>NC_133122.1:14405046-16927206 GCF_033568475.1 Henckelia pumila | reverse complement strand
AGCTCAAATGATTATCTCGAAAAGATTTTGGGCTAGAAGTCGTGGATACAAGCTTGTCGCTGTGCATTGAATTGAGTATACTTAAGGAGTGGTTCTACTATGACTTCATATGAGATTCTCATGGGAAAGAGGCCAAACCTTAAATTCTTTCATGTTTTTGGCCTGTATTTATTTTATTTTGAATGAATGAAAGAGATCACCTAGCCATTATGTTGATTTCCAAAAGTTGAAAAATGATTGTTTCTTGGATATGCTGTTGAATAGTCAATGCATGTAGAATGTTTAATATGAGAACTGGAAGCAAGTTATGAAATGCTATTATTGTAGATTTTGATGATTTTGCAGATATCAAAGGAAAAAACTACTAAGGATGATCTGCTGGAAATTTTTCGTCCATTGAAAGATTCTGGTGTTGCCTTGCTGATGTTGCAACATCAAGCACAATCTCTGGGTCCAACTGTGACTGAAACTGAGAATAATCAATCCAAGCGATGATGATGTGGTTTTGATAAATGATAGGTAAGGACATTTCAAGCAAAAATTACAAAAGAAGAACCATCCATCATTCAACAGATTATTGAAGATGCTTCTGGAGGAACAATTGCAAACTCGAGTGTAAAGGACCCAAAGTGGAATACCTCAAGGTGATTCGAGGTTAGTCATGCTCGAGTTTCTTGTCCATCAAACGAGGTAAGGTTGATTGAATATTCACATCTTGATAATTGGCTTCAAACAGAGGGTAAGGATTGATTTAAAACCTTTTTTTATTCAGAAGTAAACAAAGGTTACAATACCATGTTTAACAATAGTTTTTGTGGATGACATCATTTTTTGTGACTTCTTATGATCAAATGCCATGTTGATGATTGTGTTGATACATGTCTTCCATCTTGTGAATTGAGCATGGATAGTTGAGTTGAGTTATTCTCTCTTGGCTTTTGATGTTAAGAAATTGCATGACTGGTATTTTTCTGTCCCAAACGCAAAGTATGTTGATATCCTTTGGTGAAAAAGTTCTGGTTATGAGACATACTAAAAGCATGAAAACACCTAATGGGTATCTAGTGAAAAGTTAGGGAAGAATGCGTGTTTGCAGGCCGGTGTTTGCCAACACCATGTACCACATCATGATTGGAAGTTTTTTGTACTTAACTACAATTTATGTTGATATCATGTTTAGTGTGTGTTTATGTGATAGGTACTCAATCTGGATCTAAAGGTTAACCCATGTAAAAGTTGTTATGGAGGAATTTTTGAATTTATGTTTCGGGTACATTGGATTTGGGATTGTAGTATACTATGGGAATAGCCAATCTTGTTGGTTTTGGTTGTGTTGATTGGTGCTGGGGATTTTAATGATTCGTAATAAGCACTATGGGAGGGTGTTCGTTGATTCTTGGAGATAGAACTTTTTGTGTCAACACTCCGGTATTTTTAAATACGTAATATCCGCATGCATAAATTTAGGATTCTTTTAATTATTTAAAATTTTAGATTTATGGGTTTAAATAATTATGTGAATTATTTGATGCACTGATTTAAATCTATTTTTAATGCATTTAACCCATAATTAGGTAATTTTTTTATGATTTTTAGTATTTTAATTATTTGGATCGCGTTTAGACGGGACCGTGGACGGACGAGATGACAAAAACTTTCCACCCAAATTATATTATGAGTCTTTTTTAGAGCCACTATAATATTATTTTGAGTTTTATTATCTCAAAATTTTTAAGTATTTAATTTTTATATAATTTTGGCAAGTTCCATTTTATTCAAAATTAGCCAAAATATTGACTTTTTTAGTAATTTTTAAAATTCCCCCTTAAAATTGTTTTTTCAGAGATTTTAAATGTAGTTATCAGATTTAATCTTTTAATTAGGAGTTTAAGTTGTATATTTTATATTTAAAACCTTTTAGCCTATATTTTAATTAACCTATATTTTCTTAATTATCTACAAATAAATCAAATACCTAATCTATCCCAAATCCCTTAATCGATCCCTCACCCTCTTAGCCGCCTCCTCCTCCCTTCCAATTCATCTTCTTCATCGAAGCAACCTCTAAGGAAGAACACCATAGTCCACGTTTTTGAAGGTCCAAGGTAAGTCGTCGTCGTTCCGTGTCCCGGGAGTAGTTCTCACGCCCATTTTTTCTCTCCATTTTCGTTGAAAGGCATCGATTTTTCTTCCAATATTTTTGTACCGATCAGATGATTATTAATTGTGTGGATTGTGTATGCATCAAATCCTTCGATTTTTTCTAGAAACAATGTTTTGAACGCGTGTTCGGACTCTTTTCCACAAGTTCGCTCCGTTTTTCATGATTCATGTTCAAATTTTTAGGCCATCATGGGATGCGTTAGCTATCGGGCTGGCTAGGGTACCCCTAGAGTGTCCTAGGTATGACTGGGACTCGAGTGGCTCGAATGGCTCGAGCCAAACAGAGACCGAGGAAAGCATCTTACAGCAGGACGGCCGGAAGGGGGTTTTGGCAGGTTAGGGTTTTGGGGGAAAGGCCTTTCGGGTTCAGTCGCTTGGGGCTGCATGGGGCCCGGGGGTAGGGTTCAGGTTCGGACAACGCCCAGACGTGGGCTACGTCTGGGCGGCGGCGCTCCGGCCAGGGGCGGCCGGAGCTGGCCGGCAGCAGGCCAAGAAGGGCTGCTGCTCACGGCCGACAGCCAAGAGGAGGCAAGCGGGGAAACAATTAAATAAAATACAAAACTTTTTCCCCTTCCCCCCCCCCCCCCCCCCCCCCCCCCCTCACCCCCCCACCCCCCCCCCCAATCGGGTTAGGGTTTTAGGCGGGGTTCGGGTCGGGTCAGTAGGGTAGTGGGTCGGGTTAGTGGGTTCGAGTCCGGGCTTGGTGGGCCGGGCTCGAGTCTTTTTATTTTTAAAACATTTTATGATTTAATGGGTTTTTGGGCCAATTAAATTGAAATAAAATTATTTGGATTTCCCAAATAATTTTATTTGGATTTTTAAAATTTTAATTAAGTTAGTACATTAATTTTATGGGCTTTTGAGCCCATAAAAGTTATTGGGCCAGTCTTGGGTTTTTGGACCCATTGGGCCAGTCTAAGTTGTTATGGGGCATTAGAATGTTTTATGGGCTTTAAATTATTTTATTGGGCTTAGAATAATTTTATTGGGCTTAAGTATGTTAATGGTCCAGTCTCAGTTTTAATGGGCCAGATTTAAGTAATTGGGCTTGAGTGTTAGGGCCAGCAGTCCAGTACAACCCATGAGAAATTGCATGTGGTCTGAATATATATTTAATTATTTTTGTGCATGGAAGTTATTTTTATATTTAAATGATAGTATGAAATTAAATTAAATATATATGAAGGACACACATTTTATTTAAGTAAATGCATTCATGAAATAATTTTATGCATAATTAAATGTTTAAGGTTGAGCAATAATAAAAAATTTTATGTTGGAAGTTGAAGTAGTGTGACAATTTAAGGGGGATTCGTCCCCATATGTGAACTATTGAAGGGCAGTTTACTGCCAATTTAAGAGGTGATTCGTCACCGCCACGTACGTTGGTTTCCACGCTGATCAGTATTTAATGTATGATTTAAGGTTACACTACGGATACAACCATGCGATGTTAGAAAATTAATTGCTCAACAATGTTATGTATTATGTTATATAAGTTTATTTAATTTAAGTTATGTTATGTTTATGATATTTTAAGCATGCTCATTCATGTATATGTATGTATTAGTATTTAATTGTTTTAAATTATTTTAAACCCTTGTTATGTTAGCATGTTGGGCCTCTAGGCTCACTACACTGGTATGGTGCAGGTGAGTACGTTGAGGATGAGATTGTACCCACGGAGGCGAGGATGTATGAGCGGACATGCAGTGACCCCGTGACCGTGATAGATGTCTGAGTCACATGCATGTTTTATTTATGTCTGCATGTTACATTTATTTTAAGTATTTTTTTTTTCAGTGGTTGTGAGTTTTGAATATTTTATTGAATATTGTCAGTGCATGCAAATTTTAATCATTTTATTTATGCAGTATTTTTAGTTAAATGTTTGACTCAGATATTTACTTTATTTTAAAGAATGCAATTTTATTTAAGTGTTTAATTGTTTATTTATTCATTTATCTATTTTTAAATCTTTTTTATTTTGTGCATATATGTATGGGCATATATGTACATATTTTATTTAGTATGTATAAAAAAAAAAAAAATTTCCGCATATTTATCTATTAATTATAGAGTTAGGGTCGTTATAGTTGGTATCAGAGCACGGTCCTTGGAGGGGTCATTACTGTTATGCGAGCTCAGAAATCCACGCTACCAGTCTGTAAGTTTTAAGTGTTTATAGTATGATTTATTTATTTTTAAGGATTTAAGTTAGCATTAATTTTAAACCACTTAGTTATGCATGGCGATTTACGTAAAGAAATATGTGGTGGTGCAGAATGCCTCCGAGACCAGTTAACAGACGTGGGGGACCTCCACCTCCACCTCCACCTCCACCTCCACCTCTGCAGAACCCTCTAGCAGCATTGGAGCAGGCCAATGCGAATATGATGGCAGGGATTACTGCTCTGTTAGAGCAGCAGGCTACTCGTCCCAGGTTGTCCCATGAGGAGGACGTTGCTGTGAGAGGTTCCAGAAGAAGGGACCCAAGGAGTTTGTTGGTACCACCGATCCTTTGGTGGCGGAGGGATGGATTCGCTCTCTGGAGTTCATCTTTGCTTATATGGGGATCACAGACACCGACAGGGTGAACTGTGCGACGTACATGCTTGAGGGGTGATGCAGCGCTCTGGTGGGAGGGTACAGCCAGAGGAGTTCACCTTCCTACACTGACATGGGCAGAGTTTAGGCGTATCTTTCTACGCCAAGTACTTCACTGAGGATGTGCGCAGTCGCATGATCCGTGAGTTTATGAGTCTCCGTCAAAGGGACAAGACAGTGGTCGAGTACGTGAGTCAGTTTGAGAGAGGCTGTCGCTTTGTGCCTCTGATTTCAGATAGTCCACCAGAGAAGTTGAGGCAGTTTGTGGAGGGTTTGAGGGCGGATATCAAGCTTTGATGTTCGCATGGCAGACGTCCTTTACTTATGAGTCTGCAGTCAGTAGAGCCTTGCGTTCCGAGGAGGGTCGGAGAGAGATCCAGGGAGCAGCAGGGGAAGAGGCAGTTTCAGGCTGGGTACAAGCGACCATCTTCGCAGCCTCCTGCGAAGAAGCAGTATACAGGGCCGGCTAAGGGCCCGAATCAACAGCAGAGGCCACAGCAGCAGAGGCCGCAGCAGGTGAGGGGCGGGGCCCCTAATGCCATAGCTTATCCTACTTGCCCGAAGTGCCAGAAGATGCATTCGGGACCTTGCCTATTGGGAGCAGGAGAGGAGTTTGCTACCACTGTAGGGAGCCAGGGCATCAGATAGCTAACTGCCCGAGGAAGAAGAACACCGCTGGTAGGGTGTTTGTGATGCAGGCGAGGAGGTAGATCCAGACACCTCCTTGATCACCGGTATATCTTATCCCTAGCATTTTAATAATTTTTCTTTGGTTAAAAATTTAGTCTTTAATTTGCGAATTATTGTTATTTGGGTTATTTAACTGCATGTTAGAATAGGAAGCATGTTTTACTTGTGATTAGAATTAAGAATTTGTAGTGAATCGTTGGGGAAAAGTTAGTAGTGGTATGAAAACTGTTGAGAATTTTCTGCGTTGCAGGGAGAATTCTAGTTGGAGGCAACTCCAAGTTTGCATTGCTAGATTCAGGGGCTACGCATTCGTTTATCTCCCTGGAGTTTATCAGGCGGGTAGGCATCACACCTGAGAGTAGTGACAGTGGGTATGATGTTACTATGCCGTCAGGGCAGATTATTTCTACCTCGAAGGTTATTCGAGGACTGGAAGTTGGAGCTTCAGGGACACTCCATTCGAGCAGATTGTAGTAGTTTTGCCTTTGAGTGGATTCGATTTGATTTTGGGCATGGACTGGTTGACAGTCTATGGAGCTTCGATTGTTTTCGTCGGAGATCAGTGTCAGTGAGACCTACAGTGGGCGACCCGTTCACTTTTCATGGCATCTCAGAGCAGTGATATTCCTCAGGTGATATCTCTTATTCAGGCGAGGAAGTTGTTGAGACGGGGTTGCCAGGGGTTTCTAGGAGTATCGTCACGACTTCAGAGCCATCTAGCAGATCATTATCAGAGATAGAGGTGGTTCGTGACTTTTCGGATGTCTTTCCGGAGGATGTTGCAGGAATTACACCAGTGAGAGATGTGGAGTTCGGCATCGACTTAGTGCTAGACACCGTGCCTATCTCTAAAGCACCATACAGACTTGCTCCTACCGAGATGAAAGAGTTGAAGGAGCAGATTCAGGAGTTGTTAGAGAAAGGCTTTGTTCGTCCTAGCTTTTCTCCGTGGGGAGCTCCGGTGTTGTTTGTGAAGAAGAAGGATGGCAGTATGAGACTGTGCATCGATTACCGAGAGCTCAACAGGGTCACAGTGAAGAACAAGTATCCACTACCGAGGATAAGAGGATTTATTTGACCAGTTGCAGGGAGCTTCAGTGTTCTCCAAGATCGATCTGCGATCTGGTTATCATCAGTTGCGTGTGAGAGATGCAGATGTGTCCAAGACTGCTTTCAGGACACGATATGGTCATTACGAGTTCTTAGTGATGCCATTTGGGATGACAATGCTCCAGCGGTTTTCATGGATCTCATGAACCGAAGTCTTTCAGCCGTATTTAGATCAGTTCATCATAGTCTTTATTGATGATATTTTGATCTATTCTAGGAGCATCGAGGAGCATAGACAGCATCTTCAGACGGCCTTGCAGACTTGGAGGGAGCATCAGTTGTATTCCAAGTTTAGCATGTGCGAGTTTTGGCTTGAGCAGGTGGCATTTCTTGGCCACATTATTTCGAGGGATGGGATTGCAGTTGATCAGTCTAAGGTTGAGGCAGTGCAAAATTGGGGTATTCCGAAGAATGCTTCAGAGATTCGCATTTCTTGGGTTTGGCAGGATATTATAGGAAGTTTATCAAGAGTTTTTCCTCTAATTGTAGTACCCTTGACTTCCTTGACCAAGAAGAATGTGAAGTTTATCTGGAGTTCAGCCTTGTCAGAGGAGCTTCGATCAGCTGAAGGAAGCACTCACTACTGCACCAGTGTTAGCGATGATAGTACCACACGAGGAGTTAGTGGTGTACACCGACGCGTCTAAACTAGGATTAGGCGCAGTGCTTATGCAGTGTGGTAAGGTTATTGCGTATGCGTCGAGACAGCTGAAGATTCATGAGCAGAATTATCCGACGCATGACTTGGAGTTGGCAGCAGTGGTTTTCGCTTTCAAAATCTGAGAGGCACTATCTGTATATGGCGAGAAGTGCAAGATTTTCTCAGACCACAAGAGTCTCAAGTACTTCTTCACACAGAAGGAGTTGAACATGAGACAGCGCAGATGGTTGGAGTTGGTGAAGGACTATGACTGTGACATTAGCTACCATCCGGGTAAAGCTAATGTAGTGGCCGATGCTTTGAGTCGGAAGTCGTCAGTGGTATCATGTTTGACCGTACAGTTACCACTACAGAGCGAGGTTCAGAGATTTGGCTTGGAGTGTTATCCGAGTGGTCGTTGCACCGAGCTTGTCAGGTGTGTGACGGTGCAGCCAGATTCTGCGAGAATCAGATTAGAGAGGGATAGTCTACTGATGAGGAGTTGCAGCGATGGAGACAGAGGAGATGAGGCTAGAGGTAATCTCTTGTATACAGTGGGAGGATGGTATCGTTCAGTACCGTGGTAGGATGTGGGTACCGAACGTCGATCAGTTGAGAGCTGAGATTTTAGCAGAGGCTCACACATCTCCGTACTCCATTCACCCGGAAGTACGAAGATGTACAAAGATTTGCAGCTATTGTATTGGTGGCCCGGGATGAAGAGTGACATCGGGAGAGTGGTGTCAGAGTGCTTGACTTGTCAGCAAGTCAAGGCAGAGCATCAGCGTCCAGCAGGACTTCTTAGACCTCTTCCTATTCCGGAATGGAAATGGGAGAATATTACGATGGACTGTGGTTGGCTTACCGAGGAGTGCCAGAGGTTGCACAGCGATTTGGGTGATTGTGGATAGACTCCCCAAGTCAGCTCATTTCTTGCCGGTGAGGACTACTTATACTTTGACACAGTATGCAGAGCTTTACATCAGAGAGATTGTTAGACTGCATGGCATACCAGTGTCTATTGTGTCAGATAGAGATCCGAGATTCACATCTGCGTTTTGGAAGAGTCTGCACACAGCTTTGGGGACGAGGCTTTTGTTAAGTACAACATTTCATCCCCAGACAGATGGTCAGTCTGAGAGGGTGATCCAGGTTCTCGAGGATCTTCTGAGAGCTTGTGTCATTGATTTTTGGGGTTCTTGGGAGACTAGACTGCCATTAGTGGAGTTTACCTATAACAACAGCTTTCAGTCGTCTATAGGTATGGC
Source organism: Henckelia pumila (assembly GCF_033568475.1). Lineage (NCBI taxonomy): Eukaryota > Viridiplantae > Streptophyta > Magnoliopsida > Lamiales > Gesneriaceae > Henckelia > Henckelia pumila. Next base: position 16,918,728 of record NC_133122.1, on the reverse strand, counting down.
TCCTTATGCAGCATTGTATGGGAGGAGATGCAGATCTCCTGTGCATTGGGATGAGGTTGGTGAGCGGATTTTACTGGGTCCTGAGATTGTGCAGCAGACAGCTGACATTGTGACTCAGATTCGAGATCGGATGAGAACTGCTCAGAGTCGGCAGAAGAGTTATGCAGATGCCAGACGACGAGATTTGGAGTTCGCTGTAGGTGATCTCGTATTCCTGAAGGTGTCACCTATGAAGGGAGTAGTGCGTTTTGGCCGGAGAGACAAGCTTAATCCGAGGTATATAGGGCCATTCGAGATCTTGGAGAGAGTTGGCACGTTGGCCTACCGGTTAGCTCTACCTCCAGGGCTAGCGGCAGTGCACAACGTTTTCCATGTATCCATGCTTCGGAGATATGTCTCCAACCCGTCGCATGTGTTGGATTTCGAGCCCTTGCAGTTGCCACCAGATCTAGTGTATGAGGAGAGGCCGGTGCGGATCTTGGCTAGGGAGGAGCGGAGGCTTAGGACGCGGGTCATACCGATGGTCAGAGTCCAGTGGCTGAATCACTCAGAGGAGGAAGCTACTTGGGAGACCGAGGCAGACATGAGGACTCGCTACCCGGAGTTGTTCGGGTAAGTACTTTAATTTCGAGGACGAAATTCAATTTAAGGGGGGGGGGGAGAATTGTAACACCCGGTATTTTTAAATACGTGAATCCGCATGCATAATTAGGATATTTAATTATTTAAATTTTAGATTTATGGGTTAAAATAATTATGTGAATTATTTGTGCATGATTTAATTTATTTTTAAGCATTTAACCCATAATTAGTAATATTTTTTATGATTTTTAGTATTTTAATTATTTGATCGCGTAGACGGGACCGTGGACGGACGAGATGACAACTTTCCACCCAAATTATTTTATGAGTCTTTTTAGAGCCCTAAAATATTATTTTGAGTTTTATTATCTCAAAATTTTAAGTATTTAATTTTATATAATTTTAGGAGTCCATTTTTATTCAAAATTAGCCAAAATATTGACTTTTTAGTATTTTTAAAATTTCCTTAAATTGTAATTTCGAGATTTTAAATTTAGTTATCAGATTTTAACTTTTAATTAGGAGTTTAAGTTGTATATTTTATATTTAAAACCTTTTATCTATATTTAATTAACCTATATTTTTAATTAACACAAAAATCAAAACCTAATCTATCACAAACCCTTAACCGATCCCTCACCCTCTTAGCCGCCTCCCTCCCTTCCATTCATCTTCTTCATCGAGCAACCCTAAGGAAGAACACCATAGCCACGTTTTTGAAGGTCCAAGGCAAGTCGTCGTCGTCCCGTCGTCCCGGAGTCGTCTCACGCCCGTTTTTCTCTCCATTTTCGGTGAAAGGCATGATTTTCTTCCAATCTTTTTGTACCTATCAGATATTATATTGTGTGGATTGTGTATGCATCAAATCCTTCGATTTTTTCAGAAAATGTTTTGAGTGTTCGGACTTTTCACAAGTTCACTCGTTTTTCATGATTCATGTTCAAATTTTTAGGCCATGGGTGCGTGCTATCGGCTGGCTAGGGTCCCTAGGGTGTCCTAGGTATGACTGGAATCGAGTGGCTCGAATGGCTCGAGCCAAACGAGCCCAGGGAAGCATCTACAGCAGGTCAGCCGAAGGGGGTTGCAGGTTAGGGTTTTGGGGGAAAGGCCTTCCGGTTCAGTGCTTGGGGCTGCATGGGGCCAGGGCTAGGGTCAGGTTCGGACCGCCCAGACATGGGCTACGTCTGGGCGGCGGCGCTCCGGCCAAGGGCGGCCGGAGCTGGCCGGCAGCAGGCCAAGAAGGCCTGCTGCTCACGGCCGCAGCCGAGAGGAGGCAAGGGGGATCGGGTTAGGGTTTTAGGCGGGGTCCGGGTCGGGTCAGTGGTTTGGGTTGGGTCAGTAGGGTAGTGGGTCGGGTTAAGTGGGTTCGGGTCCGGGCTTGGTGGGCCGGGCTCGAGTCTTTTTATTTTTAAAACATTTTATGAATTAATGGGTTTTTGGGCCAATTAAATTGAAATAAAATTATTTGGACTCCCAAATAATTTTATTTGGATTTTTAAAATTTTAATTAAGTTAGTCAATTAATTTTATGGGCTTTTGAGCCCATAAAAGTTATTGGGCCAGTCTTGGGTTTTTGGACCCATTGGGCCAGTCTAAGTTGTTATGGGGCCTAGAATGTTTTATGGGCTTTAAATTATTTTATTGGGCTTAGAATAATTTTATTGGGCTTAAGTATGTTAATGGGCCAGTCTCAGTGGTAATGGGCCAGATTTAAGTAATTGGGCTTGAGTGTTAGGGCCAGCAGTCCAGTACAACCCATGAGAAATTACATGTGTCCTGAATATATATTTAATTATTTTTGTGCATGGAAGTTATTTTTATATTTAAATGATAGTATGAAATTAAATTAAATATATATGAAGGACACACATTTTATTTAAGTACATGCATTCATGAAATAATTTTATGCATAATTAAATGTTTAAGGTTGAGCAATAATAAAATATTTTTATGTTGGAAGTTGAAGTAGTGTGACAATTTAAGGGGGATTCGTCCCCATATGTGACCTATTGAAGGGCAGTTTACTGCCAATTTAAGAGGTGATTCGTCACCGCCACGTACGTTGGTTTCCACGCTGATCAGTAATTTAATGTATGATTTTAAGGTTACACTACGGATACAACCATGCGATGTTAGAAAATTAAATTGCTCAACAATGTTATGTATTATGTTATATAAGTTTATTTAATTTAAGTTATGTTATGTTTATGATATTTTAAGAATGCTCATTCATGTATATGTTATGTATTAGTATTTAATTGTTTAAATTATTTTAAACCCTTGTTATGTTAGCATGTTGGGCCTCTAGGCTCACTACACTGGTATGGTGCAGGTGAGTACGTTGAGGATGAGATTGTCCCCACCGGAGGCGGAGGATGTATGAGCGGACATGCAGTGACCCCGTGACCGTGATTAGATGTCTGAGTCACATGCATGTTTTATTTATGTCTGCATGTTACATTTATTTTAAGTATTTTTTTTTCAGTGGTTGTGAGTTTTGAATATTTTATTGAATATTGTCAGTGCATGCAAATTTTAATCATTTTATTTATGCAGTATTTTTAGTTAAATATTTGACTCAGATATTTACTTTATTTTAAAGAATGCATTTTTATTTAAGTGTTTAATTGTTTATTTATTCATTTATCTATTTTAAATCTTTTTATTTTGTGCATATATGTATGGGCATATATGTACATATTTTATTTAGTATGTATAAAAAAAAAAAAAAATTCCGCATATTGTATCTATTAATTATAGAATTAGGGTCGTTACATTTTGTACACAACCTTTTTTGATGAACCAAATGTTAGAGGATTGTGGATTTAAAAGTCAACCCCCCATTTTTTATTTGTGATAATTTGAGTGCGATTGACATTTCAGAAAACCCAGTTCAATCACTCTCGCACAAAAACCATTAACATTCGCCATCACTTTATTCGAGATTTGGTAGAAAAAAGTGTGATCCGAATGGATTTTGTTGGTACTAAGAACCAACTGATAGTTATATTCACAAAAGTTTTAGTTTTTGAGAGATTCTCTACTCTTTGGAGGCCTCTCAGCATGTGTGCATTATAATCATTTGCTGGTATTGTCGCCGGTGTTACTAACACCATAGACAAACACTGTTATTTTCTTTTTCATGCATGTTTAGGATTTTAGGCATTTTGCATTCACTTTGTGATGTGTAGTGTTTTAATCTTCTGTTACAGTGATTCGACCGATGCCATGTTTTTCAGCAAAATTTTATTAAACACACTGACCCTTGTTTATGGAACTCTGACCTAAACTACTAAGTAGTTGAGGGATGTATGTGTATTTCATGTTCTTGTCCCATGTGAAAAGTGATTTCGCAAATTCAGTGTTCAGCTTTTTTAAAAAGTTTGGATGACCAATGTCATATGTACAAACTTTATCAATAATCGGAAAAAAATGGAAAAAGACTACATAATTGAGTCCAATGAAGACTGTTCTTTTAGTGTGCAGGCTACCACTTCTGGAAAATTTTCTGAAATCAAGGGTAATCAAGTGTGTAAGTTTCAAATACTTTTTGAAAAACTATGGTGTTGTTGTTGATGTTGTCAACATGAGAGGCAACACTACACTTGTGAACATATCATGTGCATGTGGTTGCATTTTATTTTTATGTTACATTATGTTTTAGGCATAAAATAAGACATGCATATGAATTCAGAATTGTGAATATTTTCGGTTCAGGGTTTGGACGTTCTAAACGAACAAATTTGGTGAAATAACTCTATCTACTGAAAATTAAATTTTTGTGATTGACAATGATTTAGTGGGTTGAGCCGATGTGAAGTTACTTATGGGAATTTTTGATTGCTTTCAATCTCGGATTATTTTCATAATTGGGTTGGATTTTATTTCCTCGATTTGAAAAAATTTTACCCATAAGAATTTTTCATTGGTAAGTGTTTCTGGTATGAGTTTGTTTAGAAGGTGAATGTTTGATTGTTTGAATTTCTTTTACTGACCAATGGATTTCTTTTTAAGCATATATTATTCATGGATTTGATCATTCTTATGCTTAATTGGTTTTTTGCAGTCATCAAATTGCATTCCTACGATTCTCTCGCTTTGATTTTATTTAAGCTTATCTGCTTTCTGTTGCTAATCAGATTGTCTTTTTGTTTGGTTTCTTCAAACATGTGCCTACTTCTGCTGTCATTGAGGAAGAACCTGACGCAGATATGCAATAAAAACTTGCAGATAACTAGGCCAAATATTTATGGTAGTTCATCTTTCATCTCTGAGGATGACGAATTTGAGGAAGCGAATACTAAAGATTCTGCTGGTGATGATGTTGTGAATGGTGTTGCTAACACTGTAGGCAACACTATTTATCCAGAGTGTGACATGTCACTTTCCTTATCTCACAATTTATATTCAGAAGCTTCTACTGTTGATTGACATCTGTATGTCAACCATGAGTTCATTGAAGAGAAGAAGATTGATCTGGATGCTTGCAAGAGGCAGAATTTGGTTAAATTTGTTCAAGACTCGAGGTCTTTTTGATACTGTCTTTTGCTTTTGTTCATCACAGTCGAAAGCCTGTTTTGGAAATCTTTACAAGCCTCGCTGCTGGTGTAGATGCTGAGCAATCTACCAATTTTGACAGAGTTATCTGTGCATGAGCGAATAGATGTTTGATTTAGTTGTTATCACTGCTCTATATCGCATTTTTGATGTTGAAGAGAAATGAGTTCTGCTGAAAATCAATTAGTATTGTGAAGAACGAGACTCCTTCAACCAACTTTATTGTGGTAACCAAGTACAAGCTCTAGTACCTTTTGCAGTTGGAACATGAAGTCCCTTCAAGTTTGGCGAACCTGATATTCAAGTTCATATTCCAATTTGCTGATGAAAGGTTTTTAAAGTTCACAAATTTGCCTTTTCCATCCCTCATCTTTAGGATTCTGGAATAATCTGGCTTTATCCGAGACATTGATGAGTCCGTGTCTCTGGTTGGTGAAGAATTGAAGGTTGCTCATATTTTGCTTGAAAAGGGAAAATAGACCTACTTGGTCTGAATTTGATGTTGTGCCTCGTGTTGCCAACACTGCGCGCAACACTGCTCCCACAGCTGATTTTCTGCAGATCACTCATGCTCTTGTACAATCTTTGATGGATCATGTAGTGAAGAAAATAAGAGAGGAGAAGGAAGACAGTGTTATACTATGAAGCCTTATTGGCCGAGTATCGATTGATGATTGAATTGTGATGTTTTTGTTCCTCCTATTGCTACTGAGGAAATTGTCTTTTATGATGATGCTGAAGCTTCCTGGACTCAAGTTCTTGACATTCTAAAGCAAGGGAAGGTTGATAATTATGTGGTTGTTTTTGCTCACCCTTCCAATGATGAGCTTGATAGATAGATGCTGGGAATAATTTGCTGCAATCAGGCCAAATGTATCTTATAATTCCCCCATATATAAGATAAGTCTGATGCTTAAGCTAGTGAGGAATCAAGTTTTCCAAGGAAGATGATGTTGATGCTGGTGTTGTTGATGGTGTTGCCAACATCACAGACAACACGGCTGCGTGCTAAGTTTTATTTGACTACTGTCTTTTCCTACAAGTTCTACTATGGAGAAGATACTGCTGTGTGGCTCTTGTATGTGAATCGATGTTGATTGATGAGAAGAATAATCGATGTGGATGTCTATGGAAGGATCAATTTGGTTGAATTTTTGAAGGATCAAAAGCTATTTTTATTGCACTGGTGCCCTACAATAGGAAACCAGTGCTGGAATTTTTATGAGAGAAAAGCTTTTTGAGTTAACCCTGCCACAATCAATACTCTTTGTGACACGCCGGATGTTGAAAAAGGGAACCTCCCTCATATTCATGAAGTTACTTTTGTACTCATCGGTGGTTTTCTCAAAAGTTTCCTGGACAACTCTCTGTTACATAGCTCATATCCTTTTACTCTATTTTACGCCATTGGATGCTTTCTACAAAGCTCCACTGTGGTGACTAGACCACAAGCATTTGTGCCTTTTGCTATAGTAACGGAGAGCACTTCCAATTTTAGCAAGCTCGTATTCAAGACTATATTCCAGTTTGCAGATGGAAGATTAAAATCCATCAAGCTGTCTTTTCCATCTTTGATCTATGGAAATTTTGGAAGTTTCAAGGTTTGCTTTATGATTTTGGTGAAGGTATCTCTGAACTGACTGAAGATCTGCAGATTGCAGCTGATTTAATAAGAGAGAAGAGAAACCTTTACCTTCCTTGGTCTGAATCTACTGCTGCTGTTACTGGTGCTGATGTTGTTCCCGGTGTTGCCAACACGGAAGACAACACTGAAGAAACTAAAGAAATTATGCATCACCCTCTCCTCTGGAATTTTATGTTTCTATCATTCAGGCTCTCATGGCTCATGCTGAAAATAAGTTTCCCAGCCCAGGAGGACTTGGATCTTTATGGAGCCTTGTTAGGTGATTGTTGTACAAGATTTGGCATTTCTGGCCAAAAAGGGGGAGAGAAATGCACAAGATGAGGCTGGTCCATCTGGGACTAAAAAAGATGAAGATGAGGACACTGACGATCAGGAGGGATCTGATACTGATCAATTTTAGATTGATCTGGTGTCACCTCATATTTTTTCCTTATCTCATCTTTGCTTTAATTTTTTGATTCTTATATATGTTTTTGTTTTGTTCTAGTTATGTGCCTTAATTTCTCTGATATGCTTTAACTAGACTAACTACTTCTACCCCACTTATGCTCTGATATATGAATTATTAGAATCCCTATGTATCAATGTGTATGTTATCCTTGGTGCTGCCAACACGAGGGACAACACCTTCAGGGGGAGACTTAAAATTCAGGGGGAGAAGTGTTTTAAACTCAGGGGGAGTTTATGTTTGAATTGTTTGTGCAAGTTTTGTCCAGAAAGGCCAAAAGGGGGAGATTTGAAAGGAATATTAATTCCTTGAAAATCTTTTCCTTAAGCATGCTAATTAGAATATTGAATTTTGCCTTCTAGACAAAAGATTTGATTTGAAATGGTTAAATATTCTATGATCTCGATAATATATTTAAGATAGATATTTAACTTAATTATATCTTGATATCGAATTGAAAGGATTTATGTTTATATTATCAAGATATGATTTGATATGATAGGCTAAATATTTATATGTTATTATCGAAAATTTTGAGATAGATATTTGTCTAGATTAAATATTATCTTGATAAGGAATTATTGTGTATTATTGTTATCAAATATTATCAAGATAGTATTATTTATATTTAAAAGAGTCTTGTTTCCTAAAAAAGATTTATTTCCTTATTGTGTAGGACTCTACAAGGAAATCTCTTTTATACGTGAAAGCTAATCTATAAGTGGGGATTCTGCGCACAAACAAACGTACACTTCAGAGGAGAATTAAGAAGAGCTTTCAAAGAAAATCACATAGAAGAATTCTAAGATTCTGAAGAAGTTTTGCAACCATCGTCGTTGCCTGTCCCCGTGCTGCCGTTCGTGTTGAAGATATCAGAGACAACACTGTGGGAACTGTGTTGTTGAAGATCTTTACTGTCTCTTCAAATTTAGGCTACGGGAGTTGCATCTATTGTTTTTACTCTGATTTATTTATGATGCAAGTTTGATTTCTCAACTTGTTGAGAAATTTAGGATTTAATGACTTTTTGTAAAATCACTAGGATTACTTTGTAAGACTATTCTTACGTTTACTAGTGATATTTAGCCCTAAGGCACCCGCACGAGTTTTTATACTCGTACAAAATTAATTTTTTGTGTTATTTATTTTTATTTATTTTCTGCTGCACTGTGTTGTCGTTGATGTTGTGACACCGCGGACAACACTGACTCTTTATTTTAACCTACAATTACAATACGATTTCTATCACACATATACATAGATACACATATATTGAAAATAAGGGTGATTTTCGATTTACTTTACTACAAATATTGGTATGAAAAAAATTCATACCGATACCGATAGTAAAATTCCGAAACTTTGGTACGAAAAAAATCCATAGTAATACCGTATAGATACCGAAAAAAATTCGGTATACCGAAAAATGGTTCTGTATATCTAAAAAATTTCGGTACAATATGCCAAAATTCCGGTATTTCGGTACGGTATGTCAACTCTAATTGAAAAACAAAGTAATAATTTTTGAATTTTTTTTAAAAAAAAGTTATAAATTGGAGACCTTTTCTTATGAAATAAACTTGAAAGGCCCAATAAATTTATGAAAGCTATTAAGTGAGTAAGTGAATGGACTAAGCTTAATATGTGATCACTAAAGTAATCGGTCCAACAATAAATGGGCCATCATATGTATAAAACTGAAAAGGCCCAATAAAATCATGCAGGTTACTAAATGAGTAAGTGAATGGACCTAAGATGGATATGTGATTAGTAACCGGTCCAACAACCAATGGGCCATCCATGGCGTATAAACACACACACACACCAAATCCCATTCTTGCAAATTTTCCAGAGCCCCAGTGGTATGATTGAGATTTGGACATTTGGTTATATAAATTTGCCAATTTGGATCCTAATTTTTTGGTGATATTTACGTGGGGTCATATACTAATAAAAACTTTTACGGAACAACATAGATATCCTTAGTTAATAATTTTTTTAATTAAATGTAACGTAAAAATTACATGATAGTTGATAGTTGATACCACCAGTAAAGAAAATTACTTGATACAAAAAAATATATTACACATCACTTTTTTATTGATGACGTGAGAATCTGCAGTCGTGTTATCCTAAGATGCGTATCGAATAAGCCACTTAACTAACACAATAGTCCGCAAATCACATTAGCCACATTAATCGCATTGAGCAAACCCTGTGCAGCAAACTCGTCCAAAAAATTGTTGGTGAGATTGTAACACCCGGTATTTTAAATACGTAAATCCGCATGCATAATTAGGATATTTAAATAATTTAAATTTGTGATTTATGGGTTAAATAATTATGTGAATTATTTGTGCATGATTTAATTTATTTTCAAGCACTTAACCCATATTTAGTGATTTTTTTTATGATTTATGGCATTTTAATTATTTGATCGCGTAGACGGGACCGTGGACGGACGAGATGACTACTTTCTATCCAAATTATTTTATGAGTCTTATTTGAGCCCAAAAATATTATTTTGAGATTTATTTCCTTTAAATTTTTAGTATTTAATTTTATATAATTTTAGGAGTCCATTTTTATCCAAATTTAGCCATTTTAATGACTTTTAATTATTTTTAAAATTCCCTTAATTTGTTATTTCGAGATTTTATGTTTTAATTTAAGTTATTAGATCTTTTTTTAACTTTTATTTAGAGTATTTAAAACTTTTAATTATTCTAAAACCTATTTTAATTAAACTAAAAACCTAGACTAACCCTAAGCTACCCAAACCCACGATTTCACTAAGCTCAGACGCCAACAACCCATTCAATATTCATCTTCTTCGGCCAGTCATCCCCAAGAAAACTCCATTAGCCTCGGTCTTGAAGGTCCAAAGTTCCTCGTCGTCGCCCCGTCGTCCCGGAATCGTCTCGCTTTCGGTTTTTCTCTTCGTCTACGGTGATAGGCATGATTTTCCTTCTCTTTTCTTCTCCATATCAGTATATGCATGTGTGCATCGTGTATACATCCGACTTTTCCAAGATTTTTCCAGGAAAGTTTCGGTTTTGGATGTTGCATCTTGTTCTTGCATTGTTTTGGTTTGCATACTCACGTTTTTCTTGCATGGATTGATCATGGCTGCTGCTCCTTGGTTGGAGACATGTATCAGGGTCCCTAGGGTCGTGTCAAGTCGGGGTTTGAGGCTAAGATAGGCAGGAAATGAAGTTCTTCACTTCTGATGCTCCTGTCGCTTTGATCTCCTTCCTCAGGCCACTATTTTGGGTGAGGTTTGTTGGGTTGGAACCTTACTAGATGTTGGCTAAGTTTTGCAAGTGGTTTCACGATTTTAGGTGGTCGGAATCTCGAGAACGAAGCAAAACGCCACAGCTGCTCCTGTCTAGCGCGCGAGCTGCGGGTAGGCTGTTTTGCAGAGCTTCGTTCTCCCTCTATACTTGATGGTTTAGGTTGGTTCTTACATGGTTGGAAACGTCTTGAAGAGGGCTAGAGGTAGGTGGGGGTGAGCCGACCATTGGGTGGCCGGAGCATGGCGGCCGCCGGTGTTCTTTACCGCTGCTCGCACAGCCGAGAGCAGAAAATGGGGGCTACGGGTTTGGGGTTTTGGAGAGTGGATCCGGGTCGGGACTGTGGATCCGGGTCGGGGCAGTAAGTCATGGGTTAGGATAGTTGGTCCGGGTCCGGGTCAAGTTAGTCGGGCTCGGGTATTTTTATTTTTAAGTTTTAAGTTTAATTAAGTGTTTAATGGGCCTAATTAAATTTCAAAATTTATTTGGGCTCCATTTAATTATTTTGGGCTAAGATTAAATTATTTGGGCTTAATTAATTTATTTAAGTGAGTCCAATAATTTTTATGGGCTTTAGGGCCCATGAAAGTTATTGGGCCAGTCTTTGGGCTTTTGGGCCCATTGGGACATGAACAGTGTTATTGGGCCTAAGTTAGTCTTAATGGGCTTTGGTTGATTTATTGGGCCTAGAAAAGTTGTTAATGGGCTTAAGTACACTAATGGGCCAAGTCTTAAGTTAATGGGCTTGTATGTCTAGGGCCAGCAGTTGAATCAAACCATGAGAAATTTCATGTGTCCTGAGTTTATATTTAATTATTTTATGCATGAAAAGTTATTTGAATATTTATATGATATTAGAAAATAAATTAAATATAAATGAAGGACACACACAATTTATTTAAAGTACATGCATTCATGAAATCAATTTTTATGCTATGATTGAAGTTCTATGGTTGAGCAAATAAAATATTTTAGGTGGAAATTGAAGTAGTGTGGCCATTTATGTATGGGCAGTTTCTGCCATTTATGTATGGGTGGTTCGCCACCAGCCTCGTACGATGGTTTCTTAGACTGATCAGTCGCACTATAAGTATGGGTCACACTTACGGATAGGACCATTCGATGTTAAGAAAATAAGTGCTCAACAAACTCAAGTATGTATGATATTATGTATGTTACGTATAATTCAGTGATTTCTTTAAGCAACATTTATGTTATTATTTTTGGAGGCATGCTCATGCATTTATAGGTTAAGTATTATGTATGAAAGTGTATTAAATTATTTTAAACCCTTGTTAGTATGCATGTTGGGCCTCTAGGCTACACTGATATGGTGCAGGTGAGTACGTAGAGGAGCAGGTTACCCCTACCGGTGGTGAGGACGTATGAGCGGAGCTGCAGTGGCCCCATGACCGTAGTCTGCATCGTGCTAGTGTTCTATGCATGAATATTTTAAACACTATTTTATTTGAAGATTTTATTCCAGTGTTGAGATTTAAGTATTATTTTCACGCAACTTTTTAGTGCATGCACTGTTGATTAATTTGTTTTGAATTATTTTAAAGTATTGCATGATTCAGACGTTTTAGTAGTTATTTTATGTTGCATAATTATTTATTAAATTTTAAATCTCTTTTATGGTTGTACATTTATGTATGGGCATATATGTATATATATATATATGAATATTTTATTTAGTGTTTATTTTTAAAATTAAAAGAAAAAGAAAAAAAAATTTTAAATTTTCCGCATTTTTGAAATTTATAAGTCTAGGATGTTTCAGAGATGATCAAATTTACGTATGATCATTGGTTAAACTCACGTATTTCATCGACTCGGACACCTTTTTTAAAGATATAAATAACTAATTTATGTCGCCACGATGTGTACATAAATAATATGACAAAATTAAGTATCAAAGTAGTTGGTATATCAAAGCCCATATATAAAGCAAATGTGCTTAATGTGGTTCAAACTTTTATACAGAGGATTCATTAAACTAAAACAATATGTTATCCATATCACATGCTAACAACTTAATTCTAACAGTAAACCACCTTTTTGTTTAAATACGTTAATAATCATTGGTGCCACCTTCGAATTTCATTATTATTAAGAATACGAGATGCTCCGGAACCGACCCTGGAAAGATCATTTCAATTAAATATTGTTTTTTTTCTTTTAAAACATGTGACGTGGGCCTAATTATGGATCTGGGTTCAAAATTTATTCTCTTTTCCACATGCATCCACAGTTGCTAATAAGCCCAACTTCTAAAATTTTAACCAGAGACTTAAAAAAAAATTCCTCGAAATATTATAATTATATCTCGAATAATGAATTCAAAATTTGAGAAATTATACAAATAATGAAAAATCAAATTATATAAAGGGACTTAGCGTTAGGTTTGAATGAATAATAAAATAAAATCGGAATCAAACCGTTTTAATTTAAGATGTTCATTTCGCCGTTGTGGTTGAAAAAGTTCGGTTCGATTTTAGTTTTTTCCTCCTAACATGTCGTTGTAGCCATAACAAAATATCATAATATAATTGTCGTAAATATCGTTGTACGATATATTGGTTGTACATTTACCATTATCCTACCTATATAGTTTTCAAAATTAATAAAACTCAATATATTTTTAAAAAAATCTCAAAAAATCACAAGTTATATATCAATTTTCTTGTTCATATTTTTCCCCATTTTCCTTGCCTTTTTCCGAATAAAAATGAAAAGGATTCACTAATTGAGTAAAATGGAGGGGTTGAGCCATCTATTTGGTAGTTGAACTATATCAATCTAATGATATAAATATACATTGTTATTCTTGCCCTTTTACTCTTCCATTTGTCCTTCTTGCAAAACGGTATTTGTGATTACATATCGCAACAAATCTTACCCCAATATTGATCACACGTAATTTAGTTTATAAGTATAAAAACTAAGACTCATAGTAGCCCGCACTATAATCATTGACGAATTATTATATATTATTTTTATTTGTATTAGTTTAGTTTGGGTAATATTTAAACTTGGATTCGTTTAACTTTGGAGAAAGCGTGGAATAATTAATATCAAAATGTCACAAGTTAGCATAACTTTTAGATATTTTATTACATTTATATATGCGCAAAAATAGATGTTACTCTTTTATTTTTGCCAATACATACCAAAGTTAGAGAAATAAACCGGGCATCTTTCGGACTTTCACCTTTTTTATATTCTTTTTTTTAATCTACCCATTTTTAGACTTACCTTTTTCAAAAAATAAATTCAATATTTATACTGGTGGCCCTTTAGACTTACCTTTTTAGACTTACTTTATTTGTTTTTTTTTTCCTTTTTTTTTACATTTTTTTAATACAGTTTAATTTTTTAAATTTTTTATATATTCAATTTTTCTTGTATCAATTTTTTGTTATAATTTATACTTTTACAATATATAATATAATAATATACCAACGGATTAAATATGTCAATATGGAAATATAAATAAAATAATTATATGTTTTACTTCAAAAATAAATAAGTTTGGTAATTCAAACAATTAGAAAAAAAAACTGAAATGCAAATGATAAAAAAAATCAAAATTTTTATATTAAAATATTCTCATTTTCTGTTATAATTTTTTTAAAAAAAATAAATAGAAGAAAAAAATTGTGCAGTAGTACTAAAAATTATCAGTATAAAAATATAAATTATAACAAAAAAATTGCACAATAAAATTTGACAAGATAAAAATAAACTAGTATATATAAATATATATATTTTTAAAAAAATTATAATGTATTAAAAAATAAAAACAAAACAAAACAAAAAGTCATAAAGTGTAAAAAAAATAATTAAAATATATAAACTAAAAACAAAAAAAAAATTAAAAATAAACTAGTATATATATACTTTTATACTGATAATTTTTTAGCACTACTACACAATTTTCTTCTTTATATTATATATATATATATATATATTATTTAAAATTTAGTTTTTTAGACTTTTAGTTTTCATCTTTCTTTTATACCCTCTCAAAATTTTATTTTTTAAAATTTTTTTAGCTTATTTTTCATTTTTTTATTTCATTTTTTGGACTATTTTTTTTGGACATCGTTTCTCTTTCTCGTTTGGGAGGAAGACATAATTTGTATTTAATTTTTACTCATTTTTCACGTGTTTGATTTTTTTTTTTTTTTGAAATAATGTTTGATTATTCTTTTTTTTTCTTCTTCTATTCATTTTAAAAAAAAATTACAACACGGAATGAGAATATTTGAATATATAACATTAAATTTTTTTATCATTTGCATTTTAGTTTTTTCTAATTTTTTGGTTACCGAACTTATTTATTTTTGGATTAAAACATATAATTATTTATTTTTGTTTTCATATTGACATATTTAATTAGTTGATGTATTATTATAATAAATATTGTAAAAGGATAAATTATAATAAAAAAATTGATACAAAAAAATTGATAATATAAAAAAACTAAAAAAAATTAGACTGTATTAAAAAAAGGTAAAAAAAAAGAAAACAAAAGACAAATAAAGTAAAATCAAAAAATATATATATATATATAATTTAAAAAAAAAAAAAGGAAAATGGTGCTGTGGTGTTGTTTTAACACCACAGCACCCCCTACTGCCAAAGTAGGGGATCCATTTCATCAACTTAAATACATCTCGGAGCGTAAAATGCTTTTCATTACGTAGACAGACGATACTCCATAAAAAATAACTAAAAAATAGATTTAAAAAAAAAAAAAAAAGAAGCCATACGCATGTATTAAATTTTTTAACAAAATTCCAGTTGGTAACAATAAATTTTCCCCTGTCCTCGGAAAATTAGATGTTGCTTGAATTGTCCCATGGAGCTGGACAACTAGACACCATGAAATTTTGTTCCTTGTACTATTTCTTACATGCCCCTCCCTCATCAATAATTTCGAAATTTCATTTCTACTACACCCCAAACTCAACTACTCATTTAATTAGATATTTCTTACCAATATTGGAAAATAGCAAACAAATTGAGTGTACGTACAAGGAATCATGTGCAACCATGATCCATGCAAAACATCTCTCCATGCAATTCTTCCACAAGCATTCCAAATAATTCAAGCTCGAGCTCGACTGCAATATCATCCACCAGATCCTGAAACCCCTTCCATCCATCAAAATCCATCTTGAAATCCATACCAATCATCCTATCGATGGTATCGAACTCTACTTCTTTCCACGAACCCAACCGATTGAAAATCCTACCGAAAACGACTTCTTTATTTCTAGTCAAACCTATATTTTTCCCTTTCTCCTTGACGACCGGTTGAGTAACGAGGTTCTTCAGGTTTATCGACATCAAGAAAGTGTCCTGCCTTGACAAGGGATCGTCGTCTTGGTCGGGTTCTGTCACTGTTTCTTGGTCGAATTCTTCGTCGGAACTGTCCAGCATCTTTCTCTCCAGTTCCACTGGATCCAACTCCGCAAGCTTTTCAAACCTTCTGAGCCTGTATAATAGCTGCTGTTTTGCTCCTACATTATTATTGTTCACAAAAAAAGGTAAAACATTTTTCAGTTCTAAGGGAAAATAAAGAGTGTAACATTAAATCACATTTTACATAAAACTCTATAATTAGGTGGAAAGAGTACAACAATAAAGTCATGATATTAATAAAACTTTATGAAATACAAGTGGAACAGTTGGCAATACGTTAGAAATGAATTCCCACCTCATCATCTAAACGATATTTATTCACAAATAATTATTATTAAATATATAAAGATAAGATAAAGATTTATAACTCTGATTATTTGTAGAACTTAAACGTTAGACGAAACAAATGCAAAATTTGTCTATATCATGTGTATTGTATATATACAAGGTTAGAAGCTTTGGGTGATGTGAGATGTCCCGAGTAACGAACAAGAGAAATTATATAATACATTAAAAAGGCACCAACACAATAATAGAATGTATAATTATCCATACCAATTTCCCGATTCAATAATAGCAAAATGGCCCTAACATTTATAATGCGGGCCATTTAATGTACACATATTGCCTCTTTACTATTTTGCTAGGACAAAAACGTGTCACGTGTAACTGAGAATTGGTGTACGCGTTATAGCAATTGTACTAAAAGCGCATGTGTCTCTGATACGTTTAGTTGGATTTTACCAAAAAAACGTCAAAATCAGGTGAATATGAATAGTTTTGACCGTATAAAAATGCTGAAAACGACTGGGCTTGTGACTTTTCAAATTTTTTGGTGCTTACTTGTGTCATGTAACGAAATAATAACAATTTTATTAAAGTGATAATTGGAAGAAAAAAAATATATCGATATAGATTGTAAAAAACTAAAAAATATATATCGCTTACTTTGAACGTTTGCGTAGCTACTACCATCGCAGTCGCCATCTTCTTCTTCGGCTTCTTCTTCGCTTTCATGGCCATCCTCGTCCTGGAACGGAGGATCCAATATCGATACTGGACTACAATGTTCTTTCTCTTCGTCGTCTTCTTCTCCGTTTCTAGTTTTCGGACTTTTGGATTTGTTATTATCTTTTTCCTATGGAAATTATAAATGAGTCAAGATTTGATGAAGAAGGCACCAAATAATTAAAAACTAAAACTTATCAAAGATATATATTATTGAGAGAAACATAACACATTCATTTGCCACGGATAAATACCTATTATTTTTCCATGGTGGGAAACCTTGAATGTCGACATGTGAAGTGCGACTACTCTTACATATACCTAAAAAATAACTCGATTATGTGTATAATTATGCATACTAAAAGTGGGAAATTAATATTATCGGTCAAATATTAAAACAAAATTAAGATTTGTCGTTTAGTGAGAAAATTATTTTGAGGGACAAAACCAATTTAAAAAAAAGATTTGATTGCAAGAGGCGTGATCAAAAGTACATAAAAAAAAATATTCAAAGAAATACACTCATCGCCCAAAACTCCAAAAAGGGCACTGACAATTGGAGAACTGTCGATAGTCTTAGTGCAGAAGTCAAGGGTATATTGGTCATTTAACGTCGACAATCCCGTCTACCAATTCAGACCTTACCGACAGTACTAAACAAGTCAAATGTATGTAACGTTTTCCTTCTATGTAATGGATTTCACTATTAATTTAATAATCTTTACAAAATATTATTAATTTAAATATATTTGCCAGCCTTATATCTAAAAAACATGGACTATCAAAATATTTAATATGTTCATACATATAATTACTTTATAATTTAAAAAAATTAAACATGCCGACCTCCATTTACAGTGTCACTTCCAAAATTATAATTTACACAAAAAAATATACAAAATAATATTTCTTGAAAATATATGCTTATATTTCACTGTTGCATTTCGAAATTCCACTAAATTAATTCCATGTTAAACTAAAATTTAAAGTATCTTTATGTCCCATCACAAATTAGAATAACGAGAAACAATTTAGATTGATTGTTCTGTTCATAAAGGAATCATTTTCAAGAATAAATCAATAAATCATAATAATAATGCTATCATTAAAATTAATGATAATGTTTTGGAAAAGAAGAGGGAAGAAAGAAACCTGTGTTGCGGGCAGACGGGGAGAGGCCGCGGGCGAGCAGAACTCCGGCGTACGGACGGCGGGGCTTCCTGTGCAGGACGGGCTTCGGCGGAGGGAAAATCTGAAAGGGCTTTCGCAAAACAGCAAATCTTCGGAGATGAAATCGTTATCCACCATCTCTTCCAAGCTACGATACCCGCAAGTACTGCTTGTGGAAGCCTCCAGTTCAGCCGCACGATTATCGCAGGAACACGAAATCCTCGCATTTTCTTCCATTAATTCGTGATGCCGATTCGTCGGAAGACGGATTTCGTCGTTCCCGATAGCACGCTTCATGTTCTTGCTCCGATCCTTGAGCCTTTTGAGCAAGGAACCAAACAGCGCGAACCCGGGTTTGTTGTTTTTCGACTGCTGCTGTTTCTGAATCCTCATGGCGGCTTCGACGAGCATAGCGGCGGTCCTGGACGGGACATGGAGGAACACGGCGGCGCGTGGAGACTTACAAGGGCTCTTGAGCGGCGACGGGAAGGGGGACCTTATGACGTCCGGCGAGTTCTGAAACGATAGGAAACAAGCATGTTTGCATAAACTCCCGGGTTTTGCGAAACAAGTGGATTCAATTGGCTTCTTATTTTTGATCTGTAGAACAGTAGTTTTGTGAGACGGGTTTTTCAGCTGGGATCGCCTCTCCGCGATGTAATTCTTGAGACGAAAAGGCTCCTGATTCTCTTTGAGCAGCTCATGCAGCAAGTGCTTACGATCAGTACTAGCCATTTAATTACAGAGAGTATTATTAATTTTGACCAATGGATTATATATATATATTACAGGCCGGAGGTGAAGAAGAAGTGGAAGGAATTGTGGGGGTTTTATAAATGGAATCGATCGGATTTGAAAAGGGTTTGAGATGGATGGAGACTTGAGAAAGGATTTGAAAAGTGGGGCGAGTGAGATTGAAGAAGAAACAGTAATGGCGAGGGGACAGCAGAAGGAAGAGAGAGAGAGAGAGAGAGAGAGAGAGAGAGAGAGAGAAATGGAAAGATTTTGTTGATTCAAATCGGGTGTTCGCAACATCGAGGCGAGGTCGTGTGATCATTTACACGTAAATTTTATTTTATTTTCCAACTATAATAATAATAATAATATACACACATTTTGTCACTCTTGCTTTCTTTCGATAGTGTCTAAAAGATAGATCTATCTATCCAATATTTCTTTCATCTGAAATGTTCTTATGAATATTTGTGATACCCGGAAGAGGAAATCACCTCATCTTATAGATGACCCTAAGGTAAAGATCAATCTTTAGCTAGCCAGAATCGTCTGGGGGGTCAGCTCGGGTCGGGAGTTTGGGAACTCGGGAGCTCGGCCAAGCTCTCCCATTGTAATGTCCAGCTCAGCTCGGGAGCTCGGGAGCTCAGCCAAGCTCCTCCACCATTACCTCGAGCTCGGCTCGGGAGCTCAGCTCGGGAGCTCAGACAAATTTCTTCACCATCCTCTCCAACTCGGGTTGGGAGCTCTGGAGTTCATCTCAGCTCCGATGTCAGTAGGGAGTTAGCTTAGTAGAGGGGTTGAATAACCTTGATGAGCTAGCTAAGATGTTATGATCAGTGTTCAGGTGGAGTTCAGGGGTTCAGCAATAACTCACTCACCCTTTTCCATATAACCTCAGGGAGAGCAGCAGTATAGCATCCTCATGATGACTGTTCAGCTCATATTAAGTGTATTATTATTTTCTTTGTCAGATAAGATTCGGGCGAGATCTCAGCCTAAATATTCGGTATTGTGATCCCGGGATTCGCGGATTCTTGATAAAAAAAGTAGGCGCTAAACCCGGAGCCTCCCCTATAAATACCAGGTTCACTTTCATTATTTGCATCCTAATTTTTCACTCGTGTGCACACACCACTCTCTATATTTTCGCTATCCTAGCATCTGACTTGAGCGTCGGAGGGGATACGCCAGAACACCTTTCGGCCCCCCTTAACACTCTTGTTAGTGGTTTCAGGTCAGCAGCAATTCATATTTTATTTGGAGGAGCTTCTTCAGCTCATCCAAGGAGATCACTTTATTGAGGTATATAAATTGGCGCCGTCTGTGGAAAATTCAAGCTAAGACGTAGATATGGCAGGAAGAGGAAGAGGAAGGGGAAGAGGAAATGTGGCGGATATGACTGTAGATCAGCTCAGCCAGTTCATCACTCAAACAGTGCAAGCGGCCATGGGTCAAAATCCACCACCTCCTCCCGTGGGTCAGCCAAACCCCAATTGATGCGGTGTGGGAAGAGATCAGGAGACTAGGTCGGCAAGTCAGAGGTCGGCCTGGGCCTATACAGAGGGAAAGTCCTTTTGCTCGGGCTATTCTAGATGAAGAACTCCCTGCAAATTTTAAGCAGCCTACTTTAGGGGAATATGACGGGAGCTCAGATTCGGAGGAACATTTGGGGGGATTTGAAAATGCAGCCTTGTTGCATAGATATTCAGATGCAATTAAATGTCGGGTTTTCCTCACTACTCTGATAAGGTCAGCCCAGCAATGGTTCAAACTTTTACAGCCTAGTAGTATTCAGAGTTTCAACGACATCAACTTAGCTTTTCTACACCAATATGCGAGTAGCAAGAGATATTTGAAGACTTCTCTCAGTTTGTTCAATATGAAGCAATCTGAGGTGGAACCATTGCGGGAGTATGTTCAGCGCTTCAATACAGCAGCTCTGGAAGTACCTGCTGCCACTGCTGACACCTTGGTCAACTCTTTCACTCAAGGGTTGAGAGGAGGAGAGTTTTTCAGATCCTTGGTCAAGAAGCCTCCTTTGACTTATGATGAGCTCCTTAGTCGAGCTGAGAAGTACGTGAATTTGGAGGATGCACAGAGGCAGAGGAGACAGGAAGGAACGTCTGGGAGTAAGCCCAGTGCCAAGGTGGGAGCAAAGGCAGAGGGGAAGACAGAAGGAGGAAGGAAGAGGGTTGCAGAAGAGATGAACAGGGTCAAAGGACCCTACCACTATGTACCACTCTCGGTAAGCCTGGAGAAGGCAATGCAAGTATGTGAGGATAGGCGAGCACTTGTGAGGCCCCGTAATGCTGAGAAAGGCCCTCGGTTACCGCCATCTGACAAGTTTTGCGATTTTCATCAGGAGTATGGGCATATCGCCAATGATTGTCAGAGGCTAGGTGAGGAGGTTCAAAGGATCATGTATGATGACCCTCGAATCAGAGCTGAGCTGACTCGAAGGGCAAATCCTCCTCGCCAAGGCCGAGCTCCCCAATGGAGGAATCAAAGGAATGAAGTTAGAGAGAATCAAGGTGATCATCACGGAAGAGCTCTTCAAAACGGTCAAGGAGATAGGGTGAAGCAAATTTCAAATCATCCCAATCGGGGTGTTATCCATATGATCTCAGGGGGTAGTACGGATGGAGATTCGGGAAGGGCTCGCAAAGCTCACGGGCGTAGGTTGGAAAATTTTGAGGTAAATTCTCAGCTCAGCTGTCCCACTGATCCGAACATCAGTTTTGGAAGGGAAGATTTAAAGGATGTGGTGCTACCTCATAATGATCCCCTACTGGTCACCTTGACCATAGCCAATTATGACGTGGCTCGTATCTTTTTGGATACTGGGAGTTCAGTAAACATTATTTTTAAAGAAACTCTGGACCAAATTAAATTGGAAGGATTTGAGTTGGATCCAATCACCACAGAGTTGTATGAGTTCACGGGTCATGCTCTGCAACCGTTGGGACAGATAGTGCTCCCCTTGTCCCTTGGGAGTGGAGAGCAGAGAGTAACCAAAATGGCTTGCTTTACAGTGGTGGATGCCCCATCTTCTTTCAATGGAATATTGGGACGCCCTGCCCTGAGTGATTCCCGAGATGTGGCTTCTACCTACCACCAGAAATTGAAGTTTCCAAGTGGAAAATAAGTGGGGGTTGTTAGGGGTGATCAAAAGGCAGCACGTTTGTGTTATGTGAATGAAGTGAAGGTTGATGCAAAGAGAAGTAGGAGGGAAGTAGGAATGGTTTTGATAGGCCGAGCACCAAGGTTGTTGGGTCAAAAGGTATTTTTAATGTCTGAAGAAGATCATGAGAAAGTAGAGCTAAGTCCTGGAGCTCAGATGGTGAAGTTAGCCGCTGATCTCAGTTCTTCAATGAGGCAAAGCTTGATTGATTGCTTGAAGGAGAACAAGGATGTTTTTGCTTGGTCTTTTTCAGAGCTCACAGGGGTTAGTGCAGACGTTATGGTTCATCGGCTCAACATTTTCGCGGGAGCGAAGCAGGTAAAACAGAAAAAAAGACACTTTGGGCCTGAAAAGGATAAGGTTATTAAGAAAGAGGTGAATGAACTCCTTAAGGCAGGTCATATTAGGGAAGTCCAGTTCCCTACTTGGTTGTCAAATGTGGTCCTTGTCCCTAAGAGTTCAGGCAAATGGAGGATGTGTGTTGATTTTCGGGACTTAAATAAGGCATGCCCAAAAGATTGCTATCCACTGCCTCGAATTGATCAGTTGGTTGATTCTACGGAAGGTCATCAGTATTTGTGTTTCATGGATGCCTATCAAGGGTACCATCAAATTCCGTTGGTAGAGGAAGATCGGGATAAAGTAAGTTTCACTACCTCTCATGGAACTTTCTGTTACAGAGTGATGCCTTTTGGTTTGAAAAATACAGGGGCTACTTATCAGAGGCTCATGGATAGGGTGTTTGCTTCCCAGATTGGCCGAAATGTGGAGGTTTATGTGGATGATATCCTGGTAAAATCCCAGGATGATGCAGGTTTGATGACCGACTTGAGGGAGACCTTTGCCACGCTCAGGTCCTACGGAATAAAGCTCAATCCTGAAAAATGTGTGTTTGGAGTAAGAGGAGGCAAGTTTTTGGGATACATGGTGACTGAGAGAGGGATTGAAGCTAACCCCGAGAAAGTGCAAGCTATCCGATCCATGTCTCATCCTCGAAATCTGCAGGAAGTTCAGAGGTTGGCAGGAAGGATAGCAGCTCTATCTCGATTCATATCCAGATCAGCTCATAGAAGTTTACCTTTCTTTAAGGTTCTTCGGAAAGCTAAGAGGTTTGAGTGGGATGCTGAATGTGGGAAGGCGTTCGAGGACTTAAAAAATTATTTAGCCGAACTTCTTGTATTGGCTAAGGTAGTTCCGGGTGAACCGTTATACATCTACCTCTCAGCTTTGGAGGGGGCGGTCAGTTTGGTACTCATTAGGCAGGAGGGAGCGGCTCAACATCCTATCTACTTTTTCTCACATGCTTTCAAGGGTGCTGATCTCCGGTATTCAGAGGTCGAGAAGTTGGCACTTGCACTTGTTATGACGGCCCGGAAGCTCAGACCTTATTTTCTATCACATCCTATTGTGGTGTTAACCAATTGTCCCATGGGAAGGATATTAACTCACGCTGACATTTCGGGACGATTGGTGACATGGACTACTGAACTCAGTGAGTATGATATTCAGTATGATATTCAGTATGAACCAAGAGCAGCGATTAAAGCTCAAGCATTGGCCGATTTTTTAGCCGAAACAAAACATATGGAAGGGCAGGGCTTATGGAAAGTGTATGTTGATGGTTCTTCTAACAGGGAAGGATGTGGAGTGGGGGTGCCTCTGATATCCCCTCAGGGAGATGAGATCCGATTGGCAGTCAGGTTGGATTTTCGAGCAATGAGGCAGAATATGAGGCCGTGTTAATTGGCCTTCGGGCAGCTAAGCAAGTTGGGGCAGCCCGGATACATCTCTATTCTGATTCGCAATTGGTAGCTCAGCAAGTGAATGGGTCTTACGAGGTGAAAAGTGAGAAGTTAAAAGAGTACATGAAGGCAATAGAGGAAGCTCGGGGCCTCTTTGATGAGGTAATGTTTGAGCAGATCCCTAGAGAGAGCAACGAAAAGGCGGATGTTCTGGCCAAGATGGCTAGCTCACTTCATAACTGGAAAAACAGAGAGGTAGTCGTACAAGTGGAATTAACACCTTTTACGGAGCTCACACCATTAGCTCCGAAAGAGAGTGACTGGAGAAAAGAGCTCTTGGAATACATGGAGAAGGGCGAGTTACCAAAGGATCCAAAGAAGACATATCGGTTGAAACAGAGGAGTCTCCGCTTTGTGATGGTGGAGGAAGTTATTTATAAGAAGTCATTTTCTGGACCTCTTCTCAAGTGTTTGGGTCCTAAGGAAGCTCATTATGTCCTGAAAGAGATACACGAGGGGTGTTGTGGCAATCACTTGGGATCTTATTCTCTAGCCCGTAAGGTTCTTTTAGCAGGATATTTTTGGCCTACTATTTTGAAAGGTGTCATAGCTTTGGTGACTTCTTGTGACAGTTGTCAGCGACATAGCAGACTTCAGCATCAGCCAGCGACGTTAATGAAAGGAATCATGGCAGCGTGTCCTTTCGATCAGTGGGGAATGGATATTGTGGGTCCTTTCCCTCAAGCCCCAGCTCAGAAGAAATTCTTGTTGGTCGCTATAGATTACTTCTCTAAATGGGTGGAGGCGGAGGCCTTGGCACGAATTACTGAAGGAGAAGTTCTGAAATTTCTGTGGAAGAATATTGTGTGTAGGTTTGGAGTACCGCGGAAGATTATCTCCGACAATGGGAGGCAGTTTCAGGGAGCCCGGGTGCAAGCTTGGTGCAAAGAGATGAAAATTCAACAACACTTCACATCTGTCCATTATCCTCAAAGCAATGGTCAGGTGGAGGTCAATAACAGATCTTTGGTGCAAATCTTGAAGACCCGATTAGGAAAAGCCCAAGGAAATTGGGTGGAGGAACTCCCTAGTGTGTTATGGTCATATCGTACCACATCTAGAATTGGGACAGGAGAGACTCCATTTAGTCTGGTTTATGGAAATGAAGCGGTCTTGCCAGCAGAAATTGGAGAAGAGTCAGCTCGGATCATTTTCTACGATGAGAAGAATGAAGAAAAGAGAATGGAAGACTTAGACTTTATGGAGGAGAAGAGAGAAGCTGCTGCCATCAGAATGGAGGCATACAAGAATAGGGTAGCTCGATCCTATAATCGTCGGGTGCGTAGGAAGGGCTTTCAGGTAGGGGATTTGGTGCTGAGAAAAGTTCAGGAGGGGGCTATAGGGAAGCTCGATCCTAAATGGGAAGGACCGTACAAGGTGGTGATGAGGCTCAGTTCGGATGCTTACTACTTGAAAGATTCAAAGGGGAAGGTGCTGAAGAGACCTTGGAGTGCTTACAATTTACGCAAATATTATTCTTAAATGTTGCAAGAACAATTTTCCTTTCAGTTGTAATTCATGCAGGCTACATTTTACTTTTATCTATAAGCAGTTGCTCTTTTGAAAATATTGATGTAGACATGCCTCAGCTCATCACCTCAGTCACGCCTCTTAGGCCCCTGACTTTGGTTCAGCTCATTACCTTAGTCACGCCTTTTAGGCCCCTGACTTTGGTTTAGCTCATCACTTTAGTCACGCCTCTTAGGCCCCTGACTTTGGTTCAGCTCATCACCTCAGTCACGCCTCTTAGGCCCCTGACTTTGGTTCAGCTCATTACCTTAGTCACGCCTCTTAGGCCCCTAACTTTGGTTCAGCTCATCACCTTAGTCACGCCTCTTAGGCCCCTAACTTTGGTTCAGCTCATCACCTTAGTCACGCTTCTTAAGCCCCTGACTTTGGTTCAGCTCATCACCTTAGTCACGCCTCTTAGGCCCCTGACTTTGGTTCAGCTCATCACCTCAGTCACGCCTTTTAGGCCCCTGACTCTGGTTAAGCTCATTCCCTTAGTCACGCCTCTTAGGCCCTGACTTTGGTTCAGCTCATCACCTTGTCACGCCTCTTAGGCCCCTGACTTTGGTTCAGCTCATCACCTTAGTCACGCTTCTTAAGCCCTTGACTTTGGTTCAGCTCATCACCTTAGTCACGCCTCTTAGGCCCCTGACTTTGGTTCAGCTCATCACCTCAATCACGCCTTTTAGGCCCCTGACTCTGGTTAAGCTCATTCCCTTAGTCACGCCTCTTAGGCCCCTGACTTTGGTTCAGCTCATTACCTTAGTCACACCTCTTAGGCCCCTGACTTTGGTTCAGCTCATCACCTTAGTCACGCCTCTTAGGCCCCTGACTTTGGTTCAGCTCATCACCTTAGTCACGCCTCTTAGGCCCCTGACTTTGGTTCAGCTCATCACCTCAGTCATGCCTTTTAGGCCCCTGACTCTGGTTCAGCTCATCACCTTAGTCATGCCTCTTAGGCCCCTGACTTTGGCTCAGCTCTCTACCTTAGTCTAGTCACCTCGACCCTGATTTTTGGGCTCAGTTCAGTTACGGCACTTTGATTTCAGCTCTTAGCTCATTTTAGATACTCAAGTACAAATGGTGTTAGCAAGTTAATTAAACACGCGCTCGGTAATTATGAGGGGTCACTTCATAGTGCTCTCATATAGATGAGCTGGCGGTCAAGGAAATTTGGCTGGGGAGCTCGGGAGCTCGGGAGCCCATTTAGGCGATCTGAGAACATAGTTCAGATCAGGTCCGAAGTTTGGTTTTGGCAGCTCAGCTCGGCTCTGGCAGCTCAGCTCGGCTCCGGCAGATCAGCTCGGTTCCTGAAGCTTCAGCTCTGTAAAACGCCTTCGGGTGTTAGTTTATTTTTAAACAAGTACTTTGCTCCCCTTAGGGAGCTCAGCTCAATACAACGCCTCCGGGTGTTAGTTTATTTTTAAACAAGTACTTTTCTCCGCTTAGGGAGCTCAGCTCTGTTCAACGCCTCTGGGTGTTAGTTTATTTTTAAACAAGTACTTTGCTCCCCTTAGGGAGCTCAGCTCTGTTCAACGCCTTCGGGTGTTAGTTTATTTTTAAACAAGTACTTTGCTCCCCTTAGGGAGCTCAGCTCTGTTCAACGCCTCCGGGTGTTAGTTTATTTTTAAATAAGTACTTTGCTCCCCTTAGGGAGATCAGCTATGTTCAACGCCTCCGGGTGTTAGTTTATTTTTAAACAAGTACTTTGCTCCCCTTAAGGAGCTCAGCCCAGTTCAACGCCTCCGGATGTTAGTTTATTTTTGAATCTATACTTTGCTCTCCTTGGGGAGCTCAGCTCAGTTCGATGCCTCCGGGTGTTAGTTTATTTTTAGATGATAATCTCACCTCCCTTTAAGGAGCTCAGCTCAGCTCACCTTCGGGTGAGCCTATTTTGAAGAGTTAATCTTACCTCCTCTTAGGGAGCTCAGCTTAGTTCACCGTCGATTGTTGGTTTTATGAAGACTAAGGAAAATGTAAAGCAAATAAACTGGCGTGAGAAGGCAAAAATTTAAATGTTTACATCCACCAAAACCATAACTAACTTTCATTCTCTCCCTCGCCCTCATCCTCACCATGTTCATCTACGCCCCCATCCTCTTTTGCTGCCTCTGCTGAGGTAAGGGAGAGGGCAAACCCGTCTAGGTCCAAAAAGTCCACAGGGGTCCCTTCAGGAGGATAGCCTGCTACCCTGAACTGCTGAGTGCAGCCGTCGAACCCTTTGGCCAGGTAACCATAGGCTTGGGCAGCCACCTCATCCATATATTCATCGGACTTCAAGAATGCCTCATTGAAGCCCTCAGCTCCCTTGGACAGCTCAGCTCGGGACTCTTCCAGTTCTTGAAGGGCCTGAGCAAGTTGATCATGGGACCCCTTGAGTTCGCTCCGAAGATTCTCCTTCTGCACCTCGGAGACCCGGAAGTCACTTTGATGCTTCAGCCGTTCATCTTGGAAGCCCATCCTCATTTCCTCCATCTGGGCTCGGATATTGGCCACCTCCTTCTCATAACCAAGCTTCGCGTCCTCCGCTAACTGGTTAAGCTCAGCAAAATGAGCTTCATAACCTCGGGCATCCTTAGAAAGTTGCTTTCGAGTCATGGAAGCTCGGAGGGACATCTCGGCATTTAGGACAGCAGCCTAGGAAAGGAAAATAACAATTAAAAGAGAATATAAAAGAGGAACATAAAGTAATGGATAAGGGAAGGTTACCTCAGCTGAGGCAGTGTTAGAACGTTGCATCATCTCAGCCCATCCAAGGCTTTTCACATAATCGGCGTCAGCCTGGGAGATCATATCCCGGAGGACTGACCCAGCCGTTGGAGTAGGCCCGACCCCCACAATATGCAGGGCATCGTGGTTTTGAAGAAATTGGTCCTGCACCGGACCACGGGTGAAACGACCCTAACTCTATAATTAATAAATAAATATGCGGAAAATTTTTTTTTTTATACTTACTAAATAAAATATGTACATATATGCCCATACATATATGCACAGAATAAAAAGATTTAAAAATAAATAAATAAATAAATAAACAATTAAATAAAATGCATTCTTTAAAATAAAATAAATATCTGAGTCAAACATTTAATTAAAAATACTGCATAAACAAAATGATCAAAATTTGCATGCACTGACAATATTCAATAAAATATTCAAAACTCACAACCACTGAAAAATAATATAAAATGTAACATGCCGACATAAATAAAACATGCATGTGACTCAGACATCTATCACGGTCACGGGGTCACTGCATGTCTGCTCATACATCCTCGCCTCCGGTTGGTACAACATCATCCTCAACGTCATCCCCTGCACCATACCAGTGTAGTGAGCCTAGAGGCCCAACATGCTAACATAACAAGGGTTTAAAAATAATTTAAAACAATTAAATACTAATACATACATATACATGAATGAGCATGCTTAAAAATTTCATAACATAACTTAACTTAAATAAACTTAAATAACATAATACATAACATTGTTGAGCAATTAATTTTCTAACATCGCATGGTTGTATCCGTAGTGTAACCTTAAATCATACATTAAATATTGATCAGCGTGGAAACCAACGTACGTGGCCGGTGACGAATCACCTCTTAAATTGGCAGTAAACTGCCCTTCAATCATATGGGGACGAATCCCCCTTAAATTGTCACACTACTTCAACTTCCAACATAAAATATTTTCTTGCTCAACCTTAAACATTAAATCATGCATAAAATATTATTTCATGAATGCATGTACTTGAATAAAATGTGTGTCCTTCATATATATTTAATTTAATTTCTTACTAACATATAAATATTAAAATAACTTCAATGCATAAAAATAATTAAATATATAATCAGGACACATGCAAATTTTCTCATGGATGGTCTTGGACTGCTGGCCCTAACAGTCAAGCCCATTTACTTAAATCTGGCCCATTAACACTGAGACTGGCCCGATAACATACTTAAGCCCAATAAAATTATTCTAAGCCCAATTAAATTAATTCAAAGCCCATAAAACATTCTAGGCCCAATAACAACTTAAACTGGCCCAATGAGCCCAAAAGCCCAAAGACTGGCCCAATAACTTTTATGGGCTCAAAAGCCCATAAAATTAATGGACTAACTTAATTAAAATTTTAAAAGCCCAAATAAAATTATTTTGGGAGTCCAAATAATTTTATTTCTAAATAATTGGCCTAAAAACCAATTAATTCATAAAATACTTTAAAAATAAAAAGACTCGAGCCCGGCCCACCTAACCCGGACCCGGACTTACTTGACCCGACCCTAGACCCTATTGACTTGACCCGGACCACCAACCCGACCCGGACCCATCACCTAACTCTAAACCCGATCGCCCCTCCTCCTATTCTGCTGCGGCCGTGAGCAGCAGCCACTCCATGGCTGCTGCCGGCCTGCTCCGGCCGCCCCTGGCCGGAGCGCCGCCGCCCAGACGTAGCCCACGTCTGGGCGGTGCTAACCTGCCCCAGCCCCCAGCCCCATGCAGTCCACGAAGCCAAGGCCGAAGCCCCTTCCCGAACCCTAGTCTGCGCACCCCCAAGCACCCTATCTGCACCAGCTCCAATCTTGGGCTCGTTTGGCTCGAACCACTCGAGCCACTCGAGTCCAAACCACCCTCCCTCAACCTAGGAACCTCTGACCAGCAACCTAGACGCCCATAACCATAAAAACGTGAGTATGTCAATGAAAATCAAAGAGCCATGTGCATACAACCGAAACAAACCCATCTTTTCTGAAAATTCTTTAAAGTTTTGATGCATACACCATACGCACACTATAATAACTGAGATGGTACGAAAATTAAAGAAAGAATCATGCCTTTCACCGGTGTTTGAGTTTAGAAGCGCGTAGAACGATTCCCGGGACGACGAACGATGAACAACCCCTTCGGAAGCTTAAAGAAAACGAGCTATGGTGCTCTTGGGCAGCTGCTCGGCCGAGAAGAAAGTGAACAGGGGATAATAGGGAATGGGTGTCGGCTGAGTGATGGAGGCGTGTGTGTGTGGGGTTGGGTAGATTAGGTTTAGGTTTTAATTAATAAAATAGGTTTTAGGTAAATTAAAAATTATTAATAAGGATTTTAATATATAACATATATTGCTTAGAACTCTAATTAAAAAAAAAACCTGATAAATAATTGAAATTCCCGAAATATTAATTTAGGGAATTTTTAAAGATAATAAAAAGTCATTAAAATGTCTTAATTTGGATAAAAATGGACTCCTAAAATTATATAAAATTAAATACTTAAAATTTTGAGATAATAAAACTCAAAATAATATTTTAGGGCTCTAAAAAGGCTCATAAAATAATTTGGCTAGAAAGTTGTCATCTCGTCCGTCCACGGTCCCGTCTACGCGATCAAATAATTAAAATACTAAAAATCATAAAAATTACTAGTTATGAGTTAAATGCTTAAAAATAAATTAAATCATGCACAAATAATTCACATAATTATTTAACCCATAAATCTAAAATTTAAATAATTAAATATCCTAATTATGCATGCGGATTTACGTATTTTAAAATACCGGGTGTTACAACGGGAGTCTGAGGCTTCTCCGCCCTGAACTGACGAAGGGGTGCCACCTCCGGAATAGAAGCGGAGTCCAGCTCCACTACCTCAGGGTGAGGGCTTGACGGTGCTCGCCTTTTCGAGCCTTTGGACTGGGTGGCAGAAGGCTCAGGCTTGCTAGTGGCCCGTGGTGAAGGGGCTTTAGACTTGGCTGAGCTCCCTTCAGCCCGGCCCCCTGATGGGGCAGTTGCTTTCTTCTTCTCCAACATTCTCTTCATGGCTGATCCATAACCCTTTTTTCTGCACGAGACATAGGGAAGGTCAGGACAGGAAATGAGAGAGCATAACATTAGTAAAGCGGAGCACGGGCGGGGGAAGGGCCGTACCTAAGTTTCCTCGAACAGAAACATCTGCCGAGCTGAGCCCATGGTGGCAGAGCAGGTCCTCTACCAAAAGGGCAGAGACATCAAAGCACCTTCCTCCTATAGCCCTTTGGGCTCCAGTAAACAATTCCCCTTGACGGAAGCCCGGGGCGGGAACAGGTAGGAGTGGGAGAACATCCCTCCAAGATGAACATATGTCCCAATCGTCGGAGGGACATACAAAAAAGAAAGTATTTTTCCAATTTTTATTGGAGCTGGGAGAACCCTTAAAAAATTTACAGTTGGGGCGGCAGGAAAAATAAAAGGGGCCCTCCTCAGAACGTTTGGGCAGCAAGAAGTTACAAATGGTAAAACAGTTAACTTCGAAGCTCCTAAAAAGAACTACAAAACTACAGAGAGTTCGGAAGGAGTTGGGGGTGAACTGTCCTAGGTGAAGCTCATAGTATCGGCTGAGCTGTTGGAAAAGTAAGGGGAGGGGAAATCTAAGACCTGCCTCCAGCTGATCTAAATAAAAAGTATAATACCCTGGAGGAGGGTGGTTAGCTCGGTCTGTGGGGTCAGGAATGATGAATTCATAAGTCTTTGGGGCATGGGATAGAGCTCTTATCTTTTCCTCATCTGAGGCTTCTAGCTCGGAGGGATACTGCTCAAACCACGGCACCACAGAGGCTTCTGGGTCATTGCCTAGGTCATCATCCCGAACCGAGGTTGAGGGGTGAGCAGGGTCCTGGCCTGTAGGCTCTCCTGCGGGGGTAAGTGCGAGGGAATCAAATCGATCCACCTCTCGGAATATTTCATCCGAGCTTCCAGAGTTAGCTCGGGAGGAGGAGGCCATTACTTACAAGGATACTTAGGCGGGGAGCTCGGTAACAGAAGAATCAAGAAAACACGGGAGCTCGGAAAAGGGAATCTGAAAGAAAATTAAGAGAAGCAAAGTGAGGGAAAAGGTGAAAATGAATTTTCACAGTCAAGACCTATTTATAGAAGGAGCAAATGAATCCAGGCCATTGATTTTTTGGAAGATGAACGGCTCGGATTTTCTGAAATTTGAAAAGTTACCGTTACATGATGACACGTGTTATTAGAATTACAGTTGTCCTCACTCATGTGCCTCAGCTCAGTACAGTCGAGGGTAACCTCAACCAGGCACCTTAGCTCGGCATCCATTTAGGGTCATCTCAGCATAAAAACGAATTTCGAGTCTTTGACCTCAATTCGACTTTTATGGGAGGGACTTGTGATACCCGGAAGAGGAAATCACCTCAGCTCATAGATGACCCTAAGGTAAAGATCAATCCTTAGCTAGCCAGAATCGTCTGGGGGTCAGCTCGGGTCGGGAGTTTGGGAACTCGGGAGCTCGGCCAAGCTCTCCCATTGTAATGTCCAGCTCAGCTCGGGAGCTCGGGAGCTCAGCCAAGCTCCTCCACCATTACCTCCAGCTCAGCTCGGGAGCTCGGGAGCTCAGACAAATTTCTTCACCATCCTCTCCAACTCGGGTTGGGAGCTCTGGAGTTCATCTCAGCTCCGATGTCAGTAGGGAGTTAGCTTAGTAGAGGGGTTGAATAACCTTGATGAGCTAGCTAAGATGTTAGGATCAGTGTTCAGGTAGAGTTCAGGAGTTCAGTAATAACTCACTCACCCCTTTTCCATATAACCTCAGGGAGAGAAGCAGTATAGCATCCTCATGATGATTGTTCAGCTCAGATTAAGTGTATTTTTATTTCCTTTGTCAGATAAGATTCGGGCGAGATCTCAGCCTAAATATTCGGGATTGTGATCCCGGGATTCGCGGATTCTTGATAAGGAAAGTAGGCGCTAAACCCGGAGCCCTCCTCTATAAATACCAGGTTCACTTTCATTATTTGCATCCTAATTTTTCACTCGTGTGCACACACCACTCTCTATATTTTCGCTATCCTAGCATCTGACTTGAGCGTCGGAGGGGATACGCCGGAACACCTTCACACTCTTGTTAGTGGTTTCAGGTCAGCAGCAGTTCATCTTTTATTTGGAGGAGCTTCTTCAGCTCATCCAAGGAGATCACTTTATTGAGATATATCAATATCTAAGATATAAAAAAAAACGTTGGGTCTTCTATGTTTGCTAGCATATGAACAATGCCCACGTGTTTTGTGTCATGCGTATATGATCATTTAATTTTAGATTATGTTTGAATAGTTGCATTTCAAATATTTTTTTTTTATTTAGTGAAATAAGATCGTAAACATCACTTTGATCTCTTGCATGTTTTTATAGTATTTCGTGGTAATTAGCATGAATTTCATTTTTACCAAATAATAATGTTATTTGAAATGCATATATACTACTTTACTACTAATAAATAAATAAAATGTGGATTAAAAATATGATCGAAATTCATTGATTTTAAATTTATCTCCGGAAACAATCTAAGGGATTATTCAAATATTTTAGATACAAAGCAATAACTCTTTTTAATGGGTGTCGTACGTACGTGGCAAAATAAGTAAAATTTGTGGAACTAATTAATCGTTTATTTCTTGGTTAATTTTGGTAGGGCCTTTTTGGTTTACTTTTAATATACCAAAAAATGTTATTAAATGATCCAACTTTTCAAGTGTAGGGTCGATTTTAATCAATTGTTATAAGTATATTGGAGTTGTGTAGTTGTAATTAAATACATTTTTTTTATAAACGATAGAGTTTTATAACCAAACAAACATATTATGTTATCTTCCATTAAAATATATAAAATCCACGCGATCTAACAATAAAGAGAGACGAGAAAAAAAACTGCAAATACAACAAATACTGACTCATCGTAGATACATAAGCCGATTCAAAATTTACCCTTTATTATGTATGGGCACACATATTTGTGATACCACATTACCACTATCCACATTTATGACTCCGTTTAGTACACAACACTATTAATTTTTGTATGACTTATTTTATCTCATCTCGCGTTTTTTTTGTCATATTATTTATCCATGTTTTAATTAGTAATTTTACATCAATAAAATCATTAATAATTCGGGAAATGAGCAATAAATCTCTGATAGAAACTTGAACTTTGTTGTCAGTCCCTGCATCAGAATTATTTTCTTCCAACTCCCTGACAAAACATTGACAATTATTTGAGCTCCCTAATTGAGCTGAAACTACTAAATTGCCCTCAAATGTTATTGAAACTCATCAATGCCCAATTGAACAATAAATATTTTTTAATATAATTCTCTCCTTCCAATCTTCCGTCCCCCAACCTCCTTCTACTTGACCCTTCATGGCTAAACCAACAACGATCTATAAATTTGCGTCAAATTTTGGTGCCAAAAAATGAGGCGAAAGGAGTTTAAAGTGAAGAGGCATCGGATTTTGAAAATCTTTGTGAAGAACCGACATCCAAACAACAACTTCGAGGTATTATTCAATTTTTTATTGCTATAAAATTAAAATACTTTTTAGATGTAATTTCATCTTGATGATTGTTTCTTTTTTTAATCTTTTTCAATTGAGTGATTCTTTGTGGTTTGTGTTTATTGTGTAGTTGTTATGTTGAAGTTTCGTACATCGTTTGAATTATACAGATTTGATGGCCAATATTTGGGTTTTATGTTTCTCAGTGGGTTTGCGGTTCATCTCAACCAATTATAGATTGATTATCTGAAATTCGTTATTGTTCTTGATTATAACAATTTTGTTGCCAATTTTTATAGTTTAGTACTGGATTATAAAGATTATATGGACAGTTTTTATAGTATTCGAATCTGCTATTTAAAAGTGTGATTTTGTGATATTTGTTGTTGCAGAATGGGTTATGAATAAAGTCACGATCTTCATTTTTGACGTTATTGAATTGAATATTATGTTTTTATTGATTATGTTGAAAATAAAATCTGTAAGTGGTTCTTACAACCTTGCGTTTTTTTGTTGTTATAAATACAAAAAGCATATGTTTGTGATCTCAATATATAATATATGAGTGTATT
This sequence comes from Henckelia pumila, assembly GCF_033568475.1. Taxonomy (NCBI): domain Eukaryota; kingdom Viridiplantae; phylum Streptophyta; class Magnoliopsida; order Lamiales; family Gesneriaceae; genus Henckelia; species Henckelia pumila. The sequence goes on along the minus strand of NC_133122.1, from coordinate 16,883,473 downwards.
TTGATAGATATATTTATGAGCCTCGACAGAAACCTTGCAGATATTTCTTTGGAATTCATGATTATGCAATACATAGCAACACGTCATAAGATGTTCGTATTTCTAAAGATTATGATAATGTTCTTATTATGATTAATTTTTATATGTGAATGAAACTCACAATAATCGAATTGAGGGCAGAGAGCAAACATTAACATCTCAACATTTTTTTTATTTTGAGAGGTAATATATCTGTGTGTGTGTGTGTTGTCATATTGAGTTTTTTTTTTATCACGGTTTATGTTACATCTATTAATATTGAAATTATGTTTTGATATTATTGTTTTGTATATTTGATCAATGTTTTAGTAGTAATATTATTTACTGAAAGAGTGGGTGCCCAGTGAGCCAACTTGTGGCTAAGGGCTTTGATGACTCTTTGTATAAACAATCTTTTGTTTAATATAATTTACACTTTTATTAATGACAATGACTTTATCTTTCTTCATATTGTTATATTGTGATATACTATTGTTGTTTTGATAAAGACCTTGAATATACTATAGTGTATGTAAGATGTGGTAGAACATGGGGATGTCTATCATGAAACACATCTTATAGTCACTGTATATTCTAAACTGTTCCTAGTCGATTGAGCCGTCCGATAATAAGGATAAGGATCGCTCGAGCTTGAGACTAGCATTTGCGATGCAGAGTACCACGTTTCATTGGTAAGGAACATAGAGATGTTCGAAGCATGCAAATGGATATTCATATGATGAATGATCGAACTACCCTATCCGGACTTTCCAAGTGGTTATCACTTATCGAGTGGATATAGTCCGCGGTTTTGGTTGTACACCATTAGTCCTTACTACTTGAGACATCATTGAGACTCTATATGCTAGTACTGTGCTTTGACTCGTTTACCGACTCTATTGGGGTCATCAGGTGTCGGGATTGGGTACAGTTACAACACATATAGGAGTCGATGCTTTGTTGTCAAGGATTCACCACATACTTGCGAGTGTGGAAATCCTATGCGATCTGAGGAGATATTAGTATGACGAATCTCTGGCCAGAGTACATGATGTGATTTAAGAAATGGTTTCTTAGTAGCACATGCGATGTCACTATTTGATCTTCAAGATGCATTGCATAGTTATCGAATCTCGAGCGACTCTCGATATACCAATGGTTGTTGATTCGATCGGGATATTTGGATGAAGGGACCGTACTGTACGCTAACCAAAATCTATTGGTTCTTGTAGGCACTATCAGTGATACCTAGGGAATCATGGGGCGATGTTGCTAGGCGCTCATACCATGATTCGATGGGCAAGTCGGAAATTGTTGTTCCGAGTCACAAGGAGTCGTGAGCCCACGGCTAGCTGTATCCCTGAACCATTGAGGGTCACACAGTGTAATGGATTTTTAATCCCCGTTGAGATAGTTAAATTTAAAGAGTTAAATTTAATGAACGAAGAAGTTGGACTTCTTATTTAAGAGTAGAGGAGTAAGATTTTCTAAAATGACATAGGGATGGCCATTTTTGGAAATCACTGAATTCGGATTCAGAAAAATTTATCTTGACTTTAAAAGGTGCAGAAATGGTTTCTGTGCACATTGGTGAAATCGGTTTATCAATCGGAGTCACGATGAATTTTATATTAATTTCTGAACATGCGGGCTTTGCTTGTCGGGCTTGAACTTATGACTAATGGGCCCTAAGCTGTTAGTGGCCTACATTATAAATAAGTTATTGCAGTACAGAAATTACACACAACAGGTCACAATTTTCGAAAACCTAAGTAATTTTCTAACGTGTGTGGCCGCCCCCCCCCTTCCCTGTCTACTCGAGAAAAATCCAGCCTGTGATTTTGAATTACAGTCTGGTTTAACGGATCAAATTCGTTAATCTCTTCGTAGAAAACTTCTGATAGATTTTCTAGTGCAATCTATCAGAGGGATTAAATCTCTGTTCGTGGACCTGATTGAAGAACAGTTCGTCCATCAGTTCCAGGGATATACAACAAGAGCAGAGAAATATGTTGGTGTCCAAAATCTCGATTCGAGATTAAAGGTAAAAATTTTATAATTGTTATTTAATTTTTACACACACAATTTAATCGTAAGGTTGATACCTATTATGGAATCGTTCCTTATAAAAAAAATTTTAAACTTCCGCTGCACCGGGTATCAATCCTGTTTGATCTGATCGCCGAGTTCTCCAACAGTGGTATCAAAGCCAGGTTGCTCAGATCAAGCGATTAAATTAATTGATTGTAAAAAAATTTTAGGCCTCGGTTTTTGAAACAAAATAAATATTTTAAAAATAAAAATATTTTTTTTCGGGCAAAAACCCGGGCAGCGATTGGATCGCTGCCCGGGAGGGGTCGCTGCCCTGGGCAGCGCCGTGCGCTGCCCGGCCCGGGAACGTCCCGGGCGGCCCGCGGGAAAAATTATTTTTAATTTTTTAAATTAAATTTTAATATGTTAAAATTCTATTTTTGGTCCGATCGAAAATTATTTTGATTGGTCCACGAGGCATCGGATCGAATTGTTCGAGTCCGAAAATTTTAAAATTGATTTTTGGATAAATTTGAATTTTTGGAAAATTTTAATATTTTATCCTTTAATTGAATTTTGAAATTAATTAATTTTTGGTACAATTGATGATAAGATATGATCTTATGGATATATTGAGTAAAATATGATTTTATGTATAAAATTGGATTTTATAGATAAAATATGATTTTATTTGATAAAAAGATAAAATATGATTTTATATGTAAAATAAGATTTTATGTATGAGATATGATTTTATCTTTTTAAATTTAAAATTGCCATTGCATGTTATCCAATAAATTAATTTTGAATTAAATGTTATTGGATAAGGATGATCGATTGCCATGACCAATTTTGTAGGTGTATGTTAGGAATTTACATTTGTTTTATTGTTGTTGGTTTTATTAATGGGCCTGGTTTATGGCTCAATATGAATGTCATATGTAATAAAAGTGGGCTTGGTTTATGGCCCGTTCCCACCCCTTAAAAATGTATCCCCTATTTGTCATTGTTATTTATTGTAAATACATTAGATTTAGTGGGAGATCAAGATTTGAAGATGGAGGTGGGCCCAACAGACAATAAAGACAGAAGAAATGTAAATTGGAAGCAAATGTAATAGGATTGCATTGCATACTGCATATTACCTAGGATTGGACTAAGACTCGTGATTGGCAACCACGGGTCGATTAGAAATGGAATCGATCATCTTATATAATATGTGATATTATAGTTGTATGCATGTTTTAGACAAAATTGTGTGAATCCGACAAGCATACAAAATTTTAAAAATGATGAGACAAATTTTTTTTAATTAAAAATCCCTCATTTTAAATATGATTTAAAATTGATATCAAGATAAATAAAGGAAATTTAAATTTGTTTAAATGTTCCTACCTTCCATCAACGATCAATGTATGAGATGCTACCCGCGGATACGGTCCGGCTCATATTATTGGGGGGCCCGTTCGTCGGAAAGCTGTACATTGGATCGACACATGTTGTAAGTTGGGTGGAACTCCCATGGGATTGGCTCATATTATTGGGGGATCCACATGGCGACCGTCCATCACAACTTAATATTGATGGATCATCTTGACATGTCCCAATAATCGGCGTCATATTATTGGGCCCTTATTGGACATGAGGTAAAAACGTGGAGGTTGCTTTGGAAGCAATTGGGCTCTACCTTTTGAAAATTATGGTTGGCTGATATTATTCGGGACTATAAGTTTGTCAATTGGACTCCATGTTCTCACTAAGGAAAACAGTTTCCCGTTTTCACTAGAGGGTAGTGAAATCGTTAAAATAGTGGGAGTGAGATTCATAAAATAAATTTCGCCTATTTTATGTCTTAGTAAATTGCTTAAACAATCACTGATATTTGTCTGTTTTTTTTCAGTATTTCATACAATGAATTCGCGTAATCCACTTTTCTCGATCCTCGAACAAAATAAGTTGACTGGCGCAAACTATACGGAATGATTCCGTAAGTTGAAGATTGTCTTGACTTCGGAGAAGATGCTCTACGTGTTAGAGAAATCTCCTCCGAAGGAAGCACCAGCTGACGTAAGTCCGGAGGAGTTAGCCAAGCTTGATACATGGTGGGACCATGATATCAAGACCAAATGCTATATGCAAGCCTCGATGTCTGATGAACTCCAGAGGCGATTTGAGGACACCGTGAATGCTGCTGACATTCACGTTCAACTCAAGGAACTTTTTGGGGCTCAATCGAGGGCTGAAAGGTTCGCTACTGTAAAGGAGCTAATGACGTGTCGCATGCGTGAAGGGACTTCGGTCCGTGATCATGGGGTACGAGTGATTTGGCTCATACAGAAGTTGGTAACCATTGATTTGGTGTTGGAGCATGAACTCAACGTAGACTTACTACTTCTGTCTCTTCCTTCTTCGTTTGACGGATTTGTGGTAAATTTCAATATGAACAAGATAGAGGCCTCCCTTGAAGAGATGGTCAATATGCTTGTGACATATGAATCCACATTAAAGAAGGATAAACCGGCTTTCTTGGTGGGCTCCTCTTCTTCTGCTAAGAAGGGGCCAAGTACAAAGGGTAAGAAACGTTCTGCCCCACCCAAGAAAGTCGAACCCGAGAAGAAGTACAAGACAAAGTCTTCAAACATGGAAAAATCCAAGGATGTTTGCCATTACTGCAAGAAGCCCGGTCATTGGAAGCGTAACTGCAAGGAATATCTAGAGCAGTTGCGAACTGCAAAGGGTATGTTCTATATTGAAATAAATGTTTCACTTAATACTACTTCTTGGGTATTGGATACCGGATGTGGATCTCACATTTGCAATGATTTGCAGGTGATGACAAGAAGTCGCAGGCTTAGGATGGGTGAGACCCAGCTGAGGCTCGGAAATGGTTCCAGAGTTGAAGCAAAAGCCGTGGGAGATGTTTATTTAATTTTGCAGAACGGTTTTAAGTTAATTTTAAGAGATGTTTTATTTGTTCCGGATTTAATTAAAAACATTATTTCTGTTTCTATGCTTGATAGAGATGGTTATTCTTGCAATTTTGTGAATGGGATTTGCAATATTTACAAGAATGAATGTTTGATTGGAAATGGACAACTTGAAAACGATCTATACAACTTAAAACTAAAAGACGTTCCAGTAAATTATGTTGATAAACCGGCAACAACAAACAAAAGGAAAATCGATAGCCAAAACCCGGCAAACCTTTGGCACGCTAGGCTAGGTCATATTTCCTCAAGGAGGATGAACAAGCTAGTGGGAGAGGGCATGTTTGATATGTATGATATTAACTCTCTACCTACTTGTGAGTCCTGCCTGAAAGGAAAAATGACTAAATCTCCTTTTAAGGGGAAACCTGAGCGTAGTCAAAATCTGTTGGATTTGATCCATACAGATGTTTGTGGTCCATTTAGAGTTGGGACTCAATATGGCCACACCTACTTCATTACCTTTACTGATGATTATTCAAGGTATGGGTATTTATATTTAATGAAATATAAGTCTGAAGCATTTGAAAAGTTCAAAGAATTCAAGGCTGAAGTAGAAAACAAGCTAGATAAAAGTATTAAAGCACTTCGATCGGATCGAGGTGGAGAATACTTGAGTACCGAGTTTTTGGACTATCTAAAAGAGAATGGGATTCTCTCTCAGTGGACTCCTCCTATGACACCACAACTTAATGGTGTATCGGAGCGTCGTAATCGAACTTTGTTGGACATGGTTCGATCCATGATGAGCTTCACTGAGCTTCCACCTTCGTTTTGGGGCTATGCGCTTGAAACGGCGGTATTGTTGTTGAACAACGTCCACACTAAAGCAATGGACAAAACACCATACGAGTTATGGAATGGCAAAGCTCCTAAGTATTCGTACTTGAGGATTTGGGGATGTCCTGCTTACGTGAAGCGGACAGTGGGAGATAAGTTGGATAGTCGATCCAGCTTATGTTATTTTGTAGGGTATCCGAAGAATTCAATCGGATATCATTTCTATTATCCTGCTGAAACAAAGGTGTTTGTTTCAAGGAATGCCACCTTGGAGAAGGAGTTCTTATTGGATAAAAAAGGCAATATGATGGAACTCGAAGAAATTCGAGAAGAACCCGAAATACAAAATAACGATCCTACACCTCAGGAACCATTGCTGGACACGCCTGTACCTAGAAGATCCGAGAGGACTTCTAGACCTCCTATTCGATATGGTCTTCTTCTTGAAGGGGATCAAGATGAACCCGATGTTGGATGTGATCCAAGAAACTTCAAGGAAGCAATTTCTGATGCGGATTCAAATTTATGGCTTGAAGCTATGCAGTCGGAAATAGATTCGATGCATACAAACCAAGTTTGGTCTTTAGTAGATCCTCCCGATGGAATTGTTCCAATAGGGTGTAAATGGATCTACAAGAGAAAGCTTGGGCCTGATGGTAAGGTATTGACCTACAAGGCGCGATTGGTGGCAAAAGGTTATACTCAAAGACAAGGAGTTGACTATGATGAAACCTTTTCACCAGTTGCAATGTTCAAGTCCATAAGAATCCTTATTGCCATAGCTGCATGGTATGACTATGAGATATGGCAAATGGATGTGAAGACTGCTTTTCTTAATGGAGACATTAAGGAAGAAATCTATATGAAGCAGCCTGAGGGGTTCACATCCATGGGAAGCGAGCATAAGGTATGCAAGCTTCAGAGATCAATTTATGGTCTAAAACAAGCATCAAGAAGTTGGAACCAGAAATTTGATGAAACAATAAAAGATTTTGGTTTCATCAAGAATCCGGAGGAACTATGCGTGTACAAGAAAGTAGTTAAGGATGCTGTGACATTCTTAGTACTTTATGTTGATGACATCCTACTCATTGGGAATGACGTAGGGATGTTGCAGTCAACAAAGATATGGTTATCAGGTAGATTCTCGATGAAGGATTTGGGTGAGGCATCCTATATTCTTGGGATACAGATCTATAGAGATAGATCTAAGAGAATGATAGGACTCACACAATCAACCTACATCGACACCATATTGAAACGGTTTTCAATGGATGGGTCCAAGAGAGGACATCTACCCATGTGTCATGGAGTTTCTCTATCCAAGTCTATGTGTCCCAAGACTGATGAAGAGATAGAGAAAATGACACATGTACCATATGCGTCAGCCATAGGTAGTATCATGTATGGGATGATATCTACCAGACCGGATGTAGCATTTGCTCTGAGTGTCACGAGCAGATATCAAGCTAATCCGGTCAAATACATTGGAAAGCCGTGAAGGACATTTTTAAGTACTTACGAAGGACTAAGAATATGTTCATGGTATATGGAGGAAGAGAACTAAAATTGGAAGGCTATACCGACTCTAGCTTCCAAAGTGACGTGTATGACTCGAAGTCAACCTCTGGATTTGTGTTCATGCTCAATGGTGGTGCTGTCTCTTGGAAGAGTTCCAAGCAGGACACCACAGCGGATTCCACCACTGAAGCTGAATACATTGCAGCATCAGCTGCTGCTAAAGAGGCCGTTTGGATGAGGAATTTCGTCCAAGAGTTGGGCGTCATTTCTGAAGTTGTTGGTCCAGTCCCGGTGTACTGTGACAACACGGGTGCCGTTGCTCAGGCAAAGGAACCAAGGTCTCATCAAAGATCCAAACACGTACTGAGGAAATACCACATCATCCGGGAGATTGTGGAAAGAGGAGACATCACTGTCGAAAGAGTGGCCTCTGCAGACAATATCGCTGATCCACTTACTAAGCCCTTGCCAGGACCATTATTTGACAAACATCGCGAAGCAATGGGTCTACGTAGTATGACTAGTTGGCTATAGGGCAAGTGGGAGATTGAAAGAGTGGGTGCCCAGTGAGCCAACTTGTGGCTAAGGGCTTTGATGACTCTTTGTATAAACAATCTTTTGTTTAATATAATTTACACTTTTATTAATGGCAATGACTTTATCTTTCTTCATATTGTTATATTGTGATATACTATTGTTGTTTTGATAAAGACCTTGAATATACTATAGTGTATGTAAGATGTGGTAGAACATGGGGATGTCTATCATGAAACACATCTTATAGTCACTGTATATTCTAAACTGTTTCTAGTCGATTGAGCCGTCCGATAATAAGGATAAGGATCGCTCGAGCTTGAGACTAGCATTTGCGATGCAGAGTACCACGTTTCATTGGTAAGGAACATAGAGATGTTCGAAGCATGCAAATGGATATTCATATGATGAATGATCGAACTACCCTATCCGAACTTTCCAAGTGGTTATCACTTATCGAGTGGATATAGTCCGCGGTTTTGGTTGTACACCATTAGTCCTTACTACTTGAGACATCATTGAGACTCTATATGCTAGTACTGTGCTTTGACTCGTTTACCGACTCTATTGGGGTCATCAGGTGTCGGGATTGGGTACAGTTACAACACATATAGGAGTCGATGCTTTGTTGTCAAGGATTCACCACATACTTGCGAGTGTGGATATCCTATGCGATCTGAGGAGATATTAGTGTGACGAATCTCTGGCCAGAGTACATGATGTGATTTAAGAAATGGTTTCTTAGTAGCACATGCGATGTCACTATTTGATCTTCAAGATGCATTGCATAGTTATCGAATCTCGAGCGACTCTCGATATACCAATGGTTGTTGATTCGATCGGGATATTTGGATGAAGGGACCGTACTGTACGCTAACCAAAATCTACTGGTTCTTGTAGGCACTATCAGTGATACCTAGGGAATCATGGGGCGATGTTGCTAGGCGCTCATACCATGATTCGATGGGCAAGTCGGAAATTGTTGTTCCGAGTCACAAGGAGTCGTGAGCCCACGGCTAGCTGTATCCCTGAACCATTGAGGGTCACACAGTGTAATGGATTTTTAATCCCCGTTGAGATAGTTAAATTTAAAGAGTTAAATTTAATGAACGAAGAAGTTGGACTTCTTATTTAAGAGTAGAGGAGTAAGATTTTCTAAAATGACATAGGGATGGCCATTTTTGGAAATCACTGAATTCGGATTCAGAAAAATTTATCTTGACTTTAAAAGGTGCAGAAATGGTTTCTGTGCACATTGATGAAATCGGTTTATCAATCGGAGTCACGATGAATTTTATATTAATTTCTGAACATGCGCGCTTTGCTTGTCGGGCTTGAACTTATGACTAATGGGCCCTAAGCTGTTAGTGGCCTACATTATAAATAAGTTATTGCAGTACAGAAATTACACACAACAGGTCACAATTTTCGAAAACCTAAGTAATTTTCTAACGTGTGTGGCCGCCCCCCCCTTCCGTGTCTACTCGAGAAAAATCCAGCCTGTGATTTTGAATTACAGTCTGGTTTAACGGATCAAATTCGTTAATCTCTTCGTAGAAAACTTCTGATAGATTTTCTAGTGCAATCTATCAGAGGGATTAAATCTCTGTTCGTGGACCTGATTGAAGAACAGTTCGTCCATCAGTTCCAGGGATATACAACAAGAGCAGAGAAATCTGTTGGTGTCCAAAATCTCGATTCGAGATTAAAGGTAAAAATTTTATAATTGTTATTTAATTTTTACACACACAATTTAATCGTAAGGTTGATACCTATTATGGAATCGTTCCATATAAAAAAAATTTTAAACTTCCGCTGCACCGGGTATCAATCCTGTTTGATCTGATCGCCGAGTTCTCCAACATTTACATTATGTGCCTTGTATATGAGATTTTATAATTATTGTTTCTTATTGATATTTTTAATTTTATATTAAATTGATAAAGGTTCATGAGGAAGACACACAATTAAAGATCACAAATTGGATACATGCGTTGAAAAAAGCTATATAGCAAATGAAATCGTAGAGCCGATACATATTAGATCGCGAATGTGGTGAAATAAAAATTGAGATGTGAGATCTCTTATAATCCTTCTACTATTGAGAGTAACTTGCAAAGAGATTATAGGGTAGAGTTGAACTACTACAACGTGTGAAAAGACAAGATGTTGGTGAGGCAAGATATTCATGGCACATATAAAAAAGACTAAGATTGATTATGATGGTACCATCAGAGATCCAGAGATTATCAAGATAGTAGAGAAACTGCAAATACAAGAAATACTGACTCATCATAGATACATAAGCCGATTCAAAATTTACCCTTTATTATATAGGGGCACACATATTTGTGATACCACATTACCACAATCCACATTTATGACTTCGTTTAGTACACAATACTATTAATTTTTGTATGACTTATTTCATCTCATCTCGCGTTCTTCTCGTCATATTATTTATCCATGTTTTAATTATTAATTTTGCATCAATAAAATTATTAATAATTTATCTTATATCAATCAAATCATTGAATTTAAATTAAATTAATATATTATCCCTTATAAATAATATTATTTATATTTTATTTAATATTAAAAAGGATAAAATGGTCCTTTAACATTTTTATATAAAATTTAATCAATCAAATCAAATAAAATATAATCTATCAATCAAATAAAATATTATATTAACTATCATTTTTTATATATTTTTTATTATATTATTTTACTTATTTATATATTATTTATCTTATATCTCGATCAACCGATGCAGTAAAATAAATGGGATGTAACTAGAGCCGTCAATTTGGGTTAGGCCCGCCGGGTTGGCCCGGTCCGCCACACAATTTAAGTGGGTTGAGTTGAAATTTTTTCAACCCAACAAAAGGTGGGCCTAGATGGGCCAACCCGCCTAGGCCCGCGACCAACGCGGGTTGGCCCGCGGACCTAGAGAATTAATAATTTAATTTTATTTTTATTTTTATATATGTATTTTTTAATAAAAGTTGTAAATTTTTTTTGTATTAATTATTTTATATAAAATTTACATACCTGAAATCAATAATTAAAATTTTTATTAATATGTTTATATTAATATTTATTTATGAAATGATTTTTATAATTAATTATAATATTTTTTATTTATTTTTATTTATTGTGATTCAACCCGCGGGCCGGCCCGCCTAACCCGCAACCCATCTTGGATTGGGTTGGGTTGAGGATTTTGAGCCCGTCAGAATGGTGGGTCGACCCACCTCGCCATGAATTGGCCCGTTTGATAGTTGTAGATGTAACGCATAAATCCCTGTGTGTTGTTACTTCTTACACAGTAGAGCAATATAATTGAGGTACTAGATCAACTTTTGAGGGAATCTAACTTCACTAGTGAGCCTAAGATTGGTCGGTTGTACGAAAAGTTAAGTTCCAATTTGCGTAATCATTGCTGAAGGGACTAAAACGATAGTATATTAATCATTAATTACGAATTAATGATACTTAATAAATGTATAACGAACTTTTCAGAGACTGGGTACTAAGCTGAGCAGGCGAGAATGATTAAATCACGGATTAAATTTTAAAGTGGTTGAAGAAGCAATTGCAGCACCTATAAAATTATAGGTACTCAGTACAACTATCTTTTATTGGTTGATGAGACTCCTAATAACTAGGACTCATATATATCCTTCTTTTTTCTTCATGATCTGCTTGAAATAATAATAATAATAATAATAATAATAATAATAATAATAATAATAATAATAATAATAATAATAATAAAGCATTTTTTGATTTTGTAATTTATAATTTTTTTTAAAATTTTTAGTCATGTTAACGATAAGTTTGTAATTTTAATTATGTAACTTACATGTTTTTTTTTTGTTTTTTACGGTGAATTTTCATTTTTACTCACTTAACTTGTATGTCTTTTATATTTGGTCCTCTTATGTGTATTTTTTTTCCGTCATTTTTTTGGTTATTCTTTCATGGTAGACTATAATCTCCATTCAAAATAGGACGAAAAATAAAAAAAGGATATAAGATACCGGAATAAAAAAAATCTCATGACAAGACCTAAAATAAAAATATAAAAAAAATTCAAATTACAGAAGCACAAAATCAAATTCATTGCTAACAAATTCCAAAATGAAAATTACAAATTTGAGGACCAAAAATGCAACTTTCCAAAAAGATATTAATCATACAAATGAGAGAGATGAAATAAATTCCCTAAAAAAATGATGGAATAAATGGAAATGGTCCTTATACTTCTTCCAAATCTAGGAATGGCAAAAATGTTGAACATGTGAGACGTTGGATGAACAATACGGAGATAAAATCCAGATGTTCAACTCGAAATTAGCATTCAAATCGAGAGCTTTGCAAGGTAATATTTGGGAAAGTTTTTATGAAGTATTTCTCAGCTTTTCCTTAACAAGATTTTGAAAATTTTGTTAAAAAAAGCTGAGAAGTGCTTTTTAGAAACTCTCTCAAACACTACCTAAGCCTCACACAGTAAGTAACCTATGTTTTTTTTTTTAATTGTAATTGTTGCGAGTGATAATTAGGTCGAATGTATGATAGTAAGAGTGACCAATGACCATATATAATTTGGAGTTATGTTGTATTATTTAAGAGTGTGTTTAGATTGATAGATTTGAAATCATGAATTTCAAGTCAATTTTATTGTATGGATAAATTTATGAAGGTGAACACGGCCTCTCGGTTAATTATTTTATGTAGATGCAATAGTAATCACGATAGATTTAAAATCAATATCCTAAAAAGTGATATACGGACGACCACTCATTGGCTAACATCTAGGCACATTGATCGTTTCGACGGTTTTTTTAGACTATCTAATTTTTATTTTATTCTTTTATTTTTGTATTTATCCGTGCATGTTCAACTATACGAGAATCAAATGCAAAATGAATAACGTATTCCACCTCTTCATTTGTTATGATTCAGTGCCGGACTTGAGTTTTTTGATATCTGAGGCGAGCATAAAAAAATTGGTGCCCGTAAAGCTTAACATTCATATATTTTTTTATCGATAAATATGATAGTATAAATAACATGATTTCTACAAATAAAATTAAAAATAAATAAAAGCATGTCATAAATAAATAATAATAAAGCCAAGATCATCCAAACAAAATGTGACATTTATTTTTTGAACCAGTAAATATATATTCACTTGAATATTGATCGTCTCTTAGTTTTGGAAGCGAAAATATTGATTAATTTTGCATAATAAGTGTTATCAAACGTTTCTTTTCTTGATTGATGCATAGTCAAGTAATTTATCTTTCATATAACATAGTTGATCGGAGATGAGTTTCGCACAACTTCAACTTGAAAAACCCTCTTTCGGTAAATACAACTTCTGTTGGATCACAAAAATTATAGAGTCAAGTGTTGAAAAATATCCTGAAACGAATCAATAAATAGAGATCGAGTGATAGCGAACTTGATTATCATAGAATAATGAGGATTTGGTTTTTAGCGGGAACTTGCTAGATAGATATTTCGGATTGATTATCTTGCTGAATGCTTACGAGAGATAAAATGATAAATAGATAATGGGACTTCAAGTCTTCATCATAGGCTACTATTCATTAATTATTATTCATGGGATGAGGTCATGAATTAATTATATACTATACTCGTAATTTTTTAAAATTTTGATGCCCCCAAAATTTTGAGGCCCGAAGCACTTGCCTCAAATTTAACACTAAAATTTCGAGCCTGTCATGATTTATGGGCAAATATGAAAAATATTCTTTAAAAAAATTAATATTAAAATTATATATTAATCCAAGTGATTGATTAATGTAACAATGTATAAAGACATTGTTTTTCTAAAATTAGGTTGATGGAAAACTGCGTACCGCCTAAACACCGTATAGAAGGGGTCGGGTGACATTTTTAGGACACCATTTAAAGTACGTCCAAATGAGTGTAACTTTAAATTCTTGAGTCCAAATGTAATGATAAGTATGTGAATATTTGATCAGATGTCAGAAGTTCGATTCTCTCAAACAATATTTTTTTGGATCAGTCTGTCGCACAAGATTTACCTAGTGTGATTTATCTGGCTAGCATATTTTATCAGTGTTCTAAAAAGCGCGCTTAAGCGCCGATTAAGCGCGATTAAGCGTGGAGCGTGGAGAAAAAGCTCCGCTTTAAAGCAAAGCGGGAAAAAACGGTCAAATCATAGTTTGACTGGATTAAGCGAGCTTAAGCGTGATTAAATGTGTTTTTTTTTATATTTTTTAAATTTTTTAATTTTTTTTTAATTTTGAAGGTCTCTATGTTTTTTTTAAATAATAAATTAGTTTTAGAATTTAGATGTTTATTTTTTAAATTTTAATTATGATTAAGCATATCTGACATTTGTCAATATTTAACATTTTTATATGGTCTAATTGCAAAAACAACTAAAGATTGTAATTTTGAGATTTTTATTTATAAATATGAGAATAAATGCATTAGACTTAAATTTATCATATTTATGAATTATTTTATCTATTTATTGGTTTGAGATAATTAAAATTACAGTAAAAATTAAAAACGCTTTTTCACGCTTAAGCCCGTATTAATCCCGCTTAAGCCTGAAAAGCTTGGAGCTTGTCATCCACGCTTCGGACCGCTTCGCGCTTTTTAGAACCTTGTATTTTACAAATTATTGCGTTAGTCCGAGAGTTTATCCAGTGTGCATATAAAGACAATGACTGTGGATTCCCATGTTTAAAAAATAATAAATAAGATCTAATTGAAATACATTCAAGATGATTGTGATTTTAAATCTATTATTCAGATCCTTCCATCAAATTACAACCTAAAATTTTTGAAAGATACTATTATCTTCCAATCAAGTTTAGATTTAAAAAAACATAATTTTGATCCTATATTAATAAAATCAATAAAAAAATGTAATTATGACCAAAAAAATGACTCGAGATGTTCAATTATATGGGGTCATTCGACCCTACCTCTGCAAATGGATGGCCCGAAATGGCCATTGGACAATTTCCATCCGGGCCCCACATTAAAATTGTGGGTCCCGGATGAAAATTGGTCAATCCGAGCCATTCAAATACAAAGGAATACCCCTTTGTAGGGTCGAAATACCCAATTATATGACAGTCCACCAATCATCACGTTGTCATTGTAACAATCACAATGACAAACGATATCATACCTAAATTATCATGCAAGAAGTCATAAATGGTCAACCTATTTACAAAGTTGGTTCGCACTATCAAAAGAGTTTCATGTTTAGATTCTTTTGGGCGAAAACATAAAAACAGATAATGATAACGAAAAACAGTTAAATGAATCCTTATATTTCTTAATCAAAAGTAGAAGTGTTTTCCCATGCTTTTCGTATAACTCTTTTTTCCTAACAATCTCAGATTGACATCAACACCAATACAAAAGTCCACTGTATATGCACATTTAATTTGGCCCATTTACACGCCATCCATTATTTTTTAAAAAACAAATCGTTTTGTAATTTATTTTCTGAAAAAAAATTCAAATATTCATGCCCTTATTTATCGACTACACTAAAAAAAATATTGGTTACTATCGAATTTCGACGGGTTTATTTTCTCAACATTTTTTTTTATCAAACACTACACATACATATAAATCAGTATTTGTTACAACCTCTAAAAAAAATAATTTTAGATCTTTGTTCGGGTCGACGACGATGATCATGGACTCGATGACCTTCCCGTACGTGACAGCCCCCCGAAAACCTACCGTAGAACGCCAGGAGATCCTCATGGCTGATTTTTCGATCACAAAATAACTTTTTTTAAAAGTTGCAAACATCTCAAAACAAATCACAAAATATCTTTTTTTAAAAGTGACAAACATCTCAAAACAAACCGTAAATATTTGATTCGATTCGATTGGTAACCGAATGAACAAGTTGATTAGATGGTTCAAACCTTGAGTTTCCCTCTTATAGAATATGGACAATAGGTAGCTTACACTAGAGTTGAGAGCCCCATGGAGTGTGAAAAATATAAACCCAAAACGCATGCGTGAAAAGGCCACTTTATACACCAAATCATATGCAATGGGATTGTACCTTTTTCCTTTATGTCTAGTCCATTCCCAATCTTCGGTGCCCAAAAACCAACTTTAATTCAAAAACATAAAATATGTCACTTCTTTTTTAAACGTACAACTGTCCCTAAGTATGTATTGATGAAATACAATATCTCTGCGATTTTGAGTACTATCACTTGAAAAAAGTGAACTTGTCCCACCATTTGTTTTACCCTATGGGGTGGGGTGCCTTTCGAATACATAGGAGCGTAGAAGAAATAACTTCATTGTCCAAAAAAACATATTTCTAAGTTTTTAGAGATATTTTAAATTTTATGGTATAAATAGGAAATGTGAAATGTGAATTTTTGTTTTGTATGTATTACTTACTATGTGACATTTTTAGTCTTATATATGTTTCGTTCAATCAGAATATCTTCTAGTCAAAACATGTAGATGAATGATTAATATCATTGCTAACATTTGTATTTACATTGTCCAACACACGTAATTATGTGGAGAATTTTTTTTAACCACGTTTCTATTGATTGGTATTTGGCATAGGAATTTATTTCGGTTTAATTTTGGTTAAAATTAAAGTGTTAAAATAAACATGCGATTTATTACTTTTTCTCTTGTCCATATTTTTTTATTTTTTTTTTACGTGGGAACCCGCAGCCGCTATCTTTCGGTGCGCTTTGGGTAAATCACCGAACTAACGCAATAGCCTGCAAACTACGCTAGTCAGGTAAACCACACTGGACAAACCATGTGTGACAGGCTAGTCCAAAAAATTGTTGACAGAGGAATCGAACCTTTGACCTCTGACCAACACACGTAATTATGTGGAGAATATTTTTTTAACCACATATCTATTGATTTGGTATTTGGTATAGGAATTTATTTCGGTTTAATTTTGGTTAAAAGTGTTAAAATAAACATGCGATTAATTGCTTTTTCTCTTGTTATAAGATGTGGGTCTCTAAGAAATTCATAGTTTTTTTTTTTTTACGTGGGAACTCGCAGTCGCTATTTTTCGGTGCGCTATGGGTAAACCCCCGGACAATGGCGGAGCCAAAAATCCTAAACTACCCGGGCTAAAATTTTAGACTCTAGAATTGTTTAAATTTTTGAATCGAACAACCCGGGCTACTATCTATTTAATCTAAAATTTTTCCAAAATCAATATATATAAAATTGTAAAAAAATTTCGGGCCACCCGGGCTACAGCCCGGGTGCCGTTATATGTGGCTCCGCCACTGCCCCCGGACTAACGTAATAGCCTGCAAATTACGCTAGTCAGGTAAACCACACAAGGCAAACCATGTGTGACAGGCTAGTCCAAGAAAGTGTTGGCAGGGGAAATCAAACTTCTGACCTCTGGCCAAGAGTTCACCTACTCCACCAACTTGGACACCCCTTGGGCCAAATCCATAGTTTTTTTATTTATATATATAAGGTGTCGTTTTCTTTTTGGATTTGATTTGTCAGAAACAAATTATGATATGAATAAAATATTTTTCTAATTTATATTGAGTTATAAGATGCGAACGAGAGAATAACAGTACTGGAGCAATAGGAGAACAACTTTAGATTATGTTTTAGATTGTTTTTCTTTCAAAATTGTAAAATTAATGTGCAGTGAAAATAT
This sequence comes from Henckelia pumila, assembly GCF_033568475.1. Taxonomy (NCBI): domain Eukaryota; kingdom Viridiplantae; phylum Streptophyta; class Magnoliopsida; order Lamiales; family Gesneriaceae; genus Henckelia; species Henckelia pumila. The sequence continues at coordinate 16,865,884 of NC_133122.1, read as the reverse complement.
AGTTTTGATTTTGTTTTATAAATAAATACTATGGTATTTTTACTAAAGTCGTGTCGTTGATGAAATTGTTTTATGAATATGGGGTATCTTTAGAAAATTTAAAATAGAATAAAATTTTGGATTAGAATAATATAATCAGAAAGCGATGAAAAATTAAATTTTAGAAAAAAAAAGAAAGTAATTATGCAGAAAGATGTACAAAAAGCACATCATTTTTTAATTTTGTGTATTTATCACATAAAATAATATATTATCCCGAAAAAAAAGCTTTAATCCTCCTAATAATTGAATTTAAAAAAATCCTCCTAATAATTCTTTTTTTTTTTTTTAAGAATTCGTCTTTTAAAGAACATAGAAGAGCGGGTCAAACGAAGGAAGCAGTTAAGAAGGACTTGAAAGACAGCTGTGAAAAACAGAATGGAAACAAAGTTTGACTTGTCAGAAAGTTTTATTCATTGATTTAATTTAATTTAATTTAATTGTGCCCAAAGGCCCCGAAGCCCGAAAAGTTAAAACTCTAATTAATCAGGTGAATGAATATTGATTTTATAAGTAATTTTTTTCCTCAATTATAAATTTGAAGTTAGCATAATAATTTGGATATATTTAATGATTCCCGACACAATTGTCTGCTTAAAGACTCCATCCTAAGTTCATGTTAATTAGTAATTACCTGTCAATTTGCAATTAACTAAACATGTTTACTCGAATTTTATCGCTTGTGGGATTTGTCGTAAGTGACTATTTTAAATTAAAAGAACCTCACTTTGTTTTTAATAGAGTTAATTAATTAATTAATTATATATATATGATTTATATGACTGGAAGAGTATCCTATGCTGAAGGCCTAAGTCACTTCACCTTCACCCCTTGTTATTTATTAGGGAAATCAAGAAATATATATCTTACTCCGATAAAATATTTTCACCCGAGCCCGTTTATAATGGGTTTACCTAGCATAGCCCAAGGTGGTAGGGTCCAGTCCAGTCCAGTCCAAAGCTATGTTGGGCTTTGTCATGACCTGGGCTGGTCATAATGGGCCGAGCTAGGTTATGCTTTAATAGGCCATGTACAATCTTTTTCTAATTCAAGTGGGATTTTGATATATACGAGATAAGCTTAGATCTTATCAAATATTTATGAGATAGAGATAAGCTTACAAAGGGACCAATGAGTGAGGAGTCCTACTCCCTAACATGTTATAATTCGACTAGGTAACTTATTCTATTTCTACTATAAATACAGGTATTATTCATTATTCACTACTCACTTTTATATTCACGCACTCATATCTCTCAGTTTTCGCATTAATCATACCCTCTGCCTTCAAGACACTGACTTAGGCATCGGAGGGGTCACGCCGAAAACACCTTCGGCGTCCCTTTGACCTAGCTGTTGCTTGTGCAGTTCCGCCACACCCGACCCGACCTACTCTATAAAGAAATTGGAGGATCCATTCTACCAGACCGAACCCGAGGTAAAATTCCGACATCATCAATTGGCGCCGTCTGTGGGAATTTGAAGAAAAAGAGTTTCGATGGCTGATCAGAATGGAAATCATCCTAATTTAGAGTTGTTAATAGCTCAGGCTGTTCAGAGGGCTTTGGCAGAGAGGGATGAGGCAAACATTCCGCACCCCGATCATAATGCCCACCTCGAGGAGATCAAAAAATTGAAGGAATAAATGGAGCAGCTCAGGAAAAAGCAGGCCGGGTACCTAGCTACCACAATCAGAAACATTCCTTTTACTCAGGAGATATTGGACGCTGACCTTCCCAAACAATTTAAATTGCCCCACGTCGGGGAGTACGATGGTAAAGGCGATCCAGAGGAACATTTAGCACGCTTCGAGAATGCAGCTCTGCTGCATAAATATTCGGATCCGATCAAGTGTAGGGCTTTCCTTACTACTCTCATAGGACCAGCCCAGCAATGGTTCAATACGTTACGCGCTGGGGAGATCAAGGAATTCAAGGATTTTAGCAAATCCTTTTTGCATCACTTTGCTAGTAGCAAAAAGCATCCTACTACTACTTTCAGTCTCTTTGCAATCAAACAACGGGAATATGAAAATTTGAGGGCATACATTCGAAGGTTTAGTGCCTTGGCTCTCGAGGTACCCATGGCTACCCCAGACCTGCTCATCAGCGCATTCATGCAAGGGCTGGATACAAAAGATTTTCTTAAATCTTTAATAAAAAGGCCGCCGGAGACGTATGAGGAATTACTTGCCCGAGCTGAGAAATATGTCAACATGGAAGAGATTCAGGTCTCGCGAGCAGCTGTGAAGAGGGAGCGACCAAAAAGTCCAAAGGGCAATAGGGTTCCGAGCAATGGGACAGGAATGGGACAACCATTCCGACCTGCGCTGTTGGGAGAATTCAGCTCTTTCACTCCCTTGCGCATGAGTAAAGTCTGAGCCCTCCAAATTTGTGATGATCGAAAGCTCACACAAAGGCCTCCATGGACTGAGAAGGGACCTCGGAATAGGGAATCAGATAAATATTGTCACTTTCATAATGAGTATGGGCATATTACTGAGAACTGTCGTCAATTAGATCAAGAGATTGAAAGAATAATACAACAACATGCTGAATTAAAAAATATATTGACCCGTCAAGAAGGATATCGCCCGAACAAGAGACAGCAAGAAAGACCGAGGCAAAGAGCCAGGACTGCTCCTCCCCATGAAGATTTCAATCACCCGAATCAGGGCCAGCCCGACGATGACCGAGCTCATCAAAGACCAGCTTCGCCTGCTAGAGGAATTATAAACATGATTTCTGGAGGCCCTACTGATGGAGATTCCAATCGAGCTAGGAAAACTAGCAGTAGAAAATTAATAAATATGGAGATTGGGAATCAAATCTTCCATACTGGCCCGACCCTCTCCTTTGGTCCAGAAGATTTAAAAGGGGTTTCCAGCAATCATAACGATGCGCTGGTAATAAGGGCCACAATCGCAAACTATGACGTAGCTCGGATATTCGTGGATTCAGGCAGTTCAGTCAATGTTTTATTCCAGGAAGCAATAAATCAAATGGATTTGGGACAGTACAAGATGGAGCCTGTGGTAACATCACTCTTTGGTTTCACGGGTCATGCCATCCGACCTGTTGGATTAGTCCACCTACCCTTAACTCTTGGAAAAAACAACACTCGCAAAACCCGAATTGTAAGTTTCATTATAGTGGATGCCCCATCCGCTTATAATGCTATACTAGGCAGACCTGCCATGACCACTTTCATGGCTGTGGCATCAGCTCTGCATCAGAAAATGAAATTCCCAGTGGGTAATGAGGTTGGGGAGGTGCAAGGTGATCAAGTTATTTCGCGCAAGTGTTATGTGGAGGAGGTCAGAATAGAGCAAAAAGTAGCCAGGACTGATAACGTCGACCGACCTGGAATTTCTGGCATGGAAAAAATCAACTTGATAGAAGATACATCTGTCACCACTGAAGAAGAAACTGAAGAAGTAATAATCTCCCCTCCTTTGGGAGTAGTAAAAATTGCTCGAACCCTGGAAACAGAGTTGAAGCGAACACTGCTGGAATGCTTGCAAAAAAATAAAGACGTCTTTGCATGGTCAGTTTCAGACCTGGTAGGGGTCCATCGGGAAATATCAGAACACAAGCTCAATGTGATAAAAGGTTATCGCCCTATTATTCAAAAGAAACGACACTTCGGTCCTGAAAAGGATGCAGTAATAAAGGAGCAGGTGGACGAGTTACTCAAGGCGGGGCACATTGAAGAAATTCACTTCCCGACCTGGTTGTCCAACATAGTCCTAGTTCCAAAGTCTACGGGAAAATGGCGCATGTGTGTAGATTTTCGAGATTTGAATAAAGCATGCCCTAAAGATTGTTACCCCCTACCTAGAATCGATCAGCTGGTTGATTCGACTGCAGGGCATGAATTACTCAGTTTCTTGGATGCTTATCAGGGATATCACCAAATTCCCTTGGCAAAAGAGGACAAAGACAAAGTGAGTTTTGTCACATCAACTGGAACTTATTGCTATGTGGTCATGCCGTTTGGACTCAAAAATGCCGGGGCAACATATCAGAGACTAATGGACAAAGTGTTCGAGCAACAAATTGGAAAAAACATTGAGGTATACGTTGATGATATCCTGATCAAAACCCGAACTGCAGACCAGTTCATCACCGACCTGGCTCAAACATTCCAGACATTGAAAAATTATCAATTGAAGCTAAACCCTAGCAAGTGTACTTTTGGAGTCCGGGCTGGTAAATTCCTAGGTTACATGGTTACGAGAAGGGGAATTGAGGCAAATCCTGAAAAAATCCAAGCTATCATTTCTATGAGCTCGCCCAGAAATGTACAGGAAGTACAAAGGCTGACAGGAAGAATTACCGCATTAGCCCAGTTTATAAGCAGATCTGCAGATAAAAGTTTATCTTTCTTCAAGGCACTGCGAAAGACCAAAAATTTCGAATGGAATGAGGAAAGTGAGAAGGCCTTCCAGGATTTGAAGACCTATTTAAAACAATTGCCCGTGCTGAATAAGCCTATTCCAGGGGAAGAGTTGTTCCTATATCTGGCAGTCACACCCCGAGCAGCCAGTTCAGTCCTGGTCAGGAAGGACGGGGCAAATCATCAGCCTGTTTATTTTGTGAGTCATGTCTTGAAGGGAGCCGAGCTCAATTATTTAACCCAAGAAAAACTTGCCTTAGCTCTGGTAATCACCGCAAGAAAATTACGGCCTTACTTCCTGTCACATCCCATCACCGTGCTCACCAATAGCGTCCTGGGAAAAATTGCAACTAATCCAGATGCATCAGGTAGACTGGTCAGATGGATCACAGAATTGAGTGAGTACGATCTCAAGTTTGAACCTCGAACAGCTATAAAAGCTCAAGCCCTGGCTGACTTCTTGGCAGAGACAGTCCAGCTAGAAGAAGAAGAGCTATGGAAGATTTTTGTAGATGGGTTATCATGTCAGTCAGGGAGCGGAGCTGGAATCGTGATCATCTCACCTTGGGGTGAAGAAACTAATATATCAATCAGATTGGACTTCAGAGCCTCTAACAATGAAGCAGAATATGAGGCATTGCTACTCGGACTTAAGGCAGCACGGAATTTGGGTATCTCCCGGGCTACTCTATATTCCGATTCCCAACTAGCTATTCAGCAGAGCAACGGAAAGTTTGAGGTCAAAGATGATAAAATGAGGAAATATGCTAAGGCATTAGACACAGCTAAGGAAGGATTCACCGAGCTGAATTTAGAGCTCATCTCCCGCGCTGAGAACATCAAGGCCGACCATTTGGCTCGCCTAGCTAGTGCATTGAATGATCGGACTGATCCCATTGTTGCAGGTCGGGAACTTGTGTCTCAGTTGGAAACTCTTGATGATATGCTAACTCAAGTACCAGAAGGGGATTGGAGATATGACATACACACATATCTGACTAAGAAGGAATTACCAAATGATAACAAAAAGGCCAAGGAAGTAAAAAGAAGGGCTCTTCACTTCGTCATGATCGATCAAGTTTTGTTCAAGAGATCTTTCTCTCAGCCCTTGTTAAAGTGTTTAGGCCCTGACGAGGCAAATTACGTATTACGAGAAATTCATGAAGGGTCTTGCGGAAGTCACCTGGGCAGTCTTGCCCTAGCTCGCAAAGCTCTTCTTGCTGGTTTCATTTGGCCTACTATGCGCAAAGACTCCTCAGATCTGGTTCATTCGTGCTATAATTGCCAAAGACACGCTAACCTACAGTGGAGACCTGCAGAGTACATGAAGGCAGTGGTGGCTGCTTGCCCTTTTGACCAATGGGGGATGGACATAGTAGGGCCATTCCCTGTTAGCACAGGACAAAGGAAATTCTTGTTGGTCGCAGTCGATTACTTTTCCAAATGGGTGGAGGCCGAACCCCTTGCGAAGATTACGGAGAACGAAGTGCTCAAATTTTTATGGAAAAATATAATATGCCGCTTTGGGATCCCTCGCAGGCTAGTGTCAGACAATGGGCGACAGTTCTGTGGATCTAAAGTCCGAGCATGGTGTCAAGAAATGAAGATTGAACAGGTTTCACCTCTGTCGCGTATCCACAGGGGAATGGACAGGTCGAAGTTACCAATAGAACGATAGTCCAAGCTCTCAAGACACGACTGGATGCGGCTAAGGGCAAGTGGGCAGATGAGCTCCCTTCCGTATTGTGGTCCTACCGAACTACAACTCGGTCCGGTACAGGTGAAACCCCTTTCAGCATGGTATACGGGACTGAAGCTGTGCTCCCAGCAGAGATAGGGCAAGAGAGTGCAAGAATCATGGCGTATGGGGAAAACAATCAAGAATTACGAGCAATGGATCTAGATTTACTCGAAGAAAACAGGTCCCGAGCTGCAATTAGGCTAGCGGCCTATCGCAAACGAATGACCCAAGCATACAACAAAAGAGTATACCCCAAGGTTTTCCAAGAGGGAGACCTGGTTATGCGAAAAATACAACATCAAGGGGAACGAGGAAAGCTAGAAGCCAAGTATGAAGGCCCATTCAAAGTGATAGGAAAAGTCGGAGTAGCCGCATATTACTTGGAAGATGCTCAAGGTAAAAAGGGAAAAAGGCCATGGAACGCTCAGCACTTGAAAAAATATTATCCCTAACAGCTCAGTTCGGGCCTCATCATGTTATCTATTTTTCACTAAACTGGCACTTAACCAGTTATTTATATTTTTGAAGTTTTCTTGTTTACGTTAGGATCATTCCTTTCTAGTGTCAATTTTATTTTGGAAATATGGCGCTGAAAAGTTTTGGCCTGTTTTTATAAAACAATTTTTTGAGAAACATACCTTGCAAAGCCCAGGCAGGTCTGGCACTCAAAATCCACATCAGTGGTCTCAAAGCCCAGGCAGATCTGGCACTTAAAATCCACATCAGTGGTCTCAAAGCCCAGGCAGGTCTGGCACTTAAAATCCACATCAGTGGTCTCAAAGCCCAGACAGGTCTGGCACTCAAAATCCACATCAGTGGTCTCAAATCCCAGGCAGGTCTAGCACTTAAAATCCACATCAGTGGTCTCAAAGCCCAGGCAGGTCTGGCACTCAAAATCCACATCAGTGGTCTCAAAAGCCCAGGCAGGTCTGACACTCAAAATCCACATCAGTGGTCTCAAAGCCCAGGCAGGTCTGGCACTCAAAATCCACATCAGTGGTCTCAAAAGCCCAGGCAGGTCTGGCACTCAAAATCCACATCAGTGGTCTCAAAGCCCAGGCAGGTCTGGCACTCAAAATCCACATCAGTGGTCTCAAAAGCCCAGGCAGGTCTGGCACTCAAAATCCACATTAGTGGTCTCAAAGCCCAGACAGGTCTGACACTTAAAACCCATATCAGTATTAGAGCCTAATAGCTGAGCAGGTCCAGCACATCAACTACTTCGGTAGTAAGCAGGTCTAGCATTAAAACAATTTCCATTAACGGTACTTAGAACTTAAAAGTTTAAATATGGATCGATCTCAGGGGCTGAATTAAGGTTGAATAAATTCATTATCGCCCTGCCGTAATTAAGTCAGTTCGGGCATATATAGGTCGGGACCTCATAAACTTGCATAAGTTTGCTCAGTTATTAAGTCAGTTCGGGCATATATAGGTCGGGACCTTATAAACTTGCATGATAAGTTTGGTTTCAGTTATTAAAACAGTTCGGGCACACGCAGATCGGGGCCTTAAAACAGCCGGACTTGATAAAATTTCTCGCATTTTTTAAAGAAACCCGAACTAAAAATAGAATAAGAAATAAACGTTCATTCATAGCAACAATGTGTCAGCCCGACCCGGGCAATAACAAAAATCGATGACCACGCAGGGTATCATTCATATCATGTTTTTAGACAATTCAGAGCAGGAAGAAGAAATAATCAAGGGGTGGGGGCATCCTGTGGCCTTGAGTTCTGGCCGGGACTTGTTGTTCTCTCCGGCTCGGCCTCCTCGGAGTCCTCATCAGGCATGTCATCTAGGGCCTTGGAACAGTCCAGGAAAAGGGCGGGGCGCTCGGTCTCGGAATACCCATTAGCCCTGAACTGGGCTAAGCATCCCTTAAAACCCTCGTCAAAAAAAGTAGCTGCCTTCTCAGCTACGGCGTTAGCAAAATTAGCGGAATTCAAGAATTCTCTTTTTCCGACCTCCTTCGCAGCCTCAAGTTCCCGAGTCAGGGCCCGTGCTTGGTTCTTTAGTTCAATCTTGTCCACTTCCAGCTCGGCAGTCTTTTTATGAGCAGCCTCCAGAGCATCCCGTATGGATTCAATCTCCACCCTCATCTCGGTCACCTTTTCATCATGATCAGCCTTCATTTCCCGGGTTTTTCGTGTGAGCTCAGAAATCCGAGCAACGAAGGCCTCCTGATTCAGGTTGTGTTCCTCCCGGTCTTTGAAAGCTCGGCTGGTGATCTCCCCTCCCCAAGCTAGAGCCTGTGAAAACATGAAGGTTAAAACCCAGCTCGGTACATGACAGCTCCGTATACAAGGTAAGATCAAAAAATGCAATATACCTGCAGGGATGCAAGAGCGAAGTTCTGTTCAGCCTCCAAGGTAGGCACTCCTTGAAGGATTTTTAAATCAGAACGAGAAATCAGGTTCTGCATTATGCCTAGGCACCCTTGGTGGTCGGGCTTCGAGAAAAATGACATCTCTGGGACCCCGGGCTGATCTGGCATTCCTTGAGGTTCAGCGTCAGGTAGGGACCCGAACTCTATTATGGGTTCTTTGGCATGGGCTCGGGACGAGGAAACAATGGACGGCTGCTCAAGCTCGGGAAGATTGGCGCTGGGCTTTTCCTTGGTTTTGGAAGCTTTCTTTTTTGACTGTTCAAGGGGAGGAGGTTCGGGATGAGTTCTGGCCTCACTGTCCTCTGTTTTCTTCCTCTTCAAATTCTTCAGTGCAGCTCTGAAGTTGGCAGGCATAGCGGCAGATTTGATCCTGTCGTCTAAAAATAAAAAATGTATACATATATAAAAATACGGTAAATCAAAGGCATAAGGGGAATCAGTCTAAGATAAGGATAGCACGGGTACAGGGGTACTACCTACATCCCCTTGGATCTCTACTCCCTTCCCACTGAAGCCATAATGACAGAGCAGATCCTCCTCAATCAGGCTCTCAATATCAAAAGTTTGCGCAGACATGGTATTGATAAAATTGGTAAAGTTGTGAGTAGGTAAAGCTGGCAGTTCAGGACTGGTAAAGTTCATAGCCCAGTTAGACCGGCATTTCCATGGCTGGTTGGGGTTGACAAAAAAGTATCTGTTTGTCCAGCCTTTGTGGGAGCTAGGCTTACCCTTCAGAAAGGGGTATTCGGGTCGCATGGAAATATAGAAGCGGCCCGGGGCGGTTTTCTTAATTTGCAAGAAGTAAATAAAATTTCCTATGTCTAAGGGAATTCGGAAGAAACAGAAAAGTACACCTAATGATAGAATTGAACTAAAAGAGTTCGGGGATAATTGACTCGGGCACACACAAAAGTATTGACACAAGTAGGAAATGCAGTTCGGGACTGGAAATCTTAAACCCATCTTGATTTGATCTAGGCTGAAGCTCAAAAAATTAGGAGGGGGTCTGTGAGCCCGGTCTTTACGGCCCGGGATTATAAGATCATAGGTATCGGGCATTCCCGATTTCTCCCTAATGAGGGGACCTAGGTCTGGACTTAGATGGGAGGCCAGGACTTCATACCATTGTTTCCCTTTGGCAGATAATCGGGCTTCATCCGACCTGAGTTTGTGCAATCGCTTTAATTTTTCTATACGAGTCTCCGACAGATCCAGGTCTGAGCTTGGATTATCCGAGTCGGAGGACTCGGGGTTGTTAAGGGGAGAGCTGGGTGTTTCAACAAATTCTACTATTTCTCTAATAGAGGTCTCATCTGGGGAAGACATGTTAACTAACCTAGTGAAAGGAAGACTTACAGGTGAAACAGTTGAAGCTTGGTAAGTAAATGAGCAGGTCGGGAGCAAGTAGTCCGGGTCGGGGGAGCTCTTGAAATTTTTGCAGCGTGACAGTACAAAAGTGAAAAGTAAAAAACAAAATTTTTACTGACCTATTTATAGAGGAGGTGAGATGATCTAAGCCGTCGATTAGCTTCTTGATCTACGGTTCGGGACGGGACAGGTCAGAGCCACTAAGGCTTCGGGAGATGCACCGTCCTAAGACATCTGAGTCGTCCATTAAAAGCACATCACGCGGATCTTGATCTGGACCGTTCAAAGAAACACATCTCGTGGGTTCAATTCTGGGCTGTCTGTACAAAGCCTGTATAGAACGGGGTCAGGACTGAGTAATTGGTCTAAACTCATTCTTCTTTTAGACCAGTTAGGGAGGTACTATTGTTACTCCGATAAAATATTTTCACCCGAGCCCGTTTATAATGGGTTTACCTAGCATAGCCCAAGGTGGTAGGGTCCAGTCCAGTCCAAAGCTATGTTGGGCTTTGTCATGACCTGGGCTGGTCATAATGGGCCGAGCTAGGTTATGCTTTAATAGGCCATGTACAATCTTTTTCTAATTCAAGTGGGATTTTGATATATACGAGATAAGCTTAGATCTTATCAAATATTTATGAGATAGAGATAAGCTTACAAAGGGACCAATGAGTGAGGAGTCCTACTCCCTAACATGTTATAATTCGACTAGGTAACTTATTCTATTTCTACTATAAATACAGGTATTATTCATTATTCACTACTCACTTTTATATTCACGCACTCATATCTCTCAGTTTTCGCATTAATAATACCCTCTGCCTTCAAGACACTGACTTAGGCATCGGAGGGGTCACACCGAAAACACCTTCGGCGTCCCTTTGACCTAGCTGTTGCTTGTGCAGTTCCGCCACACCCGACCCGACCTACTCTATAAAGAAATTGGAGGATCCATTCTACCAGACCGAACCCGAGGTAAAATTCCGACATCATCAATATATATTCGAGCACGAACATTCACCATGGATTAAAATAAATAAATAAAAATTCAGTAATTTTAAAAAACGCCTAATATTCATGTTTATGTCATATTGAATGAAATTATTCATATAAAAGTAATCATATTGTTTTACGGGATGATATTAGTGATAGATACACCGTACACATTTCAAAGTTTTCGTAATTTTATTTCAATGTTATTAAATCATGTAGATTCTTTATATTTCACGGAACCTACTCTATTCCATTAATACACGAGATTGCCAATTTTAAAATTTGAAAATAATATACTATTGTCACGGCTTCTCGATCAATCTGAAATAAATAATATTTTACCCGAAATTTTTTAAATTTCTATTGATTCGAATGGTATTGGTCTTATTGCCTTGAACGATAATTTTTATTGGGTTTTAATTTGTCCTTTTCCAACTTTATTTTATTGCATTTGAAATCCATTTGTCGGGCGTTGGGACAGAAACAATCCACGAAAGTATCCTAATTCTTAGTCGCCAAAAATATAATTATTTTTTTTGAGAGTGCCAAAAATATAATTATTAATTTAATGTAAGCTGCGAATATTTTCCTTAAAAAACTTGGAACTATTCGCCTATAGACCTTGCAATTTTCAAACTTAAATTAATTATCAGTGAATTAGATTTGCATCGGAATCATGCTAATTTTTTTCGAGTAAATGACATGCACGAAATAATTTACAAGCTAGAGTAACACTCCTGTGCAACGGTCTCATTCGTGAGACGGGTCAACCCTATCCATATTTATAATAATAAGTAATACTTTTGACATAAAATGTAATACTTTTTAATGGATAACCCATATAAGAGACCCGTCACACGAATATGACCCGTGCAACGGTTGCATACAAGTGTTTGCCTACAAGCTAACTAGGTTCCCATATAGTGGACCACTATATAAAAATATACATGTAGTGTATTAAGTATGAGAACATAAGAAGATTGATACCTTCAAATTTATTCAAATTTATAAACGTAGACGTTAATTAAAGGCATGTGGTGTATGAAACAATTCAAGATAAAACAGTAATTTAAGGTTGGGATTGATATGTATTTCAGATGTATTTTTGCTGTTTAAAAAAATAAGAATCGAATCTATATATTATTCCCTCCGTCCCGATTATATTGTCTTGTTTTGTTTTTCACACATATTAAAAAAAATTTATTGGAAAAACAAATTTTATATAAACTTCCTATTTTATCCCTATTTAATGTATTAAAAATGATTGCACAATTTTCAAGGTGTAGTTAATAGGGGGTATATTAGTAAAAAAGTGTACAAAAATATTATTAAATATTATATATGACTATATATTTGGGACAAACAAAAAAAAACATGAACATTATAATTGGGACGGAGGGAGTAATATATAGATTCGAGTTCACCAAATAATGATTTTACTTTGTATTATTAATATATAAATAAATAAGATGTAAATTTAAGATTTGATCTATTATTTTATTGTAAACAATAAAAATGTAATACATGAATTTGAAATCTATCAATCTAAACACAACATAAACACTTTTAAAAATGAAATTGTGACAACTCAAACACGAAACAATAATATATAGTTGAATTAAACTCAAGGTATTCACCCGGAGTCGAGATTGGTCGATTCGAATATTGGCCGAATAGGGGCCTACCATTAGTAGGGGCTTTGATTGGGCTTATAGTTGTATTTTGGTCCAATTATTAATTAAGCCCACCAAGTGTTTTTTAAAAAATAAATAGGCGTGAAGGTACAAATTTCATTTCTTACAATTTGTCTACTAATTTTTGTTATCCTCTTTTGCTTTTGCTTTTGTTTATATTTTTATTTTTTGAATGTTCTTTCGTCAAATTTAAGACCTCTTAAATCCTACAATAGGGATGAATTCATGACCAATATATTTGTTCATAGCTAGGTTATTTTTAATTAGTTTTCTGTTTGAATAATTCATTTGTGGCTTAATTTTTGGATAATTTTGTTAAGCTTTCGTTTTTGTGCCTTAATCTTTGCCACTGTCATAGTTGTTTCGTGAGTTTGGATGTTCTAAGTTATTTAATTTAATAAAATTTTTAATTTTAGCTATTTTCATTTAGGTGTTAAGTAATTTTTATTAAAAAAAAATTAGTTTGATTCTAATTTTCATGAAATTGCAAAAAATATGCAAAGTGATATATAACTGTACACTACAAAAAAATTGCCTATTTAACCACGGTTTTTTTAAAAACGTGGCCAATTTAGCCACGGTTTTATGAAAATCGTGGTTAAATAGCCACGGTTAAAAAAACCGTGGTTAACTTAACTACAGTTTTAAAAAATCGTTGCTAAATAACCACGGTTTTCTTTTAGCCACGGTTTTTTTAAAACTGTGGTTGAATAACCACGGTTTTTCAAAACCGTGGTTAAGTACCCACCGTTTAGAAAAACCGTTGCTATATTTAACCACGGATTTTTTAATCGTTGTTGAATAACTACAGTTTTATTTGAACCGTTATTAAAAAGTGGTTAGTTCATATACAAATAGGACTTATCTCCCCTCAATCAAAATCTTTCGCCCCTCTCCCCTGCCCGATCTCTTTTTTTTTTCTTTTCAATTTTTTTATCGTCACTTCAAATCGCCGCAACTCTGGCGTCGATGATCTATTTTCGAAAATAAACATATTTTCGTAATCCTCTTAACGAAATGTAACTGGTGATACCCATTTTGCTAGATTCTATCACAACCCTTTCTAAGCCGTCGCACATACGCCGCATTTATTCGTCGAAAATCGGGCGAAAACTGTTGTTCTCGGTTGATTGGAGATTTTTCTACTAGATTCAAGTTGGAATTCTCATTGTTGAAGGTATATTTCAGAAACTAGGGTTTCGAATTTTGGGACTTTTGCTTTATTTGCAAATACCTTTAATTAATATTTGAGGCGCTATTGGTTGGAGTTGTTACATTCGAACCGATTGGTATTGCTAAATATTCACAAATTATTTTGAATTATGTTCGAATTTTCAGATTTGAATATGGAGGATTTCCGAAAATTAGTGTTTCATACTTAGTTATTTGGTGTTTACATGCCATAGAATTGTCATAAAAAAATTCCAGCATTTAATTGCAATTATTGGAGGATCAGTATTTGTAAAGTTTGTATTTAGTTATAGTGACTGTTAGAGTTTTACAGTCGTTATTTTGGATATTGAGAGGATGTTACGAGATGAATTATGCATTTTTGAAATTTTAGAGGCCGTCATAATAATATATGGTCCGTAATCTAATCTATGATTGTAATTCAAAACATTAGATAATAATATATATGCTACATAAAAATTTAACACATTTCGATCAACCGAATGAAAATTTTCAGTCCCTACTCAATTAGCAAGTGGTGTGTATATCAATATTGGATGATGACTTCCACGTAATAGTTAAGATTGTGATTTTTATCCTTCTCTGTTAAAACAAAGAATAATATAATATGCCCTTTGCATTTGTTTAATGACCGCATCTCCCGCACTCATAATACTTGACGATCTCATATAAAATGCTAGGATCCAACATAGCTGCAAAGTTGCCAGAAGTAATAGATTTTCATAACGATCTAGTGAGTTTAGAGGCTTCGACAAAGGTGTTTGTTATTTTATCATTTTTTAATTTGTTAATAATTCTATAATATTTTCATATTTGGTAGAGGAAATGCAAGCTATCAACAAAGGGCCCGAAAAGTTTGCGCAAGAATTGAATGCTTCTGAAAATGATGGTCTCGTTTCAAAGAACTTTTACAAGGTACTTGGCTTGATCAGAGGTTATTAGCAATGAGTTTGAATATAATTATTAGTCCATTTTAATTTCGGTAGACTGTAGTGAAATGGTGATGCCGGTTAGCACTGACAATGATACAATGTTTCTCCGTTACATTATTTAGTACAAACTTTATGTATTGAAATTAAATAAATAAATAAATACACATTAATTGTATTTGCAGGATATAAAATTGGTTCTTCAAAGGTTTGGGAGCAATATCAATTTATCACATTCTCCAATCGGTACGAGACCCATATAGCAGTAGAGGGTACGTATGTGTGTTCATTATTTATGTATAATTCTTTCCATATATGTAGACATATTTTGTAATTTTTAAGTTAATTTTATTTTAGGTCAACATTATTTTGGTATATTGATATATATTATTATATTTCAAGTGTGTATCATTCTTTCTTCTTCCCATTTTCTACGTGGTGCGGCCTCTGCTTGGGACTAGAGAGCATCGTGCGGGTTTGTTCTCCTTGCTTTTTTTTTCCCTCTTGTTTTTACCCACAAGTTGTACGCTATTGTCTGCATTCTCCGATCTGCTTTCTCTTTTGTTTAGATTTTTTGATTTCCGAGCTCTTTGCTTTTTTTGGTTCCCTCTTCTTGGGAGTGGAAGGCTTCAGCTCGGTTAGTTGTTTCCTTGCATTTTTGTTCCGTTTTTTTTGGGTGTTCTGGTATGCTCGTGGTGTTTTCAGTCTCTCTATTTTGATTTTCCCTTGTTGTTGTTTGGGTTTTTTTCTTTACTAAAATGCTTAGACTCCATCATCAGTATCTAATTATTTTTTAGGTTTATGCAAAGTGTATGTTGGTTGAGTGTAATTTTGTCCTCCTTCTCATGGAAATTGCTTTGAAGGAAACAAATCTAGGAACACCTTTTTTGCGCACTGATTTGGTATTATTAAGCATACTGGATTTAAAATTTTGAATCAAAAAATTGATGTTATCAATTAACCAAGAAGATTGTTACAGTTTGTGTTTGTCCTTTTGGGGAGAAAGGAAAAAAGAGAGCAGCTAATTATAGACTACCCCGGAGATTTTTGTGACGACATGATGATGTAGTTGGTTAAATAGTTTCACCATCGACATCACGATTATTTATTTATATCTTCATACTTTATTAGTTTTGCTTTATCCCATGCTCTGATATGTTATCGGTGTTTTGTTTCTCCACTTTCTTCTCTCGCTTTTGTTTGTATCGAATGGGACTATACAAAATATCTCTGTTTACATGCGTTTTTCTTTGTTCATAGGTGCTTATCGTTAATTAGGTGTGTTTACCATCGTCTGCTTTACCGATTTACAATTCCTTTGGTTGAATCTTCTGCGCAGTGTTCCCTTTTCTTGCGATTGTAAAGTTTCATCTCGGTTAGTTGTTCTTCTGTTATTAAATGTTAACTATGTTTTAAGTGTATTTCCATTATTTGCTTAAGTCTAGCATTCAAGTAAATTAACCATGGATGTACTTTACTAAGAATGATTGCAGTAGTGTGCACTTGTATTTTGGAATTCCAAATGTACTATGTTGACTGGGAATTGCATGTGGATGGCCATATGAATGTACCGATTGTGTAAAACCGTGGCTAAATTAACCACGGTTTTTTTAAAACGGTGGCTAAAAACCGTGACGAAATTAACCACGGTTTTTTTAATAACCACGGTTTTAATAGTTTAGCCACGACTTTTTAAAAAACCATGGCTAAATTTAACAACGGTGGATTTAACCATGGTTTCAAAAACCGTGGCTAAAACCGTGGGTAAATCAATTTAGCCACGGTTTTAGCCACGGTTTTGGCCGTGGCTAAACTCAAAGTTTTTTTGTAGTGGTAGTTTGAAAGAGTGGGTGCCCGGTTAGTCAACTTGTGGCTAAGGGCTTTTATGACTCTATGTAAAATAATCTTTTGTTTAATATAATTTACACTTTTATAATGACATTGACTTTATCTTTCTTCATATTGTTATATTATGATATACTATTGTTGTTTTGATAAAGACCTTGAATATACTATAGTGTATGTAAGATGTGGTAGCACATGAGGATGGCTATCATGAAACACATCTTATAGTCACTGTATATTCTAAATTGTTCCTAGTCAATTGAGCCGTCCGCAAATAAGGATAAGGATCGCTTGAGATTGAGACTAGCATTTGTGATGCCGAGTACCACGTTTCATTGGTATGGAACATAGAGATGTTCAAAGCATGCAAATGGATATTCATATGATGAATGATCGAACTACCCTATTCGGACTTTCCAAGTGGTTATCACTTATCGAGTGGATAAAGTCCGCGGTTTTGGTTGTACACCATTAGTCCTTATTACTTGAAACATCATTGAGACTCTATATGCTAGTACTGTACTTTGACTCGTTTACCGACTCTATTGGGGTCATCAGGTGTCGGGATTGGGTACAGTTACGACACATATAGGAGTCGATGCTTTGTTGTCAAGGATTCACCACATACTTGCGAGTGTGGATATCCTATGCGATCTGAGGAGATATTAGTGTGACGAATCTCTGGCCAGAGTACATGATGTGTTTTAGGTTACTTGGTGTTCCTAGTAACACATGCGATGTTACTAATAGATCTCCAAGATGTTATGCATAGTTATCGAATCTCGAACGACTCTCGATATACCAATGGTTGTTGATTCGATCGGGATATATGGATGAAGGGACCGTACTGTACGCTAACCAAAATCTACTGGTTCTTGCAGGCACTATCAGTAATACCTAGGGAATCATGGGGCGATGTTGCTAGGCGCTCTTACCATGATTTGATGGGTAAGTCGGAAATTGTTGTTCCGAGTCACAAGGAGTTGTGAGCCCACGGCTAGCTGTATTCCTGAACCATTGAGGGTTACACAAGTAATGGATTACTAAAACCCCGTAGAGATAGTTAAATTTAAAGAGTTAAATTTAATGAAAGAGAAGTTGGACTTCTTAATTAAAAGGGAGTGGGATTTCCTAAAATGACATAGGGATGAGCATTTTTGGAAATCACTGAATTCGGATTCAGAAAAATTATTTTGACTTTAAAAGATGCAGAAATGGTTTCTGTGCACATTGGTAAAATTAGTTTATCAATCAGAGTCACGATGAGTTTTATATTAATTTTTAGAACAACGGGCTTGGCTTGTTGGGCTTAAGTTATGGATTGTGGGATTTAAGGAGTTAGAGTCATAATGCAATTATAACTTAATCTAGTCTAGAAATTATCTATAAATAAGACTGCAGTGTTCGAAAATTACAAGATTTTCAGTCTAGCAATTTTTGAAATTTCAGTCTATATTATTCAAGAGGATTTTCGAATTCTTTGTCCCTTTTGAAGAAAATTCGGTTTGTGTTTTTGTGAAAAATTACAATCTGAATTAACAGATCATATCTGTTTATTCTCTACGTAAACTTCTGATTGATTTCTAGTGCAGTCAATCAGAGGGTTTTGTTTTCTATTCGTGGACCTGATTGAAGAAACGTTCGTTCATCAGTTTCGGGGATATACAACAAGAGCAGATTAAATTCTGTTGGTGTCCATAATCTTGCTTCGAGATTTTAAGGTAAAATATTTAATAGTGATTATTTGTTTTATTTACACAAATTTAATCGTAAAGTTTTGATACCCAGATATGGAATCGTTCCATATTAATAAAATAAATTTTTTAAACTTTCGCTGCACCGGGTATCAATTCTAATTGATCTGAACACCGATTTCCAACAGTGGTATCAGAGCCAGGTTGCTCAGATCAAACGATTAAATTAATCGATTGTACAAAATTTTTAAGTCTCGGTTTTTGAAACAAAACGAAAATTTAAAATTAAATTTTAATGGGCAAATCGGGCAGCGATTGTCGCTGCCCAGCCCGGGCCCCTTTTTGGGGCGCGGGCTGCCCGGGACAATCCCGGGCAGCCCGGAAAAATTATTTTTAATTTTTAATTAAAATTTTAATTTTTTGAAATTCTAGTTTTTGATCCGATCGAAAATTGTTTTTGATTGGTTCACGAGGCATCGGATCGAATTGTTCGAGTCCGAAAATTTTAAAATTGATTTTTGGATAAATTTGAATTTTTGGAAAATTTATAAATTTTATCCGTTAAATTAAATTTTATAAAATTAATTATTTTGGTACAATTGATGATAAGATATGATCTTATGGATGGATAAGATAAAATATGATTTTATCTTTTAAATTATGATGCCTTTGCATGTTTATGCAATTATTTAATTTTTGAATTAATTAATGGATAAAGGATGATCGATTGCCATGACCAATGTTTTAGGTGTATGTTAGGTGATTTATATTTGTCTTATTGTTGTTGGTGTTTATTAATGGGCTTGGTTTATAGCCCAATATGATTGTCATATGTAATAAAAGTGGGCCTGGTTTATGGCCCGTTCCCACCCCTAAAAATGTATCTCATATTTGTCATCGAAATTTATTGTAAATTTATTAGACTTAGTGGAAGACAAAGATTTGAAGAAATGATGGGCCCAGCAGACAATGAAGACCGAAAAAATGTAAATTGGAAGCTCAATGTAATAGGATTGCATTGCATACTTGCATATCACCTAGGATTGGACTTAGACTCGTGATTGGCAACCACGGGTCGATTAGTTAATGGGATCGATCATCCTTAAATAATATATGATATTATTGATGTATGCATGTTTAGACTAAATTGTATGAATCCCGCAA
Organism: Henckelia pumila; assembly: GCF_033568475.1. NCBI lineage: Eukaryota > Viridiplantae > Streptophyta > Magnoliopsida > Lamiales > Gesneriaceae > Henckelia > Henckelia pumila. The sequence goes on along the minus strand of NC_133122.1, from coordinate 16,846,439 downwards.
GCATACATAAATTGAATGATGAGACAAATTTTCAAAATTAAAAATCCCTCATTTTAAATATGATTTAAAATTGATATCAAGATTAATAAAAGGGAATTTAAATATTGTTTAAATATTTCTACCTTCCATCAACGATCAATGTATGAAATGCTACCCGCGGATACGGTCCGGCTCATATTATTGGGGGGGCCCGTTCGTCGGAAAGCTGTACATTGGATCGACACTTGTTGTAAGTTGGGTGGAACTCTCATGGGATTGACTCATATTATTGGGGGATCCACTTGACGACCGTCCATCACAACTTAATATTGATGGGTTATCTTGACATGTCACAATAAACGGCGTCATATTATTGGGCCCTTATTGGACATGAGGTAAAAACATGGGGGTTACTTTGGAAGTAATTGGGCTCTACCTTTTGAAAATTATGGTTGGCTGATATTATTCGAGATCATGATTTGTCAATTGGACTCCATGTTCTCACTAAGAAAAACAGTTTTCCGTTTTCACTAGAGGGTAGTGAAATCGTTAAAATAGTGGGAGTGTAATTCATAAAATAAAATTCGCCATATTTTATGTCTTAGTAAATTAATTAAACAAATCACTGATTATTGTCTGTTTCCTCTTCAGTATTATATTACGATGAATCCACGCAATCCACTGTTTTCAATTCTCGAACAAAACAAATTAACTGGCGCAAACTATACGGAATGGTTCCGTAAGTTGAAAATTATTCTAAACTCGGAGAAAATTTTCTACGTGCTAGAAAAGAATCCTCCAAAGGAAGCACCGGCTAATATAAGTCCGGAAGAATTGACAAAACTTGATCAATGGTGGGACCATGATATCAAGGCTAAATGTTATATGCAAGCTTCAATGTCTGATGAACTTCAGAGGCGATTTGAGGATGCCGTGAATGTTGCTGACATACACGTGCACCTCAAGGAACTTTTTGGAGCTCAGTCAAGGTCGGAGAGGTATGCCACCGTCAGAGAGCTCATGACGAGCCGCATGCAAGATGGGACTTCGGTCCGTGAGATGGGGTGCGCATGATTGAGCTCATTGAAAAGTTGGTAACACTCGACTTGACTTTGGAGCATGAACTTAGCGCGGACTTGTTGCTTCTATCACTTCCTTCATCGTTTGACGGTTTTGTGATGAACTTCAATATGAACAAGATAGAGGCCACCCTTGAAGAGATGGTCAATATGCTTGTCACATATGAAGCCACAGTAAAGAAGGATAAACCGGTACTCTTGGTTGGCTCCTCTTCAAACTCTAAGAAAGGACCAAGTGAAAAGGGTAAGAAACGTTCTGCCCCGCCCAAGAAGATTGTACCAAATAAGAAGGGAAATGACAAGGCTTCAATTGGGATAAAAGATGAAAACGTTTGTCATTACTGCAAAAAACCCGGTCATTGGAAACGTAACTGCAAGGAATACCTCGAACAGTTGCGAACTGCAAAGGGTATGTTTTACATTGAAATAAATGTTTCGCTTAATACTTCTTCCTGGGTATTGGATACCGGATGTGGATCTCACATTTGCAATGATTTGCAGGTGATGACAAGAAGTCGTAAGCTAAGGATGGGTGAGACCCAGCTAAGGCTCGGGAATGGTTCTAGAGTCGAAGCCAAAGCCATGGAGACATTTATTTAGTTTTCCAGAACAATTTTAAGTTATTTTTTAGAGATGTTTTATATGTTCCGGATTTGGTCAAAAACATTATATCTATTTCTATGCTTGATAGAGATGGTTTTTCTTGCAATTTTGTGAATGAGATTTGCAATATTTACAAGAATGAATGTTTGATTGGAAATGGACAACTTGAAAACGATCTATATAGCTTAAAATTAAAAGAAGTTTCAATTAATTATGTTGATAAACCGGTAACAACAATTAAAAGGAAGGACGATAGTCAAAACCCGGCAAACCTTTGGCATGCTAGGCTAGGTCATATTTCCTCAAGGAGGATGAACAAGCTAGTGGGAGAGGGCATGTTTGATATGTCTGATATTAACTCTCTACCTACTTGTGAGTCCTGCCTAAAGGGAAAAATGACTAAATCTCCTTTCAAAGGAAAACCTGAGCGTAGTCAAAATCTGTTGGATTTGATCCATACAGATGTTTGCGGTCCATTTAGGATTGGTACTAAATGTGGCAACACCTACTTCATTACCTTTACTGATGATTATTCTAGGTATGGGTATTTATATTTAATGAAATATAAGTCTGAAGCATTTGAAAAGTTCAAAGAATTCAAGGCTGAAGTAGAAAACAAACTAGGTAAAAGTATTAAGGCACTTCGATCGGATCGAGGTGGAGAATACTTAAGTACCGAGTTTTTGGACTATCTAAAAGAGAATGAGATTCTCTCTCAGTGGACTCCTCCTATGACACCTCAGCTTAATGGTGTTTCGAAGCGTCGCAATCGAACTTTGTTGGACATGGTTCGATCCATGATGAGCTTCACTAAGCTCCCACCTTCGTTTTGGTCTACGCACTTGAAACGGCGGTATTGTTGTTAAACAACGTTCACACTAAAGCAGTAAATAAAACACCATACGAGTTATGGAATGGCAAAGCTCCTAAGTATTCGTACTTGAGGATTTGGGGATGTCCTGCTTACGTGAAGCAGACAGTGGGAGATAAGTTGGATAGTCGATCCACTTTATGTTATTTTGTAGGGTATCCGAAGAATTCAATCGAATATTATTTCTATCATCCTGCTGAAACAAAAGTGTTTGTTTCAAGGAATGCCACCTTCTTGGAGAAGGAGTTTTTATTGGATAAGAAAGGCAAGATGATGAAACTCGAAGAAATTCGAGAAGAACCCGAGATACAAAATAGTGATCCTACACCTCAAGAATCATCACAAGATACGCCTATTACTAGGAGATCCAAGAGGACTTCTAGGCCTCCTATTAGATATGGTCTTCTTCTTGAAGGGGATCAAAGTGAACTCGACATTGGATGTGATCAAAAAAACTTCAAGGAAGCAATTTCTGATGCGGATTCGAATTTATGGCTTGAAGCTATGCAATCGGAAATAGATTCGATACATTCTAACCAAGTTTGGTCTTTAGTAGATCCTCCCGATGGAATTGTTCCAATTGGGTGCAAATGGATCTACAAGAGAAAGCTTGGGCCTGATGGAAAGGTATTGACCTACAAGGCACGATTGGTGGCAAAAGGTTATTCTCAAAGACAAGGAGTTGACTATGATGAAACTTTTTCACCAGTCGCAATGTTCAAGTCCATAAGAATCCTTATTGCCATAGCAGCATGGTATGACTATGAAATATGGCAAATGGATGTAAAGACTGCATTTCTTAATGGAAACATTAAGGAAGAGATCTATATGATGCAGCCTGAGGGATACACATCCATGGGAAGCGAGCATAAGGTATGCAAGCTTCAGAGATCAATATATGGTCTCAAACAAGCATTAAGAAGTTGGAACCAGAAATTTGATGAAACAATAAAGGATTTTGGTTTCATCAATAACCCGGAGGAACCATGCGTGTACAAAAAAGTAGTTAAGAATGCGGTAACATTCTTAGTACTTTATGTTGATGACATCCTACTCATGGGGAATGATGTAGGGATGTTGCAATCAACAAAGATATGGTTATCAGGTAGATTCTCGATGAAGGATTTAGGTGAGGCATCCTATATTCTAGGAATTCAGATCTATAGAGATAGATCTAAAAGAATGATAGGACTCACTCAATCAACCTACATCGACACCATATTGAAAAGGTTTTCTATGGATGAGTCCAAGAGAAGACATCTACCTATGTGTCATTGAGTTTCTCTATCCAAGTCCATGTGTTCCAAGACTGACGAAGAGATAGAGAAGATGACATACGTGTCATATGCGTCAGCCATAGGTAGTATCATGTATGGGATGATATCTACCAGACCGGATGTGGCCTATGCTCTTAGCGTCACGAGCAGATACCAAGCCAATCCCGGTCAAATGCATTGGAAAGCCGTGAAGGATATTCTTAAGTACTTGCGAAGGACTAAGAATTTATTCATGGTTTATGGAGGGAGAGAATTGAAGTTGGAAGGCTATACCGACTCTAGCTTCCAATGTGACATGGATGACTCGAAATCAACCTCTGGATTTGTATTCGTGCTCAATGGCGGTGCTGTCTCTTGGAAGAGTTCCAAGCAGGACACCACAGCGGATTTCACCACTGAGGCAGAATACATTGCAGCATCAGCTGCTGCTAAAGAGGCGGTTTGGATAAGGAAATTCATCCAAGAGTTGGGTGTAATTCCTGAAGCTGTTGGTCCAGTCCCGGTGTACTGTGACAACACGGGTGCCATTGCTCAGGCAAAAGAACCAAGATCTCATCAGAAGTCCAAACACGTACTGAGAAAATACCACATCATCCGTGAGATCGTGGAAAGAGGAGACATCAGTGTCGAGAGAGTGGCCTCTACAGACAATATCGCTGATCCGCTTACTAAGCCCTTGCCAGGACCATTGTTTGACAAACATCGCGAAGCAATGGGATTACGTAGTATGACTAGTTGGCTTTAGGGCAAGTGGGAGATTGAAAGAGTGGGTGCCCGGTTAGCCAACTTGTGGCTAAGGGCTTTTATGACTCTATGTAAAAAAATCTTTTGTTTAATATAATTTACACTTTTATAATGGCATTGACTTTATCTTTCTTCATATTGTTATATTATGATATACTATTGTTGTTTTGATAAAGACCTTGAATATACTATAGTGTATGTAAGATGTGGTAGCACATGGGGATGGCTATCATGAAACACATCTTATAGTCACTGTATATTCTAAATTATTCCTAGTCAATTGAGCCGTCCGCAAATAAGGATAAGGATCGCTCGAGATTGAGACTAGCATTTGTGATGCCGAGTACCACGTTTCATTGGTATGGAACATAGAGATGTTCAAAGCATGCAAATGGATATTCATATGATGAATGATCGAACTACACTATTCGGACTTTCCAAGTGGTTATCACTTATCGAGTGGATAAAGTCCGCGGTTTTGGTTGTACACCATTAGTCCTTATTACTTGAAACATCATTGAGACTCTATATGCTAGTACTGTACTTTGACTCGTTTACCGACTCTATTGGGGTCATCAGGTGTCGGGATTGGGTACAGTTACGACACATATAGGAGTCGATGCTTTGTTGTCAAGGATTCACCACATACTTGCGAGTGTGGATATCCTATGCGATCTGAGGAGATATTAGTGTGACGAATCTCTGGCCAGAGTACATGATGTGTTTTAGGTTACTTGGTGTTCCTAGCAACACATGCGATGTTACTAATAGATCTCCAAGATGTTATGCATAGTTATCGAATCTCGAACGACTCTCGATATACCAATGATTGTTGATTCGATCGGGATATATGGATGAAGAGACCGTACTGTACGCTAACCAAAATCTACTGGTTCTTGCAGGCACTATCAGTAATACCTAGGGAATCATGGGGCGATGTTGCTAGGCGCTTTTACCATGATTCGATGGGTAAGTCGGAAATTGTTGTTCCGAGTCACAAGGAGTTGTGAGCCCACGGCTAGCTGTATTCCTGAACCATTGAGGGTTACACAAGTAATGGATTACTAAAACCCCGTAGAGATAGTTAAATTTAAAGAGTTAAATTTAATGAAAGAGAAGTTGGACTTCTTAATTAAAAGGGAGTGGGATTTCCTAAATGACATAAGGATGAGCATTTTTGGAAATCACTGAATTCGGATTCAGAAAAATTATCTTGACTTTAAAAGCTGCAGAAATGGTTTCTGTGCACATTGGTAAAATTAGTTTATCAATCAGAGTCACGATGAGTTTTATATTAATTTCTAGAACAACGGGCTTGGCTTGTTGGGCTTAAGTTATGGATTGTGGGCTTTAAGGAGTTAGAGTCATAATGCAATTATAACTTAATCTAGTCTAGAAATTATCTATAAATAAGACTGCAGTGTTCGAAAATTACAAGATTTTCAGTCTAGCAATTTTCGAAATTTCAGTCTATATTATTCAAGAGGATTTTCGAATTCTCTGTCCCTTTTGGAGAAAATTCGGGTTGTATTTTTGTGAAAAATTACAATCTGAATTAACAGATCATATCTGTTTATTCTCTACGCAAACTTCTGATTGATTTCTAGTGCAGTCAATCAGAGGGTTTTGTTTTCTATTCGTGGACCTGATTGAAGAAACGTTCGTTCATAAGTTCCGGGGATATACAACAAGAGCAGATTAAATTCTGTTGGTGTCCATAATCTCGCTTCGAGATTTTAAGATAAAATATTTAATAGTGATTATTTGTTTTACTTACACAAATTTAATCGTAAAGTTTTGATACCCAGATATGGAATCGTTCCATATTAATAAAATAAATTTTTTAAACTTCCGCTGCATCGGGTATCAATTCTAATTGATCTGAACACAGTTTTTCAACATAGTTATCCTCAATTATTTCTTTTTCTTTTGTTGATTGTTATTTTTTATGCTTGTTTTGATTATATTATTGAAATGAAAGTTTTAGATTTTCCAAGTTTTTGGGTTTTTATAATTTATACATCAAGCCCCAAAAAAAAATCCTGAATACGCCTCTAGGCGGAATAACTCTACGTGTGTACCCGAGTTTGATCTAAACACCGATGGTAAGAATGTATGGATCCAATCGAATCCAAGTAAAAACAAGTCAATACATATTTTTTTTCTTTTTGGCAGGTAAAAATTGTAAATTTATTAATCTAAAATAAAGTCTTTATTTATATATAAGATGATTTACCAACCAAAACAAGTCCGTACATATTCTTAAAATCGACACAATTTTATTTGTTGCACATAAATTTAGATTCTAGCTAGTTCTAATCAAAACACGTTGACACCGATGATACAAACGATTAATTTTTGTTTGTTAATATTTTTGGTTACGTTTGTTGAGATACAAAAGTAACAAAACATTCACCGATTCGCGATTAATTTTTAATCAATTCAATATATATATATATATATATATATATATATATATATATATATATATATATATATATATATGAGTAAAATACTAATCTTAATTTTCAGCGTTGAACGAGACTCGAACAAAACAAAAGACAGATACTTTTTTGTATTTATAAATAACAACCACACAGACAATGGCTGTACTTGACAAACCAAAAGTCGCACGTTTAATTCATTGTCCGTTTCTTATCGCGATGGATTTCGCTTCTTGCTAACAATAATATATTATTTTTCATATAAATAAAAAGAGTATATTTGAGGTCTCATATATCAATTATATTCATATTTACAATAAAAAGTAATACATTTGATATAACAAATAATATTTTTTATTGCTGACCCAAATAAAAGATCCAACACACGAAATTGACTTGTAAGACTGTCTCGCATAAGTTTTTGTGAAAAATAAAATAATAAAGATTTGTGAATATTAAAGTTAAAACACTTCTAAAATTAATCTGGAAATGATAAAACTTGCGAAATAGAAAGAAAGTAATTAAGTTAACAACCTTCAGCTCAATTCTATAATTGTTGTTACTTACCTTTCGTTTCACGTAGAAGATAAAATATTGATTATTTTCATATGCTTGTTTTATCTAGTACGTTTTGTTCGAGTTAGAGTTGTACATTATTTTGTTATTCACATATTTTAAATTATTAATAAAAGTCACGTGCGATGCACGTGAGAACAATTTTTTATTATTGATAAATGTTGTTCAATAAATGAGTTGTCATGAGAAAAGATAAACATACAGTTAGTTAATAATATTCATGATATTTTAGTGAATATTAAATTCAATGTAATATGTATTATAAAATGAGTGCGAATAATCTTTGTTTAAAGATTATACATATATGTTACAAGTCCAATTGAATTTATAGATGTTGTTGCAAATAATGATTGTAACAAATACTATAATTTTGTATAAATTACACATTGAGAAAAATATATAATTTGATATATATCATGACATATTTAATAAATAAAATTTAAGAAAAAAATATAATAAATAATATATAGTGTTGAAAAATTATTTTACCATTACTGGTTTTGAGAAAATAATAATAATACAGATAATGCATTCTAAATTTTAAATTAAATTACAGCGTCTTTCCTTTTTTTACATAACCATTTTCTTCTTTCACGATTTTTTTTTTTGCCATCTATTATTTATTATTTAAAAAAATAATTTTCTCATCATCTTCAATAATAATTCTTGTGATGTTTTCTCAATCAATTATTTTTATTTTTATATCTTTATTCTTTGATTCTTTTGTTGGATTATGATGAAATAATTCTTTGCAAGAGTATAAATAATTTCATTGTCTCCAACCTCCCTTCTTGTGTTATTATCTTCTATTAGTTGTAAGTCAATATCGTTAATAATCAATGTGTTATTGGACGTTTTTTTATTTTTATTTTTATGCTAAGTTGTTCGAAATCTATTATTGCAATAATTTTTGTTGCTAAATTTTTGCTTGAATTTTGAATGTTTTTGATTAAAAATGTTAACATTTCGTCTTTTATTTTAACCGTCTTATCCATTTTTAGAATAAATGTATATTATTTTTTATTTAGTTGCTCTAAAATCTTGTAGTATATTGAAGTGATGTTGTCCTATAGATAAAATTTTTTTATTAATAATTTGTAATAATATATATGACCGAGCGCTTGCCATTTTACCAAAAGCTATAATTGACGGTAATCGTGCAACTCAAATCTTTTAAACCGCATAGTAGCTCAATCCTCATGATTCGATTGTTAATTCTACCCATCAAAGACAATTATTGCACTCAACAATCTTCATTGCACTCCTTGTAATCAATGAGAATCGAACCCATGACCTTAGCTATGATATCAATTATAGGACTGAGCGCTTGTCACTTTACCAAAATCTTACAGTTTCGATGTTCATCACTTACGTTCATCGTTATTCTATAGCTATACATATTAACAGTTTAAAATAATACATTATCAATAACTCATGTTAGCCCATATATATAATGTTTAATATATTTTTATTTTGACACAATATTGATATTGATTCTTATGCAATTATTAACTCGAGTTTTCATAATTTTGTTGATTAATATTGAGAAAGTATGACATGCTTGGCACCATGCATTTGTTTTATTTTCTTTCTTATGTATGTCGATATAATTTATTATGTATTTGTTAGTAAGTGAGATATGCCAATCAAATTAAATAAAATATTTATTTGAAATTTTATCTCTTTCATGATTTTTTCCATTTATCATTTATTATTTCTTCTTTATGAAAAAATCAATATTCTTATCATCTTAATAGCAATTTTTATGGTGGGTCTGGCCAAACGCGAAGACCCACCCAGACCTGTTTGTGAACCCATTTGAGAGAGTCTAAACTCGTCTCTCCGGGGCGGGTTTAATACAAGACTAAGTTTAGATCCGGTCCATTATCATCCCTTTATTGAAGTGTTGTCGTTCTTTAAATAAATTATATTTTATAATAATTGGTAATATATATTATTTGAAAGAAAAACTATTACATGTTTAGTTATGAAATCAATATAATCCTTAACATTGCAACTAATAAAAAAAATTTGCATTTTTGAATAATGCAACCCTTGAGTTTCAATATTTTAATCATTTATGGTCATCATTATTTTATATCTACATTAACAGTTTATAATAAGACATTATCAATAACTCATGTAAGCTTATAAATCTAGTGTTTAATATATTTTTACCTTGTCACAATATTGATATTGAAACTTATGCAATTATTACAACTAGTGTTTTATATTATTTTCTTGATTAATCTTGAGAAATTATGGTTTGTTTCGTATCATGAATTCGTCGCAGTTTCAGTGTCATCATTTATAATCATCTTTTTTCTATATAATTACATTAATAGTTTAAGATAAGACATTTCAAGAACTCATGCGAGCTTATAAATATAATGTTTAAACGTAGTTTTACGTTGACACAATATTAATATAGAATTTATCTAGTTATTACAACTCGGGTTTTTCATTGTTTTGTAGATTGATTTTGAGAAATTGCTTCGTGTCATGTATTTGAATTTTTTTTATCTCGTTTATGTACGTCTTGAAGTAATATAACTTGTTATATATTTTTTAATAAGTAATATACGTTAAATAAAATTAAATCCTGATTTTGTAATTTTCTATCTCATGTCCAATACATGTTAAAACATAAAAAAAATTACCTTCAAACTTGTATTTGTAAGTTAAAGAAATCCATAACCGATTTATTCATCTCCATATCTTATAAAAAATATCCATTCGTTAATTATATGATCATCCCATAAATAATTTTTATACTTTTTACCCTTTATAATAAGGAAAAATAGTTAAATTTTTCATTTTAATGTTTATATATATGTTATGAATGTGTTAGTGTGTTTTTTATTTATATTTTGGATTAAAACTTAACTCAATTTGAATTGATTTATTTCAAACCGGTGTGTAATTTACTTTAAATATATATATATATATATATATATATATATATATATATTTCAATCACGGTTAGAAATATGATATTTTTAATATATATAACTATGAACTCATGATTTAATTATTTAGTTCAATAGGTCCTTATACAAATTTTGAGAGCGTCCTTGTTTTGAGCTGAACCTTTTTTATTATTAGTCATAGGAGAAGTAGTGAGTAATGATAATGAATAAATTTTGTATTTTTTTTTTATTATTCATTGGAGAAGTAGTGAGTAATGATAATGAATAAATTATGTAAAAATTTATTTATAAAAAAAATTAAAAAATGTACCTTCAGTATATGTACTATTAAGTTACAGAAATCTATAACGGTTTATCCTTTTCAACTCTTGTAAATATATTCATTCGTTAATTGCAAGACATCTCACAATTTTTTTTAATGGTTTTAGCTTTTATGAAGAGGAAAATTAATTAAATTTTTTTAATTTCAACTTATATATATATATATATATATATATATATATATATGATATGTGTGTGTTGGTGTATTTTTTTATTTATTATTTTAGATTAAAACTTGACTCTACTTGAATTGATTTATTTCAACATCAGTATGTAATTTAATTATATATATATATATATATATATATATATATATTAATAACTTTTACAAATCTAATATTTTTATATATTTATATATGAACTCATTATATAATTATTTACCTCAATAGGTCCTTACACAAATTAAAATATATAATATATTTTAAAAATATATAAGATTTTTTTTAAAAAAATATGTTTATTCAGTCTACAAACAAATAAAAACCAAGTATTAGGTGTTTTAATCTTTTAAGAAACTGAATAGTATTTAATTAAGATTTTTGTGAAATTTTTTTTAAAAAATATTTGTGGAAAAAATATATCCATTTTATCTACAATAAAATAAAAAACAAATTATTTTGTTATTTTAATCTTTTTCTAAATTGAATTCTTATCTAATATGCACACACTTTGTCAATTTTGACCTTATCATAATAAAATATTTTGGTATTTCAATCTTTTTGGAAACTAAATCCTTATTTAATATGCACACAATTTGTCAATTTTGACCTTATCATAATAATCATTTTTATCATAAGAAAGTTGTTGGGATCGGTTCAGAGGGTAGAGGGGGGGTGAATACACTCTGAAACTTTTCTTCTTCTTCTTCTTCAAAATGATCAAGTGAGGTTTAATTCACTTAATCTGTTTTCTCAACTTTTAAAACGGTTTGAACAACTTAAATAGTGCGGAAATAGTTCAGAGGTTTTAGTGATGCAAAGTTTATAATGCAATGTATGAGCAGAATGTAAGATAAATAGCAGTAAAGACTAAGGCACGATTTATGGAAGTTCGAAGGCTTAATCCTTCTACGTCTCCCCTTCTTCCACTTAGGAAGGAATTCACTAGAAGACTTTGGTTATTACAACGTCTTGTAATACACCCACTTCAGACTTAGGACTTATCCAATGCCTAATCCGAAACTCCTAGATTTACACAGATAAGATTCTCAGTTCTTATCAGACTGGTGGAAGCTTTCAGAGTAGCTTCAATTCTCTTCAACAATGAGTATATTTGAGTTGAGCTTCTCAAACTGCAGAGCGGTCGAGAGGCTTGAAAACCCTAGGATGATCCTTGACGATCAGATATGTGAACTGTAGGCGAGGGTTTATTTGAGCAGCAAAATGAATGATCTTGTAAGTGTGCTCAAGTATATCAGATGAGGACTTCTGATATTATTCAAGTGATTGAGTTGATTGAGATTTTTCTGAATTGCTTGTCTCTCTTTGTTGTCTACCTTTTTTTGTTGTTTTTTTGTTTCACTTCTTGAGCAATCTTCCCTTTATATAGGTCAATCATCAACGTCTTTATTTTGAACGTTCTGATGCTGCATTGAATGCACATTTAATGCTCATAAATGCATTGATGATTCTGCATGAAGATCGTACACTGCAGACAACTTCCAGGGTCCAAAACTGGAATAAACGGTCGAATGCTTTATCTGTAGTCATTCTGTGTTTTTGCCATTTTGGTGCAACCTGTTGTCTCGATTGCAGGAGTCAACATATCTTCTGACACGCCGGTTCTGCTTTTAATAAAAGATCTTGCAAAGAACATCTTGTCACAGGTACTTGTCTTGAGATATCCTGATAAGCAGTTGGCATTCTACCTGTAGAGATATTTGTCCTTTGCTGGTTTGAATAACCAGTTGATAAGCTTGTGACTTCAACCGGTCGAGAGACAAAGGCGGTTGACAAGCTTCCGGTAGATAGATTTATCCTCTGCTGGTTTTGATAGCCAGTCGATAGGCTTGTGACTTCAGCCGGTCGAGAGCAAAGGCGGTTGACAAGCTTCCGGTAGAAGTTGTAGTAGATTCCTGAAATACAATGGTTGGCAGCACATTCCTATACAATGAGTTGTTGTTTGTTATCACCAAAATATCGGATTCAACAATTTCCCCCTTTTTGGTGATGACAAAACTTAAGTGCTCCAAGAACAATATGAAAGCATTAAAATGAACTTCATTGAGAGAATGAATTTCATTAAGTACAATAAGCATTTTTATTACACCTACAGAAAAAAATAAGATGCAGCTGCGATAAGTAAAGAAGAGATAAGTTGTTCATCTTTTGAACCAACTGGCTCCTCCTGACCTATCGCCTTCTCTTCTTCTTCTGTCGGCTTCTTCTTTTCTGCTGGACTCTTCTTCACGTCTTCTTGCCTCTGCTGCTCTACGTTGCTCTTCTTCCCCCTTTTTGGCATCACCTTGGTTGAGTCGAAGGATGACCTCAGTGAGTTGAGTGCCAAGGCAGGCTTGCATAGTGTCTATTTTTGCATCGATTTGAGCAAGTAGAGTGGCTTGCATAGTGTCCATCCGATCATTCAACTGCTTATGAAGGCGGTTTTCGGATCGGATAACTTGTTCGGAGACGGTAGAGAGCGTGTTGATTTGAGTGCGATGATGATTAGTGATCTCTGTGGACAGACGAGCAAGGTCTCGAGACACGGTTTCGAAATGCCGAATCATCGTCTGACGTGAATTATCGACCGATAAGGATGAGTTTGTTATGTCTTGAGAGAAGGACCTAACCGTTTGCATGAGCTCATGAAGCCGATTTATCAAGGTATGATCTAGAGCTGCGGCCATGGCTTCAATTAAAGAATCATCAGTCTGAAGCATTTGCCCTTCTGGGTCATTTCTTGGTGAAACCGGGCTAGACTCACGATGATGTGGTGCGGGTGAACTGGCTGGAGAGCTACCCGATGGACCTTCCAATAATGGTACAGTTGGAGATGTAATAGTTTCGACTGCAGCCAATATGGTTGGTGGAGTACCAGGATCAGCACTTGGTTCATCCATAATGAGATCTTCCATAAACTTTTCAGTAGATGGAGACGGTTGAAATGCTGGATCAGCATCAGTCACTTGCTGTTCTGGAGATGCAGGTGATACAATAGTGCTTGATATCTCCGTTGGGGGCACTGTTGCTTCACTACTGCAAGGAGCCTCTGTCACAGAGGTGACAGGTATCTCTTGTGCAACCACTTCTAAAACATCTTGTGAATGACCGGGAGAAGTGTGAGCGGTCGTCACTGGAGAGGAGTGAGCAATCACAACTGCTTCCGGTTGAGTAACTGCTTGGACTGCGGTTGAGGAGGGGTCGACCGATGAAGATGCTGCCACACTCGATCTTAGAGCAGATGATTGAAAGAGGTCAGCAGTGATGAGATCGGTCAGAATCCCATCTGAAGAAGGGAGAGCATAGACGTCTTCTTCACCCTGATCTTGAGTGAGAAAGGTTTTCATCATCACTTGTGCTTCCAGCACATAAGCTTGTAAACAGGCTGCTGAAGCTGGTGTTTTGACATTGTTGAGAGCTTGGAAGTGCTGAAGTAGTTGAGTGATTTGTCGTAGACTATCCTGTAGTCCAGTCAAAATCACAAAGTCATCGGCAGCGGTAGGACTCTTGGATTTGAAATTCTTGACACGCTCATTAATTAGCAGAGATAGCAGGCTTCCTCGAAGCTTCAAGTCTATGAGATGTCTTCTTCCCAGAGCCTCCACGATGTCTTCAGTATCAGCAAATAGAAGCATCTTCTGCTCAATGACGTTTAGAGATTTCCATTTAGGAAATATTTGAGCGAGTGTCAAGTGAGTGCGGGAGTGATGCCATCTGTCAAAACGTTGTAGATGACGCTTGACAGTACGGAGCACGTGAGAGATGATCACATTGAGTTCTATCGTAGCTGCTGGTTGAGCCTTGGGTGTGTAGATCATCACACCTTTCCCTTTGTCTTTGGGATCAGCTAGAGTGACCTCAGGAGCTGATGAGGCACCTTCCCGGATTATCACACCCTTTGTAGGACGAGGAGCAGTAGAAGCAACAACGGTAGTAGTCTCGACCGTTGGCAGGGTAGGAGCAAGTCCAGAAAGAGACTTTAGCTTCTTGTGCTGCCTCTTCTTCTCGCCTGCAGGCGTGGATGACACAGCTGCTTTGGAGACCGAAGGGGATGACTTGCTGAAAGCTTGAATCAGTGGAACATTCTCACGTGATTCATCTTCAGAGTCAGATTCGATGATCAGTTGACGCTTGGCAGACTTTTTGGTATGGACTGGTTTGGCCACGACCGGAACCGTTGAAAGCGGTTGAGGGATAGCAATAACCTTTGCGGTTGAGGGCAAGGTGTCGACCGCAGTCTCTTTCTTGTTCAGGAATTTGAGAATCGTAGACTTGTTGAGCCATTTGGTAGGATGCAGAGGCTCAGTCTTGGAAAAGTCCACTCCAAGGACGCCCAAGATGTGGCAGATTTGCAAAGCAAATCCCTCGGATTGCCCTTTGCCCCTGATCATTTCACATAGAATATTGAACAGAATGTCTGACCAGTTTATGTTGATCTTGGAGGCAATACAAGCCATGTATTGAAATTTCTCCAGCGTCACCTTGTCGTAAGATCCAGCCTTGGCCAGAAGATTCTTGGCCACGATATTAGTCAGTAGCCTGAATGGAGCTTTGAGAGATGTCTTCTGGGCCGGCAGTTTGATCGGAGCATCAGTAGTTGAGAACTCCTTCAACCAATAAGAGCAGTTACCATCTGGAAGATCCGTGCATTTTGTCAAACCCCTGGAGGGCAGATCAAATGTGCTGGCGAAGAACTTCTGATTGAAGGAGTAGACCTCTGTCTTGATCAAGCATTTGATAGTCCCATGCTCTATTTGAGCGGTTGCGAAGAACTCCTTCAAAACAGGCAAATCGCAGATGGCGCTGTATTCCAGAAATTTCTTCAGTCCAGAGGCTTCAAGCATGGTGAAGACCTCAGATATTCCTGCGTTGTTTGCCTTAACAACGGAATCAAAGTTGATTGCGAGACAAGTATTCTGGATCGACATGATAGCTGTAGATAAGAACTCGAGCAGAGAGTAAGCAAAATCTAGAGAGTAATTCGATGATGCGTTTAATACAATATGAAAGCTTTTAGCAAAGGTGAAAGATTGATATACGAGTGTAAAGAAGTATATATAGGAACCTATGGGCCATAGGGTGACGTCATGAAAAGTATTTTTGAATTCAAAAAGTTTTGAAGAGCATAATCACGGCGCCCAATTAATGTCATTTGGTTCAAAGCACCAAGCTGCTAGTACGAAGCCTGTCAGAGACTAGTTAAAGGCGGATGATATGCCAATATTTATGGCAACGTAACAGCTAATCTATTAATGTCATATTGACAATCATTCCCCCTAAACACATGCATACTAACTTAAATCTACTAAGCCAAGAATATTTCGAAAATATGAAAACTTAGCGTCCGGTAGAGGCTTGGTGAATATGTCTGCTGCTTGCTGATCGGTAGAGATGTATTCCAGCCTGATTTCCTTCTTTAAGACATGATCTCGGATGAAGTGATGCCTGACATCAATGTGCTTTGTCCTAGAGTGCATCACTGGATTGTGAGTGATGGCTATGACACTTGTATTGTCACAGTAGATTGGAGCTTCACTCGACCGAATCCCATAATCATTAAGCTGCTGTTGAATCCAGAGTATTTGAGCACAACAGCTGCCAGCAGCAAGGTATTCTGCTTCGGCGGTCGAGGTAGCAATTGATGTCTGCTTCTTACTTGACCACGAAATTAGTCTATCTCCAAGGAATTGACATGTGCCACTTGTACTTTTGCGATCAATTCTACAACCTGCATAATCTGCATCTGAATAGCCAATAAGATTGAGATTTGAATCTTTGGGATACCAAAGACCCACATTAGTAGTTCCTTTAATATATTTAAGTATTCGTTTGGTAGCAATGAAATGAGATTGCTTAGGTGCAGCTTGAAATCTAGCACATAAACAAACTGAATACATGATATCCGGTCGACTGGCAGTCAAATAGAGCAGTGAACCAATAAGGCCTCGATACATGGTTACCTCGACCGGAATTCCCCCTTCATCTTTATCAAGCTTAATTGATGTACTCATGGGGGTAGATACAGTTGAGCATTGTTCCATTCCAAACTTCTTTACCAATTCCTTGGCATACTTGGACTGATTGATTAATATTCCAGTTTCAAGTTGCTTCACTTGAAGTCCAAGAAAGAAGTTTAGCTCGCCCATCATGCTCATTTCAAACTTCTCCTGCATCAGTTTAGAGAACTTTGAACACAACTTGGGGTTAGTTGACCCAAATATAATGTCATCAACATAAATTTGTACTAGTAACACATGATCACCTTTTACAAATTTAAACAGGGTCTTATCGACCGTTCCAATTTGGAAATCATGTTCCAGTAAAAATTTTAGTAATGTGTCATACCAAGCACGCGGTGCTTGTTTTAATCCATAGAGAGCTTTGTCAAGTTTATAGATATATTGAGGATGAGTAGGATTGACAAAACCTGGTGGTTGTTCAACGTACACCTCTTCTTGAAGTAGACCATTGAGGAATGCAGACTTCACATCCATTTGATAAACTTTAAAATTCTTGAAGGCTGCATAAGCAAGAAAGATGCGGATTGCTTCTAGTCTTGCAACTGGCGCGAAGGATTCCTCAAAGTCTATGCCTTCTTCTTGTCTGAATCCTTGAGCAACAAGTCGAGCTTTGTTACGCACAACAGTGCCATGTTCATCGAGCTTGTTACGAAACACCCATCTAGTTCCAATCACATTTTGATTTTTCGGTCAAGGAACTAGATGCCAAACATTGTTGCGGGTGAATTGATTCAACTCTTCTTGCATAGCTTCAATCCAGCTGGCATCTGATAGAGCTTCATCTATTTTCTTGGGCTCTACCTGAGATATGAAAGCTGCATGCAAGAATTCATTAATCATTTGACCACGTGTTTTTCGAGGAGCAGAAGGGTCACCTATGACCAACCCAGGTGGATGATCTTTGTTCCACCTAAAATAATTCCCTAAAGGGTTGTCATCAATTGGTTGATGAACGTCCTCGTTTACTGGATCATCATTGGCTGGAGGATTGTTATCAACCGGTGGATCCACTTCTGGCCTTGTTTGATCACACCCGGTAGAGGGAACTGGATCATCCTTCTTTGGAGGATATAGATCACTGTCACTCTCTTCCTGTAGATTTGTGTTTTCCAGTCTATGACTCAGATCATTTATGCTCCCTTGAGTTTGTTCTGTACAAAGAGTAGATTCATCAAAAACAACATGAATGGTTTCCTCGACCGTTAGTGATCTTTGATTGAACACTCGATAAGCTCTGCTAACGGCTGAGTAACCAATAAAAGTTCCTTCGTCTGCTTTGGCATCGAAGGCTGTCAAATGGTTTTTGCCATTGTTGTGGATAAAGCATTTGCACCCAAAAATTTTGAAGTATGAAATATCAGGTTTTGTGCCATTCCAGATCTCATATAGAGTTTTGTTAAATCGTTTATTAATCATAGATCTGTTTTGAGTATAGCAAGCTGTGTTAACTGCTTCTGCCCAAAGCCTTTGAGAAACATTTGAATCAGCAATCATAGTTCTGGCTGCTTCTTTTAAAGTACGGTTCCTTCTTTCAGCCACCCCATTTTGCTGTGGGGATCTAGCAGCTGACAGCTCATGCTTGATTCCCTGATCATCTAGATAAGTCATAAGAGTGGTGTTTAAAAATTCAGTCCCTCTATCACTCCTGATTCTATCTATCACAGTAGATTGTTCATTTTGCAAGCGTTTAAAAAGCTTAATCAGGTGAGGTGCAGTTTGATCTTTTGAAGAGAGAAAGATGACCCAAGTAAATCGAGAAAAGTCATCTATAACAACAAGAGCATATCTCATTCCCCCTATGCTTCTTACTGGTATAGGACCAAATAGGTCCATGTGAAGTAAGTCTAAACATTTGGAAGAAGACATACACCCTTTATTTTTAAAGGTTGCTCTCACCTGCTTTCCTAGTTGACAAGCAGGACAAACTTTGTCTTTTATAAAATCTCCTTCGGGCAGACCAGAAACCAAATCATGCTTCCTCAAGTTAAAAATGGACTTAAAATTTAGATGATTTAACCGCTTATGCCACAACCAATGTTTATCATGATGAGCAGTAAGACAAGTAGGTGAAGAAATATGTGAGCAAGACCAGTTTACCTTGTAGGTGTTTAGGTCTCGTACACCGGTCATAAGAGTCTCACCTTTGTCATTTTTTATGAGGCAAGTGTGTTTGTGAAACTCGACCGAATGATCATTGTCACATAGTTGACTAATACTTATCAAATTATAGCATAGTTTGTCAACAAGTAACACATCTTTAATAATGATGTTACCATGGATAATCTTACCCTTACCCACGGTTTTACCTTTGGAGTTGTCTCCAAAGCTGATCTTTGGTCCTTTGCACAACACCACTTCTGTTAGAAGTTCTGGATTCCCTGTCATGTGTCGTGAGCAACCGCTATCTAAATACCAGGTAGTGTCCTTGATAGAAGTGGTTTTCTCGCCCGTTTGGACTTTTAGTACCTGCAAAGAGTGAAGAACTTTTGGTACCCATATCTAGTAGGGTCCAGGTCGGATTAGCCCTTTCGGGACCCACACCTGGAACACCCTTACAGGTTTGCCCGTGTGTGTGTCCAGAAATCTGTGCGGTCGATAGGCAGTAAATGTGTGTGCTTGTGAGGTTGCTGTGTGCTGCTTGCCTTTTTGATTTTCATCAGTTAGCCTGTACCTCTTTTGAACTGGCCTGCAATTAAAGTACTGGTAAGGCTTCTCCTTTGACCATCTTTTCTTAGAATAGTTAGACTCATTCCATGGCCTTTTGAAATTAGATTGGTTTCCCTTTTTTCTTTCATTAGGTTTTGGTTTGATCCAAGTTCCTCTTTGATTAGAGGTCTGGGGATCCACATATCCCAGCCCTCTATGCTTAGAGCTTCGTTCGTTAGATACTTTCTGATTTTTGTCAAAGCTGCACTTATCGTGTTCATATATCGTGCTGGACCTGACAAATCTTATTTTGTTAAGATTGCCTTTGTCCAGGCTTGACTGAATACAGGATTCCATAGACTGTTCATTTGTTCCAAACCCTAGACCGGTTTTATCATGTACCGGTCTTTGGATTTCTTGAATCTTGTCAATGGTTACAGAAGATTTATTCCAAGCCTTAATGGTTTCAAGTAGTTTTTTATTCTCAATCAAGGTAGCTTGGAATACTCTTTTCAAGGTGTCGTTCTCAGTAGCCAGCAGACTTAGCTTGACCTTAAGACCATCAAGCTCTTTTTGCTGCATGCAGCTTGATTTGCTTGACTTATCTTTTAGGTCAGCTCTTTCTGCCTTTACTTCCTCGAACTCCTTGGATAATGCTTTGTATTCATTAGCCATTTCGTGTAAAGCAGTAACTAAATCACTGTGAGTAAATTCAGGTGAGCCAAAGTCAAATACCTCCTCAGCTTCTTCTTCGATGTCGGCCATAAGGCATTCCACTTTTTCATCATCGCTGTCATCTGAAGAGCTTCCGGTATTGGAGTTGTCAGAGTCAGACTCAGCCCACTTGCTTTTGCTTTCGTCTGCTACTAGAACCCTTTGGTCTCTTCCTTTTCTAAACGTCCTTTTATCCTCCTTACCCCTTCTTCTTTCGGAGAATTGCTTCTGATCATTGTTCTTAGGCTTGGTGCAGTCTGCAATGAAGTGGCCTGACTTGCCACAGTTAAAACAAGTAGGACCATCCTTTGTATGGTCCGATTTATGATAATTTTTAAATTTAGAATTGTTTTTACGCATAAATCTACCAAATTTCTTGACAAAGAGTGTCATGGCTTCATTGCTGATTTGCTCAGCTGATCTCTTTGGAGCTTCCTCGACCGGTGGACATATCACGGTTGAGGTTAAGGCCTTGGTTGGTTGAGAAGTAGATGGTTCATCTTCTGTTCTCATGTTGAGCTCGAACTCGTAGGCTTTGAGATCTGCAAAGAGATCATGCAGTTCAACCTTGCTTAAGTCTTTTGACTCTCTCATGGCCACTGTCTTGATCTCCCATTCTTTGGGTAAAGCTCTCATAACCTTCACAGCAATTTCACTGTTAGTATAAGTTTTACCTAAAGCAATAAGATCACAGATGATACTACTGAACCGTTCATCAAATTCAGCCATGGTTTCCCCTGGCTTCATTTTGGCGTTGTCATATTTTTGAATGGCCAAAGTGAGCTTGTTTTCCTTTGTCTGGTCATTCCCTTCACATAGCTGAGTGAGCTTCTCCCAAATCTCCTTTGCTGTGGAACATGACTTGATTTTGCTGAACATATTCTTATCCAGTGTTTTGTATAGGATGTCCCGGGCCACATTGTCAAGATTGGCCTTCTTTTTGTCCTCAGTGGTCCACTCAGCTCTTGGTTTCTCAATCATTTGTCCTGCACCATCGGCTAGAGCTGGGTTGACCTTCATAATTTTGATAGGACCGTCTGTTATGACATATAGCATGTCATCATCCTGTGCTGCAAGATGTGCCTGCATGCGAATTTTCCAATCATCATACTCTTCTTTAGAAAACATAGGAATTCTGTTGAAAGAAGTCATGATTTTAAAACTTCAGATCAGCAGTTGAGAAAGGAACCCGCTCTGATACCACTTGTTGGGATCGGTTCAGAGGGTAGAGGGGGGGGGGGGTGAATACACTCTGAAACTTTTCTTCTTCTTCTTCAAAATGATCAAGTGAGGTTTAATTCACTTAATCTGTTTTCTCAACTTCTAAAACGGTTTGAACAACTTAAATAGTGCGGAAATAGTTCAGAGGTTTTAGTGATGCAAAGTTTATAATGCAATGTATGAGCAGAATGTAAGATAAATAGCAGTAAAGACTAAGGCACGATTTATGGAAGTTCGAAGGCTTAATCCTTCTACGTCTCCCCTTCTTCCACTTAGGAAGGAATTCACTAGAAGACTTTGGTTATTACAACGTCTTGTAATACACCCACTTCAGACTTAGGACTTATCCAATGCCTAATCCGAAACTCCTAGATTTACACAGATAAGATTCTCAGTTCTTATCAGACTGGTGGAAGCTTTCAGAGTAGCTTCAATTCTCTTCAACAATGAGTATAGTTGAGTTGAGCTTCTCAAACTGCAGAGCGGTCGAGAGGCTTGAAAACCCTAGGATGATCCTTGACGATCAGATATGTGAACTGTAGGCGAGGGTTTATTTGAGCAGCAAAATGAATGATCTTGTAAGTGTGCTCAAGTATATCAGATGAGGACTTCTGATATTATTCAAGTGATTGAGTTGATTGAGATTTTTCTGAATTGCTTGTCTCTCTTTGTTGTCTACCTTTTTTTGTTGTTTTTTTGTTTCACTTCTTGAGCAATCTTCCCTTTATATAGGTCAATCATCAACGTCTTTATTTTGAACGTTCTGATGCTGCATTGAATGCACATTTAATGCTCATAAATGCATTGATGATTCTGCATGAAGATCGTACACTGCAGACAACTTCCAGGGTCCAAAACTGGAATAAACGGTCGAATGCTTTATCTGTAGTCATTCTGTGTTTTTGCCATTTTGGTGCAACCTGTTGTCTCGATTGCAGGAGTCAACATATCTTCTGACACGCCGGTTCTGCTTTTAATAAAAGATCTTGCAAAGAACATCTTGTCACAGGTACTTGTCTTGAGATATCCTGATAAGCAGTTGACATTCTACCTGTAGAGATATTTGTCCTCTGCTGGTTTGAATAACCAGTCGATAAGCTTGTGACTTCAACCGGTCGAGAGACAAAGGCGGTTGACAAGCTTCCGGTAGATAGATTTATCCTCTGCTGGTTTTGATAGCCAGTCGATAGGCTTGTGACTTCAGCCGGTCGAGAGCAAAGGCGGTTGACAAGCTTCCGGTAGAAGTTGTAGTAGATTCCTGAAATACAATGGTTGGCAGCACATTCCTATACAATGAGTTGTTGTTTGTTATCACCAAAATATCGGATTCAACAAAAGTATTTTGGTATTTTTAATTTTTTTGAGAACTAAATCCTTATCTAATATACACACTCTTTGTCAATTTTGACCTTATCATAATAATCAATTTTACATATAATAAAAATATTGATTTACGTTTATACCTTAACTAAAATGTTGTTTTTACTTGTATAACCCTATATATTTTTATATGGTTTTTCTTATAGTGTAAATACAAGGACAAAGTTGTTATTTCACAATGGTAAAACTTTAAATTTTTATTCAACAATTGTAAAACTTTGACATTTTATTCACACTTTTAGATATTTAATAAAATAATAATAATAATAATAGATATTATATATATATAATTCTTTTATTCTTCCAAAATTTTAACTAAAAAATAAATAAATTACTGGTAAAGCTATACAAATTGAAAAAAGTTTTTGAGCTAAAAACTAAATAATATTTTCCACTAGACGAAATATAAAGATTTTATTATTTTCACATTTTTTTTTACTATGAAATAAAACATTCTACAGATGAAAACTATAGCATTTTAAAATATTAATATCAGGTAAATACCAAGTACCTAACTTTGCCCATAATGTAGTTTGGTTTCAAAGTGGGAAAGTAGATTCATAAGGTCTCATGTAGCACATAATATTTCAAATTTATATTAATTTTCTAATTTATTTGAATAATGCATATGTATATTAAATAATTAAAAATTTTAAGTGTATATTTCATTTCATTCTAATCTACATTTATATACTCTATATTATTTTTAAATCACTATATTGATTACTTTGCTATGTTGGTGAAGCATTTTTATAAACATTCTTATACATTCCAATTTCCATCACTTTTTATCCTCCTTAATTTTCTAACTTCAATCTCTTCTTACATAAAAATTAATGAATACTTAATATATTTAAAATATATTTTTTCCTTTCATTTACCAATTAAGTATTTAATTACATACAATTAAAAAATTAAAATAACACAATATTATTTATATATACAATTATTATGATCATACAACACGTGTATTGAAAGCTAGTTAAAATAATAATCAACCTTCAATTTTTATTACATACAACTTAAAAAATTATTTTAAATATTTAACTATTATGCTCACACAATTACAGGTGTCAAAACAGGCCAACGGGGAGAGGCGGCCCATAACCCGTCGTAACCCACTATTGGGCGGGGCGGCCCATGTTTTAGGCGTGTTGGAAAAACACCAACCCAACCCACCTATTTTAGGCGGCGGGGCCGACCAACTCTGCGGGCTCACGTGTAAATTAGCGGGTTTTTGCGGGCCAACCCGCAACCCACCACAACCCACCATTAGACGGGACGGTGCGGGCCAGTCCACCTTTAGGTGGGTTGGAAAACTGCCAGCCCAACCCACCAATTTTGTATGACGAGGCGGGCCAACCCGACAGACCTAGCTCATTTTGACACCTCTACATAGGGATGACAATGGGTCGGGTCTAAACCCGACCCCTCATCAAACCCGTCTCGACGGGGCGGGTCTAGACCCGCCAAAGCGGGTCCACAAGCGGGTCCGGGGCGGATCTCGGGTTTGGCCGGACCCGCCCCGCCATAATATTTATATGTATATATATTTAAAATATACATTTATATATATAAATATAAAATATATATGTAATATTAATAATGTATAATTATATTTTTATACTAAATAATAATATTTTATTTATAATTTGAGTGTATAATATTATTGGATTGAAATAAATTTATTTTATTATGATATGTTTAATATAAAAATATATAATTATAATATTTTTTGGGCTAATAATTATTAATTAATTACAAGTTGATAAATTTTAACTTGTGAAAATATTTTTTTTATCTTAAATATTATAAATATATATTTGAAATTTAATTTAATGATTTTTTAAACTTTTAAACTTTTTAATTTAATAAATGTAAAAATATTTAATTTTTTGCGGGTCCAACGGGTCTAATCCGGATTAGACCCCCCGGGTTCGCGGGGCGGGGCGGGTCTCGGGTTTAGCCAAAACCCGCCCCGTTGTCATCCCTACCTCTACACGCAATACGTGTGTTGTAATCAATTATAAAAATTTATCTCGGTATAAAACAAAAAATATTGAAGGGTCGATTATAAAAATTGAAAGGTCGATTATTATTTTAATTGATTTCAACACACGTATTGCATGTAGAAGTGTCAAAATGGGTTAGGCTTGTCGGGTTGGCCGACCCACAACCCGTCGTAACCCATCATTATTAGGCGGATTAAAAAACACAAACCCAACCCACCTATTTTAGATAGCGGGGCGCTAACCCGGCAAACTCATATGTAAATTGGAGGATTTTTGCGGGCCAACAACCTGCAACTCACCCCACAAGGCGGGCCGGTCCACCTTTAGGCGAGTTGGGAAACTGCTAGCCCAACCCACCAATTTTGTATGAGTAGGCAGACCAATCCGACAGACCTAGATTTGACACCTCTACACGCAATAACTATGTTGAAATCAATTAAAATAATAATCGATATGTCATCCTTGCGCAGGGGCCATGCTAATCTTCTCTGTATCGTTCCAATTTTATCGGATGTCCCCGGAGGGACAAGCATCGTGTTAGTGTCGCGGATAGATATAGATACAAATGACACATGCTTTAATCTATGTGGGATGAGACAGAGGTGTTTGTCTTAGAATATTTTAAACTTCGGAGCGACAGATTTATGGGCTTTTTAATTGGGCCGACCATCGTCTTCGGTTTTAATCTGATTTGCAATTACTTATTATTATTATTATTATTATTTAAAAAAAAAATAGATTTGCAATTACTTGATTCGTTTTCAAATTGAAATTAATGGTTTTATTTGACATTTTAGAACAAAAAAAAATCTTAAAAAACAAAATCAAAATTCTTCAATTGTTTGCTCTAAGCTGCAAGCTAAGTTCGCTGTAAACTTTTCTTAAAAAATATTCGTCATGCATAATTTTACAAATCAACATAGACGAGTAAAGAATTTTTTAAAATGTGCATTTGATTTAAAAATTACAAAACTAACAATAATCACTATTCACTAATGGACATTCTTGTCATGATGTTGTTAATGATAAATTGGATTATGATACAAATACTAGAGTGAAATCCACATTGGAGTTTTTGTAACGCTATACATTTTTTTTACGAGAATGAAAAACTCACAAATCATAATCGCTACTTTTCGATTCTCAGTTGGTAAAATACCGGGTTAACATAGTATTACGCAAACCATGCCAACTATTTTTATTAATTTGTTAAGTATTGGTGTCATTTTGATATTGCAAAAAAATAAAATAAAAAATGTAGCGAAGTAATTTTCCGATATATCAATTTCTTACTATATGTTTTGCCAAATTTGTTTAAATTTGGTACATGTCTAACTGTATTTTAGTTCCAAATCATGTTATATATATATATATATATATATATATATATATATATATATATATATATATACTAGAAAACGTGCACGTGCGTTGCACGTGGGGAAACACATGTGATTGAGTAATTAAAATTCGAAACAAAACTAAAACAAAAACTCTAGTAAGACAATCTTACGAGCCAACTTTGTGAAATTGATTTCTTATTTAGATCACTTCAGAAAAATTATTAATTTTAATGTCAAAAGTATTATTTTTATTTTTAAATATGAGCATGATTGAGCGGTCTAAAGGATAAAAATCCTTTAGACCGTCTCACAAGAGACCTACTATAAAATTAATTAACTCAACAAAAGATAACAACAATAATATTAAATTTCAACATTTAATGTTTGGTGTCACGCCCCGGGCCCAGGCCCGCGCTTACACGACTGCACAAGGAGCCTCTATAGCAACTACTTAGTAGTCGTCCTCGCTTTACGAAAATGATTAACCAAAGTTGGTATAGAAGCGCATTGTAGCTCATTTTAAAGCTTTTATTTTCTCATATGGGACAAGGGTCTCGTAATCATCATTCCTTCAGAACAAGAACACGACGTCCTTGCAGTAATTGATCCACCAGCACTGAGAATCTAGAGGTGACTCCTTTAGGTTCAAGAGGTGGCTCCCACGCACAAAGCACTTTACCCCGTATAACACTTATTTCCCATGGTTCCTGCAGGTGACCGGCTCTGTTACCATTATGTCACGCGTCGGACCTATGTCCGTGCTTGCGCGACTGCACAATATGCCCTATAAAAACTATTTCTTATTCGTCCTCGCTTTAATTAAAATTATTAACCCAAGTTGCTATAGAAGTCCATTGTAGCCCATTTTAAACTAATTTTAAAGCTTTCATTTTTGCTATGGGGGGCAGGGGTCTCACATTTGGTCTACCTTAAATCGTAGTTCCTCAAAATTTTATAACTCTTAATTAGTTATGGCTTTTTGGTTGTTTTTTATTTCATTATTGTAATTGTAGTAATCTTGAGAGGTTTTGGTTTAGTCTCCCTCTCTTTCATGTATTTATGTTTTCTTCATCAATAAACGGGTAGGAGTTTGTCTAACTTCTCGCCACAACAGACGACTTTTGAAAAAAAAATCATTTCATGTTAAATACTCATATTAACCAATTTAGATAAAATATGTTTTTTTAAAAAAAATTAAAAGATTTTAACTACTAAATTCTTACAAATATCTATTTTATCGTACCATTTTCTTTTGTCATATTCTTATCGTAATGATATTTTACCATTTTTATTAAAGTAATTTATAAATGTAAATCAAAAGAAAACATTTTTTTGAAAAAAATGATTACAAATTAGAAAATTAGAAACCATAAAAATCATATCAAAACAATATTTTATTGTGTTTTATTTACGTAATTTATAAATGAAAATCACAACAAATATTGGCAAATTTTTTTAATTTAAACACATAAGTTAACATAGAATTGAGATTCTCATACCTAAGTACATGCAACGGAGTTTCCAGAGTTATTTAGTCAATATTTGAGTGTTTCTAGCCATATTATCGAGGGATAGCAAGAAACAGTGTGCTACTGAGATCATAACGAAACTGTGCTCATTTGTGGAGCTCTCGACTTCTACGAATTAACGACAGATAAAAGATAGTTTCGTATACTTAATAGTTATTGAGAGTATCTAATGGATGAATAGAGACTTTTAGATTAAAAAAAAATAGTGTTATAAAGTTCACTTATCTTTAGGCTGAGACTTTATAGACTCTGTACTACTAAATCGACTTTTTAGAGATACGTAAGTATTGACTGAGATATATGTGAGATGATGTCCAATGAATTTTTGGAACACCGACCTCATACTGGGGTTCTTACAGTCTAAACATGAGTTCCAATTTTTTAATCCCGATTAACCAAATGAGTCCTTGCATGTAAACATGTGTCCTCATGCATTGCGTACTTGGAAATTTTACTCACGTTCTTGATTCTATCATGGATACCACATTTAATGGTGCAACTTACAAGTGGTTTAGACAGAATGTGAATCAATCTTGTGAGATCTCGGTTCTAAACAACTAATCTCGGGATTAAACAACAATTATGCATTCAAGATCCAAGATTATAAGCAATAAAGAATATTTTTTTTTTGAAATGAATAGTGCTCCGCTCGATCGAGCGAGCCAAAAATTCCTCACATTCTGTCCGGGTAAAACCAGCTCCGCTCGATCGGTAAGATCTTACCGATCGAGCGGCCAACAAAATGCAAAAACAGAGGAAGGCAAAAATTGCCATCGCTCAATCGGTAACATCTTGCCGATCGAGCGGTGATAGAACAGAGTAGAAAAACAGCAGAATTCTAGCTGAAACTCAACCCTAAACATTCAATTCATATCCATGCATTGCAATCAAACTTTCTCCAATTAATACATATAGTTCTAGGGTTGTTCAATCGCTCAAAAGTATAGAATATGCAATGACAACCTTTAAACAAAAGCTCGCATAATCAATACAACATAACAACGAAGTTCGATATCTAAACATGTTCTAACATAAACTAGGTAGACATGCTGACACGACTCCTAGACCGAGTCCCACTACTAGCTCTCCCTCTTGTTGCTAAGCAGGTCTTCGCTGACTTGATCCTGCCCCACCTGTTGCCAAGTACACATACAAAACAAAGCAACAGTCGGATAAACCGGTGAGAAAGATACTCCCAGTAAAAACAACATAACAAGTAATGAAATCAGTAAACATGCTTTCCAGACAACACGTAATCAATATCAACGTAATGAAATGCATGTCTTTAAATCGGGATATCAAATCT
The DNA here is from genome assembly GCF_033568475.1 of Henckelia pumila. Classification (NCBI taxonomy): domain Eukaryota; kingdom Viridiplantae; phylum Streptophyta; class Magnoliopsida; order Lamiales; family Gesneriaceae; genus Henckelia; species Henckelia pumila. Next base: position 16,817,286 of record NC_133122.1, on the reverse strand, counting down.
GATAAACAAGGGATTGCTGCTGTGCTTATGGGATCCCGAGGATGAGATCACGTAACGACTCACCGACTCTCCCAATCGAGGTGGTGCCACGTATCCCACTCCCCTAGACTTTGAGCAACTATAATGAGTATGCTAGCACCAGGCTAAATGACTACGACCTAGGCCACTCAATCATAGTTCCCAAACGTCTAAACAAAAAGGGCGGTTCTGCCCGCTGAAATCAAAGTTGGCTCAAGATGAATGCATAACCAAAAACATAACATAAGCCTCATAACAAAACTCAACTAATCAACAAAATACGAGTTCAACATGCTAGAACAAGTATTGATGCAATATGTGATTTGAAAGGGAAACTCGAGAACCAACTGTCCCGAGTATGCTATCCCGCTAACGATGACTGCTTTTACCTTTCAATGTCGTAGCTCCAACTCTCGAAATGCTACAACAAAAGTCTTAAATCAAAAACTAAACAATCCCAACAACAACAACGGTACAAGGTAGTCTCTTTACCGATCTTCGTCCAACTCTTGACGCTCAATAGCTGTTAACTCTGGGCTTGACAACTCCAACGAAACTGTACGGAGACAAAAGATGATCAACATCATCGAACAAACTCAAAGCCCAAAGTACAACAACTCAAATGGTTCGAAATCTCAAAACTCAAACCGACGACATAACAACTATAAACTGAACAAACCGGAAACGCAGACAGTAGTTCAATACCGATATCAATACGAATCAATGCTAAAACAACAATATCAAGGCAATTCCAACAAATCTCAAAACCCAATTTTCGAACAAGGCTTCCGAAAATCAAAACAATTCCGAACGATGCTCAAATTCAAAACCGACAGATAATAAACGATCAAAACTCCGCCAAGAACAACATACTCGAATCTCAAACGATTCTAACAACATCCAAAAACTAGAATGCATCTGATCGTATAAAAACTTACGATATAACGGAGCTCTCGCTGCAGTGATCGCTAAACTGCCTTCAGAAATAATTTCTAACGGCCGGATCGAGCTTGGACTGAAATCAGAAAGCTTGAAAGCTCAAAGGGGCGTCTTCAATGGAGGAGGCGTGCAAGGGGAAGGAGAGGGAAGAATGAGAGGTCAAAGCAAAGTGTAGATAATATATAAAATTTACTATTTGCATTTTAGTCCTTGAAAAATCCAAATTTTACAAAAAGGACCCTGATCAAAATCAAGTCGGCTCTTGAACTCTGTAATCTCTAATTAACTCAAATAAACTCATTTAATATAAAAAGGGGCGTTACAATTCTCCCCCACTAAGAAGAGATTTCGTCCTCGAAATCAACGAGAACCACAACTCATAAGATAGAATAAAAAACTAAAGACAGTAAGAAGAACTCATGTCATCCGAATAACTCCGAAAATCGCTGTCTCATGTCAGATTCTGTCTCCCAAGTCGCTTCCTCGACGCCGTGATGACTCCACTGCACTTTCACCAACGAAATCAACTTAGTTCTGAGTTGCTTCTCCTTCCGATCAAGGATCTCAATCGGTCGCTCAAAGTAGCTTAGAGTCTCGTCTAACTCGGCTTCATCAGGCTGAAGAACATGAGAAGGATCTGGATGATACTTTCGCAGCATAGAGACGTGAAAAACGTCGTGAATACCAGATAAAGACGGAGGGAGTGCAAGTCTGTAGGCAAGATCGCCTATCTTCTCGAGAATCTCGTACGGCCCGATGAATCTCGGAGATAACTTCCCTCTCTTACCAAATCTGACAGCACCTCTGAAAGGAGAAATCTTAAGGAATACATGGTCTCCCTGCTCGAAACTCAGAGGTCTACGTCTGACATTCGCATACTTAGCCTGTCTATCTTGAGCTGACCTCATTCTCGACTGAATGATCTTAACTTGCTCTGCCATATCTCGAAGCATATCCGGTCCCAAATCAGGTGACTTGGACAAATCATCCCAAAACAACGGAGATCGGCATTTCTTACCGTACAATGCCTCAAAAGGCGCCATACCGATACTCGCTTGGAAGCTGTTGTTGTAAGAAAATTCGACAAGAGGCAAACAATCTTTCCAACTAGTGCCAAAGTCTAGCACTACCGCTCGCAGCATATCCTCTAACATCTGGATAGTCCGCTCTGACTGTCCGTCGGTCTGAGGATGATAAGCTGTACTCAGGTGCAATCGGTACCAAGTGCCTCTTGCAGACTGTGCCAAAAGTGCGAAGTGAATCTAGGGCCTCGGTCTGAAACGATCGACTTCGGCACCCCATGCAATCTCACAACATTGCTAACATATAACTTAGCCATCTGATCATGACGATACGTCATCCTGTACGGAATAAAACAAGCAGACTTCGTCAATCGGTCGATCACTACCCAAATAGCATCGCATCCTCGAACAGATCGTGGTAGCTTCGTGACGAAATCCATAGAAATGTGATCTCATTTCCATTCAGGAACAGATAGACTGTGCAATAGACCTCCTGATCGCTTCCTCTCTGCTTTCACTTGCTGACAGTTCAAACATCGAGATACAAACCTCGCAACATCGCTCTTCATTTTCTTCCACCAGAACTGATTCTTCAGATCATTATACATCTTACGACCTCCAGGATGAACACTAAACCGGCTGCAATGGGCCTCTCAGAGAATACGCTGTCTCAACTCCAAAATATCAGGCACAACAATACGGTTATTCACAAACAAAACATCATCTCTAACCTGGAATTCAGACTGATGCCCAGATCGGACTTTCCCTACTGAAACCTGAATGCTCGGCTTAGACTTCTGTGCTTCTCTGATCGCAACAAACAACTCCGGCTCGGCTTGAATAGCAAACACTATGATAGTCTTACTATCTGTTTCAAACTCTAAACCAGAAATGCAACAATCATCGATCAACTGAGAAACACCGATAGTCGAAAGAGATAGAGAACAAAGCTTTCGGCTCAAGGCATCGGCAATTGCATTCGACTTTTCGGGATAATACTTGATCTCACAGTCGAAATCCTTCAACAGATCTAACCATCTTCTCTGTCTCATATTCAACTCTGCCTGTGAAAATAAATACTTAAGGCTCTTATGGTCAGAAAAGATCTCGAAAGATTCACCATAAAGATAGTGACGTCAGATCTTCAGAGCAAATACGATCGCAGCTAGTTCAAGATCATGAACCGGATAACGAGTCTCGTGCGGTTTCAGCTGCCTCGATGCATACACTATCATATGCTTATGCTGCATAAGAACGCAACCCAAGCCTCGGTTAGAAGCATCACAATAGACTGTGAAACCTCCAGTACCTTTTGGAATAGAAAGAATCAGAGCACTGGTCAGTATCCTCTTCAGATCAACAAAGCTAGCCTCGCAATCTGCAGTCCAGACAAAAGGCGCATTCTTCTGTGTCAGCTGGGTAATTGGCTTGGCAATAGACGAAAAACCCTCGATGAATCGGCGATAATAACCAGCTAAACCCATGAAGCTTCGGATCTCAGGTACTGATGTCGGTCTAGGCCAATTCATAACCGCTTCAATCTTGCTGGGATCGACAGAAATCCCATCACTTGAAATGATATGACCAAGGAAGACAACCCGATCTAACCAGAATTCACACTTAGACAACTTGGCAAACAACTGCTCAACTCGCAAAATCTGCAATACGGTCCTCAAGTGCTCTGCATGGTCAGTACGGTTCTTCGAATAGATAAGAATATCATCGATAAAGATAATGACAAACTCATCTAAATAGCGCTAAAAAATACGGTTCATCAAACCCATAAAAACCGCTGGAGCATTAGTCAAACCGAACGGCATGACTATAAACTCAAAATGACCATACCTCGTTCTGAATGCGGTCTTAGGAACATCTTCCTCTCGCACTCGCAACTGGTGATATCCTGACCTCAGATCAATCTTCGAATAGACAGAAGAACCCTGCAGTTGATCAAAAAGGTCATCTATTCTGGGTAAAGGATACCTGTTCTTAACTGTAGCCTGATTCAATTGGCGGTAGTCGATACAGAGCCGCATAGAACTATCCTTCTTTCGAAAAAATTGAACAGGAGCACCCCAAGGCGATACACTAGGTATGATGTATCCCTTGGCAATCAAGTCCTCAAGCTGCTCCTTCAACTCTCTCAGTTCAATAGGTGCCATACGATAAGGAGCTTTGGAAATAGGTTGAGTACCTGGCACCAAATCGATGCTGAATTCGATCTCTCGAATAGGTGGCAATCCAGGAACATCTTCCGGGAACACATCAGCAAAATCTCTAACCACTGGTAAATCTACCAAAGCTGGGCTAGATTTCAGTACATCAACGGCATAAACCAAAAATCCTTCTGCACCTCTTTGTAACAAACGAGTCATAGATAACACTGAAATCAAAGGAATTCTAGATCGGGAACCCTTACCAAAGAATTTCCACTCGTCTTCCATTTCAGGTCTGAACCTGACAACTTTCTGAAAACAATCAACTGTTGCCCTGTACTTGGTTAAAGCATCTATACCGACAATACAATCAAAATCTGACAGTCCAAGTACAATACAATCGAACTCTAACAAATTTCCCTCAAAACAGAGTTCACAGTTCTTGACTAATCTGACAGAAACAATTCCTCCACCCCAAGGTGAAGTAACAACTACTACAGTAGGCAACAACTCAGTAGGCAAGGCATGTAATAACACAAATTTCTCAGAGATAAAGGAATGGGAAGCACCTGTATCTATCAAGACATGAGCAGAATAACCGAAAATCGAACAGTTACCTGCTATAACGTCGTATGTTGTTGCCTGAGCCTGATCCTCTGTCAGTGCAAAGACACGTGCCTACTGTCTCGGAGGCTGGTTCGCACTAGAGTTACCTCCCTGTCTGTTCTGCTGCTGGGGCTGGAAAGAGTGCACTACAGACGACTGCCTCTCAGGCTGAGCTGTAGGTCGAGATGAACTTCCACTCTGAGCTCGATCTCTGTTACGCTGAGGGCACACCTTAGAGAAGTGTCCCGGTTGCTGACAGGTGTTACAGTTCCCGAAGACTCCCACACACTGATCCGGTGAGTGTCTTCCCCCACACTTGCTGCAGTACATGGATGAAGATCCAGAACTCTGTCCTGAACCAAACTGTCGGGAACCACTGGAACTAGATGAACTGTTCCTGTAGTGACCCTTACCCGGATCACCTACTAAACAGAACTTATGCATGCAATTAAACTTAATTAAACAGATATCAGAATAAACTGCAGAAACCATAAACGTTATACAATCCCAAGTAAAGGAATATGTAATTTATCCAAATAATATACAACCAAATCGAATAGCTGTATAAACCCAAACAACAGTAATAAAACCTAGACGAAGCTCCAGCTGGCCAACCACTGACTAGCCCCTCCTGGATCCACCCTCCTCGTCCAATCGCAAACCTGCCCCATGGAATAGGGTGTCCAGAAAATACAGAGCACGAGACGTGAGCATAAAACGCTCAGCACGAGAGTATGAGTATACATGCATGCAAAGTGAACTCCCTATAGACTCGAGATCAAAGATCAGATAACAGAGACAGACCGGGCCCTGGTATGTAGCACACTGTGCCGTCGCTTCAGGAGGTGGCTCCCATACCGAGATAACCGTGGATACGCCGGACCCAAATCGATGGAAGTCCATCCACTAACAGGATAGGGTACAACCCTACTAATAGACATCTCGAAAGAGATACAGCAAGATGCAAATGAATGCAGCATAATATCATGGCATATAAATCATGCAGTCACAGTCAGGATATCTTGAACAGTACTTTCGTACCTCAAAACAGAGCAAGCTCTACCAACTCTAGGTCCACGCCTATAGTATGCTCTACACTGCCAAATGATACTACTATCATTAAAGTGCTCTAAAAGCCTTAACTAAGCTATTGCATACTCCTAAATATTTATAGGAAGCAAAATCTATACCTTCGTCCGTCGTTAGCCCTTTGTTGGAGAACGCGGCGATCAGATCAATCAGGATTGATACCCGGTGCAGCGGAAGTTTAAAATTTTTATATGGAACGATTCCATAATGGGTATCAACCTTAAGATTAAATTGTGTGTGTGTAAAAATTAAATAACGATTATAAATTTTTACCTCCAATCTCGAAGAGAGATTATGGACACCAACAGATTGCTCTGCTCTTGTTGTATATCCCTGGAACTGATGGACGAACTGTTCTTCAATCAGGTCCACGAACGGATATTTAATCCCTCTAATAGATTGCACTAGAAAATCTATCAGAAGTTTCTACGAATAGATTAACGAATTTGATCCGTTAAACCTGACTGTAATTCAAAATTCACAGACTGGATTTTACGGAGCAGAGGGGAAAAAGGGGCGGCCACTTCAGAGGAAAAAGACTAGGGTTTTTCGAAAATTTTGTGACCTGTTGTGTGTAATTTCTGTACTGCAATAACTTATTTATAATGTAGGCCGCTAACAGCTTAGGGCCCATTAGTCATAAGTTCAAGCCCGACAAGCAAAGCCCGCATGTTCAGAAATTAATATAAAATTCATCATGACTCCGATTGATAAACCGATTTCACCAATGTGCACAGAAACCATTTTTGCATCTTTTAAAGTCAAGATAAATTTTTCTGAATCCGAATTCAGTGATTTCCAAAAATGCCCATCCCTATGTCATTTTAGGAAATCTTACTCCTCTACTCTTAAATAAGAAGTCCAACTTCTTTGTTCATTAAATTTAAATCTTTAAATTTAACTATCTCAACGGGGATTAAAAATCCATTACTCTGTGTGACCCTCAATGGTTCAGGGATACAGCTAGCCGTGGGCTCACAACTCCTTGTGACTCGGAACAACAATTTCCGACTTGCCCATCGAATCATGGTAAGAGCGCCTAGCAACATTGCCCCATGATTCCCTAGGTATCACTGATAGTGCCTGCAAGAACCAATAGATTTTGGTTAGCGTACAGTACGGTCCCTTCATCCAAATATCCCGATCGAATCAACAACCATTGGTATATCGAGAGTCGTTCGAGATTCGATAACTATGCAATACATCTTGAAGATCAAATAGTGACATCGCATGTGTCACTAAGAAACCATTTCTTAAAACACATCATGTACTCTGGCCAGAGATTCGTCACACTAATATCTCCTCAGATCGCATAGGATATCCACACTCGCAAGTATGTGGTGAATCCTTGACAACAAAGCATCGACTCCTATATGTGTTGTAACTGTACCCAATCCCGACACCTGATGACCCCAATAGAGTCGGTAAATGAGTCAAAGCACAGTACTAGCATATAGAGTCTCAATGATGTTTCAAGTAGTAAGGACTAATGGTGTACAACCAAAACCGCGGACTTTATCCACTCGATAAGTGATAACCACTTGGAAAGTCCGGATAGGGTAGTTCGATCATTCATCATATGAATATCCATTTGCATGCTTCGAACATCTCTATGTTCCTTACCAATGAAACGTGGTACTCTGCATCGCAAATGCTAGTCTCAAACTCGAGCGATCCTTATCCTTATTATCGGACGGCTCAATCGACTAGGAACAGTTTAGAATATACAGTGACTATAAGATGTGTTTCATGATAGACATCTCCATGTTCTACCACATCTTACATACACTATAGTATATTCAAGGTCTTTATCAAAACAACAATAGTATATCACAATATAACAATATGAAGAAAGATAAAGTCATTGCCATTAATAAAAGTGTAAATTATATTAAACAAAAGATTGTTTATACAAAGAGTCATCAAAGCCCTTAGCCACAAGTTGGCTCACCGGGCACCCACTCTTTCAATCTCCCACTTGCCCTAAAGCCAACTAGTCATACTACGTAGACCCATTGCTTCGCGATGTTTGTCAAATAATGGTCCTGTCAAGGGCTTAGTAAGTGGATCAGCGATATTGTCTGCAGAGGCCACTCTTTCGACAGTGATGTCTCCTCTTTCCACAATCTCCCGGATGATGTGGTATTTCCTCAGTACGTGTTTGGATCTTTGATGAGACCTTGGTTCCTTTGCCTGAGCAACGGCACCCGTGTTGTCACAGTACACCGGGACTGGACCAACAACTTCAGGAATGACGCCCAACTCTTGGACGAAATTCCTCTTCCAAACGGCCTCTTTAGCAGCAGCTGATGCTGCAATGTATTCTGCCTCAGTGGTGGAATCCGCTGTGGTGTCCTGCTTGGAACTCTTCCAAGAGACAGCACCGCCATTGAGCATGAACACAAATCCAGAGGTTGACTTCGAGTCATCCACGTCACTTTGGAAGCTAGAGTCGGTATAGCCTTCCAATTTTAGTTCTCTTCCTCCATATACCATGAACATATTCTTAGTCCTTCGTAAGTACTTAAGAATGTCCTTCACGGCTTTCCAATGCATTTGACCGGGATTAGCTTGATATCTGCTCGTGACACTCAGAGCAAATGCTACATCCGGTCTGGTAGATATCATCCCATACATGATACTACCTATGGCTGACGCATATGGTACATGTGTCATTTTCTCTATCTCTTCATCCGTCTTGGGACACATAGACTTGGATAGAGAAACTCCATGACACATGGGTAGATGTCCTCTCTTGGACCCATCCATTGAAAACCGTTTCAATATGGTGTCGATGTAGGTTGATTGAGTGAGTCCTATCATTCTCTTAGATCTATCTCTATAGATCTGTATCCCAAGAATATAGGATGCCTCACCCAAATCCTTCATCGAGAATCTACCTGATAACCATATCTTTGTTGACTGCAACATCCCTACGTCATTCCCAATGAGTAGGATGTCATCAACATAAAGTACTAAGAATATCACAGCATCCTTAACTACTTTCTTGTACACGCATGGTTCCTACGGGTTCTTGATGAAACCAAAATCCTTTATTGTTTCATCAAATTTCTGGTTCCAACTTCTTGATGCTTGTTTTAGACCATAAATTGATCTCTGAAGCTTGCATACCTTATGCTCGCTTCCCATGGATGTGTACCCCTCAGGCTGCTTCATATAGATTTCTTCCTTAATGTCTCCATTAAGAAAAGCAGTCTTCACATCCATTTGCCATATCTCATAGTCATACCAAGCAGCTATGACAATAAGGATTCTTATGGACTTGAACATTGCAATTGGTGAAAAGGTTTCATCATAGTCAACTCCTTGTCTTTGAGTATAACCTTTCGCAACCAATCGCGCCTTGTAGGTCAATACCTTACCATCAGGCCCAAGCTTTCTCTTGTAGATCCATTTACACCCTATTGGAACAATTCCATCGGGAGGATCTACTAAAGACCAAACTTGGTTTGTATGCATCGAATCTATTTCCGACTGCATAGCTTCAAGCCATAAATTTGAATCCGCATCAGAAATTGCTTCCTTGAAGTTTCTTGGATCACATCCAACATCGGGTACATCTTGATCCCCTTCAAGAAGAAGACCATATCGAATAGGAGGTCTAGAAGTCCTCTCGGATCTTCTAGGTACAGGCGTGTCTATCAATGGTTCCTGAGGTGTAGGATCGTTATTTTGTATTTTGGGTTCTTCTCGAATTTCTTCGAGTTCCATCATCTCGCCTTTCTTATCCAATAAGAACTCCTTCTCCAAGAAGGTGGCATTCCTTGAAACAAACACCTTTGTTTCAGCAGGATAATAGAAATAATATCCGATTGAATTCTTCGGATACCCTACAAAATAACATAAGGTGGATCGACTATCCAACTTATCTCCCACTGTCTGCTTCACGTAAGCAGGACATCCCCAAATCCTCAAGTACGAATACTTAGGAGCTTTGCCATTCCATAACTCGTATGATGTTTTGTCCACTGCTTTAGTGTGGACGTTGTTCAACAACAATACCGCCGTTTCAAGCGCATAGCCCCAAAACGAAGGTGGAAGCTCAGTGAAGCTCATCATGGACCGAACCATGTCCAACAAAGTTCGATTACGACGCTCCGATACACCATTCAGCTGTGGTGTCATAGGAGGAGTCCACTGAGAGAGAATCCCATTCTCTTTTAGATAGTCCAAAAACTCGGTACTTAAATATTCTCCACCTCGATCCGATCGAAGTGCTTTAATAATTTTACCTAGCTTGTTTTCTACTTCAGCCTTGAATTCTTTGAACTTTTCAAATGCTTCAGACTTATGTTTCATTAAATATAAATACCCATACCTCGAATAATCATCAGTAAAGGTAATGAAGTAGGTGTGGCCATATTGAGTACCAACTCTAAATGGACCACAAACATCTGTATGGATCAAATCCAACAGATTTTGACTACGCTCAGGTTTCCCCTTAAAAGGAAATTTAGTCATTTTTCCTTTTAGGCAGGATTCACAAGTAGGTAGAGAGTTAATATCAGACATATCAAACATGCCCTCTCCCACTAGCTTGTTCATCCTCCTTGAGGAAATATGACCTAGCCTAGCGTGCCAAAGGTTTGCCGGATTTTGGCTATCGATTTTCCTTTTGTTTGTTGTTGCCGGTTTATCAACATAATTTATTGGAACGTCTTTTAGTTTTAAGTTATATAGATCATTTTCAAGTTGTCCATTTCCAATCAAACATTCATTCTTGTAAATATTGCAAATCCCATTCACAAATTTGCAAGAATAACCATCTCTATCAAGCATAGAAACAGAAATAATGTTTTTAATCAAATCCGGAACAAATAAAACATCTCTCAAAAGTAACTTAAAACCGTTCTGCAAAATTAAATAAATATCTCCCACAGCTTTAGCTTCAACTCTGGAACCATTTCCGAGCCTCAGCTGGGTCTCACCCATTTTAAGCCTGCGACTTCTTGTCATCACCTGCAAATCATTGCAAATGTGAGATCCACATCCGGTATCCAATACCCAAGAAGTAGTATAAATGAAACATTTATTTCAATATAGAACATACCCTTCGCAGTTCGCAACTGCTCTAGATATTCCTTGCAGTTACGCTTCCAATGACCGGGCTTCTTGCAGTAATGGAAAACATCCTTGGACTTTTCCATGTTTGAAGCCTTTGTCTTGTACTTCTTCTCTGGTTCGATTTTCTTGGGTGGGGCAGAACGTTTCTTACCCTTTGTACTTGGCCCCTTCTTAGCAGAAGAAGAGGAGCCCACCAAGAAAGCCGGTTTATCCTTCTTTAATGTGGATTCATATGTCACAAGCATATTGACCATCTCTTCAAGGGAGGCCTCTATCTTGTTCATATTGAAATTCACCACAAATCCGTCAAACGAAGAAGGAAGAGACAGAAGTAGTAAGTCCACATTGAGTTCATGCTCCAACACCAAATCAAGGGTTACCAACTTCTGTATGAGCCAAATCACTCGTACCCCATGATCACGGACCGAAGTCCCTTCACGGATGCGACACGTCATTAGCTCCTTTACAGTAGCGAACCTTTCAGCCCTCGATTGAGCCCCAAAAAGTTCCTTGAGTTGTACGTGAATGTCAGCAGCATTCACGGTGTCCTCAAATTGCCTCTGGAGTTCATCAGACATCGAGGCTTGCATATAGCATTTGGCCTTGATATCATGGTCCCACCATGTATCAAGTTTGGCTAACTCTTCCGGACTTATGTCAGCTGGTGCTTCCTTCGGAGGAGATTTTTCTAACACGTAGAGCATCTTCTCCGAAGTCAAGACAATCTTCAACTTACGGAACCATTCCGTATAGTTTGCGCCAGTCAATTTATTTTGTTCGAGGATCGAGAAAAGTGGATTACGCGAATTCATCTTTATGAAATACTGAAAAGAAACAGACAAATATCAGTGATTGTTTAAGCAATTTACTAAGACATAAAATAGGCGAAATTTATTTTATGAATCTCACTCCCACTATTTTAACGATTTCACTACCCTCTAGTGAAAACGGGAAACTGTTTTCCTTAGTGAGAACATGGAGTCCAATTGACAAACTATGGTCCCGAATAATATCAGCCAACCATAATTTTCAAAAGGTAGAGCCCAATTGCTTCCAAAGCAACCTCCACGTGTTTACCTCATGTCCAATAAGGGCCCAATAATATGACGCCGATTATTGTGACATGTCAAGATGACCCATCAATATTAAGTTGTGATGGACGGTCGCCATGTGGATCCCCCAATAATATGAGCCGATCCCATGGGAGTTCCACCCAACTTACAACATGTGTCGATCCAATGTACAGCTTTCCGACGAACGGGCCCCCCAATAATATGAGCCGGACCGTATCCGCGGGTAGCATCTCATACATTGATCGTTGATAGAAGGTAGGAACATTTAAACAAATTTAAATTTCCTTTATTTATCTTGATATCAATTTTAAATCATATTTAAAATGAGGGATTTTAATTTTGAAAATTTGTCTCATCATTTTTAAAATTTTGTATGCTTGCCGGATTCACACAATTTTGTCTAAAACATGCATACAACAATAATATCACATATTATATAGGATGATCGATTCCATTTCTAATCGACCCGTGGTTGCCAATCACGAGTCTTAGTCCAATCCTAGGTAATATGCAGTATGCAATGCAATCCTATTACATTTTGCGTCCAATTTACATTTCTTCTGTCTTTATTGTCTGCTGGGCCCACCTCCATCTTCAAATCTTCATCTCCCACTAAATCTAATGTATTTACAATAAATAACAATGACAAGTAGGGGATACATTTTTAAGGGGTGGGAACGGGCCATAAACCAAGCCCACTTTTATTACATATGACAATTCATATTGGGCCATAAACCAGTCCCATTAATAAATCCAACAACAATAAAAACAAATGTAAATTCCTAACATACACCTACAAAATTGGTTATGGCAATCGATCATCCTTATCCAATAACATTTAATTCAAAATTAATTTATTGGATAACATGCAATGGCAATTTAAATTTAAAAGGATAAAATCATATTTTATCTATAAAATCCAATTTTATACATAAAATCATATTTTACTCAATATATCCATAAGATCATATCTTATCATCAATTGTACCAAAAATAATTAATTTCAAAATTCAATTTAACGGATAAAACATTTAAATTTTCCAAAAATTCAAATTTATCCAAAAATCAATTTTAAAATTTTTGGACTCGAACAATTCGATCCGACGCCTCGTGGACCAATCAAAAACAATTTTCGATCGGATCAAAAATAGAATTTTAACATATTAAAATTTAATTTTAAAATTAGAAAAATTAATTTTTCCGCGGGCCGCCCGGGACACTCCCGGGCTGCCCGCGCCCCAAAGGGCTCGGGCCGGGCAGCCCGGCTGCCCCTAGGGCAGCGACGATTGCTGCCCTGGGCAGCGATCACGTCGCTGCCCCCCCGGGCAACGATCCAATCGCTGCCCGGGTTTTGCCCGAATTTTTTTTTTTTTATTTAAAATATTTATTTTGTTTCAAAAACTGAGGCTTAAAAAATTTTTGTACAATCGATTAATTTAATCGCTTGATCTGAGCAACCTGGCTCTGATACTACTGTTGGAGAACGCGGCGATCAGATCAATCAGGATTGATACCCGGTGCAGCGGAAGTTTAAAATTTTTATATGGAACGATTCCATAATGGGTATCAACCTTACGATTAAATTGTGTGTGTGTAAAAATTAAATAACGATTATAAATTTTTACCTCCAATCTCGAAGCGAGATTATGGACACCAACAGATTTCTCTGCTCTTGTTGTATATCCCTGGAACTGATGGACGAACTGTTCTTCAATCAGGTCCACGAACGGATATTTAATCCCTCTGATAGATTGCACTAGAAAATCTATCAGAAGTTTCTACGAAGAGATTAACGAATTTGATCCGTTAAACCTGACTGTAATTCAAAATTCACAGACTGGATTTTACCGAGCAGAGGGGAAAAAGGGGCGGCCACTTCAGAGGAAAAAGACTAGGGTTTTTCGAAAATTTTGTGACCTGTTGTGTGTAATTTCTGTACTGCAATAACTTATTTATAATGTAGGCCGCTAACAGCTTAGGACCCATTAGTCATAAGTTCAAGCCCGACAAGCAAAGCCCGCATGTTCAGAAATTAATATAAAATTCATCATGACTCCGATTGATAAACCGATTTCACCAATGTGCACAGAAACCATTTCTGCATCTTTTAAAGTCAAGATAAATTTTTCTGAATCCGAATTCAGTGATTTCCAAAAATGCCCATCCCTATGTCATTTTAGGAAATCTTACTCCTCTACTCTTAAATAAGAAGTCCAACTTCTTTGTTCATTAAATTTAAATCTTTAAATTTAACTATCTCAACGGGGATTAAAAATCCATTACTCTGTGTGACCCTCAATGGTTCAGGGATACAGCTAGCCGTGGGCTCACAACTCCTTGTGACTCGGAACAACAATTTCCGACTTGCCCATCGAATCATGGTAAGAGTGCCTAGCAACATCGCCCCATGATTCCCTAGGTATCACTGATAGTGCCTGCAAGAACCAATAGATTTTGGTTAGCGTACAGTACGGTCCCTTCATCCAAAGATCCCGATCGAATCAACAACCATTGGTATATCGAGAGTCGTTCGAGATTCGATAACTATGCAATACATCTTGAAGATCAAATAGTGACATCGCATGTGTCACTAAGAAACCATTTCTTAAAACACATCATGTACTCTGGCCAGAGATTCGTCACACTAATATCTCCTCAGATCGCATAGGATATCCACACTTGCAAGTATGTGGTGAATCCTTGACAACAAAGCATTGACTCCTATATGTGTTGTAACTGTACCTAATCCCGACACCTGATGACCCCAATAGAGTCGGTAAACGAGTCAAAGCACAGTACTAGCATATAGAGTCTCAATGATGTTTCAAGTAGTAAGGACTAATGGTGTACAACCAAAACCGCGGACTTTATCCACTCGATAAGTGATAACCACTTGGAAAGTCCGGATAGGGTAGTTCGATCATTCATCATATGAATATCCATTTGCATGCTTCGAACATCTCTATGTTCCTTACCAATGAAACGTGGTACTCTGCATCGCAAATGCTAGTCTCAAACTCGAGCGATCCTTATCCTTATTATCGGACGGCTCAATCGACTAGGAACAGTTTAGAATATACAGTGACTATAAAATGTGTTTCATGATAGACATCTCCATGTTCTACCACATCTTACATACACTATAGTATATTCAAGGTCTTTATCAAAACACCAATAGTATATCACAATATAACAATATGAAGAAAGATAAAGTCATTGCCATTAATAAAAGTGTAAATTATATTAAACAAAAGATTGTTTATACAAAGAGTCATCAAAGCCCTTGGCCACAAGTTGGCTCACCGGGCACCCACTCTTTCACCCTTTGATGTCGATGCCTCCAGAACTTGGGCACAACTCCGCTACGACTACCGAACGTCTCGCCGACCTCCGGACCAAGCCTAAGAAGACTAGAACAGCTCCAAAAGGACTAGAATGGAAAGGAGAACTCGGAATTGGCAAATGAAAGTGAAGCCTCGGCCTTCTATTTATAGACAACGATCGGAACTTCCGATCCTTGATCGGAACGTCCGAACCTCGATCGGAACGTCCGATCCTGCCATCGGAGCTTCCGAAGATCCTGATCTGCCACGTGTCAAAATATCACTTGTTGATTCCGGATAGGGGTGATCGGAGCTTCCGGTCCTGATCGGAGCTTCCGATCTTGCCACACGTCATGCCTGACGTAATATCGATCGGAGCTTCCGATCCTGATCGGAGCTTCCGAACTCACCTTCGGAGCTTCCGAACTCTACCCAAGTAATTATGATTAATTCCTTAATTACTGATTTTGGTTACGGGCTACTACATTCTCCCCCACTTAAGATATTTCGTCCTCGAAATCAGATCTTAAGTACCGAATGCAAATACAGAAATCAGAAACATTCTTTATTCAAATCAAACGTTTACAGAGTTTGCAACTGAATACAACTTAAAGAATGAAATCAAAACAACTCAGGATGGTTTTTACGCATCCTGTCCTCGAGCTCCCAAGTAGCTTCCTCAGTGCCTCGGCGCTGCCACTGAACTAAAATCAAAGGAATGACTTTGTTCCGTAAAACCTTATCCTTATAATCCAGGATACGAAGAGGTTTCTCAACATAAGTCAAATCCTTGTCTACCTGAACCTCTGACCGCTGCAGAATATGAGATTCATCCGCCACATACCGTCGCAACAGAGATACGTGGAACACGTCGTGAATACTGGATAGATGCGGTGACAAAGCTAGTCGATAAGCCAAATCTCCAATGCTCTCCAAGATCTCAAACGGACCGATAAATCTGGGAGAAAACTTGCCCTTAAGGCCAAATCTGAGAATCTTGCGGAAAGGTGACACTCTCAGAAACACTTTCTCCCCGACCTCGAACTGCAAGGGCCTACACTTGATATTACCATAGCTGGCCTGACGATCCTGTGCAGTCTTAATCCGTTTCTTGATTTGATCAACAATGTCTATCGCCTGCTGGATAAACTCCGGTCCCTCAGCCTGTCTCTCCCCCACTTATTCCCAGAAGAGTGGAGTACAACAACGTCGCCCGTACAACGCCTCAAAAGGTGCCATCCCAATACTAGTATGATAGCTATTGTTGTACGCGAACTCGATCAACGGCAAATGATCCTGCCAGGCGGAACCAAAATCCATGACGCACGCTCTAAGCATATCCTCTAAAGTACGGATAGTGCGCTCTGACTGACCATCAGTCTTCGGATGATAGGCAGTACTCAAACTGAGAGTAGTACCCATCGCACGCTGAACACTCCCCCAGAACCTAGAAGTAAACCTGGGGTCCCGATCGCTGACAATGCTCACAGGCACTCCATGAAGTCGAACGATATCCTGAATGTACATCCGTGCCATGCGATCCACAGAGTACTCTCGGCTATAGGCAATGAAATGCGCTGACTTAGTGAGTCGGTCCACCACAACCCAGATAGCATCACAGTTCCTCGGGGATAACGGCAAATGGGTCACAAAGTCCATTGTGATAAACTCCCATTTCCATTCAGGAATAGGCAGACTGTGAAGCAATCCTCCAGGTCGTCAGTGCTCTGCCTTGACCTGTTGATACACCAAACATCTCGAAACAAACTGATAAACACTGCGTTTCATTCCCTTCCACCAGAAACGAGTACGTAGATCCTTGTACATCTTGTTGCTCCCAGGATGAATACTCAACTTAGTGCGATGCGCCTGAGACAAAATCTCCTCTCGCAACTCTTCATCCTGAGGAATCACAAGCCTACCAGACAAACACAGAAAGCCATCTGACTGATAATGAAATCCAGACGAGCTACCCTCGTTAGCTAGACGAGCTAAACGCTGGGTCTTCGAATCAGACATCTGAGCATCTCGGATCCGCGAATACAAGGCTGGCTCAGATAGTATCGCAAACATCTGGATACTCTGCATACCTTTCTTATGCTTGAAGGTATAACCTGAAGTACAACAGTCACTGATCGCACTAGACATTGAACAAGTCTGAAGTGCGGATAGTCGCACCTTTCGACTCAAAGCATCAGCGGTGAGATTAGCAGCTCCCGGATGGTATTTAATCTCGCAATCATAGTCCTTAAGCAAGTCCATCCAACGTCTCTGCCTCATGTTCAACTCCGCCTGAGTGAACAAATACTTGAGACTCTTATGGTCGGTGAAGATCTCAAATTTCTCGCCATACAGATAATGACGCCAGATCTTCAAAGCGAACACAATGGCTGCCAATTCCAAATCATGGACTGGGTAGTTTTCCTCGTGAAGCTTCAGCTGTCTAGAAGCGTATGCGATCACATGTCCATTCTGAGTCAGGACACAACCTAACACGTGAAGAGAAGCATCCGTGTAAACTACATACCCTCCAGATCCTGACGATAATGCCAACACCGGCGCAGAAGTCAACCGTCGTCGAAGCTCACGGAAATTCTCCTCACACTCGGAGGACCACTCGAAATCCACACCCTTGCGGGTAAGCTGCGTCAACGGTCGAGCTAACTGAGAGAAGTTCAGAATGAAGCGACGATAATACCCTGCTAGACCCAGAAAACTACGGATCTCAGCAACTGTCGTCGGACGCGACCAATTAAGTACCGCTTCAATCTTGCTTGGATCAACAGAAATCCCCTCCCTGGATATGATATGGCCAAGAAAGACCACTCTATCCATCCAGAACTCACACTTGCTCAGCTTGGCGTACAACTGCTTATCTCGAAGAGTCTGTAGTACCAACCGCAAGTGAGAAACATGCTCTTCCGTATTACGCGAATACACCAAGATGTCGTCAATGAAGACCACGACAAACTTGTCCAAATACTCTCTGAAGACACGGTTCATCAGGTCCATGAATATAGCCGGCGCATTAGTCAAACCAAATGGCATCACTAGGAACTCGTAATGCCCATAGCGAGTACGGAATGCAGTCTTGGCTACGTCCTGATCACGGACTCTCAACTGATGATACCCAGATCTCAAGTCAATCTTGGAGTAAATTGATGTGCCCTGCAGCTGATCGAACAAGTCATCAATACGAGACAACGGATACTTGTTCTTCACAGTGACTCGATTCAGCTGCCGATAGTCAATGCACAGCCGCATCGACCCATCCTTCTTCTTCACGAAGAGAACAGGAGCTCCCCAAGGAGACACACTAGGACGAATGTACCCCTTGTCCAAAAGATCATGTAGCTGATTCTTCAACTCACGCATCTCTGACGGAGCCAGACGATACGGTGCTCTAGAAATAGGCGAAGTACCCGACATCAACTCTATGCCAAACTCGACTTCCCTAGCAGGAGGAAAACCCGGAATCTCATCAGGAAATACATCTGGAAATTCATCCACAACAGGAATGCTCTCTATCCCAAAACTCTCAGCAGACAAATCAACTGCATAGATAAGGTAGCCTTCCCCGCCAGACTCCAGAGCTCGACAGGGTCTTAAAGATGATACCAAAGGCATCGGGGGTCGCGCTCCCTCACCATAGAAAAACCAGCTCTCACTCCCCTCCGGATGAAAGCGTACTAATCTCTGATAGCAGTCTACTGAAGCTCGATAGGTAGTCAACATATCTATTCCCAAAATGCAATCAAGGTCGTCCATCGCCAGGACCATGAGATTCGCAATCAAAATGTTACCCTCAAACTCTAAGGGGCAACCCATCACTAGACGCTTAGCCAAAGCAGATTGGCCCATCGGAGTAGAAACAGACATCACTACGTCTAGTGCAATGCATGGTAACTTATGCCTCTTAACAAAACGTGCAGAAATGAAGGAATGAGATGCACCAGTGTCAATAAGTACAAGAGTAGGTATACCATAAAGCAGAAATGTACCTGCGATGACTTTCTCATTCTCCTCCACAACCTGATCATGTCTAAGGGCAAACACCTGGCCAGAAGCTCGTGGTCTCAAATGAGAACTCCCAGCAGATTGTCCACTGTCTGGGGGAGGCGGTTCTGGATCTGGTTCAGGATCGGGTTCTCAGGCCACCGTACAGCAGAGGTGATACCATAAATGTAGTGACCCTTACCCGGATCACCTACTAAACAGAACTTATGCATGCAATTAAACTTAATTAAACAGATATCAGAATAAACTGCGGAAACCATAAACGTTATACAATCTCAAGTAAAGGAATCTGTAATTTATCCAAATAATATACAACCAAATCGAATAGTTGTATAAACCCAAACAACAGTAATAAAACCTAGACGAAGCTCCAGCTGGCCAACCACTGACTAGCCCCTCCTGGATTCACCCTCCTCGTCCAATCGCAAACCTGCCCCATGGAATAGGGTGTCCAGAAAATACAGAGTACAAGACGTGAGCATAAAACGCTCAGCACGAGAGTATGAGTATACATGCATGCAAAGTGAACTCCCTATAGACTCGAGATCAAAGATCAGATAACAGAGACAGACCGGGCCCTGGTATGTAGCACGCTGTACCATCGCTTCAGGAGGTGGCTTCCATACCGAGATAACCGTGGATACGCCAGACCCAAATCGATGGAAGTCTATCCACTAACAGGATAGGGTACAACCCTACTAACAGACATCTCGAAAGAGATACATCAAGATGCAAATGAATGCAGCATAATATCATGGCATATAAATCATGCAGTCACATAATACATGCATACTCAGTCAGGATATCTCGAACAGTACTTTCGTACCTCAAAACAGAGCAAGCTCTACCAACTCTAGGTCCACGCCTATAGTCTGCTCTACACTGCCAAATGATACTACTATCATTAAAGTGCTCTAAAAGCCTTAACTAAGCTATTGCATACTCCTAAATATTTATAGGAAGCAAAAGCTATACCTTCGTCCATCGTTAGCCCTTTGATGTCGATGCCTCCAGAACTTGGGCACAACTCCGCTACGACTACCGAACGTCTCGCCGACCTCTGGACCAAGCCTAAGAAGACTAGAACAGCTCCAAAAGGACTAGAATGGAAAGGAGAACTCGGAATTGGCAAATGAAAGTGAAGCCTCGGCCTTCTATTTATAGACAACGATCGGAACTTCCGATCCTTGATCGGAACATCCGAACCTCGATCGGAATGTCCGATCCTGCCATCGGAGCTTCCGAAGATCCTGATCTGCCACGTGTCAAAATATCACTTGTTGATTCCGGATAGGGGTGATCGGAGCTTCCGGTCCTGATCGGAGCTTCCGATCTCGCCACACGTCATGCCTGACGTAATATCGATCGGAGCTTTCGATCCTGTTCGGAGCTTCCGATCCTGATCGGAGCTTCCGAACTCACCTTCGGAGCTTCCGAACTCTACCCAAGTAATTATGATTAATTCCTTAATTACTGATTTTGGTTACGGGCTACTACAGTTCACCTGCTTCTTGAACTGTTTCCCTCTTGCTTTATACTGATTCTTTCTGTTTCCCCCCACTGTTTCCACCTTCGTACCTCTGCTGTTGGTTCTGAAACTGAGGTGGCTGATTCTGATGTTGAGATGGTTGGTTCTGAAACTATCTCTGCTGCTGAGACACCATCTGATTACCTCTCTGCCTCCACAAGCCTGCTTCCGCTCCCTTTGCATGATTCATGGCATCCGCAAAGTTATCTGGCCTAGCGGTGTTCACCAACGTGAAGATGTCGGGATTCAAGCCGTTGATAAACTGATCAGCTTTGGCTTCTTCACTGTCGGCAATGTGCGGGGCAAAACGCAACAAGCTGTCAAACTTGGCTACGTACTCCTCAATGTTCAGATTCCCTTGCCTCAGATTGGCAAACTCGGCTCCCTTGTCCTTTCGGTACGAAACAGGGAAAAACCGCTTATAAAACTCAGTTTTGAAAAGAGACCAATCAACAACTGTACCTCTGTTCTCCATGGATCTCTTGGTCGTGATCCACCAGTTCTTGGCAACACCACGCAGCTGATGAATGACTAACCTGGTTCGGCGGTCATCTGTATAATCTAGGGAATCGAACAGCTGATCAATGTCATCCAACCAACTCTCACAGTCAACTGGACTCTCAGTACCCATCAACAAAGGCGGATTAAAAGAATGAAACCTCTTCAGCAAGGTTTCCATAGAAGTTGCTGTAGCATCCAACTGATCAACTTCAGTACTAGCTTGCTCACTCGCAGGGGTTTCTGTTTATCACTCGACGAGGACCCATCTGATAATCAAAGATTAGGACACGATATATCTCAATTGCTACAATCGGTGCCCTTACAACCGCTTGGAATATCGGATACCAGTCGATAACAGAAACAGATATACTCAAGTAGATCATGCTTCATTATTTAAATCACATAACCACGTAATTCAAATAATTTTCAAACAATAAAGCATGCTCACATAGAATTAAGTACACAGTTAAATAATTCAAACACATGCGAGGAGCCAATACACGCAGACTCGATCTACCCCGCTCACTCTAGTTCAACCAAGAATCTTAACGTCTCTGATATCACTTAATGTGAGACCTCGGTTCTAAACAACTAATCTTGGGATTAAACAACAATTATGCATTCAAGATCCAAGATTATAAGCAATAAAGAATTTTTTTTTTTGAAATGAATAGTGCTCCGCTCGATCGGTAAGATCTTACCGATCGAGCGAGCCAAAAATTCCTCACATTCTGTCCGGGTAAAACCAGCTCTGCTCGATCGGTAAGATCTTACCGATCGAGCGGCCAACAAAATGCAAAAACAGAGGAAGGCAAAAATTGCCATTGCTCGATCGGTAACATCTTGCCGATCGAGCGGTGACAGAACAGAGTAGAAAAACAGCAGAATTCTAGCTGAAACTCAACCCTAAACATTCAATTCATATCCATGCATTGCAATCAAACTTTCTCCAATTAATACATAAAGTTCTTGGGTTGTTCAACCGCTCAAAAGTATAGAATATGCAATGACAACCTTTAAACAAAAGCTCGCATAATCAATACAACATAACAACGAAGTTCGATATCTAAACATGTTCTAACATAAACTAAGTAGACATGCTGACACGACTCCTAGACCGAGTCCCACTACTAGCTCTCCCTCTTGTTGCTAAGCAGGTCTTCGGTGACTTGATCCTTCCCCGCCTGTTGCCAAGTACACATACAAAACAAAGCAACAGCCAGATAAACCGGTGAGAAAGATACTCCCAGTAAAAACAACATAACAAGTAATGAAATCAGTAAACATGCTTTCCAGACAACACGTAATCAATATCAACGTAATGAAATGCATGTCTTTAAATCGGGATATCAAATCTGATAAACGAGGGATTGCCGTTGTGCTTATGGGATCCCGAGGATGAGATCACGTAACGACTCACCGACTCTCCCAATCGAGGTGGTGCCACATATCCCACTCCCCTTGACTTTGAGCAACTATAATGAGTATACTAGCACCAGGCGAAACGACTACGATCTAGGCCACTCAATCATAGTTCCCAAATGTCTAAACAAAAAGGGCGGTTCTGCCCGCTGAAATCAAAGTTGGCTCAAGATGAATGCATAACCCAAAACATAACATAAGCCTCATAAAAAAATGTTGGAAAACGTGTTCACATCAATTAAGAATTGATACGCGGTACAGCGGAAGTTTAAATTTTTTTTTATTTTTCTATATGTAACGATTCCATATCATGGGTATCAAAACTTTACGATTAAATTATGCAAGTAAAATAATAATAATCACAATTAATAATATTTTACCTCTTCAAGAAACGACTTGATTATGGACACGAATAGAATTTAATCTGCTCTTCTTGTATATCCCGGGAACCGATGGCTTCACGATCAATCTCCGAAATAAGGTCCGCGAACAGAAAACAGAAATCCTCTGATTGATTGCACTAGAAATCAATTAGAAGTTTATCGTAGAGAATAAACAGATTTGATCTGTTACTTCGGAATGTAATTTTTCACCAAAATCACAGACCGAATTTTCTCAAAAGGGATAGAGGATTTTCGAAAATCCCCTTGAATTATTTTATGTGAATTTCGAAAATTGCTAGAATTAATTGTGTCAATTTTCGAACACTACACATGTATTTATAGATAATTTCTAGACTAGATTAAGTTATAATTGTATTAGGACTCTAACTCCTTAGGGCCCACAATCCATAACTTAAGCCCAACAAGCCAAGCCCGTTGTTATAAAAATTAATATAAAATTCATCATGACTCCGATTGATAAACCGATTTCACCAATGTGCACAGAAACCATTTATGCACCTTTTAAAGTCAAGATAATTTTTCTGAATCCGAATTCAGTGATTTCCAAAAATGCTCATCCCTATGTCATTTTAGGAAATTCCACTCCCTTTTAGTTAAGAAGTCCAACTTCTCTTTCATTAAATTTAACTCTTTAAATTTAACTATCTCAATGGGGTTTAGTAATCCATTACTTGTGTGACCCTCAATGGTTCAGGGATACAGCTAGCCGTGGGCTCACAACTCCTTGTGACTCGAAACAACAATTTCTGACTTGCCCAACGAATCATGGTAAGAGCGTCTAGCAACATCGCCCCATGATTCCCTAGGTATCACTGATAGTGTCTGCAAGAACCAGTAGATTTTGGTTAGCGTACAGTACGGTCCCTTCATCCAAATATCCCGATCGAATCAACAACCATTGGTGCATCGAGAGTCGTTCGAGATTCGATAACTATGCATTACATCTTGAAGATCAAATAGTGACATCGCATGTGTTACTAGGAAAACCGAGTAACCTAAAACACATCATGTACTTTGGCCAGAGATTCGTCACACTAATATCTCCTCAGATCGCATAGGATATCCACACTCGCAAGTATGTGGTGAATCCTTGACAACAAAGCATCGACTCCTATATGTGTCGTAACTGTACCCAATCCCGACACCTGATGACCCCAATAGAGTCGGTAAATGAGTCAAAGTACAGTACTAGCATATAGAGTCTCAATGATGTTTCAAGTAGTAAGGACTAATGGTATACAACCAAAACCGCGGACTTTATCCACTCGATAAATGATAACCACTTGGAAAGTCCGAATAGGGTAGTTCGATCATTCATCATATGAATATCCATTTGCATGCTTTGAACATCTCCATGTCCATTACCAATGAAACATGGTACTTGACATCACAAATGCTAGTCTCAATCTCGAGCGATCCTTATCCTTATTAGCGGACGGCTCAATTGACTAGAAACTGTTTAGAATATACAGTGACTATAAGATGTGTTTCATAATAGTGATCTCTCTTTATTCACTATCTCATCTTACTTACACTATAGTATATTTAAGGTCTTTATCAAAACAACAATAGTATATCACAATATAACAATAAAGAAAGACAAAGAAAATGCCATTAATGAATGTAAATTATATTAAACAAAGATTGTTTATACATAGAGTCATAAAAGCCCTTAGTCACAAGTTGGCTAACCGGGCACCCACTCTTTCTGTAGTAACCCAGATACCATTTTAAGATAATAATATGTTAAACATGATTAAGGGTTGGTATTTAACCAATTTCGGAGTGTAATTGGACTTCAGAAGTAAAATCTGGGCTTTTTAATTTTGGGCCGGATAGTAAGCTCTGATCCTGGATAGTAATCTCCGATCGGAACGGAAGCTCCGATCCTGGATCGGAAGTTCCGATCCCCAGCTGCCAGAAATGATCGATGACTCAGTCGCGAGTTTTGACAAGTGTCGAACATAGAGCAGATCGGAAGCTCCGATCATAGATCGGAAGTTCCGATCCTGGCATGGCAGACATGCACGCAATGAGCTGGATCGGAAGCTCCGATTCCGAAATCGGAAGTTCCGATCCTGGTCGAGAAATTTGGCTATAAATAGGGCCGTTCAGAGTTCATTTTCAATTACGAATTCCCGAGTTTCCTTCTTCAGTTTTATAGTGTGAGATATACACTTGAGGGCCCTATCGGTTATAATCGAAGTTCTGGAATAACCAAGTTGTGGTTATAGTCATCCGGGACTAGCGTCTTCAAAGGGCTTACTTCGGACGAAGGTATGGTCCGGGAATCGATTTAAGTTTTGGGAGTACTTATTAGCTTAGTTAAGGCTTATAGAACTTGTGTAGTGATACGGTGAACTTTTGAATATAGGCTTGGAACCTAGGATCTACTTTACTTGAACTAGCCTAGAGGTACGTACACATTGACTGAGATTGCCAGCGAGTATACATGTTTATATGTTGCATTTATTTGACATTATTATATGGCATGATGTATGATTTACCGTTTTCTATACTCATATGTCATGAGCATATACACGTTGAGCCTATTCCTTGTTATACCTGATTATAGAGCCGCTCAGCTCTATACTCGATAGTCTGTCACTAAGAGTACCGCGACGGCGGGGGCATTTATGTCTGTCTACTCTGGTGTACTAGACGAGTGTGGTTGCACCCAGAGGTTGATCCGTGCGGTGGCAGCACATATGGCGCCGGTTCTGAGCATGATTTTTCAGATGACCCTGTACCAGTCATCATGTTGCATGCATTATATACATATGTTTACTCATGTCTATGTACTGGGCGTTAGCGCTCACGTCCTAGTTGTTATCTTGGACACCCTATTCCATGGGGCAGGTCGCAGGATGGACGGAGCTGGTAGTTCAAGGCAGGACTAGGGAGCAGGAGCCTTGAGGAGTTTATTATACCACATGATTTGTTAGCTGTATAATGTTTACTGTTTAAGATTTCGATTTGGTTGTATCACTACAGATTTAAGTCTGGATTATGTTACTAAGCTGATATGTAAATTATGGTTTTGTTTCCGCATGTCTTACTCTGTTAAGTTATTTTGTTGTATTAAGTTTAATGCATGCTATTAGTTGCCAGTTAGTAGGTGATACCATGCAGGGTCACTACATGTTTGGTATCAGAGCATGCATAGATTTTGGGATTAGTAATTGGGATTTAGTTTAGTCTTGAGTAATTCTTGCGCATTTGGGATTTTAATGTGCAATTCTTTTCAGGATATGGCTGACGAGAGTCACGGTAGTGTTGGCCAGGGAGGTGGTCATCATCATCGTCGCCATCATCATCAGGATGATCAACATCGTCCTCATGAGGGTCGACGTGCTATACTATTAATAAGTTTATACAGGTAGGACCGAAACCCTTAGTGGGAGGCGAGAATCCTGAACAAGCTAGAAGCTGGATGTCTAAACTTGAGAGCACGTTCCGAGCTTTCGAGTGTACTGAGGAGCAGAAACTGGAAGTTCTAGAATTCGTTCTAGAGGATAGAGCACGTTTTTGGTGGGATGCCAAGGTTGCTCAGGCACGTACTGAGAGAGGACAGGTGACTTGGGGGGATTTTTGTCGGGAGTTTCAGAAATTGTATTTTCCTCCGGCTGTTCGCCAAGCACGATCTATGGAGTTGCTTACTTTGAGGCAAGTATCAATGACTATTGATCAGTATCAGCAGCGATTTCTTGATCTGCTACCTTTCAGTCCTCATATTAATGAGAGTGATGCGTCGAAGTATGATATCTTTCTGCAAGGCCTGAACCAAGATATCTACGCACAGGTTGTCGTCTGTGATGACCCGGTGTCTTATGAGACTTTGGTGAACCGTTGCCGTCTTGTGGAGACCAGCACCAGGCGTGGACAGTTGATGATGCCAGCACAGCCTAGTGGATTTGTTGAGCCTCGAGCTCAATCTATTGTGCCATCTGTACCTACGTATTCTTCTACTCCTACTACTTCGTCTGGTTCTCGTGGTTCACGAGGTACTTTCCGCTTTGGGAAGAAGAATAAGAAGAAGGAGGATTTTTGTAGCCACTGTGGTGGGAAGCATCCTGCAGCTTCATGTCGGAGAGCTACTGGGGCTTGTTATATTTGTGGTCAGCAGGGACATCTGCGGAGAGATTGTCCTCAGCGTATGGGTTCTGCTAGTGGATCGGGATCCCAGGTTGGATCTCAGGCTTCTACTTTTCCACGTCAGCAGCCACCACCACAGAGTTCTTCTGGTTTTCGTCCCCAGACTCAAGGGCAGGTGTTTGATCTGTCTCAGGAGCAGGCTACTGAGGGAAGCGATCGCATGTTGGCAGGTAACTTCTTGTTATGTGGTATTCCTGCACTTGTATTAATTGATACTGGAGCATCGCATTCCTTTATTTCTAGTCTCTTCGTTAAGAGACATAGATTACCTTACGTATCATTAGATATGGATTTAGTTGTATCTACTCCGTTAGAGCAGGAAGTAGTAACTAAGCGTCTAGTGATGGGTTGCCTTCTGGAATTTGAGGGTAATGTGTTATCGGCTAATTTGATGATATTAGCGATGACGGATTTTGATTGTATTTTGGGAATAGATATGCTGACTTTGTATCACGCTACTGTGGATTGTTATCAGCGTCTGGTACAGTTTCATCCCGTTAAGGGTGATAGCTGGTACTTTTATGGTGAGGGTGCGCGACCTCCGATGCCACTTGTTTCGGCTCTGAAGGCATGTCATGTCTTGGAGTCAGGTGGGGAGGGCTACCTCATCTATGCGGTTGATATGTCTACGAGTAGTCTGGGTATTGATCAGCTACCGATTGCCAGCGAGTTTCCTGACGTATTCCCTGATGAGATTCATGGTTTTCCTCCGGTTCGAGAGGTTGAATTTGGTATTGATATAGTACCAGGAACTACGCCTATATCCCGAGCACCTTATCGTCTGGCACCGTCAGAGATGAGGGAATTGAAACAGCAGTTGCAAGATCTGCTTGATAAGGGATATATTCGTCCGAGTGTTTCTCCGTGGGGAGCACCTGTTTTGTTTGTCAAGAAGAAGGATGGATCGATGCGATTATGTATTGATTACAGGTAGTTGAATCGTGTCACCATCAAGAATAAGTATCCTTTGCCGCGGATTGATGATCTGTTCGATCAACTACAGGGTACTTCTGTTTATTCGAAGATAGATCTGAGATCTGGATACCATCAGATGCGGGTACGAGACTCAGATATATCTACGACTGCTTTCAGGACCAGATACGGGCATTATGAGTTTCTGGTGATGCCATTCGGTTTGACGAATGCACCGGCAGTCTTTATGAATCTGATGAATCAGGTGTTTCGAGATTATCTGGATAGATTTGTCATCGTCTTCATAGATGATATTCTTGTCTATTCTCATGACAAGGATGAGCATGCACAACATTTGAGGATTGTTCTACAGACGTTACGAGATAAGCAGCTATATGCGAAATTGAGCAAGTGTAAATTCTGGCTTGATCGGGTAGTATTTCTCGGTCATGTGATTTCTAGTAAAGGGATATCTGTTGATCCTAGTAAGATAGAGGCAGTGCTGAACTGGTCTCGTCCGACGACGGTTGCTGAGATTCGTAGTTTCTTGGGTCTAGCGGGATATTACCGTCGATTTATCGAGAATTTTTCACAGTTGGCCAGGCCTTTGACTCAGCTTACTCGGAAAGATGTTACCTTCATTTGGTCCTCGGATTGTGAGGAGTCGTTTCACAAGCTGCGTAGACGTCTTACTACTGCACCTGTGCTAGCTCTACCTTCTGGATCAGGAGGTTATGTTGTTTATACTGATGCCTCTGGTCAGGGGTTGGGATGTGTGTTGACACAGCATGGACATGTTATTGCCTATGCTTCTCGACAGTTGAAGACGCATGAGAATAACTATCCAGTGCATGATCTCGAGTTAGCCGCCATTGTATTTGCGCTCAAGATTTGGAGACATTATCTTTATGGCGAGAAATTTGAGATATTTACGGATCACAAGAGTTTGAAGTATTTATTCACTCAGGCAGAGTTGAATATGCGACAAAGACGCTGGATGGATCTCCTGAAGGATTATGATTGTGAAATCAAATATCATCCAGGTTCTGCTAATCTTACTGCTGATGCCTTGAGTCAGCAGGTGAGACTGTCTGCACTTCAGACTAATGAAATATCTCATATGATTCAAGAGTGCTGTTCATTGAGTTTTACGCTTGTAGTGACCCTGCATGGAATCACCTACTAACTGGCAACTAATAGCATGCATTAAACTTAATACAGCAAAATACTTAACAGAGTAAATTCGTGCGGAAACATAATCCATAATTTACATATCAGCTTAGTAATATAATCCAGGCTTAAATCTGTAGTGATACAACCATATCGAAATTCTTAAAAGTAAACATTATACAACTAATAAATCGTGCTGTATAAAAACTTTCAAAGCTCCTGCTCCCTAGTCCTGCCTTGAACTACCAGCTCCGTCCATCCTGCGACCTGCCCCATGGAATAGGGTGTCCAAGATAACAACTAGGACGTGAGCGCTACGCCCAGTACATAGACATGAGTAAACATATGTATATAATGCATGCTACATGATGACTGGTAAAAGATCATCTGAAAAATCATGCTCAGAACCGGCGCCATATGAGTGCTGCCACCGCACGGATCAACCTCTGGGTGCAACCACACTCGTCTAGTACACCAGAGTAGACAGACATAAATGCCCCCGCCGTCGCGGTACCCTCAGTGACAGACTATCAAGTATAGAGCTGAGCGGCTCTATAATCAGGTATAACAAGGAATAGGCTCAACGTGTATATGCACATGACATATGAGTATAGAAAACGGTAAAACATACATCATGCCATATAATAATGCCAAATAAATGCAACATATAAACATGTATACTCGCTGGCAATCTCAGTCAATGTGTACGTACCTCTAGGCTAGTTCAAGTATAATAGGATCCTAGGTTCCAAGCCTATATTCAAAAGTTCACTGTATCACTACATAAATTCTATAAGCCTTAACTAAGCTAATAAGTACTCCCAAAACTTAAATAGATTCCCGGACCATACCTTCGTCCGTAGTTAGCCCTTTGGAGTCGCTAGTCCCGGATGACTATAACCACCCCTTGATTATTCCAGAACCTCTATTATAACAGATAGGGCCCTCAAGTGTATATCTCACACTATATAACTGAAGAAGGAAACTCGGGAATTCGTAATTGAAAATGAACTCTGAACGGCCCTATTTATAGCCAAATTTCTCGGCCAGGATCGGAACTTCCGATTTCGGAATCGGAGCTTCCGATCTAGCTCATTGCGTGCATGTCTGCCACGCCAGGATCGGAACTTCCGATCTACGATCGGAGCTTCCGATCTGCTCTATGACCGACACTTGTCAAAACTCGCGACTGAGTCATCGATCATTTCTGACAGCTGGGGATCGGAACTTCCGTTCCGATCGGAGCTTACTATCCGGGATCGGAGCTTACTATCCGGGCCAAAATTAAAAAGCCCAAATTTTACTTCTGAAGTCCAATAACACTTCGAAATTGGTTAAATACCAACCCTTAATCATGTTTAACATATTATTATCTTAAAATGATATCTGGGTTACTACATTCTCCCCACCTTTAGATATTTCGTCCGCGAAATAACATCTAAAGATAAATCAAGATAATAATATGAAACATCAAACCATGTCTTATTACAACAACGGTAATTACATCTTATATGGTAATCAAAAATACAAAGTAAACAACTCAGGATATTCTGCTCGCATACGACTCTCAGTTTCCCAAGTTGCTTCTTCAATGCCTCGGCGTTGCCACTGTACCATCACAAGTGGTATAGTCTTGTTCCGAAGAATTTTCTCCTTCCTGTCTAGGATACAGATTGGTCGTTCAACAAAAGACAGATCTGGCTCTAGCTGAATATCAGTAGACTGAATCACATGAGATTCATCAGCTATGTACTGTCGAAGCAACGACACATGAAAAACATTGTGTATACTGGAAAGAGATGGCGGTAAAGCCAAACGATAAGCAACATCTCCGATCTTCTCCAGTATCTGGAAAGGCCCAATGTAACGAGGAGACAACTTGCCTTTCACACCGAATCTCATCACCTTTCTGAAAGGTGATACTCGCAGAAAAACATATTCACCAGGCTCAAACTGCAGTGTCCTGCGGCGAATATTCGCATAACTGGCTTGTCTATCTTGAGCAACTTTGATCCTATGCTTGATCAAATCTACCTTGTCTACAATCTGCTGCACCAATTCAGGACCCTCGACTTGCCGTTCCCCGACTTCATCCCAGAATAACGGAGTACGACACCATCGACCATACAATGCCTCGAAAGGTGACATATCAATACTACGATGATAACTGTTATTGTAGGCAAATTCAATCAAAGGTAACTGATCCTGCCAAGATAAGCCAAAATCCATGACAGAAGAACGTAGCATATCCTCCAGCGTACGAATAGTGCGCTCTGACTGCCCATCAGTCTCCGGATGATATGTCGTGCTCAAACTCAGAGTGGTACCCAACGCTTGTTGAAAACTACCCCAAAAACGTGAAGTAAATCGCTGATCTCTATCACTAACAATACTCACTGGAATCCCATGTAATCGCACAATCTCCTGGATATATAAGCGTGCCATGCGATCATAAGAATACTCCCGGTTATAAGGAATGAAATGTGCTGATTTTGTCAAACGGTCAACGACAACCCAGATAGCATCACACTGACGTGAAGTCATAGGCAAGTGGGTAACAAAATCCATAGTCACGTGCTCCCACTTCCATTCGGGAATCTCAAGATTCTGCAGTAATCCACCTGGTCGTCGATGTTCAGCCTTGACCTGTTGACAAACCAAACATCTCGAAACAAATTGATACACACTTCGCTTCATCCCCTTCCACCAGAATCTAGTTCGCAAGTCCTTATACATTTTCATACTTCCAGGATGAACTGATAATCGACTCCTATGAGCTTGAGATAGAATATCATTCCTGAGCTCCGCAACATTAGGTACAACCACTCTATTGGATAGGCATAATAAACCATCTGCCTGAAAATGGAATCCAGATGTATTAATTCCATTGGCTAGACGTGCCAATCGCTGAGTCTTAACATCAGATATCTGAGCATCTCTGATCCGAGAATACAATGCTGGCTCAGAGAGAATAGTATACAAACGAATCCCATTCCTCCCTTTCTTGTGCTTGAGCGTAAAACTCAATGAACAACACTCTTGAATCATATGAGATATTTCATTAGTCTGAAGTGCAGACAGTCTCACCTGCCGACTCAAGGCATCAGCAGTAAGATTAGCAGAACCTGGATGATATTTGATTTCACAATCATAATCCTTCAGGAGATCCATCCAGCGTCTCTGTCGCATATTCAACTCTGCCTGAGTGAATAAATACTTCAAACTCTTGTGATCCGTAAATATCTCAAATTTCTCACCATAAAGATAATGTCTCCAAATCTTGAGCGCAAATACAATGGCGGCTAACTCGAGATCATGCACTGGATAGTTATTCTCATGCGTCTTCAACTGTCGAGAAGCATAGACAATAACATGTCCATGCTGTATCAAAACACATCCTAACCCCTGACCAGAGGCATCAGTATAGACAACATAACCTCCTGATCCAGAAGGTAGAGCTAACACAGGTGCAGTAGTAAGACGTCTACGCAGCTCGTGAAATGACTCCTCACAATCCGAGGACCAAATGAAGGCAACATCTTTCCGTGTAAGCTGAGTCAAAGGCCTTGCCAACTGTGCAAAATTCTCGATGAACCGACGGTAATATCCAGCTAGACCCAAGAAACTACGAATCTCAGCAACCGTCGTCGGTCGAGACCAGTTCAGCACTGCCTCTATCTTACTAGGATCAAAAGATATCCCTTCATTAGAAATCATATGACCGAGAAATACTACCCGATCAAGCCAGAATTCACACTTGCTCAATTTTGCATATAGCTGCTTATCTCGTAACGTCTGTAGAACAATCCTCAAATGCTGTGCATGCTCATCCTTGTCATGAGAATAGACAAGAATATCATCTATGAAGAAGATGACAAATCTATCCAGATAATCTCGAAATACTTGATTCATCAGATTCATAAAGACTGCCGGTGCATTCGTCAAACCGAATGGCATCACCAGAAACTCATAATGCCCGTATCTGGTCCTGAAAGCAGTCGTAGATATATCTGAGTCTCGTACCCGCATCTGATGGTATCCAGATCTCAGATCTATCTTCGAATAAACAGAAGTACCCTGTAGTTGATCGAACAGATCATCAATCCGCGGCAAAGGATACTTATTCTTGATGGTGACACGATTCAACTGCCTGTAATCAATACATAATCGCATCGATCCATCCTTTTTCTTGACAAACAAAACAGGTGCTCCCCACGGAGAAACACTCGGACGAATATATCCCTTATCAAGCAGATCTTGCAACTACTGTTTCAATTCCCTCATCTCTGACGGTGCCAGACGATAAGGTGCTCGGGATATAGGCGTAGTTCCTGGTACTAGATCAATACCAAATTCAACCTCTCGCACCGGAGGAAAACCAGGAATCTCATCAGGGAATACATCAGGAAACTCGCTGACAACCGGTAATTGATCAATACCCGTACTACTCGTGGACATATCAACTGCATAGATGAGGTAGCCCTCCCCACCTGACTCCAAGACATGACATGCCTTTAGAGCCGAAACAAGTGGCATCGGAGGTCGCGCACCCTCACCATAAAAATACCAGCTATCACCCTCAATGGGATGAAACTGTACCAGACGCTGATAACAATCCACAGTAGCGTGATACAAAGTCAACATATCTATTCCCAAAATACAATCAAAATCCGTCATCGCTAATATCATCAAATTAGCCGATAACACATTACCCTCAAACTCCAGAAGGCAACCTATCACTAGACGCTTAGTTACTAACTCCTGCTCCAACGGAGTAGATACAACTAAATCCATATCTAATGCTACGTAAGGTAATCTATGTCTCTAAACGAAGTGACTAGAAATAAAGGAATGCGATGCTCCAGTATCAATTAATACAAGTGCAGGAATACCACATAACAAGAAGTTACCTGCCAACATGCGATCGCTTCCCTCAGTAGCCTGCTCCTGAGACAGAGCAAACACCTGCCCTTGAGTCTGGGGACGAAAACCAGAAGAACTCTGTGGTGCTGGCTGCTGACGTGAAAAAGTAGAAGCCTGAGATCCAACCTGGGATCCCGATCCACTAGAAGAACCCATGCGCTGAGGACAATCTCTCCGCAGATGTCCCTGCTGACCATAAATATAACAAGCACCAGTAGCTCTCCGACATGAAGCTGCAAGATGCTTCCCATCACACTGGCTACAAAACTCCTCCTTCTTCTTCTTCTTCTTCTTCTTCTTCCCAAAGCGGAAAGTACCTCGTGAACCACGAGAACCAGACGAAGTAGTAGGAGTAGAAGAAGACGTAGGTACAGATTGCACAACAGATTGAGCTCGAGGCTCAAAAGATCCACTAGGCTGTGCTGGCATCATCAACTGTGCATGCCTGTTGCTAGTCTCCACAAGACGGCAACGGTTCACCAAAGTCTCATAAGACACCGGGTCATCACAGACGACAACCTGAGAGTAGATATCTTGGTTCAAACCTTGTAAAAAGATATCATATTTCGACGCATCACTCTCATTGATATGGGGACTGAAAGGTAGCAGATCAAGAAATCGCTGCTGATACTGATCAATAGTCATTGATCCTTGCCTCAAAGTAAGCAATTCCATAGATCGTGCTTGGCGAACAGCCGGAGGAAAATACAATTTCTGAAACTCCCGACAGAAATCCCCCCAAGTCACCTGTCCTCTCTCAGTACGTGCCTGAGCAACCTTGGCATCCCACCAAAAACGTGCTCTATCCTCTAGAACGAATTCTAGAACTTCCAGTTTTTGCTCCTCAGTACACTCGAAAGCTCGGAACGTGCTCTCAAGTTTAGACATCCAGCTTCTAGCTTGTTCAGGATTCTCGCCTCCCACTAAGGGTTTCGGTACTACCTGCATAAACTTATTAATAGTATAGCGACGTCGACCCTCATGAGGACGATGTTGATCATCCTGATGATGATGACGACGATGATGATGACCACCTCCCTGGCCAACACTACCGTGACTCTCGTCAGCCATATCCTGAAAAGAATTGCATATTAAAATCCCAAATGCGCAAGAATTACTCTAACTAATTCTAAATCCCAAGTACTAGTCCCAAAATCTAAGCATGCTCTGATACCAAAAATGTAGTGACCCTGCATGGAATCACCTACTAACTGGCAACTAATAGCATGCATTAAACTTAATACAGCAAAATACTTAACAGAGTAAAAACGTGCGGAACCATAATCCATAATTTACATATCAGCTTAGTAATATAATCCAGGCTTAAATCTATAGTGATACAACCATATCGAAATTCTTAAAAGTAAACATTATACAGCTAATAAATCGTGCTGTATAAAAACTTTCAAAGCTCCTGCTCCCTAGTCCTGCCTTGAACTACCAGCTCCGTCCATCCTGCGACCTGCCCCATGGAATAGGGTGTCCAAGATAACAACTAGGACGTGAGCGCTACGCCCAGTACATAGACATGAGTAAACATATGTATATAATGCATGCTACATGATGACTGGTAAAAGATCATCTGAAAAATCATGCTCAGAACCGGCGCCATATGAGTGCTGCCACCGCACGGATCAACCTCTGGGTGCAACCACACTCGTCTAGTACACCAGAGTAGACAGACATAAATGCCCCCACCGTCGCGGTACCCTCAGTGACAGACTATCGAGTATAGAGCTGAGCGACTCTATAATCAGGTATAACAAGGAATAGGCTCAACGTGTATATGCACATGACATATGAGTATAGAAAACGGTAAAACATACATCATGCCATATAATAATGCCAAATAAATACAACATATAAACATGTATACTTGCTGGCAATCTCAGTCAATGTGTACGTACCTCTAGGCTAGTTCAAGTATAATAGGATCCTAGGTTCCAAGCCTATATTCAAAAGTTCACCATATCACTACATAAATTCTATAAGCCTTAACTAAGCTAATAAGTACTCCCAAAACTTAAATAGATTCCCGGACCATACCTTCGTCCGTAGTTAGCCCTTTGGAGTCGCTAGTCCCGGATGACTATAACCACCCCTTGGTTATTCCAGAACCTCTATTATAACCGATAGGGCCCTCAAGTGTATATCTCACACTATATAACTGAAGAAGGAAACCCGGGAATTCGTAATTGAAAATGAACTCTGAACGGCCCTATTTATAGCCAAATTTCTCGGCCAGGATCGGAACTTCCGATTTCGGAATCGGAGCTTCCGATCCAGCTCATTGCGTGCATGTCTGGCACGCCAGGATCGGAACTTCCGATCTACGATCGGAGCTTTCGATCTGCTCTATGACCGACACTTGTCAAAACTCGCGACTGAGTCATCGATCATTTCTGACAGCTGGGGATCGGAACTTCCGTTCCAGGATCGGAGCTTACTATCCGGGATCGGAGCTTACTATCCGGGCCAAAATTAAAAAGCCCAAATTTTACTTCTGAAGTCCAATAACACTCCGAAATTGGTTAAATACCAACCCTTAATCATGTTTAACATATTATTATCTTAAAATGATATCTGGGTTA
This sequence comes from Henckelia pumila, assembly GCF_033568475.1. NCBI lineage: Eukaryota > Viridiplantae > Streptophyta > Magnoliopsida > Lamiales > Gesneriaceae > Henckelia > Henckelia pumila. The sequence goes on along the minus strand of NC_133122.1, from coordinate 16,780,352 downwards.
CTACAACGCTCAAGCACAAGAAAGGGAGGAATGAGATTCGTTTGTATACTATTCTATCTGAGCCAGCATTGCATTCTCGGATCAGAGATGCTCAGATATCTGATGTTAAGACTCAGCGATTGGCACGATTGGCACGTCTAGCCAATGGAGTTAATACATCTGGATTCCATTTTCAGGCAGATGGTTTATTGTGCCTATCCAATAGAGTGGTTGTACCTAATGATGCGGAGCTCAGGAATGATATTCTATCTCAAGCTCACATGAGTCGATTATCAGTTCATCCTGGAAGTATGAAAATGTATAAAGACTTGCGAACTAGATTCTGGTGGAAAGGAATGAATAGGAGTGTGTATCAATTTGTTTCGAGATGTTTGGTTTGTCAACAGGTCAAGGCTGAACATCGACGACCAGGTGGATTACTGCAGAATCTTAAGATTCCTGAATGGAAGTGGGAGCACGTGACTATGGATTTTGTTACCCACTTACCTATGACGTCACGTCAGTGTGATGCTATCTGGGTCGTTGTTGACCGTTTGACGAAATCAGCACATTTCATTCCTTATAACCGGGAGTATTCTTATGATCGCATGACACGCTTATATATCCAGGAGATTGTGCGATTACATGGGATTCCAGTGAGTATTGTCAGTGATAGAGATCCGCGATTTACTTCACGTTTTTGGGGTAGTTTTCAGCAAGCGTTGGGTACCACTCTGAGTTTGAGCACTGCGTATCATCCGGAGACTGACGGGCACTCAGAGCGCACTATTCGTACGCTGGAGGATACGCTACGTTCTTCTGTCATGGCTTTTGGCTTATCTTGGCAGGATCAGTTACCTTTGATTGAATTTTCCTACAATAACAGTTATCATCGTAGTATTGATATGGCACCTTTCGAGGCATTGTATGGTCGACGGTGTCGTACTCCGTTATTCTGGGATGAAGTCGGGGAACGGCAAGTCGAGGATCCTGAATTGGTGCAGCAGATTGTAGACAAGGTAGATTTGATCAAGCATAGGATCAAAGTTGCTCAAGATAGACAAGCCAGTTATGCGAATATTCGCCGCAGGCCACTTCAGTTTGAACATGGTGAATATGTTTTTCTGCGAGTATCACCTTTCAGGAAGGTGATGAGATTCGGTGTGAAAGGCAAGTTGTCTCCTCGTTACATTGGGCCTTTCCAGATAATGGAGAAGATCGGAGATGTTGCTTATCGTTTGGCTTTACCGCCATCGCTTTCCAGTATACACAATGTTTTTCATGTGTCGTTGCTTCGACAGTACATAGCTGATGAATCTCATGTGATTCAGTCTACTGATATTCAGCTAGAACCAGATCTGTCTTTTGTTGAACGACCAATCTGTATCCTAGACAGGAAGGAGAAAGTTCTTCGGAATAAGACTATACCACTTGTGATGGTACAGTGGCAGCGCCGAGGCGTTGAAGAAGCAACTTGGGAAACTGAGAGTCGTATGCGAGCAGAATATCCTGAGTTGTTTGCTTTGTATTTTTTATTACCATGTAAGATGTACTTATAGTTGTTGTAATAAGCCATGGTTTAATGTTTCATATTGTTATCTTTATTGTCTTTAGATGTTATTTCGCGGACGAAATATGTAAAGGTGGGGAGAATGTAGTAAACCAGATACCATTTTAAGATAATAATATGTTAAACATGATTAAGGGTTGGTATTTAACCAATTTCGGAGTGTTATTGGACTTCAGAAGTAAAATTTGGGCTTTTTAATTTTGGGCCGGATAGTAAGCTCCGATCCTGGATAGTAAGCTCCGATCGGAACGGAAGCTCCGATCCTGGATCGGAAGTTCCGATCCCCAGCTGCCAGAAATGATCGATGACTCAGTCGCGAGTTTTGACAAGTATCGAACATAGAACAGATCGGAAGCTCCGATCGTAGATCGGAAGTTCCGATCCTGGCGTGGCAGACATGCATGCAATGAGCTGGATCGGAAGCTCCGATTCCGAAATCGGAAGTTCCGATCCTGGCCGAGAAATTTGGCTATAAATAGGGCCGTTCAGAGTTCATTTTCAATTACGAATTCTCGAGTTTCCTTCTTCAGTTTTATAGTGTGAGATATACACTTGAGGGCCCTATCGGTTATAATCGAAGTTCTGGAATAACCAAGTTGTGGTTATAGTCATCCGGGCTAGCGTCTTCAAAGGGCTTACTTCGGACGAAGGTATGGTCCGGGAATCGATTTAAGTTTTGGGAGTACTTATTAGCTTAGTTAAGGCTTATAGAACTTGTGTAGTGATACGGTGAACTTTTGAATATAGGCTTGGTACCTAGGATCTACTTTACTTGAACTAGCCTAGAGGTACGTACACATTGACTGAGATTGCCAGCGAGTATACATGTTTATATGTTGCATTTATTTGACATTATTATATGGCATGATGTATGATTTACCGTTTTCTATACTCATATGTCATGAGCATATACACGTTGAGCCTATTCCTTGTTATACCTGATTATAGAGCCGCTCAGCTCTATACTCGATAGTCTGTCACTGAGAGTACCGCGACGGCGGGGGCATTTATGTCTGTCTACTCTGGTGTACTAGACGAGTGTGGTTGCACCCAGAGGTTGATCCGTGCGGTGGCATCACTCATATGGCACCGGTTCTGAGCATGATTTTTCAGATGACCCTGTACCAGTCATCATGTTGCATGCATTATATACATATGTTTACTCATGTCTATGTACTGGGCGTTAGCGCTCACGTCCTAGTTGTTATCTTGGACACCCTATTCCATGGGGCAGGTCGCAGGATGGACGGAGCTGGTAGTTCAAGGCAGGACTAGGGAGCAGGAGCCTTGAGGAGTTTATTATACCACATGATTTGTTAGCTGTATAATGTTTACTGTTTAAGATTTCGATTTGGTTGTATCACTACAGATTTAAGTCTGGATTATGTTACTAAGCTGATATGTAAATTATGGTTTTGTTTCCGCGTGTCTTACTCTGTTAAGTTATTTTGCTGTATTAAGTTTAATGCATGCTATTAGTTGCCAGTTAGTAGGTAATACCATGCAGGGTCACTACACTTTCAATCTCCCACTTGCCCTAAATCCAACTAGTCATACTACGTAATCTCATTGCTTCGCGATGTTTGTCAAACAATGGTCCTGGCAAGGGCTTAGTAAGTGGATCAGCGATATTGTCTGTAGAGGCCACTCTCTCGACAGTGATGTCTCCTATTTCCACAATCTCCCGGATGATGTGGTATTTCCTCAGTACATGTTTGGATCTTTGATGAGACCTTGGTTCCTTTGCCTGAGCAATGGCACCAGTGTTGTCGCAGTATACCGAAATTGGACCAATAGCTTCAGGAATTACGCCCAACTCTTGGACGAAATTCCTCATCCAAACGGCCTCTTTAGCAGCAGCTGATGCTGCAATGTATTCTGCCTCAGTGGTGGAATCCGCTGTGGTGTCTTGCTTGGAACTCTTTCAAGAGACAGCACCGCCATTGAGCATGAATACAAATCTAGAGGTTGACTTCGAGTCATCCACGTCGCTTTGGAAGCTAGAGTCGGTATAGCCTTCCAATTTCAATTCTCTTCCTCCATAAACCATGAATATATTCTTAGTCCTTCTCAAGTACTTAAGAATATCCTTCACGGCTTTCCAATTCATTTGACCGGGGTTGGCCTGATATCTGCTCGTGACACTCAGAGCAAAGGCTACATCCGGTCTGGTAGATATCATCCCATACATAATACTACCTATGGCTGACGCATATGGTATGTGTGTCATTTTCTCTATCTCTTCGTCAGTCTTGGGACACATAGACTTGGATAGAGAAACTCCATGACACATAGGTAGATGTCCTCTCTTGGACTCATCCATAGAAAACCTTTTCAATATGGTGTCGATGTAGGTTGCTTGAGTGAGTCCTATCATTCTCTTAGATCTATCTCTATAGATCTGTATCCCTAGAATATAGGATGCCTCACCCAAATCCTTCATCGAGAATCTACCTGATAACCATATCTTTGTTGATTGCAACATCCCTACATCATTCCCAATGAGTAGGATGTCATCAACATAAAGTACTAAGAACGTCACCGCATCCTTAACTACTTTCTTGTACACGCACGGTTCCTCCGGGTTTTTTTTTATGAAACCAAAGTCCTTTATTGTTTCATCAAATTTCTGGTTCCAACTTCTTGATGCTTGTTTTGAGACCATAAATTGATCTCTGAAGCTTGCATACCTTATGCTCGCTTCCCATGGATGTGAATCCCTCGGGCTGCATCATATAGATTTCTTTCTTAATGTTTCCATTAAGAAATGCAGTCTTCACATCCATTTGTCATATCTCATAGTCATACCATGCTGCTATGGCAATAAGGATTCTTATGGACTTGAACATTGCGACTGGTGAAAAGGTTTCATCATAGTCAACTCCTTGTCTTTGAGTATAACCTTTTGCTACCAATCGTGCCTTGTAGGTAAGTACCTTACCATCAGGCCCAAGTTTTCTCTTGTAGATCCATTTACACCCTATTGGAACAATTCCATCGGGAGTATCTACTAAAGACCAAACTTGGTTTGTATGCATCGAGTCTATTTCCGACTGCATAGCTTCAAGCCATAAATTAGAATCCGCATCAGAAATTGCTTCCTTGAAGTTTCTTGGATCACATCCAATGTCGGGTTCACTTTGATCCCCTTCAAGAAGAAGACCATATCGAATAGGAGGTCTAGAAGTCCTCTCGGATCTCCTAGATATAGGCGTGTCCGTTGAAGGTTCTTGAGGTGTGTGGTCGTTATTTTGTATCTCGGGTTCTTCTCGAATTTCTTCGAGTTCCATCATCTTGCCTTTCTTATCTAATAAGAACTCCTTCTCCATGAAGGTGGCATTCCTCGAAACAAACACTTTTGTCTCATAAGGATGATAGAAATAATATCCGATTGAATTCTTCGGATATCCTACAAAATAACATAAGGTGGATCGACTATCCAACTTATCTCCCACTGTCTGCTTCACATAAGGAGGACATCCCCAAATCCTTAAGTACAAATACTTAGGAGCTTTGCCATTCCATAACTCGTATGGAGTTTTATCTACTGCTTTAGTGTGGACATTGTTCAACAACAATACCGCCGTTTCAAGCGCATAGCCCCAAAACGAAGGTGGGAGCTCAGTGAAGCTCATCATAGATCGAACCATGTCCAACAAAGTTCGATTGCGACGCTCCGAGACACCATTCAGCTGAGGTGTCATAGGAGGAGTCCACTGAGAGAGAATCTCATTCTCTTTTAGATAGTTCAAAAACTCGGTACTTAAGTATTCTCCACCTCGATCCGATCGAAGTGCTTTAATACTTCTACCTTGTTTGTTTTCTACTTCAGCCTTGAATTCTTTGAACTTTTCAAATGATTCAGACTTATATTTCATTAAATATAAATACCCATACCTCGAATAATCATCAGTAAAGGTAATGAAGTAGGTGTGGCCATATTGAGTACCAACTCTAAATGGACCACAAACATCTGTATGGATCAAATCCAACAGATTTTGACTACGCTCAGGTTTCCCCTTAAAAGGAAATTTAGTCATTTTTCCTTTTAGGCAGGATTCACAAGTAGGTAGAGAGTTAATATCAGACATATCAAACATGCCCTCTCCCACTAGCTTGTTCATCCTCCTTGAGAAAATATGACCTAGCCTAGCATGCCAAAGGTTTGCCGGGTTTTGACTATCGTTTTTCCTTTTATTTGTTGTTACCGGTTTATCAACATAATTAATTGAAACGTCTTTTAATTTTAAGTTATATAGATCGTTTTCAAGTTGTTCATTTCCAATCAAACATTCATTCTTGTAAATATTGCAAATCCCATTCACAAAATTACAAGAAAAACCATCTCTATCAAGCATAGAAACAGAAATAATGTTTTTAACTAAATCTGGCACAAATAAAACATCTCTAAAAAATAACTTAAAATTTTTCTGCAAAACTAAATAAACGTCTCCCACTGCTTTGGCTTCAACTCTGGAACCATTTCCGAGCCTCAGCTGGGCTCACCCATCCTAAGCTTACGACTTCTTGTCATCACCTGCAAATCATTGCAAATGTGAGATCCACATCCGGTATCCAATACCCAAGAAGTAGTATTAAGTGAAACATTTATTTCAATGTAAAACATACCCTTTGCAGTTCGCAACTGCTCGAGGTATTCCTTGCAGTTACGTTTCCAATGACCGGGTTTCTTGCAGTGATGGCAAACATCTCCGGATATGTTCACGTTTGAAGCTTTTGTCTTGGCCTTCTTTTGTTGTACAATTTTCTTGGGTGGGGCAGAACGTTTCTTACCCTTTCCACTTGGCCCTTTCTTGGAGTAAGAAGAGAAGTCAACCAAGAGTACCGGTTTATCCTTCTTTAATGTGGCCTCATAAGACACAAGCATATTGACCATCTCTTCAAGGGTGACCTCTATCTTGTTCATATTGAAGTTCACCACAAATCCGTCAAACGACGAAGGAAGTGAAAGAAGTAACAAGTTCGCGTTTAGTTCATGCTCCAATGTCAAATCGAGTGTTACCAACTTTTCAATGAGCCCAATCATGTGTACCCCATGCTCACGGACCGAAGTCCCATCTCGTATGCGGCATGTCATGAGCTCTTTGACGGTGGCATACCTCTCCGACCTTGACTGAGCTCCAAAAAGTTCCTTGAGGTGCATGTGTATGTCAGCAGCATTCACGACATCCTCAAATCGCCTCTGGAGTTCATCAGACATTGAAGCTTGCATATAGCATTTAGCCTTGACATCATGGTCCCACCATTGATCAAGTTTTGCCAATTCTTCCGGACTTATATTAGCCGGTGCTTCCTTTGGAGGATTCTTTTCTAATACGTAGAAAATTTTCTCCGAGTTTAGAACAATCTTTAATTTACGGAACCATTCCGTATAGTTTGCGCCAGTCAATTTGTTTTGTTCGAGAATTGAGTATAGTGGATTGCGCGAATTCATTGTAAAGAAATACTGAAAAGAAACAGACAATAATCAGTGATTGTTTAATTAATTTACTAAGACATAAAATATGGCAAAATTTAATTTTATGAATTTCACTCCCACTATTTTAACGATTTCACTACCCTCTAGTGAAAACGGAAAACTCCTTTCCTTAGTGGGAACATGGAGTCCATTTGACAAATCATAGTCCCGAATAATATCAGCCAACCATAATTTTCAAAAGGTAGAGCCCAATTACTTCCAAAGTAACCCCCATGTTTTTACCTCATGTCCAATAAGGGCCCAATAATATGACGCCGTTTATTGTGACATGTCAAGATAACCCATCAATATTAAGTTGTGATGGACGGTCGCCATGTGGATCCCCCAATAATATGAGCCAATCCCATGGGAGTTCCACCCAACTTACAACATGTGTCGATCCAATGTACAGCTTTCCGACGAACGGGCCCCCCCAATAATATGAGCCAGACCGTATCCGCGGGTAGCATCTCATACATTGATCGTTGATAGAAGGTAGGAACATTTAAACAATATTTAAATTCCCTTTTATAAATCTTGATATCAATTTTAAATCATATTTAAAATGAGGGATTTTAATTTTTGAAAATTTGTCTCATCATGCAATTTACGTATGCTTGCGGGATTCATACAATTTAGTCTAAACATGCATACATCAATAATATCATATATTATTTAAGGATGATCGATCTCATTATCTATTCGACCCGTGGTTGCCAATCACGATTCTAAGTCCAATCCTAAGTGATATGCAAGTATGCAATGCAATCCTATTACATTGAGCTTCCATTTACATTTCTTCGGTCTTTATCGTCTGCTGGGCCCACCATTGTCTTCAAATCTTTATCTCCCACTAAGTCTAACAAATTTACAATAAATTTCGATGACAAGTAGGGGATACATATTTAAGGGGTGGGAACGGGTCATAAACCAAGCCCACTTTTTATTACAAATGACAATTCAAATTGGGCCATAAACCAAGCCCATTAATAAAATCCAACAACAATAAAACCAAATGTAAATAACCTAACATACACCTACAAACTTGGTCATGGCAATCGACCATCCTTTTATCCAATAATTAATTCAATAATTAAATATTTGGATAACATGCAATGACATCATATTTAAAAAGATAAAATCAAATTTTATCTTATCCTTTCATAAGATCATATCTTATCATCAATTGTACCAAAATAATTGATTTTATAAAATCTAATTTAACGGATAAAATTTATAAATTTTCCAAAAATTCAAATTTATCCAAAAATCAATTTTAAAAATTTCGAACTTGAACAATTCGATCCGATGTCTCGTGAACCAATCAAAAATAATTTTCGATCGGACCAAAAACTAAAATTTAAAAATATTAAAATTTTAATTAAAAATCAATTTTAATTTTTCCCGGGCTACCCGGGACAATCCCGGGCAGCCCGCGCCCCAAAAAGGGGCCCGGGCAGGGCAGCGATGGGCTAGGCAGCGATCCAATCGCTGCCCCGGGCAGCGACGATCGCTGCCCGATGTGCCCATTAAATTTTAATTTAAAATTTTTGTTTTTGTTTCAAAAAACCCGAGGCCAAAAATTTTGTACAATCGATTAATTTAATCGTTTGATCTGAGCAACCTGTCTCTGACGCTACTGTTGGAAAACGTGTTCAGATCAATTAAGAATTGATACCCGGTGCAGCGGAAGTTTAAATTTTTTTTTTATTTTTCTATATGGAACGATTTCATATTATGGGTATCAAAATTTTACGATTAAATTATGCAAGTAAAATAATAATAATCACAATTAATAATATTTTACCTCTTCAAGCAACGGCTTGATTATGGACACCAACAGAATTTAATCTGCTCTTCTTGTATATCCCGGGAACCGATGGCTTCACGATCAATCTCCGGAATAAGGTCCACGAACAGAAAACAGAAACCCTCTGATTGATTGTACTAGAAATCAATCAGAAGTTTATCGTAGAGAATAAACAGATTTGATCTGTTAATTCGGAATGTAATTTTTCACAAAAATCACAGACCGAATTTTCTCAAAAGGGACAGAGGATTTTCTAAAATCCCCTTGAATTATTTTATGTCAATTTCGAAAATTACTAGAATTAATTGTGTCAATTTTCGAACACTACAAATGTATTTATAGATAATTTCTAGACTAGATTAAGTTATAATTGTATTAGGACTCTAACTCCTTAGGGCCCACAATCCATAACTTAAGCCCAACAAGCCAAGCCCGTTGTTATAGAAATTAATATAAAATTCATCATGACTCCGATTGATAAACCGATTTCACCAATGTGCACAAAAACCATTTCTGCACCTTTTAAAGTCAAGATAATTTTTCTGAATCCGAATTCAGTTATTTCCAAAAATGCCCATCCCTATGTCATTTTAGGAAATTCCACTCCCTTTTAGTTAAGAAGTCCAACTTCTCTTTCATTAAATTTAACTCTTTAAATTTAAATATCTCAACGGGGTTTAGTAATCCATTACTTGTGTGACCCTCAATGGTTCAGGGATACAGCTAGCCGTGGGCTCACAACTCCTTGTGACTCGGAACAACAATTTCCGACTTGCCCAACGAATCATGGTAAGAGCGTCTAGCAACATCGCCCTATGATTCCCTAGGTATCACTGATAGTGCCTGCAAGAACCAGTAGATTTTGGTTACCGTACAGTACGGTCCCTTCATCCAAATATCCCGATCGAATCAACAACCATTGGTGCACAAGAGTTGTTCGAGATTCGATAACTATGCATTACATCTTGGAGATCAAATAGTGACATCGCATGTGTTACTAGGAAAACCGAGTAACCTAAAACACATCATGTACTTTGGCCAGATATTCGTCACACTAATATCTTCTCAGATCGCATAGGATATCCACACTCGCAAGTATGTGGTGAATCCTTGACAACAAAGCATCGACTCCTATATGTGTCGTAACTGTACCCAATCCCGACACCTGATGACCCCAATAGAGTCGGTAAACGAGTCAAAGTACAGTACTAGCATATAGAGTCTCAATGATGTTTCAAGTAGTAAGGACTAATGGTGTACAACCAAAACCGCGGACTTTATCCACTCAATAAGTGATAACCACTTGGAAAGTCCGAATAGGGTAGTTCGATCATTCATCATATGAATATCCATTTGCATGCTTTGAACATCTCCATGTCCATTACCAATGAAACATGGTACTTGGCATCACAAATGCTAGTCTCAATCTCGAGCGATCCTTATTCTTATTAGCGGACGGCTCAATTGACTAGAAACTGTTTAGAATATACAGTGACTATAAGATGTGTTTCATAATAGTGATCTCTCTTTATTCACTATCTCATCTTACTTACACTATAGTATATTCAAGTTCTTTATCAAAACAACAATAGTATATCACAATATAACAATATGAAGAAAGACAAAGAAAATGCCATTAATGAACGTAAATTATATTAAACAAAGATTGTTTATACATAGAGTCATAAAAGCCCTTAGTCATAAGTTGGCTAACCGGGCACCCACTCTTTCACAAAACTCAACTAATCAACAAAATACGAGTTCAACATGCTAGAACAAGTAATGATGCAATATGTGATTTGAAAGGGAAACTCGAGAACCAACTGTCCCGAGTATGCTATCCCGCTAACGATGACTGCTTTTACCTTTCAATGTCGTAGCTCCAACTCTCGAAACGCTACAACAAAAGTCTTAAATCAAAAACTAAACAATCCTAACAACAACAACAACGGTACAAGGTAGTCTCTTTACCGATCTTCGTCCAACTCTTGACGCTCAATAGCTGTTAACTCCGGGCTTGACAACTCCAACAAAACTGTACGGAGACAAAAGATGATCAACATCATCGAACAAACTCAAAGCCCAAAGTACAATAACTCAAATGGTTCGAAATCTCAAAACTCAAACCGACGGCATAACAGCTATAAACTGAACAAATCGGAAATGCAGGCAGCAGTTCAATACCGATATCAATACGAATCAATGCTAAAACAACAATATCAAGGCAATTCCAACAAATCTCAAAACCCAATTTTCGAACAAGGCTTCCGAAAATCAAAACAATTCCGAACGACGCTCAAATTCAAAACCGACAGATAATAAACGATCAGAACTCCGCCAAGAACAACATACTCGAATCTCAAACGATTCTAACAACATACAAAAACTAGAATGCATCTGATCGTATAAAAACTTACGATATAACGGAGCTCTCGCTGCAGTGAACGCTAAACTGCCTTTAGAAATAATTTCTAACGGCCGGATCGAGCTTGGACTGAAATCAGAAAGCTTGAAAGCTCAAAGGGGCGTCTTCAATGGTGGAGGCGTGCAAGGGGAAGGAGAGGGAAGAATGAGAGGTCAAAGCAAAGTGTAGATAATATATAAAATTCACTTTTTACGTTTTAGTCCCTGAAAAATCCAAATTTTGCAAAAAGGACCCTGATCAAAATCAAGTCGGCTATTGAACTCTGTAATCTCCGATTAACTCAAATAAACTCATTTAAGATAAAAACGGGTCATTACAAATCTTCAGTCAATTACCATGAACTAAGCGTATAGGGCACCACTGGTTTTAGTTTCAGGATATTTCTATTCTTTTATTGTAATTTGATTGTATTATATGATTAATTCTCAAGTTTTTTGTTATGTTCAATTATTTATATATTAATAATTTAATTAAATTAATTACATGTTTATCAAATTCTAGTAGTGGATTTCAGACATGAAGTACATACGTTAGAGTAATTAGATTTGAAAGAAAAATAAGAGAACAACTCGGGCAAAACAAGCTCATAAGTGTTTTATGAGATATATTTCTTATTTAGGTCAAATATAAAAATTATTGACTTAACGAAAGATAAAGATCTGTGGAACCATTTCACAAAATACCTACTCAAAAATTAATTAATTTAACAGAAGATAATGAAAATATATAGCATTAAATTTCAAAATTCATGTTAATTACTCATATGTGAATAATTTGAAAAAATATATTTTTTAAAAAATTAAAACATTGGAATACACAATTTTTTTCTCATATTTGATTTTATCGTATCATTTTCTTTTGTCATATTCTTATCGCAATGATTTATCATCATGTTTTATTAAAATAATTTATAAATATAATCTACAAGAAAACGTTGGTCGAAAAAAAATATTACAAATTATAAAATTAAAAACTCTAAAAAATATATCAAAATTATCTTTTATTTTGTTTTATTTAATTAATTTATAAGTAAAATCATAAAAATATTATTTTCAAAAAACTTTGATTTAAACACATAAGTTTAAATAGACACGAGATTCTTTCTAAGTATAGCAGAGTTTCCTAAGTCACTCAATTTATATTTAAGTGTTTATAACCATATTATCGAGGTCTAGCAAAGAGCAGTGTGCTACCGAGTTTGTATCGAAATTGTGATTTACACGATTAAATTAATTTGTAAAATTAAACTAAAAAATTATGGGTGCAAATAAAATTTATTTGAAACTTAAATTTTAGTTAACAACCACAACTATAGAGATAAAAAAAGAATACAAATGCATGAAAAAAAAAACAAATAGTTCACAATAATTTTTCACCATGTTTTATAAGAGTATTGTATAAACATAAACCATATAAATTAAATTAATTAGAAAAAACAAAAAAAAATCTCATTAATTAAAGTCATTAAACAAACAAGAGTATATTTATAAATTCACAATAGAATTTACATATTTATATATAAAAATAAAAAATTTATTTTAAAAAATAAGTTTTAGCAAACAACCACTACTAAAGATATAAGAAATAATAATTCAAATGGAAAAATAAATAGCTTACAACAATTTTTTAAATTAACATGTTTTATGCAAGTAATGTTTGATCATAAACTATAGAAAAAATTGCTTTTTTGGTCTTGTATGTTTGTCACTTTGCGATTTCAGTTCTTTATATTTTCAAATTTCAGTTTTAGTTCGCTATCTTTATTTTTTGGCAATTTTAGTCCTTTTTCGACGTGGCGCTGACGTGGCACCAATTCAGTGCTGACGTGGAGCTTACGTGTACAATGTCACGTAAGAATTTTCGAATAAAAAGGATCAAAATTTCCAAAATTCGAATCATGCAGGACTAAAACTGAAATATGAAAACATAGAGGACCAAAATCGCAAAGTGACAAACATACATGACCAAATTTGCAGTTTCCCTAAACTATATAACTTAAATTCATTATAAAGTAATAAAGAAAGCTCATTAATTAAATTTATTAAACACACAAGAGCAACCATGTAATATTTATAAATTCACAATAGAACTTACATATAGAACTTACATATTTATTATATATAATATAATAATAATTAATATTTGAAAACATACGTTTTAGCAAACAACCACTACTAAAGAGGTAAGAAATAATGATTTAAATCGGAAAATAAATAGCTTACAATTTTTTTCATCATATTTTATGCAAGTAATTTTTAAACATAAACTATATAACTTAAATTGATTAGAAATCAATAAAGAAAAAAAATAACTAACAATAATTTTTTCACCATTTTTATACAAGTAATGTATAAAAATAAACCATATAAATTAAATTAATTATAAAGCAAAAAAAAAACACATTAATTAAAGTCATTAAACAAACAAGAGGATGTTTGTAAATTCATAATAGAACTTGCATAATTATGTATATAAATAAAAATTAATATTTGAAATCATAAATTTTAGCTAACAATCACAACTAAAGAGATAATATAAGAAATATGAAATGAAATGAGAAAAAAAAATAGCTCAATAATTCTTTCATCATGTTTTATGTAAGTAATGTTTAAATATAAACTATATAATTAAATTCATTAGAAATTAATAAAGAAAACTCATTAATTAATGTTTTATGTAAGTAATGTTTAAATATAAACTATATAATTAAATTCATTAGAAATTAATAAAGAAAACTCATTAATTAGTGTCATTAAACACACAAGGACAACAATGTAAATTCACAATGAAACCTACATATTTATAATAGAATAGATATATATACTAAAAAAGTGCACATGCATTGCACGTGTATAATTAACCATTGAAAACATGAGTAAGAGATTTAGATCATAATATTTAAATTAATGATGGATTATTAACAAAGAAGAAGATCATGAGGGAGTTTCATTAATACATAATAAAGGGTACAAGAGAAAATTCACAATTAAAGTAGTATATTGATATGATATGATATGATATGATATGATATAATATAATATATAATAAATATAATAATATGATAGATATGTCGAGTAAAAAATATATATTTTAGTTGCAAAAAATCATGTATTCTAGTAAGAAAACATATTTTTATGGATCTTTGTTTTTATATATGTGAGTAGAAAATATTACAATTTCGATGCCTTGTTAGCACATAGCTAAAAAATTTATAGCATAGAAAGTAAAATCAATTTTGAATAAATTGGTCAGGGATGAATATTTAACACAATATTCTTCATCTCCTTTGGAAGTTTAGGCACTTGATACCCAAAGCGAAAATCGAAACAAAAATCATCACAAATACCAAATGCATCACACCAACAACTGGTAGAAAATCATGATCATAGCCTAAGCTTTGTTTAAGGTAAGCTTTAACTGTCACAACTCCAGCTCCAGGCACTTTTATTTTAGATGTTAGATCCCCGACTTGCGATGTAACGACCCCGTTGATCGTCCAGGCCACCGGAGAACACCAGTAATACCATCTCCACCATATGGGAATTTGCTGCAATGACACATGCACATTCTTTTCATTGATGAAAAATAGGGACTCAAACTTATCATGATAAGATGGCGGTTTAATTACTAACCGGTCGGGGAACGAGGAAACCAGAGAACAAGTTCCAGAAGCTGACGAAGAATGATGCCACGATGGAAGCAATCTGGAGACCTGGGGTCAAGGCGATGAGCATCATCCCGTATAGGGTGAAGTAGACTAGGCACATGAATATGAAGTAGTAGAACCAGAAGAATTTTGCGACGGTCCATTCGAATCCGATCATCGAGTAGAGTAGGAGAACATATATTATAGTTTGAACTGCTACATATATCATCTCTATGGCCACCTGCAAGATAAATGAATTCAAAACGCAGTCTTTTAGATGAAAGAACTGAGCTTTGCTATTGTTCTTGCCTCTTGGTATGAGTGTAAAATATTGCTATTTTTTTTTATAAGTAAAATGCTACACAAGACAATTCAATCCGTTATCTATGCTTCCAATTTGGTACATTGCCTCTAACTTGAATTCATGGTTTTGAAGTGATTCTTGATACCTGTGAGAATGCATAAGGAAATGCAGAATACATTCCAGCAGCACGTTCTCGATAAAAAACCGTTCGCTCGACAGAAACAACGCTTTGCACGGAGTTGCTGTTGGTGGCCGCCAGGAATAGAATAGCTGAATAGAAAGCTCCCAAAAGATTTTGAAGATCTTGTTGTTTTCCTCTGTCCCAAAAAAAAGAACATGCTTGAGACTTTTAGATCAGATTTTGGCGAAAATATTGAAAAATGGAATGACAAAACATACATCTTCTGTCCCTTTTTCCAGAAGATGACACCGAATATAATACCGATCATGGTGGTCATGAAAAATCGAACCGCGTTATATCTAGGATTCCTCCAATAAGACCAGAACTGCTTCCAGAAACAAGCTTTGCACTGATTGAAAAATGGTTGTGAGTACTTTGTAGGGTAAAAAAGATCCTTGGATCCTGCAGGAGGTTTACTTAGTTCTTCTATGAGTTCTTGATTACTCCTGAAAATTAGAAATGCAATGGGAAATGACATACAGATTAGCTTACAACATTAAAAATCAAGAAATAAGATTTTTCCCATTCGACTTACTGATAAAGGGATGACTTTGCATAAATTTCTGCAAAATCCACTCCAAGTTGAGTTTCTACTGCTGGAGTGCTGATATCCAACATCCAGGTAGCTGGATTATACCCGTTTTTGATCTTAGGAACCCCGGGGACAGCCTATCGCGTAAGATGAAAATGATGGTGACAAATTACAAGCATACATGGATGGTTAATAGCTTTCTTGATTTCTGAGAAAACACTCACTTCAAAATATTGTATCAGCTTATGGGATTGGTGACCGAGTGATCCGGCGTAAATGACTCGTCCTCCTCTCTTCATCAACAGTAGCTGTACCAAATGCAAGGTTTATTAATGCTTAGATGATCGATGGATAAGTAGAATGATACCAAAAAAAAAAGTTATGAATATTTGATGATTTGTACTCTACATCATCGAAAGCTTCGAATATATCTATACTCGGCTGATGAATCGTGCAGACCACGGTTCTGCCAGTGTCGACCGTGTTTCTCACAGCACGCATGACAATTGCGGCAGCTCTAGCATCCAGACCTGATGTTGGCTCGTCCATGAAGATGATGGAGGGGTTTGCAACCAACTCTACCGCGATCGTTAGCCTCTTTCTTTGTTCGGTCGAAAGGCCATGAATCCCAGGTAGCCCCACTAGCGAGTTTCTTATGGGATTAAGTTCCACTAGTTCCACTACTTCCTCCACAAACATCTTTAATCAACATGGTTAAAAAAATCACACTTCATTCCGTTGTAGTATAAAGAAAACACATCAATTTAGTAATAAGGTACCTTTCGTTTGCGATTCTTTATTTCTACTGGAAGGCGTAACCAAGCAGAGTATAGGACAGATTCATAGACTGTAACATGGGGTGAATGAATATCATTCTGTTCACAATACCCACTGACCCGGGCAAACGTCTCCTGGTTCTTCGGGTACCCTGCGACGCTAATACTTCCTTCTATGTATCCACCAGTCTTTCTTCCGGCTAAAACATCCATTAAGGTTGTCTTTCCAGCTCCACTAACACCAACTAGTGCTGTTAATATTCCAGGTCGAAAAGCACCGCTCACGTTTCGTAGTAGTTGGAGACGATCTTCTCCCAAGCCTTGAGCTTTCATTTCCTGGCCAAAAACCAACACCTCAATACGGTATTGGAATACAACAAGTTTAGAATGAAATAAAAACAAGCAAGAAAGAATGTACATACAGCAGGCATATCCACATAGTAGTTCATATGGTTGAACACAAGCGACAGAGGCTGGAAAGGCAAAACCATTCCTTTTTTCGATCGATGGTCCTCTGTGCTGGTTGACGCTTGTTTCAGTTCAATTTCATCACCTGTTGATAAGTATATAAATCAACAAAGTACTCGTAAATCGTATGCAAATGGTTATAACACAGATTTTTGTCTAATGAAGGCCACAAAGTGCTGTTAAATTGTATGCAAATGGTATCACCTTTAGATGCATAAGATTTCTTATTTTTGCTGTCATTTTCATCAATGGTTACAGTCTTCGAATCTCCCAAAGCTGAAATGACACGAGCCATGTCAACTAAGGCTTCATTATAAAACAAGAAAATCGCAATCCAATATAGACTTACGATTCAAGAAACTCAGTGCTGCAATGAAAAGAATGTTGAAAACAATCGAAAATACTATCAATGCAATAACACAAATCCAAAACATATAGTCTTCAGTATAGAAGCCCCTCGACTTAAGTAGGACTTTCCCAACAGTTGGTTCATGGAATCTGGGATCTGTATTAGGCTGCATTAAGAAGCATAGCGCGATCAAAACACGAATATGTGCCAAGATTACGAGGAAATGTACTAGAAACTCACGGCGCTCCATCTTTTGTCCAAAAATTCGTTCATGACAATGGCGTTTTGCCCGTAATTCATAGGAGAGACGTAAGGAGCCCATTTCATCCATGGCTGCAAATCATCTAACAACAAAATTAAGTTGTTTGTGAAGTTGTGGTGTAGTAAAAAGATTCGAAGTTAAAAAAAATGGATAAAAAATAGTACCTTTCGAAATTATAAAACCTCCAAGAACGAAGACCACAAGCAAAGTGAAGGTCCCAAATGTCAACGCAACAACCTGAGTTCTTCCAACAGCAGCAATGAATCGGAATAGACCAAGAGACATCTGATGTATGCTGAAGAATGTTAAGTACTGCCGGAAGAATCTGAGACATTATTTCAAAATTCGTCAAGAGAAATTGAATATATGTGATGTACAAAGAATCGAAACCATGAGATTGTCTTACCTTTCTGCTGAAGGGGCGAATCCGATTGTGTAGTACGTTAAAATAATCCATATAGCAGACTCCATAAAAGATACAGGAATTCTTAGTATCCAAATAGGCAAACCTAAAGCCCATGCCGGATAGAACAAGTAATCTCTTTGTTTATAGAACACTGGAAGCCTAAAAACGGTCATTGCAAGCTCGGCCATCCCATTAAACATCATATTCATTAGGCTGAAGACAAGTGCTCCATAAAATTTACCCCCGTCTATTATTCTACCGTGCGGCATCTCTGTTCTAAAGAACAGAGTAAACGCTATGATCGACATGATCGTTATTTGGGTGGTCTTGAAAATGTATAAGAACGAGTTACGTTTCATGAGCAACCATTCTCTCGAAAAGCAGGCACGAAACAGCTCCCAGTTGGAGATACCGTATTTTTCTTTCACCAAAGCAGCAGGGTGGACTTTAGTTCTATCGTATGGAGTGCTTAAATCTTGGGAAAGCTTCTGCCAAACGTGAAAGGAGTTGAAGGCCTTAGCGAACTCTGCAACTGAGACGAATTTGTATGACTGTTCTTTCTTGAACCAATATTGTGCCTGGTCTTTCTTGGATGTCACTTCTTGAAGAAAATCGGCAACTCCTTTCCGTTCAGGGCATTTGAATCCCATGTGCTCGAAGAATTCAAGCACGTTTTCTCGGGGACCTTGATAGATGATTTGACCTTCGGACAATAGGATAATGTCATCGAAAAGGTCATACGTCTCAGGGGCTGGTTGTAGTAGAGCGATGATCATTGTCGCGTCCAGGATGTGCACCATTTGCCTCATGTACTTGACAATCTGAAAGGTGGTGGAGCTGTCCAAACCAGTTGATATTTCATCCATGAAAAGTACTTTTTTCGCCCCAACCAGCATTTCTCCTGTGGAATGACGAACAAAAACACAGATCACTTACATGTGAAGTCAACCATTTTACGCGGGATATTTGGAAACATCATACCGGTTGTCACTCGTTTCATTTGCCCTCCTGAAATGCCCCTTCTCATTTCGTTACCTACCATAGTATCCGAGCATACGTCTAATCCAAGTAGCTGTTATTCGAGCAACAAAAGTTAGCTTTTTTACCTCACGACTGGCATATATACTTTAGGAGAATGTATAGAGGAGGAGAGTCACAAAAGCAAAACCTTTAGTACATAATCCGTGACCAAACTACTTCTTTGGCCCGAAACCGACGTAGCCTTCATGAATGCATCAATTTCAGGATCAGGCTTGATCCCAGCTTCTTTCTCCCGCCTAGATAGTTCTGCGAGCATTTCATATCTTGTGCCAATGCCCATACAACGACCAGAGAAATCTAAAGTCTCCCTCACTGTCAGCTCCCCGTGATGAAGGTCGTGTTGGCTGATATAAGCACATGTCCTTTGAGGAACGAATTCTCTGAATTCATGCCCACAATAAGTGATCTTCCCAGATTGCTGAACAAAAGACATCTTGTTAAATACTTGTGACAAAGAACGTAGACGGCCAAAAAACGAATCTTGAAATAGATACTCTTTAAAAGAAAGATACCCTTAAACTATCCTCAAGCTTCCCAGCGAGTGAGAGCAAGAATGATGTCTTTCCGGAGCCCGGAGGACCCAATAGCAAGGCTATTCTGATAAGTAAAACTCGATTTTAACATGAACTGAGAAAGTGAAACTATAATATTAAAGAGAATCAACACAAATTTCAAAAATTACCTTGATGGTTTGATAATCCCATTGACATCTTTAAGTATTCGTATGGTTTTTTTATTCGAAGGGGCTAGCCGTAATAGTCCCAAGACACTCTGTTATCCCATTACCACCAAGTACACATAAATTGAAACAGAAACAGAACGCTATTGTCACTTTCTTGAATGTTTAATAAGTTTGATCAAAGAAGAAAACATCCATAGCAAAATTGTTAATATGAAGAAGAATCGAATAGTGAATGGTTTCAATTTCCACCTAAATGATTCTTTGAGTATACCTCAATAGAATTCAGTACTGCATTAATCAAAGTGGGGAGTGCTCTTTTTCCGACATAAACATCTCCATCGACCGACAAATGCTCGTACCTTATCTCGATTTTTGGTGTATCAATCCCCACCCTACATGGCCATCATCAGAACATTTTACATCAAGAATCCATGGGAGGCACACGAAGATTAAACCGTCATCAACGTACAAACAGATCACCTATCGATGCGGCTCCTCAGCCTTTGTAGAAACCTCTCGTAGTCATCCTCTACAGCTTTGAGAATTCGATCCATCAAACGTTTCTTCTCATCATGCCCGAGCTTCCGTACGTCGATCTCACTAGCTTTCACCTCCCCATTTTCGAATAGCTCCATCAGCACGCCTTTTCGCAGCCGATCATACGTGGGCAGACGTTCTATGGCGGCCCACCGCAGCTCTTCCTCGTCGTCCTCTCTGAAGCTGTGGCTGAATGCGTCTGGCGGCGGCTGCCACATGTCTTGGAAGCTCAGCCGCCCAGAAGAGGTCATGCTCTGCCGACTACTGACTGTTCTAGCAAGATCGTCGCCAGCCAAAATCGCCGCCATGTTGCCGTTGCAACAATGTTTGATTTCGTGAGCAGATCGATGTTGGATTTCGCAGAAGCTGTATGTAGATAATAATATTAGTTCATCGCCGAGTTAATTTAGATCACAGAAACGGGGGGTTGTGGGTTTTTTTTTTCAACTTTCAAGGATTAAATTTGATTGCAAATCAAGAAAGTAATACGAGTGTTTTGCTGCAAGGAACCCGATGTTACAGTGCATGCTTTGGCCACAAATTCTTGTCCGAAAGCCGCGAATGTTAGTTGGGGAAGTTTGAATTTGTCAGTTACGGAAGTTTCGCATTTTTCAAAGTATAGACACATAACTAACTGAAACTCAGTAATGGGCTCCTTTGAAGCCCAAATTCAATTTTGGATAGGTGAGCCCATGTTTTTTTCCCTAAAACTAGCCCACCAATGATATCTTGATTCTTGAAACCAGATATCTGGTTTCTGTATCATGTTCCAAATAATTTTTTTTATTGAATATAATATGATAGAATATTTATATATATATATATAACATTGAATTATGAGTTAATTGGTAAAAACTCCCCATTCCATATGTTTAGTTAAGATTCAGTCCCTGTCAGATTTTTTTTTTTACTCCCTGATTCGAGAAAAGTTTGTATTTACTCCCTGGGCCTATAAGTTATTTTCTAATATAAAAATAGGTATAAAAAATTAAAAATTAGGTACAAATACATGAAATTTCAGTACTAAATATTTCAGATCTGGTATAAAAACAAGTTTTCTTGGTATAAATATTTTGTGTTATATTTCATCTCTCTAAAACTGAAAATATAAATCGTGATTTTTGTACTCCATTTGTAGTAACCCAGAATCCATTTTAAGATAATAATATGTTAAACATGATTAAGGGTTAGTAATTAACCAATTTCGGCATTAAGGGTTAGTAATTAACCAATTTCGGCGCTTAACAAATTAGAAAGATGATTTGACGAACGGAGCTTCCGTTGGCCATCGGACGGAACGATGGAGGGGCAAAACGGACGCACGTTTCTTGAGATACAGGCAGACATGAGGTGGCTTGATGACTAAGCTACGAGTTTTGACAAGTGTCAAACATGCAGGAAAGGACGCAATGAACCTTGAACGGACGCAACGTTCGTGTCCGGAAATTTTGGCTATAAATAGGGGTCTCCGGAGTTCATTTCCAAATACGAATTTCGAGTTTCCTTCTTCGATCAGTTATATATAGTGAGCTATATACTTGAGGGCCCTATCGGTTATAATAGAGGTTCTGGAATAACTAAGGTGTGGTTATAGTCATCCGGAACTAGCGACTCCAAAGGGCTATTTACGGACGAAGGTATGGTCCGAAAATCTATTTAAGTTTTGAGAGTACTTATTAGCTTAGTTAAGACTTATAGAACTTGTGTAGTGATACGGTGAACTTTTGAATATAGGCTTGGAACCTAGGATCTACTATACTTGAACTAGCCTAGAGGTACGTACACATTGACTGAGATTGCCAGCGAGTATACATGTTTATATGTTGCATTTATTTGGCATTATTATATGACATGATATATGATTTACCGCTTTCTATACTCATATGTCATGTGCATATACACGTTGAGCCTATACCTTGTTATACCTGATTATAGAGCCGCTTAGCTCTATACTCGATAGTCTGTCACTAAGAGTACCGCGACGGCGGGGACATGTATGTCTGACTACTCTGGTGTACTAGACGAGTGTGGTTGCACCCAGAGGTTGATCCGTGCGGTGGCAGCACTCATGTGGCACCGGTACTGAGCATGACTTTTCAGATGATCCTTTACCAGTCATCATGTTGCATGCACTATATACATATATTTACTCATGTTTATGTACTGGGCGTTAGCGCTCACGTCCTAGTTGTTATCTTGGATACCCTATTTTGCGGGGCAGGTCGCAGGATGGACGGAGCTGGTAGTTCAAGGCAGGACTAAGGAGCAGCCGAGCAGGAGCCTTGAGGAGTTAATTATACAGTAGGATTCGATATAGATGTATAATATTTACTTTTAAGTTTTTTTCAATATGGTTGTATCACTACAGTATTAAGCCTTGATATATTTTACTAAGCTGATATATAATTTATGGATTATGTTTCCGCACGTTTTACTCTGTTAAGTATTTTGCTGTATTAAGTTTAATGCATGCTATTAGTTGCCAGTTAGTAGGTGATTCCATGCAGGGTACTACACCATTTGAGGCAATTGATGCCATAAATATATAAATCAATACGTAAATTAAATATTTTTGTACTCAAATTTCTAAAATTAGTGCGCATAAATTTTTAATTTTTGTGATTCTCAAAATACTGATGTTTTTACTGATTCATAATGAACAAGTGCGTTAATATAAATATTTTGTACATAAACATGTATGTACGATAAGTTTTTATTATTAAGAAAGTTGTTTCAATGTTATACTCAAAATTTTAATTTTTTTACCAGATCTAAAATATTGGTTAATACTCAAATATCATATGTTTGTATCATATTTTTAACTTTTTGTACCCATTTTCATTCATGAAAATAAATGTGAGATCAAAAAGTTGAAACAAAATTTTTTGAAATAAAGACTGAATCTAAATTTATATATGAAATCAAGGACTGAATCCCAAGTTGTCCTTGAATTATTTTATTGCATTATAGTTGTAGAGTGGCACTGGGACGTCTGATTGGTATATATTTAAAATTTTACCTACAAAAATTGGAAAATAACCCAACTCTAAAGTTCGAGCCCATTACACTGCAAGAAAAGTGGAATCTTTCATTTTGAGAATTGGGTAAACTTGTATCGAAAATTCAAAATTGTATTATTTTTTTCCAAATCTAATAAAAGTAGGTTTTGTTTACTAATTATTAAGTTAAATATAAATTGAGTAATAAAAAATATATGATAAATAATTATAAAAAAAAGTAAAAAAACTGATTATTCTAATTATGTGAGTCGGTAATGTGGGATTTTTTTTATATAACTAAAATGGTCACTGTGCCATATTACGTGGTTTGCATTTTCTTTTTCAATCACGTTTTTGAAAAAGAAAAAAATTGAACATGGAGCTTGGAGGTACGTATCTATACCTATATCTATACTATCTATGCTATTTTATTAAAATTGAAAGGTTGGTACATTGATATGACCAACCTCTTTATTTGTTTGCCCTTTAGTATATATTTAATTATCAAAATTTTATTTTATTTTGTGTATTGATAACTAATTATTTATGAAAATGTTAATTTCACTGTATTTTTTTTGTATTTTTATGGATATTTATTTACAATAATGACATTTTTTATTTCACTGTTTATTATTTTATTTTTATTTTTATTTTCAGTTAAAAAAATGAACAACATGCGTCCGAGTACTAGTCTTAAGTAAGAAGACCTTATAGAAACTGATTGGTCTCTTGGTATGGTCACACAAAATTAATAATAATTTCTATTTATTTATCTATTTTCAAATTTCAAATTATTCGAAAAAACTAATGGAGCGAGAAATACCTAATAGAAGCAATGATTTTTTAAATACTTCTTATGGTTAGCATTCTTAACCCCCAAAAAATTTATTTTTCTACTATAAATTTATTAGATTTTTTTATTGAAATTAAGTATGATAAAAAAAAATTTCGTCGCACATCTTGTGTGTACAAATATGCAAAGTATATATATAATATAAGGATGACAATATCTCGTGTTTATCAAACTCGCCTGAACTTTTCATATGAAAATATATAGTTTCTTTATTATTAGTTGAATAATATAAAATATAATTTTTTTACGATAAATTTTTTATTAAAAAGGAAATCAAGAGTGGACTTTAATTACAAGATTTATTAACCAAAAAGAAAAACTACATCGCTCCCAAACAAACGAGGAAAAGGAGGAAATAACAAAAGATGTAAGAGAAATAATTTTAAAATTGTGATAATAATTTTTTGAAAATATTATTAACATAAAATTTACGTTCCTTTTATTACTAGATTTTTTCCTTCTATTCTTGTTTGCACGTTATATTCTTCAGCTTCAAGTTATTTTACAAATTTGTCATCATATTTGTTTGTGGTTCACAAGGTTGTTTATGTCATTTACTATATTTAACTTAATAAGATCATTAATATACTTAACTCCACCAAATTTAATAACCTTTTAGGTTGAGCGCATGGTGAAAAATGATGAGAAAGAATAAGGCTTATTTTTGGATCATTTGATGAATAGTGGAAGAGTTATTAATTGATGCGTGGTTATATTTGGATCCATGTGTTTGCAGTTTAATTATTTAATAAATGCATCTCATTTATCATAACCGTCTATTTGCTACATTTAGACGGTAATGAAAATGTTAGAATTAAATAACCATCTAATGGGAATTGATATTTTAAATATATATGAGTTGGTCCCTTTGTGAGACAATTTTTTGAATCTACTTCTATATGATGAATTGGATATCACAAAATTTTTGTAGGACACAACTTATTCTTATGGATAGACATAACGTTTCGGATAATATATAAATTTACAAAGTCCATTTCATTTTCATTTTGCAATCTTATTTTAATTTTATTTCAAATGGAATTGTCTCCCGTCTCCGCGTGCAACAAACACCCTTTGCACTTTTCTACTTTAAAATAAGTAATTTTTTGGGGGGAAAACAGTTTACAACACAAATAAATACACAAACATGAATTTATGTGGCAAAATATCTTTCCGTCCTTTCAAAAATTCCAGGATAAAAAGATAATGGGCTTCAGGGCTTAAAAACATGGAAAACTGAAAGACCAAAAACAAAAGAAAGAGACCGATTTAACTTTGAATCGGATAATCTACAAGCATCTATCCAGTTAATATGTTAAAGATTGAGTGATTAGAAGGAGTTTCTTCATCTCTTTTGGTAGTTGAGACATTTGATGCCAAAAGCAAATACCAAAACAAAAAACACCACAAAAACCAAATGCATCACACCAACCACGGGTAAGAAATCATGTTCATAACCAAAGCTCTGTTTAAGGTAAGCCTTCACTGTCATAACACCATCTCCAGGCACTTCTATTCCAGAAGTCAAGTCACCAACTTGAGACGTAACGACCCCGTACATCGTCCATGCAATCGGAGAACACCAGTAGTACCATCTCCACCATATAGGAATTTGCTGCAACATGCATACATGCTTTTTAAGTGAGTAAGCTCCATAAAAATGTACTCGACATATCGATGGAAGAGGGTGGACTAACCATATGTGGAACGAGGAAACCGGAGAACAAGTTCCAAAAGCTAACTAAGAATGATGCCACAACTGCAGCAATATGCAGACCGGGGGTCAGGGCGATAAGCATCATCCCATATAGGGTGAAGTAAACGAAACACATGAAGATGAAGTAATAGAACCAGAAGAATTTCCCCACGGTCCACTCGAATCCGATCATTGAGTACAGTATAACAGCGTAAATTACAGTTTGAATTGCTACATAAATCATCTCTGTTGCCACCTGCAAAGAATAAAAAAAGTTCCAAGTATTTGATACCAATAGTAAAACCATGCATATTATGAGTAAACTACATCATAAGATATTTAAGTAGTGTTTGGGAGAGCTTCTAGGAAGCACTTCTCAACTTGTCGTTAACAAAATTTCACAAAATTTTGTTAGTGAAAAGCTGATAAGTGCTTCCTCTCCCAAACACTGACTTAGAGGCACTTGTTACTTGAACACAAAAGTTTACGGTGAAACCACTCATGTATTCATTGTATAACTTCAATCAATGGATTTAAAGTGATTCTTGATACCTGAGAGATTGCATAAGGAAGAGCAGAATACATTCCAGCAGCGCGTTCTCGATGGGAAACTGTTCTCTCCACAGAAACAACACTTTGAACAGCGTTACTATTGCCAGCCCCGAGGAATAGAATAGCCGAAAAGAAAGCTCCCAAGAGATTCTGAAGATCTTGTTGTTTTCCTCTGTCAAAACAATTAATCTACTTAAACTGCCTGAAAAATGCAAGTTATTGCAAATATAGAAAGGCCAAACTTACGTTTTTTTCCCCTTGTTCCAGAAAATAATACCGAATACGATAGCAATTATAGTAGTCATGAACATTCGAACGGCATTGTACCGAGGATTCCTCCAATAAGACCAAAACTGCTTCCAGAAACAAGCTTTGCATTGATTAAGAAATGGTTGCGAATACTTTGTAGGGTAAAAAAGATCCTTGGATCCTGGTGGAGGTGTGCTTAGTTCTTTTATAAGTTGTTGGTTCCTCCTAAAAAATTGTAGTGAAGTGGGAAATGAGATTTAGATTACCTTAAAAATCGACAACATTATAATCAAGATAAAAGTTTTACTGTTTAACTTACTGGTAAAGTGATGAATTTGCATAAATATCAGCAAAATCGATTCCAAGTTGCCCTTCCATTGCTGGAGCGCTTATATCCAAAATCCAAGTAGCTGGATTGTACCCGTTTTTTATCTTAGGAACCCCAGGATTCACCTGTGGAGGAAAAAAAATACGACGGTCACCATTACAAGAACGAAACGATGTATGGAAATAACTTTCTTGATTTTTTCGAGACTAAGTTAGTATTTGGGAGAGCTTATATAAATCATTTCTTAGTTTTTTCTTAACAAAATTTCAAAATTTTATTAAGGGAAAACCGAGAAATGCTTCCAAAAAGTTCTCCCACCCAAAGACTACCTAAACTCACTTCAAAATATTCTATGAGCTTATGGGAATGGTGACCGAGTGATCCGGCATAGATGACTCGTCCTCCTCTCTTCATCAAAAGTAGCTGTACCAAATGCTCTGTTACAAGATGGATAGGTAGAATGATACAAAAAAAAAAGAGTAGTATGATAGTACAATACGTCATCAAAGGCTTCGAATATATCTATACTCGGTTGGTGAATCGTGCAGACCACGGTTCTGCCAGTGTCCACCGTGTTTCTCACAGCACGCATGACAATTGCGGCAGCTCTAGCATCAAGACCTGATGTCGGTTCGTCCATGAATATGATGGAAGGATTTGCAACCAGCTCTACCGCGATAGTTAACCTCTTTCTTTGTTCTGTCGAAAGACCATCAATGCCAGGTAACCCGACTAGCGAGTTTCTTATGGGGTTAAGCTCCACTAATTCCATTACTTCTTCCACAAACATCTATAGTGATCAACATAGTAAAAATAGGTATAATTTTTATAATCAATGTTTTGATCCATTGGAATATGAACATCAAGAAAGAGTGATGACTTGGTACCTTCCGTTTGTTACTGTTTACTTCTACTGGAAGGCGTAACCAAGCAGAGTACAGAACAGATTCATAGACTGTAACATGAGGTGAATGAATATCATTCTGTTCACAATACCCACTGACCCGGGAAAATGTCTCTTGGTTCTTCGGGTACCCTGCGATGCTAATACTACCTTCTATGTATCCACCAGTTTTTCTTCCGGCTAAAACATCCATTAAGGTTGTCTTTCCAGCTCCACTAACACCAACCAGTGCTGTTAATATTCCAGGTCGGAAAGCACCACTCACATTTCGTAGTAGTTGGAGACGATCTTCTCCCAAGCCTTGAGCTTTCATTTCCTGGCCAAAAACCCACACCTCAATAAAGTATTGGAATACAACAAGTTTAGAATGAGAGAAAAAAATCAAGAAAGAATATACATACAGCAGGCATATCCACATAGTAGTTCATATGGTTGAACACAAGTGACAGAGGCTGGAAAGGCAAAACCATTCCTTTTTTTGCTGTAACTGTGCTCGTTGAAGCTTGATGCATTTCAATTTCAAAGTCTGTAAACAAGTATATAAAACAAAAAAATAAATGTAAATTGTAAACAAATGGCATTAACATATATTTTGTCTCATCAATGCCACATGACACTAAAATCTAAGAGATATATTTGCAATCACCTTCGAATGCAGAAGATTTCTTTTTGCTGTCATTTTCGTCCATAGTTATAGTCTTTGAATCTGCCAAAGCTGAAAAGAGACTAAATATGTCAAATTAGGCTTCATTGTGAAAAAATAACATTGCAGTCGACTATAAACTTACGATTCAAGAAACTCAGTGCTGCAATGAAGAAAATGTTGAAAATAATCGAAAATGCTATAAGTGCAATAACACAAATCCAAAACATATAGCCTTCGGTATAGAAGCCCCTCGATTGAAGGAGGACTTTCCCGACGGTTGTTTCGTTGAATCGAGGATCTGTATTAGGCTGCATCAAGAATCAAGCATAGAATGATCAAAGCATGACTATGTACCACAAGATTATGAGGAAATGAACTTGGAACTTACAGCACTCCATCTTTTGTCGAGAAATTCATTCATAGCTATCGCGTTTTGTCCGTAACTCATGGGAGAGAGATAATAAGCCCATCTAAGCCATGGCTCCAAATCATCTATCAGCAAAGACAAGATTCAGATGTGGAATAGGAAAAGTCCCGAATTACAGATCAATTGATCAAGAATCTTACTTTTCGAAACAATAAAACCCCCAAGAACAAAGATCACGAGCAAAGTGAAGGTCCCTAATATCATTGCAACAACCTGAGTTCTTCCAACAGCAGAAATAAAACGGAATAGACCAAGAGACATCTGATGTATACTGAAGAATGCCAAGAACTGTCGGAAAAATCTAGAGCATCGACGTGACATTGGTCAGAAACATTAACGTCCGAACTGATGAGACAAAATTGAAAGGACCAATAATGTATTACCTTCCAGCAGGAGGAGCGAACCCGATTGTATAGTATGTTAAAAGTATCCATATTGCAGACTCCACAAAAGATATTGGAATTCTTAATATCCAAATAGGCAAGCCGAAAGCCCAGGCAGGATAGAACAAGAAATCTCTTTGCTTATAGAACACTGGAAGCCTGGAAACCGTGAATGCAAGCTCGGCCACCCCATTAAACATGATATTCACAAGACTGAAGAAAAGTGCTCCGAAAAATTTCCCTCCATCCACCAGTCTACCGTGTGGCATCTCTGTTCTGAAGAACACAGTAAATGCTATAATCGACATTATGGTTATTTGGGCACTCATGAATATATATACAAACGAGTTGCGTTTCATGAGCAACCATTCTCTCGAAAAGCAGGCACGAAATTGTTCCCATTTGGAGATGCCATACTTTTCTTTTACCAAAGCATCAGGGTGGACTTTGGCTCTATCATAAGGAATGCTCAACTCTTCACCGAGCTTTTGGCCGATGTGAAAGGAGCTGAAGGCCTTTGCAAACTCTGTAACTGAGATATATTTGTAGGATTGTTCTTTCTTGAACCAGTATTGCGCCTGATCTTTCTTGGATGTCACTTCTTGGAGAAAATCTGCAACTCCTTTACGTTGAGGGCATTTGAATCCCATGTGCTGGAAGAATTCGAGCACATTTTCTCGGGGACCTTGATATACGATTTGGCCTTCAGACAATAAGATAATGTCATCAAAAAGGTCGTACGTTTCAGGGGCTGGTTGTAGTAAAGCGATGATCATTGTCGCGTCCATGATGTGCACCATTTGCCTCATGTACTTGACGATCTGAAAGGTGGTGGAGCTGTCTAAACCAGTTGATATTTCGTCCATGAGAAGAGCTCGTTTCGTTCCCACAAGCATTTCTCCTGTGAAACCATAACAAAATAACATATCACAATATTTGATAAATCCACTTAGAAGCTCCAGTGTCATGTAGGTTGCGTTTGGATCGAAGGCTTTTCAAATATATTCCCTTCAAATCCACTGTTTTCATTTCTACGTAGTATTTTTACGTTAATTACGATGGATTTCAAGTCTATCCAATAATGAATCCATGTGAAATGTATTCTGCTTTATATAGATAATGAGTTAATGACTTGAGTAATGCATGAATATAAGATTTAATCTACTCTTTCATTGTTAACAATAAAATACAATCGAAATCTATGGATTTTAAATATTTCAATCCAAACGCAACCATAGAGAATTTAGTGATTTTATTTTATCATATCCGTGCTTTCTTTATATTTTTATTTCATATTTTGCACTTCTTTGAATTTATTTTATATTGATAATAGGTTTGAGCAGAATGTGGAAAATGTTTAATTTTGAAAACAAGATCAAACAATTGTTGTAATTGACTAGGGGTGGTTTTTCGGTATGTCGTACTAAAAATATTGGTATGAAAAAAATTCATACCGATATTGATAGAGAAATTCCGAAATTTTGGTATGGAAAAAATTCATATTGATACCGTATAGATACCGTAAAAAAATTCGGTATACCCAAAAAATGTTTATATATCGAAAAAATTTCGGTACGGTATGTCGAAAAGCGAGGCAGTTATTGACTACCCACCGCTTAGGCGGTTGAATTTTGCATAAATTAAATGATGTTTATACATAAATAAGCTTATAATATAATACAAATTATAAAAAGTACAAATAAATATATAAATACAACTAACGAGATATATAGTTAATAAAGATTCATCACCATATTAATACTAAAAAAAATTATTACACTATTATCTAACCTAGGGTTGCAAACGAACCGAATCGAGCCGAATAATGGTAAAATTTTAAGGTTCGAATTCGGCTCGATAAGAGTATATTCGAGTTCGAGCTCGATTCGAAATTCGATAATTTTAAATATTTTGGCTCGAGTTCGGCTCGAAATGAAGTTCGAGTTCGGTTCGAAATATTCGAACCTATTCGTGAACTATTCGGATATTATGGTTCGAAAGCTCGAAATGTATATATATTATTATATAATTATATTATATTAATTAAATATTAAAGCTCGCGAACTATTCGCAAACTATCGAACAGAGTAATTTCGGCTCGAGCTCGGCTCGAAAAAAAGTTCGAACATGTTCGAATTCGGTTCAAGTTCGATAAGCTCGAATACGAATCAAATATTTATCGAGCGAGCTCGTAAAGCTCACGAACACGTTTGGTTCGTTTGCACCCCTAATCTAACCTAGTGCGCGGCGGTTTGAGGAAGAGAAGTGGGCAGGACCTTGTGAGACTTGTTGGTGAATGGGTTGGATTTGGTTATTATTATTATTATTGTTTTTTGAAAGAGGTTATTATGTTTTGAAAATCAAGAGTTTTTAAAATTTCAATATTTTCATATAATAAAATTGACTAGGAATATATTCGATTCCTATGTTTGATTTTAGATTGAAACTGAAATTCCACTCAAATTTAATGCATCTAGATCTCCATAAATTCAATTAGGAATAATTAGGCAGCTACATTTAAATGGACTCATTAACTCGAGGAATCTTTTGACAAGTAAACGAGGGATTTGGCCGTGCTTGTGCAAGAATTTGTGATTGAATTTTAACACGTGTTAACATGGTAGAGTTTGGTACCACTGTATTTATTAGTCTTTATTTATTTGAATATGATTTCTTCTAGCTAGATCATTGAATGACATTATTAATTGAAATTTTTCCTAGTTAGTTAATTCAGATCGATGATTCTATCATTCTGCTTTTATTTATTTTGTCTTGCTTAAGTTAAATATTAGTTAAAAAACTAAACTAGTATTTAAAATAGCAAAAATTGCTTTTTTGGTCCTGTATGTTTGTCACTTTGCGATCTCAGTCTTTTATATTTTCAAATTTCAGTTTTAGTCCGCTATTTTTATTTTTTTTTGGCAATTTTAGTCATTTTTCCGACGTGGCGCTGACGTAGCACCAATTCAGTGCTGACGTGGAGCTGATGTGTACAGTGCCACGTAAGCATTTTCAAATAAAAAGGACCGAAATTGCCAAAAATCAGAACATACAGGACTAAAACTGAAATGTGAAAACATAAAAGATCAAAATCGCAAAGTGACAAACATACATGACTAAATTTGCAATTTTTCCTTTAAAATATTAGTTTATGAGATCAAAATCGCAAAGTGACAAACATACATGACTAAATTTGCAATTTTCCCTTTAAAATATTAGTTTATGTGAGATCGACTGGAATTTCAATCCGACTATTCGATAACTCAAGTGCACTTGCTGGTTTTTCTTAATCAAAAAGATTTTAATTTGCATCCAAAATTTTAGCCAGGAATATGAATATGTTACCTGTAGTCACTCGTTTCTTTTGCCCTCCTGAAATGCCCCTTCTCATTTCGTCACCTACCATAATATCTGAGCATACATCTAATCCAAGAAGCTGTAATTCGAGCAACAACAGTTAACTTTTACCCCCCCCTTCAAATCCAAAAAAAGACTGTATAAGAAGAATACTTTGGAGAATTTAAGGCACGAAAACAGAACCTTTATAACATAATCTGTGACCAAACTACTTCTTTGGCCTGAAATAGATTCAGCTTTCATGAACGCATCAATTTCAGGGTCGGGCTTGATTCCAGCTTCTTTCTCCCGCCTAGATAGTTCTGCGAGCATTTCGTATCTTGCGCCGACGCCCATACAACGACCTGAGAAATCTAAAGTCTCTCTCACGGTCATCTCCCCATGATGAAGGTCGTGTTGGCCGATATAAGCACACGTCCTTTGAGGCACAAATTCACTTAACTCGTGCCCACAATAGGTGATCTTCCCAGATTTCTGTATAAAAAAAGATCTTAGAAAATAACATAGACAACAAAATATATATATAAGTCTTGAAATAGATACAAGGCACAAGAAATGTACCCTTAAACCATCATCAAGCTTTCCAGCAAGTGAGAGCAAGAATGATGTCTTTCCGGCACCCGGAGGACCCAACAACAAGACCATCCTGATAAGCAAAAAAACACAATTAACCAAGAAAGTGATGCTCTTTACAACCGAAGGGTAGCAGCTGTGGGTTCTCATACATCATTAAAAAAAAACAGAATTTTAGAAATACCTTGATGGTTTGATGATCCCATTAACATCTTTTAGTATTTGAATGTTTTTTTTCTTCGAAGGTGCTAGCCGCAACAATACCAAAACACTCTGTGATCCATTGATACCACACATAATATTACTTTCTTGAATGTTATATTTATATATTAACTATTCAATAAGTTAATATCAAAGAAGAAAACACCCATGCATCTCAAAATTCTCAGTACTCAAAAAGAAAATCAAATATTCATGAATGGTTGATCCAAAGTACGTCTGATTATACCTCAATAGCATTCATTGTTGCATTAAACAAAGTGGGGAGTGCTCTTTTTCCAACATAAACATCTCCATCGACGGACAAATGCTCGTACCTTATCTCGATTTTTGGTGTATCAATCCCCACCCTACATATACATTAAGAATCCAATTCACATATAATTAATATATCATCATTCATGAATGCGCACACATGCATATATATCACCTATCGATGCGGCTCCTCTGCCTCTGTAGAAATCTCTCGTAGTCATCCTCGACAGCTTTAAGAATTTTATCCATCAAAAGTTTCTTCTCATCGTCTCCAAGCTCGCGTACATCAATCTCATGACTGGCTTTCACCTCCCCATTTTCGACTAACTCCGTAAGCACACCTTTTCTAAGCCGATCATACGTAGGCAGCCGTTCGATGGCGGCCCACCGGAGCTCTTCCTCGTCATCCTCTCTGAAGCTGCGGCTGAACACGTCTGGCGGCGGCTGCCACACATCTTGCAAGCTCAGCCTCCCAGAAGATGTCCCGGTGTGGCGGCGACTGCTGAATGTTCTATCCAGATCATCACCAGCCAAAATCGTGGCCATATATATATATCTGCCGTTGCAACGATCTCGGATTTCTCAAACAGATGTATATATGTCTGATTTCACCGGAGCTATATGTTAAGCTTGTGCAGAGTGAAGTTTACAGGGCATCAAGTCTCGGTATCAAGTAATTTATTGCAACGAGCATGGCCGTATAGTTAGGCCTGTGCATGAGCTAGGGGGAGTTTCATGAATCCGTCGACTCAGTTACGTTACCCATACTTGAAAGTGAAAGGAGCCTCAAAATTTTATACATATCGTGAGAGAACATGCACTTTAGATTACACGTTGAATTTGAAATCACGTAATAAAAAAAAAATTAAAAGTATTCAATTAATTTCATAATATGATGGTTAAAAAAAAGAGAAATATTAAATGTACACATTGAATTACAATTAAGTCACAATAGATTATGTGCATTCACGTGCGATGCACGTGACTCTTATAGTCTTACTAGTATATATAAAAGTCGATATATAGTAAGAAAAATGAGATCTATGTTTCTTTCAAAATTGTTGGTTAATAAAATTGGGTAGTGTTTGGAAGAGCTTCTAGGAATCACTTCTCTGGTTTTCCTTCACAAAATTTGGAAAAGCTGAAAAGTGTTTCCTAAAAGCTCTCACAAGCACTGCCTTAATATTGTTCTAGATATGTATATATTTGAAGTAATGATATATAGGAAAATTAAAAAATTATTCATGCACTTTATTTGAAAAAATTCTTTCAAAAGTACATTTAGGACAGTTCTATAATTTTGGGTTGTGTGTATCGAATGTGTAATATTCATTGTACATGTAGCATAACTCATTTATTTATTAGTAAACATAAAACAAAGTTCACCTTTTTCTTTTTTTCCTTGACTCGGATGCATCTTCAATCCGTTGGTGACGTGTTTCAATGTGTAACTTTGAATATTCTGAAACTGAATTGCTAGCTTATGGGGTACTTCCTGCAAATGCTTCTAAAATTAATATAATTGTCAAGATTGAATAAAGAAAACACGAGGCAACTAATCATTCTACGATACAAGTAAAAAGATACATTAATTGGGATGGAGAATTTTTTTGCATATTATCGACAAGCATAGAAGTACTACCGTTGAATAACATCCTGTTGATAAGATAAAATAAGTTCACTGAAAATGAAAAAAAAAATGTTTTAAATAACCAAAATGAAATTGTTTGAAAATTCTGCAACAAAAAACGATAGCAACAATATAATTAAAAAAAAATGAATGAAGCATGATGATCTTAATATAAATATAGAATCACAAAACATAAAATTCGATATTCAAATCTGTTGTGAGAGAAAATTGAAAAACGTGATATCCAAAACTTTTGGGAGAGATTTGAAATTGATTAATTCCTCCGGAACTTACACAACCAATTGCCTAGAACTTTTTATTTTTTTAACTTTAAGCTCTAATACATTCCATCTTCTAGATAAAAATCCAAGATGAAATTGCAAATTGCAATGGATATTTTCATATTTATTAGGTATTATATTATACATGCACAATATACATTTCCTTTTTACTTTTATTGGTCAAAAGAATAAATTAAAAATTTTAAAAATATGAAGGAGCTAATAGTATTAATAACGGTTTGCATTTCTTTTTTATTTACATTGCTCACAAGAATAAATTAAAAATATATATAAATGAGCTTATGTATTTGTTGCAGATTCAAGAACTTTCCACGAGAAATCAGATAATGAACACTCAAGTTAACACACACTTGAGAGTTGAGAATTTATAGTGGTTCAATTCGATATAATCTCATATTAATTAGTGGTTTTGGTAATCAGATTTTAGGATTATACTTTTCTTTAAATTATCAAAATTGGGTATTGATAATTCTTTTTTAAATTTTTTTTTTTTACAGTGTGTTTGGAATGCAGGATTTCAATGGGATTTGACGGGATTCGTAATTACAAATACCATAGGATTTCGAAATTGGATTGAAATTTGATGGAATTTCGTTGGATTTCATTTAACTAAATAAAATTCTTATGAAATTGATCGGATTTCATGAAATTTCATAGGATTTGAGTTTTAAAAATTATAATAAATTTTTTAAAAATTATATTTATATAACTTAATCATAGATTTCAAGTTTTCTTTGCAAATTTTACAAAATATCATTTATCTAAAAAATTATATTATCAATTCATAATAGTATATTTTAAATTCTTGTTATTTTTAAGAAATATTTATGAATTGCTTACTTAGATCTGCTGTCATTTTGACTAGTTTCATAAAAAAAATTATACTAAATTATACAAGTGGAACATACATATTAATTTACAAATGCATTTCAAAATTTTTATTTATATAATATAATTTATAGATATAATAGATAGAAAAAAAATTTATTTGATATAGTCAACGATCAATTACAATAAGAAATATTTTTGGATAGCAAAAAAGAAAAAATCAAACAAAGAGAAGTAAGAATAATTCAGAGTTAGACTTTAGATATATATAAATATTTTAGCGACAACAATAATAAAATAAAGAAAAAAAACAAATGATGATTTTATGGGCGTAACGAGAAAATCAACACAATAATAATGTTAAAGAATTTGGTTCATATATGTATAAATGATAATATAAATTAAAGTAATTAAAGGTCCTCTATATTATGAACAAACTGAATGTAGAAAATAATTTTAATATTATCGAATATGTTTAACATGAAAATATGAATTAAGAGAGTCCATTTACCTCTAAATATTCATGATTGATTAAAAAATGATAAAATTATTAGGGAATTCTTAATTGAAAATGATTCATAGATAGATGATTTTTTTATATTTTGAAAAAATAAAAATAAAAAAGGTGATCTATTATTTGGATGCGCCCAATTTCTAAAAATTCGACTAAAGCTTTCGAAATCTAAGATAATACAACACTGCTCATAATGCATGGATTGGTCGGCCGTAAACTTTGTCCAAAACCAATTAAAAAAGGAAGAAAAGTTTAAGTGAAAACGAGTACTAATTACGAGGAGCAAGCAAAACAAATCTTTACTATATAATCTTGCATCATGCCAAATTAGCTCCATATCTATTACTATTACTATTTAATAAAGTGAGAGGATGTTATAGTAACTATCTTTGGTATTTTTAAGTGAATTTCCAAACTTATCTTCCACCTAATAAAACCATTTTTAAAAAGCAAACGTATAATTCACTAATTTCAATATTTTGAAAAATAACTCCCATCATGTTTTAACTGTTTGAGGTTTTTTTTTTTAAAAAAATAATAACTGTTACATATATTTTATCTTCTAAAATGGTAAATTAATAATATATACATTAACAAACACACGCATTGCGTGTGCAAGCCTATTGGATCGAAAACGGTGTGTAGAGGGGGTACATACACACTTTTAAAAATTTTGAGCTACAATAGCTCGGTTTTTGAAATATTGAGCACCGATGAATTAAATCGAGTTTGGTTTTTCAAACTAAGGGGAAGACACTCGAAATATTCTTTCGTAGAAACCGATTAAACATTTTGTAAGGAATTTTGAAACAATGCAAGTTGAAATAACGAAAACGGTTTGGTTGAAGCATTTTATCAAACACTTTGTATGCTATGAAGAACACATAAAATGCTTCAACAATGCATCTTAAAAATCAGTAGTATAAGTAAAATAAATACGATAAATAGACTCGGATTTATTTATGGATGTTCGGATATTTCAACAAGTACTCCTACGTCACCCCTTCTTCCTCATCGGAAGGATATCACTAGAAGAATTTGATTTATACAACTCATTTGCACAAACCCACTTTGGTTTAGGACTTACCCACTGCCTAAACAAGAACTCCTAGCCACTCAAATAATTGTAGGCATCAATCTCACAATCCACATAATGTTTAACGTCTTTATATCAAGACTACAAACACAATCTTTAACGTCTTTGTCTTAAAACTCTCACTCAACTAATCTATGAATACATCTCGAGAATATGTGAGTGAGTTGAGTTCTCTTCAACTGATATACAAAGATTTCGGACAAGAAAAAGTGTTCTATAAACTTGGTTTGGTGTGAAGAACTTGGTAGTGAACGCTCATCTTTATTCTTGTTCTTCACACCTTGGGCTTTGCTCTCAATCTAGCTGATTTCTTCAAGTAGGTTTTCCATGCTTTGAATTTCCTTCAAAAGCTTGTATTTGATCTTCTAGATATTGTATTTATAGGCTCCAAGAATGACATATCTGTTAAACACCGAAATAGAGCCTTCAGAATTCTTTTGTACTATTTTCGGATCGCTAAAATGAATTAATTCCACTAAGCTGATCTTAGTAAAATGAATTTTGGATGTGAAACTGAACTTGGAATATTGTAGCAGTTTTGGTACGGTTGCAGTTTCAGCACTA
Organism: Henckelia pumila; assembly: GCF_033568475.1. Lineage (NCBI taxonomy): Eukaryota > Viridiplantae > Streptophyta > Magnoliopsida > Lamiales > Gesneriaceae > Henckelia > Henckelia pumila. The sequence continues at coordinate 16,741,530 of NC_133122.1, read as the reverse complement.
TATCAGTTGAGCAAACTTCTGTTTAGTAGCAGCCTCGGTTTGTTAACAGTTGAGCGCACCTTAAGTTTAGTAAATAGACTAATCTAGGAAAGTTTAAGTTTGGGTAGGTAAACTACTCTTGGCAAACTTCAGTTTAGGAGCGAGGCTGATCGAATAGCTTGAAGATCAACTGATCGAATAGCTCCGCATGATTCGTTGATATCTGGGCAAAGTGATGAATACAAAAGTTGTATCCCTTGATCTCAAATTTACAACGCCACAAGAATCAATCCATTCGAAGTTCATATACAAAAGCTATGCTCGAAATACCAAAGCTGCTCGAACTTCAGTTGAGCACGAAATCAGTTAAGTGCATATGATAAATCTAGTGCTATATCTCTTGATTAGTTGATTTCTGGGAAAAGTGATAAACATGAAAGTTTTAGTCTTTCTATTAGCTTTCTATGGAATCAAGAATCACTCAATTTTGTGTTTATATGAGGGAGATATTCTCAAAATACCAAACTATGCCAGAAATTCTGCTTTGCAGAATTTCAGTTCCGAACCAGCAAATTCAATGCAGTTTAGCAGCCTCTTAGGATCTGATTCAGTCTTTGACTTGTAAATATGATTTGTAAATCAATGTCTTATATTTCCCAAGCAGGGTGAGTTGTTCCATTCGGATAATCGAGCTACAAGATATGACCAAAATACAAGAACTACTCGAGGTAAACTGATTATGTTTTTTTGCTAGACTGATGCAATTCAGTTTGGTATTGTGACGTCAGTTTAACCAAGATAACATCCGTTTTTGCTCAACTGACGTAAAATAATATGTTCCAAATTGAGTTTTATATGAGTCGTTTTGGTGGCTAAACATTTACATTACTGAGCTGTGAGATATCATCGAAATACCAGAGTTCGCCAGAAATTCAGTTTAGCTAATTTCGAGTTTTGGCTTCCATCTTGAGTTAACAACTTCACACTAGAGTAAATATGTTAGAAACACAATAACAAGTTTTGTTATCATCAAAATCAAGATTGCTTGTGTTCTAAAAACCCAAAAAAGCCGCTAGTATCTATTATGCATTCATACAAATTCCCACTTCTTCGTTATAAAATTTTTGCAGGGTCGCTATTTTTTATTTCGAATTTTCGAGATGATTTTAACTTTTTTTGTGGTCAATTTTTTATTTTCCTTTTTAATTTATAATTTTTTTTAAAAAAAATGAAGTGAAAAAAGGAAGGAAAGAAAGAAAGAGGCAATAATTCCACTAGCAAGACAATGTTTAAAAATTATCAACACATGTCGAATTAAATGGGACAATATAATGTTCGAAAATAATAGTGTCACATTGTATACCAAATTCCTTTAATTTTATAGCGTAGTTAGAATTTTGATATCTTCGAAGTTTAATTTTAGATTATTTCCAATTAATTATTATTGAATGATTGTTTCTAATTAATCATATTTTCCCCAATTCCAAACCAATGTAGGTTAAGCAACTTGGATAATGATCTTGAATCTATGTATATTATGATCTTCGATTGCCACATAAAAATACATGTTGAACGTTGACATGTTTTCATAATTGAATCGGCAATTGAATCAGACAATCTTTAAAAAATAGTTCAACCAGAAAGTCAAATCGGAAAAACGTTATATTATATAAAATAATATATATATATATATATATTACATAATATATTAAAAATTTTAAAAATTTTAAATATGTATATAAATAATAAAAGTTATATATTTATCCAAGTTTAAAATCTAAACAATTACATGCAAATAAAAATAAATAAATGCATATATTACTAAAATAATATTTTTAACAAAGTTTAAAATCCAAATAATTATATATATATATATATATATATATATATATATATATATATATATATATATATATATATATATATATATATATATATATATATATAGTTTCTTTCAAGTGCCCACCTATCATGCCCACTACCATGCCACCAATGATGTGACGCTATTCTATTGGATGTGATAAAGATGTGATAAATTGATAAAAATCCTGTTCGAACATGTTACATCTTTTTAAAATTTTAATTATTTCTTATATGTCTTCAAAAAAAAATTATTTCTTAATTTATAGGTTAGAATTTTGTTTACCGTCATAATGATATGTTTAGTATAAAAATAAATCATTATAATATTTTTAGCCAATAAATATTAATTAATTACAAGTTAATAAATTTAAACTTGTGAGAATAATTTTTTTTTTGTCTTAAATATTATAAATCTATATTTGAAATTAAATTTAATGATATTTTTTAATTTTTAAACTTTTTATTTTTTTATTTTAATAAATTTAAAATTATTTAATTTATGACGGATCCAACGGGTCTAACCCGGATTGAACCCGCCGGGTTTGCGGGGCGGGGCGGGTCCAAAGGGAGGCGGGGCGGGTCCCGGGTTTAGCCAAACCCGCCCCAGACCTGCCCTGTTGCCATCCCTAGGGGCGGAGGCACCTATTGCCTTAGGGGGGGCCCTCCCACCCAAAAAAAAAAAGATTTAGTGTGTGTGTGTATATATATATATATATATATGAATTTCTTTCAAGTGCCCACCTATCATGCCCACCACCATGACCACCAATGATATGGCACTATTCTATTGGACCTACAGTTTATCACATTTTTATCACATCCAATAGAATAGTGCCACATCATTGGTAGGCATGGTGGTGGACATAGTAGGTGGGCACTTGAAAGAAACTCATATATATACATATATATATATATATATATATATATATATATATATATATATATATATATATATTGGCTTTGTTCGGTACTCTCTTTAATAGTCTTTAATGGGTTGTGCCTCATCTCCTTTAATATATAATACATTGGCTTCCCAAATAAAATAAGGTAATTTATTTTAAGTGGCGATCAAACTCTCTTTTTAACGGGATATTTGATTCATTTCTTCTCTTCGACTCTTTCGAGTAGCTGACCAACACAGTGACACACAACATCCAATTAAGATTTAAGGTCGTTTTGCCTTAAAAAAATATTTAAGGGCATTTCGTAAATGATTTCAGGTTTTTTGTGTATTTTTTTTCTTCATATCGTGTATTTTAAATCATTTTTTCTCAAAAAATTAGTTTTGGTTTCTTGAGAGCATATATTTCTTAATTCTTCTCTTTATTTTTTTTCTTGTTTTAAATCTTTGTTTTATTTAATTAAGGGACACCACATTTGATATCAATATTAGAAATACTAAAATTTATTGTAAAAAATGAAATTAGCATTGTTAATTTTTGCGTCTTTGATTATTTTTGTTTGACTATTTCTATCTGTTGAATAATTGGTCGAAAATATTTGTGGTTAACAATGTATATTTTTACTATATTCATGAATCATAATGTAATTTAACTGATAAAGATAGAGTAGATAGTCATAAATCAACTAGCAGAAAATTGAATGCAATGAATCTCGTTTCATCTACTAAGTTTTATCCAAAAAACTTTGCAGAACATGAGACGCTGCAATTAAGAATCCAATTTTAGCATTTTGATCATGTTCAACAACTTTTTTATATCATAACTCACTCGAAACTTATTTAATTGTTTAGATCTTGAGATAGGTTTTGGCTCAGTCCCCCTCTCTTGTTTTTCTTTTATCATTTCTAATAATATCTCTCTTTTTTTTTCTTTTTTTTTTTTAAAAATAAATTCAAAAATCTATCCGCATGTGTTTACGCTTCCAGTTTCTTCTTTCTTGGCCCCCCCTCTTACGTGATCCTGGCTCCGCCCCTGAGAATAGCCACTAGTTCTCGGTCAAACCGGCCGGTTCAATCCGGTTTTAAAAGCATGGTTTGAATAGAATTTTTAAACAAAAACTTTAACTTGTGAGACTGTCTTACAGATTATTTTTGTGAAACAGATCTTCTAATTGATCGGATTCATGCAAAAATATTATTTTTTTATAATGTCAAAATATTACTTTTCAATCGATCTAATCACATGTCTCACATGCGACCTATCCAAATTTTTATCAGTACTGCATGTCCATCGGGCTCTAGTATTTGAGGACATCAATTTAGATATGTAATATATGATTGAACTAGATGCTTTCTGAATATTTGACTTGTTGAATAGATTTTGTATCAAAAAATTTTATCATCCCAATTCCCAAAGAATCTATTCTCATCAATCAAAAACTTCCAATCTTGTAATGGAACTCCAAATTGTTCTTGTCAATAGAATTGAGGATGATTTAGTAGAATAAATCTGTACAGTTTTTTTTTAATAAAAACATAGCTTCCATCAATAACCTATTATGTTAACGTATGTGTCGTTAATTTTCACATACTAGTCCATCCGCATAAATTGTGTGCTGTTAAAATATGGATATTTATTTATTTATTTTGTTATTATATTTTTCTTTCCAACATATTTAAATTTAAAATTAAAATGGAGGTACGAAAATTGGATAAAATCATGGACACATGAAGTTTGAACTAGAGAGAAATAAATTTGTTCCTCTTTTTTTAAAATTTTTTCAAAGAGGGTATTTTAGATATTTCGTCTTTGATTTCACCAAAACAATTTTAATTTGGTTACTAAGTTGTACTCTTCTTGATAAGATAGTAAGATGTAGGACCATGCATTGAGGTTAATTTTACAACAAAAATAAAAGAGAAATTAGTTGTAATGTGTAGGACTGAGCGTTTGTCGTTTTACCAAAAGTTAGCTGATGGTAATAGTGCAACTCAAATATTTTAAATTGTACAGCAGCCCAAGCATCATGGTTCGATCGTTCAACCAAGCAAGGACAATTATTGTACCCCAAGAATCTCCTTCCCAATATGTTGAATCTTATATTTTGGTGATACAAAACAATACATCATTGTTATAGATTGTGTTGCCTTCCTTGTAATACAAGTATCAACCGCTCGTCCTGGAGTAACTAGTGTCAATCGCTTACTTCGAAGAATAGAGGTATCGACCGCTCACAAGCTAGACCTTGACAAGCTCCTCAACCGGTCACACAACTCACATTTCTCGACCGATCACTAGCTCAACTATCTACTCAGCTCGCTTCACAAAAATCTCCTCGACCGCCTCACATGCAAGAATATATCTTTCAACGGTCAAAAGGAGAGACTTTAAAAAAATACAACATTTATTAACTGCCTAAGATACTTATGAGTAAGCCAACAAGGAATATTGGAACTTAACTTAAAATGATTACTGAGGCACTTGTGTTTAGTATCTAATTGCAACTTTTACCTTCTCATATAGAAAGTGTCCAAATCAAGCATTTATTGAAGACTACACTCATCAGAAGATCAAGCTATTTTGCATTAAATATGTTGGGACTTCCTATGCAAGAAACAACAGTCAAAGGACAACTACATTTATTGACCACGTACAATAAAGACGTTAGAAGTATGGGAACTATATATTGAGATTGCTCGAAGAAGAACTAATGAAGAATAGTCTGCGCAATCTTTATAGCAATTTATCTGAGCACTCATACTCAATCTTATGTACTTTGCTCACTTCAACTCTCGCTTAAACAGAAAGCTATTAGATCTTATTGAAATCTAGGAGTCCCGAGTTAGGCGATATTTAAATCCTAATATCGAAGTGAGTGTGTTACAAGACGTTGTAATAATCAAAATCTTTTAGTGCATTCCTTCATGAGTGGAAGAAGAAGAGACGTAAATGGATTCAACCTTCGAACTTTCATAACCACTGCTCTACTTACATTTCTGCACTTTAACTTACTGATCTTATCTGTGATTTGTGAGACCTCGATTCTAAACATCTAATCTCGGGATATACAATAATTAAGCATAAGAGAATCCAAGATTTAAAATCAATCAAATATTTTTTTTATTAAATAGTGCTCGCTCGATCGGTAAAACATTACCGATCGAGCAGGCCATAAAATCCAAGTCTCTGCCGAGACTTATCAAAGCCCTCCGCTCGATCGGTAAAATCTTACAGATCGAGCGGACACAAAATGTCCAACATTCTGCCTCAGCTCAGGGGTGCTCGCTCGATCGGTAAGATTCAACCGATCGAGCGGGCACAAATCTGCAGAAAATAAAACAGATATGCTCAACTCTATTCAACTCCAAATCTTCAAAACTAAATTCATTTGACATGCATAAATCATCCAAACATCATACATAGTCCAAAAGAAGTAGTTCTAGAGTTATACAATCTCAAACTATTAGAACATGCTTCAGTCTAGCCTATTCAATGCGATACAATACAATACAAGTACGAATCCAATCTAAGTTCGATTACAAAATCAACTTCTAAAAATGCCAAGGCCTCACTCTATCAACTCGACCACCTATCCATGCGATCTCTGACTCGGTCCTGCCACACCTGTTGCCAAGCACACATACAAAGACAAGACAACAGCCGGATAATCCGGTGAGAATAATATTCCCAGTAAAAGAGACTAGCACGCAATATCAAATAAGCATCTCAAACGAAATACATCGACTTCCAGATACTCAAATGTCAACCATGCAAATTCAATACAAATCAAAGTGAAATGCATGTCTTTAAAACTCTGGGATTATCAAGTCCGGATAATCAAAAGGTAATCAGCTCTTCTCTTCCTCTATTGGGATCCCGAGGGTGAACTATCACACAAAATCGCACCGACCCTTCACTCGGGGTGGATAGTGTATAATTCAATCCTCTATACTCTGAAGCAACTATATAGAGTTAAGTCGGTCATTGCAGTAAATTGCCTGTCAATGCCGCCTACTATAGTTCTCAGAACGTCTAACTCAAAATGAAATAAATCCCAATTTCAGACTGGCGGCATAACGGTTATATTCTGATAAACCGAAAACGCAGACAGCATCATAAAAACGATATCAACTCAATACAAAGCCCAAACAAACAACAAAAGCTCAAACCCGACAAATCTAAAAATCCTCATTTTCGAAAATGGCTTCCAAAAATCATAACAAATCCGAACGACGCTCTATTTCGAAACCGACAGAGAATAAACGATCAGAACTCTGCCTAGATCAACGTACTAGAAACTCAATCGATTCTAACAACATCCCAAAACTAGAATGTATCTGATCGTAGAAAAACTTACGATAGAACGAAGCTCTCGCAGCCGTGATCGCTAATCTGCCTTCAAAAATAAATTCCAACGGACGGATCGAGCTCGGACTGAAATCTAGAAGCTCGAAGAACTTGGAAGGCGCTTCAATGGAGGGAGACGTGAAGGAGGAGGAGGATGAGGTGAAAAAGAGAGAAAAAGCTTGCTTAAATATCTAACAAAGTCCAAAATTGCGTTTTAGTCCCTGAAAATTCCAAAATTTGCAAAAAGGACCCTGATCAAAATCAAGTCGGCTCTTGAACTCTGGAATCTCCGATTATCTCAAATAAAGTCAATTAAGATAAAATCGGGGCGTTACAATTCTTCCCCTCTAAGAAAAGATTTTGTCCTCGAAATCAAACACTGTTCCAACACGAACTGTGTCTCTCAAGTTACTCCTTCAAGTCCGCCAATCAAAATTCGACTCATTCTCGTCGGCAAAATCCTCATCTGCTCAGTCACAATCCGAAACATCTCTGGTTCCAACTCAAGCATAACATCTAAAGTTCGACTCGTCTAATCTGGTTGTCCGTCGTTCTGAGGATATCGAACTGAATAAGTTAAAATCAGACAACAAAACCTCATCGAAAACTATGCCGAAAGAACGAGTGCATCAAGGATCTCTGTCTAAACTGACAGACTTTGGCAAAACATGACATCTGACGACCTCTGACAAGATATCAATTCTCTAATCTTGACTGAAAGTCATTAAGTACAGAAAACGGTAGCAGAATCCAAAAATCGGTCAATAGAAGTCAGATAGTAGATAAAATAAGAACATCTCAAAACATCTGTTGTTGCATACAATTCCTCTGATTAAGATTCGCAGTCAGAAATCTCATACAATCTAATCCTCTTCTCTGCCTCCAAATTAGTTCCGTCTGCGAAAATAAATACTCCAACTCTTAAGATTAGAAAAGATCACGAAAATTTCCTCATAAGACACTAGATAACAGATCTTCTAATCAATAAGATCTCTGCGAGCTCAAAGTCCAGATTCAGAAATTGAGTCTCGAGCGTCTTCAGCTGTCTCGATGTCCAGACTATAGCGCGATTCCTCTCAATAAGAATACATCCCCAAAATCTCGATAAGAAGAGAGCGCTGATCGACACAAATTCCATCATCAAATCATACAATCGAAGAAGACCATTCGAACCAAAAAGAATCCCGACATCGAAGAATAACATACAACTGCTTGGTACCACAATCTGCTATACGATTCTCAAAAGCTCTGAAAGATTAGTACAATTCTCATTTCAAAAAGGTAAGAAATCAACGATAAGAATTCCTAGTCTCAACTAATTCTTCTGAAAGATCCGGTTAAAAGAATTTACCAACACTACTGGAGCATTCGACAATTCAAACGATTCAACAAAAGTTTAGAGGCACTCTAAACATAAAACAGATTTTTCAATAAGAAGGCAAGAGACTCGCCAGTATCTAACAGTCCAATAAGAATAGAAAACCAAAATCGAATGTTACCTGATCTATCATTATCGGGTACAGCCTGAGTCTGCGGATCCTCAGACAGAGCAAAAACTCGTGTCTATTGTCTGGGAGACTGGTTCGCATACTGATTACCTTCCTGTCTATTCTGCTGCTGAGGTTGGAAAGAGTGGACAGTAGGTGCTTGCTGCTGAGGCTGAGCTGTCTGTCTCAAAGAACTTCCCCTCTGAGCTTGCTCAGGGACACGCTGAGGACACGCTCTGGCAAAGTGTCCCGCCTGGTTACAGATATAGCAGCTTCCAAAAATAACTCTAAACTGATCAATGGAGTGACGACCTCCGCAGTTGGCACAAGACATTCCTGACTGACCCGAACTCTGTCCCGATCCAAACTGTCTCGAGCCACTAGAGCTCGAAGAACTGGTTCCGTGCTTCTTAAACTGCTTTCCTTTCGGATGATAGTAATCCTTTCTATTACCTCCACTGCTACCACCCTTAGAACTCTGTGGTTGATTCTGCAATTGAAAGGACTGATTCTGGTAATACGATGGTTGGTTCTGATATTGAGAAGGTTGTGCCTGGAACTGTCCTTGCTGCTGCTGAGGCACAAACTGACCTCCTCTCTGTCTCCACAAACCTGCTTCAGCTCCTTTTGCGTGATTCATGGCATCCGCAAAATTATCTGGCCTAGCAGTGTTTACCGGCGTGAAGATATCAGGGTTCAGACCATTAATGAACTGGTCGGCTTTAGCTTCTTCATTATCAGCGATATGCGGTGCAAAACGCAACAAACTATCGAATTTGGCAACATACTCTTCAATGTTCAAGTTCCCTTGCTTCAGATTGGCAAACTCTGCTACCTTGTCCTTTCGGTTCAAAACAGGGAAAAACCACTTATAAAACTCAGACTTAAACAGATTCCAGTTAATAGTTGTACCTCGGTTCTCCATGGATCACTTCGTCATAATCCACCAGTTCTTTGCAACACCACGAAGCTGATGAATGACCAACCTGGTTCTGCGGTCATCAGAATAGTCAAGGGAATCGAACAACTGGTCAACGTCGTCCAACCAACTCTCATAGTCAGCTGGATTTTCTGTACCCAACAACAAGGGCGGATTAAACGACTGAAACCTCTTCAGCAAGGTTTCCATCGGCGTCGCTGTAGCATCCAACTGATCAACTTCAGTACTAGCTTGCTCGGTTCTCCATGGATCTCTTCGTCGTAATCCACCAGTTCTTTGCAACACCACGAAGCTGATGAATGACCAACCTAGTTCTGCGGTCATCAGAATAGTCAAGGGAATCGAACAACTGGTCAACGTCGTCCAACCAACTCTCATAGTCAGCTGGATTTTCTGTACCCAACAACAAGGGCGGATTAAACGACTGAAACCTCTTCAGCAAGGTTTCCATCGGCGTCGCTGTAGCATCCAACTGATCAACTTCAGTACTAGCTTGCTCAGTCGTAGGAATAACTGGCGGTGGGTTCCTGTTAATAACTCGTCAAGGACCCATCTGATAATCAAAGATTAGGACACAAGATATCTCAATCGCTGCAATCGGTGTCCTTGAAACCTCTCGGAATTCCGTATACAGGTGAAATGTAGTTCATATCTCAAATAATTCATGCTTTACAATTCAAATCACAAAATCATGTAATTCAAATAATTCTCAATTAATAAAGCATGTTCGCAGGGTATTTAAACAAATCAATTTAAATAACTCAATCACATGCGAGAATTCAATTCATGTGGACTCGATCTACCCCGCTCACTTCTAAATTCAGTCCAAGAATCTTATCGCTCTGATACCACTTAATGTGAGACCTCGATTCTAAACATCTAATCTCGGGATATACAATAATTAAGCACAAGAGAATCCAAGATTTAAAAGCAATCAAATATATTTTTTTATTAAATAGTGCTCGCCGATCGAGCGGGCCATAAAATCCAAGTCTCTGCCGAGACTTATCAAAGCCCTCCGCTCGATCGGTAAAATCTTACCGATCGAGCGGACACAAAATGTCCAACATTCTGCGTCAGCTCAGGGGTGCTCGCTCGATCGGTAAGATTCAACCGATCGAGCGGGCACAAATCTGCAGAAAATAAAACAGATATGCTCAACTCTATTCAACTCCAAATCTTCAAAACTAAATTCATTTGACATGCATAAATCATCCAAACATCATACATAGTCCAAAAGAAGTAGTTCTAGAGTTATACAATCTCAAACTATTAGAACATGCTTCAGTCTAGCCTATTCAATGCGATACAATACAATACAAGTACGAATCCAATCTAAGTTCGATTACAAAATCAACTTCTAAAAATGCCAAGGCCTCACTCTATCAACTCGACCACCTATCCATGCGATCTCTGACTCGGTCCTGCCACACCTGTTGCCAAGCACACATACAAAGACAAGACAACAGCCGGATAATACGATGAGAATAATATTCCCAGTAAAAGAGACTAACATGCAATATCAAATAAGCATCTCAAAAGAAATACATCGACTTCCAGATACTCAAATATCAACCATGCAAATTCAAGACAAATCAAAGTGAAATGCATGTCTTTAAAACTCTGGGATTATCAAGTCCGGATAATCAAAAGATAATCAGCTCTTCTCTTCCTCTATTGGGATCCCGAGGGTGAACTATCACACAAAATCGCACCGACCCTCCACTCGGGGTGGATAGTGTATAATTCAATCCTCTAGACTCTGAAGCAACTATATAGATTTAAGTCGGTCATTGCAGTAAATCTCCTGTCAATGCCCCCTACTATAGTTCTCAGAACGTCTAACTCAAAATGAAATAAATCCATTGGCTCAATATGAATGCAATGCAAATCATAACTCATTCAAGTAAATCAAATAACATGCAAGTATGTGATTTTTCCGGAACACTCGAATCAAGTCGGATTCGAGTTAATCATTTCATTCCAGTCTAAGTCATCTTATACCTATTCTCAAACGTCGAGGCTCCAAACCTGGAAACAACAACAATTCCTCAATCAAGATTCAATCAAACTTCCTCAATCGATAATAAGAAATCGATACTATATCGGCTACAATCTTCAAGCTGCACAAAGCTGCAATCTCGCAACTCCACTGGCCTCAATAAATCTGTACGGAGACAAGAGAAGATCAACAACGATGATCAAACTCTATAGCCAAATATCATCAATTCAAAATGGTTCAAAATCCCAATTTCAGACTGGCGGCATAACGGCTATATTCTGATAAACCGAAAACACAGACAGCATCATAAAAACGATATCAACTCAATACAAAGCCCAAACAAACAACAAAATCTCAAACCCGACAAATCTAAAAATCCTCATTTTCGAAAATGACTTCCAAAAATCATAACAAATCCGAACAATGCTCTATTTCGAAACCGACAGAGAATAAACGATCAGAACTCTGCCTAGATCAACATACTAGAAACTCAATAGATTCTAACAACATCCCAAAACTAGAATGTATCTGATCGTGGAAAAACTTACGATAGAACGAAGCTCTCGCAGCCGTGATCGCTAATCTGCCTTCAGAAATAAATTCCAACGGACGGATCGAGCTCGGACTGAAATCTGGAAGCTCGAAGAACTTGGGAGGCGCTTCAATGGAGGGAGACGTGAAGGAGGAGGAGGATGAGGTGAAAAAGAGAGAAAAAGCTTGCTTAAATATCTAACAAAGTCCAAAATTGCGTTTTAGTCCCTGAAAATTCCAAAATTTGCAAAAAGAACCCTGATCAAAATCAAGTCGGCTCTTGAACTCTGGAATCTCCGATTATCTCAAATAAAGTCAATTAAGATAAAATCGGGGCGTTACATGATTAAAGTATATAATTATCACTGAAGTACTTGAGCTATTTTCGCATTTTTAAGTTGTTTATATAACTTCGGAAATTGAGAATATCGGTTGAGTGAACTCACATTCGCTAAAATCTTTTTTTTACCAAAAATATTTTAAGAGTGTGTATTTACCCTCTACACACACAATCGATCTACAACCAGTGGTATCAGAGTTGGTTGTTCTTGAAGAGCATTTGAAATTGGTTTTATCTTAAAAATTTGTTTTTGGAGATTTTTCTAACACATAAATACATAGTTGAGAATTTTTGGCAGCTTGTAGCGATTTTGAGAAAAATAGCATAACTCCTTGCTCGAGTGTCCAAATGACGAACCTATTTTTGCATTGCAAACTAGACTCGTATAGGATCACATCGGTATTAAATTTGTAGCCTGATATTGAACGAGAGAAAGAAGTTTATTGGTTAAATGTGAACCATCCATGTGTGCTGCAACATCTATGTATGGACAATAGTTAGTATTTTTGTCAAGAAGCTCAAGGATGTTGAACTCATTGACCGGCTAAATCGGTGTGATATAAATCTACTGGCAAGCGTACCAGGTCAAGTAATAGTAAAGTGGACAGAGAGTCCAAGTATCGATCCCACAGGGACTGTTGTCAATTCTCAAGAATTAATTATTTTACTTAATCTAGACAAAATAATAGAAGGATTTTGAATTAAATAAGATAAGAATATAAAATAAAAACTGATTAAGAAATAAGAATAAAAATAACTAAAGATAAAAATAATTAAAATAAAGACAACCAAGACACACGTAGGTACCGAACAAATCACGTAACATGTAGTCGATTCAAGACTCAGATTTAATCTTAATTCACGGGAATTCTCCTAATTTGTTCAAAGGTCTATTTCTAGAACAATCAAACCTATTCAAATATTGATGAACTAATCTTTCGTAATTCTAATCAAATTTGAATGCATTAAATATTTGTGAAAATTCAGTTTACACCTAAACCGCACACTGAAACCGAATTCTATTTCTAGTCGGTTTTACAATATGTTAATTATCAGAGTGATCAAAATCAAAACCTCCTCTGTCGATTTGGAATTGATTAACATGCAAGCAAACAGTTGATCAGACTATTCACAAGATAAATATAAATCTGACAATCAATAAAATAAAATCAACTCTAAAAAATCCCAAACAAACATCCAAGTTTTCTACATGAATTTGTTCGGCCCAATCACGCCGTCTTGGTTGAAAATAAACTACTCAATAATTAAAAATAATAATTCAAAAATAAAAATAAAAAGAAGAAAAGAAAAGAGAAATCTTCTCTCTCAAGCCTTGTAGTCGCCTCCTCTTGCGTTGTCTGCGCTCTGGAGCTTCCGAAACCCTCAAAAATATGTTATATCTTCTATATATATGGTCCGGGACGCCTACCAGTTAATTTCCTCTCAAAATAAGGATTTTTCGAAACACATATGACCCCCGAACACGCGCGCGCGTGGCATAGGCCTCGCACGCGCGCAGCACATAAAAACAGAAGGCTGTACGTCGGACTCGCGCGCAGTACAAAAAATCTGCGCCGAGCGACAATTTTCAAAAATTCATATCTCGAGATCTAGCCGTCGGATTGAGCTGAAATTTGGACAGCAGCTTCAAAACATCTTTAACCTTAATCTGAACGGTGGAGATTGGATTTCAATGTCTCTAAAATTAAATATGATTTTTCGATCAAGGCTGCTCCGTAATTCACTCTTCAAAATTCCATTTTCCTACAAAATTAACCCAAGGAGTGAAATACATACACATGCACTAAAACACATAAAAACACATAAAAATAATATGAATGCACACAAAATAGACATAAAAATAACATGAAATAATGCATACAAAATGCACTTATCAACACCCCCATACTTAAACCTTACTCGCTGTAACGCCCAGAAATTCGGCACGTAAATCCGCATGCATAACTAGGGGATTTAATAATTTTAAAATAATGTGAAAATGTGTTAAATTAATTTTATATGTTATTATATGAATTATGTGATTTATTGGCATGCTTTAAATATTGGTTCGGCATTTAAATCGGTATGATGTGATTTATGAATTAATCTTAGAAAATTTATTTTATGATCGCGTAGGCGGGACCGTGGACGGACGAAATACCAAAATATTTAGCCAAAAATATTTTATGAGTTTTATGAGCCTTAAAATAATATTTTAAGGTATTTTGTCAAGAAAATTTTAGTATTTAATTATATATTTATTTAAGGGTTTATTTTTAGCCAAAATTAGCCTCTTTATTGACTTTTATTAATTTTTAAAATTAGCCTATTTAATAATTTCGAGATTTGGAGTTATCTTATCAGATTATTATTATTATTAGAGAGTTTTAATTATATTTTTCTATGGTATATTATCTATATTAATTAGTTAATATTTATTATACAAAAATTTATTTAAAAACCTAATCCTACCCCTTTAAAAAATAAAACCTACGCCAAAACTTACCTAGCCGCCTTCTCCACCTCTTCTCTTCCCCATCTCCACGCTCCTCATCAGATTCCTAGGCCACCATAACCGACCTTTGAAGTTTTATCAAGTTTTGGTTCTTCGTTCGTCGTCCGGTAACCGAATACGCGTCGGAATCAACATTTTGATCAAATATTCATCAAGGCACGTTTGATTTCCATTTTTTTTACGCCATTTAAATCATATTACAAATATTTTATGCTTACCAGATCTGTTCTTGCATGTGTTATGATCTAGAAAAGAAAACATTGAAGTTCATGCATGTTCCTCACGTTTTTCATGCGCATGGCCGGTTTCCTTGGTGTTTTCTGCGTAAGGCTGGTTCGAGGGGCTGACCAAGGGCTAGGGGTCTGATCTAGGGTCCTTAGGGTCGGTTTTGGCTAGGTGGTTCATGGCTGGAAGGGCTGGAGCCATCCTGGAGTTGGCCATGACAGCAGCTACGCGCGAGCAGTGACATCTGTTGGGTTTAGGGGGCTTGGCCGAGCCATGCATGGGCTTGGCTCGAGCCAGGCCTGGTCTTGGGGATGCACTTGGACCCTGGGGTGGTCCAGATGTCGGACCTCCGGCCATGGGTGGCCGGAGCTGGTCGGAAAGAGCTTGAGTTCAAGGGCTGCTCCAGGGGGGGTGCGCAGGGCTGAGGGAAGAAAAAGCCAGCCATGGCCGAGCCATGCACTGCAAGGTTCGAACCATGGCTGGACCAGGAAGGACCCACAGGACCCTGGGGTGGTCCTGTGGGCGGAGCTCCGGCCAGGGGTGGCCGGAGTTGGGCTGTAGCAAAGGGGAAAGGGGTCACTGCCGTGAGGAGTAGAAAGTGGGAATGGGGAGTAGGTCACGTGGGTCTGGGTGTTCTTGGGCCGGGCTTGGGTCCTTGGATCCGGGTCCGGTTCGTGTCTAAAATGATGGGTCAAATAATTTTAGTCCGGGTCTAGATTTTTATTATTTAGGCTCGGGTGTTTTTATTTTAATTAAATGAGAGATTAATTAACAATTAATGGGTTTGGGCTTGATTAATTAATAAATTGGACTAGTTTAATGGGATTAAATGATTATGAAAGCGAGCCACTAATTTGTCATAGACCGTGTGATCCATGAGAATTATTGGGCCAAGTGGAGTCGGGTTAAGTAATTTTATCGGTCTAATTTATAATTAATGGGTAAACAATGCTTTTATTAATTAAATTTAAGTTAATTAGTTAATGGGCTTAAATTATATTTTAAGTGAGCCCATTAGTTTCTCTTGGGCTTGAGGGCCCAAGAAGCTTAATGGGCCAGGTCAGGTTGGGCTTTTGGATTTTTGAGTTTAAGTCTAGCGGTCAGCAGCTCGAATAAGTCCTTGGAAAAATAAATTTCCGTAAATATATATTTAATTCATGCATGCATTTTTATTAGATATATAAGTATTATTTTTAAGAAAATAAATTAAATATATATTTACGGGCGAATTTTCATGAAAATAAAGAAATATATGAGAATTTTTATGTTCATGCATCATGTAACAATTTTTATGATAATTTTAAATGCATGTTAAGAAAAATATATTTTTTATGGAAGTTGAAGTGAAGGTGGAAAGTGATGTGGTTGGAGGCCGGGATACCTGGGCCCGGTGACCTTCCTAATGATGTATAAGTATGATGAGCTTATGGATCCAGCTGAGAGGGCTGGTGAAGTAGCAGCACAGAGGTGGAAATCCCACCGCCGCGTACGTTGGTTTATAGATTGATCAATCGATTAGTATGATGCCACCGACATGGATACGACCTGTTGAGAACTAAGAAAATATGATAAGTTAATTCATGATATTTATGATGATACATGTTATAGCATGATGATTAAATAGTATGATTTTATTTCATGTTTATATTCATAATATTTTAAGAGCATGCACGTATAATTATTATTCACGTATTTTATATGATTTGTGCTTGTGTGTGGTTTCATTTTGTTATATAAGGATAGAACGTGCTGAGCCTCTAGGCTCACTAGATTTAAATGGTGCAGGTGAGCAGATTATTAATGAAGTTAATGTGTTCCCGACTGGCGGCGAGGGCGTATGAGTATCCAGGCGGCTAGTACCCGTGACCATCGCTCAATTATGAATTTTATGTTGAAACTAGAACATTTATTTCCGCATATGTTTTATTATTAAATTTTTAGTATTTATTTCATAAGTTTGCATGGATTCTTGTCAAAGGAATATTATTTAGGACTTTTATTATGATAATCTTATGGATTATTATTTAGTAATTTATGTTAGGTATTTATTTGCATGCATGTACTTTCGTTATTATTTATGTTTAAAGGGTAAATTTATATTAAATTAAGTAAAGTTATTTTTAAGTATTATATATATATGTATGGGCATATATATATATATATTCATATTCATTATTTTATTATCATAGAGTAAAAAAAAAAAAAAAAATTTACTAGAAGTTTTAGGATGTTTCACTCGCCCTCGAGCAAGACATGAAAAAACAAAATGCAAACAAAAACATAAGTAAGGACGATTCATAAATGTGCAAAGCCTCTGAGAAGTTTAATCACAAAACAAAAAACACAGACATGCTCTCAACTTTTCATAATACACCTTCGGTTTTACGTAAACGTGTGTGTGTGAAATGTCATTCCAGTTTCATACAACTTAGACCGAATTCGTCTCAAATCTGCTTAGCGACCTATGACAAATCAGTGCAAGTTTCACTTTTCAAGTGTCCATTCATTCCAACGATCTCTAGACATACCCACCTCCCTTGAGATAATGAATTACACACCTCCGGATTTTGCACCCGGTATTGCATTAGCCCCAATAATTACCCGCTGACTTAGCTACAACTGGATAGGATATGAAAAATCATTCTATTTTTTCTTTCTAATCCCCTCATCTATAGCCCGGATGGAGCATCAATCCCATTTAACCCGCATACTTAGCCTTAAATTTAATCTTTTATAGGATTTTAATCCTTTCAAGGCCCGGATGGAATTGTATAAAACTCTTTTTTTTTTTTCTCTAGGTGCGCCCAAGATCATAAGTGTAAACTAGAGCCTCATCAAAATTCATAGTACACAATCAAGATTCACAAACCACCTATTGCCGTGCAATGGTCAAACAGACAAAAACTTCATCAAATCTTTTGTTACAGTCCACTGGTCTAACATTAGTGCTTAAAAATATTCACGATTCAACCTACAGTTTCTCATGTCAAGCCAAGAGCAAAATTTTTCAAAATTTTTTTTTTTCAAATAAACTTCATCATCATTGGCTATCATGACTCATCCTGCCCATGCAGGACAACACAAACAACAACAAAAACACACTATATGCAAACAGACATGAAACGAACTTTATGCAACACAAACACAAAACATAATGAAATAAACTAGTCTACCCCCCATACTTATCCAAAGCATTGCCCTCAATGCTTCAGACAATGAACAGAATTCAAAACGAACAAAAACACAATGAAAACAAAAATAACACTCCCCTGGTTTTCGTTTCATTCTCTTCCTTCTTGACGGCATCAGCTGGGACAGTAGCATCAGTCTAGATATATCGGCAGACATGACCAACTGGCATGGGAAAGAAAACAAAATCAAATAAAAACAAAATATAAAAAAAAACAAAATAAAAACAAAAGCAAAAACACTGGGTTGCCTCCCAGTCAGTGCTAAAATTATAGTCTATAGCCCGACTATGCAGAAGCCACCAAGAATCATACGATTCTACGTATGGGTTTTGAATTTCTTCGCCCTCAAGCTTGGCGTGATATTTGCAGTTTAAGCTTGTCGGTCCAACAGTACTCGGCATGAAATTTTTCCTTTGGAAAGAGACTCTGATTCTAGGCTGAAGCTCAAAGAGGATGTAATACTGTGGAGGTGGCGTCAATGGCAAGAAAAAATCTTCTAACAGTGTACATGGAATGACCATTGACAAAGTAAAATATGTATCCTTGAATGGTTCTTCCTCCTCCACTATCACGTTTGGCTCATCCTCACAAGAAGATTCCTCAAAAATGATTTCTTCATGCTCTGGCTCAGTTATTTCACTCTCTTGGCAGATCTCCAAAATTGGTTCTCTAAGAAGCGCAATCTGTTCATCCAAAAGACTTATGCGACTCTCTAAAAATTGATTTGACTCTGTCTGCTGTCGCACAAGATTTTCCAACTGAGCCACATAATTTTGGAACGCCCTATGCACTCTTCTTGATGCTCCGATGGCTGGTTCGCAAAATTTTTAGAGTTGATATCTGGAGGATATTGGTGACTCCAACCCTGCAGTGAAGGATCACAATGCCAATGGTAGTCAAAATCTGCCATATCATTTAACAAGTGCATCGCACTGTCTTCATCTCTTCTAAACAATTGACTGCCAGTGGCCAACGCTCCATAATCCACCCAACTTCTTGTAATCTCATCCAAACCAACATAAAAAAATTGAGTGAGGGTGTAGCTCGAAAATTTATGGCATCGAAATCTGTTCGCCAAATCATTGAATCTCCCCCAAACAGCATAGAATGGCTCCAAGTATTGCTGGCCAAATCTTGTGAACACCTGATGATGATCCATCTCCAAGTACCTCACAAGCAAAAGAAAAGAAAAAAAAATCAAAATTAAAATAAAATAAAATAAAAACGAAAAGAACGAAAAGATAGAAATAAAAAAAAATGTCTAGCCTCAAGCAAATAATCTATCCTAATATCAACTAAACAGTCCCCGGCAACGGCGCCAAAAACTTGACCGGCTAAATCGGTGTGATATAAATCTACTGGCAAGCGTACCAGGTCAAGTAATAGTAAAGTGGACAGAGAGTCCAAGTATCGATCCCACAGGGACTGTTGTCAATTCTCAAGAATTAATTATTTTACTTAATCTAGACAAAATAATAGAAGGATTTTGAATTAAATAAGATAAGAATATAAAATAAAAACTGATTAAGAAATAAGAATAAAAATAACTAAAGATAAAAATAATTAAAATAAAGACAACCAAGACACACGTAGGTACCGAACAAATCACGTAACATGTAGTCGATTCAGGACTCAGATTTAATCTTAATTCACGGGAATTCTCCTAATTTGTTCAAAGGTCTATTTCTAGAACAATCAAACCTATTCAAATATTGATGAACTAATCTTTCGTAATTCTAATCAAATTTGAATGCATTAAATATTTGTGAAAATTCAGTTTACACCTAAACCGCACACTGAAACCGAATTCTATTTCTAGTCGGTTTTACAATATGTTAATTATCAGAGTGATCAAAATCAAAACCTCCTCTGTCGATTTGGAATTGATTAACATGCAAGCAAACAGTTGATCAGACTATTCACAAGATAAATATAAATCTGACAATCAATAAAATAAAATCAACTCTAAAAAATCTCAAACAAACATCCAAGTTTTCTACATGAATTTGTTCGGCCCAATCACGCCGTCTTGGTTGAAAATAAACTACTCAATAATTAAAAATAATAATTCAAAAATAAAAATAAAAAGAAGAAAAGAAAAGAGAAATCTTCTCTCTCAAGCCTTGTAGTCGCCTCCTCTTGCGTTGTCTGCGCTCTGGAGCTTCCGAAACCCTCAAAAATATGTTATATCTTCTATATATATGGTCCGGGACGCCTACCAGTTAATTTCCTCTCAAAATAAGGATTTTTCGAAACACATATGACCCCCGAACATGCGCGCGCGTGGCATAGGCCTCGCACGCGCGCAGCACATAAAAACAGAAGGCTGTACGTCGGACTCGCGCGCGCGCGAGCTTGATTCTCGCGCGCGCGCAATACAAAAAATCTGCGCCGAGCGATAATTTTCAAAAATTCATATCTCGAGATCTAGCCGTCGGATTGAGCTGAAATTTGGACAGCAGCTTCCAAACATCTTTAACTTTAATCTGAACGGTGGAGATTGGATTTAAATGTCTCTAAAATTAAATATGATTTTTCGATCAAGGCTGCTCCGTAATTCACTCTTCAAAATTCCATTTTCCTACAAAATTAACCCAAGGAGTGAAATACATACACATGCACTAAAACACATAAAAACACATAAAAATAATATGAATGCACACAAAATAGACATAAAAATAACATGAAATAATGCATACAAAATGCACTTATCACTCATCAATAAAAAAGACTTATTATTTCGAATCACAGCCATACATCGTCAAAAAAACTCGGTACACTCGTTCTAAAATTTGTTTTAAGAGATCATTTGAGTTTGACTTCCATCTTGATGTTCAACTTGTGCTAGCATGTATTTGATATTAAGAATGTCTAGTCATTTCTCTTACATCAGTGGTTTTGCGTAAATATTATAAAGGGACGCTTAAATGATTTATGAATATTTCAGTTGGCATGTCAATCTTGACTTTGTGTTGTTTGGTAGTTTGAGATAGTTTGGTCCAATCTTGATAAAGCTTGCTAGTTGCTCAACTTGATTTATTTGTGTTAGTTATAATCTCGCTTTATTTGTTTTTTTTTTAATCAAGTTTAGACTGATTTGCTTGTGCATTACATTCATGTTTTTAAAATCATGAAATGACATTTAGCAAGGGAGAGCAATAAGGAAAATTGAGTTAAACATACTAGATTTATCCCTCTATATTTAGAAACTTCTATTACTTTGAGAGGGGGGGAGGGGGGGGGGGGGGGGTATAGCGCATCGTTTCTCATATTTTTTGAACCTTTTTTTTTTTTCACAAGAAGGGGGAGAATTATGTTGCATAAAAATATTATTTTCATTCTTTGTATTTCTTGAGTTTAATTTTTCATATTTTTATCCAAATTTTGTGATCATAAAAAAAAGGGGAGATTGTTGGATTCGAAAATACAAGTAATCTTGATTTTGATGATAAGGGTGCTTGCAAAACCTATACATCTAACTTCAGCACGGGACCTACAAAGTCACATCATTGCCACCTCAAAATGAAAAAAAAAACTTTTATAAATTTTCTCCACAATCCTAAAACCAAAAAATATCTTTTTTATGGGTCCCAATAATCATTTTTATCCATATTATATAATTTTTATTTATTATTTATTATTTTTTATAATATAATAAAAAAATTATCTTAAATAATGGTAAATACGTAAGCTAAATGTATTAATTAATATTTAATCAAAATTTAAGAACTTAATGTAATATTATTAATTAATTTATATTATTTTTATTTAACTAATTAATATTCAATCAAATATTAATGATTATTATAAAATTCATGTATGTTCAATACACACATTTGAAAGTTTATTTTATCATTAAAAAATAATAATTTATGTTTGGGGCCATATACCAACACCAATTTTTTTTAAAAAAAAATTAATATAAAAATAAATTGTACCCGGCATCCTAAATTGGACGCAGCTACAATAATTAATCATGCAGTTGTGAGCTGCAATGGCAGCAGCCCGACAAAACCCAGTTTTTGGGTTTTGTGAAGTTGTCATTGCAGCCACCCTAAGAAAACATGTATTGAGTTTTTAACAAATTTATTCAAGTGTGTAGTTTTGAGATGATGAATTCGGTTTTATTTCTGACGAGCTGTTTGTTTCAAGCATATCTTATAGCTCGATAAACCAAATGACCAGCCGCCAAAACCATCGCATAGCCAACGCAAAATTCTACAAGTCATATTCCATGCCAGTGGACCAATTCAGATGATATCTAGGTCAAACCATCGTCTCAAGATAGAGTTGGATGAAGTGTAGCAGCAAATAGAATGACAGATCAACTCTGATTTAATGATCATATCTCTCAGCTCTGTTATCCAAATGAAATGATTCAGTATGCGTTGAAATATAAGAATATGATCTAAAAATCATCGACATAATTCAAAGTATGAATCAGAGTCTAATTTGTTAATATATTGAGTGTAAGTTGCTGGTTCTGTACATGTTGATAACAGAACTCATGTCTATACATATTCTGATAGTTTGAGCATATCTTTCTCATATGAACTCCAAATTTAGTGATTCTTAATGCGTTGGAAATTCAAGACTAAGGGCTACAACTTTAATATTCACTACTTTTCCAAGAAATCAACGCATAAAGATCTATAAGCACTCGACCGCTCAACATCTCCTCGACCGCTCAAAGTTTCCTCGACTGTCGTTGAGCAGCTCTGGTATTTTGAGTATAACTTTCACATATGAACTTTGAATTGAGTGATTCTTAGTGCATTGGAAAGCTAAGACGAAGGGCTACAATTTTTATGTTTATTACTTTGCCCAAAAATCAACGCATAAAGAATTACAAGCACCGGATCATGAGTTCAATTTCCATTGCTTGCAGGAGTGCAATTATTATGTAGGACCGAGTGCTTGTCGCTTTACCAAAAACTATAGCTGGTGGTAATAATGCAACCCAAATCTTTTAAACCGTACAACAGCTCAAGCGTCATGGTTCGATCGCTCAACCAAGCAGGGACTATTATTGTACCTTAACATAATAACTTTTTGACAATTTCTATTTTCAAAAATAGCATTGTTTACTAAAAATTTTATAATATGACCTTAATTTATTTAAAAATTCTAAAATACACATATTCCACACTTTTCTCTCCCTTAATTTATTTTTGGGTTTGATGTGTATTTATTTTACCAATCATAAAAATGATAAATTTCCTATAATAATTAAAGTCATAAATATTTTTTATGAGATATTTTTAGATTTCGATTGAATTTGATAAATATATAATTATATTATTGATACTATATTTATAAATTATGAATATTTAGTGTAACGACCCACTGTATCAAGACGGGTCTTTTCAGCGTGCTTATGTCCTCACTCACACGCACCCTGAGAAACTTCCCAGGGGGTCACCCATCCTATAATTGATCCAAGTCAAGCACGCTTAACTTTGGAGTTCTTATGTGATGAGCTTCCGAAAAGAAGATGCACCTTCTTGATATGAGCAGTACATATGAAATATTTTAAGCCCTCCTCAACTATGTAGTCCCATACCTACACAGTCTCAGAATCCCTCTCATTTCGGCACGGGATCGGTTCATTCATGTCTCCCTCCGCCTAGAAGCCTACCAGGAGCCGCTCATTGTCCGTGCAACCTCTTGGCACCGGCGATCACTCCCTGCCTCTTCAGCCCCGAGCGTCACATTTAGTATGAATAGTGTAATATTGATCAAGTTAACATAAAAACAATAAATTCATTATCCCACAACAAAAATAACAACGACAACAATAGCTACCGTGGTACAATAAATTCATTATCCCACAACAAAAATAACAACGACAAAAATTATTATTATTATTATTATCATTATTCTTTATTTTATGTTTAAAATGAAAAAAAAAAAAGCAATCTCCTTTAACCAAAATAAGAAAAATGCTAATTTATCTTTTATTTAACTATTAATTTTGGTTGAAAATTTCTTATTATATTTTTATATTTTTATTTGAAAAAAATTCATATTTTTATTATGAACTTGAACTTTGGAGTTTGGAATTTAATATGTTTTTTTGTGTTAATGAAGAAAGGTTTAAAAGGCGGCTAAATACAAAATTATTTAAAGATTATTTTTTTGGAACTTGGGGCTATTTTCAAAAATGAACTTAAAATTAATTCTATTGCAATTTTTAAAACAGTTCAATATTTCATTTGTAGGACCGAGCTCTTGCCGCTTTACAAAAATCTATAGCTGGTGATAATGCTGCAACTCAAATATTTTTAAACCACACAGCAGCCCAAACGTCATGGTTCGATCGCTCTACCAGCAGGGACAATTATTGCACTCCAACAATCTCTCTTCCAATAATCGCACTTCTTGAAATCAATGAGAATCGAACTCATGACCTTGACTCTGATACCAATTATAGGACCGAGTGTTTGCCGTTTTACCAAAAGCTATAGCTGGTGGTAATGGTGCAACTAAAATATTTTTAAACCGCACAATAGTCCAAGCGTCATAGTTCAAACAATCTACCAGCAGGGAAAATTATTTTACTCCAATACCATTGAAGGGAAAACTGCATTTTGGTTCTTTAATTTTATCACTTTGCAATTTTAGATTTCTATGTTAACATATTGTTAAGTTTTAGTCCTGTAATTTTTTTATTTTTAGCAATTTTAACTCATTTTCATTGAGAGTGCTGATGTGATACTATACATCAACGTTACATTAACACTGCTTTGATTTTATATTAGCACCAAGCCAAAAAAAAAAGCCTAACATTGGATTTAAATAAAACAAAGATAACACACTAAAATAAAATTTAATAACATAAAATACCAAATCATAAATAACACAATTTTCCCTTCCATTTAATTTGGTTGTGGACATATCGCAATCTTGGCGGTTGGGGTTTTCTTCTCCTGCTAATATTCATATGATTGAAAACAACAACTGTCTATTTTTCTCATTTATTACAATAAATTTTTACATATCTACCATGTGAGACCCGAAATTTCAGTAGACTGAAACTTGGTAAACTGAAACGGAGGTCAACTGAAATTTCAATAGACTGAACTCGAGCTTGAAGAAACTGAAATTTAGCAGACTTAATTTGAGGAAGACTGAAATCGAGGTAAACTGAAAATCAAGGTAAACTAAACCGAGGTGAACTGAGTTGACCAATTGACCAAGATCAGTCTAGTAGCTAGACTGAAATCCATCTGCTCCAGGAATCGTAACTGATGCATTAACTCAAAATTATGGTAAATAATGGCAATTAAGGAGGAACCTAACAGTCAGAATCTTCTCAATAAATAACACTCGGATTTCTGTGGTGTGCTACATAAAATTCTGAGCAAAACATCGACAGAGTGAGTGAGAAAATTCAGTTTAGCAGAAGCAATCAGTTGAGAAAACCAGTTTAGCAACCAGTTGAGCAAGACAACCGAAATTTGTTTAGCAAATCTACAGTAAGTGGGATTTTTGTTTTAAAATAATAAAACTCTATTTTGTTTGATTCCATCATGCAAATACACTCAAATATGCACTATGTGATTTGCTGGTGTACCAAAACTTGTGAACTAGTAGTAAGAATATATATTATGTCACTCTGAATCTCTGAATCTCTGGTCTCACCCTTTAGAGCAATACCATATAAGAAATCGATATCAGTTAGCCACAAACTTTGCAAGCAACTTGGTACACTGCCTAAAGTTTATGATTTTTGAATTTTTGGAAGAATAAGTCTCTGTCTCCGTACTCTATTATATTCTGTATATGTATCTGTAAGAAATTCTGTTAAAATGATTTTAAACGAATGCTGGGAATATCTTTAATTTACTGAGTGACACTCATATCACTCATCCACTCAAATCATCTATCTCAGATAAGAAAGTGGAAGAACTCGAAGAAGATGAGTAGAACCAGTTTTGGGACTGGTGAAAGCTGATCAAGATCATGATGTTTAGTTATGTTTAAAAATAAGCCGTTGCATTAGACTTCGATGTTTCAGTTTAGTTTGTTATTTGATCAAGCACTGTAGACGATGTATCTTCATTTTATGAATGAAAAGACTGGTTATTCTTGAAATATGTATTCCAAAGCTTGTTGTTTAATGTGAAAACTTTCAATAATGCCGATATCAACTAGCTAGGCTAAGATCGGGGTGTGAAATACTACCTCATACTCCTATTGCTTCAAGGACTAAATAAATTTTAAAAATTCTTGGTTTATTACACCCATATTATTTTTTAACATGCAATATTTTAGTTTCGTCACTGTTATATATATATATATATATTTCAATCTATTTTCACTATTTTCGTTTTCAGTGTGTTTAATAACTAACGAGTTATTTTTAGAAAAATTGTTATTGCTTCACTATCTCGACATTCATCAAACATACCGTGATGGTAAGAATGAAAATTTTCACCCTTTTCATAACAAGAACGTGTAATAATATATCATCGCTTCCTGATACTTCGACTCGGTTCGACATAATTAATAGATCGGGGTTATGAAGACATGATATCTTGACCAATTTAAGTAGATCCGATCCATATCTATAATAAAAATTAATATTTTTAACATAAAAAATAATATTTTTTCATGGATCAGATCAAATAAGAGATTCGTCTCACAACAAAATTAACTCGTGAAACCGTTTCACATGAGTTTTTGTTTTATTTTTGAAAATAAATCATTAGGACTTTTATTTAAGATATATACCACATTTCAAGATATATAATTAATTTTACTTTCTATGTCCAAATAAAATAACAACTAGTTTCATTGATATATTTAGTAGCAAATATGACAGAAACCTAAATGTTTTTAACGAATACGACAGCGTTTAGTAATTAGTTTGTACCAAATGAATTGGGATATGCCAATTGGGTAGCATTTAAAGTCTCCTCCTATCTTGCAAGTCCACAAAAAGAAAATAAAAATTAAATGCATCCATGTGTGTTGTTATTAGTTTAACGAGTTTCTATATATCGTTAGGCTAGTATCCAAATCATAAAGCCAATGGCTTGTATTTTAATACATAGGTATATTAATGTTATAAAACTGATGTGATAAATCAATTAGCCATTAGATTTATTATTAGGATAATGCATAAAAAATTAATGTGAGACGGTTTAATGGATTAAATTTGTGATACGGATCTTCTATTTGAGTTACCAATGAAAAAGTTATTTTTTATGCTATAAGTATTTTTATTGTAAATATAGCTAGGTATGATTGATTTGTCTCACAAGAGATCTACTCAAGATAATAATTTTTTAAGACAAGTTGAATTCTATAATTATTAAATTTTTATATAATCAAGCCTTTAAGATTTTAAAGGTCGGTAAGTTTTTCATAATCTTACTATTTAATTTAAAAAATATATGCACCCTATAGTAAATCAGTAACTATTTTCAATTAATTTCGTAAAATATAAATTAAAATTACATTTATGCACTCATCTATACAATAATAATAATAATAATAATAATAATAATAATAATAATAATAATAATAATAATAATAATAATAATAATAATAATAATAATAATGTAGAATATAGAGTAATTAACTTATTGTAATGTATCTATAATTATCGTATCAAATATGTTTTTAAATTTTTTTAATTACTAAATATTTTTTTCTCAATATAAACTTTTAAATATTTAACTCCTGTAAAAAATAATATTAAAATTGATGAGAATAAAAAAAATTGATTAGCATAGAAAATTTTATGTAATGAAAATTATTTTATATATTTGCATGATTCGCGTACAATGAACGCTAGTTATGTATAAATCTATTGACCCAGTTAAAGTTAACTCATTGATGGGCAATTAAAATACATTTGGACTTTGATATTAAAGGGCACAATAAGGTGAGGCTCTGAGACGGAGAGCTACCTGCATTCAGCGAGAATCGACTCTGAGACCAATTGGTCTCAATTTCTATTAAAGTGTACTTCTGTCAGATTGAATGGAAAAAGATCGGATGAAATAGTAGAGATCAGATGAGCTCAGTGATCAGATGAGTTCATGGTCAGATCAGATACTGGGATCAGATCGAAGGTGATGGTCAGATGAGTTCTTCGGATGAGTTAAGGCAGATCAATTGCTCGAGTACTCGGACTTGATTAGAAGTCAGATGAATTATCCGTGAAGCTGTAAGTTTGAAGGCAGATTGAAGTACGAGAGCAGATCAGACTGATGTGAGAAGATTTATCGGGTTGGACCATGTTGACTATAGAGAACACACAATAAGACATAATGGCAAAAATCAAACTCATGACAAGAAGAATGAAGTATATTCTGAAACTCTCAGTATTTTTTTATTCCATTACAATCGTTCTAGGTCTACTAATTTAAGCAAAATATTTTTTTCTTAATTCTAGGCACAATCCCGTAACTAAAGAAACTATACAAAATTATCCCTAAGTATTTAGGAAATAAAATTTACAGAATATGAAAATATTTCTTTTTATTTTCTCTACACTCCCTTTCAAGTTGGATCAAAGATATCTATCATGCCCAACTTGCTCGTGAAATCTTCAAATTTTGGCCTGAAGTGTCCTTTTGTCAATGCATCAGCAATCTGTTGTTCAGAGGTGACAAAAGATAACAGATGATTCCATTCTTCATCTTCTCTTTAATGAAATGTCTATCGACTTTGACATGCTTAGTACGATCATGCTGAACAGGATTGTTAACAATACTAATTGCAGACATGTTATCACAGAACAATTTCATGGAAACTTGTGATTCCAGTTTGAGTTCTTCTAGAACCAATTTCAGCCACAATATTTCACAAACTCCATTTGCCATTGCTCTCAATTCTGCTTCAGCACTACTTTGAGCTACAACATTTTGCTTTTTACTCCTCCAAGTGACAAGATTTCCCCATATGAAGGTACATTAATATCCTAAAGTAAATCTTCTATCGGATATGGATCCAGCCCAATCAGCATCTGTGAAAGTTTTTATACTTCTTTGATTGGTTTTTCGAAACAGCAGACCTTTTCCCGGAGAATTATTCAAATATCTTAAAATCTTGTACACTGCCTCCAAATGTTCTTCATATGGTGAATGCATGAACTGACTAACCACACTAACCGCAAAGGCAATATCAGGCCTTGTATGTGAAAGATAAATGAGTTTTTCCACAAGACGCTGATATCTCCCTTTTTCAGTCGGAGTTCCTTTTTGTTCAGCAGCAAACTTCTGATTAGGATCCATTGGAGTATCACTAGGTCTACATCCACTCATCCATGTTTCCTCTAGCAAATGCAAAACATATTTCCTCTGTGATACATAGATACCTTTTCTTGATCTAGCAACTTCCATGCCCAAGAAATAACGTAAAGGACCTAAGTCTTTAATCTCAAATTCGGATGCAAGGCTCTTCTTTAATCTGGATATTTCTTCCTCATCACTCTCTGTAAGTATTATATCATCCACATAAACAATTAAGATGTCCATTTTGTCCTTACTAGTATGCCTTACAAACATTGTATGATCAGAATGTCCTTGTGTGTAACCTTGTTTCTTGATCGATCTAGAGAATCTTTCAAACCATGCTCGTGGTGATTGCTTCAAACCATACAAAGATTTCTTCAATTTGCCTACTTTTTCCCCCAAACTGTTTTTCAAATCCCGGAGGAGCGTCCATAAACACTTCTTCCTCTAACTCACCGTTGAGAAAAGCATTGCTCACGTCCAATTGGTGTAGAGACCAATCTAGATTCGCAGCTAAAGACAACAAAATTCTTATTGTATTCAATTTGGCAACATGAGCAAAGGTTTCCTGGTAATCAATACCATATGTTTGGGTGAACCCCTTAGCCACAAGCCTCGCTTTGTACTGTTCTAGAGATCCATCGGAGTTTAACTTCACTGTACCCATTTGCAACCTACTGTCTGTTTCAATTCAGGAAGATAATCAATTTCCCATGTATTATTCTTCTTTAGCGCATTCATTTCCTCAAGGACAGCCTTCTTACATTCTGGAGTTCTTAGAGCTTTATGTGTAGTCTTAGGAACATCAACAGTACGTAAATGCGAAATAAAATTAGAGTACGGTGTGGATATCTTATTATAGGATACATGGTTAGAAAGTGGATATTTGGTGCATGCTCTTACACCTTTCCTGAATGCAATAGAAAGGTCTAAGAGCTCTGAAGATTCTACTTTGGCAGGAGATGGGTTGGAATCGTTACCTATGCTTGAATGGATTTGTAGGCGGAGATCCAACCTCGGCTCAAACGTTTGGTTGTGCGGAGTTATGGCATCTCGTCTACTTTGAGGTCTTCTTGTGTAGACTTGCCCAAATCTCTTTGTATCCTCATCTCCTGTTCCAGTATCTATATCATGAAGTTGTACCCTATTAGATGTGCTTGTATCCATATTGATCATGCAATCAAGATCTATGTCAAACGAGTCTTCAACTTTATCCTCCCCCTGAAGAGGAGTGCTAAAGTAAGATTGGGTTTCAAAAAAAGTCACATCCATCGTTACAAAAAACCTTTTTGTAAGGGGATCAAAACACTTGTAACCTTTTGTATGGGAGAATATCCCAGAAAAACACACTTTATAAATCTGGGATCCAATTTATCCCGACTATGATGATGCACATGAATAAATGCCACACAACCAAAAATTTTAAGGGGTAAATCAGAGGATAGTCGGGACATGGGAAAGATTTCTTTAAATAATGCCAAGGGTGATTTGAAGTTCAAAACTCTTGATGGCATTCTGTTAATCAAGTAAGTAACAGTCAAAATAGCTTCCCACCATAAGTATTTAGGTACTCCAGTAGTGAACATTATAGACCTAGCTAATTCCAAGAGGTGTCTATTTTTTCTTTCTGCCACTCCATTTTGTTGTGGTGTCTGAATACAAGAGTTGTGATGAACTATACCCATCTGCTGAAAAAATGACCCCAAAATTTGATTAAAGTATTCTTTCACATTGTCACTCCTCAACACTTTAATTTTCTCTAGCACTGCCAATCATCTTCCCCGAGGCCAGATCCTGAAATTCACAAAAATTCGAAGAAAACTTAGCACAATATTTCAAGTCACGGGTTAGTTTGCTGATGAACAGTAGGTTACACGAAAGATTAGGAACATGTAGAACATTATGCAGTGTCAAAGTACTGGAAATAACAATGGATCCTTTTCCAGCAATGGTTGATAAAGAACCATCTGCTATTTTTATTTTCTGATCTCTTGCACAAGGGGAATAAGAACAGAACAATTTGGAAGATCCGGTCATATGGTCAGTAGCACCGGAATCTATTATCCAAGGGTGATAGAATGAGGTGGACACACTAAAAACATATTGTAGATAATTACCTTGTGCCAAGGAACAAGAAGCTGGTGCAGAAGTGGAGTGTGAAAGGTGTGAGGATTGGAACAATTTCTACAGTTGATCTAATTGCTCCTTACTGAAAGTTGGTGCCCCAGAGGAAATTTATGTGCTATTCTGTGCCTCTTTTTCAGTCACATAAGCTTGTGAACCACCCTGTTCCTTCGGTTTAAAATTCTTCGGTTTCCAGTTGGGAGGCTTACCGTGTAAATTCCAACAATTTTCTCAAGTATTCCATGGTTTGTTACAATAGTCGCACCGAAGTTCTGCCTTTTTTTCTTGTTGAAATTGAGTGCTGGGGAAATTATTCTTGCTGATCAATGCTGAGGACTCTGTAGTGGGTGACACGTTATCATTCAACATCATTTTCCTCCTCCCTTCTTCTCGACGTACTTCTGCAAATACTTCACTCAGAGTTGGCAGAGGTGTTTTTCCCAATATACGGCCTCTGACTTCATCCAGCTCACGGTTTAACCCGGCCAAGAACTCGTACACTCTGTCATTCTCCACGCGTTTATAGAATTTGACACTGTCAGGTTTGCATTCCCATGATTCTTCATAGCAGAGGTCTGATTCTTTCCATAGTGTTTTCATATAGTTGTAATATTAAATTACTCTCTTCTCACTTTGTTTAGACTGCCACAGTTTGGTCTTCAATTCAAAAATTTGTGATGAATTTTCCAGATCCAAGTAGGTTTCTTTGACCGTTTCCCACACATTCTTTGTTGTGGGTAGAAACAAATAGGTATTACCAATCGATTGCTCCATAGAGTTTACGAGCCATGCGATGACCAGAGAATTTTTTGATTTCCAATTTACCCATTTTGGATCGTCTTTCTTTGGTTCTTGAACTCCTCCGGTTAAATAGCCCAGTCTTCATTTGCCGTCGATTACTAATTTAATTGACTGAGCCCACTCCATATAGTTTTTTCCATTCAATTTGTTAATGGTGAATTGGATTGGAGAGTTTTCGAGCCCAGTAGAAATCACACCTGGTGCAGACATTGGTTTCACGATCCCACTTTGATCGCCTGAAGATTCAGTCGTTTTTCAGAGTTTTTTTAGGCTTAGGAAGCACTGGGCAGTATTGGGCTTAGGGTTTGGGATAATATTGGACCCAAAAATATTATAATTGGGCTTAAGAGGTACAGTATACACCTCAACTAGAAAACGACAACCCTCAAGCCTACTACCCCACGCTTCAGAATATTGCGTCGCACACCACCACAACAGTGGACGACGCACGACTATGCTGGACCGGAAATACAGGGCCAGTGTTAAGAACTGGCTATGATACCATGTAGAGAACACACAAGAAGACATAATGGCAGAAATCAAATTCATGACAAGAAGAATGAAGTATATTATGAAACTCTCAGTAATTTTTTCTTATGTTACAATCGTTCTAGGTCTACTAATTTATAAAAAGTATTTTTGCTTAATTCTAGGCACAATCCCATGACTAAAGAAACTATACAAAATTATTCCTAAGTATTTAGGAAATAAATATTTACAGAAGATGAAAATATTTCTTTCAATTTTATCTGCATTGACTTTAAGATTGGGCCGAAGACCTAAAAGTCCAAGAAGAAAGTCAGTGTATTTTTTTCTATATAAGCAGATGGAAGCTGACCGTAACCAACATAACAGAAAATCAAATTCTTCAACCTCCAGAAAATATTTGAGAGAGAAGAAAAGAGAGAATTCATAGGAGAGAACTCGGGCGCAGATTGTGACGGGAAGAATTCAAGGGTTTAAAGCTTGAATTGAGTCTATATCTAGCGTTAGAGTTTTTCTGGTCTGGTTCTGTAATAAGCTCTATTTGTGAGTTTGGATTTTTTCTGTTCGTGATTAATAAAAGTGTTGGTGTTGCTCTCCCGTGGACGTAGGCAAATTCCTTGTAGAACCACGTAAATGCTTGTGTTGTTTAATCGATTTCGTGTGAATTGGTGATTGATTAGCGTGTGTTGGGTTTTATCTGTCTTCTGGGATTGTGTTCTTGAGTTGTGTGTGTGTGTTTGTCTGTTAAAGTTCTCGGGATATCAAGTTTGCTCTGATTGATTCCTAACAGTTTCGATTCTCGCTGAATGCGGGTAGCACTCCTAATTTATTTAGATAGATTTAGTAGTTTCTTTGCTCGAGGTAAGCAAGTCTCGAGTCCATATTCAAATCTCGTTAGTTGTGCGGGCAGTTTCGTTACATTATTGTAATTTTGTACTTGCACTCTCAACAAAAAAAAAGGCACAATAAGACCCGTAAGTCAATACCATCTTGCGAGGTTCAAAGTCAAAGTTATGTATATTACACAAAAATACTTTCATATCTCAATAATTGATATTTAAATATAACATAAATTATTTATTGAAAATTTTTATTTACACTCCAAAAAATGTTAATAACACTTCACATTCCTTAATCAGGATATTATTAGACAAAATTATCCTTATAATATATTTCCTTAAATAATAATATCTTGCCCTTAAAATTTTACATACAAAACTTTTGTTTTCTATTTCAATAACTAAACTTTTATTTCTTAAAATTTAATATTCTTAATATCGTGAAAATTACTTATAAATAAATTGTTTTTGAAATAATTATTTATTATATATATATAATAACAAAAAAATTGATCTTCAAATTTAAAATTATATATTTTATCCTCATTATACAAAATATTGATATTTTTCATACTAACATATAAATATTGAGATTTTAAAAAATTTTATTATCAAAAATTTATTGAATTTTAAGATAAAATAAAAATTTCTTAAAATTTAATATTGCAAAATAATTTTTGTTATTTTATATTTTTTGATATATCCTCC
The DNA here is from genome assembly GCF_033568475.1 of Henckelia pumila. Classification (NCBI taxonomy): domain Eukaryota; kingdom Viridiplantae; phylum Streptophyta; class Magnoliopsida; order Lamiales; family Gesneriaceae; genus Henckelia; species Henckelia pumila. The sequence continues at coordinate 16,707,001 of NC_133122.1, read as the reverse complement.
TTATTAAAAATAGTTTTTATAATATAAAGATAATAAATATTAAACTTATTTTTGTCAATTTTTTTTTAATTTTGAAAAATGTTAATACAGAGTAGATTAACTATATGAGTTTGATAAAAAATATTTTACTTCAAAATAAAATTTTGTTAGCAGTTAATCTATTTTATAATATATATTATAATTTATTTATAAGGTTATTTTTTAAATTTATAATAAATAAATTAATAAGATATAGAATTAAACAAATTAAATTAATAAATAAATAAATTAATAAGATATAGAATTAAACAAATTAAATTAATAAATACAAAACATAACTTCTTTCAAAAATAATAATAATGTTTTTTTGTCATGGAAAAAAAATAATAATTCAGATAGAAATAAAAGTCACGATTTGTTTTGTGTGTTTTTTAAATTTTAGTATATTAACAAATTTAATGTTTAGATAACTTATTTTTAAAATTGAAACTACCAATGAATAATAATATTTTTTTTTCATGGAAAAAAATAATAATTCAGATAGAAATAAAAGTCAAGATTTGTTTTGTGTGTTTTTTAAATTTTAGTATATTAACAAATTTAATGTTTAGATAACTTATTTTTAAAATTGAAACTACCAATGAATTTACCAAAAATAAAACAATTAATTAAATGAAATCATTGGTAATATTTGTACAAAACTTAAAAATGGAGTGTGTTTAACAAAAAATAAAGTGTGAATAATACTATCCTAAATATGTACATGTAATTTTCATGTACATATATTACTAGTATTAATAATTGGTTGCTTCGCTATGACTTAGATTTTTCCATGTAAACCTTGAATTGAGCCAATTTCTTCAATTTGACAACTTTTTAAAAATGGATCCTATTCGATTAATACCGCAGAAAAGGATGAAATTTTATTTGATTTTTCTTGTTTGATTATTTTTGGCTTGGAAATTGAGCACCTTGACTGGTGAATCATAATATATAATTAATATATGCATTACTCCCAGACAGAGACGGAGCCAAGAGGGAGCCAAGGGGGTCTGCATCCATTCCTCAATTTTGTTTCATCTAAATTTATAATAACAGGTTGTTTTCAAAATTATTTACTCATGTCACTCCTTGTTCGATAAAAAAATCATTTATGTACCTCTTAATCGAATATTCTAACTCCGTTGAGTTTCAAGAACTTGTTTCAATTACATACGAAATGTAAATCGTACCTCGCAACATTTTCAACAATACACATTTAACAAAAAAACATGTTACCACAAGATGATAGATGAATCAAGATACACGTCGAGGGAGTTACATCATCTCCTTTGGTAGTTAAGACATTTGATACCAAAAGCAAATACCAAAACAAAAAGCAGCACAAAAACCAAATGCATCACACCACCAACCGGTAAGAAATCATTATCATAACCTAATCTCTGTTTAAGGTAAGCCTTAACTGTCATAACACCATCTCCAGGAACTTCTATTCCAGAAGTTAAGTCACCAACTTGAGACGTAACGACCCCGTATATCGTCCATGCCATGGGAGAACACCAGTAGTACCATCTCCACCATATGGGAATTTGCTGCATGCATGCATATGCATGTTTTTTAGCGAGTATGATCCACATAAATTAGACTCTAGACATATCTATGGAAGATGGTGGAGTACCAACCGTTCGGCCGGGGAACGAGGAAACCGGAGAACAAGTTCCAAAAACTGACGAAGAATGATGCCACGAGGGCAGCAATCTGGAGACCTGGAGTCAGGGTGATGAGCATCATCCCATATAGGGTGAAGTAGACGAAAAGCACATGAAGATGAAGTAGTAGAACCAGAAGAATTTCCCAAGGGTCCATTCGAATCCGATCATTGAATACAGTAGAACAGCGTAAATTACAGTTTGAATAGCCACATAAATCATCTCTATGGCCACCTACAAAAAAATAAAAAAAAATGTTCAAGTATGTTTCTTGAGGATTCGTATTATTTTCCAAGATTCTAATGAAAAACCACTCATGAATTCATTGTATAACTTCAATCCATGGATTTAAAGTGATTCTTGATACCTGAGAGATTGCATAAGGAAGAGCAGAATACATTCCAGCAGCGACGTTCTAGATAGGAAACCGTTCTCTCCACAGAAACAACACTTAGCACAGAGTTACTATTGCTGGCTCCAAGGAATAGAATAGCCGAATAGTACTCCCAAAAGATTCTGAAGATCTTGTTGTTTTCCCCTGTCAAAACAATTAATCTACTTGGACCGCCCGAAAAAACGCAAGTTATTGCTGATTCATTGAAACATAAAATGGCCAAACTTGCGTTTTTTCCCCTTGTTCCAGAAAATAATACCAAATATGATAGCGATTATAGTAGTCATGAAACCAAAACTGCTTCCAGAAACAGGCTTTGCACTGATTGAAAAATGGTTGTTGTAGGATAAAAAAGATCCTTGGATCCTATGGTGGAGGTGAGCTTAGTTCCTTTATAAGTTGGTGATTCCTCCTAAAAAATTTGCAGTGAAATGAGATTTAGATTAAATTAAAAATCGATAACATTGAAATCAAGATAAAAGTTTTCCTATTTAACTTACTGATAAAGTGATGAATTTGCATAAATATCAGCATAATCGACTCCAAGTTGCCCTTCCATTTATTGAGTGCTGATATCCAACATCCATGTAGCTGGATTGTATCCGTTTTTTATCTTAGGAAGACGGTAACAATTACATGAATGAATGAAATATATGATGTGTGGTACTAACTTTCATGATTTCTTATAGGCTCTACTCACTTCAAAATATTCTATCAGCTTATAGGATTGGTGACCAAGTGATCCGGCGTAAATGACTCGTCCTCCTCTCTTCATCAAAAGTAGCTGTACCAAATACTCTGTTACAAGATGGATAGGTATAGAATGATACAAAAAAAAGAAGCAAGGTATGAAGATTTAAGAATGTGTGCTCTACATCATCAAAAGCTTCGAATATATCAAAAGCTCTACATGACAATTGCGGCAGCTCTAGCATCAAGACCTGATGTCGGTTCGTCCATGAATATGATGGAAGGATTTGCAACCAGCTCTACCGCGATAGTTAACCTCTTTCTTTGTTCTGTCGAAAGACCATCAATGCCAGGTAACCCGACTAGCGAGTTTCTTATGGGGTTAAGCTCCACTAATTCCATTACTTCTTCCACAAACATCTATAGTGATCAACATAGTAAGAATATGTATAATTTTTAAGGTTGTCTTTCCAGCTCCACTAACACCAACTAGTGTTGTTAATATTTCAGGTCGGAAAGCACCACTCACGTTTCGTAGCACTTGGAGACGAACGATGTTCCCCCAAGCCTTGAGCTTTCATTTCCTGGACAAAAAACCACACCTCAATAAGGTATTAGAATACAGAAAGTTTAGATTAATGAAAGAAAACAATCAAGAAAGAATTATGTACATACAGCAGGCATATCCACATAGTAGTTCATATTGTTGAACACACTTTATACAGCGACTTTGATTTTTCCAGACGGTTTGAATGGATCCAATGGGTTGTTTTTTTAAAAATAAAAAATAAAATAAAAAATAAAACAAGCACAATTGCATGAGAGTTGAACAAATTATGAATTGAGTCGATGTTTTCAGTTGGTGGCTTTCAAAAATGGATCCAAATTGATTTAAGGGGTGAATTTGTTTTAATCTCCAAATTCAAATTTAATCTGTGAGGTCTTATTTTAAAATAAATTTTTGGGATGAACTTATTTTAAAAAACTTAAATATGTTGAAGTTTATTATGATAAAGTCTTTTTATTATCAAAATTACTCAAAAGTGTATAATACTATGAAAGTAATGTAAATAATAAAATATATACTAAAATAATTTTAAAATTTAGTATAAATGTTAAATATATATTAAAAAAATAAAACTATTTTTTATTTTAATTAATAAAAAATTTGAAAAATTATGTATAAATAATGGGCTGAGCTATGGTGAAATTTATATGAAGATAATATGGTGAAGTAAAATAATAAAATAAGATTTTTTCTAAAAAAAATAGGGGTGCTCTTACTTTTTTAAAAACAATTTATTTTGACGGCTTATAAGTTGTTTGAAAAAAAAATTTACAAACAAAATTAAAGAACTTATAAACTCTGACAAACACCCTTTAGTCCTCATTGAAAAAATGTGTGTGTGTGTGTTTGTACTTCTTGATCCATGAAAAAATATTTCTACACTCTCTAAGTCCACATGTTTTTTATCGGATGAAAATCAGTACAAAACATTGAAAATGTAGTACTAATATATGATCTTTGAGTACGAGCTATTTCAAATATGCTATTAATATGTGATTTATGAGTACTCAAATATTTATGCAGTTATTGATATCAATGACACATTTGTCTTTTTTTGGATGAAAATCGTTACAAACATTGGAAATTATAATAATATATCATATTTGAGTGTCAACTGTTTTAAATCTTATACAAACATGTGATTTTGAGAACCCAAACATGTGTTGCAAATGTTGATATTAATAAAGTTGTTCAAATTTATATTCAAAATCTTATCTTTTGTGCATGACCTAAACCATTTAGCTCTCAAATATCATATATTAATATCATATTCTCAATGTTTTTAAGGGAAAAGATATTTGGACCCAAAAAGTGCACATAAATTATTTTAATTATTTTGCCAAGAACCGATTGCAAATTTGATTTTAAGCTTGGGGATATAAAGCAAAAGAATGTCATTTTATTTGATTTTTCTCGTTTAATTGCTATAATTTGGCTTGGTGATTCAATTATATACGGAGCCAATGTAAATCATACCTCGCAACATTTTCAACAATACATATTTAAGAGTAAACATGTTACTACAAGATGATAGATGAATCAAGATACACATAGAGAGAGCCTTTTTCTAATAAACATTCCTCTAGAACAGCTCGAACTCTAAATGCTCTCCATCACCACCATAATTTACCAACTTCTGCCCCTGAGATGGGGCCGTCGGCAAATGTCCTGGCTCCTGGAACTCCGGTATCTGAGGAGGCGTGGCACAGCGGATGAGTGCCCAATTCAGGCCTTCGAAAAACGGGTGTCTTTTAATCTCAGCAGCTCCTGTTTCTGTACCCAAACGATACTCCGGGTCCTTCATCAGGAGTCCTCTGATGAGATCCCTGGCCTGAAAACTAACAATAGGGGTGTCTGGAAATTTGAGACTCTGCAACACTACATTTGTCAGCGTCTCGTCGTTTCCAGAGCCTTTAAAGGGCGTCTTCCCATAAAGAAGCTCGTACAGAAACACGCCTAGTGTCCACCAATCAACAGCACTACCATGCCCATCGCCTTTGATGATTTCAGGAGCCAAGTACTCATGCGTGCCAACAAACGAGTTGGATCGTGCATCTGTTGGTTCTGCCACGAGCTGAGGCAATAATCTAGCTTGTGCTGCTGCTGCATCAGGTTTTAGCTTCCTCGTTTTTCCTACTGAATGTAAAAGCCTAGGGCTAAAGCACGACATTTTACAGGACGGGCCGCTGCAAAAAGGGTCTATGCAATTTGACCCTGCACATGGTCCAGAGACCCGAGGTGGCTCGGGTATTGATGAAGATTTAACTAGAGTTGGGTTCACGGAACATCTAAGCGAAAGATCAAAATCTGAAAGCATAATGTGACCATCTTTGCGGACGAGAATGTTTTCCGGTTTAAGATCTCGATACACAATACCTAGCATGTGCAAATATTCCAGAGCAAGAAGTACCTCAGCCACATAGAATCTGCAAGAACCAAATGTAAAAGGAATTAATAAAACCGCCATAAGAAACGATGAATAGGTACATCTTATATTTTTCTTTCATGCACTCCTTTTTTGTTAATGAATCCATGATAATGGACCTTAAATTTCATACCTTGCCTCCTGTTCAGGAAAATATCGCCCAGGCTGCTTCTGCCGGAGGACATGTAGATCTCCACCAGGACAAAACTCCATAACTAAACATGATAAATTGTCTGACGTAAATTGGGCATAAAGCGTGGGGAGAAATGGGTGATCCAGCATCTTGAGAATTTCTCGTTCCGTGTGAGCTCTAGCCATCTTCTTCCTTCTTGCCAAGAATTCGTTATCCATAACCTTTATGGCAAATAGGCTGACTGTTCCTATCAACTCGGCAAGATAAACCGTACCTATATCTCCGGAACCGAGTTTTTTCAACAAATTAAAGTGACTCAGCCCCAAGAAACCATGTTTTGTTATGTGGTTGATTGCTTCCCAACTCACATCCTTAGACATATGAGGTCTGTTTCCAAGAGTTGATCCACTTAGATTGCTCTCTTCACTTAGGCTAGTGGTGCTACTACTAAAATCACAAACACTGCTTTTTGAGCTATGGGAGACATCCCCTTTTGTTTTAACGAGGGTGCCTCTATTTTCCCATTGTGTTTGAACTCCATCTGGTTTGCTTTCATCTTGGCTCTTAATACCTGTAAAAACTTCAGCACCAGTGGTTTCTTGGGGATCCTTGCTCAAATCCTTCAAAGAACATTGACACTTGTGGCAGATCAATTCCCTCGGACCATCGTTCGGACCACAACTTGTTTTGTAAGATATTTTAGAAACTATCTTCTTTGGTCTTTTTATGACAAGATTCTTGCTTATGATGATTGATTTAACGCCACGAGATGTGCTCTTGGGTGCAGTCTGCAACTTTGCTTTCCGTTTCAATTTGGCTGCTGTTTTACTCAATTGTTTCGAGGATGAGGTGGAATCCATACTTGGGACACTCAGCACCTTATTTGATCCCGAAATTTTCTTGCTCGGCTTTGGCAAAACCAAAACCTTGATGTGTGCTTCTTCAACTGTGCTTACAGTTTCCACTATCTGCTTATCAGTTTCTGATGCAGGTGATAAATTATCATGCACAAGAGAGGAATCTGCACCCCTAGAAAGTAAAGTTCGGGTCAAACAAGAAGAATGGGCAACTTGGTTCATGGGCTTTGTCTCAAGCTCATCAATGTGCTGAGGAAGTTTAATGGAAGAACAATTATCAGTTTCTCTTTCCTCATATGAAGCACATTTTGGGTCTTTTACAATTGGTTTGCCGCCTAAACTTGGGCATGAACTTTGGGTTGCTACCTTCACCACAGAATCTTGAATCATACAAGGCACCAAGTTTGAAGAATTTGAGATACTATCTTGAAGCACCAGAGAATTTTTAATTCCCGATTTTTCAGCTTCGTTTATGGAGCAACCAGATTCACCAGCTTCTGCCACAACAGACCTGTACAATTCTGTGATTCTACTGGCTTCCGAGATCCTCGGCGATGCAGTAGTCATCGAAAGCCGTTTCATTGCAGCCACCTCTGCAGCCTGAGAAATACACAGTCCCCTCAGAGCTTGCTTCAATGAGACGGGCTCAGAAAATCCTATCCCCGATGGATGAGAACCAGCAACCCGTATAGGCTTCTTCGAAGCATTTCCATGAAAATCCGATAGATCTACACTCTTGGATGCTCTAAGATTGACAGCTTCAAAAAGCTTGTCAATGTCATCTTTCAATGGTTTGCTTAATCCATTTTTCGTGATTGGCAGCTTCTGTTCTCTATCATGTGCTCTAACATGACGAACTGTTTGATCCTTCAACTCCACTATTTCACATTTCCCACGAATGGAACCCATTACTTGGACCGGCTAATTAAGATTTGTATATCTTGAATTTAGAAAATAAAGCTCTCCGATTTCTCAAAAATGCTACAGTTGGACTTCATGGAAAAGGGAGCCAGCATATATATCATGAAATTGCGAATAGAGCAAACGTTCCCAAGATTCATTTTCCAGCTCTTCACCACACATACCTGCGGGCACAATTGGGAACAATTCAAGTAACCCGGTTGTTCAGTATAGATTCTTCCCGTCCAAGATCCACTAAATCAATATATATGCGAAAAATTTTAAGCCATTTCATAACACATTGCATCATTCCGCACACGTAACTTGTATTTCTAGAAACATTACAAGTTAAATTTAAATTTTTTTCCCTTGATTCCCCTGTCCAAATCACAATCACAAAATCGAAAAATTTCAAGCCAGCACAAGCAGAATGTTCGGAAAACACAGTAAAAATCATCACCCTTTTTTAGTTTATTCATCACTAAATTATTAGATCACAAGATTTCACCGAGTCAGGTGTAAGAATTTAAAAGAAACTGTAAAGCAAACAGAAAAAACTAAGAAAAAGAAAGCGTTTATCATGAATCAAACAAATCACAAACAATGTAAAACAAAATGAAATGAGAAGGCAAAAACAACCCAATAATTCAAAAAAAAACATGAAAAAGCCAGTATCTTTCATCAATGTTACCCAGAAACAAGAATCCCAAGCTCCACAAACAATGTACAAGAAACCAGAGATAAATGTAGATAACAGAAAACATAAACCCACACAATCTTCACCTGGATAAATAAAACCAGCACAAAGATCTCAAAAAAAGTTGCATTTTTTAAAGAAAATAAGCACATCCATAAGAAAAGTTCAAAACTTTAACAAAACCAAGAGCTCAGCAACAAAGAGAAGTGCAAGAATCAGTGCACCTGAAGCCTTGAGAGATCCCCCTGAGTGTACCCTTGAATCAACACAAAATTAAAAAAGAACCCTAAAGAGAAAGAGAGGGGTATTTTATGATTCTGAGAAGGGCTAATCAGTGGACAAAGAAAGGTGGATAGAGACGACAAAACCTCTGCTGTCTCTCTCACGTCATTTTTCCTCTCTCTTTCTCTGTAAAGACTATTTATGTTTCTCGCCTTTCTATATTCCAAGAAAATAATGTCGTAACAGTCGAATAATAATAATGTCCATATTTACTTTATTTTTAAAAAAATTTAAGTTGAAAAAATATATTTTTCAAAAAAAAAAAAATAATAAAATTTATAAATTTATACGAGTTTATATGTTATATCTATATTGTTAGTAAAGTAAGATCTAATATAACTAATTTTTAGTTAAGTTTTTTTCATTATTCTCAAATTACCCTTATAATTTGATTTTTGCACACTTAATTTTATTTTTGTGAGTAGATTTTTTTCTTAGCCGATGCACAAAATCATCTAAAATCAAGCCGATTAATGTATCTCCGTTGCCTCGACTCGCAATCCATTATTTTATGTTTTTAATGGATGTCACATGGTTTTTCAGTATAATTAGATTTACAATATGACATGTATCCTAAAATATTGTTTACAATAAAGTATCTCTAGTGTAGAGTCCGTTTGGAATTTGTTTGGTGGCTATACATAGGGATGGATACCGAATCAAAATATCGATTTTTCGAGATATTGTACCGAAATTTTTTTTATATATAAACATTTTTTTAGTATATCGATTTTTTCGTATTTTAACGGTATCAATATGGATTTTTTTCATACCAAAATTTTGAAATTTCGATATCGGTACCGGTATGAATTTTTTTCATACCAATATTTTGGATACGGTATACCGAAAACCCACCCCCAGCTATATATCGAACGCGAAGGGTTTTTTTTTTCCTCAATAGCGTCGCCGAAATGTAAGATACACGAGTTTTAAATTTAAAGTTGACTTGATATATAAATAAATCTTTTTTTATAATATACTAGTAAAAGACAAGTGCGATGCACGTAGAAACATCTTTTTATTGTCGATAAACGTTGTTAAATAAATGAGTTGAGATGAGAAAAATATTAACGTGCAGTTAATTAATGATTTTCATGGTATTTTAATCAATAGTAAAATTTAATATAATATGTACAAAATATAGTATAAAATGAGTGCGAACAATCTTTGTTCAAAAATTTTATGTGTTACAAATCTAATTGAATATATATTTGTTGAAAATCATAGTTGTTAAATATTATAATTTTGTATAAATTAGACATTGAGAAAAATCTAGAATTTGATGTCATGACATATTCAATAAAATAAAATTTAATAAAAAATATAATAATACATAGTGTTGAAAAATCATTTGACCAATATTGATTATGAGGAAAAAAAAAACAATGCATTCTAAAACTTAAATTAAATTATTGCATCTTTTCTTTCTTTATATAACCACTTTTTCACGATTTTTTCGTTTGTCATTCGTTCTTTATTCTTTATAAAAAAATAATTTTTTCATCATCTTCAATAAAAATTCTTGTGATGTTGTCTTTATCAATTATTTCTATTTTTATATGTTTATTCTTTTGTTGGACGGTATAGAAGCGAACGTTTGCCGTTTTACCAAAAGTTATAGTTTGTGATAATTGTGCAACTCAAATATTTTAACTCGCACAGCAACTCAAACGACATGGTTCGATCACTTCACCCAGAAGAGACAATTATTGCACTCCAACAATCTATTTCCCAATAATTACAGTCATTACAATCAATGGGAAATCGAACTCATGACCTTGGCTCTGATACTAATTGTAGGACTGAACGTTTGCCGCTTTACCAAAAGTTATAGCTGATGGTAATAGTGCAACTTAAATCTTTTAAACCGCACATGAGCCCAAGTGTCATGGTTCGATCGCTCTACCCAGCAGTAACAATTATTGCACTCCAAAAATCTACCCGACTCCTTGTAATAAATGAGAATCAAACTCATGACCTTGGCTCTGATACTAATTATAGGACCGAGCGCTTGCCATTTTACCAAAAGTTATAGCTGGTGGTAGTAGTGCAACTCAAATATTTTAAACCGCACATCAGTCTTGCATCATGGTTCGATCTCTCTAGCTATCCAGCATGGACAATTATTGCACTCCAAAAATCTCCTTCTCAATAATTGCACTCCTTGCAAACAATAGAAATAGAACCCATGACCTTGGCTCTGATACTAATTGTAAGACCGAGTGCTTGCTGTTTTACCAAAAATCTTTTAATTTCATGTTAATTTGTTCGAAATATACTATTGCAATGATTTTGTTGCTAAAATTTTTGCTTGAATTTTGCATGCTTTCGATTATATTAAAATGCTACCATTCTTTCTTTTATTTCAACTGTCTTGTCCATTATGAGAAGAAATGTATATTCTTCTTTATTTGATGTCTCTAAAATCTTGTAGTATATTGAAGTATTGTTGGCTTATAAAAAAATTTAAGAATAATTGATAATGAAATATATTATTTGAAAGATAAAACTATTTACATCTCCTAATGCTAAAATCAATATAATTTTCAACGTTGTAATTAAGAAAAATATTTGCAATATTTTCGAACACTGTAACCCTTATAGTTTCAATGTTAATAATATACGATCATCATCATCAATCATTTGCAATTTCGTATCTTTATTCTTTGATTATTTTATTGGATGATTTTTTTTTAATGATGAAAATCTTTCTTTGTAATAAGAGCAATAATTTCACTATACCCAATCTCCACTTTTTTGTTGTTATCGTCTTTTATTACTTGAATGTCAATATCTTAATGATTGATGTGTTGTTGGACTTACAAAAATTTTGCAAACGTCGTTTGTTTTTAGTTGAACCGTTCCTATTATTAGTTATTAGGAGAAGTAGTTAGCAATGCTAATGAATAATTTTTGTAAAGATTTATTTATAAAAAATTTACTTTTAAACACATGTACTTTTAAGTTACAGAAAAATATAACCGATTTATCCATCCTCAACTCTTCTAAGAATATTCTTTCGCTAATTGCAAAATTATCTCATAAAATAATTGTTATAGTTTTTAGTTTTTATGAGAATGAAAAATAGTTAAATTTTTTAATTTCAACTTTTACATATATGTTATGTGTGTGTTGGTGTGTTTTTTATTTATTATTTTGGATAAATTTGACTCCACTTGAATTGATTTATTTCAATACCGGTGTGTAATTTAATTAGTATATATATATTTTTAATAACAATTACAAATCTGATATTTTTATATATTTATGAACTCATGATATAATATCTTAAAGATTGATACATTGTTGGACTTACACAAATTTTGCACGTCGTTGTTTTTAGCTGAACCTTTCTATTATTAGTTATAAGGAGAAGTAGTAAGCAATGCTAATGAATATTTTTTGTAAAGATTTATTTATAAAAAATTTACTTTCAAAACATGTACTTTTAAGTTACAGAAAACTATAACCGATTTATCCATCTCCAACTCTTCTAAAAATTTTCTTTCACTAATTGCAAAATTATCTCATAAAATAATTGTTATAGTTTTTAGCTTTTATGAGGATGAAAAATAGTTAAATTTTTTAATTTCAACTTTTACATATATGATATGTGTGTGTCGGTGTGTTTTTTATTTATTATTTTGGATAAATTTGACTACACTTGAATTGATTTATTTCAATACCGGTGTATAATTTAATTAGTATATATATATATATTTAATAACATTTAAAAATATGATATTTTTATATATTTATGAACTCATGATATAATTATTTATCTCAATAGATCCTTACTCAAATTAAAATACGTAATATTTTTTGTTGAAAAAATATGTTCATTCCATCTACAAATAAATAACAACCAAAGTATTTTGGTGTTTCAATATTTTAGAAAACTGGATTATTATTTTAATTAAAATTTTTGTGAAATTGTTTTTTAAAAATTTTTGTAGAAAAAATCTGTTAACTTTATCTACAAGAAAATTAAAATCAAAAGTATTTTGGTATTTCAATTTTTTTGGAAACTTGATTCTTATATAATATGCACATACTTTGTCATTAATTTTGACATTATCATGATAATTGATTTTACAAAAATATCCTCACAGATTTTATCAAATGTGTACAAACCAAGGACAAAGTTGAAATTAAACAATGAAAATGTAGTGACCCTGCATGGAATCACCTACTAATTGGCAACTAATAGCATGCATTAAACTTAATACAGAAAATACTTAACAGAGTAAAAACGTGCGGAAACATAATCCATAAATTACATATCAGCTTAGTAACATAATCCAGACTTAAATCTGTAGTGATACAACCAAATCGAAATACTTAAACAGAGCTAAAACAAATCCTGCTTTATAATAAAATCTTCAAGGCTCCTTGATAAGTGCATTTTGTATGCATTATTTCATGTTATTTTTATGTCTATTTTATGTGCATTCATATTATTTTTTATGTGTTTTTATGTGTTTTAGTGCATGTGTGTGTATTTCACTCCTTGGGTTAATTTTGTAGGAAAATGGATTTTTGAAGAGTGAATTACGGAGCAGCCTTGATCGAAAAATCATATTTAATTTTAGAAACATTGAAATCCAATCTTCACAGTTCAGATTAAAGTTAAAGATGTTTTGAAGCTGCTGTCCAAATTTCAGCTCAATCCGACAGCTAGATCACGAGATATGAATTTTTGAAAATTGTCGCTCGGCGCAGATTTTTTGTACTGCGCGCGCGCGAGAATCAAGCTCGCGCGCGCGCGAGTCCGACGTACAGGCCTCTGTTTTTATGTGCTGCGCATGCGCGAGGCCTATGCCGCGCGCGCGCGTGTTCGGGGGTCATATGTGTTCCGAAAAATCCTTGTTTTGAGAGGAAATTAACTGATAGGCGTTCCGGACCATATATATACAAGATATAACATATTTTTGAGGGTTTCGGAAGCTCCAGAGCGCAGACAACGCAAGAAGAGGCGGCTACAAGGCTTGGGAGAGAAGATTTCTCTTTTCTTTTCTTCTTTTTATTTTTATTTTTAATTATTATTTTTAATTATTGAGTAGTTTATTTTCAACCAAGACGGCGTGATTGGGCCGAACAAATTCATGTAGAAAACTTGGATGTTTGTTTGGATTTTTTTTAAAGTTGATTTTATTTTATTGATTGTCATATTTATATTTGTCTTGTGAATAGTTTGATCAACTGTTTGCTTGCATGTTAATCAATTCCAAATCGACAGAGGAGGTTTTGATTTTGATCACTCTGATAATTAACATATTGTAAAACTGACTAGAAATAGAATTCGGTTTCATTATGCGGTTTGGGTGTAAACTGAATTTTCATAAATATTTAATGCATTCAAATTTGATTAGAATTACGAAAGATTAGTTCATCAATATTTGAATAGGTTTGATTGTTCTAGAAATAGACCTTTGAACAAATTAGGAGAATTCCCGTGAATTAAGATTAAATCTGAGTCCTGAATCGACTACATGTTACGTGATTTGTTCAGTACCTACGTGTGTCTTGGTTGTCTTTGTCTTAATTATTTTTATCTTCAGTTATTTTTATTCTTATTTTTTAATCAGTTTTTGTTTTATATTCTTATTTTATTTAATTTAAAATTCTTCTATTATTTTGTCTAGATTAAGTAAAATAATTAATTCTTGAGAATTGACTGCAGTCCCTGTGGGATCGATACTTGGACTCTCAGTCCACTTTACTATTACTTGACCTGGTGCGCTTGCCAGTAGATTTTTATCAAATCGATTTAGCCGGTCAAGTTTTTGGCGCCGTTGCCGGGGACTGTTTAGTTGATATTAGGATAGATTATTTGCTTGAGGCTAGACATTTTTTTTTTATTTCTATCTTTTCGTTCTTTTCGTTTTTTTTTATTTTATTTTAATTTTGATTTTTTTTCTTTTCTTTTGCTTGTGAGGTACTTGGAGATGGATCATCATCAGGTGTTCACAAGATTTGACCAGCAATACTTGGAGCCATTCTATGTTGTTTGGGGGAGATTCAATGATTTGGCGAACAGATTTCGATGCCATAAATTTTCGAGCTACACCCTCACTCAATTTTTTTATGGTGGTTTGGATGAGATTACAAGAAGTTGGGTGGATTATGGAGCGTTGGCCACTGGCAGTCAATTGTTTAGAAGAGATAAAGACAGTGCGATGCACTTGTTAAATGATATGGCAGATTTTGACTACCATTGGCATTGTGATCCTTCACTGCAGGGTTGGAGTCACCAATATCCTCCAGATATCAACTCTAAAAATTTTGCGAACCAGCCACCGGAGCATCAAGAAGAGTGCATAGGGTGTTCCGAAGATTATGTGGCTCAGTTGGAAAATCTTGTGCGACAGCAGACAGAGTCAAATAAATTCTTAGAAAGCCGCATGAGTCTTTTGGATGAACAGATTGCGCTTCTTAGAGAACCAATTTTTGAGATCTGTCAAGAGAGTGAAGTAACTGAGCCAGAGCATGAAAAAATCATTTTTGAGGAATCTTCTTGTGAAGAAGAGCCAAACGTAATAGTGGAGGAGGAAGAACTATACAAGGAGAGAGATTTTACCTCGTCAGTGGTCGTTTTATGTACACCGTTAGAAGATACTTTTTTGCCATTGACGCCACCTCCACAGTATTACATCCTCTTTGAGCTTCAGCCTAGAATCAGAGTCTCTTTCCAAAGGAAAAATTTCATGACGAGTACTGTTGGACCGACAAGCTTAAACTGCAAATATCACGCCAAGCTTGAGGGCGAAGAAATTCAAAACCCATACGTAGAATCGTATGATTCTTACTATGGGCGGCAACCGCTCTTTGATGGTGGCTTCTGCATAGTCGGGCTATAGACTATAATTTTAGCGCTGACTGGGAGGCAACCCAGTGTTTTTGCTTTTGTTTTTATTTTGTTTTTTTTTTATTTTGTTTTTATTTGATTTTGTTTTCTTTCCCATGCCAGTTGGTCATGCCTGCCGATATATCTAGACTGATGCTACTGTCCCGGCTGATGCCGTCAAGAAGGAAGAGAATGAAACGAAAACCAGGGGAGTGTTATTTCTGTTTTCATTGTGTTTTTGTTCGTTTTGAATTCTGTTCATTGTCTGAAGCATTGAGGGCAATGCTTTGGATAAGTATGGGGGGTAGACTAGGTTATTTCATTATGTTTTGTGTTTGTGTTGCATAAAGTTTGTTTCATGTCTGTTTGCATATAGTGTGTTTTTGTTGTTGTTTGTGTTGTCCTGCATGGGTAGGATGAGTCATGATAGCCAATGATGATGAAGTTTATTTGAAAAAAATGGATTTTTGAAAAATGAATGCTCTTGACTGGACATGAGAAACTGTAGGTTAAACCGTGAATATTTTTAAGCACTAATGTTAGACCAGTGAATTGTAGCGAAAGATTTGATGAAGTTTCTATCTGTTTGACCATTGCACGACAATAGATGGTTTGTGGATCTTGATTGTGTTCTATGAATTTTGATGAGGCTCTAGTTTACACTTATGATCTTGGGCGCACCTAGAAAAAATTTATATACAATTCCATCCGGGCCTTGAAAGGATTAAAATCCTAAAAAAAAAAAAAAAAAAATTAAATTTAAGGCTAAGTATGCGGATTCAATGGGATTGATGCTCCATCCGGGCTATAGACGAGGGGATTAGAAAGAAAAAATAGAATGATTTTTCGTATCCTAGCCAGTTATAGCTAAGTCAGCGGGTAATTATTGGGGCTAGTGCAATACCGGGTGCAAAATCCGAAGGTGTGTAATTCATTATCTCAAGGGAGGTGGGTTTAGTCTAGAGGTCGTTGGAAGGAATGGGCACTTGAAGAGTGAAACTTGCACTGATTTGTCATAGGTCGCTAAGCAGATTTGAGACGAATTCGGTCTAAGTTGTATGAAACTGGAATGACATTTCACACACACACGTTCACGTTCAACCGAAAGTGTATTATGAAAAGTTGAGAGCATTTCTGTGTTTTATGTTTTGTGATTAAACTTCTCGGAGGCTGTGCACTCTCATGAATCATCCTTACTTATGTTTTTGTTTGCATTTTGTTTTTTCATGTCTTGCTCGAGGGCGAGCAAGGTTTAAGTATGGGGGTGCTGATAAGTGCATTTTGTATGCATTATTTTATGTTATTTTTATGTCTATTTTGTGTGCATTCATATTATTTTTTTATGTGTTTTAGTGCATGTGTGTGTATTTCACTCCTTGGGTTAATTTTGTAGGAAGATGGATTTTTGAAGAGTGAATTACGGAGCAGCCTTGATCGAAAAATCATATTTAATTTTAAAAACATTGAAATCCAATCTTCACCGTTCAGATTAAAGTTAAAGATGTTTTGAAGCTTCTGTCCAAATTTCAGCTCAATCCGACGGCTAGATCTCGATATATGAATTTTTGAAAATTGTCGCTCGGCGCAGATTTTTTGTACTGCGCGCGCGCGAGAATCAAGCTCGCGCGCGCGCGAGTCCGACGTACAGGCCTCTGTTTTTATGTGCTGCGCGTGCGCGAGGCCTATGCCGCGCGCGCGCGTGTTCGGGGGTCATATGTATTCCGAAAAATCCTTGTTTTGAGAGGAAATTAACTGATAGGCGTTCCGGACCATATATATACAAGATATAACATATTTTTGAGGGTTTCGGAAGCTCCAGAGCGCAGACAACGCAAGAAGAGGCGGCTCCAAGGCTTGGGAGAGAAAATTTCTCTTTTCTTTTCTTCTTTTTATTTTTATTTTTGAATTATTATTTTTAATTATTGAGTAGTTTATTTTCAACCAAGACGGCGTGATTGGGCCGAACAAATTCATGTAGAAAACTTGGATGTTTGTTTGGATTTTTTTTAGAGTTGATTTTATTTTATTGGTTGTCATATTTATATTTGTCTTGTGAATAGTTTGATCAACTATTTGCTTGCATGTTAATCAATTCCAAATCGACAGAGGAGGTTTTGATTTTGATCACTCTGATAATTAACATATTGTAAAACCGACTAGAAATAGAATTCGGTTTCATTATGCGGTTTGGGTGTAAACTGAATTTTCATAAATATTTAATGCATTCAAATTTGATTAGAATTACGAAAGATTAGTTCATCAATATTTGAATAGGTTTGATTGTTCTAGAAATAGACCTTTGAACAAATTAGGAGAATTCCCGTGAATTAAGATTAAATCTGAGTCCTGAATCGACTACATGTTACGTGATTTGTTCAGTACCTACGTGTGTCTTGGTTGTCTTTGTCTTAATTATTTTTATCTTCAGTTATTTTTATTCTTATTTTTTAATCAGTTTTTGTTTTATATTCTTATTTTATTTAATTTAAAATTCTTCTATTATTTTGCCTAGATTAAGTAAAATAATTAATTCTTGAGAATTGACTGCAGTCCCTGTGAGATCGATACTTGGACTCTCAGTCCACTTTACTATTACTTGACCTGGTGCGCTTGCCAGTAGATTTTTATCAAACCGATTTAGCCGGTCAAGTTTTTGGCGCCGTTGCCGGGGACTGTTTAGTTGATATTAGGATAGATTATTTGCTTGAGGCTAGACATTTTTTTTTATTTCTATCTTTTCGTTCTTTTCGTTTTTTTTATTTTATTTTAATTTTGATTTTTTTCTTTTCTTTTGCTTGTGAGGTACTTGGAGATGGATCATCATCAGGTTTTCACAAGATTTGGCCAGCAATACTTGGAGCCATTCTATGTTGTTTGGGGGAGATTCAATGATTTGGCGAACAGATTTCGATGCCATAAATTTTCGAGCTACACCCTCACTCAATTTTTTTATGGTGGTTTGGATGAGATTACAAGAAGTTGGGTGGATTATGGAGCGTTGGCCACTGGCAGTCAATTGTTTAGAAGAGATAAAGACAGTGCGATGCACTTGTTAAATGATATGGCAGATTTTGACTACCATTGGCATTGTGATCCTTCACTGTAGGGTTGGAGTCACCAATATCCTCTAGATATCAACTCTAAAAATTTTGCGAACCAGCCACCGGAGCATCAAGAAGAGTGCATAGGGCGTTCCGAAGATTATGTGGCTCAGTTGGAAAATCTTGTGCGACAGCAGACAGAGTCAAATAAATTCTTAGAAAGCCGCATGAGTCTTTTAGATGAACAGATTGCGCTTCTTAGAGAACCAATTTTTGAGATCTGTCAAGAGAGTGAAGTAACTGAGCCAGAGCATGAAGAAATCATTTTTGAGGAATCTTCTTGTGAAGAAGAGCCAAACGTAATAGTGGAGGAGGAAGAACTATACAAGGAGAGAGATTTTACCTCGTCAGTGGTCGTTTTATGTACACCGTTAGAAGATACTTTTTTGCCATTGACGCCACCTCCACAGTATTACATCCTCTTTGAGCTTCAGCCTAGAATCAGAGTCTCTTTCCAAAGGAAAAATTTCATGACGAGTACTGTTGGACCGACAAGCTTAAACTGCAAATATCACGCCAAGCTTGAGGGCGAAGAAATTCAAAACCCATACGTAGAATCGTATGATTCTTACTATGGGCGGCAACCGCTCTTTGATGGTGGCTTCTGCATAGTCGGGCTATAGACTATAATTTTAGCGCTGACTGGGAGGCAACCCAGTGTTTTTGCTTTTGTTTTTATTTTGTTTTTTTTTATTTTGTTTTTATTTGATTTTGTTTTCTTTCCCATGCCAGTTGGTCATGCCTGCCGATATATCTAGACTGATGCTACTGTCCCAGCTGATGCCGTCAAGAAGGAAGAGAATGAAACGAAAACCAGGGGAGTGTTATTTCTGTTTTCATTGTGTTTTTGTTCGTTTTGAATTCTGTTCATTGTCTAAAGCATTGAGGGCAATGCTTTGGATAAGTATGGGGGGGTAGACTAGTTTATTTCATTATGTTTTGTGTTTGTGTTGCATAAAGTTCGTTTCATGTCTGTTTGCATATAGTGTGTTTTTGTTGTTGTTTGTGTTGTCCTGCATGGGTAGGATGAGTCATGATAGCCAATGATGATGAAGTTTATTTGAAAAAAATGGATTTTTGAAAAATGAATGCTCTTGACTGGACATGAGAAACTGTAGGTTAAACCGTGAATATTTTTAAGCACTAATGTTAGACCAGTGAATTGTAGCGAAAGATTTGATGAAGTTTCTATCTGTTTGACCATTGCACGACAATAGATGGTTTGCGGATCTTGATTGTGTTCTATGAATTTTTATGAGGCTCTAGTTTACACTTATGATCTTGGGCGCACCTAGAAAAAATTTATATACAATTCCATTCGGGCCTTGAAAGGATTAAAATCCTAAAAAAAAAAAAAAAAAATTAAATTTAAGGCTAAGTATGCGGATTCAATGGGATTGATGCTCCATCCGGGCTATAGACGAGGGGATTAGAAAGAAAAAATAGAATGATTTTTCGTATCCTAGCCAGTTATAGCTAAGTCAGCGGGTAATTATTGGGGCTAATGCAATACCGGGTGCAAAATCCGAAGGTGTGTAATTCATTATCTCAAGGGAGGTGGGTTTAGTCTAGAGGTCATTGGAAGGAATGGGCACTTGAAGAGTGAAACTTGCACTGATTTGTCATAGGTCGCTAAGCAGATTTGAGACGAATTCGGTCTAAGTTGTATGAAACTGGAATGACATTTCACACACACACGTTCACGTTCAACCGAAAGTGTATTATGAAAAATTGAGAGCATGTCTGTGTTTTATGTTTTGTGATTAAACTTCTCGGAGGCTGTGCACTCTCATGAATCATCCTTACTTATGTTTTTGTTTGCATTTTGTTTTTTCATGTCTTGCTCGCAAGGTTTAAGTATGGGGGTGCTGATAAGTGCATTTTGTATGCATTATTTCATGTTATTTTTATGTCTATTTTGTGTGCATTCATATTATTTTTATGTGTTTTAGTGCATGTGTGTGTATTTCACTCCTTGGGTTAATTTTGTAGGAAAATGGATTTTTGAAGAGTGAATTACGGAGCAGCCTTGATCGAAAAATAATATTTAATTTTAGATACATTGAAATCCAATCTTCACCGTTCAGATTAAAGTTAAAGATGTTTTGAAGGTGCTGTCCAAATTTCAGCTCAATCCGACGGCTAGATCTCGATATATGAATTTTTGAAAATTGTCGCTCGGCGCAGATTTTTTGTACTGCGCGCGCGAGAATCAAGCTCGCGCGCGCGCGAGTCCGATGTACAGGCCTCTGTTTTTATGTGCTGCGCGTGCGCGAGGCCTATGCCGCGCGCGCGCGTGTTCGGGGGTCATATGTGTTCCGAAAAATCCTTGTTTTAAGAGGAAATTAACTGATAGGCGTTCCGGACCATATATATACAAGATATAACATATTTTTGAGGGTTTCGGAAGCTCCAGAGCGCAGACAACGCAAGAAGAGGCGGCTACAAGGCTTGGGAGAGAAGATTTCTCTTTTCTTTTCTTCTTTTTATTTTTATTTTTGAATTATTATTTTTAATTATTGAGTAGTTTATTTTCAACCAAGACGGCGTGATTGGGCCGAACAAATTCATGTAGAAAACTTGGATGTTTGTTTGGATTTTTTTTAGAGTTGATTTTATTTTATTGATTGTCATATTTATATTTGTCTTGTGAATAGTTTGATCAACTATTTGCTTGCATGTTAATCAATTCCAAATCGACAGAGGAGGTTTTGATTTTGATCACTCTGATAATTAACATATTGTAAAACTGACTAGAAATAGAATTCGGTTTCATTATGCGGTTTGGGTGTAAACTGAATTTTCATAAATATTTAATGCATTCAAATTTGATTAGAATTACGAAAGATTAGTTCATCAATATTTGAATAGGTTTGATTGTTCTAGAAATAGACCTTTGAACAAATTAGGAGAATTCTCGTGAATTAAGATTAAATCTGAGTCCTGAATCGACTACATGTTACGTGATTTGTTCAGTACCTACGTGTGTCTTGGTTGTCTTTGTCTTAATTATTTTTATCTTCAGTTATTTTTATTCTTATTTTTTAATCAGTTTTTGTTTTATATTCTTATTTTATTTAATTTAAAATTCTTCTATTATTTTGTCTAGATTAAGTAAAATAATTAATTCTTGAGAATTGACTGCAGTCCCTGTGGGATCGATATTTGGACTCTCAGTCCACTTTACTATTACTTGACCTGGTGCGCTTGCCAGTAGATTTTTATCAAACCGATTTATCCGGTCACTCCTGCTCTCTAGTCCTACCTTGAACTACCAGCTCCATCCATCCTGCGACCTGCCTCATGGAATAGGGTGTCCAAGATAACAACTAGGACGTGAGCGCTAACGCCTAGTACATAGATGAGTACACGTAAATATATGATGCATGCAACATGATGACTGGTAACGGGTCATCTGAAAATCATGCTCAGTACCGGCGCCACATGAGTGCTGCCACCGCACGGATCAACCTCTGGGTGCAACCACACTCGTCTAGTACACCAGAGTAGACAGACATAAATGCCCCCGCCGTCGCGGTACTCTCAGTGACAGACTATCGAGTATAGAGCTGAGCGGCTCTATAGTCAGGTATAACAAGGTATAGGCTCAACGTGTATATGCACATGACATATGAGTATAGAAAACGGTAAAGCATACATCATGCCATATAATAATGCCAAATAAATGCAACATATAAACATGTATACTCGCTGGCAATCTCAGTCAATGTGTACGTACCTCTAGGCTAGTTCAAGTATAGTAAGATCCTAGGTTCCAAGCCCATATTCAAAAGATCACCGTATCACTACATAAATTCTATAAGCCTTAACTAAGCTAATAAGTACTCCCAAAACTTAAATAGATTCCCGGACCATACCTTCGTCCGTAGTTAGCCCTTTGAAGTCGCTAGTCCCGGATGACTATAACCACACCTTGGTTATTCCAGAACCTCTATTATAACTGATAGGGCCCTCAAGTGTCTATCTCACACTATATAACTGAAGAAAGAAACTCGGGAATTCGTATTTCAAAATGAAATCGAACGAGCCCTATTTATAGGCAAAATATCCGGCCAGGATCGGAACTTCCGATTTCGGGATCGGAGCTTCCGATCCAGCTCATTGCGTGCATGCAAGACACGCCAGGATCGGAACTTCTGATCGGGCGATCAGAGCTTCCGATCTGCTCTACATTCAACACTTGTCAAAACTCGCGGCTGAGTCATCGAACATTGCTGGCAGCTGGAGATCGGAACTTCCGTTCCAGGATCGGAGCTTCCGATCTCTGTGCTTCCGATGAGCTTCCGAAGTGGCTAGGATCGGAACTTCCGATCTGGGTTCGGAGCTTCCGATCCGGCCCAAAGTCAAAAGCCCATATTCTCATTCGAAGTCCAATAACACTCCGAAATTGATTAATTACCAACCCTTAATCATGTTTAACATATTATTATCTTAAAATGGAATCTGGGTTACTACATTCTCCCCACCTTTAGATATTTCGTCCGCGAAATAACATCTAAAGACAAAATCAAGATAATAATATGAAACATCAAACCATGTTTTATTACAACAACTGTAATTACATCTTACATGGTAAATCAAAAGTACAAAGTAAACAACTCAGGATATTCTGCTTGCATACGACTTTCAGTTTCCCAAGTTGCTTCTTCAACGCCTCGGCGCTGCCACTGTACCATCACCAGTGGTATAGTCTTGTTCCGAATAACTTTCTCCTTCCTGTCTAGGATACGGATTGGCCGTTCAACAAAAGACAGATCTGGCTCTAGCTGAATATCAGTGGACTGAATCACATGAGATTCATCAGCTATATACTGTCGAAGTAACGACACATGAAAAACATTATGTATACTGGAAAGATTTGGCGGTAAAGCCAAACGATATGCAACATCTCCGATCTTCTCCGGTATCTGGAAAGGCCCAATAAAACGAGGAGACAACTTGCCTTTCACGCCGAATCTCATCACCTTCCTGAAAGGTGATACTCGGAGAAACACATATTCATCAGGCTCAAACTGAAGTGGCCTGCGGCGAATATTAGCATAACTGTCTTGTCTATCTTGAGCAACTTTGATCCTATGCTTGATCAAATTTACCTTGTCTACAATCTGCTGCACCAATTCAGGACCCTCGACTTGTCGTTTCCCGACTTCATCCTAGAATAACGGAGTACGACACCGTCGACCGTACAATGCCTCGAAAGGTGTCATATCAATACTACGATGATAACTGTTATTGTAGGCAAATTCGATCAAAGGTAACTGATCCTGCCAAGATAAGCCAAAATCCATGACATAAGAACGTAGCATATCCTCCAGCGTGCGAATCGTCCGCTCTGACCGCCCGTCAGTCTCCGGATGATATGCAGTGCTCAAACTCAGAGTGGTACCTAACACCTCCTGAAAACTACCCCAAAAATGTGAGGTAAATCGCGGGTCTCTATCACTGACTATGCTCACTGGAATCCCATGTAATCGCACTATCTCCTGGATGTATAAACGTGCCATGCGATCATAAGAATACTCCCGGTTGTAAGGAATAAAGTGTGTTGATTTCGTCAAACGGTCAACGACAACCCAGATAGCATTACACTGACGTAATGTCATAGGCAAGTAGGTGACAAAATCCATAGTTACGTGCTCCCACTTCCATTCGGGAATCTCAAGATTCTGCAGTAATCCACCTGGTCGTCGATGTTCAGCCTTGACCTATTGACAAACTAAACATCTTGAAACAAATTGATACACACTTCGCTTCATCCCTTTCCACCAGAATCTAGTTCGCAAGTCCTTATACATTTTCATGCTACTAGGATGAACAGATAATCGACTCCTGTGAGCTTGAGAAAGAATATTATTCCTGAGCTCCGCATCATTAGGTACAACCACTCGATTAGATAAGCACAATAAACCATCTGCCTAAAAATGGAATCCAGATGTATTAACTCCATTGGATAAACGTGCCAAACGCTGAGTCTTAACATCAGATATCTGAGCATCTCTGATCCGAGAATACAATGCTGGCTCAGATAGAATAGTATACAATCGAATCTCATTTCTCCCTTTCTTGTGCTTGAGCATAAAACTCAATGAACAACACTCTTGAATCATATGAGATACTTCACTAGTCTGAAGTGCAGAAAGTCTCACCTGCCGACTCAAGACATCAGCAATAAGATTAACAGAACCTGGATGATATTTGATTTCACAATCATAATCCTTCAGAAGATCCATCCAGCGTCTCTGTCGCATATTCAACTCCTCCTGAGTGAATAAATATTTCAGACTCTTGTGATCCGTGAATATCTCAAATTTCTCACCAAAAAGATAATGTCTCCAAATCTTGAGCGCAAATACAATGACGGCTAACTCGAGATCATGTACTGGATAATTACTCTCATGCGTCTTCAACTGTCGAGAAGCATAGGCAATAACATGTCCATGCTATGTCAAAACACATCCTAACCCCTGAACAGAGGCATCAGTATAGACAACATAACCTCCTGATCCAGAAGGTAGAGCTAGCATAGGTGCAGTAGTAAGACGTCTACGCAGCTCATGAAATGACTCCTCACAATCCGAGGACCATATGAAGGCAACATCTTTCCGTGTAAGCTGTGTCAAAGGCCTTGCCAACTGTGCAAAATTCTCGATGAACCGACGGTAATATCCAGCTAGACCCAAGAAACTACGAATCTCAGCAACCGTCGTCGGACGAGACCAGTTCAGTACTGCCTCTATCTTACTAGGATCAACAGATATCCCTTCATTAGAAATCACATGACCGAGAAACACTACCCGATCAAGCCAGAATTCACACTTGCTCAATTTCGCATACAGCTGCTTATCTCGTAACGTCTGTAAAACAATCCTTAGATGTTGTGCATGCTCATCCTTGTCATGAGAATAGACAAGAATATCATCAATGAAGACGATGACAAATCTATCCAGATACTCTCGAAATATCTGATTCATCAGATTCATGAAGACTGCCGGTGCATTCGTCAAACCGAATGGCATCACCAAAAATTCATAATGCCCATATCTGGTCCTGAAAGCCGTCGTAGATATATCTGAGTCTCGTACCCGCATCTGATGGTAACCAGATCTCATATCTATCTTCGAGTAAACAGAAGTACCCTGTAATTGATCGAACAGATCATCAATCCGCGGCAAAGGATACTTATTCTTGATGGTGACACGATTCAACTGCCTGTAATCAATACATAATCGCATCGATCCATCCTTCTTCTTGACAAACAAAACAGGTGCTCCCCACGGAGAAACACTCGGACGAATATATCCCTTATCAAGCAGATCCTGTAACTGCTGTTTCAATTCCCTCATCTCTGATGGTGCCAGAAGATAAGGTGCTTGGGATATAGGCGTAGTTCCTGGTACTAAATCAATACCAAATTCAACCTCCCGCACCGGAGAAAAACCAGGAATCTCATTAGGGAATACATCAGGAAACTCGCTGACAACCGATAACTGATCAATAACCGTACTACTCGTGGACATATCAACGGCATAGATGAGGTAGCCCTCCCCACTTGACTCCAAGACATGACATGCCTTCAGAGCCGAAACAAGTGGCATTGGAGGTCGCGCACCCTCACAATAAAAATACCAGCTATCACCCTCATCCGGATGAAACTGTACCAGACGCTGATAACAATCCACAGTAGCGTGATACAAAGTCAGCATATCTATTTCCAAGATACAGTCAAAATCTGCCATCGCTAATATCATCAAATTAGCTATTAACACATTACCCTCAAACTCCAGAAGGCAACCCATCACTAGACTCTTAGTTACTATCTCTTGCTCCAACGGAGTAGATACAACTAAATCCATATCTAATGATACATAAGGTAATCTATGTCTCTTAACAAAGCGACTAGAAATAAAGGAATGCGATGCTCCAGTATCAATTAATATAAGTGCAGGAATACCACATAACAGAAAGGTACCTGCCAACATGCGATCGCTTCCCTCTGTAGCCTGCTCCTGAGACAGAGCAAACACCTGCCCTTGAGTTTGGGGACGATAACCAGAAGAACTCTGTGGTGCTGGCTGCTGACGTGGAACAATAGAAGCCTGAGATCCAACCTGTGATCCCGATCCACTAGCAGAACCCATGCGCTGAGGACAATCTCTCCGCAGATGTCCCTGCTGACCACAAATATAACAAGCACCAGTAGCTCTCCGACATGAAGCTGCAGGATGCTTCCCTCCACAATGGCTACAAAACTCCTCCTTCTTCTTCTTCTTCTTCTTCCCAAAACGGAACATACCTCGTGAACCACGAGATCCAGATGAAGTAATAGGAGTAGAAGAAGACGTAGGTCCAGATTGCACAACAGATTGAGCTCGAGGCTCAAAAGATCCACTAGGCTGTCCTGACATCATCAACTGTGCCCGCCTGTTGCTAGTCTCCATAAGACGGCAACGGTTCACCAAAGTCTCAAAAGATACCGGGTCATCACAGACGACAACCTGAGAGTAGATATCTTGGTTCAAACCTTGTAGAAAGATATCATACTTCGATGCATCACTCTCATTAATATGAGGACTGAAAGGTAGCAGATCAAGAAATCGTTACTGATATTGATCAATAGTCATTGATCCTTGCCTCAGAGTAAGCAACTCCATTGATCGTGCTTGGCGAACAGCCGGAGGAAAATACAATTTCTGGAACTCCCGACAGAAATCCCCCCAAGTCACCTGTCCTCTCTCAGTACGTGCCTGAGCAGCTTTGGCATCCCACCAAAAACGTGCTCGATCCTCTAGAACAAATTCTAGAACTTTCAATTTCTGATCCTCAGTACAATCGAAAGCACAAAAAGTACTCTCGAGTTTAGACATCCAACTCCTCGCCTGTTCAGGATTCTCGCCTCCCACCAAAGGTTTCGGTCCTACTTGCATGAACTTATTGATAGAGTAGCGACGTCTACCCTCATGATGATGATGATGGCGACGATGATGATGACCACCTCCCTGGCCAACACTACCGTGACTCTCGTCAGCCATATCCTGAAAAGAATTGCACATTAAAATCCCAAATGCGCAAGAATTACTCAAGACTAAACTAAATCCCAAGTACTAATCCCAAAATCTAAGCATGCTCTGATACCAAAAATGTAGTGACCCTGCATGGAATCACCTACTAACTGGCAACTAATAGCATGCATTAAACTTAATACATAAAATACTTAACAAAGTAAAAACAAATCCTGCTGTATAATAAAATCTTCAAGGCTCCTGCTTTGTAGTCCTGCCTTGAACTACCAGCTCCGTCCATCTTGCGACCTGCCCCATGGAATAGGGTGTCCAAGATAACAACTAGGACGTGAGCGCTAACGCCCAGTACATAGACATGAGTACACTTAAATATATGATGCATGCAACATGATGACTGGTAACGGGTCATCCGAAAATCATGCTCAGCACCGACGCCACATGAGTGCTGCCACCGCACGGATCAACCTCTGGGTGCAACCACACTCGTCTAGTACACCAGAGTAGACAGACATAAATGCCCCCGCCGTCGCGGTACTCTCAGTGACAGACTATCGAGTATAGAGTTGAGCGGCTCTATAGTACGGTATAACAAGGTATAGGCTCAACGTGTATATGCACATGACATATGAGTATAGAAAACGGTAAAACATACATCATGCCATATAATAATGCCAAATAAATGCAACATATAAACATTATACTCGCTGACAATCTCAGTCAATGTGTATGTACCTCTAGGCTAGTTCAACTATAGTAAGATCCTAGGTTTCAAGCCTATATTCAAAAGTTCACCGTATCACTACATAAATTCTATAAGCCTTAACTAAGCTAATAAGTACTCCCAAAACTTAAATAGATTTCCGGACCATACCTTCGTCCGTAGTTAGCCCTTTGAAGTCGCTAGTCCCGGATGACTATAACCACACATTGGTTATTCCAGAACCTCTATTATAACCGATAGGGCCCTCAAGTGTCTATCTCACACTATATAACTGAAGAAAGAAACTCGGGAATTCGTATTTCAAAATGAAATCGAACGAGCCCTATTTATAGGCAAAATTCCCGGCCAGGATCGGAACTTCCGATTTTGGGATCGGAGCTTCCGATCCAGCTCATTGCGTTCATGCAAGACACGCCAGGATCGGAACTTCCGATCGGGCGATCGGAGCTTCCGATCTGCTCTACATTCAACACTTGTCAAAACTCGCGGCTGAGTCATCGAACATTGCTGGCAGCTGGAGATCGGAACTTCCGTTCCAGGATCGGAGCTTCCGATTTTTGTGCTTCCGATGAGCTTCCGAAGTGGCTAGGATCGGAACTTCCGATCTGGGTTCGGAGCTTCCGATCCGGCCCAAAGTCAAAAGCCCATATTCTCTTCCGAAGTCCAATAACACTCCGAAATTGATTAATTACCAACCCTTAATCATGTTTAACATATTATTATCTTAAAATAGAATCTGGGTTACTACAGAAAAATTTTGACTTTGGTTCACACTTTTATAATTTTTTTTGACAGTAAAACTTGTAATATTATTAAGAAAAGTTTAAATCTTCTAATACAAGATCTACTAACCAAAACGGTAACATCCCTGCCTCCTAAACAAACGAGGAGGGGGAAGAAATTGTAAAAGAAGCTAGCCTATGGGCTATGATATTAGCCGATCGACGACAATGGTTTAACTTAATAATATGACGAGAAGTCAATAGATCTTTCACATACTTTGCAAGAGCGCCGATATAACTATAATTCTCTTCTGGTTTAGTGACTGTTTGCACCGTCAAAAGAGAATTCGAATAGATATCATGAATTTACAATCATTTTCCTTGCACCAATCGCAAGCCCTCCATAATCGCTATGAGCTCTTCATAAACAACCGAGTGAGGCTTTGATATCTTATTTCCAAACGCCAATAGAACCTTGCCCTCATGGTCTTTCAATACTCCTCCCACTGCAAAGCTATTTAACGGTTCCTGAAATGCAGCATCTACATCCATCCTCAAGTGGTTAAGCCTCGGTTTTGTCCATCTAACCTGTGAAAATAAGCTTCTATCTACACACGAGATATTCAATAATTCCCGAGCTTGCTGAAACTCTATTAGCATCGAATCACACCATTCAAAATCCCTTCTGGCCGTAAACCTATTACTATTATGGCCTATGCGCATACGATCCTGCCAAATAGCCCATGTCCTCATCGCAAAAGATTCAAAATCCTTAGTACACAACACCTTCAACATCCAAATGAATACATCCATAATACCAAGATTTTTTACTTTTTTAAGAAAAGGTTTGAACACATTACCTTTTCAACATGGCTGCGTGAAAGGGCACCAAAAGAGTGCATGACATGTAGAATCATAAGCATTTTGACAAAAACTACAATCTCTAGAAACTAGAACATGATGTCCATGTAGATTTGCCCCTGTTGGGATGATCTCATGTAATACTCTCCACCAAAATATTCGGACCTTAGGGGGGATTGAGAGAGACCATAAATATTTTCACCATTTTTTTGCATGAAACTCGGAACAATTGGTCGGCGTATCATAGAACCCGATATCCACCTTGTACCCATCTCTAACTGAATATTTGCCTTTTGAGTCAAAAAACCAGAATCTTGAATCTTCCCTCCTGGAGTTCGAAATTGGGGTTGCCAATATTTTCTGCGATGAGATTGGAGTAAATAAATTTCGCACCAAAGAAGCATTCCAAGTTCCATTATACATGAGATCACCAACAGTCTCAAAGCCATTCAAAACACCCATACGACAGATCGGATTTCGACCTCCTGGCAGCCAAGGCTCCTCAGTTATTGCAAGTTTGGATCCAGAGCATACTCTCCACCCAATCCCGCGTCTCAATAGATTACGGCTCCACAATATTGATATCCATACATAAGAGGATTATTACCCAGAGAAGCATTCATAATGTCTTGATGTTTAAATATCTCGCTTTAAGAACACGAGCAACAACAGACTCTGGCTGATCTATAATTCTCCAAATCTGTTTTGCCAAAAGTGCTTTATTGATAGATTCAAGAGCTCGGAAACCCATACCTCCTATACATTTAGGCCGCCATAGAAAACACCAAGATTTCCAATGCATTCGATTTCGCCCCTCATTAGATCCCCACCAGAAGTTCGCACACTCCCTCTCAATAGCCTGGATAACTGATTTTGGCAATCGAAAACAAGACATTGTATAAGTAGGTATGGATTGAATAACAGATTTAATCGGAATTTCTTTTCCTCCGACCGAAAAAATTTTGGATCCCCAACCTTGCATTCTCTTAACCACTCTCTCAATAAGATATCGAAAATGTAACTTCTTACTACTTTGAAAGAAAGTAGGAAGCCCCAGATAGACTTCATGCCCCTGAGAATTAGACGTCGCTGTCATTCTATGTACATTGAGTTAACACTTGGTACGTCTAATGTACTAGTTTGCAAATCACACTAATTAGGTAAACAAATGGACAAGCTATGAGAGACAGACTCGTCCAAAAAGGCATTTGTAGGAGAATTGAACTTCTGATCATTAACTAAACACTCACTTATTTCAACAACTCGAAGATCACCTAGACTCATATATATGTGTGTAGATCTACTCTGTGTTATTAAGTGTAGGCCTACTAAAGCCAAGAGTGGTGTCTGATATTTTGTTCCTGTCCTTTTTTTTTTATCATTTGTTTTCTTTTTCTTTTTTTTTTTGGGTCAAGTTCTCAAATTACAGTATGATTTTTCATTATTTTTTTTCAATTATTATATTGCTCATATTTGAGTCTTTGTTTTGTATGTATTTTGTTTCTTTCCTTTTTTTTTTTCGAGTTCCCAAATTGGACTATGACCTTTCGTTATTTTGTTCCGATCATGGTTTTGATTTTATTTAAATATAAATTAAATTAATTACTAAAATATTATATAAATACATAACGTGTACATTAGTACACTAGTTTTATGTGTGTGGGTGTGTGTGAGTTCTTGTTCTATGTATCGGCCTATCTACGCACATTCAGCGATGCAGATACATTAAATATATTTGAATTATTTTTAAAATATTAGGTTATTATTATAGTGAGGAATCTTAAAATCGACCACATTTCTATGAATATACAAATGATATACGTAAGTTATCGATTTGTGTGATATCACTACCAAATTTTACATATACGAGTCAACAGATATTTTGATCTCTTTTTTTATAAAAAAAAAAAAAAAAAAAAGAAGAAGAAGAAGAAGAAGAAGAAGAAGAAGAAGAAGAAGAAGAAGACTACATATATCAATATGAGTCAAAATTAGATATATCAATTGAAATTATAATGAGTTATAATTAACTTATATAAGATTATAATCAACTTATTACTTATATATCAACTCAAGTTAATCCACAAAACAACAATGGATATCCTTGCTAATTTATATATAATGAGCTATAAGCCTATAATTGCATGACTTACCCTTGCTAGATATATTAATTGAGTAATAATTGACTTATACAATAACTCGAGTTAATCTACGAAACAGCAATCATAGGAGTTAATTGTATAATCGCACTTTCATGAGCCTAAACCCGATCGAGGTTTAATAAAAGGTACTCGAATGTGATCAGTAGTAGTGATATTTAAAGATTATAAATTCTAGGTGGAACCAAAGTGATGCATGTTTGAGAGTCATTAATTCTCGAATATATAATTTGCATGACAAAAAATACTATATACACGGGACGGGACTCGGGAGTCGGGAGCCATATCTTGGATCTCTACAACAATATAACTTCTCGAATTCATGAGTTTGTGGATTAATGGGATAGACAACAACGAAAACAATTAAAAATAAATATAATTAATAAAACACACAAGTGTTTGTTAGCTCGTGCCTGATCATTTTATGCAAATTGTGAATTATATTTTTATGAAATTATATTTAATTTAATCAGTTGTGATAAAAATAAACCAAGAGAAGTTAGAATATTGAAGTAAATTATATATTTTTTTATTGCAGTAATTTACATTAGCTCGATATTTTTTTATTCTGCATGAACCATATATTTCATAATTCAGGTATGATATTTTGGTAAACATATATTCGGTATATGAAAAATAGTTAATTTTATAATCTGAGTTTAATATGCAGTAAAAGTATTTGAAAGTGGTCTCCTTGATGGCAAAGAACACGGATATACTAGATAATAAAATAAGAATGGATAATGATATATATTTTAATTTGAAATAAAATTATGAATATTTTGTGGAAACGAAAAAAACCAGTCGATTTGACTTTATAGAGGTGCATCTCATTGGAGAAGCCTTAATGAAGAGAGAGCATCACTCGTGGATTGATATTTTTTAAGTAAAAATTGTTGGATTGAGAATTTTCTATGCTCCATCGATGAAGTACAGAAATGGTAGATTTTAGATGATTTCTGTAACTATATTAATTATTCTGTCTCGATTATATTAGTAATTTTTTTGTATCCATATTCAGCCGTATTTTATTTGAACAATCCAAAAATACATCGATAAGAGAATATTTTATTTTCAGCAGTATTTTGTTTGAACAATCCAAACATCTCAAAGATATATAAAGAGATAGGAACTTCTCAAAGCTATGAAATTTAAAAATACATCGATAAGAGAGGGTTATGACTTAGAAAAAAGCCTCCGCACGAGCCACGGTCGAGCGAGAATGTCAGCACGAGTAACGCAAACATTGATAAAAATTCAATGCCCCAAAAACCTAAGAGTTTCTACGTAAGGTTAATTTGTCAATGGAGGGTGGGTCAAGGTCTAAGAACCGGCCGAAAGCGTAGTCAATGGACAACAAATATTTTTTAGTATATTCTAGATTCTCTATTCTTTTCCTCATATGCCATTATTTAATTTAGGGTTTTGTAATTATCCGACTATTTGAAAGAAAACAAATCATTTATATAAGCAGTTATTAAATATGAGGCAAAACTGAAATTAATTTGTTTGTAATTGATTGATATTTCCCATGAATTTCTTAATCTATGTGGAAAAATAGGTATGTATAGTTGGAACGGAGATAGTATTTTTAACATTTACTTATTTTTTTTAATTACAGTTTTGACTAAAAATTATATTTTTAATTTTTTGAATTTGTAGTGGGTTTTTTATATTTAATTTTTAAAAAAATTAATTGCAAAAATAAGTTGAATAAAGGATAATTACAAATATACTGCAAAACACTCCAGACAGACGTCCGCTCCTATGTGAAGTGGATGCTGCCATTCGCTGCCATGTGCAATCTTATATTATTTTTTGGTTTGTTTTATTTTGTTTTTTTAATTAATTATATAATTAATAATATTTTGTAATATTATTATTTATTTAGTATTAGTATGATAATGTTTTCTCAAAAATCTAAATTTTAATTCTAATTTTTGAATTTGATGATCGGGTTGAAAATATTTTAAGAAAACTAAACAAAAAATTTGATGTTAAAAAATTAGATTGATTAGATAAATTTATTTTGATCAGACATATTTATAAAAATATTAGTTAACCTAAATAACATATTTTTATTAAATTTATTTTATAGTATATTTTTAAATATAAATTCTTTTTTTAAGTCATCGGTTCTGTGGATAAACCTAAAATAGTTAATTCAGATCTATTCGAGTCGAATTGATGCAAAAATGCTATTAGAAAATTTATCAACCGAACTCGAGCCGAAACGAAATCATCTCGAAAATTATGAATTCAAACCGACCCGAATATATCCGAATAGATTAAGTCAAATAAGAACCCTTGTGCTATCAAGAGCAAGTGGTAGCGATGTACTTGTTTCAGTGATATATTCGAATTGATAACACTAATCATGGATAGCACAAGGGTTCTTATTTGACTTCTCATGTTAATAGAAACTTAGACATTAAAATTGGCAAATTTATCGAATGAAAGAAAGAATATATTATAAATTGAAACCATTATTTAATTTATTTTATGTAACGCCCCGTTTTTATCTTAATTGACTTTAATTGAGATAATCAGTGATTTCAGAATTCGAGAGCCAACTTTTTATTGATCAGGGACTATTTTGAAATTTTCGAAAATTTTAGGGACTAAAATGCAAAAAGTGGATTTGTTATATAATTTAGGACTTTGACTAAGTCTTCTTATCTTCAACCTTTCCTCT
Source organism: Henckelia pumila (assembly GCF_033568475.1). NCBI lineage: Eukaryota > Viridiplantae > Streptophyta > Magnoliopsida > Lamiales > Gesneriaceae > Henckelia > Henckelia pumila. The sequence goes on along the minus strand of NC_133122.1, from coordinate 16,672,220 downwards.
CCAAGTCTATTTCGGATTTCCTCCATGGAAGACGCCTCATCCTTCCCTCAAGCTTTGTGATTTCGATTTTAGCTCGATCCGTCCGTTGGAATTAAATTCTGAAGTGATATTTGCAGTCACGGCATTGAGAGCTTCGTTCTATCGTAAGTTTCTCTCCGATCAGATATGTTTTATTTTTTGGATGTAGTTGGAATTTGATTATTTTCGGGTAATGATGTTCTTGAGATTATTCTTATCGTTTATTCTCAGACGGAATTGAAATAGAGCGTCATTCGGAATTGTTATGATTTTTAGAAGCATATTTCGAAATGTTGGGTTTTGAGATGTGTTGGTTTTGAGTTTGAATGTTTGAATGATGATTGCTATGAGTTGTTTGGATTGATATTATGATGTCTGCGTTACCGGTTTATCAGATTATAGCCGTTATGCCGTCAGTTTGAGTTTCGAGATATCGTTTCTATTGATTTGATTATACCGAGTTGATGAGGTTTTGATATCGATAGGGGTGATCACATTTTTTGAAAAACCACCCGAACCAACCACCCCGCACCGCCCCGCACCGTCGTATTTTATTTTTTGAAATAACCGCGGTTTTAAAAAAAAATTAAAAACCACCCCGCATCCATGGTTCGGTTATAATTTTTGGCCCAAACCGCCTCGCACCGCACCGCCGTGTATATTGGTATTTAACTAGGGTTATATTTATAGAACATTGTATATACATTATACACAATGCATTCGATCATATGCCGCCTCCACTCTCTTCTCTCCCAACTCTTCTTCAAAAAATTTTCCCCTCTTTCTCTCTTCATAATCTATTTACTATTTCTATATACAAATATTAATCATCAACTTGCCTAAACATATTATATTTGATTAACTTTATTTTGTCGCTTGATTGTTATTTTATTTAGTTTTATTTTGTTTATTATAGTTTTCATTCATTATTCTAATAATTTGAATAGCTTTATTTTTTTTTTCATTTTATCTATCATTAAAAAAACCGCGAACCGACCGCAACCGCTTAAAACCGCCGAAAACCGCAAAAACGATTTTACATATAAAACCGCAACAAAAAAATATATAATATAACCGAACCGCAATTGGCAATTCGGTTTGAATTTCTTATGAAAAACCGCCAAACCGCACTGTGATCACCCCTAGATATCGATATTGATCTTGTGACTTCTTCTGTTAGATTGGTTCGAAGTCCTTGGAGTTGCGAGATTGCAGCTTCGATCAGTTTGGAAGATTTGAGCCGGTATAGTATCGATTTCTTACTTATCGATCAAAGATCTTGAATGGAGTATTGCTGTTTTACAGATTGAAGATTGTGAAACGACGAGAAGGTATAAGACGACTTTGGAATGGAATAAGGACGATTAACTCGAATCCGGATTGATTCGATTGTCCTAGAGGAAATCACATACTTACATGTTTATATGCTTATTTGAACTTGATTGAATTGATATTTGAATGCATGAGATTTCATATGCATTCATATTGAGCCGATTGATTATTCATTTTGAATTAGACGATCTGGAGATTATAGTTGAGTGGCGATTTACTACGAGCGTCGATTAACTCACTATAATGCTCTGGAGTCTAAAGGACTAAAATATACTTCGTCCACCTCAAAAGGGGAGTTCGGTGTGATTGTTGGATATTTTAACCTCGGGATCCCAAACCGAAGAAAAAAAGAAAGAAGAATTCCTTTTTATTATCTGAGTCTGATAATCCAGAAGTTTTAAAGCCATGCATATCATTTTATTCCGTAGTGAAATGAATTACTTGAAGAATATGTGGAAATTGATTATATATCATGTTTTGATATATTATGTGATATTGTATGCTAGTTTCTTTTACTGGTAATATTATTCTCACCGCATTATCCGGCTGTTATCTTGTCTTTGTTTGTGTGCTTGGCAACAGGTGGGGCAGGATCGAGTCAGAGGCAGCATGGCTAAGGGTTGAGTTGATTAGAAGTGAGACTTGGTGTTTTGGAAGTCGAATTGTAATCGAACTTAGATTGTATTCGAACTCTTGTTGTTGTATTATTTGAATAAGTTAGATTGAAGCATGTTCTACTAGTTGAGATTGTTTAAATTTAGAACTACCTTGTAATGGATTTATGCATGTTGTATCCTTGGATTTGTAGTGCATGATGTTGATTTGGAAATGCTGGGATGAGCCTTGTTGAATTCTGCTGTTTCTTTGTTCTGCAGCAGGGGGCGCTCGGTCGGCACATTTTAGCAGACCGAGCGCACACCCCATCGAGGAAAACATCAGGTTGCTGTGTTGGAGGCGCACGGTCTGCATTTTTTAGCAGACCGAGCGCACCCCCTTTTAAAAAAAATTATTTCAGTTTTCTTTTAGTCTTGGATCTTGCATGCTTTAGTGCAGTTAATCCAAGATTAGTCGTTTAGCACCGAGGTCTCACATTAAGTGGTATCAGAGAGTTAAGATCTTGGATTGAATTTAGAAGAAAGCGGGGTAGATCGAGTCCGATTGAATTGGCTTCTCGCATGTGTTTGAATTATTTAATTAATTTATTAAATACGATGCGAGCATGCTTTATTGATTGAGATTTACTTGAAGTACATGATTATGTGATTTAAATTTTTAAGTATGAAATTACTTGAGATATCAATTGTTGGTTTCTGGACCGAATGCGAATATTCTCGAAGTGGTGCTATTTTCAGAGAAGGTTTTGGACCTTATGGAACTATGAGAATTGGATTATCTGTGTCCTAACATTTGATTATCAGATTATGGGTCCTCGAAGAGTGTTGAATAGGAACCCACCGCCACTTGTTCCTCCGAATGAGAATCCACCTGTGAACACTCCTCCGAACGAACAGGACAGTACAGTAACAGATCAGATGGATGCAACTGCTATGCCTACGGAGACCTTACTGAAGAGGTTCCAATCTTTCCGACCCCCGATTTTGAAGGGTACAAAAAATCCAGTTGACTGCGAGAGTTGGTTGGACGACATAGACCAGCTTTTGATTCTCTCGACTATTCTGACGACCGCAGAATCAGGTTAGTCATCCATCAATTGAGAGGAGTTGCGAAGAACTGGTGGATTGCGACAAAGAGGGCTTTTGAGAATCGAGGTACAACTATTGACTGGAATCTTTTTAAATCTGAGTTCTATAAGCGGTTCTTTCCAGTTTCGTACCGAAAGGATAAAGGTGCCGTGTTCGCAAATCTGAAGCAAGGAAACTTGAATATCGAGGACTATGTTGCCAAATTTGACAGCTTGTTGAGGTTCGCACCTCACATTGCCGACAACGAAGAAGTTAAATCTGATCAATTCATCAATGGCTTGAATCATGATATCTTCACTCTGGTGAATATTGGAAGGCCCAATAACTTTGCTGATGAAATGGATCGGGCCAAGGGTGCTGAGGCAGGGCTGATGAGGCAGAGAGGGAATCAGGTTGCACCTCAGCAGCAACAGAGGCAGTTTCAGAACCAACCGCCTCAATATCAGAATCAGCCTCAGAGATCCGAGGGTGGTAGCAGTGGAGGCAACAAAAAGGATTACTACCGACCGAAGGGAAAGCAGTTTAAGAAATCAGGAAGCAGTTCTTCGAGCTCTGGTGGCTCGAATCAGTTCAGTTCTGGACAGGGTTCAGGTTCCTCTCGAGCTTCTTGCAACAAGTGTGGAGGTCGTCACTCCAGCGACCAGTGTAGAGGGATTTTTGGGAATTGCTACATCTGTCAGCAGACGGGAAATTATGCTAGACTTTGTCCCCAGAGAGGCTCGGAGCAAGCACAGAGTGGTAATGCTTCTAGACAATCCGCATCACCTCAGATGCAAGCGAATGCAATTCACTCCTTCCAGCCCCAATAACAGAATCATCAAGGAGATAACCAGAACTTGAACCAACCTACTCGACAGCGGGCGATGGTTTTTGCTCTGAATGAGGATCAGGCTCAGGCAGCACCTGATGATGTGATTGCAGGTAACTGTACAATCTTTGGTTATCCTTCTTATATTTTGATAGATACGGGTGCGTCTCACTCTTTCTTATCTGAGAAATTTGTATTGAGGCATGCCTTAACTTTTGAGCCATTACCTGCTGTGGTTTCCGTTAATTCACCTTTGGGTGGAGGAATAGTTTCGAGGAATTTTGTTAGGAATTGTGAATTGAGTAGTGAAGGGAATTTGATTAAGTTTGACTGTGTTATACTTGGTTTGTCTGATTTTGACTGCATAGTTGGTGTAGATGTTTTGACTGAGTACAGGGCTATAGTGGATTGTTTTCAGAAGGTAGTCCGTTTCAGACCAGAGATGACAGATGAGTGGAGATTCTTTGGTAAGGGTTCTCGATCTAGAATTCCTTTGATTTTTGTTTTGTCTATGACTAGACTGTTGCAGAAAGGAGCAGAGGGTTTTCTGATCTATGCAGTGGATGTTTTGAAGTCTAGCCCGGTTTTGATTGACATACCAGTGGTTAGAGAGTTTACTGATGTGTTCTCGGATGAGATTCCGGGATTACCGCCTATTCGTGAGGTTGAATTTGGCATCGAACTGACGTCAGGTACTCAGCCGATTTCTAAAGCTCCATATAGAATGGCCCCAATTGAATTGAAGGAATTGAAGGAGCAGTTGGAGGAATTGATTGCCAAGGGATACATTCGACCTAGTGTATCACCTTGGGGTGCTCCTGTTCTGTTTGTTAGAAAGAAAGATGGCTCTATGAGACTTTGCATCGACTACCGCCAACTGAACCAGACGACGGTTAAGAACAGGTATCCTTTACCTCGTATAGATGATCTTTTTGATTAACTGCAGGGTTCGTGTATTTATTCGAAGATAGATTTGAGGTCTGGGTATCATCAGCTGAGAGTGCGAGAAGAGGATGTTCCTAAGACTGCGTTTAGGACGAGGTATGGTCATTTCGAATTTTTTGTCATGCCGTTCGGTTTGACTAATGCCCCAGCAGTCTTTATGGGGTTGATGAACCGAATCTTTCAGCGCTTTCTAGATGAGTTTGTTATTATTTTCATTGACGATATCCTGATCTATTCAAAGAGGCGTGCTGATCATGTAGAGCATCTGAAGATTGTTTTGCAGATTTTGAGAACTGAACAGTTGTTTGCCAAACTGTCGAAGTGCGAGTTTTGGTTGGACCGAGTCGTTTTTCTTGGTCACATTATCTCTGGAGATGGGATTTCTGTCGATCCCAGCAAGATCGAGGCAGTTATGAACTGGCGAAGGCCAACTTCTGTACCTGAAATTCGGAGTTTTATGGGTTTAGCGGGTTACTATCGCAGATTTATTCAGGGTTTCTCTTCTATTGAGAAGCCAATTACCCAGCTGACTCAAAAAAACACGCCTTTTGTTTGGACTGAAGAGTGTGAGACCAGTTTCATTGAGTTGAAGAAGAGATTGACTAGCGCTCCGATACTTTCTATTCCATCAGGTTCTGGAGGTTTTTCGGTGTATAGTGATGCTTCTCATTCAGGTCTTGGTTGCGTACTTATGCAAAGGAAGCACGTGATAGCGTATGCGTCGAGGCAGTTGAAACCGCATGAGACTCGCTATCCAGTTCATGATCTTGAACTCGCTGCTATTGTTTTTGCCTTGAAGATTTGGCGTCACTATCTGTACGGTGAGTCTTTTGAGATCTTTTCTGATCATAAAAGCCTGAAGTATTTGTTTTCACAGTCCGAGTTTAATATGAGACAGAGAAGATGGTTAGATTTGCTTAAGGATTTTGACTGTGAGATTAAGTACTATCCGGGGAAGTCGAATGCAGTTGCGGATGCTTTGAGTCGTAAGCTTTGTTCCTTATCTCTTTCGACCATCGGTGTGTCTCGTTTGGTTGACAATTGTTGCAATTCTGGATTGGAGTTTGAATCAGATAGGAATTCTATCAGAGTTTGTGTTATCCAGGCCGAGCCAGAGTTGTTTGTGTCGATCAGAGAAACACAGAAATTTGATGAGAGTATTCAGCAATCGATAGAGAAGGTGAGATCTGGACACCAATCTGAATTTTAGGTCAGGGATGATGTTTTATTTGTGAATAACCGTATTGTTGTGCCTGATATTTCTGGGATGAGACAACGTATCCTGCGAGAGGCACATTGCAGTCGGTTCAGTGTTCATCCTGGAGGCCGAAAGATGTATAACGACCTGAAGAGTCAGTTTTGGTAGAAGAAGATGAAGAGTGATGTTGCGAGGTTTGTATCCCGTTATTTGAACTGCCAGCAGGTGAAGGCTGAGAGAAAGAGGCCGGGTGGTCTTCTGCACAGTTTATCTGTTTCGAAATGGAAGTGGGATCATATCTCGATGAATTTCGTCACGAAGCTACCCCGATCTGTTCGAGGATGCGATGCCATTTGGGTAGTGATTGAACGTTTGACGAAGTCTGCTTGTTTTATTCCGTATCGGATGACATATCGTCATGATCAGATGGCCGAGTTGTATGTCAGAGAGATTGTCAGATTGCACGGTGTGCCCAGATTGATTGTTTCAGACCGAGATCCTCGGTTTACTTCTCATTTCTGGCATAGTCTACAGGAGGCTCTTGGTACTCGTTTGCACTTGAGTACAACATACCATCCTCAGACCGACGGTCAATCAGAGCAGACGATTCAGACTCTGGAGGATATGCTTCGAGCAGTAGTGCTTGATTTTGGCACTAGTTGGCAGGATTCGTTGCCTCTTGTGGAGTTTTCGTACAACAACAGCTTCCAGTCGAGTATAGGAATGGCACCATTCGAAGCGTTGTACGGAAAAAAGTGCAGATCTCCTCTGTACTGGGATGAATTGTCTGAGTCCCCAAGCTTGGGACCAGATATGATTCGTGATATGGCTGAGCAGATGAAGATTATTCGATTGAGAATGAAGACTGCTCAGGACCGACAAGCGAAGTATGCGAATATCCATCGCAGACCTCTATCTTTCGATCAGGGAGACCGTGTATTCTTGAAGATTTCTCCGTTTAGAGGTACTGTTAGATTTGGGAAGAGAGGGAAGTTGTCACCGAGATTCATCGGTCCGTATGAGATTTTGCAGAAGATAGGTGATCTAGCCTACGAATTAGCACTTCCTCCTTATTTATCTGGTATTCACGACGTATTTCACGTCTCGATGTTGAGGAAATATCATCCAGATCCTTCTCATGTTCTTCAACCTGACGAAGCTGAACTCAATGAAACTCTGAGTTATTTCGAGAGACCGATTCAGATCCTTGACAGAAAGGAGAAACAGCTCAGAACCAAATCGATTCCTTTGGTGAAAGTTCAGTGGAGTCGTCACGGAGTCGAAGAAGCGACTTGGGAGAAGAATCTGATATGAGACAGAGATTCCCTGACTTATTTATCTGACGTGAGTCCTTAATTCTGTTCTTGAATTCTTATTTATTTCTTATGATTTGATATTACTGATTTCGAGGACGAAATCTATTCTTAGAGGGGGAGAATTGTAACGCTCCGTTTTTATCTTAATTGACTTTAATTGAGATAATCAGTGATTTCAAAATTCGATATCCGACTTTTTATTGATCAAGAACTATTTTGCAATTTTTGGAAATTTCAGGGACTAAAACGCAAAAAGTGGATTTGTTATATAATCTAGGACTTTGACTAAGTCTTATTATCTTCAACCTTTCCCCTCCAAGTCGATTTCCTCCATGGAAGACGCCCCATCCTTCCCTCAAGCTTTGTGATTTCGATTTTAGCTCGATCCGTCCGTTGGAATTAAATTCTGAAGTGATATTTGCAGTCAAACCATTGAGAGCTTCGTTCTATCGTAAGTTTCTCTCCGATCAGATATGTTTTATTTTTTTGATGTAGTTGGAATTTGATTCTTTTCGGGTATGATGTTCTTGAGATTATTCTTATCGTTTATTCTCAGACGAAATTGAAATAGAGTGTCGTTCGGAATTGTTATGATTTTTAGAAGCATATTTCGAAATGTTGGGTTTTGAGATGTGTTGGTTTTGAGTTTGAATGTTTGAATGATGATTGCTATGAGTTGTTTGGATTGATATTATGTTGTCTGCGTTACCGGTTATCAGAATATAGTCGTTATGCCGTTAGTTTGAGTTTCGAGATATCGTTTCTATTGATTTGATTATACCGAGTTGATGAGGTTTTGATATCGATATTGATCTTGTGACTTCTTCTGTTAGATTGGTTCGAAGTCCTTGGAGTTGCGAGATTGCATCTTCGATCAGTTTGGAAGATTTGAGCCGGCATAGTATCGATTTCTTACTTATCGATCAAAGATCTTGAATAGATATTAAATGGAGTATTGCTGTTTTACGGATTGAAGATTGTGAAACGACGAGAAGGTATAAGACGACTTTGGAATGGAATAAGGACGATTAACTCGAATCCGGATTGATTCGATTGTCCTAGAGGAAATCACATACTTACATGTTTATATGCTTATTTGAACTTGATTGAATTGATATTTGAATGCATGAGATTTCATATGCATTCATATTGAGCCGATTGATTATTCATTTTGAATTAGACGATCTGGAGATTATAGTTGAGTGGCCTTGGTAGGCGATTTACTACGAGCGTCGATTAACTCACTATAATGCTCTGGAGTCTAGAGGACTAAAATATACCTCGTCCACCTCGAAAGGGGAGTTCGGTGTGATTGTTGGATATTTTAACCTCGGGATCCCAAACCGAAGAAAGAAAGAAAGAAGAATTTTTTTTTATTATCTGAGTCTGATAATCCAGAAGTTTTAAAGCCATGCATATCATTTTATTCTGTAGTGAAATGAATTACTTGAAGAATATGTGGAAATTGATTATATATCATGTTTTGATATATTATGTGATATTGTATGCTAGTCTCTTTTACTGAGAATATTATTTTCACCGGATTATCCGGCTGTTGTCTTGTCTTTGTTTGTGTGCTTGGCAACAGGTGGGGCAGGATCGAGTCAGAGGCAGCATGGCTAAGGGTTGAGTTGATTAGAAGTGAAACTTGGTGTTTTGGGAGTCGAATTGTAATCGAACTTAGATTGTATTCGAACTCTTGTTGTTGTATTATTTGAATAAGTTAGATTGAAGCGTGTTCTACTAGTTGAGATAATTTAACTTTAGAACTACCTTGTAATGGATTTATATATGCATGTTGTATCCTTGGATTTGTAGTACATGATGTTGATTTGGAAATGCTGGGATGAGCCTTATTGAATTCTGCTGTTTCTTTGTTCTACAGCAGGGGGCGCTCGGTCGGCACTTTTTAGCAGATCGAGCGCACACCCCATCGAGGAAAACAACATGTTGCTGTGTTGGAGGCGCACGGTCTGCACATTTTAGCAGACCGAGCGCACCCCCTTTTAAAAAATATATATATTTCAGTTTTCTTTTAGTCTCTGATCTTGCATGCTTTAGTGTAGTTAATCCAAGATTAGTCGTTTAGCACTGAGGTCTCACATTTTATAAAGAGTGATATATTTTAATTCGGATATTAAATAAATTCATTTCAGATCGAGTTCGGTTGAGAAATTTTCTAATAGCATTTTTGCATCAATTCGGCCCAAATAGATCTGAATTAATTCTTTTAGGTTTATCCACAGAACCGAGGGACCTCCACAAATCCAAACGAATTAAAATAAATATATGACTTTGCTAACTAAAATTTAAGTTAAAAATAGAATTTATATTTAAAAAATATAATATAAAATAATTTAATAAAAATATGTTATTTAGGTTAACTAATATTTTTTTAAATATATTTGATCAAAATAAATTTATTTAATCAATCTAGTTTTTTTAACATTAATTTTTTTGTTTTGTTTACTTAAAAAATTTTCAACACCGCATCAAATTAGAATTAAAATTCAGATTTTTAAGAAAAAATTATCATACTAATACTAAATAAATAATAATTTTGCAAAATTTTATTAATTATATAATTAATTTAAAAAACAAATAAAAAAACAAATAAAAAAAAGATAGCACAAGCAGCTCCCGCTGCTCAAAGCAGCGGACGCTCCAGCGTGGACAAAATCCCGGTTTAGTCCTAAATGAGCAGCGGACGCTCCAGCGTGGGCAAAATCCCGGTTTAGTCCTAAATGTTTGGACACATTCCCGGTTCAGTCCTAAATATTTCTCAAAAGTTCCCGGTTTGGTCCTAAATGTTTCCTAAAAGTTCCCGGTTCAGTCCTAAATATTTTTACATTGCCGATTTTGTGCCAAATATTTCTCAAAATTTCCCGGTTTGATCCTTCCATCTACTCGTGTTTAAAACTAACATCGCGTAGTGTTATATCATTTATGATTGAGTTTTATATTATTTATTATATATTTAACATTAAACAAATTGTAAATAAAACACAAATTTATTAGAGTTTTTATCCAAATTTAAATCAATTTTACACCATGTTCAAAATGAAAATATTAAATTCACGATGCTACAAAATAAAAACTTAAATAAAATAAACAAAACTTGAGGAATTAAAATTTAATGATGTTATTTCACATTTCTATTAATTTTGTTATATTCTCATTCATGATACTTGCAAATTTAAGAAAAAATTTGGAGGTTGGAAAAAGATATATATCTTTTTAAAACTCTTTTTATAATTTAAATAATTAGTATTTGAGAAAAATTTACTATTAAATAAAACTTAATTTCATATCACTACTTTAACGGTGGTCAAATAATTCATTATATTTTCTCAATTGTTAACCATAAGTATTCTTCTCTTGAAAAATTTATTGAAAATTTCAAATATTTTGTGAAATAAGTAATACTAGTTATTTGCTAAAACATTTGTTTATTTGTTTGTGATTGATTTTAACTATAAGATTGCACGGTTTAATTATTTTTTTATTCTATAATTTTATTTTGCATAATTTATATTATATTTTCATTTGAAAGAAATTATTGTTCATTTATTATTATAATTATTATTATTATTATTATTATTATTATTATTATTATCTTCTATTTTATTTAACTTTTTCTTTTGTTTGTAAGTTTTTTTTTATCACACTTTGTTTGTAGATGGAAGGACCAAACCGAAAAATTTTGAAAAATATTTAGGACGAAATCTGAAACATAAAACATTTAGGACTAAACTGAAAACTTTTTAAAACATTTGGGACCAAACCGAAAACATAAAAACATTTAGGACTGAACCGGGAATTTTTGAAAAATATTTGGGACCAAATCGGGAACGTTCAAACATTTAGAACTGAACCGAGAATATGTTCAAACATTTAGAACTGAACATGGATTTTTCCCCTCCAGCGTCCAATCTTGCTGGGAGAGTTTTTCAGTATATTTTCAATTGCTCCTGGCTCAACTTATTTTTTCAATTAAATTTCTTTTTAAAACTAAATATAAAAAAACCCTGCAGGTGCAATAAATTGGCCTCAGCAATGAAAGAGTGACATGGCGATTAATTGATAAAATAAAGAGAAAAATATACTTTAAATTTTAAGTAATGTTTAATTGAAATTAACTGCGGTTCGAAAATTATAAGTGAGTGTTTTTTTATTTTCAGCAGTCTCAATATAAAAGTACATGGACATTTATTGGATCTCCAAAATCTCAATACGTTGTTACCGAGTCTACCGACGATGCATCGTTTACTTGTGATTAATCAGTCTAAATTTAATATTTAATAATAATATTATTTTTTTATTTTATTAACTTTTGGATATTTTCGTGGACGTGTACACTTATGAATGTGATATTTTTGGACTACACTTATATATTATAGTATATTTATATGAACATAAGATAACATGTCGGCAAATGAAGCCAAGGGCCACTGAGTAGTGAGCCTACTTGTACTGTTTGTACAATTTCAAGTTGTGATATGAACAATCATCTCCAGATATTTTCAATCATTATTTGATCTATCTATTGCATATAAGTTATATAAAATTATATTATATATGTAGATAAATAAATAAAAATATTCAAAGAATAAAATGGACTTTTTATCACTTTTCCTCATTCTTCAATCTTCCCGAATTTGTTAACTACAAGTTATTTAATTCCCACGTTCTCTTATCTGTTGTCACTTGCAATTAATTGGAAATCAAGCATCTTGATTATTTCCCAATTTACTTTATCCATGTTCAATATCCCTGGATAATTGACTTTTTGTTTTCATTTATCTATATATCAACATTACACGTATATCATATACGCTGACTCACTAATACACGTACACATTTGGCTAGAGTAGGTATTTAGCTAGTGAGACTATTTCACGGATTTATATTTGTGGGATGGATTGAGCGAGTTCATATTTATGGTGAAAAACAATATTTTTCGGATAAAAAATAAAATTTTTAGGGTCTGATCGGACTGGTGATTTGTCTCACAAAATTGATATGTGAAATACAAATGATCAATGTTGTTGGTTGACGCACAAACGTAACATGATATATGTTTATTATGACATGAACGTAATATATTTTTAAATATTTTCTTATAAAGTATATTTAGGAAAAATTGCAAATTTAGTTCTATATGTTTTTTACTTTGCGATTTTGGTCCTTTATGTTTTTACATTTCAGTTTTAGTCCTGTATGTTTTGATTTTTGGTAATTTCGGTTTTTTTTATTCGAAAATGCTTACACGGAACTGTACACGTCGGCTTCACATCAGTACTGAATTGGTGCCACGTCGGAAAAATGACTAAAATTAAATAAAAAAAAATATAGCGGACTAAAACTGAAATTTAAAAATATAAAGGACTGAAATCGCAAAATGACAAACATACATGACCAAAAAAACAATTTTTTCGTATATTTAATATTAAAGATCCTAAAATATTATTTTTTGTGGCATTCCTTAGAGATGATATCACAATTCATAATAGAAAAATTTTGAAAATAGTACTATATAATATTTTCACAAAAATTCATATAAGACAGTTTCACTAATCATTTTTTTTATAACAGTTTCTTATTTGATCTGAAATATTTTTATGCTAAAAATATTACTTTTCATTATATAGATATAATTCGGATAGTCGGGTTGACCATTCTCACAGATATAAATCTGTGATACTATTTTACATGAGACATTCATATTTCATGTATTTTTATGTTAATTAAGATACCGTCATTTAAAAATTCAAAAATTTATATAAGATGAAAAATATTTAATTAAATATTATAATAATAGATAAATAAAAAACGGATTAAAATAGCTTTTACGATATTTTTGATTTGAAATTGAATGTCTCGAAGAACCACGTCAGTCCGTTTATAAATTATAAACCTGAAAAATTCAAGGCATGCTTTGGTCAGAAATTTGTATTAATTTCTTCCATATGTTTATGCATTTGACATTTATATCTCTCATCAAATTCAAATATAAAAATTACAACATGCCAAATAAGTTGATTAATGTCAAATACTTATTATTATCAACTAATTTATAAACAATATTTCATGAACTATAAAACGGTCTAAAAGTGTCTATTAATACATATGATGATCATATAAATAAAGTTTGAAAAATAATAATATAAATTACTAAATAAATATATTAATTATATATATACACACACACAATAACCACACAATTTAAATTTATCAGCAAAGTATATTGATTAATATTTCATCAATATATTTTTTTTTTTATTGAAGTATGCCTAGTTGACAATTAATTCATTAACTGGCCCATATACTTTATGACTCTTAAACAAGATCTCACCAAACACCATGAACAAAAGATATTATTATCCATTGAGTATTCAATAAGTTGTGGGAAACACAAATATCAGACACAATTTGCAGGATCATGTGTTGAGTGGCAGAAATTTTGTAAACTTATTATTATTATTTTTTGTTTAATTGGTGTATTATGAATAAAATTAGTCTATTTAATACATATAGTGTAAAATATATATATATATATAACTCATTTTCTAAATATGTTATTATTATTTTAATATTTGAGACAAATAATTACGCTTATCTGTTTGGTGTGTACAAGTACAACCACCTCGCTTTCACAGCAGCATTAAGATTCATGATTTGGTGCTCTATTATTTAAACCACCAATTATGTTTTTGATAGAGTTGGTGATAAAAGCAGAAGCAATAAATATTTTCATATAATTCTTTCGCTTTTAATTAATTTAGATCGACTACAATATTTTGTTAAAAAATTTTTAGATACTAGGAATTGAATCAAGTACTTGGGGCAAGATAATCCATAAAAAACTATGGGCTCTACAAACCTAGCTACTTAACACTATAGAACCCTTGAAAAGTTGGAAACTAGCATAAATATTCAATCGTGATGGAGTACGTCGTTTATCGTCTCAAAACATGTCAATTTTGTCGAAAAAACTTGAAATCCTAGAAAAATAGAATTTCTCACCACCGAAACATTTTTCTTAATAACTACTGCCATAGGCTTTTGATGAATTAAATTCTTTCATTGTTTAAGGATCTTATGTTGAACATTATTGCTTAATTATGATACATTCAATCAACACAAGGAAAGTTAATGCAATTAAAGAGAATACAATTTTTGGGCTAAGAAGCAGATATTATTTTGTAGGTGGGGTCCAGGGAAAAACTTTCGGGGACTTTGGTTCCTCTCCCGAGATATTCTGTACAACTTTATATAATATGTTTATTTATTATATATATATATGTATATAGTTTTAATTTTAAAATAACATGATCACATGCTTGGTCTGGGCTTTTGGGCCACATAAAAACATTGGCATCTTCATTGGCCCACTCTCATAGACCCATTCAAGCTCTTATAACTTATAACTTCTGCTACAACTTAATGAACTTATAGACTATAGTCTTTCTCATGGGCGTAACGAGAAATATTTTTTGATGGACATAATATTTTTAATTATTAATTTAAATTTTACATAATAAAAATAAAAAAAACTAAAGAAACATATAGAATTTTTTTTTAAAACTCGACACACCAAATTTTATAAAGTATCAATAGAAGATTACAAACATTGTCCATAACAATGCTAATAATAGAACTAGGAATAACAGTAGAAATATTAAAACAAACATATTAAAGAGCCGTTTTAACCAAGGTATGGCCGTATGGGCGACTCTATTTGCTTGCCTCCTAACATGTTCGACATTAAACAAGCGCTCATTCCTTACAAGTAAGCAACATGCTGAAATTATTTGACCGAATTCTGTGAAATCTTGTGCCGGTTGTGCGCAGGAGTAGATTGCATCAACCGAGATTTTTGAATCTGACTCAATATTAATGCCTCATAGAAACATAAAGAATTATTATTTACCGTATTTTGCAATTTTTAACCCTAAATATTAGAAATCTTAAAATCTCCATTCACCATCAACCCTAGAAAGTAAAATTTAATATACTTGCATAATATCTAAAAAATAAAATTTATATAATTGATTACAGATTTATATGTAAATAAATTTGAAACATGGACCTATATTTGAAGAATTGAAGTTGTTCTCCTCTCGTGTCGTTCCGTGCGCCACTTCTTTATTCGAAAAATTAAATCGGTTGCTTATAATTAAATGGACTTTACTATGCTTTCTTTATTTTTTTGTGAGATAATGTTTTCACAAATTTAATAACCCCTTAATGGATTAATGGTTCAACACAATTAATAATAAACGGTAAATAAATTGGGCTTTAAACATGCATACTTCGGCCTAAAAAATCAAAACTTCTGTTGGGCTAAAGCCCAGCTTTGCCCACATTATTCTCCGCCCCTGGTCTTTCTAATGCATCATATTCTTACATGCCATAATATTTGTTAAATTTTTGTATAGATTTTGACTTGAGTGTCGGAGTGGCTTCGCCTTCGGGCGAGCCATCTCACATATTTTCTTTGATACACAGAAATATTTGGGATCATTCGGCTCAATTTATTGAAGAAATTGGTTCGTGATTACCGGTTCAAGGTAATTTATTTGATGCGTAAATTTTTGAACGCATCAATTGACGCCGTCTGTGGAAATGCCTTAATTATGATGTTTTAAAAATTTCCGCATCAGATTTTTAAAAGGTTGAGATAATATTTTGATGAGAATGCCTTAATTAGGATGTCTCCATTTAAGGGTGACGTTGCACAAAGAAAGGGCGCGCAGTTGCCCTCCCTAAAGAGCAAGTGGGCTTCCTCGCCCATTTTCATTTCTCGCCCCTACAAAGGGCGAGAATCTCTCACGCGGATGTTGGATGCGTGCGAGGAAGCAGTGGGCCTCGGGTCTCCGCGCGAGGAAGCCCCTGCTTCTTTTTTTTATTATTATTTTTGTGCGGGGCCCACTGCATTGTTTTTAAAAAAAAAACTAAATAAAGATCTAACGGTCAGAAAAATCTGGCCGTTAAAGATCGAACAGCTAGATTTAATCTGGCCGTTTTAAATAATTAAAAATAATTTAAAAATAAAATTAATTATAATATAACTTTAAATTAAATATAAAATTAATAAAAAATATAATTTTAATTATGTGTAAGCTTTTAAATTTTAATGAAATAAAAATTTATTTGTGTATTTCTTAATTTTCTATAGTTTTTAAAATTTAATTATGTGTAGTTTTATTTTTTTTATTTGTGCAATTTTATTTTGTGTTTCAATAAAAATATATTTAATAAAATAAAAAATTAATATTTCAACATCCTCTCTACAACATCATCTCACCCTCGCTGAACTAAGCAATGAAGTTATCATCGCTGACATCATCATGCAATGAAGTTACCAACTTCCTCACACCAACTCAATCTCACCCTTGTACATGCTCTAAATATTAAAAAATATTATTAGAATTTTAACAGTGTACACATAATTATTATTAATATAATATTAACCAACAATACAAGTTTGAATAATGAAAAGAAATTGTCTTTTTCTCCTCGTTATTTTAATTCATTTTTGTTTTTTTGATAGTCCAACTAAAGTTTTCATCAATTAATTGATCGAATGAAAGATGAGTAATTGAATGACAGTTTAATTACTTATTTTGAAAGAGATATATTACATAACTTGTTGAATTTAGTTATTATTAATAATTTTCAGAAATTTAAAGTCATACGAAATATTATAAGCTATGGGTGATTATATATATATATATATATATATATATATATATATAACAAAAATTTATCGATTTGCCCGTGTTTGACGCTTTGTGAAACCGAGTTAAAGAAATTTAGTCATGCTTATTTCATTTGTTTAGAGTACAACTAGCTCGACCTGATTACAAACATGTTATGCAAAACGCGAACCAATCGGATAGTTTTTTATTTATATTGAGTTTCTCAATGAAAATAATAAAGATGTTAAATAATATTAAATAAAAAAATATTTTTATAATAATAATATATGTATTTTCCCCATAAAATCAACTGATTATCAATAGATCAAATAAAATTTTAAAAAATATTATTATATAAGAAACAAAATAGTCTATAGGTATTTGGTCAAACATGACTACGTGCCCGTGTTTGACGCTTGTGAAGCTGTCAGAATGGGCCGGCGAGACGGGTATTCATGTGAAACCGAGTTAAAGAAATTTAGTCATGCTTATTTCATTTATTTGGAGTACAACTAGTTCGACCTGAATATAAACATGTTATGCAAAACGCGAACCAATCTGATAATTTTTTGTTTATATTGAGTTTCTCAATGAAAATAATAAAGATATGTTAAATAATATTAAATAATTTTTTTATAATAATAATATATGTATTTTCCCCATAAAATCAACTGAGTATCAATAGATCAAATAAAATTTTAAAAAATATTATTATATAAGAAACAAAATAGTCTATAGGTATTTGGTCAAACATGACTACGATAATGCCATAAAATAAAACAAAGTCTTTTTATAACACTATAATATATTTATTAACCTTATTAATTAATTTTTAATAGATTATTAAATAATTAAAAAGACCTGGGACGTGTGTATATATATGTGTGTGTTGCTACAAGTTTCTAAATGACAAGTGGAGCCAGAATACCGTGATCACAAAAGAACCAAAGTCGTCTACAGTCTCGTTTCCGCACTGAAACTCAAAATAAAATTTGAAGGCTTTGATTTGACTTATGGATAATAATTTAATTCAATATTAAATAATGTAATATGGTCCCAAAAATAAATAAAATTAAAGAACGTAATAAAACATTATTTGACAAGCAACATCAACCATTCACGTTTTTAAAACTAAACAACTATTTGGGCTTCCATTTGTTTATTAGACCATAGTCCTCATGAATTGTTTGTAACTCGAAAGCAAGAATTGAGAAGAGTCGGATTTGGGCTACTATTTTGAAATATGTTAGTATGCATGACTCATGACTGCATTTTTTTTTTTTTGAAAATGAAGTCTAAATTTATGTACATATATAATATAAACTTAATGGGAGTTTCTTTTTCGTACGTAATTTATTTTAAGATTTTTTATTTGTTTTATATAATTCTTATTAAAAAAAATAGAAGAGTACGACTGTATGTACGAGACTGAGACTGAGACTGAGACTGAGACTGAGACTGAATGTTTGAAAGAGAGAACATATATAGGAGTGCTATGTTTTAGTTTCGAAGTTAAGTTTCTTAATAAAAATAATTTTTTCACTATGTTTGTGGCTTAAATATATCTTAGTTTAACGATTGGCCTAAACTCTTTTATTAACGAATATTACGCTATAAAACATCGGACAATACTTAATTAAAATTGAAATTGAATTTTTATAGTTTATATAGGCCATGCATTTTTTTTTTTCAAAACAAACACTGGATAATATTAAACCAAGTCCAGAATAATTACATTAAAAATCAAATACTGACTTGAGCGTGATGGATCCATGTGAAGGAGGATTTTAACCCCTCTTGTCGGTTTAGACCACGACAAAATTTTCGAACGATTATTTTTACTAACACTTGTAAGGGGAAGATGTGTTAGGACCGCCACTTATAATATATTCGACTGAGAGTTTTTCTAACGCCTCTGGGGTTTATATTTTATGCAATCACTTGCGGGATTGTATTTCTTATATTCCTTCGGAGTAGCTTATTCGATGCAATCTCTTGAGTTTTTTTGTATTCCACGTAACCTCTTAGATTTATGCATTCAATATAAATCCTTAGGTTTATGATTGTTACAGTTTCTAGGACTTGGCGAATTCTTCATAGTTATTATGACTTGATGGATTTTTTTTTATAGTCACTACGACTTGATATATTTTTTATAGTCGCTCTGACTTTTTCTGAAATTTTTTTATAATCGCTATGATTTCTTATGAAAAAAAATTTTATAGTCGCTATGATTTGATGAATTATTTATAGTCACTATGACTTGATAAATTATTTATAGCCGCTATGACTTTTTCTGAATTTTTTTTTATAGTCGCTATGACTTGATGAATTATTTATAGTCACTATGACTTGATAAATTATTTATAGTCGCTATGATTTCTTCTGAAAATTTATTATAGTCGTTATAACTTCTTCAGAAAAATATTTTATAGTCGCTATGCCCTGATGAATTATTTATAGTCACTATGACTTTTGTTGCGCTTTAGGATAAATAACGTAGTGCTTAACATGGAGTACTTAGAAATGGATCAAGTTCTCAAGATTTTGTCTCATGGAGAAGTTCTAAACCCACTCTATTAGGTGGTGAGGTGTCCCGGGACTTTATTTTTATCGTCATGACCTGTTATAGAATCGTGGCTTAGGTATTCCTACAAGGCTGACCAAGCCTCTGATGGATGGGTAGCCTGAATGATTGCATAGATCGTGACGTATGAGTTAAGCATTCGTTGACGGAGCTGAGTTCCTTCCTATATAAATAAATAGAAAAATAGACAAAATAAACATAAGTTTATTATTAAACTTAAAATAAAAGAGAATTAACTAAAAAGTTTTGATCAGTAGAGCAAATAAACTAGCGGAAAGTAATTTATTTTAGCTTGCAGATGTTTGCTCTATGAGTATATAGTTTCTTTAGATTGCCATGACTCTCTGTCTTGCGTTATATTTCATCATATTTTTTGTCTCGTTTTCTTTTTTCCAAGGAGTGCAACTCATCAGTTTTCTCGATTTGGATGTATTTTTCAGCTCTAGATAATAGCTTCTCCAAGGTGTTCAGGGATTTTACTGCTATAGATTTCTTGAACCTTCCAGGACGCAAGTTCTGCTGCATTATTCCAGATAATAGCTTCTACAAGGTGTTCGGGGATTTTCCTGCTATAGATTTCTTGAACCTTCCAGGACGCAAGTTCTGATGCATTATTCCAGATACCATATCGTGGTTCACGTGTGGGACTTCATGAACCGCATGAGTAAATCTCTTAACATAATCTCTCAAACATTTTCCTTCTTTTTGAACAATTGTGAACAAGTATGCTGTTGTTTTCGGGTATTTCTTGTTAATTGAGAATTGTTGGATGAAACACTGGACGAGTTGCTCCAAGTTGGCAATGGATTCGGATGACAACTTATTGAACCATGTGAGAGCTCGCCTTGATAACGTTGTTCGAAATATCTTGTAGTAAGCCGCCTCTGTGATGTCATAAAAATCTGCTTTCGCGTAGAATTTGTCAATTTGATCTTGAGGATCACTAGTTCCATCGAACTCAGGTAGGTTGGGTATTTTGACTTCACTAGGCAATACTTCAGATATAATGGAATTAGTGAACAGGCTCCGGCGCACAAGCAAGATTGTTGAGGAATTCTCTCCAGTTACATATGTGCGAGATCCATCTGCAAGGGTTGGACTAATGGTTTTGTTTTCGTCAGAGACGTCATGAACTGTCTGAGCACTTGTTTCACCCTCTTTTTGAGTAGTATTTTCTTGTTTCCCTCAGGATCTTTGTAGTAACCCAGATACCATTTTAAGATAATAATATGTTAAACATGATTAAGGTTTGGTATTTAACCAATTTCGGAGTGTTATTGGCCTTCAGAAGTAAAATTTGGGCTTTTTAATTTTGGGCCGGATAGTAAGCTCCGATCCCAGATAGTAAGCTCCGATCCTAGATAGTAAGCTCCGATCGGAACGGAAGCTCCGATCCTGGAACGGAAGTTCCGATCCCCAGCTGCCAGCAATGATCGATGACTTAGTCGCGAGTTTTGACAAGTGTCGATCATAGAGCAGATCGGAAGCTCCGATCGTAGATCGAAAGTTCCGATCCTGGCGTGGCAGACATGCACGCAATGAGCTGGATCGGAAGCTCCGATCCCAAAATCGGAAGTTCCGATCCTGTCCGAGAAATTTGGCTATAAATAGGGCCGTTCAGAGTTCATTTTCAATTACGAATTCCCGAGTTTCCTTCTTCAGTTATATAAGTGTGAGTTATACACTTGAGGGCCCTATCGGTTATAATCGAAGTTCTGGAATAACCAAGTTGTGGTTATAGTCATCCGGGACTAGCGTCTCCAAAGGTCTTACTTCGGACGAAGGTATGGTCCGGGAATCGATTTAAGTTTTGGAAGTACTTATTAGCTTAGTTAAGGCTTATAGAACTTGTGTAGTGATACGGTGAACTTTTGAATATAGGCTTGGAACCTAGGATCCTATTATACTTGAACTAGCCTAGAGGTACGTACACATTGACTGAGATTGCCAGCGAGTATACATGTTTATATGTTGCATTTATTTGGCATTATTATATGGCATGATATATGATTTACCGCTTTCTATATTCATATGTCATGTGCATATACATGTTGAGCCTATATCTTGTTATACCTGACTATAGAGCCGCTCAACTCTATACTCGATAGTCTGTCATTGAGAGTATCGCGATGTGAGACCTCGATTCTAAACCACTAATCTCGGATTAAACAACAATTAAGCGAACAAGAATCCAAGAGTAAAACAAGTCAAAGTTTTTTTTTTTTTTTTTTTTTTTTTTTAAAAAAAAAACGCTGCGCGCCCGCGCGAGGAACCAAGCTCGCGCGCGCACGGGCAAACGATCCCGAGGCCCAACGGAGGCCTCGCGTGCGCGCGAGGAACGCCTCGCCCGCGCGCGGAAGGCCTGGGCAGAAAATGCTCAGGCTGCAGAAAAAAAAAAGAAAGGATTCCGCGCTTGGTCCGACATGCCTTCAAATACAAATGCAATAACAGGGTGTAGGGAAACATGCCATAACAAGTCATGCTTTCAGAAGGCCTAAAAACAACCAGAAATCTAAATCGATACAACAACAACATACTTCGATTTCAGATTACAATCCGAATACAAACTAATTCGAATAACAAAACATATCAAGTTCGAGTTCTAACATGCTTCAATCTTAAACTAGATAAACATGCTAATTCGACTTCTAAACCGAGTCTCACTTCTACTACTTGCCCTCGAAGCTAACCATGCCTCTTCTGACTTGTTCCTGCCCCACCTGTTGCCAAGTACACATACAAAACAAAGCAACAGCCGGATAACCGGTGAGAACGACATTCCCAGTAAAAGCAACATAACAAGTAATACAAGTAACAAACATGCTTTCAATACAATAACGAACTCAATAACATCGTAATGAAATGCATGTCTTTAAACAGGGATATCAAATCTGATAACGAGGGATTGCTGCTGTGCCTTTGGGATCCCGAGGATAAGATCACGTAACAACTCACCGACTCTCCCAATCGAGGTGGTGCCACGTATCTCTCTCCTCTAGACTTTGAGCAACTATAATGAGTATGCTAGCACCAGACGAAACGACTACGACCTGGGCCACTCAATCATAGTTCCCAAACGTCTAGACAAAAGGACGGTTCTGCCCGCTGAAATAAGATTGGCTCAAGATGAATGCATAACAGAAACATAAAACATAATCCTTTTAACAAAACCAATACAATCAAACAATACACAAGTTCCTCATGCTAGAACAAGTGTAGATGCAAGTATGAGATTTCAAAAGGGAAAACTCGAGAACCACAGTCCCGAGTATGCTATCCCGCTACGATGACTGCTTTTACCTTTCAATGCAGTAGCTCCCAAGTCTGGATACACTACAAAGAGATTGTATCAAAGTCTAACCAATTTATACGAAAACAAGGTAACAGTGCAAAGAATTTCTCTATACCGTTCTTCGTTCAAAACTCTGAAACGATCAAACAGCTGCTAACTCAGGGCTTGAAAACTCCAAAAGAATCTGTTCAGATACAAGAAATGATTGATCAATAACCATGACCAACTTACAAGCCAAGTTCATAACTCAAAACGGTTCGAAATTCCCAAAACTCTAACCGACGGCATAACGGCTATAACTGAACAAACCGGCAACGCAGACAGCAGTTCAATACCGATATCAACTCGATTCAAAGCTAATACAACAACAACAAGACAACCCAACAAAACTCAAAAGCTAGATTTTCGAATAATACTTCCAAAAATCATAACAATTCCGAACGTCGCTCTATTTCAAAACTGACAGATAATAAACGATCAGAACTCTGTAGAGAACAACATACTCGAATCTAACTCGATTCTAACAACATCCAAAAACTAGAATGCGTCCGATCGTAGAAGAACTTACAATATAACAGAGCTCTCACTGCTGTGATCGATAATCTGCCTTCAGAAATAATTTCCAACGGCTGGATCGACCGGAAATCAAAATCACAAAGCTTGGAAAGTGTTGGAGGCGTCTTCAATGGTGGAGCTCGGTTGTGAGGAGGAGGAGGAGTGCTTTCAAAGTCAAACAAATGAGTAGATAATATAACAAATCCAATATTTGCGTTTTAGTCCCTGAAATTTCCAAAATTTGCAAAAAGAACCCTGATCAAAATAAAGTCGGCTCGTGAACTCTGCAATCTCCGATTAACTCAAATAAACTCATTTAAGATAAAAACGGGGCGTTACAATTCTCCCCCACTAAGAAGAGATTTCGTCCTCGAATCCACAAGAACCATAACTCATAAGATAGAATAAAGAACTAAAGACAGTAAGAAGAACTCACGTCATCCGAACAACTCTGGAAAACGTTGTCTCATGTCAGATTCTGTCTCCCAAGTCGCTTCCTCGACTCCGTGACGGCTCCACTGCACTTTCACCAACGGAATCAACTTGGTTCTGAGTTGCTTTTCTTTCCGATCAAGGATCTGAATCGGTCGCTCAAAATAGCTCAGGGTCTCGTCTAACTCGGCTTCGTCAGGCTGAAGGATATGAGAAATATCTGGTTGATACTTTCGCAGCATAGAGACGTGAAAAACGTCGTGAATACCAGATAAAGACGGAGGAAGTGCAAGTCTGTAGGCAAGATCGCCTATTTTCTCGAGAATTTCGTACGGACCGATGAATCTCGGAGATAACTTTCCTCTCTTACCGAATCTGACGGTGCCTCTGAACGGAGAAATCTTAAGGAATACACGGTCTCCCTGCTCAAAACTCAGAGGTCGACGTCTGACATTCGCATACTTCGCCTGTCTATCTTGAGCTGACTTCATTCTGGTCTGAATGATCTTAACCTGCTCTGCCATATCTCTAAGCATCTCCGGTCCCAAATCTGGTGACTCGGACAATTCATCCCAAAACAACGGAGATCGGCACTTTCTACCATACAAAGCCTCAAAAGGCGCCATACCGATACTCGCTTGGAAGTTGTTGTTGTAAGAAAACTCGACAAGAGGCAAAGAATCCTGCCAACTAGTGCCAAAGTCTAGCACTACCGCTCGCAGCATATCCTCCAACGTCTGGATGGTCCGCTCTGACTGTCCATCTGTCTGAGGATGATAAGCTGTACTCAGATGCAATCGAGTACCAAGTGCCCCCTGAAGACTGTGCCAGAAGTGAGAAGTGAATCTAGGATCTCTGTCTGAAACGATCGACTTCGGCACACCATGCAATCTCACAACATTGCTAACATACAACTCAGCCATCTGATCATGACGATACGTCATCCTGTACGGAATAAAACATGCAGACTTCGTCAATCGGTCGATCACTACCCAAATAGCATCGCATCCTCGAACGGATCGTGGTAGCTTCGTGACAAAATCCATAGAAATGTGATCCCATTTCCATTCAGGAACAGATAGGCTGTGCAAAAGACCACCTGGTCGCTTTCGCTCTGCTTTCACTTGCTGACAATTCAAACACCGAGATACAAATCTCGCAACATCGTCCTTCATTCTCTTCCACCAGAACTGACTCTTCAAATCGTTGTACATCTTACGACCTCCAGGATGAACGCTAAACCGACTGCAATGAGCCTCTCGGAGAATACGCTGTCTCAACTCCGAAATATCAGGCACAACAATACGGTTATTCACAAACAAAACGTCATCTCTAACCTGGAATTCTGACTGATGCCCAGTTCTGACTTTCTCTACTGAAACCTGAATGCTCGGCTCAGACTTCTGTGCTTCTCTGATTGCAACAAACAACTCCGGCTCGGCTTGAATAGCAAATACTCTGATAGTCTCCCTATCTGTTTCAAACTCTAAACCAGAAGTGCAACAATCATCGACCAACTGAGAAACACCGATAGTTGAAAGAGATAAAGAACAAAGCTTTCGGCTCAAGGCATCTGCAACTGCATTCGACTTCCCTGGATAATATTTGATCTCACAGTCGAAATCCTTCAATGAATCTAACCATCTTCTCTGTCTCATATTCAGCTCTGCCTGTGAAAACAAGTACTTAAGACTCTTATGATCAGAAAAGATCTCGAAAGACTCACCATAAAGATAGTGACGCCAGATCTTCAAAGCAAATACAATTGCTGCAAGTTCAAGATCATGAACAGGATAACGAGTCTCCTGCGGTTTCAGCTGCCTCGATGCATACGCTCATGCTTATGCTGCATAAGAACACAACCCAAACCTCGGTTAGAAGGATCACAATACACTGTGAAACCTCCAGTACCCTTCGGAATAGAAAGAATTGGAGCACTGGTCAGTCTCCTCTTCAGATCAACAAAGCTAGCCTCACAATCTGAAGTCCAGACAAAAGGCGCATTCTTCTGAGTCAGCCGGGTAATAGGCTTGGCAATAGACGAGAAACCCTCGATGAAACGACGGTAATAACCAGCTAAACCCATGAAGCTTCGGATCTCAGGTACTGATGTCGGTCTAGGCCAATTCATAACCGCTTCGATTTTGCTGGGATCGATAGAAATCCCATCTTCAGAAATAATATGACCGAGAAAGACAACTCGATCTAACCAGAATTCGCATTTCGATAGCATGGCAAACAACTGCTCAACTCGTAAAATCTGCAAGACGATTCTCAAGTGCTCTGCATGGTCAGTACGGTTCTTCGAGTAGATAAGAATATCATCGATGAAGATAATGACGAACTCATCTAAATAACGCTGAAAGATACGGTTCATCAAACCCATAAAAACAGCTGGAGCGTTAGTCAAACCGAACGGCATGACTATAAACTCAAAGTGACCATACCTCGTTCTGAATGCGGTCTTAGGAACATCTTCCTCTCGCACTCTCAGCTGATGGTAGCCTGACCTCAGATCAATCTTAGAGTAGACAGAAGAACCCTGCAGTTGATCGAACAAGTCATCTATTCGGGGTAAAGGATACCTGTTCTTAACTGTAGCCTGATTCAATTGACGGTAGTCGATACAGAGCCGCATAGAGCCATCCTTCTTCCGAACGAATAGAACAGGAGCACCCCAAGGCGATACACTAGGTCTGATGTATTCCTTGGCAATCAAATCCTCAAGCTGCTCCTTCAACTCTCTCAATTCAACAAGTGCCATACGATAAGGAGCTTTTGAAATAGGTTGAGTACCTGGCACTAAGTCAATGCTGAATTCAACCTCTCGAATGGGTGGCAATCCAGGAACATCTTCCGGAAACACATCAGCAAAATCTCTAACCACTGGTAAGTCAACCAAAGCTGGGCTAGATTTCAGTACATCAACCGCATAAACCAAAAATCCTTCTGCACCTCTCTGTAACAAACGAGTCATAGATAACACTGAAATCAAAGGAATTCTAGATCGAGAACCCTTACCAAAGAATTTCCAATCGTCTGCCATTTCAGGTCTGAACCTGACAACTTTCAAAAAACAATCAACTGTTGCCCTGTATTTGGTCAAAGCATCTATACCGACAATACAATCAAAATCTGACAACCCAAGCACAATACAGTCGAATTCTAACCAATTCCCCTCGAAACAAAGTTCACAGTTCCTGACTAGTCGGACAGAAACAATTCCTCCACCCAAAGGTGAAGTAACAGCTACTACAGTAGGCAACAATTCAGTTGGCAAAGCATGCAATAACACATATTTCTCAGAGATAAAGGAATGGGAAGCACCTGTATATATCAAGACATGAGCAGAATGACCGAAAATCGAACAGTTACCTGCTATGACATCGTCAGGTGCTGCCTGAGCCTGATCCTCTGTCAATGCAAAGACTCGTGCTTGCTGTCTCGGAGGCTGATTTGCACTAGAGCTACCTCCTTGTCTGTTCTGCTGTTGCTGGGGTTGGAAAGAGTGTACTGCAGACGACTGCCTCTCCGTCTGAGCTGCAGGTCTAGACGAACTTCCACTCTGAGCTCTATCTCTATTACGTTGAGGGCACACTTTAGAGAAGTGTCCCGGTTGCTGACATGTGTTACAATTGCCGAAGACTCCCACACACTGATCCGGTGAGTGTCTTCCTCCACACTTGCTGCAGTACAAGGATGATGACCCAGAACTCGGTCCTGAACCAAATTGCTTCGAACCACTGGAACTGGACGAACTGTTTCCCTGTCTCTTGAACTGTTTACCTCTTGCCTTGTACTGATCCTTTCTGTTTCCTCCACTGTTTCCACCTTCATACCTCTGCTGCTGGTTCTGATGTTGAGGTGGCTGATTCTGGTACTGAGATGGTTGGTTCTGATACTGCCTCTGCTGCTGAGGTGCCCCCTGATTACCTCTTTGCCTCCACAAGCCTGCTTCTGCTTCCTTTGCGTAATTCATGGCATCCGCAAAGTTGCTAGGCCTGTTGGTGTTAACCAACGTGAAGACATCGGGGTTCAACCCGTTGATGAACTGATCTGCCTTAGCTTCTTCATCTCCGGCAATTAGCGGTGCAAAACGCAACAGACTATCGAACTTAGCCACGTACTCTTCAATGTTCAGATTCCCTTGCCTCAGATTTGCAAACTCTGCTCCCTTATCCTTACGATACGAGATAGGGAAAAACCGCTTATAAAACTCAGATTTAAAAAGAGTCCAAGTAACCTCTGTACCTCTACTCTCAATTGCTTTCTTTGTCATGATCCACCAGCTCTTAGCACCACCACGCAGCTGATGAATTACTAACCTGATTCGGCGGTCATCTGTGTAGTCAATGGAATCAAACAACTGATCCATATCATCCAACCAACTCTCACAGTCAACTGGATTTTCTGAACCCATCAACAATGGCGGATTGAACGACTGAAACCTCTTCAGCAAGGTTTCCATAGGAGTTGCTGAAGCATCCAACTGATCAACCTCAGTGCTAGCTTGCTCAGTCGCAGGGATAACTGGTGGTGTGTTTCTGTTTATCACTCGACGAGGACCCATCTGATAATCAAAGGTTAGCACACGAGATATCTCAATCGCTACCATCAGTGCCCTTACAACCGCTTGGAATACCGAATACCAGTCGAGAACAGAAACAGTTATATCTCAAGTAGATCATGCTTTATTAATTTAAATCACACAACCATGTAATTCAAATAATGCTCAAACAATAAAGCATGCTCGCATGGAATTAAGTACACAATTAAATAATTCAAACACATGCGAGGAGTCATTACACACAGACTCGATCTACCCCGCTCACTCTAGTTCGACCAAGAATCTTAACGCTCTGATACCACTTAATGTGAGACCTTGATTCTAAACCACTAATCTCGGATTAAACAACAATTAAGCGAACAAGAATCCAAGAGTAAAACAAGTCAAAGTTTTTTTTTTTTTTTTTTTAAAAAAAAAAACGCCGTGCGCCCGCGCGAGGAACCAAGCTCGCGCGCACGCGGGCAAACGATCCCGAGGCCCAACGGAGGCCTCGCGCGCGCGCGGAAGGCCTGGGCAGAAAATGCTCAGGTTGCAGAAAAAAAAAAAGAAAGGATTCCGCGCTTGGTCCGACATGCCTTCAAATACAAATGCAATAACAGGGTGTAGGGAAACATGCCATAACAAGTCATGCTTTCAGAAGGCCTAAAAACAACCAGAAGTCTAAATCGATACAACAACAACATACTTCGATTTCAGATTACAATCCGAATACAAACTAATTCGAATAACAAAACATATCAAGTTCGAGTTCTAACATGCTTCAATCTTAAACTAGATAAACATGCTAATTCGAATTCTAAACCGAGTCTCACTTCTACTACTTGCCCTCGAAGCTAACCATGCCTCTTCTGACTTGTTCCTGCCCCACCTGTTGCCAAGTACACATACAAAACAAAGCAACAGCCGGATAACCGGTGAGAACGACATTCCCAGTAAAGCAACATAACAAGTAATACAAGTAACAAACATGCTTTCAATACAATAACGAACTCAATAACATCGTAATGAAATGCATGTCTTTAAACAGGGATATCAAATCTGATAACGAGGGATTGCTGCTGTGCCTTTGGGATCCCGAGGATAAGATCACGTAACAACTCACCGACTCTCCCAATCGAGGTGGTGCCACGTATCTCTCCTCTAGACTTTGAGCAACTATAATGAGTATGCTAGCACCAGACGAAACGACTACGACCTGGGCCACTCAATCATAGTTCCCAAACGTCTAGACAAAAGGACGGTTCTGCCCGCTGAAATAAGATTGGCTCAAGATGAATGCATAACAGAAACATAAAACATAATCCTTTTAACAAAACCAATACAATCAAACAATACACAAGTTCCTCATGCTAGAACAAGTGTAGATGCAAGTATGAGATTTCAAAAGGGAAAACTCGAGAACCACAGTCCCGAGTATGCTATCCCGCTACGATGACTGCTTTTACCTTTCAATGCAGTAGCTCCCAAGTCTGGATACGCTACAAAGAGATTGTATCAAAGTCTAACCAATTTATACGAAAACAAGGTAACAGTGCAAAGAATTTCTCTATACCGTTCTTCGTTCAAAACTCTGAAACGATCAAACAGCTGCTAACTCAGGGCTTGAAAACTCCAAACGAATCTGTTCAGATACAAGAGATGATTGATCAATAACCATGACCAACTTACAAGCCAAGTTCATAACTCAAAACGGTTCGAAATTCCCAAAACTCTAACCGACGGCATAACGGCTATAACTGAACAAATCGGCAACGCAGACAGCAGTTCAATACCGATATCAACTCGATTCAAAGCTAATACAACAACAACAAGACAACCCAACAAAACTCAAAAGCTAGATTTTCGAATAATACTTCCAAAAATCATAACAATTCCGAACGTCGCTCTATTTCAAAACTGACAGATAATAAACGATCAGAACTCTGTAGAGAACAACATACTCGAATCTAACTTGATTCTAACAACATCCAAAAACTAGAATGCGTCCGATCGTAGAAGAACTTACAATATAACAGAGCTCTCACTGCTGTGATCGATAATCTGCCTTCAGAAATAATTTCCAACGGCTGGATCGACCGGAAATCAAAATCACAAAGCTTGGAAAGTGTTGGAGGCGTCTTCAATGGTGGAGCTCGGTTGTGAGGAGGAGGAGGAGTGCTTTCAAAGTCAAACAAATGAGTAGATAATATAAAAAATCCAATATTTGCGTTTTAGTCCCTGAAATTTCCAAAATTTGCAAAAAGAACCCTGATCAAAATAAAGTCGGCTCGTGAACTCTGCAATCTCCGATTAACTCAAATAAACTCATTTAAGATAAAAACGGGGCGTTACACGCGACGACGGGGGCATTTATGTCTGTCTACTCTGGTGTACTAGACGAGTGTGGTTGCACCCAGAGGTTGATCCGTGCGGTGGCAGCACTCATATGGCGCCGATTCTGAGCATGACTTTTCAGATGACCCTGTACCAGTCATCATGTTGCATGCATTATATACATATGTTTACTCATGTCTATGTACTGGGCGTTAGCGCTCACGTCCTAGTTATTATCTTGGACACCCTATTCCATGGGGCAGGTCGCAGGATGGACGGAGCTGGTAGTTCAAGGCAGGACTAGGGAGCAGGAGCCTTGAGGATTTTATTATACAGCAGGATTCGATATAGCTGTATAATGTTTACTGTTTAAGTTTTCGATTTGGTTGTACCACTACAGTATTAAGCCTGGATAATTTACTAAGCTGATATGTAAATTATGGATTATGTTTCCGCACGTTTTACTCTGTTAAGTATTTTGTTGTATTAAGTTTAATGCATGCTATTAGTTGCCAGTTAGTAGGTGATTCTATGCAGGGTCACTACATTTTTGGTATCAGAGCATGCATAGATTTTGGGATTGGTACTTGGGATTTAGTTTAGTCTTGAGTAATTCTTGCGCATTTGGGATTTTAATGTGCAATTCTTTTCAGGATATGGCTGACGAGAGTCACGGTAGTGTTGGCCAGGGAGGTGGTCATCATCATCGTCGCCATCATCATCAGGATGATCGACATCGTCCTCATGAGGGTCGACGTCGCTATACTATTAATAAGTTTATGCAGGTAGGACCAAAACCCTTAGTGGGAGGCGAGAATCCTGAACAAGCTAGAAGCTGGATGTCTAAACTTGAGAGCACGTTCCGAGCTTTCGAGTGTACTGAGGAGCAGAAACTGGAAGTTCTAGAATTCGTTCTAGAGGATAGAGCACGTTTTTGGTGGGATGCCAAGGCTGCTCAGGCACGTACTGAGAGAGAACAGGTGACTTGGGGGGATTTCTATCGGGAGTTCCAGAAATTGTATTTTCCTCCGGCTGTTCGCCAAGCACGATCTATGGAGTTGCTTACTTTGAGGCAAGGATCAATGACTATTGATCAATATTAGCAACGATTTCTTGATCTGCTACCTTTCAGTCCTCATATTAATGAGAGTGATGCATCGAAGTATGATATCTTTCTACAAGGTTTGAACCAAGATATCTACTCTCAGGTTGTCGTCTGTGATGACCCGGTGTCTTTTGAGACTTTGGTGAACCGTTGCCGTCTTGTGGAGACGAGCAACAGGCGTGCACAGTTGATGATGCCAGCACAGCCTAGTGGATCTTTTGAGCCTCGAGCTCAATCTGTTGTGCAATCTGGACCTACGTCTTCTTCTACTTCTACTACTTCATCTGGATCTCGTGGTTCACGAGGTATGTTCCGTTTTGGGAAGAAGAAGAAGAAGGAGGAGTTTTGTAGCCATTGTGGAGGGAAGCATCCTGCAGCTTCATGTCGGAGATCTACTGGTGCTTGTTATATTTGCGGTCAGCAGGGACATCTGCGGAGAGATTGTCCTCAGCGCATGGGTTCTGCTAGTGGATCGGGATCACAGGTTGGATCTCAGGCTTCTATTGTTCCACGTCAGCAGCCAGCACCACAGAGTTCTTCTGGTTATCGTCCCCAGACTCAAGGGCAGGTGTTTGCTCTGTCTCAGGAGCAGGCTACTGAGGGAAGCGATCGCATGTTGGCAGGTAACTTCTTGTTATGTGGTATTCCTGCACTTGTATTAATTGATACTGGAGCATCGCATTCCTTTATTTCTAGTCGCTTCGTTAAGAGACATAGATTACCTTACGTATCATTAGATATAGATTTAGTTGTATCTACTCCGTTGGAGCAAGAGATAGTAACTAAGCGTCTAGTGATGGGTTGCCTTCTGAAGTTTGAGGGTAATGTGTTAATAGCTAATTTGATGATATTAGCGATGACAGATTTTGACTGTATCTTGGAAATAGATATGCTGACTTTGTATCACGCTACTGTGGATTGTTATCAGCATCTG
Organism: Henckelia pumila; assembly: GCF_033568475.1. Lineage (NCBI taxonomy): Eukaryota > Viridiplantae > Streptophyta > Magnoliopsida > Lamiales > Gesneriaceae > Henckelia > Henckelia pumila. The sequence continues at coordinate 16,639,411 of NC_133122.1, read as the reverse complement.
GTACAGTTTCATCCCGTTGAGGGTGATAGCTGGTACTTTTATGGTGAGGGTGCGCGACCTCCGATGCCACTTGTTTCGGCTTTGAAGGCATGTCATGTCTTGGAGTCAGGTGGGGAGGGCTACCTCATCTATGCAGTTGATATGTCCATGAGTAGTACGGTTATTGATCAGCTACCGGTTGTCAGCGAGTTTCCTGACGTATTCCCTGATGAGATTCCTGGTTTTTCTCCGGTTCGAGAGGTTGAATTTGGTATTGATCTAGTACCAGGAACTACGCCTATATCCCGAGTACCTTATCGTCTGGCACCGTCAGAGATGAGGGAATTGAAACAGCAGTTGCAAGATCTGCTTGAAAAGGGATATATTCGTCCGAGTGTTTCTCCGTGGGGAGCACCTGTTTTGTTTGTCAAGAAAAAGGATGGATCGATGCGATTATGTATTGATTACAGACAGTTGAATCGTGTCACCATCAAGAATAAGTATCCTTTGCCGCGGATTGATGATCTGTTCGATCAACTACAGGGTACTTCTGTTTATTCGAAGATAGATCTGAGATCTGGATACCATCAGATGCGGGTACGAGACTCAGATATATATACGACTGCTTTCAGGACCAGATACGGGCATTATGAGTTTCTGGTGATTTCATTCGGTTTGACGAATGCACCGGCAGTCTTTATGAATCTGATGAATCAGGTATTTCGAGATTATCTGGATAGATTTGTCATCGTCTTCATAGATGATATTCTTGTCTATTCTCATGACAAGGATGAGCATGCACAACATTTGAGGATTGTTCTACAGACGTTACGAGATAAGCAGCTATATACGAAATTGAGCAAGTGTGAATTCGGGCTTGATCGGGTAGTATTTCTCGGTCATGTGATTTCTAATGAAGGGATATCTGTTGATCCTAGTAAGATAGAGGCAGTGCTGAACTGGTCTCAACCGACGACGGTTGCTGAGATTCGTAGTTTCTTGGGTCTAGCTGGATATTACCGTCGGTTCATCGAGAATTTTGCACAGTTGGCAAGGCCTTTGACTCAGCTTACACGGAAAGATGTTGCCTTCATTTGGTCCTCGGATTGTGAGGAGTCATTTCACGAGCTGCGTAGACGTCTTACTACTGCACCTGTGCTAGCTCTACCTTCTGGATCAGGAGATTATGTTGTCTATACTGATGCCTCTGGTCAGGGGTTAGGATGTGTTTTGATACAGCATGGACATGTTATTGCCTATGCTTCTCGACAGTTGAAGTCGCATGAGAGTAATTATCCAGTGCATGATCTCGAGTTAGCCGCCATTGTATTTGCGCTCAAGATTTGGAGACATTATCTTTATGGCGAGAAATTTGAGATATTTACGGATCACAAGAGTTTGAAGTATTTATTCACTCAGGCAGAGTTGAATATGCGACAGAGACGCTGGATGGATCTCCTGAAGGATTATGATTGTGAAATCAAATATCATCCAGGTTCTGCTAATCTTACTGCTGATGCCTTGAGTCGGCAGGTGAGACTGTCTGCACTTCAGACTAATGAAATATCTCATATGATTCAAGAGTGCTGTTCATTGAGTTTTACGCTCAAGCACAAGAAAGGGAGGAATGGGATTCGTTTGTATACTATTCTATCTGAGCCAGCATTGTATTCTCGGATCAGAGATGCTCAGATATCTGATGTTAAGACTCAGTGATTGGCACGTCTAGCCAATGGAGTTAATACATCTGGATTCTATTTTCAGGCAGATGGTTTATTGTGCCTATCCAATAGAGTGGTTGTACCTAATGTTGCGGAGCTCAGGAATGATATTCTATCTCAAGCTCACAGGAGTCGATTATCAGTTCATCCTGGAAGTATGAAAATGTATAAGGACTTGCGAACTAGATTCTGGTGGAAGGGGATGAAGCGAAGTGTGTATCAATTTGTTTCGAGATGTTTGGTTTGTCAACAGGTCAAGGCTGAACATCGACAACCAGGTGGATTACTGCAGAATCTTGAGATTCCCGAATGGAAGTGGGAGCACGTGACTATGGATTTTGTTATCCACTTGCCTATGACTTCACGTCGGTGTGATGCTATCTGGGTTGTCGTTGACCGTTTGACAAAATCAGCACATTTCATTCCTTATAACCGGGAGTATTCTTATGATCGCATGGCACGCTTATATATCCAGGAGATTGTGCGATTACATGGGATTCCAGTGAGTATCGTCAGTGATAGAGATCCGCGATTTACTTCACGTTTTTGGGGTAGTTTTCAGCAGGCGTTGGGTACCACTCTGAGTTTGAGCACGGCGTATCATCCGGAGACTGACGGGCAGTCAGAGCGCACTATTCGTACGCTGGAGGATATGCTACGTTCTTCTGTCATGGATTTTGGCTTATCTTGGCAGGATCAGTTACCTTTGATTGAATTTGCCTACAATAACAGTTATCATCGTAGTATTTATATGTCACCTTTCGAGGCATTGTATGGTCGACGGTGTCGTACTCCGTTATTCTGGGATGAAGTCGGGGAATGGAAAGTCGAGGGTCCTGAATTGGTGCAGCAGATTGTAGACAAGGTAGATTTGATCAAGCATAGGATCAAAGTTGCTCAAGATAGACAAGCCAGTTATGCGAATATTCGCCGCAGACCACTTCAGTTTGAGTCTGGTGAATATGTTTTTCTGCGAGTATCACCTTTCAGGAAGGTGATGAGATTCGGTGTGAAAGGCAAGTTGTCTCCTCGTTACATTGGGCCTTTCCAGATACTGGAGAAGATCGGAGATGTTGCTTATCGTTTGGCTTTACCGCCATCTCTTTCCAGTATACACAATGTTTTTCATGTGTCGTTGCTTCGACAGTACATAGCTGATGAATCTCATGTTATTCAGTCTACTGATATTCAGCTAGAGCCAGATCTGTCTTTTGTTGAACGACCAATCTGTATCCTAGACAGGAAGGAGAAAGTTCTTCGGAACAAGACTATACCACTTGTGATGGTACAGTGGCAGCGCCGAGGCGTTGAAGAAGCAACTTGGGAAACTGAGAGTCGTATGCGATCAGAATATCCTGAGTTGTTTGCTTTGTATTTTTGATTACCATGTAAGATGTACTTACAGTTGTTGTAATAAGCCATGGTTTGATGTTTCATATTGTTATCTTTATTGTCTTTAGATGTTATTTCGCGGACGAAATATCTAAAGGTGGGGAGAATGTAGTAACCCAGATACCATTTTAAGATAATAATATGTTAAACATGATTAAGGGTTGATATTTAACCAATTTCGGAGTGTTATTGGACTTCAGAAGTAAAATTTGGGCTTTTTAATTTTGGGCCGGATAGTAAGCTCCGATCCCAGATAGTAAGCTCCGATCCTAGATAGTAAGCTCCGATCGGAACGGAAGCTCCGATCCTGGAACGGAAGTTCCGATCCCCAGCTGCCAGCAATGATCGATGACTCAGTCGCGAGTTTTGACAAGTGTCGATCATAGAGCAGATCGGAAGCTCCGATCGTAGATCGGAAGTTCCGATCCTGGTGTGGCAGACATGCACGCAATGAGCTGGATCGAAAGCTCTGATCCCGAAATCGAAAGTTCCGATCCTGGCCGAGAAATTTGGCTATAAATGGGGCCGTTCAGAGTTCATTTTCAATTACGAATTCCCGAGTTTCCTTCTTCAGTTATATAAGTGTGAGTTATACACTTGAGGGCCCTATCGGTTATAATCGAAGTTCTGGAATAACCAAGTTGTGGTTATAGTCATCCGGGACTAGCATCTCCAAAGGTCTTACTTCGGACGAAGGTATGGTCCGGGAATCGATTTAAGTTTTGGGAGTACTTATTAGCTTAGTTAAGGCTTATAGAACTTGTGTAGTGATACGGTGAACTTTTGAATATAGGCTTGGAACCTAGGATCCTATTATACTTGAACTAGCCTAGAGGTACGTACACATTGACTGAGATTGCCAGCGAGTATACATGTTTATATGTTGCATTTATTTGGCATTATTATATGGCATGATATATGATTTACCGCTTTCTATATTCATATGTCATGTGCATATACATGTTGAGCCTATATCTTGTTATACCTGACTATAGAGCCGCTCAGCTCTATACTCGATAGTCTGTCACTGAGAGTATCGCGACGGCGGGGGCATTTATGTCTGTCTACTCTGGTGTACTAGACGAGTGTGGTTGCACCCAGAGGTTGATCCGTGCGGTGGCAGCACTCATATGGCGCCGGTTCTGAGCATGACTTTTCAGATGACCCTGTATCAGTCATCATGTTGCATGCATTATATACATATGTTTACTCATGTCTATGTACTGGGCGTTAGCGCTCACGTCCTAGTTATTATCTTGGACACCCTATTCCATGGGGCAGGTCGCAGGATGGACGGAGCTGGTAGTTCAAGGCAGGACTAGGGAGCAGGAGCCTTGAGGATTTTATTATACAGCAGGATTCGATATAGCTGTATAATGTTTACTGTTTAAGTTTTCGATTTGGTTGTACCACTACAGTATTAAGCCTGGATAATTTACTAAGCTGATGTGTAAATTATGGATTATGTTTCCGCACGTTTTACTCTGTTAAGTATTTTGTTGTATTAAGTTTAATGCATTATATTAGTTGCCAGTTAGTAGGTGATTCTATGCAGGGTCACTACAATCTTAGTCATTAACTTTAGACTTAGTTTTCTTTTGGTCTTTGTTATCGAGGTCATGAGATGAGAGCCCTCTTCTATGAACTCTCTTGTCGGTGATTTGGCATTGACAGGATTTCACAAACTTAGCGATCGCTTCAGTCGCTTCACGTGCGGTTGTTCCTTCCATTAAGGCTGTCAACGTTTCCTGTGTGAAACTAAATCCATGTGGTGGTTTGGAGATTGGAGGTAGGTCTCCATTGCGATTATTTCTTTGAGATGTTTGTGGTGGAGTATGCATTCTCAATGATGCAGTGAACAATTTCCCACAGACGACGCCAAGCTGATGTAGCAAAAAATTTATATTACCCGATTGGAGAGAATCTGAGTGATTTGTGAAGATATGGATAGCCGGATTAATACTAGAACTGTTCCAAAGACCGAACTTCGTGGGTTATCACCTCCATCACAAAGCAAAGTGAGTGGCGCCGGGGGTTTTTCGGCAAAAACACTCCGACGCTCAAGTCAGTATTTGCCCAATAAAAGTTCTAGAGAACTAGAGCATGTGTCTATAGAGTGCGTACCTTAATAATAAGAGGACTTGAGCTATTTATAGATATTCGGAGAGTTTCATGGGCTTGAGCCTCTTATGGGCTTTTAGGAATTTATGTGCCTTGACAAAATGTCCAAATAAATAATATGAGACTCAAATGAATTGAGTAATTGGGCTTGGACCGGGATAAAATCAAATTGGGTCATAACCCATCAATATAAGCCATGCGTTTTTTTTCTTCGAAACAAACAATGGATAATATTAAACCAAGTCCGGAATAATTACATTAGAAATCAAAGTAGGAGACGGAGTGACCCATCTCGCCTGATCAGTCAAAGAAACAGTTTCCCTAGCCAAAGCATGGGCAACCTGATTCGCTGATCTAAACGCAAAAGTAAAATTACAATAAGAAAAATCCTTAGAAAGGATTATGCAATCCTGTAAAATAAGATCCAAACTAGAAGTGTCGGGTTCCATAATATTCAAAGCCTCAATCACCACTTTAGCATCTGATTCCACGACAACATGCGAAAGGCCTTTGGTCTTCATCCAGCTAAGGGCCTATCTAATACAAATAGCTTTAGCAGTAGTTGGAGAAAAATACCCCCTCAAAGTTCCACAAATAGCATCTATCACCAATCCTTGAGAATTTCTCAGAATGCAACCAAAACCAATAAACTATGCTCCTTCGAACACCGCTACATCTGTATTACACTTTAAGTGATTTTCTGATGGTGGTTTCCAAATATTATTGTGAGCAGGCTGATGATTTTGTTGAAGAGGAGCCGCCGACATCGATGCTGCCTTCCACTGAGAAAGAAGCTGGAACGCTGACTGGAAAATAGAAGTCGCAACCTAGATTATACCATTCCAAACTACATCATTTCTATTCTGCCAAATAAACCAAAGAACAATAGAAGCAAATTCTATATCTGAATGCTCGAGACGCATAACAATACAATTCCACCACTCCAAGATAGAATGAGTGACTGGCAGGTTACTCCCTATAGAAGTGAGACTCCAAACATTTCGAGCAAGAGAGCAAGCAACTAATGTGTGAAATTCATCTTCTGGCTTGTGACGACACAATGAACACCACTCAATCACATTCACCTTCCGAGATAAGAGAGTTTTCTTCGTTGGTAAACAAGAGGAAAAAAGTCTCCATATAAAATTCTTCACTTTAGCCCGCACTTTTAGCTTCCACATAAACTTCCAATCAAAATTTGGCGCAATAGGGTCCAACACAATGTTGTTCATTAAGAGTTTATACCCACTCTTGACTGTATATTCACCCTTTGATGCCTCTGTCCACACCCATTTATCATCACACAAGTATTGGCTTAACAAAATCGATAAGATTAATCTTTGATCCCCTTCTGAGAATAAATCCTTCAAGATATCAGTATCCCAACCACTGTTTGAAGCAATGCGCAGATAACTAACTTTTGTATTGGCCATTTCAGTACAGCCCAAGGACTCTAAAAAAGGGTTGTTTATATCTAGGAGCCAAGGTTCATTCCAAATATTTGTTTGGTGGCCAGAACCGATTCTTCATCGTGCCCCCTTTCTGGTAAGATCTTGGGACATCAATAAGATTCTCCAAACATAGCTTGGATTATGACCAATTTTTGCATCCAAGAAATTACTATGAGGGAAATACCGAGCTTTTAAAACCCGAGAAGCAAGAGCGTTTGGATCTGACAGAAGTTTCCAGCCTTGCTTCGCAAGAAGAGCTAAATTGAATGCATGAAGCTTCTTGAACCCCAACCCTCCCATATCCTTCCTCTGGCAAAGTTTAGGCCAAATTTTCCAGCGCATACCATTCCCACTTTGCCCAGATTTTCCTCACCAAAACGAATTCATCAAACATTTCAAATCCACGCACAACAACTGCGGAATCACAAATACACTCATCATAAAAGAAGGAAGTGCTTGAACCACTGCTTTAAGCAAAATCTCTTTACCTGCTCTAGATAACATTTTTTCCTTCAACCCATTCATCTTTCTCCACGCTTTCTCCTTAATGAATGCAAAATTATCAGATTTGTTTCTTCCAATAAGAGAAGAAAGACCCATATATTGCCCATGATCAGTGGTGTATCTCACGCCAAGAGCCTCACAAATCCCTGATTTCGAAGAGTTAATCACATTGGCGCTAAACGAGACAGATGATTTATCAAAGTTTACCATTTGACCATAAGCTTCCTCATAAACACGAATGCAATCTTTCAGCACCTTGCACTCCTCCAAATTAGTTCTAAAAAAAGGAAGCTATCATCTGCAAAAAAGAGACGAAAGATCGAAGGAGCAGATCTAGCCACCTTAATGCCATGAAGTCGGCCTCTATTAACTTCAGACTGCAAAATAAAATTAAGGCCTTCAGCACAGATCAAAAATAAAAAAGGAGATAATGGGTCGCCTTGCCGAAGTCCTCGCTGGGGATAAATGGGCCAACTTCATGCCCATTATGCACAACCATGTATTTAACTTAAGACACACAACATTACTAGCTCAACCCATTTAAGAGGGAAACCCATGCTAATCAACATAGCTTTCAAGAAATGTCATTCAACTCGATCATACGCTTTCGACATATCGATCTTAAGAGATGCCCCCTTCTTTCCTATACGTTTGCATTTAAGATAATGACTGATTTCGAAAGCAATAATAACATTGTCGGTAATACTCCTCCCAAAAATAAAAGCATTCAGCTGCTCCGAAATAATATAGTTAATCACTTTATTTAATCTATTAGCCATCACTTTTGAAACGATTTTATAAATCACATGAAAATAGGGCAAAAGTTTTATTCCTTTATCGACTTTTAAAAAAAAATGTAGTCGCTCAATTCCTTGAGACTCTATTCTGATATTGATTATAATAATAAAGACAATGTTTTATGTAACACGACAACTAACAAGTAAATTATTTTTATCATCTCAAGTGTCATGTGAACATATATCTATCATGACTCATGCGTCGTTGTTTTTATTTATAATTCTTTTTTTAAAAAAGGAAATGGTTCCTTATATTTTTGCTGTTTTTTTTAATCTTTCATGCTTCTGATTGAACAAATCCTACTTATATTCGGGAGGAAGAATTCATTTTGAATTATACCGTTATTATGAAAAATTTCATCATAATCTATGGGTTTTACCCAATGTGATAAGTGAAAGCACATGATTGGTCAAATTATACGAACCCCACATGATTGATGTGAGACCTCCATAATTTGAACCAATGAAAGAGTTCACTTACCCCATGAGGTAGGATCATGGGGTAAGATCGAAGTAACCCGTTATTATTTGGCATGGTGATGGAATGTTTGAAATTTTCAAATGTTTGAATTATATCATTTATTATTTGGCATAAAAAAATTACCATGTATGACATCGCAAATGATCTTAAAATCTTGAATTATATAAAAAAAAACATTCATAGTACGACGAAGTTTTAAATACTAATAAATCAAATTTTTTATTCCCGAAAAATATAATTTGAAAATTTTCCTTTTAAACATAGATCGGATTATATATCTACCTCCCAAGTTACACCCTTTCCGTATGTATACACACATATTTATAAATAAAATAAAATCGAAATTAAATTTGATGCAAATTGGAGTTAATACTTTTCTCTCTTTTTTTATTTTTTTTGGAAATCTAATACTTTTCTTTTGGATGAGTCAAGAGCGGAAAGTTAATTGGGACGAAAAGTCGTCCAAATCCACGCAAGGGTACGAAAAATGGACACGACTATTCTAGAATGTAGGAAACTAATTAAAGTCGTTGAATTCTAATTGACAACATTGGTGGCAAGGCTGTCATAAATTAAAGTCGTGTTTTAGCCTTAGAATTTTAATCTCTGTCGTGGCCACTGCAAAGTCAGCAACTTTGACGGTTGATATCTCGCCACGTGTAGTCATCACAATGACCTATTCTACTGTTTTGGGTGCCTCCTTCGACCAATACAAATCTCCCTTCCCAACTATATAAATATCTTTTCCCACTGTTCTTGCCAAAAAAAAAAACAAAAAACTGAAAGAAAGAATTCCCAAAATCTAAGCGATATATATTATTGAGCGAACTGAGGATCGATCGGTGATTGAATCAATTCAATGGCGGATAAGGCGTTCAAGTATGTGATCGTAGGTGGTGGAGTTGCTGCCGTGAGTATTCTTTTCATTGATCCTTAGCTCAGTTCTTCTGTTCGAGTTTTGTGTTGGTGTTTTTTTGAGTTGTGATTGAATTCTGATTTATGATGCTTTTTGGTTATGTTGTTTTCTGGGTTTATGCTGTTAGTTTTCTTTTTATTATGATGAATTTCAATTTGAAATGGAGAACAGATGATGCGTTTGTTGAGTTAATTGCTACCGTTTGCTAGTAAATGCTATTTGTTCAGTTTCTTTTTGGTTATTATACGTTCTTACTTTGCTGGTTATCTAGATCTTGATCCGTTTGTTATTTTTTGAATCTAAATGCATCGGTAGTTTATGCGCAAAGCTTTTCACTTTCTTTGCTTTTATGTAACATTACTTGAGGATTATGTTTTCTCAGGGGATATTACTTTATTGTAACCGATCTTTTATTAAATCTCTTTAATAAAAAAAACTGCAATAGTAGGCTCCCGATGTCTCCTGAAAAACCTTTTTGACCCTCATGTCAGACAGGGGAGAATGAATTAAGGTACATGAATCGTAGTAATTTTTCTTCAATATAAGAGCGTCTTTTGAAGCTCGAGTGCAATTTATTTATGGGCATCTAGTTCTCGTGGGTCGATAGTTAATAATTTACGGAGTTCTGAAATCTGTCTCGTTTTCAAGAATGTTTGGTAGATTTTTTTTATGAACGAAGAGTTTTGTACAGTCAATTCTTCTGCGATGTCTGTAAGTTAAGGCTTTTTGTGGGACTATTTTTTGTCTTTGAGGAGTTATTGTTTCCAAATATTGTCAGCAGTGCTCAGTGTTTAGCCTGACTATGATAGTCCCAAATTTCCTCACATATAATATCTACCTTGTGTTTTCAGATATAGGTTTGGAAAAAATGTAATATCCATTTATCAGTGATATGGATTTGCCTAAAAATATGTGACACTGCATTGACATTTGTTTATGCTTGCAGGGATATGCTGCTAGGGAGTTTTCTAAGCAGGGAGTTAAACCTGGAGAACTGGCCATCATTTCCAAAGAAGCGGTACACCAACTTATCAATTCACCTAGTCCTAGTATTATTATGTTTCACTCATTGTATTCCAGAATATATTTTTGAAAACCATATTTTCCACAAGCCATCAGAATATACATACCCTAAGCTTCATGTCAAGTCTCTTTTTCCATTATAATTACTAGAAAAAACTTATTTCCCATTATAATTATTGGGAAAAAGAACAGGAAAACAGTGCTGCAATAATGTTAATAATTTTTGTTAGGGTAGAAGATGGACAAAAAATGTTCTTTAATATCTCCTCTCTAAAATTAAATACCTGGCTTGCATCCTTATGAAGTAAAATAAACCTGGATGTATGAGCGATATCTTCAATTCTTTTCAATTCTTAATTTCATGCTCAAAGAATTAATATATAATGTAGGACACACTTTAACATTGGCCATTAACTGTTTCCTTTTGTTTGGACTATAAAAAAATAGTTTTCTTGATTAAGTCTTACAAATTATTTCTGGCATTTTGGATGTTGTCATTTAATAAAACATGTGTTTTTTTCCTAGCAGATTGCATCTTTGTTATCCACATATTCACACGCTAAAAGTTCTTGAACTATACTAGACAGTAGACACACAACTTTGTTAATTGTTCATCTACCAAGTTAGAGGATTTAAATTATTGCACTTCCTGTTTATCCTCTTGAAAATCACTTGATTTTGTCAATGAATTTTTATTCTATTTTTAGCACTTTGTGCTGAGCCAAAATTTACATTCACAACCATTCCATCTACAGAAATATATTAATCTGTAAAGCTTGTCAAGTTGTGATAGCGTGCTAACCAGTTTATATAACATTTTTATCACATAAAATTATTCTTTCCTAATCAAAATTCTGGCTCTGCCTTGGGCTAGCATGGAAGAAGTCATGCTCGCATAAGTTATTGACCTCTGTTTCCTGTTAGTTCATGTCTATGGTTGATGTAAATTTTTTAACCTTTGTTTCTTTTATCATCTTTATCAAAAATGGGTATTGGTCGGTGCTGGTATTCACTTCTTACTTACCTCTATGGTCTTACATCTAATGTATATATGCGAAATTTTAGATGCACTTCTTGGGTATAATTGCTTTTCCCCCTGTGCTAAACATTTATGTGTACTCTACTACTCTTAATGATGATTTCAGGTGGCTCCTTATGAACGCCCAGCACTTAGCAAGGCATATTTATTTCCTCAGGGTGAGTTGGTTTACAGTCACTCTGTTATCCATGGTCAATTGAGGTCCTTTGTCATGGGGAAATGGTTGACTCTGTCTTGGTTAAGTGAAAATACCTAAAAATACTGGAACACATGCCTAATAAAATTTACAAGTGACTTGTGCATCACAGAAATGAGTGTCAGTTTTGACTTCTTGTCAAGACTCGAGACCTAATGGTGTCATTACACACACACACGCATGTAATAGTGAGTGTCTACATATCCGAGAGCTATGAGCTACTTTCCAGTATTAATTAAGCTAGGAGCTATGAAGCTAATGAACTCCCCGACTGACTATTCTTAGCAAAGAGAGGAATGTATATTAGACTTGGGAATTTCAATCAAAACTGAGTTTGATTTCATATGCTCATCACATTTATTTTATCTGTTTACTGCCAAATGTTTCCCGTCTCATATATATCTGACAGAGCTGAAATCATCTTAATTTTGTGTCTGGCAGGAACTGCAAGACTTCCTGGTTTTCATGTATGCGTCGGAAGTGGAGGAGAGAGGCTCCTTCCCGAGTGGTACTCTGAGAAAGGTAGTTCCTTTAAACACTTGCCTCTGAAAATACCTGCGAACATTGGATATCTTTTGAAGGTGTTTCAATGGGGTTCATTACTCAAATCTCCCTGAAAATTTTGCCTGTTACATCCCTTCTAAAGCTTTATGTTCTATGCTTTTACAGGAATATCTTTGATCCTTAGCACGGAAATAGTCAAAGCAGATCTTGCTTCAAAAACTCTTACCAGTGCTGCTGGTGAAACTTTTAAATATGAAATGCTGATTATTGCAACAGGATCTAGCGTGAGAATTATTTTCTCCAAATTTTTATTTTCCCCCTTTGGTTATTATTTTATAGCTGGTGTGTTCTGATTATATACTTTATTTTGGTCAGGTTATTAGGTTGACGGACTTTGGTGTACAGGGTGCTGATGCCAAAAATATCTTTTATTTGAGAGAAATTATCGATGCTGATGAACTTGTAGAAGCAATCAAAGTGGAGAAAAATAAAAAGGCAGTTATTGTTGGTGGCGGCTACATTGGTCTTGAGCTAAGTGCAGCTCTGAGGATCAATGATATTGACGTCACAATGGTTTATCCAGAACCTTGGTGCAGTAAGTTAAAATATGTTGCAAATTTCAAACTTTCAAGTCATTTGATATATTCTATTATTACTCTTATGTGGGGGGCCACCGTCGACTGTCTTTACAGTGCCTAGGCTATTCACATCTGGCATAGCTGCCTTCTATGAAGGTTATTATGCAAACAAGGGAGTCCAAATTATAAAGGGCACTGTAGCTGTTGGATTTAGCTCTAATGGGGATGGTGAGGTGAGTTCTTGGAGTTACACCAAACATCTCTCTTTGCTGATTAATTATGCTGTAGATCACGGGCTAATGCCAGGTGAAATTTGATCTCATCATTCAGGTTACAGAGGTAAAACTTAAAGATGGTCGGGTCTTAGAAGCAGATATTGTTGTCGTTGGTGTAGGTGGAAGGCCACTTATTAACCTATTCAAGGGCCAACTTGAAGAGGAGAAAGGAGGAATTAAGGTGTGCAACTTTACTTTTATGTCCTAAACTGGCCACACAGACACTCTTGTTATCTTGTTTGTTCATGTTAAAAAATTTCCACTTCTCAGTTGATGTTAATGATATTATGTAAGGTCATACTTAAATATTCTGAAATTGACGAGATATATACTGATATACAAGAATCACCCAAAAGAATTGAGGAAATTAGGGTCGATGGACCAACCGTGTGTTTTGTTTCTAAAAACAGCCCTCTATGTTTTGAAAAATAGGAAATGGCTATGTTTATAGAAGATACACTGTAGGGCCTTTTTAAAAAACTGCCTCCAAAGGGTTTGAGGATGAGTGGTTTGATTGTTTCTTGGACATACATAAATCAATCATTATTTTGTAGAACTTACAATTCACATTTTTAGAAGATAACTTTGTTCTTTGGAGGTGTCCACAAACGCTTGTGGAATGTTCTGCTTTCTATATTCATATTAAGATATCAAAAAACTGGAGAGGCGAATCTCCAACTTTTATCGAATCTGGGGCACGATGGCCTTTTGTACTTAAAATTTTTCACAACCCAGCACGTTGTGCTGCAAGTATTCGATTGTGTTCATTGTTCAAGTAGTGATAATGAGTTTTACCACGTTTGATCTTTTACCTGCAGACTGATGGCTTCTTCAGAACCAGTGATCCTGATGTGTATGCTGTGGGTGATGTTGCCACATTCCCCATGAAGTTGTTTAATGATATCAGAAGAGTCGAACACGTTGATCATGCTCGTAAATCTGCTGAACAAGCCGTAAAGGTGCGTCCCACAAGATGTTTTTATGTGTTTTTTTAAAAATAAATTAAATCCTCAAAATTTTCTTATTAATGATATCAGACAACAAAATCCCCAGATCCTACTTGCAACTATCTGTGAACGCTTAGACACAGACTGATTGTTGAAATATTTGTTATTCTGTTATTCAAGATTCCTTGTAACACAAAACTGTGTCTCACATACTATTCTTCAGGCAATTTTTGCAAGTGAACAAAAAACATCAATCGACGTGTATGATTATCTCCCATACTTTTATTCCCGCGCGTTTGACCTGTCATGGCAATTCTATGGTGACAACGTCGGTGACTCCGTGCTGTTTGGAGACAACAACCCAACATCTCCAACTCACAAGTTTGGGACGTTCTGGATCAAAGATGGAAAACTTGTCGGGGCGTTCTTGGAAGGTGGTACCCCGGATGAAAACAAGGCTTTGGCCAATCTTGCTAGGGTACAGCCTTCGGTTGATAGTTTGGATCAACTAGCTACAGAGGGTCTCTCATTTGCTCATAAAGTTTAAGGTATTTTCTTGATGTATCTTGGTTGGCTTGTCCAATGATTTATGGAATATGTTTGCTGGTAATGTCACATCTAATTTTTAGTGAAGAGATTTGGACAAATCATGTGATGGTGATACCCGAAGATGCTTGTATTTTCTTGAAAAATAAAATTTGTCGTTTTTCTCCTTTAAATCTTGCATTATTGGTACTTGGTTGTTGGCACACCACATCCCCTAGCACTGTCCACAGATTTATCTTAGGTGCTTTATATCTTTGTAATTAATAGTTGATAAAAATAGTTGATAAAAACTTGAATTGAGTTCAAACAAGTATTTTTAAAATGTTTTTATAAAATATTTTAGAAGTTGTTTAAATAATAATATGTGTTTGAACAACTATTTAAAAAAAACGTTTTACAATTGAAAAGTAATGTTTTTTTTTTATTTTATCATTACCGTCAATTCTAAAAATATAAAAAACGCATCACAACTGTTCTTTGAGAATTGTACTTGGATAACATTTTTTAAATACATTTTCAAAAATATATTACAAGAAACTTGTTCAAAGACATATTTTGAGTTTGTGTTGCTTATAAAACATAAAACAATATTTTTAAGGTATTGGTTCAAATGGAGTTTGAATGGCTAAAAGGATTTGTAGGGGTAAAAAAAGGATTTTCGCAACAGAATTATGTATAAAGGGATTAATTATAGTAAGAACCTAATCATTTGATGACATAGCCTCTCTTAAAAATAGAAAAGCTAGGATCTGGATTCCTCTTCCATTTAATACTAAAATAAAATAAAAGTAACAATGCTATATATGTATATATATTTAAAATATTAATATATTATTTCAAGGATCGATCTAATAGACTGATTTATGTATTTTATTTTATTTAATTTTATTTCTTTCTTTTTTCTTTTGATAAAGATTGTTTATATTTTCTAATAATTTGCGTCAAAGATTTTCCATTTGAATCTAATCTAAACACATAAATACGAGTAGTCAGTAGTCAAAAACATTCCAGATATAGAGTCAAACTCGATGGGCTGTGTTTTTTTTAATGCTCGAAAAACATTTTCATTTTTTATATATATAAAAAAGCAAGAATAAACCATTTAAACTTATTTTGGAAGAGTAAATCTCATCCTATTTCCCATTTTCATATAAAATTTTTATTTTTATACCACTGCAAACACAATTTTGTTATTATATTATATCTATATGTAGTATATTCTCCGTCAAAAAAGTATAGTATATTCTAAAATTTAGAATTACTTTACACACGAAAATAAAAAAATCCCATATATCTTAATTGGCATGGTTATAAATAAAATAAATACATTATACATGCCTTTATGTACTTCAAAAAATATTTTTTTAAAAAAATACCATAAACAAAAAGATAATATAACCAACTTCTTGTGGAACACTTAATAATTACAACTTACAAGTATTATATAATAAAATCATGTCCATAAAAAAGGGTGTCCCATCCTGGGTCTTTTGATTTTTCGGAGACTAGAATTAATTGAGTCTTTAAATGTGATCATTAATCAGAATAACACCATCACTCACTTTCTTGATAAGGACACTAAGAAGTAATGATGCCGTGAGTAATTAATTAATGTTTTCGTTTTGCTCTACTAGACTATGAAAATCACAAGCCATTATTAATTTCAGCTTTGAACTTTAAAGCACTCATTGTGTTAGATTATTTTTCACTCACAGATTCAAAATTTTATACCCGTGGCGTCTCAATTACATAGACTTCATTTTCTTTTTCAATATTTAAGTAGTATTTGAAATTGTTTCAATAAATAATTTTGAGTTTTTCCTGCATAAATTTTCAAATTTTGTGAACTAAAAGCTCATAAGCATTTTTTTTAGCAATTCAAACACTACAATAGTCCAATTTTGAATTCAGAATGATTAATTATAAGGGAAAAGTGAAAGCTATGTTTTTTTTGGTTTTATAATTTTGTCGCATTGCGATTTTTGTCCTTTAAGTTATCAAATTTCAGTTTTATTCTTATAAATTTTGTTATTTTTGGCAATATTAGTCATTTTTTTATTGATAGTATCATAGTACTGACGTGATCATCAATATTGATTTCACGTCAGCGTTCTGAGAAAAAATTAAAAATGAAAAAAACAATAAAATTATAATTGGAGAAAACTGATATTTGAATAACAAAATCTCAATAAAAACAAACATATAAGGTTGAAAAAACAATTTTAATAAAATGCAATGGCCCAAACAGGCAAACACACATGCCCACCCCGACACAAAAACTCACGAATCCTTTTTCTAACCACGTGAGACACGCACAAAGGTAAAATGGAATCCACTTTCTTAACTTTTGAGTCAACTTTCAACTTACAATATATTTTTGTACAAAAATATTTACATGCGCGCACAAAACATACGTCACTCCTTTAGTGACATGATAAAAATGTGGAATGAAACGTTTCCGTAATTATCATTTTCTCCAATAAATTTTCTATGGTTCATTTAGGCATAAACCTTTTAACGTCAACCACACTAGCTAATTCCCACCAAAGTGGACTCATGTGAGTAACAAGAAATCATTTGTCAATTTGTAACAGCATATATATGATATCATTTGAAGTGTGTGGTCCATCGTTAAGGCATATGTAGAACACCGCGCATGTAATAATTCGACTTCCGGTTTTTTTTTCCCGATGAATGTGTCATTCTTCTTATGGAAATCATTTGAGTATGCTTTATGATCAGTTTGGATACAAAAATTGTAACTAAAAAAAGTTACATACTATAGTTAGTCTTAATTAAGTAAACAAAATAATTATACAAATTAAATGCATATAAAATAATGCATACTAAATGTTTATGACTATATTACTCCAATCTATCTTTCAATTTCTATCATATCATTATATATAGGAAAAATTGCAAATTTAGTCATGTATGTTTGTCACTTTGCGATTTTGATCCTCTATGTTTTCACATTTTAGTTTTAGTCCTGCATGTTCTGATTTTTGGCAATTTCGATCATTTTTATTCGAAAATACTTACGTGGCACTGTAGACGTCAGCTCCACGTCAGCATTGAATTGGTGTTACGTCAGCGTCACGTCGGAAAAAGGATTAAAATTTCCAAAAAAATAAAGATAACGGACTAAAACTGAAATCTGAAAATATAAAGAACTGAATCACAAAGTGACAAACATACAGGACCAAAAAAATCAATTTTTCCTTATATATATAACCCATTTATCTCTTCCTATAAATCAGACGATCCTCAAGTATTTAATCGACCTTATAAAAAATATTTTGTTGCATTTAAATTAAAGTGGTTCGACGAATGCTATTGTAGTGTTTTGGAATGATTCTAGGAAGTAATTTTGAGCTTTTCCTTCACAAAAGTTTAAAATTTTATGAAAGAAAAGCAAAAATGCTTCCCAAAATCATTTCAAAACACTACATATTTGGTTATTTGTATCAGTTGATGTTAATGAAAGTGGTTTAGGATAAATAACTATAGACATACTTTGTTAAAATGACGGAATAAAACAAGTTTGATCCGAAACAATTTTTAAATCATTATTTAAATTTGGTTGGAAACTATCGAGACCAATACGTGAAAGTTGGACCATTAATATCGACTCGTCTCATGATGAGATCGTGTTTTGTCGAATAAGGACATTTCATCAACAAGTTACAAAAATCTTTTAGTCAACTTTCTTTTTTTTCTTATTTGTAGGAATGAAAATTGTATTATTCTGAAAGGTTATATATGAATTATAATTTTTTGTGACCAAGAAGGGAATCCATTATTTTTCTAAACTACATTATAAATAGAACAAAAAAAATAAGCAAATTTAGGCTTAGCTAGACTATAGAGTATAGATTAGGGGTGTTATCGAGCCGAACCGAGCTCGAGTAGCACACTACTCGAGCTCGAGCTCGAGCTCGATCGAGTAGTAAAATATGAGCTCGAGCTCGAGCTCGGTTGTAGTTTGAGTACTCGAGCTCGAGCTCGAGCTTTTATATTATATATATATAAAAATTAAAAATATATAAATAAATAAATAAATAAAATATTATATTATATATATTATAAAATAAATATATATATAAATATAATAAATAAAATAAATAAAATTAAATATTATAAATAAATTAATATATAAATATAATATAATATTATATATATTTATATTTATATATATTTATATTATTTTTTAATATATATATATGTGGCTTATCGAGTAGCTCGCGAGCTATTCGATCACATAGTTTCAAAGCTCGACTCGAGCTCAATTGTATGCTCGAACTACTTGAGCTCGAGCTCGAGTCGAGCTTTGACCGAGCTACTCGCGAGTTGCTCACGAATAGCTCGGCTCGTTTACACCCCTAGTATAGACAACATTATCGACTTGACTCGTAACATATACTTAATCCAAGAATACCATGAGCCGAAAGAGATAAATTTAGTTAACTTGTTAATGTAATGTTTGAGTGAGTTTTTATAATATTTTGTTAGTAGGTTCTAAAATTACAAAAAAAATATGAACCCAAAATGGAGTCTTCAATTTATTCCCATGCAGCTCTAATTTCTCCCGAAACAAATTCAAAGAATTTTTATCATATTAAAAAATATTATGTTAGTATTTGTAAATATTTAAAAAAGTGATTATGGATTTTGTTTACCAAAGCTTGGAAACTTTGTAACAGAAAGTCT
Organism: Henckelia pumila; assembly: GCF_033568475.1. Classification (NCBI taxonomy): domain Eukaryota; kingdom Viridiplantae; phylum Streptophyta; class Magnoliopsida; order Lamiales; family Gesneriaceae; genus Henckelia; species Henckelia pumila. Next base: position 16,620,231 of record NC_133122.1, on the reverse strand, counting down.
ATAATCATTTTTTTAATCATTTGCAAACACCGTCTCATATTAGGTTCGATGTATATAATTTATTAGGATCAATTATTTTCGTGAAAGTTTGAAAGTTTATTTCGGTTTCTTTTATAAAAGAATAATAATAATAATAATAATAATAACTAAAAGGGGAAAACATTTATGACTATCCGAAGGTGACTAAACGAATTAAACGTGAAATGCAATTAGAAACACAATAATTTCATCAAAAATAAAGTATATATGTAACCACAAGTTTTTTAGTTTTGGCACCCTTGGGTAGCTACCCAAAGGAATTCAGTCGATGCTACTTTTAGGATAGCACCCTCAAGCTGATCTGGATGGCCCAGATCAGCTCAACAGATCAAATCATTTGATCTACAAACTGATCTGGTCCATCCAGATCAGTTTTTGGGCACTACCCTGAGTGTAGCACGTATTGATCCACCCGAAGGATAGCTTCGAATTTTTCCACATTAACATACGAAGGCTAATTATGAGATGCAATTGATTTTGAGTCTTTGATGTTGGTGGACGGACAATACCCGTCTGCCAGCATCGACCCTTTCGTTAATGTGACACCAAAGTTACAGTTTTACCATTAATAATATTTGTTATTCAACTTTTTTATGTGAGTTTATTAGTAATTTTCGTGATTATCTCAATCATTTCCCAGTATTTCTCCAACATCTCTTTACTACATCCCAAAGTTTAAATTATCTCAATAAAATAATACATAATCTATAAATATCATACCCTAATAAAATAATTTTTTTTACACTAAAATTATACGAACACAAATTTTAATATGTACACGCATGACATGTCTACCAACACTAGTGTTAATATTGCTTGATGAGAGATGTTAAAATAAAAATAGTATCATCACATTATATTTAAAGATCCAATTTTAATTTGGCGTCATATATTATTATGGATCTTACAAATTCACACCAATTTTGAATCTTCAGATTTAGCATTAGGGACTGCACTTATGCTTACATGAAATCAATCGTTAATAATATCACAAGAACTCCTATTAACGGATGAATTTAATAATAAATATATTCTATTCTATCCAAACAATAAAAAAATATTAATTTTATATCAAGAACACCATGTCTCATAAATATAATTATGTTACATTATACTTAGTACTAAACTGTACTATTTATATGAGAAAAATGGGTTTAGTACATATCACCCGTAGGGCACTACCATGCGGGTGACGTGTAATCCATGATTGGTTGAAATTAGTGAGTCCCACTTGGAATCCATTAATTTTAACCAATCATGAGCCACCACGTCACCCGCAAGGTAGTACCCGAGTAACATCTCCTCAACCGGAAAAATGACTGAATAATAAGAAAAATAAAGAGAAAACGATTGGATAAAGTGTACCACTAGGTGGGCGAGTGGAGTTTGAATCGCAGGGGGTGGCGAGTGATGTGCACGCTCATGTGCAACGTTAAAAAGGACAGGTATGATGAGCGGGGAAGTAGCTCTATCTCTCTCTCTGAAGCTCCTCCTCCCACTCTTTCAATGGAGGTCCAACCCCACGCGCTCCCCACTTTTGATAACATTCCTGCCTTCTCCTTCAGAGACTATTCCGAATTCCGGATCTCTGATCTCTCCGGATCCTCGGAGGTGCTGCAGGAACCCATGGCGGCGGAGGACGGCGTGGAATGTGAGGCTCCGGAGAGATGTCCCCGGAGCGCCGCTATGAAAGTTCAGAAGGTCTACCGGAGCTACCGTACTCGCCGCATGTTGGCTGATTCCGCCGTTGTTGCAGAAGAGCTGTGGTGAGCTTGCCTTTTCGGTGATCAACGATTAATTCATTTCGCCAGTGCAATAAATGTTCTTCTTTTTTGTACATATACACCACGTAGTCATGTGATTTGTGAATTGTGATGTGTGCTTTATTTTGTTACTTTTTTTTACGCTTACTCTGTCGGCAAAGTGTTTGTTTTATTAAACTCCCGTTGCATGATGAATCTGAAGGTGGCAGGCGATCGATTTCGCGAGATTAAATCACAGTACAATCTCGTTTTTCAACTTCCTGAAGCCGGAGAGTGCTGCGTTGCGGTGGAATCGTGTCACTTTAAATGCTTCCAAGGTTTGAACCGGATTGGTTTTCCATGGCTTTTATATTAAATAAAAATTAAATAAAAGAATGGATATTATTACGAAAGAAAGAGACGGATGAGAGCAATGAATTATACCCTGTTGTGTGATTGTGCTTATTAAAAATATGGGAACAGGTAGGCAAAGGTTTGTCCAAAGATGCCAAGGCACAAAAGTTGGCCTTTCAGCACTGGATAGAGGCTGTGAGTGCTTTAATTTGTTTTTTTTTCCAGTCTTTTGGAATATTTTATCCGCGGTCCTTAAGATTTTTGTTTGGCCCTTTTTTCACAATGGTATGCTTTTTTACGAACCTGTTTCATTTTTTATCTGTTGTATTTCTGTGTAGATTGATCCTAGGCATCGATATGGTCACAGCTTACACATTTACTATGAAGAGTGGTGTAAAAGTAATGCTGGTCAGCCCTTCTTCTACTGGTGAGAAAAAAAATCTGTATTTTTTATGTCTTTCTTGTTAGTTTATAATACTTTTTTGCTTGAATCAATGGCCTGAAATTGCCACCATCGTAGTGCAATAGTGCTCCACTTAAAGGTGGTCAAATATGATAGCTCGGTGTAATTCTTGTGGTACAGGAGAAAGTGAAGAAAACAAAGTCTACATGTTACTATCTAAATATCAACCTGCAATTGTTAATGATCCGGAAAAGTTTTACTTAATTAAATGAATATATAGGTTGAGAAGATTGGTGAATTTTTTATTGGTTTTCAGTTCATGGCTTTCTGATCTTCTGTGGTTTTGATGCTTTAAAGCTGGACGTATCATATATCATTTTTATTTGATTAGATGGTGTCTAATTTAAAGGCAGGTCGAGATCTCAGCACTCTTTGTTTTATGCAGGTTGGATCTTGGAGATGGCAAAGAGGTTGATCTTAAAGAGTGCCCTAGATCAAAGCTTCGCCAGCAATGTATCAAATATCTCGGACCGGTAGGTGACCAAGATTTTGGTTAGTTTGTATTGAGAAACTTGTTTTCTTTTAGGATTTTCCCCATTTTGCAGAAGCTCAAACAATCATAATGCAGATATATTTAGAACTGTGATCACAATTTAGCCATGCAATTATAGTAAATGGCGTCTTGCCTTAATTTTGCAAATCTGAGTCATTCCAAGCAGTAATACCAATTAACGGTTATATGTTTGCTTTGGCCAGCAAGAGAGAGAACACTATGAATATGTAGTTGTTGACGGTAAACTATTGCAAAAACTCACCGATAAACCTCTTGATACAAACGAAGGATCACCTGGGTCAAAATGGATCTTTGTCATGGGCACCACCAAGAGACTCTATGCTGGAGAGGTAATGCCAGGTTATCAGATAGAATCACATTATCACATATTTGATGTTTTTCTTTATCCTCCATTTCTTGCAAGTTATGTTTCATTCTCGTACTTGACTTGCCTCCAGAAAAAGAAAGGATTGTTCCATCATTCAAGCTTTCTTGCTGGAGGTGCTACTCTAGCTGCTGGAAGGCTCGCGGCAGAGGATGGAATACTTAAGGTACTATATGAGATGTTGTTATCAAATTGTTCCCTGATGTTTTGACATGAATTTACATCCAAATGCACCTCTCTAAAAGTTTCACGTGTGTTCCGGTAAAGACTAAACAGAGATCAACTTGCACTCTTATGATGTCCCCAATACTGCCAAATCAGACAAATACTATGATACATGATTTGATCAACATTTAAAGACATTGTGGTGCTGATAAATTCGATTGATTCATCTCTCCATCCTTTTTTGTTAGCTGATTTATCACTATGTAAACTTAGTGCAAACATACTGCTTGAAGTTTGTTCTCGAGTCCTTGTGAGTTTAGGGACGCTATCAGGGAAGTCACCTACAACCCAAACACTTGAAGTCAATCTTCTGCTATTTCTTAATTATATACATCATTCTGTCTAAATACGCACAGTAAAATGTCTATCTAAGAAATTTCACATGCGAGGAGAAGCTGTAGCTTTCTAATTTTATTGTTGCACTGATGTAAGATTATTCAATGATTTCGATCTAACATGATCACGCTTTGTGCTCTTCAGTGTATCTCACCTTACAGTGGACACTATAAACCAACTGATGAGAGCCTGGATTGTTTTTTATCCTTTCTCGGGGAAAATGGAGTCAATCTAGAAGAAGTCGAGGTATATCACTACATTTTCCCTGACTTACTATTCACTTAACCTATGTCAGCACACATCTCTTTAACTAGCCCTATGAAGAAACACATTCTCTATTTTTTGGATGAACCTATGCAATCAACGACACATTGTTGGAAAAAAAACTACTTATTCTTATATATTGGAGGCAAGATGCGTCTATAAATTGCTTCAGATTTTGCGTAATTAAGTTGATATAACTAGAACACGATCTATCTCTGTATCACCATGGAGGCTTCCCATTCTCATGCATTCTCTCGCTTTGATATACCTTTCTGGCTAACAATCGTTCCACTTGTAATTCTGCTTTTAGTTTTTCGCCTTATATTCTTGTTCCATTTCCTCTTTTATCAGATACGGAAGGCAAACGAAGACTATGACTATTCTGATTACAGTAAGAGGGCAAAAGACGAGGCGGCGGTGCCTGAAGTTTCTCTACCTTCAGAATCAGTTCCATCTGATATTCCAATTGAGGAGAACAACCTGTCTCCCGAAACAGCCAAACCTATTCGTCCTGAAGTTAGAACTGATTACAAGAGGACACTCTCCGGTGGTCTCCAGAGCCCCAAAGCCGACGTTCCCAAAACGGCAATTCTTGAAAGGATCAACTCCAAGAATGTTGCAAAGTCATATCAATTGGGCCATCAGCTATCGATCAAATGGTCTACTGGAGCTGGCCCCCGGATTGGTTGTGTTGCTGATTATCCTGTGGAGTTGAGGTTACAGGCATTGGAACTCACTAACCTGTCTCCGCGACCATGCTCTTCATTACCGACCCCCAGAAGGCTCGGTGCTCTGCTTTCTCCTTCTGCACGTGTTGAGTCTTAATACTGACGACACGGCAAGTTCTTGAATTTGGACCTGTAATTTCAGCTCGAGTTTGGTCCTTGGCTGCTGCAACGTTCTGTTACAGTGTGTAATGTTCATATAATCCTTGACAAAGCATTTTTAAATGCAGCATCTATGATATTTCAGCTTTTAGATGTGTGTGATCATATTATATTATCAGAATCTGAATTTTTTTTAAAAAAATGTTTTTTCCCCCAATATTTATTTATTTTATTATTTACAAAATTATCTCCCTAGTATTGATACTACATTACAAAAGAGCCTTTTATGGTTATTGGTACTACTTCACAAAAGAGCACTCCTAACATTAGCATAAATTTAAGAAGCACAAAACGAAAGAAGACCATTTACATGAAAATAAAAAGTGGAAAAATTAACAATGTCCTAATCATCATATGTATCCCTGTAAACAAGAATGAGGCTTCTAACATTATGTTTAGAATCACTCCACCACTCCAATGATCCAGAGAGGTACCATGTCTTCTTGTCCAGGAATCTTCCACTCAAACTCACCTTGAAAGACTTCTTCTCATTACTTTCATCGAACCTCAAAATGTCTGGAATCACTTTGATCGAAAGACCCTTCGGCGACCTGACTTTGGCCTTGTACACTGCTTTACAATCTTCGACGTGAGTCACTGTTCGATAGAACACAGCTGAAAATTCTGTCACATTTTTGTCGAGCTGTGTATGTATCGAAGGGTAGTTGATCCCGTCGTCTCCTTTCGCTCGGCAGACGTTGGAACAATTGTACTTCTTGTTTCCTGTTATTAGTGCAACGGCTGTGTTGTTGTACCCCTCTTTGCATATGAAGCTGATGTATTCTTCAGTATCAATGTCGTAAATCAGACCGGGATGTAATGCTGCCCTTGGATGAATCTGCCCCGAGCCTGAGGATAACGCGGCCCCCAGTGGCGTTGCCCTCATTTGTGTAGCTGCAGAAATAAGTTCACATATCAGCAAGAGGAGAAGAAAAAGTAGATGCTCTTCAAAGATTTGAATTGAATTGTGCATTAGCTTTATATGTTTAGGTGCAATGGAAAGAAAGTATGCCAGTCGACGAAATGAAAGATTACCGGTGGTCATCAGAGCAGATTTGATGGCGGCGGGCGACCAATTCGGATGAAAAGATTTGACATAGGCTGCAGCACCGGAAACATGAGGGCAAGCCATTGAAGTTCCTGATATTATGTTGAATTTTGAAATTCGAGTATCGCCTCGATGTTCTGTTACTGTGGCAAACTTTGTGTATGCAGCTAATATGTCGATTCCAGGAGCAGTAATATCAGGCTACATGTAAAAAATCACATGTAACAACATACCTCAACAAAAACAAAACCAGAAATTCTCAATATCCTTCTTACCTTGAGCACGTGAGAACTTATTTCTTGGGATCCTCTAGATGAAAACGAAGCTATAAATGGTGCAGCATTTTTGATCGTTCTTGATTTGTATATAACACCGTGAGGCGATCTATTACACCAAAATTATGTAAAGATCAAAATATATAGTATAATCTCTCGGCTGTTATATTACATAGTATGCTCTCACCGCGAGGAGTTTATGTATTTATCAATCTTTAGGCCTTCCTGAACACTGACATAACTTAATGGATTGTTCTCAACAAACATCGTGTCTTCAGTATAATCATCAGTCATGATGGTGCCTATGGCGCCTAATGCGTGAACGATAATATTACCCCCAACTCCCTGGCAAAACACGATCTTTCCTTTCACTTTACTCGCGTCTAGCGTCTCATATTTGCATGCACTGCCAAAGAAGATGATAAATGTTAAGGTGAAAACAAAAGATAGTCATGGTATAGACATAAAATGAAGATTCAGTTAGTATTGAGAAACCTGGCATTTCCAGCTTCAAAATGACTGGTGTTTCGAGCAAGGGCTCCATTTGTTAAAGGATAAAATCTCTTTTTTGGAGAAATTGTATTAAGCGAAGTCCCCTGTCAAGAAACAACATCAGAAAAAGCAGTATCAGATGTGTTAGGATTCGAGCAAATGAAAAAACAAAGAAAGAAATAAGGAAAATATGAAACATACAATAAACTTTTGTCCGTTTCCCAACTTGACATCTGTGACAAACTTCCTATCTATGGAGCTAGCAGCCACTGTCAAGACCCATGGAGCCACATTGTGGACCGTCCATAAATAAGGCCCTTCGTTTCCAGCCGCACAGACGGTCAGGATCCCCTTCTCCGAGCCGTGGAATGATCCGATGGCTATAGAATCATCCAAGTAACTGGAGACATCTCCCCCTAAGGATACTGATATGATGTCCACTCCATCAACAATCGCTGCATCAAACGCTGCTAGAATGTCCGAGTCATCGCAGCCTTCGTCCCAACACACTTTATACATTGCTATTCGGCCAGATGGCACCCCACCTCGTGCCGTGCCTTCTGCTACGCCAAATAAACTTGCACGTCTCACTGATATGCCGGCTGCGGTCGAGGAAGTGTGAGTCCCATGGCCGTCCGTGTCTAACGGAGTAGTTTCATTTGGTGGAACCATGTTTGTAAGATCGAAGGCCCGTGCACCAATGACTTTGCTGCCGTTGTCAAACAAGATCAACTCATAAATACTAAGTACTGGTGGAATGTTTGGGAGGAGCATAGATTGACTACACTTAACTGTCACTAGAAGCTAGTTCAACAAGAATTCATTCATGCAGTTTGTGTCATACCAAACGTAAGTACTACGACGAGCGTTTAGTCCTACGCGATGAACCTAGCTACCATATAAGTTGAACATGATCTCATATAGTTTGATTTGGTGGGGTGGTGTATGCATTATTAAATCAGTACATATCTCGTTAGAGGACGCGATGGACGACACCAAATAGCTAGGTCCATCCTCATAGTCCAAAATCTTTGAAAATTATATATACTCACTTGTTGCAACCGGTGAAGTTCACACCTTTGACACATTTCCCCTTCCATTTAGCAGGGGGAGGCCCATACCCCTTGTCATTGAAACTTGGGGAATCAGCCATATTCCTGAAACGAGAAAGAAATAATCAGAAATCAACACATACATAGTTCATTAAAAATGGAAAATTTTGAGTAAACACCAAATTCCACCAACCTGTATCAAGAAGACCAACTATGATATCGCTCTCACAATCATGTCTTCTCCTCACATTCTCTGGCATTCCAAGAAAATCCCATGTTCTTGTTGTCAGCAGCTGCCGCCTTCGGCTCTGAAATACCGAAACGACGCTTTCTTTCTCTGTGAAACAGAACAAATCCAGGAAATTCAGTTTTGAAAAACGATTTAAAGAACCAGAAGAAAGAAAATCTCCATAACCATTCATATACCGGACAATAATTCGGCTTCATGTGGCAATAGTCTTGCCACAAATCCATTAAAACTCCTTCCATAGCTATGAATCTTGGAGTTTTTAGCTATTGCTTCACTGAAATCACACCATATATGTTGATATCAAACTCGTTTGGTTGTCAAGTCTTCATAATATAAAGCATATTGTATTATAGAATTTTCATACTCTCCAATGACATCTGAAAGTAGAGTGTGGTGAATGTCTGATAAAGAAACAGACATTCTCTCCTCTGGCAATGCTCCCATGTAAACGATGTAAGGCTGTAATAATCAAGATATGATTACGGCATAATTTTTTTTAAAAAAAAAAATATAAAACCATATTAATATTATGATCACCAAACTTTTAATTTAATTAACATGATATAAATCGTAATAATGATTTCAATATAAATTATTAGGCTAGCTATACTGTTATAGCCTTATAGGTACACTCAAATACATAATTCTCAACTTCAAGAATTTTCCTAGGGACCTATAAACTCAAATCAGGTGGCGATCGAGACTAGCCGAACTGGCGATCCCCGCCGGCCGAGTCCGCACTCGACTCAAAGAAAAACAGTACCTTTCTTGCACTTTCATCGTCTGCGTTGCCTAACAGAATGCCTGAATGAAGGAAGACAACATTGAGAAGCGTAAAAAGTACTAAAAACCTAGACATTTAGTGTATTATTAGTGAATAATTAGTGCCGCAAAATAGAGTGATCAAGTGAAGATGGCTAATAATTATAAATACATCCATGGCAAATATATATATAGAGGAATGGGGTTGGGTTTTTGGAACTGAATCTGTTACTAAAAATCAGTATATTAATTTTCAAAACGTGAAGGAAAGAAGATTCACCACGCATGATCCGGATCCTCGTACGTTAAAATTAACACGCATGCATGCATGCGCTGTAACATTTGGAAACCAACAAATCATATGTAATATCTAACCAGAATTTAGATTTTATATGGAAAAATTCCAAGATCCTGCTAAATATATGCGTGTATTGTGGACAAGAAGTTTGGAGAAGCATAGTTTAAACACAAAGACTCGTTCGTGTCATGAAATGTCACTACTCAGGGGTCAAATTTGTGACACGATAATCATTTATTTGATCCGAACTATAAAAAAATATTATTTTTTATGTGAAAAATATATGACGAGTCAAATTAACCCGTCTCACGGAAAGACCGTTTCTCACAAGAGAAATACTCTAATTTAATCATTGTATATATATATATAAAAATATTAAGGAAACTACCGCGCGAAGTGGTGTGCTTATAAGCTTTCTTTTCTATATTTGTTAGGGCTAATTGCATCCACACCCCCTATGAAAAGTCTAAAAGGCATAAAACCCCTTAAAAAATATTAATAGGCTAATGCATCCCTCCGTTTTTTAAAATGTAGCACATTTCACCCATATGTTATACAAACTCAGACACATTTATACCCTCTCATATGAGTTTTTATGCTAATTTTTTTAAAACATAGGGTCTAACATGCTATTAATTTTACACATGGGGGTTTTATGTCATTTAAAATTTTCACAGAGGTGTGGATGCAATTAGCCCATATTTGTTATAAGTTATAATGCATCATTAGAACAGTTAATCAGAGGCGTAAAATAGTACAAATTAATCAAGTAAATAATTAAAACGATATGTATTCAAAAATTTTATAATTAATCTAATCATTATATTAATCACAAATGATACATATATAGGTACAACAATACTGTTGCAAAAAAAACCGTACACCAATATTACAATTTAATGAACATATATTATCAATATACGTTGTATTTGTGAGAATTATAACCTTAGTTCATCAAATGTGTGATATAATTTACTATAGTTCATCTTTCGAAGATTTTGATCTCTTTTTTATTCCCTTGCAAATTGTGGAAGAGCTAAGGCTTTCCAACCATATCTCGTCAGCTTGAATCGAGTCGGAATCATTGTTCCTGTGCCACGACCAGTGGGCGTGCGTTCTGTTATGGACCCTCAATCGACCATGTCCGAAGCTCGGCTCGTGATAGAGCGAAATCGAAGGGCTAGGGCTCTCAAACCTATCCATATATATATACGTAGCAAATCAATATACATGCCGTACTCAACAAGATTATAATTAATTCTTTCCAAGTTAAGATATATATAAGGTTGTGCCTATATATAAAGCTACTTACAACATGGCAAGTCCTTCTCTATTCCCTCCATCACCGATGGTTACATGCATTGGACCACATTGATCAGCCTTGTTATCATAAACCCTAGTCTAGAATGAAAAAATATTTCAATCAAATAGTAATTAAATATACAATATTATCAGATAAAGATGATTATGGGGCTTGATTAACCTAAGAATAATAATGTGTAAAACCTAGTAAATATTTCTATAAGAGAATAGTACTAAAGAAATTAAACTTAGGTAGTGTTTGAGAGAGTTTCTAGAAAGCAAAAAGCTGAGAAATACTTCTTAGAAATTCTCACAGATTTACTTACAAATCTTTCATAGGCATGAACATGTCCTGCGAAAACTAGATCGACTCGAGCATTATATAACATCTCTTCCATCGATTTGCGCATGCTCTCCCCTTCCCCCATATGAGCAAGATTGGAGCTGTACCATGGCGCATGTATCAAGACAAAGATCCAAGGCGTCACACTCATATCGACCCTCTCAAGATCGGCCTGTAGCCACTTGTACTGAGCCGAATCCACGTCAAAATCTGTGTATGATCCAAGCATGACTATGTGGGCTCCGGCCACGTCAAACGAGTAGTACAAGTTCGAAGTGGACCTACTTTCTTGATGTGGCATCAGCCATCTAGCATTGTATGCCTTGAAACCATGAGGGTATATGATGGGGAATGATTCGACATCATGGTTCCCTTGTGTTACCATCCATGGCCTAGAGCTGGCATGCGGCTCAACTAGACGTGCAAACGAGTCCCAGAGTGGCTGCTGAGTATCGGCGTAGGATAGGTCGCCGGGTAGGAGGAAGACATCATGGTCCTTAGCCCCAACATGGGCTAAGGTTGAAGCTGTCCATTCTGTTTGTCCCAGGTCTCCTATAGATATGTAAAAGTTCAAGCGAAAATGCCAATTAAATAAATGAATTGATATTTTTGTGGGGAAATTGTAATTTTAGTCATGTAAGTTCGTATGTTTTTTGTTTTAGACTTATAACTTTTCAAAGTTTGGTCTTAGCTAGCCCGATAATTATGATTTATTTGGTTTTGTTCCTTTTTGTTATTTAACCGGGACACCGAATCAAACTTTTTTTTAAAAAAAGAATAACTTTTCCAGATGTATTGAAATATACTACAGATCATTTTTCGAATTGAAATGTTGACCAAGATTAGATAACTTATTAATAACCTTAATTAAGAGGTCATTAGCTAGCGAAGGATATTTTTGGGTATGAAAGAATAGAGTTGTTGAAAGATCTTTGATATATATTTTTATTGATTGGGCTTCGAAAGAGTTGGCAATGCAGTTAGACAATTTTTTTTACTAGTCTCATTTTGAAATTAAAAATACAATAAAATTCAAAAAATATATTATATATACACTTCTCGACATAAGCAGTTTTCAATGTCTTCTTCGAATCTATTTTTTAAAAAAATTAATTTGTTAATTATTGGGTCGGACTGAAGATAAGGCTGGTCAATCAATCAAGTTCAGGGTATTTGTTCGGGTTAAAAAAATTAAGGTTGAGATCATTATATATATGGCTTTTGATGGCTCATTTAATTTATTGACAACTTTGCAAATTAATCATTATATATATCCCTGTAAACAAGAATGGGGCTTCTAACATTATGTTTAGAATCACTCCACCACTCCAATGATCCAGAGAGGTACCATGTCTTCTTGTCCAAGAATCTTCCACTCAAACTCACCTTGAAAGACTTCTTCTCATTACTTTCATCGAACCTCAAAATGTCTGGAATCACTTTGATCGAAAGACCCTTCGGCGACCTGACTTTGGCCTTGTACACTGCTTTACAATCTTCGACGTGAGTCACTGTTCGATAGAACACAGCTGAAAATTCTGTCACATTTTTGTCGAGCTGCGTATGTATCGAAGGGTAGTTGATCCCGTCGTCTCCTTTTGCTCGGCGGACGTTGGAACAATTGTACTTCTTGTTTCCTGTTATTAGTGCAACGGCTGTGTTGTTGTACCCCTCTTTGCATATGAAGCTGATGTATTCTTCAGTATCAATGTCGTAAATCAGACCGGGATGTAATGCTGCCCTTGGATGAATCTGCCCCGAGCCTGAGGATAACGCGGCCCCCAGTGGCGTTGCCCTCATTTGTGTAGCTGCAGAAATAAGTTCACATATCAGCAAGAGGAGAAGAAAAAGTAGATGCTCTTCAAAGATTTGAATTGAATTGTGCATTAGCTTTATATGTTTAGGTGCAATGGAAAGAAAGTATGCCAGTCGACGAAATGAAAGATTACCGGTGGTCATCAGAGCAGATTTGATGGCGGCGGGCGACCAATTCGGATGAAAAGATTTGACATAGGCTGCTGCACCGGAAACATGAGGGCAAGCCATTGAAGTTCCTGATATTATGTTGAATTTTGAAATTCGAGTATCGCCTCGATGTCCTGTTACTGTGGCAAACTTTGTGTATGCAGCTAATATGTCGATTCCAGGAGCAGTAATATCAGGCTACATGTAAAAAATCACATGTAACAACATACCTCAACAAAAACAGAACCAGAAATTCTCAATATCCTTCTTACCTTGAGCACGTGAGAACTTATTTCTTGGGGTCCTCTAGATGAAAACGAAGCTATAAATGGTGCAGCAGTTTTGATCGTTCTTGATTTTTATATAACACCGTGAGGCGATCTATTACACCAAAATTATGTAAAGATCAAAATATATAGTATAATCTCTCGGCTGTTATATTACATAGTATGCTCTCACCGCGAGGATTTTATGTATTTATCAATCTTTAGGCCTTCCTGAACACTGACATAACTTAATGGATTGTTCTCAACAAACATCGTGTCTTCAGTATAATCATCAGTCATGATGGTGCCTATGGCGCCTAATGCGTGAACGATAATATTACCCCCAACTCCCTGGCAAAACACGATCTTTCCTTTCACTTTACTCGCGTCTAGCGTCTCATATTCGCATGCACTGCCAAAGAAGATGATAAATGTTAAGGTGAAAACAAAAGATAGTCATGGTATAGACATAAAATGAAGATTCAGTTAGTATTGAGAAACCTGGCATTTCCAGCTTCAAAATGACTGGTGTTTCGTGCAAGGGCTCCATTTGTTAAAGGATAAAATCTCTTTTTTGGAGAAATTGTATTAAGCGAAGTCCCCTGTCAAGAAACAACGTCAGAAAAAGCAGTATCAGATGTGTTAGGATTCGAGCAAATGAAAAAACAAAGAAAGAAATAAGGAAAATATGAAACATACAATAAACTTTTGTCCGTTTCCCAACTTGACATCTGTGACAAACTTCCTATCTATGGAGCTAGCAGCCACTGTCAAGACCCATGGAGCCACATTGTGGACCGTCCATAAATAAGGCCCTTCGTTTCCAGCCGCACAGACGGTCAGGATCCCCTTCTCCGAGCCGTGGAATGATCCGATGGCTATAGAATCATCCAAGTAACTGGAGACATCTCCCCCTAAGGATACTGATATGATGTCCACTCCATCAGCAATCGCTGCATCAAACGCTGCTAGAATGTCCGAGTCATCGCAGCCTTCGTCCCAACACACTTTATACATTGCTATTCGTCCAGATGGCACCCCACCTCGTGCCGTGCCTTCTGCTACGCCAAATAAACTTGCACGTCTCACTGATATGCCGGCTGCGGTCGAGGAAGTGTGAGTCCCATGGCCGTCCGTGTCTAACGGAGTAGTTTCATTTGGTGGAACCATGTTTGTAAGATCGAAGGCCCGTGCACCAATGACTTTGCTGCCGTTGTCAAACAAGATCAACTCATAAATACTAAGTACTGGTGGAATGTTTGGGAGGAGCATAGATTGACTACACTTAACTGTCACTAGAAGCTAGTTCAACAAGAATTCATTCATGCAGTTTGTGTCATACCAAACGTAAGTACTACGACGAGCGTTTAGTCCTACGCGATGAACCTAGCTACCATATAAGTTGAACATGATCTCATATAGTTTGATTTGGTGGGGTGGTGTATGCATTATTAAATCAGTACATATCTCGTTAGAGGACGCGATGGACGACACCAAATAGCTAGGTCCATCCTCATAGTCCAAAATCTTTGAAAATTATATATACTCACTTGTTGCAACCGGTGAAGTTCACACCTTTGACACATTTCCCCTTCCATTTAGCAGGGGGAGGCCCATACCCCTTGTCATTGAAACTTGGGGAATCAGGCCATATTCCTGAAACGAGAAAGAAATAATCAGAAATCAACACATACATAGTTCATTAAAAATGGAAAATTTTGAGTAAACACCAAATTCCACCAACCTGTATCAAGAAGACCAACTATGATATCTGTGGGGACCTCGGGTGCTAATCTCATCTTATAGGGCGATTAATAACAAGAAATATTCAATCAGAATATTAATCTGCTTAAAAATCAAATAAATAATACAGGACATTTGGCGACGCAAAACCATACATTTGGCGACGCAAAAACACGTCGCAAAAGATCAACAAATTTTATTATTATTTTTTTAGTAGACCTTGACGCGCGGGCGCGCCTCATGTGGCGCGGGCGCGCATAGGGCTCGGGCCAAGGCACCCAAGGTGCCTTGGTTAGGCGCGGCCGCGCCTCTGGGCTGGGTGGGCGCGCCTGGCCCTCTGATTTGCCTTTCAAACAGCTGAAAAATGATGTCTTTGTCCCTGTTTTGATTCTCAAACATTGACAAACACATATAACATGAATTTAACATCAAAATCTAGATGAAAACATGCAAATCCATGAACTAATCAAGTAACTAAACATGGAACTTGACATACAACCATAAGATCTTACATACTCTTGTTCTTTACAACATACATATCTATATGCTCAAATGTTCTTATTATTGCCATTCATACAAGTCTTTATATGCAAAACATAGACAAGATCTAAATACAAAGGTTGACATCAACTCTACTGCATAAACCCGAGTTCACCACATGCTACTCTTGCTCTCGTCCTTCTTACAATCTTCTTTGTCCTGTGCTCGCCCCATCTATTCCCATGCACACATACAAACGTAGAAATAGCCGGATATCTCCGGTGAGAATTGAATCCCAGTATAAAACAACTATATCATGCATATCTTAAAGTTTAAGGAAATACTCATATAAACATCTCAACAAGCATTAAACCAATCTATAGCAATGCATGACTTAAAAATCTGCTATCAAATTCTATATCGGTTCTTGGGATCCCGGGGAATAAGAACACAACAAATCTCCCACCTACTCTCCCTTTCGGGGTGGCGTTGAGCTCTTTTCCCGGACTTTGGCATACTATATCAAGTTTCTAACCATAGGAGTTGATCTATCTCCTAGGTTCCTTTATATATATCCAAACATCCGTATTCTTTTGGCGAATCTGCCATTTCAAATCTCAAAGGGTTGTTGGCTCAAGATGAATGCATCAAAATCTAGAAGCATAAGAGTAAAAGCCAACTAATAACAAGCTAAGTCAAACAAGCAAGTAAATGTGCAAATACAACACATATAAGCACATAGTATGTGGTTTTGGAAAGGGCATTCAAGCAAAATCTCTTGAATGTACAAGCCCTTATTTAAAGGTTGTCTTATACCTTTCAAACTTGGTTTCAAAGCTCTTCCAATCTGATATAGCTGCACAACAAGAACACAATCAAAATCTGCTCATTCTCTTCTCAATCTTCAAGGCTAACAAGTCACAAACCTTGTTCTTCCGTCGATTGGTTTCGAAGTCGTGATTCTTAACTTGAAGTCCCCTGTTTTCAATCTGAAAATACATCAAACATGTCTAAGAACATCAGCAAGAACTCACATCATACTCAGCTCAAACAATCTAGACTCAAACTTGATCATTTTTCAAACCGACGGCGTAACGGTATGGAATCGGTAACCGAAACTGAAATCCAACCAATCTATCATTCATATCTACTTCAATACATGATATACCAGCCAAAATACATCAATAAACCAGCATATCAGCAGCTACCATTTCGAAATATATGCTGAAAAATTCATAAGAAATAGAAACGGCATCCAATCTTCGACCCGATTGCGATAATACAACACATAGAATCTCAAGAACATATATCCATACTCAAATTCTGAGTTCTTCACACACATAATTTCGAAATATACTGAATCTCATCAATACTTACATCAATTCATAGCTCTTGACGAGAGGATCGTAGAACTATGCCCGGAATTGAAATCGACCGGACGGATCTTGAGATATCTTGGTTTGAAGATGAAATCTCAACAAAAAAAATGAAGTCTCGGTTTTCTCAATTGAAGAAGATGAAAATCTGATGATTTCATACACAATACACGTGAATATGCATATGTAAACAAGTGTCCCACTCAAAATGTCAAAATTGCACTTTAGCCCCTCATCTCTTCACTATTTGCAAATTGACCCTTGAAACTTCTTTTTAATTCAATTTCAATCCTAAATAATTTAAGAATATTAGAATTTAAATCTAAACTCCAAAAATTCTCAAATTAAATATTCTCGGATTAAAATTAAATAATCTCGAGCCTTACAATATCGCTCTCACAATCATGTCTTCTCCTCACATTCTCTGGCATTCCAAGAAAATCCCATGTTCTTGTTGTCAGCGGCTGCCGCCTTCGGCTCTGAAATACCGAAACGACGCTTTCTTTCTCTGTGAAACAGAACAAATCCAGGAAATTCAGTTTTGAAAAACGATTTAAAGAACCAGAAGAAAGAAAATCTCCATAACCATTCATATACCGGACAATAATTCGGCTTCATGTGGCAATAGTCTTACCAAAAATCCATTAAAACTCCTTCCATAGCTATGAATCTTGGAGTTTTTAGCTATTGTTTCACTGAAATCACACCATATATGTTGATATCGAACTCGTTTGGTTGTCAAGTCTTCATAATATAAAGCATATTGTATTATAGAAATTTTCATACTCTCCAATGACATCTGAAAGTAGAGTGTGGTGAATGTCTGATAAAGAAACAGACATTCTCTCCTCTGGCAATGCTCCCATGTAAACGATTTAAGGCTGTAATAATCAATATATGATTACGGCATAATTTTTTTTTTTTTTAAAAAAAATATAAACCATATTAATATTATGATCACCAAACTTTTAATTTAATTAACATGATATAAATCGTAATAATGATTTCAATATAAATTATTAGGCTAGCTATACTGTTATAGCCTTATAGGTACACTCAAATACATAATTCTCAACTTCAAGAATTTTCCTAGGGACCTATAAAATCAAATTAGGTGGTGATCGAGACTAGCCGAACTGGCGATCCCCGCCGGCCGAGTCCACACTCGACTCAAAGAAAAATAGTACCTTTCTTGCACTTTCATCGTCTGCGTTGCCTAACAGAATGCCTGAATGAAGGAAGACAACATTGAGAAGCGTAAAAAGTACTAAAAACCTAGACATTTAGTGTATTATTAGTGAATAATTAGTGCCGCAAAATAGAGTGATCAAGTGAAGATGGCTAATAATTATAAATACATCCATGGCAAATATATATATAGAGGAATGGGGTTGGGTTTTTGGAACTGAATCTGTTACTAAAAATCAGTATATTAATTTTCAAAACGTGAAGGAAAGAAGATTCACCACGCATGATCCGGATCCTCGTACGTTAAAATTAACACGCATGCATGCATGCGCTGTAACATTTGGAAACCAACAAATCATATGTAATATCTAACCAGAATTTAGATTTTATATGGAAAAATTCCAAGATCCTGCTAAATATATGCGTGTATTGTGGACAAAAAGTTTGGGGAAGCATAGTTTAAACACAAAGACTCGTGTCATGAAATGTCACTACTCAGGGGTCAAATTTGTGACACGATAATCATTTATTTGATCCGAACTATAAAAAAATATTATTTTTTATGTGAAAAATATATGACGAGTCAAATTAACCCGTCTCACGGAAAGACCGTTTCTCACAAGAGAAATACTCTAATTTAATCATTGTATATATATATAAAAAAATATTAAGGAAACTACCGCGCGAAGTGGTGTGCTTATAAGCTTTGTTTTCTATATTTGTTAGGGCTAATTGCATCCACACCCCCTATGAAAAGTCTAAAAGGCATAAAACCCCTTAAGAAATATTAATAGGCTAATGCATCCCTCCGTTTTTTAAAATGTAGCACATTTCACCCATATGTTATACAAACTCAGACACATTTATACCCTCTAATAGGAGTTTTTATGCTAATTTTTTTAAAACATAGGGTCTAACATGCTATTAATTTTACACAGGGGGGTTTTATGTCTTTTAAAATTTTCACAGGAGGTGTGGATGCAATTAGCCCATATTTGTTATAAGTTATAATGCATCATTAGAACAGTTAATCAGAGGCGTAAAATAGTACAAATTAATCAAGTAAATAATTAAAACGATATGTATTCAAAAATTTTATAATTAATCTAATCATTATATTAATCACAAATGATACATATATAGGTACAACAATACTGTTGCAAAAAAAACCGTACACCAATATTACAATTTAATGAACATATATTATCAATATACGTTGTATTTGTGAGAGTTATAACCTTAGTTCATCAAATGTGTGACATAATTTACTATAGTTCATCTTTCGAAGATTTTGATCTCTTTTTTATTCCCTTGCAAATTGTGGAAGAGCAAAGGCTTTCCAACCATATCTCGTCAGCTTGAATCGAGTCGGAATCATTGTTCCTGTGCCACGACCAGTGGGCGTGCATTCTGTTATGGACCCTCAATCGACCATGTCCGAAGCTCGGCTCGTGATAGAGCGAAATCGAAAGGCTAGGGCTCTCAAACCTATCCATATATATATATATACGTAGCAAATCAATATACATGTCGTACTCAACAAGCTTATAATTAATTCTTTCCAAGTTAAGATATATATAAGGTTGTGCCTATATATAAAGCTACTTACAACATGGCAAGTCCTTCTCTATTCCCTCCATCACCGATGGTTACATGCATTGGACCACATTGATCAGCCTTGTTATCATAAACCCTAGTCTAGAATGAAAAAATATTTCAATCAAATAGTAATTAAATATACAATATTATCAGATAAAGATGATTATGGGGCTTGATTAACCTAAGAATAATAATGTGTAAAACCTAGTAAATATTTCTATAAGCGAATAGTACTAAAGAAATTAAACTTAGGTAGTGTTTGAGAGAGTTTTTAGAAAGCAAAAAGCTGAGAAATACTTCTTAGAAATTCTCACAGATTTACTTACAAATCTTTCATAGGCATGAACATGTCCTGCGAAAACTAGATCGACTCGAGCATTATATAACATCTCTTCCATCGATTTGCGCATGCTCTCCCCTTCCCCCATATGAGCAAGATTGGAGCTGTACCATGGCGCATGTATCAAGACAAAGATCCAAGGCGTCACACTCCTATCGACCCTCTCAAGATCGGCCTGTAGCCACTTGTACTGAGCCGAATCCACGTCAAAATCCGTGTATGATCCAAGCATGACTATGTGGGCTTCGGCCACGTCGAACGAGTAGTACAAGTTCGAAGTGGACCTACTTTCTTGATGTGGCATCAGCCATCTAGCATTGTATGCCTTGAAACCATGAGGGTATATGATGGGGAATGATTCGACATCATGGTTCCCTTGTGTTACCATCCATGGCCTAGAGCTGGCATGCGGCTCAACTAGACGTGCAAACGAGTCCCAGAGTGGCTGCTGAGTATCGGCGTAGGATAGGTCGCCGGGTAGGAGGAAGACATCATGGTCCTTAGCCCCAACATGGGCTAAGGTTGAAGCTGTCCATTCTGTTTGTCCCAGGTCTCCTATAGATATGTAAAAGTTCAAGCGAAAATGCCAATTAAATAAATGATATGATATTTTTGTGGGGAAATTGTAATTTTAGTCATGTAAGTTCGTATGTTTTTTGTTTTAGACTTATAACTTTTCAAAGTTTGGTCTTAGCTAGCCCGATAATTATGATTTTTTTGGTTTTGTTCCTTTTTGTTATTTAACCGGGACACCGAATCAAATTTTTTTTTAAAAAAAAAAATAACTTTTCCAGATGTATTGAAATATACTAAAGATCATTTTTCGAATTGAAATGTTGACCAAGATTAGATAACTTATTAATAACCTTAATTAAGAGGTCATTAGCTAGCGAAGGATATTTTTGGGTATGAAAGAATAGAGTTGTTGAAAGATCTTTGATATATATTTTTATTGATTGGGCTTCGAAAGAGTTGGCAATGTAGTTAGACAATTTTTTTTACTAGTCTCATTTTGAAATTAAAAATACAATAAAATTCAAAAAATATATTATATTTACACTTATCGACATAAGCAGTTTTCAATGTCTTCTTCGAATCTATTTTTAAAAAAAATTAATTTGTTAATTATTGGGTCGGACTGAAGATAAGGCTGGTCAATCAATCAAGTTCAGGGTATTTGTTCGGGTTAAAAAAATTAAGGTTGAGATCATTATATATATGGCTTTTGATGGCTCATTTAATTTATTGACAACTTTGCAAATTAATCATCATATGTATCCTTGTAAACAAGAATGGGGCTTCTAACATTATGTTTAGAATCACTCCACCACTCCAATGATCCAGAGAGGTACCATGTCTTCTTGTCCAGGAATATTCCACTCAAACTCACCTTGAAAGTCTTCTTCTCATTACTTTCATCGAACCTCAAAATGTCTGGAATCACTTTGATCGAAAGACCCTTCGGCGACCTGACTTTGGCCTTGTACACTGCTTTACAATCTTCGACGTGAGTCACTGTTCGATAGAACACAGCTGAAAATTCTGTCACATTTTTGTCGAGCTGCGTATGTATCGAAGGGTAGTTGATCCCATCGTCTCCTTTCGCTCGGCGGACGTTGGAACAATTGTACTTCTTGTTTCCTGTTATTAGTGCAACGGCTGTGTTGTTGTACCCCTCTTTGCATATGAAGCTGATGTATTCTTCAGTATCAATGTCGTAAATCAGACCGGGATGTAATGCTGCCCTTGGATGAATCTGCCCCGAGCCTGAGGATAACGCGGCCCCCAGTGGCGTTGCCCTCATTTGTGTAGCTGCAAAAATAAGTTCACATATCAGCAAGAGGAGAAGAAAAAGTAGATGCTCTTCAAAGATTTGAATTGAATTGTGCATTAGCTTTATATGTTTAGGTGCAATGGAAAGAAAGTATGCCAGTCGACGAAATGAAAGATTACCGGTGGTCATCAGAGCAGATTTGATGGCGGCGGGCGACCAATTCGGATGAAAAGATTTGACATAGGCTGCAGCACCGGAAACATGAGGGCAAGCCATTGAAGTTCCTGATATTATGTTGAATTTTGAAATTCGAGTATCGCCTCGATGTCCTGTTACTGTGGCAAACTTTGTGTATGCAGCTAATATGTCGATTCCAGGAGCAGTAATATCAGGCTACATGTAAAAAATCACATGTAACAACATACCTCAACAAAAACAGAACCAGAAATTCTCAATATCCTTCTTACCTTGAGCACGTGAGAACTTATTTCTTGGGGTCCTCTAGATGAAAACGAAGCTATAAATGGTGCAGCAGTTTTGATCGTTCTTGATTTGTATATAACACCGTGAGGCGATCTATTACACCAAAATTATGTAAAGATCAAAATATATAGTATAATCTCTCGGCTGTTATATTACATAGTATGCTCTCACCGCGAGGAGTTTATGTATTTATCAATCTTTAGGCCTTCCTGAACACTGACATAACTTAATGGATTGTTCTCAACAAACATCGTGTCTTCAGTATAATCATCAGTCATGATGGTGCCTATGGCGCCTAATGCGTGAACGATAATATTACCCCCAACTCCCTGGCAAAACACGATCTTTCCTTTCACTTTACTCGCGTCTAGCGTCTCATATTCGCATGCACTGCCAAAGAAGATGATAAATGTTAAGGTGAAAACAAAAGATAGTCATGGTATAGACATAAAATGAAGATTCAATTAGTATTGAGAAACCTGGCATTTCCAGCTTCAAAATGACTGGTGTTTCGAGCAAGGGCTCCATTTGTTAAAGGATAAAATCTCTTTTTTGGAGAAATTGTATTAAGCGAAGTCCCCTGTCAAGAAACAACGTCAGAAAAAGAAGTATCAGATGTGTTAGGATTCGAGCAAATGAAAAAACAAAGAAAGAAATAAGGAAAATATGAAACATACAATAAACTTTTGTCCGTTTCCCAACTTGACATCTGTGACAAACTTCCTATCTATGGAGCTAGCAGCCACTGTCAAGACCCATGGAGCCACATTGTGGACCGTCCATAAATAAGGCCCTTCGTTTCCAGCCGCACAGACGGTCAGGATCCCCTTCTCCGAGCCGTGGAATGATCCGATGGCTATAGAATCATCCAAGTAACTGGAGACATCTCCCCCTAAGGATACTGATATGATGTCCACTCCATCAGCAATCGCTGCATCAAACGCTGCTAGAATGTCCGAGTCATCGCAGCCTTCGTCCCAACACACTTTATACATTGCTATTCGGCCAGATGGCACCCCACCTCGTGCCGTGCCTTCTGCTATGCCAAATAAACTTGCACGTCTCACTGATATGCCGGCTGCGGTCGAGGAAGTGTGAGTCCCATGGCCGTCCGTGTCTAACGGAGTAGTTTCATTTGGTGGAACCATGTTTGTAAGATCGAAGGCCCGTGCACCAATGACTTTGCTGCCGTTGTCAAACAAGATCAACTCATAAATACTAAGTACTGGTGGAATGTTTGGGAGGAGCATAGATTGACTACACTTAACTGTCACTAGAAGCTAGTTCAACAAGAATTCATTCATGCAGTTTGTGTCATACCAAACGTAAGTACTACGACGAGCGTTTAGTCCTACGCGATGAACCTAGCTACCATATAAGTTGAACATGATCTCATATAGTTTGATTTGGTGGGGTGGTGTATGCATTATTACATCAGTACATATCTCGTTAGAGGACACGATGGGCGACACCAAATAGCTAGGTCCATCCTCATAGTCCAAAATCTTTGAAAATTATATATACTCACTTGTTGCAACCGGTGAAGTTCACACCTTTGACACATTTCCCCTTCCATTTAGCAGGGGGAGGCCCATACCCCTTGTCATTGAAACTTGGGGAATCAGGCCATATTCCTGAAACGAGAAAGAAATAATCAAAAATCAACACATACATAGTTCATTAAAAATGGAAAATTTTGAGTAAACACCAAATTTCACCAACCTGTATCAAGAAGACCAACTATGATATCGCTCTCACAATCATGTCTTCTCCTCACATTCTCTGGCATTCCAAGAAAATCCCATGTTCTTGTTGTCAGCAGCTGCCGCCTTCGGCTCTGAAATACCGAAACAACGCTTTCTTTCTCTGTGAAACAGAACAAATCCAGGAAATTCAGTTTTGAAAAACGATTTAAAGAACCAGAAGAAAGAAAATCTCCATAACCATTCATATACCGGACAATAATTCGGCTTCATGTGGCAATAGTCTTGCCACAAATCCATTAAAACTCCTTCCATAGCTATGAATCTTGGAGTTTTTAGCTATTGTTTCACTGAAATCACACCATATATGTTGATATCGAACTCGTTTGGTTGTCAAGTCTTCATAATATAAAGCATATTGTATTATAGAAATTTTCATACTCTCCAATGACATCTGAAAGTAGAGTGTGGTGAATGTCTGATAAAGAAACAGGCATTCTCTCCTCTGGCAATGCTCCCATGTAAACGATGTAAGGCTGTAAAATCAAGATATGATTACGGCATAATTTTTTTTAAAAAAAAAATATATAAACCATATTAATATTATGATCACCAAACTTTTAATTTAATTAACATGATATAAATCGTAATAATGATTTCAATATAAATTATTAGGCTAGCTATACTGTTACAGCCTTATAGGTATACTCAAATGCATAATTCTCAACTTCAAGAATTTTCCTAGGGACCTATAAACTCAAATCAGGTGGCGATCGAGACTAGCCGAACTGGCGATCCCCGCTGGCCGAGTCCGCACTCGACTCAAAGAAAAACAGTACCTTTCTTGCACTTTCATCGTCTGCGTTGCCTAACAGAATGCCTGAATGAAGGAAGACAACATTGAGAAGCGTAAAAAGTACTAAAAACCTAGACATTTAGTGTATTATTAGTGAATAATTAGTGCCGCAAAATAGAGTGATCAAGTGAAGATGGCTAATAATTATAAATACATCCATGGCAAATATATATATAGAGGAATGGGGTTGGGTTTTTGGAACTGAATCTGTTACTAAAAATCAGTATATTAATTTTCAAAACGTGAAGGAAAGAAGATTCACCACGCATGATCCGGATCCTCGTACGTTAAAATTAACAAGCATGCATGCATGCGCTGTAACATTTGGAAACCAACAAATAATATGTAATATCTAACCAGAATTTAGATTTTATATGGAAAAATTCCAAGATCCTGCTAAATATATGCGTGTATTGTGGACAAGCAGTTTGGGGAAGCATAGTTTAAACACAAAGACTCGTGTCATGAAATGTCACTACTCAGGGGTCAAATTTGTGACACGATAATCATTTATTTGATCCGAACTATAAAAAAATATTATTTTTTATGTGAAAAATATATGACGAGTCAAATTAACCCGTCTCACGGAAAGACCGTTTCTCACAAGAGAAATACTCTAATTTAATCATTGTATATATATATATAAAAAAATATTAAGGAAACTACCGCGCGAAGTGGTGTGCTTATAAGCTTTCTTTTCTATATTTGTTAGGGCTAATTGCATCCACACCCCCTATGAAAAGTCTAAAAGGCATAAAACCCTTTAAAAAATATTAATAGGCTAATGCATCCCTCCGTTTTTTAAAATGTAGCACATTTCACCCATATGTTATACAAACTCAGACACATTTATACCCTCTCATAGGAGTTTTTATGCTAATTTTTTTAAAACATAGGGTCTAACATGCTATTAATTTTACACAGAGGGGTTTTATGTCTTTTAAAATTTTCACAGGAGGTGTGGATGCAATTAGCCCATATTTGTTATAAGTTATAATGCATCATTAGAACAGTTAATCAGAGGCGTAAAATAGTACAAATTAATCAAGTAAATAATTAAAACGATATGTATTCAAAAATTTTATAATTAATCTAATCATTATATTAATCACAAATGATACATATATAGGTACAACAATACTGTTGCAAAAAAAACCGTACACCAATATTACAATTTAATGAACATATATTATCAATATACGTTGTATTTGTGAGAGTTATAACCTTAGTTCATCAAATGTGTGACATAATTTACTATAGTTCATCTTTCGAAGATTTTGATCTTTTTTTTATTCCCTTGCAAATAGTGGAAGAGCTAAGGCTTTCCAACCATATCTCGTCAGCTTGAATCGAGTCGGAATCATTGTTCCTGTGCCACGACCAGTGGGCGTGCGTTCTGTTATGGACCCTCAATCGACCATGTCCGAAGCTCGGCTCGTGATAGAGCGAAATCGAAGGGCTAGGGCTCTCAAACCTATCCATATATATATACGTAGCAAATCAATATACATGCCGTACTCAACAAGCTTATAATTAATTCTTTCCAAGTTAAGATATATATAAGGTTGTGCCTATATATAAAGCTACTTACAACATGGCAAGTCCTTCTCTATTCCCTCCATCACCGATGGTTACATGCATTGGACCACATTGATCAGCCTTATTATCATAAACCCTAGTCTAGAATGAAAAAATATTTCAATCAAATAGTAATTAAATATACAATATTATCAGATAAAGATGATTATGGGGCTTGATTAACCTAAGAATAATAATGTGTAAAACCTAGTAAATATTTCTATAAGCGAATAGTACTAAAGAAATTAAACTTAGGTAGTGTTTGAGAGAGTTTCTAGAAAGCAAAAAGCTGAGAAATACTTCTTAGAAATTCTCACAGATTTACTTACAAATCTTTCATAGGCATGAACATGTCCTGCGAAAACTAGATCGACTCGAGCATTATATAACATCTCTTCCATCGATTTGCGCATGCTCTCCCCTTCCCCCATATGAGCAAGATTGGAGCTGTACCATGGCGCATGTATCAAGACAAAGATCCAAGGCGTCACACTCCTATCGACCCTCTCAAGATCGGCCTGTAACCACTTGTACTGAGCCGAATCCACGTCAAAATCCGTGTATGATCCAAGCATGACTATGTGGGCTCCGGCCACGTCGAACGAGTAGTACAAGTTCGAAGTGGACCTACTTTCTTGATGTGGCATCAGCCATCTAGCATTGTATGCCTTGAAACCATGAGGGTATATGATGGGGAATGATTCGACATCATGGTTCCCTTGTGTTACCATCCATGGCCTAGAGCTGGCATGCGGCTCAACTAGACGTGCAAACGAGTCCCAGAGTGGCTGCTGAGTATCGGCGTAGGATAGGTCGCCGGGTAGGAGGAAGACATCATGGTCCTTAGCCCCAACATGGGCTAAGGTTGAAGCTGTCCATTCTGTTTGTCCCAGGTCTCCTATAGATATGTAAAAGTTCAAGCGAAAATGCCAATTAAATAAATGAATTGATATTTTTGTGGGGAAATTGTAATTTTAGTCATGTAAGTTCGTATGTTTTTTGTTTTAGACTAATAACTTTTCAAAGTTTGGTCTTAGCTAGCCCGATAATTATGATTTTTTTTTGTTTTGTTCCTTTTTGTTATTTAACCGGGACACCGAATCAAACTTTTTTTAAAAAAAAGAATAACTTTTCCAGATGTATTGAAATATACTACAAATCATTTTTCGAATTGAAATGTTGACCAAGATTAGATAACTTATTAATAACCTTAATTAAGAGGTCATTAGCTAGCGAAGGATATTTTTGGGTATGAAAGAATAGAGTTGTTGAAAGATCTTTGATATATATTTTTATTGATTGGGCTTCGAAAGAGTTGGCAATGCAGTTAGACATTTTTTTTTACTAGTCTCATTTTGAAATTAAAAATACAATAAAATTCAAAAAATATATTATATATACACTTCTCGACATAAGCAGTTTTCAATGTCTTCTTCGAATCTATTTTTTAAAAAAATTAATTTGTTAATTATTGGGTCGGACTGAAGATAAGGCTGGTCAATCAATCAAGTTCAGGGTATTTGTTCGGGTTAAAAAAATTAAGGTTGAGATCATTATATATATGGCTTTTGATGGCTCATTTAATTTATTGACAACTTTCAAATTTATTCTTATGTTTTTTAGATTTTTGATAATTTTTGTTTTTTTTTTCGGTTAGATGGTTGATATTTCATACGGCACGTGAAATGTGCTAAATTAAGTGAATATCGGACTAAAATAGTAAATAATAATAATAATAATAAACTATTAAAACTGAAATTTGACACACAGGGAATCCAAATCACGAAAAGGCAAATCAAATTCAAAGATAGTAATAAGTGTGCCACATCATTAACTGATATTTTCGTGTAATTAATTAATAGATAAGAATATCTAAAAAAAAATTATTAGATAAGAAAGCAGCATATATACTCGAGTAAATATCGAATTATAGCTAGTATTCACTTAAAATTTACACAAATATTGACATGAATGCATTTTGTTTAGATTAAATACGTCAGTTTCTTCTTCTTTTTGTATTGAGGAATTATATATGTCAATTTAACCTTTTATGATAAAAGGGATATTTTGATAATTATTACATCTTGCAACATAAATTAAAACAAGAAAAAAGTATATAATATAGGATATTGCTTGCAAGTCCCGCTCGCACACATTGCACGCAACACACCCAAACAAGTAACAATTAATATAATAATTTAGCTCACCAGCAACCGCAAATTCGATCGGAAAAGCAGCAGGAGGCGTCCGGAAGCTGAACTCCGGGCCGGAACCGCCGCATCTGTAGTAGTAGACCGTGCTCGGCTCCAGCGGCCCGATTTTCACGTGGTGGATCTCCCCGGAGTTGTAGAGAAAGTAACTGTACGAAATGCTGCGCTCTCCTCTTGCGGAGGCTTCATATTCTCCGCTCTTCGTCCCGTATTCGACGACTGGTTTCACTTTTTTATCCGACGTGATCCATGAAACCCTCATGTGATCTTTCCCCGCCAATGAGATATGAACCTGAATTCAAACCAATAAATTAAATAAATTTTGTCTTTATATATAATAATTACATAAAATGTACATGCTAAGGCAGGTTTGTTATATATATTTATATATAACCTGTTGAGCGTGCGAATCTGGCCGGTCATGCTGCCGGAGAATGAGTCGCCGTGGATTGGGACGGGTATATTCCGGCGAAGCTCCGGTGGCTGTTATCAAGAAGAGGATGATGACGGAATTTGGCAACGTTATTTTCATTTTTTTCCAACAAGAATATTTATGCTTTTATTTGTGTAGTCTAAGGATTTATATATAAAGGTCATACATAGCTCATAGGGGCATAGGCGAGTTGGTAAGATTTGAGGTGACGTGGAAAGAAATTTCTCAACGTTGTGGTTTCGATCCTCGCGTGGAATATATTGTCTGTTGAAATATTGTGGGGTATACTCTGGGGGTTGGTCATGTTGCTAACTACCTCAGGTCACTGTCGCTCGTGCACATCCCTCGATTTAACCCTCGCATGAGCCAATGAGCCTCTGACTTATGTGAAATGGGGTCTCCTTCGTGAAATTTGAAAAGAGCATAAGCAAGTAAAGTAAAGAAATTGTTAGAAAATTTTACATTTTCGGTTTACTATTTAAAAAGCATTGTGATCCGTTAATTTAGAAAAAGGGGGAAAGTATGGATTGAAAATTTATAAAAGAAATTTGGTTGGTAATTTCTTGCAAATTGCACATTTACAACATGATCTTCTCATTTTTTTTAAAAAAAATAAATTAAATATTTTCTAAATTGGGCATGCGTTTGTAGTTCTTAAATGTTCCGCCACATGTAATATTACAGTCTTTTTTTACCAATGTGAATGATGAATTAAATTTTTTTAAAAAAAAACATAGAATAAAAAGATTATAAATCAAAAAAAAGATTTTAACTTAACGTATTATATCTTGTAAGACGGAACTTTTCTTTTCGAACCACCACGTACCCCATTTGGAAGGATAGACTTTACTTCGAAGTTTTAAGGATTTGGAATTATTAGAATATATAAAATAGACGCCAAAATATTATTTAACGCTCATTTAATAATTCTTATTAAACAAAATCCAACAGCTCGAATAAATTATATTCATGGACTAGTGGTGTAAATGAATCAATTAATTGAGTCGAATATTACTAAAACGATTAAGTCTCAAATTCGAAATTGTATTTGATTTCGAGTTCGAGCTTATTCGAAACTCGTGAATCGACACGATTCGTTTCCCACGAATAAAACACAAGATGTACAGTACCAGACGTTTGGATTTGTCAAGTTTCATTTATACTTGAAGGATAAATTGATTTAATTTACTTGGTACACTTCATTAATTACAATTTTGGATTGGTTCATAGGATGTAGCCCTAGCAATGGAAGTGGTCCGTGTTAATTAAGCCGGGTTTGTTACATTATCATCAAGATTGGAAATCAAAATATCTAATTTAAAGCAAAAAACACATAATTGTTAACTCTGAACAAATTTTAGAATGTTTTTGGGTGGATAATTAACTTTAAAAATAGATTATAATATTAGTTTTGAATGAAGTAACTAATTGTAAATAAATTACAAATATGGGTTGGAATTGCAAATGTAGAGTGACCATATCAAAGGTAGTTATTAAGAGGTGCTCAATCTTTTTAATTGAAAATTTTCACTCTACTTATACAAACACTGTCTTAATAAGTGGAACCCACATATTTATTGATAAATCTCTTCCTTTTTTTATGACGTGAGAACCCACAGCCGCTACCTTTCGGTGCTCACTATGTAAACTCTCAAACTAACGCTATACTCTGCAAACTATGTTAGCCAGATAAACCGCACTAGGTAAGCTCTGTGTGACAGGCTAGTCCAAGAAAGTGTTGGTAAAGGAAATTGAACTTCCGACATCTGGTCAAGAGTTCACCTACTCCACCAACTTAAACACCCCCTTGGAGGCGATAAATCTCCACCTTTACATGTTCTTTGGGGTTTTTTTAATATAGTATAAATTCATGAGTGTGTTCGTGTGGTGGCCATGTTGGACACGTCAGCATATTGTCATATTCATATTTGTGTCAAGCATAAAAAATAATAAATTAAACAAAAATATTTTTTAAGAAAAAACCAAATTAAGCCAAAATAAAATTATTATTATACTAAGAATAAAATTTGTTAACATAGATTACCAATTTCACAATTTGCAATGAAAATCCTTATTGTTATTATTATTATTCAAAATGTTTAAAAGATAATTTTAGAATTTGTCTGAAAAAACTTTTTTCCTGAAAAATTAGTCCAGATGTCAAGTAGTTAATTTTTTTTTTTAGAATACGTTACTTTTTTTAAAAAAAAAAAAAATTATTGTAGGTCTAGGCCATATTATAGACATGGTGAATGAATGAATGAGTAATGACCATGTCCATGCCAAATGGCCGATGATAAAAGTTCCTTTCTTTTTCTGATTGGGCCTTATGCTAAATGTCAAGCTAGACTTTAAGAATCTACAAAAATTGACTTCTTAGGAGAAGCCCAAATAGCCCATATATCCAATACAGTTTACTTGAGCTGACTACTATGCATTCGGCCCAAATAAAATCTAATCCAAAATCTTAATAACACATGTAGCGATAGTTCATTACGTGGTTGGCCTCAAAATTAATTATAACTAGTCCGTGAGACACTTTTTGCCTGTATAACATATATAAATATTAACTATATTTAAATACAACAAAATATATTTAGATTTATTAATATGTACTTTTACTTTTGTGAGGAGTTATTGTTTTTTTTTGGTTCAATTATAATTAACTAAAAATGAATGTGATAATGAAATTTTTATGTGGCTACACCAAAATAGGTGTTTTTTAAAGGGCTCCCACTTGGCCACTTTATAATATAGTAATATATTGTTTTATAAAATAAATAATAAAATTAGGTTGTATAAATTAAAATAAAATATGGTTATTTAATTACTTATTTACATTGTTGTATCATGTAAGAGCCAAGAGTCTCGTATTCGAATTATTATTATTTTTTAAAAAAAATCAAGACGAAGAATTAGAAAAACAAATTCACTCCATTATATTATATTTTATTCAAAAAATATTTAATTAAATGAGATTAAGGTTGATTTCAGATTCTTTGCATGATCTTTCCAGGTACCCACTTCACATAATTTTATGTTAGTGCCCAAAGCAATTTAGGCTTTGATAGTGTTGGAGAAAAAGAAGACACGAACATTCAAAAAGCTGATCGCAATTAACGAAATAAAAATATTGATTCAATTAATTAGTTTCCAAATCGCTTTCCTGAAACTCTAAAAATCTCCATTTAATTATTTTTTTTTAAAAAAACTATATTTTATATGAATGCGAACATTTAATCACTTTACTAAAAATTATAACTAATTTGTAAAAATTCCAATCTTTTGATCCGTACCGTAGTTTCAAACGTATTATTACACCCCTAAAAATTCAAATGTGATGATGTCGATTTTTTTATCTCGGGTTCAGTTTGGTAGAATGGATCCTCCAACTTTTTTATAAAACAGATCGGGTCGGGCACCACCAAAATCTGCACACGCAACAGCTAGGTCAAGGGGCGCCGAAGGTGTTTTCGGCGTGACCCCTCCGATGCCTAAGTCAGTGGCTTGAAGGCAGAGGGTATGATTAATGTGAAAACTGAGATATATGAGTGCATGAATGTAAACGTGAGAGTGAATGTGTGATGAATAATGAATAGTGAATAATGAATAATGAATAATCACAACCATAACAATACCTGTAATTATAGAGAAAAAATAGTAAGTTACCTAGTCGAATTATAACATGTCCTAGACTAGGACTCTTCATCCATTGGTCCCTTTGTAAGCTTATCTCTATCTCGTGAATATTTGAAAAGATCCAGACTTATCTCATATATATCAGAGTCCTACCTGAACTCGAAAAGAATACTTGCGGCTCATTAGAAACAGCTTAGATCGGCCCATAATGACCAGCCCTGGTCAAAGTCCAACATAGTCCAAACTGGGCTGGACCTTGACATGTTGGGCCATATCGGGTAGACCAATTATAAACGGACTCGGGTTGAAATATTTTCTCGGAGATAACAATAGTACCTCCCTAACTGGTCTAAAAAAAGAATTAATTTAAATCAATAATGTAGAACCGACCCTAAACTACATGTGATTCCTTTGGACGAACGGTCTAAGATGAAATTCTGATTAGAACTGAGCTCGAACAAAGAGCAATAGACGACAATCTGATGAAACTGAATGCCAGACCTGCCTGGGCTTTGAATACCACTGACGTGGGCCATTGAGGTGGACTTTGAGTGCCCGACCTGTCTGGGCTTTTGAGTTCCACTTATGTGGTTCTTGTCTGCCAGACCTGCCTGGGCTTTTGAGTTCCACTGATGTGGTCCTTGAGTGCCAGACCTGCCTGGGCTTTTGAGTTCCACTGATGTGGTCCTTGAGTGCCAGACCTGTCTGGGTTTTTGAGTTCCACTGATGTGGTCCTTGAGTGCCAGACCTGCCTGGGCTTTTGAGTTCTACTGATGTGGTCCTTGAGTGCCAGACCTGACTGGGCTTTTGTATACCACTAATGTGGGTTTTGATGCCACTGATGTGGGCTTTTGATGCCGGACCTGCCCGGACTTTTAAAAGTGTTAAACCATAAATTGGGCTTTAATGCGAGATTGCATGCCCTATATGATATAATTGGGCCTTACTGCGATATTGCATGCCCGATGACGTAAAAAATGGTCTTACAGCGAGATCGCATGCCCGATATAATAAAATTGGGCCTTACTGCAAGATTGCATGCCCAATGACGTAAAATAACCCAAACAAAAATACAAAGGAAGAGAAGTCCAACAAATTTGATCACAAGAAAACAAACATGTAATTCTTGTTCATGCGTTGTCGATGACATGACTTTGGATGTATAGCAAGATAATATCTTATATACTTTGATCAAAGGACCGACTTGATATAACAAGCGAAAATGGATCTCAACCGTCCAGAATGTGCGTCAAGATGTTCTAAACTCATGATAAAAATTTCAAATAATTTCAACGGTTAGATTTTTTAGAATGACTTTTTCAAGAACACTGCTCAGAAACTATGCAAGCAGATTGTGTTGCAGCTCGGCGGTCTGATCCACCTTTCCCCAAGTCCTAAAATTCTGATCATGATCTCACCGTTCAGATCCTAGAAAACATATTAATAAATATTTCTGCAAAATTTGAACCCGATCCGACGGTTTAATTAATTCTTATGAATTTTGAAAGTTTCTGATGCGCAAGCCATGCGAAAAACACATAGAAGCTGTGCGAGCGAGCAATGTTTGTTCGGCAGTTTAGATCTGATTCTACAAGAAACCAATCACGATCTTCACCGTTCAGATCCTAGAAAACATATTAATAAATATGTCTGCAAAATTTGAATTCGATCCAACGGTTCAATGAATTATTATGATTTTTGCAAGTTTGTGATGTGCAAGCCATGCGAGAATCCGAAATTTGTTTCTTCTCTTGTACTCACCATCTTAACCCTTTGTTTTCAAATTCCCACAGACGGCGTCAATTGATGATGTCGATTTTTTACCTCGGGTTCGGTTCGGTAGAATGAATCCTCCAACTTCTTTATAAAACTGGTCGGGTCGGGCACCACCAAAATCTGCACACGCAACAGCTAGGTCAAGGGGCGCCGAAGGTATTTTCGGCGTGACCCCTCCGATGCCTAAAGTCAGTGGCTTGAAGGCAGAGGGTATGATTAATGCGTAAACTGAGATATATGAGTGTGTGAATGTAAACGTGAGACTGAATGTGTGATGAATAATGAATAGTGAATAATGAAATGAATAATCACAACCATAACAATACCTGTATTTATAGGGAAAAAATAGTAAGTTACCTAGTCGAATTATAACATGTCTTGGACTAGGACTCTTCATCCATTGGTCCCTTTGTAAGTTTATCTCTATCTCGTGAATATTTGAAAAGATCCAGACTTATCTCATATATATCAGAGTTCTACCTGAACTTGAAAAGAATACTTGCGGCCCATTAGAAACAGCCTAGATCGGCCCATAATGACCAGCCCTGGTCAAAGTCCAACATAGTCCAAACTAGGCTGGATCTTGACATGTTGGGCCATATCGAGTAGACCAATTATAAA
This sequence comes from Henckelia pumila, assembly GCF_033568475.1. Classification (NCBI taxonomy): domain Eukaryota; kingdom Viridiplantae; phylum Streptophyta; class Magnoliopsida; order Lamiales; family Gesneriaceae; genus Henckelia; species Henckelia pumila. The sequence continues at coordinate 16,585,191 of NC_133122.1, read as the reverse complement.
CGGGCTTGAGTTGAAATATTTTTTCGAGTGTAACAAAATGTAAAGGCGATTGTTTACTTTTATTTCAAAATCTCATAAAATAAAATAATAGTTTATAATGTGATTGCACGTAATATCGTCGAATAAAGAGAGGAAGATTGATGATATAGGGGTCACGTGTAGGGTTGAAATGCAGATCACAACCATAATGTAATTCCATCATTAGGGGTTGCAGGAATTTGGTATAATTATTATGTGAAATGATTAAATTTACCTCAGAAAGTAGGAGGCCATTCTCCATTATGAGGTCGCTGTTAAAAAGTAAAAATAAAATAAAATAAAAATAATAAATAAAGTTAAAAATTTGCATTCACATGTATTTGTAATTAATTATAGCCCCAAAATAAAAAAGATGTCATCACATGTATCAATAATGCCCAATGAGAATTGAATTTAAAGTTGAATTATAGTTATTGCAATCATCCCTCAACCGTGTATACGTGTAATTATTAGTCCGCACAAACTCAATAGGGCTTGGATATTGGCCATATAGGATAGCTACTCTCTAATTGAATAATATATTATTGTATTATATATTTTTTGTGACATATATATAACTACAAATTAATATGCAAGTATTCTATTTATCCGGCTTCCATATTATATATGATCATATATGTAATCAAAACATCTCAATTAAGCAACCTATAATATATTTTGAGCACGCCTTAAATATTTATATTTTTCATCGATAACTGTAATATAACATAACTCACATACCTTCATTCTTCACAATTGTATGATATTGTTCATTTTGGATTTAAACCCTCATGAATTTATTTTTAGACTTCACCTAAAAAACTTCATACCAATGAAGATATTATTCTATTAACTCGTGATCTTTTCTTGATCTTTCAATGTGAGATTTTAGTTGAACACCCAACAATATCATTGAAATTTTAGTTGAACACCCAACAATATCGAAAACAAACGAAAACGAAAACAACATTTTAACACACGAAGTGATGAAAATGGCACTTTGCTTTTGATTTATGTATGAAGATGGATAACATAATGAGAATACAAGTAGATATTGTAGGAGAATATGATGAGCACTCAATTGGGATGAATGAATGGTTTTGATGACTTTGGGCATCCAAAAATCTTTTGCCCCCAAAACAAAACCACTTTCAAGAATCATCAAAGGAACCCACCAGCTTTTTTTTTAATTATTAATTATTAATTTTCTCGCTACAAATGGCTGCGAAAAAAGCGTGAATCTAATTTAATAAAAGACGTTCCAGACCATTATCAATTACACGCTTTTAAATTTTGCCATCATTTGGATCTTCAGACCTAATTCAAAGAATCCCATCGACGACTTTACTAATAATAACCCCTTTCTTGTAACACGCTTTTGTTCTATTTTTGATTGGGAACACCATTATTTTCTTGTCAGAGGATAATTAAATTGGAAATTGCAACATAACTGCAAGCAACCCTTTTAAATTGGTCCAGGGAAAAAAGTAATAATAATAACCCAGCATTTATAATTACTTTGTAATTTGTATTTCGACATTTTTTTAAAAAAATTAAAATATTTTCTTTATAATATTTAAATTGTACAAAAAATTAAAGGTCACACGGTTTAAGATATTAATTTATATGATATAATTTATAATGTTGAGTTAATTTATTGGGAATAAACAAGTTTATTAATATGTTTCGTGGTAAATTAGTTTTTAGGGTATCAACAAGAAGTTTCCTAAAACCATTTCCAATTTTGAAAAAAAAAAAAATTATTAGTACGATGTAATATAAAGAACAACAGGTATACCCTTCAAATAATATTGTAATTCGGTCAATAAAATATGAGGTAAAATTTTAAAAATTGTTTTAAAAGCTAACTAGCTTAATAGCTCTTTCTTATAATAGCTATGACACATGAATGCATGATATTTGTATTTCATTGTGAGTACTTATCTATACTCCACTCAATATGTAAATTTTATTCACAAAATAGAATACAAATGACGAAAAAATGGGTATAAATAGGGTTGAGAAAAAATATCGAAATGTCGTCATACTACCTATAGCATATCGAAATTTTCGGTATCGGTATAGGATTTGCGAAATTTTGGTATTTCAGTATACCGAAAAAAATATAAAAAAATTCGGTATACACGGTATCGGTATGATACCGCGTATACCGACATTTTTTTTTAAAAAATAGCTTTAAAATATTTAAAATGTCGATATACACTGTATCATATAGATACCGTACCGAATTTTGGTATATCAAAATTTTTCGATAAGAACGATATGAATTTATATATATCATATCGAAATTTCGGTATACCGACATTTCGATATACCGAAATTTTCAATACGATATGCGATATTCATTGAATGCCGCGATATATCGTACCGAACCACCTCAAGTATAAATAACATCCATAAGAGGTAGGCCGCGGGTACGTAACATTCTAATTAGATTATCCGGATATTACCAAAATAAAAAATAAATATGAAAGGACTAGATATTAATGCAAATGGAGGTGTAAAGTCTTGAGCATGGGCAAAAATTTTTATTTCTTTTTTTAAAAAAAAATCGTAACTTATGAATGATGGAACTAAGGACATTATAAAGTATATTATGTAGAAAATCATGCTTTTGGTTTTGTTTGCCATCCAACTGTGGGATAATTCGATGCTACTCTGAGGGTACACTCAGGGTAGCATCGTGTCAGTTTTTTATTGGCCACTTTTGTGGGACCCATGTGTGGGTCCCACATGAGTGGCCAATAATAAACTGACATGCCACCCTAAGGGTACTATCATCTGAGTGACATCGACATATCCCCAACTGTGACGCCTGCTCCTACTTACTTGATTAGACCATGATCGTATTCGATATTGATACGTAATATAAAAATTAGAAACTATAGGGAAAAATGTCATTAAAAATTTTATTCAATTCTATAAAAATTTTGACAGAGTTTCTTCGTAATTTTGACTATCCTAAAATCACAAGCATCAGTTTAAAGATATTATAACCTAATACACTTTCCAAAGTGTATATATAATACAACACATGAAAACAAAATAATCACGGTTCCATGACAATAAAAATCCAAGTTATTCAAACTTTAAAATCATAAACCTTCTGTATTGTATGTTTTATTCTCGTGATTTTGGTTTTTTACATTATCAAAATCAATTTTAACCCTCGTCATTTTGATTTTTGGCAATTATTATTATTATTTTTACTAAAATTGATGATTTTACACTACACGCATTAACACAAACACCAGTTTCACGATCCAGTCGATGCTACCCCATCTGGATAGTGCTCGGATGGAAATCCAACGAACCCGATCTCTTGCATATCAATTGATTTGATCTGCTGATGTGACCGAGTCCGTTGCATTGCCCTTGGGGTTGCGAGTCCGTTGTATTGCCCTTGGGGGTAGCAACCCCAAGGGCAGCATCGATTCTTTCCAGTTTCTCATTGATTCAAAATCAGCATCACGTCGAAAAACTACGTACAGTTGTGATAAAACAAAAATATTTGACTAAAACTAACATTTAGCAACGTTATAAAAGACCAAGAATATCACACATAAACATACATAAAACATTAAAAAAATGTAATTTTCTCTACTATATATATAATGATATAGAACGTCAGATTAGTTTTTAATGGTAAAGACACTTAACACGAAATTATTTTCATTAATTGTTTTTTAACTATATCGGAATCTATTTAATTCAATATAAATTATAGTGAAATCCATATGTAAATAAAAAAATAATCCTAAAATACCACACTATATATTTGAAAGAAACGGTGTACGTGGTTGATTATATAAAATAGGCAGTGTTGTCCTTTGTGTTGTAACACCACAGACAACACAGTGCAGTAGAAATTTAAAGCGTAAATAAAACACAAGTAATTAATTTTGTACGAGTATAAAAACTCGTGCGGGTGCCTTAGGGCTAAATATTACTAGTAAACGTAAGATCAGTCTTACAAAGCAATCCTAGTAATTTTACGAAAAGTCATTAAATCCTAAAAACAAGTTGAGAAATCAAACTTGCATCCTAAAATACAACAGAGTATAAAAAAATTGGATGCAACTCTCGTAGCCTAAATTGAAGAAACAGAAAAGATCTTCAACAACACAGTTTCCGCAGTGTTGTCTCTGATGTCTTCAACACGAACGGCAATACGGGGACATGCAACAACGATGGTTGCAAACCTTGCTTCAGAGTTCTTCAAATTCTTCAACAAAATTCTTCAGAGTATGCGCAGTATATTATCGTCTGAAGTCTCCTCATCTTGTGCGTGAAATCCCCTTTTATAGATTAGCATTCAAATCTTGAAGATTTCCTTAGATAGAATATTACATGAATAAGGAAACATGTTTTAGTAGGAAATAAACTCTATCAAATCTTACAAATCAAATCTTGATAATATCGAATTATATTATATCAACTAATCACCTTATCAAGACATGATTAAACTTAGGCAAATATATTTTTAACATAATCGATACATACTCAGGATATTTACCATATATTTTATCTTATCTAGAAAACAAAATCTAATAATATCAATTAATACAAGGGCCGAAAATATCAAGGAATAAAATTCCTTTCAATCTCCCCCTTTTTGCTTTCTGGACAAAACATTGCACAAGAATGAACTAATCACAAACTCTCCCTGAGTTTAAAAATCTTCTCCCCCTGAATTTTAAAGTCTCCCCCTGAAGTGTTGTCCCTCGTGTCGCAACACGGTGGATAACATGGTCAATAACACATGAGATTCTTTAATTCATATGTCAGAGCATAAGTGGGGTAGAAGATGTTAGTCTAGTTAAAGCATGTAAGAGCATTTGAAGAACATAACTAGAACGAACAAAAACATTTATATTATAATAAAAAAGAAACAGATAAGCAAAGATGAGAGAAGAAGAAAAATCTAAATTTGATCACTATCGGATCCCTCTTGATCAGTAGCTTCATCCTCATCATCTTTAGTTCCAGATGGACCAGCTTCAGCTTGTGCACTATTATCTCCCCCTGTTTGGCCAGAAATGTCAAGTTGTCTCCGACAATTAGCCAAGATCATGCTGTAGAACGCAATATCTTTCTATGCTTGCGCAATTTTCTATTCAGCACGAGTCATCAGCAACTGAATAGTGGCAGTGGTGAATTCCAGGGTAGTAGGAGTAGGCATTGTTTCTTCAGTGTTGTCACCCGTGTTGGCAACATTGGGTGCAACACCAGCAGCTTCAGCAGCAGGATTAGGAGTAGCAGTCCAGGGCAAATCCAGAACTCGATTTTCCTTGAGAAGTCCAGCTGCTAACTTCAAAATCTCAGGTTGATCAGTGAGATCTTCTGTAATATTACGGATGAAAGCCTGAGATTCCAAAATGCCGTAGATCAAAGATGGGAAAGGCAGCTTAGTAGACTTGAGTCCTCCATCAGCAAACTAGAGCACTGTCTTGAATACCATCTTCCCAAAACTGAAAGGACTTCCAGTTTCTATTGCATACAGAATGTACGCCTGTGGTCGTGTGATTACTGTAGAGTTGGAGGAAGGCGTCCAATTCCTCACATCAATCTTGTGAAGGACCGAATAAAATGATGTCAATTTGGCTGCAGAAAAATGGTCAGAGAATTTCTTGACCAACCCACCAGTGAGGACAGAGATAACTTCATTAACATCTGGATGGGGTCCTTCATCAACATCGGGGGTTGAATATATAGCGTTGATAACGGCTGGAGTAAACTCAAACAGCCGACCCCGAAGATAAACCAAACCATACTTTGCAGATTCTGGATCTTCAATGCTTGCGGTCAGGTTTGCATAGAATTCCAGAATTACCCTCTTACAGTAGGGTATCACAGCAACAACAATAGAATAAAGTTGCCTAAGCTTCAGAAAATCAACAAGATTGTACCTATCATAGGAGCGTACATCTATGTTCCTCTCATCTAGTAGACCTCTATGAGCGAAGAGAGGCAAAACAGCAGCAGCATCACCAGAGTAAAACATGAGGGAATGAGCAGCATCTATGTCATAGTCCTTATCAACAGTGTTGTCCGTGGTGTTGACGACACCAACAGCAACACTGGCATCAGTAGCAGAAACATCCTCTGTCTTTAAAGGCTCTTCATCATCATCCATGCTGGAAATATCTTCAGAGTCTTCTTCATCTCCAATATCAGCACTCTTATCAGAAGAGTCAGCATCAGAGTCGGCAGAAGAAGAATAGGAAGAAGGGTCATTAGCTTGATGGGCTTTGCTTGCAGCAAACTCCTCCATCATCTCAGCATCAGGCTTATCATCCGAGAGATGAGCAGAGGGAGGAACAGACGAGGAAGCCTTTCCTTGCTTCAGGCTTTCCAAAATTTGTGCCAGAGTGGCATCTTCATCAGAAGCAGCACTTTCTTGGGGAACAGTAGCTGCAGGAGTGTCCTTAGGAGGAACACCATCAGAAGAGTTTGAATTATCGCTTTCAGAAGAAGATTCAATGATTGGAGCGGAGGCAGAGGCAGTAGCAGAACCAGAGGGTTTCTTCCTCGCCACAAATTCGTAGTTGGCATCATCAGAATCGTCACCGGAGCTGCGATCTTCTTCAGTCATGGAGATGTGAGGACCCTTGTAAAACCTTTTAGACTGGGTGAAATCAGGGTTGTAACCTGCCTGCCTTTTTGATTGGTGAGCCATCGGTGGAGGAGGATTAACCCTATTCAAAACGGAGAAATCAGGAGGATTCTCCAAATCAATAGCGTTCCCTGGTTCTCCAGGCATGAGAACAGCGAGAGGAACGAGTTTTATGGGTACTGGAACGATCGGCAGAGAAGGGGTGGAAGTTGGGTTCTCCGGTGTTGCAACACTGGCCGCAACATCGGGTTCTTTATGGCCCATCTCGCTTCTAATATCCTGTGGATCAAAGCCTGCCATGGCAAATAAAAAGTTTAGAGAAAGAAGGATGTAGGGTTTGCAGAAGACTTGATCGGGAATAAAGCAATTTGAGAAGATGATAATGTCCGATAATCACGAAAACTCATATATAGAATCCTTATCACAAACGGTAATATTCTCCTAACAAACCCATAATTACCCTGATCTCTGATCTCCCTCAAGTTACAATGGTAACTTTCCTAAATGGCCAAAATTTTAAAAGTCGAGATTTAAGAGATAAAATCCCATAAATAAGGCAATAATCCGAGATAAATATTTCAGCCCAAATCTTCCAGAATTACCTCCACATCAGCCTAACTCCACTGAAACAAAAGGCAATCACAAAAATTCAATTTTTAGTAAATAGGATAAATCATCAAAATTCGTCTATTTAAAACCTTACCCAAAAACAGAACCATATTAACAAAAATGCATATGCATGGCCTATTTTATGCCTAAACAGAATGTAACATAAAGTAAGAATGCAATCACAAGCAAACAATATGTTGACAAGTGTAGTGTTGCCTCTCATGTTGCCAACATCATCAACAACACCATAGTTTTTCAAAAAGCATTTGAGACTTACACACTTGATTACCCTTGTTTTCAGAAAAATTTCAGAAGTGGTAGCCTGCACACTAAAAGAACAGTCTTCATTGGACTCAATTAGGTAGCTTTTTCCATTTTCTTCTGATTATTTATAAAGCTTGTATATATGACATTGGTCATCAAACTTTACAAAGCTGAACACTGAATTTGCAAAACCGCCTTTCACATTGGACAAGAACATGGAATACACGTACATCCCTCAACTACTTAGTGGTTTCGTCAGAGTTCGATTTACAAGGGCCAGTGTGTTTCAATAAAAAATTTGCAGAAAAACTTGGCATTGATTGAATCAATGAAACAGAGATTTAAACACTAAACAAAACAGAGTGAGTGCAGAATGCCTAAAATCCTAAAAATGCATGACAAGAAAAACAACATTGTTGTCGGTAGTGTTGTAACACCGCAGACAACACATGCAATGAATTATAATGCACACATGCTGAGTGACCTCCGAAGAGTTGAGAATCTCTCATGATCTAATGCTTTAGTAAATATGTCTGCCAATTGGTTATTGGTTCCAACAAACTCCATTCGAATCATACATTTTTCTACTAAATCTCGAATAAAGTGATGACGAATGTCAATGTGTTTTGTGCGTGAGTGTTGAACTGGATTCTTTGATATATCAATAGCACTCGAATTATCACAATAAACAATGGGGGGTTCACTCTTAAAACCATATTCTTCAATCATTTGGTTCATCCAAATAAGTTGTGAGCAACAACTTCCGGCTGCCACATATTCAGATTCAGCAGTCGAAAGTGACACAATTTTGCTTACGACTATACCATGAAACCAAATTATTGCCAAGATAAAAACACCCACCCGTAGTGCTTTTTCTATCATTCACATCACCAGCCCAATCAGCATCACTAAAACCTACAAGGTTAGTGTTGGTTTCCCTCGTATACCACAATCCCAACTCCAATGTACCCGAAACATATTTCAAAATTCTCATAACAGCTTTTAAATGGGTTATCTTTGGATTAGATTGGTACCTAGCACATAAACACACACTGAACATGATATCAGGACGACTAGCAGTCAAATACAAAAGACTCCCTATCATGCTGCGATACATGGTGTTGTCAAAACCAGCCGCAACACTGTCTTTTCCTAATTTTTCACTCGAGCCCATAGGAGTTTTCATGTTCTTAACATTCTCTTTGCAAAACTTTTTCACCAAATTCTTTGCATACTTACATTGACAAAGAAAAATCCCATCATTTGTTTGCTTAACTTGCAATCCAAGGAAAAAAGGTTAACTCTCCTATCATGCTCATTTCAAAACTAGAAGACATGCATTCAACAAAACTATCAACATGCTTTTGAGAAGAGACACCAAAGATAATGTCATCCACATAAACTTGACAAATAAGAATTTCACCTTTGACCTTTTGAATAAAAAGGTTTTTGTCAACATCACCTCGTTTGAAGCCAATTTCGAGCAAATACTCGGTCAACCTACCATACCATGCTCGTGGAGTTTGTTTCAAGCCATAGAGCGCCTTCTTCAACTTGTAAACATGATCCAAGTGGTGTGGATCCTCAAAGCCTTTGGGTTGCTTCACATACACTTCCTCATTTAAAATACCATTCAAAAACGCATTCTTCACATCCATTTGGTAAAGTTTTATACCCATATGACATGCAATAGCTAGTAAAAGTCGAACTGACTCAATGCGGGCAACAGAAGCGAAAGTCTCATCAAAATCAACCCCCTCAACCTGAGTATACCCTTGAGCAACCAGCCTTGCTTTGTTCCTAATGATGTTTCCTGATTCATCAGTTTTATTTTTAAAAATCCATTTTGTACCAATGACATTACCATGATCAGGAGGTGGAACCAAAAACCACACATCATTTCGGACAAATTGTTCAAGTTCTTCATGCATGACATTTACCCAAAATTCATCATTCAAAGCATCATTGATATTCTTGGGGTCAATATTGGAAACAAAACAGGAATGCATTACCTGTGAGTACACGGAACTCATGCATACTAACCCAACCATCTTGCGGTAGTCAACTTTGTCCTTAGCACGGGTTTGCCTTGTTCCATGAACATCTCCAATAATTTGTGATGATGGATGATTCTTCTGTATCTTGTTTGGTATGCCCTTTTCAGTAATCATCTCAGCTTTCTCATTATTTTGGGAATTTTCCTCATGGACAGTTTTTGGAGGAACTAGTGTTGTGTTTGGTGTTGTAACATCCGAACAACACTGTGTTTTTCAGGAGGAATTTCCAGCAAGCCTTCAATATCATCTTCAGCAGTTTTTCCTTTGAGATCTGCACCATCATCAAAAACAATATTAATAGATTCCATAATTGTTCTGGTCCTAAGGTTATACATCCTATATGCACGACTATTAGTAGAATAACCTAGAAACAAACACTTATCACTTTTGGAATCAAATTTTTCTAGGTGATTTCTATCATTCAAAACATAGCAAACACAACCAAAGATATGAAAATAAGTGAGATTTGACCTCTTTCCCATGAGAATTTCATAGGAAGTCATCGAAGAACCACTTCTCAAATACACACGATTGGAAATATGAAATGCTGTGTTTAATGCTTCTGCCCAAAATCTCTTGGAGATATTTTTTGAGCTCATCATCACCCTATTCATTTCCTGCAACGTCCTATTCTTCCTTTCGGCAATTTCATTTTGTTGAGGAGTTTTTGGGGCAGAGAACTCTTGTGAGATTCTCTTCTTATCACACAAAGAAGAAAAAGATGAGTTCTCAAATTCCTTTCCATGATCAGTTCTGATTCTTGCTACAGTCAAAGTATGTAGGTTAGTAATCTTGGTAAACAGCTTCTTAAAAACATCAAAAGTGTTTGATTTTTCTCTAAGAAATTTGACCCATGTAAAACGAGAAAAATCATCAACACATACCAAAGAATACTTTTTACCTCCATAGCTTTCGACTTCCATGGGACCTATCAAATCCATGTGCAAAAGTTCAAGACACCGTGTTGTCCCACAGTGTTGTAACACGGGGTTCCCAACACGGGTTTGCTTACCTTTTTGGCATGCACCACAAACATATGGAACACCAGACTTTAGATTTGGAAGACCTCTGACAGCTTCAAACTTACTCAGATTTTTTAAGGTCTTGAAATTCACATGTCCAAGCTTTTGGTGCCATAGACTAAACTCATCAACCTTTGAGTGTCTACATGCCAATTCCTCACCAAGTTGGTAGCAATTATCCACTGATCTTGTACCTGTTATAATACAACGATTAGTATTATAAAAAATTTCACAAGTATTCTTATCAAACTTCACATGTAAGTCGTCATCACACAGTTGACTAATTGAAATTAAGTTTGCATTAAGGCCTTCAACGTGCAAGACGTTATGAAGCTTTGGAAACCCTTTCACATTGAGTGTTTCTTTGCCAACAATTCTTCCCTTTGCACCACCTCCATAGATCACTCTACCACCATTTTGTTCAACGTAATCAGTGAGGTGATCTTTCAAGCCTGTTATGTGCCGAGAGCTTCCACTATCAAAATATCAATTACCTGCAGTGTTAGCTTTCAAGGAAGTATAAATAACAAAACATCTAACATCAGGCTTTTGTATCCAAACTTTCTTCACAGTGGGCCTCTTTCTGCCAGTGTTGCTCTTGGCGTTGGGCAACACGGGGGGCAACATCTGCTTAGATTCCCACAACACATAGTCATTTTTCAGCTTTCGAAAAAAAAGGCCTGATATGACCAGATTTGAGACAATAGTGACATACAAAATGACGCTTCCATTGTTTTGGCTTAGGGACAGAAACATTCTTTTCAACAATGGGTTTCTTACCTTTCGAAGTAGTTGAAGGATGGTTCAAGGAATCATTACCTTCCTTCACAAACACTGATGTTTTGGAAGATTCACCAGTTTCAAAAACACTTTCTTTAAAACCAAGACCAAACTTATCATTTTTACCCATAGTGAAAATGGAATCAAGTTTGCTTGAACTGGAATTAAATTTATCAAGTGTTGTTTTTGCTCTTTCAAGTTCAGAATTCAGCAACCCTAATTCCAGATCTTTCTTACTCATGAGAACTTCCAATCTATCCACAACAGCTTTCAATTCAGTATTCTCTTTTGTGAGGGTTGTGTTCAACTGATTCCTCTTGTTCCAATCACAGTATAACTCTTCATAGAGTTTTTGAATACCTTCCAGAGTATAAGGATCAGCTACCTGTTCTTCATGATTACTGAAATTATCAAGGTTAAAAGCAACAAAACAAACAGATTTTTGAACTGTGTTGCGTCCAGGTGTTGCAACACCGGAGCCAACACCGAGTGGATTGATCTAAAAATTTTTCTTACTTTCCAGTAAAGCAGTAAAAGATATGAGATCTGCCTGTTCAACCTTTTATTGTTCTTCTTCCGAATCATCATCACTTAGAGAAACATTCATACCTTTTCGAAGGCGATTTGTGCATGCATAAGCATAGTGGCCATATCTCTTACATTCTCTGCACTGAACATTATCAAAATTTTTACTTGAGGACTGAACCTTACCTTCATACCTTTGACGAGGTCCTCGAGTAGCAGCAGGTTTTTGAGGTTTTTCTGAAGTAGGCAATTTAGGAAATTTTGAAGGTTGTGCACATTTCACATTCTTCTTTTCTTTCATTACCTTAAGATAATCAGTGAACTTCTTCGAGATCATAGCAATCGAATTCTCTTCAAGATCAGATTCCTTTACTTCCTGTTGAACTTCAGAAAAATCATTGTAAACATCATTAGAAACCTGAAAAGTAATAGACTTACCTTTGAAGTCATCTTCGGCTTCCAACTCCATCTCATATGTGCGAAGAGAACTTATTAACTCATCCAAACCCATTATAGATTTATATTTGGATTCATCTATCGCACAAACCTTGGTGTGAAATCTTTAGGGAACAGAACGAAGCACTTTGGATACAAGTCTCTCGTTCGAAATAGGATCACCAAGAACAGATGCTTCATTTTCAAGGCTCTTCAACCTACCATTATATTCCATGATGGTCTCTGTTTCCTCTATTTTCATTTTCTCAAATTTTGACGTTATGAGACACATCCTTGTCTTCTTAACACTTGTTGAGCCTTCACAGTGGGTTTGCAGTTTCTCCCAAACATCCCTAGCACAATTACAAGTACCAATTAGATTAAACATATTCATATCAACAAAAACAAACATAGCATTAAGAGCTTTAGCGTTATAAATAGCCGCAGTATTCTCCTCGGCTGTCCATTGTGATCTTGGCTTTGGTCCTGGTACATCATCATCTCTCATAGGTGGTGACCAACCGTCAAGAACACGTTTCCAAGCCCTGGACTCAATGGATTGGATGTACATGCTCATCTTCAATTTCCAAGGGTCGTAATTTGTTCCATCCAAAATAGGTGGACGAATTGCACTTGTGTACGGAGTGTCCATAACTAACCTGTAACACAAACCAGGAACTCACTTAATAAAGTCAAGTGGTGGCTCTGATGCCACGTGAAAGAAACGATGTACGTGGTTGGTTATGTAAAATAGACAGTGTTGTCCTTTGTGTTGTAACACCACAGACAACACAGTGCAGCAAAAATTTAAAGCGTAAATAAAACACAAGTAATTAATTTTGCACGAGTATAAAAACTCGTGCGGGTGCCTTAGGTTTAAATATTACTAGTAAACGTAAGATCAGTCTTACAAAGCAATCCTAGTAATTTTACGAAAAGTCATTAAATCCTAAATTTCTCAACAAGTTGAGAAATCAAACTTGCATCCTAAAATACAACAGAGTATAAAAGAAATTGGATGCAACTCTCGTAGCCTAAATTGAAGAAACAGAAAAGATCTTCAACAACACAGTTCCCACAGTGTTGTCTCTGATGTCTTCAACACGAACGGCAACACGGGAACATGCAACAACGATGGTTGCAAACCTTGCTTCAGAGTTCATCAAATTCTTCAACAGAATTTTTCAGAGTATGCGCAGTATATTATCGTCTGAAGTCTTCTCATCTTGTGCGTGAAATCCCCTTTTATAGATTAGCATTCAAATCTTGAAGATTTCCTTAGATAGAGTCCTACATGAATAAGAAAACATGTTTTAGTAGAAAATAAACTCTATCAAATCTTGCAAATCAAATCTTGATAATATCGAATTATATTATATCAACTAATCACCTTATCAAGACATGATTTAAACTTAGGCAAATATATCTTTAACATAATCGATACAAACTCAGGATATTTACCATGTATTTTATCTTGTCTAGAAAGCAAAATTTAATAATATCAATTAATACAAGGGCCAAAAATATCAATTAATAAAATTTCTTTTGAATATTTATCAGCCAATTAAAATAATTCCAAAACCAAACAAAATAGAATCGATGAGGTGGTGTGGGGGGTGGTGAGATGATGGTTGCTTCATTCGGTTCGGACCAATCCAAACCATCATTGCAAATCTTCCAACGCCCGAGCCTACCACCAACTTTTCTTGTGGGGGTCCCCTTCTGAAATCCCCAAAACAACCCCCTCTCCCAAACGAAATTACAGAAAAGCCCATGCCAACCATGCAAAAAAAAAAAAAAAAAAAACCATCATTCACATGACGCCATCCCCTAAAAAAACCTCATCATAATACTCATGGCAAAATGGAAGGGGCGCACATTAAATCCCTCCGCCTTCACTGCTTACACATGCATATGATTATTCAGCCACAACCCCCCATAGTAATTAAACAAGATACCCCACCCATTTTAAATTTAACATTATCATTATAATATTCGCGTAAAAACGACATATATAAAAGTTTTTATAAGTTTCGTATGGATATCAAGAAACAACTCCTTCTATTTGCCTCAATTAAGCCAAAAGTCATGTAGCTAGCTAAGCTTCCTCGATCTCGTGACACCATGTACCCTACTTTCTTGTGCATGTACAAAGATTTAATTAATGGATCGCCCCACCTTTTTTGCTCTATAAATACTTGCACTTGGCCACTCCACTCCACTCAACCAAACAGAAACTATTTTCCGAAATCTTGTTTACTGCCAATTCGAGAAGAGAAACACTCTCCCCCTTCTGCTCACTTCCAAAAGGTGGTGATCTTTTTAGTAAAACTCAACTAAACTAGTAGAGGCCCCCCCACCACTTTCTCTCTGTCTCCCTGCTTTCTTTCACCACCAAAGCTAGACAAACGCCCCCTTTTTCAATTTCTGCAATGTATTTTGTCAAGTCCCCAACTTTGATTTCTTGTTCCTGCTCTATTTCGATTCGTTCAATTCCAAATTCCCCACTGTTTCACAGACACTTTTCACTTGATGGGATTTTTGGGATATATTATTATGTACATAATTTATCTGAGTTGTTTTATTTTCTTGTTGGCAGAAATTAATTAATTAAGATGGAGAGGTTCAACTCGAAGCTGTATCTGGAGAACTGCTACATCATACAGGAGAACGAGAAGCTGAGGAAGACGGCGGAGCTTCTGAATCAAGAGAACCAAGCCCTTCTCATCGAGCTCAAGAAGAAGCTCGCCGCCGCCTCCGGCAGTTCGATCCCTGATCTCAATCTGTCCGCCGCCTCCGCCACCAAGCCCGGAAAATCATCCAAGAAATGAGATTCGATCGGGGACATGAATGCTTTTAGACCCCACTTTCGTTAGAAGATCATAAAAGATAAATTAATAGTGTCTGCTGGTACTAGAGTCTTGTTACATAGGATGAAATATTGTACGTACGTAGTTTCCGATCTTTTTAAGGTTTTTTTTTTTTTTTTTGGGGTGGGGGTCGAGTTTCTCTTTTGTGTGGGGGGTGAATTAAAATTGTGAACTTGTATCAGTCTACTTCTCGGCCAAGAAATTTATAATATTAATGTTTATTAATTATTCATATCTCTCTGTCTTCATTCTGTTTGCGTATGAGGATCGATTTTAATGATTGTTATGATTAATCCAGGTTTCATTAAACGGTACCGGAACTTTGTTCAATACAGTAAATTATATATATCCTTGAATTTGAGAAAGCATGCATGATTCAATATATATCTTTTATGGTACGTAAGCTGTATCGTGAAAAAAGAAGAAAAGAGAAACAAATTTGAGTGAATGTTTTGCATATTTAATTTTTTTGTAAGTAAAGTATACACCAAAATATCTGAGTCATGACTCATGCATTACTTCGACTGATCGATCAAGGTTTTAAAACGCATCATATTCCTTTTTCTTTTCTTTTTTTTTTAATTTTTGGATCAATAATTTGTCAGTAGAAAAATAAATAATCGACACTTTACACTTTTAAGCTGTTGTATGATAAAAGACGAAAGTTGCATAGTGGCAATTGCTTGATACAAGCAATGTGATTCTATAGTTTATATATACTAGTGAAAAATGCATGATGCGTTTGTATTATGAAATATAAGTTTTTTCATGTGAAAGGTAGAGTGAGTGGATTTTTTAGTTGGGTGGTGGATATGAAGAATAATTATGGAATAACATATAGAAGTGGAAATAGGGTAAAAGTGAAAACAAAAGATGAAGTCCACACATATAAACAATTTCTCTCTCAACTATTTTAATAACTAGTGAAAAAATATGCACGCTTTGCGTGTCTAAAATAAAAATTTTTTATATGTATTTTTTATATTTGAAAACAAAATATAAAATGAGTGGGAGGTTTAGTGGAATAGTGGATAAAAAAATAATAATTATGAAATAATATATTTTGGTGTTTTTAAAAATAATTAGTATAGTATGCTAATTTTTTATATAATAAAATAATAATAATAATAAAATAATAATAATAATAATGTTTTGGGTTGTTATATACAATTGTTAAATAATAATATGGAGTATAAAACAAAAGAATACAAAAAATGGCTTGTCGACGAGATTCTGTACCGGAGGATCTAATCAAAAGAGATGTCATGAAAAATTAATTAAAACAAAAAAATAAAGTCAATGTTAGGGTTCATTTCAATTTTTAAAGAAAACTATATATGATCTAACGGACATGACATGGATCACGTCATTCTGGTTGACCAATTAACCCACCAAACTTCTTATATGTACCATGATTATCAAAATCGTGGCAAATTAAATGCATATCTCTTCCCTATATTTTATTTTTTAAAAGATAAATATGACATTCATTCATTCCTCAACAACATGAAAAATACACATTGCTCTGTTCTTCTTGACATCTCCGCGTGAATGATTATTGGTTTCACCTTTTAAAAAAAACATGAAATATACAAATCATGATTTACATTACAACTTATAACAATGGATAAAAATCCTTGAATTTTTGGATACTTGAACATAAAAACCAATAATATATAGCTGTCGAATGTGCGACTTGATTTACTAATCCTCAAATAGTAGCGGGTGATCCACTTCATAGCTTGGGCGAATTGGTCGACAATGTAGACACGATAGGAGCTTCTTTGGTTCTCAATTTGTGAATTTTACAAAAACTATGTTACAAAAATAATTTTAAAATTAAAAATGAAAAAATATAAATTTAAAGATCGATGATTCTCAAAGCAGTCTCTACAATATAAAATCGATCGCTATTTTTAGGGATCGAAATTTTTTCTTAGTCCCAAAAAGTAAATAAATAATTTTTTTTAAAAAGACTAAACGGTTGAAGACCGAAGTCAGTAATTTCGATCTCAAATTAGACCGATAATAATATCATTCAATCTTAAATTAAACCGAAGTCAGGAATTTCGGTCTCAAATTAGACCTATAATAGTATTGATCTCTAAATTAGAGATCGATATTTCGTTGGATCTCGAATTCGGTTACAAACCTCTAAATTAGAGATCGATAAGAAAACTAGAGACCTAAATAATTCGGATATCAAAATCATAAATTTGAAACAAAATTTCAAACTTTAAATTCAATTTTCACATAGTTTTATTTCGTTAAAAATAAAAATAAATAAATAAAGTGCATTTCTAAAGTTGGAGGGGGCAGGGGCACGCACGCCGTATCCCAGCAACCAGCTCAATAAGTCAAATTGGAAACTAGCTAGGCCCATGATTGACTACATAGGGGAATTAATTAATTCCAAGCCAAACTAGAGAACGAACCTGGTTTATTTTCACTATTGGATTGGATTCTCTGATGATTCTATTAAATGAAATTTATTTATTACATGAGAAGACGTGTGTCCCTTTGTTTGATTTTATTTTGTATTTAATACTACGTTACTTTCAAACTACCCCAAAATATATATATTTATTTTTCTTGACAATAAGATTTTTCCATATTCATACAACGTCGATGTAATTATTACATGATATTTCAAAATCCTAAAATAATTTCATTTGATAGAATAACATCACTATCTGATATGAGTTGACATGTATATTAAATATATAAATATTAATTTTCCCAAAATTATTTGGTCAAAATTCTTATTCAAGGCTCCTGCGAAACCATAAGCAATCAACAAGGACCTATTTATGTATATTTTCTTGCCTATGCTTTGATTGAGCATCCTCATCAAATCTTCAAAATTCGAGTGTTTATAATTAAATTTTACAGCATGATATATGATTGCAATTTCTAGGAAATCTGTGGCATTTAAGAAATCTTCTGGATATATAATGATTTGCAATGAATGCATATTGGAAATATGGGTTCCTTCTACACGAAATGAATCATTGAAAAAACCCCCCAAAACAAAAACAATTTATTTTTATACGTTTTCATTAATTAATGTGTTTTGGCAATCATCATATGTTTTTTGAACAAAATAGGACACTGCCGTCATTTATTCTTCGTGTTTTCTCTTTGTTATTGCAGACTCCATAGTCAACACTCCCACTCTGCCGATTCATGCAATTGGAAAACATAATAAGTAGTGAAAGAAAACTAGTAAAATATATATGTATTGATATATATATATGTGTGTATATATCGATCATATATGAACAGAAAAATTAAAACAAAGTATATATATCATGCATAATTAATTTAATTCTTATTTAAATGTTTTGATCATTTTTATTAGATGAAAATAAAACCCATATAACTCTGGCATACAATAAATTATAACTTGTTAAGGTTTTAAAAAAAATTAAGCATCGCATGATTTGAATCTTAAGTATTTGTAGCATGATTTTAGTTTTTTTTTCTTGAAATTTGAATATATATATCCCATATCTCATATTTTTATTACATATAGAAAGTCCGTAGGTTACTATATTACAATAATAAAAATATAGTTGATTTTTTTGGGTGTTCGCTCTTCTTATATAAACTTGAAAGACATATCTACTGATGTGTAAAACTTGTTTATTGTTTTGTATATATATGTCGGCTTGATGTCTCATTTTTTCAAGTATTACTCCATGGAAAAAGTAAATTACTAATTCATATTATGGATTCAGCTTTTTATTTTTGTTTTTAAATACTACCAATTTCTGATTTTCTCCAATTTTTCATAATCTATAAATTGAATCAATTATATAAAATTATTTTTTTTTGTGAGCAAATACTCCATAAATATTATAATTTATACATATTAATTATTCAAATTTAGTTATTTTTTCTTCATAATATAATAATGGGCCCTCCGTGACAACCCACCAGCCCATTACATCAATATTGGGCCTTTTTGACCGTCAAAACAAATATTACACAATAGTTTTTTTTTGACAGAATATTACACAATAGTTGATTTGGAGTTTGTTCAGAAATTTAATATATAATAAAATAGTAAACAATAATAACTAGTACCCGGACGCACACGCGTTACGTGTCTTCTATTGTCTATTTTTTTAATTACCCGGGACGCACATGTTGCGTGTCTTCTATTGTCTATTTTTTTAACTGAAAATAAAAAATAATAATAAATAGTAAAATTAAAAAAATGACATTTTTTTTAAATAAATATTCATGAAATACAAAAAAATATAATAAAAATGACATATTCGTACGTAATTCATAATTATTGAAAAACAAAAATCAAGAGGATGTCCATACCAAGAGACCACTTGATATTACATAATATATACTAATAGATACAATACAAGTTAAAAACATATCAAATAACATATTATTCATCTTTATATATATCATTTGCTTATATTTTATCAACGTGACAATATTTTATCACACTTGTTACTCATCTTGTAATAACATCAAACAAACTGTATTTAAAAATTTTAAAATACGTTAAAACGTTGCTTGGAATTGTTCCACTAATCAGAATTTTATGTAAATGGAAACATCGGGTTCATAAGCAAGATGTCTATTAATTATGACATCATTTCTGCGCGTAAGATTTAATTATATCTGAGGGCTTTTTCGCTTAATGAAAATTTGCAATTTCTTCTATAATTTATAAAAATTCTATGTCTAAAAAATGATTCGCCAGTAGAGTTTACCAAAAAACTTTATTCCCATCGAAAGTTAAATTTATTCGAGCTTCAGAGTTCTAAGCCAACATATCCCATCCCAATCAGTAGATTGCTTTGGGTGAGCTGCCAATTAAAATCATGGAATATATTCAAATTTTCAAAGTTATGATATCCAATTAGATAGATTGTTGAAGAATTAAATTCCTAACATTCAACCAACCCCACAACTCCATACTACATATACTAGAATCAAAACCATCGAATCTCAGCTTATCATTCAGACATGGCTTTATTCGCCAAATCAAATGCTGAAAAATTTGAATCCCCCACTCGAATCCAAGCATATGAAATAGAAGATGAAGATGATCTTTTCGAGATAAATTTAGAGTTGGTAGACAATATACCACCACCATTTTATTGGAAAAGTTGTTTTACGGCCACAGCAAATACACTTTTTGCCAATTGTATGTTGCCGATAACCGATGTCTCGAGGGCGATTCCGATCACGATGAGAGCGCGCAACGACATGCCCCGGTCTATCAGCGATCACGAGTCTTCGTCTTTGCTAAGCGCTTTCGCATGGCATGCAATATGTAGCAAAAAGAAAAGGAGTTGATTGAAATGTCAACATATATACATGAGAGTTGCTGTTGTCACTAATTTTCGCAAGTTTGAGTTTTTTTCTTGTTCTTTTTTCCTTTTATCCCCAAAAAAAGACATTTTCATTAATGGTTTACTGCTATTAGTTTTGAAAACAAATATTACTAAAAATATACAATGAGCAGTATAGTTAGAAATGTATGACAATAGTTTATTAATGTAATTTATAAAACTCGATCAAATAAAAATCAACTAACATTGAACCGCTTTGCCTATGTTACATTGAGTACAAGAGTTTTGTTCATGCTGCCCATGGGCAGTGTGTCCCCAATGATTACCACGCTACTCATGGGTAACATATCGACCTTACCGAGTACAAGATGTTCATGTAAACGTTTTGCAGAAAAAAAAATCATCTGACTCTCGGTATTGTTTTGTTTTCTAATTACTTATTAATATGAACATTTTTGTAACCTACAACGAGAATAATATAAACAAAACCAATCAATTAATATAAATTGTATGTTTCAAAACTCTACTTAGAATGAAGCGCGTTTATTTTCTTTCAGGAAAAATGGAAAAAAAATAATAAAAGGCCAACTTTTTTTTTTTATTTTTTTTTATCAAGGTTAATCAGTAATCACTTATTAATTTACAGGTTAATCTTGTATTTGTATATCTTGAAATTAGTAAAAAGGGAAATTTAGGATTAGAATTGTGTGATAACTGATAAAAGATAGATTCTGTTTAGATTTATAGTTTCTCATTCTCTTTCGCTGTTGAAATCCTTTTCCCATCATTTCTAAAAGCTTGATTTGAATTGTTGACCTCTTTCGTTTTTTGATTTGAATTACTTACCATAAACCCTAAAAGCTTGAAACGAGCAATCAATTCGGAGTCGGGATTCTACCTGATTCTGAAGGCAACATTGCGGAGAACTCCGTCGTAATTTCTGGTCTTTCTTTACCACTGCATCTCGTCTGATGAATTATGGTTTTCTTTATCTTAGAGACATGGATTAATTAATACGTAATTTACACGTTATCAAGAGCTCTGTACTCTGTGGTTAAATCTCCATCCCACGCTTACACAGCCCATTGTTTAATTTAGTGATGATATTGGTTTTGAAGAGTATCCCCCCTCATATCCTGCAAAGTGCAAACCATATGATGCCTTCTTTTTTAACTGTTATCTTCATTTCTCAGGTGGTATTGATAGTTTTCAAATTTTTTTTTTTTTTTTTTGAATTTGGTAAACTACAGTATGAAAATTTAAACTTTTTTTGTGTTTGTGTGTGAAATTAGGAGAAATTGGACTGAATTTGAGTGATCGAGGTATGTCATTTGGAAGAAAATAAGGGGATCAAATTTGTGTAGGGGATATTTGATCGGTTCTGAGTTGAAATTTATATATATTTTTTGAAATTTTGTAAGGGGGTGGCTGAAGGGTCTGCCTTTTACAAATTATCTATGTCAAATATCTGCTCATTGATCAATTATCCAATGATTGCGATTCGGTTATACAGTGAGAAAGGTGCTTTTAGTTGCTTCAGTGTTTTGAAGAAATACTGCTGAAGGGTAGTATATTCATCTGGCCTCCGATTTAAATAAGCATGCAACAATTGTACTACATGTCTCTATTTCTGTCAATAATTCTACGTAGCCCATCTTCTCCTTCTCTAAAAAAGGACAAATGCCGATGTTCAGATAGAGAGAGTTCGGTTGGTGAACAATGGCTGCTAGAGTTCTTCAAATCTCATCTCAGATATTCAGTGACAATGCTCTCCCTTTCAATAGATTGCCGAAACATGGAAAGCCGAATAGATTAAGCAACCCCAATTCTGGTTTAACCAGGTTCAGGGTAAGAGCGGTGCAGGAGAAACATGAGGAAATCAAGACTCCATCTTCTCCAGAAGAAATCACTAAGAAGTACGGCCTTGAAGCTGGTCTTTGGAAGGTAGCCCGTGTTCTTACTTTTCCTATTGTTTTTGTTTATCATTGTATTTCGTTTGTTAATTATGCTTGGCGGGAGTTCGTCTCTGTTTTGAATTCTTGAAAATGGATGCTAGTTGAATATGGGTGTCATGAAACATCGTTCGTAGGAAGGGAATTCTGGTTGTAGATGTATTAGGAGTCAATAATTGTTGGCTTGTGTTGAGGTCTCTGATTCAGGGGGCACTTGGGCAATTGGCCCGGGGTGGCTTATATTTATAAGCATTGGTTTGAAGAACTGCTCATAGATTTGATTCTGTTTACAATGTACGAGTGATGGCTCAAAAGTAGGAGAAAAAGGCAGCATTTCAATTCGGGAATAGTGGTGATCATTTGATTGTCGTGGCTAAGATGTCTGTTCTATACCCAATCATGTGTTGAGTTTCTTCTGGAATGTCCAGATACTCTCTGTAAAAGAAGATGGAAATGAAGAAAATAAAGAAAGAAATTCAAAGGGAAATCAAGCAAAAGAACTCCTGGCAAAATATGGAGCAGCATATTTAGCCACTTCAATTACCCTTTCCCTCATATCATTTGGCCTTTGTTATGCTCTAATCAGTGCTGGAGTTGATGTATCAGCTTTGCTGCAGAAGGTACAGGTTCCCTAATGAACAAACTTCATGCATTGTTAATGCAACAAAGGATGTAGCATTCATATCTCTCGTAGCTATTGCAGGTTGGAATTTCTACTAGTGAAACGGGGGAAAAACTTGGGACTTTTGCGTTGGCCTATGCTGCCCACAAGGCTGCTTCCCCTATCAGATTTCCTCCCACGGTAGCCCTTACGCCCGTAGTTGCTAGTTGGATTGGAAAGAAAGTTGATCAAGAGAAATGATCAGGTAATGTCACGATTTTGTTGGACAGTTATTTTGTGCTGATGCATTAATTTCAATACCTTGTCCATAACCTAGAAGACAGAAATTATACTTGTTAATGATTTTTTTGTCATAGGATTTGGTGAGCAAAAAAGGGTTTCAACTTCGCGAAGAGAATCAAGAGATGATAACCTAAATTTTTAAGATGGAAAGCCAACCTTACTGGTTTATTACTTGTATATGACGAAAGAACCTAGAAAAGTCTCATGATACTCGATAGCCATGGATTAAACAGTATACAGTTATGTTTCTTACAGACACTGTGCAAGAATCCCATCTCTTTTCTTCATAAAGGTGTGATGTAATGGCACACTCTTTTAGCTTCTGTGCAACGATTTTGCAGGCACTTATAGTGCCATCTTAGATCAGCAGAAAATTTAGCAGATTCTGATGCCACCGTTTTAAAATGCACGCAGTTGTAATGAACATTTTAAGGACTTGATGCTCGTTCATTTCAGCTATCAACAAAATAATGGGAATGATTTTCTAGGGACCGACTAAGAGCCCGTTTGGTTAGAGAAGTTTGGTTAGAGAAGCTGGAGGTCAAAAACATTTTTTTTTTTTTAAAAAAAATAAAGCACTTTTCTTATAAGTGTTGCTTTTGGTTACAAAAGTCATTTAAAAAAAACACTTAAAAACATGTTTTTTTAAAAGCTATAATTTCTAGCTTTTGCTTCTATCTATATTTAAAAATTTAAATAAAAGCACTTTTTCAACATTTATCCAAACACCAAAATGACTTATGCTTTTTTAAATAAAAGCACTTAAAGAAGTTGAATTTTTTAAGGTAGTGTTTGGAGAGCTTATAGAAAACACTTCTCAGCTTTTCTTTAACAAAATTTTGTAAAATTTTTAACCTTCCAGCTTCTATATCCAAACTGACCCTAATTTTGGTGTCTTGACATGTTTTTTGATAATTGTATTGAACTTTGAACAATACAGAAACATAAATTGGAAAATGAAGAGCAGAATGATAAGAGGAATCATGACATAATATAACTTGATAGGAATAGGAATAAAAGAGCATGGTTGCTAAAGTGAGAGACTTTCCAATATTTTACTATATATGTTGTTAGGCAGTCTCATAGATCTATATTTGTGAAACGAGTTGATCCAACTTATATCTACAATAAAAAAGTAATATTTTCGACGTAAAAGTAATATTTTTTCATGTGTCAGGTCGAATAAGAGATTTGTATCTCAAAATTAACTCATGATAACGTCTCATACGAGTATTTGTGTTTTATTTATTTGTGTTTTACTTATTTCATGAGAGATTTGTGATGTATATATATATATATGTGGCAAAGAGAACCAATGAAAATGGCAAATTAATGAGTACTAAAAAGTCTAAAATTATGTTCTTATTTTTCTTTTCCGATTACAAGTAACATAAGTAGAATGATACCACCTTCTTGGGTCTATAATGGACATTAGCTAAACATTGAGGCCCAGAACATCCTCAATCACGATTGAAAGGGTATTTCACTAATTTATTAAAAACAAAATATAGGTCGTTATGGTTCCATTTGGACATGTATTTATAAAACGTTTTTATAAAAGTTTTAAAATTTTTTATAAAATGTTTTAAGAGTTGTTTTAAGAATAAATATGTGTTTGGACAACTATTCAATAAAAATATTTTAACATTTCAAAAATAATGTTGTTCATCTTTGTCACTGACGGTTCTACTAAGAGGCAGCCCCGACTTGATTTTTTTTAAAATTACCAAAATATTCTTATATTTTAAAAATGATAATTTATGATCATAAATTAGGAACCAAACACGAAAATACAAAAGATGGTCAAAAAATTTAAGTTAAACTTCATTGTTTATTGTGTGCAAAATACCCGAAAATTTGTGGCTCATAGTCTTTAAAAAATTGTAGCACAATCACTAAGTTTCTAAACCTAAACACAAATGTGTTTTAAGTTTTTTAAATCTAAAAAAAAAATTTGTGGAATCAAGAATTGTTACCTTATAAGCTTGTAATTTTGTCTTTTATTTTACCAGTTGCAACAACTGCAATGCAGATAAATTTTTTTGCTGAGAAGATTTTTACGAATATTAATTAATTATACTGAACTATATATATATATATATATATATATAATATTAGTTTATCGAATGATGTATTATTAATTATTTTCAGTAAATATCAAGTCGTAAGAGTAAATTGTAAGTGAAATTTAAAATATAAAAATATTATTAAATTTACTATATTTAACTTTTTTTATGTGATGATTATGTGTGTGTGTGTGTGTGTATATATATATATATATATATATATATATATATATATATATACATATGTGATCTTTTATTGTGTCTGGCTGCCCTCCTTGATAAAATTCCTAGATCCGCCCATGATCTTTGTCTTCCATAGTTTCATTCTAAAAGCACATCTCAAGTGTTCTCCAAGTATAGTTTTTAAAGAACACTTGAAATGTGTTTTTAGCATGGAACCATGAAAGGCAAAGATGAACAACATGACTTTTGAAATGTTAAAATATTTTTATAGCATAATTGTCCAAACACATATTTATTATTAAAACAACTTTAAAAATTTTTTTATAAAAAGTTTTTAAAAAAACTTTTACAAAAATGTTTTATAAGTACATGTCTAAACATAACTTTTAAGATTTTTTCACTTATGAAACACTA
Organism: Henckelia pumila; assembly: GCF_033568475.1. Lineage (NCBI taxonomy): Eukaryota > Viridiplantae > Streptophyta > Magnoliopsida > Lamiales > Gesneriaceae > Henckelia > Henckelia pumila. Next base: position 16,559,131 of record NC_133122.1, on the reverse strand, counting down.
AAAATATTTTTAAAGTACACGTCCAAACAGAACCTATAGTTTATTGGTTATTTTAGAAATTTATAAGCTGTCAGATCTTATTTTAAAAAAAAGTTGTTAAAGTGTTTGAATTAACTTATTGTAAACAATTTAAAAAGACTGATGTGTTTGTTATTATAAGATTTTTATTGTCAAAATTATCTAAAATGGTATAATATTATGATATTGCAAGTATTTATATGTATATGTGTGATTTTTTTTTACATTTTATCATAAATTTTAAACCTATACCATAAAATAAAATTATTTTATTAGGTACGCAACAAGAGAATTGGTGTTGTAATAAAATGTTAAAATAAGATATTATTTTTTTTTAAAGCAAGGTGATCCCAAATTTATTTTAAAAAAATAGCTTATAAGTTATCAGATATTTTATAAGTAGTTAATTTGATCAAATTGTTGCCAAACAAATTTTAAGAGCTTATAAGTTCTGTCAAATATCTTCATATTCTTATGTAGTGTTTGTAATCTTTAAAAATAAATGATTATATATTTTTTCTTAACAAATTGGTTCACAAAAAAAAAATTTATAATCACTTATATTTAGAAGTTGTAAACACTACTTTAATTTATATGGTATCTAAGAACCACAACGCTTCAATTTCATAGAAAATTGTTAAAATATACTTGAAACTCAATACGTATTTGATGCGCCTCGAAAAATGATTTCCTCCATCTGTTAGCCCTTCGGCCCCTTCCTAATCAAAGTATCAAACTCCTCAGAATCCCAAAAAGACCAAGAAACAAATCTGTTAAAAAAGAAGAAATGGGAAGACAACAAAGTAAAACATTTTGTAATGTATTCATATTGTGTCTGGAAATATTGATGGATTTTTAATGTATTTTTGTTGTATAGGAAAGTAAGACAATAAACTCCAACTCCACTCAATAATAATGTCATTTAAAACTTATTTTATTTTATATTATTAATGTGTAAATAAGAAGGATATAAATTTGAGATTTGATCTATCATTTTATTGTAAAAAAATAAAATATAATCAAGAATCATGTGTTTTAAATCCATCTTCCCACATGCACCCTAATAGATTCATTATATATTCTTTAGGGTTCGTTTGAAGTTAATGATTATTAATCTATGTATTAATAATATTATCGGAAAAACTGTAAATTTGGTCCTGTATGTTTGTCACTTTGCAATTTTGGTCATCTATGTTTTCATATTTCAGTTTTAGTCCTGCATGTTTCGATTTTTTGCAATTTCGGTCATTTTACTCGAAAATGCTTATGTGGCACTGTACAAGTCAACTTCACGTCAGCATTGAATTGGTGCCACGTCAGCGTCACGTCGAAAAAAGAACTAAAATTGCCAAAAAAATAAAGACAGCGGACTAAAACTGAAATTTGAAAATATAAAGAACTGAAATCGCAAAGTGACAAATATACCGGACCAAAAAAGCAATTTTCCCCTAATATTATCTAGTCTTACGTTTTTTTGCTATATTATTTATCCATCTTTCAATTATTTATATCACATCAATCAAATCATTAATTATTTATACTACATCAATCAAATCATTAAATTTAAATTACTATATTATCCTTTATACATAATATTATTTATATTTTATTAATTATTAAAAGGATAAAATGATAATTTACTATTTTTATATAAAATATAACCAATTAAATCAAACAAACCATAATTTACCAATCAAATCAAATCTTATATTAACTATTATTTTTTATTTTTTATTACAATAAATTACTTATCTCTATATTATTTATCTTATCTACCACTCCAAACGGACCCTTAGCATATCTTTTCATCTGACCTCATTTCTTTGGCTCTTTTTATTAAAAATGGTGTGTCCCAAAATTCTGCATCTCAGTTTATCCTCTGATAACTACAAGAAAATTGATTTTTGGCGACGCGTTTACACGTTGCAGAATGTAAACCAAATGCGTCGCCGAATGATTGGCGATGTAATAACGTGTCGCCAAGCAACGTCGCAGTAGGTTTGTTGGCAAATGTCAATATGACTATTGGTGACGCATTCAGAACAGTGTCGCTAAAGGCTTGGATATTTGGCAACGCGTTAGTTAATACGTCGCCATAGCATTTTACATTTGGCGATGTTCATAAAGCGTCGCGAAATATATTTTTTAAAGGTTCCAGTCGCACTCATTTTCTATTATTTGGCGACGTACTTGTTGTGTTTCCAAAGGTTTTATTCATTTCACGACACATTTTAAAAGCATCGCAGAAAGTTTTATATATATATATATATTTTTAATTTTCTACATTTGATTTTTTTATTTTATTAAATATGAATATCAAATAAAATAATTAAATATAATCAAATACAATAGAAGTGCAATTTACTTATATTATAATTAGTCAAATATTTTTGACAAAAATACCCAATTAGTCAAATGTTGTCAAAACAATAACATACTTGGCCAAAAATTAACTACATAAATTTTAAAAACAACTACATAGTAGTTCCAAGAGGCAAGGAAAATGCTGGAGATCAAGTCGAAGATGTTGGTGGAGGCTGGAAAGAGAAACCAGGAATTGCTTGTTGAAGCTGTTGCAATAATGCATCAAACTTTTGTTGTTGCTCACTAATAATCTTATGTTACTCACCTATAGTCTTTTGTTGCTCACCTATAGTATGTTGCTGCTCATCGATCTTTTGTTCCATATTGTGAAATTATCTAAATTAAATTTGTTGAGTTAAAACTTGTTAACTCAATATATGTATATATGCACAACATTTTAATAAAGTTATATAATATCATTAAATAAAATATTTCATGTACGGGCATATTGTATCATAAGTAATGCTTATATCTCATTATAAAAAATAATAGTGTGGTGGTTTTTTAAAAATATTTTAAAATAAATATACATATTTTTGAAATCTAAAAATATATATAGTATAATAATTAAGACACAAAATAAATTTTTATATACTTGTGAAATAAACATTGATAGTGTTATTTTTTTCAAGGGTAAGTGCTCGAAACTTGGGTTTAGGATATTTAGTTGGGAGATTCAGATTTTTATTTGAAAGATATAAAAAATAACGAAGCTTGAATTTTGTGTTTATTAATTATTTGTTTGTGTGGTGAATTTTTTTGGAATGATGAATATAATTGTGTTCTATATAGCATAGGATAGTGCACAAAACTTGTACAGATTGAAAGAAGTTGAAGGATTGTGGTTGAAATTTGCATTTATAATTTGATCTATAATAAATTCGGAGATTTCAAGATATATCATGACTTGAGCAGTTAGTAATGATGTTGTATATTAATAAAGATAAAAAACTTTGATAAATAAAATTGATGGATTTTACGAATTGGGCTGTGTTGGAGGTTGAAGTTTTAGATCATGGTAAACTTATAAATCAAGTTATACTCAATTTGATAAAAAAAAAATCAAACTCGAACTCTGTTATATGTCTGATGAGCCAAAAAACGAGCCTGAAAGCGAGCTCGCTAACAAGCCTGCTTAACGAGCTCACTTAACGAGTCTGAGCTTCCTTAACGATCCTGCAAACGAGCCTTGCTTAACGAGTCAAAAAACAAGCTCATTAATGAGCCTGAAAACGAGCTCTCTAACGAGCCCTCTTAACGAGTCGAACTCGATCCAGACTCGTTTAATATGATAAACGAGCCGAGCCTGAGCCGAGCTCGAGCCGAACCTGAGCTTTTATATATACTAAACGAGCCGAGCCCGAGCCTTGTGATAAAAACTCGGATCGAACTCGATCCCTTATTTCTGTCAAACGAGCCAAGCCCAAGCCTGATACTATTCGGTTCGGCTCGGCTCGGCTCGGCTCATTTACATCTCAATGAAAAGTATACTCAAACCTCATCGTAAAGATGAAAATTAAATGAGATAAAATTGTATTTTTAGAAGTAACCCTTAGTAATAGTGTAGTAACATAATAACATTAATTATGTTTGATGAACGGGAATGCAAAAAAATACTGTGAGGATAAAAATAAATGCAAAAAAATACTGGGAGGATAAAAATAAATAACCAATTGCGGGAAGCTTATCAGACAACAAAATCTCGAGTTTGATACCCAATTAATTACAACATTCATATGTCCAAACTTTTAAAAAAAATTAATAAATTTCTTATACCCTTGTGCATATTGGAAGGTCAATATATACAGTTATTGATTCTGGCAAGTCATTATTAGGTGTCTAGTTGTTTAAGTACTATTGCCTAAAATATGCCTAAGATTTAGACGCTTATGTATGTACATATAATTGGAAATTTGCTGCTTATTTTTTACTTTTCTAAAAAGTGCAAACTCCCTTTTTTACTCAAATTATTGTGGAAGTGATTTTCAGTTCACTAAATCCCAATCGACCCTTTTGTGGCTTCATTATTCCCTATTCATTACAGTGTAATTGTACACACCACAGTTTATGCTTGAACGTTTTTTTTTAGACGATGATGTACGCCAACGCAGACACGGGTGGTGGAGCATAAAAATTTTACACATAAGATAATATTTTATTATTCTTTTTTAACGGTATATACCTAATTTAATTTAAAATAAAATGAAAATAATATAAATATAAAAGCATTTATGAATATGTTAAGTACTAGAATGAGATTTTGTAAATCAGGGAGGGTGACACAATTTTTAGTTATAAAACGTGGAAATACCATTGCTAGGGATGCTCAGCCCATTTTTGGAAAAATATAATAATACTTAATAGCAACAGATATCTTGTAAATCGATATTTACGTCAATTATATCGTGAGAATTTGCTATTATATTATGATATTTTGCATGTATTGAATTTATGATCATGAGATTTTGATAAATGAAATTTTTATATTAAATTTTTGTGTTGTAAAAATCGTTATACAAATATCGTTATATTTGTTGTAGTATGAATCGACTATAATTTTGGAATATGGAATATTTTTTTCAGGATATTGGAAAAATGTTAGATTTTATTTTTTCCGAAGAATTAACATATGTGTGACAAAATTGTAGTACTTATCTAAAAATATAAAACTATTTATAGGGCAAGTTTGTTTTAAATCCCAGAACTCAAACATATTTTGCATTCAGTCTATATATATATATATATATATATATATATATATATATATATATATATATATATGGTTCATTTCAACCTAGCATATGTGTATTATCCCAATGATAGATCTAATGTCTCATGATTTGTCACGTCAACAATATATAATTAATTACGCATATGTGTAAAAATACGAACTGTTGGATGCATAGTTTGGGTATTACTCATATGCTAGGATCTCATCTACCATATATATATATAAAATATGTTTGAACTCTCTGATCAATATTTTTGTACATATTTGAGTACTCAAACATTATATATTAGTTCCAAATTTGAAATAATTTATGCTCAAATATCATGTATATTAGTACTATATTTTCAATGTTTTGTACCGACTTTAATCCGAGAAAAAACATGTGGGCCCAAAGAATACTGAAACATTTTGCTATGGATTAGGGAGCTCAAACATATTTTTTTTGACAAAGACTGAACGCAAAGTTATATTTTGTTTTGGAGATTTAAAGCAAATTTACTCCTATAATGCCTTAGGAGTACCAATGAATGTACTATAAAAATAATATTTGAGAATAAATTATATTATTCGGAAGCATCAACATAAACAAATTATTCAATGTGATAAATCTTGTTAAAGGTATGTTGGATAGATTAATTTGATTTAAATAAATATTTTAGAGATGTATTTCAAATTACACATGATATATTTGGTGTATTTGAAATCTATCACAATTACTCAATAATTTTTTTTTTTTGACGTGAGAACCCGCAGCCGCTATCTACGGTGCGCACTGGATAAACCCCGGACTTACGCAATAGCCTGCAAACTATGTTAGTCAGGTAAATTAAACCACACTAAGCAAGCCCAGTATATGAAGTAGATTTGAAATCAATTTGATCTTTATCAGAACTATTTGAAATCGATAGATTTTAAAAATAATAATATGTTATGACTATTAAATATTTTTTTTCTTAATCGCGCGGACGATCAAGATTTAACCTGCAGTAAATAAATCATTCTCTACAAACTTATCTAATTATAACTTTCATAAATAAAGAATAACAATGATTATTCATAAATTTTTTTTCTTTTGCACGAACATTAATTTTACAGATTTTTTAGTTCTGGTGCAGTACATGCCTGCCTCGCAACAATGGATACGTGTTTGATGAGACCACGCACGAGGGCCCCTTTATTATATCAATAGATATATATTATACGTAAATTATATGGCGGCGGAATGTTTGGCGACGGTCAGCGAGTCCTGGCGGCGGTTTCCCGCTGCGCGTTGAAGAACACGGCGGCGACGGGGAGGCCCAGATCATTTTCTGCGGCGAAACTGCGAGTGCTGAAGTAGTTTCTTGAAGTGGGCATCTTCTTTACTGTTAGCCTGCCTTTCTGCTTGAACAGAACGAACACAAACCTGTGGATTCCTATGTTTGGCTTCGGGATTTCATAGCTCACCACTTCTTTTCCTGTTATATATATATATATATATATATATATGAAAATTAAATAAGCAAGAAGAAATATTAATTCAAGATACATCTCTCAGAGGGTTTGATCCAAGAATCTTACCAAATGTGACATTTGTTGTGCCTGGAATGTCCGTCACTAACCTGTATCATCACATGTATGATAAATGTTATAAATCTTCGAAAATGAGCTTATGAGGAGCATGCTCTATCTCTGAACTAATAGCCCGTCGTGCGAGCCTACCCCTGAAAATAAGTACGTACCATTGGAGATGTTCCTTGAGGTAAGGATCGCTTGGGCCGGGCACATCAGGGTCAGTCATAACCTACAACGTACACATATCGAGTATACATAAAATGTATAGTTGCCATAAATAGCCTAGTACGATAAGATATATGAATGATTAATTTAATTTATTTACGTACCAAAGTGTAAAAAGTTCTGAGATCGCCACCTTGAATCTCAACACTTGGAGTGTGGGTAAGTGCAGAAGGAAAGAATTCATGGCCATTGTAGACTTGTTTGTTGGCATAAGTGACTCTCATGTTTACACTTGGAATGAAGGATTCAAGGACATCACCTATCACTCTCCCAACCATAAGAGGCTCTAAATTTCTTGACATACTATAATTTCTAAATCAATGGGCAACAAGTAACTGATTGCTACACTTCTCAATATGGGACTGTGAAACCGAACACCTCCATATATATATAGAGCGTGTTTGTAAATATATATATAGACCCTTTTCTTTTTTAAAAAAAGGTCTTGCATAGATGCTTCCTTACATGACCATCATTAATTTACATGTATAAAAATGGGTTCATCTGTCGGATTTAAGCCATCTCGTCATAAAAATAAATAGGTTGGGTCGATAATTTCCCAACCCCTGATATCCCTTACTTAATAATGATAGGTTGTGGGTCGACAAATTCCAACTCGCCAAATTACGCATTAATTAATTGGCTATGTTTGTTTCATCACTTATAAAATAAGTGGATTAGGTTGGTGTTTCCTAACCTTTAAAAAAAAAAAACAGATATCACAATCACATTAATCTGTTTTGATATCTGTTTTGACATATCTACCGTCATTCGGTTAATTAGACGAACGATGATTTTCTAAAAGACATGGATGCACGAAGTTACAAGCGCAAAAAAAAAAGTGTTTAAAAAGTTATATGCCACAATGAGATGTTAGTATATGAGAAATTAATATGATTTTTATCATGTTCTCAATAAAATAGTTGATACGACATTAATTAATAGATAGTTTGATTTGATTTGAAGTCGCAAAAGAATATGGCACTAAAAGATTGACATAAAAGAATAATGAGTGGTTGAATTATTATAGGTAAGAGTACCTGAAGAGACAAATTTGGAAAATGCCAAAGTACTGAAAGTGGAGAAGTAAAAACTGACCCCCACACCACCCCGCTGTCCCATCCATTTCTCTTTCTCTTCTTTCTTTTACTTTTCTTTCTTTGGTTTTGTTTCCTTTTAGCCCCCCAATAGTAGAAAGAGAACAAATTAAGCACTAGCATGCATGCTTTCTTTTTCTTTTTTTTTTTTTCTTTTTTTTTTTTTGAGATCCACAAGTATTTGTAACGTGAATAACAATCAATCTCATATAATGATATTTATCATAGTTATATCGTGAGTTTTTGTTATTATATATATCATGATATTTTGATGTTATATCATGAGATTTTGTATTCAATGTATTATCATGAGATTTGATAACTAAAATTTTTGTATTGATTTTTTTTTATGGTGTAAGATGTGTTGTACAAATTTGGTTGTACATGTAGCATTACTCTTATAACATTCTGAAAACAACTAATGCATCGATTTGGACGAATAATTTAAAAATATTTTTAATATTTTATAAGTGGAAAAACTTAAAACATTTGTTTTGAAAAGAATTTTTTAAAACATTTTTAAAAAAATGTTTTCCATGAATAGTTTTTAAAGAACAAATATGGTATTTTTTTCATGTTTTAAGAATCGAAGACAATGAAGAAAATCAAAACATATTACTGGTTACTATAAACACATTTTTATAAAATAGTTGCCCAAATACATATTAATTTTTAAAATAACTTTTAAAATATTTTATAATTAACACTTGTCCAAACAGAGCCAAACTCTGCTTTTTTAAGTTATTGTTTCCAGTTTCCACGTTGAATTCCAAGTGCGGGAAGTGTTTTTTTAGGTTAACAATGGTCACGATAAACACTCGGAAACATCCATTTCAACATTGAGGGATTGTTTATTAGCAGTCTCACATAGAAGAAGAAATCAAGACTTGAAATGGCGCACCCTTAGGAGTTTTTTCTGCATGAACATTTCTATTATATTAGTGATAAAGAGAATATATCTTTTGCATTAAAATTGTTTTTTATTCATCAGCTAGTAGATATTTAATTTGTTACAATCGAGTTTCGAACTTATAATCTCACTCTAAATTTGAGTCCATCGACGGTGAAAGATTGAATTGGAAAAAGAAGAAAAGGCGACCCTTTGTCTGAATAGAACATTTCCATTAATGGCATACAGAATCCATCTTTTGCATTAACATTAAAAAGAAATATGATTAAATATGGGACCCTAAATGAAGTTTTTTTAGTTCGTTTTTCAAATCTATCGTTAATAATAAATTTGGGTTTAACCGTATTTGTCAATCTCATAGATTCTGGTAATGAGCACAATTATTCATATTTTAATAATAATGATCAAGGCATAAAGGAATTCCACCATACTCATGCCAAAACCTGAAATTGTCCAACTTTTTTTTTTTTTTTTGATAAACAACCCAAACACATGATACACTTTTAAAAACACATGATACACGGTACAGGGAAATTGTCCACTTTTAAAAACCATGGATCCAGACAAATATTTAAATTTTGTAATACTTTATAAATTAAAAAAACCCGTAAATTATGTGTTTGGATAAGATTATATTTTTGTTTAAACTTTTTTTTAAAAAGTATTCTCCAAGTATAATTTTTAAAGAATAATTGATATATGTATTTTTTTTATATTATAAAAATGAAGACAGTAATGGAAATCAAAACATAGAATAATATATTGTCCAAAAACATATTTGTTCTTAAAACAAATTTTAAAACCATTTATAATTTTTTTTTTTAAAAATATTTTATAAGTATTTGTCCAAATAAAGTCGTAATTTTTATAAATGAATTAATCTAACATAACATTTATATTGGCTGCTCTTATAATTTTTAACATGCAAAAATGTTATATACAAAGTTTTCTAAAATTTATTTCATAAGCATGTGGGGTGGATTTTCGGTATACCGTATCAAAAATATCGATATGAAAAAAATTCATACCGGTATTGATATCAAAATTTCGAAATTTTGGTATAGAAAAAATTCATACTGATATTTTACTGGTACCCAAAAAAAATTCGATATACCAAAAAAAATGTCTATATATCGATAAAATTTCGGTACGGTATCCCGAAAAATCGGTATTTTGGTTCGGTATCCCAGCCGTCTGTCTGCATGTCTTATACGATAAACTTCGCGTAGTGTTATAATTTTTTTTTAAGATTTAAAGAGTGGTTTTTCGTTATAAATCGTTTTTTGTTATATATATATATATATATATATATATATATGTATATATATATATATGTATATAAATATGATGCATACTAATAAACCATAGTAGGCACATCTATCAATAGTTATTAAACACTCACACACAACTAAAGACTAAAATACAATGCACTGCTTAACTAATAATTAGTTTAGTCCAATTAGTGAAAATTAATACATCTAATATTTTATGAGTAATAACCCACGAAATTAAAAGTTACGAATTAAAACTATTTTGAAGCAAACATACTATGACGATGAGCATGAATAAATAATTTGTATGTTAAAAGTTGTTCAGCATAACTTATAATTTAAACTCTTGAAAACAATTTATAAGTTGTTTTTAACTCATAAATTCTTTAAATTTGTTTAGAAAATTTATTTTTAAATAGCTTATAAACTGTATAAATATTTTTTAAAATACTCATCATGCCCTTCGCCCATTTTTTTTACATACTTTATCAGTTTTATTATAATTAAAATATCAATATTTTTATTTTTTTAATATATGTTACATTTATAATAAATTCATAAAACTATTTTTGTACGTATATATATAATTATTTATATTACTATTCTTTTGGTAATTTTGACAATAAAAATATCTTTAAAATTTTTTGTTTATTCAAACACTTTAACAACTTATTTTTAAAATAAGATATGCCAACTTATAAACTTTTTAAAAAACTTATAAACTCAAGAGTTTAATTATAATTTTTTTTAATAAGTTTCGTCAAACACTCTACGTTAATTTAACTAAAAAATATTAAAAATTCAACGTCAAAATGTTATTTGAATATGTGAGGTCCACATGAAAAATATATAAATCCCAAATATAGTGTGAGGTTACCATCGCTCTTAATGTATTTTTATTATATTTACCAAATTGTCTTTTCTTATGATATTTCTGTGCTTACTATTTAAGCTAACTTTAGGTTTACTTGTTTCATTAAAAAATGTTATCTATATACAACAGTTAACCAAAAATCTGAAATTTTATTATTTTAACTAAATATTTTTTAAATAAATTTATTTATTTATAAGAAGTTAATTCGTTCATATATATATATTCAAGCACTTCAAGATACGTACTACCATATCTAGCAATGTTCTTTTTTGTCGTTTAAACTATCAAAAACTGTTTTTGTATCACCCAAATAATCACTAGTTTACACTTTTAATTAAATATAACATTGTTAACTTTCATGATGAGAAGATTGTAATTTTTCGTTTTTTATATTTAATTCTTTCCCATGTTTGGTATTTAAATCAACATTTTAGTCTAAATATTTTAATTTAAGTTTTTTTATTTTAAAAAAAAGTTCAATGATTTTTCCAATACATGATGTGACAATAATGTAACGTTAATGACTAACTTAATGTGTGCAATGTTCATATTAGCCCCTCCCAGCCGCGGAGCTACATGGTCTCGAAAGGGTGCGACCGCCCCCCCTGAAATTATAAAAAAATTTAGTACTATATACATAATATATCTTTTAAATATAAATTTAATTGTGCGACCGTCCCTTTGAAATTTTTTTTTAAAAAAACTTAGTACTATATATAATATATTTTAGAATGTTGATTTAATTTTATATTTATTAGGATGATCATTCATGAATAAGATAGAATAAATTTATTCTAAACTATAATAGATTTGAGAGTATTTTTTGTATTGGCTCATATTTGTTTTTGAAAAACGAAATGCTTTAATGCTTGAATGTGACATTGAAATTTGATTCAGTTTACTCAATTTTATCTACTTGATTTCTTCTTAATAGATTTAATGCATCTTGACTACCAACTTCATAACTTTATTTTTGACATGCGAAGTAACAATCAGTTCTCTAAGACTGCGGGATTAGCGAGCTTGCTAAAATGATGTTCCAATCGAATAAAGATCGATTATATCATTTGGTATATTTACTTTTAAAGTTAATAATGTTATTACTTGTTGTAGCTGCTACCGTAGAAAGAGTGTTTTCAACAATAAAAAAAATCAAAATATCACTTCGTAATGGTTGGAAGATGATGTGTTAGGTGATGATTTGATACCAAATATTAAGCGTGATGTGTTTGATACAGTTGATATTGAAATTATTATTCAACATTTTCAAACTATGAAATTTCGGGGTGTGTTATTGTAAAAACATATAAAGTTAATATATGACTTTTTTTTGAAAGAATGTATGAATTTTTATTATACACTTTATGTTGTAATAATTTTTTAAATTTATTGAATTCGCCCCTCCTGATTGAAAATCTTGGGTAAGCCACTGGCCGCTCCCATGCAAAAAGTTATTAAATTATCAAAAAATAAAATATACAAAATTAATACTAAAAATAATTATTTTAAAACTTTTTATATATATTTAAATCATAATTATTATATATAATGGGACTCAAATAATTATTTTATATTATAAATATAAATATAAATATTAATAATGAAAGCAAAAACATAAAACTTATTGTGGCGTATGAATTGAATTGTCAATTATCAATTTCAATACACACATAATCACATGACACAAAATACTCAACACATAATCACACGACGTCCAAACTCACGTCGGAGAGAACCACAATGAGTCAAGAGAGACTGAATGGTTTAGAGACTCTCTGCATCGAAAAGACATATTGGGGGATATACCATACGACGGCATAATTGATGATTTTGCTTCAAAAAAAGCAAGAAGAGCGCGTTTTAAATAATATTGATTGTTAAATAAATTATTTTGATGAATTATGTAAAACGTTCTTTTTGATGTGTAGTTTTTTAATTTACATATTTTGTTTTATTTCGTTCATGCTATTCAATTTTTTTCATATATATTCGATTTTTCAAATTAATGCGAAAGGGGCCATATTTTAAGTTTCGACCAGGACCTCGTTTTTCTCAAGACCACCCCTGACTCCAACTATGTGTAAAGAATGTAAAATGTTTGGTTAGAAAATCACAGTTTTCATGGTTGTCAAAAAGAAATATTCAAGGAGGTACGTTGGAGTGTAGCTAAAGTATTACTGTATACACATGTAGCATAAATCAGAATCTCAAATGAAATTTTCAAAAATAAAAATTTAAATTATATACGATCAATTTAGTTAAATAATTGATTTAACACATTCATTTATTGGAGCAAATTATATTTAATTCATAATATTAATGTAGAATAAGTCTGAATTTCAGAAATAAACCTAAGATATTATTTTTTTGTAGCCCAAAAAATATTTCACATATTTAGCCTGTTAGAGACTAACATACTCAAAAAAACAGCCCAACATATCCAAGTACATAAATTAATAAATGGATGATTTAATAATTAATTGGAAGTTGTGGAATAGATTATCAGTCATATATCATTGCAATTAGCACATGATATTATATAAAGACGGTTATATATTATTTTCGAATCACAAAATATTCCAAACACACCAATCGTGTGTAATATTCATTATATATTAGTTAATTTGCAGTATTCTGAAATATATATTGACGATATTGGATCTCGTGACAACGAGTTCTAAGATAACCACAGATTCATTATATAAAATCGCATTTTAGTAACTGATCGATAACATACAAGCTAGAAATCATGGTAATTTGAAACAATTCAAATTTTTATTTCATTCACATATGGATGTAAATGAACCGAACGGTTCGTGAGTTATTCAAAGTTCGTCTTTATATATATATATATATATATATAAAATCGTTTATTATGTCACTATTCACACTAGGGGTGTAAGAAAATCAAGCTACTCGCGAGTAGCTCGTAAATAGTTCGGTCAAAAGCCCGACTTGAGCTCGGTTTGACCAAACTCGAGTCGAGCTCGAGTAGCTCGATCCTTCACTATGTTGTCCCTCATTTAAAACTGGTCTTGATTTTAATTCAATAGTTATGTGTTTTTCTATCTCCTCTCTCCTCTTCTTTCACATCTCTGTGTTTTTTCTTTTCTCTTTCTTCTTAGCAGAGGCAGGTAATGGGTGGCCCAAATGTTTTTAAAATTTTTTATTTGGCCTAAAAAATTTTAAAAGAAATTTTAAGTGTTATTTTTGGGCTAATGTTATACTAGCCTGGGTAGCCCAATTAAAAAATGAAGTTGTCCACCTTTGTCAAAACAAACTAGTCCAAAAAAATCGGTATTTTCAGCTTCCATGATTCTTGGATTTCTCGCGAAATTTTTTTTGCCCGGGTGGAGCTGAAATCCTGGCTCCCCCATGGCTTATTCCTCATATTTCTGCATTTTTCCTTACCCTTGTTCTGTGCATTTTTCAGTTTTTTGTTGAATATTTTTAGTAGAAATGTTTTTTTTATCCAATAACTTGTCAACTTTTTGGTTTTGGTCAATTAATTTTTTAAAGTTTGGTTTTGGTACAATAACTTTTAATTTTCAGTAATTTTGGTCTAATTGCTGACGTGACAGCTAAACACGTCATCATTTTTCGATGCCACGTTAGTATTTTACGGTGCCACGTTAGCAATTGGACCAAAATACTTGAAAATTATAAGTTAATGTATCATCAAAACCAAAATTTAAAAAGTTAATGGACCAAAAACAAAAAATGGACAAGTTAATGAACCAAAAAAATTTTTCTCATATTTGTAAGGGAAATGGTGAAGAGACGGATCATCATTGATTTTCGACTGGTTTCGACCGATTTTCAATTTATATCGACTGATCTCGAACGAGTATGTTGAGTTTAACTGATTTTAAAGAAATCTCGACTGGTGTCGACCGCTTTTTACTGCTTCTCGAATCTCCACTGGTCTCGACTGTCTTATAATTGTTTTGACAAATTTTGGATAAATCTCTACTGGTGTCGTCTACTTTTTACTATTTGTAGATTGGTCTCTTACACTACAAAAAAAAAAAAAAAATGATATAACAGCGGTTATATAATCCTTTAAGAGCGGTTTTAGACCGCTTTAGAATTATTTACACCGGTTTGACAAACGCTCTTTGTGTTGACAATGGTAGGATCAATTCGATCGGGTATAACAGGCGTTGGTAAATATATAAAAACCGCCCTAAAATATTGGTTTTAAGAGCGGTTGTTAAACGCTTGAATAAAATATAATATTAGAGCGGTTTAAAGACCGCTTTTGAAGAGCTCTGTAAGAGCGGTTTACAACCGCTCTTGTAAATGCGTAATTAAATCGGTTTATCAACCGCTTTAAAAGCAATGTCTGGGAGCGGTTGTAATAACCGCACTAAATGAGTTTATGTAGAAGCGATTTGCAACCGCTCTTAAATCCTTATTTTAATGAGTTCTAATGTCCTATGTTTGATAGTCAAATTTTAAGTTTTCGTTCACAAACTGCATCGATTCAACAACAAATAAATAAAACAGCTAAAACATCCATATTTTCATTCCATAAATCAAAATATAATCCTTAAAAACCAAATACGAAATAACACATTAATCGTTTGTAATGTTACCAATAAACAAAAGTATTCATAAATTCCTTTAAAGCTCTCTCTAATAATACTCTTTTGATTCGATGGTGATAGATGTCCACGAATACTTTCCAAAGCATTTGACATGTATTGTTGTATAATATCTGTCATCTTCGCATCCATCTAGAAAAATAAATTGGATTTTAAATCATTATGTACTTTTACAAGTAATTTTTAATAACTCATTTGTTAAATTTAAATTCTTCATTTTACCTTTGCAGGTAAAGAATGAGTCCACGTGATCTTTCGACAGCTCCACTCATCATACTTTGCATAACACATGTTAAATTTTGCCACCGTTGTTTTTGCATCTGTTTATGGAGGCTGAAAATATAGAGTTGTGAAAATTGCGATGAATAGAAACCATGCATGAGCATAAAAAACACAGAAAGCCAGTATCATAAAAAAACACTACTGTTATCACCGAAATCAAATAAAATCGTATTGTCCAAAAAGAATTGAACAAAATCATCACCTAAATAAACTAACACGATATAGAACTGTACAAACTTCCCAAATTGCATAACTCCAGATTTTCCATCACTGACATGCAATTTTGTACAAAAATAATCACTCACGTTCTATACAGGGACCTAAAAATCGAACCTAATGGAACTCAACCAAGGTAATTTATATATCTCAACGTCAAATCCAGTTCTAGAACTATTACTCGAATTTTCTGTCCTTCTGTCCACTAAGAAGCAAAAAAGACAAAAATGAAGTCAAAATAGAGTCAAGACAAATCTTCACAATCATATACTAATCTATTCCCATATCTGATCCAATGTTTCTAGCCAAAAACTCAAATATAATAAGAGTATAAACAGTTATTATGACAGTTGCAAGAGAATCACCTGTAATGCAGTCACAAAACTCTTGCTTCTCTCCATCGACACCTTCATAGAACTCAAACACAACCCAAAAAAAAACTCACAATACTAGAAAGACGTTCATCCAAAAAGCAATCATTACTTGATAGAACTCATACTGAAACGCATTTATCAGGCAATAATTGGCAGAATGAACGCATTTATGAGGCAATATCTATAACAAAGTTATTCCATTAGATAATTAAATTTACTAATTAATTATTCATAGATTACTTCCAAGCATGCAGTGACAAAAGACAGGAAATTTATTAAAAAATTTAGGCTAGTGTTGTTTAAGAATCTTGAAGATCTCAAACTAACATTATATTCAATAATAAAACTTAAACCAAAACTCATACACACGTAATCTGGAAAGTGACACTACTAAATAACCAATGGACATAATTTCTTGAACCTTGAATAACAAGTTTAAACAAATTAATCACACTTCATGTAAAACAGAAAAAAGCCACCTCCTTCCAACTCACGAGTCTGACTTTTGTATCAAAAGCCAAACTTCCCTGAGTTTCGGTTTATCAAGTTTGAAGCCAATTAATTGGAATAACCTTGAAATCTCCAACGAATAACATCAAAAAACAAAACACAAAAGAGCCAAGTTTAGATCAAATTTATCAATTTGAAGCCAATTAATCCTATCAGATTAAAAAAAACATATATGTTTACCATGAAGCTTAAGCTCAAATTTGTTAAGTTAGTCTCTCCTCCAATCTGTCTCCCTTTCCGAATTTTCTGGAAACTAGAAAAATAGACTTCTATTTTTCAATCGAACTTAGCGAAATCAATTTTTTTTCAACAAAAATTAGCGTTATTAGAAGAAGAAAAAAAGGAAATTAAGAGCAATTGCAATGTACCTCCAAAAATCAAGAGCAATTGCAACGTACGCCCAGAATCATCGATAGAAGGATTCGTTGCATTTTTTTGAAAATCAACAAGATTCGGAAAATCCGATTCACAAAGAACAAAATATCTAGAAAAATCTTAAGCTACAAAGTACCTCCAAAAACCAAAAACGGTTGAAATCGGATTCCGTAGTAGAATTTCGCCATGAGAAAGCAATTCCGAGAGGTGGGAACTGGAAAAATTGTCATCCTAGATTTGAAGAGATATGCCCAAGACTTTTGCCATTTTAACTTCACATTTGTCCATTTGTCTACAGGATAAACGGCGTATGGCCTCTGCGAGTGATGATGGAACAGTCAAGATATGAGAATTGACTTATTTACCTTTATCGTGATTTACCATCGAAGATCAAAGGTTAGATATCCCACTATGCTACTGTGAGTTTTGTCACCCTTATAATGTAGATATATAGCACGTTGGATACAATTCTTTTACTCATGTCAATATGCCTATTGATTCCAAAAACGAGCATAGGCCATAACAGCATTTTCTTAAGCAAGAGATTTTCCGCGTAGTGAATGCGTGTAAACAGATTTTGATCTTGGAATTTGATGATATCATAGCTTTCGCATGTTGTTCGAGTCTTAATAGATTGTTTCATGCTTTTAAATTTTCTTGTACCTTCAACATACTAGCACTGCTCCCTTTGCATCTAGTTTAGGGCTGGCATACCGGATCAAAATACCGAGTTTTTGGCATACCGTACCGAAAGTTTTTCGATATACAAACATTTTTTCGAAATACAAATTTTTTTTTCAGTATCTATACGGTATCAATATGAATTTTTTCCGTATCAAAATTTCAGAATTTCAGTATCGATATCGATATGAATTTTTTTCATACCAATATCGTTTATGTAATATTGTAAATACCAATATCATTTATGTAATTTTGTAAAGAGGACTATGGCTCAAATCTTACACAAGGAAAAAAAAAATTGTTCTCAATGTGTGAAAATTTATTTATGTTTTGGTTCTTTTGGAGGGGGACACCCAGACTTATAACTCTTCTTAATCTGTAGGATTTTTCTGCTGGTAAACTGTAACGCCCCGATTTTATCTTAATTGATTTTATTTGAGATAATCTGAGATTCCAGAGTTCAAGATCCGACTTGATTTTGATCAGGGTCCTTTTTGCAAATTTCAAATTTTTTAGAGACTAAAATGCAATTTTGGACTTAAATAGATATTTAAGCAAGTGTTGGCCTTCCTCTTCACTTCACCTTCTTCCCTACATGCCTCCTCCCCCATTGAAGACTCCCCAACGTGTTCTTGAGCTTCCAGATTTCTCCCCGAGCTCGATACGTCCGTTGGAATTTATTTCTGAAGGCAGATTAGCGATCACGGCTGTGAGAGATTCGTTCTATCGTAAGTATTTCTCCAATCAGATTCGTTCTATTTTTGGGATGTCGTTAGAATAGATTGAGTTGCTAGTATGTTGTTCTTGGCAGAGTTCTGATCGTTTATTCTCTGTCGGTTTCGAAATAGAGCGTCGTTCGGATTTGTTATGAATTTTGAAGGGATTTTCGAAAGTTGAGTTTTTATGATTTGTTGGAATTGGATTTTTATGGTTGAATATTGATTGATAAGAGTTGTTTGGATTGATATTATGTTGTCTGCATTTTCGGTTTGATCAGAATACAGCCGTTATGCCGCCGGTTTGAGTTTTGGATTGTCAATCGGTTTGTAGTGTTTGAGCCAAGTCTTTGATTGAGTTGTATTTTGATCTCGAGCCTTTATTACTTCTTTTGACAGATTCGTTTGAAGGCCGTTGAGTTGCGAGATTGCAAGAGTTGTATCGCTTTGAAGATTGTAGCCGGTATAGTATTGATTTCTTATTATCGACTGAGGAAGTTTGATTGATCTTGATTGAGGAATTGTTGTTGTTTCCAGGTTGGAGCATCGACGTTTGAAAGAGGTATAAAATGACTTAGACTGGAATGGAACGTGTGACTCGAATCCGACTTGATTTGAGTGTTCCAAAAAAATCACATACTTGCATGTTATTTGATTATTTAAGTTATTTGAGTTACGTTTTGCATTTCATTCATATTGAGCTAAGAATCCTTGATTTGAGCAGCGGGCAGGACGACCCTTTTATGATAGACGTTTTGGGGATTATATTGTGAGTGGCCTGGGTGTAGCCGTTTCACCTAGTGCTAGCATACTCCTTATAGTCGCACCAAAGTCTAGAGGATGGAGATACGTAGCACCACCTCGATCGGGAGAGTCGGTGAGTTTTTTACGTGATCTCATCCTCGGGATCCCCAAAAGCAAAAGCAGCAACTCTTTTGATTATCCGACTTGATAATCCCAGATTTTAAAGACATGCATTGCACTGTATGCATTTGAATTGAGTTTAGATATGAATTTGGAATTGATTGTCTTGTATATATATCATGTGTTGATATATTAATTGATATGCATGTTTGTCTCTTTTACTGGGGATTGTATTCTCACCGGATTATCCGGCTGTTGTCTTTGTTTGTATGTGTACTTGGCAACATGTGGGGCAGGACCGAGTCAGAATAGACCTGGTTAACGTCAAGAGCAAGAGATAGAAGTGAGACTCGTTTAGAAGTCGAATCAGCATGTCAATCTAGTTTATGTTTTGCGAACATGTTTTGTCATTCGAACTTCTCGTTTTGTATTGTAAGCAAGAATCGATGTAGGTACTACCGAATCAAATGTTTTTCTTTCCTAAACTTTTCTTGTATTGTTATTGGCTTGTCAGATACTTTAAATGCAAATGTTTAGGTTTGGTTGGATTTCTTTTCGGTCCCTTGGATTTATGGGCGAGAGAAAGGCGCGAGCGCGCGGATGTTGGTGCGGGCGCGCTAACTCTTGGCGAGGTTAGGGCGCGGGCGCGCTGGTTTTGGCGAGGTGTCGGCGCGGGCGCGCTGACTTCACCGCGGGCGCGCGAACGTCTTTTTACAAAAATAAAAATAAAATTATGTCATTAGTTGTTTAGAAACGAGGTCTCACATTAAGTGGTATTAGAGAGATAAGATTCTTGGACTGAAGTTAGAAGTGAGCGGGGTAGATCGAGTCCGCATGAATTGAATTCTCGCATGTGATTGAGTTATTTAAATTGATTTGTTTAAATACCATGCGAGCATGATTTATTAATTGAGAATTATTTGAATTACATGACTATGTGATTTAATTTATAAAGCATGAATTATTTGAGATATGAACTGTAATTCACCTGTATTCGGAATTTTGAGAGATTGTAAGGACATCGAATTGCAGCGATTGAGATATCTTGTGTCCTAACCTTTGATTATCAGATGGGCCCTCGACGAGTTATTAACAGGAACCCACCGCCAATTACTCCACCGAATGAGCAAGCTAGTACCGAAACTGTTCAGATGGATGCTACAACGACGTCGATGGAAACCTTGCTGAAGAGGTTCCAGTCGTTTAATCCACCGTTGTTGTTGGGTACAGAGAATCGAGTTGACAGTGAGAGCTGGTTGGACGACATTGATCAGTTGTTCGATTCACTTGATTACTCCGACGACCGCCGAACTAGGTTAGTCATTCATCAGCTTCGAGGTATGGCTAAGAACTGGTGGATCACGACGAAGAGGTCTGTAGTGACCCTTACCCGGATCACCTACTAAACAGAACTTATGCATGCAATTAACTTAATAAAACAGATATCAGAATAAAACTGCGGAAACCAATAACATTATACAATCCCAAGAAAAGGAATCTGTAATTATCCAATAATATACAACCAAATCGAATAGCTGTATAAACCCAAACAACAGTAATAAAGCCTAGACGAAGCTCCAGCTGGCCAACCACTGACTAGCCCCTCCTGGATCCACCCTCCTCGTCCAATCGCAAACCTGCCCCATGGAATAGGGTGTCCAGAAAATACAGAGTACGAGACGTGAGCATAAAACGCTCAGTGCGAGAGTATGAGTATACATGCATGCAAAGTGAACTCCCTATAGACTCGAGGTCAAGGATCAGATAACAGAGACAGACCGGGCCCTGGTATGTAGCACGCTGTGCCGTCGCTTCAGGAGGTGGCTCCCATACCGAGATAACTGTGGATACGCCGGACCCAAATCGATGGAAGTCCATCCACTAACAGGATAGGGTACAACCCTACTACAGACATCTCGAAGGAGATACAGCAAGATGCAAATGAATGCAGCATAATATCATGGCATATAACTCATGCAGTCATATAATACATGCATACTCAGTCAGGATATCTCGAACAGTACTTTCGTACCTCAAAACAGTGCAAGCTCTACCAACTCTAGGTCCACGCCTATAGTCTGCTCTACACTGCCAAATGATACTACTATCATTAAAGTGCTCTAAAAGCCTTAACTAAGCTATTGCATACTCCTAAATATTTATAGGAAGCAAAAGCTATACCTTCGTCCGTCGTTAGCCCTTTGATGTCGATGCCTCCAGAACTTGGGCACAACTCCGCTACGACTACCGAACGCCTCTCCGACCTCCGGACCAAGCTTAAGAAAGACTAGAACAGCTCGAATATGACTAGAAATAGGGAGGAAATCCGGAATTGGCAAGGAGAAATGAAGTCTCGGCCTTCTATTTATAGACAACGATCGGAGCCTCTGATCCTCGATCGGAACGTCCGAACCTGGATCGGAACGTCCGATCCTGCCATCGGAGCTTCCGAAGATCCTGATCTGCCACGTGTCAAAATATCACTTGTTGACTCCAGATAGGGGTGATCGGAGCCTCCGGTCCTGATCGGAGCTTCCGATCCAACCACACGTCATGGATGACGTAATATCATCGGTGCCTTCGATCCTCATCGGAGCTTCCGATCCCGATCGGAGCTTCCGATCGTCCCTTCGGAGCTTCCGATCCGTCCGATGCCTAATTGAATTAATTAGCATTAATCCTTTAATTACTCAATTAGGGCACGGGCTACTACATTCTCCCCCACTTAAGATATTTCGTCCTCGAAATCAGATCTTAAGTACCGAATGCAAATACAGAAATCAGAAACATTCTTTATTCATATCAAACGTTTACAGAGTTTGCAACTGAATACAACTTAAAGAATGAAATCAAAACAACTCAGGATGGTCTTTACGCATCCTGTCCTCAAGCTCCCAAGTAGCTTCCTCAGTGCCTCGGCGCTGCCACTGAACTAAAACCAAAGGAATGACTTTGTTCCGTAAAACCTTATCCTTATAATCAAGGATGCGAAGAGGTTTCTCAACATAAGTCAAATCCTTGTCTACCTGAACCTCAGACCGCTGCAGAATATGAGATTCATCCGCCACATACCGTCGCAACAGAGATACGTGGAACACGTCGTGAATGCTGGATAGATGCGGTGGCAAAGCTAGTCGATAAGCCAAATCGCCAATGCTCTCTAAGATCTCAAACGGACCGATAAATCTGGGAGACAACTTGCCCTTAAGGCCAAATCTGAGAATCTTGCGGAAAGGTGACACTCTCAGAAACACTTTCTCCCCGACCTCGAACTGCAAAGGTCTACGCTTGATATTAGCATAGCTGGCCTGACGATCCTGTGCAGTCTTAATCCGTTTCTTGATCTGATCAACAATATCTATCGCCTGCTGGATAAACTCCGGTCCCTCAGCCTGTCTCTCCCCCACTTCTTCCCAGAAGAGTGGAGTACGACAACGTCGCCCATACAACGCCTCAAAAGGTGCCATCCCAATACTAGTGTGATAGCTGTTGTTGTAAGCGAACTCGATCAACGGCAAATGATCCTGCCAGGCTGAACCAAAATCCATGACGCATGCTCTTAGCATATCTTCTAACGTACGGATAGTGCGCTCTGACTGACCATCAGTCTCTGGATGATAGGCTGTACTCAAACTGAGAGTAGTACCCATCGCACGCTGAACACTCCCCCAGAATCTAGAAGTAAACCTGGGGTCCCGATCGCTGACAATGCTCACAGGCACTCCATGAAGTCGAACGATCTCCTGAATGTACATCCGTGCCATGCGATCCACAGAGTACTCTCGGCTATAGGCAATGAAATGCGCTGACTTGGTGAGTCGGTCCACCACAACCCAGATAGCATCACAGTTCCTCGGGGATACCGGCAAATGGGTCACAAAGTCCATAGTGATAAACTCCCATTTCCATTCAGGAATAGGCAGACTGTGAAGCAATCCTCCAGGTCGTCGGTGCTCTGCCTTGACCTGTTGACACACCAAACATCTCGAAACAAACTGATAAACACTGCGTTTCATTCCCTTCCACCAGAAACGAGTACGTAGATCCTTGTACATCTTGTTGCTCCCAGGATGAATACTCAACTTAGTGCGATGTGCCTGAGATAAAATCTCCTCTCGCAACTCTTCATCCTGTGGAATCACAAGCCTACCAGACAAACACAGAAAGCCGTCTGACTGATAATGAAATCCAGATGAGCTACCCTCGTTAGCTAGACGAGCTAAACGCTGGGTCTTTGAATCAGACATCTGAGCATCTCGGATCCGCGAGTACAAGGCTGGCTCAGATAATATCGCAAACATCTGGATACTCTGCATACCTTTCTTATGCTTGAAGGTATAACCTGAAGTACAACAGTCACTAATCGCACTAGACATCGAACAAGTCTGAAGTGCGGATAGTCGCACCTTGCGACTCAAGGCATCAGCGGTGCGATTAGCAGCTCCCGGATGGTACTTAATCTCGCAATCATAGTCCTTAAGCAAGTCCATCCAACGTCTCTGTCTCATGTTCAATTCTGCCTGAGTGAACAAATACTTGAGACTCTTATGGTCGGTGAAGATCTCAAATTTCTCGCCATACAGATAATGACGCCAGATCTTCAAAGCGAACACAATGGCTGCTAACTCCAAATCATGGACTGGGTAGTTGTCCTCGTGAAGCTTCAGCTGTCTAGAAGCGTATGCGATCACATGCCCATTCTGAGTCAGGACACAACCTAACCCCTGAAGAGAAGCATCCGTGTAAACTACATACCCTCCAGATCCTGACGGTAATGCTAACACCGGCGCAGAAGTCAACCGCCGTCGAAGCTCACGGAAATTCTCCTCACACTCGGAGGACCACTCAAAATCCACACCCTTGCGGGTAAGCTGCGTCAACGGTCGAGCTAACTGAGAGAAGTTCAGAATGAAGCGACGATAATACCCTGCTAGACCCAGAAAACTACGGATCTCAGCAACTGTCGTCGGACGCGACCAATTAAGTACCGCTTCAATCTTGCTTGGATCAACAGAAATCCCCTCTCTGGATATGATATGGCCAAGAAAAACCACTCTATCCATCCAGAACTCACACTTGCTCAGCTTGGCGTACAATTGCTCATCTCGAAGAGTCTGTAGTACCAATCGCAAGTGAGAAACATGCTCTTCCGTATTACGCGAATACACCAAGATGTCGTCAATGAAGACCACGACAAACTTGTCCAAATACTCCCTGAAGACACGGTTCATCAGATCCATGAATATAGCCGGCGCATTGGTCAAACCAAATGGCATCACTAGGAACTCATAATGCCCATAGCGAGTACGGAATGCAGTCTTGGCTACGTCCTGATCACGGACTCTCAACTGATGATACCTAGATCTCAAGTCAATCTTGGAGTAAATTGATGTGCCCTGCAGCTGGTCAAACAAGTCATCAATGCGAGGCAACGGATACTTGTTCTTCACAGTCACTCGATTCAGCTGCCGATAGTCAATGCACAGCCGCATCGACCCATCCTTCTTCTTTACGAAGAGAACAGGAGCTCCCCAAGGAGATACACTAGGACGAATGTACCCCTTGTCCAAAAGATCTTGTAGCTGATTCTTCAACTCACGCATCTCTGACGGAGCCAGACGATACGGTGCTCTAGAAATAGGCGAAGTACCTGGCATCAACTCTATGCCAAACTCGACTTCCCTAGCAGGAGGAAAACCCGGAATCTCATCAGGAAACACATCTGGAAATTCATCCACAACAGGAATGCTCTCTATCCCAATACTCTCAGCGGACAAATCAACTGCATAGATAAGGTAGCCTTCCCCGCCAGACTCTAGAGCTCGACAGGCTCTCAAAGCTGATACCAAAGGCATCGGGGGTCGCGCTCCCTCACCATAGAAAAACCAACTCTCACTCCCTTCCGGATGAAAGCGTACTAATCTCTGATAGCAGTCCACTGAAGCTCGATAGGTAGTCAGCACATCTATTCCCAGAATGCAATCAAAGTCGTCCATCGCCAGGACCATGAGATTCGCTAACAGAACGTTCCCTTCGAACTCTAAAGGGCAACCCATCACTAGACGCTTAGCCAAAGCAGATTGGCCCGTCGGAGTAGAAACAGACATCAATACGTCTAGTGCAATGCATGGTAACTTATGCCTCTTAACAAAACGTGCAGAAATGAAGGAATGAGATGCACCAGTGTCAATAAGTACAAGAGCAGGTATACCATAAAGCATAAATGTACCTGCGATGACTTTCTCATTCTCCTCCACAGCCTGATCATGTCTCAGGGCAAACACCTGGCCAGAAGCTCGTGGCCTCAAATGAGAACTCCCAGCAGACTGTCCCTGCGACCTCTGCTGAACGGTAGCCTGAGAACCCGATCCTGAACCAGAACCAGAACCACCTCCCCCAGACAGTGGACAATCCCTCCGGATATGACCAGTCTCTCCACAACGGAAACAAGCTCCAGAAGCTCTACGGCACTTTTCGGATGGATGGTTCTTCCCACAGTGATCACACTTGTCCTTCTTACCGAAACGGACAATACCTCCAGAACCAGAGGAAGAAGTAGACCCGGACTTCTTGAATGACTGGGCACGGGGGGCCAAAGAACTAGCAGGTCTCGACTGAGAGAAAGACCTGTTCCGCCGAATGCTGTCCTCCGCCTGGTGACAACGGCTCACCAAACCCTCGTAGGACATGTCGTCACCAACCGCCACACGGTCATGGATCTCAGGGTTAAGGCCCTGAAGGAACAGATTATACTTCATCTCTGAGCTATCAGCAATCTCGGGGCAGTAGGATAGCAGATCAAAGAACCTCTGCTGATACTCATCGATAGACATGGTTCCCTGTCGCAGACTCAGTAGCTCGCCTGCCTTCGACTGTCGGAGTGCAGGAGGAAAATACCGCTTTTGGAAAGCTGTGCGAAACTCGGCCCAGGTGGCCACTCCTCTTGCCGCAACAAAAGGTGCAGAAGTAAACCTCCACCACCTGCGCGCACGCCCATCCAGAAGATAGCCAAGGGTCTCCACCTTCTGCTCATCGGTGCATTGGAAAGTCTGAAAAGTCGTCTCCATGCGGTCTAACCAGTTCTCCGCATCCTCCGGAGACCCACCTCCAACTAAGGGCTTAGGACCCATAGCTAAGAATCGACGCACAGTAAAACGCTCGTCGTCATGGTGTCGATGACGCCGTTCTCGACGAGGCTCCCGGTCGGCATCACCCCAACGCCCACCAACACTGCCATGAGAACTCTGGTCGTCACGATTTGACATCTACAAAAATACCTCAAGATGAGACTAAATCCCAAGAAATCTTTTGCATGCTCTGATACCATAAATGTAGTGACCCATACCCGGATCACCTACTAAACAGAACTTATGCATGCAATTAACTTAATAAAACAGATATCAGAATAAAACTGCGGAAACCAATAACATTATACAATCCCAAGAAAAGGAATCTGTAATTATCCAATAATATACAACCAAATCGAATAGCTGTATAAACCCAAACAACAGTAATAAAGCCTAGACGAAGCTCCAGCTGGCCAACCACTGACTAGCCCCTCCTGGATCCACCCTCCTCGTCCAATCGCAAACCTGCCCCATGGAATAGGGTGTCCAGAAAATACAGAGTACGAGACGTGAGCATAAAACGCTCAGTGCGAGAGTATGAGTATACATGCATGCAAAGTGAACTCCCTATAGACTCGAGGTCAAGGATCAGATAACAGAGACAGACCGGGCCCTGGTATGTAGCACGCTGTGCCGTCGCTTCAGGAGGTGGCTCCCATACCGAGATAACTGTGGATACGCCGGACCCAAATCGATGGAAGTCCATCCACTAACAGGATAGGGTACAACCCTACTACAGACATCTCGAAAGAGATACAGCAAGATGCAAATGAATGCAGCATAATATCATGGCATATAACTCATGCAGTCATATAATACATGCATACTCAGTCAGGATATCTCGAACAGTACTTTCGTACCTCAAAACAGTGCAAGCTCTACCAACTCTAGGTCCACGCCTATAGTCTGCTCTACACTGCCAAATGATACTACTATCATTAAAGTGCTCTAAAAGCCTTAACTAAGCTATTGCATACTCCTAAATATTTATAGGAAGCAAAAGCTATACCTTCGTCCGTCGTTAGCCCTTTGATGTCGATGCCTCCAGAACTTGGGCACAACTCTGCTACGACTACCGAACGCCTCTCCGACCTCCGGACCAAGCTTAAGAAAGACTAGAACAGCTCGAATATGACTAGAAATAGGGAGGAAATCCGGGATTGGCAAGGAGAAATGAAGTCTCGGCCTTCTATTTATAGACAACGATCGGAGCCTCTGATCCTCGATCGGAACGTCCGAACCTGGATCGGAACGTCCGATCCTGCCATCGGAGCTTCCGAAGATCCTGATCTGCCACGTGTCAAAATATCACTTGTTGACTCCAGATAGGGGTGATCGGAGCCTCCGGTCCTGATCGGAGCTTCCGATCCAACCACACGTCATGGATGACGTAATATCATCGGTGCCTCCGATCCTCATCGGAGCTTCCGATCCCGATCGGAGCTTCCGATCGTCCCTTCGGAGCTTCCGATCCGTCCGATGCCTAATTGAATTAATTAGCATTAATCCTTTAATTACTCAATTAGGGCACGGGCTACTACAGGTCCATGGAGAACCGAGGTACAACTATTAACTGGAATCTGTTTAAGTCTGAGTTTTATAAACGGTTTTTCCCAGTTTCGTACCGAAAGGACAAGGGAGCCGAATTTGCAAATCTAAAACAAGGAAATTTGAATATTGAGGAGTATGTGGCCAAGTTTGATAGTTTGCTGAGATTTGCACCGCACATTGCCGACAACGAAGAAGCAAAATCTGATCAGTTCATTAATGGTCTGAACCCTGATATCTTCACGTTGGTAAACACTGCTAGGCCAGATAATTTTGCGGATGCCATGAATCATGCAAAAGGAGCTGAAGCAGGTTTGTGGAGACAGAGAGAAAATCAGTTTGTGCCTCAGCAGCAGCAAGGACAGTTTCAGGCACAATCTTCTCAATATCAGGACCAACCATTCCATTACCATAATCAATCATTTCAGTTTCAGAACCAACCACCGAGTTCTGAGGGTGGTAGCAGTGGAAGTAATAGGAAGGATTACTATCTCCCGAAGGGGAAGCAGTTTAAGAAGCATGGAACCAGTTCTTCGAGCTCTAGTGGCTCGAGACAGTTTGGATCGGGACAGAGTTCGGGTCAGTCAGGCATGTCTTGTGCCAACTGCGGAGGTCGTCACTCCAGTGATCAGTGTAGAGGTATTTTTTGGAAGCTGCTATATCTGTAACCAGGCGGGGCACTTTGCCAGAGCGTGCCCTCAGCGTGTCCCTGAGCAAGTTCAGAGTGGAAGTTTTTCGAGACAGACAGCTCAGCCTCAGCAACAAGCTCCTACTGTCCACTCTTTTCAACCTCAGTAGCAGAATAGACAGGAAGGTAATCAGTATGCAAGCCAGCCTCCCAGACAGCAGGCACGAGTCTTTGATCTGTCTGAGGACCCGCAGACTCAGGCTGCACCCGATAATGACAGATCAGGTAACGTTTATTTTGGTTTTCTATTCTTACTGGACTGTTAGATACTGGCGAGTTAATTTCCTTCTTATTGAAGAATCTATTTAATGTTTATCGTGCCTCTAAACTTTTGTTGAATCGTTCGAATTGACGAATACTCCAGTAGTGTTGTTAATCTTTCTATTAATCGGATCTTTCAGAAGAATTAGTTGAGACTAAGAATTCTTATCGTTGATTTCTTATCTTTTGGAATGAGAATTGTGCTGATCTTTCAGAGTTTTTGAGAATCGTATAGCAGATATTGATACCAAGCAGTTGTTTGTTATTCTTCAATGTCGGAATTCTTTTGGATTGAATGGTCTTCTTCGATTGTTTGAGTTAATGATGGAATTTGTGCCGATCAGCATGAAAGAGTGGGTGCCCGGTTAGCCAACTTGTGGCTAAGGGCTTTTATGACTCTATGTAAAACAATCTTTTGTTTAATATAATTTACACTTTTATAATGGCATTGACTTTATCTTTCTTCATATTGTTATATTATGATATACTATTGTTGTTTTGATAAATACCTTGAATATAATATAGTGTATGTAAGATGTGGTAGCACATGGGGATGGCTATCATGAAACACATCTTATAGTCACTGTATATTCTAAACTGTTCCTAGTCAATTGAGCCATCCGCAAATAAGGATAAGGATCGCTCGAGATTGAGACTAGCATTTGTGATGCCGAGTACCACGTTTCATTGGTATGGAACATAGAGATGTTCAAAGCATGCAAATGGATATTCATATGATGAATGATCGAACTACCCTATTCGGACTTTCCAAGTGGTTATCACTTATCGAGTGGATAAAGTCCGCGGTTTTGGTTGTACATCATTAGTCCTTATTACTGAAAGAGTGGGTGCCCAGTGAGCCAACTTGTGGCTATGGGCTTTGATGACTCTTTGTACAAACGATCTTTTGTTTAATGTAATTTACACTTTTATTAATGGCAATGACTTTATCTTTCTTCATATTGTTATATTGTGATATACTATTGTTGTTTTGATAAAGACCTTGAATATACTATAGTGTATGTAAGATGTGGTAGAACATGGGGATGTCTATCATGAAATACATCTTATAGTCACTGTATATTCTAAACTGTTCCTAGTCGATTGAGCCGTCCGAGAATAAGGATAAGGATCGCTCGAGTTTGAGACTAGCATTTGCGATGCGGAGTACCACGTTTCATTGGTAGGGAACATGGAGATGTTCGAAGCATGCAAATGGATATTCATAGGATGAATAATCGAACTACCCTATCCGGACTTTCCAAGTGGTTATCACTTATCGAGTGGATAAAGTCCGCGGTTTTGGTTGTACACCATTAGTCCTTACTACTTGAAACATCATGGAGACTCTATATGCTAGTACTGTGCTTTGACTCGTTTACCGACTCTATGGGGGTCATCAGGTGTCGGGATTGGGTACAGTTACAACACATATAGGAGCCGATGCATTGTTGTCAAGGATTCACCACATACTTGCGAGTGTGGATATCCTATGCGATCTGAGGAGATATTAGTGTGACGAATCTCTGGCCAGAGTACTTGATGTGATTTAAGAAATGGTTTCTTAGTAGCACATGCGATGTCACTAATTTGATCTTCAAGATGTATTGCATAGTTATCGAATCTTGAGCGACTCTCGATATACCAATGGTTGTTGATTCGATCGGGATATATGGATGAAGGGACCGTACTGTACGCGAACCAAAATCTACTGGTTCTTGTAGGCACTATCAGTGATACCTAGGGAATCATGGGGCGATGTTGCTAGGCGCTTTACCATGATTCGTTGGGCAAGTCGGAAATCGTTGTTCCGAGTCACAAGGAGTTGTGAGCCCACGGCTAGCTGTATCCCTGAACCATTGAGGGTCACACAGTGTAATGGAGTTTTAATCCCCGTTGAGATAGTTAAATTTAAAGAGTTAAATTTAATGAATAAAGAAGTTGGACTTCTTAAATAAGAGTAAGGGAGTAGGATTTCCTAAAATGACATAGGGATGTACATTTTTGGAAACCACTGAATTCGGATTCAGGAAAATTTATCTTGACTTTAAAATGTGCAGAAATGGTTTCTGTGCACATTGGTAAAATCGGTTTATCAATCGGAGTCACGATGAATTTTATATTAATTTCTGAACATGCGGGCTTTGCTTGTCGGGCCTCAACTTATGACTAATGGGCCCTAAGGTGTTAGTGGCCTGCATTATAAATAAGTTATTACAGTACAGAAATTACACACAACTGGTCATAATTTGAGAGACAGAAAATCGAAAACCCTAGCTCTCTCTCAAAAGAAATTCGGCCGCCCCCCTCCCTTCTCTGCGTGAGAAATTCCGGTCTGTGATTTTGAATTGCAGTCTGGAATAGCGAATCAAATTCGTTTATTCTCTTCGTAGAAAACTTCTGATAGATTTTCTAGTGCAATCTATCAGAGGGATTAAACCTCCATTCGTGGACCTGATTGAAGGACAGAAAGCTTGTTCATCAGTTCCAGGGAGATACAAGAAGCGCAGAGAAATCTGTGTGGTGTCCAATAATCTCGCTTCGAGATTGAAGGTAAAATTTAATAATAGTTATTTAATTTTACACACACAAATAATTTAATCGTTAAACGGTTGATACCTACACTATGGAATTGTTCCATAATAAAATTTTTAAACTTCCGCTGCACCGGGTATCAATCGTGATTGATCTGAGAGCCGCGTTATCCAACAGTTACTTGAAACATCATTGAGACTCTATATGTTAGTACTGTACTTTGACTCATTTACCGACTCTATTGGAGTCATCAGGTGTCGGGATTGGGTACAGTTACGACACATATAGGAGTCGATGCTTTGTTGTCAAGGATTCACCACATACTTGCGAGTGTGGATATCCTATGCGATCTGAGGAGATATTAGTGTGACGAATCTCTGGCCAGAGTACATGATGTGTTTTAGGTTACTTGGTGTTCCTAGTAACACATGCGATGTCACTAATAGATCTCCAAGATGTTATGCATAGTTATCGAATCTCGAACAACTCTCGATATACCAATGGTTGTTGATTCGATCGGGATATATGGATGAAGGGACCGTACTGTATGCTAACCAAAATCTACTGGTTCTTGCAGGCACTATCAGTAATACCTAGGGAATCATGGGGTGATGTTGCTAGGCGCTCTTACCATGATTCGATGGGTAAGTCGGAAATTGTTGTTCCGAGTCACAAGGAGTTGTGAGCCCACGGCTAGCTGTATTCCTGAACCATTGAGGGTTACACAAGTAATGGATTACTAAAACCCCGTAGAGATAGTTAAATTTAAAGAGTTAAATTTAATGAAAGAGAAGTTGGACTTCTTAACTAAAGGGAGTGAGATTTTCTAAAATGACATAGGGATGGACATTTTTGGAAATCACTGAATTTGGATTCAGGAAAATTATCTTGACTCTAAGAGATGCAAAAATGGTTTATGTGCACATTGGTGAAATCAGTTTATCAATCGGAGTCACGATGAATTTTATATTAATTTCTATAACAACAGGCTTGGCTTGTTGGGCTTAAGTTATGGATTGTGGGCTTTAAGGAGTTAGAGTACTGATACAATTATAACTAGAAATTATCTATAAATATAATGAAGTGTTCGAAAATTACATAAGATTTTCAGTCTTGCAATTTTCGAATTTTAGCCTATATTATTCAAAGGGATTTTCGAAATCCTCTGTCCCTTTTGGAGAAAATTCGGGTTGTGATTTTTGTGAAAAATTACAATCTGAATTAACAGATCATATCTGTTTATTCTCTACGCAAACTTCTGATTGATTTCTAGTGCAGTCAATCAGAGGGTTTTGTTTTCTATTCGTGGACCTGATTGAAGAAACGTTCATTCATCAGTTCCTGGGATATACAACAAGAGCAGATTAAATTCTGTTGGTGTCCATAATCTCGCTTCGAGATTTCAAGGTAAAATATTTAATAGTGATTATTTGTTTTACTTACACAAATTTAATCGTAAAGTTTTGATACCACCCAGATATGAAATCGTTCCATATTAATAAAATAAATTTTTTAAACTTTCGCTGCACCGGGTATCAATTCTAATTGATCTGAACACAGTTTTCCAACAGTGTTATCAGAGCCAGGTTGCTCAGATCAAATGATTAAATTAATCGATTGTACAAAATTTTTAAGCCTCGGTTTTTGAAACAAAACGAAAATTTAAAATTGAAATTTTAATGGGCAAATCGGGCAGCGAGTGTCGCTGCCCAAGGGCACCGATTGGATCGCTGCCCAAGGGGCAGCGACGGGCTGCCCAGCCCGGGCCCTTTTTTGGGGAGCGGGCTGCCCAGGATTGTCCCGGGCAACCCGGAAAAATTATTTTTTAATTTTTAATTAAAATTTTAATTTTTGAAATTCTAGTTTTTGATTCGATCGAAAATTGTTTTTGATTGGTTCACGAGGCATCGGATCGAATTGTTAGAGTCCGAAAATTTTAAAATTGATTTTTGGATAAATTTGAATTTTTGGAAAATTTATAAATTTTATCCGTTAAATTAAATTTTATAAAATTAATTATTTTGGTACAATTGATGATAAGATATGATCTTATGGATGGATAAGATAAAATATGATTTTATCTTTTAAATTATGATGCCTTTGCATGTTTATCCAATTATTTAATTATTGAATTAATTAATAGATAAAGGATGATCGATTGCCATGACCAATGTTTTAGGTGTATGTTAGGTGATTTAAATTTGTCTTATTGTTGTTGGTGTTTATTAATGGGCTTGGTTTATAGCCCAATATGATTGTCACATGTAATAAAAGTGGGTCTGGTTTATGGCCCGTTCCCACCCCTAAAAATGTATCCCATATTTGTCATTGAAATTTAGCGTAAATTTATTAGACTTAGTGGGAGACAAAGATTTGAAGAAATGGTGGGCCCAGCAGACAATGAAGACCGAAGAAATGTAAATTGGAAGCACAATGTAATAGGATTGCATTGCATACTTGCATATCACCTAGGATTGGACTTAGACTCGTGATTGGCAACCACGGGTCGATTAGTTAATGTGATCGATCATCCTTAAATAATATATGATATTATTGATGTATGCATGTTTAGACAAAATTGTATGAATCCCGCAAGCATACATAAATTGCATGATGAGACAAATTTTCAAAAATTAAAAATCCCTCATTTTAAATATGATTTAAAATTGATATCAAGATTAATAAAAAGAGAATTTAAATATTGTTTAAATATTCCTACCTTCCATCAACGATCAATGTATGAGATGCTACCCGCGGATACGGTCCGGCTCATATTATTGGGGGGGCCCGTTCGTCGAAAAGCTGTACATTGGATCGACACATGTTGTAAGTTGGGTAGAACTCCCATGGGATTGGCCATATTACTGGGGATCCACATGGCGACCGTCCATCACAACTTAATATTGATGGGTTATCTTGACATGTCACAATAAACGGCGTCATATTATTGGGCCCTTATTGGACATGAGGTAAAAACATGGGGGTTACTTTGGAAGTAATTGGGCTCTACCTTTTGAAAATTATGGTTGGCTGATATTATTCGGGATCATGATTTGTCAATTGGACTCCATGTTCTCACTAAGGAAAACAGTTTCCCGTTTTCACTAGAGGGTAGTGAAATCGTTAAAATAGTGGGAGTGTAATTCATAAAATTAAAATTCACCATATTTTATGTCTTAGTAAATTAATTAAACAATCATTGATTATTGTCTGTTTCCTTTTCAGTATACTATTACAATGACTTCTCGCAATCCACTTTTTTCAATTCTCGAACAAAACAAATTGACTGGCGCAAACTATACGAAATGGTTCCGTAAGTTGAAAATTATTCTTACTTCGGAAAAAGCTTTTTACGTGTTAGAGAAGCCGCCTCCGAAGGAAGCCCCGGCTAATACAAGTCCGGAAGAGTTGGCCAAACTTGATTTATGGTGGGACCATGATATCAAGGCCAAATGCTACATGCAGGCTTCGATGTCTGATGAGCTTCAAAGGAGATTCGAGGATACCGTGAATGCTGCTGACATTCACAAGAACCTCAAGGAACTCTTTGGAGCTCAGTCAAGATCGGAGAGGTATGCCACCGTCAGAGAGCTCATGACGAGCCGCATGCGAGATGGGACTTCGGTCCGTGAGCATGGGGTGCACATGATTGGGCTCATTGAAAAGTTGGTAACACTCGACTTGACTTTGGAGCATGAACTTAGCGCGGACTTGTTGCTTCTATCACTTCCTTCATCGTTTGACGGTTTTGTGATGAACTTCAATATGAACAAGATAGAGGCCACCCTTGAAGAGATGGTCAATATGCTTGTCACATATGAAGCCACACTAAAGAAGGATAAACCGGTACTCTTGGTTGGCTCATCTTCTAACTCTAAGAAAGGACCAAGTGAAAAGGGTAAGAAACGTTCTGCCCCGCCCAAGAAGATTGTACCAAATAAGAAAGGAAAAGGCCAAGGCTTCAATTGGGATAAAAGATGAAAATGTTTGCCATTACTGCAAGAAACCCGGTCATTGGAAACGTAACTGCAAGGAATACCTCGAACAGTTGCGAACTGCAAAGGGTATGTTTTACATTGAAATAAATGTTTCGCTTAATACTTCTTCTTGGGTATTGGATACCGGATGTGGATCTCACATTTGCAATGATTTGCAGATGATGACAAGAAGTTGTAAGCTAAGGATGGGTGAGACCCAGCTAAGGCTCGGGAATGGTTCTAGAGTCGAAGCCAAAGATATAGGAGACATTTATTTAGTTTTGCAGAACAATTTTAAGTTATTTTTGAGAGATGTTTTATATGTTCCGGATTTGGTCAAAAACATTATATCTATTTCTATGCTTGATAGAGATGGTTTTTCTTGCAATTTTGTGAATGGGATTTGCAATATTTACAAGAATGAATGTTTGATTGGAAATGGACACCTTGAAAACGATCTATATAGCTTAAAATTAAAATACGTTCCAATTAATTATGTTGATAAAACCGGTAACAACAATTAAAAGGAAGGACGATAGTCAAAACCCGGCAAACCTTTGGCATGCTAGGCTAGGTCATATTTCCTCAAGGAGGATGAACAAGCTAGTGGGAGAGGGCATGTTTGATATGTCTGATATTAACTCTCTACCTACTTGTGAGTCCTGCCTAAAGGGAAAAATGACTAAATATCCTTTCAAAGGGAAACCTGAGCGTAGTCAAAATCTGTTGGATTTGATCCATTCAGATGTTTGCGGTCCATTTAGGATTGGTACTAAATGTGGCAACACCTACTTCATTACCTTTACTGATGATCATTCTAGGTATGGGTATTTATATTTAATGAAATATAAGTCTGAAGTATTTGAAAGGTTCAAAGAATTCAAGGCTGAAGTAGAAAACAAACTAGATAAAAGTATTAAGGCACTTCGATCGGATCGAGGTGGAGAATACTTAAGTACCGAGTTTTTGGACTATCTAAAAGAGAATGAGATTCTCTCTCAGTGGACTCCTCCTATGACACCTCAGCTTAATGGTGTTTCAGAGCGTCGCAATCGAACTTTGTTGGACATGGTTCGATCCATGATGAGCTTCACTGAGCTCCCACCTTCGTTTTGGGGCTACGCATTTGAAACGGCGGTATTGTTGTTAAACAACGTCCACACTAAAGCAGTAAATAAAACACCATACGAGTTATGGAATGGCAAAGCTCTAAGTATTCGTACTTGAGGATTTATGGATGTCCTGCTTACGTGAAGCAGACAGTGGGAGATAAGTTGGATAGTCGATCCACTTTATGTTATTTTGTAGGGTATCCGAAGAATTCAATCGGATATTATTTCTATCATCCTGCTGAAACAAAAGTGTTTGTTTCAAGGAATGCCACCTTCTTAGAGAAGGAGTTCTTATTGGATAAGAAAGTCAAGATGATGGAACTCGAAGAAATTCGAGAAGAACCCGAGATACAAAATAGTGATCCTACACCTCAAGAATCATCACAAGACACGCCTATTACTAGGAGATCCGAGAGGACTTCTAGGCCTCCTATTAGATATGGTCTTCTTCTTGAAGGGGATCAAAGTGAACCCGACATTGGATGTGATCCAAAAAACTTCAAGGAAGCAATTTCTGATGCGGATTCGAATTTATGGCTTGAAGCTATGCAATCAGAAATAGACTCGATGCATTCTAACCAAGTTTGGTCTTTAGTAGATCCTCCCGTTGGAATTGTTCCAATTGGGTGCAAATGGATCTACAAGAGAAAGCTTGGACCTGATGGAAAGGTATTGACCTACAAGGCACGATTGGTGGCAAAAGTTTATACTCAAAGATAAGGAGTTGACTATGATGAAACTTTTTCACCAGTCGCAATGTTCAAGTCCATAAGAATCCTTATTGCCATAGCAGCATGGTATGACTATGAGATATGGCAAATGGATGTAAAGACTGCATTTCTTAATGGAAACATTAAGGAAGAGATCTATATGATGCAGCCTGAGGGATATACATCCATGGGAAGCGAGCATAAGGTATGCAAGCTTCAGAGATCAATCTATGGTCTCAAACAAGCATCAAGAAGTTGGAACCAGAAATTTGATGAAACGATAAAGGATTTTGGTTTTATCAAGAACCCGGAGGAACCATGCGTGTACAAAAAAGTAGTTAAGAATGCGGTAACATTCTTAGTACTTTATGTTGATGACATCCTACTCATGGGAAATGATGTAGGGATGTTGCAGTCAACAAAGATATGGTTATCAGGTAGATTCTCGATGAAGGATTTAGGTGAGGCATCCTATATTCTAGGAATTCAGATCTATAGAGATAGATCTAAAAGAATGATAGGACTCACTCAATCAACCTACATCAACACCATATTGAAAAGGTTTTCTATGGATGAGTCCAAGAGAGGACATCTACCTATGTGTCATGGAGTTTCTCTATCCAAGTCTATGTGTCCCAAGACTGACGAAGAGATAGAGAAGATGACACACGTGCCATATGCATCAGCCATAGGTAGTATCATGTATGGGATGATATCTACCAGACCGGATGTGGCCTATGCTCTGAGCGTCACGAGCAGATACCAAGCCAATCCCGGTCAAATGCATTGGAAAGCCGTGAAGTATATTCTTAAGTACTTGCGAAGGACTAAGAATTTGTTCATGGTTTATGGAGGGAGAGAATTGAAGTTGGAAGGCTATACCGACTCTAACTTCCAATGTGACGTGGATGACTCGAAATCAACCTCTGGATTTGTATTCGTGCTCAATGGCGGTGCTGTCTCTTGGAAGAGTTCCAAGCAGGACACCACAGCGGATTCCACCACTGAGGCATAATACATTGCAGCATCAGCTGCTGCTAAAGAGGCGGTTTGGATAAGGAAATTCATCCAAGAGTTGGGTGTAATTCCTGAAGATGTTGGTCCAGTCCCGGTGTACTGTGAAAACATGGGTGCCGTTGCTCAGGCAAAGGAACCAAGGTCTCATCAGAAGTCCAAACACATACTGAGGAAATACCACATCATCCAGGAGATCGTGGAAAGAGGAGACATCAGTGTCGAGAGAGTGGCCTCTACAGACAATATCGCTGATCCGCTTACTAAGCCCTTGCCAGGACCATTGTTTGACAAACATCGCGAAGCAATGGGATTACATAGTATGACTAGTTGGCTTTAGGGCAAGTGGGAGATTGAAAGAGTGGGTGCCCGGTTAGCCAACTTGTGGCTAAGGGCTTTTATGACTCTATGTAAAACAATCTTTTGTTTAATATAATTTACACTTTTATAATGGCATTGACTTTATCTTTCTTCATATTGTTATATTATGATATACTATTGTTGTTTTGATAAAGACCTTGAATATACTATAGTGTATGTAAGATGTGGTAGCACATGGGGATGGCTATCATGAAACATATCTTATAGTCACTGTATATTCTAAACTGTTTCTAGTCAATTGAGCCGTCCGCAAATAAGGATAAGGATCGCTCGAGATTGAGACTAGCATTTGTGATGCCGAGTACCACGTTTCATTGGTATGAAACATAGAAATGTTCAAAGCATGCAAATGGATATTCATATGATGAATGATCGAACTACCCTATTCGGACTTTCCAAGTGGTTATCACTTATCGAGTGGATAAAGTCCGCGGTTTTG
This sequence comes from Henckelia pumila, assembly GCF_033568475.1. NCBI lineage: Eukaryota > Viridiplantae > Streptophyta > Magnoliopsida > Lamiales > Gesneriaceae > Henckelia > Henckelia pumila. The sequence goes on along the minus strand of NC_133122.1, from coordinate 16,519,670 downwards.
GTTGTACACCATTAGTCCTTATTACTTGAAACATCATTGAGACTCTATATGTTAGTACTGTACTTTGACTCGTTTACCGACTCTATTGGGATCATCAGGTGTCGGGATTGGGTACAGTTACGACACATATAGGAGTCGATGCTTTGTTGTCAAGGATTCACCACATACTTGCGAGTGTGGATATCCTATGCGATCTGAGGAGATATTAGTGTGACGAATCTCTGGCCAAAGTACATGATGTGTTTTAGGTTACTTGGTGTTCCTAGTAACACATGTGATGTCACTAATAGATCTCCAAGATGTTATGCATAGTTATCGAATCTCGAACAACTCTCGATATACCAATGGTTGTTGATTCGATCGGGATATATGGATGAAGGGACCGTACTGTATGCTAACCAAAATCTACTGGTTCTTGCAGGCACTATCAGTAATACCTAGGGAATCATGAGGCGATGTTGCTAGGCGCTCTTACCATGATTCGATGGGTAAGTCGGAAATTGTTGTTCCGAGTCACAAGGAGTTGTGAGCCCACGGCTAGCTGTATTCCTGAACCATTGAGGGTTACACAAGTAATGGATTACTAAAACCCCGTAGAGATAGTTAAATTTAAAGAGTTAAATTTAATGAAAGAGAAGTTGGACTTCTTAACTAAAGGGAGTGAGATTTCCTAAAATGACATAGGGATGGGAATTTTTGGAAATCACTGAATTTGGATTCAGAAAAATTATCTTGACTCTAAGAGATGCAAAAATGGTTTCTGTGCACATTGATAAAATCAGTTTATCAATCGGAGTCACGATGAATTTTATATTAATTTCTATAGCAACAGGCTTGGCTTGTTGGGCTTAAGTTATGGATTGTGGGCTTTAAGAAGTTAGAGTCCTGATACAATTATAACTAGAAATTATCTATAAATATAATGCAGTGTTCGAAAATTCCATAAGATTTTCAGTCTTGCAATTTTCGAATTTCAGCCTATATTATTCAAGGGGATTTTCGAAATCCTCTGTCCCTTTTGGAGAAAATTCGGGTTGTGATTTTTGTGAAAAATTACAATCTGAATTAACAGATCATATCTGTTTATTCTCTACGCAAATTTCTGATTGATTTCTAGTGCAGTCAATCAGAGGGTTTTGTTTTCTATTCGTGGACCTGATTGAAGAAACGTTCATTCATCAGTTCCTGGGATATATAACAAGAGCAGATTAAATTCTGTTGGTGTCCATAATCTCGCTTCGAGATTTCAAGCTAAAATATTTAATAGTGATTATTTGTTTTACTTACACAAATTTAATCGTAAAGTTTTGATACCCAGATATGGAATCGTTCCATATTAATAAAATAAATTTTTTAAACTTTCGCTGCACCGGGTATCAATTCTAATTGATCTGAACACAATTTTCCAACACAACGCTCTCTTCTTATCGAGATTTTGGGATGTATTCTTATTCAGAGGAATCGCGCTATAGTCTGGACATCGAGACAGCTGAAGACGCTCGAGACTCAATGTCTGAATCTGGACTTCGAGCTCGCAGCGATCTTATTGATTTGGGGATCTGTTATCTATTTTCTTATGAAGAGATTTCCGTGATCTTTTCTATGATTAGGGAGTTGGAGTAATTGTTTTCACAGTTGGAGCTGATTTGGAGGCAGAAAAGAGGATTAGATTGTTTCAGATTTCTGACTGCGAATCTTTATCTGAGGAATTGTATGCAGCAGCTGATGTTTTGAGCTGTTCTTATTTTATCTACTATCTAACTTCGATTGACCGATTGTTGGAATCGGCTACCGTTTTCTGTACAGAATGACTTTCAGTCAAGACTAGAGGATTGATATCTTGTCAGAGGTAGTCAGATGTCATGTTTTTGCCGAAGTCTGTCAGTTTAGATAGAGATCTTTGAGGCACTCGTTCTTTCGGCAAGGACTTCGATGAGATTTTGTTGTCTGATTTCAACTTATTCAGTTCGATATCCTCAGAACGACGGACAGCCAGATCAGACGAGTCGAACTTTAGATTTTATGCCTTGAGTTGGAACCAGAGATGTTTCGTATTATGACTGAGCAGATGAGCATTTTGCCGACGAGAATGAGTCGACTTTTGATTGGCGGACTTGAAGGAGTATTTGAGAGACACAGTTCGCGTTGGAACCGTGTTTGATTTCGAGGACGAAATCTTTTCTAAGAGGGGGAGAATTGTAACGCCCCGATTTTATCTTAATTGACTTTATTTGAGATAATCGGAGATTCCAGAGTTCAAGAGCCGACTTGATTTTGATCAGGGTCCTTTTTGCAAATTTCGAATTTTTCAGGGACTAAAATGCAATTTTGGACTTAAATAGATATTTAAGCAAGTGTTGGCCTTCCTCTTCACTTCACCTTCTTCCCTACACGCCTCCTCCCCCATTGAAGACTCCCCAACGTGTTCTTGAGCTTCCAGATTTCTCCCCGAGCTCGATCCGTCCATTGGAATTTATTTTTGAAGGCAGATTAGCGATCACGGCTGTGAGAGCTTCGTTCTATCGTAAGTATTTCTCCGATCAGATTCGTTCTATTTTTGGGATGTCGTTAGAATCGATTGAGTTGCTAGTATGTTATTCTTGGCAGAGTTCTGATCGTTTATTCTCTGTCGGTTTCGAAATAGAGCGTCGTTCGGATTTGTTATGAATTTTGAAGGGATTTTCGAAAGTTGAGTTTTTATGATTTGTTGGAATTGGATTGTTATGGTTGAATATTGATTGATAAGAGTTGTTTGGATTGATATTATGTTGTCTGCGTTTTCGGTTTGATCAGAATACAGCCATTATGCCGCCGGTTTGAGTTTTGGATTGTCAATCGGTTTGTAGTGTTTGAGCCAAGTCTTCGATTGAGTTGTATTTTGATCTCGAGCCTTTATTACTTCTTTTGACAGATTCGTTTGAAGGTCGTTGAGTTGCGAGATTGCAAGAGTTGTATCGTTTTGAAGATTGTAGCCGGTATAGTATCGATTTCTTATTATCGACTGAGGAAGTTTGATTGATCTTGATTGAGGAATTGTTGTTGTTTCCAGATTGGAGCATCGACGTTTGAAAGAGGTATAAGTTGACTTAGACTGGAATGGAATATGTGACTCGAATCCGACTTGATTCGATTGTTCCGAAAAAATCACATACTTGCATGTTATTTGATTATTTAAGTTATTTGAGTTACGTTTTGCATTTCATTCATATTGAGCTAAGAATTCTTGATTTGAGCAGCGGGCAGGACGACCCTTTTATGGTAGACGTTTTGGGGATTATATTGTGAGTGGCCTGGGTGTAGCCGTTTCACCTAGTGCTAGCATACTCCTTATAGTCGCACCAAAATTTAGAGGATGGAGATACGTAGCACCACCTCGATCGGGAGAGTCGGTGAGTTGTTTACGTGATCTCATCCTCGGGATCCCCAAAAGCAAAAGCAGCAACTCTTTTGATTATCCGACTTGATAATCCCAGATTTTAAAGACATGCATTGCACTGTATGCATTTGAATTGAGTTTAGATATGAATTTGGAATTGATTGTCTTGTATATATATCATGTGTTGATATATTAATTGATATGCATGTTTGTCTCTTTTACTGGGGATTGTATTCTCACCGGATTATCCGGCTGTTGTCTTTGTTTGTATGTGTACTTGGCAACAGGTGGGGCAGGACCGAGTCAGAATAGACCTGGTTAACGTCAAGAGAAAGAGATAGAAGTGAGACTCGTTTAGAAGTCGAATCAGCATGTCAATCTAGTTTATGTTTTGCGAACATGTTTTGTCATTCAAACTTCTCGTTTTGTATTGTAAGCAAGAATCGATGTAGGTACTACCGAATCGAATGTTTTTCTTCCCTAAACTTTTCTTGTATTGTTATTGGCTTGTCAGATACTTTAAATGCAAATGTTTAGGTTTGGTTGGATTTCTTTTCGGCCCCTTGGATTTATGGGCGAGAGGAAGGCGCGGGCGCGCGGATGTTGGTGCGGGCGCGCTAACTCTTGGCGAGGTTAGGGCGCGGGCGCGCTGGTTTTGGCGAGGTGCCGGCGCGGGTGCGCGAACGTCTTTTTACAAAAAACAAAAAAAAAATTTATGTCATTAGTTGTTTAGAAACGAGGTGTCACGCCCCGAAACCGGGCCTAGTTGACATCGGCGTTGTTTAACATTTCGAATTGGAAAACAACAAGCCACGTAGTATAGATAACAGCCTTCAACTAGTCTTTTATATAACCAAATATATCTTTACAAAATAGAAAATACGACAATAGCGGAAGCGACAAAATAATAGAAAATAACTACTAATAAAACTTCAACTTGATCACCAACCCCAGAATGCATATTGTTCATCCTCTTCTAAATTTTCTTCGGTATCTGGGGAGGAAAGTAAGGGGGTGAGTGTTTTGGGAAACACTCAGCAAGTGGGGGCCGATCGAGCACGATAGACACCAAAAATATATTTACATGTACACATGTATATTTCATAATCTCGAAGCAAAATAAGCATGCTGAATTTGATCAAATACGAAGCAAATATTGCACTGTTAATTATCTCATTTTCCGTGGTTCTACTGATCAGTCCCCTATATGTTACTCCTCTAAGGGGAGAGGCCAAAGGAACGGTTATTATAACCCACCGCATCAGGGCCATATCAAATCAAATCAAATTATCGTAAATTCCTTAACCATTTCTAAATCGACTCTTAACAGTGCATCTCAAATATTTCCAAATAATTCTAACATGCTTCAAATAATATCACGAATAGCCAACAAATAATATATATCAAAGTGAAACGAATATTATCATGCCGATCGAATTTTCAAAAGTATACGTTATTTATTTTATGAAGCTTAACTCACACAAAAAATAAATATAAGTGTAAAAACTTATATCACACAAAAGAAAGGTAGAAGTCCACTTACCGTATTCGATTTCTAAAAAAATTGTGTAGGAGTAAAGATTATTGGAGAGCCTCGACTGGAGTAAAAATTCAAATAGATTCACGGCAACAATCTGCTCGATCTTAAGGAAATAAGCTTCTCAACTTTGGACAGAAAGTGCAACTCCTAGCTCGACTTAGGTGATGCCTCTTGAATTGAACCCAACCACTTTCTTCCTTAGATTGTTGTAGGTTACTTCTCGAACCTGGGCAGACCACAAAGCTTCAGAAATGAGCAAAAATTTGCTCTCAAAATGGACAGAAATTCCTTCAAAAATGGATAGAAAGTTTACTTCGAAACGATGTCGACTTTTTCCGAGTTTTCTGGAAACTTTGAAGATCAACACCGAGCAGAGATTTCTGAGCTTCAAACTCCTGCTATTGAGTTTCGAATTTAGGAAGGAGATAGGCTCAAAATTTGGACAGAAACATGATCTCAGATTTTTGCTTACTGGTTTTCGAAGATAGCCAAAATAATCCTTCCGATACGATGCCGACTTCTTTGAGGATTCTGAGCAGCAACTTAATCCTTTGAATTGCTCGATTCAATCGCTGCTATTGATCCGTAAAATGGTCCAGAAATCCGCTTCTTGAATCCTTGCTAACTCGACTGCAATTCGATGCTTAAAATGGCTGGAACTGGAGCTCGAAATGAACAGAAATGAACGGAACTCAAAGCTTGAAAAAAATGTTGTTGTTGTTCGAGTATGGAGTGTTGGAGGGATCGAAATTGGTGTGTTTCCCATCAGCTCAATCCATAATTTATAGGCTTCAAGTAGCTACTGAAAAGCCTCCCATGATCAGTTATTTAACCTCCATAATAATCATTTAATCACCATTACATGACTGTTACACTAGCTGTTAAAATTCTTCAGTTTCAGATTTGAAAAGTTCTCTGCCTTCACTCTTTAGGTTATGGTTCATGCCTTCACTCCTTCTGTTATGGCTCATCATTGCTTGCTTGGTGGCTGGGTTCTCACATCCCACCCTTCTTATTGAGAGTTTCGTCCTCGAAACTTGAGTCGTTCTGCTCTTCAAAAAGATATGGATATCGTTTCCGCATCTTTTCTTCGAGTTCCCATGTGGCTTCTCTTTCAGAATGATTAGACCACTGCACTTTAACGTATGGTATAATCCGTCTCCTTAGCACTTGGTCCTTTGTATCCACAATTCGAATAGGAACCTCTTCATACTTTAGTTCCTCATTTAGATTCCCTTCGATTATAAGGGGTGCACTTTCAAGGACATGACTTGGGTCTGGGATATACTTTCTTAGCTGAGACACGTGGAATACATTGTGAATTCTTGACATATCCGGTGGTAATGCCAATCTATATGCCAATGTTCCCACCTTGTCCAAAATCTCAAATGGTCCGACATATCTCGGGTTTAACTTCCCGTTTTTCCCGAACCGGATCACCCCTTTCATAGGTGAGACTTTAACATAAGCCTTTTCACCTATTTCAAATTCCAACGGTCGTCTCTTCATATCAGCCCAGCTCTTTTGTCGATCATGACCAACTTTGAGTCTTTCCTTGATGATAGACACTTTTTCTACTGTTGTTTGGACAAGTTCAGGCCCAGTGATGGCTTTCTCTCCAACTTCATCCCAATACAATGGTGAACGACACTTTCTCCCATACAAAGCTTCATACGGTGCCATTCCAATACTGCTGTGGTAACTATTATTGTAAGCGAACTCGATTAAAGGCAAGTGTTCACTCCAATTACCACTAAAGTCTAGGGCACAAGACCTCAACATATATTCCAAGGTTTGAATTGTTCTCTCTGTTTGGCCATCAGTTTGCGGATGGTAGGCTGTACTGAGAGTAACCTTGGTCCCCATTGCTTCTTGAAAACTTTTCCAGAATCGGGACACAAATCTCGGATCCCTATCTGACAAAATACTAGCAGGTACCCCATGTAATCTCACGATATTGTCCAAATATAGGGTAGCTAGCTTATCCAGGTTATAATTCATGCGAACCGGTAGGAAGTGCGCTGTCTTTGTTAGTCTATCCACAATTACCCATATCCCGTCATGGCTCTGTCTTGAATTGGGTAAACCGACAACAAAATCCATAGAAATGTGCTCCCATTTCCATTCTGGAATTTCCAGGGGCTGCAGTAATCCTCCAGGTCGTTGATGTTCGACTTTTACTTGCTAACAGACCTCGCATCTGGAAACAAACTCTGCAACATCCTTTTTCATTCCATTCCACCAAAAATTTCCTTTCAAATCCTTATACATTTTGGTACTGCCGGGATGAACTGAAAATTTTGATTTGTGTGCTTCAGACATTACTTCCTGACGAAGATTATCAATGTCAGGTACACACAATCGTCCTTTCATCCACATAACTCCATTTTGATCTATTTCAAGATTTGGTGTCTTTCCTTCTCCTGCTTGATCCCTGAGTTTTGCTAAAGAAGGATCTTGGTTTTGTTTCAACTTGACTGTTTCTCGAAGACATGGTTGTGCTGAGAGTGAGGCTAAGATCACCTTACCCATGTTCTTCCGACTTAGAGCATCGGCTACCTTGTTTTCTTTTCCAGGGTGGTAGCTTATTGTCAAGTCATAATCCTTCAATAGTTCAATCCACCGTCTCTGTCTCATATTCAACTCTTTTTGAGTAAACAAGTACTTGAGACTTTGATGATCAGTAAATATTTCACACTTTGCACCGTAAAGATAATGTCTCCAAATCTTTAGTGCAAAGACCACAGCGGCTAGTTCGAGGTCATGTGTGGGGTAGTTTTGCTCATACGGCTTTAGTTGTCTTGAAGCATAAGCAATTACCCTTCCATCTTGCATGAGTACACATCCCAATCCTCCCTTTGACGCATCGCTATAGATGGTGAAATCCTTGCCTTCAGCCGGTAGTGTCAATACTGGTGTAGATGCCAACTTTTTCTTCAAAATTTCAAAACTCTTTTCACACGTTTCATCCCAATTGAACTTAGAGTTCTTTCGTGTGAGTTTGGTGAGAGGTATAGCTATCGAGGAAAAACCTTCCACAAATTTTCGATAGTAACCAGCCAAACCTAGAAAGCTTCGAATTTCAGTTACCGTTTTTGGTCTAGGCCAATCCATAACTGCCTCCACTTTCTTGGGATCCACCGATACTCCGTCTTTGGATATTATATGGCCCAAGAATGCAACGCTCTATAGCCAAAATTCACACTTTTTGAATTTGGCATAGAGTTCTTTCTCTCTTAGAGTCTGGAGAGTAAGCCGGAGATGTTCTTTGTGATCTTCTTCACTTGGTGAATATACGAGAATGTCGTCAATAAACACCACCACAAACTTGTCAAGGAACGGCTTGAACACTCTATTCATGAGATACATGAATGCTGCTGGTGCATTGGTTAGCCCAAAAGGCAATACCATGAACTCGTAATGACCATACCTTGTCCGAAAGGCTGTTTTCGGAACGTCTTCTACTTTGACTTTCAATTGGTGATAGCCTGACCTTAGATCGAGCTTGGAAAAGACTGTAGCTCCTTTGAGTTGGTCAAACAAATCATCAATTCTTGGAAGGGGGTACTTGTTCTTGATTGTGATCTTATTGAGTTCTAGATAATCGATACACAACCTCATACTCCCATCTTTCTTCTTCACAAATAGAACCGGGGCTCCCCAAGGAGATGCGCTTGGTCGTATTTGCTTTTTATCCAACAATTCTTGCAGTTGCTCTTTTAATTCTTTCAATTCTGCTGGAGCCATTCGATATGGTGCTTTTGAGATAGGTGCAGCACCGGGTACTAGATTAATCTCAAATTCCACCTCGCGATCAGGAATTACTCCAGGGAGTTCTTCAGGGAACACATCCGAAAATTCTTGTACAACCGAAATCTTTTCTAATGCAAGAGTAACTTCTTCCTTTACCTCACCTACTACGGCTAGATATACTTCTTCTCCACTTTTCATAGCTTTTCAAGCTTGAGAAGCAGATAAAAGAGACTTCTGCTCCTTGGTTTTACCATGATAAATGACTTCGTCGAGGTTTGAAGTTCGCAGTTTGACATTCTTCATGCGACAATCAACTAATGCATGATTATTTGCTAGCCAATCCATCCCCAGAATGGCCTCAAATTCTACCATGTTTAGTTGAATCAGTTCAGCTTGAAATACGTGTTCACTAATACCAATTATGCAATCTCGGTGTACCCTATGAGTTTCAATTGCTTTACTAGTGGGAGTTGCTACCCTAAAAGGTTCCACAAGTATTTTAGGAATAAGTCCTAACTTCTTAGCAAATCTCTTAGATATAAACGAATGCATAGCACCACAATCAAACAACACATAAGCAGGAGATTGATTGATTAAAATGGTACCTGCCACAACATCGTTAGATTTTTCTGCCTCCTCTTGAGTTAGGGCAAACACACGTGCGTTAGGCTTATTCTACTTGTGATCCTTTGGTTTGTTAGATGTAGCATCTACATTTGATCTTGTCCCTCTGTTCAATGGTTCAGGACAATCAGCAATTCTGTGTCCAAGCTTCCCACAATTAAAGCATGCTCCAGACTTCTTCCGACATTCTCCAGGATGACGGGTATTGCAGGTAGGGCACATTTTGGCTTCTTGATAGTTGGAGCCGGTAAAAGTGTTCTTGGTTACTCCACTAGCCTGATTGGGTTTCTTGTATGGCTGCTTTCCTTGAGAATATTGGCCTGAGAGAGGCCTCTTATTCTTGTTTTCATCTTCTCTTCGATTGATGTCGGTCTCAGCTCGAATTGCTGCTCCCATTAGATCAGCAAAGCTTGTGGCTTGGTATACTGCTAACGCTGTCTGAATACGGCTGCTTAACCCTCGTTTGTAACGGTGCATCTTGAAAATATCATCCGCCATAATCGTAGGAGCATATGTCCCAAGTGAGTTGAATTTTGATGTGTATTCAACCACTGACATATCCGGAGCTTGGGTGAAATTTTCAAATTCACTCAATTTCTGCAGTTTAACTTCGGCTGGATAGTACTGTTTCAAGAACGTATCCTTAAATTGTTGCCATGTGATTGGACCAGCTGCTATCATAGGTGGTGAAACTGCCTCCCACCACTTGGCTGCTTTTTCTTCCAAGAAGGGTGTTACTACATCCACCTTAAACTCATCAGGGATTTCGAGTAGGCGGAGTTGAGTCTCGATATTCTTGAGCCAATATTGGCCAACCTCAGGATCTGGATCTCCTTTAAAGGTTTGGGCTCGATTCTTTCTCAATGACTCATAATGGTACTTCACCCCATGCACCAGTGGTACTGCCTGTGGTGGTGGATTGCCATTTATAGGCGGGTTTCCCAACCCTTGAAGGGTGTTAGCCACAATGGCTACTATAGCCGCCAAGTCAGCATGATTTAGGCCTAACCCTTGCGGCGGCGGAGGGTTCCCTTCATTGTTGTTGTTGCGGTTTCTATAGCATGGGTTACGATTGTTTCGTACTGGTCTCTCGTCCATGTCCTACATACGTAAAAGTTTCTAAGATTCTGATAGATTTATGGATTAGAAAAATATCTTAACAAGTTGAACACATAGGTAAACAAAAGACCATTCATTGAATTTCAGAATAACAACCGAATTGAACTAACAACTGATAGTTTTGGAATTGAAAGCAACAACTGAATTGGAAATAAGTGACAAGAAAACATAGCTGAATAAAAACTAATGCATCCATACTAATCTAAGTCTATAACTTCTCCATCCCCCAGAACATCGGCGGCCACCTCCTCAACCTCAATCTCTTCCGGATCCTCCTCAGGTTCCTCCTCGGAATCCTCTTCTTGCAGTTGATTCACGGCCTGGAGTAGAATGGCATTATGATTATTCAAGTTTGCCACTGTACCCTGCAATTGCTGGACTTAAGCTTCCAGCTGCTGGATGCGATCTCGCATCTGTTGACGACGCTGCCCATGTTCTGCACAAGACTACTGCCCCAACTGCTTCTCATACTCCACTTGTTTAGTCAAGTGGCTAACAACACTAGACAACTCTGCTATGGTGTCCTGTGCTGTCCCCAATCTGTCCTTGGTCTGCTTATGCTCTATCTCAGCTGCCTCCATTTTTCCTTTCGTTTTGTTATGCTCTTCCTCAGTCTTAATCACTTGGTTGCGCAAAGCTTCTTCACGAAAGTGATTAAGGTCCATGTCATCACGGAGATATATGTTATCCCCCCTTACTTGCTCTAACTCATAGAAGTACTTGTTGGCCCTCTTCTCCCATTCTCGTTGCTCACGCCTAGCAAGGACAACCTTAGCGCAAAGTCGAGTAATCTTATGCTTCTGGTTATCAATAACCAGTTGCTTCATGCGAAAGATGGAATGGGCACGGGTACGAGGAAAACTGGGCGCCATTTCCTGAAAGAAAACAAATGGAAAGGCAAGACTTAGAACAAAATATCAGAAATCAGCAAATACACAACACATGAACAGTTTGCACTAATTACAAACGAAACGGGACTGTTCGGAAAAATTTTCCAAAAAAAGAAAATTTTGAGATTTTTAATTGAGATGATAGTATCAATTGTGAGGATCGTGACACAATCGACGGAATTGGAATTCGAGTTTTTTTATAAAAAGTTATAAGCATTCTAAATCTTTCTTAACACGACAAAAACGCGATTTCGGAGGCCTAAACGAAGGAATTCGGCCAAAATATGAGTTACTTCACGACAAAATGTAATTTTGTGGTGTCTTTGATCTGTGAGATCGTTTCGGAGGGGACTACATTGGCCCTTTGGCCTACTATGAGAAAATGTCCAAAAATTTTCCTAAGGAATTCCCACCCGGATTATGAACCTGGCGGCTCTGATACCACAAAAATGTCACGCCCCGAAATCGGGCCTAGTTGACATCGGCGTTGTTTAACATTTCGAATTGAAAAATAACAAGCCACGTAGTATAGATAACAGCCTTCAACCAGTCTTTTACATAACCAAATATGTCTTTACAAAATAGGAAATACGACAATAGCGGAAGCGACAAAATAATAGAAAATAACTACTAATAAAACTTCAACTTGATCACCAACCCCAGAATGCATATTGTTCATCCTCTTCTAAATTTTCTTCGCTATCTGGGGAGGAAAGTAAGGGGGTGAGTGTTTTGGGAAACACTCAGCAAGTGGGGGCCGATCGAGCACGATAGACACCAAAAATATATTTACATGTACACATGTATATTTCATAATCTCGAAGCAAAATAAGCATGCTGAATTTGATCAAATACGAAGCAAATATTGCCCTGTTAATTATCTCATTTTCCGTGGTTCTACTGATCAGTCCCCTATATGTTACTCCTCTAAGGGGCGAGGCCAAAGGAACGGTTATTATAACCCACCGCATCAGGGCCATATCAAATCAAATCAAATTATCGGAAATTCCTTAACCATTTCTAAATCGACTCTTACCAGTGCATCTCAAATATTTTCAAATAATTCTAACATGCTTCAAATAATATCACGAATGGCCAACAAATAATATATATCAAAGTGAAACGAATATTATCATGCCGATCGTATTTTAAAAAGTATACGTTATTTATTTTATGAAGCTTAACTCACACACAAAATAAATTTAAGTGTAAAAACTTATATCACACAAAAGAAAGGTAGAAGCCCACTTACCATATTCGATTTCTAAAAAAATCGTGTAGGAGTAAAGATTATTGGAGAGGAGTAAAAATTCAAATAGATTCACGGCAACAATCTGCTCGATCTTAAGGAAATAAGCTTCTCAACTTTGGACAGAAAGTGCAACTCCTAGCTCGACTTAGGTGATGCCTCTTGAATTGAACCCAACCACTTTCTTCCTTAGATTATTGTAGGTTACTTCTCGAACCTGGGCAGACCACAAAGCTTCAGAAATGAGCAAAAACTTGCTCTCGAAATGGACAGAAATTTCTTCAAAAATGGATAGAAAGTTTACTTCGAAACGATGCCGACTTTTTCCGAGTTTTCTGGAAACTTTGAAGATCAACACCGAGCAGAGATTTCTGAGCTTCAAACTCCTGCTATTGAGTTTCGAATTTAGGAAGGAGATAGGCTCAAAATTTGGACAGAAACATGATCTCAGATTTTTGCTTACTGGTTTTCAAAGATAGCCAAAATAATCCTTCCGATACGATGCCGACTTCTTTGAGGATTCTGGGCAGCAACTTAATCCTTTGAATTGCTCGATTCAATCGCTGCTATTGATCCGTAAAATGGGCCAGAAATCTGCTTCTTGAATCCTTGCTAACTCGACTGCAATTTGATGCTTAAAATGGCTGGAACTGGAGCTCGAAATGAACAGAAATGAACGGAACTCAAAGCTTGAAAAAAATGTTGTTGCTGTTCGAGTATGGAGTGTTGGAGGGATCGAAATTGGTGTGTTTCCCATCAGCTCAATCCATAATTTATAGGCTTCAAGTAGCTACTGAAAAGCCTCCCACACTAGCTGTTAAAATTCTTCAGTTTCAGATTTGAAAAGTTCTCTGCCTTCACTCCTTCGGTTATGGTTCATGCCTTCACTCCTTCTGTTATGGCTCATCATTGCTTGCTTGGTGGCTGGGTTCTCACACGAAGTCTCACATAAACATACCCATTTTATCTTTTTCAAGTATTCTTTCCATCTCTGTTGGGAGTACCTGTACAATTCTGAAACCTCTATCATGATTGAGTGCTTCTTTTGCCAATATATCAACTGCTCGATTTTTTTCTCTATAAATGTGTATCACTTGTATATCCCAATTTCTATCCATCAATGATCTACATGAGCTTACCAAATTTAGTAGAGGAGAGATCGGTAACTTGTTATTATTTAAATACTTAGTTGCCAACTCTGAGTCCATCTGGAGTATGATCTTCTTGTAGCCCTTCTTCCAAGTTAATTCCAAACCTTTGTATGCCGCCCATAATTCATCTTCATCAATTGAGCATGATCCAATGTTGTGTGTGAACCCCAATATCCAATCTCCAAATTCATTCCTCAAAATTCCTCCACTACCTAATTTTTTTTCCTTGAGATAAACAACTTCCATCCACGTTGAGGGTGATCCATTGCCTTGGAGGTTGTATCCACCTGATAATTCTGTTCTCATATCCATATGTTACCCCAGACACGATTTTCTTGTGCATGAATGTTTTTTAACTTCGAAGTATTGATTTTTCAGCAATCTCAATTTGATACTCACATCTATCTTCTTTCCTCTAAACACATAGTCATTTCTCCATTTCCATAGCCACCAAATTGTAAGAGCAAACATAATATTCCAACTGGTGTATCGAAAATTCTTGCTTTTGATTGATATATTAGTTTTCAGCCAATCCTCAAATTTAATTATCTGATTTTCTTGTGCTTTTCTATTGGTTAACAATACACTCCATATGTGATTGGCTTCCTCACACGTGATTAGCTTCCTCACACTTGCAAAATATATGGTCGACATCTTCGGTAGCCCTGTAGCATTGAGTACAAATATCATCTCGAGTGAATCCTCTTTTTGCTCTTTCTGCATTACACATAATTTTCATGTGATAAATCATCCATAAGAAAGTCCTCATACGGTTTGGCACTTGCAATTTCCAAATATCATCCCAATATACCTCTTGTACTTGTTCATCAGATTTGTTAATCAACTCGTATGTTGATATATCTTATTGAAAATGTCCCTTTACTTGTTCTGCTTCAACAGATACAGTCTGTTGTATTCTCATCTTCCAACAATACATAAGCTGCTAACTTATTCTCCACATATTTGAGCAGAATACCTTCTAGCATTCGCCAATTCCAACCTTTTCCCATAATCTAGTAATCATTAACCTATTTGATTCTTTCCTCGCTTGAGATATCAATCAAAATGTTCATACATAAAGGTTCATCAAGCAGAAGAGAGTTTTTCTTCCATTTTTGGCTACTACTCTCTTGCCTTTTTCTAAGCTTTGGGTAGCCTTAGAGATTCCTTTCCAAGTGTTTGAGCATCCCTTAGCAGCTTTTATATTTATGAGATTAGTCTCATGACTCATATATTTACTTCTCAACACATTTGCACATAAACTATTATATTATCTTCTTCCATTAGCCTCCATCCTAGTTTGACCATGAATTCTAGGTTCATTTGGGACAAATTTCTGATCCCCAGTCCCCTTTCTCCTTGGGCTTAGTTACAATATCTTATCTAATCATATGACATTTTCTTTCTTCGTCTTTGCCTCCCCACAAAAACTTTCTTGTTAATTTTTCCATTTCCAAGCATATGCATTTCGGTAATAGAGTAGTTTGCATAATATAGATTGGGATAGCATTTAACACTGATTTAATGAGTACTTGCCTACCAGCAAGGTTGAGATACTTTGTCTTCCATCCTTCAAGTCTGCATTTCATTATCTCAATGAGAATATAAATTTTCTTTCACTCTTCCATGAATAGATGGGACTCCTAGGTATCTTCCAAGATCTTTTGTAAGTGGGATTCCAGAGATAACACAGGTGTTCAGCCACTTTTTGATCAACATTGTTCGACACAAATAGGAATGATTTCTGAAGATTAACTTTCTGACCCGATGCTATAAAAAAAATTTCCAAACATTCTGTGATGATCTGTAATTGTTGTACAAACGCCTCTACAAAGAGCACCATATCATCTACAAAAAAACAAGTTAGATAGCTTTGGTCCATTTCTTGATAATGTGATTGGTTTCCAAGATCCATTATTCACCGCTTGACAAATAATATGACCGAGTCTCTCCATACACATGACAAAGATGTAGGGTGATATAGAATCTCCTTGGCTGATCCCTCTCCCTAGTTTAAACCAGTCCATCTTTTCCCCATTCCATAATATTGCAAGCCTGCTAGTCTCAATGCATCCCATAATGTTGCGCACCCAAACCTCATTAAGACCAACATCTTTTAGTGTATCTCGAATAAATTCTCATGAAATTCGATCATAAGCTTTTTCCAAATCAATTTTGATAACCATAGATCATTTTGCACCTTTCTTTCTCTTGATCGAGTTTAAAACTTCTTGATAGATCAAAATGTTATCTGTTATCTGCCTATTTGGAACAAAGCTGCTCTGAAAAGGCCCAATAATATCGGTCATAATGTTTTTGAGGCGGATGGTCATTACTTTTGTTATGATCTTGTAGCTCACATTGAAAAGGCTTATTGGACCGAATTGATAGATGAACTCTGGGCTCGTCACTTTTGGAATCAGGGTCAGTAATGTATCATTGACACCTTCTGGTATAATGCCCGTGTCTAAGTACTTAAAGACAAGTGCACATAAGGATTTATTAACTAATGCCCACGAATGCTGATAAAAGGCTGCATGAAAACCATCCGGGCCCGGTGCTTTGAGAGGAGCCATATCAAAAAGTGATTTTTTGATTTCTTCCATTGAGAAGGGGCTGTTCATATACTGAGTTTTCAATTTGGATAATCTGGGGAATAAACCTCTTTGCATAGTAGATAAATCACATTGACTATCTTTCTGGAAAAGAGAAAGAAAATAATTTTGTGTCATTCTTTATCTTATATTTCTCGTTTGTCCATTCACCTCTATCATTTTTAAGATCTTCAATCCTATTTCTTCCTCTTCGAACAATGGTAGATGCATGATAGAATTTAGTGTTTCTATCTCCTGACTTAATCCACTCTTCCCTGAATTTTTGAAATCATAACAGCTCTTCTTGTTCCAAAACGAGATCAACCTCTCTTTGAAATTTAGTTTGTAGCTTAAACAATCCTTGATTTTGATATTGGCTTAGTCTTCTTTGAACTCCCTCAATCCTTGCCAACAACCTGTTTTTCTTGTATTGATGTTTCCAAAGATATCAATATTCCACTTTTTTAAAACCTTTGTCACCCTATCAATATTACTGCTCAGAGACCAGAGTTTGCTCTTCTTCCCATTATGTTATTAAATTCACCATGTGTAATCCAAGCTGCCTGAAATCTGAAAACTCCTTTAGTTTGAAAACTCCTTTTATCTTTAAGTTTGACGAGCAGTGGCTCATGATCTGATTGTAGAATAGGAAGGTGAATGACTTTGGCTTCAGGAAAAAGTTTCTTCCAATCTACATTACAGACACCTCTATCTAACCTTGCCCCTTTATAAGTGTTACTACTGAGACCTCTGATCCACGTGAATTTTGAACCAACATACCCCATGTCTATAAGATCTTGATTGAAAATCCATTCAGAGAAGCCAACATTTCTTCTGTGATTCATTTTTCTTATCTGACTTACCTCTTCATCAGAGATTACCGAATTATAATCTCCTATGGAACACCAAGGGCCATCTAAACAAAGATTACTGCATAGACAATGGATATAATATACCAATGCTCCGGTTGGCCTTCATTCACATGAAACAGTACAAATTGAGGATGAGTGTTTCAACTTAATAGTCTCTCTCCAAAAGATCCAAATATCACCATTGAACCCGACCGCTTTCACTCTAATCTAGTTGGCATACCCCATCTTCTTACAGATATCATCAGCATGGGATCCTGAAACACGAGGTTCGAGCAGGCCTAAAATCATCGGATTATGAATTTTGATCATGTTTTTAATAACTCTAAGAGTAGCTTTAGCTGCTGCACCTCGACAATTCCAAATCAAAATATTCATAGGAAAAACAGTTGTTAACCTTGGATTCTAACCATTGAAAGGAGAGCATTCATTGTCCATGGATTTGACTCCATGGTGTTTCCTTGACACTTTCATCTTCTGCAGTATCCATATCTTCCTGCATTACTACATCTTGTCCATTATCTAAATGAGGTGGATCTTGGTGATGTTCACTTACATCAGTACCCTCAAATAGAAAGTTATGTTTAATTATCCCATTCTCCGTCTTATTTTGGATCACTCTACGCTCAATTTGTTGACCCCCTTGTGATCCTAAAACTATCACGTGGTCCTCAGCAGCCGCTGCTTGTCTACTTTTCAGTTTTTCCTTTTTTTTTTTTTACCTTCCTTTTTCCTTGAAAATAGACGTTGTGTTTCCATGGTCTCCATGTCAGCTACTTGTTCATCTCTTTATAATTCGTTTGTACATTGGGCCTTTTACCTCTGTTCTCTAGTATTTTATTGTGGTTTCGTCCTTCAGTACTGCTTTCTGGTTCATCATTGATAAAATCCGCTTCTGTATTTTTTTCAACGTTCAAAACTTCAAATATGGATTGGTTCAATTTGAGATGAGATATTTGAACTTCACCCTCTGTTTTTGAGTCTACTTTTTTTTCCATAATTCATTATGCTTCTTTCCTTATTTTTCCAGTTTCTGCATGGATTACGCGTGACCATCATCCATGGCCTGGGTTAGTCTATGCTCCCCCTATTTCAATATCATTAGATCAAGTGGAACCCATATATTTTTATGTTGATGATCCAATGAACCTCTCCTTAAATTCCACCTGATAATTTTCTTTTTTCCCTTGGTATTTTGTGTCTCCTTTCACTTCTTTCTCTATGGAATCTCCTTGTTCTTCATCCATTTTTGTGATCGGGCATTCATCCCTATGGTGGCCATGTATACCACATTGGAAGCAGATTAAATAAAGTACTTCGTATTCTATTTTGATGACTGTACGCCTCAGTTGAAACTTAGCCAATAGTGGTTTTGTTATGTCCACTTCAATGCAAATTCTGGCAAATTTGCCTCTGGAGACTATGCTTGTTGCCTGATAGATTTTGATTGGTCTTCTAATTTTGCTCCCCACTATGGTCAAAATATTCTATTGGGAGACATGGGAATCTAACCCAAGCCAGTAGCTCTCTGTATTATCTTCAAATGGAATGAAATTTGGTGACCATTTTTTTGTAAGCAGGTAATGGTCCATGATAATCCACGGGCCTTCAAATTTTGCAAACTCGTAATCATCGACAGACGCAAACTTAACCAGGAAGTATTCATTCTCAATTTCTATCATAGCCTTTGGTCTCCATAGTGCTTTGATACGGCGAATCAGAAAATTATGTGAAAATTTATAAATTCTAATTTCTATATATGATAATGTATGAGTTTTTTTGTTCAATATTTGAATCTTATTGGATGTTATTACTATTCTTTAATTTCAATTAATTTTTTGATAGGATGTTATCATTGTTATTTAATTCCGATTTTCATATTTAATCAGAAAATTATGTGAAAATTTTCATAAATACTATACACAATAATGTACCGATTTTCAATTTAAAATTTGATAGGATGTTATCATTGTTATTTAATTCCGGTTAATTTTTTTGTGTCCATTATATATATATATATATATATATATGAACATTATCATAAATGATGTTTGATAATTTACTATTTTTTGTTTAAAATTTGAAATTTGATTGGACGTTGTCACTAATATTTATTACATTTAATTTTTTTTTTTGTCGCAAAAATTTTCATAGATTCTATACGTGATAAAGTACCAATTTCGGTTTAAAATTTGAACTTTGTTCGGAAGTTATCACAACTATTTTGATTTCAGTTAATTTTTTTTGTATGTATGTGTATGTGAATTTTCATAATTTTTATATACGATAATATATCAATTTATGTTCGAAATTTGAAATTTCATGATATGTTAAGTAAAAATTTCCATGATATACCGAAAAATTATTGATAACGATAGTGACAGCAACTATTAAAATTCAATTGACAAACGACATATTCAATAATTTTTTTCAAAAAAATTTATAGAATATTTTTTATTATCTAATTATATGACGTACCATGCATTTAAATTAGTATTTCATATGTAGATACTTATTAATTTTAATCCTTAATTGTATAAAATAACCTTCCCTGAAGTCCTAGTTTTTTTTTTTCAAACCAAAACAAATAATTTTATTAATCAACGAATTGAAAACAATCATCAAGAGTATGGTAATGAAAAGCATGTTATAATAATTAATAAAAAATGGTTATAAAAATAATGATCATGGAGCCAAAACAGACACTTCCTTTCCTCAAAAAACGAAGGCAAAAAGGTCATCGTCTGGACGAAACAATATTCTATTCTCAAATTATTTCATATTTTTTTTATACGGATCCGGCTGCACAAATTTTGTTCTCTAGCGAATTTTTTTTTTGAAGTAGTTTTCTAGCGAGTTTACAACTCCAAGAAAAAAATAGCATGATCGGAGGAGCGAATCATTGTTTTCTCGAGCGAGAATCCATATACATCACATGGAGAGGTTCTGCACTTACTTTTCATTCACTCTCTTGGCACTTTTGTCAACATGGGCGTCGACGAACCACGCCGTTGGGGCTTGGGAAACCGAATCCGCGAGGGATGCCGAGTTCTCGGGCTGGTTGAAATGGGTTCGGCGTAGGATCCACGCCCATCCCGAATTAGCTTTTGAAGAGCATTTAACGAGTCGATTGATCAGAACCGAGCTGGATTCGATGGGCGTTGAGTATGAGTGGCCTGTGGCGGAAACGGGGGTTTGGTCTCAGAGCAGACATGGATGCCCTGCCCATTCAGGTTTTGTTACTGTTTCATGCGTGTGAATGAGATAGTTCTCTTGTTAGATTTTTGATTGGTTGTTTCAAAGTTTCCCCTTTTCTTTTGTTAGTTTTCTGTGTATTGGTGATTCAAAAGCATCTGCTGTAGTAGAATTTAAACTGTTCATGGTTTATTTTTCCTCTGGAATTTAACAAAAAATTCGAAGACTATGAAATACGAGTTATCAAGAGCCGCATAGCTGCTGCTTCTAATGAGTTCTAATTTGAATCTCCTTTTAACTGTTAAGTTGATCTAAGATCTTAGGGAGTGTTGAATATTCTATGTTCGGTTTTTTTCATGTCATTGACACACTGTTTTTTTCCTACAAATGCATGTTATCCTGATCTTATTGTAAACATTTACCTCCATTAATCTACCAGTCTACAGATGCACCTTAAAAAGTATGTAGTACTGGTGCAGCTTCTAACATTTACCAAGATATTAAATTTGAAGGAATCGGTAGAATGGGAGCACAAGAGTAAGATCGACGGCAAAATGCATGCTTGTGGTCATGATGCTCATGTGACGATGCTGCTTGGTGCAGCTAAATTGCTACAAAACAGGCGTAATTCTTTGAAGGTAAACACCCGGGGTGAGGGGAGGGGGTGGCTAGCCGGGGCACCCCTTCCTCCTGAAATTTCATGTGGTTAAGTTTATCTTTGTATATAAACATACAGAGAAAATGTGATTTTTGCCCCATTTGTAAAATTCCCTGGGGTGGAATTATGGGCTTTTCTGCTATACTAAGCAGTTACATAAATGATGTAATTGACGGTTTGGACGTAAGCAGTTCGTGTTCTGATGTTTTACACTTGCACGGGTGATCTGAATTTCTGAGAGTTTGATGATTCTGTTTCTAAGGGCACTGTAAAATTAGTCTTCCAACCTGCGGAAGAAGGTCGTGCTGGCGCCTATTATATGATGAAGGATGGAGCTCTAGATGGAGTTGAAGCCATTTTTGGTTTACATGTCGATCCATACATGCGCACTGGTATGATCTCTTCAAAACCTGGTCCAATGCTTGCTGGATCAGGCCGGTTTTCGGCAACCATACAAGGAAAAGGTGGACACGCAGCAAGCCCTCATAACACTAAAGATTCAATTCTTGCTCTTTCTATGGTGATTCTTGCACTTCAACAAATTGTTTCAAGAGAGACTGATCCTCTAGAGGCCAGGGTGTGTGTATTTTCTGAATCATTTTGCATTATATCTATTTCTACTCTATGGTTCAATTGTGGGTTCCTAGATCTTGATTTAGAAGTTAAGAATGATTATTTCCATTTGCAACATTCCATAGGTTATATCTGTCGGATTTGTACAAGGGGGTGGAGCATTGAATGTAGTACCGGAGACTGTCGAATTTGGTGGCACTGTCAGATTCATGAATTCAGAAAGTTACTCTTACCTTAGACAAAGGATTAAAGAGGTATATATGTATGCATCACATTACTCATGTTTAAGTTGTTGACTTAGCATTCTTGGGCTCATTGCCTTATATATTCCTCATGATCAGACACAATAAACCGTTTTCATGTCGAATGCATACAGGTGATAGAAACTGAAGCAGCGGTGCACAAATGTACCGCCTTCGTCGACTTCATGGAGGAGAAACTAATACCATATCCCACAACCATCAACGATGCAGCCATGTATGAACACGCAAAAAGTGTTGGAGAGAATTTACTCGGGGAACAGAATGTGAAACTCCACGTCATGACTATGGGAGCTGAAGACTTCAGTTTCTATTCACAAAAGATGGCAGCGGCATTCTTCATGATCGGAGTCGGAAACGAGACCATGAAACCTATCAAAGGCTTGCACTCGCCACACTTTGTTCTGGATGAAGATGCACTTCCAGTTGGAGCTGCCGTGCATGCTGCAGTCGCGCTTGCGTATTTGGATGGAAGAAATGACAGATGACGGAGGTCGGAAGAGCATGGTCTCACATCAAAGATGAAGTTAGGATTTCCACGTGGTGGCAAGGACCATGTTCAGGGAAAAATCCAAGTTCATGAAGTTATAACATTTGCATTAGTTGTTTTGTCACCTATTTACTTCTTGAATTTAAATGTATATAAGTTTTAATCTTGTCTTCTCCTGTTATCAAAACCCGCATTATTTCACGAATTATTAGTTAGCGATTTATTCGATATAATAAAGGTGCGCGTAGTGATATGGATTCAAAATTTATGGATTTCGATTATGGTTTTATTATTTAGAATGGAACAAAAGATCACATCTTGAATTTGAATCTATATCTTGCTTAGGGCATTTGCATCCTTTCATGTTATAACACATGCCACATCATCAAAAACATGGGGTACTTATGTCACATGCTCATTATGTTAACATATCTCTTTCATCTAGATTCATTTTAACATTAACACTCATTATTTATAGGTCTCACTGTCCACTCATTCATTTTTATTATTATTTTATATTAAATAAATACATTTTCAATTTTATTGTAATCTTTAAATGATAAATATTTTTAAAAAATAATATAAATATAAAAAATAAGATGATGAAAATAGTAAAGAGTAAATTTTAGAAGTGATTTATGATATATATATATGATAATGTGTTGGAATGAATAAATTTATAGAAATGGATGATTATTTACATATAAATTTTTTATTTTTTTTTATTAAAGTAAACGTTAACTAGCCATTTCCATTTTAGGTAATTTTTTTAGTTAATTCAGAACTATTAATATAAATTAAAAAATATAAAAAATGATTTAATAATAACAAAATAACTTTTGAAACATTTAAAATTTAAAAAAATAAAAAGAGACGGAAAAAAAAATGACCATGTGTGGTGGGCCAGCTTTGTTTGCCCAGGCTCTCCCCATGCAAGCTCTAGTATGCAATTTTTTTTTTATTTTTTTTTTTTAAAAAAGGAAGTTAAATGAACGCGTTTAATATATGGAGGAGAGAATGGGTGTTATAACACACACTCATATTGGTTGAGTGTTATAACACCCACAAATGAACAATGTAGATGCTCTTATATACATGCTAGTAAAGTAATAGTGTAATACAAAGTAAAATGACACGCTGGTAATATAAAGTAAAATGAATTTAAAATGAAATAATTATTGGGTGAACTTGAAATTTATTTTAATTAACACGAAATACTATATAAATATTTATGTGTGGATTTGAGTCTAGTTTAACTTCTCTAAACAAAAAAATATGTGTGAATATATTTGAAATGCATAGATTTGAAATTCTTCAATTCAAAATTTCAAACACAACCTAAATGTGCACTTGAGGAGATGAATTTGAAATCTACGGATTTCAATTATGATTTTATTGTTTAATGACATATTTTAAATTCATATATTACTTATTTACATATTATTATTATTCAAAGTATAATGACTTTCAAATCGCACAATTATCAAGTGAACTTGAAATCCATTTTAATTACATGAAACACTGTATAAAAATGTAAGTGATAAATTTGAAGTTTATGATATTACTTCACTAATCAACAAGATTATAAGAATACATTTAAAATTTGTGATTTGAAATTATTCAATCCAAATTCCAAACACAACCTAAAATTAAACATTTCTAATTTAATATTCGTTTTATGAATTGCTAGGGTGGTACGCGAAATCTCAATCGTTCACGTAGATTGGTATAATAAAAATTCATATACATCGCAAGCTTCGAAATAATCTCCCTAAATATATATTTATAGTTTTTTTATTAAAAAAAACATCCAAATAATACAAATGTCATTGAGAAAAAATTATTTTTTTTTTGTTTGTGCTTATTTAGATAAACATATTTTTTGTTTGTATATATACAAACAAACGTATAAAGCCAATTTGAGTCAGCGCTATTTTTTAACAAGAAACACAAACGACTTTTGTATGTAAGAAATGGTTATGAATACTTTTTTACTTTTTAAATGATTGTGAAAGGTTAATTATTCTTTGATATCTTTCCATGTTTTGAAAGATTATAATATTGTGTTTTGTTTTTCTAGGATTGATATATATTTTAAACTAGAAATAGTTTTGATTTGAATTGAGATAATATAATATTCCTAAATTTAAAATATGATTGATTGGGTTAATTATTTTGTATGAGATATTATACACTTATCATAATATATCTTTATCTCCTAATTTAACTTATCTTTGTTTCCTTATCATTGTAAATTCAAGTTTGAATTAAGGAAACAAGATCAAGACTCTTTTTGAATATAAGTTTACACGCTTAAATAGAAGAAGATCGTAGAGATTCAGGCGGCTTGGAGAAAAACTAGAGAGAGCAGAAAAGAGAGATTTCAAGCCGTAGAAGAGAGAGTTAAGCGTACAAAATAAAAGAGAGAAGATAGAGCTTAAGTGTAGAAGACAAGGAACTCGACTTTCTGGAGTGCTTTCACGTTCAAGAGTCCTTGTCTATTTGTTGAAGTTATTTTCCGTAGATGTCGTGAAAAGTTTGAGAGCATGTTGATTGAAGATTGAAGATCGAAGATTGAAAGCTTTTTGCTCTCATGTTTTGGCATCTAAGGGCCAACTCTATTCTCTTGATTTTCTTGTCTACCTATAGTAGACTTTTAGGAGTTGCTTTATCTGTTTTTTTTTTATTTATTTTCTCACATGTTTTGAGAAAATTGATTTTTACAATAATTCACTAGTTTTAAGGTTTGTAAAACTCTTTGAATTATTTTTCTAGTGAAAGTTTTGCCCTGAGGCGCTGCAAGAGTATTTTATACTCTTGCTTAAATATTTGAGTCTGATTTGTTTGGTTGCTTATCTATTTTATTCATTGCTTTCAAAAATTCTGATGCATGTTAATCAAGGTGTTATTGAAGATGTTGTCAACACCTAGTGACAACATCTGAATCTGTTTTATGTGCAACCTTTTATTACTTTAGTACTTGTGCATATTTACTCTTGAGTATTTTTACTGTTGGTTTACTGTTGGTTTGCTGTTACTATTTACGTTTTAATATTTCCGCTGCATGTTGTGTATGATGTTGTCAACACCGAGTGACAACATCTAATTCTGATAATTTTTATGAACCATGATATCCCTTACAAGTGGTATCAGAGCCTACTCTTGATACACTAAGAGCTGATTCTGGATTATTTTTTCAAGAATATTATGGAGTCAACAACAGCAAACTCATTTTTCAAACCTCAAGAAGTCTTTGAATTGGATTTGGGAGATGACTCGTTGTCACTCATCACAAAGAAGTTCTGTGATTATCTGAAGAAGATGAGGGAGACAAAGAAGATCGATCAGAAACTCAAAGCTCCACTTTTTTCGGCTGCTAACAAAACTCTGAAAATAGGCGGGCATGATCAATCATCAAGGAAGTTTCCTGATCCTCAAAAGCCTCGACTTATGCTGGAAGGAGAGAAAGAGCCTACCGCAAAGAAGATTGACACGGTGTATTGTCATGAATGTCAAGGCTATGGTCATTATGCCATTGAATGTGCAAACAGGCTTCGAAAAGGGATGAAAACATCTTTGAGTGGTGAAGATTCTGAAAAAGATAAAGAACAGAATGAAGAAGAAAGTCACACATCCCTGACAGCTTTGATGGAAAGAAAGAAGCTGATGCAAATCAATCCTTTAGGTGTTGCCACATCTGGACGCAACATCTCCCAAAGGTCAGTATGTTTAAATTCATTTACTACTGATAATGTGAGTAATTCTGATGTAGGTGATGAAAGAATGTCTCTGGAAAATGTGCAAGTGCAATTTGAAGAGCTACATGCTGACTGAATTGAAAGGAATAAAACGAACACTTTTCTTTCAAGAAAAAATTCTGATTTGAAGGCTGATATATCAAGACTTGAAGTTATGCTGAGTAAGAAGAATCTGGAATTAAGCCAGGTTAAGGATGAACTCATGAAAGCTAAGGCTACATTGGCTAAATTCAATTAAAGCACAACCAAACTTGATTCTTTGCTCATGATGGGAAGAGATGGTAAGGCTGGACTAGGTTTTGAGAACAGTAAATTTGAGATTGGTGAAGGCTCAAAAGGGTCGGTGTTTGTCAAGGAAAGTAGCTGTTCAGAAAGATCAACCAAAAAGGTCATATCAACCGATCCTCCAAAACCAAAGCCACAACCTACTGCTCATGTAAATCCCAGAAGGAAAGGTAAGTATGTTTGTCATTACTGTCATAGATCTAGTCATATCAAACCATACTGTTTTAAGCTGCAGAAAGACTACAAATATAGATCTGCACCGAAGGTGTTGCCTAAGGTATTGCCAACACCTTTCCACAACATCTTCAGAAACAGATCTACTGTAAGACAGGTTTGGGTACCAAAAGTTTATATTCAATGTCATATGATTTATACTGCTTTGAGGACTAATATTTCAGGTGCTTGGTACTTTGATAGCGGTAGCTCACATCATATGACAGGTTTTAGAAAGTTTCTCACAGATTATGTTGAACAAAAGAGTGGGAAAGTGACTTATGAAGGAGGTTCAAAGGGAATTATCATAGGAAAAGGCACACTGGATGTTGCTGGTTTGCCTAAGCTTCGCAACGTGCTACATGTTGAAGGACTAACTGCAAATTTAATAAGCATTAGCCAGCTTTGTGATGACAACTTGCATGTGCAGTTTGATAAGAAATCATGCAAAGTGTTTGATAGTTCTAACATGTTTGTTATGACAGGTACGAGGTCATCTAATAATCGCTACCAATTTGGAGAAGAGATGGCTTGTACACATACAAAGATGGATGAATTTAACTTTTGGCATTTTGGCATCGGAAGTTGGGACATGAAAACTTCAAGAATTTGAAGAACTTAAGTAAGTTTGATGCTGTTAGAGGTATGCCTAATTTGAAATCTGGAATTCCAATTGTTTGTGAGGCATGTCGAAAAGAAGCAGGTCAGGGTGTCACACCAGATGTTGTCAACATCTGAAATAACACTCTGTCTTCAGCTTGTACATATGGACTCGATGGGTCCAATGGATGTGGAAAACTGTGGAGGTAAGAAATATTCTGTTGTTTGTGTAGATGATTTTTCACTATATACTTGGGTAAGATTTGTGAGAGGAAAATCAGATATATTTGATGTTTTTAAGAATTTGCTCACAAGGATTGTGAATCTTCACAACTTGAAGGTGACCAGAATTCGTACTGATTATGGTAAGGAGTTCAAAAACTCTTTTTTTGAGAATTTATGTGGTAAGAAAGGTATTTATCATGAATTTTTTGCTCTCAAAACCCCACAACAGAATGAATTTGTTGAAAATAAGAATATAACTTTGCAAGAGATGGCTAGAGTGATGTTAAGTTCTGAAAATATCTCAAAACATTTTTGGGCAGAAGCCTTAATCACAGCACGTCATATTTCAAATAGAGTATATTTGAGGAATGATTCTACTATGACTTCTTATGAAACTCTCATGGAAAAGAGGCCGAACCTTAAGTATTTTCATGTTTTTGGGTGTGTATGTTACGTTTTGAATGATATTGATCATTTTGCAAAGTTTGATGCTAAAAGGTTATTCTTCGGATATTCAAGCTTACATGATGTTTAACTTAAGAACTCGAACAATTTTTGAGTCTATTAATGTTATATTTGATGATTTTGCAGATCTAAAGAAGAAAATAGCTGAGGATGAAGTTGATGATATGCTGGATAAATCTGGAAATTCAGATGTTGACCAAGGAGTGTTGCCAATACCTCCGACAACACCTCCTGCTGAGATTCCAGAAACAAAAGTTGAAAAGCCTACTGATGAGAATAGTGATGAGAACAGTGAGGTAAACAAAGCTGGAAAGAATGTTCTAAGCAGAATTCAGAAGAATCGTCCAACCTCACAAGTAATTGGAGATGTGCATGGAGATATGCAAACCCGAAGGAAAAAAAATGTGGATTATCGAAAGATGGTTGTACTAATTTGCATGAGCTCCACGTTTTCACAGGTAAGATTTTCATGCTTTGTGTCAAACAGTGAACCCAAAAAGGTTGGGGCTGTATGGATTGTAGCAAGCACCACGTGCATGGTATGGAAGATTAACCAAATACTTGCTCAATCTTGGATTCAAAAGAGGTGAGATTGATAAGACATTGTTTGTGCAAAAGTCTCAAGGTAATATTCTTGTTTGCCAAGTTTATATGGATGACATAATCTTTTGTGCTTCTTGTGAAAAACTTGTTGATGAATTTGTGAAGTGCATGTCGTCTACTTTTGAGATGAGTATGGTTGGTGAATTGAATTATTTCTTGGGGTTGCAAGTGAAACAAATGCATGGTGGAATTTTTGTGTGTCTAATACAGTATGCTAAAAATCTTGTGAAAAAGTATTTGAATGAAAATTGTAAACATATGCGTACACTGATGAGGTCAAGTGAAAAATTGTTGAGGGAAGATGTTGCCGAAGGTGTTGACGACACCCTCTACAGAAGCATAATTGGAAGTATCTTGTTTTTTTTGTGCTACTGGGCTAGATATCATGTTTTGTTGTATGTTTGTGTACTGTGATAATTCAAGCATCATTGATATATGCAAAAATCCAGTATAACACTCTCGAACCAAACACATAGACATTTGACATCACTTCATTAGAGATTTGGTCGAGAAAAGAATGATCTGTATTGAGTTTATTAGAACGGATAACCAATTAGCTGATATTTTCACCAAAGCATTGGATTTCGAGAGATTTTCCAGTCTAAGGAAGTCTCTCAGTTTGTGTGCATTATAAACAGAACTGAGATGTTGTCTGGAGTGTTGCCAACACCCTGCGACAATACCTTATCATGCATGTGCATCTTTAGGATCATTAGGCATGTTGCATTCATGCATACACTCTGTTTTGTGAAGTGTTTGATACTTTGTAATCAT
Organism: Henckelia pumila; assembly: GCF_033568475.1. Classification (NCBI taxonomy): domain Eukaryota; kingdom Viridiplantae; phylum Streptophyta; class Magnoliopsida; order Lamiales; family Gesneriaceae; genus Henckelia; species Henckelia pumila. The sequence goes on along the minus strand of NC_133122.1, from coordinate 16,490,406 downwards.
TGACCAGTTTTCACTCAGGATTCTTTGCAAATTGTTTTACAGTTTAATGAGATTTAATTGAAGAAGAGTTCTGACTAAATCACGATGTAGTGGAGGGATGTTCGTGTATTCCATGATCCCGTCCCAAGTGAAAAGTGATTTCGCAAATTCAGAAACTCAAAATAACAAAAAAAAAAGGTTCACCATAATGAATTCAATCATCAAATTTGATTGAAAATCAGAAGCAAATGGAAAAAGCTACCTAAAGGGGTCCGCTGAAAATCGTTCCTTTAGTGTGCAGACTACCACTTCTGCAATAAGAATTTTATGAATGTCTGGAAATCAAAGTTTTTGAGAATCCTGAAGTGTTGCTGGAAGATGTTGCCAACATCGTGGATAACACCTCATTTGTCAACATATTTGTTTTTGCATGTGATTGCATTTTATTGCATTGTTACACTCTGTTTTTAGACATAATTAGGACATGCATATTTATTTTATGGTGAATATATCTTGCTGAGAAGTTTGAAGTTTGAAATAAGCAAAAGTTAGTGATTTGCCCAATCCACTAATATTTCAAATTGTTTTGTGATCGAAAGTGTTTTAGTGGAGTTAAATTCGATGTGGAGTTTCTTTATGGAAATTTTGTGAAAATCAATTGGCTTGATTTATTGCCTTAATTCGGAAATTTGTGGCCATTATGATTTTAAAATCCATTTTATCGTTGGCAATTGTTACTGTTAGGGAACATTAATTGCGACCGAGTGATTAAGAGGTGAAGGGTTTTTTTGTTTAGATTTGATCTTATCATCAGAATGTTTTATGGTCTTGTTATTTTTTGCTCACCCTCACCACATTATCACTTCTACAGAATTTTGTCGATCCTTGCATTATTGTCAAATTCTTCTCTTCTTATTCTAACTGTTCAAAATTTTATGGCAGAGAAGAATTTTGATTCACTGATATTCAAACAGAGATGGGCTACAAAGAAGATGTTGAGCCAGATGCTGACAACACCTCCGACAACATCTTAGAGGATGATTTTTTTTGAGATATTTGATGGTCATTGTTACTGTTGTTGATTCATCTTTGATGGTCATTTTTACTGCTGCTGATCCATCCCTTGCATTCTCTGATGAAGGCTCTGAGGAATCTACCTCAGAAGCATATGTTTCATCAGATGCTGCTGACATTCTTGCTGACATCTTAGAAGAGGAGTATTTGAATATTGTAGAATTTTTCAGAATTCGAAATTTGCTGGCTACTGTCACTGTTATTACACCTTTTTTTATGAAGTCAGTGTTGCTGTTTCTGCAAAAGATGTTTCAGCAGGTGTTGCTGACACCCCGGACAACACCTTGGATGAAGACTACCGAGTAAGCCAATCATATTCCTCTGTTTTTTTTTTCTGAGAATGCTGCAAACGATTGGAAACACTATGCCAATTGTGACTTCTTTGAGGACCACACCATTAATTTGAAAGCATATGGCGCACAAAGTCTGGTAAGGATTTTCCAACTCAGAAATATGTTTGCTACTGTGATATATGCTACTCTTTACTTTAGACTTATGGTCTTGGAATTATACTGAAATTTGACTAAAGCTGTGTCGAACCCTCTTTCGCAAAATTTGGGAAAATTCATGTGAGGGTTCATATTTTCGAGTTTAGTCCTACTGTGATTAATGGATTCTTTAACTCACCCGAGGTGGAAAAAGATGTGCAGCCTGCTCTTATAAGATAGCTTATGTTCTTTACAAGACTGCAATCAAGACTTGGACTCCGTCCACAAATTTCACGTTTGTCACCAAACAACAAACTGGTGTGATATTTGCTGTAGGAACTGGAGCAGCTTTGAACTTTGGAAAGCTTGTGTTTTACTACAGTTATGCAATATGCAAACTGTGGGTTGATATCTTACATGCTCATGTTTTCTTCTTTGATATTTGCTGTGCTAGTATCTCAATATTTTGAAAACCATGATGATGATCCTTTATCTGCTGTTGTTGAGGTACTGAATCTTGCACCAGCATTACTTAGAGGTAACATGAAATTGGACCTACCTTGGTCAGAAACAGGTGTTGCTGCAGATGTTGTGGCAGATGTTGCCAACACCTCCTCTATCACTGCCATATTTGTTCCTCCTACTTCAACAACTGGATTCTGTCATTATTCAATCCCAGATGCTGCATGTTGAACAGAAGATTTTACAAGCCAAAGAAGAAATTGCTTACTATAAAGCTCTTATGTCTTAATATCGAATTTTTCTTGGTGTAGGTACCTTTTTTGGACAAAAAAGGGGAGAAGATTTTGAATCTGGTGGCTCTAGCTCTGATGGAGAAGATAGTGACTCTGGTTCTGAAGGAGAAAAAGCTAGTTCTGGCGAAGAAAATGATAGATCATCACAGAGCATTAAGTTTAATTTTTTGTGGTTTATTTTGCTCTGCTCTGATTTGTCTTTATGTTTTTGCTCTGATCTGGTTCTAATCAATGTTAGCTTGTTTGATTATGACTCTCTGATTTGTTCTAAGTTTTTTTTTTGCCCTGACTTAAGTGTTGTGAGGAGATGTTGGGAACATGCTCGACAACATCTGTGCTTAGACTAAGGGGAAGAATGTATTTTCGTATTCAGGGAGAGAATTTCTATTCAGAGGAGTTGTGATGTGTACTGAATTGTTTAAATGTGTTTTGTGATTCACTTTTGAATAGGTATTAAGTATTTTCTGATATCGCTAAGTGTTGTGTTCAGATGTTGCCAACATCCTTGACAAACTCAGAATTGAAAGATCAAATTCAGGGGGGGAACTTATTTGAGAAGTTTGAACTCAGGGGAATTCTGAGAATTAATATTCAAGGGGAGTTGCTGAATTGGTTTTAGGTGTTTTGTCCAGAAAGGCAAAAAGGAAGAGATTGAAAGGTTAATTATTCCTTGATATCTTTCCATGTTTTGAAAGATTATAATATTATTTTTGCCTTTTTAGGATTTATAGTTAATATTGTGTTTCTTATCTATATGCTTGATATATTTTAAACTATGAATAATTTTGATTTGAATTGAGATAATATAATATTTCTAGATTTAAAATATGGTTGATTGGGTTAATTATTTTGTAGGAGATATTATACACTTATCATAATATATCTTTATCTTCTAATTTAACTTATCTTTGTTTCCTTATCATTGTAGATTCAAGTTTGAATTAAGGAAACAAGATCAAGACTCTTTTTGAAGATAAGTTTACACGCTTAAATAGAAGAAGATCGTAGAGATTCAGGCGGCTTGGAGAAAAACTAGAGAGAGCAAAAAAGAGAGATTTCAAGTCGTAGAAGAGGGAGTTAAGCGTACAAAATAAAAGAGAAAAGATAGAGCTTAAGTGTAGAAGACAAGGAACTCGACTTTCTGGAGTGCTTTCACGTTCAAGAGTCCTTGTCTATTTGTTGAAGTTATTTTCCGTAGATGTCGTGAAAAGTTTGAGAGCATGTTGATTGAAGATTGAAGATCGAAGATTGAAAGCTTTTTGCTTTCATGTTTTGGCATCTAAGGGTCAACTTTATTCTCTTGATTTTCTTGTCTACCTATAGTAGACTTTTAGGAGTTGGTTTATCTGTTTTGTTTATTTATTTTCTCACATGTTTTGAAAAAATTGATTTTTACAATAATTCACTAGTTTTAGGGTTTGTAAAACTCTTTGAATTATTTTTCTAGTGAAAGTTTTGCCCTGAGGCGCTGCAAGAGTATTTTATACTCTTGCTTAAATATTTGAGTCTGATTCGTTTGGTTGCTTATCTATTTTATTCATTGCTTTCAAAAATTATGATGCATGTTAATCAAGGTGTTATTAAAGATGTTATCAACACCTAGTGACAACATCTGAATCTGTTTTATGTGCAACATTTTATTACTTTAGTACTTGTGCATATTTACTCTTGAGTATTTTTACTGTTGGTTTACTGTTAGTTTGCTGTTACTATTCACGTTTTAATATTTCCGCTGCATGTTGTGTAGGATGTTGTCAACACCTAGTGACAACATCTGATTCTGATAATTTTTATGAACCATGATATCCCTTACAGATTGAAATATAATGGTATGTTATAACTTATATATATATATAATATTAAATTAAAAAATGCATAGATTTGAAATTCTTCAATTCAAAATTTCAAACACAACCTAAATGTGCACTTGAGGAGATGAATTTGAAATCTACTGATTTCAATTATGATTTTATTGTTTAATGACATATTTTAAATTCATATATTACTTATTTACATATTATTATTATTCAAATTATAATGACTTTCAAATCGCACAATTATCAAGTGAACTTGAAATCCATTTTAATTACATGAAACACTGTATAAAAATGTAAGTGATAAATTTGAAGTTTATGATATTACTTCACTTATCAACAAGATTATAAGAATACATTTAAAATTTGTGATTTGAAATTATTCAATCCAAATTCCAAATACAACCTAAAATTAAACATTTCTAAATTAATATTCGTTTTATGAATTGCTAGGGTGGTACGCAAAATCTCAATCGTTCACGTAGATTGGTATAATAAAAATTCATATACATAGCAAGCTTCGAAATAATCTCCCTAAATATATATTTATAGTTTTTTTATTGAAAAAAACATCCAAATAATACAAATGTCATTGAGAAAAAATTATTTTTTTTTTGTTTGTGCTTATTTAGATAAACATATTTTTTGCTTGTATATATACAAACAAACGTATAAAGCCAAGTTGAGTCAGCGCTATTTTTTAACAAGAAACACAAACGACTTTTGTATGTAAGAAATGGTTATGAATACTTTTTTTACTTTTTAAATGATTGAAATATAATGGTATGTTATAACTTATATATATAATATTAAATTAAAAATATGAAATATATTTAAGAAAAAAAGTAATGAAAAAATAAGATCTATAAATCTACAATTCATCAATTATACTGATATAAAAAAATTATGAATATATATTACTAAAATAATATCGTAATTGAAATAGAAGAATAGATGTGAAATGCAGAAAGTATGAGATAATATCTAAAAACAAATAAATTTAACATGCCCAAAATAAAATAATAATAAAAAATAACAACCCACCAAAAAAAAAACATATATACCGTAGACTTTTATCTAAAAGTTTATTACCTTTTTTTATATATAAATTTGGATATTATTAAAATAATAATACCTTTCATTTTAATTTATTGTTTGTAAACATAATTTCATCACAAAAATAAAAGTACTAATGGTTTATAGCTAATCATATGTTAAATGTCATATGGTACCATTTGATACAATAAATGGAAATTAGATGAGTTACAATTTTATTACATATTTCATGTTTGTCTCATTTTTTTATTAACTTAATTTAATCTCATGATCCTTGATATTATTGTATATAGGTTAGATGAAACATTGCTCCTAAATCCTAACCCATGTGAATATTATAGCTCGATTGGTTTGATACGATTGCAACTTTATGAATATAGTCATTTTCCCACAATAATTTGTTGTTAACAAAGAAATTTAAAACATTATATATATAATAATAAACATAATAATTCTACAAAATAAAAACATGCAAATCAACATATCATTTATTTCTGTAAATTATTCGTCCATATTTTATCGTATTTTTATAATACTTGTACACATACTTCATTCATATCATGCATAACATCAACCAATATCTATATATTTCGATGAGGTATCAAATTCGAATCCCGATCAATAAATCCCTCCCCGCTCAAAGAAAATAAATAATTGGTTTTTATTTTCCAAATCAATGACGATGACTTGAATATTTAAGAAAAAAAATTAGAACAAAAAATTGATTGATATGCAACAAAATTAATTAAATTCATAAATGCACAACAGTCAACACAACCCGATTGGATTATTTCATTTATTTAATGGCACTCTAGTCGTACGAGGCGCCGATTTCCACCGTTCGGGCCGCACATCCGATTCCAGGCCCGTGGAGACTTCGTCGAAGCCCGCCTCAGCAAACTCCTCCAAAATTGAACTATTTTTTGCTTTTTTGGGATACTCTGAACTATTCATGAGTTTACTCTGAACCTGTTTAGTATAATTATGCATAGGAGCTTATACGTATTGGATTCATCTATACGGGCAAAAATCTTGAGACCCATTTCGATTTTGGGATGTTCTTTGATTGCAGTGTTGGAAGATTCAATTTGTTTTGAGGTACGTTGACTCAATTTTTATTCATAACATGGAAAGTTGAGATCTTTTGTGTTGCTCCTGCCGTGTTTACTTGTTTTCGTATGTTTGACTTTTTATGTTATTTTTTATTTGGTTTTCATTTTTTTGAGATGACTATATAATTCAGATCTCTCCATTAGTATCTTGATTTTCATAGTTTGTTATCCTCTTGGCTGGTGAAAGGGGTTATTGGTTTGAAAGTTTTTGCATGTGATCAATGTAAAATCTACTACCATGGGAACTCTTATACTGCTTTAGTACTCAAGTACTTTAATGTGGCATTAATAAAACGATTGAATGATTAGAATAAAAAGCGTTCTTGACTATTGTAATTGCTTGATAAAGTACTGTTATATATGATGTTTGGAATGGAACAATTTTTTATTGGGATAATCATAAATGACCTGAGATTTCATCCAGATTGTTTAAGTTTGTTCTAGCCATATCATTCTGATTGTCGTGGAATTGTATCCGAGAACTTAAATATCTAGTATTCGATTTTATACTGTATATGGTATATCAAAATTTGTAGAAAATATGCGGATGGTAATGTGGTTCCCTATTTTATATAATGCTCATATGTCACAGTATGATCTCTCATTTTTCCACATAGTTTGAGCTAACGTTACACTTGAACAGAGAGATTGGCTTGGGTGGAGGGATATACACGAAACGTGTAATTTCAAAGATATTATGTGTAGTTGGAACCTATCATCGTTATTACTATAATGATGTGATCAGGTTGTAGTTTGAAATTTCATTTAGTTGAACCATTTGAAATTTCGGTTAGTTGAACCATCCAAATCACTCAATCTATTTAAATTCATGATTTCAAATGATTCCATCCAAACTCACCTAATATAATTGGTGATTTTTTTCCTTTGTGATATCCATCACATTGCCATTTCTCGTCACTGGACTGAAGATTTAGAAGAAGAATACTGTGGGCTTTTCTTCCTTTGTCTATGGGACCACTGAATGCAGCGTGTTGAATAGTAAGAAAATTAGTTGTGTGGGCCATCCTGCGGCGAAAGATCTGGCCTTATGCTTTTTTGCTTGGGACGGTCGCCGCTAGAGTCAGCAGAAAATAGTTATTTTTCATCTCCTGCTTCGCAAGGTAACCTTCCGACTCAAAAAGCCGATATCTGTCTATGCACTTGTTATAGGTACCGAGGACTTTTTCATCACCTGGAAATATATAGGTACCAAGGACTTATTCAAAAGTGGAGTTTTTCCAATCAAAACACTGAAAGGATGAGAATGTCATTGTGGCTCTCGAATGGGATTCTCTCACCCTCATAAACCTCCTATTTCTTTTCTTTTTTTATATTTGTTCCTTCTTATGTATGTTGCACATTGTAAGGTACCATATTCTTATCTCTGATTTTTCCTTCAGGTCATTCAGTAGATAATGCATCAACATCAAGTGTCCAACCCTCCCCCACCGTTAACCTCACTCGAGAATTCACACTTGCAGTTGAAACGCATTCTTATAAGGAGATTCGGAGCATATTTGACCAAGAAAGCTCTTTTAATCAAAATTTTGACGTAGAGAACTTGGAGTTCGAGGAACCTCTGCTTTTAGAACAAGTTATTCAACCAAGCCGTGAGATAATTCAGGATGCACTTTCACTTGTAGAATCCTATTCCCTTGCTCAGCTTGTGGCCACTTGTTTCGAACATAGTGAGAACACATCCCGTCTATACCTCCATCTCTACCAGAGAGTCCGCAAAGCTAAACATGTCTACACACCTATCCATAACCTTCTTGATGATCTTCCCCTAGAAGTTGACTTCGACTCCTATTCCCTCACCCATTCGCAATGCACATCGGCTTTCAACATTTTTCTCCAATTTGATGGCCACGAAAACCCTTTTGTTCCCCCTGAACCGCACAACTTCGACCATCTTCGTCAATCCTTTTCTCAGTTCACTAAAAAAGTTGACAAACGCTTGGAAAAGACACAATCAAGAGTCCATCTCAGACACCACTGCTCAAAAGGATCCTCCTTGTGTATTATAGCAGCTGGTGTTGGAGTGGCAGTGGCAGCTGTGGCAATAGCCACCCATGCTCTCGTTGCAATCGTTGCAAGCCCCATATGCCCGATAATTCTTCAGTCCGTAACGACTGGAAAGGAAGCGGTCCATCAAAAACAACTTAATACTGCAGCAAAGGTCGCTTATTTTATTCACAAGGAGCTTGACACTATTGACCGGCTCGTGGCTCTGTTGCATTCTGATGTTGAGAATGATAAGTTTCTTGTTCACCATGGTGTGGACCGGGGAATGGACAAGTATCTCATACAGGAAGTATTAAAGCAGCTTAGAAGAAACCGATCCAGTTTTGCCCAACGGCTTTTGTTTCTAGAGGAGCATCTGTTCCTCTGTTTTGCTTCAATAAATCGAGCCAGATCACTACTTCTCCAGGGGATACATGCACATGAAGATCTTTCTCCTGGCTGACTTTACATTATTTTCGTATTCCGAGTGCATCTGTTTAGTGAAGGACCAATTTGAGTAAGTAATATTGGCTAAAGATTCTTGATTTTTCTTCACGCATACACTTTCAAAGTCCCTTTTTCAAGGAATGAATTCTTAGTTATAGTTTAGATTGAAGGATTAAATTGGAGTGAAAAACAGTTATATCCCATGCATAGGATCCTTGTAGCTTTATTTCCGGTTGAAGATATCTTGGCATGCACAAATTGATCCCACACACACAGTCTTTGAGTAAGATTTGGTTGGAATTGAAAACAATAATTCATTATTTGACAGGAAAACGATGGAAGATCACAAGTGGCTCGCCTGGAACAACTGGTAGCTAAAGCTGTCCAAACCGGCCCGCTGCAATAAGGTTTCAGGGCTTGAAACTAGCTCGTCTCGTTTTGTTACTATTGTCATTGCGTCTTCAGTAAAGGAATAAATTTTTACAGACTCGGATGGGTTGATCCAAGGAATATGATGACATTGTATTTGCCATTTCTGACTTCAGCTTTCTTACCCTCTAGCCTTCAAACGAGTACGTCCCTATTTGTCGGTTTTACGTTAGTTCGTGAAACCATCTAAATAAATAAATAATCATCTGTTTGGCTGAGTTACTAATTTGTTTTATTCGTATTGATTTCAAAACAATACAATGATTTTCTGGTTGAGATTGCATGATGTGAGATTGATACTCTCTACTCAAGTGTTTGCATAATTCCAAGATTAGATTACATGATATACAACAACAAACGATTTAGCGGCTGCCACAAATTATAGATCTCATAAGCCAAACGCGAGATGATGCAATGATATTGAATTTTGATATTCGCACCAAACAGTTTCTTTGATGTTATAGGTGCAACTCATTGAATTTTATATAGATATGGACCGGTATAACAGAATATCCCGTGCACCCTTCTGAGTTCTGATAAACAACTGTAAAAAAAAAAAAATAGATCTGGATTATAAGGATCGTTTTGAACTTCATTTTTTATTTATTTTAAAGTAGGGATGTGGCTTATTGCACATGAATTTGTGTTAGAAATTGGTCTTTTCAGATATTTTAGAATTGAGATCCAAATAAATTATGGAGTTCAAAATTCGTATCAAGACTATATATGATGTGGTTTTCTATGAAAGCTAAATATAGCATGGGCTTTTATTTTAGGGGTGTGTAACAATTGGTCTGACTCGATTTTGCATAATTATGATTTGGTTTTTCGATCTATGATTTTTTAAATATCTAATATGAAAATCAAATCATTTAATTACAGTCTTGTTTGATTTTATAGTAACACACTCTGGTTTTTACGATTTATTTTGCGGTTTCAGAAACAAATTTAATTGATTATATGTATCATTCTATGGGGTGTAAATTTATAATTTAATTTAGTTTTATGTAAATTTTCAGTAAGTTTTACGAGTTTATAATTACAAAATTTGATAATTGAATTATCTTAATTAAGTTTACATTTTTTTTTTAGTAAAGTTAAGTTATTTAAAATTTATTTTTTTAGTTTTTCTAATACAAGCTCTATATGGATTTCGAAAAAGTACAAGCTATATATTGAATTATTTTAAAATATATATACAAATAGTTTTTGTAAATTTATAATTATTTATACAAATTTAATGAATAAAAAATATATAGAAATATACAATAATTTATATTTAATTATTAAAATTATATAATATTCTAAATATAAACAAAATATTTATTTTATTAAAATACGATTTAAGACAGTCGGTTTTGTTTAAATTCGATTCTAAGTTATAAAACTAAAATAAGGAATTCAGGGGTTTCTTGGGTTTTTTCGATTTAGACCATATTATGCACATCCGTACTTTATTTAGACATATTAAGCACATAATCTATATTTTTTTTCCCATATGATATGTACATTTAGGTAAAACTATTAAATAGAATTTAATAAGTTCATTTTACTTTATATATACATTTTTGCTCTTTTTTTTTTTTTAAAAAAAATAAACTAGTTAAAATTAAGTGCTTTGAACGTGTAGCTGATATTGGATTTGTAAATGATATACGGGTCGATACATTCATTATCTATCTAAAAATGTAAATAAAAGGTTAAATTTTTACAATTATGAATCTACAATTTTGGTCTTTTACTCTACACAAATTTATGTAAAAATAAATACATATAAAGATATAAATGTAAAAGTTAAATATTGGCTAGGACATAAAAGTAATATATTATATTACTTATCTATCTATACCAATTATAGAAGTATGAACCAAAGTCAAAATTTTTCATTGTGTATTTTCAACTTTGTGATTAGTACACTTGATAAATTCTATGAGAATACTTTTGTAAAATCAATTATTATGATAAGATTAAAATTGACAATGTGTGCATATTAGATAAGGTTTCAGTTTTAAAAAACATTGAAATACCAAACTACTTTACTTTTCATTTTCTTGTAGATAAAGTGAACATATTTTTTCACAAAAATTTTAATTAAATTAAATACTTATCCAGTTTCCTAAAATATTGAAACACCAAGATACTTTAGTTTTTATTTGCTTGTAGATGAAATGACATATTTTTCAACAAAAAATCTTATGTATTTTAATTTGCGTAAGGACATATTGAATTAAATAATTATATATGGGTTCATAAATATAACAAAATATCATATTTTTAAATGTTATTAATATATATATATATAATATAATAAATAAAGAACAAACCAACACACAAATATCATATATGTAAAAGTTAAAATTTAAAAAATTAAGTATTTTTCCTCCTAAAAACTATAATAATTATTTTATGAGATGATGTTATAATTAATAAAAAAATTTTTTTACAAGAGTTGGAGATGAATATCTTCAAATTTTTTTATCAAAACTATAAGATTGATATTATTTAAATATTATTCAAGTATGTAAATATATCTATGCTAATCAATATCTACTACGGGTTAGTTAATAAATCAAAAAATTCTATCTAGAAAAATTATGGATGATCTCACATTAAATTAAAGATCCTATAAAATTACATTGATGAAAATTTTTAATCAGATGAATAAATAAAAAAAAATATGCAACAAAACGATTGAGATAAAATATAGAATGTTAACATTTGTAATTAAACACATTCAAAATTCAAAAGTTTTAGCCATGAGAGCATTATAAGCAAAAAGAGATCAATAGATTTCGAAAAACGAGAAATAAAAAAGAAAAGAGGATGTCAAACAAATATATTGATCATTAACGATACTGACATACAAGTATTGAAGACGATAACATAACAGAATGCAGATGAGAATGATGAAATTATTGTTATTCTTTGTAAGTAAATATTTTTAGCATAAAAAAGAGACCTTCTGATTAAATAATAATGATAGAAAAATACAAATGATTGATGAAGATAATATCACAAAAATTGTTATTAAAGATGATGATAATAATGATTTTTTCATGGAGAATAAAAAAAACATATGAAAAATCGTTAAAGAGAAAAAAATTTAAAATAAAAAAATATTTGACACAATAATTTAAATTAATGTTTAGAATGCGTTATCTATAATAATTTTTTTCCATAAATCAATGGTAATCAACATATAATATAGAAGATTACAAAATCATATTTAATATAATTTCATTAACATATATCACTCATTAACAAATAAAGAATAAATCATACATACATGAGATAGAAAATAAGACGAATTCCTGGTTCGAAGCATGTCATAATTTCTCAAAATTAATAAAAAAATAAAAAAATAGATCGAGCTGTAATAATTACATAAGTTTCAATATCAATATTGTATTAATGTAAAATTACAATAAACGTAACACTTATATTTATAAGCTTACATGAATTATTGATAATGTCTTATTCTAATTCTTAATGTGGATGTAAAATAATCATGATCGTAAATAATACAAACATTAAAACTGCAAGTGTTATATTGTTCGAAAATATTGCAAATTTTTTATTTGAAGGGGGTGTATGCTACAGATTTAGAATCATAAGGGGCTTCTAGATAAAAAAAATTTCATATGGGGTTATCAGCAAACACGCGATTTCACAATGGTGATATATGGAATTTCCATTTTTTTTCAAAAAGTATATATAATATTACCATGAAAATCATTTATTAAATGTGCGTATATATCTTTTCATCTCAATTAATTTATTTAACAACGTTTATCGACAACAAAAGATGTTCACACGTGCATCGTACGTTGTAAGGCCCAGAAATATTAAACGAATAATTATGGGATTTGAGAATTTAATTCCATATTATGAGTTATTATTGAATTGAGAAGTTGAAGAAAGTATAGATTTAATTTTCGAGCCAAAAATATTTAATTTGAGAATTTACGGATTGTGAGAATTAAATTCTGAGAATTCTTAAATTAAAAGAATAAATATTCGATTTGAATATTTATGGAATATAAGATTAAATTCCATGTTTTGGGAATTAAAGAAGATTGATTTTGACAATGAAACCCGATCAGAGACTGATTTGAAAATATCGAAGTTTGAAGGGCTAAAATGCAAAAGGACGGGATTATTCTATTAATCCGAATTTATTTAATTTTAATCCGAGTATATTTAATTTGGGAATATTTAGAGTTTCGATTTTAATTCTAATATTCTTAAATTATTCTGGATTGAAATTGAATTAAAACGAAGGCCGAGGACTGAATTGAAATTAATGAAGACTTGAGGGACTAAATTGCAAATGATGCAATACATATCTGAATTTGAATTAGATAATCAGATTGTAAACGTGTAGGAAGCTTATTTTCTTCATAATTTTCAGAACAGAGGCCGAACCCTCTTCTTTTTCTTTAGATTTTGAAATTTCGAATCGCCGTAACTTCTGATCCGATCATCCGATTTTAATTCCAAAAAGTGTTCTGAAATCCTTGCGACAAGGACTTCGATTTGATGTAAGTCTTTTATTATCTCGGCATGTTTTAAGAATCAAGAATTGGCAGAGATCAGATTATGAGTTTATATTTGTGTTCTTGAGCTTGTATGCACTTCGATATCGAAACTGAATTGATGAACGACTATCGGTTGTGTTGATTATGAATTCCAGCATGTAAGTCGATGATTATAGCTGATGGTATGATTAGTATGATGAGATTATAGTGATATATCACACGGTCATGAAGTTAAAGAAGTTAGCTTCGAATTCGATATTTTATCGGTTACCGATTTTTAATCGCTACGCCGTCGATTCGTGTTTTGAGACCAGTTGATAGCTGATTATTGAGATGAGATGTTCTTTGAAATGTTATCGATGATATAGCATTGTTATTTCTCAATTTCAGACTTGTTTTGAAGATTAACGACGCATGACTCCGAATGAGAACTGAAGAAGAAGAAGTGGAAGTTTGAAATGGATTGAATGAAGATGTATTGATGAATTTGACTCGATTCTAAAATGAATGAATTGAACGAAGATTGATGTGAATGTTTTGAGGTTGTATCTCAGATTTGAAGAATTCGGAACAGAAGAACTACGAAGGTAAAAGTGGACTACTACTTGAATTGGATTAAAACTCGAGATGGTTTGTATCGAGTTCCCTAAATCACATAATTATTTGATTACTTGTTTTTATATGAATTCTTGAATGAGGCTATGATGTGAATGAATGCTATATCGATGTTATATGTTGCATTTATCTTGTGAGACTTGTTCTTTGATTTTGAAATGAACGGAAACGTTCGAATAGACGATTTGAGGAACTATATGTGTATGGCCTGGGTGATTGAGATAGCCTAACGTCTGATTTACATGTATGGTGGCTTCAAAGTCTAGAGAATCAAGATAAGTAGCCCCACCTCGATCGGGAGAGTCGGTGGTTTAGTTACGATATCTTCTTCTCGGGATCCCAACCGACGAAATGAGAGATTTCTTGAGAGAAGCCTATTTTTAATCATGCATTGTCTTTTATTTATATCATGAATTTGATATATAACTTGATTTGCATGTTAGTTGCTTTTACTTGGAAATATATTTCTCATCGGTGTTATCCGGCTGTTGTCGTATTTGTATGTGTGCATGACAACAGGTGGTTCAGGAACAGGGCAAAGACGGGCTTGACGAATCGAGACTTGAGAGATTAGAGTGATGATCCGGTGTAGATGTTTTTATGCTGTCAACCTTTGTTGGTTCAAGAACATTGATCTTGTAGTTGTTAGACTTGAACTTTTGGTCTAGAGATTCTACTACTTTGAGATGTATAACACTTGATCATGTTATGTTTTCTTTTGTAATGACATGTTGGATTTTATGTTATTACTTTGAGAATGCTTCTTAGAACTTGTTTGATGCTTCTTGGACTTGGTTGAGCATGTAATTGGACAAAAGACAACATTTGACAGCAGCTGAACTTCTGAGCAGCTCGTTTTATTTTTTTGGCCACTTGGCCTGCGCACGGGCGAGCTCCTGCCCGCGCTCGCGCGTAGGCCAAGCCAAGGGGCCGCTGCCCAACTGAGCTGCGCACGCGCGAGGGGTGACCCCGCGCGCGCAGGTCATGTTATAAAAAAAAAATTTGTTTTCTTTGTGGCTTTGATGCTTAGCCTTAATCCATGAACCTTGGATTATTATTTATTATGATTTGAGAGATTAAGAATCGGGTTGTCACAACAGGTGGTATCAGAGCGTAAGTTCTTGGACTGAGATAGAAACTGAGCGGGGTTGATTGAGTCACATGCATTTATAGTATTGCATGATTATGCATTACTCGATTTGATGATTCGATGATTTGATAAATTGCATGTGAGCATGATCTATATTTGAAATTCAACTGCCTGATTTATTGATTTGTAAATAGTTGAATTTTCTTATTGATGTTATTATATGATGCTTCGGGTGATGTAAGCACCCAGAATTGAATAGAACAGTATTCTTTGGGTGACGTAAGCACCCCAGACTGAACAAAATTGTATGGCCAGACTGAACAGAACTGTATTGCTCAGTTGAATGAGGTATCTCCGATTGAACAGATTAGTATATCAGCGAATGAATAGATGTTCTTGCAGGTAAAAGTTGGTTTGCAGAGCTGGATCAGTTGTGCAAATCTTTTGAATATACAGATGTATGTTGCATTAGATCGATTATATACCAACTTCAAGACCTAGAAACCAGCTGATAGCTTGTAACGAAGAAATTTTGACAGAATAGAGGTATATTGATTGTTGGTAAGTGCATAGAACAGAATTTTGTTTATAGTTCTTTGCCACAACAGATAGAAAGGAAAGAAAAATATACCCTCTAGAAGCTGAATATTTTGAATTTTGAGGAATGCCTTATTAGACTTTTCAAGCCTATTACGATTCCTTGAATTGTAAATAATAAAAAGCTCAAGATTGAGTGAATTATTTAATGGCTTGAATTCGAAGAATATGTTTGATTAACTGTTGACGATTGACATATTTTATGAAAGACATAGCCATGTCTAAGAGAATTGAAGCTGAATGATGAGTTAGGAGAATGAAATTGTAGACATGCAAGAGTATGTGAGATACACACAACTTTATCTACAATTTTTATTCCAGAACAGATATGAAGTGAATAATATGAAAGTAGTTCTTTAACTCTAGTAGACTGATACAGATGTGTTTGGGTCTGAAGGCAGAGTATGTTAGAGATTACTACACTCATTTTAGAGGGGGATATTCGAACAAGCAGTGTAGCAAATCAGATTCTGAGATAATTTGAATGATGAAGGGTTCCAGAAGTATACAGAGGATCAGAATGAAATTGCACCTGAGAATGAAATTGCAGGTAACAGATTTATTTTGTTTTAACCTGTTTATGTTATTGGTTCAAGATATATATAATAGCTGAAAGCTTATTATATTTCCACCTCTGTATCAGCAAAGAAACTTTGTGAATTGAGCTGAAGAATTGAACTACTGCTTCGAAGAAATAAGACTGAATCTAATTGAGTTAGTATTTGAGATATCTATTAGGTTGCATGATAGTTGATGATGCAATAACTATTACAGATTGTTAGGAAATTGATGATAAGAAATGATTGAATTAGATCAGCCAGAACATAATGTGCATATGAATAAGATGATATGATATGAGATCTAGAAGTAAGATGCTTTGATTTCGGTTTTATATATAATGCTTGATTATAGAAATATTCCGAAATCAGTATATTCAATGCATTAGATATGTTCAAGATCTAAATCAGCATTGATAGGTAAGCCAATGAATAGCGATTACAGATATGTTCCAGTAAGATTTTTGACTTTAGTTTAAGTTTTGAACTGGAATTCAATAGTGAATTGATGAATTGATGAATTTATGAATTACCGACTTGATGAGATTATGAACTGAATATTGCTCTTGAGGTTTAGAAGATAGATGATGATATGAAAATCAGTTATAGATGAGTTTTTTCTTTGATTATGCTGAATCGGATACATCAATTGGACATATAATTCTTGAAATGCTTGATTTCAAGTGGCTCTCCTTGTTTTGTTTATAGAGCCCGAGTGATTCACTCATTCTGAATTATGTGATGCAAGTGAGTTGTTTTCACTTTGCAGAGTTTGTTATCCAGAAGATTTGATTTTGGATGACCTTGATTGAGGGATTTTCTCAATCTTGATTTATTTCTTTTGATTTTGAGAATTATTGATCCTTTGATGATATTTCAGCGTATTTTAAGATTGTTGGCTCGTAACTGATAGAAGAATTTGAATATGATCCATGATTTTTGAGTTAGAGGATATGAATTGTCGGTATTTGGAGATCGAAATGAGGAATGAAATAGGCATCCGATGAATTGATTCCAGATTTCTGTGTATTCTGGTTTAAATATTCAGACGAATATATCACCAATCAGAATGATTTTCGATTGGAAGTAAGCCAGAACTGTTCAGAAGATGAAAGAAACACAAAAAGTAAACTGAAGCGATGAGAATTCAGTAAAGAATGCCAGATTGAGATATGAATTAAACCTTCAGATTAGAATGAATGAATTCTATTATGATTGATTATCTGATTGTGCTTGATATTTCCGAAAAGAAATATCAGCTTTTGCAGAAAATGCACAATAATGAATTTAAGATTCATCCAATAATTGTTTTATCAAAAAATAAAGCAAATAGAAGTAACAGAATTCGTACGTTTTCGAAGTTAAACGTACAGAGAGTTTCCGATGAATTTGAAAATCATTGACGAGATTAGTTCAGTGATAGTTTAGAAACTCCAGAAATTGAAATGAGATTATGATTTGAAAGAATATTTTGCGAAACTACCATGATGAAACAATATAGATGAGGTAAACAGGTGGTAGTTATGAACAGATTTATTGAAATTACTGTATACGATTATCTGTCTGTATGATCAAATCACTGAATTGTGATTAGATTCGTTGCAATAAGAACAGTAAGCCAAGAATTAATGTTTCAGATTGAAACATTGGGTTTACGATTAAATTGTAAGACAGATGATCAGACGACGTTGAGTACTTTTTGAGGTAAAGGTACAACATATTATCCTTGAATTAGATCAACAGCACTGAATACTTTGAAATTTGTGAATACATCATATTATACTCTGATTAATAGATAGTCTGAACAGACTAATCAGATTTTTAGAATACGTTGTATAAGATGTGATACAGATATGACTAGATAGCTGTGAAGTAGATAGAGATATGATGAAATTACAGGAATGAGTAAAATCTATTGTCCGGATTAAGACTTTAGATTTATTCGACATAATGTAGCATCGATTGATTGATTGATGTTCTGAGAGTTGGTTATATGTGATTGCATTATACCATTCTTCGATTGATGGATTATCTGAGTTGATTTTCCAGATGTTGAGAATATTCTCAGAACTTTAATACCTGATTTGGTATTATTTGACTTGATGGGTTGCCACTTGATGATTATAATTCCTGTAACAGCTATTGAGCCAATTTTAAGATAATTCTATAAGGATATGATGAAAGAAAATCCGATTTCTTTGTGTTGAAATGATACTACTGAAATATATGACATCAGATCAGACATGATTTGTCGATATCAGATCAGATTTGATTTAAGACACACAAAGATGATGAATATGAATCTGTACGAAGTGAGAACAGAGAAGAAGAAACATAATTAGTAATTGAATGATAGATATAACTTTGAAGCTGAAACTGATTAGTTAAGCGGAAAAGTTATTCTTGAAATATCATTTAATTCAGAATTGAGAAAGAGCAGAGGTTAATTTACAGATTCAGAATATGAAGTTGAATACTGATCTTGAAGCGATGAATAGAATGACAGTATAGACTTGATATATCTTCTATGCAGAGAATAAAATGATATAGAAAAAGAAACAAGTCGTCACTGAAATTGAATTTCACTGAATGAGATGTCAGACAGAATTGATGATTTTATTGAATGAATTATTCTTTTCAATTTGATATGAAGGATCAGATTGTTCCACGTATCTAGTATACGGAAGTGTCAGTTAGATTCTTCCCATGTAATTTAATAAGATGAGTTAGATATTGAAAAGATTCTGAGTTGAGTTGATTATTCGACAGATCCTTGATTTGGGAAAAAGACATCTCTGAAAGATTTCTTTTCAATTATTTAAAGTACAACTGAATAGATATCGAATACAAGAGACTAGAAGCAGATTCGAAAAAAGAATCTGATAAGAGATGAAGAGATGAGATACGAAGTTCAGAGCTATATGATTGAAGTGATAACTTCAGATAATTATTCAGTCAATTATATTGAATAGTTCGATTGAATGTGATTTCGAGGACGAAATCATTTCTTAAAGGGGAGGAATTGTAAGACCTAGAAATATTAAACGAATAATTATGGGATTTGAGAATTTAATTCCATATTATGAGTTATTATTGAATTGAGAAGTTGAAGAAAGTATAGATTTAATTTCCGAGCCAAAAATATTTAATTTGATAATTTACGGATTGTGAGAATTAAATTCTGAGAATTCATAAATTAAAAGAATAAATATTCGATTTGAATATTTATGAAATTTATAATTAAATTCCATGTTTCGGAAATTAAAGAAGATTTATTTTGACAATGAAACCCGATCAGAGACTGATTTGAAAATATCGAATTTGAAGGGCTAAAATGCAAAAGGCCGGGATTATTCTATTAATCTGAATTTATTTAATTTTAATCCGAGTATATTTAATTTGGGAATATTTAGAGTTTCGATTTTAATTCTAATATTCTTAAATTATTTTGGATTGAAATTAAATTAAAACGAAGGCCGAGGACTGAATTGCAATTAATGAAGACTTGAGGGACTAAATTGCAAATGATGCAATACATATCTGAATTTGAATTAGATAATCAGATTGTAAACGTGTAGGAAGCTTATTTTCTTCAGAATTTTCAGAACAGAGGTCGAACCCTCTTCCTTTTCTTTATATTTTGAAATTTCGAATCGTCGTAACTTCTGATCCGATCGTCCAATTTTAATTCCAAACTGAATCGAGAATTGGCAGAGATCAGATTATGAGTTTATATTTGTGTTCTTGAGCTTGTATGCACTTCGATATCGAAACTGAATTGATGAACGGCTATCGGTTGTGTTGATTATGAATTCCAGCATGTAAGTCGATGATTATAGCTGATGGTATGATTAGTATGATGATATTATAGTGATATATCACACGGTCATGAAGTTAAAGAAGTTAGCTTCGAATTTGATATTTTGTCGGTTACCGATTTTTAATCGCTACGCCGTCGATTCGTGTTTTGAGACCAGTTTGATAGCTGATTATTGAGATGAGATGTTCTTTGAAATGTTATCGATGATATAACATTGTTATTTCTCAATTTCAGACTTGTTTTGAATATTAACGACGCATGACTCCGAATGAGAACCGAAGAAGAAGAAGTGGAAGTTTGAAATGGATTGAATGAAGATGTATTGATGAATTTGACTCGATTCTGAAATGAATGAATTGAACGAAGCTTGATGTGAATGTTTTGAGGTTGTATCTCAGATTTGAAGAATTCAGAATAGAAGAACTACGAAGGTAAAAGTGGACTACTACTTGAATGAGATTAAAACTCGAGATGGTTTGTATCGAGTTCCCTAAATCACATACTTATTTGATTACTTGTTTTTATATGAATTCTTGAATGAGGCTATGATGTGAATGAATGCTATATCGATGTTATATATTGCATTAATCTTGTGAGACTTGTTCTTTGATTTTGAAATGAACGAAAACGTTCGAATAGACGATTTGAGGAACTATATGTGTATGGCCTGGGTGGTTGAGATAGCCTAGCGTCTGATTTACATGTATGGTGGCTTCAAAGTCTAGAGAAGCAAGATAAGTAGCCCCACCTCAATCGGGAGAGTCGGTGGTTTAGTTACAATATCTTTTTCTCGTGATCCCAACCGACGAAATGAGAGATTTCTTGAGAGAAGCCTATTTTTAATCATGCATTGTCTTTTATTTATATCATGAATTTGATATATAACTTGATTTGCATGTTAGTTGCTTTTACTGGGAAATATCATTCTCACCGGAGTTATCCGGCTGTTGTCGTGTTTGTATGTGTGCATGACAACAGGTGGTTCAGGAACATGGCAAAGACGGGCTTGACGAATCGAGACTTGAGAGATTAGAGTGATGATCCGGTGTAGATGTTTTTATGCTGTCAACCTTTGTTGGTTCAAGAACATTGATCTTGTAGTTGTTAGACTTGAACTTTTGGTCTAGAGATTCTACTACTTTGAGATGTATAACACTTGATCATGTTATGCTTTCTTTTGTAATGACATGTTGGATTTTATGTTATTACTTTGAGAATGCTTCTTAGAACTTGTTTGATGCTTCTTGGACTTGGTTGAGCATGTAATTGGACAAAAAACAGCATTTGACAGCAGCTGAACTTCTGAGCAGCTCGTTTTATTTTTCTGGCCACTTGGCCTGCGCACGGGCGAGCTCCTTCCCGCGCTCGCGCGCAGGCCAAGCCAAGGTGCCGCTGCCTAACTGAGCTGCGCACGCGCGAGGGGTGACCCCGCGCGCGCGCAGGCCATGTTTTAAAAAAAAAAAAAAAATTTCTTTGTGGCTTTGATGCTTAGCCTTAATCCATGAACCTTGGATTATTATTTATTATGATTTGAGAGATTAAGAACCGGGTCGTCACATACGTGACTTTTACTAGCTAGTTAATGAAAATATGAGAATAATACTCCCCCAATTCAGAATCCTGAATTCAGAATTTTTTTTATGCCTAAAATGTTAATTTTATTGAAACATAAGCAGGATTGACCTGTTTCGCAAATTTCTGTTTCACAAATAAAAATTCGCAAGACGTTCTCACAAGATACCTATTTTTTTATGTAATCATTATCATATTGAACCATGAAATAATCTTAAATATTATCTTATCATGTAAAAAAATTAATTACTTAATAGATAAAATAATATATATAATTCAATAATTAAAGGGTGGATAATCAAAAGTCGCAAATTAATATTTTACTAAGTTATCAGTGGAAACAATTTAGTATATGTATTTGGATGGATTACGAGTGTAAGCGAGTCGAGCCGAGTCGGATATCATACTATTGGAGCTCGAGCTCGACTTGTATTTGTCTACTCAAACTCGACTCGTGTATATTTTGAGTTACTCGAGCTCGAAAAATAAATATATATATATAAATAAATAAATAATATATATAATATTATATGCATTATATATATATATATATATATATATATATATATATTATCGAGTAGCTCGCGAGCTACTCGAACACACATATTTAATACCCAAGCTCAAGTTTGGTCAAACTGAGATCGAGTCGAATTTTGAACGAGCCGCTCATGAGCTATTAATTCAAGCTATTAACGTTTTTTTTAAGCTTAATAATAATAACGATTCATAGCTAAAGTTAGACTATTTATCGACAATATATTTTATTAATTAATTATTACCTATTAATTATACTATACTTTAAGTGATTTTGGAAAATGATGGGTCGGTTTAAAATTATCCTGATCACCAAAATGTGGAAGACCAACCAATTAATTATTACCTATTATTCTATTAATTATACTATACTTAAGTGATTTTGGAAAATGATGGGTCGGTTTAAAATTATCCTGATCACCAAAATGTGGAAGACCAACCATCAATTGACGA
Organism: Henckelia pumila; assembly: GCF_033568475.1. Lineage (NCBI taxonomy): Eukaryota > Viridiplantae > Streptophyta > Magnoliopsida > Lamiales > Gesneriaceae > Henckelia > Henckelia pumila. The sequence goes on along the minus strand of NC_133122.1, from coordinate 16,467,532 downwards.
TGTTGAGAATTAAAAGTTAGTGTACCAAATTAAATGTAAATTAATTGTCTAAAACAAAAAAAATTAGATAAATTAATGGACTAAAAAACTTATTTTCATCAAAACATATCAAAAACGCAAGATTAAATAGAAATTTTTTAGTAAATTTAGTTGGAATACGATGTGTTGGTTTGAAACTATATGGAATCCCAACGAAAAAAGATCAATCTTCAATGAACAATATTGAAAATTGAATTAAAAACATCAATGACACAAAAATAAATACAATTGAGATTTTTTTTTCATTCTCGTATATATAATAATATAATATTAGATTGGATTTAAGCATTTAAGGAATTACATGTAAGCCTCGAAGATTTTATTGTCCTCTCATGCACACTCGTTCCTCAATTACTTGATCTTCCCCTAATCCAAATATAAGACCATTAGATTGTGATACATTGTTCTTGCCTCTTAATTGCGCTATATATATATAGATATATATATATATATATATATATATATATATATAATATGCATACATCCAAAAATTTTGACCGAATTGCTCACGAGCTATTAATTCAAGCTATTAACGTTTTTTAAGCTTAATAATAATAACGATTCATAGCTAAAGTTAGACTATTTATCGACAATATATTTTATTAATTAATTATTACCTATTAATTATACTATACTTTAAGTGATTTTGGAAAATGATGGGTCGGTTTAAAATTATCCCGATCACCAAAATGTGGAAGACCAACCAATTAATTATTACCTATTATTCTATTAATTATACTATACTTAAGTGAATTTGGAAAATGATGGGTCGGTTTAAAATTATCCTGATCACCAAAATGTGGAAGACCAACCATCAATTGACGATGTTGAAAATTAAAAGTTAGTGTACCAAACTAAATGTTGAAAAATTAATTGTCTAAAACAAAAAATTAGATAAATTAATGGACTAAAAAACTTATTTTCATCGAAACATATAAAAAACGCAAGATTAAATACAAATTTTTTAGTAAATTTAGTTGGAATACGATGTGTTGGTTTGAAACTATATGGAATCCCAACGAAAAAAGATCAATCTTCAATGAACAATATTGAAAATTTAATTAAAAACATCAATGACACAAAAATAAATACAATTGAGATTTTTTTTTTCATTCTCGTATATATAATAATATAATATTAGATTGGATTTAAGCATTTAAGGAATTAAAATAATTTTTGGATGCCATGCTGAACCCCAAATAATGGTAGGGTGGTAGTGTATATAACCCTATCACATAATACTAAAAAAGCAACCTAAAAAAACCCGAAGCAAGTAAAAGAATATATTAAAAATTTACCTGTTCCAGCCAAATTCGCCTGTTAATCAACACCACACACTCCAAGTCCTTCAAAATCTATCCTCATAGATTTTGATGTGATTATTTAGATTGATTTCGCTAGTATGCTTAATTCATTCTGATTATTAGGTTAGGTTTGATTCTAGAAACTATGCAACAAGCATAGGCCATATCAACAAGATTTTCCTCTGGATACAATATTCAAAATTTTGATGTGATTATTTTGGTTTGATTTCGCTAGTATGTTTCATTCTGATTATTACGTTAGATTTTATTCCAGAAACGAGCATAGACCATATCGGCAAGATTTTTTTTCTTTGGATCCAATATTCAAAATTTGGATGCGATTATTTAGGTTTGATTTCTCTAGTATTTTTCATTCTGATTATTAGGTTAGATTTGATTCCAGAAACGAGCATAGGCCATATCAGCAAGATTTTCCTCTCGATACAATATTCAAGATTTTGATAGATTTAGAAATTTATATTAAATATAGTCTCACAATTTCAAATAGCTTTGAATATGTTTTCGCTGGATGTGATGAGATATGCCCAAGACTTTCGTCATTTTAACCTCATATTGTCCATTTCTCCTAAGGATAAACGGCGTCTGGCCGAGTGAGATGGAACACTACTCAAGATATGGGAATTGGCTTCTTTTACCTTTATCGTGATTTACCATCCAAGATCTATGGTTAGATAATCCCACTGTGCTACTGCGAGTTTTCTCACCCTTATAATGTTGATATATAACGATTCTTTTACTTATGTCAATAGATTTTGATCTTGGAATTTGATGATATCATAGCTTTTGCATGCATGTTGTTCGAGTTTTAATAGATTGTTTCATGCTTTTAAATTTTTTTGTACCTTCAACTTACTGGCACTGCTTTCCATGATGTATTGGAAAATTAATTATAGTGATAATAACAATAACTATTAAAATTCAATTGACAAACAATGTATTCAATAGAGTTTTTCAAATTTTATAGAATATTTTTTTATAACCTAATTACTAGGTAGGGACACATCAATTGTTGAAGTGTTTACCCAGGTTGATAATAGTATATTAGGGATGGAATGCAATATATATTCGTCAAATCTTCATTATATTAATGTATATTTCAATTATCGATTTCAAATTGGACTATTTGAATTAAACAAGTTAAAGAATGTTTTGCATCTAAAAATTTAAACAAATGAGTTTTTAAAATTTAACAGGGCGAATTTTCCCCGCGGGTCCGGGTACCTGCGGGAAAAATCCGAAACAGGGCGGGTTTGGAGAAGTATTTTTGGGTTCGGGTTTGGAGATTTTTAAAAATCTCCAAAACATATTGGGGCGGGTATGGGGATGCTATCCCCATCCCCGTACCCGCTTCGATAATAATAATAATAATAATAATAATAATAATAATAATAATATACAAATATTTTAATTATAAAATTTTATTAAATCTAAAATTTTATTAAAAAATTAAATTATAAGTATTATTATTATTATTATTTCATTTATATATTTTTTTATAAATTATATATAATAAATCCGTTTATGATAGCGTAGTTTTTTATAAATAAAAATATTATTCATATTACGTTCACATATAAAGTAATTATATTAGTCTAAATATATATTATTTATTTATTTTGTTAAATTTAGAAACAATATATAATCTTAATAAATTTTTGATACATAGTATTTTCTTTAAAATAATAATTTTAATTTATAGAAATATTTTGTATTTAAAATATAAAATATTTATATTGATTTTAAAAGTTAATATTATAATAAAAAATTTAACCCAAAATATTTTAGACATTTTATTATAAAATTGAATAAGATTTTTTATATTCTTATATAATAAAATTTACTAATTCTTATATATATATTTTTGGGTATGAGTATGGGGATGGGGACATAGTCCCCGCGGAAATGGGTACTGAAAATCCCCGATAAGAATTAATGGGGATCAGAGCAAGTATGAGGATCGGGCTTGAATTCGGGGACGGGGATGGGGAAGGCATCCCCGTCCCCGACCCGCCCCATTGCCATCCCTACCACTCCTCTTAAAATTGATAGAGCTACACCTTTTGAGTTTATGATCAAATAAGGAAATGAAATGCAAATCCATTAATTTAGTGGATGGAGGTAATTATCATACCAACATCCAAACCATAAGGCATAGAATAGAGAATGACTCATTTAATTTAAATACACCTCTACGAGAAAATGAAGGTACAATTTATAACCTTTATAAAGTTGCACTAAAATCAAGTTCTTCTTTATAATTGAAAGCATCATAAAAAAACTATTTGTTCTTTGAAAGATCACCTTTCACAAGATAAAAATCAATATAATGATATAGCGCACACCAACAACTGTAATGCATGGTTTAGAGAAGGCCGTTCAAATGTGTTGTATATAAAAATCACCTTTTCTTTCGTTCTTGCACTTCCAACAACATGACAACCAAACAACTTCTTTGCAAATTGTTAAACAAGTTGACTAACAGCCCCGGAAGCCGCTGAAATGAACACGGTGTCACCTTTTTTGGGAGAGAAAACCTCACAAAAACCACAATAAACAGTGTTGCCCGGCATGCCTGAAGTAAAAGATCCGAATATCGAACAAGTAGAAATTAACCACGGAAGAAATTATAGTCAAACCACTATGTTGAATACTAAATTCTATGTGCATGAAAGCAAGTGACACAATGTGCAACGTAGCTGAACATTTTTTGAGTTTAGCCTGAACAGTTAAATTCATTCTTTGTTGTACTTCCTCTATCATGCTACTATATTCATCAGTGGAGGTGTCAACTTTCTTTTTTGCATCCTTAACTTTAATTTGCAACAAGCTTTACTTATCTATATAGTCAGTAGTTTTCAATGCTCCAACCAAGTTCATGAGTTCAAGTAATCAAGGCAACAAATATTACACGAAACGTTGTGGCGTCGACAGGAATGCATACCAAGGATTCCGATGTTATAAGACATGGGTACAGCTGTATGCAGAAATTTTAAAAGTTTCTCCGCGGATTTGATGAGGTTGTACTCCTCCCATCCAGTTTTGTCCCAAACAAGGTCACCCTTCTTGGCACACTGGTGTGTAGGGGATCATTACTCTTCCTATATATATATATAAATTTTCAGCTGCCCAACCAATGATGCCCAACTCATCTCCGACAACTAAAACACGGTAGTGAGTTTTAGTGATACGAATTTTTTTTAAAAAAAACAACTAAAACCCGGTAGTGGGTTTTAGTGGTAGAGTTGGGCAAAATGGTTGGACAGCTGAAAATTACTATATATATATATATATATATATGAAATCACACGGAAGTTAAACGTATGTATATAACGTGAAACCTAGATAATAATGGTAGGGTGGTAGTGTATATAACCCTATCTCTTTACTCAAACATATGCGAACATTTGATTTTTATTTTCAGAGAATATCACGCGGTGTGTGCAAGGGATCATTACTCTATATATATATATATATATGTATATAACGTGAAAACCTAGATAATAATGGTAGGGTGGTAGTGTATATAACCCTATCTCAAAGTACTAAAAAAGCAACCTAAAAAAACCCGAAGCAGGTAAAAGAATATATTAAAAATTTACCTATTCCAGCCAAATTCGCCTGTTAATCAACACCACACACTCCAAATCCTTCAAAATCTATCCTCATAGATTTTGATGTGATTATTTAGGTTTGATTTTGCTAGTATGTTTCATTCTGATTATTAGGTTAGGTTTGATTCCAGAAACTATGCAACGAGCATAGGCCATATCAGCAAGATTTTCCTTTGGATACAATATTCAAGATTTTGATGTGATTATTTAGGTTTGATTTCGCTAGTATGTTTCAATCTGATTTTTACATTAGGTTTGATTCAAGAAACGAGCATAGGCCATATCAGCAAGATTTTTCTTTGGATCCAATATTCAAAATTTGGATGTGATTATTTAGGTTTGATTCCGCTAGTATGTTTCATTCTGATTATTAGGTTAGGTTTGATTCCATAAACTATGCAACGAGCATAGGACATATCAGCAAGATTTTCCTCTAGATTACAATATTCAAGATTTTGATGTGATTATTTAGGTTTGATTTCGCTAGTATTTTTATTCTGATTATTAGGTTAGATTTGATTCCAGAAACGAGCATAGGCCATATCAGCAAGATTTTCCTCTGGATCCAATATTCAAGATTTTGATAGATTTAGAAATTTATATTAAATATAGTCTCACAATTTCAAATAGCTTTGCATATGTTTTCGCTGGATTTGATGAGATATGCCCAAGACTTTCGTCATTTTAACCTCATATTGTCCATTTGTCCTTAGGATAAACGACGTCTGCCCGAGTGAGATGGAATAGTACTCAAGATATGGGAATTGGCTTCTTTTACCATTATCGTGATTTACCATCCAAGATCTATGGTTATATAATCCCACTGTGCTACTGCGAGTTTTGTCACCCTTATAATGTTGATATATAGCGATTCTTTTACTCATGTCAATAGATTTTGATATTGGAATTTGATGATATCATAGCTTTCGCATGCATGTTGTTCGAGTTTTAATAGATTGTTTCATGCTTTTAAATTTTCTTGTACCTTCAACTTACTGGCACTGCTTTCCATGATGTATTGAAAAATTAATGATAGTGATAATAACAACAACTATTAAAATTCAATTGACAAACAATGTATTCAATAATGTTTTTCAAATTTTATAGAATATTTTTTTATAATAGAATTACTAGGTTGGGACACATCAATTGTTGAAGTGTTTACCAAGGTTGATAGTAGTGTATTAGGGAAGGAATGCAATATATATTCGTCAAATCTTCATTATATTCATGTATATTTCAATTATCGATTTCAAATTGGCCTATTTGAATTAAACAAGTTAAAGAATGTTTTGCATCTAAAAATTTAAACAAATGAGTTTTTTAAATTTAACAGGGAGAACAAAGGTCATGGTTCCTTTTGAAATCAATCACTTCTTAGAGATGGCAATTTTTCCCACGGGGGGTTCGGGTTCCCGCGGGAAAAATCCGAAACAGGGCGGCTTTGGAGAAGTATTTTCAGGTATGAGTTCGGGTTTTGAGATTTTTAAAAATCCCCGAAACATATTGGGGCGGGGATGGGTGTATGGCCCGAAATTAATTGATTTAATCCGGAAATTAATTAATTTTAATCCGAGTATATTTAATTTGAGAATATTTAGATTTTGATTTAAATTCTAATATTCTTAAATTATTTAGGATTGAAATTGAATTAAAAAGATTTGCCGAGGACTGATTTACAAATAGTGAAGATTTTAGGGGCCAAAGTGCAAATAATGGAAAATTGCATGGACACTTGGCTTTTAATTGTGCATTAACATGTATATTGTATTTTGATTTAGCAAAGTTTCAGCAGAATACACGAGAGAGGAAGAGGGAAGGAAGCTCAACCTATTTTTTGAATTTCAATCTTTCATAGTACTAAAAAAGCAACCTAAAAAAACCCGAAGCAAGTAAAAGAATATATTAAAAATTTACCTGTTCCAGCCAAATTCGCCTGTTAATCAACACCACACACTCCAAATCCTTCAAAATCTATCCTCATAGATTTTGATGTGATGATTTAGGTTTGATTTCGCTAGTATGTTTCATTCTGATTATTAGGTTAGGTTTGATTCCAAAAACTATGCAACGTGCATAGGCCATATCAGCAAGATTTTCCTCTAGATACAATATTCAAGTTTTTGATGTGATTATTTAGGTTTGATTTCTCTAGTATGTTTCATTCTGATTATTACGTTAGGTTTGATTCCAGAAACGAGCATAGGTCATATCAACAAGATTTTTCTCTGGATCCAATATTCAAAATTTGGATGTGATTATTTAGGTTTGATTTCGCTAGTATGTTTTATTCTGATTATTAGGTTAGATTTGATTCCAGAAACGAGCATAGGTCATATCAGCAAGATTTTCTCTAGATCCAATATTCAAGTTGATAGATTTAGAAATTTATATTAAATATAGTCTCACAATTTCAAATAGCTTTGCATATGTTTTCGCTGGATGTGATGAGATATTCCCAAGACTTTCTTCATTTTAACCTCATATTGTCCATTTGTCCTTAGGATAAATGGCGTCTGACCGAGTGAGATTGAACAATACTCAAGATATGGGAATTGACTTCTTTTACCTTCATCGTGATTTACCATCCAAGATCTATGGTTAGGTAATCCCATTGTGCTACTGCGAGTTTTGTCACCCTTATAATGTTGATATATAGCAATTCTTTTACTCATGTCAATAGATTTTGATCTTGGAATTTGATGGTATCATAGCTTTAATAGATTGTTTCATGCTTTTAAATTTTCTTGTACCTTCAACTTACTTGCACTGCTTTCCATGATGTATTGGAAAATTAATGATAGTGATAATAACAGCAATTATTAAAATTCAATTGACAAACAATGTCATCAATAAAGTTTTTCAAATTTTATAGAATATTTTTTTATTATATAATTACTAGTTAGGGACACATCAATTGTTGAAGTGTTTACCCAAGTTGATGGTAGTTCATTAGGGAGGGAATGCAATATATATTCGTCAAATCTTCATTATATTCATGTATATTTTAATTATCGATTTCAAATTGGCCTATTTGAATTAAACAAGTTAAAGAATGTTTTGCATCTAAAAAAAAACAAATGAGTTTTTAAAATTTAACAGGGAGAACAAAGGTCATGGTTCCTTTTGAAATCAATCACTTCTTAGGGATGACAAATATCCCCGCGGGAAAAATCCGAAACATGGCGGGTTTGGAGAAGTATTTTTGGGTATGGGTTCGAGTTTGGAGATTTTTAAAAATCCCCAAAACATATTGGGGTGGGTATGGGGATGCTATCCTCATCCCCGTACCCGCTTCGATATTAATAATAATAATAATAATAATAATAATAATAATAATAATAATAATAATAATAATAACAATATACAAATATATTAATTATCAAATTTTATTAAATCTAAAATATTTTTAAAAAATTAAAATTAAAAGTATTATTATTATTATTATTATTTTATTTATATATATTTTTATACATTATATATAATACATTTGTTTATGATAGCGTAGATTTTTATAACATAAAAATATTATTTAAATCTCATTCAAATTACGTTCACATATAAAGTATTTATATTGGTCTAAATATATATATATATATATATATATATATATATATAATATATATATATATATATATATATTATTTATTTATTTTGATAAATTTAGAAACAATATATAATCTTAATAAATTTTGATACATAGTACTTTCTTTAAAATAATAATTTTAATTTATAGAAATATTATGTATTTAAAATATTTATATTAATTTTAAAAGTTAATATTATAATAAAAAATTTGACCAAAAATATTTTAGATATTTTATTATAAAATTGAATAAGAATTTTTATATTCTTATATAATAAAATTTACTAATTCATATATATATACATATATATATATATATATATATATTTATTTATTTTCGGGTATGAGTATGAGTATGAGGACTTGGTCCTCGGAGGAATGGGTACAAAGAAATCCTCGATAAGAATTAATGGGGATCGGGGCAGGTATGAGGATCGGGCTTGAAATCGGGGACGGGGATGGGGAAGGCATCCCCGTCCCCGACCCGCCCCATTGTCATCCCTACCACTCCACTTAAAATTGATAGAGCTACACTTTTTGAGTTTCTGATAAAATAAGAAAATGAAATGCGAATCCATTAATTTAGTGGATGGAGGTAATTATCATACCAGCATCCAAAACATAAGGCACATAATAGAGAATGACTAATTTAATTTAAATACACCTCTACGAGAAAATGAAGGTTATAACTTTTATAAAGTTGCATTAAAATCAGGTTCTTCTTTACAAATGAAAACATCATCAAAACAAAATTTTGTTCTTTGAGAGAACACCTTACACAAGATAAAAATCAATTTAATGATATAGCGCACACCAAGAACTGTAATGCATGGGTTTAGAGAAGGCCGTTCAAATGTGTTGTAGAAAAAAATCACCCTTTCTTTGGTTCTTGCACTTCCAACAACATGGCAACCATACAACTTCTTTGCAAATTGTTCAAAAAGTTGACTAACAGCCCCGGAAGCCGCTGAAATGAACACGGTGTCACCTTTTTTGGGAGAGCAAACCTCACAATAACCACAATAAGCAGTGTTGTCCGGCATGAAGATCCGAATATCGAACAAATAGAAATTAACCATGGAAGAAATTATAGTCAAACCACTATGTTGAATACTAAATTCTATGTGCACGAAAACAAGTTACACAATGTGCAACGTAGCTGAACATTTTTTGAGTTTAGCCTGAACAGTTAAATTCATTCTTTGTTGTACTTCCTCTATCATGCTACTATATTCATCAGTGGAGGTATCAACTTTTTTTTTTGCATCCTTAACTTTAATTTGTAACAAGCTTTACTTACCTATGTAGTCGGTAGTTTTCAGTGCTCCAAACAAGTTCATGAGTTCAAGTACTCAAGGCAACACATATTACACGAAACATTGTGGCATCAACGGGAATGCATACCAAGGATTCCGGTGTTATAAGATAGAGGTGCAGCTTTATGCAGAAATTTTAAAAGTTTCTTCGCAAATTTGATGAGGTTGTACTCCTTCCAGCCAGTTTTGCCCCAAACAAGGCCACCCTTCTTGGCACACTGGTGTGCTGGGAATCATTACTTTATATATATATATATATATATATATATATATATAATCACACGAAATTTAAACGTATGTATATAACGTTAAAACCTAGATAATAATGGTAGGGTGGTAGTGTATATAACCATATCTCATAGTACTAAAAAAGCAACCTAAAAAAACCCGAAGCAAGTAAAAGAATTTATTAAAAATTTACCTGTTCCAGCCAAATTCGCTTGTTAATCAACACCACACACTCCAAATCCTTCAAAATCTATCCACATAGATTTTGATGTGATTATTTAGGTTTGATTTCGCTAGTATGTTTCATTCTGATTATTAAGTTATGTTTGATTCCAGAAACTATGCAACGAGCATAGGCCATATCAGCAAGATTTTCCTCTGGATACAATATTCGAGATTTTGATGTGATTATTTAGGTTTGATTTCGCTAGTATGTTTCAATATTGTAACGCCCGAAATTATTTAATTTTGATCCGAGAATATTTAATTTGGGAATATTTGGAGTTTTGATTTAAATTCTAATATTCTTAAATTATTTAGGATTGAAATTGAATGAATTAAGAAATTGAGGACTGAATTGCAATTATTGAAGACTTGAGGGGCCTAAGTGCAATTATTGGAAATTTTATTGGACACTTGTTATTTTTCCTAGCATGAACGTGTGATTCAAGTCCATTTCCATCAGATTATTCAGAAAAGGAAAAGGAAGAAACCGAGAGCAAGAAACAAAGAACTTCCAAGTTTCATTCTTTATCTTCAAATCGCCGTATCTTTTGATCCAGTTATCAGAATTCGATTCCGAAAGATGTTCTGGAATCCTTGCAACGAGACCTTCGAATTACATTTTCTCTTAGTTCATCAGGGTTTGGGAATTCGAAATTGACAGAGATCAGAAGTTGATATGAATTGATGTGTTGAACTTATATGTTGTGTTTTGTTGAAGTTGGGTTGAAGAATGGATTGTTGGATTAGTTATTATGATTTCCCAGATATTATTCGACTTATATGCTTGCTGATATGTTGAGTTTGAGTTGATAAACAACTGATATGATTGTTAGAATGACTTAGTTGAGTTCGGGATTGCCGAATGATACCGATATGCCGTCGAAACTTTTGATTTGAAGTGTTTTGCTATCCTTTGCTTGAGCTGCTATTGAGCTGAATATTAGCTGATGTTTTCTTGGTTGTTATGCTATGATTTCAGTTCATAAACAGGGCACATCAACTTGAGAATTCCGACTTCGAAACCGATAGAAGAAAGAACAAGATTTTGACAAGCTAGAAGACACCTTAAACTTCACAATTGAAAGGTAAAAGTGGACTACTACTTGAATGGGATTATAACTCGAGATGGTTTGTATCGAGTTCCATAAATCACATACTTATTTGCTTTTATATGCTCTTCTATGATTTGGTGAATGAGTCTTTGATGTTAATGAATGCTTTTATGATGATATATGTTGCATTCATCTTGCAAGACTTATTCCTTAATTTTGAAATGAACGGAAACGTTCGAATAGACGATTTGAGGGATTATATATGTATGGCCTGGGTGGTTGACGTAGCCTAGCGTCTGAAGTGCATATATAGTGGCCTCAAAGTCTAAAGAAGTAGGATAAGTAGCCCCACCTCGATCGGGAGAGTCGGTGGTTAGCTATGATATCTTCTTCTCGGGATCCCAACCGACGAAATGAGAGAGTTCTTGAATAAACCTTGTTTTTAAAACATGCATTGTCTTTATTTATATCATGAGCTTGATATATGTTGTATATGCATGTTTAGTTGCTTTTATTGGGAAATCTATTTCTCACCGGAGTTATCCGGCTATTGTTGTGTTGTATGTTTCATGGCAATAGGCGGGAGTGGATCAGGGCAAAAGAGAACTTGAAGAACAAGGGATGAGGAGAATAGCGTGATGATCCGAGTTTTTAGAGGGTTTGTGTGAGCTGTCAATGATAGTGTTGAGTTTCATAAACATGGTCATGTATAGCTACTTGTACCAAGATTTGTTGGTTAATAAGTTGTTGTCTTTTTGATGTATATAGGATTTGAGATGATGTGTAAATCCTTAAGACAACATGATGTAGCTTAATCTTTATTGTATAACAATGCTTCTTGCATGTTTTGTGAGCCTTTATTATTATGATTGTAAGGCCATGTTATGATCTAGTTCCATCAATTGTATAGCATGTTGAAATGCATGTTAGTTGTTGATTTTGATTAGATTATGTGTGAACTGAAGCTAGATGAAAAAAAAAAATGAAGGAAAGGTACTCATTTGACAGCAAGTTAGTTTCTGCTGTTTTTTTGGAATGGGCTCGCTCGATCGGTGAAATGTCACGGATCGAGCGAGGCCATTGTTGCAGGAATAGAAGTTTTGGTGATTGTGGCTCGCTCGATCGGTGAAATGTCACGGATCGAGCGAGGCCATATTTTGATTGCACCCGAGAATTGGGCCAAAGTGCTCGCTCGATCGGCAGCTTTTCACCGATCGAGCGAGGTGCTCAAATTTAAAAAAAAAATTATTTTGTTTAGTCTTTGATTATTTGACTATTAATTACGAAGATTTGATTAATGAGAGATTAGAACTCGGGTCGTCACAAGAGGTGGTATCAGAGCGAGAAAATTCTGGACTGAGTTAGATAGTGAGTGGGGTGGATCGAGTCATCTTCCTTGATTATTTATTTTATTATGCTATGATTTAATTACATGATTGAATTACATGTGGTAAATGCTAGCATGATTTACTTTCAAGTATTTTATTACATGATGTTGTATTTATTTTATTTGAAAGTATGAAGATGCATGCTTACTGGAATGATTAGAGGCATGTGTTCTGAAAACTTAAGATATGCTACCTGATTATCGGAATTGATTGGAAGCATGTCTTGTTGAATACTTCGATTATTTTTTTAAAAAGATTGAATCAGAACCGAGTCTTGATTAGAGGTAAGATGATCAGAGGAGGACTGAGATAGATTTGATGATTGTGGTATCCTAACCCTTTTGATAATCAGATATGTCTCGAAGACCAGGACGACCTCCTCTTAGACCTCAGGTTCCTACTCCTCTGCCGGAACAAACAGTGGTAACACCGATAGTACCTCAAGCTACAGTCCCGAGTAATGAACAGGGAAGTATTTTGAGAGATATGACAGATATGACTGCCACTCCGATGGAAACATTGCTCAAACGTTTTCAATCATACCATCCGCCTACTCTGAACGGTACTGAAAATGCAGTTGTATGTGAAGGATGGCTCGATGACATGGAGATGTTTGATTCGCTTGATTATGGTGATGAACGGAGAGTCAGATTAAATGGACATCAGTTGCATGAGGTTGCGAAGAGCTGGTGGTCCACGACCAAGAAAGCTTTGGAGCGTAGAGGAACTGTACCGACGTGGAATGTCTTCAAAACTGAGTTTTACCAACGCTTCTTTCCAGTGTCTTACCGCAAAGATAAAGGTGCAGAATTTGCGAACCTGAAGCAGGGCAACTTAAATATTGAAGATTATGTTGCAAAATTCACTACATTGCTACGTTTTGCTCCACATGTTGCTGATAGTGATGAGGCAATGGCTGATCAGTTCATTAATGGACTGACTCCGGAGGTCTTTACTTTGGTGAACACAAGGCGACCGAATAATTTTGCTGATGCTTTGAACAGTGCCAAAGGAGCGGAAGCTGGTTTGATACAACAGCGAGGAGCTTCGTATATCGCTCAGCCTCCGAGACAGCCTCAATCCCCAGCTCCAAGTTCACAACCTCCTCGATTTGAAGGTGGTGGTAGCAGCAGTGGCAAGAAGGGATATTTGCAAGCACGAGGAAAGCAGTTTAAGAAGTCATGGAGCAGTTCTTCGAGTTCTAGTGGCACGAAACAGAAGTCAGGAGTGTTTTGTAACAGTTGTGGTGGAGGTCATCCAACCGATCAGTGCCGAGGTGTATCTGGGAGGTGCCATATATGCCATCAGATGGGCCATTTTGCGAGGGTGTGTCCTCAGAGAGGTTCTGGACAGTCACGAGGTGCAGAGTCATCACGATCAGTGGCTCAACCTGCGAGGCAAGCCTCTTCTGTTCATTCCTTTCAACCACCACATCCACAGCAACAGTCAAGGCCAGGAGGAAATCAGACAGGCAGTCAGCCACAGAGACAACAGGCTCATGTCTTTGAACTGACGGAGGAACAGGCACAGGGAGCACCAGATGATGTGATTGCAGGTAACTGTTCTCTTTCTGGTTATCCTGCATATGATTGATAGATACAGGTGCATCCCATTCATTTATCTCTGCACGATTTGCTTCATTGCATTCTTTGCCTGTTGAAACATTACCTGTTGTAGTATCTGTCTCTTCTCCTTTGGGGAAAGGTCTTATATCTATTCAGACAGTTAAGAATATTTTGTTACAGTATGACGGTAATGAGATCGAGATAGATTGTTTTGTGCTTGGTTTGTCTGATTTTGACTGCATTATCGGGATTGATATACTAAACAAGTACAGTGCTACCGTAGATTGTTTCCAGAAGATAGTGAGATTCAGACCGGAGATGGCTGGAGAATGGAAATTCTATGGAAAGGGTTCTCGTGCTAAGATTCCTCTGATTTCTGTATTATCAATGACCCGACTTTTGCAGAAAGGAGCGGAGGGATTTATTGTATATGCAGTTGATGTTTTGAAAACTAGCCCGAACCTGGCTGATTTGCCAGTGGTTAGTGAATTTGCGGATGTTTTTCCCGATGAAATTCCAAGAATACCTCCGTATCGTGAGATTGATTTCAACATAGAACTGATGTCAGGTACTGCACCGATTTCTAAAGTACCTTATCGAATGGCACCAGTGGAATTGAAAGAGTTGAAAGATCAGTTAGAAGATTTACTGGCCAAGGGATACATTCGACCCAGTGTTTCTCCTTGGGGAGCTCCAGTACTGTTTGTCAGAAAGAAAGACGGTTCAATGAGATTGTGTATTGATTACCGGCAACTGAACAAGGCAACGGTAAAGAACAAATACCCTTTGCCTCGTATTGATGATTTATTCGATCAGTTGCAGGGTTCTTCTGTTTATTCCAAGATCGATCTGAGATCTGGATACCATCAGCTGAGAGTTAGGGATTCTGATATTCCGAAAACTGCGTTCAGAACCAGGTATGACCATTATGAGTTTATAGTTATGCTGTTTGGTCTAACAAATGCTCCAGCTGTGTTTATGGCTTTGATGAACCGTGTGTTTCAGAAATATCTCGACGATTTTGTGATAATTTTTATTGATGATATTCTGATATATTCGAAGAATTTGATTGAACATTCTGAGCATTTGAGAACTGTGTTGAAGACTCTGAGATCTGAGAAACTGTATGCTAAACTGTCGAAATATGAGTTTTGGCTGAAACAGGTTGTATTTCTTGGACATATTATATCTGGAGATGGTATAGCTGTTGATCCAAGTAAAGTCAATGCAGTGATCAGTTGGTTGAGACCAACATCTGTTCCTGAGATACGTAGTTTCATGGGTTTGGCTGGATATTATCGTCGTTTTATTAAAGATTTTTCCAGTATTGCAAAGCCGATTACTCAGTTGACTCAGAAGAATGCTCCATTTATCTGGTCTGAAGCCTGTGAATCCAGTTTTATTGAGTTGAAGAAACGACTGACCAGTGCACCAGTCTTGACGATCACTTCAGGTACTGGTGGTTTCACTGTTTATTGTGATGCATCTCATCGAGGATTGGGATGTGTTTTGATGCAGCGAGGGCATGTGATTGCTTATGCCTCGAGACTGTTGAAGCCTCACGAGACTAGATATCCGATTCATGATCTTGAATTGGCCACCATCATATTTGCTTTGAAAATTTGGCGACATTATTTATACGGGAAACAGTTTGAGATTTATTCTGATCACAAGAGTCTGAAATATTTGTTTTCACAGTCAGAATTGAATATGAGACAGCGGAGATGGCTTGACTTGCTTAAAGATTTTGATTGTGAGATTAAATACTATCCAGGAAAATCGAATGCAGTAGCTGATGCATTGAGTCGAAAGGTATGTTCTTTATCCCTATCGACGATTGGTATATCCCATTTGATTGAAGACTGTTGTTGTTCTGGATTAGTATTTGATATGAATTATCAGCCTTTGCGACTTTATCAAATTCAAGTTGAACCAGAGTTACTGTTGAGAATTAAAGAAGCGCAAAAACTTGATCAAAATGTGCAGAATTCGATTGAGAAAGTCTGATCAGGGCATGTGTCTGAATACCAGGTTCGAGATGATATTTTGTATGTAAACAATCGCCTTGTAGTGCCTGATATTTCTGATGTGCGACAACAACTACTGAAAGAGGCGCATTGTAATCGTTATAGTATTCATCTTGGAGGTAGGAAGATGTATAACGATTTGAAGACTCGATATTGGTGGAAACCAATGAAGGTTGATATCATTGATTTTGTGTCTCGATGTCTTAATTGCCAACAGGTGAAGGCTAAAAGAAAGAAACCGTCTGGTTTGTTACAGATTTTATCCGTTCCTGAATGGAAATGAGATCATATTTCCATGGATTTTGTGACGAAGTTACCTCGATCTTCTAGAGGTTGCGATGCTATCTGGGTGATTATCGATAGATTGACGAAATCAGCGTGTTTTATACCTTATCGTATGACATATAGACACGAGCAGATGGCAGAGCTTTATATCCGAGACGTTGTCAGATTGCATGGAGTGCCGAAGTCTATTGTATCAGATCGTGATCCTCGATTTACATCTCACTTCTGGCACAGTTTACAGAGTGCTTTGGGTACTCAGTTACACTTGAGCACAGCCTATCATCCACAGACTGACGGACAATCTGAACGTACCATTCAGATTTTGGAGGACATGTTGAGAGCTGTAATGCTTGATTTTGGTACTAGTTGGCAAGAATCACTACCACTTTGTGAATTCTCGTACAACAACAGCTATCAATCGAGTATTGAAATGGCTTCGTTTGAAGCTTTATATGGAAGAAAGTGTCGATCTCCTCTGTACTGGGATGATATTTCTGAAGTACCTAATACTGGACCTGATATGATTCGAGATATGACTGAACAAGTGAAGCTTATTCATAAAAGAATGAAGACAGCTCAAGACAGACAAGAGAATTATGCCAATGTTCGACGTCGACCTTTGTCTTTTGAACAGGGGGATATGGTGTTTTTGAAAATTTCTCCATTCAGAGGCACTGTCAGATTTGGCAAGCGAGGGAAGTTGTCTCCACGCTACATTGGTCCTTATGAAGTTCTTGAGAAAATAGGCAATCTCGCCTATCGATTAGCTCTTCCTCCGGCTTTATCTGGAATACATGATGTCTTTCATGTATCGATGCTTCGAAAATACCTTGCGGATGAATCTCATGTGCTTCAACCTGATGAGGTTGATCTCGACGAAACCTTGAGTTATTTTGAGAAGCCAATTCAGATTCTTGATCATAAGGACAAGAAACTTCGAACGAAGACTATTCCGCTTGTGAAAGTCCAGTGGAGTCGTCATGGTATGGAAGAAGCTACATGGGATACGGAATTAGATATGCGACAACGATTTCCAGAGATGTTTCAATGATGTGAGTTCTCCTTTAGTTTTCTATTATCTGATACTGAGATCAAACACCTCCCCCTGAGTCCGGGGTCGCATGGTAGAAGTACTCGGAGGTACTGGCGGCTGATACCGGTGGATAGAAGCTTGAGATCCACTAAATGGTGGAGGAGGCTGATGAACGTGTGGGAAGAGATGGTGTCGGCTAAGGAGATGGTGGTGGGGTTTGGGGTAGGTTTAGGTTTAAATTATGGTAGATAATATCTAAAAAAAAATCTCAATAAATTAATATATAAATATTATACCTTAAATATAAAAGTTTTAAGCTCCTAAAATATTTAAAAGTCTGATAACAATTTAAAAAAATTCCGAAATAATAATTTAGGAAATTTTTAAATATTAATAAAAGTCATTAAAATGACTTATTTTGGCTAAAAATAAATTTTTAAATAAATATATAATTAAATACTAAAATTTTCTTAACAAAATACCTTAAAATAATATTTTAAGGCTCATAAAACTCATAAAATATTTTTGGCTAAGAATTTTGGTATCTCGTCCGTCCACGATCCCGTCTACGCGATCAAAACCAATAATTCCTTAAAAATCTAAAAATTCTAAAATAGCAGGTTAAATGCTAAAATAAATTAAATCATGCATATAATTCACATAATAACACATAAATGTCATTTAACCCAAATATAAATTTTAAATAATTATTTTCCTTAATTATGCATGCAAATTTACGTATTAAAATTTTCGGGTGTTACAGCATGTGTGACCCTCGATGGTTCAATGATATAACTAGCAGTGGGTTCACATCTCCATGTGATTCGGGATCAAATAAGTTATTATATAATCTTACCCTAATCAGCTCCATTCTTACATATCAGCACATTGATAATAAGAACGCCAGAACTCAAGTCTGATGGTACCCAACCAGTCATGTTAAACATCTATCAGCATCGCTTACATGACTCCCTAGGTATCAAATTATAGTGCCTGCTAGAACCATTGAATTATGGTTAATGTACAGTTAGGGCTGGGATACGTACCAAAATACCGAATTACCGAGATATCGTGCCAAAAATTTTTCGATATATAGACATTTTTTTAGATATAATGAACTTTTTCGATATCTGTATGGTATCAGTATGTATTTTTTTCATACCAAAATTTTGGAATTTCGGTATCGATACCGGTATGAATTTTTTTCATACCGGAATTTTTGGTACAGTATACCGAAAATTCACCCCTACGTACAGTATGGTCCCTTAAACTATTAAATCTTGACCTATTCGACAACTATTGGTATATCGATAATTGTCATAGAATCGATAACTATGTGTCATGTCGTAGTTGCATCAAATATGTAATTAAATAAATTCCTTTCTTAATTACCACCTACACTCTGATCACAAATTTCCAAATTACAAATACATGAGATCACATAGGATATTCATACCCGAATGTAAGCGGTGAATCCCTGTCTATAATGCATCGACTCCTACATGTTTCAACACAACACTCAACCTTTCTACCTAATGACCCCACCGGAGTTGGTAAACAAGTCAAAGCATAGCATTAGCACATAGAGTTGTGCTTATAGTACTTGAGATTTCGAGGACGAAATCGTGTCTTAGTGGGGGAGAATTGTAACGCCCGGAATTATTTAATTTTGATCCGAGAATATTTAATTTGGAAATATTTGGAGTTTTGATTTAAATTCTAATATTCTTAAATTATTTAGGATTGAAATTGAATGAATTGAGAAATTGAGGACTGAATTGCAATTATTGAAGACTTGAGGGGCCTAAGTGCAATTATTGGAAATTTTATTGGACACTTGTTATTTTTCCTAGCATGCACGTGTGATTCAAGTCCATTTCCATCAGATTATTCAGAAAAGGAAAAGGAAGAAACCGAGAGCAAGAAACAAAGAACTTCCAAGTTTCATTCTTTATCTTCAAATCGCCGTATCTTTTGATCCGGTTATCCGAATTCGATTCCGAAAGATGTTCTGGAATCCTTGCAACGAGACCTTTGAATTGATGTAAGTTTTCTCTTAGTTCATTAGGGTTTGGGAATTCGAAATTGACAGAGATCATAAGTTGATATGAATTGATGTGTTGAACTTATATGTTGTGTTTTGTTGAAGTTGGGTTGAAGAATGGATTGTTGGATTAGTTCTTATGATTTCCCAGCTATTATTTGACTTATATTCTTGCTGATATGTTGAGTTTGAGTTGATATACAGCTGATATGATTGTTAGAATGACTTAGTTGAGTTCGGGATTGCCGAATGATACCGATATGCCGTCGAAACTTTTGATTTGAAGTGTTTTGCTATCCTTTGCTTGAGCTGCTATTGAGCTGAGTATTATCTGATGTTTTCTTGGTTGTTATGCTATGATTTCAGTTCATAAACAGGGCACATCAACTTGAGAATTCCGACTTCGAAACCGATAGAAAAAAGAACAAGATTTTGACAAGCTAGAAGACACCTTAAACTTCACAATTGAAAGGTAAAAGTAGACTACTACTTGAATGGGATTATAACTCGAGATGGTTTGTATCGAGTTCCCTAAATCACATACTTATTTGCTTTTATATGCTCTTCTATGATTTGGTGAATGAGTCTTTGATGTTAATGAATGCTTTTATGATGATATATGTTGCATTCATCTTGCAAGACTTATTCCTTAATTTTGAAATGAACGAAAACGTTCGAATAGACGATTTGAGGGATTATATATGTATGGCCTGGGTGGTTGACGTAGCCTAGCGTCTGAAGTGCATATATAGTGGCTTCAAAGTCTAAAGAAGTAGGATAAGTAGCCCCACCTCGATCGGGAGAGTCGGTGGTTAGCTATGATATCTTCTTCTCGGGATCCCAACCGACGAAATGAGAGAGTTCTTGAATAAACCTTGTTTTTAAAACATGCATTGTCTTTATTTATATCATGAGCTTGATATATGTTGTATATGCATGTTTAGTTGCTTTTATTGGGAAATCTATTTCTCACCGGAGTTATCCGGCTATTGTTGTGTTGTGTGTTTCATGGCAATAGGCGGGAGTGGATCAGGGCAAAAGAGAACTTGAAGAACAAGGGATGAGGAGAATAGCGTGATGATCCGAGTTTTTAGAGGGTTTGTGTGAGCTGTCAATGATAGTGTTGAGTTTCATAAACATGGTCATGTATAGCTACTTGTACCAAGATTTGTTGGTTAATAAGTTGTTGTCTTGTTGATGTATATAGGATTTGAGATGATGTGTAAATTCTTAAGACAACATGATGTAGCTTAATCTTTATTGTATAACAATGCTTCTTGCATGTTTTGTGAGTCTTTATTATTATGATTGTAAGGCCATGTTATGATCTAGTTCCATCAATTGTATAGCATGTTGAAATGCATGTTAGTTGTTGATTTTGATTATATTATGTGTGAACTGAAGCTAGATGAAAAAAAAAAATGAAGGAAAGGAACTCATTTGACAGCAAGTTAGTTTCTACTATTTTCTGGAATGGGCTCGCTCGATCGGTGAAATGTCACGGATCGAGCGAGGCCATTGTTGCAGGAACAGAAGTTTTGGTGATTGTGGCTCGCTCGATCGGTGAAATGTCACGGATCGAGCGAGGCCATATTTTGATTGCACCCGAGAATTGGGCCAAAGTGCTCGCTCGATCGGCAGCTTTTCACCGATCGAGCGAGGTGCTCAAATTTAAAAAAAAATTATTTTGTTTAGTCTTTTATTATTTGACTATTAATTACGAAGATTTGATTAATGAGAGATTAGAACTCGGGTCGTCACAAATATGATTATTAAGTTAGATTTGATTCCAGAAACGAGCATAGGCCATATCAGCAAGATTTTCCTCTATATCCAATATTCAAGATTTTGATAGATTTAGAAATTTATATTAAATATAGTCTCACAATTTCAAATAGCTTTGCATATGTTTTCGCTGGATGTGATGAGATATGCACAAGACTTTCTTCATTTTAACCTCATATTGTCCATTTGTCCTTAGGATAAACGACGTCTGGCCGAGTGAGATGGAACAATACTCAAGATATGGGCTTCTTTTACCTTTATCGTGATTTACCATCCCAGATCTATGGTTAGATAATCCCGCTGTGCTACTGCGAGTTTTGTCACCCTTATAATGTTGATATATAGCGATTCTTTTACTCATGTCAATAGATTTTGATCTTGGAATTTGATGATATCATAGCTTTAATAGATTGTTTCATGCTTTTAAATTTTCTTGTACCTTCAACTTACTGACACTCCTTTCCATGATGTATTGGAAAATTAATGATAGTGATAATGCCAACAACTATTAAAATTCAATTAACAAACAATGTATTCAATAAAGTTTTTCAAATTTTATAGAATATTTCTTTATTATATAATTACTAGGTAGGGTTACATCAATTGTTGAAGTGTTTACACAGGTTGATAGTAGTATATTAGGGAGGGAATGCAATATATATTCGTCAAATCTTCAATATATTTATGTATATTTCAATTATCGATTTCAAATTGGTCTATTTGAATTAAACAAGTTAAAGAATGTTTTGCATCTAAAAATTTAAACAAATGAGTTTTTAAAATTTAGCAGGGAGAAAAAAAGGTCATGGTTACTTTTGAAATCAATCACTTCTTAGGCATGAAAATTTTCCTCGCGGGTTCCGAACCCGCGGGAAAAATCCAAAACAGGGCGGGTTTGAAGAAGTATTTTTCGGTATGGGTTCGGTTTGGAGATTTTTAAAAATCCACGAAACGGAACCCGCGGGAAAAATCCAAAACAGGGCGGGTTTGGAGAAGTATTTTCGGGTATGGGTTCGGTTTGGAGATTTTTAAAAATCCACGAAACATATTGGGGCGGGTATGGGGATGTTATCCCTATCCCCATACCCGCTCCGATAATAATAATAATAATAATAATAATAATAATAATAATAATAATAAAATATTTTAATTATCAAATTTTATTAAATCTAAAATATTATTAAAAATTTAAAATTAAAAGTATTATTATTATTATTATTTTATTTATATATATTTTTATACATTTTATATAATACATTCGTTTATGATAGTGTAGTTTTTTATAACATAAAAATATTATTTAAATCTCATTCATATTACGTTCACATATAAAGTATTTATATTAGTCTAAATATATATATTTTTTATTTTGATAAATTTAGAAACAATATATAATCTTAATAAATTTTTGATACATAGTATTTTTTTAAAATAATAATTTTAATTTATAGAAATATTTTGTATTTAAAATATTTTTATTAATTTTAAAATTTAATATTATAATAAAAAATTTGACCCAAAATATTTTAGATATTTTATTATAAAATTGAATAAGAATTTTTATATTCTTATATAATAAAATTTACTAATTCATATATATATATATATATATATATATATATTTTCGGGTATGAGTAGATGAGGACTTGGTCCCCGCAGGAATGGGTATGGAAAATTCTCGATAAGAATTAATGGGCGGGTATGAAGATCGGTGTAAGGCCCGAAAATATTAAATTATTAATTATGGAATTTGAGAATTAAATTCCATATTAAGGGCTAATATTGATTTGAGAATTTATGAAAATGATAGATTTAATTTCCGAGCCAAAAATATTTAATTTGAGAATTTACGGATTTTGAGAATTAAATTCCTAGAATTCTTAAATTAAAAGAATAAATATTCTATTTGAATATTTATGGGATTTAAGATTATATTCCATGTTTCGGGAATTAATGAAGATTAATTTGGAGGATACAACCCGATCAGGGACTGATTTGAAAATATCGAAGTTTGAAGGGCTAAAGTGCAAAAGGCCGGGATTATTGATTTAATCCAAATTTATTTAATTTTAATCCGAGTATATTTAATTTGAGAATATTTAGAGTTTCGATTTTAATTCTAATATTCTTAAATTATTTTGGATTGAAATTGAATTAAAAAAAAAGGCCGAGGACTGAATTGCAATTACGGAAGACTTGAGGGACTAAATTGCAATTAAGCTATACATATCTGATTTTTAATCAGATTATCAGCATGTACACGTGCATATTTTGTATCAATTCAGAAGTGAAGAACAGAGGAAGCCGAACCCCTCTTATTCCTTTTTCGTTTTGATTTTCAAATCGCCGTAACTTTTGATCCGCTCGTCCGATTTCGATTCCGAAAGATGTTCTGGAATCCTCGCGACGAGGCCTTTGATTTAATGTAAGTATTTTGTTCTCTCGGCATGTTTTTAAGAACGAAATATGGCAGAGATCAGATTATGAAACTATGTTGTGTCTTTGAGTTCGTATGTCGTTCGATATCGCAGTCGGATTGGAAATGAATTAAGAAACGAACTTGTCATGGTTTCAGAATGTTTTTGACTTGTTAACATGTGATTATAGCTGCTGATATGATTAATTGAATGATGAATTCAGCTGATATAAGTGATACGAATGATTGAGTTGATTAGAAATGAATTCGATACCGAGTCGGTTTCCGATTTTCAATCGCTACGCCGCCGATTGATGTTTTGACTTCGTAGCCTATAACTGAGTTGAGATAGTTGTTTAGATGTTATGAATGTTATGGCATTTGTATTTCTCGATTTCAGTTGAGTTTCGAAGGCTAACGATTCAAGACTCCGAGTTATATCGAATAAGAAGAAGTTGAAGTTTGAAATGATGTTGATTGAATCTATATTGATGATTTTGATTCAATTCTGAAATGATTGAATAGAATGAAGTTTGATATGTATGTTTTAATGATATGTTTCAGAGTTTAATAGGAGACTATTGACTCAAGAACCTCAACTTGAAACCAAAGAAGAAGTGATCAAGATTGAAGTGAATGTGATTGAAGATTGATTATGATTGAATGATCGGATTCATATAGGAGTTGTGGTACTTCCTATCCAGATGTGGAACATCGTCAACTCGAGAATGAAAGGTATAATGACGACATCATGAGTTAGGGACTTTGAAACTCAAGAACGACTATTCTTGAGTTGGCCCGCGAAAATCACATACTTGATATGTTTTGATTTATGTTTGATGTTTTCGATCCATCGCAGGTAGTGGATCTTTGATTTTGAATCGATATGATTGTATATTGAATTGATTCTATGCCAAAGTTGCGGTTAACCTTATTTTCTAGCCCGAAATGGCTACGATAGATGGATATCCATGTCAAGATCGGTTACGAATCTTGATGGCAATGAAGTGATAAGAATCAATTCTTGAGATAAGCGCTCTATATAAATTGAAGTCTTGATTTGAAATTTGAGTCGATATATGCGTTATTTTTACTCTATTCTTGAGTTGACATGTTTAGAGTAGTTATGGATTTATTTAACGCATTTATATGTCGATTATACTGAGAATGATTTCTCACCGGAGTTTATCCGGCTGTTGCTTTGTTTTGTATGTGTGCATTGCAGCAGGTGGGGCAGGAGCTTGGTTGAGAGAACATTGATAGCTCGGGAGAGAGATGTAGCAAGTGTGGACTCGGGTTAAGTTGAAGAATGGTAGTAAATAGCATTGAACTTGACATTGAAATCTTGTTTAGAAGCTCACTATTGAGAGTTAGTGTAGCTTGTTGATTTATGTCTTTTATGCTATTCATTGGATGTATTAAATTGTATGAGTTGATAATAGGAACTTGGTATATGAATGTATGCATGTTTTCAGATTTTATAACATGCTTAGAATTTATTTGGATGATGATATATACCTTGTACTAAAGTTTTAACAGCAATAGATCAGCAGCAGAATTCGAGCAAAAGATGGCTCGCTCGATCGTGTAAAAGTTACCGATCGAGCGAGGCCTGTTTTTCATGGGCAGAGAATTCGATTTTTATTGCTCGCTCGATCGGTAGCTTTTGCCCTATCGAGCGAGGCCATTTGTGCTGCAGACCCGAGACTTTGATATTTTTGCTCGCTCGATCGGATGACTTTAACCGATCGAGCGAGGCTTGGGTTTTAAAAAAAAAAAAATTCTGCTCTTGATCTATTATTCTTTAATTGTTTGATTAATTGTTTAATTAATCATTAGTTGCTCTAAAACGAGATTAGCAACTCGAGGTCCCCACTATAGGTGGTATCACAGCATAGGTTCTGGACTGAGATAGAAGCTGAGTGGGGTAGAGTGAGTCATATGCATTTATAGTATTGCATGATTATGCAGTATTTGATTCGATGATTTAATAAATTGCATGTACTCTTGATCTACCTTTGAAATTGAATTGATTAATTTATTGATTTTTAAATTTTCAAATTCTTATCGATGTTATTATAAGAATTTCCCCGGGTGATGTAAGCACCCAGAATCGAAGAGAATATTGTTCTTTGGGTGATGTAAGCACCCCAGACTGACATAGTTGTATGGCCAGACTGAACAGAATGGTATGTTCAGATTGAACAGAGCTGTATTATTGCTCAGCTGAATGAAATATCTCTGATTGAACAGAACAGAACAGCATATCAGCCAATGAATAGATGTTATTGCAAGTGGAAGTTGGCCTGAAGAAATTGATCAATCGTTCAGATACCTGAAAGATACAGATGAATGACGTATCAGATTGATTGAATACCAACTTCGAAACCTAGCAATCAGCTGATGAATTTTGATGAAGAAATGATGAAAGAATAGAGGTATATTAATTTGTTGGTAAGTGCTTAGAACATGATTTTTGTTTATAGTTCTTTGCCACAACAGATAGAAATGATGAGAAGGAAAAAAAAATATACCTTTTAGAAGCTGAATATTTTGAGTATTGAAGAATGTTTTATTAGATTTTCAAGCCTATTATAATTCTTTGAATTGGAGATGATGAAAAAGCTCAAGATTGAGTTGTTTAGTTATGGCTTGAATTCGAAAAATAGGTCTGAATAAATGCTGACGAATGAAGTATGTTATGAAAGACATAGTCTTGTTTAATAGAACTGAAGCTGAATGATGAAGCAAAAGGACTGAAATTGTAAAGATGTTATAGTGTGTGAGAGAAACACATATTTAGCTACAATTTCTATTCCAAAAGTATACAGAGAATCAGAATGAAATTGCACCTGAGAATAAAATTTCAGGTAACAGATTTATTTTGTTTTGATCTGTCTATTATTGGTGCAATAGATTCATAATAGCTGAAAGCTTATTATATGATTACCTCTGTATCAGAAAAGAGACTGTGTGAATTGAACTGAAGAATAGAACTATTGTTTCGATGAATTGAAACAGAAGATGATTTTGTTCGTATTGAAATATCTGTTTATATTGCATGATAGATGATGATGCAATAATTGAATAAAGATGAGTAGAAGAATTGATGATAAGAAGTGATTAAATTAGATCAGTAAGAACATAATGTGTAATTGAATATGATGATATAGAATCTCGAATTAAAATTCTGTGATTTCGGTTCGATATATGATGTTTGATTACAGAAATATTCTGAAATAAGTATATTCAATGTGTAACACCCGGTATTTTAAATACGTAAATTCGCATGCATAATTAGGAATTTTATTTATTTAGAATTTTAAATTATGGGTTAAATAATTATGTGAAATTATTTATGCATGATTTAAGTTATTTTAAGTATTTAACCCATAATTAGTGATTTTTCATGAATTATTGGTATTTGAATTATTTTATCGCGTTGACGGGACCGTGGACGGACGAGATGACAACTTTCTATCCAAATTATTTTATGAGTCTTTTTAGAGCCCAAAAATATTATTTTGAGTTTTATTTCCTCAATATTTTTAGTATTTAATTTTATATAATTTTAGGAGTCCGTTTTATTCAAAATAAGCCAAAATAATGACTTTTTAGTATTTTTAAAATTCCCTTAATTTAATATTTCGGGATTTTAATTTAGTTATCAGATTTTTCTTCTTATTTAGAGTTTTTAAGTT
This sequence comes from Henckelia pumila, assembly GCF_033568475.1. NCBI lineage: Eukaryota > Viridiplantae > Streptophyta > Magnoliopsida > Lamiales > Gesneriaceae > Henckelia > Henckelia pumila. Next base: position 16,439,906 of record NC_133122.1, on the reverse strand, counting down.
ATATATTTAATATCCTTTTTAATATTTTCAATTATCCTAAAACCTATTTTAATTAAAAACTTAAACCTAAACCTATCCTACCCAAACCCTTCAACCGATCACTCACTCAGCCGCCTCCATCAGTTTCTCACCCCCATCTCCATCGTGTTCTTCAAGTTCTTCAGCCTCCATAGCTCGATTTTGAAGCTTCCAAGTCGGTTGTCATCGCCCCGTCGTCCCGGAATCGTTCTACGCACTCCTTTCTCTTCAAACTACGGTGCAAGGCATGATTCTTTCTCTTTTTTTTTTGTACCATATCAGTTATTATGTGTGTGTGTGCGTAAGAATCAGAATTCCTTCGAAATTTTCGGAAACAATACGGGATCGATTCGGTTGTATGCAATTGTTCTTGTGTTTAATGATCATGTTCACGTTTGGTTTGCCATGGTTGTGTCTAGGCTGCTGGTAATGGTCCCTAGGTTGCCTAAGGTGAGTCTAGGTTCGAATGTCTTGAGTGGCTCGAGCGAAACGAGCCCAGACTTGGAGCTATGAGGCGATCGGCCAAGGGGGGACGCAGGTTAGGGTTCTCGGGAAGGGCTCGGTTCGGCTAGGGGCTGGGCTGCATGGGTTGGGTTCAGGGGCTAGGTTCGAACCGCCCAGACGTGGGCTACGTCTGGGCGGCGGCGCTCCGGCCAGGGGCGGCCGGAGCAGGCCGGCAGCAGCCAAGGAGTGGCTGCTGCTCACGGCCACAGCCGAGACGGGAAAAAGGGGGGGCGACGGGTTTAGGGTTTCAGGGTGGTTCCGGGTCGGGTCTTGGGTCCGAGTCGGGTCTGGTAGTAAGTGGGTTAAGTTAGTTGGGTCCGGGTCCGGGTTAAGTTAGTTGGGCTCGGGTATTTTATTTTTAAGTTAATTAATGAATTTAAGAGTTTAATTGGGCTAATTAGATTAATTTAATTAATGGATTTCAGTTAAGTTATTATTTGGGCTTAATTAATTTAATTAATTTAGTCCACTAATGTTTTATGGGCTTTAGGGCCCATAAAAATTATCGGGCCAGTCTTTGGGCTTTTGGGCCCATTGGGCCAGATTAAGTTGTTATTGGTCCTAGAATGTTTTAATGGGCTTTAATTATTTAATTGGGCTTAGAATAATTTTTATTGGGCTTAAGTATGTTATTGGGCCAGTCTCAGTGTTAATGGGTCAGTCTCTGTGTTAATGGGCCAGATTTAAGTAAATGGGCTTGAGTGTTAGGGCCAGCAGTTCAGTACAATCCATGAGAAATTTGCATTTGTCCTAAATATATATTTAATTAGTTTATGCATGGAAGTTATTTTTAATATTTATATGTTAGTATGAAATTAAATTAAATATATATGAGGGACACACATTTTATTTAAGTACATGCATTCATGAAATAATTTTTATGCATGATTTAATGTTTAAGGTTGAGCAAAAGAAAATATTTTATGTTGGAAGTTGAAGTAGTGTGACAATTTGAGGGGGATTCGTCCCCATATGTGAACTATTGAAGGGCAGTTTACTGCCAATTTAAGAGGTGATTCGTCACCGCCACGTACGTTGGTTTCCATGTTGATCAGTATTTGATGTATGATTTAAGATTACACTATGGATACAACCATGCGATGTTAGAAAATAATTTGCTCAACAATGTTTATGTATTATGTATGATTATGATATTTAAGTTAATTTAAGTTATGTTATGTCATGATATTATTTTAAGCATGCTCATTCATGTATATGTTATGTATTAGTATTAAAGTGATTTAAATTATTTTAAATCCTTGTTATGTTAGCATGTTGGGCTTCTAGGCTCACTGCACTGGTATGGTGCAGGTGAGTATGTAGAGGACGTAGTACCCACCGGAGGCGAGGACGTATGAGCAGACTGGCAGTGATCCCCGTGACCGTGATAGATATCTGAGTCATGATGCATGTTTGAATATTCCAGCATGTTAAATATTTTTAATTATTTTCAGTGGTTGAGTTTTTGGATAATTTATTTAAATATTTTCAGTGCATGCAGTTTTTAATTATTTTCTTATGACAGCATTTTAATTACGTATTTGACTCAGATATTTATTTTATTAAAGAATGCATTTTTATTTAAGTTATTTATTTATTTTAAATCTTTTTATTTTGTGCATATATGTATAGGCATGTATGTACATGTTATATTCAGTAAGTATTAAAAAAAAAAAAAATTCGCACAATTATTTATTAATTATAGAGTTAGGATCGTTTCAGTTGGTATCAGAGCACGGTCCTTGGAGGGGTCATTACTGCTATGCGAGCTTAGAAATCCACGCTACCGGTCTGTAAGTTTTAAGTGTTTATAGCATGATTTATTTTTAAGAATTTAAGTTAGCATTAATTTTAAACCCCTTAGTATGCATGGCGATTTACGTAAAGAAATATGTGGTGGTGCAGAATGCCTCCCAGATCGATGAACAGACGTGGGGGATCTCCACCTACACCTCCACCTCCACCTCCACCTCCGCAGAACCCACTAGCAGCATTGGAGCAGGCCAATGCGACCTTGATGGCGGGGATTACTGCTCTGCTAGAGCAGCAGGCTTCACGTCCTAGGATGTCCCATGAAGAGGACGTAGCTGAGAGGTTCCAGAAGAAGGGACCCAAGGAGTTTGCTGGTACCACCTATCCTTTGGTGGCTGAGGGATGGATTCGCTCTTTGGAGTCTATCTTTGCGTATATGGGGATCACAGACGCCGACAGGGTGAACTGTGCAACGTATATGCTAAGAGGAGACGCAGCTCTTTGGTGGGAGGGTGCTGCCAGGGGAGTTCACCTTCCTACACTGACATGGACAGAGTTTAGGCGTATCTTCTACGCCAAGTATTTCACTGAGGATTGTTGGAGAACGGTGATCAGATCAATCAGGATTGATACCCGGTGCAGCGGAAGTTTAAAATTTTTATATGGAACGATTCCATAATGGGTATCAAAACTTTACGATTAAATCGTGTGTGTAAAAATTAAATAACAATTATAAAATTTTACCTTCAATCTCGAATCGAGATTATGGACACCAACAGATTACTCTGCTCTTGTTGTATATCCCAGGAACTGATAGACGAACTGTTCTTCAATCAGGTCCACGAACAGAGATTTAATCCCTCTGATAGATTGCACTAGAAAATCTATCAGAAGTTTCTACGAAGAGAATTAACGAATTTGATCCGTTAAACCAGACTGCAAATTCAAAATTCACAGGCTGGATTTTTCCCGAGCAGAGGGGAGGGGGGCGGCCACTTTTAGAGAGAAAAACTAGGGTTTTCGAAAATTGTGACCTCTGTTGTCTAATTTCTATACTGCAATAACTTATTTATAATGTGGGCTGCTAACAGCTTAGGGCCCATTAGTCATAAGTTCAAGCCTGACAAGCAAAGCCCGCATGTTCAGAAATTAATATAAAATTCATCGTGACTCAGATTGATAAACCAATTTCACCAATATTCATAGAAACCATTTCTGTATCTTTTAGAGTCAAGATAAATTTTCTGAATCCGAATTCAGTGGTTTCCAAAAATGCCCATCCCTATGTCATTTTAGGAAATCTTACTCCTCTACTCTTAAATAAGAAGTCCCACTTCTTTGTTCATTAAATTTAACTCTTTAAATTTAACTATCTCAACGGGGATTAAAAATCCATTACTCTGTGTGACCCTCAATGGTTCAGGGATACAGCTAGCCGTGGGCTCACAACTCCTTGTGACTCGGAACAACAATTTCCGACTTGCCCATCGAATCATGGTAAGAGCGCCTAGCAACATCGCCCCATGATTCCCTAGGTATCACTGATAGTGCCTGCAAGAACCAATAGATTTTGGTTAGCGTACAGTACGGTCCCTTCATCCATATATCCCGATCGAATCAACAACCATTGGTAAATCGAGAGTCGTTTGAGATTCGATAACTATGCAATACATCTTGAAGATCAAATAGTGACATCGCATGTGCTACTAAGAAACCATTTCTTAAAACACATCATGTACTCTGGCCAGAGATTCGTCACACTAATATCTCCTCATATTGCATAGGATATCCACACTATCAAGTATGTGGTGAATCCTTGACAACAAAGCATCGACTCCTATATGTGTCGTAACTGTACCCAATCCCGACACCTGATGACCCCAATAGAGTCGGTAAACGAGTCAAAGCACAGTACTAGCATATAGAGTCTCAATAATATTTCAAGTAGTAAGGACTAATGGTGTACAACCAAAACCGCGGACTTCATCCACTCGATAAGTGATAACCACTTGGAAAGTCCGGATAGGGTAGTTCGATCATTCATCGTATGAATATCCATTTGCATGCTTTGAACATCTCTATGTTCCATACCAATGAAACGTGGTACTCGGCATCGCAAATGCTAGTCTCAATCTCGAGCGATCCTTATCCTTATTAACGGACGGCTCAATCGACTAGGAACTGTTTAGAATATACAGTGACTATAAGATGTGTTTCATGATAGTCATCCCCATGTACTACCACATACACTATAGTATATTCAAAGTCTTTATCAAAACAACAATAGTATATCACAATATAACAATATGAAGAAAGATAAAGTCATTGCCATTATAAAAGTGTAAATTATATTAAACAAAAGATTGTTTATACAAAGAGTCATCAAAGCCCTTAGCCACAAGTTGGCTCACCGGGCACCCACTCTTTCAATCTTCCACTTGCCCTAAAGCCAACTAGTCATACTACGTAGACCCATTGCTTCGCGATGTTTGTCAAATAATGGTCCTGGCAAGGGCTTAGTAAGTGGATCAGCGATATTGTCTGCAGAGGCCACTCTTTTGACAGTGATGTCTCCTCTTTCCACGATCTCCCGGATGATGTGGTATTTCCTCAGTACGTGTTTGGATCTTTGATGAGACCTTGGTTCCTTTGCCTGAGCAATGGCACCCGTGTTTTCACAGTACACCGGGACTGGACCAACAACTTCAGGAATGACGCCCAACTCTTGGACGAAATTCCTCATCCAAACGGCCTCTTTAACATCAGCTGATGCTGCAATGTATTCTGCCTCAGTGATGGAATCCGCTGTGGTGTCCTTCTTGGAACTCTTCCAAGAGACAGCACCGCCATTGAGCATGAACACAAATCCAGAGGTTGACTTCGAGTCATCCACGTCACTTTGGAAGCTAGAGTTGGTATAGCCTTCCAATTTTAGTTCTCTTCCTCCATATACCATGAACATATTCTTAGTCCTTCGTAAGTACTTAAGAATGTCCTTCACGGCTTTCCAATGCATTTGACTGGGATTAGCTTGATATCTGCTCGTGACACTCAGAGCAAATGCTACATCCGGTCTGGTAGATATCATCTCATACATGATACTACCAATGGCTGACGCATATGGTACATGTGTCATTTTCTCTATCTCTTCATCAGTCTTGGGACACATAGACTTGGATAGAGAAACTCCATGACACATAGGTAGATGTCCTCTCTTGGACCCATCCATTGAAAACCGTTTCAATATGGTGTCGATGTAGGTTGCTTGAGTGAGTCCTATCATTCTCTTAGATCTATCTCTATAGATCTGTATCCCTAGAATATAGGATGCCTCACTCAAATCCTTCATCGAGAATCTACCTGATAACCATATCTTTGTTGACTGCAACATCCCTACATCATTCCCAATGAGTAGGATGTCATCAACATAAAGTACTAAGAATGTCACAGCATCCTTAACTACTTTCTTGTACACGCATGGTTCCTCCGGGTTCTTTATGAAACCAAAATCCTTTATTGTTTCATCAAATTTCTGGTTCCAACTTCTTGATGCTTGTTTGAGACCATAGATCGATCTCTGAAGCTTGCATACCTTATGCTCGCTTCCCATGGATGTGTATCCCTCAGGCTGCGTCATATAGATATCTTCCTTAATGTTTCCATTAAGAAATGCAGTCTTCACATCCATTTGCCATATCTCATAGTCATACCAAGCAGCTATGGCAATAAGGATTCTTATGGACTTGAACATTGCAACTGGTGAAAAGGTTTCATCATAGTCAACTCCTTGTCTTTGAGTATAACCTTTCGCCACCAATCGTGCCTTGTAGGTCAATACCTTACCATCAGGCCCAAGCTTTCTCTTGTAGATCCATTTACACCCTATTGGAACAATTCCATCGGGAGGATCTACTAAAGACCAAACTTGGTTTGTATGCATCGAATCTATTTCCGACTGCATAGCTTCAAGCCATAAATTTGAATCCGCATCAGAAATTGCTTCTTTGAAGTTTCTTGGATCACATCCAACATCGGGTTCATCTTGATCCCCTTCAAGAAGAAGACCATATCGAATAGGAGGTCTATAAGTCCTCTCGGATCTTCTAGGTATAGGCGTGTCTATCAATGGTTCCTGAGGTGTAGGATCGTTATTTTGTATTTCGGGTTCTTCTCGAATTTCTTCGAGTTCCATCATCTCGCCTTTCTTATCCAATAAGAACTCCTTCTCCAAGAAGGTGGCATTCCTTGAAACAAACACCTTTGTTTCAGCACGATGATAGAAATAATATCCGATTGAATTCTTCGGATACCCTACAAAATAACATAAGGTGGATCGACTATCCAACTTATCTCCCACTGTCTGCTTCACGTAAGCATGACATCCCCAAATCCTCAAGTACAAATACTTAGGAGCTTTGTCATTCCATAACTCGTATGGTGTTTTATCCACTGCTTTAGTGTGGACGTTGTTCAACAACAATACAGCCGTTTCAAGCGCATAGCCCCAAAACGAAGGTGGAAGCTCAGTGAAGCTCATCATGGATCGAACCATGTCCAACAAAGTTCGATTACGACGCTCCGATACACCATTCAGCTGAGGTGTCATAGGAGGAGTCCACTGAGAGAGAATCTCATTCTCTTTCAGATAGTCCAAAAACTCGGTACTCAAGTATTCTCCAACTCGATCCGATCAAAGTGCTTTAATACTTTTACCTAGCTTGTTTTCTACTTCAGCCTTGAATTCTTTGAACTTTTCAAATGCTTCAGACTTATATTTCATTAAATATAAATACCCATACCTAGAATAATCATCAGTAAAGGTAATGAAGTAAGTGTGGCCATATTGAGTACCAATTCTAAATGGACCACAAACGTCTGTATGGATCAAATCCAACAGATTTTGACTACGCTCAGGTTTCCCTTTAAAAGGAGATTTAGTCATTTTTCCTTTCAGGCAAGATTCACAAGTAGGTAGAGAGTTAATATCAGATATATCAAACATGCTCTCTCCCACTAGCTTGTTCATCCTCCTTGAGGAAATATGACCTAGCCTAGCATGCCAAAGGTTTGCCGGGTTTTGACTATCGATTTTCCTTTTGTTTGTTGTTACCGGTTTATCAACATAATTTATTGGAACGTCTTTTAATTTTAAGTTATATAGATCGTTTTCAAGTTGTCCATTTCCAATCAAACATTCATTCTTGTAAATATTGCAAATCTCATTCACAAAATTGCAAGAAAAACCATCTCTATCAAGCATAGAAACAGAAATAATGTTTTTAATCAAATCTGGAACAAATAAAACATCTCTCAAAAGTAACTTAAAATCGTTCTGCAAAATTAAATAAACGTCTCCTACAGCTTTAGCTTCAACTCTGGAACCATTTCCGAGCCTCAGCTGGGTCTCACCCATTCTAAGCTTGCGACTTCTTGTCATCACCTGCAAATCATTGCAAATGTGAGATCCACATCCGGTATCCAATACCCAAGAAGTAGTATTAAATGAAACATTTATTTCAATATAGAACATATCCTTCGCAGTTCGCAACTGCTCTAGATATTCCTTGCAGTTACGTTTCCAATGACCGGGTTTCTTGCAGTGATGGCAAACATCCTCGGATTTTTCCATGTTTGAAGCCTTTGTCTTGTACTTCTTCTCGGGTCCGGTTTTCTTGGGTGGGGCATAACGTTTCTTACCCTTTGTACTTGGCCCCTTCTTAGCAGAAGAAGAGGAGCCCACCAAGAAAGCCGGTTTATCCTTCTTTAAAGTGGATTCATATGTTACAAGCATATTGACCATCTCTTCAAGGGAGGCCTCTATCTTGTTCATATTGAAATTCACCACAAATCCGTCAAACGAAGAAGGAAGAGATAGAAGTAATAAGTCCACGTTGAGTTCATGCTCCAACACCAAATCAAGTGTTACCAACTTCTGTATGAGCCAAATCACTCGTACCCCATGATCACGGACCGAAGTCCCTTCACGCATGCGACACGTCATTAGCTTTTTTACAGTAGCGAACCTTTCAGCTCTCGATTGAGCCCCAAAAAGTTCCTTGAGTTGTACGTGAATGTCAGCAGCATTCACGGTGTCCTCAAATCGCCTCTGGAGTTCATCAGACATCGAGGCTTGCATATAGCATTTGGCCTTGATATCATGGTCCCACCATGTATCAAGTTTGGCCAACTCTTCCGGACTTACATCAGCTGGTGCTTCCTTCGGAGGAGATTTTTCTAACACGTAGAGCATCTTCTCCGAAGTCAAGACAATCTTCAACTTACGGAACCATTCCGTATAGTTTGCGCCAGTCAATTTATTTTGTTTGAGGATAGAGAATAGTGGATTGCGCGAATTCATCTTAATGAAATACTGAAAAGAAACAGACAATAATCAATGATTGTTTAATTAATTTACTAAGACATAAAATAGGAGAAATTTATTTTATGAATCTCACTCCCACTATTTTAACGATTTCACTACCCTCTAGTGAAAACGGGAAACTGTTTTCCTTAGTGGGAACATGGAGTCCAATTGACAAACTATGGTCCCGAATAATATCAGCCAACCATAATTTTCAAAAGGTAGAGCCCAATTGCTTCCAAAGCAACCTCCACGTTTTTACCTCATGTCCAATAAGGGCCCAATAATATGACGCCGTTTATTGTGACATGTCAAGATGACCCATCAATATTAAGTTGTGATGGACGGTCGCCATGTGGATCCCCCAATAATATGAGCCGATCCCATGGGAGTTCCACCCAACTTACAACATGTGTCGATCCAATGTACAGCTTTCCGACGAACGGGCCCCCCCAATAATATGAGCCGGACCGTATCCGCGGGTAGCATCTCATACATTGATCGTTGATGGAAGGTAGGAACATTTAAACAATATTTAAATTTCCTTTATTTATCTTGATATCAATTTTAAATCATATTTAAAATGAGGGATTTTAATTTTGAAAATTTGTCTCATCATTTTAAAAATTTGTATGCTTGCGGGATTCATACAATTTTGTCTAAAACATGCATACAACTATAATATCATATATTATATAGGATGATCGATTCCATTTCTAATCGACCCGTGGTTGCCAATCACGAGTCTAAGTCCAATCCTAGGTAATATGCAGGTATGCAATGCAATCCTATTACATTGAGCTTCCAATTTACATTTCTTCAGTCTTTATTGTCTGCTGGGCCCACCTTCGTCTTCAAATCTTCATCTCCCACTAAGTCTAATGTATTTACAATAAATAACCATGACAAGTAGGGGATACATTTCAAGGGGTGGGAACGGGCCATAAACCAGGCCCACTTTTATTACATATGACAATTCATATTGGGCCATAAACCAGGTCCATTAATAAATCCAACAACAATAAAAACAAATGTAAATTCCTAACATACACCTACAAAATTGGTCATGGCAATCGATCATCCTTATCCAATAATGTTTAATTCAAAATAATTTATTGGATAACATGCAATGGCAATTTAAATTAAAAGGATAAAATCATATTCCATATATAAAATCTTATTTTACATACAAAATCATATTTTATCTTTTTATCAAATAAAATTATATTTTACATATAAAATCCAATTTTATACATAAAATCATATTTTACTCAATATTTCCATAAGATCATATCTTATCATCAATTGTACCAAAAATAATTAATTTCATAAAATCTGATTTAACGGATAAAATCTATAAATTTTCCAAAAATTCAAATTTATCCAAAAATCAATTTTAAAATTTTCGGACTCGAACAATTCGATCCGACGCCTCGTGGACCAATCAAAAACAATTTTCGATCGGACCAAAAATAGAATTTTAACATATTAAAATTTTAATTTTAAAATTAAAAATTAATTTTCGCGGGCCGCCCGGGACGCTCCCGGGCTGCCCGCGCCCCAAAGGGGCTCGGGCCGGGCAGCCCGTCGCTGCCCCTAGGGCAGCGACGATCGCTGCCCTGGGCAGCGATCACGTCGCCTCCCATGAGCAGCGCTAGCGCACGCGACCCTCGCTGCCCCCCGGGCAGCGATCCAATCGCTGCCCGTGTTTTTGCTCGAAAAATTTTTATTTTAAAAAATTTATTTTGTTTCAAAAAACCGAGGCTTAAAAATTTTTGTACAATCGATTAATTTAATCGCTTGATCTGAGCAACCTGGCTCTGATACCACTGTTGGAGAACGGTGATCAGATCAATCAGGATTGATACCCGGTGCAGCGGAAATTTAAAATTTTTATATGGAACGATTCCATAATGGGTATCAAAACTTTACGATTAAATCGTGTGTGTAAAAATTAAATAACAATTATAAATTTTTACCTCCAATCTCGAATCGAGATTATGGACACCAACAGATTACTATGCTCTTGTTGTATATCCCAGGAACTGATGGACGAATTGTTCTTCAATCAGGTCCACGAACAGAGATTTAATCCCTCTGATAGATTGCACTAGAAAATCTATCAGAAGTTTCTACGAAGAGAATTAACGAATTTGATCCGTTAAACCAGACTGCAAATTCAAAATTCACAGGCTGGATTTTTCCCGAGCAGAGGGGAGGGGGGCGGCCACTTTTAGAGAGAAAAACTAGGGTTTTCGAAAATTGTGACCTCTGTTGTCTAATTTCTGTACTGCAATAACTTATTTATAATGTGGGCTGCTAACAGCTTAGGGCCCATTAGTCATAAGTTCAAGCCTGACAAGCAAAGCCCGCATGTTCAAAAATTAATATAAAATTCATCGTGACTCAGATTGATAAACCAATTTCACCAATGTTCACAGAAACCATTTCTGCATCTTTTAGAGTCAAGATAAATTTTCTGAATCCGAATTCAGTGGTTTCCAAAAATGCCCATCTCTATGTCATTTTAGGAAATCTTACTCCTTTACTCTTAAATAAGAAGTCCTACTTCTTTGTTCATTAAATTTAACTCTTTAAATTTAACTATCTCAACGGGAATTAAAAATCCATTACTCTGTGTGACCCTCAATGGTTCAGGGATACAGCTAGCCGTGGGCTCACAACTCCTTGTGACTCGGAACAACAATTTCCGACTTGCCCATCGAATCATGGTAAGAGCGCCTAGCAACATCGCCCCATGATTCCCTAGGTATCACTGATAGTGCCTGCAAGAACCAATAGATTTTGGTTAGCGTACAGTACGGTTCCTTCATCCATATATCCCGATCGAATCAACAACCATTGGTAAATCGAGAGTCATTCGAGATTCGATAACTATGCAATACATCTTGAAGATCAAATAGTGACATCGCATGTGCTACTAAGAAACCATTTCTTAAAACACATCATGTACTCTGGCCAGAGATTCGTCACACTAATATCTCCTCAGATTGCATAGGATATCCACACTATCAAGTATGTGGTGAATCCTTGACAACAAAGCATCGACTCCTATATGTGTCGTAACTGTACCCAATCCCGACACCTGATGACACCAATAGAGTCGGTAAACGAGTCAAAGCACAGTACTAGCATATAGAGTCTCAATGATGTTTCAAGTAGTAAGGACTAATGGTGTACAACCAAAATCGCGGACTTCATCCACTCGATAAGTGATAACCACTTGGAAAGTCCGGATAGGATAGTTCGATCATTCATCGTATGAATATCCATTTGCATGCTTTGAACATCTCTATGTTCCATACCAATGAAACGTGGTACTCGGCATCGCAAATGCTAGTCTCAATCTCGAGCGATCCTTATCCTTATTAACGGACGGCTCAATCGACTAGGAACTGTTTAGAATATACAGTGACTATAAGATGTGTTTCATGATAGTCATCCCCATGTACTACCACATCTTACATACACTATAGTATATTCAAGGTCTTTATCAAAACAACAATAGTATATCACAATATAACAATATGAAGAAAGATAAAGTTATTGCCATTATAAAAGTGTAAATTATATTAAACAAAAGATTGTTTATACAAAGAGTCATCAAAGCCCTTAGCCACAAGTTGGCTCACCGGGCACCCACTCTTTCAAGGATGTGCGCAGCCGCATGATCCGGGAGTTCATGAGTCTCCGGCAGGGGGACAGGTCAGTGGTGGAGTATGTGCGACAGTTCGAGAGGGGCTGTCACTTTGTGCCCTTGATTTCAGACAGTCCACCAGAGAAGTTGAGGCAGTTTGTGGAGGGCCTGAAGGCAGATATCACGCATGACGTTCGCATGGCAGATGTCCCTACTTATGAGACTGCAGTCAGTAGAGCCTTGCGTTCCGAGGAGGGTCGGAGAGAGATTCAGAGGGAGCAGCAGGGTAAGAGACAGTTTCAGGCTGGGAATCAGCGACCATCTTCGCAGCCTCCTGCGAAGAAGCAGTTTACTGGGCCGGCTAAGGGCCCGAATCCGCAGCAGCAGAGGCCACAGCAGCAGAGGGGCGGGGCCCCTAATGCCATAGGTTTTCCTACTTGCCCGAAGTGTCAAAAGATGCATTCGGGACCGTGTTTTTTGGGAGCAGAGGTTTGCTACCACTGTAGGGAGCCAGGGCATCAGATAGCTAACTACCCGAGGAAGAAGAACACTGCTGGGAGAGTGTTCGTCATGCAGGCCGAGGAGGTAGATCCAGACACCTCCTTGATCACCGGTACATCTTATCCCTAGTATTTTTAAAATTCCTTCTTTGGTTAAGAATTTTGTTTCTATGAAATTGTTGTTAATTGGGTTATCTATCTTCATGTTAGAATAAGAAGCATGTTTCTACTTGTGATTAGAATTAAGGGTTTTTAGTGACTCGTTGGGGAAAAGTTTAGTAGTGGTATGAAATTGTTGGGAATTTTCTGCGTGCAGGGAGAATTCTAGTTGGAGGCAACTCCACGTTTGCGTTGCTAGATTCAGGGGCTACGCATTCGTTTATCTCTCTGGAGTTTATCAGGCGGATAGGCATCACACCTGAGATTATTGACAGTGGGTATGATGTTACTATGCCGACAGGGCAGATTATTTCTACCTCAAAGGTCATTCGAAATTTGGAGTTGGAGCTTCAGGGACACTCCATTCGAGCAGATGTGGTGGTTCTGCCTTTGAGTGGGTTTGATTTGATTTTGGGTATGGACTGGTTGACAGTCAATGGAGCTTCGATTGATTTTCGTCGGAGATCGGTGTCAGTGAAACCATCAGTAGGCGACCCGTTTACCTTCCAGGCATCTCAGAGCTATGATATTCCTCAGGTGATATCTCTTATACAGGCGAGGAAGTTGTTGAGACGGGGTTGCCAGGGGTTTCTAGCAAGTATTGTCACGGCCTCAGAACCATCTAGCAGATCATTGTCCGAGATAGAGGTGGTTCGTGACTTTTCGGATGTCTTTTCGGAGGATGTTGCAGGAATTCCACCAGTGAGAGATGTGGAGTTCAGCATCGAGTTAGTGCCAGACACCGTGTCTATCTCTAAGGCACCGTACAGACTTGCTCCTACCGAGATGAAAGAGTTGAAGGATCAGATTCAGGAGTTGTTAGAGAAAGGCTTTGTTCGTCCTAGCTTTTCTTCGTGGGGAGCTCCGGTGTTATTTGTGAAGAAGAAGGATGGCAGTATGAGATTGTGCATCGATTACCGAGAGCTCAACAGGGTCACAGTGAAGAACAAGTATCCACTGCCGAGGATAGGGGATTTATTTGATCAGTTGCAGAGAGCTTCAATGTTCTCCAAGATCGACCTGCGATCTGGTTATCATCAGCTGCGTGTTAGAGATGCAGATGTGTCCAAGACTGCTTTCCGGACACGGTATGGGCATTACGAGTTCCTAGTGATGCCATTTGGGATGACCACTGCTCCAGCGGTTTTCATGGATCTCATAAACCGAGTTTTTCAGCCGTATCTAGATCAGTTCATCATAGTCTTCATTGATGATATCTTGATCTACTCTAGGAGCATTGAGGAGCATAGACAGCATCTACAGACAGCCTTGCAGACTTTGAGGGAGCATCGTTTGTATGCCAAGTTCAGCAAGTGCGAGTTTTGGCTTGAGCAGGTGGCATTTCTTGGCCACATTATTTCGAGAGATGGGATTGCAGTTGATCAGTCGAAGGTTGAGGCAGTGCAGAATTGGGGTATTCCGAAGAATGCTTCGGAGATTCGCAGTTTCTTGGATTTGGCAGGATATTATAGGAAGTTCATCAAGGGTTTTTCTTCTATTGCAGTACCCTTGACTTCCTTAACCAAGAAGAATGCGAAGTTTATCTGGAGTTCAGACTGTCAGAGGAGCTTCGATCAGCTGAAGGAAGCACTCACTACTGCACCGGTATTAGCGGTGACAGTACCACATGAGGAGCTAGTGGTGTACACCGACGCGTCTAAGCTGGGTTTAGGCGCAGTACTTATGCAGTGTGGCAAGGTTATTGCGTATGCGTCGAGGCGGCTGAAGGTTCATGAGCAGAATTACCCGACGCATGACTTGGAGTTAGCAGCAGTGGTTTTCGCTTTGAAAATCTGGAGGCACTATCTGTATGGCGAGAAGTGCAAGATTTTCACTGATCACAAGAGCCTCAAGTACTTCTTCACCCAGAAGGAGTTGAACATGAGGCAACGGAGATGGTTGGAGTTGGTGAAGGATTATGACTGTGACATTAGCTACCATCCGGGTAAAGCTAATGTAGTAGCAGACGCTTTGAGTCGGAAGTCGTCAGTGGTATCATGTTTGACCGTACAGTTACCACTACAGAGCGAGATTCAGAGATTTGACTTGGAGTGTTATCCGAGTGGTCATGCACCGAGCTTGTCAGTGTTGATGGTGCAGCCAATTCTGCGAGATCGGATCAGGGATGGACAGTCTACTGATGAGGAGTTGCAGCGATGGAGACAGAGAGATGAGGCTAGGGGTAATCTCTTATATACAGTGGTGGATGACATTGTTCAGTACCGTGGTAGGATGTGGGTACCGAACGTCGATCAGTTGAGAGCTGAAATTTTAGCAGAGGCTCACACATCTCCGTACTCCATTCACCCCGGAAGTACGAAGATGTATAGAGATTTGCAGCTATTGTATTGGTAGCCCGGGATGAAGAGAGACATCGGGAGAGTGGTGTCAGAGTGCTTAACTTGTCAGCAAGTCAAGGCAGAGCATCAGCGTCCAGCAGGACTTCTTAGACCTCTTCCTATTCCGGAATGGAAATGGGAGAATATTACGATGGACTTTGTGGTTGGCTTACCGAGGAGTGCCAGAGGCTGCACAGCGATTTGGGTGATTGTGGATAGACTCACCAAGTGAGCTCATTTCTTGCCGGTGAGGACTACTTACTCATTGACACAGTATGCCGAGCTTTACATCAAGGAGATTGTTAGGTTGCATGGCATACTAGTGTCGATTGTGTCAGACAGAGATCCGAGATTCACATCCGCGTTTTGGAAGAGTCTGCACACAGCTATGGGGACTAGACTTTTGTTCAGCACAACATTCCATCCCCAAACAGATGGTCAGTCTGAGAGAGTGATCCAGGTTCTCGAGGATCTTCTGAGAGCTTGTGTCATCGATTTTCAGGGCTCGTGGGAGACTAGACTGCCATTAGTGGAGTTTACCTATAACAACAGTTTTCAGTCGTCTATAGGTATGGCTCCTTATGCAGCATTTTATGGGAGGAGATGCAGATCTTCTGTGCATTGGGATGAGGTTGGTGAGAGGATTTTACTTGGTCCTGAGATTGTGCAGCAGACAGCTGACATTGTGACTCAGATTCGAGATCGGATGAGGACTGCTCAGAGTCGTCAGAAGAGTTATGCAGATACCAGACGACGAGATTTGGAGTTCGCTGTAGGTGATCACGTATTCCTGAAGGTGTCACCTATGAAGGGAGTAGTGCGATTTGGCCGGATAGGCAAGCTTAATCCGAGGTATATAGGGCCATTCGAGATCTTGGAGAGAGTTGGCACGTTGGCCTACCGTTTAGCTCTACCACCAGGGCTAGCGGCAGTGCACAACGTTTTCCATGTATCCATGCTTCAGAGATATGTCTCCAACCCGTCGCATGTGTTGGATTTTGAGCCTCTTCAGTTGACACCGGAGTTAGCATTTGAGGAGAGGCCTATACGGATCTTGGCTAGGGAGGAGCGGAGGCTTAGGACGCGTGTCATACCGATGGTCAGAGTCCAGTGACTGAATCACTCGGAGGAGGAAGCTACTTGGGAGACCGAGGCAGATATGAGGACTCGCTACCCGGAGTTGTTCGGGTAAGTACTTTAATTTCGAGGACGAAATCCAATTTAAGGGGGGGAGAATTGTAACACCCGGTATTTTAAATACGTAAATTCGCATGCATAATTAGGAATTTTATTTATTTAGAAATTTAAATTATGGGTTAAATAATTATGTGAAATTATTTATGCATGATTTAAGTTATTTTAAGTATTTAACCCATAATTAGTGATTTTTCATGAATTATTGGTATTTGAATTATTTTATCGCGTTGACGGGACCGTGGACGGACGAGATGACAACTTTCTATCCAAATTATTTTATGAGTCTTTTTAGAGCCCAAAAATATTATTTTGAGTTTTATTTCCTCAATATTTTTAGTATTTAATTTTATATAATTTTAGGAGTCCGTTTTTATTCAAAATAAGCCAAAATAATGACTTTTTAGTATTTTAAAAATTTCCTTAATTTAATATTTCGGGATTTTAATTTAGTTATCAGATTTTTCTTCTTATTTAGAGTTTTTAAGTTATATATTTAATATCCTTTTTAATATTTTCAATTATCCTAAAACCTATTTTAATTAAAAACTTAAACCTAAACCTATCCTACCCAAACCCTTCAACCGATCACTCACTCAGCCGCCTCCATCAGTTTCTCACCCCCATCTCCATCGTGTTCTTCAAGTTCTTCAGCCTCCATAGCTCGATTTTGAAGCTTCCAAGTCGGTTGTCATCGCCCCGTCGTCCCGGAATCGTTCTACGCACTCCTTTCTCTTCAAACTACGGTGCAAGGCATGATTCTTTCTCTTTTTTTTTTGTACCATATCAGTTATTATGTGTGTGTGTGCGTAAGAATCAGAATTCCTTCGAAATTTTCAGAAACAATACGGGATCGATTCGGTTGTATGCAATTGTTCTTGTGTTTAATGATCATGTTCACGTTTGGTTTGCCATGGTTATGTCTAGGCTGCTGGTAAAGGTCCCTAGGTTGCCTAAGGTGAGTCTAGGTTCGAATGGCTTGAGTGGCTCGAGCTAAACGAGCCCAGACTTGGAGCTATGAGGCGATCGGCCAAGGGGGGACGCAGGTTAGGGTTCTCGGGAAGGGCTCGGTTCGGCTAGGGGATGGGCTGCATGGGTTGGGTTCAGGGGCTAGGTTCGAACCGCCCAGACGTGGGCTACGTCTGGGCGGTGGCGCTCCGGCCAGGGGCGGCCGGAGCAGGCCGGCAGCAGCCAAGGAGTGGCTGCTGCTCACGGCCGCAGCCGAGACGGGAAAAAGGGGGGGCGACGGGTTTAGGGTTTCAGGGTGGTTCCGGGTCGGGTCTTGGGTCCGAGTCGGGTCTGGTAGTAAGTGGGTTAAGTTAGTTGGGTCCGGGTTAAGTTAGTTGGGCTCGGGTATTTTATTTTTAAGTTAATTAATGAATTTAAGAGTTTAATTGGGCTAATTAGATTAATTTAATTAATGGGCTTCACTTAAGTTATTATTTGGGCTTAATTAATTTAATTAAGTTAGTCCACTAATTTTTTATGGGCTTTAGGGCCCATGAAAATTATCGGGCCAGTCTTTGGGCTTTTGGGCCCATTGGGCCAGATTAAGTTGTTATTGGGCCTAGAATGTTTTAATGGGCTTTAATTATTTAATTGGGCTTAGAATAATTTTTATTGGGCTTAAGTATGTTATTGGGCCAGTCTCAGTGTTAATGGGTCAGTCTCTGTGTTAATGGGCCAGATTTAAGTAAATGGGCTTGAGTGTTAGGGCCAGCAGTTCAGTACAATCCATGAGAAATTTGCATGTGTCCTAAATATATATTTAATTAGTTTATCCATGGAAGTTATTTTTAATATTTATATGTTAGTATGAAATTAAATTAAATATATATGAGGGACACACATTTTATTTAAGTACATGCATTCATGAAATAATTTTTATGCATGATTTAATGTTTAAGGTTGAGCAAAAGAAAATATTTTATGTTGGAAGTTGAAGTAGTGTGACAATTTGAGGGGGATTCATCCCCATATGTGAACTATTGAAGGGCAGTTTACTGCCAATTTAAGAGGTGATTCGTCACCGCCACGTACGTTAGTTTCCACGCTGATCAGTATTTGATGTATGATTTAAGGTTACACTATGGATACAACCATGCGATGTTAGAAAATAATTTGCTCAACAATGTTTATGTATTAATTATGATTATGATATTTAAGTTAATTTAAGTTATGTTATGTCATGATATTATTTTAAGCATGCTCATTCATGTATATGTTATGTATTAGTATTAAAGTGATTTAAATTATTTTAAATCCTTATTATGTTAGCATGTTGGGCTTCTAGGCTCACTACACTGGTATGGTGCAGGTGAGTACGTAGAGGGCGTAGTACCCACCGGAGGCGAGGACGTATGAGCAGACTGGCAGTGATCCCCGTGACCGTGATAGATATCTGAGTCATGATGCATGTTTGAATATTCCAGCATGTTAAATATTTTTAATTATTTTCAGTGGTTGAGTTTTTGGATAATTTATTTTCTTATGACAGCAGTTTTTAATTATTTTCTTATGACAGCATTTTAATTACGTATTTGACTCAGATATTTATTTTATTAAAGAATGCATTTTTATTTAAGTTATTTATTTATTTTAAATCTTTTTATTTTGTGCATATATGTATGGGAATGTATGTACATATTATATTTAGTAAGTATTAAAAAAAAAAAATTTCCGCACAATTATTTATTAATTATAGAGTTAGGGTCGTTTCACAATGCACTAGATATGTTCATGATCTAAACCAGAATTGGAAGATATGCCTATGAGTAGAGATGGCAGATATATTTCAGTAAGATTATTGACTTTAGTTAAGTTGTGAACTAGAATTTATCAGAGAATTGATGAGTTTATGAATTGAATACTGCTTTTGAGGTTTACAAAATAAATGATGATATGAAAATCAGTTACAGATGAGTCTTTTATTAGATTTTACTGAAGTTATTACATCATAAATCATGATTTTTGAAATTCTTGATATTGATTTCGAGGTTTTGGTACCGACCTCAATCGATTTTGATTGACTCTTATTTTTTTATAGAGTCTGATTTGATCTACTCGTCTTGAGTTGAGATGCGAGTGAGTTATTTTCACTTAGCATATTGTCATTCATATTATTGTTCTGTGGATGGCCTTGACTTAAGTGAGTTTCCCTGATTATGAATTTCAAAAGTTACTGATTGGTTGATGTATACATTCAGTATATTATAATATTTATGACTCATAACTGATAGAATTTCCAATTGAGATTTGGGAAATAGAACGAAGAGAAGAGATAAATGTGTGATTGATTGATCTTTTGAATTTATGTGTTTGAAGTATCGAGATAGATACTAAAACAGTCAGAATTGTTGTAATCCAAATTAAGTGAGAATTGATTTGGAAGGATTAAAGCACATTGAGATGAGATCAAGTTATTAGAATTCAATTGAGAAATAAAAATGAAGAATGAAACAGGCATTCGATCAATTAATTTCAGATTTTGTGTATTTTGGTTTGAATATTCAGATGAATATATGACCAATCGGAATGATTTTTGATTGAAAGCAATCCAGAACTATTTAAAAGATGAAAGAAACACAGAAAGTAAACTGAAGCGATGAGAATTCAGTACAGAATGCCATATAGAGATATGAATTGAAGTCTCAGATCTGAATGAATGAATTCTATTATGATTGATTATCTGATTGTGATTGATATTTCTGAAAAAAAATATCAGATTTTGAAGAAAATGCACAACAATGAATTTGGGATTCATCCAATAATTGTTTTATCATACGATAAAGCAAATAGAAGTAACAGAATTGGTACGTTTTCGAAGTTAAACGTACAGAGAGTTTCTGATGAATTTGAAAATCGTTGACCAGATGAGTTCAGTGATAGTTTAGAAACTCCAGAATTGTTACGAGATTGTGATTTGAAAGAATATTTTGTGAAACTACCAAGATGAAACAATTTATGTGAAGTAAACAGGTGGTAGTTATGAACAGATTGATGGAAATTACTGGATATGATAATCTGTCTGTATGATCAAATCACTGAATTGTGACTAGATTCGTTGCAAAATGAATAGTAAGCCAAGAAATAATGTTTCAGATTGAAACATTGGGTTTACTATTTAATTGTAATACAGATGATCCGAAGACATTGAGTACTTTTTGAGGTAAAGGTGCCATTTGATATCCTTGAAGTGGAAGAATAATCAGAGAAGATGAATTGAATTTCGAGAATGAAACTTTATCTGTCGTGATACCGATTATCAACATATCTGAATACTTTAAAATCTGTGAATATAACATATACTCTGATTACTAGATAGTCCGAATAGACTAATCAGATTAGTAGAATACACTGTATGAGATGTGAATAACAGCTATCTATTCAGATCTGTGAAGAAGAAAGAGATATGATGAAATTACAGGAATGATAAAAATCTATTGTCAGGATTAAGACTTTAGATTTATTCAATAGAATGTGGCATCGATTGATTGATTGATGTTCTGAGAGTTGGTTATATGTGATTGCATTATACCATTTGTCGATTGATGGATTATCTGACTTGATTTTTCGGATATTGAGAATATTCTCAGAACTTTAATACCTGAGGTATTAATTGTCTTGATGTGTTGCCACTTGATGATTATAATTCCTGTAACAGCTAATGAATTGATTTTGAGATAATGTTATGATGATATGATGAAAAGAAATCCAATTTTTTTGTGTTGGAATGATACTACTGAAGTATATGATATCAGATCAGACATGATTTGTTGACAGCAGATCAGATTTGATTTGAGGAACACAAGGATGATGAATATGAATCTGTATGGAATGAAAGCAAAGAAGATGAATCAGGATTAGTAATTGAATGATAGATATAACTTTTGAAGCTGAAATTGATTAGTTAAGTGGAAAAGTTATTCTTGAAACATCATTCAATTCAGAATAGAGAAAGGGCATAGTTTAATTTACAGATTCAGAATATGAAGTTGAATACTAATCTTGAAGTGATGAACTGAATAACAGTGTAGACTTGATTTATTTCTATACTCTGTATAGAATGATATAGAGAAAGAATCAAGTCGTCACCAAAGCTGAATTGCATTGAATGACATGTCAGACGGAATTGTTGATTGTATTGATCGAATGTATTCTTTTCAGCTGAATAAGTTCAGTATCTAAGTGAGAGTAAAAGAATTATCAGTAGATTCTTCGTATGTACTTTATTCAGATGAGATAGATATTGACGAGATTCTGAGTTCAGTCGATTATTCGACAAATCCTTGATTGAAGAAAGAAACAGCTCAGATTCAATGACTTAAAGTACAACTGAATAGATACTGATTACAAGAGAATAGAAGCAGATTCGAAGTAATAATCTGACAAGAGATTGAAAGATGAAGTGAGATACGAAATACAAAGTGGATGATTGAAGTGAGAATCACTTCAGATAATCATTCAGTCTATTAGATTTGATATTCTGGATGAATACGATTTCGATGACGAAATCATTTCTTAGATGGGAGAAATTGTAAGGCCCGAAAATATTAAATTATTAATTATGGAATTTGAGAATTAAATTCCATATTAAGGGCTAATATTGATTTGAGAATTTATGAAAATGATAGATTTAATTTTCGAGCCGAAAATATTTAATTTGAGAATTTACAGATTTTGAGAATTAAATTCTGAGAATTCTTAAATTAAAAGAATAAATATTCGATTTGAATATTTATGGGATTTAAGATTATATTCCATGTTTCGGGAATTAATGAAGATTAATTTGGAGGATACAACACGATCAGGGACTGAATTGAAAATATCGAAGTTTGAAGGGCTAAAGTGCAAAAGGCCGGGATTATTGATTTAATTCGAATTTATTTAATTTTAATCCGAGTATATTTAATTTGAGAATATTTAGAGTTTCGATTTTAATTCTAATATTCTTAAATTATTTTGGATTGAAATTGAATTAAAAAGAAGGCCGAGGACTGAATTGCAATTACGGAAGACTTGAGGGACTAAATTGCAATTAAGCTATACATATCTGATTTTTAATCAGATTATCAGCATGTACACGTGCATATTTTGTATCAATTCAGAAGTGAAGAACAGAGGAAGCCGAACCCCTCTTATTCCTTTTTCGTTTTGATTTTCAAATCGCCGTAACTTTTAATCCGCTCGTCCGATTTTGATTCCGAAAGATGTTCTGGAATCCTCGCAACAAGGCCTTCGATTTGATGTAAGTATTTTGTTCTCTCGACATGTTTTGAAGACCAAAATATGGCAGAGATCAGATTATGAAACTATGTTGTGTCTTTGAGTTCGTATGTCGTTCGATATCACAGTCGGATTGGAAATGAATTAAGAAACAAACTTGTCATGGTTTCAGCATGTTTTTGAATTGTTAACATGTGATTATAGCTGCTGATATGATGAATTGAGTGATGAATTCAGCTGATATAAGTGATACGAATGATTGAGTTGATTAGAAATGAATTCGATACCGAGTCGGTTCCCGATTTTCAATCGCTACGCCGCCGGTTGATGTTTTGACTTCATTTTGATAGCCTATAACTGAGTTGATATAGTTGTTCAGATGTTATGAATGTTATGGCATTTGTATTTCTCGATTCCAGTTGAGTTTCGAAGGCTAACGATTCAAGACTCCGAGTTATATCGAATAAGAAGAAGTTGAATTTTAAAATGATGTTGATTGAATCTATATTGATGATTTTGATTCAATTCTGAAATGATTGAATAGAATAAAGTTTGATATGTATGTTTTAATGATATGTTTCAGAGTTTAATAGGAGACTATTGACTCAAGAACCTCAACTTGAAACCAAAGAAAAAGTGATCAAGATTGAAGTGAATGTGATTGAAGATTGATTATGATTGAATGATCGGATTCATATAGGAGTTGTGGTACTTCCTATCCAGATGTGGAACATCGTCAACTCGAGAATGAAAGATATAATGACGACATCACGAGTTAGGGACTTTGAAACTCAAGAATGACTATTCTTGAGTTGGCCCGCAAAAATCACATACTTGAGATGTTTTGATTTATGTTTGATGTTGTCGATCCATCGCAGGTAGTGGATCTTTGATTTTGAGTCGATATGATTGTATATTGAATTGATTCTATGTCAAAGTTGCGGTTAACCTTATTTTCTAGCCCGGAATGGCTACGATAGATGGATATCCATGTCAAGATCGGTTACGAATCTTGATGGCAATGAAGTGATAAGAATCAATTCTTGAGATAAGAGCGCTATATAAATTGAAGTCTTGATTTGAAATTTGAGTCGATATATGCGTTATTTTTACTCTATTCTTGATTTGACATGTTTAGAGTAGTTATGGATTTATTTAACGTATTTATATGTCGATTATACTGAGAATGATTTCTCACCGGAGTTTATCCGGCTGTTGCTTTGTTTTGTATGTGTGCATTGCAACAGGTGGGGCAGGAGCTTGGTTGAGAGAACATTAATAGCTCGGGAGAGAGATGTAGAAAGTGTGGACTCGGGTTAAGTTGAAGAATGGTAGTAAATAGCATTGAACTTGACATTGAAATCTTGTTTAGAAGCTCACTATTGAGAGTTAGTGTAGCTTGTTGATTTATGTCTTTTATGCTATTCATTGGATGTATTAAATTGTATGAGTTGATAATAGGAACTTGGTATATGAATGTATGCATGTTTTTAGATTTTATAACATGCTTAGAATTGATTTGGATGATGATATATACCTTGTACTAAAATTTTGACAGCAATAGATCAGCAGCAGAATTCGAGCAAAAGATGGCTCGCTCGATCGGGTAAAAGTTACCGATCGAGCGAGGCCTGTTTTTCATGGGCAGAGAATTCGATTTTTATTGCTCGCTCGATCGATAGCTTTTGCCCGATTGAGCGAGGCCATTTGTGCTGCAGACCCGAGACTTTGATATTTTTGCTCGCTCGATCGGATGACTTTAACCGATCGAGCGAGGCTTGGGTTTTAAAAAAAAAATTCTGCTCTTGATCTATTATTCTTTAATTGTTTGATTAATTGTTTAATTAATCATTAGTTGCTCTAAAACAAGATTAGCAACCCGAGGTCCCCACAATCGGGCTTGAATTCGGGGATGGGGATGGGGAAGGCATCCCCGTCCCCGACCCACCCCATTGTCATCCCTACCACTTTTCTTAAAATTGATAGAGCTACATCTTTTGAGTTTCTGATCAAATAAGGAAATGAAATGTGAATCCATTAATTTAGTGGATGGATGTAATTATCATACCAACATCCAAAACATAAGGCACATAATAGAGAATGACTCATTTAATTTAAATACACCTCTACGAGAAAATAAAGGTAAAAATTATAAGCTTTATAAAGTTGCACTAAAATCAGGTTCTTCTTTACAATTGAAAGCATCATCAAAAATAAATTTGTTCTTTGAGAGATCACCTTACACAAGATAAAAATCAATTTAATGATATAGCGCACACCAAGAACTGTAATGCATGGGTTTAGAGAAGGTCGTTCAAATGTGTTGAAGAAAAAAATCACTTTTTCTTTGGTTCTTGCACTTCCAACAACATGGCAACCAAACAACTTCTTTGCAAATTGTTAAACAAGTTGACTAACAGCCCCGGAAGCCGCTGAAATGAACACGGTGTCAACTTTTTTTGGGAGAGCAAACCTCACAAAAACCACAATAAGCAGTGTTGCTCGGCATGCCTGAAGTAAAAGATCCGAATATCGAACAAGTAGAAATTAATCACGGAAGAAATTATAGTCAAACCACTATGTTGAATACTAAATTCTATGTGCACGAAAACAAGTGACACAATGCGCAACGTAGCTGAACATTTTTTGAGTTTAGCCTGAACAGTTAAATTCATTCTTTGTTGTACTTCCTCTATCATGCTACTATATTCATTAGTGGAGGTGTCAACTTTCTTTTTTGCATCCTTAACTTTAATTTGTAACAAGCTTTACTTACCTATGTAGTCAGTAGTTTTCAGTGCTCCAAACAAGTTCATGAGTTCAAGTAATCAAGGCAACACATATTACACGAAATGTTGTGGCATCGACGAAATGCATACCAAGGATTCCGGTGTTATAAGACAGAGGTACAGCTGTATGCAGAAATTTTAAAAGTTTCTCCGCAGATTTGATGAGGTTGTACTCCTCCTAGCCAGTTTTGCCCCAAACAAGGTCACCCTTCTTGAAATTGGGATGAGTATAATTCACAACTTTACACATTCCGAATCATGTATTTCTAGAAGCTCAAATCTTGATTTATTAAAATAAAAGCATCATGTGTCAAAAATTAACAACAACAATATATACCAGATCTTTGTCCCTTTTACAAGAACTCGGCTATTTTATTATCAATAAAAAGATTCCAAAAACATATATATAAAAAAAACCAGTATAATAACAAACGAAAACGAAACACGAGATTTCTAAACATCCCGTAAAAATAATCTGGAGAAATGAAAGGACTTACATGCAAAACTACTCCGAAAATTCGAAGAGGATACCGAGAACTGAAAAAAGGAAAGTTATTGGGTAAGCATACAACTTCTATCGAGAAAAAAAGAAAACCCGCGGACGAGCAAGGCAGCAAGAGATTAATCAGCAGCTTTCTGATAAATCTGAAATATGAATTTAACCATAGAACCAATAACCCTCTTACAGTCCATTCAACTTCAATTTCCCTTCCTTTGACATAGGTACCGAGGACTTTTTCAAAAGAGGAGTTTTTCCAATCAAAACACTGAAAGGACGAGAATGTCATTGTGGCACTCTTCTCACACCCTCATAAGCCTCCTATTTCTTTTCTTTTTTTTTTATATTTGTTTCTTCTTATGTATATATGTTCCATCTCAGACACCACTGCTCAAAAGGATCCTCCTTGTGTATTATAGCAGCTGGCGTTGGAGTGTTAGTGGCAATAGCCACCCATGCATGCTCTCGTTGCAAGCCCACACAGTCTTGAATAAGATTTGGTTGGAATTGAAAACAATAATTCATTATTTGACAGGAAAACGATGGAAGATCACAAGTGGCTCGCCTGGACCAAATGGTAGCTAAAGCTGTCCAAACCGGCCCGCTGCAATAAGGTTTCAGGGCTTGAAACTAGCTCGTCTTGTTTTGTTACTATTGCCATTGCGTCTTCAGTAAAGGAATAAATTTTTACAGACTCGGATGTGTTGATCCAAGAAATATGATGACATTGCATCTGCCATTTCTGAATTCAGTTTTCTTACCTTCAAACGAGTACGTCCCTATTCGTCGGTTTCACGTTATTTCTTCCCGACCCCGTTTGTGAAACCAGCTAAATAAATAAATAATCATCTGCTTGGGTGAGTTATATATATTCGTATTGATTTCAGAACAATACAATGGTTTTCTGGTTGAGATTGCATGATGTGAGATTTATACTCTCTACTTAAGAGTTTGTATAATTCCAAGATTAGATTAAATTGTCATTTTGGCTCTACGTTTTAAAATTAATATACTTTATATTTCATGTTCAAACTGTTGATGAGTTGTTTGTGTTGGAAATTGGTGTTTTCAGATAATTTAGAATTGAGATCCAAATAAATTACGGAGTTCAAAATTCGTATCAACAAGTATAGACTGACTATATATTATGTGGTTTTCTATGAAAGCTAAATATAGCATGGGCTTTATTTTAGGGGTGTGCAACGATTGTTATGACTTCATTTTACATAATTATGGTTCGGTTTTTCGATCTATGCTTTTTTAAATATCTAATACGAAAATCAAATCGTTTAATTACAATCTTGTTTGATTTTATAGTACCACAGTCTTTTTTTTACGGTTCGTTTTGCGGTTTCAGAAACAAATTTAATTTATTATATGTATCATTCTATGGGGTGTAAATTTATAATTTAATTTAGTTTTATGTAAATTTTCATTAGGTTTTACGAGTTTATAATTACAAAATTTGATAATTGAATTATCTTAATTGATTTTACATTTTTTAGTAAAGTTAAGTTATTTAAAATTTGTTTTTTTTAGTTTTTCTAATACAAGCTCTATATGTATTTCGAAAAAGTACGAGATACATATTGAATTATTTTAAAATATATAAAAATAGTTTTTGTAAATTTATAATTATTTATACAAATTTAATGAATACAAAATATATAGAAATATACAATAATTTATATTTAATTATTAAAATTATATAATATTCTAAATATAAACAAAAAATTTATTTTATTAAAATACGATTTAAGACGGTCGGTTTTGTTTTAAGTATAAAAAACCATAACATAAGTTCGATTCTAAGTTATAAAACTAAAATAAGGGATTCTGGGGTTTCTTCGATTTTTTCGATTTAATTAAACCATATATTATGCACATCGTACGTAGACATATTAAGTACATAATCTATATTTTTTCCCATATGATATGTACATTTAGGTAAAACTATTAAATAGAATTTAATAAGTCCATTTTACTTTGTATATACTTTTTGTTTTTTTAAAAAAAAAAATAAACTAGTAAGAAATAAATGCTTTGAACGTGGAGTGATATTGGATTTGTAAATGATATACGGGTCGATAAATTAATGAAAATGTGAGAATAATACTCCCCCAATTCAGAATTCAGAATTCACAATTTTTTTATACCTAAAATGTTAATTTTATTGAAACATAAGCAGGATTAATCTGTTTCACGAATAAAAATTCGCAAGACGTTCTCACAAGAGGCCTATTTTTTCATGCATGTATTCATTATCATATTGAGCCATGAAATAATCTTAAATATTATCTTATCATGTTAAAAAATTAATTAGTTGATCTTCCCCTAATCCAAATACAAAAACAAAACCATTAGATTGTGATACATTGTTCTTGCCTCTTAATTGGTGTTGGATGGTTTTTGGATGCCAAGCTGAACCCCAACCCCCATATATATCACATGCATATTATTATATATATGTTTTAACACATTAAAAATAAATATACAAATGTAACACATTGATGGTAATTATCAGTTTTTGCTACAAAGTCTTGGTCGTCCTAGATCCAGGTGGGTTTCGATTCGTTGGGAAATTGAGCACTTCAGATCTTATATATAAACTACATGTATTATTATAATATTTTTCTATGCTTCAAAACTTGGACTTCCATTACAATATTTTACTTTTCAATTCCAGAAATTCAGTGCCAATCAATAATATCACAGATTCTTTCTTCTCCTCCTTATTTTTTAATATATATCTATCCGAGGATAAATAAGACGAGAGATCGTCAATCCTACTTATTTTTACAATAAAAGATAATATTTTTAGCATTAAAAGTAATATATTATTATGAGTGATCTAATTAAGAGTTACATTTCATAAAATTTATTTTTGAGATCATCTTTGTGCTTTTTTTTTCTTAAAAAAAATAAATAAATAAAAACTCATAGATTCTTTCAACATATATATATACCACAGTCCACGCACATCAAATTTTATTTCTTAATTAAATAAAATCCCATATTTAGAAAAGAGTATATTATGTCTCAAAAGATAATAAAATTAATTATTCAATTTATGCAAAAAAAAAAAAAAAAAACATATTGTTTTCTATGAAAATATAAATTCGGTTGAATAGTATCAAATATAATCAAATAGTTTCGTATATAAAATTAATATGTAAACATTACATACACAAGATCTTAAAACCTAAATGAATTTAGGATATATTCTATTAATTCTGATTCAAGTTTCAATTTCTTTTTGAATCGAAGCATAAGTCACTGTACGATACCCGAAAAAATAGATTTGAAATTATAACCATCTTGTTCCCGGCCGACTCAAAAAAGCTAACTGCGGTATCAATAATATATATATATATATATAATATATATATATATAATATTTTTAAAAAAAAATACTAGATTTTTTGCTCGTAATTTGAACCACCGAATGACTTCTGAATTTTCGCATTTTGTTCTGCCATGAATAGCATGCTGTTGCATGTGCAAATTGTATACACACACGTACATGTGTATCTGTGTGCATATACGTACATTATTAATTTGAGTAAAATGTATTTTGATATACGAACTATTAGTAAAATATCATATTGGTACACGAACTATTGAAAATGGCTTAATTGGTACATGATTCAATTAAAAGGTCAATTTTACCCTTAATAGGAATTAATATTATATTTATTAATTTTAAAAGAGTAAAATTTAGGAAAAATAAGTTTTTTGGTCCATTAACTTATCCATGTTTTGATTTTGATCCATTAACTTTTTCGATGTGGGTTTTGGTACACTAACTTTGCATTTTCAGTGTTTTTGGTCCAACTGCATACGTGTCAATTTCTGATTGGTCCAAAATGATGACGTGGACCAATAAAAAACTGACACGTATGCAGTTGGACCAAAAAACACTTACAATGCAAAGTTAGTGTACCAAAACTCACATCGAAAAAGTTAATAGACCAAAACCCAAATGGGTAAAGTTACTGGACCAAAAAACTTATTTTTCCTAAAATTTATTTTGGTACACAAACTATTGATAAAATATCATATTGTACACAAACTATTAAAAATGGCTTAATTGTTATATGATCCAATTAAAAGTTCAATTTTACTCTTAATAAGAATTAATATTATATTGATTAATTTTAAAATATCGTATTTATTTAAAAATTAATTATATATATAATGATAAACAATTGTTAAGTTAAATTATACAACAAATATTATAATATATTGATATGATAAAAATATATATCACCGAAGTCTGTTGATCTTGTGTTTAAATGATTGAAACAAGCATAATCACCATTTTAGTTTTTCAAAATTTAGTATAAAAATTTTCAACATTAAAGATTAGATCATGAAAAAACAAATATCACAAAAAAAATCTCACTCATTATCTCAATTTACGTAGTCCTATAACCCAAATTTTTTTTATTCGATTTAATAATTTGTAATTTTATATTTTTTTACTCGCACTTAAATTAAATATATATAAATAAATATTTATTTAATTATATTTTATCGTTATTAAATATATTTTAGTCTTGCATATGATTTATTTATTGAGTTTGTGATTTTATTATTATATAATTTATATCAATTTTTTAAATGGATAATTATTTACATAGATAGCAAAAAATACCATTTTATTTTATATTATTAATATCTTAAAAATATAAATAATTTATTAATGAGTAAAATATAAAAATATTATAAAAATATTAAGATACTTATTTTTTATTATTTATAAATTAATACAAATTTTAATTTACAATAAATAAAAATTAATTTAAAAAATAAAATGTACACTTAGTTGAATTTATTATTAAAAATAATTGAACTTAAAATCAATTACTAAAGGATAAATTAAACTTTTTAGTTAAATCATGTACCAATTAAATTATTCTTATATAGTTCGTGTACCAAATTGACATTTTACATATAGTTCGTGATTCAAAATGAATTTTACTCAATTAATTTTTAAATAAATATGATATTTTAAAATTAATAAATATAATATTAATTCCTATTAAGGGTAAAATTGACCTTTTAATTGGACCAAATATCAATTAAGCAATTTTCAATAATTCGTGTACCAATATGACATTTTACCAATAGTTCGTATACCAAAATACATTTTACTCTTATTAATTTATTGTTATTATTAATTATTTTTATAAACATGGGCCCCATCATAACAAACAAAAAATATGTCCGGTCTGGCCATACATAAGTTAACGTAATATGTAAACCCACAAACCCAGTACTTTAGGAGAGGCACTGTCTCAATCACCTGAAAAATATTTACTAATATATATGTAACTCATTTTGTGATGTAATAATTACATAGTTTATACATACAATGCTCGTCTTCTTATCTATATACCTGTCGGCATACACATGTATAGGTATTTTTGTACGTTAGCCGGATTCCACTTGTAAATAAAAAAACAAATTTATTTTAAAAATTAAAGATAATATTTAAAATACTCTCTCAATTTTGATATGTTGTCCACACATCATACTCATCTACGTATCAACCAATGAGGTGTCATTCATCTATTGGATGAGATGAATTGTAAATCCAATATTTGAATATCATCTCAATTGTGAGCACGGAGATGGGTACGGTGGTTGAGCAGCATATCAAAACTCAATATTTTGTTTGGTTTTGAGTTAACTCATCATATGAGATGATTTCACGCGTCAATTTTATGATATGAATATTTTATTTGACTTGACTTGTAACAAAAAATTATTTGTATGTCGAAAATATTATTTTTTTTGTTATGGGTATAAGCAATGGAGGAACCAGAATTCTTAAACTA
The DNA here is from genome assembly GCF_033568475.1 of Henckelia pumila. Taxonomy (NCBI): domain Eukaryota; kingdom Viridiplantae; phylum Streptophyta; class Magnoliopsida; order Lamiales; family Gesneriaceae; genus Henckelia; species Henckelia pumila. The sequence goes on along the minus strand of NC_133122.1, from coordinate 16,408,065 downwards.
CGCGTGCTAAAATTTTAAACTCTAGAATTGTTTAACTTTTTGAATCGAACTCATCGGGGCTAATATCAAATTAATCCAAAATTTCTCAAAATTAATATATAAAAAAATTTAATTTTTTTTTCGGGCCACCCGGATGACATGGTATAAGCCGATCAACGTGTCTCACGAGCATAACCATGAGATGGCTCACGCATGAGAGTTGAGACCCACTTGAGTTAAAACGTGTATATGTACTGTATTTTTTTTTTTTTAACGACGTGGGTAGTAACAATATCTTATATTGTTAGAATGGAGGGCTTAATTAAACTAAGTACTAGTTTTGGTATCTTGATTAGTTGTTCTATTTAGGTGGAGAAAATCATAAAATTATATGTGTTATAATTCTGTGTAATGTTTAATATTGAAAGAAAAAACTCTATTATATATGGTAATTGAACTAATTTAAATTTAAATGGTGAGGCTTTCAATACCGAATTTAAAATATTATAAAGCATATTCTGTTCTAATTCTAAAATTAATTCAAAAAATTAATTTTTTTTTATTTTAAGTATGAGAATGGTTTTTTTTTCCAATTTATTCATATTTTCTCATATTAATCAAATCTTTTACTTAAATTATGTACTATAACTCTATAACTGAGTATAACATAATTTAATATGTCGCTATTCTAATATGTTAATAGATAGATACTATGATAATATTTTTTTGAATTGAATTTAAATTATATGGTTTGAAGATGAATTAATTTCTTGTAATTTAGTGCAAAAATTTTCTTATTTTGGTTTATATACTGTAACGCCCCACTGTATCAAGACGGGTCTTTTCAGCGTGCTTATGTCCTCACTCACACATACCCTGGAAAACTTCCCAAGGGGTCACCCATCCTATAATTACCCCAAGTCAAGCACGCTTAACTTTGGAGTTCTTATGTGATGAGCTTCTACCCAAGTCAAGCACGCTTAACTTTGAAGTTCTTATGTGATGAGCTTCCGAAAAGAAGATGCACATTCTTGATATGAATAGTACATATGAAATCTTTTAAACCCTCCTCAACCATGTAGTCCCATACCTACACAGTCTCAGAATCCCTCTCATTTCTTCACGGGATCGGTTCATTCATGTCTTCCTCCACCTAGAAGCCTACCAGGAGCCGCTCATTGTCCGTGCAACCTCTTGGCACCGGCGATCACTCCCTGCCTCTTCAGCCCCGGGCGTCACATGCCCACCAGCTTCCGCTTGGTTCGTCCCCGAACCATACCGTACTAAGAGAGGTCGGCTCTGATACCATTTGTAACGCCCCACTATATCAAGACGGGTCTTTTCAGCGTGCTTATGTCCTCACTCACACGCACCCTGGAAAACTTCTCAGGGGGTCACCCATCCTATAATTACCCCAAGTCAAGCACGCTTAACTTTGGAGTTCTTATGTGATGAGCTTCCGAAAAGAAGATGCACCTTCTTGATATGAATAGTACATATGAAATCTTTTAAGCTCTCCTCAATCATGTAGTCCCATACCTACACAGTCTCAGAATCCCTCTCATTCCGGCACGGGATCGGTTCATTCATGTCTTCCTCCACCTAGAAGCCTACCAGGAGCCGCTCATTGTCCGTGCAACCTCTTGGCACCGGCGATCACTCCCTACCTCTTCAGCCCCGGGCGTCACATATACTCTTAATTAATGGATAGAGATGGCGAAAGGAATTATCAACTCGATCCTTTTTAACATTCAGATCTTATATTTCAGCTTTACAATTTTTGGAATGTTAATTACATGCATATTTCTTTTGCAGGGTTTGTTATCTATTTATCTACTATAAAAAGGTGAATGGAGGGCAAATTTTTTTTATTGTGTATTGTCATAATTGCCCAAATTTTGTTCATTGGAGTGTTAAATGCAAGGGGTATTTTTGAGAATTGCATGAAAATTAGAAGGACATTTGAGGAAGCACAATAATTTCTCTCTCTCCCTCCATGGATTAATGGGTTAATAATTGAGTTTGTATTATAGTTAATAATTGAATTTGTTTTTATTGTGTTATATTTTTATTGGGTTTTAATTAACTCTTAATATCTAAGTTTTTTTAGTGGGAGTAATTTTTTTGGGGTTTTTTAATTGGATGTAAATATTGAGTGAGTTTGTTTTATTGCGTCTTATTTTTATTGGGTTTTTAATTGACTCTTAATATCTGATTTTTTTTAGTGAATTGTTTTTGGGGTTTTTTAATTGTGTATGCTCTCGTGGATTATGTTCTAAGTGAATCATTTTTATTTTTATTTTTATTTTTAATATTAATATTTATGGGTAATAATGATTTTTTATCTTGAAAAATATAGAATTATGAGATAAACTAAGACGAAAAAACTGTTATGATTATAATAATATAATAATAAGATACTAATAAAAATGATGAATTAATCATATTGAAATAGATAATGAATTACATAAGAATTGTAACAACTATAGCAATAGAAGAATTCACATACTTTTTGTACTATGACGATAAAATAACTGATCATTTAAAAGATTTAAGCAATATTTACACTTCTACAAAATTTGTGTTTAATATAATATATAGATATATAACATCACCATAAATTTTATGAAGAATAAGTTTCGTAATGTGATAATCTGTTAATAAAAGCATGCTATATTAGAAAGAAAATAAAAAATAATATAAAATTGTTTGAACTCTTTAAACACAACATTTTAATTTGTTTTTAAAATATCATATTGCATTTGTAAAGTTAATCATATACTATAGAAATATAAGTAAAATCAAAAAATAAATTATTTCATATAGTTTCTTTGTTATTACAAATACTTTGTGTTTATTCATCTCTTATTTAATTATAAAAATTCACCTTCAATGAATTGGTTTGAATCATTTTCTATCGATCTAATAATACAAAATTTAAAACACATTATTTTAAAAAAAATTATAATAACAAAATAAAATTTGATTACGACATACTTATAAAAATATTTGAAAATAATGATACGTCATAATTCAATAGATATATGTTAATAAAAATAAATTAGAGAAATAAAATTTTATCGAAACATAATTCTTAGAAAAATCTAAAAAAATTAACATAAAAATGATTCAGATGTTGAAAAATAAAAATATGCATGTATTCTTTAAAATTATTAAAGATAATATATTTTTTTATAGTAGATAATATATATTTATTTATTTTTTTAAAGAATATATATTTATTTTATTATGACTACAAAAGTGTAAATATAATGACTAAGTTTTTCACTGTGGATTTTTTATTTTGCCCTTAGATTGTATATTCATTCGATTAATTGTATTGATATCAGATTTTTTACACAGTGTTTTAAAAATATAAAAATTGATGTATAAAGTGAATATATGTTCGAAAAATAAAATATATTTTAACTGAAATTATTTTTAAAAAATCATGTATATTTAATAATTTTATCTTTAAAGTGTGAATGGAAATAAAAAAAATTCATTAAAGAATTTTTAGATAAATAATTGCATGAACATTTGGTAAAAAATGAATGTAAAAAATTAAAGAAAAATATAATATAAAATTTATGGATAATTTAGAATTTAAATAAAATTAAATATTATAAATTTCATTCATAAATATTAATAAATCAAAGATAATTATGGAAAAATAAAGAAAAAATTGTAATTTTGGTCCGCTAATATCTGCAAATTATGATTTTGGGTCTATATTTTTATATCAGATAATTATCCCTATGAAATCTCAAGATTCTTAAAACCCCATTATGAAAAATAAATTATCTATTAACTTTTTGTGTTTTCAAATCTTGAGTACTTATATCCCATGTTTTCAAGTTTGAGCGCATCCTCTATCTATACGTGTTTTTGTAGGCGTTAAAGTCCAAAATTTAAAACACAAAGACTTAACAGATATAGATGGTTTTTAGCGATATCGAAATTTTAGTTTTAGTTAGTCTTGTGTATTTTGATTTTTGACAATTTTAGTTATTTTTCATCAAAAATGTTGATGCAATACTATAAACATCTATGCTACAAAAGTATCACATCGAAAAAAAGACTCTAAAATCGTAAAAAATAACAAAACAAATACAATAGACTTTGAAATCTGATAACATAGAGTATTGAAATTACAAATAAAAAAACTTATAGAATCAAAAAAACAATTTTTCAAAAAATAAATGTCAAAATGTAATCCATGCACATTTATCTAAATAAATTTAAGATTCAAACATAAGACTTTATCAAATATTAAAAATTTACTATATCATTAAAAAAAATAAAACAAATGAATATTATTTGAAATTTTAATTATTACTTATTTTAATTTTATTTTAAAGGTGAATAAATTTAAATTTATGACTTGTCTTATGTTATATCTAATACATTTTCACGTGTTTAACGTGCGAAACACGTGTTAATTGATTTTCTAAATATCATACTACATTTATAAAGTTAATCATATACTATTATAATATAAATGCAATCAAAGAATAAATTATTTTCATATAATTTATTTGTTATTAAAAATACACCATGTTAATTCGCATCTATTTAATTATAAAATTTCACAATCAATGAATTGGTTTGAATTATTTTCTATAAATTTAAGAAAACAAAATTTAAAACACCTGAGCATTAAAATGGTTTTTTTTGAAAAAATATAACATAAAAATAAAATTTGGTTACGACATACTTTTAAAAAAATTTGAAAACAACAATACATCAAAATTGAATAAAAATTTTATGATAAAAATAAATTAAAAAATAAAATTTTATCGTACATAATTCTTAGAAAAATTTTAAAAATTAAAATAAAAATGATTAGATGTTGAAAAAAATATCTATTCATTAAAATTATTAAAGATAATAAATATTTATTTTATTAGATTTTGTATTATTTCGATAACATAAAAATGATTAGATGTTGGAAAATAAAAATATCTATTTATTAAAAAAAATTTGAACAATATTTATTAAAATTATTAAAGATAATACATATTTATTTTATTAGAGTGTGTATTATTTCAATCTAAAACAATTAACATAATTAATATTTTCACTCTAAATTTTTTATTTTGTCCTTAGATTGTGTATTATTTCGATTAATTGTATTGAAATTTTCTACATAATGCTTTAGAAATATAAAAAATTATATATACAGTGAATATATATATATGTTTGACAAATAAAAAATATTTTCACTAAAATTATTAAAATAAAATTATGTATATTTAATAGTCTATTACCTTACCTATCTAAAAATGTGAATAAAAAGATAAATTTTTATCATTGTGAAATAACAATTTTGCTGTTTATTTACACTATAAGTAAGGTAATATAAAAATACATAAAGATATAAAAGTAAAAAAAAAAACATTTTATTTAGGGCATAAAAATAAATAAATATTTTTATTATATTATATTTAAATATTAATATCTTTAAATACATTATACGCTTTCATTAAATTGCAACTAATGTGTTCATTAATACAATTACATAATTTATTTTTTAATTATTATTTTCTAAAAAGAACTACTTTTTTATTTTTTCACAATTTGTTTTTATTTATTTTACACCTTATTTAATGTTAGGCAATATAAAAATATATAAGAATAATCTAAATTTTAGTTTATGGCTTAATTGAGTTGCAGTTAATCAAATAGATAAATAAATTTTTAAAAGAACAGAAGAAAAAAATTAAAACTTACGGTATTAATATAAAAATTTAGAATTAAAAAAATATAAGCATATAAATCTTGAAATAACAAAACTAAAAACTAAAATTTACGGTAATAATATTAAAAGTTAGAGCTAAAAACATATATTTACAAAATTAATGTAGGAGTATAAATTAAATATATTACCTACATAAAAATATGAATTAAAAAAATAAAATTTTATCATTGTGAAATCTATCCATCTATTATCTATTATTACCTATCTAAAAGTGTGAATAAAAGGGTAATGTTTTATCATTGTGAAATAACAAATTTGCAATTTTATTTACACTATAAGAAAAATCATATAAAAATATATAGAAATATAATACAAGTTAAATGACAAATAATAAAAATAATATGCAAGTTACATGACTATAAATAAAAATGTATATACCAAAACAGAACAAAAATAACATGCGAGTTAAATGATCAAAATAAAAACAATATACAAGTGACATGATTAAAAATAAAAATGCATAGTAATATGACTAAAAATGAAAACATTCAAGTTACAGGATTGAAATTACAAATTCACCATTATCATGACTAAAAATAAAAAAAAAATGATCACTGTATTATTTCAGTTGATTTTCATAATAAATAATTAAAGTCTATATGATTTTTATTATAAGACCGTGAAAATCTCAATAATTATAAAAAATAATAAATAGATATATTATATAAACAAAGTATCACCACATGCATATCTTTACATTTATTTCCTAGCTACTAGCTAAGTCTAAAAATTATGTTCCATGAATATTGTATATACTTTCATATCGAATTTGTAAGATGATAATAGATATCAAGGGAGGTACATGTGTAAATTTTAAAGTTAACCAACATAAAAGTAAGCAATACAAACCTAAGGAGAGTGAACTGTATATAATTTTTCAAAGTTAAGTATATACTAGATATTATTATTATTATTATTGATACACAAAAAAATCTTAAAAACGATCCAATTTATGAGATGAATATCCGACTCGAAGTAATTACTCGTTGAATTCCTATCACAAGAAATATTTTTTTTAATTTTTTGAAAAATAAAATAAAAACAGAGGTAACATGGCTCCCAAACTTCCGCTGGTTGCAGGTAATGGAACAAAATCTTAAATGCGCAACTTTTTTTACAAATTAATCATAAATACTAAATTGGAACAATGAGACTGTTCCCATGTAGAAGCTTTCAACAAAAACCAATTTTGTTAAAATATTATGTTAATGTTTGGTTGGGTCTTTACAACAAACGCTTAAATCCTGGTAAATCGTTTCCAATAATTTTTTACAACAAACAAAAATATGGTGTTTCTTTTCTCCATAATTTTTTTCTTTTTTAAAAAAAAAAATATTCTTTAACTGCTATATATATATATATTTTTTAATGTATACGATAATTATTTCTGTACCTTTTAGAAGATCTCGTTTCAAAATTTCATATCTAATAAAATATAATTCTTTTGACCAAATGATTAATTATCACGTATCTGAATTTTATAAGCGACCCCGTGAGATATATACATGTGTGTGTCAAAAAAAAAATGAGCTAGATAAAGACAGAGAATAATCATGTGATTGAATAATAATTGAGTAAAACAAAAAAATTATGAGAAGAGAGGACATGATTGAAACACGAAAGCAGAAGAGAAAAAAATAATTTTGTATTGTGAAAAAAAATCTTATCTTGAAGACTTGCGTCTAACTGCTTCTCTCTGCCAACAAAAATATTGGGAACTTGGGATGGACGACACCCCATAAAAAGGTTTCAGTGTCGTATATATATTAAAAGTACTATGGCGGTATTAAGCTATATATTATATTTAGTAAAGAAAGATATATATTTGATGTGCATGTGAATACTACTCTATGTTATCCAGTAATTTTACCTTATTTGAGTTTTGATCCATTAGTTTTTTCGATTTGGATTTTGATACACTAATTTTGCATTTTAAGTGTTTTTTGGTTCAACTACATATGTGTCAGCTTCTGATTGGTCCACGTCATCATTTTGGACCAATCAGAAATTGACACGTATGCAGTTGGATCAAAAAAACACTGAAAATGCAAAGTTAGTGTACTAAAACCCACATCGAAAAAGTTAATAGACCAAAACCAAAACATGGACAAGTTAATGGACCAAAAACTTATTTTTCCTTATGTAACATATATAATAATTAACAATTAATTTCTTGAGCGATCTTACAACTTAGTTTTGCATGTCCAATACGATTTACCTGCTTAACATGGTGTACATGTCATTTTGTTAGTATGGAGGCCGAAAGTTTATTAGTCTATACCGAAATGTAGCAATTACGGTTTGCATATATAATATTGTCACAAAAATAGAGCAAGGCAACATGATATAATGATAATTATCTTTCGGTGAAGTACTGTTTTTCTTAATTTCAAAATGATAATTATCTTTCGGTGAAGTACTGTTTTTCTTAATTTCAAATTTATCTTTCTTATTTAGCTCTAATAACGCATTCATACAATCTTGTTATTGAAAATTTATTTTTATCTTTATAATTTATATTTTAGTTTAGTATAATAAAATATGCTTAAATTTTATATTTCATAAATTTTATAAAAAAATTTATCTTTAACAAGTCTCATATATATCATGTTTGGTTTTATAAAATATCGTAACTAAATCAAATTGTACTCACGACATTTAGTCATATATTATATTATACACACATAACATGATATGTACTCAATTGCTAGTTTGACAACGAAACATATAAAAATCACAAGATAGCATATATTTTATTTAAAATTTATATTATTTCAAGTGTAGAGATAATTTTGTAATCTCAAAATGAATGCACGTATAACACTACGCGCGCGTACCCGATATATATATATATATAATTCGACAGAAGTTAAAAGTATGTATATAACGTGAAAACCTAGATAATAATGGTAGGGGTGGTAGTGTATATAACCCTATCCTCATAGTATTAAAAAAGCAACCTAAAAAAAACCAAAGCAAGTAAAAGAATATATTAAAAATTTACCTATTCCAGCCAAATTCACCTGTTAATCAACACCACAAACTCCAAGTCCTTCTTCAAAGCCTGGCCCCCCTAAAAAAAACCCTAATTCCCTTTTATTTCCCCTCCCAAAAAAAAAAATAATAATAATAATATAAAGTTAATTAACCCCACACTCACACTACCTATGGAATTTTATAAAAAATTATGCACTGAATATAATGATTGCTCCCCAAAAAAACCCTAATAAATGCAAAGGTGTACTGAGTAATATATCTTTCTTAGCTTGCTCACCCTCCTTCCACTTGTATATACATACACCTCCAACTTTCCTTGTTTCTTGCTCCACTTTCCCTTCTCTAATCTTCTTCTGCTGCTACAATTTTCTGCATCATATAAAACCCTTCCAGGCCCCCCCTTTCCTCCTCGCTTCTGCCTTTATTACTTCTGTTTTTTTTAACAGTACTTTCACGCCTCATTAAATAAATGTCCACAAACCACTACTCCTCTGATTCCCACTTGTACTGCTCCTATGCACACTCTTTGATGGAATCCTCTTCAGGTCATTCGAATCAGAAACCCACATTTTTCTCCACCGCGGCCGGTTATGGCAGCTGGCAGACCACCGGTGGTGGTGGTTCTGCTTCTGTTGCCATGTTCAACCTCAACAATGAGGATCATGAAGAAGAATCGGGATGCGATCATCATGAACAGGTAAATCTTGATGATGGAGATCAGGGGAGTAATAATAATTTGATTATGGGTATGGATGAGAGTACTGAGCCTTTGTTCGAGAAGCCATTGACGCCGAGCGACGTGGGTAAGCTCAACCGTCTGGTTATACCTAAGCAGCACGCGGAGAGGTACTTTCCGATAAGCGGCGGCGGAGGAGGAGGAGGAGGGGGTGATCCGGGGGAGAAGGGATTTATATTGAGCTTCGAGGATGAGATGGGGAAACTGTGGAGGTTCCGGTACTCTTATTGGAACAGCAGCCAGAGCTACGTGTTGACCAAAGGATGGAGCAGGTTCGTTAAGGAGAAAAGGCTTGATGCGGGTGATTTCGTCCTGTTTTCGCGCCACCGTGCGGATTGCGACCGCCTTTTCATAGGGTGGAGGAAGAGGAGCTCCGGCGAGGGGAGTGGCGCTGCCCAGCTGCCGGCCGGCAGAGGTGGCGGGTTTAATCGAGCATTTTACCAGGGGAATACATATCCGAACCAGCAGTATCAAGGTTTTTCTTCGCAGGCTCAGCAATACCAACAGGAAGCTCTTCATGCAGGTATCATTTTATGTATTTTTATTTTGAAATGAAATTTTAATAATTTCGGAATTCTCTAATTATTTTATTTTATTTGTTTACGAGGAATACATTGTGCTCTATGCAAACATGAAAGAAAACAAAATAAAAAAAAAACACTTGTCTGAACCAAATATTCTTCTTTTTTTGAAGAAAAACAAAGAGTTTTTAGGTTTGGAAAAATCAAGGCTTTTCCAAATAAAATATTCTATCCTATGCAAGGATATTTAAATTCGTAACATCGATTAGATAATTGTTTTTTTTATTTGTCCTGATTTGAGGCCAATGTGCGTGGTGCATTAATAGATGATAACATGTGCTTTACGCATTTCGATTGCTGATTTTTTTAATCTTCCAAACTTGAAAGCAGTCTTTCTGTATTTTTAATATATTCTTTAAGTTATTTTTCATGCACGTCACATTCACCGTATTTAGCACTTGAACTGACATCATATATATATATATATATATATATATATATATATATAATACTTTGTTCATGATTATTATTAATTAAAATTTCTGCATCCATATATATTATTTTTCCAGGATCCGGGTCACAAAACCAAACAAGAGGAGGAGGGAATTCTAGGAGTGTGAGATTATTTGGTGTGAATTTGGAGTGTCAAGCAGATGAATCCGACCCGTCCACCCCGACAGATGGGTCGGGTCATGGCTCATATCCTCAAAGCCAAAATTACTCTCACCATCAAGATCACACGGTACATATATATGTTTAATTTTATTATGTTGTTTAATTAATACTACCATCTAATTTCATTTTAATCAGTGGCATTATATTTCATTTTTAAAAAAAAAATTTAAATTTTCCCTTCTCACTTGAGCAAAGATTATAAAAAATACACCTTCTTTCTTACTCTCAGTCGAGGACCTTCGGATTTCCCAAAAATAAAAAATAAAAACGGAACCCTATAATTGAAATTATATTACTCTAATGATTATTGGCTTTTATATATATTGTTGTTTTATTAAGAAGAAAAAAGATCACTGAAAATGTCTCCAAGTCAAAAGATAAGATTATATCATGATATAGAAAGAGACAGATAACTTAATGATTATGAATCAAAAAAATAGAAAAGGCAAATCTCTAACATATTATTATTTTAATTACCTTTTTTCGAAGTAAATAAAGTATACATGAAGCATAGATGTGACCGCCTCTGGATGATTTTGCTGCTTCCTCTGAAGAAACAGATCCATAAGCTAAAAGTAGATTAAATTTTGCTGATTTTTAGGCTACTTTGAACCTAAAATATTAATAGGCACCTGCACTGTATCACCATGTTTCACAGGAGATTTGAATGTGATGTATATAATATATATATTTGAACAAATGTAAACAATAAGCAATGTTTATAATAATCATAAGAATGTTGTAGTTGAAATAAAATTTATATAATATTTAGTTTATTATAATATAATGATATATGCAGGGATGGCCTTGACGGTGAGAGGTTTGGGAAATGAATGAAGATGATGATATATATGAATCAGCAAGGATAAGAGAAGATCTGGGAGATGGGACGTTCACATTTAACAATCAACGAATGTTATTATTATAATAATTTATAATTTGTGATTTTTGTTTTGCCAAAGAAAACTTGGAAAATATCCCAGAATCTTTTTTTTTTTGCGGAAATTAATATAATTATTATGAGGAGATGGGTCCCACGAGAAATAAGAGCTGGCAGGAGGATATATTTTATATTTATATATATTATATATATTATGGTCCCCAGATGGAAGGAATTAAGAAGAAAATAAAATGGTATGGTGGTAGATCTGGTGCTTTCTGAAATCATATTGTTTGTACAAATAAAAACATATATTTGTTATTTTCTAAATTAATACTGCAGTGCAGTGATTCTGCCCTCTGAGTCTCAGAATTTTCGTAGGAGGGGGTCCCCTAATAATAATGTGTGATGATAAACGTCAAGTGTTTTTTTTTTTTTTCCATCGCTCAAACTTCGTGTACGTCAAACTTTCGAGGTAATTAAACCAAGTGTTTATTTTAAGTTATACGTTCCAATAAATAAAACGATAAAATTCTCCTAAATATAAGATTTTGTTGTGAAAAAGTAAAAATTTATGGTAAAAAGTAAAAGCTTCAAAACTCAAAATATATCAAACTCTACATTTTATAATATTTTTCTCTCAACTCAATTGTATATTTCATCACAAATGAAGACCTATTTATAGATCCACATTTGAGATTAGTCCAAAAATAAATACATCATCTACATCATTACACACTAATTTTCCATATTTTACAACTCAATATTCAATATTCAATATTCAACATCATAATAATAATAATAATAATAATAATAATAATAATAATAATAATAATAATATATTTTTCAACACTTCCCCTTGTGATGATGATCGTGATATGATGACTGTCTTTATTACGTGTTTTATACTGCCTCGTTAAAAACCTTACTAGAAAAAACCCAGTGGGATAAAAACCATAGTAAGGGAAAAAGAGTGCAGCCACGTAAATTCTCCCTCATGTTAACATGAGTGATTATTCACATATTCTGCAGATTGCGCATCCTAATGTTGTATATATGTTTTCTGAATATCGTCGTGGGAAGTGCCTTTGTGAAGAGATCTGATGAGTTCTCACTTGATTGAATATAACACATATCAATATCTTTATTCTTCTCAAGCTCTTGATTGTAGGCAAAGAACTTTGGAGGTATATGTTTTGTTCTGTCATTTTTGATGTATCCTTCTTTCATTTGAGCAATACATGTAGCATTGTCTTCATACAACGTCACAGGCTTCTTGTCTACTGATAATCTACAAGAATTTTGGATATGTTGTGTCATTGATTTTAGCCAAAAACATTCACGGCTTGCTTTATATAGCGCAATAATCTCAGCGTGATTTGATGAAGTTGTTACGAGTGTTTGTTTCTGTAAACGCCAAGAAATTGCGGTGCCTCCACGAGTAAATACATATCCGGTTTGAGAACGTGTCTTATGTGGATAAGATAAATATCCAGCATCGGCATAACCCATGATACTTTGATTGGTGTCTTTTGAGTACAAAAGTCTCAAATCTGTCGTTCCTCGTAGATAACGGAATATATGTTTAATTTCGTTCCAGTGCCTCTTTGTTGGATATGAACTGAATCTTGCCAATAAATTTACAGCAAAAGATATATCTGGTCTAGTGCAATTTGCAAGATACATAAGGGCACCAATGGCACTTAGATATGGTACTTCTGGACCAAGAATAACTTCATCATCTTCACATGGATGGAATGGATCCTTTTCTATGTTTAATGATCTTACAACCATTAGTGTACTTAATGGATTTGATTTATCCATATTAAAATGTTTAAGGATCTTTTCTGTATAATTTGCCTGGTGAACAAAAATTTCACATTCTTTTTGTTCTATATGCAAACCCAGACAATACTTGGTTTTTCCAAGATCTTTCATTTCGAATTCTTCCTTCAAGTACATCATAACCTCTTGAATTTCTTTATTCGTTCCAATGATGTTTAAATCATCAACATATACAACAATAATTACACATCCGGATGTTGTTTTCTTGATGAAAACACAATAACATATTGGATCATTTACATATCCCTTTTTCATCAAGTGCTCACTTAGCCGATTATACCACATTCGGCCGGATTGCTTCAACCCATATAATGATCTTTGAAATTTTACAGAATAAAATTCTCTGGGTTTTGAACTTTGTGCCTCAGGCATCTTAAATCCTTCAGGGATTTTCATGTATATATCACTATCAAGTGATCCGTATAAGTAAGTCGTAACAACATCCATCAGACACATTACCAAATTTTCAGACACTGCCATACTAATCAAATATCGAAACGTAATTGCATCCATAACAGGATAATACGTTTCTTCATAATCAATTCCAGGCCTTTGAGAAAAACCTTGTGCAACAAGTCTAGCTTTATATCTTACTATTTCATTTTTCTCATTTCGCTTTCGAATAAAAACTCATTTGTATCTAACAGGTTTTACACCTTCAGGTGTGAGGACTATAGGTCCAAAAACTGTTAGAACCTAATGGGGGGGGGGGGGGGGATTTAGGTTCTATTGGCAACTTTAGCAATTTAAAGCGATTATGCAAGTATGCAAGCGGAAGACTTAAAGCAATCAAAAATAAATGCGGTAAATAAATGCGTAAAAGAAATAAATCGATAAATGAGATAGGATATGTTTATGAAAGTTCGACGATAAATCGTCTACGTCTCCCTTTCTTGGTTAAGATTGATTAACTAAGGATCCACTAGCACTTCAACTCTTGGCCTTGATGGCTCCAAGGATAGCCGTACAACTCAACACGATCACCGCGCCGATACAACTCGAACACTTGGCATTAAGGGCTCCAAGGATAGCCTCAACACAACACTTGGCTTCACACTCAAGTGCTTACAACGATAGCACAACACACTTGGCTTCACACTCAAGTGTTTACAACAATAGCACAACCAACTCACAAACTATTTTTACAAACACTCTCAAATATATCACACAAACACTTTGATAGTGAGAAATTGCTTGCAAAAGAGAGAAGAGATGAGTTGGGATGTCTCCAAATGAACTTGGATGGCCTCTATTTATAGTTGGCAAAGTTTTGAATCTGATTTGAGTGCTTGGAGCGTGTGGTAAGAAGTCAAGGAGTGACAAAAAGTGTTCGGCGCCGCTGCCTACATTTTCCCAGCACTGAGCGGATTTTGTGGAAAAATCATATCTTCCAATCTAACCGTTGGATTGATCTGAAATTTGAACTTAAGCTTTAAAACATCGGGATCTTCAATCTGAACGGTGAAGATTCGATTCTAACGAGTCAAACATTTCCAGTAATTTTCGGAAGTCACTTCATCAAGTTTTCGAACTTGTTCTATGCAACAAATTTGAAAAATTCATACCTCCATATCCATCCGTTGGATTGATCTGAAATTTGGACAAAGGTTGTAAAACATCCTGAATTTGAATCTGATCGGTGGAGATGTGATTTGGATCACGCAAACAATCCCAGTTAATTTCAGAAGTTGAATCTTCATAATTTGCTTCATGTTCTGCAGAAATAAGTACTGTGCAATCTTTGTAGAAAAATCATAACTTCATATCTAGCCGTTGGATTGATATGAAATTTTGATATAAGTTTGAAAACATCCTGATATTGATTTTGATCGGTGGATATTTGATTTGGATGTCTCAAGCACGTCCAGTAATTTTCAGAAGTTGATTCTTCATTCTTCACTACAAGTTCTGCAGAAATAGGTACTGCACAATTTTTGTGAAAAAATCATAACTCCATATCTAGCCGTTGGATTGCTCTCAAATTTGAACACATGTAAAACTTCTTCATCACGATTATGACCGGTGGAGATCGGATTTAAATGCCTAGAAAATTCCCAGTAATTTTCGGAAGTTGCTGCTCCATACTTTGGCTTCTTCTTCTCTTTTTTTTTATATCTCTTAACAATGTTTCATCCATTCAATGAGCAATAAAAGACTTTATAAATACATGTATAGCTTCAAAATAACTTCCAACAATTTATTTGTCAATAAATTCTAATCTGCAAAATCTCACTTTAAATGGTTAGTAACAATTAACCGAGTTTTGTAATCATCAAAACATAATATTATGAGACTTGTTAATGCATTAAAAACATTAATCTCATAACACGAGATTTGTATGCGTTTAAGGCGTAACAATCTCCCCCTTTTTGATGATCACAAAACTTGGTTAAATAGGAGAAATAAATGTACAATATTAAATAAATAATTTAAATTTGCACAATATAATTGCATGAATAAAACTCCCCCTAAATTAAACAATTAGTGAAGAAGAGTTTGTTTATCAAATAACCGATTTTATTCTTCATGCATTTAACCATACTAACTCTCCCCTTTAGTTAAAGTATTTAACCAAACTAATTCTCCCCCTTTTCGTGATAATCAAAAAGACTGGAAAAGTATGCAAAAACATGAGAATTGAAATATAATTTCTAAAATGCAACACATAAATTTCACATAAATAACAAAATATGAGCGTATAATATTGAATAAATACAATTAATTTGTATTATCCAAAATTAAGTTGCTCGAATTTTATATTAAGCTCCCCCTTAATATGTCATTATCTTTAGAATATGTCAACAAGTGATTACAACTCAATCATACCAAGTTCACCACGAAAACGAATAAAAGTATTTTCATCTAGTGGTTTTGTAAAAATATCAGCAATTTGATTTGTCGTGTCAACATATTGAAGTTCAACTTCATTTCGTTCGATGTGGTCACGAATAAAATGATGACGAATGTCAATATGTTTAGTGCGCGAATGTTGAATCGGATTCTTTGTAAGACAAATGGCGCTAGTGTTGTCATAGAAAATAGGGATTTTTGAAAAGAGACGCCATAGTCGAGCAATTGATGCTTCATCCAAAGAATTTGCGCACAACAACTACCGATAGCCATATATTCGGCTTCGGTCGTTGATAACGCAACACAGTTTTGCTTTTTGGAAAACCAAGAAACTAAACAATTTCCTAAAAAGAAACAAGTTCTACTAGTGCTTTTTCGGTCCACCTTATATCCACCAAAGTCGGCATCACAATATGCTTTTAAATCAAAGAAAGAATTTTTCGAATACCACAAGCCGAGATTTGAAGTATTTGAAAGATATTTGAAAATGCGTTTTAAGGCGAACAAATGTGATTCCTTTGGACATGATTGAAATCGTGCACACATGCAAACACTAAATATAATGTCCGGTCTACTAGTAGTAGCATATAATAAGGAGCAAATCATACTACGAAAGGAAGATTGATCTACAGATTTACCATTTTCATCCTTGTCGAGTCTGATTGATGTGCTCATTGGTGTGGATGATGATTTTGTGTTCTCCATCCCAAACTTCTTTAGAATCTCCTTGATGTATTTGCTTTGGTTCACAAAGAACCCATCTTTGCACTGTTTGATTTGCAATCCGAAGAAATAATTAAGTTTCCCCATCATGCTCATCTCAAAGTGATCCTGCATCAACTTAGAGAATTCTTGACAAAGAGTTTCATTAGTAGAACCAAAAATTATGTCATCAACATAAATTTGCACAATTAATAAATCATCTTTGTCATGTTTGGTAAACAAAGTAATATCAATCTTTCCTCTTGAAAAATCATTTGAAATAAGGAAAGTTGATAGTTTTTCATACCAAGCTCGAGGAGCTTGTTTCAAACCATACAAAGCTTTGTTTAGTCTATACACATGATCAGGTAATAATGCATCAACAAATCCATCAGGTTGTTCAATGTACACCTCCTCTTTCAATTCACCATTAAGAAAAGCACTTTTGACATCCATTTGAAATAACTTAAAATTTCTAGAGCAAGCAAAAGCAAGTAGCATGCGAATAGATTCTAGTCTAGCAACAGGCGCATAAGTTTCATCATAATCTATGCCTTCTTCTTGACTATATCCTTTCGCTACAAGCCTAGCTTTATTTCTAGTGATAGTACCATGCTCGTCAAGTTTATTCCTAAACACCCATTTAGTTCCTATGATAGATCTATCGTGCGTCCTAGGAACAAGATTCCAAACATTATTGCGTTTAAACTCATTCAACTCATCTTGCATAGCAATAATCCAAGAATCATCTAATAAAGCATCATCAATACACTTAGGTTCAACATGCGAAACAAAAGCAAGATGATTGCAAATATTATTAAGAGAAGAACGAGTGGCTACTCCCTTCGAAGGACTTCCGATGATAAGATCCATTGGGTGATCTTTGTGAAGCGTCCAATCCTTCGGAAGTGATGTTTTCTCAACAGAAACATTTAGATCATTTAGACTTGAGGAGGCCAACTCTTCTTCGAGTAATTCTACATCATCAATGTTAGTGCGAACAATAGTAGACATAGATTCATCAAAAATCACATGCATAGATTCTTCAACAAGTAAAGTACGTTTATTAAAAACTCTAAAAGCCTTACTTGAGGTAGAATATCCGAGAAAGATACCTTTGTCGGATTTGGCATCAAATTTGCCAAGGTTGTCCTTACCATTGTTATGTATGTAGCATTTGGAACCGAAAGCTCGAAAGTAAGAAATGTTAGGCTTTCTCCCTCTCCATAATTCATATGGAGTTTTCTTGAGAATTGGCCTTATTGATACGCGATTGATAATGTAACAGGCAGTGTTCATTGCTTCAGCCCAAAAATATTTTGGTAGAGAATGCTCACATATCATGGTCCTCGCAATCTCCACAAGTGTCCTATTTTTCCTCTCAACGACCCCGTTTTGTTGAGGAGTCCTAGGACAAGAAAAATTATGACCGATGCCTTTCTCTTCACAAAAGTTTGAAAAACTCTCATTTTGAAATTCAGTTCCGTGGTCACTACGGATCTGCTTTATTGAAAGATTTTTCTCATTCTCAACTCGTTTGACAAAAGTTTTAAAATAATCAAAGGCATCATTTTTGTGGGCTAAAAACAATGTCCACGTGTAACGTGAAAAATCATCCACAATGACAAATGCATAAAGCTTTCCTCCTAGGCTAGAGTTCCTCGATGGACCACATAGATCTAGGTGAAGAAGTTCAAGGGGCATAGAAGTAGATATAAAATTTTTTCTTTTAAAAGATTCCCTTGTATGTTTGCCAAGTTGACATGCATCACAAATAGAATCTAATTTTAAATTGAGTTTTGGCATACCAACAACTAAATCAATTTTAAAAAGTTTTTCTATGGTACTAGGACCAACATGACCTAGTCGTCTATGCCAAAGAATGTTTTCATCAACATTCAAAGATACAAGGCTTTTAATATTTGATAAAGATAAATTATTTAAAGAAACCTTGTATACATTTTCACTTCTATAACCTTTGAAATTTATGGATTTGTCAGTCATGAGTGATATGGTGCAGTGTTGGGGAGTGAATTTGACTTCATAACCTCTATCGCACAATTGACTTATGCTTAGTAGATTATGTTTAAGCCCATTCACTAGGAGTACATCATCAATCAAGCAAGATTCAGATATACCTATTGAGCCGATTCCTTCGACAACTCCTTTGCTGTTGTCTCCAAAGGTGACAGTTCCCTTCTCCTTTGGTTTGATGGATTTTAGAAGCTCCTTGTTTCCCGTCATATGTCTAGAACATCCACTGTCTAGATACCATATGCTAGGGAGAACATTTTTCCTATTTCCCTACAAAAAATTTATTTTGGTACCCTTTAGTTCTTTTGGGTCCACAGTGTTAGAAAAGAGAGATACAAAATAGACTTCTTAGAATTCAGTCTCTCATAGCAACATCATCGCCACTTTCTAAGAGTGCTCCCAGTAGTAGGTAGGGCTATGCCTCTTTAAAAACCTATTTTCTTGGACAGAGCAGCGTTCATCAGGAAGACCAGTCGCATCAAGGCAATTTAAACCGGTCTATGATGAACTCCCTTAGATCATGATCTCATAATGCCAACTGATGAGTTGTTAAGTACTCTTAGGCCTCCATTTCATATAGCTCTTTTGATTATATTGAAATCTTAAAGATCTACATTTATGTCTAACATGTCCTATTTTACAACAATAAGAGCATGTAGGGGGTAATCTCATTTTTGCCTTTGCAATTAGGCTAGTAAAGTCAATTGATTTTTTACCATACCCTATTCCACCCTTATCAAAACTACATTTCTGCATGCTAAGTAAGTTACTCAATTTATTACTACTAATATTGAACTTATCAAATGATTTTTTTAAGTGAGCTATGTCATCCTTTAATCTTAGGTTTTCATGCTTCTTAGAATCTAATTCATTTTTAAGAAGTTTATTTTCTTTTCTAAGGGTTTTAGCCATATCAAACATAAGTTTATATTCTTGAAGTATTTCATCATAAGATGGTACCTCATCATTGTCGTCGGAGACGATGTCATCACTTTTAGCCATGAGGCAAATGTTGCTTCCTCCTCGTCATCGTCGCTATCGCTCCAAGTGGCTAGAAGTGCTTTCTTCTTTTTCTTGTCAACTTTCTTCTTAAGAGGACACTCATTTGCATAGTGGCCTTGTTGTTGACAGTTGTAGCAAGTAACTTCCTTATCCGGCTTCTTTTGTAATTTGTTTCCTCGCATGAATCGTTTGAACTTTCTTGCGAAGAGCGCCATATCTTCATCATCATCATCTTCTTTGGATTGGCTAGATAGAGCAATCCCTTTTGTCTTGGTATCTTCTTTCTTTAATTCCTTCCTTGTTGATAATTCCAACTCATGGGTTTTTAGAGTCCCATGTAGTTGATCAAGATCGTAGGATGCGGTGTCGCCTTTGTTTGACTCGATGATGGCCGTCCTCTTGGCATCCCACTCCTTGGGTAAGGCGCGTAGAGCTCTCCTCCATACTTGTTTGGTTGGATATTGTTCCCCGAGTTGGGCTAGCTCATTGATAATTTGAGTAAGCCTTCGGAACATAGTATCTACATCTTCGTTTGATTCCATCTCGAATTTTTTATATTTGAGTTGGAGTAGATCGATCTTCGTCTCTTTGACTTGATTAGTCCCTTCATGGCATATCTCCAACTTGTCCCATATCTCTTTAGCTGATGAGCACATTGAGATCCGGTTGTACTCATTCATATCTAAGGAACAATGAAGAATATTCATGGCTTTAGCATTTTGAGAAATTAATCGCATGTCCTCCTTGGAAAAGTCGTCCATTTCCTTGGGAATTTTGACACCCTCAACCTCTTTAGTAGGTATGTAGGGACCTTTCACAGTAACTTTCCAAAGATCATAATCTAAGGATTGGATATATAGGGACATTCGGTTTTTCCAATATCCGTAGTTTATGTCATTGAAAAGAGGAGGACGATTTGTTGATTGCCCTTGAGCATAGTCGCTCGCTAGATTTGCCATAGAGCCTTTTTGAAAATATTTTGTAAAAAGGTGGCTTTGATACCACTTGTTAGAACCTAATTGGGGGGGGGGGGGGAGATTTAGGTTCTATTGGCAACTTTAGCAATTTAAAGCGATTATACAAGTATGCAAGCGGAAGACTTAAAGCAATCAAAAATAAATGCGGTAAATAAATGCGTAAAAGAAATAAAGCGATAAATGAGATAGGATATGTTTATGGAAGTTCGACGATAAATCGTCTACGTCTCCCCTTCTTGGTTAAGATTGATTAACCAAGGATCCACTAGCACTTCAACTCTTGGTCTTGATGGCTCCAAGGATAGCCGTACAACTCAACACGATCACCGCGCCGATACAACTCGAACACTTGGCCTTAAGGGCTCCAAGGATAGCCTCAACACAACACTTGGCTTCACACTCAAGTGCTTACAACGATAGAACAACACACTTAGCTTCACACTCAAGTGTTTACAACAATAGCACAACCAACTCACAAACTATTTTTACAAACACTCTCAAATATATCACACAAACACTTTGATAGTGAGAAATTACTTGCAAAGGAGAGAAGAGATGAGTTGGGATGTCTCCAAATGAACTTGGATGGCCTCTATTTATAGTTGGCAAAGTTTTGAATCTGATTTGAGTGCTTGGAGCGTGTGGTAAGAAGTCAAGGAGTGACAAAAAGTGTTCGGCGCCGCTGCCTACATTTTCCCAGCACTGAGCGGATTTTGTGGAAAAATCATATCTTATAATCTAACCGTTGGATTGATCTGAAATTTGAACTGAAGCTTTAAAACATCTGTATCGTCAATTGGAACGGTGAAGATTTGATTCTAACAAGTCAAACATTTCCAGTAATTTTCGGAAGTCACTTCATCAAGTTTTCGAACTTGTTCTGTGCAACAAATTTGAAAAATTCAGACCTCCATATCCATCCGTTGGATTGATCTGAAATTTGGACAGAGGTTGTAAAACATCCTGAATTTGAATCTGATCGGTGAAGATGTGATTTGGATCTCTCAAACAATCCCAGTTAATTTCTGAAGTTGAATCTTCATAATTTGCTTCATGTTCTGCAGAAATAAGTACTGTGCAATCTTTGTAGAAAAATCATATCTTCATATCTAGCCGTTGGATTGATATGAAATTTTGATATAAGTTTGAAAACTCCTGATATTGATTTTGATGGGTGGAGATTTGATTTGGATGTCTCAAGCACGTCCAGTAATTTTCAGAAGTTGATTCTTCATTCTTCACTATAAGTTCTGCAGAAATAGGTACTGCACAATTTTTGTGGAAAAATCATAACTCCATATCTAGCCGTTCAATTGCTCTCAAATTTGGACAACATATGTAAAACTTCTTCATCACAATTATGACTGGTGAAGATCGGATTTAAATGCCTAGAAAATTCCCAGTAATTTTCGGAAGTTGCTGCTCCATACTTTGGCTTCTTCTTCTTTTTTTTTTTTTTATATCTCTTAACAATGTTCCATCCATTCAATGAGCAAAAAAGACTTTATAAATACATGTATAGCTTCAAAATAACTTCCAACAATTTATTTGTCAATAAATTCTAATCTGCAAAATCTCACTTTAAATGGTTAGTAACAATTAACCGAGTTTTGTAATCATCAAAACATAATATTATGAGACTTGTTAATGCATTAAAAACATTAATCTCATAACACGAGATTTGTATGCGTTTAAGGCGTAACAAAAACATTACGTTTATTCAGCGAATCCAATTCAACCTGGATGACATCTTTCCATTTTGCCCAATCATGAAGAGTTTTACATTTACCAAAGGTTTTTGGTTCATGATCCTCGTTATCATTTATGATGTCACATGCCACATTATAAGAAAATATCTCATCAATATCTTCTATATCTTTTCGGTTCCATATTTTTCCAGTATTAATATAATTGATAGAGATTTCACGATTCTCGTCAGTTTGTGGTTCTGACAGAACATTTTCATCATCAGGTGTTTCTTCTGGAACACCATTTTCTATTTTATGATCATCGTGTTTCTCTATGCCTTTTCTTTTTCGAGGATTTTTATCCTTGGAACCGACTGGCCTTCCACGCTTCAAGCGTTTTATGACATCATGAGTGTCTTCAATTTGTTTCTTTGGAATTTCAATTCGAGCAGGGGCATTTACAGCATGTAAATATGATTTTTTTTACCCCTTTTGTGTCTGCAAATGCATTTGGCATTTGATTTGCAATTCTTTGCAAGTGCACAATTTTTTGTACATCTTTCTCACATTGTTTGGTCATTGGATCCAAATGTAACAATGATGGTACATATCATGTGATTTTTTTTTCAATGTGTTTCTTTTCTCCCCCTAACATTGGGAAGATTTCTTCATTAAAATGACAATCAGCAAAACGTGCTGTAAACACATCGCCTGTCTGAGGCTCAAGATATCGAATGATTGATGGGCTATCATAACCGATATAAATACCGATTTTTCTTTGAGGACCCATTTTTTATCGTTGAGGTGGTGCAATAGGCACATACATCATACATCCAAAAATTCTCAGATGAGAAATATTTGGTTCTTTACCAAATGCAAGCTGCAATGGGGAGAATTTATGATATGCACTTGGTCTGATGCGAATTAATGCCGCAGCATGTAAAATTGCATGTTCCCATATAGAAATAGGGAGTTTTGTTCTCATAATCATTGGTCTAGCAATCAGTTGTAGACGTTTAATCAATGATTCAGCTAATTCATTCTGTGTATGAACATGAGCAATATGATGTTCAACAGTAATTCCCATTGACATACAATAGTCATTGAAAGTTTGGGAAGTAAATTCTCCAGCATTATCAAGTCTTATTTTCTTGATTGTATAATCGGGAAATTGATTCCGCAATTTTATTATTTGAGCCATTAGTTTTGCAAATGCCACATTCCGAGTTGACAATAAGCATACATGTGACCATCTACTGGAGGCATCGATCAATACCATAAAATATCGAAATGGTCCACATGATGGATGAATTGGCCCAGAAATATCACCCTGAATACGTTCAAGAAATATGGGTGATTCTGTTTGAATTTTAGCTGGCGATGGTCTTATAATAAATTTTCCAAGAGAACTTGATTTACATTGAAACTTATTATTCTGAAAGATCTTCTGGTCTTTCAATGGATGACCATGCGTATTTTCAATAATTCTTCGCATAATTATTGAACCAGGATGTCCCAATCGATCATGCAAATTGATTAATATTGAAGAACTATTAACCACCATATTTGATTCGATTGACCTTATATGTGTATAATGCAATCCAGTAGGGAGCATTGATAATTTTTCAACCACATATTTCTTTCCTGATTTATATGTGGTAAGACACATATATTTCTGATTTCCATCAATTATCGTCTCAGTATCATATCCATGAGAATATATGTCATTAAAACTCAACAAATTTCTTTTCGATTGTGGTGAATATAAAGCATCATTTATCAGAAATTTTGTACCATTTGATAACAAAAATTGTGATTTACCACAACCTTCAATCAAGTCTACAGGACCTGATATTGTATTCACCATTGCTTTTGTTGGTTTTATTTCCAAGAAATATCTTTCATCTCGCAGAATAGTGTGCGTTGTACCACTATCCGGTATGCAAATTTTCATGATATTATTTCCATGTTTGCTCATAGCATTTTCCATATCAAACTTCACAAAAATGCAATAAAGAAAAATTAAGTTCAATACAAATGCAAAATATAACATGCTTTATAATACAAAAATGCATGAAAAATACAAATTTGTTACAATCTAGTTCCACCAATCTTTAATCAATGTCTTCGAAATCATTCAAAAAATCTGCAGCATTGAAACTAGTTGAACCAATTAAATGGTCACTATTTTCAACAAAATTGGTCTTTTTTCCTTTCCCCTTTGTCGATTCTTTATAGAGCTTACATAGGTGCTCAGGGGTTCGACAAATATGTGACCAATGTTCTGGAGTGCCACATCTATAACAAACACTCTCAGTTCTTTTTGAGTGATTTTCATTTTCACTCGTATTTTCATGCTGCCTTTTTGGTGGGTGGTTCGTGACGTTCTTTTGAGATGAGTTATTGAAGTAACTATCTCGATTATTTTCATATTCACGGCCGCGACCACGATCGCGATCATTTTTACGTCCACGTCCACGCCCACGTCCTCGACCTCGTCCACGACCAAAATCTGGTCTATGCCTTTGATTTTGATTTTCATTTTTCATTACGACATTTGCTTCAGGAAATGACGTTGATCCAGTGGGTCGGGATTGATGATTTTTTATTAACAATTTGTTGTTCTTTTCCGCTACAAGAAGACATGCAATGAGTTCAGAATATCTCGTAAAACCACACACTCTATACTGTTGCTGTAGAGTTATATTTGATGCGTGAAAAGTGGAAAATGTTTTCTCAAGCATTTCCATCTTTGTGACTTCAAGTCCACAGAATTTTAATTGCGAGACTATTCGATACATCGCAGAATTATAATCACTGAATTTTTTAAAGTCTTGGAATCTCAACGTATTTTATTCATCACGGGCGGTCGGGAGTATCACTTCCCTTATATGCTCAAATCTTTCTTTCAACCCTTTTCATAAAATCATTGGGTCTTTTTCTGTTAGATACTCACATTTCAACCCTTCATCAAGATGTCGGCGTAAGAAAATCATTGCCTTTTCTTTATCTTGTGAGGTTGATATATTAATTTCTTTGATGATATCACTTAGACCCAATGACTCAAGATGCATCTCAACATCAAGAGTCCATGGCATATAATTTTTTTCAGTGATATCGAGTGCAACGAATTCAAGCTTTGCCAAGTTTGACATGGTGGTACTAGAAAAATAACAATGCATTTTATTAGTTAATTTCCATTAATATGACAATACAAAATAATGGAAAAATAAAAATTACAAGTGCGTATACAAATAGATAAAAAGTATGTGGTGGAAAATCGCTGGTGAGTACAAGACTCGTGAGCATGATGATCATAATCGTTATGAAAAATAGCCTTATAAATGTCATCATCTTCATCTTCGAAAAATCGAGTAAAAATATTTTGAGAGAAAGAGTGAATTTTGGTTTGATTGAAAATAAGTTTGAGTGAACATATTTATAGGCCAAAAACTAGCCGTTTGTGACCGTTGAGGGTAAAAAAAAAATTGAGTATATGTTGAATAAAAATTCGTGATAATGATGCAATGCA
This sequence comes from Henckelia pumila, assembly GCF_033568475.1. Classification (NCBI taxonomy): domain Eukaryota; kingdom Viridiplantae; phylum Streptophyta; class Magnoliopsida; order Lamiales; family Gesneriaceae; genus Henckelia; species Henckelia pumila. Next base: position 16,381,886 of record NC_133122.1, on the reverse strand, counting down.
TATAATGATAATCATAATTAAATAATTATGTATATCATATCACATTATTATAAAGTCAGTGTTGTAGACAACCTTTTATATAATCTTGTGAAATTATACCAATATAGTTAGTATAAAGTCAGGTATAGTATATCATATCACATTATTATAAGATCGGTGTCATAGACAACCGTTTATATAATAACATGAAATTATACAAATATGATTATATTGTTTAAGAACCTTAGAGTCTTTTATACTTGTTGTATCCCTTACCGGGAGTGTGGGATGTCATCTTAACATCCTCCCAGGATTTATAACAAGTTTTGAAAAAAACTTATTTTTTTTTCATAACATGATATTATATATTAATATATACACAATAAAAATATATAAACAGTAAAATAAAAATTCTTACTTGTTGAATATTTTTGACTTCTTCTTGTATTTTGGAGCGTTGAAAATTATAGAGAACCTTCGAGCGATCGTGCTGATAACGTGTTGTGAAAAATTAAAAATTTATGGTAAAAAGTAAAAACTCCAAAACTCAAAATATATCAAACTCTACACTTTATAATATTTTTCTCTCAACTCAATTGTATTTTTCATCACAAATAAAGACCTATTTATAGACCACATTTGAGATTAGTCCAAAAATAAATACCATTACACACTAATTTTCCACATTTTACAACTCAATATTCAACATTCAACATTCAATATTCAATATTCAACATAATAATAATAATAATAATATATTTTTCAACAGATTTAATAAATATTTTAAGTTCTAATAAATAATAATAAATATATATTTATAAAAATATTTTGATTCCAAAAAATTTTAAAAAAATCTACAATTATAAAAAAAACGATTGACGAAATTAAATGACGTTTAGTGAATTTTTTGTTTTTGAACACAAGTTACGCTCATATCTAAGATGATAAAGTTATTATTATGTGAAAAACAAACAATTTCAATTTTCAATCCACTTTTTTGGAAGTCATTATTGTCTAGCAAAAAATACCTTTTTAAAAAAGAATATATATATATATATATATATATATATATATATATATTTCTCTCTGTCATTTGTGTAGCAAAAGGTCACATTTCTTTTAAGTAGTGAAATATTTTTCTCACTGTTATTACAGTATCAAATTTGTATTTTAAAGTTCAGCAATCGAAATAAAATTCAACATGTTAAATAATTAATTCTTCTAAATCCCATTATTCATTCACATGTATATTTTTCAATCTTAATTCCAAGTGAAATATGCTAATATAATTGATATAAATGTTATACAAAAAATGAAGTCATTTATCATCAAATATCAATTTACATGGAATATAAATTTTTTTCTCAAAAGAAATTGAAATAATTTTTATTAAATTAAAAAAAAAGAAACAGAAAATTATTTTGTTAAAATTTCACGATATAATAATTATAAACATAGGTGTAGTTATATATAATATGCCTTAATCATTATTTAGTAATAATAGTACTTATAGTAGTGGTCATGGTGGTGTAGTTTCTTTGGTATTTGATTTTATACTTTTTTTTATGTATTTATATTTTTTTATTTATATTATTATACTATAAAAGGAAAGTGATGTTATCTCTCTTTGTGGACATAATTTGTCTTCATTAAATTCTGGTGTGTATTCGCGCGTGTCTTCGTCGTGAATGAAAAAATATATTTAAACCTTATTTTTAATCTCTCGAAGTTTCACGAAATTTTTCCTAAAAATATCCCTCGATAATTAATAAAATTTTATCACTTCAAAAGACAAAAGAAACGCAAATTATAAACTTAATTTAAAAACATTAAAATAAATAAAAAGTAAAAATAATAAATAATAAACATTTTTTGTACATGAAAATTGTAAATATAAATGTTTGCCTCCAATACACTCAGCATCGTATATACAATTTTTAGAGTTTGAGTCGAACTTAACTTAAAAAAATTGGATCACAAAACAATAAAGTGTATGTTTCTTCAAAGTTAAACTTATCACGTCTAAATTTAGAATGATTTTTCATTCAAAATGTATCTTGTACAAATATGACTAAATTCACTATATACACTTGTAACAAACTTAAAACTAATACAATGATAATCTCTTGAATTATAAAGTGTTGGTGTTATAATCCCATGTATTGTTTGAAATTAGAAAATTCAATCAAAAGTTCTTCAAAAAAAAAAATAAATAAAAATTCAATCAAATCGTTCAACAAATAAGTTTTGAAGCTTGAGCATACAATATTTTATTTTCTTTTGATATTACATTTAAAATAATTCTTTATTCTCGATGAAGGAGATGAATAATGCTAAAGGTACAACCGATATATCTTGCAACGATATTTACAACAACTATGTCATGATATTTTGCTATTATCTCGTGAGATTTTGATATTATATCGTGATATTTTGCATTCAATATATCACGAGATTTGATAAATTAAATTTTTGTATTGAATTTGTATGGTGTAAAAATTGTTGTACAAATTTTGTTGTACACGTAGCATTAATCTGAAAAAGACAGAGGACATAGTTGGACTTGAGAGTAGGGGTGTGCAACGGTCGGTGTGGTTCGGTTTTACATAATTACGGTTTGATTTTTCGTTCTACGGTTTTTTAAATGTGTAATCTGATAACCAAACCATTTAATTACATTTTGGTTCGGTTTTATAATACTATGGTCTGGTTTATACGATCGGTTTTGCGATTTTGAAAACAAATTCAATTGATTAATTATGTATCATTCTACGAGTTGTAAATTGGTAATTTAAATTCAATTTATATAATTTTTCATTAGGTTTTATGAGTTTACAATTATAAAATTTGCTAAAATTTATTTTTATCGCTATTTCAATTATGCAATTTATACATTAAATTATTTTAAAATGTATACAAATATCTTGTAAGAAATTTTTAGTAAATTTATAATTAGTTATACAAATAAATATACAATAATTTATATTTGAATTATTAAAATTATATTCACTTACCAATAGTCTAAATATAAATAAAACCTTTATTTTATTAAAGTACGGTTTAAACGGTCGGTTTGGTTTTGAAGTACATAAAAACGTAACCAAACCAATTTCAGTTTTAAGTTATAAAACCAAAATAATAAATCCGGATTATGGTTCGGTTTGATTTTCGGTTTCTTCGATTTGAATTTTTAATTTTTTTGGTTTTGCATACCATATTATGCACACCCCTACTTGAGAGTTGGGGAGGAGAGAACGCAAACATACAGTGCTTTATTACTAAAAATTTGTTTTGGGCCCCCCACTTAGACTTGGGCTTGGGCAAATGGACTCGATCAATTCATAATACAATATTTTGTAGATAGGAACCTAGGTTTGAAGGGAGGAAACGAAGGTATTTTCTCACCCCAAACGTCTGCTTTGAACACTATTCCAACTGCTTATAATGAGATAAGTTCGTTTCATTGAGCTTACCGAATAACTTCGGACACCTTAGGTTGTATCTGAATTGATGGATTTGAATTTAAGGATTTCAAATATAATTGTCTTTGTTTGGATAGAGCGATCGAATCAATGACGCTGCTGACTGTTGTACAATTTAAAATATTAGAGTTGCATCAATATCATCAGCTATAACTTTTGGTAAAATGACAAACGTTCAGTCCTACACACAAACATATATATATATACATATATATATATATATATATTAATGGATTTCAAATCTCAACTAGCTAATTTTTGAGTAATTATAGTGGATTTCAAAATTCATCCTAATTAATATAGTCATTTCAAACTCTTTCTTCAAATACTATATTAAATCGAAATCCTTTCGACCCAAAGTAACACTACATTAGATGATGGATCCCTTCTCCTCACGCGACTTGTTGCCTTGTGGTTCACTAGAATTAAAAAAAATGTTGGGATCGTATCTGGATAAAGAAGCTATCTAACCAAAAACACCTTTTGTTTTGTAAAAAATATTTTCACAATGTATGAAATATTGTAAACTTGCCTAAAATAAATAAACAAATAAACTTCCGTCTCAACTTCTCCTCGCAAAGAATTAAGAAAATAAGTTTCACTACTTTATCCAAACATAAAAAGTGCTTCTATTTAACTCAAAAAAAAAAAAAAAAGGTTCTTCTATTTTCTTCCAAAATACATTAAAAAAAACCGAGATTAATCAAATGTATTGTTTTAACTGATGCCTTTTATAAAAAAATTAGACCTTAATTAACTAAAGTATAAGCAATGCAGCTACGTTTATCCGAAGATTTATCCAGTGCTGAATGCAGAATCATCGGTAGCGACTACGAGTTTCATTTGAAAAAAAATCTAGAAGCAATGCAACATTGTTATTAATCAAACAAATATGGCAAAAATAAGAAGATAGATGCACTTCTCAAAATGCCAGAAAAGAAGACCGAACCTTGATGGGCCACAGGTTGGGCTTTCGTTGATAATTATAAGAATTGGATGCATATACCCCACAAGGGCATAGGCGAGTTGGTAAGACCTAAGATGACGTGAGAAAAGATTTTCCAGCGTTGCGGATTCGATCCTCGTATGGAGCATATTTTCTACTAAAATATTATGGGGTATGCTCTGAGGGTTGGGTCATATTGCTCTTTCCTTCAGGTCCCTGCCGCTCGTGCACATCCTTCGATTTAACCTCCGCATGAACCAATGAACATCTGACTCATGTGAAATAGGGTCCCCTTCGGGGTCAAACCCTTTTTTTAAACAAAAAAAAAAAGAATTGGATGCATATATGATGTACCCACGGTTGACATTATTAAATTTAATATTCCACCATTTTAGGATATATATTATAAATTATTTATTTATGTATTTTTATTTATTTATGGTTCATGAGTGATGAGAGATGTTAGGATTGCTCGATTTACTTTTAAAAAAAAAAAGGATTGCTCGATTCGAAGCATCATAATTTATTCCGATTAGCAAATATAAGAGTAGCTTATAATAATTTATTCTTTTTTTTTTGGACGGAGTAATAATTTATTCCAATAAGCAATATAAGTAATTTATGTTTATAATATATTATATAAAAATGGGTTTCAAAAAAATGTTTATAACATAATATATTGTATTATATTATTGAGTCGTTTACTGTTATTGGGGCCAGATCATTACTCCAAAGATATGCACACGTTGACTCGACAGAAATCAAACTTATAATTTTTATTTTTATATTTAAACGGATATATATAGAACAATTCAATTGATAAAACCCAAAACCTCATGAAATTTTCAAATCTTATCATAATTGGCGGGTCTCGGACGAGGTCACGACTCTATATTCATGAGATTAGGGTTGGGTTACCGAACCAAAATATCGACTTTTCGGGATACCGTATCGAAATTTTTTCGATATATATACATTTTTTTGGTATATCGAAATTTTTTTAAGTATCTATACGGTATTAGTATGGATTTTTTCCATACCAAAATTTCAAAATTTCGATATCGATATCGGTACGAATTTTTTTCATACCAATATTTTTTATACGGTATACCGAAAACCCACCCCTACATGAGATGAGTGGATCCAACTCATATTTACAATTTTCGTGGAATGAGTTAGGAATTTGTTTCATAAAATAGATTATTCGTTTGATATAATTTTTTTTATGTAATAATATAATATTATAACCAGTGGTAGGTTGATGACGAGTATTCATACATATTCAATGTAAAAGACCTTGAAAATTCTGAGATTATTAGACTTGTATCTTGACAAATTCAATGTAAAATTTAAAAGAAGAAAATACATATATTTAAGGAAAATACTATTATGCTCGTTTGCACCGTATCTTCCCCTTAACTCTTAATTTTATATATACCGACTTAATTAAAGACTACTCCACAACTTACAAGGAAAAAGTACTACAAATTGGATATGGTAAAAAGCCATCAAATTAGCATCTTGAACATTTATGTGATATACCAAATTACCAATATTCTATAAATGACTTGATTTTTAATTATATATATATATATATATATATATATAAGCCGGCAATCTTGTGAAATTAATGCTTAGTTCTAATGTTTTTTTTTTAATTTCTCATTAATAAAAATAATGACCCCAAATCACGTCCATAAATTCCCCACTCTCCCTCCAACAAAATAGATCCTTAGAAGAATTATTCAATCCAACACGTAGCCTTTCTTCTCCATTAACCTAATATTAATCTCCATGCAGGGCTTTTTATCCCATCCAATGTTGAAGAAAGAATCAAGTCAAACAATATTATTCGTATCCTTAATCCTCACTTCAATCGTGTGTTACAAATTCCTAGTCCCGCTGCAGCCAAGTTATAATCTTTTCAAGGTTGATTTCTTATCCCAGATAATACCCGAAAAAACTTGTGATTATTCTTATGGGAAATGGGTTTGGGATGAAACTCAGCCCCAAAAAAGATACAGTGAAGATTGCCCTTTCTTGGATCCTGGATTCAGATGCCAAACGAGTGGGAGAAAGGATTTGGATTACCAGAAATGGAGATGGCAACCCCGAGATTGCAATCTTCCAAGGTATTTAATTATGCTTTTATATATATATATATATATATATATATATATATATATATTATTCATATATAATTTTTCCGTGATGTTTCTTTTGTGTTTATTATTTCTTGGTTATGAGTTTAAGTATTGGATCAAGAATTTTCATTCAGCTTTAATCATATTAAGAATATGTCAACGATTATATGCATCATATTGTTAAAGTGACCGAAACTATGGCTAGCTATATACTCGATCGGGGGAGATCCTAGCTGTAAATTTGTTTGGTTTTTGCATATATTTTATATATATACATACATTATGTTTTGCTACTTTCATATACAAAAAATCATAATAACAAATCATCCTTTAGATTATTAAAACTCTATTTTTTTGTATCACTAGTTCTCTACCTTATTAACTGAATGTAAGCTCTTAAAACTTAATCTTTTAATCCGTGCTTAAAACTAAAATTTGTTCAGCTGTTCTCTTCTCTTCTCTTAATGGAAGATATGTTTCGAAATTCAGATTTCATTTCTAATTTACACTTCAGTACCCTTTGACATATTCTTTTAGAGTTATTTGCACCAAACACCCCTGTGAAATATTAAAAATGCACAATTCTCCCCTGTGAAATTTTAATAGGCATCTTCAACCCTAACCTTTTAAAAAAGTAGCACACTCGCCCCTTCAGATGAGTGATTGTTGCGCACGCGCCTCTCATGCGAATGGACAAAGATTTTGATATTTTTTTTGCACCAAATACCCTTGTGAAATATTAAAAATGCATATTTAACCCCTGTGAAAATAATTTTTAAATCTATTCAACCCATAATACACAATTTTTTTTAAAATTTAATTATAAAATATTTAGCAAACACTTTTTGTTTTATTAATTTTATTTTTAATTTTAAATTTATTATAATTATATAATTATTTTCTAAAAAATATATTTATTTTATCTTGTTATCAATATTTTATTAAACTTTCTTCTTGTTTCCAACTTTATCATTAAACATCCATTCATAAAAAAATATTTAAATAATTTCAAGTACCAAAATATTGAACTAAACCGATAAGTTTAAACATATTGTTTTTTCGATTTAGGACTATATATTATTGAACCAAAATTTAAATTTTTCGAGAATATGCATTGCACAATTTGTTATAAATAATAAAAAAAATAACATGCTAATATAATTCTAAATCGAAAAAGTAACATTCGTGAACTTATCATTTGGTTCAATATTTTGGTATTTTTAGATATTTAAATCCTTATTTATGAATCACGTTTAATGAAAAAGTTGAAAACACGAAGTGATTTGATAAAATAATGATAACGAGATAAAGTAATAATTTTTTTAGAAATAAATTTATTATAAATTTAAATTAAAAATTAAAATAAATAAAATTAAAAATGTTTGAAAAATATTTTATAATTAGATCTTAATAAATATTGTGTATTATTATTTAATTCAAATTCTGCAATGCATTTTAAAAAAATTAGATTTTGGTTCAAAAATCTATAATCCTAAATTGAAAAGTAATATGCATGAAATTATGATTTTTATTTAATATGCTTGTACTTTTAGGTATTAAATCTCGTTTATGAATGCATTTTTAATTGAGAAGTTGGAAACAAGAAGAAAATTTAATAAAATAATGATAACAAAATAAAATAATAATATTTTTTAGAAAATAATTATACAATCATAATAAATTTAAAATTAAAAATAAAATTAATAAATCGAAAAGTGTTTGCTAAATATTATATAATTAGATTTTAATAAAAAATATGTATTATAGGTTGAATAGATTTAAAAATTATTTTCACAGGGGTCAAATATGCATTTTTAATATTTCACAAGGGTATTTGGTGCAAAAAAAATATCAAAATCTTTGCACAGTCGCATGAGGGGCGCGTGCGCAACAATCGCTCATCTGAAGGGGCGAGTGTGCTAATTTTTTAAAAGGTCAGGGTTGAAGATGCCTATTAAAATTTCACAGGGGAGAAGTGTGCATTTTCAATATTTCACAGGGGTGTTTGGCGCAAATAACTCTATTCTTTTATTCGGATAGTGCGTGTGGATATATATTTTTTATTTCATACCATTGAACCACTTTAGAACATGATGAAAATGTCTTTCTTATAGTGATAATTGATAAATAGATTAATATGGAAAAACTGCAATTTTGGTTCTTTATATTTATCACTTTACGATTTTGGTCTTTTATGTTTTCATATTTCAGTTTTAGTATTGCATGTTTCAATTTTTGGCAATTTCAGTCATTTTGATACGAAAACACTTATGTGACACTATACACGTCAACTCCACATCACCACTTGATTGATGTCACATCAGCGCCACATCAGAAAAGGACTACAATTGCCAAAAAAATAAAGATAGCGGACTAAAACTGAAATATGAAAATATAGAGGGCTAAAATCGCAAAGTGACAAACATACAGGACTAAAAAACAATTTTCTCGTTTAATATTTATAGTAGAGTTTCTTAATTATATGTTTTCTCTAATCGGTAAAGTTTGAGATGAATTTATGTTAAATTATATTTTTTATTTATCAAAATGTTACTCATTTTGTACACATTGGTTTTTTATTTGTTTTTTTTTCACATATGAAAATGTCGCCCACATTTATAAAATTGATGAATATAGCATTTTTGTGACTATTTATTTAAAAAAACCTACATTTTTTTAAATTTATCATTTTTTTATTGTTTTGTTTTTATTAAAAAAAAAAAATTGTATAAGTACATAACGCGAGTAGCAGAGTACCAGTTTTTTTTTAAAATTTTACATTTTAATTTGGGGGAAAATAATTGCATTTCTTATACTTTGATTTACTCTCTCGACCGTCTGTTGAGGATAACCTAATGCATTAATTATCTCAAAATTTCCAATCAAACATATATATCTGCAGATTCGATGCAAATGACTTTCTCCAAAATGGTCGGAACCGTCGGATAGTTTTCGCCGGAGACTCCATCGGAAGAAACCAATGGGAGTCTCTAATATGCATGCTGACACAAGGGGTTTCTAATATATCCACAGTATATGAAGAATTTGGGAGCCCAATAACAAAACATGATGGATTTCTCTCAATCAAATTCCAAGAATACAATCTCACTGTACAATACTACAGATTGCCTTTCCTGGTAATGATCGGCAGGCCACCTAAGAATGCCTCCAAAGAAGTCCGGGGAGTGATTCGCGTCGACAAATTGCACTGGTTTTCCGAGAAATGGGTCGACGCCGATGTTCTTGTATTCAATGCTGGTCATTGGTGGAATCAAGATAAAACAGTAAACTCGTACGATACAACCAAACCCAAGATTTTGCACTTCATAGGTGTAAATGAATCGAATCGAAAATATCACCTAATTTTCACATTTAAGCTCGAGCTCAAAAGTTTTCAACTCACTCAAGACCTCTAAACCTGGCTTCGTCTCTTTTGGTGCAAACTTAACCGCTGAGTTTTAATAATAAAATAAAAAAAACCAATAATAATTTGAGCTCGTGAACTTGGATTTTCAATTATGAAGAATACATATAAACACTTTTGGGCTCGAGTCGAATTCGGTAAACTCAAATACAAATAGAATGATATTTAAGTCAAACTGCATTCAACCATATGAACTTGTAAACCCCAAATTCTTGTTCAAAATGTGTGTTCCGATTAGTGTTTCCTATTAATTTCTTTGTTCCTTATCAGGGGGATCTATTTCCAGGAAGGGGAGTATGTTAACATGACCATGGACGTGATGGAAGCTTTTCGGAGATCCATCAACACATTGAAACTATGGGTGCTGCAGAATTTAGAGCCAGAAAAGAGTTATGTATTCTTACGCAGCTATTCACCAGTACATTACAGGTAAACTGCCGAAACATTTCGTCGTACTAAATCTTCTATTATACATCTAGAAGGTCTTTTCGTTCATACATCTAAGGGGCAAATATCCACCTTGGCAATAAACTATAAGAACTTGAATATGACAAGTCAAATTGCAGGGGCGGAGAATGGAACAAAGGTGGATATTGCAACACAAGTACAAAGCCAGAAACAGACTACACAAAGCTGGAACCCGAGCCATTGAACAATATATTTACATACGAGGTAGTGAAACAGATGAAAAGTGCAAAAAGAAGGGCCAGTTTATTGAACATCACATATTTGACAGAATTCAGAAAAGATGGACACCCGTCTAGTAATCGTGAACCAGGTACGCCAGAAAATGCTCCACAAGATTGCAGTCATTGGTGCCTACCAGGAGTGCCGGACACATGGAATGAGCTTCTATATGCTGAGCTGATGAAGATGGGATTTAGAACAAGGCCAATTACATGAAAAAGACTACTTGGCGCAGTATGTAAGGCATGTTGAATATGGTTATTCCTCGGAAGTCTCATTGAGGCTTGCCTCCTCCGTTTCCTTCACTTTCTCCACCTTCCTCAAGAGGTCTAGCCTGTCATGTCCATATGTGGAAGGTATCTGCCAGGGAACGAATAAAATATTTTTCTCAGGTTGGGATTCTATGCTCTAATTGAAAGAAACTACCAGAGGGTTCAATTATACATACCAATGCTGGTGCGTATCTTTGAATTGCAGCCAACATGGCAGCATGACCAACTGCTGTCACCTGTAGTATATATGCATCAGCACCAGCTCATTTGACATCAAGTTCCAGGAGAAGAAAGCAAAAGTTTTGTATCTATGACATTGTAAACCATTTACAGAACATGAAATAATTTTCATTTTGACTTGGTAAGTTCCAAAACAAACATATTGCAATCACGTAAACAACTGCCTTAATCCCTTCACCAATCGATTTATCTTTACCTCATGCAGCCTATAAAAGGGTAAAACTCAGTTGGCCATTACAGGCTTATCCTAGGCGCGCGCGCGCGCGCACAGACAAACAAAAAAGGAAAGCAATAAAAATAGCTAAATCACTCTTTTAACGGAATAGAAACAGAAGAATTTCCTTCCTAATTCATGTGCATAATATCACTATAATAGACTGAGGAAGAATCACTTCCAGGAAGAGATATCCTTACGCGAATATTACTTGGGGATTGAGCAAGAGGACCTACTGCAAAGAAATTTATGTTATAGGAGATCATGAATGTCTCCACAAGGCATGTGATGGGATACCCCAGCCCTACCCAACAGGGAGAGCATGTGGTTTGGTGCTACCTGAGGTGTAACTCTTAAAATCTTCACCGGCTGGACTTTAATTGAGCATAGCCCAAGAAATGTTTCAGGAATTGGTAATGATTAAAATGCACTGCAAGGTGCATCACACTAGTCATGACATGACTAAGATCAGGTACTGTGATTTATAGTTGTGCAAGTAGTCAACCTAAATACTGAAGGTAGCACAGAGGCTTTCAGGTATTCTATTTGAAAATACAATCCAATTAATACCTATGCTTAGATTTTCTGTGTTTTTTTTTAAAAAAATTAAATAGTAGAGATAACCTTTGTGTGCCCAGTGAATGGTCAATCATACATTTAACTAACTCAAGCAATTATGCTCATGTGATTACAAATATAAGAGAACAAACACAGCAAATAGACTGATACTGTATGTAGAGTATTACTGACGAACTAGATTCACCGGATAAAGCCCCAACCTTACTCGACCAAAACAAGACAAGCATGACCCATGGCAGGAGGCATCATTCAACAAAAAGTCTTCCTTGCTTACCGGGAGGAGCATGAGAAAGCCAATTGGAACCACTGATGCCAAATCAGTCAATGTCCTTCGGAGTGCCTGCTTTTCTTTTTCTGCTAATTCATCCCCTATGAGACCCCGCCTAAGCAGGTCCATGGCAGCAGCAACATCAACAGCTAGAAGCTGAGTGCCTTGCAGAACATCCTGTTTATGAACAACAAACTTTTTTAGACTTAAATAACATGCATAGGGCCGAACATATGCACTCAACATACATCTCCTAACGTGTTTTGTCAATACTTAACAGTGATGTACAATATTATGTGCAATGCATGAGTATTGAGAAACTTGAGAATACATCATTACGATTTGTGACCTTTTTTAGTATTGAGAGGGTACTTTTGTGGACTTTCAGTAGAACATCATTAGAAATTTCACCAATACATCATTAGTATGGGAAGTTTAAGTAATACCATATCAGCTCACAACTATAACAAGCAAGGTAGGTAACGAGGGTGCTTTTGTGGACTTTTTTTAGGAGAAGACAAAAAGGAAGCCTGTAGGCAAACCAAATGACTTATTAAGTCTATCAGTCAAATCTACAGGAAGAAGATATCATTACCGTGCTTGTTTCTTTCAACTTATCCAGTGATTTATCAATAATACTGTCTTTCTTCTGAACCTGATCCAATCTAGCACCTCTAGAATCATTATTGTGTCTGAATGTGCCATCTTTCACCCGTGTTTCCTCCTGGATAAATGCAATTAATCGATTTCATCAACCAACCAGGAACCTAAATGCTTGCCGATAAGAAAACAACATCTTGACTACACACTGGAAGAGATGATAAATGACGACATCGGATCATATCATATCAGATGCTTGGTACAGGGCCTTTGGGCCACTCATTCAAGACCAAAAGATGTAGGTCATTAGAATAGAGTTCATCACCAAACATTTATAATCTGCACACGCACTAAGAAAACACGGTTTGTGAACAGGATTTTTTTTCCCTTTCTTGAATGGCCATAGCCCTTCATTTGGGTGAAATCTGTGTGATTTTTCATTTAAAAAGAAGTATAAATTAGAAACAGTGAACCATTCAAAAAACATACCCAATGACTTCTGATTTGGGGAAAGATGGCATGTTTTCCATCAAGTAGCAGTAGGTAATAAAAAAGATTCATTCTACCTAGTATTTGACAAGTTTGGAAGGCTGTTCAGACTGCTTCAAGCAGAGGTCTGCCAAGATCATAGTGCATATGCTCTTTCACACAACCAAATTTTTCGTCCTGTTTTTTTTTTTACTTTTTATTTTAAGTTAAGTAGGCACTAAAGTAGCATATCTCATACCACTCAGATCAGCCAGTCACAAGGTGAAACCACAGCTTCGATAAGAAATTCAATAAGTGAACTGCAAGGCATCGAAATGTAAATACCCTCTATTATTTTAAGGTTAGAAAAACCTAACTAATATATTTAATACCAACTAAAATCTAAAACTTTAATTCTCAGTAATGATTGCCCCAAAAGTTGGAGAGAACAAGCACCTATTGTTATAAAAGTGACATTACGTAGCATCAAGATTTAAAATAAGGAAATGTTTCAGGCAGAACATAGAATACAACCACTAGAAATAGCCTATCATGCTCAATATTTATCCTGGCTGGAAAATCAATGCGTACCTCCTCATATACACATCGATCGGTGCTTTCTTGAACTCGTTTCTCAAGTTCCATCAATTCACTCCGTAATAGTTCAAAGCGCTGAATTTCTTTGGATTCTGAGTTCACTGTTTCATTACTTGCAGTATCTTGTTCAAAGTACTCATCAATCTGCAAAGCGACCAAACAAGAAATATGAGACAACACAAACAAACCAGTTTCTTCAGAGCAGCATAAGTCAGTTATTAATTCCATCGCCATAAGTAGGCCAGTGATACATCGCCAAATGATAGTCCATAATTCTTAAAGGACAAGTAACCGCTTTGCAACCCCTGATTTTGACAGAATAAGATGCTTCTAAAATACGTGAATTTCTTTTGGGGAATGTTCTGGAGCCCAGTACATGCAAAGCAGTAAATAGTTACATATCAAACAAAAACATAAACAATTTTCACACGAAGATCCCAAGGTTAAACCTAGTCCTGGAACACAACATGATGGACATAGTGTATGTAAAATAAAAGAATATGCCATTCAGGCATTAAATTATTTATGTTAAACCAGCTGTCAGGGTCCAACAAAAGATCAAGTGAAATCTACAAGTTCAGAAGTTTAATCTATGCACCGCCGACAAAATTTATAGTTGACTGGTGAACTGCAGCACCCAGCAGGGTAAATAACAGACATAAAAAGTTTAAAATAAGTAGTCAACGTTGAAAAAGATCTGGGAGCCATGTAAAATCAAATGCAGATTAGATAAACATAATGATTAGTTGCAGAATCCATGCCAGACATACACTTTCATCAGCAGATGAGGAGTTTGCATCAGAGGAATTGGCTGGGCTTCCGACAATGTAACTCCACAATCCATATGAACTGCCAAGGCAGAAAAAGAAAGATACTAACACAAAATCCAGCAAGTTTACATAAATACAAAAAAGAAAATGAAAGATGGGAAAAAATAAGAGAAAGGTTATCTGAGAAGTTTCACACCTTCTGTTCCTATCAATGTCTACATTAGAATTATTTCCTTTTCCTCTGGAATACTGCCTCTTCCCATCAGTTGAAGTTTCAGAGCTACAGGCATCATCACTCTAGTAGATCGAAACAGAAGAATGGAAATTTACAAATCAAATTAAAGGACTGATCCAAACATGCCAAGGACAATAAATTCACATGAACTGAGACCGGATGCTTTGAGATATAGCTCACGAGTCACGAACACAGATGATATCCCTATTAATTGACTAATGTGAAAATCAGTTCAATCTACTATGTACTGAATATTTTCTTGGCTCTTCTACATTGATAGCTTTATAATGCCAAAATTACATTTGTGATTCTCAACACCATAATATGCTTGAAATGTCATCAATCATCATTCATAGACCAGCCATTTAATCAAAAGAAGGAATATCCCAACTTTAGGATTTGCCTCTATCCCAAAGCTTTTGTTCCAAAACCAAAATCCTTGAAATAAGCAAAAAATAAACCATCTGAACCAAATTGCACGATCCATTCTTGGGCCAAACAGACCATGTGGCACAGAGGAAGCTTTTATAGCCGTATTTAAAAAAAATGGTGGTCCGACACCCATAGAGGACTTCATCATATACCTGCTGAAGAGAAGCTGCCTTGGCTCTAAAAGATGCCTCGAGAAATTCAGCCTCTTTCTTCAGTCTCCGAATCCTTTCCAGGTCTGAACAAGCAGCTTTCAAATGCTCCTTTCCAGAACTAGAGCTTGACACATGCAACTCCTGGAGTAATTCTTCAAGCCGTAAAAGAGCTCCATCAACGCTCTCCAATGCCTAGGAGAAAATCCAAACGTCAGTGCATAATCGCAATTACATATATAGTTTGAGCCTAAAATGTAGAAATGATATGGCTCAGACACGTAAATCAATAAACTATACACATCAGGGAAGCAAATAACTACAATAACATAAAATTATCATAAGCAGCAGTTTCCAACATGTCACAGTTCTTCTAATTCAAATTAATGCAAATTTTTAAAACAGGCAGAAAAAGATATATAGGATTCAGTAAAGCACAAGCCGTGAGACGAGCAACAATGGGCAAAAGAAGTTAAAATCCACTCCATTGGTGGACCCCTTCACTAACTCACTCGGTAGTGCAAACGGAATGTCTGATGTAATTGCAATATTTCCTCTACAACATATTAAAATTTTAATTGTCGAGAATTCACTTCAGACCACAAGGAGACAAAAAAGTCTAATCTTCGCAGTTTATATCAAAGCAAAAATAAAAATTTAAAGAGCGTAACAAGCACAATAGCAAACTACCTTATAAAACGATTCAGACTCCTTATCAACCGGTGAATGCTCACGCTCAACAATTCTGCACACAAATTCCAACAATTTAACAAAATGTTTTTTTCTTCAAACTACTGATTCATAAAGCATGCCTGCTTTTGGAGTAAGAAAATATAAGTTGACAAATGCAACCAATTTAATCTATAATCGAATAAATTTGATTCGGACTCCACCATAACAACTATTTGAATAAGTATATAACCACTCAAGACATTGAAGTTGTGAGTTTGTCCTCAAATTGTACTAATAACAAATACGTAAATCGATCAAAACTTCCTATGGGGTTGTTGACAATCATATATAAGAGACAATAACAAAATTTTAAAAAGAAAATGTCATAATGCACAAAACTTCTACTTATGAAAGTGTTTTATTTTTTAGTAGCAACCAAAGTATGGGTTTAATTAAGCCAAAAAGATCCATATGATCTATTCGTCCATCAAAGAATGACACCATCAAGCCAATAAACTTATTGCTCCAGCTACAGATATCGTGAGGGACCTCTGTATATAAGCATGGCCATCACAATGTCTTTCCAAAAAGTTATCTTTCTTCATATGTTTAGCAGTTTCTGAGAGCAATCTCTCGAACATACCGTCTTACAAAAGAGCAATATAAAAACTGTGGCCATTCAGAGAGAGAGAGAGAGAGAGAGAGAGAGAGAGAGAGAGAGGCGGGGGGGGGGTGCGTATCCCAGGATTTCTTTCCCTCCATAAACTTACTTATGTATTCCCAACTCTTCCATGCATGCTTTTAACTTCTTGTGCCTGAGAGAACGAACAAATGTGACATTATCTGTTCAAAGCATTGATTGGAAATTCCATATAATCAACTGGAAAGGTAATAAAATTGGATACCCTTTGGAGAGAAATCTCGTCGCCTTAACGTTAGATGGATTCTCCAACCATTTACTGTACTTAATAAAGCTCTGAATCCAGTGAGAGCATACATCTAATACTACGGGAATAGCTTCAGTATTTGGTGGACCGTCTTTATGTTTGTGTCCGTAGGAGGGTTTGGAGGTACTACTGCTACCAGGATAAAAAGGAAGCCAGTCCAGCTCTTCACACACAACCTGTCACAAAAGACTCTCTTAAGTTGTATGAATCATTCAACTTATCATCCCTCTGATTTATTATGCATGCTAACCTCCACATACAGTTGATAAGAACTTATTGCTGACAGCTGAGGATAGTATAAAACACTGCCACCAATGAGATATCTGTTTCGAGAAGGGGTAAGGTAAAGAAACGTGAAATCATGAATCAACATTTTAAGTGAAAGGGATTTCTTCAGCACACCGTATTAATCCTTCGATAGGTTCATCCATGTTTTTGAAACCATTAGCAAATAGAAATGACTGTGTGCTTCTTCCTAATGCAATGAAGAACCCAAATACGGCCAAATCTCTCTCCAAAACCTGCAATACGACAGAAATAAAGGTTCAAGATACCAGAATGGAATAGTGAAACATATTTTTCAAAGGAAAAAAAAAAAAGAAAAAAAAAAAGAAAAAAGAGAGTTTCCAAATCCCCTTAAAACCTTTCTAAGAACAGGCATAACGCTACTCCATTAACTTGTGAATGTAAATTGTAATTATGAGATTCACATTGTTAGTCATTCCACAGCCTCATAATTTTGTCATCATGCACACCTCAAAATATGGGCCTGCCCTGCCACTAAAATAAGTGGATTGGGTTGTCAATTTCCTAAGCCTCCGAAATGGTAGGCCATGCCCTAATGGCGGGTTGCGGTGGGTCGGGACAGCTGCCTAATATCAGTGGGTTGGATTGGGTTGGTAATTTCTCAACACGTTAAAAAGTGGTCCACCCCGCTAGCCCGTTTTGACTTGTCTATAACCAATGAAAGTAATTATGAGACTCAATATTCTGTCTTAATCTCCATGGTGTCGTTGTACTGCTGGATGCTTCATCACAGAAACCATATTCTAATTGAGAACTTGCGCAAATAGCCAACATTTTATATAAAGCCTTAATGAATTCTCAACGTTATTTGATGCTTTTGGAACTAGTCATAGGCCCTTTATACATAAGGATGTAAACAACTGAATCAACCATAATATAAAAAAAAACTAAGGCTCAAATCGGCACGGATTATATATATTCGAGCTCAAGCTCGTTTCGAAGTTAGAATGCTTTAAAATTTTTGGATCGACTTCAGCTCGAGCTCGAAAGATTTGAACACGCTCGCGAGTTATTCGTAAAATTTCTCGAAAATAAATACTCGAAAGGTTCGGAACATATTTATGCAACATATAACTATGTTATATTAATAAAATTTTAAAACTCGCAAGCAAATCGAACATAATTATTTAGGCTTGAGTTCACCTCTAAAAAAAATCGAATATGTTCGAGTTCGATTGAATTTAATAATTTCGATTATGAATCAAATATACTCAGAAATCTCGCGAGCCAGTTCGATTCGTTTGCATCTAGTTTATACTATTTGGAAAGAGAAAGGCCGAAAAAAGTTGCAGCAATAAAAAAACATTGTGAATTGCACTTACATAACAAGGAGCAGGCAGTCAAAAATATTTTCCCTCAAAGTTCTAAAAACCTAGGATATGACGTATGTTCAGATACCAAAAAGTTTTGTTCAAGCGAGGCATCAGATTCTCTTAAAATAAACTTCAGCCATTTTAAACATTATCGAAATTTAAGGAATATAAAATAGGCTGACCTCAATACTTTCGCAGGTAGTGAGTCTGGACCAAATTCTCTCCCGATCTATAGCTCGCTGCAGCTGCTTTTGTACTAGACCCACCCAAAATATGATCTCTTCAGCATCAAACTCATTTTTCGTCCTACAAGATGCAGCTCGAGGACCAAAATGAAGAAGAAATTCTCTATGCAGGCCAATTTCCTTGATTGAATAATAAGCTTGACGAACAGGGACAAATTCAACCAACATGTCCATCAATCTACCACTTATGTCAGGAATAACGGAAAAGAATTGAGCACAAGAAACCTTTGTTGGTCCAAGTTTTGCAATTGCTGCAATGCAACTAAGTGCAAGCATGAGAAGGGATATGTCACTTGAATTGCCTGAATTTGAGGATAAGTCTTTCCCGTACCTGAAAAGGAGTTGAAAACTTATAAACCCTTTCCACTGTTCTCATATAGATACCTATAGGTGTTCATAGATATAAAAACACTTACACTGCAGTAGCAGGAGCAAAGCGCTTATCCTTTTCAAAATAACCAACAAAACTGGTCACCACAAGTGGTACTTGCTCTGACCAAAACCAGTCAAATGCTGCAGCTTGTTTGGCTAAGAACTTCTCTCTAATTGCATTCTCTAAAGGAGCAGATTGACGAGATAAGCTACATTATACCCATAATATAAACATTAGAATATCTTTATAAATATATAAAAGTTACAGAGAACAGAAAACTCACTTGAAATCTGGTGAATTGCAGGAAAAAATCTTTAGAAATAACAAGATAAAGCCAAACAAATCAATTTTATCACCAAGCATGCACAAAAATTTCACTAATATTGTGCAATACACAAGGTCAACTGCAACAAGCAAGGGATCAATGGTATCTCAAACAAAGAAAACTGAAAAAGTATTCAAAAAAGCGAATTTATAAGATTCTGAACTATAGAAGAACACATAAGAAATTCACCTCTTTGCTAGTATTTTCATTATATAATTGATTTATCATCCACACGGATCAAAGGCTGTGTGGTTGTAAACAGAACGGACCTTTACTGAGACCACGTCAACACCACCAACATTTTTTGAGATATACCACCAGTACTCAAAAGCGAGCAATCCACAATCCAAAAGTTACGATCACTTAAAAAATAATTTTATCCTGGAAGTTGTAGAAAGGCCCTAGAGAAGAGATGTACGGCACTACGGCTGAATTAAACATACATTAGTCTAGAAGCCCATGCATTCTTTTGCACTTGCATAGGTACATTAGTCTAGAGCCTATGCATTTTTTTGCACTTGCATAGGCATAAGCTAAAATAATAGTTGTGTCTTACCTTTTCTCTCGGCACAAATCCATACAAATGTAGAGTCGTATAAGAAAGTTGAGCAGTTACCTAGCAAATACATACAGTGGAAGCAGAGGCGATACAAAAGAATGAGAGAATTTTTTTAAAGGCATGCAGGCCTTCTCATGTAACACGCTCTGTTTGTCATCACCAATTCACTACCAATCAACACTATTACAACTCGTGTCACAACATTTGATTTTTCAAAAACTTCTATCATACAGTTTTTATGGGCAAGTAATCCTATTTTTTGCATTTTAGAACCAGTTAAATGGAATCCAACTGCCTTATTGTTCTCTTTTAAAATGGTGACCTCTCAAGAGCAGATTCTACAGAAGTCAAAGAAGTGGAATCTCGTGTTCCTTGACATCTACTGGTGTCTCTAGATTCAAGAAAAAGAAGTATCATTTGCAAACTCAACATCCACATCTGGTAATATGATCCAAGACTCTACTCCGGCTTTGGTGTTTTAACTGCTATTTAAATACAGCTTCAATGAGCAACATGAATTATCTATTAAATCACATAAAAGACTATTCCTTAACTTCATTATTTCTTGTTTTCCATCCTCTTATCTCCTCCATGCCCTTTAGCAATGTAACACCACAAGGAATGTCAGACACCGCAAATGTTTGCTTATCAATAGAAAAATATAGTCAAATAAGAGACGCGTAGAACGTTGTACCATGTGAAACATAAAAAATTGTGAGGTCAAATAGCATATGCTTGGCTGTCAAAGCACATTGACGGACAAAATAACAATTCCCCCCAAAGCAACAATTCCACAAGCCAAAAGTAACCCAGCAAAAGAAGAAAATTGAAAACAAGAAAAGATGGTCAAAATGAATCAACTCTTTTCTCTTTTTTTTTTTCTTTTTTACCTCAATAGAAGAAATAACAAATACGCCAGCTCTTTTATAAATTCAGTATTTCTTTCTTTTTGTAACCCCAAATCAGATTGTTTCCATAAGATTAACATGAAATATCTTCAACAAATGAACAAAAAGATTCTTTTCATCACTGACTATTCAAAAATTATTTGCCTAATCACCAAAACAGGAAGTCCTAAATTAATTGTTATTATCACTAATGGGGTCAGAGTCGTCATACACAGATCCAGCCCACTAACGGCAGGTCAAGGAAATTTAAGGATAACGGATAGAGAACCTAGCTACTTGATCAGATTGGAATCTAGCTTGTTTGGTTTAATTTTTTGGTTTACTACTTTTCAAATAAGGGCATCAGTCATGATCCCATATGCATAAGCATGAGATAAATTATAGGATAAGGAGTCTTTACTCTAGGGAATTTAAGTTATCAAATCAGCCCAAAACTTGCATATGTACGGAATGGATTTTGATTAATAAAAAACTATAATTTTCTTCATAAGTAAATGTTAAAAATCAAACTGTTCTCTTTCACGAGTCTGGAATCGTCTAAGAGGTTAAGAGATTCTCTTCAACAAACCTCAATTCACAACCACAAACACAGGTAGAAAGGACACAAATCACTCAAGGTAGGAAACATTCGTCAGATCAATGATTTCCCAGTAAACCGTCTCTAACATGATCCATAACTTGGGAACATAACAATAAGCTACCGGGTCAATCAGTGTTAGCCCAGGACAAAGATTCTAAAACAAGTAAATAAAGGCTGATAAATAGCCCGAAGCCTTTATCATCTGGTTAAAGCAATGCCAATGGTCTCTATGGTAAAATGAGCATGTACCTTCTTTGGACAAAAACATTGATATCTCTGTCTCTGCCATCTCCTCGAGATGAAATCTCATTAGCTGCACGCAGAAGTGAATACACAGATGCCTGAAGAAAGCTATAAATCATTAGCCAACCTAAACATAAATTAACACCAGAAAAAGAATAACAAACTGAATTCCTGACAAACTTTCAGATCCAATTACAACTCCTTAATAATGACACATGTGTCAAACAGATATGTAACACATCATCCACAAAATTCCAAAGCATGAATGCAAGGTCCATTTCTCACACTTGTTTTGGATAACTGCCAGAGGATAAGCGCCCACTACATTGATGTCATATATGTACTTTTAGAATGTTAGAAACAATCCAAATGCAATAGATAATCATATACAGTGTATGTCATAATGAAGCCAGAAAATAGTACCAGTGAGCAAAGAATAAGAAGATTTTACTCGACTTTCACATAAATGTATTTACCCTCTCAAAATAATCTAATGAGCAAGAAAACCTTTCATTTCTCAATTTCTACGTAGGCAATGGATCTTGAGAAACAGACCGGTAAATTTTCCATAGTAACCATTAGAAAAGTGCTCCAATAGCAGTAGTTGAATTCCTCGTTGTGCAAATATCACGAGAAACAGACTGGCAAGTTTCCCATAGTAACTATTAGAAAAGTGCTCCAATAGCAATAATTGAATTATTCGTTGTGCAGCAAATGAGAATACACAATTTTATCATGAAAACTTGAGTAATTCTACTCAATTCATCTTCTGGCATTTTAATGGATAAATTTCAAAACTTGGGTGATTCTTAAGGGAGGCATATATACTCATTCAAAGAAAGTATGACACACGCAAATACAAAGTGCAACTCCCAAAGGAAATGTGAATTTTACAGTGGAACAGTAAATTTCAAGCCTCGTTACATTGTAACGAGTCTACTCAAAAGAAAAAAAAAAGCTAAAGGAAACTCAAGAATGTATTATTTAACTGCTATTTACCACCTCTTGAGAGTTGATATTGTGAATGTTTTAGATGGTAACCAGTTAAATCACCTAAATCCATGATTCAACAACGAACAAGTCGTACATATTCCTTCGATTCATAACCCTATGAATATCAAAAGTTAGTTAACATGGACTCTTCAATGCTATTATTGATACAAAATTAAAACACTAGGTAAATGAAGAGGTATAAGCTCAAGAAAAGCTAAGACGTTGATTGTTTGTGTAGACCTTAGTCAATTGTTTCCTGTTGATCCTGTTCACAAAGTCAAAACAATCATGTCCTTGCAGATAATAACATTCGTTAGGGGCGCAGAACCAGTGAACTTGAATAAAAGTTCATGCAGATTATGGGTTAGCACATCATGGTGAATGTTACGGGACAAATACTTATAAGCCATGTATTGATAATAGAAGCCCAACAATACAAGCCCAACAAGATAGGGTAGTTTGTTATGCATGTACCCATAAAAAGGAGGATGAGAGATGTATTGAGGCAGAATGTTGGTTGTTACGTGAGTCTAGCATTGCTAGGGCAAGAGGGATCTTCTTCCCTCTTGAGTGGAGTAGTAGGAGTCTCATTGCTCTTTGTTCCTTTCTTATTCTGCAAGTTTACTGGATTTAATATTATTGTTATTGTCGATATTGCTGAGATTCATCTTCATTATACCGTGTATTTTCAAGATAGAACTCTTGGGGTTCTATCAATTGGTCCGACCTGCCAAGCCAGCTGAGGGACTTCCATGGCTTCATCATGCTCTGATACTATGTTCGAGAAGGGGTTACTTTCTCGGGAAGAAACACATTGGGTTACCCAAACCAAATTACAATCCAGATTACAATCTTTGGATGGACGGATTAGTGTTTTAACTACTGCAATTCAAGGATTGGCTGATGCTGTGAGGAATAACGTCAAAAAGGATGAGGGTGCTTGGGTGGTAGATGTGAAAGGGAATTGGATAGATCAGGATCGATCGAGATGGGAGAGAGATCAGAAAACTCAAGTTCGACCATGTACCATTGACGAGAACCTGGAATTTGTTCAACAAATGCTGCGGAAAGTCAAGCAGCTGTCCGAGGTGAAGGGTAGTAGTCATCCTCTCCTTGATGAGAGGAGTTCCCCAGACGAGATCTCGAACCACACATTGCAACTCATCGCTGAGAAGCCAAACTTGGTCGCAAAATCCATGGTTCTGACAACAAAAATGCAAGTGCCTCAGAAATATACTATAAGACGAGCTGCAACTCGCCAAAACACCTTCGACATCGGGGGCGACGGTGCGGATAGTATAGAGCTAGAAAAAGATGGAACAGGGGAAGCCGAACTCCAGTTGTATAAGAACCATATTTCTGGAAGATTGAAGTCTCCGGACCTATGGGGGAGAGATTTGATAGGCTGGGTCTCTCAAGATACACGAAGCGGCCAGATCGATGTTGACATCTCTCCTCTGCGGTGTATCGCGGCACTAAGGGGGCTGCCGATCTGGAGGTATGATCCATGGGTTGACGACACTAAGATGGGCTGTCTGATTATGACAGCCCAAATTGTTAATTGGAAGGAATTGGGCTCAAGTTGGCCCATTCACAAGCATGTTAGGTATAAAGAGTGGGCCCAAATAATTAACAGTGTGAAAGAATCTAATTTCCATTCGTGCTTTTGCGTTTTCATTATTTATGAACACACGACCCGAGACGGGGAGGGCACCACTATCAGTGAATTTGCACCACAGCCCAGAGAAATAAGCTACTCTAATTAAGCATGATCTCATTTATTTTTCCTTTTCCCACACTAGTAAAAGATTCCTTGGTTTCCTCATGACACAGCAGTTCACAAACTACCATTAGGTATTTAATCATTTGATTTAAGATCAGTCCAAAATGCATCCCAGCAACTATGCATTTCATTAAAGAAAATGGAATAGTATTGAATGATGGTATGCCAAGAATCCAAGATAGCTAGCTGCCTAACTGCCTGACTACAGTTTCACTGGGCTAAAAGAAGTGTCTCAGTTAGAGTTAGCAATGCTTTTTAGATAAGCCAGTTAAGGAAAGCACAAAAATTGTCAAAAAGGAACAAGTAATGTCTTAGAATCTGGATTTATTGTTGCCTAGAACTCTAACGGTTATGTTTTCTATCATATAAAATATATATGTGCCCAATTTACAGAAAATTGATCATCTTTTTTGAATTCTCTATCATACCCTTTTATATTGTTATGCCAGCACGGCAAGTGATGAAACAGTTCAAACAGCAAATGTACGCAAAGTGCACCCCCAGTAAACTTTATTTAACCAACTCAACAAACTCACCATGCCATTAATAAAATAAACTTATTTTGAACCACATTTCGATCAAGAGTGTCCTACTTCAGTGAATGAATGCCAGTAAAGTACAACTTCCAATGAAGAACATACTAAAGAGTTTCAAAAACCAGTCAGAGTAGAAATGTGGTATTCGGTATTCCATGCTCCACACAACTATCATACAAAAAAAGGAGGCTTCATAAACCAACTTAATAAGTTCCGATTACATTTCGCACAAACCTGATAAGACAGAACCTTAGCCCAAGCATTTTTGTCTACACCAAGCCAAGTAGCTGAGAACCAAGATATCTTTGATAAAGAGCTTTGTTCTTTGATAGCAAGTTCAAATATCCTTGCAGAATCATGTAATAACTGAACAAGGCCAGTGTTGTGGTCTTCATCCTGCAAGGACTGATTCAGTTTATATCTCATTTCCTCAACATTATCGCTGGTTCTCGCTTGGGAACTTCCATTCACAGTCACACCATCATCAGCAGAAGCAAAAGGCAGAAGACAATCAATCCTTCTTAATTTATGAATGATACTAGAATGTTTTCTAAAATCTGGGAATTTGCAGCTAGGACTGAATTTGCTACTATCCACATGTAAAATCCTTTTGTGATGTTTCTTCCTCGTGTAACAACGATTAATTATAAGGTGATCCAATCTGGAGATTTTTCCATTGAAGTAATAAGCTCTAATGGGTTTGACTGAAGACCATGAATTTGAGCAGCTGCAAATGCCAAACAAGAAGATTGAGCCACAACCACAACTGCAAAAACAAAACAAAAAAAACAAAAAAAAAACTGATCCGGAACTTCTATTACTAGTAAGGCAAGCCTGTATTTAGTAAAGCAAGTAGTTTGATATGAACCAACGACACTGCCTCTTTGATTTCTTAGCACTAGACATATTATTTCCATCACCAGAAGATTTGATCTTCATAAAATCGACACAGAAGTAACCTCCACAGTGAGAAATCAACTACGGAAAACCAACTTACAGAAACCACGTTCTAATCCAAACTGCATAAAGCCTTGCCACAATTGAAAATTTCTGCAGATAAATCATAAAAAAAAATGCAAACAAAAAATTAAGAAACGACCTGGAAGAGACAAGATTCTGGTGGTGCGCGTTGATTGACATCGAACGTATTGGAATTCAACTTTTTCAGCTCAAAAAACGGATACGTAATGGCTGGACTGAAATAGAAATGGTGGGAAAAAATATGGGCAAATGGCGAGAAATTGAGGTCGAGGATGATGACGCAGCGGGAGCGGTATCTATCATGTAATATATACGTGGGAAGCCATTCGATCACATGATATCTTGGGTTGGTGAACTGGAATACGTCTTTCGGGCCAGCCAGAATATGACCCATTAAAAGGCTCATCTCAAGCCCATATGAAGCCCGTGATTTATTTATTGTATAAATGGGTCATAGAAATTTGAAGGTTGGATAGAAAAAATTATTAGGACATTGCTCCAATACATCTACATCTCTCTTTTCGTTATATTTTACATTTGAATTATAATATTATCTTAAATATAAGAGTTTTTTTCAAATAATAAACAGAAATAATTTTATAATTTCAAAAGTAATGTTTAAACCTCAAGCCTCATCATACATATATCATTTTCCAAAATATTCATTAACCATTTAATTACACATAGTCATAAAAGCTTTTTAGTGGAAAATTTGTGTTTTTAAAGAAGTATATATATATATATATATATATATATATATATATATATATATATATTTCCTCGAAATGCGAAGACAAGGTTTTTAAAGTTGAGTTGTGAAAATATTGGTAGTTTTTGAACTCTAAGAACTGAATTCAGTAATCCGTGATTTTATCCTATGGAAAGTGGTGATCACTACTTGTTATTTGATCTTTACTTCCAGGATTCAACTTGGAATGTTTTTTTCTCAAATGTGTCGTCCAACCTAACAATAAAGTTGGGAAAATTGAGAGACACAAGTTTATGGCATCTCTTCCGAATGGGTTGTGGTTTTAGAGTAAGTCGTTTATTTGTTAACAATTTTCCTTGCACAACAAATGGGTAAGAAGGTGCTTCGCTTGGTCCAAAATAATATTTGGATTTCAGCAATATGTATATAAAAATAACATCTTGATTCGATAAAATAATATTATTATTATTATGTTGATTGGATTATTGCATTCGATACTCCATCATTGTCGTAAAACAAATGGTTGTTTTAATTTCATGTTAAGGAATGGTTAGCTCTATAGCTCCTACCTCGTAACTCTGCTATATATGCAAACCTGCTACTCTATTCCTTTCTTCAGTTTCTTGGTCCGAAACAGGCATCAATTGCCAGCCACGTTCGGCGAGTGCCTTAATCACTCCATCGGCTGCATTTTCGGTATCGTGCAGTGGTGGGTAGTCCCATTTCTCAGAAATCTGGACACGAAAAAAAAACAAAAAAAAACAAAACAAAACAAATGAGTACATGTGCAAACCCCATGTAGGACACGAATCAGAAAAAAGGATTCCTTGTTTGAGAAAGGTTCTACACATCATGCAGATAAGTCTATGATTCCCTCAGAAGCATAACGGTCGTATACAGCAAAGTGCAGAGTTAACAATTGGTTTCCTAGAACCTTAGTCCACCAAAGGGCGAAGGCATAACAGACATAAACCGGATCGATATAGCATTTGTTTGGTTGTCTCTACAGATCATCATGTCTCTACTGTTTGTTTGATACTTTTACCAGCTAAGCCACTTTTACCAGCTAAGCCAAGCCACTAGTTTGGCATCATTTGAATCCTTTGTTCAAGTTGTTGCTACCAGACTTAGCTTTTTTTGGTTAACTTTGTGCAAATTGCAAAAAGTCTAGCCTTTTTGATAAGAAACAAGAAACTATATACCGCTTAAGTCAATCACGGGACTACCGAGTCAAGATTCAGGTTTTTTTCTCACTAAAAATTTTCAAACAAGCTATTCGGTCTATTTCGTTCGGGGAGTTTTTTGGATTAAAGTATTTGAAACCAAATTTCGAATATATTTTAATAGTCGGGAAAAATTTAGATCGAATAAATTTCAAGTTCAAAGTCTCACACATTAAGCTCTTACATCAAAATAGATTTAAAATACGCTCAATATCATGCCCCCGGATCAAATCTAATATTTTCATTTAAATGCAACAGTTAAAAATGGGGGAAAATAAATTATATATATTTTCTACACCTGAAATCAATCGCAAATAAGGCAATGATGTAGAAATTACTCACATTTTCTTGACCAGTGAATGGTCGAACAGCTCCCCTACATTGCAGAGACTTGTGAAAATCTGCAAATTTCCAAGTGCACCTCTCGGCTCCAATGACATACACAGGCTTCCTGCAGATTCAACCATCTAGACGTAAAAACTTTGAATTTGTTAACAATGATAAATTATCCTTTTTCATGATAAATATCATATTGCCTACCCGGTGCTACAAGCCTCACTCAACATACTCACTGAATCAGCTGTGATGACAAAAGCATCAGCCCAAGCTAGATGTCCCATGTGTGGATTTGGATCTGAACATTGTCATAAAGATGCAATCATGTGAATAGTAGAATGTGAA
Source organism: Henckelia pumila (assembly GCF_033568475.1). Lineage (NCBI taxonomy): Eukaryota > Viridiplantae > Streptophyta > Magnoliopsida > Lamiales > Gesneriaceae > Henckelia > Henckelia pumila. The sequence continues at coordinate 16,353,023 of NC_133122.1, read as the reverse complement.
TGTAACAAGGCTAAATGCTTAGAGTTCTTATTATTTGTACAGTTAAGAAATCAATCATGGTTATTTAATTTGTTCCCTAAAATAATGTTTTGAGGTTAATGTTGTAGTCCTCATTATCACGAGAAGGCAAATTTATTGGGCTAAAGTGCATGAAGTGGCCTTGATAATAAAAACATGAGATTATCTGAACAGTATACTCTTGTGCAGAAAATATACAATAATCAACACACACAAAATCGACAGGGAAAAAATGAGAGAGCAGAGGAGCATTTCCACGGATCAGGCATCAGCCCCAGTAAAACCAACTTCCGTAAATAAAATCTTCTCAGTTTAGGAAATCTACTTAGAGTCACATGTTTCTTTCTGCTACATTTTCAGAAGCTTTGTTCGTATATTGGCAGTCACATGTGAAAATCAGCAGAATTTTAAGATCATTTGTACTTGATGGTGTACATAAATGAGTAGGCAGAATCATCATTTACCTTCACCATTCCAAACGTTGACTTTAGGATGGTTCACAAATTCAGTCATAAGCATGTTAGATACCTATGTGACACAGCACAAATAAGCATCAACATTAGAATCATAATCGTATTAACTTGTGAGAAGTGTACGAACGGTCTTTGGTGTCCGGCGAGAAAATGATATTCTGAGGCTTCCACAAGTTGGAAGGACGATCTTCAGTGAGGCTATTAGTTGCTTTGCAAGGTCTGCACCGTATCTGCAACGAACTACGAGAGAAAATGAAAAAAACACAAAATACGGGGTGATTCCTAAAAGCCCAGTTGGAAGATGCATAGGAAGCGGCAATTAACAGTCTCAACTAAAACAAGAAAAAATCAATTCGGTGGATTAAAGATAAGATGCAGCATATAACAGGTAATTTAAGTATCTTGTTATATGAATAAAAACATATGATGATATTTTGCAATGATGGACCAACAAAAGAAACAAGGCAAACTGATGATTCAAAAGCAACATGGTGGTGTAAAATTACAACAGAGAATTAAAAATTATTATGTATCTGAGATTCACACGTTTAACTTTATCCTTTCTCATAACTGATATCTCCAACAACTTCTATTGAAAAATTAAGTTATGCACAGGGCTCATCGTAAGTGTACATTGTGCAGGTTTTAAGTACTAATCTCTTTCTATCTCTTTCTATTTTATTAAGATTGAGCAGGTGAAAGAAACTGTTTGGTTTGTTGGTATGGCCAAAATTCAAATTACAAAAACCATCCCTCTGTTCCCTTTTCCTCTTCAAAGAGCGTGGGTAATGATAGAGCGGGTCACTGAGCAGTTCTTCTTTCCAATTTTTATATTAAAAAAAACAGTTTTTATTTCCAAGTTTCCCTTCTGTTTTCACGGCAATGTCATAGCCAACTTTCTGTTTTATGTACTTTTAAAAATCTTTCATAAATCTAACTACATTGTATCATTTACTGTTATGTTTATAAGCATATCAGTATTGTATCATTTATTGTTATGCTATTATCAACTACTATATGTATGTTTTAAATTTATTATGTGTTGTACACTTGTACTTATTTTATGTTTTATGTCCACACATGACCGTTGCCACTGCTGCTAATATTATTATACATTAGTGGTTCACTTACATAAAAGCCCAAAATAAATTCCAAACTTCTATTGATTTACGCATTCAAAACCATACTGCAAGACTCAATACCCCAAACCATCAAGATCAGGAAGTATTTATGGATTACTAGTCAAGTTTGAGCTTCCCAACAAAAATAAATCTACTGTAAGTTCAACACATATTGAAAAAAAGAATTTACCTGTGGGCCCTCCGACGGATACAACAAGCAAGGGTTTTGGCAGCTGTGCCATCTCATCGTGCCAAGCTGAAGCTGCCCCTCTCAACACTACAGGATTGACCCGATGAAGAGCACCCACAGTGAGGACCTGAGAGGACATCACACCAAGCAAAGCCTGTTACTTCAATGGGGAAGCAATTCCTAAATCTATCAAACAAGAACATACCACTCGTTTATCCGGAGGTTGACGAGGTGTTACCCACATTCTTAGAAACCAAGGTATTTGCTTCTGTGCCTCAGACGTTAAGGGATAATAATCATGCCGAGGTGTAATCACGAGATCAAATCGGTGAAGACGAGACCTTGGATGTTGTATCTGTAATCATAAGAAAACAACTAAAACATCCAAAAGATTTAGACAAAAAAAAAAAGGATAACTTCCAGGACGAGGATTCAAGGATATATCTTTCTCGTGCATCTTTTCGTGGAAAGCGTGAAATAATTGTAAAGCTATTGGAGCATGCGTGCACATATTTCAGCAGTTGTCAACCTATGACTTTAATAAAAAAAATAGCAGGATCAAATGCCTGCCATCTCATCATACCTGAATGAGAAAAACATTTTCAGGAACTAAGAGTTTAATGGAAGTTGCAACCGCAATTGTATCGCGACCAGATGCGATCACCAAGATTGGGCCATCCCTAAAAGATTAATAAGCTAAGCCGGATAGTTGCGGAGAAACTTATTTATATTTCATAAATGTGTACGACTAGCAAAACAAGTAAAAAATCATATCAAACAAGTTTCTTCTCAGAAGTAAAAAAGAGGAATGATCATATTGGATGATGACAAAGCCTAGATGCAACAATAATTTGCTTACATCAAGCATCCAAATTAGAGTTGTATCGAAATATATGGAGAATTGAGAAAGGTGAAATTGGAAAAAACTTCCTGGAGTGCATCGTATCAATTTTCAAGCACAATGTTACCTCGGAAATGAAACAAATCAAATAAATGTTTTAAAAGCATTATTTTCAAGAGTATGTGAAGTCGCGTACAAAAATACATAAATAATCAGGTAAAAATGATAAACTAAATCCATTACAATAAAGTCATATTTCTCATCTTGGGGACTTTTGCAATAATTAAAGTCAACAAGTACAATACTAAAATAAGACATTAAAAAAATGCAAACGAAACGTTCTGAGGTAAAAGAAATTAGAAACAAAGACGGCAACATGTACCTTTTAAATGTTTCCTGAATCATTTTAGCAATATGCTTCGCATCTGCTTCCAGGACATCTGATCCCAAACCAAATAAAAATCCACAGGATAAAAAGTTGATAGAGATATCCATCTTGAAAAAATTTCAGGACATTTATCAGGATGAAGAATGCAAACAGACGGAAAGATAGTAAGAGCAGCAAATCAGACTACCTTTCCTTTCTCCTGAAAAGGGCACCAATTTCTTCCACTGTGAGAAAGCACTGATACACTTAAACTTGTGCTCTAATTGCTTGTGCACCGACACTGGCAACCAGTGGAATCTCTCATTTATCCCCCCTCTTGGCCTAGTAACACGCTGCATTCGTGCAGAAGGAGCGAAAATGTTAAATCAACTACGAAAATAACGCAACTATTTCCCATATGAAAATCTCATATAGTTGCCACAAAAATGAAAAGATAGTCAAATATTTACAGCTGTTCTTCGGAAAAGGTAAATTCCATAATCACGAGAATTGTCTCCAGCGTTAGCAGTGGTAATACGAGCATCATTTTACATCAATCTAAATCGATAAACTTTTGTTGCACCATTTCAAGTCAGAATTACTGAATTAAAGAACGTGCTTACATATAAAGTGTAGCTATTGGAGAGACCCAGAGCTTGAACCAATCCGATGCACTGATTTTCTGCCCCAGCAAAGCCGTTTCCGATCACAATCGCTCTCCTGATTGTTCGCATGAATACGCGGATTGAAGGCGAATAATAATAAACAAAAACAGGAATCAAATTCGGTTTTCCAGGTGCCGCTTTAAACCTTGGGGTTTAACATAAATTCAACGAAGGACCGCGATCCCTGACCGCGGCTCCTCCTTTTATTATCCAGGATTTACCTGGGTTGTCCAAATTTAAATTTATTTAAAAGATTTCTATTCGGGAGCTTAAATTATATGCATTAACTGATCAATTGGATTATTTAAATTAGATAAATTTTATTTTTTTATTAAATTGAAGAATAAACTTCTGGTAATAAATTTTCTGGCAGCTCGGTTTTCAGATACTAGAAATATTTAAATTATTTAAAGTAGATAAAATTTATTTTTTTATTAAATTGAAGAATAAAACTTCTGGTAATAAATTTTCTGGCAGCTCGATTTTCAGATACTATAAATATTTAATTCGATTCGGCTGGATTGTCTTTAGCGATTAATTTTTTTAAAAAAAAAATTGACATATGAACCGGAACAAATTTTTCATCAAATACAATTAATGAATTAGTAGAAGAAATAACCGAAGTGCCTGAAGAGTGAATTAAAAAGGTTGTATAGATAATAATTCAAGAACAAGCAAGTTGTCGAGTGAAACATATACACATACATGAGGGGAACAAGAAAATTCAGATTAAAATAAATATATATATATATAATATACAATTTTGCTATCCTGCCCACTCACTATGCACATTTAATGTGCCCACCATGAGGTGGCACTCAACTATTGGATGTGGTGAATTGTGCGTCCAATAGTTGAGTGTCACCTCATGGTGGGCATATTAGGTGGACACGGTGGGTGGGCAAGATAACAAAACTATATATATATATATATATATATATATATATATATCTTACACATCACAAGAAAAATATTGTCAATCATTTAATAATATCATTCCAGAAGAACAAAATCAAAAATAAAAACAAAAGACAAAGCAATATTATTTTCAAGGCAAAAACTTCTATGAGACGGTCTCAAGGGTCATATTTATGAGACGGATCTTTTATATGGGTTATCAATTAAAAAGTATTACAATTTATGTCAAAAGTATTAATTATTATTATAAATATGGGTAGAATTGACCCGTTTCACGGATGAGACCGTCTCACAAGAGTGTTACTCTATTTTCAAAAGTAATTCTTTACAATCCGTAAAAACTGTAATTATGGTTTTTAAAGTTGTATTGTAGTATTTTCAATTTACTTTCATAACTGGATCGTAAACCCAGATTTTTATTATATAGATATATATATATATTGCAATCTTCAACATTTTGATTTTTAACCTTTCAACTATTCAAACTCTAATTTTAATTATCATTTTTCAACTATTCAAACTCTATATTTTTAATCTTTCAACTATTCAAACTCTCATTTTAATTATCATTTTTCAACTATTCAAACTCTATATACGATAGTAGAATTGTTTTTGAGGAAAAACTTGTTTTTTCTTGTAAAACAGTTGTCAAGAGGAATTTTCATTTGATATATTTTTGTGAGTTTCACGTGACAAATTGATTGTTGTTGCATTATTAATTTATTATCTCACTTTTTTTTTCTTATTCTTCTTTTTATTTTTCTGTTATTTGTTTTATCGTTAAATTAAAATTAATTGGAGATCTACATAGTAACTACTTTTTGTATAGTAACTACTTTTTGTAGGTTATACCATATCATTTTTTGTCTCCAAAATACTTTACCCATAACTACCATAATTTTATTTAAATAAAATAAATAATCAAAAAATTTATAACAAAAAAACATAGCATTAAATATAAGGTGGGTGTATTCAAAGTGGGAGATTTAATTACTTTCACGGAGTCTTGTGAAGTTTAAAAGTCAATAGGTATTCAATCTAGACTTTTATAAACTCTACGAAAATCCAGAGGTATCCAAAATAGACTTCCGTGGAGTTTTTAAAAGTCATGTGGTATTCAACATTGACTTTTAAAAACTTCATAAAAGTCTAGATGTATTCAAATTTTCAATGGATTTTTAATGACTCCATGAAAATCATTGAAGTACAAACATAAAAACATAATGTACAATGCTAAAATGTCAAGATTTGTCTTTGATTCATCCTCAAGATTTGAATGAACTTCTAATTATTCATTTCTTCTCTCTCCTCTTTCAAATAATATTTCTACATATTTTTATCTTTTCTAATTCAAATCACATTTCTATAAACACATTTTCTCTTCAAAATTTTCTAATTTTTAGCCCATTTAAAAAATATTTATAAAATTTTGATTAATTAATTTTTATAATTTGAAATTCAAAATTTTTAAGAACAACAAAAATTTCAATTTTTTGAATTTTGCCGGTTGGAATTTTGGAATTAATTTTTTATTTTAATACATAAATTATACAACTAATTTTCATATTAATGACATTAAATGATACTACAGAAAAATAAATATATTATGATAGGTAAATATATTATTTTTGCCATAATACTATAATTTTAAAACTTTGGTATTTGTTTGTAGATATTTTAACTATCGATATTTTCAACGTTGTTCAAGTTATAAAATCTATTAAACATATGTCTATGAAAGTCTGCCAAAAACTCTGCAGAAATCCATAAAATTCTGTTTACAATTCTATAACATTCTATAAAAATCAATAAAAATCTGTCAAACTCCATAAAAGTCTATCATTTTAAAAGTCACTGAAAGTCATTAAAATTTTGAATTGAATACACCCCCGTAAAATTACTCAATTTTTATTATATTTCAGATAAAAGTTTGTTATACATGATAAAAATTTAATTTATATGCACACATCATTTGTATATGTTTATTAGTGTTATATAAACATGAGGGAGACTTTGTTAAGTTCGTATGACATATCTGGTTGAGTCGACGCCACCCGCAGGGTAGTGTCCCGCGGGTGACGTGACGGCTTATGATTGATTAAAATCAGTGAGCTCCACGTGAGACCAATTATTTTTTACCAATCACGGGATTACACGTCACCCGCAGGATAGTGCCCTGCAGGCGGCATGTACTAAACCGACATATCTCAGTGTTTTTTTTACCTATTGATAGCTATGTAATCACAGAAATGAACGCCTTCACTACATTTTTTTGCTTTTTATGTATATTTATTTACAAAAATGACATTTTTTTTATTTCACTGTTGATTATTATTATTATTATTTAATTTTCAGTTAAAAAGCGAACAATAGAAGATACGCATTACGAGTATTAGTGTATATATTTATCAGCACACACATGAATGTGTGTATATTCTTACCTGCAGGCACGATGTGGAATACTAAAAACGTTAGAGGGCCTATTCGCAAAAATTAAAGTCTTCTCCGTAACATGGAGGCCACCACAGAGGTACTCTTCGTGACGTAACTCACCAGACTCTCCTGCTAAACTAACGTCCAATCTCCATTTTGTGGCCGGAGAAGTGCTTAAGCTGCGCGTAGCCGGCGTAATTTAGCGTCCGTATTGAATTCTCTTCGCCAAACAACCATGATCACTACGGTAATTGCAAACATGCTTCCATTATCTTAATCAATCCGGTCCAAATCTGCAAGATGTGTTTTTTTAACGGGAAAATTAACTTGTTTTTCTCCCCTGTGGAATCGATGAAACGTGCAGCAGGGAAGTGGATCGGGTTCGATGTCGCCTAGCCCCAGATCCCCATCAGGTCCTTATTTGACTGTATCGGTTTCCGATCCAGCTAAAATGGGGAGCGGAGTTCAGGCCTACATCTCCTACAAAGTTATTACCAAGGTAGTGATTATTGATTTCTGCATGTGTAGATTGGGTATGGTTTAGCTTGCGCGTGCATGTTACATATAATAATCAACAAACTTTGGTTCGATTGGTGGATTAGGGCTTCAATTCAGTCGGGCTTTTCAACTTTGTTGAGCCGTGTTAATAGTCTGTATTAATGATCTTTGTTGTTGTTGTAGATAGAGAGGATATTTAGTGTTATGTTATTCGTTGTTGCGTGTAATTAATCAACCAATAAACATAGCATGAAGAGGAATAATACCAGTCACCACAAATTTGTGGATGTTTTCCTAGGTTAAAACCCAACATAAGGAGCGTGGTTTTGATACCGAGGACCGTATTTTGTAATCTTGGAGAGTTAGTTTTTTGGTTGGGAGATTTTAGTTCTGCTCATGAATTATCCAGTATTCATTTCATCAGCTTCCCTTTCATCAAGCACAACAATTTTTGATTATTTTGTAATTCACAAAGCTTACTGATCCTGTCCTCCATAAACACCAATAGTAGTTCTCAGCTACAGTGTTACTTCTAAAACTGAAGATTTGTGTTGTGGAGGTTTTCATACTGTTTGTCCTTTGTTTTTTGGTGAAACAGTTGTATATTTGTAGCAGACTTCTGTTTTTTGTTTTTTATCTTCAACGTGACGCCAACTCATTTCGTAATACCTTGTTTGAAGTTACATATTTACCTCAATGATAAAATAACATTATGGCAACTTGATTTGCAGACAAATTTTCCTGAGTATGATGGACATGAGAAAATTGTTATTCGACGATATAGTGATTTTGTTTGGTTAAAAGACCGCCTTTTTGAAAAGTACAAGGGTGTCTTTATCCCTCCTCTTCCGGAGAAGAGCACTGTAGGTAATATATTGAAGCATTTCATTTGTCACTACCAGCAGTTGTTGAGTATGGTATATCCAACTTGTGATACCTTCTTTCTTCGCGATACGGGACTTTGCTTAATAAACTAGCCAAAATTTTTATTCTGGAAATTGTTTGATTCATGCCTATAAAGCTGTAATGTTGATTTACCTGGTCATACTAAATGTTATGGTTAAAATTGCCCATAGTCTGATGATTATAAATGCAACATATTATTGTGTGCTGCAGGATTAGTATATATATCTATTTTATATGATTCAGTTTGCTCTTTTATGGTAGCCAATAAATAGGTGATAACTTTGCATGCATTTTCACATTTGCGAGCATTGTGAAACTTTATTTTTCTATTATATGTTTCTTGCACGCAGAGAAGTTCAGATTTAGTGCAGAGTTCATTGAAATGAGACGTCAAGCGCTAGACGTGTTTGTCAACCGGATAGCAGCACATCGTGAGCTTCAGCAGAGTGAGGATTTAAGAATCTTTTTACAGGCAGATGAACAGGTTACTTGATTTAGTGGAACTTTCTTTTAATATGAACTAAGATAGAATTGGAAATCTGAATTTGTGGTTGCTACATCTGAGAGAATCAATTTCTTGAAATATGGTCATGTCTTGGGGATATCCAAGGTTGTCTTTTTCGTCTAATAATGCATTATGATTGGTCATCTGAGATTCTGATTGTGTACTGTCACTTTTGTTTATCTGCAGACTATGGAAAGAGCAAGATCCCAGGAAACCGGCATTTTTAAGAAGAAACCAACAGATTTTATGCAAATTTTCAAGGTACTTTGTTTAAACAATAAAACTTGAATTTAAGCATAGTTGGAGCAACTAGACAGAAAAGGATGGCATTTCGAGTTACGTGATCTTATTTTGTGCAGAGATTTTAGCTTCCTTCATTGCAATTCTTCATGTGGTTTTGGTTTGATAATAACTAAAATCTTAATATGTTTATTTTTCTGTCATTTTCTTCAATGTTTCCATCTTGGAGAAGAACGGATAATGTTTTTTGTTGTCACGTGTTTTTACCTACTGAAGGGCCTTTTAGTTGATTGGCTGATTGCATTATGAATCTATGATGTTTCTATCTGGATCTTGGTTGTCTGGTCCATATCTAGAAGATTTTAAGGTTTTATGCTGCTCCTGTCCAGATTGACAAGCATTATTAGTCTCCAGCCCCATGGATGGTACTGTGTTGGCCAAGGGCAAAAGTGGTTTTGCTTGACAGTGGTCACCTTTTTCAATTTTGACAGGATGTACAGTCTAAAGTGAGTGATGTTGTACTTGGAAAGGAGAAACCAGTTGAAGAATCTAATCCAGAGTATGAAAAATTGAAGAATTATATATTTCAGCTTGAAGACCAGTTAGCTGAGGCCCAAAAGCATGCATACCGTCTAGTAAAGAGGCATAGAGGTTTTAATGTTTGTTAGACCAGATTTTGAATGCTCGGTTATTTGGTGGTTTAGTCCATGTGATGGAAAGCTTGTGTATTATTGCAGAGTTGGGACAGTCCTTGTCTGATTTCGGCAAGGCATTCAAGTTACTAGGAGACTGCGAAGGAAATGGGCTTGGTAAAGCATTTTCTGAACTCGGCGCAAAATCAGAGACATTATCGATTAAGCTGCAGAGAGAGGTTTGGTCTAATTTGTCGTAATATTTCTTGTATTTAGGAAATGCTCTATATTGATGGATTTCTCACTGACGTGCTTATTTGGTTCTGTTATTAGGCTCAGCATCTCTTGATGAATTTTGAAGAACCTTTAAAAGATTATGTTCGAGCAGTGCAGTCTATAAAGGTGACTTCTTGGTCTTCTCTACTTTTAATATTTTTTTTTTCTTTTTATCGGTGATGGAATGCAAGTACAGTATGTTATAAGCTTTTTTTTTCTTTGAAACTTTATTGTAATCGTTAGCTATAAAATTCCTTGGAAAATGAGAGGATGGAATAAGGAGGTGCTTACTATTTCTAGAAGTAACCTTATTATTCATGGCATTTGCAATGTGCATCAAGTACTTTTCATCGAGCTCTTTGAAGTAAATAATAACATTTTATGTATAACATGTCATTGGTATGATTAACTTTAAATTTGGTTTGTTATTGAAATTGGCTCTCGTACTCCTGGGACAGGCAACTATGACAGAGAGAGCAAATGCTTTCCGGCACCATTGTGAACTAGCTGATGCAATCAAGTTCAAGGAAATAGATATGTATGGTCCCTGAATCTGTGTTTTACCTATTCCTTTTATGTGACAGGCCCTTGAATTATGATATCGTACCAGAAAGCCGTTTGTTTCATATATCAATAGAAAGTATTTGCTTCTACTTGGTCCAAACATTTTAAGTCGCTTGATTGATGTCAAATATAGCTGAATTTTTTTCCCTTTTTTAACCAATACGTACATTCATTTTTTACTTTATTTTACTCTTATTAACTTTATTTGTTAATTTAAACACTTTTTCTTGTTTTTAGTTTTTACCGTGGAGTATGGCCACAAAAATCTCGGTCAACACCCTTTTTTCATCTCATGACTAACAAGAGGAAATTGAATCCTTTCCCAGACTATTTTATGTTCTCCAAATTCATCATGATGGTACCATTTAATATTCTCCATATTAAGTGGTCAAATTCATTCGCTTAAATTCTAGATTCAACATTATTTTACAATTATTTGATTATTATTATTGAAGTACATCTGAGTTGTAGAGTTTTAGTGAATTTTATTCATTTTTGTTTTGTAGAAATGGGTTGTGTTTGTTTCATCCTTTCAGTATTAATGACACTTTATTTATTATCAATCTGTATCTATCGTGTATGTTTGAATATTTGGTGTGCAGGAACAAGCTCAGACTAACAAGATCGGAGAAATTGATGGAAGCAGAGCATGAATACGAGCAGGTTGGTGATATCTCTCTGTGATTTTCTTGTTTCTTTCTAGACTCTATGCTGTATAGCTTATATTCAGCTCTGTGATGCAGCTGAAAGCTGATGGCGTAGAGGCAACACGAAAATTCGAGAGAATTGTGAGGACGATGAACGATGAGATTGTTCAGTTTCAAGAACAGAAAACCTTAGACATGGGTCTGGCATTTCATGAGTTTGCCAAGGGTCAGGCAAGCCTGGCTAATGGTATCGCTGATGGCTGGCGAAGCCTTCTGCCCAAGCTCGAATCTCTCTAGTCTTCCTAATGTTAAATCCTGGATTGTGATAGAAAAGTGTTCACTTCAAAGACGAGCTGGAGACTGGCTTGTATCAGCGGGTGGATGATTTTTCGGCTGTTTTATTGCCACCATGTGTAGGTTTTCAGGTTGTTACTGTACAGACCCAAGGCTAAATGGAAATCCGAAAACCCTTTTTTTTTATCTTGTATCTAAAAGATCAAATTAGTGGATTAAACATTTTTGTTGCTATTTATTTTTGGAAAAATAATTGTGCCAGAGAAAAACCGAATATTGAGCATGGAGTTCTGATTGAATCTTATCATCTCACAATTTTTTTTTCTTTAACAAAAGACACTTGAGCTATTATCGAATCTAGTCGTATCCAAACACGCACATTGCATATCTAGATAGTGGTGATCTTCTTTAATAATTTAACAACTTGATTTCTTTTTTTCTTTTTTTTGAAGAGAATAATAACTTGATTTCTATTTTAATAAGTGGTGGTGTTATTTAATGTACTTGACTATCACACTATCTTAATAAAAATTTACATGCATAGATAGTGGTCTAATGCCAAGGCCAACGAGATTTTTATATTAGCTAACTAAAGGCATGATTGGTATGAAAATGAATGAGCATTTCCATCTCATTTTCATATCTATGTTTGGTATGAACATAAGAATGGGAATGGCTATTCCCATGTTCATGGGAATGGGAATGACCATTCCCACTTTCTTTTTTTATTTTTGTGAGAAATTTTTTCTATATTTAGTTTATTCTTATAAATCTAGCCTTATATAAGAATAACAATAATATTTAATATTATTTATATATAAAACAACAAATTATTATATAATTATTTTACTATTATATATAAATAATTATTATTATGTATATATCATCATTATTAATATGATTTATTATATATTTATCTATCGATATTATTATTTAATAAAAATTAGTTTAAAAAATTAATATTTATTATTATTATTATTATTATTATATATTATATTATTTTATTATTTAACTAATACTAATAATTATTATTATATTTTGAATTTTAATTATTATAATAATTATTTTTTTATTATCTTAAAAATATTATTATTTTAAAAAATATTCCGATTAATATATAAGATAAATGAAATAAAATAAAATAATTTTATAATATTATTAATTTAATATTTAATAATAGTAATAATATTAATAATAATAACATAGGAGTAGTTATTATTATTTTCCTTTTGGTTAAAAATATTTGATTATTAAAATAATTACATTTCATTGCATTTCATTTTTTTCAATATCAATCATTGGAATGGAATAAAAGTATTATTTCATTCGTGTTGTCATTTCATTCCAAAGTTGATTCCATTCCTTCCTTATTTCATTCTAACGTACCAATCATGCCCTAAGTGATTTAGTAAATCGATGTTTAAAATAAAAAGTCACGCCTTAATCATTTTATTCTATTTTTATTATTATATAATATTGTATCGATCTTTTAAAGTACTGACTTGGTCAGATAATCTAATACTTTTGATAATATATATATATAAGAATTTTCAGCTGTTCAACCATGTTTTTCCACTTGATCCGTGACATTAGTGATAAAAAAAAACAAAAAACAAAAAACAAAAACCACTAAAACCAACTACCGGGTTTTAGTGGTCGCGAACCAAGTGGGAAAATATGGTTGGACAACTGAGTATTCCTCTATATATATATATATATATATATTATTAATTTGAAAATAATAAAACTTTTAATATTGTTTGCAACGAATACGAATAAACAAGAAACAGTAAAACCATTTCTTCATTGGAATATATTTAATTAGTTTGATTACTTTTTAAAAAGATAGATACGTTTTTCCTGGGATAAAACCTATACATGGAAAATTTACCCAAAAAATTATTACTATTTTATTTCACATAATTTAGTATTATTTATATTATCAATAAAATTACTCTTCCTTATTCTTTATTGATAACCATAATCAATATAATGCTTACGACACTTATGCTAATTGATTTGTTTCGTTAATACGATACTAACGATAAATTATATATATAAGCTTATAAAAAAATGCTCGTTCATTTCTATTGTTTAATCAATGTTATACCAACTTCAAGTTACATATCTGATTTATAAAAATATTTATTCCTTTATATTGTTAATTAATGTGCAAATGCGTCAAAATCAAAATCATATCATCTATACATCTCCGATTTAAAAATTATAGAAACAACTAATAATTTTATTTCCAGTTCCTATACTTCTTTGTTTCCTATCTTTTCCAAAAAAAATTTACGCATGTAATATTTTATTTATTATGTTACATCTACACCATTATGCCTAGAGCGTTGGTGTCATCAATTAATTTGTTGTGTGTATAAGTTAACAATAGTAATTTTAATTTTTTATTAAATTATAAGTCGTGCCAACATTTTTTGAATTAGTTTGTCAAGTTTATTTTTTTTAATCGGTCTATTCTGATTAGCTTATTTTTGCAGGTTATTGCTAAGAGTTTATGCAGCGCATTGAAAAATAGGGACAACCGGTTTCCACGTTTAAAAAAAAAAATAAAAAAAAAATCAAATTCTGGATTTTTTAGAAGCCTGGAACCCAAGATTCTGCAGACGATTCGATTCTCATACAGACAAGAATACCCAAAGTAAGTGCTGGATGAACAGCAGCTCAACATAGGGGAGATATGGCTACTTTCTCTTTGTGTTCTCCCCTTTCATCGCTCCCCACATCAGACTCCTCCAAAATTCTCGTGTCCTCCCGAAGTAGCGCGAACCCAAATCGACTCTGTTTCTTGAGGAACATATCAAGTCCCAACAGAAATCAGATTCGTTGTTTATCATCTTCCAATGACGCTGATGATTCCGAAATCCGTTCGGAAGACAGCCGTGTTAGGTTGGTTCTTGAAAAGTTCCCACCTTTTTAAAGCTTGTTCTGTGTATTTCCATATTTTGTTGTTCGCTCTTTCTTGGGGAGTGTTTTGTCTTCTTTCTTGATTTCCGTTTGAAAATTCAAGATTTTGGATTGCATTTTGCTGTGAATGTAGCAAGTATTAGGTTGTGCCTTATCAGAATTCTTGATCCACCTGGAGGTAGGCGATGATTTTCTAGTATGAATTGAACTTGCTGGTGCTGAATGAATTCAAGTTTATATAGGTTATTGTTCAAATCACGTGTAAATGTGCAGTTGATTGTCGTTGTTATGCTCAGAAATTTCGTCTGTTGTTGAAAATGATATGTTGTCATTAAGTGGTTCTACTTCTCCTGTACAATATCAGTTTTCAAGTTTCCTTTTTTCCTAAATTTTTTTGGTTGGTTATTTGCATTTCGGGCCATATCTTTGTATTAAAAGATGAATTGTGATTAGCAAAATCTTTTTTTTTTCTTTTTGAAATATTGTTTCATGATTTTATTGGTTATGTATAGTTGGTTTGGCCTCTATAATACCGAATAAGACCTGTCATATCTAAAGGAACCACATGTAAAGATTATGTATTGTCGTTAAAGTCGGCTAATACCAGGTTCATGAGGGGCTAATACATCGTATCGAATTCCTCTTCCTCATTGAACATTAAATTGCAGTCCCAAAGTACATTTGTTAATGTGTTTGAAGTGAACTAATATAAAATTGAATCGGAAGTCTGCATCAGCATTTGGTCATATTAATGTTGTACCAATTTACTTGTTTGCAGCAATTTCTGCATTATTGAAGGACCAGAGACTGTTCAAGACTTTGTGCAGATGCAGCTACAGGAAATTGAAGACAACATTCGAAGCAGACGCAATAAAATTTTCCTCCTTATGGAAGAAGTGAGCTTATTTTTCATTATTAGATGTCAGAACATGGGAAAGAAGGCTTTATTTTGAACTTTTGTGCGCCAATACGAAACACATTAGTTGTTTACAGAAAAATTCCCAACATGTTTGATATTTGGAAAAGCCAAACATAGGTCATATTCTCCGGTACACTCCCCAAAAATATTTTTCCTAGTGTGTTCATATTTTCTGCACAATCATTGCTTTGTAATTCAACTATTCATCATTTATAAAAAATACTCCATAGTCTCTTATTAAACTATGATATAATATAGCTGAATTTATTACATTTTGAAAATTTTAAATGTCATAGATCATTAAAAATCTGATTTTATGTCACGTGTCATCAATTACATGATATCTATGGTTAAAAATGTCCACTTCTAAAACAAAAGCCATATCCATCACATTCCGAATATAACATCCAGAAATGCATTTTTTGAAGGTGCGGAGGCTAAGAATACAGCAGCGTATCAAGAACAGGAAAGGTGTCGATGAGAGCCGTGTAGATGAAAATGAGATGCCGGAGATTCCATCATCTATCCCCTTTCTTCCCCATGTGGTAATTTCAGAACCCCCGTTGATCTTGTGGATTATTCTTATTACCAAATGTAACATTGAACAATCATTGTTGATTCCCATGCTTTCATTTACTAGTTCACTATATGATTTCCAATTGGAACTTATTACATTTTTAGTGTTGAAAGTTTTAAAACAAATGCCAGTTCCGCCGTTGTAGAATACCATCTTTATTTTGCTTGACCTTTACAATTGTTCACTGTGTCTTCTCTGATTGTTTAATAATTTGATATGCCTCTTTTCCAAATACGTCGGTATCTTCATTATTAATGATCTTTCTTGAAATGCGAGGAATGCTTTCATTGTTTTCTTTGGGGAAACGAGTTAACTGACTTATGCTTCACTTTCTAAGCAGACTCCGAAGACCCTGAAGCAACTATATTTGACAAGCTTCTCATTTATATCCGGAATTCTTGTTTTTGGCGGCTTGGTTGCACCGACTGTGAGCACCTAATCTTGTGAAGTGTTTTTAGTTCTAACCAGTTTCTGCTCAGTATGTGATGATAGCTCCGACTGTGAGCACCTAATCTTGTGAAGTATTTTTAGTTCTAATCAGTTTCTGCTCAGTATGTGATGATAGCTGACACTATGAATTATTGAGTTTCAGTTCAGTTGTTATAATGTCAGATTAATGTGAGATTAATTAGATCATTAATCCCTTTTCATGTGACAGCTTGAGTTGAAGTTGGGTTTAGGAGGTACCTCATATGAAGATTTCATTCGGAGCATGCATTTGCCTATGCAATTAAGGTATACATAAACAAAACTTTAGATTTACCAGTCATTTGTTGTCATAGGGGTGGTATACCGTATCGTATCGAAAATCTTATACCGTCCCGTATCGAAAATCGTAGACCGTACCGAAAATTACGGTATCAGAAAATTTTATACCGAAACTTTTGGTTTACCGATTTTCAGTATACCGAAATTTTCGGTACATTATAACTAGCGTACCGATTATACCAAAATTTTACGGCATACTGAGGTTTCGGTACTGTATATGCCGCTTTTATACCCAAAAAACCTTTTATTTATTAAAATTTATTATTTAGAAGTATTATATATTTTCAAATTTTTATATATTATTTATGTATTTCGGTATTCCGGTATATACTGAAATTTTCATACCGTTACCGTACCAAAAATTCGGTGGTTACTGTAATCTCGGTATACCGAAAATTCTGTTTTTTTTCTCATCCCTGTTTGTTGACGAAGATGACCATAATCTACCAATTTTTATTATGTTTAGCTTGAATAGATAACACAATGGAATTATAATTACTTCATAATTTTGTTTCAGTCAGGTGGATCCTATCGTCGCCTCGTTTTCAGGAGGGGCAGTGGGAGTTATTTCAGCATTGATGCTCCTAGAAATCAACAACGTCGAGCGACAAGAGAAGCAACGATGCAAGTATTGCCATGGAACTGGTACGTGTTTGTGTTTGAATTTTAAAACCAATATGCATATAGGTGCCAATATAGATAGTAGTTAGGCAAAAAAACTGAATTACAAATAATACACGAAGATCTGATATTTTACGTGGAAACCACCTTCCAGATCAAAGGAAAACTCACTGCAACCAAGAAAGTTGGTTTACTTTTTAATGATACAACTACAAAAGACACTATATGTGTGTGTGTTAGCATCCTAAGACTACATAAATTACAACAAAATTTCCAGAATATCTTTATAAACTGTAAAGTTTAATCTGCGGTTGGTGGCGTGCCTTACCATCCACTCTTGCTTGAATCCAGAAACTATTAATAGTGAATGCAGCTAGAGCCTCCCATAAAACAGTGATTGTTGTTGTCTATGACTCGTAGTCATTTTCTCGACTAATCTTTTGCAACCTTACTGTTTGGTTATGTGGACAGGATACTTGGCATGTGCCCGTTGTTCTGCGAGTGGGTTATGTTTGTCCACCGAACCTATAATAACAAGTGCTTCTAACGGGCCCTTGCGTGCGCCAACGACTGCAAGGTGTCCAAATTGCTCTGGGGCAGGAAAGGTATGTTACTTGGTTGTAAACACCATGCAGTCTAGAAAACAGCTTCAGGTGCTAATTTATCACAGTTGGTGTGTTGATTTAAACACAGAGTACCGTTTCTGGATCTTCGTTCTTTTGTTCCACTCGCTTGTTTTCTTGAAAATGTTGGAAACTACTTCTTTCACATGCTTCGTCAATCATCAACCTCCGAATTATCTGTTTTCGTGATTACATGCTCGAACCAGAGCACACGTATTATCTTAACATTAAATTTACTGATTTGTTGTACCTGTTAGGTGATGTGCCCGACATGCCTTTGCACCGGGATGATGATGGCGAGCGAGCATGACCCCCGAATAGAACCATTTGACTAGAATGGAGTAGGATTTTCCCTTTTCAGGATGCAATGTTAGGCCAGGGACAATAGAACTTGGCCTTAGCTGAGCTTTCTTGTAATTGCCCATTCAATAAATGATAGAAAGTGTAAAAACTTGAAGATCTCGTATATTACCTGTGACTTTGCATTTTGTGAAAATTAATTTTGTTTGTTCAGAATGTGTATGGCTTGGATTTGAGATTGCAATCAACGGCTGCACTTATTTTTTTGGGGGGAAAAAAATCTAATAGAAGTTATATGCATACATAGATTTGATCACTTGCATATTAGGGTGCAGGAAATCTGTGTGCAACCATTAAAATTTTTGTTTTTTGTTTTTTGTTTTTTGTTTTTTGCACCACTAAAATGCACTAAATTTTTTATTTTTTGCACCACTAAAACGCACACTGATTTCCTGCACGTGATCACATCTGTATATAAACATTAATACATATATAAAATTTCATATTTAAAATTCCCAATCACTTGAGATCTAGTCCGAAGTGTCGTGGATTCAAATCTCCTCTCTCTCCTAGTTTTTTCTAGAGTATGCTTTAGATGAGATAGTTTGGTAGATTTATATCCATGTCAATGATCTATATGCGTACTGATACAATAATATTATTGATAAATAATATTATTGATACAAAATATAATAATTTTTCAATTTGTTTCTCAAAATTAACTCGTGAAAAAGTCTCATAAAATTTTTTGTGTTTTTTTCTAGTATTATTATCTATAAGAATTAAGGAAGGGGAAAACAAACACATGTAAAAATTCATTAATTTTTGGATTCTTGACCTTTTTTTATTTTATCCAAGAGTATATTATGCTCATTTTTCTCACCCAACTTTCTCGGTCCATTTCTTCCCAAGTTCCCTCCAAATGAAATGGCGAGGAAATGGTACGTGAAAGTTGTTCGCGTGCGATGATGTGGTGAAAACGCTCGGAGAGTATGGTTGATCAATTTTTTTTTTAATAATCGATGAAATTGCACCACACTGCATCGTTTTTTCATTTTTTTTTTATAAGTAACTGCAGTTTTTTAAAAAATTATGAAATCGCACAACATCCACAGTGCGGTTTTTTTTTTTTTTTTTTTACCGAAAATTGCTCGCACCGCACCGCCTTGCTTATTATAGTTGCTTTAAATAATGTTATTAACGGCACCTTAATATATAATATTTTTTTTCTAATTGCACTCCGTCACTTTCTCTCGCAATATTCTTTCAATATTTTCTCTTCTTACTTTCTTAGCACAACAAATATTCGAATCTTCGAAGTTATATTATAATCATGACTAAAAACGAAACATAAAAGATCCTATTTATCTATTTTAACATTATTTTGATGCTTTATTTTTTATGTTATATATTTTATCTAATTATGTTTTTTACTATTTGTGGTTATATTATCTTTAAATATGCTATTTATTTTTTTTTTCTATTATTGTTTTAAATAATTTGAGAACTTTTTTTCATTCTATTTATCATTAAAAAATCGCAAACCGACCGCAGCCGCTTAAAATCGCTCAAAACCGCAAAACCAAATTTATATGCAAAACCGCAATTACAAAAATAAAGTATAACCAAATCGCAAATGTCAATTCGATTAATTTTTAAAAAAAAAACCGCAAAACCGCACCGTGATCACCCCTAGTGGAGAGTCTTTGGTTGGGTGGTGAAGCTCACCAATTATTATTATTATTATTATTATTATTATTATTTTTAAAATTGTTAACGATCAGATAATCTGGTTATTATAAATATTCGGAAAAAAATAAAAATAATTTAAAATTTTTGAAAATAAATTATGAAATTTTTTAAAAATTTCCATGTTCATTTTTAATTATGTATATTTTTAAATTGTGTGTTTTTTTAATTTAATTATGTTATGTTTTTAGATTTTGATTTAAGTATTAAAATTTAATTATGTGATTTAATCATGTAGTTGTATTTTATTTTTCAATTATGTGCAATTTTACGAGTTTTTATTTTAAATACAAAGTTATTAAATAAAATAAAAAAGTTAATATTTTAACATCTAATCATTATAAGAACATACGATGAATTTAATACGAACATCTACCTACAATCAATTATCAACTTTAACACACCAGTTTGATCATCCGTTATACGAAACTACCCATTATACATGCTCTAAAACATCATAATTTAGGATTAAACCTCAAATCTTTCAAGTTTCCATCTAACCACGACTTTATGTTAGCTAAGTACTTTTTTTTTTCAATTTTAAATCTATTCCCCATCTTTAGTTATTTCAGTTAAAAGATTCCTTGATGTGACAAATATAATCCACATTCATGAATACAAATGCAATCTCCAAAACGCAACGTAAAATTAGTTAAAAAATAATTAGTAATCAATGGATAAATTAAGGGTAAATGATTTAAAAATCTCTACCAACCCTTCAAACTTTATCTTAATTCTCTAACCACAATTTTCTTTATTTCAACTCCCTAGTGGTCCCCATTTTTGAATTAACTATTATTTAGCAACTAATTCTTTGTACATGGCATTGTTAACCTATCGAACCAGTCCCGGCCATGCAAAACTATCAGTTACGCAAGGTTTCCAGCCGATATACTCCGAATTAGGGTCCAACATGCTTCCGTAAGATGAAATAAATTTAAATACTTTTTTGACCAAAATGTCGTCGGGTCATACCTGCCGAGTTTTACGAAGTGCTCCTCACACTCCAACCACGCAGTCGCAACAGATGGTTTCTGCACAAGCTCCTTCAACGACACCCAGCACAGCCTTAATTCATTTTCTACCTTAAGGCGTATGATATATAAATTTAATTATAAAATATGAGCATTAAAGAACAAGAGGCTTTAAAGAAATTATTCAAGCATGATATTATTACATAAATCAACTCCTTTGAAGAGGAGAAGACAACTTGTTTAGCTACTCATAGTAGCTTTGTTCTTGTAATACATAAAGAAAACTTAATACAATAGAGAGAGAAATATTACAACAATTTATTTGTAAGAAAACTGAAGGGAATGATCGATATCTTCAGCTTCCTTGAACACTTGTATTTATAGCTGAGATCTTACTCGTTTCACCGAGAAACTTCAGGGAATCTTACAGCTATCTTTTATTTCTTTATGTCATTATTGATGACATCTTTTACTAGTGGAGGAGGCAGTTGTCTTGTATTTTTTATGTCATTATTGATGGCATCTTTTACTAGTGGAGGAATCACATGTCTGCCACTTTCTTTTGGCTTTATTCTCCTCACATGCCTGCTTTATTGTTGTCGGGGCATCTTTTGCTTTTGAAGTAGGCCCCTGTGAAAACGCATCTTTGGTGGTCCTTGTCCACCTTTGCTTGTCTCGGAAAAATCTTTTCGATCCGTTCGGGGTCTGAAGTTTTTTCCGAATTCTGGCTCCTTCTGGTTGGGACACTCTGGGCAGATGTTCTCTGACCATCTTCCGATATGAGCCATGTTACAAAATTTTCGGCGAGTCTCTTTACTCCCCGACAGCTTGTTGTTCCATAAAAAGTTTCTCTTCTTTTCGAAGAGTTCTTCCGCAAAAGCCGTAGTTTTTCCTGTCATTGTGTTTAACAGGAATGATCCGTTCACAAAATTCTGATAAAATTTGAACGAAAACTTGACCTTGTCCATCTCGGTGAGACAAACCCAAATACCCCATGCCCTTCTTGTTGAGATTTCATTTTCTTCAAAAGTGGACACTAATGGTATTTCCTCAGGAATAGAGTCCTTAATGAATCTTTGATTATTCATGTCAGGTCTCCTTAGTTTGATGAAATGAAAGGGTTCGTGTGATCATTTTCCTGTTGGTTCTGGAGCTGCACTAAAGAAATATAATTCAAGCACATCTCCTCTGGACAAATGGTCGTTATTTGCCCATGTTTCTTGGACTGATTTCTGAATCCATTTGGGTAACTGTGATATCTCCGGGAAGCTTGGCGACGTTGTATAAACTGAGGCCAAGGCTCCAAATTCATACCAAAGCTTTACATCCTTAGGATTGACATTGTTTTTTAGCCATACCCTTGGATATATCCCTGCAACATCAACCCTGCAAGTGTTAGGGTTAATTTCACTTCTTGTACTTAATTTCTCCCACCTCTGTTGATAAACCTGAAATAGAGAAATAATAGCTGGATTAGTATCGATCTTATATTTGCCCTTGTCAGTGTTGGGCCTAAGATTGATCTCTTCTTCTTTTACCCCAGAGGCGGAGGGTTGACTTGATGAGGAATCCTCATCAATTGTTGCTTCATCTAGATCATCAAAAGCTGATGATAGATTAGCACTTGTTTCTTGAGTTTTAGCTTCCTCAACATCTTGTTTTCCAACCGGTGGTTGTATTTCTTATTTTTGTAAAACCAATGGTTTTAGCATATCTTGTTTATGAGAAACCAATGGTTTCTCTACGGCCTTCACAATTGGCCCTTGAATAACAGCCCATAGTTGTGTTTGAGCTTGCATACACCCTGTAATTCGATTAGATACTTTGATCCGATCAGCTTGTTGTAACCTGCCGGCCATTTCAGCATTAATGGCTAACTGGTTGAACTCGGTTTGAAGCAACCCAAGGTGTTCCCTGAGATGCCTCTGCATTTTCATGATGAAATCCACGTCACTGCCTTCCATCTTTTGTTAAGAAATCTGCAAGAATATTTTCATGAGATTTAATAATAACAATATCAAAAATATAATTTTGACATAATGCTTGCCATCTTAATAACCTAGCTTTCTCAGGTTTAGATTCAATCTTATTTTTTAAGAAAGCTTTTAACTGGGTGTTATCAACCTTTAGCGTGAATTTTTTAGCAAGTAAAAATAATGGCCATTTTTCGAAAGCCCTTTTAACTGCATAAAATTCTTTTTCGTTGATATGTCATCTGATGGCCTCTGATTCTGAAAAAAGACCGCTACAGTATCTGCATGGTATTTCTCTATCCGGAGTGATCTTGGTAAGGACTGCTGCCCACCAATCGTCACTAGCATCCGTAAATAAAACCAAATCATCTTCATCTTTGGGTATAGCCATTTTTGGGAGATTCTTACATATCTCCTTTAATTGGTTTACCCCTTGAGTGTGGTCTTCGGTCCATGTAAACCTAGCATCCTTTTTTAACAAAAGACTGAACACCTTTCTGTACATTTCTAGGTTGTTAATGAACATCCCTGCGAAATTAACTACTCCAAGAAAACTCTGGAGTTGTTTTATGCCTTTGAGTTTATCTGGAAAATTCTTTACCTTTTCCATAATATGGGGTTGTAGAATTATTTCAGTTTCATCAATCTCAATACCAAGGAATTCAATTTTCCTTGTTGCTATGACTGCTTTCTTTTCAGATAAGACCAGTCCTTCTTGTTTACAAATTTTAGAGAAAATCTTTAAGTGTTTAACGTGTTCGTCTATATTTTTTGATGCTATAAGAATATCATCAATATAAACAAACATACAGTTGAAATAATCTTTAAAAAGGTTATCCATCTTTCTTTGAAATATCTGGGGTGCATTAGCCAATCTCATGGGCATAACTTCCCAAATATAGTGTCCTTGTGGAGTAGAGAAGGCTGTGAATTTCATACTGCCTTCTTCCATTCGAATCTGGTAAAATTCAGACTTACAATCAAATTTTGAGAACACTCTAGCATTTCGTACACAGCTAATTAGGTGTTCTCTACTCGGTATGAAGTACCCATCAAACACCAGGATTTTATTAATACCTTGGTAGTTAATAACTAACCTGGGTTTCCCTCTTTTTATTTCACCATGATTTCTGACCAGAAATCCTGGGCTGCTATATGGTGAAACTCCTTCTTTGATTAGACCAAGGTCCAAATGTTCCTTGATAATTATTCTCATATCCCTTTGATTTGTTATGTTCATCGGGATAGGCTTATATCTGACGAATTCATAATCTTTGCCTTCCTTTAGAGTAAGACTAGCTTTGAGTTGATTTCTATCCCACCATGCCACAAGATGCTCGTTGTAACTTTCTTTGATCTTTTTAACATCTTCAAGGGATACCTTATTTTCTAACTCTATATCACTGTGATTTAGAGTCACCTTGAGAAGCTCCATATCCTCTGTTTGAAGTTTTTGTTCTGTTGTTATTTTCAACATGGTTTCTCCAAACCTTCTTGGATATTTCATTTTTGGGTGAAAAAGTTGTCCTTTATCACCACGCTGACTGCGAAATATTATCGGCGATTGTCGATAAAAGCAACTTTGAGTCTTTGAACGATAATTTTATGATCACAAATTGTAGTGAACATAAGTCTTCTTGACTCATTGTCTTGTGTGTACTTCTTAAATATTTGTAAGAAGTTATTTCCTAATAGGATATCAGCTCTTGTATCATGGAAATAGATTGGTGGTATCTTTACCTTGTACCAAGGTGTTTGACCTGCTCCTCCCATGAGGATTTCTGCTTGTTTTATTCATTTGCAAAGAATTAAAATTCTTCTAGAGAAATCCCGTCCAGCAATTTTCGGCAATTCTTCTTCACATTCTTCAGGGAAGACTCCTCTTTTTGCTGTACAAATTCTTGCTCCCGAGTCAATATAAGCTGCAAAGTATTCAACCTTATATTATTCATACAACATTCCTATTGGAATGTATATGGAGAAAGGACTTGTTGTCATTTTTTAAAGGGATTACTAAATGGCTCTTCCATTTTTAACAGACTGTGTTGCAACTCAGTAATCCGATTAAGACTTTTCACCTTTAGTTTTCCTAAGGCTTCAGAAGGTAGAGTATGGTTACTTCTTTCTAATTCTTCGATGCGTCCTAGTAAATCATGTTCATGACTTACTAATTTCAATAGTCGCTTATTCCTCTGTTTGTAAACAGAGTTTTCGAATATGTTTAAGGGATTGTCCCTTATCCAATTCTCTTGGTTTTCCATCTCGTAGAATTTTTATTGAATCCTCCAAGTCTTCTCTTTTGCCATAAACTCTATTCCTTTTTCAAGGCGTTTCCATGGTTTATGGTCCTCCAGAAATTCTAGGCCAAGAATGAGTTGATCCATCTCTTTTCCTGGATTAAAGGAAACTCGATTCTTTTCGGGTATATTGCATGAGCAACTTTCCCAAATATCTCTGGAATTTCAATGAACTCATTTCTAATAAATAATTCAGAATGGTGAGTATTAGAAAGAGCATATGAAATCTGATATGTAATAGAATATGACCTATTACCTTCCTTCATTAGTATTTTTTCCTTGAAGTTTTGATGCAACATCAAGGCTTGACTAAAATCTCTATCAGCTAAATTGTAGGCTATTCTTGGATAAATAACTCCCACAATTTTTCCTGCGCACAAATTTCCTGAGATAGTTCCTAGAACCGCATCTTGTATATTCCCCATTATTTTATCGCATACTACGATATCTATGGGTGAATCTATTCCTTCTTTAAAAGTAGCTTTGATCATAATCTGGATTGCTCCAATATGAATCCAAGACATTGTCTTTGCTACTTCTTCTTTTAATTTATGTAATTCCTCTCGAATTTCTTCAAAGGGAATCAAATGCATCTCAATTTGATTACTGGTTAATTCCATAGAAATCGCCATTTCCCTTCTGGATACATTATAAATCAAATTATGTCTTCTTTGTCTTAGCCCTAGGTTTCCTAAAACTCTTTCAACTTGTCCTGCCGAAAATCCTTGGTACTTCTGTAGTGTTGGATTTTCTCTCATAATCCTTTGAACCATATTATGAGATATCGTGGTTTGACTAAAGAACCCAGCCAAACTTTCATGTGTTTCATGTCGAAACACCTCCTCTTTACTCTGATTCTGATTCTGATTCATCCTAAGAAACTTCTTGACTAAATAATATCTCTTCTTCGTATATGCTTTCATCTGAGGGGATATCCTCAAATTGATATACTTGGACTAGATCTTGAAAGAAAACCGCATCATCCATATCTGGTGTTGCTTCAAAGAGTTTGACTCATTTTTTCTCATTTTCTGGACAATTTGTAGATATATGTCCTTTTGCTCCACATGTCCAGCAGTTGCAATCCTTGAAACTTTCACTTGCCCTTGTATGAGTTCTTCTGAAATTTCTTCTTGATGGTGTTCTTCCCCTGCTTTGTGATGAGCCTGTTGCTGGGGACGTTCTTGTAGGTCCACTTCTTCTACCTGATCTATAGGATCTGGATTTTTGTTTGGACCAAAATATTCTTGGTTTTCAAGAACTCTTCATTCTTTTATTATAGGGATTATTTCTGAATTTCTTCCTTTTAAATCCCTGTGTTTTATTTCCAATGATCGTTGGAAGATCATTTTCTCTACAACACAAAGGTGTACGCTTATCTATACCCCTTATTTTCTTGTAGTTCTTTTGTAATGCTGCCATATGGCACCATTATGCCAATTTTCCTTTCAAAAAGGACGCGCATCTTGCCAATGTATCAAGATTACCTGGAACGTATTCTTTAATCAGCATTTCTCTCCAGGGACTTGGCATTTTTTCAAAAAATAGCTGAATAGCTACATTTTTCTCGACTCCCGAATTCTATCTGTATTTAGTGAATAACATAATGTATTCATCAACTAAACAGATATCATATAACTCGAGACTATACAGAGCTTGAGTATATCTTCTCTTTTTCTCTGTATCTTGATTATTGAAATAGTCTACTCCTATGAATTATGCTTTAAATAGGGTGGTCATTCTTTCTCCAATCTCGCTGAGGGATTCTCCTGCTAAGATTGATTCCTTCGTATCTGACATAGTCATCTCCCATGCGATCTTGACAGATCTCATTAGACTCATTTCTAGAAGTTTAATGAATCCTTCTTTATTGAGATCTAATGTCCCTGCTGCAATTCTCATAGCTGACGTCCAATCATCTATAAGATCTTCTCTATTTTTGAAGTCCAAAACATCAAGGTTTAACATAACCCCATAAGGATGTATCAGGTCTAAAACAGTTTTTCCATAAGGAGTTTGATGTAGTAGTATTTTACTCCTTCTTGATCTGGTTTCTGCTGGATGTGAATTTTCTCCCACATGGAACTCACTATGTGGTTCTTCTGTTTTTACCACATATCTTGGGGGATTTCCCATGGGTTGTTCACCCTCATGGGAATTCATTTTTAGATCTACAAATTTGAGATTCGCAAAAGAATCCGCAAGATCTTGTAGATCCTCGAGATTTAATCTTTCTAAAGTAGTCATCAGATAGTGTTTTTCTCTGATACTGCTTTTATAAGATTAATCATTATTTCATAATTAGTTAAAGGTTTTTGAACCATTTTGGTTTTACCTTTCTGATGTAACAAAGGTTCGGTACCAAACGAGAGTGGTAACCTTCCTCCTGTATTTCATTTTCTAGAACCAGAAGTATGTTATAGGTTTAGGATTTTATTTTGAAGATCCTTTAGAGTTTCAAGAATTTCTTCTTGTTTCTTAAGGATTTCTTCAATTTGCCGAGGTATTTCATACAACTGATTGCTGTAATATTGTACTGTCTTTTGAATTTCTCTAAGATCTCCGGAGAGTTTAGAGGAATCTGGGGTAATCTCTAAAAATTTAGAGTTAGAAATCATTTTTCTTTATCTCTTCAAATTTGAGAGCATTAATCGCAACCTGTTGTAAGTAATCTATTGTGAATAGATTAACTTGTTTATAGGATTTCGTGTGAATAAAATTCTCTTGATTCAAACCTTCGTTTGAAGTCATCTTTTTGTAAAATCTTCTCCTCAACAAAGAAAAACATGAATTAACGAATAATATTATGTCTGAATAATTAACCTAAAGCTCTGATATCATTTTTTTGCATAATTCTTTATACTGCAAATGAGCACAAAATCTCCAGATTCAAGCATAAAACCTTTACAAGTTAAGCATATAACATATATATTTCAAGCATAGATTAGCATAAATCCAGCACAAGAATTAAATATTAAAATATTCAAGTTTGGTGGTCCTAGGAAGTTATAGTAAAGAATCTTTTGTCTAGGGAGTTCTAATAAAGTTAGAAAGGGTATTAGGGATTTTAGGACAATTCACTCAAAATAATAGTTCACTATATGATTGACAGATTGAGTGAATACACCATTTATATATATATATATATATATATATATATATATATATATACATATATAATTATCTACTATAATGGTAAATTTGTTTTAATCTCACTCAAGCTTAAGTTTGCATTAAGTTAATTTCTTTCAGACGTGTTCGAATTATCTGATCCACAAAAAATGGTTTACATTCCATGAGTCAACAAGTTTTTTCTAGGATGAAAACCAATACAAAACATTGAAAATATGGTATTAATTATATATAATATTTAAATACTAATTGTTTCAGATCTGGTGCTAATATATGATTTTTGTGCACCCAAGCAAACATGTATTGGTATTAGTTACACATTTGTCTTGTTTGGATGAAAATCGATATAATACATTGTAAATATTATATTATATGATATTTGAGTACAAACTATTTTATTCCTAAAATCTGATAATAATATATGATATTTAATTATTCAAACATGTGTAACAAGTGTTATTATAAAAAAAAAAATTAATTTTATGCTCAAATCTTAACTTTTGTATAAGATCTAAAAATATAAAGCAATTGATATACAAATATCATATATCAATAATATATTTTAATGTTTTGCACCAATTTTCACCTATTAAAAGACAAGACGTATGAGCTAAGGCAATTAATGCAGAAAAAGTTTTTTATTTTTTTTGGATTAGAAAATACAAACGCATTTTCTGATAAAGACTAAACGAAATTTAAGTTTGATACGGAGATTTTAAGGGAATTTACCCAATCTATAAACTAATATATTTTTGTTTAAAAAGAAAATATACTTTCTGCCAACATTAAGCAACCAAAAACAAAAACACGTGAGCTGCCAAAAAGCACACTAAAAAGCAGCGAAAATAATGCATAATTTGGACGAAAAGAGGAGGGCACTTTGTGGATAACATAGTAGACTTTCACCAACCATTTTTTGGACCTCTCATTTTTTTAAAATACAAATTAGCGGTCCAAATTTAATTTACCATTTTTAACTATTTGATTTTAATTTGTTCGATTAATTCAAAAATAGTATTTATAAAAATCCAAATATATTTATTTTATGCAAAAAATATTGTGTAATAAACATTATGAATCAAATAAAGAAACCTTTTGGCCATCGTTTTGTATTTAGATTTTCAAGTAAAAAATGTTGTGCCATTTCACTTTCTTCTTTGATTATTTTGATTAACTATTGATAATAAAATGAATTTGGTTTGATATTGTGCATAACTAACCGAATTTGATATATATACTGCACTCAATAAGAATTGAAAAAAAAAACTGTAGATATGTTTTCAAAAAAATAATAAAATATCGAATTACTTTTTTAAAAAAAATTAAAAAATAAAAATGTTAATGATCGTAAATATTTCAAACTTCTTATGAGATGGAATAGTACAAAAGTGGTAAAATGGTTCGGGCATATATTTGAGTACTATGTTTAGTACCCACGATCACAAATTAATAATGGGGTAGACATGATGAGGCATCATTAAATTGCTTACTTAATCGAAATTTATTTCGAATTTTAAAAATACATTTCCCTTTGAGTTTCTTTAACCTTTTAAAATTCAATAACTTATATTATATTTACCAAAATTTATGGTCTTGCTCATATATTCGTATTAATTATATATAAAATTAAATCTTTTACATATATATATATATACATATATATATTCATTTTGTTTTTTTTAATGACATAGGATCCCACAATCGCTACATTTTTGCGCATACTAGGTGAACTCAGAGCTAACACAACAGTTTGTACCTTAATAAAATAAATTACATTGGACAAGTCTTATGTGACAAACTCATTCGAAAAAATGTTAATAGAAGGAATTAATTAATAGAACTTCCGATCATATGTCAAACATTCGTTTGTTGATTACAATGAGATGGAGGCTTTTGCTTTCAAGTACATGATATTAAACCAACAATTCTAATAGTTTAGTAATAGGTGAGATATTATGCAACTGCACTACTTTTATATATATACATGTTGTTCATCCACTGTGTCCACCTGATCAATTCACATCCAATAGTTGAGTGACATCAATGATGGACACAAATGTGGGTACGATTGATGAGCAACATATATCAAAACTCTATATAATTTTATATATTATATATATAATTATATATATACACGCGCATGCATACATAAATGTATTCAGATTGCACA
This sequence comes from Henckelia pumila, assembly GCF_033568475.1. Lineage (NCBI taxonomy): Eukaryota > Viridiplantae > Streptophyta > Magnoliopsida > Lamiales > Gesneriaceae > Henckelia > Henckelia pumila. The sequence continues at coordinate 16,322,404 of NC_133122.1, read as the reverse complement.
ATCTAGATAATAATTTTATGCAAGTTGTTAATTAGCACAAGAAAGGTGAAACATATAGAGATGAGTAAACCCAACATATTTTCTATTACATAAATCCAAGTTTTAATATTTTTCCATTTGTGTGCATTTCCTATAAGGGAATCCAATAAAAATACTTTTAGAATATTGGTTCTCTCATAATGATAATGATTGTTCTTATATTCCCAAAATGACGGTAATGCTTGTAATGGGATCACCCTAAATAGAAATGATAATTATGGTGGAACATTAAAGTTTTAGAGTCAAGAACCTAAGGTTGGCACTTGCATATTTTTGGGCATGTCACGCTTAATTCTTGTAATGGCTAAAGTTCTTTCATGTGTGTAAACCCCACTAATATACATTTGAAGAAAAATAATTCACTAAGTGATGTGAAATTAACTCTCTGTTTTTTTTCCTTCCAATTTTCGTCTTTTTTAAAAAAATATTACACTAATGTAACGCTGATATGGAAGTGCCACATTATCACTCATATAAAAAGAACTACAATTATTAAAAATTAAAAAATATATAACTAATTTCGAAGATAAACATTATAAAGGACCAAAATTTACAATGAGATAAACATAGGAAAAAAATAACAAATTTCTTTCATTTTTATAATGAGTGAAATAATTTTCGAGCTCTTAATGGGGACTCTTGATTTGACGATATAATAATTTCAGTTTGAGGCCTCAAAAGTAGGGAGTTTTAGATTCTAGTTTAGCATAATTAAAAGAGAGTATTTAATCGATCTATTAATTATGCTACCGACAGACGACATAGTTGACGTTTTAATCAAAACTATTTTGAAATTTTCTCTGTTTATATTATAAAATTACGTTCGAATTTTTTATTTTAAATTAAAACAATAGTAATTCGAAATTAAAATATATAGAATATTGTAAAAGTTACGTCCGCATCATGACTAGTTTGAAGATTCTAAAGTAAGTGTACGGTGTACCCCATGACTCATTTTACAATTATTCAAATTCAGATTCATGTGACCATCTTCTACACAATCACTAAAAGATTACACCATCAAATTCTCTTTTCTCAAATTCAAATTAACTTTTTAGGGAATTTCATCACCCTTTTCTGACCATATATGTATATTTATGTCATCCGTCTAGAAAATATTGAATGTTCAATATTCATATTTTTGATCACTCATATATTACTTTGACTAATTAATTTACGTACAGTGTAATAATTAATACTCACTTGAGTTTAATCACAAAATCGAGTAAGTTTGTTTTTTATCTTACTATTTAAATAAAGTTGATACATGTATTAACTATTTGCGCTGTGTTTGGTACAAGGAATTAGGTAGGTTTGTGTGTAATTTTTAATTTAATCCATTGTTTGGTATGATTTTTATTAAAACAAGTTAATCTAACATGTAAAGGATAAATTTGTTTTATAGTAGGTTAACTAAATCCTCCCCTCATTCTAGTATTACTTATCCTTGTTTTTATAATACATATAAATTTCATAGTTACCATTTTCCTCCAACCTAAAAATCACCAATCCAATAAAATATAAATGGTATTTTTGGCAAAAAAAAATTTAAACCATTATTTAATATTATTACTAAAAATAAAACCAAACACAATACTATTTTCAACGCAAATTATCTATCTTTATTTATCATGTATTTTATCATTCATTTAATAATCATTCAATAATCCTATCAATTGAAACAAACACTGGTTTTGGTGAAGCCTTATTTAAAATTACAATCATACCATCATTATATAATTTTAATACTAATATATTTTTAAAATTTTCTAAAATAATATTATTTCTAGTTTTTAAATCTTCAATTCTATATTTTTCAATATTTTAAAATTAAATCCTATTTATATATATTTTAAATTTTTAGATATTCTCTTATAAAAATTTATTAACTAAACAATAACAAAATATGTAATGTTTAGATAAATATTTTAACTAACGCTTTGACTGTTTAAAAGCAATTATTGCTACACCAAAATTTATTTTCATGCCAGTCTTTTTTTAAGATATAAATTTATTCGTTTCCAATAGAATCATATATATATTAAAGAGATCTCTAAAATGTCAGTCTTATAATTCATAAATGTCGTAATTTCTCAAAAACAGCATAATATGCAAAGACAATTCATACAATTTTAATGGTTTTTTTAGCTTCATAAGATAAAAAATTATTATTATTATAATCCTCATATTAAAAAAGGCGCGCAATTTTAGTTCATATTATATTTTATGTTGTCTTTTCCACACACATTGTCAAGTCCAGTGCCGCGAGCGAGAGAAATTAAATTAGCAGGTCAAGTACGCATACAGCAGAAAAAGTTGATTTTATTTTATTTTGAGAATAGTGAATGTCTTTACAATTATTACTCTCAATCTATATTAATCTTAGTATTATTGCAATTTGTACCTCTGTAGATTTCAACCTAGCATATGGGTAATACCTTAATGATAGATCTAAAGTTTCATGATTTGTCACGTCAACAATATATAATTAATTACGTCTATGTGTAAAAATACGAACCGTTGGATACATAATTAAGATATTACTCATATGTTAGGATCTCATCTACCCAAAACAACATATGGACAACTAAAAATAATGCAGTTTTTTTTTTTTTTTGGTAATTAGTTGTTACGTGAATGATTGCACGTGTGACTAACTTGTCGTACTCCTAAGTAATTGATATGATTTTTTCCTGCTCTACTTTTTTATTTTACTTTTACTTTAGGGGCATATCTAAGACTTCTGTTTTGGGGGGGCCATTTACAAAATATTGACAAAATATTAAAAGATAATATTACAATATTCTTAACAAATATATTTTTAGCTACAAGTAATTCGACGTTTTTTGAAATTTTTAAAGTTTTCAATGATATCATCAATATTAAGATGTTTGGCAATGTCTATTTCAATAAATATCATCAATGCATTTGAGACAAAAAAATAATTTATTTTACTTCCAAGCCTAGCTAGTTTCAAAATGAATAATCCTTTTATTTTTATTTTTATTAGTTTGAAATGTTTTATTTTATATATATAAACTTAGAGGAAATTAAAGCATATGTATTTTTACTTTCACGACGAATACCCATTTTATTTTTTATTTTTTTAGAAATTTCTTATTTTATGTAATTTTAGAGGAAATTTAGAAGAAGAAAATTAGAAGAACATGGAGTTTCATTTTTTATTTTTATTAGTTTGAATGAATATACCCTTTTATTTTTATTTTTATTAGTTTGAAATTTTATTTTTATTATTATTATTATTATTATTATTATTATTATTATTATTATATATAGAGAGAGAGTAAATCATAATTTATTTTACTCCAAAGCCTAGCTAGTTTCAAGATGAACAACCCTTTTACTTTTATTTTTATTAGTTTGAAATTTTTTATTTTATATATATAAACTTAGAGGAAAACATATGTATTTTCACTTTCACGACGAATATTTATTTAATTTTTATTTTTTGAAATTTCTTATTCTATATAATTTTAGAAAAAAATTAAGAAGAAGAAAATTAGAAGAACATAGAGTTTCATTTTTTATTTTTATTAGTTTGAATGAGTAGACTCTTTTATTTTTATTTTTATTAGTTTGCAAATTTATTATTATTATTATTATTATTTTACATATTTTAATAAAAAATTAAAAAAAAGGTTATTGCAAGATGAACAACCCTTTTATTTTTATTTTTATTAGTTTGAAATTTTTTATTTTATATATATAAACTTATAGAAAAACATATGTATTTTCATTTTCACGACGAATATCTATTTTATTTTTATTTTTTGAAATTTCTTATTTTATATAATTTTAGAGAAAATTTAGAAGAAAAAAATTAGAAGAACATGGAGTTTCATTTTTTATTTTTATTAGTTTGAATGAGTAGACTCTTTTATTTTTATTTTTATTTTTATTTTTATTTTTATTCATTTGCAAATTTTTTTTTTTTATTATTATTATTATTATTATTATTCATATTTTAATAAAAATTAAAAAAAAAGGATATTGCAAAAGTGTTCTGTTATAAATTCGAACACGAGTCTTTCAATCAAGGTTGGCAATGCTCTACCAACATGCTACAAAGCAGTTCAGCAAATTAGTGGGCCAACTATTTATTTATTATTGTTTCACGAAATACATACATATATACTGCAAAAAAATTCAAAATATTTTTGGTGGGGCCGTGGCCCACCTTCGCCCTATAGTGGGTTCGCCCCTGTTTTACTTTACTTTTTTTATTGTTTAATTAGGAGAATATCTATAGGAAGACTATTTTAAGAATATAAATAAACTATTTTCATATATTGATGTTAGCCCTACCAAGTGAATTTTTTGAACAAACAATTGAATTGTCGATACAATTTGAATTCCATTGTCTCGTACGTGGCCAATCATAATTCGGATGATTTTATTCCCCTTCACGGTTTCCATTTGTGGCAAATTTGAATTTGACGATTGAACTGTCAATAAATATATATATATATATATATATATATATAATCTGATCTATGAAAAAGTATTACGATTTATTTTAAGGTATTACTTTTTATTTTATGTATGGATCGAATTTTATATTAAAAAAATAAATATATGTGAGTCCGTCGAGACCGTTAAGGTGTTTCTTGTTTTTCAAATCAATCGAATTCCATCGGCTAATTAAACTCTGGTTCCAAAACTGCGCCGTAAACAACAGGGTATACTCGTGCACATGTATTACTATTCTCGTGCTCTTAAATCCCTCCTATTTTCTATACTTCAATGATTCATTTATTACTATTCTCGTGCCCTTACATCCCTCCTATTTTTTGTACTTCAATAATTCAAATCATTCACAAGAAAATCCCTTCTGATTCTTAAATTATTGTTATTGTCTAATATTCCATCGATCAAAGAATAAAGGAAGTAACTACTAAATCACCGTGAAATCTTAAGTTTATTAAAAAACTCTTATAAAATAAAAAATGATTTATTAACTCTCTATATTTTAAAATCTTAAGCAAATACATCCCATGTTTTCAAAATTTTGATCACAAACCTCCTTGTCCATACTTATTTTCAGGAGTATGTGCTTTCAAAAAACTTTAAAACACACACTATTATATTAAAGCAAGAGGGCCTCTTATTAATTAATTTGGTCCAATCTAATTACACCATTATAATTTTATATAAATATCTCAAACATCATCATGATATATATTCACATATTTTAAGAGCAAAATAGTCATAAAAGCCTCTCAATTTGTTTTTCTCACATCTCTTCTAACCGCGATACAACTTATTGTCTCACCAAACTCTCTCATCTTCCATTTTTTAAAGTTTTGTTTATAACTTTTTACTTTCTTTCAATTTTTTTTAACTATCTTTGAGTTGTACTGATTTTACAAATTCTACGGTTCTCTCTCTCTTGTGCAAATATAAAAAAAAATATTGTTTTCTTTAGATTGTATATACATGTCTTACGGGAAAATTTCACACTACTTGTACAAATCCCACATATATTGATAAATCTTCACCTTAATTCATATCATTTTTGAGACAATTTCTGTACATATAGGATTTTATTTACCTCTCATGGCGTATGCTATAGTTATTAGTGGTCATAAAAGATTTTCAAGGATGTCTAGATAAATTAGATAAGACGTATGAATTTGTGGATAAGTATAATTAAATACTAATCACCAATAATTAATAATGAAAATCCAACCTCACGTACGGTTAATCCAACCAATAGGTAAAAATGATTTCATCTTCACACTTGGACTTTTTCTCTCACACCATTTAATAATCAATCTCATCCAATCCCACCAGATTGTTAATTTTTTTTTTTCTCTATAAATACGCAGGCCCCTCATTCTTCTTCCTCCATCATCAACATCTCTGCAATAATATTTTATTTATTATTCCTCGATCCTATGGAGTCCCCGGGAAGCAAAATTCTGCGGGCTCTGCCGATCTTTTTGCTGTCTTGTTTAACATTATTCAACAACGGCGTCGAAGCGTCGCATAAAGTTTACACTCACTTGCAGTCCCTTTCTGCCATTGATGTGAGGCAAGTTCACAGAACTGGATACCATTTCCAGCCCCAGAAGCATTGGATCAACGGTAAATTCTATGGGTTTTTTTTTTTTAATCTCTACCTTTTTAAATCTGTATATTATCATGATTTTTATCTCGGGGAAGAACGGATTAAAAAGATAATAAAATTCAAAACTTGGTTTGCTTTTGATGTTTTTGTTCAAAAAGTTCATCCAGATGTTGTCCTTTTATATATATTTTTTTCATACGGTTTTGATTTTGATTTATTTGTCGGGGACTTAATCGAAGTTGTTGATACATTTGAGGAGGTCATTTTAAAAAAAAAAAATAAAAATAGTTGATCGGGTTCATTTTTAGAACTTAATAAAGGTTGGATGGGACATTAGTATATGTAATTTGTCAAGATTCGAGGAAATGTTTAATAGCAAGTCAGATGTATATTTGTAATTATGGCCGCTAGAATCATAGGACAAGTGTCGTGTATTTAATTAATTTTGAACTAAAAAAATTTAAGTGTTATTCTTTGTTTTTCCTCAAAAACGAGAAGGGGTATTTTAGATGATCACGATTTGGTGATGCAATTTGTTACTAGAAGCCACAAATTCTGCTGAAAGCAATGTTGTAACAACATGTGAACATGATATAAAGAAACTATCTTTGTAAAACAATTAAATAACTTAATTAAATTAATGGTATTTATTTTTTAAAAAAAAGTATGAAAAATATATATTGATCATAATGTAGGAAACACATCTCGATTGGGTTTATGAAGTATATATATTTTTAATTAATTTAAAATAAAATCTAAATTTATAGATAAATATTTAGTTGGAAATATAATGAAATAATTTCTAGTGTGTGTTGTGTACTTTGGACCACGTCGATTGGCCTTTTGAAAAGTTTGTTGCTGCTCTTTATGGATTCTATATTTTTATATTGCAATAACGTACAAAGAGGCTAAAAGCTGTTAATATCTACAGCATAAGAGTCAAAGTCAACTGTAGATTTTGTCGTTAGAAGGATCGCCACATGTATTCTTTTTATATGGAATCAAACCACGGCCTCTATGATTCGATCTTTTTTTATTATTATTTAAAAAAAGTTTTTTATATTATATATATACACACACAACTTTCTTTTGGTTACACGAGATTTATATTTATACGTAATCAAAAAATATATTTTTGTCATAAAATCAAAATTAAACAATTAATTAGGTAAAACTTTAATAAATTCTGGGATGATGATAATGAGGTGAGATTTAAACGAGGTTTTTGATTCATTGAATAATGATTAAATAAATATAGAACGAGATAATTAAGTTTTGCTAAGTTTGAATATGTTTATCTAGGTTGCGTTTGGAGTGATATATTTGATTTGAAGGATAGACTTTGTAGCAACGTCAGAGACACGATGTTTTCAACCAAACGCGAGTTATATAGATATTGTTTTATTTTTCTAAAAATATGAAATTCCAACTTTTCTTTCTTTGTTACCTCGTTGTTAAAACCGAGAACGGGATCAATATTTTGTGCATTTTGTAATGTTAGAAAAATATTATTTTCCGCTTTTTCGAAGATATATTTAATGAAAAAGCCTTTTTGGATTATATGAAAAGTTTGTGGTGAAATGTATGTCAGTCGAAAGGTTAGTGGTGATTTAGTCAATTTTAATGCACCAAATATATTCCATAAAATGATATTTCTTGATTCCTTTTTACTAATGAATTCATATGTTTATTTGTCCATGTGGCTTTGTGGATGATGACACAATGAATCAACAATAGATCCAAATGGTGAGTACGTTTTTTCCTTCAACATTGACACTTCCTATTCCAATTGTTAAAGTTTATATTCTAACACTTGGTTTGATGATAATAATAATAATAATAGGACCAATGTATTATAATGGGATATATCACCTCTTTTATCAGTACAATCCCAAAGGTGCTGTTTGGGGCAATATTGTCTGGGCTCATTCAGTCTCAGAGGACTTGATCAACTGGAAAAAAGTAGAGCATGCAATCTACCCATCAAAGCCATTCGATCAATACGGCTGCTGGTCCGGATCCGCCACGGTCCTACCCGGAAACAAACCCATTATTCTATACACCGGGATCATAGACAAGAACAACACACAAGTCCAAAACTACGCAGTCCCGGCCAATCTATCCGATCCGTATCTACGTGAATGGATCAAACCCGACAACAATCCTTTGGTGGTGGCAGATGAGTCTGTTAACAAGACAGCATTTCGCGACCCAACGACAGCTTGGTTGGGCAAAGACGGGCACTGGAGGATATCCATCGGCGGCCGGAGGAAGCGTAGAGGGATAGCGTTTTTGTATAGGAGCAGGGACTTCATGCATTGGGTTAAGGCAAAGCATGCATTGCATACTTCCGCAGGAACAGGGAACTGGGAATGCCCTGATTTTTTCCCTGTTTCGGTTTCGGGCCAAAACGGATTGGATACCTCTGCTCTGGGGCCAGATGTTAAGCATGTGATGAAGGTGAGCCTTGATGTTACAAGATACGAGTATTACACCCTTGGCACGTATGACACCACGAGGGATCGGTATATTCCGGATGAAAACATGATCGATGGATGGAACGGTTTGAGGTACGATTATGGCAACTTTTACGCCTCGAAATCATTCTTTGATCCAAGCAAGAACAGAAGAATCTTGTGGGGTTGGGCTAATGAATCAGATACTACTGATAACGATGTGGCAAAGGGTTGGGCCGGAATCCAGGTATTATCATACATACCTCTATCAAAGCAACAGCTCATGTTTCTTGAATAACTAAATGTCACTTCATTCTTTTATACTATGGTTTCAGCTTATCCCTCGTACAATAGTGATGGATCCTAATGGGAAGCAATTGCTTCAATGGCCTATTGAAGAACTCGAGACTCTGAGAAGTAATCAAGTGAAACTAAGCGACAAGGAACTATTGAAAGGCCAGATTGTCGAAATCAAAGGAATAACAGCCGCGCAGGTACTCTTTTACTAGTTCAACTTACTCTAAATCATAAGAACTTTTCATTCAATGACATCAATCTATACTGATCTTGCACGGTTCGACGAATATGGCAGGCTGATGTTGAAGTGAGCTTTTCGTTCGATAGCTTGGAGAAGGCCGAGCCATTTGATCCGAGCTGGGATAGATACGACGCACAAAAACTTTGCGGTCAAAAGGATTCCACTGTTGGAGGTGGATTAGGACCATTCGGGCTCGTCACATTGGCTTCTGAAAACTTGGAAGAGTACACACCCGTCTTCTTCCGAGTTTTCAAGGCTCAAGACAAGCATCTAGTCCTCTTGTGCTCTGATGCATCGAGGTTACATACCGAATCTTGTGTGGAACACACCGAGTTTTCAACGACCATCTTCCTAACTTTTTTCCTCCATGATCTTTTTTCATAGGTCTACCTTAAAGGACGGTAATTCAAAGTCGAAAACCGGGGTGGATGCATACCGACCTTCATTCGCAGGATTTGTAAATGTGGACCTGACGGAAAAGAAAATCTCCCTCAGGAGTTTGGTATGATAACATGATCCATTGGTTCATATATTTAACTTCTTTTTTCGCCCCCAACCGGAATATATCAATCTTTGTTATTTGTTTCAGATTGATAACTCTGTGGTGGAGAGTTTTGGAGCTGGGGGAAAGACTTGCATTACATCAAGGGTTTATCCAACTCTGGCAATATACAACAACGCACACTTGTTTGTCTTCAACAACGGCACCGAACCCGTCAAAATCGACAGCTTGAATGCCTGGAGCATGAGCAAGCCTCTCCATATGAACCACTGAGAGATGGCCTTAAATGTTTTATAAAACAAGACTAGTTCTATTGTGGCTTGTTTCTATTTTTTCACCTTGGTTCTTAACTTTCTTTTAAATTTCGGACCTCCTATAAATATATAAATATGTATATACAGAATAATGAATAAGTAGACTATGAATTACGAAATGTAATTTGTTTCTAGTCATTAATTAGCAAAACCGGATTGGTTCCGGTTTTTCGACTTGTATAAGTTTTACTCTTCGCTTCTCTGAAATGTTTTGAAAATTTGCTGGTGTTTCTTTATGATTCATGGTAAGGATACATAGTAATCATTTATTTAATCGAGTTAGCATAGAACATCTTTTCCAAACAAAAACAAAGCACTTGAATTTATAATAATTAATAAAAAAGAAAAAGAAAACGATATTAACAGTACTATGCGCACGTAACAAACTTTTGATGGTTATACATGTAACGATCTAAATATCAATCGTGTTTGAGCTCGAGTGCGTTAAGATCGTTAGCAAGCTTCTGTTGCTCCTCAAATCGAGCAAACAACTTGTCGTCCAACCACTTGCCAATGTCGGAGAAGACGATGTCAAGATTCTCCGGCAATTCGCCGTAGGACAGAGAGTGCCACATTCCGGGATACAACTTGAATGTCTTGTCCGTGGATCGAGCCGACTCGTACAAAAGCTTGCTCACGGATGGATCCGTCACTTTATCCTCTTCTCCATGTAGAACAATGAATGGAAAGGATACCTATTTCAATCATATACAATAAAAAAATAAAAATATTAAGCAAAATTTTAAAAAATCACGATGTTAAAGTCGTGTTTGCGACCTCTAAAAATAAATGATTTTGGAGATTTTTTTAACAAATTTGTTAAAAAAATCTTCATAATCACTTATTTTTTAGAAGTCGTAGAAAATATCTAAATAAGTATCTTTTTCATTTAGTATACGAGAGTCGAGACCCACTAATTCTACGTGTGGAGATTGAATCAAAAGTGGCAAAATACTATCTTATTATAATATTTATTTATTTATTGTTATTATATTAAAAATAAAGGAAAAAAGGAAGCCACCTCATCAAGTCTTTTCTCCAGATCCGTACTGACTGTAAATAGTTGGTAGCTAGTTTGTAGACGTGGTCGGCCTTTGTACGTGTATGGGTTGGACCTCACCTGTTCAAACATTTTTATTTTATTTATTAATTATAATTTATTTATAAAAATAGAAGGCTTTTATATAAAAATATTTATATTTTTTACTGGGAAGATGAAAAAAATGTACCTCTTTTACAACTTGGGGGTCTCTAAAAGCAGCATCGACAATGTCTGGAGTGGGGGTGATTTTCCAAGTGGGAATCACTTTTGCCAACGAAGACAGTACTTTAATCACCACAGGGCTTGGCCTCATTTCATCCGCAATCTGCGCCAATCATCAACACTTTAATCATTATGATTTTACTTGGATTATCTAATTAATTACACCCCAAAAAAACGTGATCCTTAATTTAAAAAGCATTTGAAGAAACGTGTTTTCACAAAATAATTTTTGTGGTTTTTAGTATATATATATATATATATATATGATATGATACTAAAGAAAACATTTGAATTAAATGACATTTGGTACAAAGATATTTAGAATAGATATTTTGAAATGTGTACCTTACACATTGGTGCAATGAGGACTCCACCATCCCAATAATCAGGCTTCTTCCTGTGTAAACGTAGCACCATGGCCCCTCCCATTGATTCTCCCATCAATATTCTCATCTTTTTCCTATTTTCTTTCCTTTCTGCAAAAATAAAATATAAACAAATTAATTATTAATTATCATTAGTCAAATAAGCATATCCTAATCTCACGCCGGCCCCCCACTCTTTCAGGGATTCATTAAATCTTTTAATATTTTCTTGCTTCTCAAAATCATCCAAAAACGACGTCAATAATGACAGTTTAAGCTAATTAAATACTATCAACGTCCTAATGATCTTCATTGACAACAACAAGAACATTACAAATTTTAACAATTTTATGAATCAAATAACATTTGAAAAGATCAAACTATCCCCGTCTCTCGACTGCTTCCCCACCCCAATAAAAAAAAATCAGTCAAATTTCAATCAAAACTTATGACTTAACATTATTATAAACTTCGTTTATTTATTAATTACCAGAGATATTTGTGAAGTGCTCGGAGAGATCATCAACAAGATCATCGAAATTGGTGATCAATCCCAGTAATCCCGACGACTTCCCGTGGCCTTGGCAATCGATGCCGTGAACCTCGTATCCCGCTTTCACCAGTCGGGAGGCGCAGCCTGTTCAAAACAATAATCGAAATCCATGGATTAGATTTCCGGGTTCGAATCGGATTAAAATTAAATCGAATCTATATAGTTTTGACATAAATATGTGACTTTGACTGACCTCTCATTGAGATGCTGCACTCCATGGCATATCCATGGCACAAGAAGATCAGAGCTTTCGGCTCTTCGTTTTCGGGTAACCATCTGCACGTGAAAAGCTTCACTCCTCGAGAATTCACGATGAATTCCTATAGAATATAAACAACAAAAATAATATATTTATACATAAACACAGTGTGTGCATAGGAAAACTTGCGAAAAAGACATGAATAAGCAGTGTTGATTCACTCACCTCTTCATATTTGAAACTGCCCATTTGATTCTCCTGCAAGAAAAACAACAATCTTAATCAAAACGAGACGTTTTCGGACCGGTGAAAATGGGTAAAATCCGGAAAAAGAATGAAGGGGTTTTTTTTTTAATGATCAGATGGATTCAAGATTCATACCATTGGATTAAAACAGATTGTTTGAACAAGACGTTAGAATGATGATCAAAGATTTTGACCAAGAAGCCTGTATAGGATTTCAAGAAAATATGTATGTATGGGGACTTATATTTTAATGGTAAGTGGGATTTATAGAATATGAGGGGATAAGGGGATTGGAATTGAGGAATTGGTCATGTATGGATAGCTATTTATAGAAAAGTACTCGCTCCTGATTGACTAAAACTAAATTGTCTACGTATAAATAATTTAGCTCTTTAATTGCTCCGACTTTTCTTTATGGACTCGATATTTAATGAAAATGGGATTAATTACTTTGAATAGGATAGTCATCCTCTCAAAAAAAAAAAAAAGGATAGTCGTTAATTTTTTTTTTTACAAAGGATAATCATAATTTTATTGGCAGGCCAGCTCGTCATTTGGGTGGGTCGGAAAATTAACAATCTAACCCGTTTATTTGGCGGTGCGGTGTAGTGCAAGACGGTCCTTCAATTTTTAGTTATATTTGACGAATTTGATGGATTGACCCACAACCCACCATTTGGTGTGGGCGGGACGGTCCGACGGTTGGACGGGTTAAATTTTTTTGAACCTAACCCGTCTATTTAGCATGATGGGATGGACCAACTCATTTTAGCAGCTCTACTTAGCACTTATCCATTATTGTTTTATGATTTTATCATAACTTATCTATTTTTTAAATGTTTAAATCACTAAATAATTTTTTTTATTTTAATCTATATTTTTGAATATTTAATTTATAATAATGACAGTGTAGAAAAATAATATGAAAATTTTCTTGAAAAAATTTGTTAACGAAGTCAATAGCTTGTGTCACCTTACCAATTTTTTTACGAGTAGGGGAGGAACTTAGGTTCGATCTCATGTAACAACGGGAAAACATATGATTAATATTATGCTCGAGTCAACTTTTACGTGACTTCTTCTTTACTTCAAAAATCATGCAAGTGTTTCATTCTATTTTTCAATTTTATTTCTTGCTTCTAGAACTTTTAAACTTCAATAAAGTAGATTTTTTTACGACTTAGATTTAAATTCTATTTATATACGGAAACATTTTACAACATTATAATATACATGGCGGTCAAACAGTATCTGACTTTCTTCGGTCAAAATCAGCATTCAGCAATAATGACACCACTTGCTCGTTCTCTTTTTCGGTTCATTTCAACCTATTTTTATAGAGATTACCCAATGATAGATCTAAGGGTCCTCATTTATCAATATATGCGGGGTCCACTAAAAAATAATTAACCTCACATTTATTGATAAATGTACACCGTTAGATCTATGTCAAGACAATGTCTGTATAGGTAGGATCTAACTTACCATAACCCTGGCTTATTATATAGAGTAAATTAACAATACTCGAGACAAATTGACTTTCGAATTAATTAGTAAATTATAACATGAATTATTGGGAGCTTATTTAAAATACTTTTTTTACTTAGAAATATGTAAGGCATAAATATAATATTATGATATAAAAAACACATAATCGATAATTCTAATGAAAATACATGATCATAAGGTGATATTAATTACTGAATTAAAAAACTCTTATGAAATCGTCTCATTAGTCAATTTTGTGAATTTGACTCGACCTATGAAAAATATTATTTTTTATAACAAAAATATTATTTTTTATTGTAAATATGAGTAAAATCGACACATCTCACGGATATAAATCTTTGAAAATATCTAGTGAACAAAAGTACAAAGCAATCAAACACTGCAACAAACATATTAAAACATCAATAATTAAAAGTGTGAAAGATTCAATTTTTGCAATTGACTTATTTGTGGCTACAACATTGGTGGAGCAAGTGGGAATAAAAAGCGAGTTTCAAAGAACGTGAACTATTATTTAGGATAACTACTAATCCCATTATTTTGTTTGATTGATGATGCATTCATTCATTTCGAGTGTGACATATAACCTGTCGCGATAGACCTAATTTAATGGGGGGAAACCCCTTGGAACCAAGTACATAATTTGGTTAAGAAAAGTCCACGCCAAATTAAGTTAAATGTTTAAATTTGAACTACTTGGGTCACATTATCATTATCTTTAATTCGAAATAAGTTAAACTTGATGCTTTCGAACGAGGCAATCAAACCTCGCATTGAAGAAACCATAGGAATCATATGGATTCTCAAAATTAGAAATAAATAACATGCATTACAATAAGAAGTGGAGCATATATTTTCACCAATATATTTTTAATTAATATGGATATGGATAAAGGTAGCTCAAATATGTAATCTAAATCTAAATATTTTAAACGTGTGCTTTTTTAAATAGAAAAAGGCATCAATCATTAAAGTGTATATCAAAACACAACAATGATGTGGCAACGTGTGAGTACTATTGATGAACAAAACACGTTTGTGAATTGTGTTACCGACCACGCTAATGGGCTCTTCTGGAAGGGATTCTTAAAAGCCCAACCCAAATGTTTCGATAATGGGCTTTAACAAATTTCATGCTTGAAAGTGAAAGATGTACAAATGGAACACGCAAGGATCACAGACGTACAGAACATGAGTTCTTCGCAGTCAGCTACTGCGGCGGAGCCCAGGAGCCGACCGGTCGGAGCCACCGAGTACAGCTGGTGCAAAGCCGTGCCCGGAGGAACCGGCATAACTGCTCTTGCCCTCCTTCTGTTCAAGCCCCCAGACCTCCTCCTCCTCCAAAATGCACTCCAAAAACTCCAACTCTCCCACCCCATCCTCAACTCCAAACTCCACTTCAGTCCCGATTCTGAATCTTATTCCTTCATCACTCCGGCCACTCCGCAGCTCCAAATCCATTCGTTTGATCTTGAATCAACGTCTAAGATTATCCAGACGCTGGACTCGGGTCCCTCCATTTCACCCTTCCACTCGATTTTTGAGCATGAGTTTAACAAAAACTCATGGCAGAATCCAGATCCTTCATCCGACACCGATCTTTTCTTTGCAAGCGTGTATACTTTGCAGGATGAGACGTGGGTCTTGGCTCTCAGGCTGCATACGGCAGCTTGTGACAGGACATCGATCGTGGCGTTGCGTAGGGAGTTGTTGGGGTTGGTGGTGGGAGTGGCAGGGGTAGAAAGCGAATTTATTGGAGATGGTGAGGTTAGCCTGGGAATCGAGGAATACATTCCTAGTGGGCAGGGGAATAAACCATTTTGGGCTCGTGGGTTTGATATGTTGGGATATTCTTTGAATTCTTTTAGATTTTCTAACTTGGGTTTTAAGGATACCGTGTCACCTAGAGGATCATGTGTGATTAGATTGCAATTCAGTGAAGAAGAAACTATTGGCATAATGTCGGTAAGTATTTAGTATTTGATTTTTAGTTTTGGGTTAATGAAAGTTTGGATCTTTACTTTCAGTATTGGTTCTTTATATTTGGGAAGTATTTAGTATTTGATTTTTAGTTTTGGTTCAGTATTGGTTCTTTATATTTGGGAATCCGGTTGTTGTTTATGTGCTGATGCATACAATTTCTTGTGAATTATTGATCACTGATGGAATTTAAGTTGACAACCGTTGTTGTTTTGCTGTAAACTTTGATGGTTACAAAGCAGGAACATAGTTATGTGATTAAGCCTAGATTGGAAGCAAGAGGATGTCATGTTTGTCACTTTGTTGGCATGATTGCATGAATTTTTTTTACAAGATCAATTTGTTTCCTTGATAGTTTTAGGTGGAGACAAAAACAAAAGTGTAAATATACATCGAGTCAGGCTATACTATATTTATAGTACACATAGTGTGTGCATAGGAAAACTTGCGAAAAAGACATGAATAAACAGTGTTGATTCACTCACCTCTTCATATTTGAAACTGCCCATTTGATTCTCCTGCAAGAAAAACAACAATTTTAATCAAAACGAGACGTTTTTGGACCGGTGAAAATCGGTAGAATCCGGAAAAAGAATGAAGGGTTTTTGATGATCAGATGGATTCAAGATTCATACCATTGGATTAAAACAGATTGTTGGAACAAGACGTTAAAAAGATGATCAAAGATTTTGACCTAGAATCCTGTATAGAATTTCAAGAAAATATATAGAATGGGGAGTTATATTTTATATCGTGGAGTGCTAGAATGGTAAGTGGGAGATAGAGAATATGAGGGGATAAGGGATTGGAATTGAGGAATTGGTCGTGTATGGATAGCTATTTATAGAAGAAGAGTACTCGCTCCTTATTGACTAAAATTTTTGTCTACGTATATTATAAAAGGGGCACTCGTCCTATTTGAATTTAGGTGGGGTAATTATTTTAGTTCTTCAATTGCTCCGACTTTTCTTTATTGACTTCCATATTTAATGAAAATGGGATTAATTACTTTGAATAGGATAATCATAATTTTGTTAAGGAAAAGCTAAGAAATGTTTCCTACAGCTCTCCCAAACACCTCGAAGCAATTTTTAGTTTTGGGTTAATGAAAGTTTGGATCTTTACTTTCAGTATTGGTTCTTTATATTTGGGAATCCAGTTGTTGTTTATGTGCTGATGTATACAATTTCTTGTGAATTATTGATCACTGCTGGAATTTAAGTTGACAACCGTAGTTGTTTTGCTGTAAACTTTGATCGTTTCAAAGCAGGAACATAGTTATGTGATTAAGCCGAGATTGGAAGCAAGAGGATGTCATGTTTGTTTGTTGGCATGATTGCATGATTTCTTTTTTTTACAAGATCAATTTGTTTCCTTGATAGTTTTAGGTGGAGACAAAAACAAAAGTTGCAGTGATACATAGCTAGAGTAGGAGATAAGGAATTTTTGTTTTATTTTTTTCCATGGAGTCAATAAAGCTTCCCAAAGTTTATACTCAGTTGTAGAAATAAGTATGAGTAGAGTTTTTGTGTTATCATTGACAGCTAAAAAATGTTGGCCAGAATGCTATCTTTCTGACTTCAATCGGTGGTGTGTGCTCATTTTTGTGTTGATCCACTCATCCGTGGTCAGCTCCTGGTTTTTCGAATGAATATTGAGTTAACAAAATTTCTGTAGGACAGTTTCCTTCCAGTTTCTTGCATTATTATTAAATTATTGGCAACTCTTTTGCAGAAATGTGAGGATAGAGAAATCAAATTATGTGGGCTTTTATCAGCAGCTGGATTAAGTGCGTGTTATTCAGTAAAAGGGGTTCCTGATAATCAGTGGGAAAAGTACGCAGTTACAACACTCATTGACTGCCGCTCGATTCTTGATCCAGTGCTTAGCAGCAATCATATTGGTAAGTGATTATGGGATTAGTAGTATTCCACTATCCACGATATCTGGTTTAGATTAGAAACCTGTTAGAAACTGAATGATTCGGTGATTATGAAAACTCGGAGAGGAACACGACTGTTGTTTGAATTTGTCCCTTTATCAAACACAAACATGCAGTACTTTATGGCTTAAACAACCACTTTAGAACTGTAACTGATTAGTAAGGTCTTAGAAATGTAACATGACAATCAACCATTTCATTTTCTGTGACAATGACAAAGTGCTGATGGATTTTGTTCGGTTGGTTTTTCTTATAATAAAATTGCTTAAGAAGACAAATAAAGAAGTGTGGCTTTTAATTCATCTAATTCAAATTCGCTTTTAAAGTACATGAAATTTTTTTTTCTTAAATAAAGTGCTCAAATATAAGATAGCTTTGGATGATTTTGGCTGTAAAACATGCTTGTCTTAAGAAAGTGTTTTGTTAAGCAGTGGGTATAGAGGCCTTTTTAGAGGTAACTCCCAACCAAAATTTTGGATGGAGAAGCAAGCTGACTTTTCAAAAAAGTTTTTTTTTTTTTTTATTTAATAAAAAAACATTTTTGTTGCAAAAGCATCATTAGGTTGGGCTTTGCATTTAAAGGATTTGAGAAAGGAAATGCATGTGTTAAACTTCTGTTTCAATTTCTTTTTAAATAAGAAATAAGCTCTTTTCACTGCTAGAGTGTGTTTGGATATAGAAGATTTTACAAGAAATTTTTTTTTAGAGAAGCTCTTTTACTAAAGAGAAGGATTTTGGCTCTTTTGTTTTAAAATGCACCTAAAAAATCCAGAAGCCGGTAGCTTGATGACCGAAAATATTATTTTTAGGATTCTTCATCCAAAGGGTCTCTACTCTAAAATGCTTTTCCGAGTTAACTGCTTATGTATCCAAATCCCTCCACCCTCCCACCCCCCATAGCAGTTGTTAAGAAAGGTAATTAGTCCTTTTGAACAACTTGTTATGATTGAGAAGTTGTATGTATTGAAATGAATTCTTCAAATATCACAGGATCTACCTTTGTTGCCAGCTTAAAAAATTGGTTGTCATCCATATTAATTTTAACTCTAATTCCATTTTTCTTGAAATTTTGATCACGAAAAAATAGTTAAAATGTCCTAAAATACCTGAAACTCTAGCCTTCCCTGCAATCTAGGTTCATCGACCTCTCATCCCCTGCTAGTCCTTAATACATCCTTGATCTTGCTTGCCATCTTGATCCATCAGTGAGCATAATAGCAAGTGCCATTGTGCACATTGAATTGACCATCACAATTGAGCATGAAATACGAACCACCTATGTTAAACTTGGGGAAGAGTTTGCGGCTATAAAAAACTGAGAGTGAAGGTATTTTGGATTTAATTGTTATGAAGGCTGCGATCAGGCTTCCCAAAACCTACTATAATGAAAAGGGAAACGTTGAATTTCTTGGGCTTCATTCGAGTTACAACAGCAGTTGTTTGTTGAGTAATCAATTCAAGCTAAACCTGATCTCAAGCTCAATAAAAATTTTCACATCAAGTTGAAAACCTATTGCATCGCTTGACTTAGCCTCTTTACACCGCTTAACACATTATTAATAATTCTAAAATCAGTGCTATTGATGTTGAATCACAGTAGAAGTTGGAATTTATGTATCATTAATAATACTTGCTTGAGAAAGACAAGCCAGGATGGAGAAAAAACAAGATTATAGAGAGTAGCAAAGTGTGGTTTATCTTTTTTACTCCAATGTTTCTTAATTTTAGGAATTGCTCTTATGATTTATTTAACATCTTGATGACTGATGAGCAATCTCTATTGCTAGATGGGGTTGATTCATGTAGGATGTCAAAGATCTTTTTTATTAGGTTGTGTTGTCACAAATAGTCCACATCTTAGCACATTTAACGGTCAATCCTGGTTGGCCGATGCTGAAAGCTTGTGGTCCACGTTGACATTGGAATAGCTAAGGGCTTCAATGATTTTCACTGTCAAGTTGAAATTTGGGGGGGTGGGGAGGAGAGGGGAAAGGAAGGGAGGTAATGCTTTTGGGTCCCCCATCCCATCCCTTTTCAGTAGAATTAACTATTAAGTGATTTTCCTTATGAGATCAAGAAATGCCTCCTAAAACTGCATGCTACCATTCACAAAGTAGGCAGCTGCAACAGTCCGTTCTCCTCTCCCGTTATTATTAGCTGCAACTTCTAGTACAACAGTATATGTTCGGTTTTTGCGCAGGCATCATTGAAACTTGTTCTTACCGCTATTTAACAACGTTGCAGGCTTTTATCACTCGGCCATTCTAAATTCCCATGATGTCAAGGCAGGTGAAGACTTGTGGGAGCTGGCGAAACGTATATATACGTCCTTTATGAGTTCCAAGTACAACAAGAAGCATTTCACAGACATGGCTGACCTCAACTTTTTGATGTGCAAGGCAATAGATAACCCTGGTCTGACAGCATCAGGATCCCTTCGAACCGCAGTTTTATCTGTCTTCGAGGACCCCATTGTCGATAATTCCAGCAAACTGGATGAGGCTATTGGATTAAAAGACTCCATTGGTTGTGGCTCAATTCATGGTGTCGGCCCATCTATAGCAATCTTTGATACAGTTAGAGATGGGAAATTGGATTGTTCTTTCGTATATCCTTCCCCTCTGCACTCGAGGGAGCAAATGCAGGAACTTGTAGATGAAATGAAACGGATTATTTTGGAGGATGGGTTTGGAGGCTAGAGCTGCGTTGAACTTGCTTCCATGTATAAAATATTGTTTTTTTTAGGTGTTCCCTTTGCCCATCTATTGGGGAATGAACCTTTTTTGAAAATATATCAACTATTATTTCTACTTGATGAAAATGAATCGTATCATGGTTGGCCTTTCGTTTGTCTCTTTTTAGTCATTTTTTGTTGTTTAATGATCATTAATGTTTATACAGTGATATCCAGTTTAAACTTTTTGAAGAAAAAGTTGAGGAGTGCTTTTTAGAAGTTTTCTCACTTAATAAATTTTACAATTTTGTGAATTTTTGTTAAGAAAAACCTGAGAAATACTTCTCGGAAGTTTTCCAAAAACTAACTTAGTTTAGACTTATTTTTGGAAACTATTCAATTTCGGATGGTTGGGCAAAAATAAGTAAAATTGGTCGATTGTTGGACAGTTGTTGCAGGACTAATATTAAAATTTTTGCTTAGAATTTGTAAAAATTTTAGATTGTACTTGAATGAAACCATTTGGTTTGAACGGAGAGATTTGATTTCAGAAGAGAGATAAAGTCATAAAGAATTTATTCGAAATCACATCAATGTCAATGTTGTGCTACATATTTTAAATATATCACAATTACTATTACATTTACATAAATTAATAAAAATAAAAAGATAGATTTGAAATATATTCAAAATAAATTTATCCAACTAACCCACATTTCTCTGCACCTCTTACTTAAACTGTTATTTTGATTCTCTCTCTCTCTCTCCCAAATAATTAGCTCCCTCCCTCAACTCAAGTGTATTTTTTTTTGTTAATTATTGTAAATGTAAGAACCAATATCTAATATCTCCACTACTCAAATTCTTTCGTCTAAACACAACCATCCATGATTTTGCATTTGAATTCATGTAATAATTTTAGTGTAAACTTTAATATGAAATTTAGCAAATATCTTCCCATCATCATACAAAAATATTGCTTCATCAAAAAAAAAAAAAATATATATATATATATAAAAAAATTTACCAGTCTTTATTTCATTATCTGTGTAAATCTCCAATCAGTTGACCACGTAAATATAAAATCAAAATTCATTCTGCGCACTCGCTCCTGTTAATCAATAACTTTGAAAGCTAGAACATATATAATTTGATTTTGAAATTAATAGAAAACAACATTACATTGTTCTAATATTCGATCTCTCTAAACGTTACACATGATCACATCCTATTTTCAATTAATGTACATTTTTTTCTAAGCAACAATGGATCGGCAGATCCAACTTGGTGACACTTTGAAAATAAGTACTCATCGTGTGTTAAATCAAAATTTGTTTCTAAAAATTTGGAGTTCTAGATGAACTCGTCCACCAATTCTCCGAGATGGAACCTCCCGTTGCAGCACCCCGCCACGGTCATCGCCTCCCGGAATGCGGCGACACTACATGGTACCACTAGGCCGTTTCTCTGGTCGAACCCGAACTCGTTGTAGGCCTTCTCCAACATCATTTTGAACAAAGGGTGGTTGAGATAGCTGGTCGGAACCATGAATCTTTGCCTATCTTCGCCCACGTACACGGGAAAGGTCCCCGTACTGGATGATCCTCCATCATCATACCTTAGTAGGCACTCGGAATGCGATGGTTCGCCGGCATTGCGAAAGGACCTGACTTTATTGGCTAGTTTCTTCATGGAACCAAGTTTTTTGCCCAACATATTAATTGGAGAGAATATTGGTTAATGGGAATTATGACTGTTGCATTGGGGGAAAGGGTGCGTGGTTAGAGGTAGTTTTATAGTCTTAATTGACTTTTAAAATAGGTTACGTCAGCTATTGATTCCGACTCTTTATTGTCCAAACATATAATTTTTCTACCTTTCTAATTAAACTTAATTCGCAGCAACTTGCTAGCTGTTGGAAATTGGAATCAAAATCTCATGTAGCCTTAAATTGACTTTATATATATATATATATATTTAAGTCTTTAATTTATCTCCAAATCACTCAATCATGAATGTATAATATTTTTGTACGAGTTTATAAATGTTAATCATAAAGAGATTTATCCGTACGATTTGTATCTCCTTTCACCGAAATGAAATGGTATGTACTATCTAAAGGTTATTGGCAAAAACTCTTCTAGACAATCTCACGGGTTAATTTGGTAAGATGTATATCTTATCAAAATGTATGATTTTTTATGTCAAAAGTATTACTTCTTATTGTATCACATGTAGGATTGATCTGACTCTCTCACAAGATACCTGCACAAGGTTATTAACATTGGACATTAATCAATACATGCATGATCCATTAATTTTTCAGTCGAATATTATTAAATATTCACCCTTATTTAGATACATCTTTAGGGTACGTATTACCCTAAAGGATCCGGATCCTCTGTTGTGGAGAAAAAAACAGCACAAAATACTGTGCATTAAATAGTATTCTGTAATTCATATCACATATTAAATAATTAATTAATTAATTAATTACACATATGAAATATTGAAATCGTGCTCATTTTAATGCACAGTATCCTATGTTCTTTCTCTCTCCACAGCAGATGATCTTTTTTCCAAAGCATTTCCCCTAGTTTCATTGCCTCGAACATTACCTTGATATTTTACTCCAAAAAAAAAAAAAAAAAAAAACATTACCTTGATAATGATATCTTAATTCAGGATTGGAGCCAAAGATATGAAAACCCTCAATTTACGTTTTTTACATGTTTACTAATATATCAAAGTGGTGTTTTGGAAATGCTTAAAAAAATATTGTCGACTTTTCTAAGTATTTCAAAACACCACCTAATTAATGTAATGATTTTGTGGTAATTTAAAATAAAAATAATTTTTCTCAAATCCAAATCGTTGCACCCAAATATAACCTCGTTTAATCCATCTTGATTGTCAAACAAAAGGCTATCATGTCAAATCACTTATAATTAATTTGAGCATTTTAACTTCTCAACTTGGAATAAAACCCTCATCAACCAACCAGCTTAATTACATGGTTGAGGGAAGCACATTTTTAATTACGTGCATTAGACGGCTGAATTTTATATTACTTGTCTCGTAAACTGTAATCAAGAATTTGGTGAAAGAAGTTGGTTGCTATACAAGTACATATCTTATTTCCTTTTTCTTTTTCTTTTTTTTTATACATATATTATTTCCATATAATTAATATTACTATAAGTATTTATAAAAATAAATTAATTTTAAAAAATAATTTTATTCTATATATATTTCTTAAGATTGAATTTGGCCAAACAACATTTGGGCATTGGTGTGGTGTGACTCAATTAGCGGAGGCAATTCAAACGAGATTGATTGGACTTTCTTGTTCTTAAATGAAGAGCTATTTTACGATGATTTTATATATTATTAAAGTTTTAAAATTCCCTTCTAATAAAAAAAATGTTTAAAATTTGTCGTTTGAAAGGGTTTAATAATTCTTTGCATAAATGGTGGAAATTAAAGTAAACAAAGACGGCAAATGCTGGCCGTGTGGTTCAAAGATTAGAAATTGAAAATGGCAATGAAAATGACATTTTAGGACTTGAAATTGTCGATAAAAGCAAATTCCCACAAGGTGGGTCCAATCCAAAAAAATTTATGAAAGTAATAAGATTTTATTTATTTAATTGTCCGGCAAGGTCATTGTTTTCTTTGATTAAAAAAAAGTATAAGAATTGAAATCTTATAATTAAATTTTATTTTTTCCCAAAAAATTATATTTCTATTTTAAAAAATAATTGAGTTGTTTCATACAAAGATAATGTTATGGTACATAAAGTGTTACATAGACGGTTACACGCTTATGTTAAATTAGAAAATTATTCTAAAAATTGTTTTTTATTTTCAAACCACAATTGTTTGTCTTGCAAAAAAAAAAATATTTTAATGAATTTTTTTTACAAGATTCAAATTGAGTGTAAAAAATACTTTATTGAATTTTTTTTACAAGATTCAAATTTAGTGTCTTAATTATATGATAGAAAATTTCCCTTTTCAATTCGAATAATATTTTTTCCTTATTAATTTCATACAACGGTATATATTATTTAATTTTAATTTTTTTAAAATTTGATGAGAAATATTGTTATCTCTACATGTTATTTAGAAAATCTACTGTTTTCAAATAGCTCAATTTGATTAGTCAAGTACAAAAATAAATTTGAGAGAAAAATATTAAACTAAAATCCTACAATTGTATGCAATCACTAAGAGATCACAATATTTCTCATCAAATTTTGAAAATTAAAATTTACTGTTTTCAAATAACTCAACTTGATTGGTCAAGTACTTATTCGAAAAGTGAAAATTTCTATCATATAATTAAGACACTCAATTTGAATCTTGTAAAATTAGACAATAAATGATAAAAATATTTTAAAAAATCATAAAAGTTTTTTTTAGTAAGAAATAAAAAATTTGTAATTTGAAAAGAAACAATTTTTAAAAAGTTTTGGAATAATTTTTTAATTTAACATAGCGTGTAACCCTCTATATAATCCTTTATGTACACATAACATTCTCCTTTCATACGAATCAATTTTCCGAGTCTGCTCTAAAGTGGATCGATGATATATAAATAGCAAAATGGGTTATAGCCAAATGAAAAATAAATAATCAAATCTCACATATAATTTCTTGAAATTTCTTTGGTTGTTTCCTTTCGTGACATTGTATTTTTTTCTTCAGAGTACACCCACGCACTTGTTTGTACTTTTTTAGCCTTTGAATTTTTTTATTTTTTATTTTTTATTTTTTTAAAAAAATATTGGTTGACTTCGTGAAAAGGATCAAAGTCGTGTCGAAAAAATTCAACAAGATCATACGTGGAAGACATGTCATGATTAAATCAACGGTAAATTGCTCTAAAATTTTTAAATCAAAAACGAACTTTGTGTCCAATACCCGTGTCATAATAATTATGTTTCCATTACCTGACATGGAATATTAATTTGTTTCAACTCCCTATGTCATGCATATGTATCAAATTACCCCTCTCAATATTTGAAAACCCCTTAACCACCCTTTTACTATCCTTTTCGTCTTCTTTTCTTCATTGTTTTATTTTTCTCATTTTCAATTTGTTCCATGAATGTATTGACGTGTTTAGTCACCCCCTTTTTTTTTTTTCTCCACCATCATTAAGATCTGAAAATCTCTCCACTCTTCAGTATATAGCCTCGTGCACCGTGATCGTCGATGGGGGTGGATAAAATATTTAATTTTTGGTATATCCAAGTTATCATACCAAAAATATCGAATTTTCGGTATACCGAATATTTCGGTTTGTTATGATAAAAAAAATATCGAATTTTTCGGTACAATAACGATATGAAATTTGAATTTTTTTATATATATCGGTATACTGAAAAATATATAATATTTATAAACTATAAAATTTTAAAGTATAAAGTTTTTTTCGATATAAAACATTATATAGCGATACCGTACCAAAATTTCAGTATACCATAAATTTCGTTATGATAGGTATAAAATCGGTATACCATGATTTTCGGTATGAGTGTCGATATAATATTTCCTTATATTTTAATTTTAGGTATGAAATATGATATAAATTTTCGGTACGATATACCACCCCAATTCACACATGGATCTCTTCTGTTTGTGTACTTAATTCTAATTATTCAATATTTATGATAGTTTTAATGTTTTTGAGGTGTGAGAATATATATATTACAGTTAAAGAAATTTAGATTCACTCAATTATTCATCACAAAACTGAAAATTTAATTCCTTTGAAATTTTGAGAATTTTCAATCAAATTTTATTATGGATATTATGTAAATGATTTGATCTTTGTTAATTCCTACTATGTTTTTCTAACTTTTATTTGACTATTAAATTGGGTATTGATATAGTGGTTATGGTTTGAAAATCTAATTTCTAGACTTTTTTTTAGTTTTTTTGTAGTAATAATTATTTTAAGGGTGTTGAATTTCATCAATAAGATTACATAATTCATTGTTTACAGAAATATTCTCTTTTTCTTCGTCTTCTTCTTATTTTTTTTCTATTAACTTTTTATACATGAGAGGTTTTGTAATGGTTCGGGTGCGTCTCATCTCTCTCGGGGGCCCGCAACCATTTTTGCTACTCATGACCTTCTTTCCACCTGGCTAGGGGAGTTTTTGCCCTCCCCAGAAATCGAACTTTGTACCTCCAGGCTTAAATACAATTTTTTTTGATTTTTGGTACCATTAAGCTAGACTAGCTCAATGATACCACGAATCAGAAAACTTTGTACTTAAGCCTGGAGGTACAAGGTTCGATTCCTGGGAATCATGCCTTGCTCATAATGAAGATGCACTTAGAAATATGATAATGATTGCACAAATTAAAAAAAAAATACTATTTAATCAAATGAGAAAAAAAATTTCAAATAGTTTTTTTTTTAATTTGATACGCGTTTCTTGAAAAAATAAAAATAAAAATAATAAAAGAAGAAAAAGGTGAATTTTATGTAGTTATGAGATGGGGTGATTTGGATTGAACTTCGTGTGTAATATAGAATTTGTTTTGTTATTTATATTTGAATTTCAAATTTAGTTTGAATTTTATAATATAATTGTGTCTTAAACTTTGAAATGTGAGTTGAATTCTATAATATGCTTGTTTGTTCAAAAACAATTTCTTGCAAAATGAATCAAATATATAGGAATAATTAATTTCAAGATTTAATTCAAGAAAATATCGATATTGTTTTATGAAATTAAAGTACAAAAATATTTTGAGTATCAATTAAAATAAATTGAGCACTATAACACATTGAATATTCAAGTCTATAACATGATATGACAATTGATTTTATTGATGAAATTATAGTGTGAAAATGTCGAGGTGCAAAATGATGATCAGTAAACATCTAAAAATTTCAAGATAACATTGACACAAAAGCTTCAATACAGATAAATCCATATAAGATACAACATGTCATTAGTAAAGAAGAACAAAATATACCATTTTATAATAGCATCACTTGATGTGATATACACTAGCAACTAAAATGTACAAGATCTCATTGCAAAGGTAAATTTAAAATATTGATTTAAATTATTGATCAAGCTAATATCCTAATTTATGACGGACAATAAAGTAATATCAAGTAAAAAATATTCTGATTGAACATAATAGTTTTTTAATCAAGCGCAGTGTACACATGAATTGAGTACAATATATATTCGATCGAGCACAAGTCCTACTTGATAGGGGGGACAATTAAAAAATTATTGAATACAAAATACATTTGATTGAGTACATTAGTTTTCTAATCGAGCATCGTGTACACATGCATTGAGTACTATATATCGTCGATTGAGCACAACTTAGAGTGAGTCATATTAACCAAGCTAAGGAACACAATTGATTTTCCTGATGAAGTTATAGTGTGAAAATGCCGCGGTGCAAAATGATGGTCACTAAACATCCAAAAACATCAAGATAACATTAACACAAAAGCTTCAATACAGATGAATTCATAAGAGATAAAACATGTCATTAGTGTATATATATATATATATATATATATATATATATATATATATATATACACACACACACACATCATTTTATAATAGTATCATTTGATGTGATATAAACTAGAAACTAAAATGTACATGATCTTGTTGCAAGGTAAACCCAACATATTGATTTAAATTATTGATCAAGCTAATTTTCTAATTTATAACGAACAATAAGTAAATATCAAGTACAAAAAACTCTAATGTAGTATATTAAGTTTTTAATCGAGCACAGTGTATACATAAACTGAGTACCATATATCGTCGATCGAGCCCAAGTCCTACTTGATGAAGAACAATTAAAGAAAGTATCGAGTACAAAAGAGATCGGATTAAGTACATTAGTTTTCTAATCAAGCACCGTGTATACATGAATTGAGTATTATATATCGTCGATCGAGCATAACGTAGAGTGAGTCATATTAACCAAACTAAGGAATACAATTGATTTTTCCGATGAAGTTATAGGGTGAAAATGCAGAGGTGAAAAATGATGGTCAGTAAACATCCAAAAACTTCAAGATAACATTGACACAAAAGCTTCAATACAGATGAATCCATATGAGATAGAACATGTCATAAGTAAAGCAGAAGAAAATATACCATTTTATAATAGCATCACTTGATGTGATATACACTAGCAACTAAAATGTACAAGATTTCATTGCAAAGGTAAATCCAAAATATTGATTTAAATTATTGATCAAGCTAATATCCTAATTTATGACGAACAATAAAGTAGTATCAAGTTAAAAAAACTCTCATTGAGCATAATAGTTTTCTAATCGAGCGCAATGTACACATGAATTGAGTACTATATATATTCGATTGAGTACAAGTCCTACTTGATGGGGGGATAATTAAAAAAATTATCGAATACAAAATACATCTGATTGAGTACAAAATCTCGTTGCAACGGTAAATCCAACATATTGATTTAAATTATTGATTAAGGTAATATCCTAATTTATGACGGACAATAAAGTAAATATGAAGTACAAAAAAACACTGATTGAGTATATTAATTTTCTAATCGAGCATAGTGTATATATGAATTGAGTATCATATATCGTCGATCGAGCACAAGCCATGCTTGATGAGGGACAATTACAGAAATTACCAAGTACAAAATAGATCGGATTAAGTACATTAGTTTTATAATCAAACACCGTGTACACATGATTTGGGTACTATATATTGTCGATCGAGCATAACGAGTATAAGAGGTAAGAAATAATTTTTAGCGTGATTTTAATCTATCACTTAAACAACACATAAAACACCATAATTGATACAAATATGCAAATTTCGGGATAATCTTACTCAAAATGATCAGTATTATTCGTTTAAATAATTTTCATCGATCAATTCAACTAAATATTTCAATCTTGCAATTACTCAACATTTGAATTTCAATGCTTTCGTGAAATGATAATCATCTGGATAAATGTTTGCTAAGTGCCGAAAAAATACAATTAAATTATTTATGGAAAATCTTATACAATATAACAACAATTCACTCAAAACTAATACATATTAAATCACATTATCAAAAATTTTCCAAGATTTTAAATTTTTTAGAAGAATATCTTGAAGCCTCCGATTCTCCAATTAATTTCATACAGCTTTAATGCGAGACCACATAAAATTACTGAAAAATTGAATTCCCTTCGTTCTCTTTACCAAAATTAATTGTCATTATCTTCACTTTGCGAATTTTTTTATGCTTCTGTTTTTCATGGTTTTACTTCAGTGGCCTTTTGAAGCTCCATGAGAACTTCAACATTGTTAAGCTTTCTCTATTTTATATATTTTTCTTCGGATTTAGAGTTATTTTAGATTGGATTTCCAAATGTTTTGCGCCCTGGTTCATCGGATTTTTATGGTGATGATTTGACCCCAAAAAATCCCATTTCGAGGAAATTGGTGTGGTGGTAAAAAAAGATTGTGGTGGTGGGAATCCATGGCATTTGTGGGCCAGTGAGGAAAATTTATTTTATTGTGATAAGATAAGGTTATTTATGTCATTTCGGACGTCTAGGGATTGATTATGAATAAAAATGATGTCAGAGAGTTTAAATGAAGTTTCCCTGACACAGGGACTGAGGACATATTTTAATTTGAATTTAGGGATTTTATGATAATTTACCCTTAAATCAACTTGGTATATATATAACATATAAACACACGCAAATTAAGTTATACTCCCTTAGTTCCAATTATATTATCCACGTTTCCTTTTTTGTTTGTCTCAAATATATAGTCATATACCATATTTAGTAATATTTTTTTACACTTATTTACTAATATACCCCTAGGCCCTATTAATTACACCTTGAAAATTGTGCAATCATTTTTTAATACATTGAATAGGGATAAAATATGAAGTTTATATAAAATTTGCTTTTTCAATACATTTTTATTAATCTGTGTGAAAATCCAAAGAGGACAATATATATGAGACGGAGGGAGTATATAATAAAGGGCATATCCAGGATTATAAATTTGGGGGCCGACCTGTCAACACATACAAAGTCAGAAAAATAATTATTATATTTTTTCATATAAATTTCAATAATAAGAATATAATCAGTGTTACTAATAAATATATAGAATAGAAGAAGGTAATTTAAGTTGAGACTATACAATATTTTCGTTTGGAAAAAAAAAAAAAAAAAAAGAGCAGGGGAGGTTCGAACTTGGATCAATGCAAAATCTTGAAAGTGTTTAATTACTAGACGAGTTAGAGATATGTTATTTTTGGGGGGCAAAGTAATATATATACTAATAAAACAATATATCATCATCGCAAATATAAATTTGTAAGATCGCCTCACATGATGCATGTTCATATCGTTTTTAATTTAGCTATAGTATGAATTTATGATAATTACAAAAAAATAGATAATATAATTTGATACAAAAATTTTTGTGAGACGAATCTCCTATTCGATCTGACTTATGAAAAAATATTATTTTTAAGTCAAAAAATTACTTTACACTTTATACATAGATCAAATCGACTTCATCTTACAAATAAATATCCCTAAGATTCCCACAGAAGACCTATTCATACATGGAAATGTTCTCTAATTGAACGAACTTACGTAATTTTTTAAAGAAAATTAATCTATCGAAGGCACCCACTTAAATCTTAATATACAAAGCACATACGTTTATAAGAAAAAACGAAACTCTAATTATAATTCTCTTTTTTAAAAAAAAAGAAAAAAAGGTGGGATTGGTGGGGTGGAAACTTAAATAAAGACATTTAAAAGACATCCAAAACGAAAATTTGTCAGTACCTTACAATGTACTTGAATCACGGATATTCCTCGATAAATCTGATGGAAGAAACTTCCAAGTTGGAAGAATTTGGATTTTTTTTTTACCTACTTTAAATTTGGGATAACATGCGAAAAATGATAATCGATGTCGTCCATAATCTTATCTTTAAAAAAATTATGGATGTTTAAACAAATTCGTACAAATACTATATATATTTTTTAGGGTGATGCTACATGTATACGGAGGGTTACACGTTGCACTTGAAATTACATAAATATCTTTAATGTATTTTGGAAAGATTTTTTTCAAATCAAATGAAAGGATAATTTTATAATTTCAAGTGCAACGTATAACCTAACGTATAATATTCCGTGTACATATAGCATTTTTTTTATTTTTTTAATAAGTACAAATACAGTATTTTCAAACATAATTTTTGGGCTGTTTTTTTTAGTAAAGGCCCATTATTTAATTTTCAAGATTTCAATTTATTGACATTTGAATATTATATGTATTGTACGGTACGGTTGACTGACTTTGTTAACTAAACGTGTTCCATTTTTATTTTTGAATTTATGGCCAATTATTATATTATTCAAAAACTAATTGAATGGCAAGACCACTCTTGATTTATTTATGATTACAAGATTCTTCCGTCAAAAAAAATAATTTAATTTTCACGTATTTTTTTTACTAATAAAGAATAAGATAAAATAAAGTTACATATGACATGTGATTTATTAAAGTTTTCTATCTCGATTATTTGTTTTATTTTATTTGAATTAACGAAATTATTAATTAATGATTTGTGATTTTATATATGCTTCTTGTACTCTAATTTTATATTCTCAGATGGATGGCAATTATTATTAAGTATTATTTTTGTATGCTTCTTGTACTCTAATTTTATATTATCATATGGATGGCATTTATTATTAAGTGTTATTTTTGTCAAACTTGATATTGTGGTCTTGTAGATAAAACATTGAGAACTGTTGGTATCGTAACTTTAGTTCCGTTGTTTAAGAAAATTATTTAAAAACTAAAGTGTTATTTTGTATTAAATTATGTATTTTTAACGATTACATTTTTGTTAGAATATATGTGAAACATAATAGTAGTAATTACTTATTGTTAGGAAGATGTACTCTGAATTCTGAACAAGTCAGCAACAACAACAACAACAACAATAACAACAACAACAGAAACGAACAAATCGAGGCGAGATAATATCTCTATCCGCAAGACGAAATTGTCTGTTAACAGTGCTCAACGTTGGCGTCAATCGTCTCTAAGATACAACGACTTTACAATCGAGATATAGCAGCACAACAAATATCTCGATCTTCGTCGAACGAAAATATGTGTAAACTTTGACTTTTGTGAGAGAGATGGAAGAACTTTTCAGAGAAGCAGAAATCTGACGCTATAAAGTTCTTTGATCTTCTGTCTATCCTTTTTTGTGTTATAATTACCGTATATATAGACTTATACACAAAACAACACGTTTGAAGCCTTAAGGATGCAACCCATGACAGAAAAATCCCAAAAAGAGACGCAACTTTTCGGAGCACAGAAGGCGCGCTCGAGCGGCGCCCAACCTTTCTGTCTCGAAAATAAAAGGGTGCACTCGAGCGGTATAAATCTATTGCTCGGCGGCCAACATTTCTCAAGCCTTCTGTCTTGGCAGGTGAGGGTTGGACCCGAGCGGTAAAATTCTACCGCTCGGACAGACAATCTTGGCCAACCTTCTGTCCATAGAGGTGAGGTGTTGCGCGCGGGCGGTAACTTTATGCAGCTCGGGCGCACACAAAAAATAATAATAAATATTATTTTAACTAAATTTGATCCAAAAAGAATAATAATTTCATAAGACTCCACCGCACCGCACCACACCGGGCCGGCCGGGCGCGCGTGTGTTTGTTGCATCGATTAGCGTCTTGCCCCTTTACAAAACATCCGGTGCCCTAAGGGCCCAATCCCATAATCTAAATTTGGGTTATTTATGGATTTAAACACATTGGAAATATTTCAATGTGGGACAAGCCAAAACAAGTCTTCCCTCCAATTTATTTCACCAAATTCAAACTATTCCAACACAATTCAAATGAGCCTTTCAAGCCCATTTCAACTACAATCCATTCAATAACTTTTCCAACAATCCCCCACATGAATGAATTTCGAGTACGTTTAGCATTCTCTCTAGAAAGTCTTTATGAGTTATTGTTACATCAGGATAGGTAGCTTGTGGATTTGAACCTACCTTAGTAAAATACTATCGGATTTACTAGTTGCATAATGACGCGATGTCTTGAACTAGTCAACCATTCTTTTAAACCAAGTCAATAGTATTTACATAACAATACTCTAACAAATTTTGTTCTCACGTTGTGTCCATTTCGGCCATGGACCATATCTTAGATTCATAAGTGTTTCAATCAAAGCGGTCAATACTTTGCACTTATATAGGTGATCTCCTATAAACAGTATCATGTGTTACTCTACCTTATAAGTATAGGAATCATTAAAAGAAAACTTTAACATCACCACATTTTGCAGGTCATTTTTACTTGGATGTTCTAGGAATGAGTGAGTAAAGATATCAAGTACTCAAACTAATATTTATAACTTAGTTGTGCCATTGAACCAAGGTTTTGGGATCTCCAATTCTCAAGGTTGAGTTACCGCTATAAACATTTTATTTTGTGGATTTTAAACCCATTCTTCTTAGTAGTTTGTACATTTGATCTCTATTTATACTTTTTGTAAGCGGATCCGCAAGGTTTTCATTTGACTTCACATAATCAACTGAAATAACCCCATTTGAGATCAATTGTCTTATGGTATTGTGTATCCGACAAATATGTCGAGATTTAACATTGTACATACTACTTTGTGCTCTTCCTATTGCTGACTGACTGTCACAATGAATAGTAATTAAAGACACCGATTTATTCCAACAAGTAATATTTTCTAGAAAGTTTTGAAGCCACTCGGCTTCTTCTCCAGCTTTATCTAAAACAATAAACTCAGATTCCATGGTCGACCGAGCTATACATGTTTGTTTAGAGGATCTCCATGACACCGCTCCTCCACCAATTGTGAACACATATCCACTAGTAGAATTGAAGTCTTTTGTGTCAGAAATCCAATTTGCATCACAATATCCTTCTAGGACCGCACGATATTTTGTATACACTATTCTATAACTTGAAGTGTATTTCAAGTATTCAAGCACTCTCATTAGTGCTTTCCAATGATCCTCACTTGGATTACTTGTGAATCGACTTAGATTATTTACGGTATATGCAAGATCAGGACGGGTACAGTTAGTTAAGTACATTAAACTTCCTATCACCCTTGCATATTCCACTTGTGAAACAGGTTCTCCTCTACTTTTGGCTAAATGTATACCCAATTTCATAGGTGTTCTAGCCGGAGAACGATTTGTGGCATTAAATCGTTCAAGAACCTTTTCTATATAATGGGTTTGTGATAAAATAATTCCAGCAGATATTCTAGAGACTTTAATCCCTAGAATAATATCACACAATCCCAAATCATTCATGTCAAAATGTTTTCTCAACATCTTTTTCGTTTTCACAATCAATTCATGGTTGCTTCCCATGATTAACATGTCATCTACATAAAGGCAAACAATTACATATGCATTTGTATTACCTTTAATGTAAACACATTTGTCACATTCATTTATTATGAAATCATTTGACAACATTGCAGTGTTGGAAAACTGTGTTCAGATCAATTAGAATTGATACCCGGTGCAGCGGAAGTTTAAAATTTTATTTTATTAATATGGAACGATTCCATATATAGGTATCAAAACTTTACGATTAAATTGTGTAAGTAAAACAAATAATCACTATTAAATATTTTACCTTAAAATCTCGAAGCGAGATTATGGACACCAACAGAATTTAATCTGCTCTTGTTGTATATCCCCGGAACTGATGAACGAACGTTTCTTCAATCAGGTCTACGAATGGAAAACAAAACCCTCTGATTGACTGCACTAGAAATCAATCAGAAGTTTGCGTAGAGAATAAACAGATATGATCTGTTAATTCAGATTGTAATTTTTCACAAAAACACAACCCGAATTTTTCTCCAAAAGGGACAGAGGATTTCGAAAATCCCCTTGAATAATATAGGCTAAAATTCGAAAATTGCAAGACTGAAAATCACACCAAATTTTCGAACACTGCAGTCCTATTTATAGATAATTTATAGACTGGATTAAGTTATAATTATATCAGGACTCTAACTCCTTAAAGCCCACAATCCATGTAGTAGCCCGTGCCCTAATTGAGTAATTAAAGGATTAATGCTAATTAATTGAATTGGGTATTGGACGGATCGAAAGCTCCGAAGGCACGATCGGAAGCTCCGAACAGGATCGGAAGCTCCGATGAGCGATCGGAGGCACCGATGTTATTACGTCAGGCATGACGTGTGGTTGGATCGGAAGCTCCGATCAGGACCGGAAGCTCCGTTCACCCCTATCCGGAATCAACAAGTGATATTTTGACACGTGGCAGATCAGGATCTTTGGAAGCTCCGATGACAGGATCGGACGTTCCGATCGAGGTTCGGACGTTCCGATCAAGGATCGGAAGTTCCGATCGTTGTCTATAAATAGAAGGCCGAGACTTCACTTTCATTTGCCAATTCCGAGTTCTCCTTTCCTTTCTAGTCCTTTTGGAGCTGTTCTAGTCTTCTTAGGCTTGGTCCGGAGGTCGGAGAGGCGTTCGGTAGTCATAGCGGAGTCGTGCCCAAGTTCTGGAGGCATCGACATCAAAGGGCTAACGACGGACGAAGGTATAGCTTTTGCTTCCTATAAATATTTAGGAGTATGCAATAGCTTAGTTAAGGCTTTTAGAGCACTTTAATGATAGTAGTATCATTTGGCAGTGTAGAGCAGACTATAGGCGTGGACCTAAAGTTGGTAGAGCTTTCACTGTTTTGAGGTACGAAAGTACTGTTCGAGATATCCTGATTGAGTATGCATGTATTATATGACTGCATGATTTATATGCCATGATATTATGCTGCATTCATTTGCATCTTGCTGTATCTCCTTCGAGATGTCTGTTAGTAGGGTTGTACCCTATCCTGTCAGTGGATGGACTTCCATCGATTTGGGTCCGGCGTATCCACGATTATCTCGGTATGGGAGCCACCTCCTGAAGCGACGGCACAGCGTGCTACATACCAGATCCCGGTCTGTCTCTGTTATCTGATCCTTGACCTCGAGTCTATAGGGAGTTCACTTTGCATGCATGTATACTCATACTCTTGTACTGAGCGTTGTATGCTCACGTCTCGTACTCTGTATTTTTCTAGACACCCTATTCCATGGGGCAGGTTTGCGATTGGACGAGGAGGGTGGATCCAGGAGGGGCTAGTCAGTGGTTGGCCAGCTGGAGCTTCGTCTAGGTTTTATTACTGTTGTTTGGGTTTATACAGCTATTAGATTTGGTTGTATAATATTGGATAATTACAGATTCCTTTACTTGGGATTGTATAATGTTATTGGATTCCGCAGTTTTATTCTGATATCTGTTTAATTAAGTTAATTGCATGCATAAGTTCTGTTTAGTAGGTGATCCGAGTAAGGGTTACTACATTTATGGTATCAGAGCATGCAAAAGATTTCTTGGGATTTAGTCTCATCTTGAGGTATTTTTGTAGATGTCAAATCGTGACGACCAGAGTTCTCATGGCAGTGTTGGTGGGCGTTGGGGTGATGCCGACCGGGAGCCTCGTCGAGAACGGCGTCATCGTCATCATGACGATGAGCGTTTCACTGTGCGTCGATTCTTAGCTATGGGTCCTAAGCCCTTAGTTGGAGGTGAGTCTCCGGAGGATGCGGAGAACTGGTTAGACCGCATGGAGACGACTTTTCAGACTTTCCAATGCACCGATGAGCAGAAGGTGGAAACCCTTGGATATCTTCTGGATGGGCGTGCGCGTAGGTGGTGGAGGTTTACTTCTACACCTTTTGTTGCGGCGAGAGGAGTGGCCACCTGGGCCGAGTTCCGCACAGCTTTCCAAAAGCGGTATTTTCCTTCTGCACTCCGTCAGTCGAAGGCAGGCGAGCTACTGAGTCTGCGACAGGGAGCCATGTCTATCGATGAGTATCAGCAGAGGTTCTTTGATCTGTTATCCTATTGCCCCGAGATTGCTGATAACTCAGAGATGAAGTATAATCTGTTTCTTCAGGGCCTTAACCCTGAGATCCATGACCGTGTGGCGGTTGGCGACGACATGTCCTACGAGGGTTTGGTGAGCCGTTGTCATCAGGCAGAGGACAGCATTCGGCAGAACAGGTCTTTCCCTCAGTCGAGGCCTACTAGTTCTCTGGGTCCCCGTGCCCAAGCTTTCAAAAAGTCTGGTTCTTCTTCTTCCTCTGGTTCTGGAGGTGTTGTCCGTTACGGTAAGAAGGACAAGTGTGATCACTGTGGGAAGAACCATCCATCCGACAAGTGCCGTAGGGCTTCTGGAGCTTGTTTCCGTTGTGGAGAGACTGGTCATATCCGGAGAGATTGTCCAATGTCTGGGGGAGGTGGTTCTGGTTCTGGTACATGATCGGGTTCTCAGGCTACCGTACAGCAGAGGTCGCAGGGACAGTCTGCTGGGAGTTCTCATTTGAGGCCACGAGCTTCTGGCCAGGTGTTTGCCCTGAGACATGATCAGGCTGTGGAGGAGAATGAGAAAGTCATCGCAGGTACATTTATGCTTTATGGTATACCTGCTCTTGTACTTATTGACACTGGTGCATCTCATTCCTTCATTTCTGCACGTTTTGTTAAGAGGCATAAGTTACCATGCATTGCACTAGACGTAGTGATGTCTGTTTCTACTCCGACGGGCCAATCTGCTTTGGCTAAGCGTCTAGTGATGGGTTGCCCTTTAGAGTTCGAAGGGAAAGTTCTGTTAGCGAATCTCATGGTCCTGGCGATGGACGACTTTGATTGCATTCTGGGAATAGATGTGCTGACTACCTATCGAGCTTCAGTGGACTGCTATCAGAGATTAGTACGCTTTCATCCGGAGGGGAGTGAGAGCTGGTTTTTCTATGGTGAGGGAGCGCGACCCCCGATGCCTTTGGTATCAGCTTTGAGAGCCTGTCGAGCTCTGGAGTCTGGCGGGGAAGGCTACCTTATCTATGCAGTTGATTTGTCCGCTGAGAGTATTGGGATAGAGAGCATTCCTGTT
The DNA here is from genome assembly GCF_033568475.1 of Henckelia pumila. NCBI lineage: Eukaryota > Viridiplantae > Streptophyta > Magnoliopsida > Lamiales > Gesneriaceae > Henckelia > Henckelia pumila. The sequence goes on along the minus strand of NC_133122.1, from coordinate 16,283,646 downwards.
GTGGATGAATTTCCAGATGTGTTTCCTGATGAGATTCCGGGTTTTCCTCCTGCTAGGGAAGTCGAGTTTGGCATAGAGTTGATGCCGGGTACTTCGCCTATTTCTAGAGCACCGTATCGTCTGGCTCCGTTAGAGATGCGTGAGTTGAAGAATCAGCTACAGGATCTTTTAGACAAGGGGTACATTCGTACTAGTGTATCTCCTTGGGGAGCTCCTGTTCTCTTCGTGAAGAAGAAGGATGGGTCGATGCGGCTGTGCATTGACTATCGGCAGCTGAATCGAGTGACTGTGAAGAACAAGTATCCTTTGCCTCGTATTGATGACTTGTTTGACCAGCTGCAGGGCACATCAATTTACTCCAAGATTGACTTGAGATCTGGGTATCATCAGTTGAGAGTTCGTGATCAGGACGTAGCCAAGACTGCATTTCGTACTCGCTATGGGCATTACGAGTTCCTAGTGATGCCATTTGGTTTGACTAATGCGCCGGCTATATTCATGGATCTGATGAACCGTGTCTTCAGGGAGTATTTGGACAAGTTTGTCGTGGTCTTCATTGACGACATCCTGGTTTATTCGCGTAATACGGAAGAGCATGTTTCTCACTTGCGGTTGGTACTGTAGACTCTTCGGGATGAGCAGTTGTACGCCAAACTGAGCAAGTGTGAGTTCTGGATGGATAGAGTGGTCTTCCTTGGCCATATCATATCCAGGGAGGGGATTTCTGTTGATCCAAGCAAGATTGAAGCGGTACTTAATTGGTCGCGTCCGATGACAGTTGCTGAGATCCGTAGTTTTCTGGGTCTAGCAGGGTATTATCGTCGCTTCATTCTGAACTTCTCTCAGTTAGCTCGACCGTTGACGCAGCTTACCCGCAAGGGTGTGGATTTCGAATGGTCCTCCGAGTGCGAGGAGAATTTCCGTGAGCTTTGACGGCGGTTGACTTCTGCGCCGGTGTTGGCATTACCGTCAGGATCTGGAGGGTATGTAGTTTACACGGATGCTTCTCTTCAGGGGTTAGGTTGTGTCCTGACTCAGAATGGGCATGTGATTGCATACGCTTCTAGACAGCTGAAGCTTCACGAGGACAACTACCCAGTCCATGATTTGGAGTTAGCAGCCATTGTGTTCGTTTTGAAGATCTGACGTCATTATCTGTATGGCGAGAAATTTGAGATCTTCACCGACCATAAGAGTCTCAAATATTTGTTCACGCAGGCGGAGTTGAACATGAGGCAGAGACGTTGGATGGATTTGCTTAAGGACTATGATTGCGAGATTAAGTACCATCCGGGAGCTGCTAATCTCACCGCTGATGCTTTGAGTCGCAAGGTGCGACTATTCTCACTTCAGACTTGTTCGATGTCTAGTGCGATCAGTGACTGTTGTACTTCAGGTTTTACCTTCAAGCATAAGAAAGGTATGCAGAGTATCCAAATGTTTGCGATATTATCTGAGCCAGCCTTGTATTCGCGGATCCGAGATGCTCAGATGTCTGATTCAAAGACCCAGCGTTTAGCTCGTCTAGCTAACGAGGGTAGCTCATCTGGATTTCATTATCAGTCAGATGGCTTTCTGTGTTTGTCTGGTAGGCTTGTGATTCCACAGGATGAAGAGTTGCGAGAGGAGATTTTGTCTCAGGCACATCGCACTAAGTTGAGTATTCATCCTGGGAGCAACAAGATGTACAAGGATCTACGTACTCGTTTCTGGTGGAAGGGAATGAAACGCAGTGTTTATCAGTTTGTTTTGAGATGTTTGGTGTGTCAACAGGTCAAGGCAGAGCACCGACGACCTAGAGGATTGCTTCACAGTCTGCCTATTCCTGAATGAAAATGGGAGTTTATCACTATGGACTTTGTGATCCATTTGCCGGTATCCCCGAGGAACTGTGATGCTATCTGGGTGGTGGTGGACCGACTCACCAAGTCAGCGCATTTCATTGCCTATAGCCGAGAGTACTCTGTGGATCGCATGGCACGGATGTACATTCAGGAGATCGTCCGACTTCATGGAGTGCCTGTGAGCATTGTCAGCGATCGGGACCCCAGGTTTACTTCTAGATTCTGGGGGAGTGTTCAGCGTGCGATGGGTACTACTCTCAGTTTGAGTACAGCCTATCATCCGGAGACTGATGGTCAGTCAGAGCGCACTATCCGTACGTTAGAGGATATGCTTAGAGCGTGCGTCATGGATTTTGGTTCAGCCTGGCAGGATCATTTGCCGTTGATCGAGTTCGCTTACAACAACATCTATCACACTAGTATTGGGATGGCACCTTTTGAAGCGTTGTATGGGCGACGTTGTCGTACTCCACTCTTCTGGGAAGAAGTGGGGGAGAGACAGGCTGAAGGACCGGAGTTTATCCAGCAGGCGATAGACATTGTTGATCAGATCAAGAAACGGATTAAGACTGCACAGGATCGTCAGGCCAGCTATGCTAATATCAGGCGTAGGCCCTTGCAGTTCGAGGTCGGGGAGAAAGTGTTTCTGAGAGTGTCACCTTTCCGCAAGATTCTCAGATTTGGCCTTAAGGGCAAGTTGTCTCCCAGATTTATCGGTCCGTTTGAGATCTTGGAGAGCATTGGCGATTTGGCTTATCGACTAGCTTTGCCACCGCATCTATCTAGTATTCACGATGTGTTCCATGTATCTCTGTTGCGACGGTATGTGGCGGATGAATCTCATATTCTGCAGCGGTCTGAGGTTCAGGTAGACAAGGATTTGACTTATGTTGAGAAACCTCTTCGCATCCTTGATTATAAGGATAAGGTTTTACGGAACAAAGTCATTCCTTTGGTTTTAGTTCAGTGGCAGCGCCGAGGCACTGAGGAAGCTACTTGGGAGCTTAAGGACAGGATGCGTAAAGACCATCCTGAGTTGTTTTGATTTCATTCTTTAAGTTGTATTCAGTTGCAAACTCTGTAAACGTTTGATTTGAATAAAAAATGTTTCTGATTTCTGTATTTGCATTCGGTACTTAAGATCTGATTTCGAGGACGAAATATCTTAAGTGGGGGAGAATGTAGTAGCCCGTGCCCTAATTGAGTAATTAAAGGATTAATGCTAATTAATTGAATTGGGTATTGGACGGATCGGAAGCTCCGAAGGCACGATCGGAAGCTCCGAACAGGATCGGAAGCTCCGATGAGCGATCGGAGGCACCGATGTTATTACGTCAGGCATGACGTGTGGTTGTATCGGAAGCTCCGATCAGGACCGGAAGCTCCGATCACCCATATCCAGAATCAACAAGTGATATTTTGACACGTGGCAGATCAGGATCTTTGGAAGCTCCGATGACAGGATCGGACGTTCCGATCGAGGTTCGGACGTTCCGATCAAGGATCGGAAGTTCCGATCGTTGTCTATAAATAGAAGGCCGAGACTTCACTTTCATTTGCCAATTCCGAGTTCTCCTTTCCTTTCTAGTCCTTTTGGAGCTGTTCTAGTCTTCTTAGGCTTGGTCCGGAGGTCGGAGAGGCGTTCGGTAGTCATAGCGGAGTCGTGCCCAAGTTCTGGAGGCATCGACATCAAAGGGCTAACGACGGACGAAGGTATAGCTTTTGCTTCCTATAAATATTTAGGAGTATGCAATAGCTTAGTTAAGGCTTTTAGAGCACTTTAATGATAGTAGTATCATTTGGCAGTGTAGAGCAGACTATAGGCGTGGACCTAGAGTTGGTAGAGCTTTCACTGTTTTATGGTACGAAAGTACTGTTCGAGATATCCTAACTGAGTATGCATGTATTATATGACTGCATGATTTATATGCCATGATATTATGCTGCATTCATTTGCATCTTGCTGTATCTCCTTCGAGATGTCTGTTAGTAGGGTTGTACCCTATCCTGTTAGTGGATGGACTTCCATCGATTTGGGTCCGGCGTATCCACGATTATCTCGGTATGGGAGCCACCTCCTGAAGCGACGGCACAGCGTGCTACATACCAGGGCCCGGTCTATCTCTGTTATCTGATCCTTGACCTCGAGTCTATAGGGAGTTCACTTTGCATGCATGTATACTCATACTCTCGTACTGAGCGTTGTATGCTCACGTCTCGTACTCTGTATTTTTCTGGACACCCTATTCCATGGGGCAGGTTTGCGATTGGACGAGGAGGGTGGATCCAAGAGGGGCTAGTCAGTGGTTGGCCAGCTGGAGCTTCGTCTAGGTTTTATTACTGTTGTTTGGGTTTATACAGCTATTCGATTTGGTTGTATAATATTGGATAATTACAGATTCCTTTACTTGGGATTGTATAATGTTATTGGATTCCGCAGTTTTATTCTGATATCTGTTTAATTAAGTTAATTGCATGCATAAGTTCTGTTTAGTAGGTGATCCGGGTAAGGGTCACTACAATCCATAACTTAAGCCCAACAAGCCAAGTCTGTTGTTATAGAAATTAATATAAAATTCATCGTGACTCCGATTGATAAACTGATTTCACCAATGTGCACAGAAACCATTTCTGTATCTTTTAGAGTCAAGATAATTTTTCTGAATCCGAATTCAGTGATTTCCAAAAATGTCCATCCCTATGTCATTTTAGTAAATTCCACTCCCTTTAGTTAAGAAGTCCAACTTCTCTTTCATTAAATTTAACTTTTTAAATTTAACTATCTCTACGGGGTTTTAGTAATCCATTACTTGTGTAACCCTCAATAGTTCAGGAATACAGCTAGCCGTGGACTCACAACTCCTTGTGACTCGGAACAACAATTTTCGACTTACCCATCGAATCATGGTAAGAGCGCCTAGCAACATCGCCCCATGATTCCCTAGGTATTACTGATAGTGCCTGCAAGAACCAGTAGATTTTGGTTAGCGTACAGTACGGTCCCTTCAACCAAATATCCCGATCAAATCAACAACCATTGGTACATCGAGAGTCGTTCGAGATTCGATAACTATGCATAACATCTTGGAGATCTATTAGTGACATCGCATGTGTTACTAGGAACACCAAGTAACCTAAAACACACCATGTACTCTGGCCAGAGATTCGTCACACTAATATCTCCTCAGATCGCATAGGATATCCACACTCGCAAGTATGTGGTGAATCCTTGACAACAAAGCATCGACTCCTATATGTGTCGTAACTGTACCCAATCACGACACCTGATGACCCCAATAGAGTCGGTAAATGAGTCAAAGTACAGTACTAGCATATAGAGTCTCAATGATGTTTCAAGTAATAAGGACTAATGGTATACAACCAAAACCGCGGACTTTATCCACTCGATAAGTGATAACCACTTGGAAAGTCCGAATAGGGTAGTTCGATCATTCATCATATGAATATCCATTTGCATGCTTTGAACATCTCTATGTTCCATACCAATGAAACGTGGTACTCGGCATCGCAAATGCTAGTCTCAATCTCGAGCGATCCTTATCCTTATTTGCGGACGGCTCAATTGACTAGGAACATTTTAGAATATACAGTGACTATAAGATGTGTTTCATGATAGCCATCCCCATGTGCTACCACATCTTACATACACTATAGTATATTCAAGGTCTTTATCAAAACAACAATAGTATATCATAATATAACAATATGAAAAAAAGATAAAGTCAATGCCATTATAAAAGTGTAAATTATATTAAACAAAAGATTGTTTTACATAGAGTCATAAAAGCCCTTAGCCACAAGTTGGCTAACCGGGCACCCACTCTTTCAATCTTCCACTTGCCCTAAAGCCAACTAGTCATACTACGTAATCCCATTGCTTCGCGATGTTTGTCAAACAATGGTCCTGGCAAGGGCTTAGTAAGCGGATCAGCGATATTGTCTGTAGAGGCCACTCTCTCGACACTGATGTCTCCTCTTTTCACAATCTCCCGGATGATGTGGTATTTCCTCAGTACGTGTTTGGACTTCTAATGAGACCTTGGATCCTTTGCCTGAGCAACGGCACCCGTGTTGTCACAGTACACCGGGACTGGACCAACAGCTTCAGGAATTACACCCAACTCTTGGATGAATTTCCTTATCCAAACCGCCTCTTTAGCAGCAGCTGATGCTGCAATGTATTCTGCCTCAGTGGTGGAATCCGTTGTGGTGTCCTGCTTGGAACTCTTCCAAGAGACAGCACCGCCATTGAGCACAAATACAAATCCAGAGGTTGATTTCGAGTCATCCACATCACATTGGAAGCTAGAGTCGGTATAGCCTTCCAACTTCAATTCTCTCCCTCCATAAACCATGAATAAATTCTTAGTCCTTCGCAAGTACTTAAGAATATCCTTCACGGCTTTCCAATGCATTTGACCGGGATTGGCTTGGTATCTGCTCGTGACGCTCAGAGCATAGGCCACATCCGGTCTGGTAGATATCATCCCATACATGATACTACCTATGGCTGACGCATATGGCACGTGTGTCATATTCTCTATCTCTTCGTCAGTCTTGGGACACATAGACTTGGATAGAGAAACTCCATGACACATAGGTAGATGTCCTCTCTTAGACTCATCCATAGAAAACCTTTTCAATATGATGTCGATGTAGGTTGATTGAGTAAGTCCTATCATTTTTTTAGATCTATCTCTATAGATCTGAATTCCTAGAATATAGGATGCCTCACCTAAATCCTTCATCGAGAATCTACCTGATAACCATATCTTTGTTGACTGCAACATCCCTACATCATTCCCCATGAGTAGGATGTCATCAACATAAAGTACTAAGAATGTTACCGCATTCTTAACTACTTTCTTGTACGCGCATGGTTCCTCCGGGTTCTTGATAAAACCAAAATCCTATACCGTTTCTTCAAATTTCTGGTTCCAACTTCTTGATGCTTGTTTGAGACCATAGATTGATCTCTGAAGCTTGCATACCTTATGCTCGCTTTCCATGGATGTGTATCCCTCAGGCTGCATCATATAGATCTCTTCCTTAATGTTTCCATTAAGAAATGCAGTCTTTACATCCATTTGTCATATCTCATAGTCATACCATGCTACTATGGCAATAAGGATTCTTATGGACTTGAACATTGCGACTGGTGAAAAGGTTTCATCATAGTCAACTCCTTGTCTTTGAGTATAACCTTTTGCCACCAATCATGCCTTGTAGGTCAATACCTTTCCATCAGGCCCAAGCTTTCTCTTGTAGATCCATTTGCACCCAATTGGAACAATTCCATCGGGAGGATCTACTAAAGACCAAACTTGATTAGAATGCATCGAGTCTATTTCCGATTACATAGCTTCAAGCCATAAATTCGAATCCGCATCAGAAATTGCTTCCTTGAAGTTTCTTGGATCACATCCAATGTCGGGTTCACTTTGATCCCCTTCAAGAAGAAGACCATATCTAATAAGAGGCCTAGAAGTCCTCTCGGATCTCCTAGTAATAGGCGTGTCTTGTGATGATTCTTGAGGTGTAGGATCACTATTTTGTATCTCGGGTTCTTCTCGAATTTCTTTGAGTTCCATCATCTTGCCTTTCTTATCCAATAAGAACTCCTTCTCCAAGAAGGTGGCATTCCTTGAAACAAACACTTTTGTTTCAGCAGGATGATAGAAATAATATCCGATTGAATTCTTCGGATACCCTACAAAATAACATAAAGTGGATCGACTATCCAATTTATCTCCCACTGTCTGCTTCACGTAAGCAGGACATCCCCAAATCCTCAAGTACGAATACTTAGGAGCTTTGCCATTCCATAACTCGTATGGTGTTTTATTTACTGCTTTAGTGTGGACGTTGTTTAACAACAATACCGTCGTTTCAAGCGCGTAGCCCCAAAACGAAGGTGGGAGCTCAGTGAAGCTCATCATGGATCGAACCATGTCCAACAAAGTTCGATTGCGACGCTCCGAAACACCATTAAGCTGAGGTGTCATAGGAGGAGTCCACTGAGAGAGAATCCCATTCTCTTTTAGATAGTCCAAAAACTCGGTACTTAAGTATTCTCCACCTCGATCCGATCGAAGTGCCTTAATACTTTTACCTAGTTTGTTTTCTACTTTAGCCTTGAATTCTTTGAACTTTTCAAATGCTTCAGACTTATATTTCATTAAATATAAATACCCATACCTAGAATGATCATCAGTAAAGGTAATGGAGTAGGTGTTGCCACATTTAGTACCAATCCTAAATGGACCGCAAACATCTGTATGGATCAAATCCAACAGATTTTGACTACGCTCAGGTTTCCCTTTGAAAGGAGATTTAGTCATTTTTCCCTTTAGGCAGGACTCACAAGTAGGTAGAGAGTTAATATCAGACATATCAAACATGCCCTCTCCCACTAGCTTGTTCATCCTCCTTGAAGAAATATGACCTAGCCTAGCATGCCAAAGGTTTGCCGGGTTTTGACTATCGTCCTTCCTTTTAATTGTTGTTACCGATTTATCAACATAATTAATTGGAACGTCTTTTAATTTTAAGCTATATAGATCGTTTTCAAGTTGTCTATTTTCAATCAAACATTCATTCTTGTAAATATTGCAAATCCCATTCACAAAATTGCAAGAAAAACCATCTCTATCAAGCATAGAAATAGATATAATGTTTTTGACCAAATCCGGAACATATAAAACATCTCTCAAAAATAACTTAAAATTGTTCTGCAAAACTAAATAAATGTCTCCTATAGCTTTGGCTTCGACTCTAGAACCATTCCCGAGCCTTAGCTGGGTCTCACCCATCCTTAGTTTACGACTTCTTGTCATCACCTGCAAATCATTGCAAATGTGAGATCCACATCCGGTATCCAATACCCAAGAAGAAGTATTAATCGAAACATTTATTTCAATGTAAAACATACCCTTTGCAGTTCGCAACTGTTCGAGGTATTCCTTGCAGTTACGTTTCCAATGACCGGGTTTCTTGCAGTAATGGCAAACGTTTTCATCTTTTATCCCAATTGAAGCCTTGGACTTTCCCTTCTTATTTGGTACAATCTTCTTGGGTGGGGCAGAATGTTTCTTACCCTTTCCACTTGGTCCTTTCTTAGAGTTAGAAGAGGAGCCAACCAAGAGTACCAGTTTATCCTTCTTTAGTGTGGCTTCATATGTGACAAGCATATTGACCATCTCTTCAAGGGTGGCCTCTATCTTGTTCATATTGAAGTTCATCACAAAACCATCAAACGATGAAGGAAGTGATAGAAGCAACAAGTCCGCGCTAAGTTCATGCTCCAAAGTCAAGTCGAGTGTTACCAACTTTTCAATGAGCCCAATCATGTGCACCCCATGCTCACGGACCGAAGTCCCATCTCGCATGCGGCTCGTCATGAGCTCTCTGACGGTGGCATACCTCTCCGACCTTGACTGAGCTCCAAAGAGTTCCTTGAGGTTCTTGTGAATGTCAGCAGCATTCACGGCATCCTCGAATCTCCTTTGAAGCTCATCAGACATCGAAGCCTGCATGTAGCATTTGGCCTTGATATCATGGTCCCACCATAAATCAAGTTTGGCCAACTCTTCCGGACTTGTATTAGCCGGGGCTTCCTTCGGAGGCGGCTTCTCTAACACGTAGAAAGCTTTCTCCGAAGTAAGAATAATTTTCAAATTACGGAACCATTCCGTATAGTTTGCGCCAGTCAATTTGTTTTGTTCGAAAATTGAAAACAGTGGATTGCGAGAAGTCATTGTAATAGTATACTGAAAAGGAAAAAGACAATAATCAATGATTGTTTAATTAATTTACTAAGACATAAAATATGGCGAATTTTATTTTATGAATTACACTCCCACTATTTTAACGATTTCACTACCCTCTAGTGAAAACGGGAAACTATTTTCCTTAGTGAGAACATGGAGTCCAATTGACGAATCATGATCCCGAATAATATCAGCCAACCATAATTTTCAAAAGGTAGAGCCCAATTACTTCCAAAGTAACCCCCATGTTTTTACCTCATGTCCAATAAGGGCCCAATAATATGACTCCGTTTATTGTGACATGTCAAGATAACCCATCAATATTAAGTTGTGATGGACGGTCGCCATGTGGATCCCCCAATAATATGAGCCAATCCCATGGGAGTTCCACCCAACTTACAACATGTGTCGATCCAATGTACAGCTTTTCGACGAACGGGCCCCCCCCCCAATAATATGAGCCGGACCGTATCCGCGGGTAGCATCTCATACATTGATCGTTGATAGAAGGTAGGAATATTTAAATAATATTTAAATTCCCTTTTTATTAATCTTGATATCAATTTTAAATCATATTTAAAATGAGGGATTTTTAATTTTGAAAATTTGTCTCATCATGCAATTTATGTATGCTTGCGGGATTCATACAATTTTGTCTAAACATGCATACATCAATAATATCATATATTATTTAAGGATGATCGATCCCATTAACTAATCGACCCGTGGTTGCCAATCACGAGTCTAAGTCTAATCCTAGGTGATATGTAAGTATGCAATGCAATCCTATTACATTGTGCTTCCAATTTACATTTCTTCGGTCTTCATTGTCTGCTGTGCCCACCATTTCTTCAAATCTTTGTCTCCCACTAAGTCTAATAAATTTTACAATAAATTTCGATGACAAATATGGGATACATTTTAGGGGTGGGAACGGGCCATAAACCAGGCCCACTTTTATTACATATGACAATCATATTGGGCTATAAACCAAGCCCATTAATAAACACCAACAACAATAAGACAAATTTAAATCACCTAACATACACCTAAAACATTGATCATGGCAATCGATCATCCTTTATCTATTAATTAATTCAATAATTAAATAATTGGATAAACATGCAAAGGCATCATAATTTAAAAGATAAAATCATATTTTATCTTATCCATCCATAAGATCATATCTTATCATCAATTGTACCAAAATAATTAATTTTATAAAATTTAATTTAACGGATAAAATTTATAAAAATTTTCCAAAAATTCAAATTTATCCAAAAATCAATTTTAAAATTTTTGAACTCGAACAATTCGATCCGATGCCTCGTGAACCAATCAAAAACAATTTTCGATCGGATCAAAAACTAGAATTTCAAAAAATTAAAATTTTAATTAAAAATTAAAAAATAATTTTTCCGGGCTGCCCCTTGGGCAGCGACGATCGCTGCCCGATTTGGCCCATTAAAATTTAATTTTAAATTTTCGTTTTATTTCAAAAACCGAGGCTTAAAAATTTTTGTACAATCGATTAATTTAATCGTTTGATCTGAGCAACCTGTCTCTGATACCACTGTTGGAAAACTGTGTTCAGATCAATTAGAATTGATACCCGGTGCAGCGAAAGTTTAAAAATTTATTTTATTAATATGAAACGATTCCATATCTGGGTATCAAAACTTTACGATTAAATTGTGTAAGTAAAACAAATAATCACTATTAAATATTTTACCTTAAAATCTCAAAGCGAGATTATGGACACCAACAGAATTTAATCTGCTCTTGTTGTATATCCCCGGAACTGATGAACGAACGTTTCTTCAATCAGGTCCACGAATGGAAAACAAAACCCTCTGATTGACTGCACTAGAAATCAATCAGAAGTTTGCGTAGAGAATAAACAGATATGATCTGTTAATTCAGATTGTAATTTTTCACAAAAACACAACCCGAATTTTTCTCCAAAAGGGACAGAGTATTTCAAAAATCCCCTTGAATAATATAGGCTGAAATTCGAAAATTGCAAGACTGAAAATCACACCAAATTTTCGAACACTGCAGTCCTATTTATAGATAATTTATAGACTGGATTAAGTTATAATTATATCAGGACTCTAACTCCTTAAACCTCACAATCCATAACTTAAGCCCAACAAGCCAAGCCTGTTGTTATAGAAATTAATATAAAATTCATCGTGACTCCGATTGATAAACTGATTTCACCAATGTGCACAGAAACCATTTCTGTATCTTTTAGAGTCAAGATAATTTTTCTGAATCCGAATTCAGTGATTTCCAAAAATGTCCATCCCTATGTCATTTTAGGAAATTCCACTCCCTTTAGTTAAGAAGTCCAACTTCTCTTTCATTAAATTTAAATCTTTAAATTTAACTATCTCTACGGGGTTTTAGTAATCCATTACTTGTGTAACCCTCAATGGTTCAGGAATACAGCTAGACGTGGGCTCACAACTCCTTGTGACTCGGAACAACAATTTCCGACTTACCCATCGAATCATGGTAAGAGCGCCTAGCAACATCGCCCCATGATTCCCTAGGTATTACTGAAAGTGCCTGCAAGAACCAGTAGATTTTGGTTAGCGTACAGTACGGTCCCTTCAACCAAATATCCCGATCGAATCAACAACCATTGGTAAATCGAGAGTCGTTCGAGATTCGATAACTATGCATAACATCTTGGAGATCTATTAGTGACATCGCATGTGTTACTAGGAACACCAAGTAACCTAAAACACATCATGTACTCTGGCCAGAGATTCGTCACACTAATATCTCCTCAGATCGCATAGGATATCCACACTCGCAAGTATGTGGTGAATCCTTGACAACAAAGCATCGACTCCTATATGTGTCGTAACTGTACCCAATCCCGACACCTGATGACCCCAATAGAGTCGGTAAACGAGTCAAAGTACAGTACTAGCATATAGAGTCTCAATGATGTTTCAAGTAATAAGGACTAATGGTATACAACCAAAACCGCGGACTTTATCCACTCGATAAGTGATAACCACTTGGAAAGTCCGAATAGGGTAGTTCGATCATTCATCATATGAATATCCATTTGCATGCTTTGAACATCTCTATGTTCCATACCAATGAAACGTGGTACTCGGCATCGCAAATGCTAGTCTCAATCTCGAGCGATCCTTATCCTTATTTGCGGACGACTCAATTGACTAGGAACAGTTTAGAATATACAGTGACTATAAGATGTGTTTCATGATAGCCATCCCCATGTGCTACCACATCTTACATACACTATAGTATATTCAAGGTCTTTATCAAAACAACAATAGTATATCATAATATAACAATATGAAGAAAGATAAAGTCAATGCCATTATAAAAGTGTAAATTATATTAAACAAAAGATTATTTTACATAGAGTCATAAAAGCCCTTAGCCACAAGTTGGCTAACCGGGCACCCACTCTTTCATGCAGTGTCAAACTTTTGATGTCACTGCTTATATGCTTGTTTGAGTTCATACAATGACTTCACAAGTTTACACACTTTTCCTTCTTTTCCGGGTACAATAAACCCTTCTGGTTGTTTTATATATGTTTCTTCTTCCAACTCTCCATTCAAAAATGCAGTTTTAACATCCATTTGGTGAATCTCAAGATCATGCAATTCAGAAATAGCTATGAGAACACAAATGAATGTTATTCTAGAAACTGGAGAGTAGGTATCGAAGAAATCATATCCTTCCTATTGTCTAAAACCTTGAACCACTAGTCAAGCTTTATATTTATCTATAGATCCATCTTATTTGTATTTCTTTTTAAGGATCCACTTGGATTCCAAAGGTTTACATCCCGAATGAAAATCAACCAACTCCCATGTATGATTATACATGATGGAATCTATTTCATTTTGTATGACTTCCTTCCAAAAAGGAGCCTCAGGATTTAACTAAGCCTCTTGAAGAGTTATTGGTTCATTATCTAACATGTATATTAGAAAATCAGGACCAAACGACTTTTCAACTCTTGCTCACTTGCTGCATCTTGGTTCATCATTGGTTTGTGGAGTTGCAATTGTATTTTCAGAAGTTCGCTTGTTCGAAATTATTTATTTTCTTTCTTTACAAGGAAATATCTTTTCAAAGAATACAACATTCCTTGACTCCATGATTGTGCCTTCATTTACATCAGGAATTTTTGACTTATGCACTACTATTTTATGCATAACTAATAAATATGCAGTCAAACGTTTTAGGCCCAATTTTTATTTTTTTGGATTAGGTACTTCTACTTTAGCCAAACACCCCCACACTTTGAGGTATTGGTAAGAAGATTTACGATATTTTCACTGTTCATAAGGTGTTTCATCTTTCCCTTTGATTGAAATCTTGTTTAGAATGTGAGTTGCTGAGAGAATCGCTTCACCCCACATATTTTGAGGTAAACCAAAATTTATTAACAACACGTTCATCATTTCCTTTAAGGTTCGATTCTTGCGTTCTGCAACGCCATTAGATTGAGGTGAATATGGGGCTTTCGTTAGATAAATGATGCCCGAAATTTAACAAAATTCTTCAGAAGGAGCCACATATTCTCCACCTCGATCACTTCGAATCATTTTTATCTTTGAAATTCGTTGATTTTCAATCTCAGTCTTATATTTCTTGAAAGGTTCGATTGCTTCATCTTTTCTTTTCAATAAATATACATAACAAAATCTGGTGCAGTCATCAATGAATGTTATAAAGTACTTATTTTCACCTCGTATTTGTACCATTTTTAAATCACATACATCAGTGTGTATTAATTCGAGTGGCGTAGTACTTCTCGTGACAGAATAAAATGGATCTTTAACCATTTTTGATTCAACACAAATCTCACACTTATTTTGTGGATTTCTTTTAAACATATGTATTACATTTAAATTTGCAAGTTTTTGCAACGTGCTGAAGTTAACATATCCTAGACGTTCATGCCATAAATGATAACTTTCAGGAAAGTAAGCAGAACTAATAATTTTATTCTTCGTCTCAGGGCGGATAACATTCAGTACATTCAACTTAAAGAGACCACTATCTTGGTACCCTTTACCAACAAATACACCGAATTTTGTTCACACAAACTTATCAGACTCAAACATCATTCTAAACTCTGTCTTGCTCAAAAGAGAGCCCGAAACTAAATTCTTACGAATGTCTGGCACATGTAGCACATTTTTTAGCGTCATCTCCTTACCCAACATCATCTTCAGCACTACATTGCCAACTCCAACGACATCCGAAGTTGCAGAGTTTCCCATGAACAATTTTCTATCACCAACGGTGGCATAGGTGGAATACATATCTTTATCAGCATAAATGTGTCTCGTAGAGCTGGTATTGATCCACCATTCTCTTGGATCATCCACCATGTTGGTTTCACAAATAACAGCACTAATATAAATATCAGAAATTACTAAAGGTACATACCTTTCTTCAACCATGTTTGCTTGCTTTGTTTTTTGATTTTTATTGTTTTTCCTTGGAAGTCGGCAGTCCCTTGCCATGTGATTCTGTTTGCCATAGTTGTAGCAACTTTCTTAGAATTTCTTTGCTTTTCCCTTTTTCTTTCCATCATGAGGGCGCTTTCTCTTATGACTCGTACTAGATTTTGCCAGATTTGATTTGGCCTCGGTTTCCATCATCTTTTTATGTGACTTGGCCTCGGTATTTCTGTTGTCCTCCTCGATCCGAAGTCTTACAATCAGATCTTGAAGTTTCAACTCCCTACGTTTGTGCATAAGGTAGTTCTTGAAATCTT
Organism: Henckelia pumila; assembly: GCF_033568475.1. Lineage (NCBI taxonomy): Eukaryota > Viridiplantae > Streptophyta > Magnoliopsida > Lamiales > Gesneriaceae > Henckelia > Henckelia pumila. The sequence continues at coordinate 16,268,224 of NC_133122.1, read as the reverse complement.
TCCATATCGGAGGCAACTTCTCAATGATATACGCGACTTGAAATGGTTCGTTGATTTCCATCAATTCGGCCAATAAGTCATGCAAGATAATATGTATCTCTTGCACTTGACTCATCACAGTTTTTGAGTCTATCATTTTGAAGTCCAGAAATTTTCCAACCACAAACTTCTTTATGCCGACATCTTCAGTTTTGTATTTCTTCTCCAAGGAATCCCAAAGTTTCTTGGCAGTCTTGACATATGAGTAAACACTATAGAGAGTGTCATCAAGGCCATTCAGAATATAGTTTCTGCACAGAAAATCGTTGTGGTTTCACGCATCAACAGCGGTCCTCCTTTGGGTATCAGAATCGCCTTCAACGACAGGGGGATCCTCCTTGAGAAATCTGGACAGATTGAGTGTGGTCAGATAGAAGAGCATCTTCTGCTGCCAACGTTTGAAGTCGGCACCAGAAAACTTTGGCGGCTTTTCTCCATGTGCGGGGGCGGAAGCGAGCGGAGTGAATGAAACGGTAGACATATTTAGAATCCGAGAAATACAAAAATTTTGTCTTGCGATTGTTAGAAAGATGTACTCCAAATTCTGAACAATTCATCAACAGCAACAACAACAGAAACGAACAAGTCGAGGTGAGAGAATCTCTCTATCCGCAAGACAAAATTACCCGTTAACAGTGCTCAAAGTTGGCGGCAGTCATCTCTAAAATAAAACGACTTTACAATCGAGATATAGCAGCACAAAAAATATCTCGATCTTCGTCAAACGAAAATATGTGTAAACTTTGACTTTTGTGAGAGAGAGGGGAAAATTTTTCAGAAAAGCAGAAATCTGACGTTATAAAGTTCTCTGATCTTCTGTCCATCCTTTTTTGTGTTATAACTACCGTATATATAGACTTATATACGAAACAACACGTTTGAAGGCCTAAGGATGCAACCCATGACAGAAGAATTCCAAAAAGATACGCAACTTTTCGGAGACAGAAGGCGCACTCGAGCGGTAAGATTTTACCGCTCGGATGCCCAACCTTTCTGTCTCGAAAATAGAAGGGTGCGCTCGAGCGGTATAAATCTACCGCTCGGGCAGCCAATATTTCTCAAGCCTTCTGTCTTGGCAGGTGAGGGCTGCGCCCGAGCGGTAAAATTCTACCGCTCAAGCAGACAATCTTGGCCAACCTTCTGTACATAGGGTGAGGTGCTGCGCGCGGGCATTATGCAGCTCGGGCGCACACAAAAAAATAATAATAAATATCATTATAACAAAATTTGATCCAAAAAGAATAATAGGATCATAAGACCTCACCGCTCTGAGCCGGCCGGCCGGCCGGCCGCGCATGTGTTTGTTGCATCGATTAGCGTCTTGCCCCTTTACAAAACATCCGGTGCCCTAAGGACCCAATCCCATTATCCAAATTTGGGTTATTTATGGAGTTAAACACATTGGAAATATTCCAATGTAGGACAAGCCAAAACAAGTCTTTCCTCCAATTTATTTCACCAAATTCAAACTATTTCAACACAATTCAAATAAGTCTTTCAAGCCCATTTCAACTACAATTCATTTAATAACTTTTCCAACATTTATTACTTCACACATACATATAAACTACGATTGTTATGTTTATATTTTCTATAAATAATAATTAAAAACTTATTTCGGCCCTCTAATCGAAGTTCCAGACTTTATCCAGTGTACGAACAAAATGAATGCTCGTACTGTCGCCATAGTTTTCGAACTGAACACGAATCACGGGAGCCCTGCTCTTGATAGCCTTGTATTACCGTTTGGTAGACTATATTATTAATCTATGTATAACTTTATCTTGTTTGGTAGACTGTATTATTAATCTATGTATAACTTATCTTATTTAATCTCGCGTTTTTCTCGTCATATTATTTATCCATCTATTAATTATTTATTTTACATCAATCAAATCATTAATTATTTATTTTAAATCAATTAAATTATTGAATTTAAATTACTATATTACCCCTTATAAATAATATTATTCATATTTTATTTATTGTTAAAAAAACAAAATGATAATTTATCACGTTTATATAAAATTTAATCAATCAAATCAAATAAACTATAATCTATCAATCAATTCAAATACTATATTAAGTATCCTTTCTTATTTATTTATTTTACATTATATTACTCATCTATGTATTATTTATCTCATCATACCTACCAAACGATGTCATTTAGTGGGATGAGATTATTAATGCATGCCAACTTTGAATGATAAAGTAAAAAAGATGTACTAGTTGGGATAAAATGATATTTTATTCGGTACAATTTTTGTGCTGAGAATAAAAACAGGAACAACGTTTCCCATGGCTAAAATACTCCTCTTGAAATGGTGAGTATACTCTCAAACTTGAAAGTCATGTGTTCGGATTAAGAAGTCAAAAGATTAAAAAAATATCTTTTTTTTAAAATAAGTGTTTTTTGTTTTTTTAAATATGTTTGGATAGATTTGAAGTGTTTTTAAAAGCACCTAATTAAACCAAAATTAGTTATTTTTTAAAATCTCATATTTATAGCTTTTCAATTTATTTTTTATGGAGATGTATTCCGAATTCTGAACTAACAAAAACAACACAACAACAATAATAATGAGTTAGTCGAGGCGAGAGATTCTCTCCATCCGCAAGAAGAAATTGCACGTTATAAATGCTAAATGTTGGCGGCAATCGTCTCTAAGATACAACTACTATTGAACGAGATATAACAGCACAACAAATATCTCGAACTTCAACGAACGAAAATAAGCAGAACTTTCTTTTGAGAGAGTGGATAAAATATGCAGAGAATCAGAAATATGATATTTCTTTGTTATCAAATATCTCCATTATATTTTTTACGTTATAATCAGTCATATATATAGACTGAAGTCCAAAGAATATGTCTTATGGTCTAAGGATGCAACTCATGACAGAAGAATCCCAAAAAGAGACATGTCTTTTCGGAAAGCAGACGGCGCGCTCGAGCGGTAAGTTTTCACCGCTCGAGCGGTAGACGTACTGACAAGCAATCTTCTGGATGCTCGCTCGAGCGATAAATTTGTGCCACTCGTGCGGCCAACTTTCTGGACCGCAGTTGGTGTGTTGCTCGCTCGAGCGGTAAAATTTTTCCGCTTGAGCGGCAGGTTTTTTGCCTTCTAGGTGGTGTGTACACAATAAAATAATAATAAATATTATTTTAACTAAATTTTATCCAAAAAAATAATAGGATCATAATACCCCACCCCACCTCACCGCGTAGAGCCGTCGGGCTGCGCGTGTGTGTTTGTTGCATCGACTAGCGTCTTGTCCCTTTACAAAACATCCGGTGCTCTAAGGACTCAATCTTATAATCCAAAGTTGGATTATTTAAGAAGACAAACACATTGGAAATCTTCCAATGTGGGACAAGCTTTTTCTCTTCAATTCATTCACAATTTTTCCAACATTTTTTTTAAGAGATTGTATTCATTTAGACTTTTAATGACTTTTTTTAATTGATGGACTTTTATGAAGATAATGGACTTTTACTGACTTTTATATAAATCTAATACTCTTGTTTACATTTTTTAAGATCTTGTGAACTTTTGTAAACTTTTTTCATTTATTCTTCTTGATTTTTTATACCTAATATTTTCATATAAATTTTTTATTCACTTTTTAAGTTTATATAAATCATTTTTTATTAATTTTCAAAAATAATGAATCAACCATCGACTTGAAATCATAATTTTTTGCCATGTCAATTCCAAATATATAGTCAATGAGTAATATTTTTTCAATAATATATAATAATATTTTTTTTTATCAATAATCAATACTAGATAAATGATTGTATAAAAAAAATAGTAGATAAATGATCAATCAAAATACCAAAAAATTATGATATTTAATTTAGTAGTCTTTTATTGAAAAAAACTCTAATCATTATTGACTATATGATCAACATCGATCCACATTTGATTGACTATAATATCCTTCCATGCATTAGCATTTGCTCGTTGTTGTTCTTGAATTTCAAATAATTGATTAAAGTTGTCTTCATAAACTTGTTATGGTGAAGATGATGGAGCTTCATTATATACTTCAATTGGAAACTCATCGGAACGACACTCCTTGCGATGAAAATTGTGTAACCCGGCACAAGCCAATACAAGCTGTGTCAGGGCCCTATGTTGAAATGGAGGAGTTGTCTTAGATGTTTCGAACCGCGATTTGCATACGCCAAATATTCTCTCAATAGCGTTCCTCAATGAAACGTGGCAAATATTGAACAACTCTTTTACATCTTCAGGGTGATGACCTTGTCCTATGAATTCTTGAAAATGATAACGTACACTTCGAAAAAGAGTCAAGAATTGACTTCAATTTGGATATCCACCATCCACTAAAAAATATTTACCTATCGAACCATATTTGTATAATTATAAATAACATATATAATATCTTTAAAAATTACAAAAATATAAATACTTTGGTGATATATATTACAAAAAAGTATATCTTGTGGCACTTGAAATCCATTATTTATTGATAAAGCATTTGTCAACACGTGTAAATCATGGACATATCTCTCTCACCCAATGAGTACATATATGAATTCTAAATCGAAGTTACAAGCTGCTTAAACATTTTGAGAAATTATTTCATGACGATTACGTTGACTGTTAGCATGACGCCAAGACATCGCAGGAATATGAGTACCATCAATAACCTCAAAGCAGTACTGCAATAAAATAATAATATCAAATATATTAATACTTGTAACAACAACATACAACAACAACAACAATATTAATAACAACAACGATAATTGAAAAATGTTGTTACTTACTTTGAAGTAAATGTAAAATTTTGTGCTCTCTGTTATTCGTTTTTGGCCTTCTGGCACTGTAGATCCAGGTTTCACAATCATATCTACTGAAATATTGTTTAATGTTTTTAACACCTTGTTGAAATTTTGGGTAATATTGTATTGTGATCGACCAAATATTTTACGAATCATGCAATATCGAGTATTTTGACCAACAATAAGTAAAACCAATCGTTCCATATTTTCAAAGAATATAAGTGTTAAAAAAGAAGAAAAAAAATTTCATAATTTTGGATGGAAGAAAATGAGAAGTGGTGGAGGGAAGAGAACTCCTAGAAACTTAGATGTCTGAAAAATCTATCAAAATCTTTTGTGTGATGGGAAGAAAAATGTAGACTTTTTATGGTACCTAATGCTTCAATATTTGTACATAATGATTTTAATAAGAATCATTGAAAATCTATGTAACTTTTTAATATCACTTAACTTTTATAGAGTTTTAAAAAGTCAATATTGAATATCACTTGACTTTTTAAAACAATAAATTTGAATATCACTATACTTTAATGGAGTATATAAAAGTCTAAATTGAATACTTTTAGACTTTTAAACTCCATAAAAGTCTAGAACGAATAAACTCAACTTAAAAAAAATTATTTCAATATATTTATCCAAATATAAAATTATTACAGCTTTTACTTAAAGTTTACTTTTAAAAACCAACTTAAAAAACGTTTTAAAGTAAAATATTTCTATATCCAAACATGCCTCTAATCTTGTCGCAACAACAAACCTATCATTCTCACATTTAAATTTGAACAATGGCGCGTACTCGTACTCACTTTTTAAAATAAATGTAAAAAAAATGAACAACATACTAGTCATTCTCATAATTTTCATTGACATGTGCTTGTAATAAGTCGTTTACCTTTCATAAATGAATATTTCATAACCATAATATGGAAGACAGAGGAATTCCGACATTCGTAGATGTGTCGAAACTCTTCAGGTAGTATTTGGAAAAGCTTCTAAAAAACACTTATCAACTTTTGCTTAACAAAAATTTCAAAATTAGCTCTCCCAAATACTAGTTAATTAAATCTCAAATCCCAGTCGTGACATACACAATAATGGGTAAAAACAATTGGGGAAGTAGAATTTGTTAGGGGAAAAAGTAATCTGGTCCAAAATAACTCCAATATGTAGTATTGTGGTTAACTTGATTGCTAATACCTTTGCCCATTTAGGATAATTATCAGACATTTTCCAGCCTGCAACAGTGCTGTGAAATTGCTATTTTCACAGGCTATGTATTATCCGTCAAAACCTTAAAAACTAGTCAAACAATGAAGCAAAAAGTAATCACACTCTAGTCACTTACCAACCCTCTAGAACTTCATATATATATATTGACTCGGTTTTCCCTTATTTTATCAAGTTTTTATTGTTAGTCTAATTTATAAAAACTAAACTGAAAGCAAAATAAAATATACGAGCAATTTTAACATAGTTCAATCGAAAGACCTATTACATCTGTGGGATCACGGCTATCCATCAAGAAAATTTACTAAACCTCAAGAATATTACAATCATATATTTTCTCATGATTCCTTTATGATGAACACGTTCAGTAGACTCTACTTAGGGAGCACAACTCATCTTTTGAATATGTCTTCTCGAACTCCCTTCGATGCGCTGATCATTCTCTCCCGATAACTCACATTCCTCTCCTGAGGAATGTATCACCTCAATGTAGATATATGTGCGTCATCATCAATGAAAAAGTCTCTTAAAACTAAATGATAAGGTGGTGCTGTCAAAACTTTGTCCCAACAAATATCACGACATAGAATGAAGAGTATACATTTTCCTCCACAAAAGTCGCACACAACCAACCAGACAAAGCCTACAATTTTATGTCTTATGCACGAAATATATCTCTCTCCCGACAACTCACTTTTTTTCTCCCGAATAATATCTGATGAATACGTTGCATAAAAGCAACAAGAAACAACCAACCAATTAAACAATCTAAAATATTTGATATGAAAGCTAATCGGACTCTCCTTGTCCCTGATGGCCATGACTCGGCAATCTTCAACTAATGAATGAGAACTCCAATATAAACAAAAGTTCAAAATACGATGACTCTCCTTGTCCCTAATGGCCATGACTCGGCAATCTTCATAATGAATGAGAAATCCAATATATAAAGAAGTCCAAAATATCCAATATAAGATAAATTTTTTCAAATATTGTCTCATATCTCTCAAGATAGAATAAATCTATTGAAATTTATATATTTTCATATCTTATGAATATTCATTATATTTTTAACAAATGATGACAAATGTTTTTAAACTCTTCCAAAAATCTTGCAATCAAATCTTTCTAATTTTCTTAAACCAACTATATCACAAAAATAAATTCAACAAAAATATCATCTACCAATATATATTTATATTATTACAAAAATAGAACATTTTCTTAATTTGTTAGATCACAAGCACTGGTATTATTTATACTAGCATCTTTGGCCATCATGCGTGCATATGAAAAATAAATAATTTGTAAAAAATTTCAAAATTATTTAAATAAAAATAATTTTTATATAATTTATGTTTTTTTATTATATTATTGTGCTGATAAATTTATTATTATTATTATTTAAATAATGAATATTAAATCAGATCAAAATAAATTTGATATTTTATAAAATAACGAGTCATATTAAAAAAACCGCAAGTTTAATAACACAGTAAATGTAATATAGTTACACAAAAAACTCACGTGACAGGGTCTCACGACTCAATTTCGTGAGACATATCTCTTATTTGAGTCACTCATGCCAAAATTATTACTTTTTCCTGTAAATAAAAATATTGTTGACCTGTCACACGTATCTAACAAGAGATTTGCTAAAAAAGATATATCTTCGCGTCGAATATTATGCTCCCTCCGTCTCATTCATTTATGCTATATTTCTTTTTTCATCCGTCCGAAATATATAGTATACTTTCACATTTAATATCATATCTCCTATTCTTTTATTAATATAATTAACTAATTGTTCAATTATTCTATTCTATTAAAATAATTATTAAATAAAAATAACATAAAAAATTAATTTATAAAATTTGGTTTCCCATACACTTTCCTAATATATGTGTTGGACTATATTTTATTTTTGAAAACATTAATAAACATTTGGTGTGAAAGATAACAAATTGATTAATTAATCATTTTTGTTTTGTCCAATGCTTGGCTTAAGTTTTTTGCAGGATTGATGTCATGCACCATTGTCTAGTCCAAATATATTGATTTAAAATCTTTAAATTATTTATCCATTATCATGCAATTCATGAACCAAACAGTTTTAAATATAAGTATGACTGTATGATTAATAATAAAAGTTTTTTTTCCATGTATTTAGAGCCCGTTTAGATTATGTAGTGATTTTTTAAAATAATTGTTTTTTTAAGCTATAAATTTTGGCTTCTGAAAAAGTCTTTTTTTAATTTAAAAAAATATTTTTTAAAGCACTTATTTGATCGTACAAACACCCTTATTTCTTTTTTGGCCATACTTTTCATACCAAACGGTGCCTTAATACACTCGCCGTGATTATCTGCGTTTTGGAGCATCTTCCGCTCAAGGCATGAAATTCATCTCGGCCGCCGCCGTTCCCGTTAAGGCACGCCCGGAACATCCGTAGAGCCACCCTATCGAGGTATCAGCTTTGTTCGTGAATCTAATTTCACCCTCGCTCTTGTTTACTGATAAACCAATTTCTGCGATTTAATCATCAATTTCGAGTTTCTTGTTGAGTTACTTGCAGTATCCTGTTTACTGTTCTTCTCATGCGAAGAGGGATTCCCGGAATGAATTTACATTGCTTCGAACGGAAATTCTTTCACTCTCGTCCTCATTTGACTCCAATTCAGCTCCCTTCCCCGATGTGATTCCCTGTTTATTTAATTTTCATATGTTCTTTATTAAAAAAAAAATGTTTTTTTGGTAATGTTGAATTTGCTTGCTTTGATGATTAGGGAGACTCATTTGTGGTATGTGAAACCTTGTGAAGTGAGGAGTGAATCATTGTTAAGTCGGTATTGGGATATTCTATCTCCGTGTGAGAAGGAGACCGTGTTGCAAATGAGAGGAGATGAGCTGAGGAAGAGTGCACTGTTATCCCGCGCCTTGGTTCGGACTACTATAGCCAGATGTATGTTTTAATTTTTCATCCAAGTCTTGTTTTAGTTTCAATGTTTGAGTATTTTGTGCGTTGTATATATATCCGAAATGTAGTATTGCGATGGAAGAGTTTTGCTCTCTCCCTCTCCCCTAATCCTGTGTCCGGCCCTCACTCCGTGTAGAGAAGACCTTATTTTTTTATGGAAGAATCTATTTCTTCTTTATTGATACAACTTTTGGCTTTCCCAATTTGATTGGTTTTCTTGTAGATCAGATGAATTCACAAGTCAGTCCCCAATCATTGAAATTCCGAAAAAACTCTTATGGAAAGCCCGAGGTTAGACTGTTTATTTTATATGATATGATTTTTATAATCTTTACTTTTTCTAGTACCATCACGCTGTAAAGCTTTCCTTCCAACTCCTTGGGGCTGTATATTGGCAGGTAGAATGGGGTTTTAGCGATGAATGTCAGCCACCGCCGGTGCATTTCAATATCTCGCACACTTCGTCTTTGGTAGCTTGTGGAGTGACCGTCAATTCACAAGTAGGTCACTATATCATTCTTGTTGTCGAGATCCATGCACTTAAATTTATTTTTCATCACTGCTGCTAAGTCAGCTGAAACACTTTCATGGTTTGATTTTCAAGTGTAGATTGGTATTGATGTGGAAGAGAAGCACCGGAGTATCAAACATAGTATTTTGTCTTTTGCTAAGCGATATTTCTCGGAACATGAAGTTCAATTTTTAGCAGCTATTACTGACCCGGAAGTCCAGCACCAGGAGTTTATCAAACTGTGGACACTCAAGGTCTTACTGACCATTAGATTGAGCCTCATGTCATCTAACTAAGTATATGTTCCTAGTCCTTACGAAATCAAACCAGAAAATTTATGTGAAATGCCCATTCTCTCCAGTTGGTGATATTTCACTGAAACTTATTGATTTCAGGAGGCATATGTCAAAGCATTAGGGAGGGGTTTTTCTGGTGCACCTTTCAAAACATTCACCATTCGCTTTAATGGTGTAACTGGTGAAACGGTTCACAGACTGAAGGATTTAAAATCTGAGGTATATCAGGAAATTTCTCGCTGGTTCCCAAAAAACTATTTCTTTTGTGTAATCTTCTTAGTGTTGAAGGTCGATGGATCTTATTGTTTGACCGACTATCTCTCATCTCTGTCTAGTGGATAAAATCTCTTGGCGAGAATAACACACGATTTATTAGCATGACGTTTTTTACAGGCAAGAACCATCATCTTTCTGCCACTGTTTTTTTTCATGTTGAAATTTTCCAAATTCCAGCTTAGCATTACTCATTACACACCAAGAATGGTTCAAATCTTAACTAGTTCTATGGTTTGCAACTTTGCATTTAAGATATTTCCAGATCATGTAATATCATCAATTTGTACGTAATTATAATTATAAAATTCATAGAACTTATGCATGAGTGAATAGATTGATAATACGTGATAGTTGCTTGAGATTCAGGAATGTTGGGTGTTCATTTTGATTTGTGTCCTACATTTTAGATATTGTTTGCCAACGCATATTCGATCGTAGGTAACCTTTCATTATTCTTTTGGTTTTAAGGGAAACATAAGATGGTTTCACTGCTGCAAATATTTATCATATTGATTCTTCCAGTGAGATACTTCATGAATCATGCTTGGTGCTTTATCTATTTATTTACTGTTAAGTTCACAACATCACAATCCTTCTCAGGCTTCTGAAATAGCCGTGGATTCTTTTGATGACCCCTCCAACCATACAAGCAATTGGCAATTTTTGCTCTTGGAGTTGGCTGGTTCTCATTATGCAGCGATCTGCACCGAGAAGCATTGCGCAACTGAAGGTACGGCTCAAATGTGACAGATTATTAAAAAAAAGCTCAAGAGAGATAATTGATGCAAGTAAATTTTTTGTAGGAAAAAGAGACACTCCTGTAAAGTTGACAGTGTGGAAGACAATTCCATTTTTAGAAGATGAACAGGTTTCTGGAACAGACACTGTTAAAACCATCCATGGCTTGGAGTAGGTGGTCGATATAGCTGCCTGATTTGCATATTGTCATTCTTGGAGCTCTCAATAATGTAATTTATTTTGTACAAAATCGGGTATTTACGACCTTCCGACAAGAGCTGTAAAAGTTATTTTACTCTAGGTTGAAGAAACAAGCTAAGATCAGATACAGTCGGGATTTGCTCAAGTTTTGATTATCATCCGGAGTTATATATACGGCGATTTGCTCTATACGATTCTTAAAACTCGGTCTCCCGTCTCAATCATTTGTCCCGAAAAAATGGAACTCACGAAAGATAACACAATCGGTAGTCCTGTTGTATTAGAGACAATTCAAGACAAGTGTAGCTTAGTACTACAAGTGAAAAATAAATTGCAACGAATCAATATTTCTTCTCGAAAAAGAATTTTTTTTGTATGATACTTCATGTATCTTAATGATGGCTTAGTGCTAAATACATCGCCCGAGCTTTGCAGGAAATATTCACGAAATTCATTTGTGTTGGTAACAAGAGTTATCCAACATGTAATATTCGTACAGTTACACACATAATTATGCGTTATTTTTGACAATTATTCTATATGCACTAGTGATAAGTTCTTTCGCTTGGATGTTCTTGTAACTTCAAAGTAACGTTTAACTAATTGTGTAATTGAATATACATGTAACATTTTTCCGGTATTAATGGCACACAATGTAGAATTGGTTTGTTAGGCCAATCAATGTATTGTTAGTTAGGCCAACAGATTTATCGGGTAGTTGAAAACCAAAGAGCTAGAAAGTAGTTAAGATCCTCCTTAAAGGAAGCCTTTTCTTGGATGTATTGACATTTGTCACTTTTAAACATCCCATCCAAACAATATTTGTTGTTGTCTCTTACAAAATCACATTAACAAAGCAAAACTCAGAATTTAAAAGGAGAACTTTTTAAGATTAATTCACAGGTTTTTTGTCCAATTATCGACAAATCATGGCAAACTCGGAGGGATTTCCAGCTGCTGATGTACAGAGAGAGCTGAATCCAGGACTGGATAAGGATTTTCAAGTTGATCCAGTTTCATCAGACGTTGCTGCCTCTATAGAAATCAAGGTACATGCGAGTAATTTTTAAGAAAAATGTTTTGTTTTTTTGTTTTTAAATTTTGTTTTTGATCTCATGACTTCTCCAACCAAACGACCTCTAAGTGAACATAGTCTTTTTACATCTATCAAAACATTGATGAAGACATGACTTTAATGTATCTAATCATTTGTGCTTGGAGCAAATCAATCTATTTAGGCCGGAGAGACGATGCATATATTTTTGAAAAAATCATGCAAAAATATTTAGTTCTTTTTATTGGAGAGGGACAATTGCTCTTGTTACCATCAATCATCATCTTCATGACATGTTATTTTTCTTGAATTTGCATATGAAATTATGTGCTATATTTGTATGTAGGAACAAATTGAAGCGGCGAAAAGGGTGAGAGATCAAGAAAATAAGGATGCAATGCAAAGCTTTAAGACTGCGATAATCGTTTCGGGTATTGTTGTGGTTGTGGCTGGTGCTGTGTTTGCCATAGCCAAGAAATTCAGAGAGAAATGATATCCATCTTTGAAAAGTTTTAGATATAATTTTTATGCGACTTTGAGTTTTGTTTTTATCAGATTTTGTTTTTATTTTTTGTATTTTGATATGTACTTTCAAAGAACGAAGGATTGGTGTTATTGATATTTGTGTTAGTGTTATTTTATAATGGACCTCACAATCAAATTTAGACTCTTAAACAGTTGGTTGAGAAGTGATTATATATGTTGATGATTTTTCGTTTTAATTTTAATGTATTCTATTTTCATTGATGTTTTGGGCCTTTTGGCTATTGTATAATTAGTATCTTTTTATTCAATTTTTTTATTGGAAAAAAAAACACACTTCAATTTCAAGTTGGAGTGTACTTAAACTCGAATTTAATGATGTAATTCTTGACAATCCATCTGATTTTAGCTTTGACAATGATATATATTTGTTTAATTTTATGATATTATAATTAGTAATATATATAATCCATTAAATGTGTCGATGTATATATAGAACAACCGTTACGTACCTACGCTTTTAAATTTTGAAATATGCGGTGGAGAAGAAGAGAGGCTGTGACGGTGTAAACATAGAATAACCGTTACGCAAAAAAATAACACACTTAAACATATAATTAAAAAAAACGATGTATATATATATATATATATATGTGTGTGTGTGTGTGTCGATATATATATATGAAGTATGTTGTGTTTAAACTACGAGTTCGCAATCGAGTATTTATAGTTAAATTTTTGCGACGGTTTTTGTAAAACCGTCGTAACATAAAGTATCTTTTTAATGTGTACAATTCTTGAGACGCGTATCAGATGTGTGGATGCAGACATCCATAACTTGCGACGGTTAAATTTAAAAGCGTCGCAAATGCGCGATTTATATAAAACTGTTGCAAAAAATTTGCCCCGATTTACAATTGCTGACGGTTTATAAAAACCGTAGCAAATATGTTGCCACGGTTTTATTAAATCGTAGCAAAATACTTGCTACGATTTTGTACAAATGCGACGGTTTTTGTAAATCGTGGCAAAAATTTTGCTACGGTTTTTAAAATACGAAGGTTTTTATTAATCATCGCAAAGTACGACGCTTTCTTTAAAAGCGTCGCATTTTTTTGCAATATTTTAATGAAACCGTCGCAAAGTGCGAGTTTTTTTTTTTTTTTTTTTTGTGTAGTGATCCAATAAGATACTTGGATTCACTTCAAATTTGATCAAATAAAGCTCGAATTAAATTTAAAATTAATTGTTTGTGAGCTATATTTTATGTAATATGCCACAAATGTAAGATATCTCATTATCTCAAATAATCATATAATATTCTATTTGCATATAATTTCCCTTCTTTATTTCTTTTTACACGTAAAATATAATGGTTCACAATTTTGGTATGATAATCACATAAATACCGTCTATCAATTAGGGCTGGGTATGGAAAGGTACGGTATACCGTACCGAACTACGATACCGTATACCGTACCATACCATATCGGTATGAAGAATTTCATATCGGTACCATACTTATACCGAATTTTTGGTATGAAGAATTTTTATATCGGATACCGTATCGGAAATAAAAAAAATTCGGCATACCGAAAACAATTTTGGTATATCGTAAAATTTTTTTTTAAAAAAATAATTCGGTATATTCAGTATACCGATACCGTACCGAAATTTTTGGTATACCGATTTTTCGGTATATTCGGTAAATTTTTCGGTACGATATGACGATATGTTCGGTATTTCGGTATTTTTTCCATATAGTATCATTACAAAAACGATAATATGGTTGGAATATATAACACGTGTTCGTTGTGTAGCGTCGTTAGTAGGAAAGTGGAAATACACTTTTATTTTTATATATGTATACATATTTGAGTAAAAAAAACATTTATAAACATCAACACAAATCATGAGTTACAAAATGACTCAAAAACAAAGGACAAGACTCCTATGTTTAAGGAGACTTATTTTGTAAAACTCATGAGAGCCTAGTTCACATGCAATGTTATTGGTCGAACATCCTGTGGTGCATTCAGAATTTCCATCTAAAAAAGGGGTGAATTCAAACGAAAGTCATACCAACTTACCAAAATAATTATTATTTTAAGAAATTTTAGGATTTAGGTTAATTAAAAAAATTAGAAATATACATTTAGTTTGATACAATCAAGTCGAACCAAATTCAGTTTATAATTACAAAGTGCAGTAAAATAAGTATATAAAACGTATATGAATACGTATTTGTTTTTTTAAAAAATAATAATAATAATTACAATCTCTAGTTAATTTTTTAAAAAAATATAATTTAATAAAATTAAAATTTTTAAAAAATGTCGAAAGTATATAAGCGTGTCCAAAGATTCCTCCGACAAGAAAAATCGTGTAAAAATTTTCAGTGATGGGTCGGACATTTTTGCCCTTTTGGGCTCGTGTCCACGAGAGTTGGATGAGAATTGTCCAGATTACCCACAGCGAGGGCAAACAGCTTTTACATTTTGTGCATGGTCACCGGGGACAAATATGTCATATCGCCACATTTGGGGAAGAAATATATATATATATATATATATATATATATATGGAATCGAAAAGGGCAAAAATCCCAAATCTTCGAAACCTCGATCGAGCAGCCATTCATTCATTCTAAGTTTAGGGTTTCTGTTTACCTAAGAAAGGCGGGCTGTGATTTGTGCATCCAGAGAGAGAGAGAGAGAGAGAGAGAGGGATTGAGAGACATATTCATCCGGCGCCGGTAATTTTATGATTTCTCCTGGTGTACACATATTTGCGTTGAACTTCGTATTCTATTACCTATTTCGCATTCCTGTTTACTGTTAACATTTTAGTTTCTGTGGATTTTATCTATTTGATGTAGTATAAGTTGCGTAATTGAACTGGATGCTAATCATGCCCTACACGAAGTTGGGTTTACTTGAAACTGTCTTTTGTATATTGGGTTTATATGGTCTGAAATGAATTTTAGGGGACCTGGTTGCGAATGTTATGTAGTTAATGTGTGTATTTATGTTTTTCATGACGGTACTTTGTTGACTTAGAAAAAACCTTCAGAGTTCAAATAAATTTTAGGTCTTTGTCTAGAAATCTCAAGTGTAGTAGTGGTGTGTGGTTAGTATTGTAATTCAATTGTGGGAGTAGTTGTGTGGCTTGATATAGTCTGTGCTGCAACAGCTGGGCCAGAAGGAGAACAACCCCATGTATAAGGATGCCTTCAACGTGGAGAGGATTGTATTTTTTATTTAAATTTTATCTTGAAATTTTTAAACGGACATGGTTTGTCAATCCATGTTAAGTGGCTCATACTCCCGAGCATCGAGATCATACATGGATAAAATTGTCTCTGTACTTCTCCTCAAATTTCGAGGGTATCATTTACTGCAATTTTTCTCCCTAAATGTTGTTGCTTTGGTTGGAAAGAGAAGGGATGAGTTATCATATGTTTGAGTGAGGACTCGGTGAGCCTCCTTTAAGTCTCATCATTTGCCGTCATGTCAATGTTGTAGTTGATACTTTCCTGTTGATATTGCCATCCAATAGATCATGTAATAGTGGGGGTTCAGTGGAAGGATTTCCGAGATTAAAATAATCAAAAGAACTGGGTGTCAAAGTCAAGATAAGCATATGAACTTAATTTCAAGAAAATTAAGACATGATCAAAAGGGGTTTATGTTAGCTTTTGTAGGTTTTGATGTATTTGGATTTTCTTTGCATGATGGTGGCTTCTATGCTAACTTAATTACCAGTATTCATAACGAGTTCGGGTCCACTGATTGTGGATTTATGGTCTGTGCAGTGAAATTAACTTTACAAAAAAGAAAAAAGGTGGCCAGCTAATCTTATTTTGGGCGATAGTTTTGTTAAATGTGTTTGAGGTTGCCTCATCAGTCATTCACAGTTCCTGTGCATTAACTGGCTGCAGGAAAGTTACAGACTGGAAATGTATCCAGGAAGTGGAACTAATCTTTTTAAAGAACGGATCGTCCTAATAACAAACCCATCGTTTTGTTTAGTGGGGATGTTATCTTTTTTGTATCGTTCTTTGTTGTGTGCCCGATTGCATAAATAATTATCTATCATGATATTTTCATTTCCTCGTTTTCTGTTCTCATTTCTTATGCTTGCTCCTCCTTCCTCTTTTGGTTGCTAATGCATTGGTCCTACAAAGTTATGCAGTCTAAACTTAGCCTTTTCAATAATTCCTCGCATCCGGCATTGTCTTTAATTCAAGGAATTCACCACTTCATTGATTTGCACCTGTTGAACATCTTGATCCACTTTATGACAATTCGGATTTCTATCGTTTCTGTTTCTTTGTATGCTATGTTTGTCAACCCTTGTATTAAGTTGTTCGAATAGAAGCTCCTTGGAGCTACACCTCATGTAACCTATTCGATCAAGATCATTACTTTGGAACTCCTTATGGCCATTCTTTTTATTTCAGCCTATACACATATTTCTTCTTTCTTTTGCAAATGCTTCCCGATTTTGCATTTTCCCAGAACTGCAATAGAAGCTCATTTTGTTAGAGGTCTAAGATGCCAAGGACAAGAGCCACTTCTGGAGCTACTAGATCTACCGAACATGAGAAGCTGGTTGAGACTGAAGAGCAGGTTGAACTCGGTGCTGACAATGACATGGAGGATACATTGGAAGAAGAGGTTGAGTATGAGGAAGTAGAGGAGGAAGTGGAGGAGGAAGAAGTGGAAGAAGAGGAAGAAGTGGAAGAGGAGGTAGAGGAAGAGGATGACGACGACGATGGAATGGAAAATGATGAAGGGGACGATGACATGGAGAAAGAGCATGCTGACCTTCTTGCACTTCCTCCACATGGTTCAGAGGTGTATATTGGTGGAATTTCTCAAGATACTTCTGAAAATGACCTGAAGCGCTTTTGTGAATCTGTCGGAGAAGTTACAGAGGTAAAATACTTTAATTTGTCGCGTGATGTGGTTAATTTGACCGACATTTTGCTTGCCTTGTCTGTACTATTGACAGGTGAGGATAATGAAGGGAAAGGACTCAAATGAAAACAAGGGATATGCTTTTGTAACTTTCAGGACCAAGGAATTAGCTTCCAAGGCTATCAAGGAGCTTAATAGTACTGAATTGAAGGTTAGATGAGTGCTACCTTCCTTTTCACTCACAAATTCACACCCAATCACACTCATACTTACACTTGTTTTTTTAATGTTTTTTTAAAATATTTGTTAAACATCTTAGCTGATTCTCTTTCTTGTGGGTTTCTTGTGGTTGGTCGGTCAAATACAATCTGTATTATTGTATTATTTATCTCTGTCGTGGAAACTTACAGGGAAAAAGATTGAAATGCTCTTCATCTCAAGCAAAACATAAGCTGTTCATTGGTAATGTGCCCAGAAACTGGGGAGAGGAAGATATGAAGAAGGTTGTGAAAAAAGTAGGGCCTGGGATTATCTCCATTGAACTTTTAAAGGTGAGGGTTTATTCCTTCGATACAGCTTTCTTTCTTTCTTTCTTTTAAAATCACACTGCTAAATTTCTGTTCCTGTGTGACAGATAGTCCTTTATTTACTTGAATGCAAAATGTTCAGGTAATACATGTATCTTCTTTCTGTAGGATCCACAAAATTCAGGTCGGAATCGTGGATTTGCATTCGTTGAGTATTATAATCATGCTTGTGCTGATTATTCTAGACAGAGGATGTCAAATTCTGATTTTAAGCTTGATGACAATGCTCCAACTGTGAGCTGGGCTGATCCCAAAAGTGCAGAAATGTCGTCTTCCCAGGTCTTTGTTTTAGGCTTATTCTTCATAGTTCTGTGGTTAAATTGTGTTGAATGTATGATCATTGGGAACGAGTTCAAAATGCAAAGTATGCACAAGTGCTTGATTAACTGGGGAAATCGTAATCATCAATGCAAGGACTTCATTTATCCAGTTTTGCTTCCTTTGATCCTTTCCCATGGGAGCTAATTGCATTAAGGAGAATGGAGCCTTTACTAATGAGGTTGTGAAATTAGTAGTTGAAGGATGTACTGTCCTAGAGAATGTATTAGTATGTCACAGTTGCACAACCTTTTCATGATTACACCTAACGTATTTGGTAGATCTTGCTGTCATTTCAGCTCTTCATGACTTGTTGACACCTTTGTTTCTTGTCGCCAGTGGCAGGATTTTCTTCTTAGGGGGCCTAAATAATTTCATGTTAAAAAAAGGCACTCTAAACAGGTTCCTATCAAAGTACACAAAAGGAAGCACAGGAATTTAACTATATTAGTCCCACCAAATAACCACCACAATAATAAATACTGGCAAAGTGAAAGAACTCGCTGACTTAAAGGCAGTTCAAAATTTCTGTCTTTTCGTAATGAAGACTAATCAATCAAATCCTAAAACGAACAAATATTCTGTTCATGCTGGAATCGGGCAAAGACTCTTGAACCTGAAAGAACGTGTAGATTTCCATATTAGGTCATAGTAATTACTTGGAATGTACAAAGGAACGTGAAGAATACAAGATAGCCAAGAATAAATATGTATTAGATATTAACAGCCGTGTAGACCCCATATAGGTCTGCCCCTGCTTATTTCAAGTTATTGTGCGAGTAATAGTTACGTACTGGCCCTTTGTTGTACAGGTAAAAGCAGTATATGTGAAGAACTTGCCCAAAAATGTTACACAAGATCAGCTTAAGGAGTTGTTTGAACATCATGGAAAAATTTCGAAAATAGTTCTTCCTCCTGCAAAGCCAGGACAAGAGAAAAGTAGATATGGTTTTGTTCATTTCGTGGAAAGATCAAGTGCCATGAAAGCTCTGAAGAACACGGAGAAATATGATATCGATGGTAAAACCTCATCCTTAGTATTTTCCAGTATTTGGTTCTGAACTATTAGGTTCTTAACAGTGATGCTACTGCTTGTTCGTATTCTTTCTTTGGTTTTGTTTTATTAGGTCAAGTTGTAGAATGCTCCCTGGCAAAGCCACAGGCGGAGCAGAAAAATGCTATGGTATCAAATTCACATAAGGCAGCTATACTCCCAACCTATCCACCTCATGTTGGATATGGTTTGATTGGATCCCCTTACGGCGCTGTAGGTGCTGGATATGCTGGTGCAAATTTTGCTCAAGTAAGATGTACTATATTTTCTTCTCCCTTTTTCGTGGGCTGATTTTTTTGTTTTTTGTTTACTTATATTTGTGTTTTAACACTTGCTTTCTGGAAATAGCAGCCACATTTCACAATGTGCGATCATTCATCTCAATATCATCTTAAAGTTATATTTTGATACCAAACCAATCCATTCTGATATTAGTAGTATCCAATTATCCATCATATCATCATGTTAAACTGGCTGTGAATTCTGCTTTTGCAGCCCTTGATCTATGGAAGGGGAGCTGCCCCGGGCATGTCTATGATGCCTATGCTTTTACCCGACGGAAGGATTGGATATGTTCTGTAAGTCAAGTATTTTTAGAGTTGCAATGCAATGGCGCCATGATGAAATTTTTTTGCGTCCTAATATATGATTTGCGATGTGAGAGACAATCGGAATTTTTTTGGGTTTGTCAAATGTATATGCTCTCGAATAATTTATAGTTGCAAAAGATACTGGAGATGAACAAATAGTTTATCTCGCACAAAAATTACATCATAATCTGTCATATTAGTTATTACTCTTTACTGTTGTAATCACTTCTTTATTTTACGCACTTGCCATAATAAATGTCCTGTGATGATAAGCAAGAAGTCCAGACATAGCCATTACAATAAATAAATTAAAACATAGGAACCATTCAATAAAAATTAAAAGAAAATGAATAGATTATTTATTGGACAAGTATTCACCCAGCATATCATCAGTAGATTGCAGACATATGCCGTTTTAATTAAACGTATGTTTTAGTTTTGTTGTGCTGTTCTTTCATGAAACTATGCTGCTCTGTGTAGGCAACAACCTGGAGTACAGCCACTCACCCCACAGCCACAGCAAAGAGGTGGTGGTGGCAGAAGCGGTGGTGCAGGTGGAAGTTCGAGTGGCGGTCGACGTGGTGGTGACAGTGGCCGTGGGCGCAGTCGGTATAATCCATATTAATTCTGCATTTATTTTGAGCAATCTGCATCAAGGTTGAAGCTTTTTATAAATCATTGTGAGATTTTATGTTGGTAGCTTGTTCTATTATAATTTGTAACATCAGATGAAGCAAGTTTTAGATATTATCAACTGTGGATCGCTACTAATCTTTCTTTCTTTATTTTTTTTATTACCTAATTAAGATATTAGTTTTTGCATGTTCCCGTTAATTGGGCATTCCGTAGAACGTAAGCTACTCACGACAAATTTAATGGGTGAAAATGTCATATTTAATCAAATGAATATTTAAATTTTTATATTGGTTCATTTATTTTTCACATCTAGGTATGTTAATAATCACCAATCACGAAAAAAGGGAAAATGGACTTTTCACCACAAGCCCAAATCCTGAATGAATCCCGTGATGTTTAGTGGTTTCTTTCTGGTGTTAATAATTTTTTAATTGTTGTGAAAAAGTAAAAATTTACGGTAAAAAGTAAATACTTCAAAATTCAAAATATATCAAACTCTACATTTTATAATATTTTTCTCTCAACTCAATTGTATTTTTCATCACAAATGAAGACTTATTTATAAATTCACATTTGAGATTAGTCCAAAAATAAATACATCATCATCTACATCATCACAAACTAATTTTTCATATTTTACAACTCAATATTCAACATAATATTAATAATAATAATATTTTTCAACACTCCCCCTTGTGATGATGATTGTGATATGATGACTGTCTTCATTACGTGTTTTATACTGCTTCGTTAAAAACCTTACTAGGAAAAACCCAGTGGATAAAAACCATAGTAAGGAAAAAAGAGTGCAGCCACGTAAACTCCCCCTCATGTTAACATGAGTGATTCTTCACATATTTCGCAGATTGCGCATCTCAATGTTGTATATATGCTTTCTGAATATCGTCGTGGGAAGTGCCTTTGTGAAGAGATCTGATGAGTTTTCACTTGATTGAATATAACAGATATCAATATCTTTATTCTTTTCAAGCTCTTGAGTGTAGGCAAAGAACTTTGGGGGTATATGTTTTGTTCTGTCACTTTTGATGTATCCTTCTTTCATTTGAGCAATACATGCAACATTGTCTTCATACAACGTCACAGGCTTCTTGTCTACTGATAATCCACAAGAAGTTTGGATATGTTGTGTAATTGATTTTAGCCAAACACATTCACGGCTTGCTTCATGTAGCGCAATAATCTCAGCGTGATTTGATGAAGTTGTTACGAGTGTTTGTTTCTGTGAACGCCAAGAAATTGCGGTGCCTCCACGAGTAAATACATATCCGGTTTGGGAACGTGCCTTATGTGGATCAGATAAATATCCATCATCGGCATAACCAATGATACTTTGATTGGTGTCTTACAAAAGTCCCAAATCTGTCGTTCCTCGTAGATAACGAAATATATGTTTAATTCCGTTCCAGTGCCTCTTTGTTGGATATGAACTAAATCTTGCCAATAAATTTACAGCAAAAGATATATCTGGTCTAGTGCAATTTGCAAGATACATAAGGGCACCAATGACACTTAGATATGGTACTTCTGGACCAAGAATAACTTCATCATCTTCACATGGACGGAATGGATCCTTTTCTATGTTTAATGATCTTACAACCATTGGAGTACTTAATGGATTTGATTTATCCATATTAAAACGTTTAAGTATCTTTTCTGTATAATTTGTCTGGTGAACAAAAATTTCACATTCTTTTTGTTCTATTTGCAAACCCAGACAGTACTTGGTTTTTTCAAGATCCTTCATTTCGAATTCTTCCTTCAAGTACTTCATAACCTCTTGAATTTTTTTATTCGTTCCAATGATGTTTAAATCATCAACATATACAACAATAATTACACATCCGGATGTTGTTTTCTTGATGAAAACACAAGGGCATATTGGATCATTTACATATCCCTTTTTCATCAAGTGTTCACTTAGCCGATTATATCACATTCGGCCGGATTGCTTCAACCCATATAATGATCTTTGCAATTTTACAGAATAAAATTCTTTGGGTTTTGAACTTTGTGCCTCAGACATCTTAAATCCTTCAGGGATCTTCATGTATATATCACTATCAAGTGATCCGTATAAGTAAGCCGTAACAACATCCATCAAACACATTTCCAAATTTTCAGACACTGCCAAACTAATCAAATATCGAAACATAATTGCATCCATAACAGGAGAATACGTTTCTTCATAATCAATTCCAGGCCTTTGAGAAAAACCTTGTGCAACAAGTCTAGCTTTATATCTTACTATTTCATTTTTCTCATTTTGCTTTCGAATAAAAACCCATTTGTATCCAACAGGTTTTACACCTTCAGGTGTGGGGACTACAGGTCCAAAAACATTACGTTTATTTAGCGAATCCAATTCAACTTGGATGGCATCTTTCCATTTTGCCCAATCATGACGAGTTTTACATTCACCAAAGGTTTTTGGTTCATGATCCTCGTTTTCATTTATGATGTCACATGCCACATTATAAGAAACTATCTCATCAATATCTTCTATATCTTTTCGGTTCCATATTTTTCCAGTATTAATATAATTGATAGAGATTTCACGATTCTCGTCAGTTTGTGGTTCTGACAGAACATTTTTATCATCAGGTATTTCTTCTGGAACACCATTTTCTATTTTATGATCATCGTGTTTCTCTATGCCTTTTCTTTTCCGAGGATTTTTATCCTTGGAACCGACTGGCCTTCCACGCTTCAAGCGTTTTATGACATCATGAGTGTCTTCAATTTGTTTCTTTGGAATTTCGATTCGAGCAGGGGCATTTACAGCATGTATATATGATTTTGTTACCCCTTTTGTGTCTACAAATGCATCTGGCATTTGATTTGCAATTCTTTGCAAGTGCACAATTTGTTGTACATCTTTCTTACATTGTTTGGTCCTTGGATCCAAATGTAACAATGATGGTACATACCATGTGATTTCTTTTTCGATGTGTTTCTTTTCTCCCCCTAACATTGGGAAGATTTCTTCATTAAAATGACAATCAGCAAAACGTGCTGTAAACACATCGCCTGTCTGAGGCTCAAGATATCGAATGATTGATGGGCTATCATAACCGATATAAATGCCGATTTTTCTTTGAGGACCCATTTTTGATCGTTGAGGTGGTGCAATAGGCACATACACCATACATCCAAAAATTCTCAGATGAGAAATATTTGGTTCTTTACCAAATGCAAGCTGCAATGGGGAGAATTTATGATATGCACTTGGTCTGATGCGAATTAATGCCGCATCATGTAAAATTGCATGTCTCCATATAGAAATAGGGAGTTTTGTTCTCATAATCATTGGTCTAGCAATCAGTTGTAGACGTTTAATCAATGATTCAGCTAATCCATTTTGTGTATGAACATGAGCAACAGTATGTTCAACAGTAATTCCCATTGACATACAATAGTCATTGAAAGTTTGGGAAGTAAATTCTTCAGCATTATCAAGTCTTATTTTCTTGATTGTATAATCGAGAAATTGATTCCGCAATTTTATTATTTGAGCCATTAATCTTGCAAATGCCACATTCCGAGTTGACAATAAGCATACATGTGACCATCTGCTAGAAGCATCGATCAATACCATAAAATATCGAAATGGTCCATATGGTGGATGAATTGGCCCACAAATATCACCCTGAATGCGTTCAAGAAATATGGGTGATTCTGTTTGGATTTTAGCTAGCGATGATCTTATAATAAGTTTTTCAAGAGAACATGCTTAACATTGAAACTTATTATTCTGAAAGATCTACTGGTCTTTCAACGGATGATCATGCGTATTTTCAATAATTCTTCGCATCATTATTGAACCAGGATGTCTCAATCGATCATGCCAATTGGTTAATATTGAGGAACTATTAACCACCATATTTGATTCGATTGACCTTATATGTGTATAATGCAATCCAGTAGAGAGTATTGATAATTTTTCAACCACATATTTCTTTCCTGATTTATATGTGGCAAGACACATATATTTTTGATTTCCATCAGTTATCGTCTCAGTATCATACCCATGAGAATATATGTCATTAAAACTCAACAAATTTCTTTTTGATCCTGGTGAATATAAAGCATCATTTATAAAAAAATTTGTACCATTAGGTAACAAAAAATGTGCTTTTCCACAACCTTCAATCATGTCTACAGGACCTGATATTGTATTCACCATTGTATTTGTTGATTTTAATTCCAAGAAATATCTTTTATCTCGGAGAATGGTGTGCGTTGTACCACTATCGGGTATGCAAACTTCCATGGGTTTATTTTTGCTCATAGCATTTTTCATACTTCAAAAATGCAATAAATAAAATCAAGGATAATATATATATGAAAAATATAACATGTTTCATAAGAATGCATGAAAAATATAGCATGTTACATTTCAGTCCCACCAATATATTAATCAATGTTCTCGAAATCATTTGAAAAAATCGGCAGCATTGAAATAAGTTGAACCACTTAAATGGTTACTGTTTTCAACAAAATTGGTCTCTTTTTCTTTTTCCTTTATCGATACTTTAAAGAGCTTACATAAGTGCTCAGGGGTACATGACCAATGTCTTGGAGTGCCACATTTATAACAAACACTCTCATATCTTTTTGAGTGATTTTTATTTTCACTCATATTTTCATGCTGCCTTTTTGGGTGGTTCGTGACGTTCTTTTGAGATTAGTTATTAAAGTAACTATCTCGATTATTTTCATATTCACGGCCATAACCACGACCACGATCATTTCTACGTCCACGTTCATCACCACATCCTCGACCTCGACCTCGACCTCAACCAAAATCTAGTTTATGCCTTTGATTTTGGTTTTCATTTTTACTTACGACATTTGCTTCTGGAAATGCCGTAGATACATTGAGTCGGGATTGATGATTTCTCATTAACATTTCTTTGCTCTTTTCTAGTGATATCGAGAGCAACGAATTTAAACTTTGCCAAATTTGACATGGTGGTACTAGAAAAATAACAATGCATTTTATAAGTTAATTTTCATTAATATGACAATACAAAATAATGGATAAACGATGAGTACAAGTACGTGTACAAATAGAGAAAAAAGTATGTGGTGGAAAATCGTTGGTGAGTACAAGACTCGTGAGCATGATGATCATAGTCGTTATGAAAAATAGCCTTATAAATGCCATCATCTTCATCTTCGAAAAAAACCGAGGAAATTTTTTTTTTTTGAGAGAAAGAGTAAATTTGGTGTGATTGAAAATGAGTTTGAGTGAGCATATTTATAGAACAAAAACTAGCCGTTTGTTACCGTTTGTGACCGTTGGGGGTAAGGAATAAAATCGAGTATGTGTTGAATAAAAAATCGTGATAATCATGTGATGCATATAATGATAATCATAATTAAATAATTATGTATATCATATCATTTTATTATAAGGTCGGTACCGTAGACATCCTTTTATATAATATTATGAAATTATACCAATATAGTTAGTATAAAGTCAGGTATAGTATATCATATCACATTATTATAAGATCGGTGTAGTAGACAGCTTTTTATATAATATTGTGAAATTATACCAATATATTTAGTATAAAGTCAGGTATAGTATATCATATCAAATTATTATAAGATCGGTGTCGTAGACAACCTTTTATATAATAACATGAAATTATACAAATATGATTATATTGTTTAAGAACCTTAGAGACTTTTATACTTGTCGTATCCTTTACCGGGAGTGTGGGATGTCGTCTTAACATCCTCCCAGGATTTATAACAAGTTTTGAAAAAAAACTTATTTTTTCATAACATGATATTATATATTAATATATACACAATAAAAATATATAAACAGTAAAATAACAATTCTTACTTGTTGAATATTTTTGACTTCTTTTTGTATTTTGGAGCGTCGGAAAATATAGAGAACCTACGAGCGATCGTGCTGATAACGTGTTGTGAAAAAGTAAAAATTTACGGTAAAAAGTAAATACTCCAAAACTCAAAATATATCAAACTCTACACTTTACAATATTTTTCTCTCAACTCAATTGTATTTTTCATCACAAATGAAGACCTATTTATAGATTCACATTTGAGATTAGTCCAAAAATAAATACATCATCATCTACATCATCACACACTAATTTTTCACATTTTACAACTCAATATTCAACATTCAACATTCAATATTCAACATAATATTAATAATAATAATATTTTTCAACATTAACCACCGATTTTATGTTATAATTTTGTATAATTGGAGGCGGTCCAATAATGATAACACAAAAACCATCGATCTTATATTAGAAATTATTATTTCGTTGCAGATATAAATAGGATTTATTGGTTTTATAGACGTAGATTTGTGAGATTGCCTCAGTTATCTTTGAATACTATGTTTAAAGATGATTATGTTTATTTTGAGACGGTTGCAGATTTGTATTCGTGACATGAATTATTCTGATTATTCACACTTAGATTTTGTTTTGAAAGTTTATCATGATGCAAAAAATGATAATTAGTACATGAATTCTCGTTGTCTTTTCATTTTCATTTTTTTGTTTGAAAGCGTCTTTTCATTTCTCAATATCATTATTAGTAATAAGAGTATAATAATACCGCATAAATAAAATGTTTTCACACTTCAAAATTTCTCCATTCTAAGTAGAACATATGAATAATTCAAGAATATTTTAAGTCAAAAACACTTAACTTCACAAGGTTAACAACACAATGAACATAAAATCAATCCATTCTCGTTACACTCTTTACACTTCAAGCTCTTCTTCCCATCTTCACCCAAAATCTTACTACTCCCTCCGCAATCTTTACACATAATAAACCGGATCCCGGCACAACCCCGACACCGAACGGTCTCCCTCGGGATCCCATGCAGTAAAATGTCCAATTTGCCCTCCTCATCCAACCTGACCATTTCATCAACCCCACCTATCATTCTCCCCTTGACAAAAACTAGAGGTAATTTCACATCCTTGGTGCCCATCAGCGCTCTCAGTTCTTCCTTGAATGGCGAATGCAAAGATACGTCGCGTTCAAACATCCGAACGTGGTGAGATTCGATGATTGATCGGGTGGCGTTGCAATCTTCGAACGTCTTCCTAATGCTCCTCAAAGTGGTGGTGTATAATACAACAGCATTTTCACCACCTGGTGGGCATTTTTCGCCGTACATATCGAAAAGGGTATCCGAATCTTGGGAGTAATTTGTTGCCATTCGTGAGGTCGGGGTCGACGAAGTTGAAATGATCTTCTTGATGTCTTGTTCCTCTTCAGACACATTTTTCTTAACAGATGCCACAACTTTAGGACAAAAAACTTTGCCTAAGCTCCTCTTTGCAGAAATCACCTCGCCATTTGGAGATGGCCTCAGACAATTATCCATCGATTTATTGCATTCTTTCAATACCATTTTTGGGCTATTTTCCAATGACCCTACACCATGAATAACTCTTCCCTTATTCTCCTTTCCAGCAAACCTTTTTAACTTTCTTGGAGAACCCATTTGATTCAAAAATTTCAGAGGACTGATTCTATCAATATCCAAAAAACCACGCAAAAGAAGACTCGATTTTGGGCTGATCATGGCTTGAACACAAACCGGCAGTACTTCTTCTTCAAGACCCTTCATAAGCTCCCATGTATTAATGATCTCTGCAGGCTCTTCGCGAGGCGGCGACGTCTTCGCATCCAGCTTCCGACATTTTTGAACCTTCTTCTTCTGCTGCTGCGATTCTTGCTTCTTCTTCTGTTGAGTTTCAGCTTCAAGATTCAAGACACCATAAGTGCTTGAAGTGAGAGACACTAAATGTTTGGTGTCATCTTCTAATTTTGCGTCAAGATTTTGTTCTTCTGCTTCTTTCTTGATTTGTTTCGATGAAACACAACCCATTAGATGATTTTTTTTTTTTTTGGAAATATTGAGGTTTCAGGCAGATTTTGAAAATTTATCCGTGTTTCAAGAAATTGGGACAAGATTTAGATACATCGCCTCGCAATGGGGACTCAACGGTCAGAAATTTCGAATGATCATTTTGTCAGTAATTTTTTTAGAGAATGATTACCAACCCACAGTCCACACTTCTGATCCTTTCTTTTTTTTTTTCACCCTTCCGACAATGTTTTATTTCTAAAAAAAAAATTATAATAAAAGGGGAAATTATTTAAAATTTCATATATTATGTTAAGATTCAATAAATTAAAGTTTAAACAAGCTATTGTCTCAGACTGACCGGCGCATCCTTAGATTTATTTTGCAATTAGATTACAAAATGAAATAACCGTTATTACACTTAAAAATTGAGCACCTTGGCTATTATCGTGGAATGTTAGTGTTAAACTAAATTAATTTAATTTAATGCTATGATGTTTTGGTATTTTCAAAAAAGTAATTTCCTCTCAAGATAGCATTAATGTTATGAGTCAATTTCGTGGGATGAACTCTTATTTCGACCACCAATGAAAAAAGAATAATTTTTTATTGTAAATGTGTTTAGAGTTAATCTATCTCATGGATAAAAATTCGTGGGATTGTCTCATTAGAGACCTACCCTTAAAAAAATCATATTTGGTGGAAAAAATCCTCCCATATTATTATTATTATTATTATTATTATTATTATTATTATGCTGCTGTAGTTTAGTCAATTCGGTCATTTTAGTATATTTGATTATTTAAGTTCGATAATTTTTTTGTGTCAAATTTATACGATTAGTTTGGTTCTGTATAAATCAAATTATTTCAATTAATTTATTTTTGATAGTTGGATTGAGTTGATTCATTCGATTTGGAAATAAAACCAAAGGCCAATGAGAGTTGAAAAATACAAAGTCAAGAGAGATCATCAAATATATAAATGTATGCTTTATTGAGTTTTTCAAGTATTCAACTTTGAACTATGTTCGAAAATGGTCACGACTATTTATGCATGTGTTTATATTTTTGTATTTAAAAAATAACTTCAATAAATACTCCACGAATCGAGATTTTATCTTATCAATGCTCCATGTGCATGCTAAATACTAGGGGTGCAAAAAATTGTCGAAATCCCGATTGTGCTTGAATCTCATTCCATTTCTATTTTGAAAAAAAATCTAAACCCGATATTTTTTCGACCTGAATTTTTGAGATTTTTCTTGTCCAGATTAATATCTGGAGGGATTGGAAATAAAACTTTATCCCGACGGGATTCCCGACCCGTCCTGAAACGATCGAATTGTAGACTTAAATTCGCATAATTTTTTTATTGTTGAAACAATCGAATCGTAGAATCACAAAATAATATTTTATTTTTGTTTATTTTTAAAAAATTAAATCAATAATTTAATTAATTCATATTTATAATTTTTTTGGACTTAATTCATATTTATAATTAAAAGAACAAATATGTAGAGAATAAGAGATGCAATTTGACAATCTATTTAACAAAAATTATGTAGTAATTTATATCCGAATATTTTATTAATAATTATCCGATGAACAACATTATGTTCTTCTCTTGACAAAACTTTGAAACACTATCTGAAATATTTTAATATTATATGTTTTAAGTTGAATATTTATTTTTTTATTCAGAAATATAAATTTCTAAATAGTATTTTTTAATAAAATAATCAAAAATAATTTAGACGAAATCTTGAACATTAAATAAATTTCGAGATTTTTTCTTCTTACTCTATGGGATTCCGAATATTCGGGTTCCGAAAGATGTCGAGTACGAGTTCCCGATTATTTTCGAGACGAAAATTTGGTATTTCACCACATACCATGCATGCATTTTTTAAAATTAAAGGAATGATTAATAATGTTACACATTTTTTAAAAGCAAAAATTATAATAAAAACAGATGATCCATCGTCCATCTAATTAAGATTCTAACACCAATAATTCAATAACTCAATTTTGGTGAGGTTTTTCGGATTTATCAAAACTGAATCATAACAAACTTTCTCACCGCTAAAATATAAATACATATATATGATAGATTATTTCAAGAAATCCTTTAATTTTGTTATTGTTAGTATTGTTATATATTGTGAAAAGTGTGATTGTTTAATGTGCAGTATCGTATACGACATGTTGCAGACTCGTTTTTTTTTTTTCCTGCTGATATATATAACTGATACGTTGTCTTCACGAATTGGTTTTTATAACTGATACGTTGTCGCACTCAGACTTTATGAAAGCGATACATTAAAACTATTTCAAGACATTTATTCAAAAAAAAAAAAAGACCGGCCAATTGTTTTTAATATCATTACCTACAAAAAAAAAATTATAATGCGTTTTTAATTCATAAATAAAGCAATTTCGGAAGTCCAACAAAATTAATTAAATTTAACAACTGGCCAAAGTCTATGGTCACTGTGTGATCCCATCAAATGTACGAATTTGGATTTTTTACTATACATTTTCCTTCAACCTGAACTTTCAAAAATAATTGTTATCAAAGTCCGGTCAATTAATGCATGGTATTAATATTAATTAATATATTACAAAATGTAAAAACTCAATTTTTTAATATAAATTTTTCATCATACTAAAAATTTAATGGATCGAAATCTGATAGTCTTGAAACGCCTTCCAATAATAAGCTTGAAAATATTAATTTGTACTACAATAATAATTTTGATTTTTTTGGAATAAATACTGAATAAATTAATTTTAAAAATAGTTATAAAATAATGAAGCATAAATATTTTTAAATAATTTAATATAATATGAAATTCTAAATTAAATTAAATCTACTGCACGTGTAAATTTTATTAACAAGTGTAAGTTAGCTTAATATTTAAGATAAAACATGCACTAATTAATATATGTATGTATGTATTTCCATTGATTTAATCTTTTACATTATTACATGTAAGAAAATTATAATTGAATGATGATTAAATAAGGATCTAACTTTCACATATTTCCAAAAAAAAAAAAACTCTCACATTTTAAACTATGAATATATTTTCTGTGTGTTACCGATAAATCAACCGTAGAATTGAAGTTACTAAATATGTAGTTCTACCAAATGTAGAAAAAAAAATTGACTCAAAGAATTTCTAGGTTGGAAATTTTGTAGAATTAATCTTTTAGTAACTTTCTATGGTTGATTTATTGGTAATTTTGTTACAAAAAAATCTATTCTTTAAACAAAAAACAAGGAGTTCCTATTAAACTGCAAGTCTTCTTTATCATTTGACATTATTTGAGATTGTTCGAATGAACAATCCAACAGTATTAGTCTTAATAACGATTAATTGGTGCAAATACTAAGATTTTACACCTTTGATCATTTGTTCAACATTTGGCTCTAATTATACGAATTAGAAGTAATTATTCGAGCCATTATACATGAATTTTGTGAAACAAAAAATTGTATAAAGAAACATATAAATTTATATTAAATATTCATTAACAGTATGAATGCTATTTAAGCACCAACTTGCATACATTATCGTACCAAAATAGCTTCACAAATCAATGTTATTAATTATTGTTTCAGGATGGACCAATAATTAATTGCATGCCAGTATTAATAATTAATTTATTTGGGTAAAAAGTACACGCTTGATTTAATTTGGACAACCAACCACCCCTATACCACATGCATTGGTCCGATAATATCATGCTACAATATAATTTAAGAAAAATATTAATGTATGACATATCAATAAAACTATTTACGAGAAAGGTGGATGGAACTCCGTACCATTTATTTATTATATATTATATATATAATTATAATTTCTTGTTTTTATTAATTACAAATTAATAATTTATATTCGATCTATCACGAAATTGATTAAATGAAAAGACACTAACCACGTGTTGAGCTAGCAAAATTGGGAAAATGCAAGCGGAGACATAGACGAGTTGGTAAGACTTAAGGTGATGTAGGAAGAAATTCTCGAACGTTGCGGGTTCGATCCTCGTGTGAAGCATATTCTCTACTGAAATATTGTGGGGTGTGCTCTGGGGGTTGACCATGTTGCTCCCTCCCTCAGGTCTCTGCCGCTCGTGCACATCCCTCGATTTAACCTCCGCATGAGCCAATGAGTCTCTGACTCATGTGAGATGGGGTCCCTTCGGGGTCAACACTTTTTTTTGAAAATTGGTAAAATATTTTTTGATCCATTAATTTGTCCATGTTTCTAATTGGATGGATTAATGAATAACAAAATTGAGAACATATTTTTTTGGGTCCATTAACTTGTCCATGTTTTGAAAATGCTGACGTGTGTCAATGTCTAGCTGACACGTGTGCAGTTGGATCAAAATCATTGAACATTAAAATTTAGTGTAACATAACCAAATTTTGAAATATTAATAAATCAAAACCAAAACATGGACAAGTTAATAAACCAAAAACATTATTTTCCAAGAAAATTTGATGGAAGATATCGATCAATTTATTCGCATGTTCACAAATTCAATAAGTCAAAATCCCTTTTAAAAATAGTTAATTTTTTAATGTATAATCATGTAAATTGACCATTTTTGAATGAAAAAAAAACAAAAAATAGCATTCAAACTTGTTGAAATTTTAACTCCTACCAAATGCTACCTAATAAGCAATAAATAAATAAATATAGTATGATATATAATTAATTCAAATTTTTTTAATATAAATACAATAAACTTATATTAGAAGTTAAATGAAGCTATTAATATTTTAGCCCCTCGTTCCATTTAATTCTCAAGGGAAGTTTGTGTCTTGAAAACAACTTCTACAATATCCCCATTAATGCCTCAAGTCGATATCGAAACCTTAGTTTCTGCCTGCGCAGGAGGAGGAGGCAACGATCGCAAAATCTCCTGCGAAACACTGGCGGAGGACACCTCCGCGGACGGCGAAGCTGCAGACTGCGCCGCCGATGTGACGCCGGACTTGCCATCGGGATCTTTTTGGCTGTCAAAGGACGCGGAATACGATTGGTTCGATCGCACGCGCAAAGAATCCACCAAAGGCTACGCAAACAACTCGAGTCCGAACCGGAATCTGAACCCAAGTTCTCAGAAATTATCGGCGAAGTTGATGTCTAAAGCGTCGATTCTCCGGTTGCCAAAGGCCCAGGTTGATACCAAGAGGAGGACGTGTAAACCGGTCAATATAAGGCTGTTTCCGAACCGGTTCGCATCGTCGGTGTCTGTAACAGAACCGGGTTCGCCGAAGGTTTCTTGCATGGGGAGAGTGAGATCTAAGCGCTGCCGGCGGAGGTCGAGAAGGGGAGAGATCAAACCGGTGGAGAAGGAGAAAACCGGGTTATATTCGAGGATAATGAGCATGTTCCGGTTTAGAAAGGGTGTTAGGAAACCGGGGAGCAGGAAGGTAATGGAAGCTGTGGAGGAAGAGCCCGCGGCGGCGGCGGTTGAACTTGAACCTCCGCGGAAGAGTATGAGTGTGAAAGTACTGGACGGAGAAAGAGTGGCGGAGCCGCCTGGTCTAGGGGGTATGAAGCGGTTCTCGTCAGGGCGACGGCCGGATATTGGACTGCCTAGTTTCCAATCCGGTGGCGCGTGACGGTGAAGCGGTGGATCACGTGGAGGTTCGTTGAACAACCGTTTTCTTACACGGCAGGTTTTTACGGTTAATTTTATTTTAATGTAGATATATTGACTTTTATTTTTTTCCTCTTTTTTTTTTTTCCAGAGCTGTAAATTCTTTTGAATTTTATGTTGTTTGCTATTGTACAGTAAGAAAAAAAGAAAATAAAAAGAAGAAGATATTTATATTTGAATATATCTGGTCAATATTTTGTCTATGTTTCAGTTTCATTTATTTATATATGTGTGAAACGCATCTTTGGAATTATTTGTGAATATATATTTTCCAATACTTTTCAAATTAAGGATGTGAAATAATACGACTTAAATTTTGATATCCCACCAAATAATAAAATAATAAGTTTTGGAATATAAAACACATGCATGTGTTGTACACAATTCACGCGTCATATAAATTTACTAGTTTTATTTTTATTTTTTAAAAAAATAGATAGATTTGATTTAGTTAAGGGGAAAATTTTGTTGACTTATAAGGGTTGACGTGATAATTAATTTGGCCTCTTTTGTGATACAATAATTCAGCCATTTAAGCAGTATTTGAATTGAGATAACTTTTAAGAAACATTTCTCAACCTTTTTTAATAAAATTTCAAGTTTACTTTATTCTCCCAAAAAAAAATTTTATCCTAAAAAAAAGAATAATAATATTTAAAATTGCTCATAAAATGATACTGATAGTTGAATAATAATAATAATAATAATAGTAATGATTATGATGACGATAATTGTGTAATTAAATAAACCACGTTCGAGAATTGTGCTGCATTGGAGTACGCATATAATGGTGTCTTGAGTGCTAGGCTCGATCTCTTGAAATTATAATTTATACACACACCCACAACAAAATAGAAGGACTTGAGCTGATATCTTGTAGTTCATCTGTTATCAAGATCTTGAATTTGAGACAATGTTTCAAGTTTGATACTCAATTGTAACAATCATCACACTTCACTTAAAAAAAATTAAATAAATAAAAGGACCTGACAATTAGAGGAGACTTGGTTGAAGACATTTTAACTCTTAGAATGTTTTGAATTTTGATGACAAAACATAAAATTCTAAACTCGATCTAATGAAAACAACTGGGAATCTTTACAATATAATTATAATTTGATGTAAAATTATAATCGTAATTAGATGAGTTAGTAATAGTTGGAATGTCAACTTCAAAGAGTAGATGAGAAATTTAAATAATCTGCTCCAATTATTTTAAAGCAAATCATACTTGCACAATAGCAATAACTTATATGCAATCAATCGATTGGAAGAAATTAACTTGCTACAACATCAATCATTAGCTTAGCTAGAACATATAAGAAACTTGTAGAGAATTATTTTTAAAATGTCAAATACAACAACATTTAAATACATTTTATATGGAAAACACACATAATCACACCCACACACTTACGTATATGTATATATATTATCGTTTTAGAACCAATTACTAGGTAAGTTGGACGGTCGCGATTGGCGTGAATCATAGGCTACTCTTCATCGTATAGCTCCACGTGTCTTCCATTAAGTGGCTGATAAGGCCTGGCATTATTCTTGCACTGTATATCTAATGGTGCCTTGAGTGCTTGCACTTGATCTCTCGAAATTGATCTCACCTACATTATTCACACGTTAATTATCAATATATATATATATATAAGATTATTACAATAAAAAAAATCATTATAATTGTTTTTTTAAGTTGTAAAAGAGATTTGTTACAATTGAGTTTCGAACTTGAGATATCGTCACAAACTTAAGACTTTGATGTCAGATGAGCTACAAGTCATTGATAGATTATAATTTCTAATACATATGATATTGAAATATAAAAATAACTTCCGAATGATCAAGATTGATCGATGAAAAAAGTTTGAAAATAGGTTTCTGAAATATAAAAATACATACACAATAAAATTTGAAATTTGATTCATATATATACCTTTCCAACGATGATGTAGATGACATTTTCCGTGCAAGGAGGAGCGCTGAAGGAGCCAATGTATTTGTAATACTTGCGAGGATTTTCCTTCAACACGGCCGGGTGAAACGGGACCAGCTTGAGCTGTGCCGATTCGTCGTAGGCCAATTCATTCAACTTGTTATGTATCTGCATGCGAACACATGAGACGTTGAATATATCTAGCATGTGGTTTGTCACGATGAAATTTGACGTATGTGTACGTATTCCGGCCTATTTTCACCTGCCCAAGAATGGGATCGGGATGTCCATATTTGAAAAGGTATCCGAGCACCGCAACTTTTCCATCTTCAGAAACGTGAACCATATGAAGCTCCGCTGCAAATCTGTGTTTTGTGTTCATATACGGAAAAAAATGAGGTTGCAAGATACAAACACAAGATTTTAAAGGATGAATTATTACGACATAAAACAACAATTTTGAAAATAACACTAGATTTGGTCATGCAAAATGTACCAAACTAGTACCACTAGTACTGCAAAAGTGCAAATCAAGAAAGATCAACATATATAATACCGCTTTCCATTAATTCTATGCTCAGAAGGAGAATGCCAATGCATCTGTTTCAAGGCATACTTCTTGCCATCTACAATCAGCCACCCCGAATCCTCTGGGTACGCCACCTGCATCAACAATACTTCTAAATTTGCTGTCGAACCGTAAAAAAGGCAAAACTTGTTGTAAAATGAAGCTACTAACCACAACAGTGAATCTAACATCAGTCAGAGTACCATTCACAGGATGGTATGCTCTGAGCAATGGCTTCAAGTTCTTGTTCGCAACCACTGCTTCATCCACAATATTGATTGGTGATTGGGATTTCCCAGTTGCACATAATGAGAATTTTGGATTAAGGCTTGCCCATTTCTCAGGCCCTGTGGCTCCAGAGTATGTGAACTGAAGAAGGGGCTGGTCAGCAGCCTCTGATGATTACAAATGTATTATGAAGATGGTCATAAGCATATTATATATATTTATACACAAAGATATATAACTTGAACCTATTTCAATAGTTCAGTTGAGTCGAGCTCGAGTATTATGATATTTAATCTTGACTCGAATTAGCAAATCAACAATCTAGAGGAATAAATTCATTGCCAACGGAAATGACTCAGAGTTCTGCCACCCCTTTGTCAAATCAACCAGTATATATTCACCATGTAGTTAAGGAAACAATTCACTATATGTTTGTAATTTGAGTACTAAAAAATCAATATGAGTGGAACTCAAGAATATTCTGTGATTCCAGTCAACTGGAATATCTTGAATTCGACTCGAGCTCCATCAAATATCAAACTTTAAACTAATACACAACCCTTGTGACAATAAGGTAGTGTTTTGGAATGCTTTTAGGAAGCACTTTTGAGCTTTTCTTCGCAAAATTTACAAATTTTATGTAGGAAAAACTCAAAAATATTTCCTAGAAGTATTCTAAAACACTAACTAAATATGGCTCGACTTAAAATGTTGCGAATTAACTTGAACTCGACTAGAATATAGCTCAAATAGCTCGAAAACTCGTCTGAGCCACTTGCAAGCTGGTGATGAGGGGTGGGGAAGATCGAGAGAGAAAGAGAGAGATGAGAAGTGTACGGAGTGAGTAAGTAGCAAACGAGTTGACAATGAGCAGAGTGAGTGCAAGGCTGAACAAAGCCACACGAGCTGCCATTTAACTTCTTCTTCCTCCCCAGGACAGAGCTGTGCACAAATTATTATTGAATAATTAATGAATACTGTCTAATTTGAGTTGCTGAATAAATTGTTTTATAGCAAAAGATAACCCCAAACAATTGCTACCTACTCCATTGAACTCTCGTGTTTGATACGACTTCCTTATTTCATCCAACGTTTTGGCTCGAGTATTATAATAATCGAAAAAAAAATATACAAAATATAACATTTTGATTTATAGAAACCAGTATATTTGAAATTACATTTTTTAAAATACATAGAAAGTAGAAACCATCAATTTTGCTGATTGTAATGGTTGAGCTTGAGCACGTGAATTTTGTCGACGAGTATATGTATTTGAATACTTTACAGTTTTGTGCATACAAGCAGCAACTTGGCCATTGATTTTCATAGATGGGGTACCCAATCTCAATTTTATCTATTTGTTTTCATTTGTGTATTCGAGTAATATTTTAATAAGTGATGCACATTATTTGAATAATTACAATATTTTAGTGATTGTAGTTGCAATGATTGTTCATGATCTAAACTCTAAATGCATCGATAAACAAAACCCATGAAAATTAGAGAGAGAGAGACCGTGATTTATCATCGATAATTAATTACGAGATTAGTTATCAATATAGACAGGTTCCAAATCCTATCGAGCATAAGTTTGTGGGATGGACCTGAATACGACTCCCACAATATTAATTCGATTTAGTCAAATGGCAGACTATGATTATGTCGGCATTGTAAAAGATACCGTAGATATTCGTCAACTATGCTTAGCACAAGAGTTGAAACAAGAAATTTGTCCTTACTAATATCATATCACATAGGAGAGTATACAGCAAAATTCAGTTCGGTCGAAGATATGGCCCAAATCGAGGCCTTAGATATTTGATTGGAGGAGGAAATTCGTTTCACTTCTAGCTCTCAGTAGTCCACCAGGGTCATTGGGTTTTTCATTTTCGGTTATCACCGGTAAGCCGTAAGTAGTAAAAAGTTCACCGACTTGCATTTTTTTTTGTTGGGTTTTATTTTTATCAGAATGCTGACGCGGAATCCGACACATAAACGATATCTAGCAGACTAGCACTATGTCAACAATTTTTAGATTTTTTGATTTCATGTTGACACTTCAGTGAAAAATGATTAATTTTTTTTATAAAAAAAAACGTGTAAACTAGTGGATTAAGAATGTAATATCAATACATACATGAATTTCATGCTCCCCAAGTCACTATTTCATAAACAAAGTACAAAACTAGGATCACGTTCCTAAATGTGCTCGTTCTTTTAGAACACAACACACCAGACTCAAAGGCCAAAGCCGCCCTCCCAACTTGCTTACACTTTACCAAGACCAATGAAATCTGGCTAAATGGCAGTCTATGATTCATAAAAAGGAATACAGAGAATAAAAAGTACAAAGTGAAAAATAGCAAAAATCTTGAAAAAGAACAGCACTAATTTGGACGAATAATTGATATGCCTAATGAGATGCAGTATAAAACTATGTTACGCAAATAATAAAGAATGGAAGGGGAAAGTGGGAACCCATGTTTGGTGGCCCTGGTAGAGAAGAATAAGCAAAATTCTTAACTTGAGAATACGCCCCCCCTCAGTTTTATTTTGAGCTAATATTCTTAAGTTCCATTCCCTAGAATCAAACTTTCCTTGCAAATCATGCGCGAATAGTATTCCGTGGTCATTTCTATCTTTATATGATTCAGTTAAAAATTTTGTGTGGTCTATAGGTCTACACGAGTCCATCTGATAATATATTCGTCGATTAAATGTAAGTTCATTCCTCACGAAATATGAAATCGAACGCCAAGGTTCCAATATAAGAAAAGTTTCAAGTACAAGAAAGAATAATAATCCAATTTCTCTCGTCTAAAGTGAAGAGTATTATGCATCCATGTTAGATATAGGCAGGAGCAGTTTTAGAATGTAACTGTAAAAACAAAGCAGAACAACTTTAGAATGTCATGGTAAAAGCCAATTGT
The DNA here is from genome assembly GCF_033568475.1 of Henckelia pumila. NCBI lineage: Eukaryota > Viridiplantae > Streptophyta > Magnoliopsida > Lamiales > Gesneriaceae > Henckelia > Henckelia pumila. The sequence continues at coordinate 16,228,241 of NC_133122.1, read as the reverse complement.
GCCTGTCATACCTTACAATCTCAGAGGACAGCAGTTCTGGTTGTGTTGCAACATCAAGGAAAAGCAACTGTTTGTACTTCCCACGTACATTAATCACTTCAATGATCGTTTTGTGGAAACGGCGCCAATAAATGGTATAAATATAAGACACTTCTTACATAACTATAAATGCAGTAGCAGCTGTTTAAAACCCTCTCCGTCTTATGTAGCTTATAGAGAAAGAACTACATGATATTCCATCTTTACTATCCTACTCCAGCCAGGCTGCGGACCAAGTGACACACAGGCATAATTGAAAAGATAGAAATATCATTTGCTTTGAATCATATGAAATGAAGATTTAATCATGAAGATGTGAAGTCTTGAACTTCTTAACCAAACTTTACAGTTAACGGACACACATATTAAGCCATAAGTGGCCCAGTGACCAACTTACTGTTTTATTCATAGAAACTGGCCTCTTTTCTCTTTTTGCTGATAATGTTTTATCTTCCTAACACATGCTTAATCAACATATGCGTTTATCAAAATATATATCAGCACAACTGACTGACTTCTGAATGTGTTCTCCATGTTAAAAATGTCACTGAACTATATATCTCCATTTTGATGGAGCAGAACTTTCAAAAGTGAAGAATACTGAGTTGATCACTGAGGCAATAATTTCAGATTTTATTAATCCTTTCAAGCTATATTTAATGCAGTCTTAGAGCAAGGAACAAAATAATTTGTATTATCTTTTGGAGGAATGCGGATAGAATGCATTCAGAAGCCTATTTTAAATACGAAGGTTAGAATGACGTGGATACGGGTCACTGTTTAAATATTGTCCCACATCGATAGGATAGAGTTCCTGGGAGCCCTTAATATAGACAAGGGCAACTCTCACCTCTTGAGCTAGATTTTGAGGTGAGTTAGGTCCTAGTCTCATTTCCTAACATGGTATCAGAGCCCGGGTTCCACAGTTATGTGTTGGACAACCCCTACATTCCAGTCGTTTTATTCCTGGGCGTGAGAGGGGTGTGTTGGTGTTTTAGTTTGTGTTCCACATCGGTTCACTGAATAACCTGGGAGCCCTTTATATAAACAAGGGCAAACCTCCTCTCTTGAGCTAGCTTTTGAGGTGAGTTAGGTCAAAGCCAATTTCTAACATGGTATCAAAGCCCAGACCCTCTGTGTCTGTTGGACCGCCCATAATTGGGCTGCCTATAGTTAGGTCACCCGTTAATATCTCCACGCTCCAGATAATCCAGATGTTCATTCCTGGAGGTGTGTTGAAATATTGTCCCACATCGATAGGATATAGTTCCTGGGAGCCCTTAATATAAACAAGGGCAACTCTCACCTCTTGAGCTAGCTTTTGAGGTGAGTTAGGTCCTACTCTCATTTCCTAATATTCACACCAAATAATAAAAGCCACTGGACAAGAGCACAAAGAACTTTTATGTATGCCATAAGTTTTGCTCCTACATAGATTACATATTTCAACATGTTATGAATACACTCACGTAACAAGAAATCCTTTGCCACAAAAAGGTTAAATAAGTTTGCATCGATTCATATTAAATTCGATGCAAGCACTTCTCCTAATAGTTTAGAATGACAATGATATTAAGTGGCAAGACCAAAGTCAGTGACCATTACAACAAAAATGAAAAAAAGCACAAGTATTCACATAATATTCATCATAATGAGACAGCACAGAAGGAAATGCATGCAGCACATAGAAGAAATCTTCTTCTCGGCAATAAATTCCTTTAGCAAAAATAATCTGTTACTTGTATTCAAATATTAATCAATTTGAGTAAGGGTAGGAGTGAGTGGATCAAGAACTTGTAGTAAGATGACATGGTGTTGAAATTTGAAGTCTATGCACTCCAGATAGCTGAATAGTTTCTTACTTCTAGCCAATAACCAAGTTCAAGATGCATCCAAATCGTTGCAGCCTCAATTCTACACTGCCCATAAATAAAATATTCAAAAAGGATAGGTTGTGGAGATAAAAATTTCATTTGTTACTCAATGTGGTCTTCAAGCAATCACAAGCAACCAAATTTCACCAGCTGTTTACCCTTTGATGTGTATGTATCCTATGTTAAATAGATGCCTCACCCTCCAGTCAGCAGAATCACCTTTTCCAAAACAACAGGACTTTGAAGGATTGAACACAATATACATAGTTCTTCAATCCACATCAGAGGAGAAAATTTTTCAGATTTCATTCTGCGAATGAGGTTCTTAAATTCTGCCAGATAATAACTGTGCGTGCTCTGTAAAGAAAGACTGTGTGTGGATCTATTCTTGTACCTATTGTAAGTCATAATGAAGAGGAATTGTATATTGGTAGTGCCGCTATCTGAAAATGGAAAGGAATGTTACAAGTGAGGACCCACAGATGTGTGAAGATGGAAGGCCAACATATCTTTTTAAAGTTACAGTTTTATGATTGGACCTGATGTTCTGTTGGTCATGTCCTAGATTCTATGCCTCACTTGTATTTTACACCATGCTCCATCTCTCCACTTAAAAGGCAGCTAAACTCAACCTTAGAAAGTGAAAAAAATGTTGAAGCAAGCAAGTGACATACAAGGAAAGTAATAGAGCAGGTGCAAGTGCATAAGGACAGGCAGACTCAATCCTTTTCAGGTAGACATTTCCTTGTACAGATTGCTTTCCTGCCTTTACGTGAAGCTAATAATTGCAAATTACTATATTGAAGCCAGCAATATGTATCATCATCCCTACCACCAGGGAAACATCATTCATCCATCATCCAGGATGTCCATTCCTCCTGAAAGGCCCTTGTCATTTCAAGGTGCAAAAGTTACTGAAGATTCCGGACTTGTACTCTCCACTGATGCTAAGCCAAGACTTAAGTGGACACCTGACCTCCATGAGCGATTCATAAAAGCAGTAAATCAATTGGGTGGAGCAGAAAGTAAACATAAACGATGTTGCAAGCTCTGTAGTACCAAACTATATGCTTCTGCATCCAGAAAACTGATACGCTTCCCTCTCTTGCAGAAGCTACTCCAAAATCAGTCTTGAAGGTCATGGGAATTCAAGGCTTAACCTTATACCACTTGAAGAGTCATCTTCAGGTAAAATTTTTAATATCTTGCTAACATACAGAACGGAAAATAGTCCAGTCAATTAAACGATAAATTACACCACACTAAATTGTGTGGAAACTTAAGATTTAACCCATCTAAGAAACAGCTGCTTTATTCAATAAGAGATGCATGATATTTGAACGAAATTCTCAACTACAAAGACTCAAGCGAGTCCTCGTTTTTGTTGCATGTTTCCCTAACTTGTAAATATGGTGCATAGATCTGTGAAATTTATGATTTTTCTATATAGCAGAAATACAGACTTGGTAAAAACCTTCATGGACAAGTCAATGATGGGAGTAATAAAGCAGGTAACATGTCAAATAATATCCAGGAATATTGCTTTACACCATACATATATCACACGGAATTATATATATATCTCTTATTCGGGTGACTGATTGCAGCAACTGGACAAATAATGACAGAGGCAAATATAATGCAGATGACCGACCGTAACATGGCAACCCAAACAACAAAGTAGCTACTGAAAAACCTTATCTCATGTTTAATTGCCATTCTATAAATATCAAACTAGCACTGTTACTCTGTTGTGACTGTGGCATCATATGTTCAGTAATATTCATCTAGGCGAAGCGATACAAATGCAAATCGAAGTGCAACGAAGGCTAAACGATCAGCTGGAGGTAAATGATACCAGAAACTTTCATTTATTTAGTGATACACAGATCTAAATTATTCTGCTAAAAAAATAAGTGTGAATGCTACCCAAACTCTCTACCCATGGACAACATGTATTCTTTTACCACAAAAAACCACCTGAAAGGCTATCAACTTTTGTGAAGAGATGCATCACGGTATGCCCGTTTCCACAAAGAAAATATCCTCACTAACATGTTTAAGATAATGACTTTATTATCTTCTGTACTGCAAATATTCCAATAAAATTTATCAGAATTTCTTCTAAGTTTCAACGAAAAAATTTGGATATGCAAATGGTTGCAGCTTGCAAATCATTCAAAAGATAGGAAAAGCATTATGCTCCAGTTATAACAAGGTTTCCTCTATTTCCATAGGTACAACGCCATTTACAGCTCCGTATAGAGGCTCAGGGTAAATATTTGCAGGAAGTGCTAGAGAAGGCTCAGGAAACACTCGGAAGACAGCGCATGGAAGGAGTAGTTGGTCTAGATGTTGCCAAGGTTCAGTTATCTGGTTTGGTGTCATCCACCCAGTGCCTGAATTCTAATTTTTCAGGAATAAAAGAACTTGCAAATATGTGCCTGCAGCAAACACAAACAGCTCAGCCAACAAATTCAGTGAACGACAAACTATCCGCATGCGTGGGTTCTACAAGGGACCAAGAACAATACAGCAGTCTAGAGGGCTTAAAACCTATAAATTTTAGAGCACCTACAGACCCAAGGGAGAACGACAGCAAATCAAGGCTTCCGAAAACTAAACTTAGATGGCATGAAGATCCAAAAGAGAGCAGAAATTATCTTTCCGTGGAGAACGACAACTTGGATGTAACAGTTGATAGAGAAACCAACCCAGATAATTTATCAATGAGAATTGGGCTTCAAGAAGGTAAATGGAACAGTGCTGGCAAATTTTCATTGGAAATGTTGAAAGAAGCAGATGCCAATGCTAGATATTTTAACCAGAATACTGATGGATTCAAAGTAGAGAAGAAGACATCGAAGCAGCTGGAGAGGCCCGTCCTCTCGACAAAATTGGACCTGAACTCAAGTGATGAAAATATTGTTGCTTCAAGTCACAAGCAGTTGGATTTAAATGGTTTCAGCTGGGGCTGAGAGGCAAAGTTCGTTAGAGGCTACTTCTCAAGATTTATCATGAAATAGGTTCAAAGATGGCCCGAGTTTTGGCTTGTTCATTAGGCAACAGGGGATAATCATTCAGATAACAAAAGTTCTAGCACATTTCAAGATTGTAACACCATGACTCATGAGATTCGTGCATGGCATGCACAAATATCCGACTTAAAAATTCACAATTTTTATAAATAAAAGTTAGTCATGCTTTTCACATAATATAAGAAACCTTCTAAATAGCCCAACATTCATGGTAAAAACATAACTGAAACCAACAGTTATTAATGTATTCACAAGCGTTCACGTTGCTGAACTATCGAGCATATTGATTCCGTTTCAAACAATTACTTAGTCCAATTAGAGAAAAAGCATGTTAAATGCTTCACAAGTTCTGGCTGCATTGTGATTCAGATTGCAAAGGGAATTCGTAAAACTTAATGAAGAAAACAATTCAATTGCCATTGTAATATTTACAATTGACCATTTTGCAGCGAGCAATATTCACGCCGGAACATAAAAAAACGGTTCCATCACAGCGCTATATCGAAAAGTGAAGATCTCGAGAATTAAAAACAGCAGTTTCAAAAAAACAAATAGTAAAAAGCAGTAGCAGAAACCAACCGAAGAAATTGATAAAATGGAATACTTGTTTAATTGCCGGAATCAAAACGTTCAATTCACCTCGCAGTAAACACACACAAAATTAAAACTAACATGAAAATACCTTGAACATTAGCAATGGCTCATCGAATATAGAATTTCGAACACTTGGATTACATGCGTACGCCATAAAAGAGAAAATACATTAACCGGAGATTTTTTGCTGTTTGATTTCGTCACGCAACTTCATTCTTGTTTGAAGAAATGCGTGGAATTTTACCGCGAAGCGTCTGGTTTATGGGCGGGTCAATTTTGGCGGGTCGGTTCCCAGAAAAGTCCATTGGGCCAGCATAATAAAACAGACCTTACTGGGCTACAATAGTATCTGGTAGAAAATAGAAATACTCCGTGTCCCACAATATATGAAATTAATCTATATTTTTCATTATTAAACTACATAGCAAAGAATTTATATAGATGAGTTTTAACCAATTGCTGTCTTATAACCAAACCACGAGTTTAATTTATTTGAAGCGTTTATTTATTTGATTATAAAAACTCTTATGAGACTTTTAACTTGACCCGACTCATAAAAATGTATTATTTTTTATGTCAAAAGTAATACTAATTTTCATAACAAATATTGACCGTGTCAAACCGTCTCGAGACCTCTTACATGATACTAACCTTAGTCGATACATTATAAGTAATGTTTCACTCTTTTTAATAGTTTACAGGATAGAACAAACAAGAAATATAAATTGAAAAATCTGAAATATTTATCATCGATTCGATTAGACAAAAAGGGTATCATAAATTTTACTTATTTGAAGAAGAATTGGCAAAATATTAAATGGAAAAATTCCCCAAAAGAAGGACTTTAGCAAAAAGTAAGAATACTTTGGCGGGTGAATCTGGATAGATATCAGATATGCCCAAAATATTAAATATCCATGAAAAGTTAAACAACGTTGGTTTTGATGTCCTATTCATTAAGCCTGCCAAACCAGCCTGATAAGACAATAATTACCCAAGTCTGATGTACAAGTTGAACTAACAAAATTGGTTGTTGTTTGGTGTTGCTTAAGAATTTGTTTTGTAATGAAATTAGTTTCCCAATGGATCTTTGTCTAATCAGTATATCCCAAAAATGTAAATGTTCTACCTAAATGGAATATCTAAATTCGTAAGATAAATATGAATGATTTTACGCTACATTTTAAAGAAAGATTCTCAAGTTGTACGAGATATTCAGACGAACATCTCACTTGAGAACAAATATATGAGACGCATCAATACCATTATGTGTTTTTAAGTAAAATGTTCGCGAACGAACATCTCATACAAATATACTGGGAGTGTTTCTCCCGCTATAATATAAAATCTCTCGATAAATAAAATGTATATCGTGAATAGATCATATATAACACTAGTGTATTTAATTTTTCGAAATCAGCGTGGATTAATTTGGAATTTACTTTACAAAGAATCATCTGGAGCCTAAAATATGCTTGTCGGAGCTCATTCAAGATCAATTAGAGGATCGGGTGAAGCCTAGCGTACGAGCTCGATCGTTGGAGAGTTACCAAGTTAAAATTTTGTGGAAAAAAAAACTCAAAAATATATTTTTTGAAAATAATACACTAGTTAAAAAATCCGTCATTGCTCCACAACTAAAAATCGCATTCTCCAAAAACTTCTTCGTTCTCAAAAGGAAAAAAAGAAAACTAAATATACTATTTACACAACACCACATCAAAATCTCCATTTTCTTCGGTTTTTTTTTATTCGATTTCTGTTAGTTTTAATAGGATTTAAAATTTTAAAATTCACGAAACTACTAAGTTCGTTGCTCTCGGTTTTTCAGATGAAAATCTAATCATTTTGTGCTATTTATCAATGTTCTAAAAATCGAAAAGTGCTAGTCGGTCAGCCTAGGCGGATTAGACAAAAATAGTTTTTTTCGGGTCTTTTAAATTAAAAACCCAATAAAAAAACTGAAGAAATTTTTTATTCATCCTTCCACCAAAACTCTCTCCACGTCGTTTCCAAAGAGTAGACAAGAAAATTATGGAAAATAATAATAATAAGTAGAGAAAATTATGGATAATAATAATTAGAGAAAATTTGTGATATTTAATTATTTATTTTGAATTCATTTTAAATTTGATGTTATTGTATTGAATATTTGGATATTTAATAGAGAAATATTAAGATGAACAAAGAATAATTGGATATTTAGGTCTAGGCGCTAGGCGGTTGGTGACCGCCCGCCTACCGACTAGCGCTTTTTAAAACATTGATATTTATACAAATATCGAGTTTGATATTTGTCTGAATATTTATTCAATAAAACCTTCAACATCAACATATAAAAAAGAATTGTTACTTAAACGCCAAATATTGGGTCAAGGTGGTCGGCCGGCGGCCGCCCACGTCAGCAGACGGTGGTCCCTAATCGTTGGTCTAAAAGTGCAAACGCAGTTGCAATCTAGAACCCAAAGTTAAAAGGGAATTACACGCCTTCACTTTCTTCGAGCGTGGGGTGGCAAAAGTTGATAGTCATGCCCAAGGATTACTTCAATCAGTTTAGGCACGGAAACGGGTGACAACAACTATTTTTAAATCAGCGGAATTTGGATGTCCATCGAATTAAGAGGGTTCGACACTCGAACAATCTCCTTCTCCAACGAATCTCCTAATAGAATCGAGATCCAATATTTAATGGGACCTGTCATCTGTTTCACAATCATCGGACAAAAAACCTCTGACGTTTTGATATCACAAAAATTAGAGAGTGTTTGAATATCTAAAAATCACTTTCTTCAGATGAGAAGAGTTCATTATATTTCTAGGCAAAATTCTTAAGTTATATTTAAACTGCAAATAAACCCTTTTCAAGCTTAAATATTAATATATAATCCTCTTAGAGGATCAATTTTACAAATTAAATAACTATTTCTTTTATTTATTTTTCCTTTATTAGGATCACTTAATTATATCTTAATAAAAATAATAAAATGGGTTAGACCCCTTAAGCACCTTTTGTGCGAAAGAGATTATTTATCATTTGGCTCGAGTGTTAAAATAATTGAATTTCAAAATAGTCGTGTTGTTCAAATCTATCCATTTTATTTTTTTATTATTTTACAAATATTTGTTGTCACATATCATGCATGAATCAAACTTGAAACCACTACGTGTTGTTGGCGGAAACATTCTACTCTACCAGATGTAAAGAAAAAAGGACACTGTATTTATTTAAATTCCTTTCACATATATATGTTACTAATCATATCTTTGGACTTCTATCATACAATAAATACTTCAAGTCGGTTCCTCATTAAAAATAAATAAATAATACTTGAATTGGTGAACATATATTACTTAAATATTTGAAAATTTTCATTTCTTAGAAAATAAAATGTGGGATTTTTGAATAATTTGGTATATTTTATTTTTAAAAAAATAAAAAAACAAATGGTGCCCCTTGATATTTGAAAATTTCCTCTTGAAAATGGAATGGCGGCAAATGATCCCCATCTTCATTATCATCACCACCTAGAAGATATTTGCAGTGTCTTTAGTTCTCAAGTGGGGAACCATGCATGTTGCAAAGTGATCTTCAAAATGAATCAACATGACACATCACAATCGCAAATATATTAATATAAATTGAACAAACCAGTATAAATGAATTCATATAAAAATTAATCGTTTATTTTCCAATTTATTGCAAGTATATGGGACAAGAAATATATATATCCTCATATATTGCTACGTGCTACGTGCATTGCCTTAATGGATGCATTATAATTTGTAAGTGCCACCACCTTGACTTGACTCACTTGACGTGCCTTGACTCGTTCAACTTCTTAGGAAATGGTGGAACGCATGCATCATAAATTCATGATAATATGTGAGTATAAAAATATTATTAAACAAAAACTTGTTATAATAATTAAATTTGAGATTTATAAATAAAAAGACTTAGACATAAGAAATCTGTAGACTCAAATCAATAGGAATCTTACAGAACAGAAATTACTTCTTGCTTAAATTTAAAACTTTGTGGTGGAATAAGAAATTTAAGTGAAAAGAAATTACTATGTAGACTCAATTAATCAATAATAATCGAGCATTACAGTCGGGATGGAATAAATTAAATGGCTAGTCAAACGAATGCGCTTACGGTACTTCAAGGCTTAAAGAATCCATCACCTTTCTCTTGGACGATCCTGTTTCCGAGGATGTGCGAAAACCTTGCTCCTTTACCGATGGAAAGATAATTCAATTCAGCCTACGAAAAACTAATCAGGTGGCTCATGATGTTGTACGACGATATTTAACTTAATTATAGAATAGTTTTTTTGTGGATGAATGTCATTTCATGGTTTTTGAAATTGGTTGTAACTCAAGACTTGTTAATGTTATAATGAAACGTGTTTTTCTTTTTAAAAAAATCAATAATAATCTATAATATCTTATCTTATCCAATAAGGCAACGAGATGGTGAAATAAAAATGGAATTTGACATGATTACGTGAAATGCCAAATTAACCCTGAAGACAAAAATTGGAAAAAACAATAAATAATGGGCTATATAGTAAATTCTCTTTACTCTCTTTCAATTAAACTTCCTATAACTTCGTTCTCCATAATATATCCTTCCCACTTTGTCCTTGTCAATTTTCAATTATTGTCATTAAATCTTTTTTCATTGTAACTTACTTAAACTTGGTTAATGATATGTATTGGTATTATCGGGAAATTTCAACATACTTATACGGATACTTTCTTAATGGTACATCTAATAAATAGTAGATTTCATATGTATTGATAAATATCCATCTTTAGAAATTCTTTGGTGCAATGTCCGTGTAGGATGGACCGCTTGTCGCTTTACTAAAAACTATAGTTGGTGATAATCGAGTAACACAAATATTTTAAATCACACAGCAGCCCAAACGTCATGGTTCGATTATTGTACCCAACATGAACAATTATTGCACCTCAACAGTTCGAATATAAATGATCTAATGTACTCGGATTATCCTCACCCGATAATATTATCCTTCAAGATAGGTTGAACCGAATCCTACAACTTCACAACAAACAAATGATTTGAAAGATTAAACATACATTGTGTACGCATCACATGTGCTTAGAATAAAATAGTTTGTAATTAAAATTGTTAAAAAAAAAAAAAAAAAGAGGGAGAGAGAAAATTACAATAGGCTTTTTAACTCCGAACGCCTGAATGTGTTTTAGATGGATTAATATGATGTGAAATAACCTTTTTTTAAGGTTGAACTAGAGTCCCAACTCTTCAACAGATTTTGAATTTCTTAATACATATTTATTATCTACTAAATGATCGAGTTTGCAACACCATCAACTTTTAAAAAATATTTTCACGGAAAATTTAAAATTTGGTCATATTTATTAGTGTTGTTGCAGTTTTGACCGCCCATATTCTTAAATTTCAGATTCGAATCCCAGTTGTTAATATTATCATATATATTGTCATTTTAGTTATTTTCTCAACGCAACATTGATCATGTGATGCCAACAAGCATAACACGTTCGTATGATATCACTAAAAGTTTAAAATTATCAAAAATTGAAAGATATAAAACTCGATAACACCGAAAACCAAAAGAGAAGACAGTCTCAAGGATATCTGTAAGACGAGTCAACGATGACCAGGAGCGGACCCAGAAATTCTGTTCAGGGGGCAAAATCAAAGGCGGAGCCATGTGTTGCTCAGTTGCTCCGCCTGGGCGGTAGCTCGGGTGACCCAATTTTTTTTCCTATTTTTTATACATTCAATTTAGTCCAATTTTTTAATAGCTCGATGACCCAATTTTAAAAATGAGAAGATACAAAGCTCAACCTATAAAAAAATAGACGACTTAAAAAATTCAAATCCGAGTATAAATAAAAACGTGGTTTCATCATTGGCACAATTCATATAAAATCCCAAAAATATAATTTATATCAACGAAAATACGAGAAAAAAAGTTAAAACATTACATCAATTCATAATAATTCATTATACAATCATTTGATAAGTTGCTACTTGCTAAATATATTTTTTTCAATATATCACAAATGCGATTTACAATTGATCTCAACGATCTTTTATTTTATTAAATAAATATTAAAAGTATTATAAAAAATACTTATATAAAAATAAGTGAGGGGGGCTCTATGCCCTCTCTGGACCCATATTGGGTCCGTCCATGACTAGGGGTGTAAACGAGCCGAGCTACTCGTGAGCAACTCGCGAGTAGCTCGGTCAAAGCTCGACTCTAGCTCGATTTGACCGAGCTCGAGCTCGAGTAGCTCGAGCATACAATCGAGCTCGAGTCGAGCTTTGAAACTATGTGATCGAGTAGCTCGCGAACTACTCGATAAGCCACATATATATATATATATATTAAAAAATAATATAAATATATATAAATATAATATAATATATATAATATTATATTATATTTATATATTAATTTATTTATAATATTTATATATTTATTTATAATATTTAATTAATTTTATTATATTTATTATATTTATTTTATAATATATATAATATAATATTATATTTATTTATATATTAATATATTTTTAATTTATATATATATATATATAATATAAAAGCTCGAGCTCGAGAACTCGAACTACAACCGAGCTCGAGCTCGAGCTCATATTTACTACTCGATCGAGCTCGAGTAGTAAAATATAAGCTCGAGCTCGAGCTCAAGTAGTGTGCTACTCGAGCTCTGCTCGGTTCGAGAGCACCCCTATCCATGACGATGACTCAAATACGATACTCATCTCACAAAATTTGTGTGAAACCACATATATGATTTTAGACATTAATTTTAATCTTACACTCGAACTTAATCAAAGATTAATCCTTATATCAAGCATGCGTGTTGATAACATCAGTTAGCACTAACGCACGCAAATATATAATATAGAATAACTCTAAAAAAATATTATAAAATAAACATAGTAGGCTAGGTCCCCTATCGCATTGTCTCTCGTTCACATTTCTTATTTTCAAAAAGTAAAAATATCGTGATCTTTGGGTAAATGCACAGTACGAATTCTTGCCACTCAGCTGGACCTACCCAATGACCAACAAATTAAAATACACAAGCCAAATTAACGCGTGAATTAAAGCCATAGTTAATATTAATAAGCAGTTAAGCACAACATTTGATTTAGATTACCTGCACAATATCATTTTAAGACATAATATATACTTGAAGTTGCGAGTCTTGTGACACATATTAAAATCGCAAATTATCGAAATTAATATGACTAAACTGATATTTTAAAATTCAAAGGACCAAAATGAAAAAAAAACAAATATACATTATAAAAAAAGAGAATTTTTAAAATGGTCTTCTACAAGTATCTATAATCAATTTTGGCCTTAATTTAGCTATTTTTTCAAATTAGCCTTTTAATCATCCAAGTTACAAATTTATCTCTTAAACCCTATTATCACTTATTATCACCGATTTATCATTCTTATTTTTTTCTCTTTGCTGCCACCAACAAAACATTAAATCCAAGATACGAAATCTCATGTTTTGTGGTTTTGATTTTTTATTTATTCTTATATTTTATTTTAGTGTATTGAAAAAGTCACAAATTTCATTATATTATCTTCTCCCTCTCCCAGACTCTCACCGCCAACCATCAAATCAAATCCAGGGAGGTAATCTCTTTTTCTTTTTGCATCATTTTTTATGTGTTTTTATATCATGTTTTAATGTATTGAAAATTCATGATGAATATCAGAATATTATATAATTTTTTATGAAATATTGATAAGTATATCACATAAAGCTAATTGTTAGAGTAATGTTATCTACGCGCAGTAACTAGTAATTGGATAGTAGAGATTGATACATTGATATAATTGTGGGGTTCGGCTCTAATAGCGGTGTTGAATCATATGCATATTGCGAAAAATATTGTGTTAATTTAAAAGACATTTTAAACAATATTTTTACCAATTTTTTTTCTTCCAAATATAGTGTTGTAAATCTCTCTTAATTTATTGAGTGAGTTATAGTAATAGAATCTACTAATTTAGAACACGTTTAAAAGGTTATTTTAGGATTTTAAATTTATGGAAGGCTATACTGAAAAATATTTGATGAACAAGGCTATTTTTAAAAATATGGTTTGGAAGTAGGCTAGAATCCTTAAATTTTTCTATAAAAAATGCAGTTTTTCCTATACAATCATGTATATTTTTTGTTCACAAAAACTTTTATAATATCATTTGATAAGTCAATTTTGTACGACGAATCTCCAACATGATCCGATTAATAAAAAACATTATTTTTTTAACTCAAAAATATATTTTTTTTCACTCGACACACAATAGACGTGAGACTATCTCACGTGAAATCTACACATTCAATTGTTTTATGTTTCTATATATATGTGCATGTGATCATTATATATGTGGGTTGGTCGTTTAGTTTTTCGATTTTTGCAGGAGCTGCAGTGATTTAAATTGATGACAAAAGTTTAAAGAAATGTGAGTGAGATTAGTGCATGGGATGTACAGGAATTGACTTATTTCTCTTTTAATCTTCTCCCATGATGAACGGAATATTTAATAAGACTGAAATTGATAAATAGAGATTATATAAATGCTATATATAATAATAATAATAATAATAATAATAATAATAATAATAATAATAATAATAATAAATTAAATATCGTAAAATTTTAAATAGGAATGAATCACAAGGATCTAATTTTTTAGTATATTATTATTATTATTATTATTATTATTAATTGGATGTCAATTTATGCTTTTTAAAAAATGACATAGTAATCTATTTGTATCGCGATTAGGCATTCAAATCGGGTTATGAATTTGTCGATATATTGGTTGATGTTAGATAAATATCTTGGGTAATGCTACATATACACGAAGTGTTACACGTTGGGTTACACATTGCTATCATTAGTTTTGAAAAAAAAAAATATGAAAGAACTTATCATTTCGTTTACGAAGAATGGAAAATATATAATTCTCGAACCCGAAAAAATATGTCTGAAAGACGCGCAATGATTCATGAATGAACATACATGATGTCTGAAAGACGCGCAATGATTCATGAATGAACATACATGGTTTCAGAACATATACAGAGCCCGTTTGGATTTTGTAGAGATTTTTTAAAATAAGTGCTTTTAAAAGCTACAATTTTTGGCTTTTAAAAAAGCTCTAATTTTGACTTAAAAAAGTGCTTATTTAAGCACTTTTTTGGTCAACCAAACACCTTGTTAACTGAAAAGCACTTAAAAAAGTGCTTTTTTGGCCTGGCTTTTGAAACCAAACAGGGCCATAGTCTGTTATTATTATTTTAATTTTCGAAAATAAATAAATAATAAATAAATAAATAATAATAATAATAATAATAATATTTAAAATTTAGAAACAATTAATATCAATTAATTCTAATTGAGTGTTCTAGTGCATATCTTTTGATAAATAATTTCAATCATCATCATCAATCATCATCATCAACAATCAATAATTTGCATGATTTTCTTCAATCTTTTCATCAACCAAATTTAATTAATTTGACAGACATCCCTATATAAAATATTTATATTCATCTTTCTTTTCCATTGTGAGACATCACTCATATCATTAACTATTTCAATAGTAGATGGTTCATATTTTGTATCATTCATTTGTACGTATATACTCTGAACTTGTTGAAAAATTAATTTCTTATGATAAATAAAACAACAAAATTATGATAATTTCAATTTAGTCGTGCAAAGAGATTGTGGGAGGGTGAAAAGCAATATTCATATTCATTATATGATTAAGTCAAACCGACCAAACTGTGGAGAATCACTAGAACCGAATTTTAAGAAATATTTACCTAAAAGATGAAAACACATTCAATGTAAGAGCAAGAATTTATAAGTCGCGCAAACATACACTTTCCACCAATGATAGGGGATTTTGTTGGTCCTACTGCATGTTAACTCATAATTTTACCAGTAAATATGGTGTTTGGTGATGCTCCACCAATTGCATATATAGGCTATATCAATAGAAGACTGTATCATATTTTAAATAAAAAAAAAAGTTCTTATGCAGAAGATGTAATGATGAATACTAAAATTTGATAATATAGAAAACTAAAGTTGTAAAAAAAACAAAAATATATGATCGAAATTGAAAAACGGGAGGAACTTTTTGATAAAACACATGTATCATATTCATGTTATCACCAAATTATGTTTTTTTTCCCTGAAGAGGTCTGGTTTATTTTTGAGTCTCTCTTAACTACATGATGATCTTTCCACACACCACTATATTTTTTAGGAACCACAATTTATATATATAATAGAAGAGAATTACAATAAAGAAAAACCCATAGATGATCTTTGTACAACCCTAGCTCACGCTAGTCCCTAGCAAAAGCTAGTATATTAACCTTCGAACCAATTAACAGAATGCTTTCCCTCAATGTATTCCTTCCCTTTATAATACTATTTCCCCTTCCTCAAGTTATTTGTTTTTAGAATAAACATTTCTCTTAATGAGCTTGATTTGGTTAGGCCCAGTATCTTAGAACCTCTTGCATATTTGGGCCCGTAACAATACCGCCCTCTTCAAATCAGCCTTGTCCTCAAGGCTGAGTCTTGAACTCAATGATTCTGCTTTCCCCAGGATCCAGCCAACATCGAAGACAATTAACTCAAAACCAAGATCAAAGAACTCGTTACCAAAAATAAAAAAAAAATTCCAAACATCTTGGCTTCAAGCACCTCGGTCACAACGATAAAAGCAAACAGACCCCTTCCATCTCCCCCCACAGAACGTATTTGTGTAGCCACAACTTGATCTTCTACGAATTCATCATCCGTCCAACCAAAGTCGAATACAACGATCTCAAAATCAAGAGGACAATCTGCAGTCCAAGCATTAATTATAGCAGAAAAGTTTACTGCCTTGTTAAATTTCTGCAATTTCAAATGAAAATTGAGAGTCAAGTTCTTTTCCAATAGTGTTTCCATGAAAATAACACTACCAGATAAATCACATAGCTTCAGCGGCTTCATCAAATAAATGCTAATCTCTTTCGCCACTATCGATTGTTGCTTGATCATTCGATCCGATTTTTGTTCAAGTCGATATTCACTCGTCAAGTCATTCTCTAAGTATACCCAATCTGCCATCACCTTATGGTTGCAAGCAACTACCAGCACAAGAGCCACCCCTTTTATCCCACACACGCAACTGGCTACAATGTTCACCCACGATAATACTCCTATCTCTGAACCATGACCTTTCTCACCCATCATAACTTGATACCCAACATCCCATACTTCAACCACGATTATTTCATCCATACCCAACCACCCTCTTTTCGTCAAAACCAGTTTAGGAAAATAATCATGGTTGAGAACGCTGAGCCCCAACACCAATACAAGGGCTCCAACAAACTTATCCAATAGTTTCATAATATTGGAGGACTGAAGAGAAGCCACAATTCCATGAAAGCGAGAAACAGCAGCAACAAACGATGATGTTGAGCAGTATAGTGTTTTCTCCAATGGTGCCCATTCCTTGTCCCCATCCATCAATATCCCCCGAAAGACATACCTTTCGTTCTCAAGTTCTGTGTTCCTTGAAGCAGCTTTAATGGTGTACAATTGTCCAGAATATTTGCAGCATATATCTTTAGCCGCATCTTGAACCTCTGAATTTAGTAGATCTCTAGCCACACATGCAAACTGTAGTCTAGCAGATGCAATCTCCAGCAACCTTATAGCACCCTCTACATGTATCATCACTCTCGCACTTGTCAGCCTCTCCACATTGTGCATCGTAAGCTCTAAGAGTTTGAATTCGAACCTCCATGTTCTTTTAAGGCTTACTTCTTCAGATGTGGTATTTATGGGATGTTTTCCAACCACTCCTTCAATCGCTTTTCTCCCTCTTTGAGAGGAATCTCCACAACCACTCATGTCGCCAACATAACGACCGGCCACTAGCGACCATGCGGCTATCCCTCTCTGATGGATCTCATCGACATGGCTTCCAGCAAGTTTTTCTTTCCCGTGATTTGTGAATCGTGGCGGATAATGCAACGCGCATTGATTTGGGCAGCCTGCGACACATATTTGGGCTCAATGGATGATAAACCCAAATAACCTTCTTCAACCCTAGCCCACTCCTGATCAGCCCAAACTTCCTTCCCAAAGTCCTGAAATTCATTATTTTCTGCGTGTTGCCCAGTCCTATCCAATTGGTGCCACAAAACTTCAAACCAGACGGTGCGGACGTCTTCTAGTCTCCATCTCTGCAGCCACAACGCACAATACTCGTATGGTTCCACCGCTTTTTGCCCATCGTACCGTCTGATTAACTCCATGGCTTTTGGGTAACGTTCGATCTTTAGCATCCATCCCATCTGATCTCGCTCTTTGTACTCCAATGGATTCCCTTCTCCAGAAAGTTTCAGATCCCCAAGACAATCTGAAAACTCTTCTACCTCCTCAACTCCATATTGCTCTATCGTTTTCAGTGCTTGGGGTAAATAAGTTTTAAGTTTCTCTGCACAGTTTTGGACAACCTTCTCCACCAATTTTCTTGCATTTGACAGTACCCCTTCATTACTCCTTTTCATGGCAGCCATAATTGTGGGTAAAACCAACGTTATATCATTATCCTCACTTTCTTCAAAAACAAGAGTCATCACTATCTCCATTGCCTTAAAAATATTTTCTGAATGATGAACATTTATAAATCTAAGGAAGTATTGAAGCATCTCAATAATCGTCTCAGCCATTTCTAAATCCAACATGATCAGACAGTACCTTACCTTAGCCATGGTTTCGAGAATGGTTACCCTTTTGAAATTAGATCTGCTAGCGATGTCCGTGAAATCCTCAAAAGCCGATACTATCAAATAGAAAACCTCTTTCATTTTGTCATCATCGTAAGGAGCCTCCGGTGCCGTAATTCTAATAATCTCACTAATGCAAGAAGCTGCTCCTACCTTTACATCAACATCAGAATGCTTGAGGAATTCTGTCGTCCCCAATACATCCATCAGTGGTGAAAGAGCAAATAGCATAGATTTACATGGTGACTGCTCGACTTTCGATAGAAGCTTCTCAGCTCGATCAAGAAGACGGAGGAGTTTGTCCGAGGATGAAGGAGGCCGATGAAGAGCTTTCCCAGCTTTTGTGAGTTGTTTTTCCAGCTCCACATCTGAAATTGACAGTTTCATCTTTGACACTCTACTCAAATTGTGGTTGCCGTTACCTTTCCGACTAAGATCCGGCAGGTCGGACCAATTGTTAGGAACCACAATTTATATATATAATAGAAGAGAATTACAATAAAGAAAAACCCAGAGATGATCTCTGTACAACCCTAGCTCACGCTAGTCCCTAGCAAAAGCTAGTATTAACCTTCGAACCAATTAACAGAATGCTTTCCCTCAATGTATTCCTTCCCTTTATAATACTATTTCCCCTTCCTCAAGTTATTTGTTTCTAGAATAAACATTTCTCTTAATGGGCTTGATTTGGTTAGGCCCAGTATCTTAGAACCTCTTGCATATTTGGGCCCGTAACAATATCAACAAAAGACTGTATAATCTTTCAAATAAAAAAAATGATATAGAAGATGCAGCGTTGGAGGCATGCAATCTTACATTATATTTGTGTGGAACAATGACTAGAATTATGAAAAATTGAAATAAATATGACTAAGACTAAAATTTGTTAACACAGAAAACCAAATTAAGCTGTAAAAATACAAAGATGTATGATCGAAATTGCAAGACTGGAGGAATACTTTGACGAGACACGTGTATCATGTTATCACCCAATTATGTTTTTTTCGAAGAGATTTCGTTTATTTTTGCTTTTTCCCCTTAATTATACCATGATTTCCCACAAAATATCAACACTAAAATGAACTAATTAGTAGGCAGTAGCTAATTAGTTTTATTTGCAATGTCTATGTTCAAATGCACCATGATGATCTCAGTGCTCCCTAGGATCCACCAAAAAAATCACTCAGTGGGACCAAAAGTGCATGCTGGTTTTCAAGTAAATTTCCGAAAGTAGAAGAGGAACCTCATGCTTTTGCCCTTTTAAATACACATAGTGCTTCCCGAAAAATTTTAAAAATTTACTCAACGTTGTGCTACGTTAGCTAAGTGTCTAAACAAAAAAAAATGGGAAATCTCTTAGTTCTCCAAGAAAAGGTTGTCAAGGTGATGAAAGTAGATGGGAAAATCCTGGAATACAAAACACCGATCCAAGTTCATCAAGTGCTATCAGAATTCAGTCACCATGCAATTTCCGATCAACTTCCGGTACTAAAACACATGCATCCCTATGCAGAAATGATCCGGGGTCACTTGTACTATCTTCTTCCTCTACCCGTATCACCCCCACCGGTTAAGCATAAGAAGAAGAAGACAGTTCGATTTTCTGATAATTTGGTGGATGAAATAGGGCAACCAACTGGGGTTGTGAGGATTAAGCTCGTGATCAGCAAACAAGAGCTGCAGACGATGCTAAGAGAAGGAGCAGTTTCCGTTGATGAGATGATAAGACAGGGGCAAAGAGAAACAAAAACAAAGAAAATTGTAAGCATTGAGAGAGAGAATGGTCGCATAACTTCAAAAGGATCGACATCAGACCCGGAGAGTATTTCAGAGGTGAACTAGCTGGTTTTTTTTTACTCTCCATCACTCTAGAGGAAAATACTATCATTAGATACAATCTTGTGCAACTTTACACCAATATTTCTGCGTGCTTATCACCATCAGATCAAATCATGTTGTTGAACGGTTATAAGACACGGAAATATGCGTGTGTAGCAACGTATAAATAGAATCCAGAGATCAATAGAATATAGATTTTGTCTTTTTTTTTTCATCACAGATGTACAAGAGATATTTCCACTTGTGAACCAGAGCTGAATTAATAAAAGAAGCTATGGTACTTGTGTGTGTCTGTAAGTTATCCATGAAACACCTTATACAGTACTCTAAAAGGTAAATTCTATCTTCTGATTCTCATATTTATGTTTTTTGGGACTCAAGGAAAGGACACTTCTTAAACACAAACGACAAATACTTCAATTTTGCTGATCATCCGATAAACAGGAATACTTTTTTCCTCACAAAATGATAGTAGATGGTTCTACAATTAAAAGGGAAATCAACTTTTGTACATAATACATTTAGAAATAATACGATTAACGACGAATAAAGATTTGTCAAACTTAAAGATTTCAAACTGTCAAGGCCTCTTGCTGAGAATGCCAAGTAACCACATCCTTGTAAGCCAAGTTACCCCCAAAAATATCCAAAGCACTGCCGACAGTAACATCAACATGTCCCATTCCTGCTACTTTGATCCTCTCTAAATCAGAAATGCAAGTAACTCCACCAGCATAGGTCACAGGAATCTGGCAAACACACATCAAAAGCAATTTAAAAATAAGTTCTCGTGTACAGTCTTTTTATACAAGGTTTTTTATATGGCACGTAGTCGTCAAATCTATGCAGCATGGAGACAAATACAAGGACACAAATGCAATATGGATACATGTACGACTTATAAAAATTGGGAAACTAAACGGGGAGGAAATGACTTTTTCACATATACGAAAGCGTCTACACACATATATATAATCATGTAAATATATCAAAACATTATAGAGATTTACAATCTAGAATATTTTATAAAACTAATAGTTGGTGTTTATAAATATTTAAAAATTTTAAGTACCTCTCAAATTGTTCAACACGATAAAGAAAAACCACTGAACATATATTATATATGCTCATAATGATGGTTAACCATGTCATATGATAAATATAGAAATCTCCGATGTATATCCCTCATTTATCCATAACATTTTTATCTAGAAAGTATCCTATACAATACGACACAGGTACATGATCATTTTAAGTGTATCTGTGCATCATATCTGGTCAAAGCGCACAGGATTGGAAGCATGTCAATTGCAGATGCTTAATGAAATCTCTTACTTTTTTATCAATAACACTTGAAGCATTGGGCATGGAAGCATGTCAATTGCTAATGCTTAATGAAAACTCTTACTTTTCTGTCAAAACAAATTGATGATAAGACTTCAAGCATTATGCTTGACGAATTGGTGACCTATGCACTGTATTCTACAGAAAATGCCCAATAAATATGAAAAAGATCATTATTTGACAACTTATAAGCTCTTACATTTTTTTTACTTCAAAATTAATCTCTTAAAGCACTTGGATAAATAAGTTGTCGAAGAAAGAAAAAATTGGAAAAGATGATAAACATTACTTCAAAATTAATCTCTTAAAGCACTCGGATAAATAAGTTGTTGAAGAAAGAAAAAATTGGAAAAGATGATAAACAAATCAAATGGGTAGATGACAAGAAAATAGTGAAAGAAAATGAATTTTTAAGTAATTTTGGATATAAAGGTGAACACTGAGGGTATGGATTAAAAAATAAATTGGTATTAACTAAATCTTTTAAACATATCTCATACGCTCTCAAGAGCTTATTGTTAAACTTTGTACAATCTTTCAAAAATATTATACAGAGATATATCTCATAAGTTCCTATGTATCTTATCAGATGTTTTAAACAATTTATAAACTAAACCTTAGTTCAAAATTGAAACAAGGAAGAAGAGAATTAAAACAGCAAGAGTAGAAAGGATTTAACCATAGCTTAACAAAAAAAACTCACCGGTGAGTACTTGCCGAGCAAAGCCACAAGTTCTTCATCAATTCCAAGCCTGAAATTTATGTAGCAGATAAATTAAAGTGACAACGGAGCAATATTTTACTAACTTTATTTTAACTTCTCTAGTGTTAAATTACAGCGTATATTGAGAAAGAATACATATCACTTGTATATTATTCATCTATCTCATACACACATATATATACAGAGTATCAGCCTATATTAGGAAATAGACTAATCAAATCCCTACAATCAATCCCTACAATCAAGGAGAATCATATCATATAATTCCTACATATATATACAATCTGTAACACTCCCCCTCAAGCTGGAGCATAGATATTGATCATGCCCAGCTTGTTACAAAGGTAATTAACCCGAACTCCAGTTAAAGCTTTTGTGAAGATATCTCCCAGTTGTTCTCCCGTCTTTACATATCCTGTAGTGATCAAACCTAGTTGGATCTTTTCACGTACAAAATGACAATCAATTTCAATATGCTTAGTTCGCTCATGAAAGACAGGATTGGAAGCAATATGTAGAGCTGCTTGATTATCAAGCCACAATTTGGCTGGCATTGAGATTTTAAGGCCTACTTCAGACAAAAACTGATATATCCACATTATCTACACAAAGCCTTTGCCATGGCTCTATATTCTGATTCTGCACTCGATCGTGAGACGACATTTTGCTTCTTGCTTTTCCATGAAACTAGATTCCCTCCAACGAAGACACAATAACCAGATGTCGACTTTCGATCATCTTTGGATCCCGCCCAATCAGCATCTGAAAAACACTCAACCTTAGTATGACCATGGTTGCTGTACAGGATACCTCGTCCAGGAGCTTGTTTCAAATAACACAAAATTTGTTCAACAGCTGCCCAATGATCAACGGTTGGAGAAGCCATATATTGACTTACAAAACTGACTGGATATGCAATATCTGGACGAGTTAAAGTGAGATAATTTAACTTTCCAACCAATCTTCTATACCTCTCAGGATTCTCAAATAATTCACCATCTTTTGTGAGCTGCTGACTAGGAATCATTGGAGTGCTACATGGTTTAGCCTCCAGTTTTCCTGTTTCAGTCAATAAATCAAGTACATATTTCCTTTGGGATAAGAGGATTCCTTTCTTACTTCTTGTTACCTCAACACCCAAGAAGTATTTTAAAACCCCTAAATCCTTTGTATGAAACTGGTTGTGAAGAAATGATTTAAGAGCAGAAATACCTTCAATGTCATCTCCAGTAATGACAATATCATCCACGTATACAACCAACAAAATGATGCCCACCACAGATTGTTTATAAAACACAGAATGATCAGACTTACTTTTCTTCATTCCAAACTTCTCAATTGCCTCGCTAAATTTTCCAAACCAGGCTCGAGGGCTTTGTTTCAAACCATATAAGGCTTTTCGAAGGTGACAAACTTTCCCATACTCCCCCTGAGCAACAAAGCCAGGTGGTTGCTCCATATAAACTTCCTCTTGAAGGTCACCATGAAGAAAAGCGTTTTTGATGTCTAACTGATATAACGGCCAGTCATGAGTGGCTGCCATGGAAACAAATAATCTGACAGAAGTAAGTTTAGCAACAGGAGAAAAAGTCAAAATAATCCACGCCATAAGTTTGGGCATAGCCTTTAGCTACAAGTCGGGCTTTTAGTCGAGCAACAGATCCATCTGGATGGACTTTAACGGTAAACACCCATTTGCATCCAATTACCTTTTTACCTGCAGGTAGATTGACTAAAGACCAAGTATGATTATCATCCAGTGCGTTCATCTCGTCAAGCATAGCACTACGCCATCCAGAATGTGACAGAGCTTCATGAACAGTCTTAGGAACATAAATAGCATCGAGAGAAGCAATAAAGGAGCATGAGGATGATGATAAGTGATTATAAGATACAAAAGATGACACTGGATAAGTACATTGACGTTTACCTTTACGAAGAGCAATTGGTATATCAGCACTGGAAATTGGATCTACCGACGAAGAGGCTGGTGCAGGACATGGAGTAGGATGAAGACGTCTACGAGAATAAACCTGTTGTATGGGAGGCTTGATGGGGACAGATTCAGTAGGGTCAGAAATAGAAGATGTGACAGTATAGATTAACAGATCATCATCTTCTACCTGACCAGGACTGTCCACAGATGGAAAGAAAGGTGTATTTTCCAGAAAAGTGACATCAGACGACACCAAGTACTTGTTAAGATGAGGACAGCAACACCTGTATCCTTTCTGAACCCGAGAGTACCCAAGAAAAACACACTTCAAAGATTTTGGATCAAGTTTTGTAACATGAGGACGAATATCCCGAACAAAAGAAGTACAACCAAACGTTCGAGGGTCCACGGGAAACAGGGGCTTAGTCGGAAAGAGGACGTGGTAAGGAGACTCACCATGAAGGATGGATGATGGCATACGATTAATTAGAAAACAAGCTGTGGAAACTGCATCAGCCCAAAAACGTTTCGGAACATGCATTTGAAACAACAAAGCTCTAGCAGTTTCAAGAAGATGTCTATTTTTTCTCTCCACAACCCCGTTTTGAGATGGTGTGTCGACACAAGAGGTCTGATGGAGAATGCCATGTTTAGTCATGTAAGTTCGAAAAGTTTCTGATAGGTATTCCTTAGCATTATCACTTCGCAATGTTTGAATAGGAACATTAAATTGAGT
This sequence comes from Henckelia pumila, assembly GCF_033568475.1. Lineage (NCBI taxonomy): Eukaryota > Viridiplantae > Streptophyta > Magnoliopsida > Lamiales > Gesneriaceae > Henckelia > Henckelia pumila. The sequence continues at coordinate 16,203,233 of NC_133122.1, read as the reverse complement.
GTTAATCTCAGCAAAAAAAGCAGAGAAATGAGAAAATAACTCAGAACGACTTTTCATTAAATATAACCATGTCACACGAGAATAATCATCAACAAAAGTAACAAAATATTTGAAACCAGTTTGAGACAAAAGAGGACAGGGTCCCCAAACATCTGAATGAACTAATTCAAAGGGAGCACTGGCTCGTTTATTGACTCTTGGACTTGAGCTAAGACGATGGTGTTTAGCAAACTGACATGACTCACAATCTAATGAGGATAGGTTATGAAATTGTGGACAAAGTTTCTTCAGAGCTGGTAGAGAAGGATGACCCAATTGACAATGAGCTTTGAAAGGGGCTGTTATTCCAGAGCATGCAATGGACTTCGGTAATTGTGTATCAAGAATGTAGAGGCCTCCTGAATCATGTCCTTTACCAATAATCTTCTTCGTCGTAAGATCCTGAAATAGACAGTAATTTGGAAAGAATGAGACAGAGCAGTTGAGGGTACGAGTAAGTTTGCTGACAAAAATTAGATTAAAAGTCAACTGGGGTAAGCTTAAGACAGATTGCAAAGAAATCGAAGGAGTGGGAGTGATTTTGCCAGATCCTAAAACATGAGAGGTTGATCCATCTGCTAAAGTAACTGTAGAATTGGAGCTATGTGACTGAAATGCAGAGAATAACTGAGAAGAATTACCTGTCATATGATCTGTGGCACCAGAATCAATGACCCACTTCGTGGATGAAGAAACAAGACATGCATTTGGTTTACCTGACTCAGCAATGGCGGTAATTGGGGTGGATGAGGACTTTAATGACTCTTGGTACTGAGAGAATTTGACATATTCATCAGCAGGAACCGTGACAAATTGCTCAGAAGTGCCATTTGTGGAAGCGATGTAGGCTGACTGTGGTTTCTTATTCTGCAATTTCCCGCAATCACGTTTCATATGTCCCGGCTTATGACAATAATGACAAACAATACCACGAAATCCTCGAGTGTCAAAATGTTTGTCATAGTTGCTTGACCCTACTCCTTTACCATCATTCTTGTGCTGATATCTTCCAGATTCAGATATGTTATTTCGACTAACAAGAGCACTATTAAGTCCAACAGGTGGAAAGTTCTCTGTGCGCAACACCCTACTAAAAGTATCCTGCAGAGATGAAATCTCAGAGCTTGAGAGAATCTGAGATTTAGCTGTCTCAAACTCATGTGGAAGCCCGACCAAAAAACTCATTACGGCCATCTTCTCACGTTGATTTTGCTGTTCTTTTACATCAGCGCTGAATGGTAATAACATGTTGAGTTCTTCATAAGTTCTTTTAAAATCCATGAAATAGGTTGTAAGAGACCTATCTTGTTTTTCCGCACGATAAAAGGTTTTGCACACCTCATAAATACGAGAAATATTCCCTTTTCCAGAGTACAAGAAATCCAGATATTCCATTAGTTCCTTCACAAATTCACAGTGATTAATTAGACCAATTACCTCACTGTCGGAGTTTCGTATCTGTAAAAATAATCGAGCATCCTCTTTCAACCATGTCTGTTTTGACTCATCTGTAGATGGGTTATCAACCATATGCTTATCCATATCAATGTTGCGCAGATAAAGACGAACTGTCTTACTCCAATCAAGATAATTAGAGCCATTTAGATTATGTTCCGTGATTTTTGAGAACACAGGAACAACATCAGACACAACTACAGATTTCTTCTCAGCCATATATCCGAAGGGCAGCAAGAGTCAAAGGAAACTTTGAACCTTCTGCGTAAAAGGTCCCACACCTGAACTGATGCTGACCAAACCGAAAAGATTTCTGATAGCAGACGCACCGGTCTCGAATCTCTCAATCACGATTCACACGCAGGGATTCCGATGGCCGGAATCTAAGAACTGGCAGATCGGCAAGTGACTCTTCCTACAATTTGTATTAGCTCTCTGATACCATGTTAAATTACAGCGTATATTGAGAAAGAATACATATCACTTGTATATTATTCATCTATCTCATACACATATATATATACAGAGTATCAACCTATATTAGGAAATAGACTAATCAAATCCCTACAATCAATCCCTACAATCAAGGAGAATCATATCATATCATTCCTACATATATATACAATCTGTAACATCTAGTTTAAGGAGACTGGAACTCCGTGATACACAAGAGCAAACTAATGCGAAGGTTCAAACCATGACATGAAATAAGTACTAACTTTCACAAGCAAACGTAAGGAAGCATATAAGTTTAAATGCATACTTTTTGCCTTCAACATCAACTCCGTGGACCAGAAACTCATCGGCGTAATTGGCCAGAATATCCAACACTTTTTGATCAAGATATACGTCACTGAACTTCTGCCATCTATCTGTGACAATTGCATATCTATCCTTCTGGACAAAACTTTTCAAGTCAATAATCTATATATGTTGCTAGTGATACAAATTATTGAATAATCTCCAAAACCTATAAACGCACCTTCTTTCTGCAACTAAGATCCAACACAAGTCTCTGTTTTTGTACAACATCGGCAAGTTCCTTTAGCCTTTCAAAGTGTATTTCTCCATTATGAAATACATACTGCAACAAAATTGATATTTATTAAATCAACAGCTTCCAAAGAAATTTTTTATTATTTATTTTTTTTATCATGCTTTACATGAAGAGATTTTTTCGAACGAAAAATAACATCACAGATAAGTAGAACTTTTGAGATCTTTCTTCAAAATAAACAGACAGTTCGGGTAATTGTTCTGTCACACTGAAGTTGATGTTTTAGCTTTTTTCATGTAGTCTTGGTCTAATGTATGTCTTTTAAATTTTTAACATATTATTTATTATTGACTAGCATTGCCAATCTATCTAATTCAACAATCCTTTTTTTTTTTGGGTTTGTCGATAAAAGCATTTACCGCCACGAAAAAGTAAAAACTCGTTCTTTCTTGATTCTTCTATAGTCTAACATCCAAAAAACCACAGAAGAATAAAGAGGAGCCAACTCTGGAAGTGTGTCTATTAGCTTTTCTATATTTTCATCAAGACCCAGTCATCAGGCAATGGACTTCATGTAATTCAAGTATGCCCAAGTGGCTCGGTTAATTCAATGTTTGTACTCAGTAAACGGTCCCTCGGGGATCCTAGCATGCATAGCATGAGTCAGGCAAGCACAACTATTTAATCAATGTTCTCATTGCATCCTTAAGACTTGTTTCAATAAAGCATCATTTAGGAAAACCTGATTGCGACGGATGTGGCGATCTGTTGGATTAAAGGATAAGCTTGCTCAAAGTACATTCTTTCAGTAAATAAATGAATAAAGACAATAAATACGTACAGATGTAACAATAACATGGCTTGCTCCTTCATCTATATAACTCAAAGCATTACTTGAATTGATACCACCTCCGACTTGCAAACCACCTATATGTTTTTCAATTGGCAATAAGTAGTGTGGAAACCACATATTTGTGTTGCACAAACATAAAATAAAGATGTAACTTGCACATTTTAAGGTCTGAAGAGCAATTATTTCAATATCTTAACATAATTTTCTAACATCATGGCTCGGTGATGGTGGGTCAGTACGCATGGTAAATGCCATCAGTTATTCTACTTCACTTTATCAAGACAGTGACAAATTTATTTACTTAGCAGTGATCCAAAACTGAACCAAGAAACAAGTTGAGATGTGAGGTTCACAAATGAGAGACATTGGAAATGACTTAAATTGTTCTTTATTTGCACTCCATCAACATGCTCTATTGTATAAGGCCATATATAAGTATAACAACAAATGTCCCCTGCCAATTAAATAACTGATGCATCATAACACAACAAATTGATGTTTAAGAACCATTCTACCAGGATAAGCATGTAACGCTTCAATGGCTGCTGATATACTCAATGGATCAGCTCCAAGCATGATCACATGGCCACCAGTAAGCCCATCATCCCTGTACAATTTAGCATATTCTGTTGCTGACTTATCAGATACAAAATTAGTGATAAGATTCGGATCTTCTTCTTTAGAATCTTGAAGAGTGGATCCAACAATCTGTTTCACTTTTCCCTGAAAATATAAATTTATATAATATAGGTCTAACGTAATTGAAGCTTACTACATACCAAATCAGACTAAACAAATTTATTTCCTCAAGCAACATCGTGATGAAGCAAAGAGAATCATGATTACAGATTACTTGCCTCGTTTTGAGTTGACCTGAGCATTTAAGCCACTCTACAAACAAAAGTTGTCTCATTATCTCATATTAGTATGAAATGGATCAATTATAAAGTTCAGCGTGAAGTTAAACACCAACGTGCACCAAGGCATATCACTTTTACAACTAGGGTCATATCACCAATCTCTCTTTCACCTATACATGTGCATGCAGCCACACACACAGGCACGAAGAAAAATGAACTAACGGAGCATGTACATTTCCACAAGAAAAAAAAGAAAAAGAAAGAAGAACACAAGACATGGTATCCAACCTTGTGTATATCAATGCAAGGGCGAAACCGAACCCCACATTTGATTGCTTTTGGAGGTCCTGAAAATAGCTTAAACAATTCAACCACTTGAGAAACCAAACTCGATTAGTTCTACTGAAAATGCAAACAGAGTAAGGCATACTTGATAGCAGCCGAGGAGTGGCATGGATCAATTTTTGCTTCCCATGAGGGGTACACAGAGGAGTGGGCTTAGTGTTCCAGATTGGACTTGCTTGAAGCTTTTGAACACTCATAGCAAAATAATTCACTTAATGGGGCACCTGTAAATCAGCATGAACGAGGAGTCATTTGATCAAACACGTACCAGGCATGGCTTCCATTGCTTCAAAAGGCTGATAATCAGGAATCATGAGCTTTTAAACTACCGTGCACCCACAGTTAACTAATGAGATTGAACAATGCACCAATATCAAAGAAAATAAATGTATAAATATAATAAAATAGCACATCCATAAAATACAAACGAAAGTCATTGGAAATTTTATGGCTTCTCCTTGAGTTAATTCCTTGGGTTTTGTATCAGAATCTGATTCCTAAACACAATTCCTACTGTTACGAAGCATATAGAAACAACTGCAAATTCATTTTCTTTACTTTAAAATACAAATAGTCCTAGAAAAATTCAAAATTTCAACAAAATATCTAACGCCAAAAAACCCAAGTTTATGTTAACATGGATCACAAAAAATCAAAACTTATACAAAGAACAAGAGCTAGAACTCCAACCCTGCGGCAGGGAAACGACGGTGGTCGCAATTGAAGGAAAGTTGGCGGACGCAGCAAGTAGAAATGGTGGTGCTTGGTGGGTTCAGTAAGTAGGAATCAAATCGTTGAAATGAGCTGGAGGGAAGTTAGAAACGAGAGAACCTAATTTGCAACTGCCGTTAACTTTAACGTCGTTAACAACCAAAGGAGTTTTTGGTTTTTTAAGTTTAGGACCATCAAAACGTTGATGTAACAAACATATTAATTTTCGTAAAATTTTTTAATAAAAAAATTTAATTTATCAAAACCTCGGTTTAGTACATGCCGCCCGCACGGCATTACCCTGCGGGGACGTGTAATCCCATGATTGGTCAAAATTAGTGGGTCCCACGTAGAACCCACTGATTTTAACTAATCATGAACCGCCACATCACCCGCAGGACATTACCCTGCGGGTAGCATCGACTCAACCCAAAACCTCATGATAAATAAATATAATAAAATAAAATCTCATGATATCGATATACACGATATTAGATTAAATGTATTTTTAGTATCATTTGTTTTTGTCTTAAAAACACAAGGACTAAAATTGGTTAATGTCATTATTGGGATAAATAGTATGCACTCTTATTTTTGCATTATGATTTTAAATAATGATTTAGATTAAAATATGTATCGTGTGAGATGATCTCTCAATAATTTTGAATCAGGTTAATTCAATGCAATGAACCACTCATATCATAAGGAGGAAGTCAAATGCAATGAACGACTCATCGGAATATTTGTGTTAAGAAAGAAGTCAAATGACAATAAATTTTTTTTTTTTTAAAGAAAATTGGTTCAAGCACTGTGTTATAATTTTACAAAAAATTTATATGATGGTTAAAATTTGAAGTGGCATTTTTCCTTGTGAACCTTGACATTTCTACAGGGGTAATAATGTAAAATCAGCGGCGTCATCCTTCCCATTTCCATTTCCCCTCTTCGTTCCGATTTTAGAGATGGCGTCTTCCTCACCAAGCAAATGAGTTGCCAATTCTGAGACGGGGACTGTTGAAATATAAATACCCCTGAAATCATTGGATTCCATGGCCTAAAACCCTAATTCACCAAGCTCTCAAAATCTGCGAAAACATGGCATCCATGTCCATCTGCTACTTTACTGTTTCTCCAAAGTCCCACTTCTTGGCCCTTGCACGTAAACCACTCGAACCCTCCCAGTTTCACTGTTTTGCGCCGCTGAAATCACCGGTTATTCCGAGAGACAGCAGAAGGCTCCGGTGTGGAAGGGCCTCTGTTTCTTTCATTACGGCTAGCAGCAGCAGCGGAAGTAGTAATGCTGATGTCGTGACTACGTCTGCTATTAGGCCCGGTGGCAGAGTTGAGAGTGATAAAGTGCCTAAGGATGTTAGGGAGCGGGCTATGGCTGCCATTGACTCCAGCGGGAGGAGAGTTACGATTGGTGATGTGGCAAGCAAGGCGGGACTTAAGTTGAGTGAAGCTCAAAAGGCTCTTCAGGCTCTCGCTGCCGATACGAATGGCTTCTTGGAGGTCATTTTTTGGGCATTTATGTGTTTGTACTATCGTTTTGAAGCTCATCTATTTCATAATATCACACTGGGTTGTTTAAAATTGTGGGCTTATCCTACGTATGTTCTTAATGATCTTTCTTTAACAGGTGTCGGATGAAGGTGACGTTTTGTATGTGTTTCCGAAGGATTATCGATCCAACCTTGTGGCTAAGTCATTTAGGATCAAATTCGAACCTTTACTGGAGAAGGGAAAGGTATGGAATCATCCTGTAAATTGAAGTTTTTTTTTTGTAAGTTATATTCATTTGATTGGAATGAGGTTTTTGGTTTCAGATGGCGGCAGAGTATTTAGTGAGGGTTTCCTTTGGGACAGCACTGATTGCGTCCATTGTTCTTGTGTATACCACGATAATAGCAATAGTTTCGAGCAGTCGGTACAGTTTTCATCTTCCCTTGCCTGGATTGGAAAGAATTTTCATGGACATGATGAATGTTTGTGCCTTGATTTTTGATTTTTTTGCTCTGTTTCATTTCTCGGTCTTCAACAGAGAGGAGGACAATCGTGGAAGAAGAGGAAGATCCTATGACACGGGTTTCACTTTTTACTTGAGTCCGACTGATTTGTTCTGGTAATCTCCAACTCGTGTTCTATGTGGAACTAATAGTTAAATAAGTAAAAAAGAGGAGAGTATATTAACTTCTACGTAGCCGAGAATCATGTTTGGTTGTTCTGCTTGCTGACATTGTTATTTACCAGAAAGTTGTTGCACTGCTGTCCATCAAAGGAAAAATAATACTTTGAAATCTTTTACGAATCTGATTATCCAGTTTGTCGGTTATCAAATGATAAGAGCCAGTTATTTTTATTACATTGACATATTATCCACAAAGGAAACCTGTTGCTTGTTAATGTTAGTTAAATAATTGCATCCCCTTTCCTTTGATTCCCATAATGATACCAGCAATAAGAAACATGATAACATAAGATCTCAAGATTTTCGGAGTCCGGAGATTTAAGTACAGAGTGCTGAGGAAGTTAGCGTGATCTAATTTGGTTGAAGCAAGCAATACGACACCTATGATTTCGTTATCTACGTAAGCCTGGGACTAAATTTTCCGTTCATCTCACCTGTCAATCAATTATTCAGGTATTGGGATCCATATTACTACAGGAGGCGACGGGTTAGGGATGGTGATGGTGGGATGAATTTTATTGAATCCGTGAGCAAAAGTTCCAACTGAAGTTTATTAGCTTTTGGCTGTTTTTTTACCGATTAAAAGATGAATACATGATATTTTTAACTGGTGCAGGTCTTCTCCTTTGTATTTGGGGATGGAGATCCCAATCAAGGTATTGAAGAAGAGAGGTGGAAGTTGGTAATACTTGAGCACTAGTTTCAGTGGTCCGTTACTTAAATGTTTCGTTGCTAAATGTTAATTACATGATGACCCGCCCTTATTTTCTTCCCATCGTCTCTGAGTATTTTCAGAATCTTTGTTCATACCCTACTGATATGGTTATCTTTATTTTCCTACATATATAAAAAAGATATTGTTCTCTCTCATCTGTTCGTATCTTAACTGCATGAGATCTGATTCTTGTGCACTTATTTTGAATTTTTAACCCACTGTGGTTTAAACTGATTGTGGAGCTACTTGAAGGCAGATTAACTTGTACAGAATACTAGCAGGTGAACCTTCTATTGTCTAACAAATCATAAACAACATAGATTTTCAGTTAAACTCATTCCCGAACATATAGTTTTGATAGAAAAAAGGTTTTTCATCATGGTATACTTCACTGCCGTTGAGGACTAGCAGACCCTATGTTGAATATGACAGAGAAACCAAAGAATTAATCACAATAAGGAGCAGGACTTATGCTATGCGTTGTTGTATTTAAATAATCCTGGAAAGGACCTAATGTTGTATCTCAAAGAACGACCAAAACACAATTAGATCCCATATTTATTGAAAAGCTGACACATTATCAAAAATCTTGGTTGTCTCACCCTGATGACCATCATCCATCCCTATTCCAAGTAGGACTCGCATTGATGCTTCCCACTTTGATATATATGCATGAAGCTCACGTATGGAGTTCAACACTGGACCACTCGCATTAATTCGAGTATTCAACCTCCAAAAATATTAAAGAATCAAAATTTTAACCATGGAGAAGTTCCCTATTCAGACTTAAGAGGCAAGTGAAAAGGGTTGGAGGAATCCATCTGAAATGCCCATGACTCAAAAGGAGGATTTACAGATGAATACATTTCATAAAGATTTAAAAGCTACCATATCTTGTCAATATGTGGCAGAGGTAAAGCAGATATCATAGTATGAGAGTTATGTGCTCTACGAGGCTAGGATATGTAGTTACACGTCATATTCAGTAGATGCTTATGCTTAATGTGCCACCTATCCGTCAAATCTGTTAAATGATGCATTAAAATATGCTTTGGTTTTCAGAAAGAATGATTAGAGAACGAGATTCTGGTCTGTAAGATCTTACTTTGAATTGTTTTGGTACAGAATCAAATCTCATTTTTCATTGTTTATGCTTAGGAGGCTATTTGATATGAATGGAACATGGTATCTAATCATTTTTATGCCGAAGATCGTTTACAAACTTGTATTGACTAAAATTTGGACTTTTAGAACTTTTTCCGTGGTAATCTACAGATTGGACAATATATAGCTTCAAATGGTGGTGTTGTCACTGCTGATGAATTAGCCCCATATCTCGATCTGGACACTGCTGATAATAAGGTATCTTCAATCTGATACTCATTGCCGAAAGACAGTTCTCAGTTATCTATTGCATGTTCAAAGCACCGTGAACTTTCTAGATACCTAATTTTTTCTCACTGGTTTCAAAGGATATACTAAAAATGTCAAGGCTATTTTAACTTTGTCAGAGCCAAACCTCAGTTCCTAACTGGATTGATCATCTATTAATATATGTCGGTTGTGTTTGTTCAAACTCATCATTTTGATGCCAGTATCTACCAAGTTTGTGTGTGTGTGTCTCTGTCTGCTTAACTATTTGGACGCGTGTGGCCAGTTTTTTGTAATTGTTGTGCTCGTGTCTCCGTCTGCTTAACTATTTGGACGCATGTGGCCAGTTTTTATTAATTGTATTATGGTGAAACTTCTGGCATAATTTACTCTATTGTCATTGTTTGAATCACCCAGGATGATGATTCGTACATATTACCTGTGCTGCTGCGATTTGACGGTCAGCCAGAAGTAGATGAAGAGGTTTGTCCTCTTTGACTTGTTGTGAGTCTTAATTGTGTTTCTTTTCTGCGAATGTAAACTCAATTTAATTGCAGCATACTGATAGAAATTGTGAATGTTGTGCTTTGTACATCTAGCATCATCTCTTTCCACATTATGTATACTCGATTGACCAGTAAAAAATATGGTTAAAATGTCGAACCAATGTTGGTTTTTGAAACTGAGTGGTTCTTTGAGTCTGCGCAGGATAATAAAGGTAGACAACAGTTTCAGTAACCAAACAAATATTCTATATCCATTTAAGGATTTATGGTGTTAATTTTCTCTGGTGCTACTCTTGGCACGTGAAAGATTTCTTGACCAACATGGGCATTCTCTATTTGTCACTAGTTTCTCATTAATTTGTAGGTGAACTATGTTGGATTATTTGCATTTCTTGACTGGGTTGGAAGGCTGTTACATATAAGTTCATTTTAAGATAAGAAGAGGTTTAAGGATGATAAGATGCCCATAAATGCAAGTTTTGTATACCTTTTGAGCTGTGGTAAGTCGGACCCATCTTATTAATTAAGTTTCATTCCATGTCCACAAGTGCCCCACTTAATGATTTGCTCTTACTTGATCATCTGCATATGTTAAATTCAAGGGACAAGTATGATATGTAGTCTCACTTGGAGCTGCTCCCAAATGCAAGTTTGTGGTCTAATCCTTCAGTTGTGGCTAGTTAAGAATTATATGATGCATGTAAATGCAACTTTTTGTATAATTCCCGAGTTGTGGAAAGTCAAAACCATTCTCCCAATCAAGTTTTATGCATGTCCGCTCTGTGCTGCTGATTTTTCTGTACTTGTTCAACTGCATGTGTTAAATTCGAGCATCGAGTATAACATGCAGAGTCACTTGGAGCCGCTTGCAAATTCATGCTTGGTGTATAATCCTTCGGTTGTGGCTAGTTAAAACCAGATTCCAAATCATTGACTTGCCATCTTGTGCAAACATGTGCTTTGTCTGGATTTCTTGACTCTGTGTTGGGTGCAGGGGAATATTTTATACCGTTTTCCATCCCTACAACGCACTGCAGTCCCCCAGTCGAGTGGGCGGAAGGAATATGTCGGAAAAAAGTGGGCTGACTGGGTTGGTGGAGTTGAAAAGTTTTTTAATGAAAAGATGTGGCAATTTAGGTATCATTTTTATGCCTTCAATGTTATATGGTTAGTAGCATGAAGTTCCATGATCTAACATCAGAAATATTTCTGCAGCAAAACTAGTTCTTCAGAGAGGGCCATGGTGATTGGTCTTGGTGGACTTAATCTATTTGGGGTTATAATTCTTGGTTCCATGTTGAAGTACGATTCAGCTTGCATTGATTTTTAATTCAGCTTGCATTGATTTTTAATTTGGTTTATCTTCATCTACTCTTGACTTTTCACTGATTTGTAACATGAAGGAATATGACAGTTGAGCCACGGGGTTTCATATCATTTGTTTCCGACATATTTCCCTTACTTCAGGTATGAAACAGCTCATATACACCTACCAGTTGGATCGCGTTATCTGAATTCTGAACCATATTAAATGCAAACTATTATTTGTTTTAGTACAATGTGCTTTTGCAACCTTCGATTGGTCGTGGATCTCTTTTGAGATGTTTGCACGGACTTGCCTGTAAACGAAATAACCAAAAAGTCCAGACATCCTTATCTTTCTCTTCATGATGTCTTAGTTAGCAATGAGTGCTGTTCTGCTCACAGAAGATTTGAGGTATTTGCAAATTGCTTGGGATAAGGGTCTTGTCTACACAACTTCAGCTTGAAAATTTTGTGGTGAGGAGGATTTGATAAATACTAGTTTGCGCTCTGGTTGGAGTAGATGGAGACTTAATATCTCATCATTAGTTGTTTATTTCAATATTTGGTGTCTACATCTCATTTTCAAGATTCATGAGTTTTGTTTTGAATTTGATTATTCTAGTCAGTAGAAGCAGTGAAGTAGATTCTGTTAATTTGTTATGCAGATGCTCCTTATTTTGTGTAAACAGCAGTGTCACCGCCTATTCACTTTGTTTTCTCAGTATCGCCTTTGGTCCTGAAAAAGTCCATAGTCCATGTCACGTTCTTTGATACTTTCCCATGATACAGCTGAATAAGTTTTACGTTATGTTGCATCATTGTCATGTTCTTTTCAACTCACAGATATATGCTGGATCTTTCTTTGCAATTCCATTGATACGGTGGTTTTTGGTTCAAAACACAAACTCGAAAATTGTCAAGAGGAATCAAGCCAGGAAACAGCGTGCTATAGCACTCGAATCACCTGATCTTTCCTTGAGGCGAAAGGTGAAAGCTAACTATGTGCCACAACTTGTAGTCGTAGACATTTCATTGTCCTGTTTTGATCGTTCGAGTATACCAATCCGTTTCAATTTTCAGCTTCTGAGTGCTCGGGACATGGCACAGAAGAAGTTCATAGGACAGGATCGAATTGTTTACAGCACTGAGAGGGACTTTTTCGACCAAGATTATGATACCCGTGATTGGGATCGAAGGTTCAAAGAGATTGAAAGGTCCGAGTAAGCAAAACCATCGAGGTCTGATTCATCATCTCCCTGTTCCCGAATATATGTTTGTTCTACCGGCATAGTGGGACTTTATCCTTACTGACATTTTTTGTACAATATTTTATTATTATTTAAAAATACAGAAAGTCCTAGGAACAAAATAGGAGTGTATAAAATATGTAGATTGATGGCTCTTTTGTTCACAAAATTTGAGTAAGCAGCAATCACTTCTTGAAGATGCTTGAGGTCAAAATTATTGCTTGTTCTCAGAATTTTATATTGATGATGATTATTATTTTTTGCAAATGTTTTCCGATCTGATAGAATATTTGTTATTTGTAAAGCAGCTTTCAAGTCAATTTTTAAAAATTAAAATTGAAAGAACTATTGAGAGAATACCGTAAAATAGTGGAATTGCGTAATGCATAAATGAATAAGTGAAAAAACAAATATATTGATCAATCCTTTTCAAATCATTGGCGAATAAATGTTTTTTTTTAATTAAAGAAATAGTTTTGATTGATGAAATTAATACTTTTCCTCACCACCCTATATTTGGTAATTCAGGTAGCTTTTTCCGATTCTACCCCTTCATAAGGCAAGGGTTTATTTGTCCTCTATTCTGCCTACTTTGTCAAATATTGCTTGTAACTAGAGCTGGTATATCGGATTAAAATATCGAATTTTTCGTATATTATATCGAAATTTTTTCGATATACAGACATTTTTTCGGTATAATAAATTTTTTTTCGATATCTATACGATATCAATATGGATTTTTTTCATACCAAAATTTCGAAATTTCGCTATCGGTATGTGTATGAATTTTTTTCATACCAATATTTTTAGTACGGTATACCGAAAAATCACTCCTACTTATAACATATCTATTTTTTTATTATATATTATTTTTCCTAAAATAATCGCCATTCTTTTTAATTTCTAATTCCTATATTAAAGAAGAAAAATACTAAATAGTAACAATTATTCATTCGTCTTATACATCTGTTTTATTACTACAATTTTTTTTAATTCTAGTTTGGATTTTAAATAGAATATCAAATTATTATAAATAAATATATTATTATTTGACAAATAATATGTCTATTGTGAGATGATTAGTTGAACATATATATATATTTACATAAAAAATAATATTTTTGACGTAAAATTAATATTTTTATAGATAAATTCAAATAAAAAAGTTCTCTTATAAAATGAACTCTCCTCATAAATTTTTTATAAAATTGGTAGTGAGAGTAGTCCAATCCAAACTAATCGATGAACATGTGGCAATATATCGGAACAACCCAACAAATAAATGATAATAAAAAAAAAGTGTCGAGTCATGAGAGTTATAAATAAATAAATAAATAAATAAATTTTGGGAAAGAAAATGGAAACACCAAATGAAGCAAACCATGTCGTCTGCATCTGAAACAAGAAAGTGACAGCTCCACTCCACTTTGCTTTCCTGGCCTCTTCTTACTGACCCATTAGCTATTAGTCTCCCATTGCTGCAAAAAATCTCATCATCCTTTCCGCCATTGCTCAAATTCAAGGAGGTTCTTCATATCTCTCGAGTGACTTTGCGGTGGTTGTTTATTTCTTCTCGTTTACTACGCTTGCTTACTGATGCTTTATTGAATTTAGTCGCTCATTCATTAGTTTTTGATATGGGGTTTTATGAAGTTTTGGCTGCTGTCCTTTTAGACTTTATTTAGTTTTTTTATAAAAAAAAAAAATTTATGCGGATTGAATTTGGTGATACCTGATTTTTTTTTTCCATTTATGATGATATGCTGGTGAAATATATTTGTGTTTAATGATATATTCAGTTAGTGTATCATCAATAATCTCTGCTGGGAAAAATTCTATTATATTTTGCTTATTTTATTAAAAGAAAAAAAAATACTGACAGGCGCAAGAGCAAGACAATGAAAAAGGGCGGATTTTAACTTGATAATATTGTTATGCAGTGAGAACCTAATCAGAAAGGAGCTACTCGGAATAGAAGTTTGTATTTTAGAATGACTACGTGCATATCCCCTTATTTCACTCCCCCAGATACTAGAAGATCAATAGGGGCGTCCACTGTTCTTGGAGCAAGAGTTTCCCCCTTAAAAATAGTGGAAGAAAAAAATGGATTTTCAGTTATGAGTAAAAAATGTGGCTTGAGTATCCATCAGGTCAAATGTTCAGCAAACTCTCACAGGGTTGATCAATTTCAGAGTGAAGATCAGTTTCTGAATCTACACCCTGAGATCCAAATGCTTAGAGGTGAGACAAACTCTACAATTGGCCCGCCAAAACACGATAGTTGGAGTGGAAGTGTTTCTGAGAGCTTGAAAGGTTCATCGACTTTGTACAATCATAATGAGGCTAAAATCAAGGTTATTGGTGTTGGAGGCGGTGGCTCTAATGCTGTAAATCGTATGATAGAGAGTCGAATGGAGGGTGTCGAGTTTTGGATCGTCAATACAGATATACAAGCCATGAGGGCTTCACCAGTCCTCTCTGAGCATCGGTTGCAGATTGGCCAAGAGCTGACCAGAGGACTTGGTGCTGGTGGGAATCCAGATATCGGTATGAGTGCTGCTAAAGAAAGCAAAAAAGCAATAGAGGATGCGGTTAATGGGGCGGACATGATCTTCGTGACCGTAAGTTCAGCATTCACTGTCTATTCGCCAAATATCCTTTGGCACTGACTATGAAACTGTTTCATTCTATTCTATCATGATTTGTTGTTTGGTCTTATCACTGGCATTGTTATTCATTTCATTGTAATTTGTCACTAAAAGATGAACGATAATCGGAAATCTCTAATGATGTGATTTGATTGTTCCTAAGTTTTCAAGTGATCCGGGGATATGGAATCCTTGAAATGACTTTTTAAAATTTTCGATTGTGTGCTGATGCTCGGCTGAAAACCTTGTCATGTCAATCTTTCCTGATATTTTTATCTGGACAAATAACAAATTGTCCAACAGTTTTTAGAATATTATAAATCACATCCATGATTGATAATCATTCTTTTCTGTAGCTAAAATTCTTAATTGTAGATGGCTATTTATCTACTTCATGGTCCACTGGAATAACTGTCTTATGTTCTTTCTTTACAACAGCGAATTTGTTAACTGTTTCAGAACATATTTTTTTGTAATTTTTTATTTGCTTCTGGATGAATCTCAAAACATAGTGTTATTTTTATACTGTTGACACCTGGATGATTGAAAATAACCAGACATTTCTCAGACTCAAATGGTCAAACCTCTCGTGATTGGAGTGCATTAAAGGAACTTCCAAATTTTCTTTTTGGGTGTTTACATTTACTTAGAAAGAGACTAGTATCTGAGGATGTTTAGTTCCTCCTTATCTCTTATCCTGAAAATTTTGCAGTCTGGGATGGGTGGTGGAACAGGGACTGGTGGAGCTCCTGTAATTGCTGGCATTGCCAAGTCTATGGGTATTTTGACTGTTGGTATAGTCACCACACCCTTTTCTTTCGAGGGAAGACGAAGAACGGTTCAAGCCCAAGAAGGAATTGCAGCTTTAAGAGCAAATGTTGACACTCTAATTGTCATCCCAAATGATAAACTACTGACTGCAGTTTCCCCATCTACGCCAGTAACAGAAGCATTTAATCTTGCTGATGACATTCTACGTCAAGGAGTTCGTGGTATATCAGATATAATCACGGTATGTCAGCTCATTTGAATATTTCATTTTTTTTTCAGTGGATTTTGCACGGTCATTTTTATTTGGGATTCATCTGCATCTATGTTTCCTTAGAGAATTTTCAGTTTCATATTGAAAGATATTGTTGTCTTTTAATGAATTTATAGAGCTTATATAAGCTGTCAACTCTTATTTTAAAAACAAGTTTTTAAAGTGTTTTGATGAACTTATTTTAAATAACTTAAAGATGTTGATGTGTTTGACATTATAAGTTTTTTTTTATTGTCGAAATTATCAAAAAGATTATAATACTATGAATGTAACGTAAATAGTAAATTAGTAATATATATATAAAAATAGTTTTAAATTTATCATAAATGTTAAACATGTATTAAAGAAATAAAACTATTTTTAATTTTAATTTTAAAAAAATTGATAAATTATGTACTAAAAATGAGCAGAGGGCATGATGAGAATTTAACAAAATATACAAGGATAATATGATAAATTAAAATATCCAAATAAGATTTTTTTTAAAAACGTAGGGGCGACCCTATTTTTTTAAAAAACAGCTTATTTTGACAGCTTATCAGCTGTTTCACAAAAAAAATGCTAAACAAATTTAAAGAGTTTATAAACTCTGAAACAACTTGTAAGTTGTTTTCAAGACCAAATTTAAAGAGTTTATAAGCTCTGAAACAACTTGTAAGTTGTTTTCAAGAGCTTATAAGCTCTGCTAAACACCCTCTAAATATGCACAATATCTGCCGATTGACTGATATTTATTTGATTGGCTTCAAAATTTTTAAGGTGTCATGGAATTGATTTTGTGTGCATTATCTGCAGATTCCGGGACTAGTAAATGTTGATTTTGCTGATGTGAGAGCTGTAATGGCTAACGCAGGTTCTTCACTAATGGGTGTAGGAACCGCAACAGGTATTATCAAGATTTGCTATTTCTACTCATAACTGTTGCAATCAAAGGTTTGCAATAAAAAAAAGGTTTGCACGTGTTTGAGATTTTATAAGTCTGTATAGTATGATAATGATACACGCACACACATTTGAAGTAGTGAAATAATTGGAACATCTAAAATGTTGGTGTGATGGGATTGAGGAAGTACTGTTATCTTGAGGAATAAGCACAAAAAATTGCATTGAGTCCCATATATGTATGAAGATGTTGGTAGTGGTAAAATATGTTGAAGATGTATATTATTCAATTTCAACCATAGGATTATGAGGGTAGGAACAATAGAGAAGAATATGTAACATCATGGTGTGAGAGAGAAATGCATGTAAATTGACGAGTATAATTTGAATCAATAAATAAATGATTGCCATACTGATACAATATTTTTATCATTCTGCCACTTTCTTGTTAAGCTGTAATGTTGAGTTGTCAATATTGTCATATTACAAATAGGAAAGAGCAGGGCAAGAGAAGCAGCTTTAAATGCCGTTCAATCTCCTTTACTGGATATCGGCATAGAGAGAGCTACTGGAATTGTTTGGAATATAACTGGTGGTACTGATTTAACATTGTTTGAGGTAGTTCTCTCACTCAACTATGTTTTCTTTGCTGTATATCTGCGATGTGTGCCTGTGTTTGTTTCAATAGACACCATTACCATGTATTTGGAAAGAAAAAGTACTGTGAAATTCTATATTTCTATTACATTAGCCCTATCCTACAGCCTTATATGCTATTGCTTTCGTATGACTGCAAGAGAATTTATTGTAATGTTTAATTTTTAAAATTAGTTAATCTCCTGTATATCAAGATTCAGATTCCTAGGGCTGCAAACAAACTCCATTGAGCCGAATGCTAATTAAATTTTCATATTCGAGCTTTCAATTGAAATTTTTTAACTAGCTCAAAGATCGATAAATAATTATTATGACTTGAGTTTGGGTCAGACGCATGATTGAATTGTCCTCGATTCTGGTTTAAATTTAATCATTGACTTTTGTTAAATGAGTGTTTATACCTCAAGCCTGTGAGCTTTTTTATTTTGAATATACTGAAGCTCGTTTGAGTTTGGCCTTCATTAGTTTTGAATATCAAAAGAATCATATTTGAGTAAACTAAAAACAAATACACATGATGCATCGATTCAGCCACATGATTTCATGGAGTTTTCAAACAAACTCCCATTATGGTAAATTGGATGCACAAAATAGTGGTCGACCTGCGAACATTGAGAAATCAGATGCTGACTGGGAAAACTGAGTTTCATGTACATTGCTAGAAGGGTTTGTTATAGGTTTATCAATCGTTATGCGATGGAGATATAGAAGTTGTCGAATTTCCAGCGCGTATATATTCTCTTAACATATGTTTTTAAATGTGGAACGACAGGTAAATGATGCGGCAGAGGTTATATATGATCTTGTGGATCCAAATGCCAACTTGATATTTGGTGCGGTGATAGACCCTTCACTGAGTGGTCAAGTAAGTTCACTCACTTGAGGCTACTATTCATAAACTTCATACCAACATCATCAATCTGACACCCACTGGTCATTCAATGTTCGTATTTGTTTGCGATTTGGAGAGTTCTTGGCCAGAAAGTATCATTTAGTAAAGAGAGGAAGTTAAGTTAGGCGAACATATTAGACGGCCAGTTAACTTGGTTGTTATGGTACAAGTTGTAATACACTAATTGTTTGATAATACAGGTAAGCATAACTTTGATAGCCACTGGGTTTAAAAAGCTAGAGGAAAGTGCTGGGAAATCTATCCAGGTATTTGTGCCCAAAACACTCCATCATCTTTTAATACATTAGCCACATGAGTAATGGTAGAGGAAATCAAAATCGATGCAGGCAAGTCCTTTAGATTCGATCAGGCCATCTGGTGATGTAGAGATCCCTGAGTTCTTGAGGAAGAAGGGACGCCCACGCCCTCGTTATCCACCTATATAAATACTTGTTCTCCCTGTACAGCATTTTCATGTCTTAGTTTTGAGCACAACACTTTCTTGATAATTATGAACCGAGAGGAGATCATGGTTCAATTAATGCCGTTGGATCATTTTAATTTTTTTTTAAAAAAAAAGTCAACCGAAATTTTGAGGATTCCCTGAAAATACAACTCACAATAATTTGCGTAATATTAGTGTTTTTTGTTTGAACATGTAATGTTAGTGTTATTAAATAGTGATACTCACTAAAATTTGGTGGTCCGGATCCCACTCAAGCCCAAAGCTTCAAGTCTAGAGATGAACTTGAAATCAAGCAGATAATGTTAGAGGGGGCCGGGAGGGTATCCCGGCGTAGCCCCTCCGACGCTCAAGTCAGAGATGTGAACGAATAAGAGAAAGAGGAGCTTGAGCGCCCTCAAAATGAAAGTGAATTGAATTCAAATGGAAAGAGCAAATCCGTATTTATAGGAGGCAAAGTAGGGGACCACGAGCGTGTAGTTCACGCGCCTCTCCTTTAGAGCTTGCCCTCCAAAAACAACTCAAGGCAAAAAACCAAGCTTACCGCCTTAGAGCTTGTCCACCCTAGGGGTCGCCCACCTTGTGGCTCGCCCACCCTGGGGCGAGCCTCTCCTCCACCTCTTTCACATCTCCATTTCAAATTGTCATAAGCTTTCGACTTACCTTAGAGACCTCATGTCGAAAGTCCAACTCGACGGGGCTCTCCTTCACCCCTTAGGAGCCAACATACGCCTTCTTCCATAATCCCCTGATGAGCCAGCCCTACCTCTAAAAGATGAGACTCGGATCTTAGTCTTTGGTTATGGGCTTTTATTGGGCTCAAGCACTTGATGGGCCACTCATTGGGTATCAAATAGGTATATAATGCACATCTGGGGACAAAATGCTTGCAAGTCATTGTTGATTGTGCATATCTTAAAAATGTCATCTTGTCATTTTAGATTTGTTTTTTATATCTTCAAATATATATATGCATGATTTTTGCAAATGAAAAGCAATATTGTGTATTCTCAAGATTTCTGTAAATTGTATATACAAAAAATATAAATCAACATATATATATATGTATAATGATTACCTCCACCCTAGGGTGCAGGGTTTTTCGTGTGCGATCGCTAAAACCCGGATATAGGGTTTTAGTGTTTTTTTACACTAAAACACGGTACCGGGTTTTAGTGGTCATACACGAAAAGCCCTGCATCCTAGGGTGCAGGTGATCAAAATTTTATATATATATATATATATATATATATATAGTTTCTTTCAAGTGCCCACCTACCATGCCCACCACCATGTCCACCAATGATGTGGCACTATTCTATTGGACCTACAATTTATCACATCTTTATCACATCCAATAGAATAGTGTCACATCATTGGTGGACATGGTAGGTGGGTACTTGAAAGAAACTCTATATAGACATCATCTTTATTCCTACCCAAATTATCCTTATGTGATATAGATTATTACACTTTTGTTTTTGTTTTGTTTTTTAATTTCGATATTTCAAATTATAGTTTAATCCCTCGATTATTTTTACAACTATACTATTATTATTATTTAAATATAAATCAAATTAATTACAAAAATATTATACAAACAAGTAAAACGTACATCAATACACTATTATATTTAACACTTATTAAAAACTTCTTACACGGAGTTTTCATTTGTGATATTGTGATCACCCTATATCTTTCCAGCACTAAAAAATTACCATATATACAAAAATACATATAAATTATTATTATATATATATATATGTATATATATATATATATATTAATATATAATAATGATCCAGCAATGACCGTGTTTGTGGGCAAGAATGGTAGAAAATGACTTGGGAACCAAATATCTCCTTCAACATCCAATACCAGCCAAGTCCATTTCCCATTAAATGATTAAGATGCAAATGCGAAAATGACTTTATTCTTCCTCGATCAAATTCTAGCCCACGATTTTATTAAAATTCTTTCATATCAACATCTACCTCATACTATATCCACAAATAATCCTTTACCAGGAAAAAGAAGAAAAAGGACCCTCAACTACTTGTTCATTTACATTCCATTTAACATGGACATATATTTTCTAGAAAAGAGGAGCGTTCTTGTGAACTGATTTAGAGCATGTTCAATTGTGTGAGGATATCAGTGTGATGAAGTTGGTAACAACATTGCATGCTGATGTCAGCGATAACTTTATCTCATGGTTCTACCAAGGTTAGATAATGTTGAAGAGATGATATCCCAAGGAGGTGTCCAAGTTGGCAAACTGGGTGAACTCTTGGCGAAGGTGAGAAGTTCAATTTTCCATATCAACACCTTCTTGGATTAGTCTGTCACACAGGGCTTGCCTAGTGTGATTTACCTGGCTAACGTAGTTTGCAGGTTATTGCGTTAGTTCTGGGGTTTACCTAATGCGCACCGAAAGATAACAGCTGTGAGTTATCGCGTCATAAAAAAAAAAATGATGCTGCAATATTAATTTTTTGTTAAAATATTAATTTTTATTTCATTAAATAAATGAATATTTTAAAATAAAATTACATATAATTGAAAAATATTAAAATTACATATAATTAAAATTTAAAAATATATTATTAAAAATAATACACACAAATTAAAAAACACACAAATTAATTATTCATCTTCATGATTCACGTCCATTATTTTTTAAAAAAATGTATATTATTTTTTAAATATTAAAACGATCAGATTAAATTTGACAATTAAAATTTTTTTAAAAAAAATAATAAAAAAGAAGAGCAGGTGGGACTTTACCGCGCGGATTCTTTTTGCACGGCCCCGCCTGTTTTATTGCACGAGGATTTTTTTTTGGGACTTACTCGCTCATTAAACATGTTCTTGATCGACTTAATCTATATTTACCGTGAAAAATATAAGTTTTTATTGTTTAACAAGAGATCAGTCTCATCACGTGAGCCAAAATCTGTGTATTGAAAAATCATTTATTTCTTTCTTTAAAATGGCATCTTCCCACTAAAATATAGTTATTCAAAATCATATTAATATTAGTTTACATAAAAAATTAAATCCATGACAAATGCATGGATCTAACAGTCACATGACTCCCGTCCCGTCGTTCTAAAAAAAAAATATCTAAAAAAGCCAAAAAAAAACAATATTTTTGAGGTGCAGAAAATAAAATCACAAAGATTGGAATCTGAATCTTACAGCACACCAGCAGAGTTCTTCCATCGCCCCCCCGTATATAAAGGAAGCAAGAAGAAGCATCCCCGAACTAAATCCGATTCCCAATTCCAATCATGTCTCCGCAGAATCGGAACAACGAAATCCAATCCACAAAATCGAAGAAGAGCAGGTCTGGAACTGTGACGAATGCAAAAGTAGTGGAGGATAGCGGAAGCGGGAGGGAGAAGCTGAAGAGGCATCGGGTGGAGGTGGCGGGTCGGGTCTGGATACCCGATATATGGGGACAGGAGGATTTGCTCAAGGATTGGATCGACTGCGCGGTGTTTGATTCTCCGGTGATGGGTAGCACCGTCGTGTCGGCCAGAGCCTCTCTCGTAGAACAAGGGCGGAATGCCAATTCCGCGGCGGTTCTCGCAATCAAGAATTCATGATAATATTATTACTTGTTGAATAAGTTTAATTATTTTTTTCACCCTTTTTTCCCCATTTTTGTGGGTTTATTTATTCATAATTTCCGTTTCGTGGGGAAAAGGTGAAATTTAACGAGTTTGATGGTTTTAATCAGGGAATTTCTGTATTCCAGGTTATATTTTAGAAAAATGATATTCTTTGTTAAATATTTGAAAAACTACTTAATGTAACCTTCTTTTACTATTTTCTTTATCTTAAAATAAATTTGCTCCATTTTAGCCGATTATCATAATTATATCTAAAACCCATAAAGAAATGGAATCTCCCAACTATTTGGAAAGAAGTCGAAATCTCAACATTACAAGGATATAGAAAAGTAATTATTAGGTGACAATGTGTAGTTCATCTAACATTTATTTTACATTCAGTCTCGGGTCGGTTCGGGTACCCGATATCGGATACCCGAACGCCCACCCCTACCCATACTCACAAATCTTCACCCTTCACAACCCCAGACTCACGAAACCCACCCCTCTCATCGAAATACCAACACAATCAAAAACACATTCAAAATCAAACATTACATTACAATTGCAGAGAGCTCCTAAAGGTACGGAACACGATTGACCTCATCCATCTCCTCCGTTTCACGTCATCCAGGTACGACATACATGTTATTTCATTTCATTCCATTTCAATTCATTCAATTTCCTTTCAAATAGTCATCAAAATTTAATTTAAATTCACAGGACATATTTCATAGTCTCACCACATGAAATGCAACTTCTTTTTCTAAAATTCTGCAAATACATTAATTTTGTATTTAATTTAAATACCGTCATTTTTCTAAATGCCTAATTAGTAGAGTTGCAGTAGGGAATTTCTTACTAATAATTTAAATTAAAATTCTCTAAACATTAATTTGTTTTCATTGTTTAAGATTAAATGTAAAATTTAGCATAAATATGTCTTTAGAAATTTTAGTTAAATTTTGAGGGTAACTATCGAGAATTTTTTATAAAGTGTGATTGAGTGATGACCAATAAGAATTTGTTTTGATTACTTATAAAGTCTTAACAGTGACATAAATTCTTATGTTTAGTTCCAGGGACCCAGAAAAAAATGCTTTTGGAGTAGGTAAATTGGTGTCTGAATGTCTATGTACACATTCAAATGGCCAATCCTCAAATTCTACAGTAGGAAATTTCATAAAGTTAATTTAAATTTGATTTATCTAAACATTAATTATTTTTCATTGTTTAAGATTAAATGTAAAATTTTGCATAAATACATCTTTTGAAACTTTAGTTAAATTTTGAGAGTAACTATCGAGAACTTTTTTTATAAATTATGATTGAGTGATGAACAATATGAAGTTATTTTGATTATTTATCAAGTCTTAACAGTGATATAAATTATTAGGTTTAGGCCCAAAAAAATGCATTTGGAGTAGGTGAATTGGTGTCTGAATGTCAACCTAAGCTAAGTACTCATTTGCGTACATTCCTTACTCTAGCAATATTTGCAAAAATAGCATAGTGACAAATGTTTATGCAAAACTGTTTTAATGCGCTTTGTTTATTTTATTTGTTATGTCTGTTATGTTATGTTCTGTCTATGCGTGTCACCTATTGTTTCCAGAGGATCAACATACTGTATATGCTAGGCTATAGTGAGTTAACTCATGTTTCCTGCGAAATAGTTAAGATGATATATCTTAATAAATCGTGGATATCAGATACAAGCATTTTCTTAAGGCTAAAAAATAGCATTTTCATATGATTGAAAAATTTGGATCTCTAATTCTCTATAATTATTTAAAGATTAATTCTCTTCTCCATTTTCACCTCAGGTTCTCAAGCTTCATAGACTCAATTTCTTCATCAAACTAAAATTAAAATCAAAATTCAGCATGGGCCGAAAAAATACAATATTCTCACATATATAGAAGGTATGATTCAACATTTTACCAACTCATTTAGTATTTGGATTATATCATATTCCCATAATCATTTCTCACTGCAACATTCTGTATTTCTAACCTTAATCGTGTAACGAAGTTCTTAATGGGTTCAAAGTTAACAATTTTCTCTTATTTATGATAGTCACCGGTGATACAATACAATAATCCATTTTTTTTTAATCAATAGACTGTTATTCGAAAGTAGTAGTTATAGACTATATAATATGCCACCAAATTCTACCTTGCAAGGTACAATTATCTTCACCACTTATTATGAACCTCACTTCAAAAAAACAAAACTTTGTTGCCTCACACGCCTTACTTGATGTTGTCCTCTGTATTAATATCAGATTCATTCGCAGCAAGTGCCCCAAAAGTCAAAAAAACAATCCGAGGATGCATCTAAACCAAACAAGAAAATAACAGAAAGAGGTTCCATCTCAAACAAGTTTTTCAAATTTCATTTCATCATTGTCCTACATATTGTCATCAATTGTAATGTTATAAAAAAACAAGTGATCTTTGCTCATATTTATTTACTTATATATGATCATTTTGTATTGTAACTTTTCAAAATCATTTCATGAAAAAATAAATAAATTTGATTAAAGTTATTTTAACATTTGTATACAATTTTAATTTCGCTTTTTAAGTTTATAATGTATTAAAAACATTTATCACCTCTGAACTTATCATTATTTTTATTGTTATATGCTATGATATACGTTACGCTAACATGCATTTTATTTTCCTTTATTTTTCCTCTCATATATAATATGTCATCAGATCGAGTACGAGTTAAATATAACATTTGAAACAGAGCCAAAATATTACAATAGGGAAGGGCTGCCAATTTATGTAGAGTTGTATATAATTACATACAGTCCATATTATATATCTTTCAATTAGCCTGACTCTGTTTTCCTATTGAAATCTTCATGACGATCACATAATCACTCAATATGTGTGAAATTTTGGTCAAAATAATGGTACAACATAAAAAATTGATTGTCATAAATGTCGGAAAAATCATAATCAGCAAAACTTCATACAATAATTTTACCCGATGATTTTTCATTTTAATTTTATAAGCTTCCTCCATAAATTTGTTCTAGAAATCAAGTGATTTTCTACTTGTGGAAAAAAATTCAAAAAAAAATTACTTTTAATTAGGTCATTGACATGGTTTTTACTGGAATCGAACATATTCTTTAAATATATGAGAATTTAAAATGCTAGGGTTATGGATTTGGTTCCCCCTCTACCAACCCTTCTTTTGGCTTTGCTAAAAGATGCTACCTTCTGCTTATTTATGATGTCAAGTTTTGATCATAACCATGCTTCTTGTTCTTTTTGACAAAACTTTAAGGTTCTTATATTTATAATGTATCGGTTGATTTTTAAATGCACTTGGTGTATTTCTGAAATATATTTGAAGAAAATTGTAAGAAGTTAGCATTATTCTAGTATACCATGGATATCGATCTTTACGCAAAGACACTTATTTTATCCAGTTTGTTTTTCTATATTATTTTTTTCAATGTTGTTCCTAATTATAGCTCCTCAATAGATAAGTCATGAGTTAATGAAATGATTGCAAACAACATATTCCTGATGTTCATAATTATTATTATTTTTAATTTGATAATAATTAGTTTGATGTTGTAAAAGTCAACTTCTTATGATGAATTAGTATGGAGATGAGACAGTGGACAATACAATTGTTATAAATAAAAAAGCAGAATTCATTTTATTTTGAATACCCTAATAATAAAATACAAGATGTATTTTGTTTAAATTTTGTTTTCTGCAGGTTTTAACAAATTTAAATTATTTCTATTTAAATTACCACTTGCATTAAGAGCATTCACTGATATTCATTCCTTAGAGAATTTCCTGTTATGATTTTACAGTGTTTAGCTAAATATATGGACTGGAGTGCAAGCTTATTGGAAGATGATGCTAGAAGGAAGTTGAAGAATGCTGAGTTTCAGGCAAAGAAGACACAATTAAGAATGTGGACTAACTATGTTCTTCCTGCATCGAACTTAAAGGCCATTCATGACCAAAACATTATAGGAAAGCAAGTCACTCCCGTTGCTGATAGCAATATTAAATCCTTTTTCCTGCACTTTTTGCAGAAACTTAGTTTTGAACTTATGTAGGTCCTTGAAATTGTTAGTGTGTTTTGATATAAGTGGTATTAATGAATGATTCTTTTAGAAATTTTTTTAGTTTCATCACATTTTTTTTATATACATATTTTTCACATGCAGCGCACGTGTTATTTTTCTAGTAAAGTAAAATGAGGACATCAAAGAACTATAAGCATTTCCGAGTTCGGCTGAAAAAAAAAATTATTTACCAGTCCAATTGCATAGAATATTTTAGAGCATCTACAGTAGACGATGAAGTTTGCTTGATTGAACATTGGGTTTACGTGTGATTGCGTGGTGAAATTGGTCCACTTTTTAATCATACATGATTTTTAATCATGTATATATTTTTTATTATGCGTAAGTTTTAATTGTGTTAAAATTTTAAATTATGTATAATTTCCTTTTTTTAAAAAAAATTATTTGTAAATTTAAATTTTGTATTAATTGTTATGACAACTTCATCTCAACATTGAAAGTTCTAAGAAAATTCGGTCCATGGTTTGTGAAATTTGCTTGAACCTGAGCTACCGACCATAGACAAACCCTTTACAATTTATATGTTTTATATACACAATTTTAATTAGATAAATTTGATACTGCAAGAGTCCCATGAACTTGAAGGCTTTATCATCTAGCTCATATTATATTTTAGGCAATTAAATTAATGAAGTGGATGAAAACAAATAAATTGTGAAATCGGCCTACTCCACAAAGAGCTTATTGTTTCAGTTTTATTGATTGGGCCGCAGAATGTGTATTTTTCCAACAATTAATAATTTATGGTTTATAATATTAAGCTGTATATATATGTTTGACCTTTTTATACTATTTTTAATATATTATTTATTTTAAATTGAATTAAAAAAAATTATACAATAGAATTAAAATTTTTTATCGTAAACTCGTCAAAAAAAAATTTGTATAATAAAAATATTTGATTGAAAACAAATAGATATATAATTGAATAAACGCAATAAAATTAATAATACGCACAAAAGTATTTATGTATTCTTGAAAAGTAAAATTTAATTATTTAAATATAAAGAATTCGAGATATAGATCACCAAATGAAAAAACAAACGATGCGGTCATAGGAATTATCTCTTCTATGGGGATTTACCACTAGCATTAAAGAGGCATTTACGTTTCTCAATTCTCTCACCCAACATTTTGTTTACTTGATTATCGTGGTTTGTAAACTATTGCGTTAGTTGAAGATTTTATCCGATGCACACTGAAAAATAGCGACTACGGATTCTCACGTCATAAAAAATAAAATAAAATAAAAGTGAGTCTCTACGAAATAGATCTACCCGATTCATGCATATTTATTATAATAAAAAATAATATTTTTTTATGAAATAAATTCGAAAAATCATCTTACAATATTAAACCTTGAAATAATATCACAAAATTGACACCTGCAACGCAACAAAAAATTGTGTAAAATTATGTAATATGAAAGTAATTTTTCTTAAAGCATAATTGGTTGCAAGTAGCAGCCACAGTCAATAATGTCGGCTCAGGAAACTTTAAAAAATTAATAAAAGAGGCATATAAAGTCTAAAGTTGCGAGTTGCGACAAAATTTAAAAGTAGGAATCGGCTGTCGATCAACATCTCTTCTCACACCAAACATCGACAAAACTATAATGTAACCCATTTTTATTATTTTAATAGTCCTAATTATGTGAAGAAAAATAAATATATGAAATAAGTAGTCCCATTTACAAAATTTATTCTTAAGAGAGTTAAAGGTTCGTTCGTGAAACAAGTGAGAATTCGAAAAGATCAAACATTGGATTTCTAAGTGACCCATTTGAGCACGAGATCTTTCGAGCTGGTTTAAGTCGTCGATTTTGTCAACCACATCAATTACACAAAAAAACTGAATGAAAGCAACGCAATTAATTTAAACTCATTTTCTTAATCAGCTATTAAACAAAATTATGGGATCACTTGCTTTTCCTCTGGCCCCTTTCTCTTCGGTCAACCATCCGGATAAATTTTTTAGGGTTGATTCGATCCTACTTCATGGGTATTACCCCATGTGATAGGTGGCAAGATTTTATTAGTGCATATCATCTGAGACTCACTCAATCATGTGAAACTCATATGATATGCACCAATTAAATCATGTCACCTATTCCATGGGAATAATACCCATAGAGTAGGATCGAATTTTTCATTCTTTAGGGCTTTAATTATTTTTAGTCAAGCCTCCACGTTTAATAATTTTTCCATCTTACCTTAAAAAAATAAATAATTTTTCCATCTATAACATTTTTGGTTTTGTTTTTATTTTTGTTAATCTTAGGCATGTTTGAGTTAGGTCGTACTGGCATGACATCGTCATGTATAATAATACAAGTCAATAATATATAACTCATATCATATAAAAGCTCCACGACATTGTATCACAGTTACGAGTTTATTTTGTGATTTGAACTCTGAGCTAACCTGAATTTTGAAAAAAAAAACATTTTTTTAATGTAAAAGGAATATTACTTTTAATTACATATACACGTTGATCATTTCAAACCACAGGAGATCTCCACTTCTTATACGATGAGATTCTAGCATATTGGTAATACCAAAATCATGGATTCAACGGTTCATATTTTTACACATAGACGTAATTAATTATATATTATTGACGTGGCAAATCATGGAACATTAGATCTATCATTGGGGTATTACCCGTATCTTAAGTTGAAATTTACCATTATATTATTAAGTCAATATATATATATTTTTAATTAAAAAAGATACGGATCACCCAGATTAGTTTTACTTCTTGGTTTCACTTGGTTTGACTTTGACTATCAACGCTTTTGCTCAAAAGAATTATGCTATAAATCTGGCTACATCTCTCCCTCGATCGCCTAAATAATTCGATTTTCTGCATTACTCTGTTTCTCTGTTCGTCGATTTTTCAGGGCATGACAACGGCTTCGGTTTTTTCTGGAATCGCAAGAAGGTAAACATACATACTCCCCTTGCATATATATTATATGTGTGTATGTATCTGGTTACATCCCATCAAAAGTTCGTGTCTTTGAATTTCTTTTGTTTTTCATTGGCTAATTTTGTTCTCTGGATCATGATCAATTATTTTCCATGGGTCGCTGTGGCCTTTGGGGAACAAATCATTAATAGAGAAAATAGTATTCAAGTTGAAGAAATTGATAGTATTCATAGTCTTGGATAGAACAATATAGCAAATTTTTCTTAAATAGTGTATGTTCATACTTTATCCTATTGATTTCAACTTATCTACTTGAGTACATCGCTCACAGGAGATCCAATCGATGACTAAACTTTATATAATCTACTGATGAGATTTATATGTTTTTAAGTTTATATGCATAAAGTTTGAAAATTTGTGATTAGAGAGGGCCATTTTTGACATTGGTCTCGTTGGCACAATTAGGCAGACAAAGATTGTGCAACATCGAGTGCCATTATTTATTGTTTATGCCTTTTATTTGCCTACTTGCTGATGCATGTACCGAGTTGTAATATATTTGATTTCATTTTCAGTGCATTTTTCAAGATTCTTTCTCCATTGAACATGATTAAAAAAAATAAAAATGATCGAATTGAGACAATGAAACCTATCTTCTTGTTCATGAAGAATTGAATTCTTTGTGTAACATAAAATATTTATAATCCGATTGATCATAATTTGTTGCCATGTCATTTGGCATAGGCTAGAAGGAAAAGTAGCCCTGATAACTGGTGGAGCGAGCGGCATCGGCGAATGCACGGCCAAGCTCTTCTCCAAACACGGCGCCAAAGTCATCGTCGCCGATATCCAAGATGAATTAGGCCACTCTCTCATCAAATCCATAGATCCTTCCAACTCAACCTACATACACTGCGACGTGACCAACGAAGATCACCTTAGAACCGCCGTCGACACCGCCGTCTCAACCTACGGAAAACTCGACATCATGTTCAACAACGCCGGGATTTGTGACCCACCCAAGTCCCGAATCACCGACAACGAAAAAGCCGACTTCGAACGCGTCCTGAGCATCAACATCACGGGCGTTTTCCTCGGCATGAAGCACGCGGCCCGCGTCATGGTCCCGGCACGTCGTGGCAGCATCATATCGATGTCGAGCGTGTGTTCGGGGATGGGAGGGGCGGCCCCGCATGCGTACACGAGCTCGAAGCATGCTGTGGTCGGGCTCACGAAGAACTTGGCCGTGGAACTGGGGGAGTTCGGGATAAGGGTGAACTGTTTGTCACCTTTCGCGATGGCGACGCCTCTCGCGAAGAAGTTTTTGTTGGTGGAAGATGAAGAACTGGAGCGAGTTGTGTGTGGGAAGGCTAATCTCAAAGGGACAGTGCTAAGGGTGGATGATGTTGCGAACGGGGCTCTGTTTCTTGCGAGTGATGAGTCAAAGTATGTGAGTGGGCATAATTTGTTTATAGACGGGGGTGTGGGGGTTACTAATTCAGCCATTCAAACCACCAAGCGTGTCCATTAAAGTAGTGTTTGAGAGAGAAACACTTTTTTGTTTTTCTCAACAAAAGTTGAGTAGTGATTTCTAGAAGGTTTATCAAACACTTATTAATGGTTGATCATATGCAGAAAGATTTGGATCATTATATGAAATACCCATTTATGGTTAATAATTATATGAATAAAATAAAATTTCTGTCATAATCAAATTTATGTGAAAATGTGTGGAGAAGTGTAATTGTAAAGTTTAATAATAATATATATTGTATAGATACGACCAATGTTTTGATATGGACTCGACTCTTTAAATTTGAGGTTTGTGTTTAGGTGGTGGATTTGATATATATTCATTGACTTGTTTGGATGTACAAAATTCAAATGAATTTTAAATCCAGCATATATTGAATTATGCAATTTCAACGATAACTATAATGCATTTCAAATACGCTAATTTTGATTTTCATCGGAGCTTAATTTTTAAATCAAATCTCACCTTCATAATCAATTCTATCAATTGTCCATCTCAGGATAAAAGTGATCGGATAGATTCAAGTAAACGTGATCAATTTTATGCAATTTAGAACAATAGCCGAAATGAACCAATTTAATAAAAACCGAACTTCAAAATAAACTGAATCGAATTTTCTGAATAATAAATTCGACCGTTTATAGCGATTTTATGGAACTTTTGCTCACCGGCCACCACGCTGGGACCTTCTAGATTTTAGGATTAATTGGTTTCTCTCTATTATGAACATGTCATGCTCTCTTTTAGTGTCGTGCTATTAAACATCTTTGGAAATCTACTCCATTTTTGCATTTAATTCGTGAGGGGCAATGGGAGTGCACTTTGGATTTTTGTGGTTGGATGAAAGAGAAACTAAACAAGGCTGAGTTTGAGAGCTTTGCAATCCACACTTGGGCTGTGTGGAAAGCTAAGCAAGAGTTTTTACATGGGAATCGACAGGGTAAGAGCAGAGGACTTAGGGTGGAGATCGGCTCTACTTGCTGATTTTCGCAAAATCAGAGATCTTGGCAGACATATTGTGGTGAGTACAGGGCCAGGGAGAGAAAGGAAATGGGTTGCGCCGCCTCATAATGCTTTTAAACTTAATGCTGATGCTGCTATCAATCCTAACTCTAATCGAGCTAGTGTGGGGGGTTTATTGCGAGATTGTCAAGGTCGTTTACTGTTGGCATTTGGCAAACAAATTAGTAAACCATTGTCTGTCATACATGGGGAGCTATTGGCGATCAAGGAAGGAGTAAAGCTTCTATATGAACTGGGGTTCAGAAATGTGCATATTGAATCAGATTCCTTGTTGGCAGTGCAAGCAGTCACTACCAATCAGGAAAATCTTGGCTATGTCGGTGTCTGTGCTCAAGAGATTACTTCTCTGTTGAAGGAGCCTATAATCACGGGGATTAGTCATATCAACCGAGTTGCTAATAATGTAGCTCATCTTCTTGCTCATTTTGCTTTTTCTTCCCAATTACCTTTTACTTGGGTAAATGATGAATTTCCAGGTTGGTTGGTTTGTCTTGTAATAAATGATTATCCTCAATAATATTACAAGCTTTTCGTCAAAAAAAAAAAAAAATGAAATTTCGAATTGGATTTAGATTTAGATTTTAAATTCATGAAATTCAAATTTTATTTTGGTGTTTGGAAAAAAAAGTTAAAATACATATTGAAATTTACTACCATAAAATTTAGGAAAATGATATTTGTAAAAAAAATGTATTGCCAAACACCAAAACAGTATTTGCAAATCCAAATCTCATGATATATTTGTTTTTTTTTTTTTTTGCAATTTTAATAATCTTTTCCTACATTACCAAGATTACGGGAAAAAAATACAAAATAAATAAAAAACAGAAACTCAAGATCGAATTAGAAAATGAGCTGAAGTTAAAAACCCGTAACTTTCTATAAACGTCTCTACACAATATTAGGGGTGGAATCAGGTTGGGACCCGTCCCGTAACCCCCTTACTCGATTCTCGCCCCGATAGAAATTGTGATATTTTTTTCTCCGATTCCGCACCCGAAAAGTGTCGGGACTCGAATGTTCGGAATCCCGAACATTCACGATCCCGTCGGGTCGGGAAAGGGTAATCCCCGAATAATATTTTTTTATAAAAAAAATTCTATGAAAATATTTTTTAAAAAAAATTATGAAAAAATCAAAATTTTTTTTAATACATTACAAATAAATTAAAATTTCTTTATATATAATCATTAAAAAAATAAAACATTTTTTAGTACATTACAAATAAACTAAAACAATACTTAATAAATAAAAAAACATATAATTATTCATAATAATAAAAAAACAAAATAAAAATTTATAACTCAATGTTAATATTAAAAAGATAAATATAAAAAAATACTATTTTTATATTCGGGTCGGGTCGGGTCGGGAATTTCGTCGGGAAGAGTAGCCTATCCCGATCCCGATCCCAAAATTAACCGGGTCGGAAAAAATCACGACCACTCGGGTCGGGATCGGGTTGGGAATCGGGACGGGTCGGGATTTATATAAAATTTGCCGCCCCTACACAATATAATGATAAGTCGAAATGTTAATATAATTTCTTGTGTTTAATCGATAAAATTTTGATGAATTTTAATTGTTAGATGGATATATATGGTCTTAATTATAGCTTTTGATTGTGTTTAGGTGAAATCGAGCGAGATGAGTTGAAACATTGGAAAAATAGAAGTTTTTACATAGTTTCGGTGCACTGGCGTAACTGGATGATCTCATGCAGGAAGAAAACAAGGTGCGTTGTTACTAGGGGTGACTACGGTATTGTTTGGACGATTTTTTTCCCCCAAAATGAAACCGAATTGTCATGCACAATTCGAATTGTCATGTACAATTCAGTTTACATGATTTTTGTAAGTTGCAGTTTTAAAATAAAACGTATTGCACAGTTCGATCGGATTCAGATTGTTATGAGTTTTTTTCTTTAAAAAAAAGTAATAAATTTTATATTCAAACATAAAAAAGTGAATAGTAATTTGATACTTATTAAATTGATTAAAAAAATAATAATATAAATGAAATTTTCAAAATATTGATGCCTAAGAAAACATGGGCAATATCAACCTCATGTTTACTTGTTTTTTTAGGGTTTGTATAACTCATAAAATCCATCCATATTTACCTAATTTAAACTTTAAACTTTGATGATTTATCACAAATAAAAAGTGTGATAGATAATCATTTTTAACTAATTATCTTTCCAATTGACAAAAATTACATTAATAACCTTTACTTCCTAAAAAATAATATATGAAAACCACATTTAAAAAAAAGTATAAAAGATGAATAGAAATTTCAAATATTTTAAGATATATTTAATACATTTGTTTTGATTTTAATATATGAAAAATCAATTAAAAAATTTAAAAAACATGAATAAAAATTTTAATAATTTAAGATATTATTAATACATTTCATTGAATTTTATCCTTATTCATGAAAAAAATTCTTTTTTACTAAATTTATTAATTTTTATTTTAAAAAATTATATTTATACTCAATAATTTTGATCAATTAAAATAATTTACATATGAATTAATAATAATTTATGTTATTCAATAAAAATCACAATCTAAATTTTACAAACACAAACTAAAAAAATATTATATATTATAAGCAAAGGGAAAATTTTTAATTCGTCTCTTAATTATAATATCAATCACAAAATTGATCAATTAAAATAAACATGTTATTATTTATCCATCATTATTCCACATCCTATAAAATTAGTTTAATAGTCTCAATATTATTTATCTATATATATATATATAAGTAATCTCACTAAGTAAACTGTAGTGACCCTTACCCGGATCACTTACTAAACAGAACTAGGCATGCAATTAACTTAATTAAACAAAAATCAGAATTCAACTGCGAAAACCATAACATTAATACAATCCCAAGAAAAGAAATCTGTAATTATCCAAAATAATATACAACCAAATTGAATAGCTGTATAAACCCAAAACAACAGAATAAAAACCTAACGAAGCTCCAGCTGGCCAACCACTGCCTAGCCCCTCTTGGATCCACCCGCCTCGTCAAATCGCAAACCTTCCCCATGGAATAGGGTATTCAGAAACACAGAGTACAAGACGTGAGCATAAAACGCTCAGTACGAGAGTATGAGTATACATGCATGCAAAGTGAACTCCCTATAACTCGAGGTCAAGGATCAGATAACAGAGACAGACCGGGCCCTGGTATGTTGCACGCTGTGCCGTCGCTTCAGGAGGTGGCTCCCATACCAAATACCAGTGGATTTACCGGACCCAAAGCCATGGAAGTCCATCCACTAACAGGATAGGGTACAACCCTACTAATAGACATCTCGAAGAAGATAGCTCAGTATGCAAATGAATGCAGCATAAATCAATGACATATAAACCATGCAGTCACATAATACATGCATACTCAGTCAGGATATCTCGAACAGTACTTTCGTATCTCAAATCAGTGCAAGCTCTACCAACTCTAGGTCCACGCCTATAGTCTGCTCTACACTGCCAAATGATACTACTATCATTAAAGTGCTTTAAAAGCCTTAACTAAGCTACTGCATACTCCTAAATATTTATAGGAAGCAAAAGCTATACCTTCGTCCGTCGTTAGCTCTTTAATGTTGAGTGCCTCAAAACTAGGCCACAGCTCAGCTACGACGCCTGGATCGCTATGCCACTTCCGGATTCCCCACGGGACGCCTAGAATTCCCTAGATCTGAGTTAGAAGGCTAAGGAATTGAGAAAGAAGAGAGGGATTGGTGCACTCAAATGTGAGCTCGGCACCCCCTATTTATAGACGACGATCGGAACCTAGGTTCCTCGATCGGAACGTCGATCACGATTGGAACGTCCGATCCCGACATCGGAGCTTCCAATCTCGCTTATCTGCCACGTGTCAAAATCTCGCTGGTTGACTTTGGATAGAGGAAATCGGAACTTTCGATCCTGATCGAAGCTTCCGATCCTGCCACACGTCATGCCTGACGTAATTCGATCGGAGCTTCGATCCTGCATCGGAGCTTCCGATCCGTCCGGTACCCAATCTATTTAATTAGCGTTGATTAATCCCTAATCACTGATTTTGGGTACGGGCTACTACATTCTCCCCCACTTAAGATGTTTCGTCTTCGAAATCATATCTTAAGTACCGAATGTAATGCAGAAATTAGAAACATTCTTTATTCAAATCAAACGTTTACAGAGTTTGCAACTGAATACAACTTAAGAATGAAATCAAAACAACTCAGGATGGTCTTCACGCATCCTGTCCTCAAGCTCCCAAGTAGCTTCCTCAGTGCCTCGGCGCTGCCACTGAACTAAAACCAAATGAATGACTTTGTTCCGCAAAACCTTATCCTTATGATCCAGGATACGAATAGGTTTCTCAACATAGGTCAAATACTTGCTCACTTGAACCTCAGACCGCTGCAGAATATGAGACTCATCCGCCACATACCGTCGCAACAGAGATACGTGAAACACGTCGTGAAAACTGGAAAGATGTGGTGGCAAGGCTAGTCGATAAGCCAAATCGCCAATGCTTTCCAAGATCTCAAACGGACCGATAAATCTGGGAGACAACTTGCCCTTAAGACCAAATCTGAGAATCTTTCAGAAAGGTGACACTCTCATAAACACTTTCTCTCCGACATCGAACTGCAAAGGCCTACGCTTGGTGTTAGCATAGCTGGCCTGACGATCCTGTGCAGTCTTAATCCGTTTCTTGATCTGATCAACAATGTCTACCGCCTGCTGGATAAATTTCGGCCCCTCAGCCTGTCTCTCCCCCACTTCTTCTCAGAAGAGTGGAGTACGACAACGTCGTCCGTACAACGCCTCAAAAGGTGCCATCCCAATGCTAGTATGATAGCTGTTGTTGTACGCGAACTCGATCAATGGCAAATGATCCTGCCAGGCTGAACCAAAATACATGACGCACGCTCTAAGCATATCCTCCAAAGTACGGATAGTGCGCTCTGACTGACCATCAGTCTCCGGATGATAGGCAGTACTCAAACTAAGAGTAGTACCCATCGCACGCTGAACACTCCCCCAGAATCTAGAAGTAAACCTGGGGTCCCAATCGCTGACAATGCTCATAGGCACTCCATGAAGTCGAACGATCTCCTAAATGTACAACCGAGCCATTCGATCAACATTATACTCCCGGCTATAGGCAATGAAATGCGTTGACTTGGTGAGTCGGTCCACCACAACCCAGATAGCATCACAGTTCCTCGGGGATACCGGCAAATGGGTCACAAAGTCCATTGTGATAAACTCCCATTTCCATTCAAGAATAGACAGACTGTGAAGCAATCCTCCAGGTCTTCGGTGCTCTGCCTTGACCTGTTGACACACCAAACATCTCGAAACAAACTGATAAACACTGCGTTTCATTCCCTTCCACCAGAAACGAGCACGTAGATCTTTGTACATCTTGTTGCTCCCAGGATGAATACTCAACTTAGTGCGATGCGCTTGAGACAAAATATCCTCTCGCAACTCTCACAGGCCTACCAGACAAACACAGAAAGCCATCTGACTGATAATGAAATCCAGACGAGCTACCCTCGTTAGCTAGACGAGCTAAACGCTGGGTCTTCGAATCAGACATCTGAGCATCTCGAATCCGCAAATACAAAGCTGGCTCAGATAATATCGCAAACATCTAGATACTCTGCATTCCTTTCTTATGCTTGAAATTATATCCTGAAGTACAACAGTCACTGATCGCACTAGACATCGAACAAGTCTGAAGTGCGGATAGTCGCACCTTGCGACTCAAAGCATCAGCAGTGAGATTAGCAGCTCCCGGATGGTACTTAATCTCACAATCATAGTTTTTAAGCAAGTCCATCCAACGTCTCTGCCTCATGTTCAACTCCGCCTGAGTGAACAAATACTTGAGACTCTTATGATCGGTGAAGATCTCAAATTTCTTGTCATACAGATAATGACGCCAGATCTTCAAAGCGAACACAATGGCTGCTAACTTCAAATCATGGACTGGATAGTTGTCCTCGTGAAGCTTCAGCTGTCTAGAAGCGTATGCGATCACATGCCCATTCTGAGTCAGGACACAACCTAACCCCTAAAGAGAAGCATCAGTGTACACCACATACCCTCCAAATCCTGACGATAATGCCAACACC
Source organism: Henckelia pumila (assembly GCF_033568475.1). Lineage (NCBI taxonomy): Eukaryota > Viridiplantae > Streptophyta > Magnoliopsida > Lamiales > Gesneriaceae > Henckelia > Henckelia pumila. Next base: position 16,164,663 of record NC_133122.1, on the reverse strand, counting down.
GGCGCAGAAGTCAACCGCCGTCGAAGCTCACAGAAGTTCTCCTCACACTCGGAGGACCGCTCGAAATCCACACCCTTACGGGTAAGCTGCGTCAAAGGTCAAGCTAGCTGAGAGAAGTTCAGAATGAAGCGACGATAATATCCTACTAAACCCAGAAAGCTACGGATCTCAGCAACCGTCGTCGGTCGCAACCAATTAAGCACCGCCTCAATCTTGCTTGGATCAACAGAAATCCCCTCCCTGGATATGATATGGCCAAGAAAGACCACTCGATTCATCCAGAACTCACACTTGCTTAGTTTGGCGTACAACTGCTCATCCCAAAAAGTCTGCAGTACCAACCGCAAGTGAGAAACATGCTCTTCCGTATTACGTGAATACACCAAGATGTTGTCAATGAAGACCACGACAAACTTGTCCAAATACTACCTGAAGACACGGTTCATCAGGTCCATGAATATAGCCGGCGCATTAGTCAAACCAAATGGCATCACTAGAAACTCGTAATGCCCATAGCGAGTACGGAATGCAGTCTTGACTACGTCCTGATCTCGGACTCTCAACTGATGATACCCAGATCTCAAGTCAATCTTGGAGTAAACTGAAGTGCCCTGCAGCTGATCAAACAAGTCATCAATACGAGGCAAGGGATACTTGTTCTTCACAGTGACCCGATTCAGCTGCCGATAGTCAATGTATAGCCGCATAGACCCATCCTTCTTCTTTACAAAAAGAACAGGAGCTTCCCAAAGAGATACACTAGGACGAATGTATCCCTTGTCCAAAAGATCCTGTAGCTGATTCTTCAACTCACGCATCTCTGACGGAGCCAGACGATACGGTGCTCGAGAAATAGGAGAAGTACCAGGAATCAACTCTATGCCAAACTCGACTTCCCTAACAGGAGGAAAACCCGGAATCTCATCAGAAAATACATCTGGAAATTCATCCACGATCGGAATGCTCTCTATCCCAATACTCTCAGCGGACAAATCAACTGCATAGATAAGGTAGTCTTCCCCGCCAGACTCTAGAGCTCAACAGGCTCTCAAAGCTGATACCAAGGGCATCGGGGGTCGCGCTCCCTCACCATAGAAAAACCAGCTCTCACTCCATTCCGGATGAAAGCGTACTAATCTCTGATAGCAGTCCACTGAAGCTCGATAGGTAGTTAACATGTCTATTCCCAGAATGCAATCAAAGTCGTCCATCGCAAGAACCATGAGATTCGCTAACAGAATGTTCCCCTCGAACTCTAAAGGGCAACCCATCACTAGACGCTTAGCCAAAGCAGATTGGCCCGTCGGAGTAGAAACAGACATCACTACGTCTAGTGCTTTTTTAAATATATTTTAATTCTTTTTTTTACACTTTATGACTTTTTTTTGTTTTGTTATATTTTTATTTTTTAATATATATATATATATATATATATATACACACAATTTTGCTAGCTATCGTGCCCACTTATCGTGCACACCATGAGGTGACACTCAACTATTGGATGTGATGAATTGTGCGTCTAATTATTGAGTGCCACCTCATGGTGGGCACATTATGTGGGCACGGTAAATGGGCATGACAGCAAAACTATATATATATATATATATATATATATATATATATATATATATATAGTACTTCTTTTATGGTGCCCAACAACTATGCCCAACTCCGTGTCCACCATGTATAAGTCAACTCACTAATTATGTTGGTCAACTCAACTATTGTACATGGAGGGCACGAAGTTGGGCATTGTTGTTGGGCACCATAAAAGAACTCTATATATATATATATATATATATATATATATAAATAAATTTTCAGATGCCCAACTCATCCCCGAAAACTAAAACCCGATAGTGGGTTTTAGTGATACGAATTTTTTTAAAAAAATACAACTAAAACCCGGTAGCGGGTTTTAGTTGTCGGGGACGAGTTGAACAGGAATGGTTTTTTTTTTTCTTTTTTTACATTATGTTTCTCTCTTTATTTTGGGAGAAAGACATAGTTTGTGTTTTATTTTTACTCATTTTTCACATGTTTGATTATTCCTTTTTTTTTTCTTCTTCTTCTATTCATTTTAAAAAAAATTTATTACAGAAAATGAGAATATTTGAATATAAAACGTTCGATTTTTTTGAACATTTTCATTTCAGTTTTTTTCTAATTGTTTGGTTATCGAACTTATTTATTTTTGGAGTAAAATATATATTTATTTATTTTTGTTTCTATATTGACATATTTAATCAGTTGGTGTATTACTATATTATATATTGTAAAAAGATAAATTATAACAAAAATATTGATACAAGAAAAATTGACAATATAAAAAAATAAAAAAAATTAGACTGTATTAAAAAAAAGGTAAAAAAAAAGAAAACAAAAGACAAAAAAGGTGAAATCGAAATATATATAAAAAAATTTTAAAAAAAAAGAAAATGGTGCTGTGGTGTCGTTTTGACACCACAAACGATACCACAACATCCACTACTGTGGCAAGGGCCACAGTAGGGGATCCATTCCCTTTCATTCACCGACAAATTTGTTTGAGCTTCTAACCAATTTAATTAAATAATCGAGAAAACTTCAATTTTTGTCATTTATATTTGTCATTTTGCGATTTTGGTCTTCTATGTTTTTGTATTTCAATTTTAGTCTTGCATGTTTCGATTTTTGATAATTTCAGTTTTTTTTATTCGAAAATGCTTATGTGCACTGTACACGTCAGCTCCACACCAGCATCGCATTGGTGCCACGTCAGCGCTACATCGAAAAAAGGACTAACATTTTCAAAAAATAAAGATAGCGGACTAAAACTAAAATCTAAAAATATATATAAAAGACCAAAAGCACAAAGTAACAAAGATACATGACCAAAAAACAATTTTTCCTAAAATAAATCTAAGCCTTCACATTCAACGGTACCCGCAGGGGTTGTAATAATCAAGACATCAACAAATATATAAATTTATAAAAGGAGAATTAATGGTAAAATTACACTTTTTAATTTTTTTTTTATACATGTAATAGAATATCAATATTTTGCCATATAATAATAGTAGAACTTCGAAAAAACTACATGGGGTGGGAAATTAATAGTGAATAAATTTTAAAAAAAGGAACAAGATAAATAAATTATTCAAATTCCATCAAATAAAATAATATTACTACAAAATATACGAGAAACCTGACAAAAATCTTCCTATAATCGTCATTGGTGGATTAGTTCAACTCATTTTCTGGCATGTGAATTTGTGCAATGAAAACCTAACTAATTAGCATTAGGGGTGTAACCAACAGGAATGGGGTAGGCTAAACTAGATATTAAGTACCATAAAATTTTATTTCAAAAAATGCATTCTTAATAATTTAATATATATGGAGATAAGTGATAATCCAACAAACCATTACGTGTGCTATATATATAACTAAATGCATGTAAAAATAAGTTGAAGTACATATAATATTTGTTGTAAGTAGTGCACGAAAAATAAGAAACATGCATGCAATATATTTTTTCAAACACAAGTTTCAATAGTTGTAGTATTGTTGTTAAAGACAAATATAACGAGGAGTGAATGATTTTTTTGGTCCATTAACTTGTTTATTTTTTTGTTTAGCTAGGTCAATTAATTTTTCGAAATTTGGTTTTTGTGCAGTAACTTTTAATTTTTGGTGATTTTGGTCCAATATTTGTTGATGTGGCAACTTGCCATGTCAGAATTTTTAAGTGTCACGTTAGCATTTTCAATGCTATGTCATCCGTTGGACCAAAATAACAGAAGATTAAAAGTTAGTGTATTAAAATCATGCAAATTAAACTTTAAAAAGTTAATGAACCAAAACAATAAAATGAACAAGTTAATGGACCAAAAAATTATTTTAACTTTAATTTAATATGTGCCAAATTTAAAAAAACAGTTAAATACTTTTGATATATATATAAATTAATTTTTTTTATTTGTGATCCAAATAAAAGATTTTTTTCCCTCATAAAATCGACCAATCGGAACTATCTAGCTTGCTATAATCTTTCCTCCCCTGTCAAAAATAAATATGCTATAAATTGGGTTAGTCAATGACATGTATGTTGATCCCATGGTTGACATTTGACCACATCATAAGAAGAGAAACATTCGAAATATAACATATATATAATAATCTCAATAAATTTGGCAATGCATTCTCTCTCAAACGCATCAATACCAGCCAAAATAATTCGATTTCTGCATTCCAATTTCCTATCCTACGTACAGACATGACAACCACTTCTGTTCTTCCTGGAATCGCAAGAAGGTAAATATGGCTACCTTTATATGTATATTAGATGTTCCATATATAAATAATATTAGTGGGTCATTAATTATTTATTGTTTGTACATTTTGATTTTCATAGATACTTATGTATGAAGTTTCTAATTTCAAGAAATATTGATTTCTTGTGATATCACAAATGTTGTCAATACAAGCATTAATTCATTTGTTTTCATGTCATTTGACATATATAGGCTAGCTAGAAGGAAAAGTAGCCCTGATAACCGGCGGAGCGAGCGGCATTGGCGAATGCACGGCCAAGCTCTTCTCCAAACACGGCGCCAAAGTCGTCGTGGCCACCACACATGCTCAAAGCATGCAGTGGTGGGGCTCACCAAGAACTTGGCCGTTGAATTGGGGGAGTTTGGGATTAGGGTCAACTGTTTGTCACCTTTCGGGTTGGCGACGCCTCTGACGAAGAAGGCTTTGAACTTCTTGGACGATGAAGAGGTGGAGCGGGTTATGGTTGCGGCGGCGAATATCAAAGAAAGTGTGCTTATAGGGTGGATGATGGGCGCTGTTTCTTACAAGTGATGAGTCGTCCACATTATATGTGAGTGGCCATAATTTGTTTATAGATGGCCGGGGGTGTGGCGATCACTAATTCAGGGGAAAAGTACATTGAATTCGATAACAAATTCAATCATTCATCTTTTTTTCATTTTTGGTCCTATTAACATTGAATTCGCATTTTTAGTCCTGTAACTTTCATGATTTTTTCACTTAAAGTCCTGTTAACATTGAATTTACAATTTTAATCCGATAACTTGCATTTCTTTTCATTTTTAGTCCCTTTTACATTGAATTTTCATTTTTTTAATCTTGTAACTTCCTTATATTTTTATTTTTATTCATATTATCAATGAATTTATATTTTTCATTTAATAAATTTCATACTTTTTTATATTTTTATTCATAATATATTATTATTCACATATTTTAAAACTTTTACAATTTAAATGAATCAACAAAAATTCAACTAAAAATTATTCGAAATTTTTTTTACACTAAATATCATCTTATAAAATACATAATATAAATAAAACTATTAATCTAAATGAATCATTTTTTTCGGTTTAGTTTTTGATTTCATATTATATATCAAAACTAAACCCAAAAAAATTCATATTTTTTATATGTTTATTCATAATATATTATTATTCACATATTTTAAAACTTTTAGAATTTAAATGAATTAACAAAAATTCAACTAAAATTTATTCGAAAATTTTTTACACTAAATATCATCTTATAAAATGCATAATATAAATAAAACTATTAATCTAAATGAATTATTTTTTTGTTTAGTTTTCGATTTCATATTATATATCAAAACTAAACCCAAAAAAATATGATTAACATTAGATTAATAGTTTTATTTATATTAAGTATTTTATAAGATGATATTTATAAGTGTAAAATTTTTTTGAATAATTTTAGTTGAACTTTTTATTTAATTCATTTAAATTTTAAAAGTTTTAAAATATTTAAATAATAATATATTATGATAAAAAATATAAAAAATATGAAATTTATTGAATTAAAAATATAAATTCGTCGATAATATAACTAAAAATAAAAATATATAAAAGTTACAATATTAAAAAAATAAAAATTCAATGTAAAAGAGACTAAAAATGAAAAAGAATGGAAGTTACCGGACTAAAATTGTAAATTCAATGTTAATAGAACTCAAAGTGGAAAAATCATGAAAGTTACAGGACTAAAAATGCGAATTCAATGCTAATAGGACCAAAAATGAAAAAAGAATGCAAGTTATAGGACTAAAGTTGAAAATTTATTTTTAACAGGACCAAAAATGGAAAATATGCAAATTACAGGACCAAAAGTGTACTTTTTCCCTAATTCAGGCAGTCAGATCCTCAAAGGTTTTGATTAATGGATGATTGATTATATGCATGCCAAAACATTAATTGTAAGAAGAAATGGGTCTATGCATGGCGATCGACGGTAATATTTATCAATCAAATATTTTTTTATTATTATAATCAAATATATGGGGAAATATGAATATGTAATTGTAAAGTTTATAATAACATATCTATTACGTATCACTGCCAATGTTTTGATATGTGCCATGTAGTGTTGATGTAAGGACTCGACTCATCAACTATTTATATCTACGCTTGTGCTTGATAGGTAGATTTGAAACATTCAAGTAATTACTGTATTATAACCACGTACATGATACTATTCCCTCCATTCATATTTATTTCTTTAATTTGAAGAAAGATGAAAAAAAATTAAAATTAGAAGACCCACTCCACTCTCTAATGGTATAAAGTCATGAATTAATATAAGGAGAGATTTTTGCGCCAAAACATTACATACATATATATATATATGTGTGTGTGTGTGTGAAGATATAAAATTCTTTTTGCTAGCAATTGGTTTGTTGAAGACATACTGTAATGTACACTAAGTCATGAAAACAATATACTAGTCACTATCATGATTTCACAAAATAAGAATGAAAAGGCAAAAATGTTCCAACTGGTGTAAACAAATCGAACCGAATTTCACTACTTAATTAAATCTGAGACGCTTATATATACTAACCAACTTCTAATTAATTAATTTGGTAAAGCATTATTTTAAATTACAATTATACCCTCATTATATAGTCTTATAGATATATTTTTAAATTTTTGCAGAACTAAATTTCTATTTAAGTTTTCAATTCTATATTTTGTAAATGTAATCCTATTTTCATCAGTCTTTGTACATGTTTAGGTAGTACCCTCTAAAAAATATGAAAAACCATTAATTTGAAAATAATTAGTATGAATCAATTTTTTTTGCCTCGAATTAAATATATTCGAGCTCGAGTTCGATTCGAACCTTGAACACTTTCATATTTCATACTCGAATTCATTTGGAAGCAAGACTCGAGTTTGCTTCGAAATATTCAAACATGTGATCTCGAACAACTCGAAAGTAAATGCTAAAAATATATTTATTTAATTTATAATTATAGATTAATGAAATGTTAAATATCACAAACGATACGATCGTAATTTATCGAACAAAATAATTTAGGTTCGCGTTCGGCTCGAAAAATCATTTCAAATATATTCGATAAATTTAAATAGGAATCAAATAGCACAATTTCTTTACACCCTTTCTTCCAACTCATTATTTTCTGGCATGTTAATTTACATGTGCAATGAAAACCTAAAAATTAGTAATTATTAGTCTTTATACAAAGCTCGAGTGACAGTCGTGTGCAAGAACGGATGTGATTGGAGACTTCATGCATCGGTCATATATAATGGGAGGTCCATTATTTCAAGTGAAGAGACAATGACATGAAAACACACTTGTGCGAAAATTCCATCCAACAAGCTTGCAACGTATCAATATTTGGCTAAGAGGATTGAAAATACCATTAGGAACAACCCAAAGATCACTGTGGATAAATTAAAAATTACAGTTTTGAGAAAATGCAAAGTTAAGACTAGTAAGTACAAGGTGTACAGGGCAAAAAGAACAGCTGCAAAGAACCTTAGAGGGCAAGATAGTGCACAATAAAAATGAACATTTATCTCAGATAGACAAAAAGGTTTGATCGAGGCACTAAATTAAAGGATCAAGCATCAAACTGTGAGCACAGGTATTGTTTCGACATATATATGTACCAGAATATGAGTTTGAAGTATAAAGGGGATGAGTTATGAAAGTTGTTGTGGAGAGCTGCTATTACATGTAATAAAGATGAATTCGCAATTTGGATGAAGAAGATTGGGGCAGCTGATCGAAAAGAGAACCCTCAACATGTAACTGGTTTTGAATGGTTAGGTAAACTTGTAAAATGTATGCTTATTTTTTAAATATCTTATTATTTTTAATTTAATGTGCATTTAATTGTTAGGTAAAATTCCTCCGGTTCATTGGGCTAGATCTCATTTTTTCACCTCTTGTTTGTGTGATGTTATTGTCAATAACATGTCCGAATCATTTAAAACTTATGTTTTGGAGGCTCGGGGTATGCCAATTATTTCTATGTTCGATTGGATTTCAAGAAAATTAATGGTTAGAATTGTTTGAAAAAATAATAGGCCTGGAGAAATATGATGGGGATATCTGCCCCAATATTTTGACAAAAATCAGGAAAAATCAGGACTTGGGTAGGGACTGTTCCACATTAATGCATGTATTGTGGTCTGATGGAGTATGAGGTTGAACTTGGACTGAACAATATATTGTTGACTTAGAGAAAAAAGGTATGCACGTGTGGAATGTTTCAGTTATGTGGATATCCTTGTGCTCATGATTTCATATTATGAATTTTTAGGGTATTGATGGAAAGCAAGGTAAGAAGAAAAAATCACAATCAATAACATTGCAACAACAAACATCAATTATGGCTGGTACATAGGTTCCAGCTCAAGCAAGCTAATTAAAGAGGAAGTTCACACACTAGAGCATCATCAATTGTGGTCAGAATCTTTTGATATTTTGGTGTTGTGGTATTTTTATGATCTGCGAATTTTGGATATTTCATACGAGCAAGTGCTAGCGAAACTAGACGTTAAGGCAACTATATTTTTGTCATGTTTGGATGGTGAATTAATGATCCAAGCATTTGGTTTCACTACAACAAAAAAGGCCAATGACAACACTTTTTCCGCATTGTCTATGTAGCTGAAAAAGCGTTGTTAAAGCCAGTGTTGTAAAAAACCCGCTCAACGACAACGCTTTTTTCGCGTTGTCTTTTTTAGAAAAGACAACGCTTTTTTCTCAACGACAACGCTTTTTTCGTATTGTCGTTTTGAGAAAAGACAACGCTTAAAAAAGCGTTGTCTTTTCTCAAAACGACAACGCGAAAAAAGCATTGTCGTTGGGCGGGCTTTTTTACAACACTGACTTTAACAACGCTTTTTCAGCCACATAGACAACGTGGAAAAAACGTTGTCTTTTTTCGAATAAAAAACAAAAAAAAATTAAAATTTAATTCACGAATTTTCAATATTATTTAATATACAATATTTCTATATTATAAATCATTCAAATGTAAAAAATAATCAAATTAATTCTAACGCCATAAACACTAGGAAAAAAAACTATACATTAATCCATCCTACAACATAGGATCTACACTACAACAAAAAAGTTAATAGACAAGGGTGAAAAACCGTTGTTAAAGGGGGGTGTAAAACCGATGTTAAAAGCCATGTTGTTAAAGGTCCGGTCAAATAACAACGGTTAAAAACCGTTGTCTTTTTGAGCTTACGACAACGGTTTTTAACCGTTGTCATTTGCTGAAAAACTGATGTCTTTTGCTCGAAAGACAACGTTTAAATACCGTTGTTTTTTACTTCACTTTTAACAGACCCTTTAACATCGGTTTTAAACATGCAATAGACAACGTTTTTTCACCCTTGTCGTTTTTCAACTATAAAATAAAAAAAAAATTAATATACAAATATCCAATATTATAAATTACACAAAATTCAAAAATAAAATTTATTATAAAATATTTCAGTATTACAAATGACTCAAAATTAAAATTCGAATCGAAGTTCTATGCACACTAAAAAATAGAGCTACACTAACTAAAAAGGAAGCGGCTAGACAACAATAATCATGACTTCTTTAATCGCCATTCTTCAAATCAACCATGAACGACTTCTCATTGAACTCAATTTACTGCCAACTAAAAAAGAAACGAGATCAAAAACCAAGATCACACAACATAATAAATTTAAATGGATCAAAGATTCTAAAGCAAGAAACTTGAAGATCTCAAAAGCACGCAACTTAATACATATTTTTGGAGGCTTTTAAAATATTAAATTTGTACAAAATGTTATTTTAGTCGTGATTATTAAAAACTTCTTGTATATATTGAATCCAACATCATACTTTTCAACTACAAAACCACTGAAAATTACCCAATTTTCTGAGATAGAGATAGCTTACAAAATAGAGATATCTATGAATAAATAGAGATTGCTTACAAAATTACACGGACCTGGCAGTGGGGTGTAAGAGTCAAAGCTTCTTTAGCATCCTCAAGTGCTCCAGATACATCTCCCATTGCTAGCCTTGCAGCAGATCTGGAGAAGAACACATGGTCATATGAGCCTTCTAATTGGTTTGAAATAATCTTCTAGTAAGTTAAAATGTGAAGTAGTAAGTTTCAACATATTAAAATCATCATGCAGGATTCAATCGAAAATAACAAAAACAAGATGTTTGAAAGTAAGCTCTTATGATGGCACTTGATGACTGCAACAAAGATGCCAATAAAAGCATTTCTTGGATATGCTTAGTTGCACAGATAAAATATAAAGAAGATAACTTGCTTTCAAAAAAACAAGTAACGGTTCCATTACACCACACAAGAAAACTATAAAGAAGATAACATGTTTTCAAAGAAACAAGTAAAAGTTCCGAATTCTAAAGTAAACATGATAACGAAAATCGAGTGCAGTGTGGAAACAGAATTCCAGATTCACCACTTTTTAGTATAAAATTCATATTTAATTCATTTTTATCCAAATTATGTTCCTTAAATTGCAAATGAAAGCTAACTTTATTAACTATAACTTTTAAGTTGACATCTAATTCCAATTCGTAGCCATATGTAACCAGAATTTACAAGAACAAGCTATATAATCATGAACTTGCACAAAATCTCACACTGGAACAGTTTCAGGAAAATGAGCATAACTCTTTGGATATGTAATTAAATGAAACGATTTTGGTGTTATTTCGAAGAAAAAACATAGCTCTATACCTTTTATTGAAACACCAAGTCGAAATTCCCTACCAAATATTCCCCAATTTAATCAAACACAATACTAGAATATAGACTTAAACTGAAATTCAATGACACATAGTAAACGAACATTAAAATTTCAAAACTTTATATAAAGTAGATTAAGAAACAAGAAAACCAACTTAAAAATATTTACCAAATAAAACTGGACCCAAAAAATAAAAAGAAAAGAAAACATACCTTGAAATGAACTCGGAGATGGGATCCCCTGGCTTTGCAGGCTGCGAATAAAGACATAAAGGATCTTTAGAAAAACTTAACATAGAAACCAAATTCTAAGCTCTGCCACTAAAAAAGATAAACGAAGACCAACCTTTCGTGGCGTTATCAGGCTCTCTCGAGTACTTCACCTGTCAAAATATTAATAACGAATATGAAAAATTAAATGTTAAGATCAACATTATAAACTCAGTGATTGTGAATACTGTAGAGATTGGTGGAAGAGATATACCATCCTGCTTCAGCGAATCGGACTTCGTCTCTTGTTAAGATCAAAATATTGTGAATATTTTGTTTTTACTTTCATCTGATTGAAGCCATCAGAATTACCTTAGAACTAAGGTAAGTGATCCAGTTAGTTCTAAGTAAAAAGCTCGAAACTCTTACTAAAATCACAGGCATGCGATGCGTGCTTAACTTCATAATCTATAATTGGGGCATACCTCAAATCGACTGAAAAGGCAAGATCTTGAAGATGTGGAACTACACAAGGAGCTTCTTTCTCAACCATTGTACTTCCATTCGCAAAAGACAGCTACAAAATGTTGAGATGAGAAGAAAGATAAATTCTGGAAAAAACCAAAAATTCAACTCTTTTCAATGATTTCACTAGCACACAACAATACTAAGATATCCCATAAATAAATGCAATTAAAATAAAAGATAAGTTTCTAACAAAAAAAAAAGGACTATCTTAAGCAGGTCCAAGAAGAAATAATTTCTAGCTAGGCACCAGCATCTTCTTTAAAGCCGGGTTTTTCTGAAATATAGAAATAAAGGCTAATTAAAGATAGACATAATCCACAAATCTTGAAATCATTTAACCCACAAATAACACTATTAAACATTCTGGAGCTGGCCAATATGCGTGTGATACCAAATAAGAGAGTTGAAATACTAAACCTGCAACAAAAACAAACAAAATGATGTCAAAGGCCACTTTTGTTCTGCCTTTTACGAGCAAAAAATATTGAACTAGGATAAATGACAGTTTCTTTATAAAGGCAGAGAGGTGTGGGGGTGGGGAGGATTTATTTATCATATTTGATCATTGATAATATATATACGTATGTTACATTTAATTTAAGCCCCGTTGCAACATAAACTTCAATATTTTGTTTTTAACAAATCTACCATCTTTTCTCGCCACACAAATTTAGTCACATCTTTTAACAAGTATGTCAATAAGACAAAAAAACGTATATAATTACTGACCACAATCCCAAATAATAATAAATCCAACAAATCTACAATTATTTTATAATAGATGTATTCGTGGCTGCCTTTTACAGCAGCCACAAATAAATCGATGCAGAATCCATTAAAGTATTCGTGCCAGAACTTTTCTTTGATGCAGCCATATTAGCATATAACCTATAACCTATAACTTATATATATTCGCATATAACATATAACATATAAACTTGCGTGCTCCATACCAAATCCCAACTCCAAATTTGAAGCTTTGTAGAAATTTTATGCATGTAGACAAATTATATTAACAATACCAAACAACAATAATACATATCAATATCGCACTTAAATAATTCGACATCAATTACTTTGAACCTACAAACTCCATTCTGGCACCTTTTTTGCTTTACTTTTGACTGTGTAATGCTTTTCAACTCGTCTATCACAGCAAGAGAGAAACAATACTCCCACTAGGAACAGAGCAGGAAATTGTAATCTCCTGAAAGTCCAAATCGCTGACATAAATCGTTGCAAAAAGGGACTGGTTAGTTTCGAAATTCTCCTATGCTAGAGCACTATGTACGCACAACTGAAATCTAAAAAAAACGATTTGGAAATCTTGCATAAGAGAATTCACACAGTACCTCTCGTGAAAAGGGTTCAAGTAGGGAAAAAATCTCTCAAGCCAGCAAGTTAGCGTGATAGTGATGACCGCGACCCCATCTTTCCTACCACCATGGCCACCGTAACTCAAAAACAGTCTAGGTTTTAAATACACCCTTCAATCGACAAAGCACAGCAAACAAAGTGGACAGAAAAGTGGCTAGCGAGGAAGAAGGTCGCACAAAAGTTTGCTCGCGACATGGCTTCAGTGGTGAGGTTCTTGAGCTCCCAAACTCGATCTAGGCCAAAACCAAGGTCGCGAGGTATTGTGGTATCATCTAGGGTGGTCGTTGGGCTCTTTTCGACGGAGTAGGAGCGGCGATGGCGGCAGATTTGTGCTGGAATGAGAGAACATAGAAAAGGGGCTAGGGTTAATTGTGCGTAGAAATCAAAAGGGAATCGATGTCTTCTTTAAAAAAATGAAACTGTTTTCTTCTAAAAGGAAATAAAAAAAACTATCTAAAATTAAAATAAATAAAAATATTAAAGACCACGCTCATAGACAACGGTTTTTAAAAACCGTTGTCTATGAGCGTGTTTTTTATTAATAGACATTAAAAACCGTTGTATTTAATTAAAAAAAAACTCTTAAAGACAACGGTTTTTTCAAACACCGTTGTCTTTAATTACAGAAAACTATAATAGACAACGGTTTTAGTAAAAACCGTTGTCTATACATAATTTACAACAGTTTTTTGTAAAAACGTTGTCTTATGACTGTTGCCTATTACTCTTTTCCTTGTAGTGCTATCATATTTGCAGGTGTTCCCTCACGCTAATGCCTCCAAACCTGAATCAATCCAAAGACATATATCCTTGATCAGTAACTAATACTTGCAACAAATTTAGAATGCAAAGATTTGAGACATTTATATAATTTGAATTTGAATTTATCAATATACTTGCAAAAAATTGTTTAAACGGACAACAACATAAGAAGCTTACCCCACTGGCACTTCAAGGTTGTCCAAGGCAAGCTAAGCTCGCAAATTGGATCCAAAATTGTAAATTCAGTTCCACAAATTTTACGATCGATTGGATTTCCATATTGGAAAGGATCAGAGATTTTAAAATTATGGTTAGCCAAGATGAGATAACATTTTTTTCCTTTTTCAAAAACAAACTAACTCCAACCCCTTTGTCAAAATAAATAAATAAATAAACAAATAAACAAATAAACAAACTAAGGCCAAATTTGAAATGATTTATCAAAAAATCAGAGCATCATAAGCTACGTGAGAGTTGGTAGACTCGACTAATTATAAGGATTAGCATGAGAATAAGATTTATTCGTTGGAGCAATCTCATTAGTTCTCAAAAAGCTAGTTCAAAACTTTGTATACTTTTAAGAGTATTTCATGTGGACTGCTAGTGATGGATATATATTTAGAAACAATGGACATGTTCATTCAAATTCCAGGAGATCCGACAAGTTTAGATGCTTTGATGAAAGAAACCCATACATAACAGATGGAAAGCACCTCTTGTTCCAAAGATAGATATATACAGTCTAGAAAAGTTAAAATTTAATCTCATAAACTTTTGTCAGATAAGATCTAACAATTATGATACTGAACCTGCATTGTTACAAAACACATGTCACATGTTCCTTGCTACATGTATGCAAGTCCTTGGTACTTATTTATTCACGTAATCAAATCCTTCTAAAACAGTCTAAAAAGTGTTTCTTCTCCTTCTCAAAGATACAAGTATCCAAACCTGCTCTCGCTTAATTAGTCACCTAATAAGGCAAGGACAAATTTGCAAAATAAAATGAAAACACAAATATTACCTCCATGAAGACCTGCTCTCCCATAAGCGTCAACCATTATATTGTACGAGGCTCTATCTGGTTCACATCTCATGTGATGCATAAGTGAACAAATTCCTGCAGCACCGAAAGGAAAACCTGCACGACTGTCAAAATAGCAGATTGAGTGTGTTACAGACAATCCAATTCAAATATAAGGATGTAATACATTCCAAGCCATAGTGGTAGGGTGAACTTCATATTCTGGTCTTCTTTTCCCAGTGAACTGACTTGAAGATTGTTTTTTTTCATAAAACCTAATACATTCAAAAATATTTTAGGTTTATTTACAATCGAAAAAAATAGAATGGTTACTGATAGAATGGTTACCGATATTTTAGGGGCGGAAATGAACACGGTGTCGCCTTTTTTGGGAGAGCATACCTCATAAAAACCACAGTAAGCAGTAGTCCCAGGCATGCTAAGTAAAAAAGAGAAGTATAATGGATAAATAAAAGTTAGGGAGACTTAATATTGAAGTTTCAATTTAATCAAGCATCATTTGAAATCATAATCCAGTTGAATACTGAATTCTATGCAGGGATGGAGCCTTAGCCTCTAAATTTACAATAACACTTATTTTTCTAAGTGATTTATTCATACCGCCCTTATCCGATAAAAAAATAATTCTCACCTCTCTCAGTTAGTTGAATTTCCTGTCTCCGTCCCTGTTTCTAAGTGTACCTAAAACACAGGCACATTGTCCAGCAAGGATGAGCCATGGTCACATACTGATTTGTTCTTATCTGGGTGGATAGCAAAAGCCACTTTCCTGTACTGCCTTTTCAATACTTCTTCGGAAGAAGAAGGATCAACGCCAAGAATTCTGTAGCAGTCCATTTCTCCCTTTACTTTCTCTTCAAATGCAACGTAAAGGTCAATGACCTCCAAGAACTGAGAAAGGCCATCAAGCTCAGAGTACATGCTTTGAGCCTTTAGAGCAAATTTCTTGGCACCTTTGATGTCCCTCTCTAACAATTTCTTCTCCGCGTTATCTTTTGCCCTGATAGCTTCATCTCTGTTATTCTCCATTTTTGCAAGTCTTCAGGCCCGCTAGTTACACAAATAAACCAGAATTAGAATATCAAACAGATATATTGATGGAAAAAATATAGAAATTTTACAAAGAAGCAGTATACAAAATAAAATAATCTTTCCAACAAGGTCCATGTAGGTTTCAAAAGCCAAAAATTGAAAGTATCCCACAAAAGTTACTTGAATCATAAATCAATTAGTCAACAAATATGAAGTGTCAATTTCAGCGTGACTTAAATTGATTTTGCAATCCAATTCTATGTACCTTTTATGCCGTGCAAACTCTGTGCAAATGGCTAGAAAATTGATATCAATGCAATTTGATCCATGCAATTAAAACTCGTTATCATACAAGGACAGATTATATGACTCACACTAATGCAAGCTTCTTCATCCATAATATCAGCATACCTTCCTACATTACTGAAATGGTAGCTAAAGAAGCAAACCACAAACGTTTAACTTGTCACAAACAGGCAGAGGCAAAATGCAACAAAAGTTAGAGAATCCTTTAACAGATCTACCCAAAATCATGCAGACATTTTAGTTCTATAAATCACCTTAATTAATAATAAGGCACATACCAAGAACATAAAACAGAAACCGCTAAAAAAGCAGTGAAGAGAATAAAAGCCTGATAATAAATCAACCAATTTTTGTAATGCGGTGCAGTATGGACAAACAAGATAAAAGCAGTTGAACAAAATAAAAAGAAAGAAAGACCTGCACACAAGCTCGGAGGTCAAAGTGAACGGAACCATTCGGATTTGACACCGCCTCGAATCGGAGCTCCAGCACTCCTAACTCGGAGCGAAACCGCGCCACCACCAGCGAAGCAGTGGAGTTAGAAATCGATAGGTGCGATATCGAAGCAACCAAAAATTCTCGCTCCTTGGGCTTAGTGTCATCCTCGAACCGGAGCTTGGTGACAATCTTGTTGAACCGCACCACCACCTTCACACCGAATAAATCAGATTCAGAATCTCAACAGCAATAATGATAGAAACCAAACGTACAGGGGGTTGCCTCGTAGGCGACGTCTGAAGAGTCGAAGATCCCGTCAAATCACCCATAGATCTAGATCCGGAGGCAGCAAGCTGAGCGTGAAAGACCAAAAATATGGTGGAGAAGAGGTCGCGAGAACGAAGAAATAAGAGAGTCGGTGGAATAAAAAGAGGTGCGGGAAAGAGGATTTGAGGCTGAATCCGATGTCGGCGCGGCGAAGGATGATGCACAATCTTGTTGCTACGAATCGAGAGAGCAGGAGCTTGATGCGGTAGATGGAGATTATTGTTTTTGAGAGGATGAACAAAATCACGAAATAGATGTAACCGAGAACAAATCCCAAGAATGTGGAGCAGATGAGAAATCTTAGAAGAAGCAAAGAATCGAAAGAGAAGAGCCAAAATGTCGTAGGAAGAAAGGGGAATAGGTTTGGGGTTTAATTAGGTTTAATTTAAAAGCGTTGTGTTAGTTGAAATTCACGCTCATACACAACCCTTCATAAAAAGCGTTGTCTTTGGGAAAAAAACGCTTAAAGACAACGCTTTTTCAAAAAAGCGTTGTCTTTTATAAAGAAAGAAAAAATTCGACAACGCTTTACATTAAAAGCGTTGTTGTTTTTTTTACAACGTTTTTATTAAAAAAACGTTGTTGTTTAAATGTTGTCTATTAGCTTATTTCTTGTAGTGTTTATATTTTTGTCACTTAATTATTAATACATCATTTTCTTAATTGATATATTATATATTTGTTTTCATCGAATTAATTGTGCAAGGATTTATTTCTTTTTTATTTTTATCAATTGGAATCATACAAATGTGAAATGATACAAATAACATCGATTGAATTCTTTTTTTTTAATTATTATTGTTATATTATATCATTAACTACATGTAATGATGTAAAAAAATGTGATTTTTTTTTAAAAAAAATATAATGATGAAATATGCATTATGCAATAATTGAAACGCAAATGAATTTTTTTTAGTTAAATTAAAATTAATAATTCTTAAAAATAATATATATTTGTTATATTTTCCCCATAAAAATGTGGATAAAAGGGAAAAATTCATAAGAGAAATGATTTTGTCAAAACATAATTCTTAAAAAATCTAAAAATAATGATTAAAAATGTACGTTTCATGATAAAAATATATTTTTCTATTAAAAATATTAAAAGATAATTTTATTTTATCTATTTTATCTATAAAATTAAATAGAAGAAAGAAATATTTCATAGGTGCCTTATTTTTTATATTCAATACAAGGAAATTTGATGAAAATTTGTGACAAAAATAAAGGGCTTTTTGGGGATTGTATTTGCT
Source organism: Henckelia pumila (assembly GCF_033568475.1). NCBI lineage: Eukaryota > Viridiplantae > Streptophyta > Magnoliopsida > Lamiales > Gesneriaceae > Henckelia > Henckelia pumila. The sequence goes on along the minus strand of NC_133122.1, from coordinate 16,146,293 downwards.
AAAAACATGAACTACTTGCACATCTAGGCCCGTGGATTCACAATTGCAAGAGGAGGGGTTTACATGCTCAAAAAAAGAAGAAGAAAGGGATTGAAATGCTTGAAATCGTTACACAAGGAGGTATTAGCTTATCAATAATTTCACAAGGGTATTTGATGCAATTTTCTCGATTTTGATGCACTGATTCTTGTGAACTACTGGTAGTAATATATATTCTGAAGACTCTGCTCTTTTTCTGTTCTTATTCCTCATTCTTTAGAAGATAAATATATAAGGGGCTGATATCAGTTAGCCACGAAAATCATTAATAAATCGGTGCATAAAGTGATTCCGTAATTCTGTTGAATATATATGTTTTCAGTTCTATATGAATATGTATAATTTCTGATAAAATGATTTAAAAGCTAGAATATTTTCTTTCATTTACTGAGTGACACTCATATTACTCACCCACTCAAAATCATCTCAGATAAAAACGAATAAGAGATTTAATAAGATGAACAAAACCAGTTATGGGGCTAGTGAAGAATGATCACGATTCTGATGTTTAGTTATGTTTATTTTAGTCGCTGTATTTAGACTCTGTAATTTTTGATTTGAACTGCAGAAGATTTCAATTACAGTTTAGGGAAAGACTTTGTAATTTAAGCTTATGAATGAAAAGACGGGTTATTCTTGAAATCTGCATTCCGAGGCTTCTTATTTAAGGTGAAAACATTAAATAACGTCGACATCAACTAAAACCAGTTTGGAGCATGACATATAATATGATATTGGAAAATAATTGTTCTTACACGTAAAATGCAAAGTGAATTCTTTTTAACTGATATTGCGCTTTGGATTAATAGATTTGAGATGATAGATGTCAAATTCCGTATCTTGCTTGGATCGAAAAAATTCAAGCGGAGTTCAAATGAACGCATATCACGTTGTGCAATTTTAATAGTAATTGTAGTAAATCGAATACACCCAACATAAGTTGTGTCATTTAAAATATACTTGTTAAATCCTTCCATTCAAATCAAATCCATAATCCAAAATTCGAACATTTGGTCGTTTTTATCTTCGCACCACATCAACAAGGTACAACCATCAGAAAAGAATATCAAATAAAAAATATTGGCTAAATATAGTGGCTTAGACGAAAAAAAAAAGTCAAATTTGTAAGGATAAATGGTTGTGAACAATATTAGCTAGATTCAAATGTTGACACTAGATGTTGACAACATTTGCAATAACATGCAGCGAAAATATTAAAAACGTGAATAAAATAAACAATAAATAAATAAACACACTTGAATAATTAAACACAAGTACAAAGTACTCGTGCACAGCGTAGCAAAAAGCTTCACTAGAAAAACAATAAGGGCATGATTGGTACGTTGGAAAGGAATAAAGCAGGAATGAAATCGATTTTGGAATGAAATGAGAATAAGTATTGAATGGTTGTTTTATTACATTCCAACTATTGTTACTATTAAAATGAAAAAGAAATGGAATGAAATAATTTATAATAAAAAATCATATTTTAACTACACATATCAAAATAAAAGTAATTCATAAAATTTTTATTATTAATAATATTGAAGTTGTAGCAATTATTATAAAATTATCATTATATAGTTTCAATAATTTAAAATTTTATTTTATAATAATAATAATTATTTTATTATAATAATAAGATACAATTATAATATTATTTTTTAATTTTTATAATTATAGATAAATAATATTAATTATTATTTTCAAAATAATATTAAATAATAATAAATTTTTGTAATAAATAAATAAAAATATCTTTTATAAATACTTTCATAAATAATAATAATAATAATAAATAAATCATAATACTAATAATTAATATTACAATAATATCATTATTAATATAATAATAACATAATTAATTTTATATATATAATAATATATTGTTATAATTATATAAGTAAATATTAATTAAATAATTTAAATATGGAAAAAATTACACATAAATATGAAAATGGGAGGTGGGAATGGTCATTCCATCCAAAAATGGATGGAATGGCTATTCCCATAATGGGAATGACCATTCCTATTCTCATGCCAAACCAAGCATGAATATAGGGAATGAGATGGGAATGCTCATTTCATTCCCACCTCATTCCCTTGTACTAATCATGCCCTAAAGTGTTTTACAAAAACCTAAGACTAGTGAATCATTGTCAAAATAATTTTCTCAAAGCATGTGAGAAAATAAATACTAAAGCAACTTCCTTAAACATCTACTCAAAGTAGAATTATGAAAATAAATAAGGAGTTGATTATTGACGCTTAAAGATGAGAGCAACACAAGCTTTCGATCCAATCTTCAAGTGTTCTTCGAACATTCAAGGCGATCAAGTAAACTAACACAAACAGCTATAGAGAAGAACTTCAGTATGTGTATTCAAGATCTCTCAATGCTCACACAGAAGTCTCTCTCAATAAAACACTCTCAAATTAGACGTGCGATCCTCTTCAAACCTTTTTTCACGTTCACGCCTTCACTTCTATTTAAGCTTTAGAGTCCTCATTGATGTTGTTTCCTTGTTTCAAATATTGAATCTACAAAGATAAGAAACAAATCATAGAGATATATTATGATAAGTGTATAATATCTCATATCAAATAATTAAGTAAATAAATCAATTGAGTACAAGATATTTCTTTATTTAAAATATCTCAATCAATTTAAAAACTTGAAGTCCAAGACAAAAGACTTAAAATAAATCTTTTTAAAATTTTAAAAAATTTAAGAAAATAAATATTCCGTTCAAAACTAAAAAAAAAATCATGTTACTGGATGAAAACAAAACTTCACCTCGAACAGTATTTTCATAATCGGATCGGTGATCGAGCCGATCTAAAACAAATCAACTTACCATCTTAAAATTACATTGTTTCCCCTTGATAATTACAAGAAACCTTTCCAGCTCATTTTTTAAAAATAATTATATTATAAAAAAGGTTGATCCCGAAGGGGACCCCATCTCACGTGAGTTAGAAGCTCATTGACTCATGCAGATGTTAAATCAAGGGATGTGCACGAGTGTCAGGAACCTGAGGGAGAAAGCAACATTGTCAATCCTCAGAGCATACCACCATAATATTTCAGTAATAAATATGCTCCACACGAGGATTGAACTCGCAACACTGGGTAATTTCTTCTCACGTCACCTCGGACAGTGTTTTCATAGCCGGACCGGTGATCGAACCGATCTACAAAAAAAACGATTCAACCCGTTGGACCGTTTTAACCAGACGGTCGAACCGAAAAACCGTTTATATAATATAATATAATAAATAATATATTTTGAATTTTAAAAACTAAAAAATATATATAAATAGACAAAAAATATATATATTTGTTATAGTTTGAAAGCTAAATAAATATGTAAATATATTGAAAATATCAATTATAGTTCTAAATTATGTAAATAAAGAATTATTTAATTTTATAAAAAACCAATAATTATTAAAATAATTTTTTAATGAAGTACAAATTCCAAAAAAATCATGTATGTATATAAAAAAATTTAAAATTTAAAATTTAAAAAATAAAAAATTTAAATTTTCAAAAATAATAAAAAAATTCGAAAAACCGGTTTTCTGGTTATTGACCGGTCCAACTGATTCTTGACCAGTTTTGACCAGTTCTGATCGGTTTGACCGATTTTTCAATTTTTGGTGAAGTTCCGGACCAGTCCGGCGACCGATTCCTGATCGAACCGATCGGTTCGGTCCGGTTCTGAAAACAGTAAACTCAGGCCTTATCAACTCGCATATGTCACTGTGGACTTAAAATAATTATATTACTATCAATCATGGCACATAGTATTTGAGATATATCAATAATGTTAAATCATAACAAATAATAAATGTCACAATCAAACAAATCATATAAAATTTGATCTTAACTATTATATTTTGGATAAAAAAATCGCATTTTCAAATAATATAAATAGATATTTAATCATAAAAAATAATTATGTAAGATATTAAAAAATTATAAATACTAGTTTTAAAATTTTAAAATCACATTATTTTAAAATATAAATATTTTTATGCCCATAATTCAAAAAAAAAATTAAAAAATTATTTTTTTCTTAAAATGGCAACCCGCTCCGTCCCGCCATGACCCGCGGCCCGTTTGGGTTGGTTTGTTTAGGCTCGCCTCCAAACGAACCAGTAAAACCCCAACCAAACCCGCCAATTTTTCATGGCGGGGCGAGCTGGCCTAACGGGTCCAACCCGTTTTGACGACTCTAGAGTCATTAGTCACAAAAAAAAAAAAAATAAATAAATAAATAAAAGAAAAATAACGAAAGGATTGGATAAGAATCCTTGTACCCGTGAGATTGCTCGGAAGACATAGCCGAAGTAGCCAAAGTTTTCCAGCTCATTTTCTGGCATGCGAATTAAATGTGTGCAATGCAAACCTCACTAAAAATATTTTTATCATACAAATTTCTGAGGAGATTTCGAGTTTCACGTGCTTTTCTTTTTTGGCCTCTTCACTATTCATCGACAATTTAATTAAGGATAATGATATGTACATAGAGTTTTACATAAAGGGTTATGCCCTATTAAATTAGGAAAGTATATCAAATTTTTTTTAAGATTTTTTTATTTTTAACCTACAATTGTTTGTCTTGTTCAAAAAAATTTTAACGAAAATATTTTTATTATTTATTTTATTATTTATTGTGCAATTTTATGAGTGTCAAAATTGAAACCGACCCGATTTGAACAGATAATTATCGGATTAAGATTGAGGTTTTGGGGTTCAGGTTAGACCGGAAATATTTTATTTTTTAAAATTTTTAACAAAATAATTAAATAGACATAATAATAATCAATATATTTTGATTTAAATACATAATAATAAAATCTTACTTATATAGTTCTATATAATTTAAATTTGAAAGTTCAAGTGTACAAAATTTAAAATATACTTATTACACAAAATAAAAATTATTTTTAAAAATCAATGTTTTACAAAATAATTATTACATATTGAAAATATATGATCCAAAATACAATAAAATTTTTTCCCCAAATATACAATATATAAAAATATAGTAAATATTTTTTAATTCTATAAATAAGTAGAAAAACTTTTTAAAAATTTCTCAAACCGAATCACAATAAATTGATGATGACCTACTCGAACTCAACTAACCTGATCAACCAAAACCTACATGATTTGATTTTTTATTTTTTTTAACAAAACAATTAATTATTACACATAATAATATTAAATATATTTTAATTTAAATATATAATAAAAAAATCTCTCTAATAACCTTATAAATTTCTGGCCTTATACTATAGACATGGCAACGAGTTCGGTTCTTCCTCGAATCGCAAGGAGGTAAACATGACGAGATTAAAAACATAAAAATACAAAAAAAATCTGCTACAATATTTCCCGGAGTGTGCATGACATTGTTTATTTATGAAGTTTTTTTCAAGAATTGACTTCTTTGTAATATCAACATATTACATTTTACACAGGCTAGAAGGAAAAGTGATATAGATTCAAATGTTGATACTAGATGTTGACAACATTTGACATAACATGCAGCGAAAATATTAAAAACGTGAATAAAATAAACAATAAATAAATAAACACACTTGAATAATTAAGCACAAGTACAAAGTACTCGTGCACAGCGTAGCAAAAAGCTTCACTAGAAAAACAATAAGGGCATGATTGGTACGTTGGAAAGGAATAAAGTAGGAATGAAATCGATTTTGGAATGAAATGAGATTAAGAATTGAATGGTTGTTTTATTACATTCCAACTATTGTTACTATTAAAATGAAAAAGGAATGGAATGAAATAATTTATAATAAAAAATCATATTTTAACTACACATATCAAAATAAAAGTAATTCATAAAATTTTTATTATTAATAATATTGAAGTTGTAGCAATTATTATAAAATTATCATTATATAGTTTCAATAATTTAAAATTTTATTTTATAATAATAATAATTATTTTATTATAATAATAAGATACAATTATAATATTATTTTTTAATTTTTATAATTATAGATAAATAATATTAATTATTATTTTCAAAATAATATTAAATAATAATAAATTTTTGTAATAAATAAATAAAAATATCTTTTATAAATACTTTCATAAATAATAATAATAATAATAATAAATAAATAAATCATAATACTAATAATTAATATTACAATAATATCATTATTAATATAATAATAACATAATTATTTATATATATATATAATAATATATTGTTATAATTATATAAGTAAATATTAATTAAATAATTTAAATATGGAAAAAATTACACATAAATATGAAAATGGGAGGTGGGAATGGTCATTCCATCCAAAAATGGATGGAATGGCTATTCCCATAATGGGAATGACCATTCCTATTCTCATGCCAAACCAAGCATGAATATAGGGAATGAGATGGGAATGCTCATTTCATTCCCACCTCATTCCCTTGTACTAATCATGCCCTAAAGTGTTTTACAAAACCCTAAGACTAGTGAATCATTGTCAAAATAATTTTCTCAAAACATGTGAGAAAATAAATACTAAAGCAACTTCCTTAAACATCTACTCAAAGTAGAATTATGAAAATAAATAAAGAGTTGATTATTGACGCTTAAAGATGAGAGCAACACAAGCTTTCGATCCAATCTTCAAGTGTTCTTCGAACATTCAAGGCGATCAAGTAAACTAACACAAACAACTATAGAGAAGAACTTCAGTATGTGTATTCAAGATCTCTCAATTCTCACACAGAAGTCTCTCTCAATAAAACACTCTCAAATTAGACATGCGATCCTCTTCAAACCTTTTTTCACGTTCATGCCTTCACTTCTATTTAAGCTTTAGAGTCCTCATTGATGTTGTTTCCTTGTTTCAAATATTGAATCTACAAAGATAAGAAACAAATCATAGAGATATATTATGATAAGTGTATAATATCTCATATCAAATAATTAAGTAAATAAATCAATTGAGTACAAGATATTTCTTTATTTAAAATATCTCAATCAATTTAAAAACTTGAAGTCCAAGACAAAAGACTTAAAATAAATCTTTTTAAAATTTTAAAAAAATTTAAGAAATTAAATATTCCGTTCAAAACTAAAAAAAAAATCATGTTACTGGATGAAAACAAAACTTCACCTCGAACAGTGTTTTCATAATCGGACCGGTGATCGAGCCGATCTAAAACAAATCAACTTACCATCTTAAAATTACATTGTTTCCCCTTGATAATTACAAGAAACCTTTCCAGCTCATTTTTTTAAAATAATTATATTATAAAAAAGGTTGATCCCGAAGGGAACCCCATCTCACGTGAGTTAGAAGCTCATTGACTCATGCAGATGTTAAATCAAGGGATGTCCAAGCTCTTCTCTAAACACGGCTAGAAGGAAAAGTGGCACTGATAACCGGCGGAGCGAGCGGCATCGGCGAATGCACGGCCAAGCTCTTCTCTAAACACGGCGCCAAAGTCATAGTCGCCGATGTCCAAGATGAGTTAGGCACCTCCGTCGTCAAATCCATAGATTCGACCTACTTCTATTGCGACGTCACCAACGAAGACCACCTCAGAACTGCCGTCACACCGCCATCTCAAACTACGGAAAGCTCGACATCATGTTCAACAGCGCTGGAGTTTGTGACCCTCTCAAGTCCCGAATCACCGACAACGAAAAAGCCTACTTCGAAGGTAGACTTTTTCCCTAGCTATCCAATGCACTTTCTGTTCTGTCGAAGTACCACCCCACAGGAATCTCGCACATAAATTTTCAAATCGCTGTAAAATCGTTCCCGAAGGTTGTAGCACATGGAATAAATATGTAGGCATAGAGCCAAGCACGTTTTTGATTAAAACCAATCTGCTACCAAAGGATAGATTATGTATTTCCCAACCTTGAAGTTTACGGCTAACACTGTGTTGAAGTATGCTTCTATCAGATTGAATAAAAATAGAAAAGATATCAGATCAAAGAGTACAGATCAGATGAATTCGGTGATCAGATGAGTTCATTAGGGGTGATCACGGTGCGGTTTTTCATAAGAAATTCAAACCGAATTGCCAATTGCGGTTCGGTTATATTTTATTTTTTTGTTGCGGTTTTATATGTAAAATCGTTTTTGCGGTTTTCGGCGGTTTTAAGCGGTTGCGGTCGGTTTGCGGTTTTTTTTTAATGATATAAAATGGAAAAAAAATAAAACTATTAAAATTATTAGAATAATGAATGAAAACTATAATAAACAAAATAAAACTAAATAAAATAACAATCAAGCGACAAAATAAAGTTAATCAATTATAATATGTTTAGACAAGGTTGAAGATTAATATTTGTATAGAAACTAGTAAATAGATTATAAAGAGAGAAAGAGGGGAAATTTTTTTCAAGAGTTGAGAGAAAAAAGAGTGGAGACGGCATATGATCGAATCTATTGTGTATAATGTATATACAATGTGCTATAAATATAACTCTAGCCAAATACCACTATATACGGCGGTACGGTGTGGGGCGGTTTAGACCAAAAATTATAACCGAACCATGGCGGCGGGGCGGTTTTCATTTTTTTAAAAAATCGCGGTTATTTCAAAAAATGAGATACAACGGTGCGGGGCGGTGCGGTGTGGTCGGTTCGGGCGATTTTTGAAAAAATGTGATCACCCCTAGAGTTCATGGTCAGATCGAATACTGGGATCAGATCGAAGTTGCTGGTCAGATGAGTCTTCGGATGAGTTCAGGCAGATCGATTGCTCGAGTACTGAGACTTGGTTAAAAGTTAGATGAATTGTCCGTAAAACCGGAAGCTTGGAGGCAAATCAATGTACTAGAGCAGATCAGACGAAAGTGAGATGATTTATGGTGTTGGACCATGTTGACTTTATAATTGGGCCGTAAGTTGTTGTTGACCTAAAGCCCAAAATAAAAGTCGGCATAATTCTCTATATAAGCAGATGAAGGCTGGCCGCAACGAACATAACAGAAAAAAAAATTCTTCAAACTCCATAAGATATTTGAGAGAGAAGAAAAGAGAGATTTCAGAGAAGAAAACTGGGGCGCAAATTGTGACAGGAAGAATTCAAGGCTTTAAAGCTTGAATTGAGTCTGTATCTAGCGTTAGAGTTTATCTTGGCTGTCTCTGTAATAAGCTCTGGTTATTGAGATTGGATTTGTTCTGTTGGTGATTAATAAAAGTTTTGTGTTCCTCTCCCATGGACGTAGGCAAATTCCTTGCCAAACCACGTAAATACTTGCGTCGTTTATTTGATTTCACATAAGTGTTGTGTTTGATCTGTGTGCGTTGGGTTTTATTTGTCTATGGGATTATTGTTCTTTTTTTTTTTAAAGGGGGTGGAAGGACTCGAACCCGATCCAATTCATGGGAAATACAAGGTGAAACCATTGGGGCAAGCCCCGGTTTCAAAAAAGATTTGGCCCCCAATAGTATTTATTGAGGACCATGTTCTTATATTTCATTATTTTTACTAAATATCCCAGATAGTTTATACTCATACCGGTAAGGAGTTAGATCTCATATAGTTTATATTCATGATGGTCCGGAGTCCCATTTATATTATTTATAAGGCTCGTGTTGGGCCGCGAGCACCTTCTTACTCCTGCCAAGTGTACCTGGTCGATTGGATGGGTTATGTAGGTGGGCCCCATAGCACGCCCTGGGACGAAGCTCGGAGTTTGGTCACTGTACCCGGATCTCCCCTCGGAGGTCATCCACGGGTTGGCCACGCAGAGACCGCCTACAGGGACCCACATCGATGCCACGTAGGAGTACACTGGTCAGTGTTAGAAAATTCGGAGTCAATTCGCATCCATGGGAATTGAACCCCTAACCTCCCCATTTTTCAATGGGTACTTAACCGTTGTGCCAAAGGCAACTTGGTTTGGGATTATTGTTCTTGTTACTGAGTTTGCGTGGTGAATTCTCGGAATATCAATTTCTTCTGGATTGATTCCTAACAAGTGGCGCCGTCTGTGGGAAATTAAGCAAAGATGGTGGGATCAATGAAGTTTGATATTGAGAAGTTTATTGGCAAGAACGATTTTTCACTTTGGAGAATTAAGATGCAGGCAATCCTGATACAACAAGGATTGGTGGAAGCTCTTAAGAAGAAGGAAGAGATATCTGATGAGATAAAAAACAAGGATGAATTACTCGAGAAAGCGCACAGTGCAATTATTCTCTGTCTAGGTGATAGACCTCTTCGAGAGGTGGCCAGAGAAGAATCTACAGCTGATGTGTGGCTTAAACTTGAGAATTTATATATGACGAAATACCTGGCTAACCGTCTGTACATGAAACATAGGTTGTATTCCTTTGTGATCAAGGATGATAAGAACCTTGAAGACCCGATCGAAGAATTCACCAAGATATTGGATGACTTGGAGAATATTGAAGTAAAGCTTGAAGATGAAAATCGGGCTTTGATACTTTTGAATGCACTTCCAAAAGCATATGAAAATTTCAGGGATGATTTGCTCAATGAAAAAGAACAGACGATAACTTTGAAAGAAGTTATGTCGGCTATTCAATCCAAGAAACTTCAAAGAAAGTCAAACACAAATACTGAATTACATGGAGAAGGTCTTACGGCGAGGGGCAGAACTGCAGAAGTGATAAGAGGACATCCAATGGGAAATACAGGCCAAAGTCCAGATTGAAGAGTCAAGGAATATACCAGAACATAAATTTGGGTAATATGAAGTGCTATGCATGTCAGAAGGTTGGACATATAAGAAGAGATTGTCCAGAAAAAAAAAAGGAAAGCAACAGAAAAAACCCAAGGAAGATGGTACTCTGGCCATAGCTTCAGATGGATATGACTCAGCAGAAGTATTAGTGGTTTTTAAAGGTGATCAAAACCACGAATGGATACTGGATTCAGGATGCTCCTTTCACATGTGTCCTATAAGATCTTGGTTTGAAAAGTTGGAGGAATCAAAACAGGGCATGGTATTGTTGGGGAATAATCAGTCATGCAGGATAAAGGGCACTGTAAACATCAGAATAAGGATGCATGATGGGATTGACAGAGTACTCACTAAGGTGAGGTATGTGCCCGAGTTGAAGAGAAACTTGATATCATTAGGAACACTTGATGCTCAGGGATATACATTCAAATCAGGAGCAGAAAGTATCTCAGTGTCAAAAGGATATCTGGTTGTTATGAAGGCTGTCAAAAGGAACCTCCTATATGTACTACAAGGTGAAACGATTATGTTGAATCCTGGATTTTGGTGATAACAAAACAATACATCGTTGTTTTAGAACGGCCGCCATTTACTTGTATACACAGTTAATTTACCGACGTCAAGACATCAGCTGGCCACGAAATATCAACTGGATTAAGCAGTATCAGCTGATCAAAGCATGTCAACCGTTACTTGTCAACCGAGCAAGACATATCTACCGGCTAAGATATCTACTGAACTTCGAAGGTGGTAAGCTACACTCTACATTCAGAAGTCACAGATTCTCAGTTCTCGGAAAGTTGACAAGACAACTTAAATGCAAAGGACGAAGCATTTAAGGAGCCGTCTGATAAAGTGAGAAAGACATAAATAGCATTTAATGTGAGTGACACATTGAATAGACAATTAAAGGCGCTTCCTGTATAAGATATTCAGAAGATATTATCACTACCTACTTATCATAGATTGACAACTGACATCATAGACGTTTTCCTACCGTTGACAGAAGAGAAAGACGTTGGAGAAAATTGATATAAGTATCATAGCCTCTCTACAAAGAAAAGAACGACGCTTACAAAGATTTTGCATACTTGAGCTCTTGAATCTACTTTGAATACTCGACCGCTCATTCAACCCTTAGCTAAAAAGCTTATCCGATCTACAAGAAGATCTTTTCAAGGGTTACTCAAATCCAAATGTTGTTTGAAGAACACTATCTGCTACAAGGATTTGAGAGTCTTAAGTCTTCAAGAGACTTAGACATTTATCATCACCAACTGAAGAAAAGTTTGATAAGAGCTTTAAATCTTATCACTGTGAATCTAAGAGTTCCATCTTGGGCATTGGATAAGTCCTAACATAGATCGGGTGTATTGCAAGACGTTGTAATAACCAAAGTCTTTTAGTGAATCCTTCCGATCCATTATTATTATCTAGCATATTTAGAGCTGTTTTCTCACTATCATAAGTAGCTCTTATATATCTAGCAAGCTAACAGAAAATCGGTTGAGTAAACTAACATTCACTCAATCACATTGCATTAGAATTAAAGATTATCATGAGTGTGTATTCACTCCCCCCCCCCCCCCCCCCTCTACACTCTACCGATCCCCAACAAGTGGTATCAAAGAGGATTTTTCTATTAGCTACTGATATTCATCATGACTTCTATAAATAAAATTCCTATGTTTTATAAAGAAGATTATGATGACTGAAAATCCGTACGCAGGCACAGCTTTCTGCTCGAGACGATGACATGTGATACGTTATCACTGACGGACCCATGAAGATTCTCAAAGTCAACACTGTTGTAGCCATAACAGGATTTGAACCACAGATGGTTGAGAAACCCAGAGCAGAATGGAGTAATGAGGACAAAAAGAAAGTAAATCTCGATAACGTGGCTAAAGATATACTGTACAAAACGCTGGACAAAAACATGTTTAACAAGATCAAGATGTGCTCAACCGCCAAAGAAATTTGAGAGAAACTCACTCAACTGTGCGAAGGGGATGATCAAACTAAAGAAAACAAACTCACTGTAGTCATTCAAATGTTTGACAACGCCAAGATGAAACCAGGAGAAACTATGACTGAGTTTGATGAAAGATTTAGCAATATTATTTGTGAATTGATTGCTCTCGGAAAAATATACAATAACCGTGAAATTGCTTTGAAGGTTATGCGAGCACTACCTAGAGAATGGGATGTCAAGACCATAGCCATGAGAGAATCAAAGGATCTAAACAAACTAGAGCTTCATGATTTATTTGCAGATCTTAAAGCGTAGGAGTTTGAACTCGGAATCAGAATAGAGGAAGAACCATCAGCCTCAAATCCCACCAAGGCATTAACGTCAACCATCTCACCTCAACCGACCGAGGAAGCATCAGCAAAGAAGACAGCTGAGCAGATGAGTGGCGAAGCAATGTATCTTTTTATCAAAAGGTTTGGAAAATTTATGCGTAATAATTAAACAAAGTTTAAACCTTATTATAAACAAGACCATACAGAGGATGGTCCTGCGTGTTTTAACTGTGGCAAGAAAGGCCAATTCATTGCAGATTGCACTAAGCCTAAGAACGAATAAAGAAAGAAGCATTATGAGAAAAATAAAGGCAAGGAAGGAAGAAGAACATTTAAAAAAAAAAGGAACAAAAGGTGCTGGTTGCAGATGAAGGAAAAAGCAAATGGGCAGAAACAAAATCCGACTAATCCGATACAGATAACTCATCAATAGAAAGTGAGGGAGAGCAAGTTCAGTGCCTTATGGCTAACTCTTAACATGAAGAAGACGACACTGAGTGCTATTGAATTAAGAATTTTAACTTTATCATGAATATTATCGAACACCTCCACATTCCACAATTTAAGATGCGCCTATAATCTCTTCAACATTACTCCAAACTTGAATAAACCATTAGCACTACATGGATTATTCTAGTTCAACCAGACAGCCATCAAAAAATAAAATATCAAATAAAAAGGTAAACTGCAATTTTGGTCCTATATGTTTGTCACTTTGCGATTTCGGTCTTCTATGTATTCATATTTCAGTTTTAGTCCTGTATGTTCTGATTTTTGGCAATTTTAGTTTTTTTTTTCGAAAATGTTTACGTGGCACCATACACGTCAGTTCCACATCAGCGCCACATCGAAAAAGTGACTAAAATTGCCAAAAAAAAAAAACAAAGATAGCGAACTAAAACTGAAATCTAAAAATATAGAGGACCGAAATCGCAAAATGACAAACATGCAGGACGAAAAAAATAGTTTTTTCAATAAAAAATATTGGGTAAATTTAGTGGTTTTAGACGAAAAAAATAGTTAAACTAAAAAAAATCATGTTACTGGATGAAAACAAAACTTCGACAAATTTTAAAAATAAAATCTAAAACAAATCAACTTACCATTTTAAAATTACAATTTTTCCCCTTGATTACAAGAAACCATTCCAGCTCATTGTTTAAAATAATTATATTACAATCAATCATGGCACATAGTCTTTTTTTTAATTTTTTTTTTTTTTTTTAGAAAAAGGCTTCTAATAGATACTAAGGGCTTGATTTGTACGTTGAAAAGGAATAAGATAAGAATGAAATAAACTTTGGAATGTAATGATACGGGAAATGGAATGGTTGTTAGATTCCATTCCAACGATTGATACATTTTAAAATGATAAATGAATGGAATGAAATTATTTTTAATAAAAAAATTATATTTTAACTACATGTATCAAAATAATAGTTATTCATACATTATTTATTATTATTATTATTATTGATGATGATGAATAAAGTTTAACTAATTTAAATTTTTATAATAATAATAATAATAAATTATTATTATTTTATTATAATAAGACAATTATAATATTATTTTTTAATTTTATAATAAATAAAGAATATTATTTATTTTTTAAAAATAATATTAAGTAATAATATTATTTTTATAATAAATAAATAATATTTTTTATTAATACTTTTATAAAAAAAATAATAATAAATAAACCATGATAACAATAAGATTAATATTAAAAAAATTATTATTATTAATATAATAACATTATTTATATATATATATATATATTAGAATAATATTATAAGTTAATTAATAGTTTAAATAATCTAAATATGGAAATGATTTGCAACAAACATGGAAATGGGAGGTGGGAATGACCATTCCATCAAAAAATAGATGGAATGGTTATTCATATGTTCATGAGAATAGTCATTTCAATGGGAATGCTCATTCCCATTCCGTAGGCCCCTAACCTACTCCCGTCCCGAAAAAAATCGGAAAACTTTTTTTTTCTCCATATCCCGTACCCGAAACATTTCGGGATCCCGAACATTCGGGATCCCGTCGGGTAGGGAGAGAAAATCCCGAATTATAAAAAAATGTGATTTTTTTATTAAATATACTATTTAGAAACTTATATTTATAAATAAAAATAAATATTTAATTTAAAACATATAATATTAAAATATTTTGGATAATGTTTCAAGGTTTTGTTAAGAGAAAAAATGTATCGGATAATTATTAATAAAATGTTCGGATACAATTACTAAATAAATTTTGTTAAATATATTGTCAAATTAATCTCTTGAGTCTTGTTCTACATATTTGTTCTAATTAGATAATTATAAATATGAATTAATTAAATTATTAATTTATTTTAAAAAAATACACAAAAATAAAATGTCATTTCGTGATTTTACAATTTTATCGTTCCAACAATAAAAATTATGCAAATTAAGTCCACAATTAAGTGTTATATGAGTTGAAACCTAATAATATTTAGCTTATTATATTAATAATGTTATTAATAAAATATATTATTATATTATTTCGGAACGAGTAGAGAATCCCGTCGGGATAAGGTTTTATTCCCGATCACTCTCCCGATATTAATCAGGATGGAAAAAATCCCGAAAGTTCGGGTCGGAAAAATTTCGGGTTATAATTTTTTCGGGACATGAATGGGATGAGATTCGGGAAGGATTGGGATTTCGAAAATTTTTGTCATCCCTAAGTTTAGGGAATGAGATGGGAATGCTCTTTTCATTCCCACCTCATTCCTTCATACCAAACATGCCCTAAGGGCATGATTGGTGGGAGGGAATAAGATAGGAATGGAATGAACATTCTCATCTCATTCCTTACAATCATGCTTGGTCTGGTTTTGGAATGAGAATGTTCATTCCCATTGGAATGATTCCTAGGGGTGAAAACGAATCGAATCGAGCCGAATAATGGTAAAATTTTAAGGCTCGAATTCGGCTCGATAAGAGTATATTCGAGTTCGAGCTCGATTCGAAGCTCGATAATTTCAAATATTTTGGCTCGAGCTCGGCTCTAAATATTCGAACCTATTCGTGAACTATTGCTCGGATATTATGGTTCGAAAAGTTCGAAATATTTGAAAAGGTTCGAAATGTGTGTATATATATATATATATTAATTATATTATATTAATTAAATATTAAGGCTCGAGAACTATTCACGAACTATCGAACAAGATAATTTTGGCTCGATTTCGGCTCGAAAAAAGTTCGAGCATGTTCGAATTCGGCTCGAGTTCGATAAGTTCGAATACGAATCAAATATTTATCGAGCGGGCTCGTAAAACTCACGAACCGGCTCGGATCGTTTGCACCCCTAGTCATTCCATCCATTTTGGATTGGAATGGTCATTCCCACTCCTATTTTTTTCCATTTATAAACTATTTTCCTTAATTAACTTAATAAAATACCTAAAATAATGATCATAAAAATAAAATGTTATCAAATTAGGACACTATCATTTATAAATATAAAATTATGACAATTGAATGATGATGAAAATATTAATAACTAAATAAATAAAATTAACAATATCACGTATATTATAAAAATGTATAATATAATAAATTAATTTTTAAATAATTACTATAA
Organism: Henckelia pumila; assembly: GCF_033568475.1. NCBI lineage: Eukaryota > Viridiplantae > Streptophyta > Magnoliopsida > Lamiales > Gesneriaceae > Henckelia > Henckelia pumila. Next base: position 16,129,596 of record NC_133122.1, on the reverse strand, counting down.
TAATATTTATTAAAAGACACTTATTTTAATAAATAAATACTAATAATAATAATTACTAAATTAAGATTAATATTTATATTAGTTTTAATATAAAGATAATTTTATAATGATTAATAGACTATTAATAGTTATAATTTTTTATTGTTTTTAAATAATTATTATAATAAATATTTTTTAAATCTATAATAAATATTTTGAGTAACTACTATTTTGAATTTTAGTGAAAAATGACTTGATAATTGAAAATAATTCTATTTCATTCCTGTTTTATTTTTTCGGTACCAATCGTTTGAATGGAATAAATTTATCATGTCATTTTTGTTCTTATTTCATTTCAAAGTTGATTTCATTCTAATTCTATTTCATTCAAGCATACTAATCATGCCCTACGTGCTTGAGATTTACAACATCAGCAAGCCAAGAATGGCGTACAACAATTAAGATGGCTAAGAGTCATTAGTGAAAAAGAAAAAAAAAAAAAAAATTGGATAAGAACCCGTGAGATTGCTCGGAAGACAGAGACAAAGTAGCAAAAGTTTTCGATCCAGCTCATTTTCTGGCATGTGAATTATATGTGTGCAATGCAAACCTCACTAAAAATGTTTTTTATATATATCATACTAAATTATTAGGAGTTTCACTTGATTTTCTCTTCTTGCCTCTTCACTATTCATCGACAATTTAATTAATTTAAGCCTTGACAATACAGGAATGGGCCGACAATTTTATCAATCATCGTACAGAGTCATTAGTTACAAAATGACTCCAAAAGATAAGATAAGAATCTTCTTGTTTCAGTCAAATATGATTTAATGTGAGCATTATTTTTAGTTTATTTAGAATATTTACGTAGGCATTTTTTATTAAAATTTTTAACAATTGTGTTATTTAGTATTAGTTGTATGTACATATAAAATTAGAAATATCTGTAACAAAACTTTGAAACATTATCCGAAATATTTTAATATTATATGTTTTAAGTTGAATATTTATTTTTATTTATAAATATAAGTTTCTAAATAGTATATTTAATAAAATTATCACATTTTTTTTTATTTTTTGAACGAAATCTTGAACTTAAAAAAAAAATCGGGATTTTCTCTCCCTACCCGACGGGATCCCGAACATTCGGGATCCCGAATAGTCGAGTCTCGAAATATTTGGGGTACGGGATCGGGAGAAAAAAAAAAGACAAATTAATGTACCAAAACCAAAAAATAGACAAATTAATTGATCCAAAAAAGCATTTTTCGAGTATAAATTTATCCGAGGAGGAGGATGGTAAATCTTTAATTTTTGTTTTTCCATATTTTTTGTTAGCTACAGGAGAGTTGAAACCATTTAGCTATATATATCGTAGACATCTCAATATACATATGTCATTAATTAGTTTTACGTAATTTCTTGGACTACCTATAATCTTATAAATTTCTGGCCTTCTTATACTACAGACATGGCAACGAGTTCGGTTCTTCCTCGAATCGCAAGGAGGTAAACATGGCTAGATTAAAAAAAATAAACATAAAAAAAATTGGTGCAATATTTCCCGGAGTGTGACATTGTTTATTTATGAATTAGTTTCTTTCAAGAATTGACTTCTTTGTAATTAATATATCACATGCATATTATATAAATTTTACACAGGCTAGAAGGAAAAGTGGCACTGATAACCGGCGGAGCGAGCGGCATCGGCGAATGCACGGCCAAGCTCTTCTCCAAACACGGCGCCAAAGTCATAGTCGCGGATGTCCAAGATGAGTTAGGCACCTCGGTGGCCAAATCCATTGATTCGAAATACGTCCATTGCAACGTCACCAACGAAGAACACCTTAGGACCGCCGTCGACACCGCCATCTCAAACTACGGAAAGCTCGACATCATGTTCAACAGCGCCGGAGTTTGCGACCCGCTCAAGTCCCGAATCACCGACAACGAAAAAGCCGACTTCGAACGCGTCGTGAGCATCAACATCACAGGTGTTTTCCTGAGCATGAAGCACGCGGCTCGAGTCATGGTCCCCGTACGGCGTGGCAGCATCATCTCCATGTCGAGCGCGAGCTCGGGGATCGGAGGGGTCGTCTCACATGCGTACTCAAGCTCGAAGCATGCGGTGGTGGGGCTTACGAAGAACATGGCGGTGGAAATGGGGAAGTATGGGATAAGGGTGAACTGTTTGTCACCTTACGTGATGGCGACGCCTCTCACGAAGAAGGCTTTTACGATGGAGGAGGAAGAATTGGAGCGAGCTCTGGTGGAGGCGGCGAATCTCAAAGGGACGGTGCTAAGGGTGGATGATGTTGCGGATGGGGCGCTGTTTCTTGCCAGTGATGAGTCCAAATATGTGAGTGGTCATAATTTGTTCATGGATGGGGGTGTGACCATTACTAATTCAGCCATTCAGATACTCAAAGGTGTTGATTAATTGATTATATGCCAAAATATTTTAAGAAGAATTGGGGTTTAATTTGGTGATCATGCAAAATATATATATTTATCAATAAAACATATTTGCATTATAATCTAATGCATGTGTGTTAATTACGTTTGTGTTTGTGTGTACGTGTGGAACTATGAAGGGATATGTACTTTTTTTTTTTTTTTTTTGAAAGGAAAGGGGATATGTACTTCAGTACTTGTAAAGTTCATTTATATTGTAACATCTATTATATATCACGACGATGTTTTGATATCGGCCATGTATTTGTGTCCATGTCAGCAGTACACTTGTCAACTCTTATATATAAGGACGATGAATTTCAAATTCATCGCATATGAATTTATGTAATTTGAAGAATATATATGGTGGATAAGGAAAACATCAATAATTAGTGTCATTTGAAATCCATTCTCACATCAATTTTTTTCGTCAAAAGTTCAATCAATTTTAAATTATAATCAAATATATGTGGAAATATTTTTATTTTTATTTTTATTTTTATTTTTGCAAGAATTTAATGAATACTTTTTTTAAGGTAATTTTATGAATACTTATTTGTACGTATTATTATTATTTTAAAAAAACTATTCAATATACATTTATGATTCAATCAAATATTTCTTAATTTTACTCTATATATAAATATCAATTTTTATATTTGTATTTATTTAGATATCAATTTACCGGGTCTGTCTATGCTGCCCTTAGGGTTGGCTACCCCAAGGGCAGATCAATGGCTCAGATTGATCTGCAGATCAAATCAATTTATCTGCATATCATTTGGAACCGTTGATTCTGGTGCCCATTTGCTAGCATAAAATTTTCCCAATTTACCATAGAGTTAGAAATTATTATGTAGTGAAAAAAAGGTAAAGTTATATCTTTGATTGAAAACACACATAAATATATACATTGGACAAACATAATAAAAATAAAGGAAACTTATTTTTTAGGTCCATTAACTTATCTATTTTTAAGGCAATTAATCTATTTTTTTCGTTTTAAACAATTAACTTTTCATTAAAGTTTGATTTTGATACACTAGTTTTTAATGTTTGGTTATTTTTGGTCAAATAAATAAATTAATTTCATGTTAGTCGATGCACATGAGCCGCTACGTCACCAGCAGGATGCTACCCTGCGGGTAGTGTTGAATCCGATATTTTGGTGATAACAAACAACAACTCATTGTATAGGAATGTGCTGCCAACCATTGTATTTCAGGAATCTACTACAACTTCTACCGGAAGCTTGTCAACCGCCTTTGCCCTCGACCGGCTGAAGTCACAAGCCTATCGACTGGCTATCAAAACCAGCAGAGGATAAATCTATCTACCGGAAGCTTGTCAACCGCCTTTATCTCTCGACCGATTGAAGTCACAAGCTTATCGACTGGTTATTCAAACCAGCAGAGGACAAATATCTCTACCGGTAGAATGCCAACTGCCTATCTAGATATCTCGAGACAAGTACCTGTGACAAGATGTTCTTTGCAGGATCCTTTATTAAAAGCAGAACCGGCGTTTCAGAAGATTTGTTGACTCCTGCAAATCAAGACAACAGGTTGTACCAAAATGGCAAAAACACAGAATGACTGCAGATAAAGCATTCGACCGTTTATTCCAGTTTTGGACCCTGGAAGTTGTCTGCAGTGTACGATCCTCATGCAGAATCATCAATGCATTTATGAGCATTAAATGTGCATTCAATGCAGCATCAGAACGTTCAAAATAAAGACGTTGATGATTGACCTATATAAAGGGAAGATTGCTCAAAAAGAGAGATACAACGTGAACAACAACAAGTGATACGAGACAACGAAGAGAGACAAGCAACTCAGAAAAATTTCAATCACTTGAATAATATCAGAAGTCCTCATCTGATATACTTGAGCACACTTACAAGATCATTCATCTGCTGCTCAAATAAACCCTCGCCTACAGTTCACATATCTGATCGTCAAGGATCATCCTAGGGTTTTCAAGCCTCTCGACCGCTCTGCAGTCTGAGAAGCTCAACTCAACTATACTCAGTGTTGAAGAGACTTGAAGCTGCTCTGAAAGCTTCCACCAGTCTGATAAGAACTGAGAATCTTATCTGTGTAAATCTAGGAGTTTCGGATTAGGCATTGGATAAGTCCTAAGTCTGAAGTGGGTGTATTACAAGACGTTGTAATAACCAAAGTCTTCTAGTGAATTCCTTCCTAAGTGGAAGAAGGGGAGACGTAGAAGGATTAAGCCTTCGAACTTCCATAAAATCGTGCTTTAGCATTTACTGCCATTTATCTTACATCCTGCTCATACACTGCATTATAAACTTTGCATCACTAAAACCTCTGAACTATTTCCGCACTATTTAAGTTGTTCAAAACGTTTTAGAAGTTGAGAAAACTGATTAAGTGAACTAAACCTCACTTGATCATTTTAAAGAAGAAGAAGAAAAGTTTCAGAGTGTATTCACCCCCCCTCTACCCTCTGAACCGATCCCAACAAGTGGTATCAGAGCGGGTTCCTTTCTCAACTGCTGATCTGAAGTTTTCAAATCATGACTTCTTTCAACAGAATTCCTATGTTTTCTAAAGAAGAGTATGATGATTGGAAAATTCGCATGCAGGCACATCTTGCAGCACAGGATGATGACATGCTATATGTCATAACAGACGGTCCTATCAAAATTATGAAGGTCAACCCAGCTCTAGCCGATGGTGCAGGACAAATGATTGAGAAACCAAGAGCTGAGTGGACCACTGAGGACAAAAAGAAGGCCAATCTTGACAATGTGGCCCGGGACATCCTATACAAAACACTGGACAAGAATATGTTCAGCAAAATCAAGTCATGTTCCACAGCAAAGGAGATTTGGGAGAAGCTCACTCAGCTGTGTGAAGGGAATGACCAGACAAAGGAAAACAAGCTCACTCTGGCCATTCAAAAATATGACAACGCCAAAATGAAGCCAGGGGAAACCATGGCTGAATTTGATGAACGGTTCAGTAGTATCATCTGTGATCTTATTGCTTTAGGTAAAACTTATACTAACCGTGAAATTGCTGTGAAGGTTATGAGAGCTCTGCCCAAAGAATGGGAGATCAAGACAGTGGCCATGAGAGAGTCAAAAGACTTGAGCAAGGTTGAACTGCATGATCTCTTTGCAGATCTCAAAGCCTATGAGTTCGAGCTCAACATGAGAACAGAAGATGAACCATCTACTTCTCAACCAACCAAGGCCTTAACCTCAACCGTGATATGTCCACCGGTCGAGGTAGCTCCAAAGAGATCAGCTGAGCAAATCAGCAATGAAGCCATGACACTCTTTGTCAAGAAATTTGGTAAATTTATGCGTAAAAACAATTCTAAATTTAAAAATTATCATAAATCGGACCATACAAACGATGGTCCTACTTGTTTTAACTGTGGAAAGCCAGGCCACTTCATTGCAGACTGCACCAAGCCTAAGAACAATGATCAGAAGCAATTCTCCGAAAGAAGAAGGGGTAAGGAGGATAAAAGGACGTTTAGAAAAGGAAGAGACCAAAGGGTTCTAGTAGCAGACGAAAGCAAAAGCAAGTGGGCTGAGTCTGACTCTGACAACTCCAATACCGGAAGCTCTTCAGATGACAGCGATGATGAAAAAGTGGAATGCCTTATGGCCGACATCGAAGAAGAAGCTGAGGAGGTATTTGACTTTGGCTCACCTGAATTTACTCACAGTGATTTAGTTACTGCTTTACACGAAATGGCTAATGAATACAAAGCATTATCCAAGGAGTTCGAGGAAGTAAAGGCAGAAAGAGCTGACCTAAAAGATAAGTCAAGCAAATCAAGCTGCATGCAGCAAAAAGAGCTTGATGGTCTTAAGGTCAAGCTAAGTCTGCTGGCTACTGAGAACGACACCTTGAAAAGAGTATTCCAAGCTACCTTGATTGAGAATAAAAAACTACTTGAAACCATTAAGGCTTGGAATAAATCTTCGGTAACCATTGACAAGATTCAAGAAATCCAAAGACCGGTACATGATAAAACCGGTCTAGGGTTTGGAACAAATGAACAGTCTATGGAATCCTGTATTCAGTCAAGCCTGGACAAAGGCAATCTTAACAAAATAAGATTTGTCAGGTCCAGCACGATATATGAACACGATAAGTGCAGCTTTGACAAAAATCAGAAAGTATCGAACGAACGAAGCTCTAAGCATAGAGGGCTGGGATATGTGGATCCCCAGACCTCTAATCAAAGAGGAACTTGGATCAAACCAAAACCTAATGAAAGAAGAAAGGGAAACCAATCTAATTTCAAAAGGCCATGGAATGAGTCTAACTACTCTAAGAAAAGATGGTCAAAGGAGAAGCCTTACCAGTACTTTAATTGCAGGCCAGTTCAAAAGAGGTACAGGCTAACTGATGAAAATAAAAAAGGCAAGCAGCACACAGCAACCTCACAAGCACACACATTTACTGCCTATCGACCGCACAGATTTCTGGACACACACACGGGCAAACCTGTAAGGGTGTTCCAGGTGTGGGTCCCGAAAGGGCTAATCCGACCTGGACCCTACTAGATATGGGTACCAAAAGTTCTTCACTCTTTGCAGGTACTAAAAGTCCAAACGGGCGAGAAAACCACTTCTATCAAGGACACTACCTGGTATTTAGATAGCGGTTGCTCACGACACATGACAGGGAATCCAGAACTTCTAACAGAAGTGGTGTTGTGCAAAGGACCAAAGATCAGCTTTGGAGACAACTCCAAAGGTAAAACCGTGGGTAAGGGTAAGATCATCCATGGTAACATCATTATTAAAGATGTGTTACTTGTTGACAAACTATGCTATAATTTGATAAGTATTAGTCAACTATGTGACAATGATCATTCGGTCGAGTTTCACAAACACACTTGCCTCATAAAAAATGACAAAGGTGAGACTCTTATGACCGGTGTACGAGACCTAAACACCTACAAGGTAAACTGGTCTTGCTCACATAGTTCTTCACCTACTTGTCTTACTGCTCATCATGATAAACATTGGTTGTGGCATAAGCGGTTAAATCATCTAAATTTTAAGTCCATTTTTAACTTGAGGAAGCATGATTTGGTTTCTGGTCTGCCCGAAGGAGATTTTATAAAAGACAAAGTTTGTCCTGCTTGTCAACTAGGAAAGCAGGTGAGAGCAACTTTTAAAAATAAAGGGTGTATGTCTTCTTCCAAATGTTTAGACTTACTTCACATGGACCTATTTGGTCCTATACCAGTAAGAAGCATAGGGGGAATGAGATATGCTCTTGTTGTTATAGATGACTTTTCTCGATTTACTTGGGTCATCTTTCTCTCTTCAAAAGATCAAACTGCACCTCACCTGATTAAGCTTTTTAAACGCTTGCAAAATGAACAATCTACTGTGATAGATAGAATCAGGAGTGATAGAGGGACTGAATTTTTAAACACCACTCTTATGACTTATCTAGATGATCAGGGAATCAAGCATGAGTTGTCAGCTGCTAGATCCCCACAGAAAAATGGGGTGGCTGAAAGAAGGAACCGTACTTTAAAAGAAGCAGCCAGAACTATGATTGCTGATTCAAATGTTTCTCAAAGACTTTGGGCAGAAGCAGTTAACACAGCTTGCTATACTCAAAACAGATCTATGATTAATAAACGATTTAACAAAACTCCATATGAGATCTGGAATGACACAAAACCTGATATTTCTTATTTCAAAATTTTTGGGTGCAAATGCTTTATCCACAACAATGGCAAAAACCATTTGACAGCCTTCGATGCCAAAGCAGACGAAGGAACTTTTATTGGTTACTCAGCCGTTAGCAGAGCTTATCGAGTGTTCAATCAAAGATCACTAACGGTCGAGGAAACCATTCATGTTGTTTTTGATGAATCTACTCTATGTACAGAACAAACTCAAGGGAGCATAAATGATCTGAGTCACAGACTGGAAAACACAAATCTACAGGAAGAGAGTGACAGTGATCTATATCCTCCAAAGAAGGATGATCCAGTTCCCTCTACCGGGTGTGATCAAACAAGGCCAGAAGTGGATCCACCGGTTGATAACAATCCTCCAGCCAATGATGATCCAGTAAACGAGGACGTTCATCAACCAATTGATGACAACCCTTTAGGGAATTATTTTAGGTGGAACAAAGATCATCCACCTGGGTTGGTCATAGGTGACCCTTCTGCTCCTCGAAAAACGCGTGGTCAAATGATTAATGAATTCTTGCATGCCGCTTTCATATCTCAGGTAGAACCCAAGAAAATAGATGAAGCTCTATCAGATGCCAGCTGGATTGAAGCTATGCAAGAAGAGTTGAATCAATTCACCCGCAACAATGTTTGGCATCTAGTTCCTCGACCGAAAAATCAAAATGTGATTGGAACTAGATGGGTGTTTCGTAACAAGCTCGATGAACATGGCACTGTTGTGCGTAACAAAGCTCGACTTGTTGCTCAAGGATTCAGACAAGAAGAAGGCATAGACTTTGAGGAATCTTTCGCGCCAGTTGCAAGACTAGAAGCAATCCGCATCTTTCTTGCACATGCAGCCTTCAAGAATTTTAAAGTTTATCAAATGGATGTGAAGTCTGCATTCCTCAATGGTCTACTTCAAGAAGAGGTGTACGTTGAACAACCACCAGGTTTTGTCAATCCTACTCATCCTCAATATATCTATAAACTTGACAAAGCTCTCTATGGATTAAAACAAGCACCGCGTGCTTGGTATGACACTTTGCTAAAATTTTTACTGGAACATGATTTCCAAATTGGAACGGTCGATAAGACCCTGTTTAAATTTGTAAAAGGTGATCATGTGTTACTAGTACAAATTTATGTTGATGACATTATATTTGGGTCAACTAACCCCAAGTTGTGCTCAAAGTTCTCTAAACTGATGAAGGAGAAGTTTGAAATGAGCATGATGGGCGAGCTAAACTTCTTTCTTGGACTTCAAGTAAAGCAACTTGAAACTGGAATATTCATCAATCAGTCCAAGTATGCCAAGGAATTGGTAAAGAAGTTTGGAATGGAACAATGCTCAACTGTATCTACCCCCATGAGTACATCAATTAAGCTTGATAAAGATGAAGAGGGAATTCCGGTCGAGGTAACCATGTATCGAGGCCTTATTGGTTCACTGCTCTATTTGACTGCCAGTCGACCGGATATCATGTATTCAGTTTGTTTATGTGCTAGATTTCAAGCCGCACCTAAGCAATCTCATTTCATTGCTACCAAACGAATACTTAAATATATTAAAGGAACTACTAATGTGGGTCTTTGGTATCCCAAAGATTCAAATCTTAATCTTATTGGCTATTCAGATGCAGATTATGCAGGTTGTAGAATTGATCGCAAAAGTACAAGTGGCACATGTCAATTCCTTGGAGATAGACTAATTTCGTGGTCAAGTAAGAAGCAGACATCAATTGCTACCTCGACCGCCGAAGCAGAATACCTTGCTGCTGGCAGCTGTTGTGCTCAAATACTCTGGATTCAACAGCAGCTTAATGATTATGGGATTCGGTCGAGTGAAGCTCCAATCTACTGTGACAATACAAGTGCCATAGCCATCACTCACAATCCAGTGATGCACTCTCGGACAAAGCACATTGATGTCAGGCATCACTTTATCCGAGATCATGTCTTAAAGAAGGAAATCAGGCTGGAATACATCTCTACCGATCAGCAAGCAGCAGACATATTCACCAAGCCTCTACCGGACGCTAAGTTTTCATATTTTCGAAATATTCTTGGCTTAGTAGATTTAAGTTAGTATGCATGTGTTTAGGGGGAATGATTGTCAATATGACATTAATAGATTAGCTGTTACGATTGCCATAAATATTGGCATATCATCCGCCTTTAACTTGTCTCTGACAGGCTTCGTACTAGCAGCTTGGTGCTTTGAACCAAATGACATTAATTGAGGCGCCGTGATTATGCACTTCAAAACTTTTTGAATTTCAAAAATACTTTTCATGACGTCACCCTATGGCCCATAGGTTCCTATATATACCTCTTTACACTCGTATATCAATCTTTCACCTTTGCTAAAAGCTTTCATATTGTATTAAACGGTCCATCAAATTACTCTCAAGCTCTTGCTTACTCTTTGCTCGAGTTCTTATCTACAGATATCATGTCGATCCAGAAGACTTGCCTTGCCATCAACTTTGATTCCGTTGTTAAGGCAAACAACGCAGGAATAACTGAGGTCTTCACCATGCTTGAAGCCTCTGGACTAAAGAAATTTCTGGAATGCAGCGCCATCTGCGATTTGCCTATTTTGAAGGAGTTCTTCGCAACCGCTCAAATCGAGCATGGGACTATCAAATGCTTGATTAAGACAGAGGCCTACTCCTTCAATCAGAAGTTCTTCGCCAGCACATTTGATCTGCCCTCCAGGGGTTTGACAAAATGCACGGATCTTCCAGATGGTAACTGCTCTTATTGGTTGAAGGAGTTCTCAACTACTGATGCTCCGATCAAACTGCCGGCCCAGAAGACATCTCTCAAAGCTCCATTCAGACTACTGACTAATATCGTGGCCAAGAATCTTCTGGCCAAGGCTGGATCTTACGACAAGGTGACGCTGGAGAAATTTCAATACATGGCTTGTATTGCCTCCAAGATCAACATAAACTGGTCAGACATTCTGTTCAATATTCTATGTGAAATGATCAGGGGCAAAGGGCAATCCGAGGGATTTGCTTTGCAAATCTGCCACATCTTGGGCGTCCTTGGAGTGGACTTTTCCAAGACTGAGCCTCTGCATCCCACCAAATGGCTCAACAAGTCTACGATTCTCAAATTCCTGAACAAGAAAGAGACTGCGGTCGACACCTTGCCCTCAACCGCAAAGGTTATTGCTATCCCTCAACCACTTTCAACGGTTTCGGTCGTGGCCAAACCAGTCCATACCAAAAAGTCTGCCAAGCGTCAACTGATCATCGAATCTGACTCTGAAGATGAATCACGTTAGAATGTTCCACTGATTCAAGCCTTCAGCAAGTCATCTCCTTCGGTCTCCAAAGCAGCTGTGTCATCCACGCCTGCAGGCGAGAAGAAGAGGCAGCACAAGAAGCTAAAGTCTCTTTCTGGACTTGCTCCTACCCTGCCAACGGTCGAGACTACCACCGTTGTTGCTTCTACTGCTCCTCGTCCTACAAAAGGTGTGATAATCCGGGAAGGTGCCTCATCAGCTCCTGAGGTCACTCTAGCTGATCCCAAAGACAAAGGGAAAGGTGTGATGATATACACACCCAAGGCTCAACCAGCAGCTACGATAGAACTCAATATGATCATCTCTCACGTGCTCCGTACTGTCAAGCGTCATCTACAACGTTTTGACAGATGGCATCACTCCCGCACTCACTTGACACTCGCTCAAATATTTCCTAAATGGAAATCTCTAAACGTCATTGAGCAGAAGATGCTTCTATTTGCTGATACTGAAGACATCGTGGAGGCTCTGGGAAGAAGACATCTCATAGACTTGAAGCTTCGAGGAAGCCTGCTATCACTGCTAATTAATGAGCGTGTCAAGAATTTCAAATCCAAGAGTCCTACCGCCGCCGATGACTTTGTGATTTTGACTGGACTACAGGATAGTCTACGTCAAATCACTCAACTACTTCAGCACTTCCAAGCTCTCAACAATGTCAAAACACCAGCTTCAGCAGCCTGTTTACAAGCTTATGTGCTGGAAGCACAAGTGATGATGAAAACCTTTCTCACTCAAGATCAGGGTGAAGAAGACGTCTATGCTCTCCCTTCTTCAGATGGGATTTTGACCGATCTCATCACTGCTGACCTCTTTCAATCATATGCTCTAAGATCGAATGTGGCAGCATCTTCATCGGTCGACCCCTCCTCAACCGCAGTCCAAGCAGTTACTCAACCGGAAGCAGTTGTGATTGCTCACTCCTCTCCCGTGACGACCGCTCACACTTCTCCCGGTCATTCACAAGATGTTTTAGAAGTGGTTGCACAAGAGATACCTGTCACCTCTGTGACAGAGGCTCCTTGCAGTAGTGAAGCAACAGTGCCCCCAACGGAGATATCAAGCACTATTGTATCACCTGCATCTCCAGAACAGCAAGTGACTGATGCTGATCCAGCACTTCAACCGTCTCCATCTACTGAAAAGTTTATGGAAGATCTCATTATGGATGAACCAAGTGCTGATCCTGGTACTCCACCAACCATATTGGCTGCAGTCGAAACTATTACATCTCCAACTGTACCATTATTGGAAGGTCCATCGGGCAGCTCTCCAGCAAATTCACCCGCACCACATCATCGTGAGTCTAGCCCGGTTTCACCAAGAAATGACCCAGAAGGGCAAATGCTTCAGACTGATGATTCTTTAATTGAAGCCATGGCCGCAGCTCTAGATCATACCTTGATAAATCGGCTTCATGAGCTCATGCAAACGGTTAGGTCCTTCTCTCAAGACATAACAAACTCATCCTTATCGGTCGATAATTCACGCCAGACGATGATTCGGCATTTCGAGACCGTGTCTCGAGACCTTGCTCGTCTGTCCACAGAGATCACTAATCATCATCGCACTCAAATCAACACGCTCTCTACCGTCTCCGAACAAGTTATCCGATCCAAAAATCGCCTTCACAAGCAGTTGAATGATCGGATGGACACTATGCAAGCCACTCTACTTGCTCAAATCGATGCAAAAATAGACACTATGCAAGCCTGCATTGGCACTCAACTCACTGAGGTCATCCTTCGGCTCAACCAAGGTGATGCCAAAAAGGGGGAAGAAGAGCAACGTAGAGCAGCAGAGGCAAGAAGACGTGAAGAAGAGTCCAGAAGAAAAGAAGAAGCCGACAGAAGAAGAAGAGAAGGCGATAGGTCAGGAGGAGCCAGTTGGTTCAAAAGATGAACAACTTATCTCTTCTTTACTTATCGCAGCCGCATCTTATTTTTTTTTCTGTAGGTGTAATAAAAATGCTTATTGTACTTAATGAAATTCATTCTCTCAATGAAGTTCATTTTAATGCTTTCATATTGTTCTTGGAGCACTTAAGTTTTGTCATCACCAAAAAGGGGGAAATTGTTGAATCCGATATTTTGGTGATAACAAACAACAACTCATTGTATAGGAATGTGCTGCCAACCATTGTATTTCAGGAATCTACTACAACTTCTACCGGAAGCTTGTCAACCGCCTTTGCCCTCGACCGGCTGAAGTCACAAGCCTATCGACTGGCTATCAAAACCAGCAGAGGATAAATCTATCTACCGGAAGCTTGTCAACCGCCTTTATCTCTCGACCGATTGAAGTCACAAGCTTATCGACTGGTTATTCAAACCAGCAGAGGACAAATATCTCTACCGGTAGAATGCCAACTGCCTATCTAGATATCTCGAGACAAGTACCTGTGACAAGATGTTCTTTGCAGGATCCTTTATTAAAAGCAGAACCGGCGTTTCAGAAGATTTGTTGACTCCTGCAAATCAAGACAACAGGTTGTACCAAAATGGCAAAAACACAGAATGACTGCAGATAAAGCATTCGACCGTTTATTCCAGTTTTGGACCCTGGAAGTTGTCTGCAGTGTACGATCCTCATGCAGAATCATCAATGCATTTATGAGCATTAAATGTGCATTCAATGCAGCATCAGAACGTTCAAAATAAAGACGTTGATGATTGACCTATATAAAGGGAAGATTGCTCAAAAAGAGAGATACAACGTGAACAACAACAAGTGATACGAGACAACGAAGAGAGACAAGCAACTCAGAAAAATTTCAATCACTTGAATAATATCAGAAGTCCTCATCTGATATACTTGAGCACACTTACAAGATCATTCATCTGCTGCTCAAATAAACCCTCGCCTACAGTTCACATATCTGATCGTCAAGGATCATCCTAGGGTTTTCAAGCCTCTCGACCGCTCTGCAGTCTGAGAAGCTCAACTCAACTATACTCAGTGTTGAAGAGACTTGAAGCTGCTCTGAAAGCTTCCACCAGTCTGATAAGAACTGAGAATCTTATCTGTGTAAATCTAGGAGTTTCGGATTAGGCATTGGATAAGTCCTAAGTCTGAAGTGGGTGTATTACAAGACGTTGTAATAACCAAAGTCTTCTAGTGAATTCCTTCCTAAGTGGAAGAAGGGGAGACGTAGAAGGATTAAGCCTTCGAACTTCCATAAAATCGTGCTTTAGCATTTACTGCCATTTATCTTACATCCTGCTCATACACTGCATTATAAACTTTGCATCACTAAAACCTCTGAACTATTTCCGCACTATTTAAGTTGTTCAAAACGTTTTAGAAGTTGAGAAAACTGATTAAGTGAACTAAACCTCACTTGATCATTTTAAAGAAGAAGAAGAAAAGTTTCAGAGTGTATTCACCCCCCCTCTACCCTCTGAACCGATCCCAACAGGTAGCATCTACTCAACCAGAACGGTTTAGTACATGCCGCCCGTAGGGTAGTGCCCTGCGGGCGATATGTACTAAACTGTTCTCCTGATGCCTGAACCTAGGGTGTAGGGGAATTTGGGACGAGTCAGTTTTTCATTTTATTTTTTTTATTTTTTTTAAAATAAAAATTGGACCCCTTCTACATTTTTTTTTCTCAAATCTTCTCGTTTCCAGCTCATTTTTTTTAAAAAAAAATTATATTAATCACTATCAATCATGACATGGAGTCAGTAGTTACAAATAGGGATGACAACGAGGCGGGTTTAAGACAAACCCGAGATCCGCACCGCCAACCTGTGGACCCGTCCCGTCCCGTCCCGACCCGTGGACCCTTCGGGTCCAATTCTGGTTAGATCCGTTGGACCTGCCAAAATAAATATAATTTAAATTTTATTAAATAAAAAATTAAATAAGTTAAAAAATTAACAAATCATCATTAAATTTATATTAATAATATTTAGGACAAAAAAATATTCCTACAATTTAAAATATATTATTTTTTATTTAATTAATAATTAATAACAAAAAAATCATAATAATATATTTTCATATTAAAAATATCATAATATATTAAAATTATTTAAATCCAAAAATATTGTAAACTCAAATTAGGGATAAAATATTGATTATGTAATATAAATAATATAATTATATATTATTAATATATATACATGTATATTTTATATTTATATTAAAGTATATTTAATATATATATTTTTGGCGGCCGGGGCCTGCCCCGAACCCGTATGTGGACCCGTTTGTCCGTGTCTAAACCCATCATGCCGATTCGGGTTCAATGCGGAGGGGTTTAGACTCGACTCATTGTCATCCCTAGTTACAAAACGACTCCAAAAGTTAAGATAAGAATCCTTGTACCCGTGAGATTGCTCGGAAGACGGAACCAAAGTAGCTAGCAAAAATTTTCTAGCTCATTTTTTAGCATGTGAATTATATTTATGCAATGCAAACCTCACTAAAAATTTTTTTATCATACAAAATTATGGGGAGTACGAGTTTCACTTGCTTTTCTCTTCTTTCCGTGCCCGCAGGAAAGGGGAACTGTAATCAATAATCATAGCATAAACTTTTATAGAATTTTAGGACATAATATATATGCCAAAAATTCGAATATGCACATATATACATATAATTTATATTTAATAATAATATAGTATTAGGGGTACTGTCACCAAGATTTCAACTAAGCTCTAGCTCGGTAGGAAATTAGGCAAAGCTAGATATTAATTATAAAATTTTAATTGGACAAAAATCATTCTTAAAAATTTTATGTATCAAGATAAATGATAAAACCAAGAAATCATTATGTATACTATTATTAATCAAGTGCATAGAATAATAAGTCGAAGTATAATATTTTCTCTAAGTGCGCCAAAAATAAGAAACATTACACAATAAATTCTACAGTCAAATTATTTTAGGTATACCAAATTTTTCTCGAAAATCTTCTTGTTTAAAAGTCATATATCATTTAATATGTGCATTATTTTTAGTTTATGTAGGATATTTACGTACATAAACAATTTCTTTAAATTTTTAACAATTATTTTAATGAGTATTGCATGTACATATAAAATTAGAAATATCTGGAACACTAATATAATAACTATTCCGAATCAGAAATAAAAATTTTCATTCGAAACACATAATAGATTTCTTAATTAACGAGAATTATTATATATATGGTGAAAAAATTATGATAGTCAAAACATCAACAAAGATCTAAATGGGAAAATAATTTTGTTTGTCCATTAATTTTTTCGTCTTTTGATTTTATTTCATTAATTTTTCAAAGTTTGAATTTGATACGCTAACTTTTAGTTTTTGGATATATTTTGGTCTATTGATGATCTGACATCGAAAAATGCTGACGTAACACATGAAAATGATAACGTAGAACAAAAAATACTGACATGTCAAGATGTCACGTCATCAGCGCGCAATTGAACCAAAATAACCGAAAACTAAAACTTAGAGCGCTAAAACCAAAGTTTGAAAATTTAATGAACCAAAACAAAAAAAATGCACAAGTTAATAAACAAACAAACAAACAAACAAAAAAATCATTTTTCGAATATAAATTTATAAGAGGAGGAAGATGGTAAATCTTTTTTTTTTTCCATATTTTTGGTTTTGATTTCGTAAATACTGAAAAAATAGCTACAAGAGAGTTGAAAATGATAGATTTAAGGGTTAATTGGCAATCACTCCCTAAACCACTTTATAACTTATTTATAAATCCCTTCATAAATAAAACTTACTTTCAACTCCCTAGAGAGAGAAATTTTTGTTTCTAAATACCAATTTTACCCTTATCTCTTAAAATAAAAAAATGAGAGAATGAATAATAAAAACAAAACTAATCCAAATAGTATATATATAAAAATTCAAATTAAAATCAAAGAACATAAACTATATCATATACATGCTTATGTTGATACAGGAGCAAGTATGTGTTTAGGAAACAAGCATAAACTTCCAAATCATTATTGGAAGAAATATGATAAAGGATTAAAAGTTTTAATAGGAGATGAATCAATAATCATGCTTAATACAGTAGCAGAAAAATTAAAAATAGAAATAGAAGAAACAAAATTTGTAATACCCATTATATATCAAATAGAATCAGGAATGAACATTATAATAGGAAATAACTTTTTAAGAGAATATCTTCCCTTTACACAATTTGAAGATCACATAACTTTAAACAAAGGATCATCAATGATTTACATTTCCAAAATACGAACAGCATTTCGCGTAGGAAATGAAGGATTTACAAAGAATTTTCATAAACGAAATACAAATCCAATAGAACTAAAAATAGAAAATATTTTAACGATTAATCCTGAAAAAGAAATCATGAGAAAATTTCATGATATATGTTCTGAAAATCCTCAGGACAAAATTAAGAAAAGAAAACAATTCATTGCTTCAATAAAACTTAAAGACCCTAATATCACAATCCGTGAAGCACCAAAAAGATGTAACATGGATGATGTAAAAATATTTGAAAAAAAAGTTCAAGAATTATTAAAACTTAAGATAATCATCCCTAGTAAAAGTCCACACTCTTCACCAGCCTTTTATGCCAGTAAGAAAGATACTGATAAGAAAAGAATGGTAATTGATTATCGAAAGATGAATAAAGCAACAATTATGGATGGATATTATATCCCAAATAAAAATGATTTACTATCTTATATAGGAGAAATGAAATATTTTTCCAGTTTAGATTGTAAATCAGGATTCTGGAAAATTCAACTAGAACCACAAACACAATTACTTACAATATTCAGTTGTCCAAAAGGACAGTATCAATGGATTGTATTACCTTTCGGACTTAAACAAGCACCAGGTATCTTTCAAAGATATATGGATGAATCTTTTAAATCATATATAGATTTTTGTTGTGTTTATATAGATGACATATTAATTTATTCAAAAACACCAGATCAACATTATAAAGATCTCATGACAGTTTTAGATATTTGTCATAAAGATGGAATTATACTTTCTGAAAAGAAAGCACAATTATTCAAAACAAAAATAAATTATTTAGGATTACAAATAGAAGATGAAAAACATTGTTTACAACCGCATATACTTAAGAAAATTCATGATTTTCTTAGTGAAATCAAGGATAAAGATCAATTAAAAAGATTTTTAGGATTATTAACTTATTCTGGAAATTACATTAAAAAACTTGCAGAAATCAGAAAACCTCTTCAGGTAAAACTTAAACAGGACTATAAGTGGAAATGGTCGAAAGAAGATACTAATTACATAGACACTATTAAAAAGAAAATAATTAGTAATCTTCCTGAATTATATTTTTCTTCAAATAAAGATATAATAATAATTGAAACAGACGCTTCAGATGAATACTGGGGAGCATGTTTAAAAGCTTATACTAGAGAAAGAAATTTAGAAGAACTTACTAAAACAGCTACTAGAAATAATGAAGAATTATGCAACTATACATCAGAAACTTTTCAAGGTGCACAATTAAATTATCATTCGAATGAAAAAGAATTATTAGCTTTAATATTCACAATTAGAACTTATGAAATTTATCTTATTTCTAAACCGTTTTTAGTAAGAACAGATAATATGAATTTAACATATTTCAAAACAAGGAAAATATCAAGAAATGCAGGGAGAAATGCAGCAAGACTAATTAGATGGCAATTAGAATTGAACCATTATCAGTTCGAGATCCAACATGTCAAAGGAACGGATAATTCATTACCCGACGCATTAACCAGAGAACTTCATCCAAACTATACTATCCGTAGTAACGGAATAACAAAGGAGTTCCTAAGTGATCCAAAAAATGACTGTGAGTCATCCGAACATGTCTCAGAAAGCATGGGAAATATAAATTGATGAAATGAGATTTATATTCAGAAACATGAATTATTTTATGACTTTCAGTCATCCGAACATGCCTCATAAAGCATGAGGAATATAAATTAATGAAATGAGATTTATAATATTCAGAAACATAAATTACTCTTTGAGTAAAAAAAAAAATCAATTTAAGATTGATTCAATTCTTGCAAAAGAATTTTTAAATGCAATGATACGCATAATAAAACTATCCGAATTACTCACGAAAAGAGTTATTTTACTAATCATTATATATATAAATATGTTTTCTTGTGCAGAGTATAATCAAGATGGAGCAACTAAGTCAATTAAAGGAACAATTGATTGAATTGCAGGAAGAAATTCAAATTCTTCAACTAAAAGAAAGGAATTTGAGTAGAAAAATTCAAAGAACAGAAGAAAAGATGATAACTTCATCATCATCATCCTCACCAAGAACACCAATCAAAATGGCAACTCCATTTGACAAAATAATGGAGATAAAATAGAAACAGTCAGTGGTCACAGCCAACACTGACAAAGAAAAAGAAAAGAAAAAAGAACCGATGGACACAGCCAGCACCGAGAAAAATAAAAAAGAAGAAAGGACGTTTAAAAGTGCCCTTGAAAAGAAAGAAAGAAAGATGGTCAATCTGCGACCACAAAAACCAATTTTTGAAAAAACAAATTTTTCAGAAAAACTCAAGACTGAATTCTTTGAAACACTAAACTATTTGAGAATAGCCAAACCATCTGCAGAATCTTGGCTACAAACTTGTGACACACAGAGCATATCAAGAGCAAGAACACTGCAAGGTGCTCCAGCGCATTAAGTCGCAAGATTCTTTTCAAATGGATTATTAAGTGGATTAGAAGTCAGTCCCAACAATCAAGAAATAGAACTATTTCCATATCAGTTGAGAAATAGTATCATCCAGTTCAAGAAAGCAGTCTTTAAGGACGATCCAATATTAACATTGAGTATTCACTCAACCCTTTCAGATTGGGATGATAACAAATTCTATCAACCAATGATATATATTCAATGTCGAAAACAAAAAGACAAGTTCTTATTCGAAGGATCAAATGAAGAGAAACCAGTAATGGATATCTCAACACTTCCTGAGATAAGAATAAAGACATTGATTGATATGATCTCAAAGACAGGAAAGATTGATGGAAACTCAAAGGTTAAAATAAATTTTGCAACCAGTAAAATTTTATTAACCACTGGACACAAGAAGACAATCCAAAAGAAAGAACAAGCCATGTTAGCTCAATTCGAAACTCCAATCTAAGAAGCAAGAGTTGACATGACCCGAGAAACCCAAAAAATGTTATGTCAAAGACTAAGAACAATGATTTCCACTCACAAATGTGGACATTGTCAACCCATTCAGACAGAAGAAGCAGATGTCAAAGAGGACAAACCAGCTGTCAAAGAAGACAAACCAATAAAAAAATGGTCCGAATGCACCAGTGATTCAGAGAGTGACACAATGTAAAAACAAATGAAATCGTGGACCACACCACATGTTAAAGGCATCCACTCAGATGTAAAATGAGCTGTTTCCATTATGTAGTGTCGGGTGGTCCCTTTTTATTTTATTTTATTTTTAATTATGTATGCGTTTCTCCATGCCTATAAAAGGAGATGTTTTGTGCTATAAAAGAGGAAGTGAAGTTTGAGTATCTCTCTCTTCTTAAAGTTTATTACAATTTGGTTCATACAAGACGTATGAAAACTATCAGAAACTAAGAAACATAAAATCAGAAACAAAATAAGCCTTATGGCTAATAACTAAATAAGCAGGGCGTAAGGAGGACAAGGTTGGAAACCAATCATTGAATATTCATGGTTAAGAGTAAACCTGGAGATTCATAGAGCAAGTATCAGTTGATCAAGTGATCGTTAAGGAAAAGCAAGGATTTGGCCTCTGCTCAAAACCAAGATTCATTCAAACAAGGTAACCTTCCTAAACCTCCTGCAGCCCTTAATTCAAAGAAAAAGTCAAAATACATTAATCATGTCATCATCCTTTATAAGAAATGGAAGATTAATAATAAAAAACTGGTTCGAAATAGAAGATGATCATGAATATGATACATTTCGTGAATATCGTTTAAATACTTCTGATTTAACCATATTTGAATCAATTTATCAACTAAAATTTGTATTAATAATCCATGAATGGAACCAAACTAATATGAAAATATTTATCTGTTATAAATTAATCAGATTTGTAAATCCATGAATCAGATCTGTAAATCCATGAATAAGAAAATTCATACGAATTTGAAGAATTCCGCAACCTGGTATCAGAGCTTAAATTAAGCAGATTATTAATGCCTGAATTAACTTTAGATATTGAGATTAAAAATTTATTTGATAAAATAATCTTACTAAAAGATTTACGTCAAATAGATCAATTATGGAATAAAATAAAAGATCTCCAAACCTTTTATTTCAAAAATCATAAAAAAGAGCATTTTTCAAGCAACTGGAAAATGATAATTCAAATTTCTGAAAACGATGAAATT
This sequence comes from Henckelia pumila, assembly GCF_033568475.1. Classification (NCBI taxonomy): domain Eukaryota; kingdom Viridiplantae; phylum Streptophyta; class Magnoliopsida; order Lamiales; family Gesneriaceae; genus Henckelia; species Henckelia pumila. The sequence goes on along the minus strand of NC_133122.1, from coordinate 16,107,761 downwards.
GAAGACATAACAATATGTTATGAATAAGAACAAACTTTGTTATCGAAATCCGATCAACAAAAACAAAATAATAAAAGTAACAATTTTTACTAAATGGAAAATGTATGAAAATACAAAAATGAATATCTTTAATTTATATTCTCAAAATATAAATTTTGATATAGAAAATTGTGAAAACAATTTGAAACATCTTAAAAATTGTCAATCTTCAATTGATAGTTTCGAAGATTTTTAGAATTTATTAGAACAGATAGATTCAACAAAAAGGCTTTTAATAGCCTTAAGAAAATTAAGAAGTTCTATCATCTGTTAAAATGACAGAAGTAACAATTCCAAATCAAAACAACCTGGTAGATGAATCTGAAGAATCTGAAGAAAACCAAGAGTATAATTTGAATATTATATTCAATCAAAGTAAGTTTGCTGAAATACAGAAAACATGGTTTTCTAATTCAAAAAAAAATCTAATAGACCAACCAGGAATACTAAGTAAGATTTTAAATTTTATTAATCCCAGAAAAAATTTAATTTATTATTCGATTCGTACAAAAGAACGATCTTGTAAAATAAATAACGAATCAAGGTCTAATACTCTGAAGTTATTAACAACTCAAGATATTAATACCATCATGGCAAAAGCCAGTGAAAAAGAACGATCTGAACTGAAATATGTTCATATCGGAGGAATTGAAATAATAATATCAGCTCACTACCGAGAAGGAATAGATACACCAATTGAAATAACAGTTCGTGACAAAAGAATACGTAATTTCGAGGATTCTATCCTTGGAAAAATTGAAGGAAATTTATGTTACAAAAAGATGAAATTTTGTATTTATCCACAATACAATATATCTCTTTTTGATAAAAACATAAATGACGTTTTAACATTAGATTATTAATTTTATAGAAATAATATTATGTTAACAGAAAACCATCCGATCAATATAAACTATGTTGTCGGTTTAGCAATAAGTAATAATTCTCAAACATGAATAATTTCAACAAAACCAACTATTTCTGTTGAAAAAATGTTTGAAAATATTACAAGAATTGAACACCCTCGAAAAGCATTTATTGAAGAAATAAATCCCTATAAAAGATGGAGTTCAGATGACCTCCAAATCACAAAACAGTCTGTACCAAGAAGATCATTATCATTTGCTAGAAATGATGAAGATATTCTTGATAAGATTGGAACCATGAATCAAAATATTCTTAAAATTAAACAAGCTATTGTTAATGAGTCAACCTCATCACAATGACTTCCTTAATAAAATTAGAAAAAGATCTAGGAGATTTAGAAAATAATATTAATAAGATCAATCTATCAATACAAGAATTAGAGAAGAATTTCAAAGAATATATTGATTTAGCAACGACTAGATTAATAATTGAACAAGAAAGACATAGTAATGAAATATTAAACTATCTTAATGAAGTTCTTCCAATAGATAAAGGAAAAAGAAAAATGGAGGAAGAACCACCATTCAAAATTGAATCATGGTATAGAAATTCCCTTAGTTATGGCAAACATAAGTATGGAGATATTTAGTGAAATCGACTCATCTGATTTTGAACAAATAGGAGTAAATACAAAAGAATTATATCATTCACATCAGGACTCAAAACAATACAGAGATATGGATATTTCAGAATCAGAATCCGAAGATGATTCTAGACCACGATTAAATCTACGAACGAATGTAGAAGGTAGTGGTGGAAGAGATGATGAAGAATTTAAATATAACAGAGACCAATACTCTGGATCTTATAAAGATGTTAGAGATATTCTTAGAGAATCAAAAACATCAGGATTTGTGAAACAGAATATCTTAGATTTAGGTTGTTCAACAGCCAAAGAAAGAAAATCAAAGATAGATCATTGGGCAAATGAACTATCAGTACAAATTCAATTAACACCATTATTAGACAAAAATGAAAATATTCAAGTTTTAACTTATGGGATGATAAAAATGACACTGGTAGGAGCAGTAAGAACTTGAGCTGAAAACCTAGTAATTACTAATCTACCACAAGGAATGACAAGACATCGATATTTCGAACTATTTGTTGATGCCTTGTACCAAGAATTTTTAGGAGTTTCTAATAATGATGCTAATTTGGTAGCTAAGAATATAGAACAAAATAGAGCAATCTTTATATTAGATAATATTAAATTATGCAATTTATGTTACTTAGAAGAATTTATTTGTGATTATGAAACAAACTATTATCAATTAATAGATGCTGATAAAAAGAAACATTATAAACTAAGTATCTTTAATAAGATACCTAATATACCTATACACAGTAAAAATGAATTCTTAACTAGTCCTTATGCTAAAACTTTAGGAGGAGCTATTAAATTCATCAAAGACATAATAACAAAGAAATGTTATGAAGTAACACTAAATAAAAGAATCTCTAAATCCTACAAACAAAACAATAAACTTTGTTGTGACAAAATGGAATTCACAGTAAAAGAATACGGTTGCAAAACAAACATGTCACACAAATATTTAAAACGACAGAAACAGAATAAATTTAATAAACCTTATAAATCTTTTAATAAGAAATTTATTCCCTATAAGAAAAAGAAATTTAAAAAGAATTTCTTCAGAAAACCTTATAAAAGAAAATTTTATAAAAAGTTTGATAACAAAAAACCACCTTGCCCAAAGGGTAAAGGAAAGAATTGCACATGTTGGTTGTGCAACGAAGAAGGACATTATGCGAATGAATGTCCAAAACGAAACGAAAAGAAAAATAAAATTAAACTTCTTGAAGAAATATATACTATTGGATTCTATCCCGTAGAAACAATTGAATTTTCATCCGACGATGAAAATATTTATTATCTTGATGAATCAAGTGAATCAGATTTTGAATCTGATTCCACATGTAATAATTCAAGAAATAATAATGATTAAAATAACGACAAGGGCATTTTCGGAAAGACAAATATAGGGAGTAAATTGAAAGTTATGTTTGATTTAGGAAGTTATCTACAAGTTGCCCTAGATTTAATTAGCAATATATATATTAGACATCTCAATATACATGTCATAATTAGTTTTGCGTAATTTCTTGGACTACCGTTCAATTTCTCCACTCTCTTTTCCGATCCCACAGACATGGCAACGGTTCTTCCTGGAATCGCAAGGAGGTAAACATAGTTAGATTATTTATTGTATGTGTCCCTTACGTTTTTCCTAGTTGATGCACGAAGTTTCTTAAGTCAATCCATGCATGCAATATATATATATATAATTCATCTGTTGCCATGTGATTTGACATAGGCTGGAAGGAAAAGTAGCCTTGATAACCGGCGGAGCGAGCGGCATCGGCGAATGCACGGCCAAGCTCTTCTCCAAACACGGTGCAAAAGTCATCGTGGCCGATATCCAAGACGAACTAGGCCAGTCTGTCGTCAAATCCATAGATCTTTCGAACTCAACCTACATCCACTGCGACGTAACCAACGAAGACCACCTTAGAACTGCCGTCGACACCGCCATCTCAAACTACGGAAAGCTCGACATTATGTTCAACAGCGCTGGAGTTTGCGACCCACCCAAGTCCCGAATCACCGACAACGAGAAAGCCGAGTTCGAACGCATCCTGAGCATCAACACCACAGGTGTTTTCCTCAGCATGAAGCACGCGGCTCGCGTCATGGTCCCAGCACGGCGTGGCAGCATCATCTCCATGTCGAGCGTGTGCGCGGGGATTGGAGGCATCGCCTCGCACGCGTACACAAGCTCAAAACATGCAGTGGTGGGGCTCACCAAGAACTTGGCAGTGGAGTTGGGGGCGTTTGGGATTAGGGTGAATTGTATGTCACCTTACGGGCTGGCTACGCCTTTGTCGAACAAAGTTTTGAACTTGGACGATGAAGGGGTGGAGCGGGTTATGGTTGCGGCGGCGAATCTTAAAGGATGTGTGCTTAAGGTGGATGATATTGCGAATGGGGCGCTGTTTCTTGCAAGTGATGAGTCCAAATATGTGAGTGGCCATAATTTGTTTATAGATGGGGGAATTGTGGTTACTAATTCAGCCCTTCATATCCTCAAAGGTGTTGATGGAAAGATTTAATTCAGATGCTAAATTTTGATTTTTTACTACTGAAAATTCTAAATTGACATCGTAAATTGCTGAATTTTCGAAAGTCATACAAGCTTTGAAAAATTAAAATTTAGTGTATCAAAATCAAACTTATCGACACCCAAAATTAGACAAGTTAATTGACGAAAAAATCATTTTTTTTTATAAAAAAAAGGTAGTTATAACATCACTTTATTTGAAAATACTAAAATAAAATGCGAGTGAAAATAAAATAAAATTGACAATATTTCTTGTTTCTTTCCTGGTAGCTTTTCTATATTCATGGATCCATGAATTGAAGTACAACTATTTTTAGTTTTAAAATTCTAAATTAATTACTAATATTATAAAAATTTAGCAATTGATAATAATTTACTGAAAAAATCGACAATATCTAATGAAAATCAACAAAAAAAACTAGTTACACCTTCTAACTACATTCATCCCATCTATGCATATTTATTTCTTCAATCAAAAACAGATTAAAACATTAAAATTATAAGTCAATGGACCTCAAAGACAATTAATACACCTTATCTTGATGATTGAATTAATATATATATATATATATATATATAATATGTAATTGGAAATATTACATAGCACTAGTGGTGCACTCTGTTTTGATTTAATTGAGTGCAGATGCAAGCTGTGTGCGTCCATGCAAAAAACACATGGGGGGCTAATGCTACTTGCCTACTTAAATTAAATGTGGTGTTGAGATATGAATCTGCCACCCGATTGGGTAGTTGAATTGGAGCGTTTTATTAAATGCCAGGTTTTAATTCTTTTGACTTTAAAAACTTCATGAATTCTTGAAAAAAATTTAAAAAATATATATATGTCTAGCTAGATTTTTATTTCTTAATGCAAAATATTAGCCCAATGTAAAAAGGGTGAACGAGCTAAGTTGAGCGCAAGTTCCAAAATCTTCGATTTTATATATATACAATTTTGCTATTCTGCCCACTCACCGTGCCCACCTAATGTGCCCGGCCACCATGAGGTGTCACTCAACTATTGGATGTGATTAATTGTGCGTCCAATAGTTGAGTGTCACCTCATGATGGGCACATTATGTGGACATGATGGGTGGGCAGAATAGCAAAACTCTATATATATATATATTTTTTTTTTTCTTGTTTTTTTTATCGAAGTTGTAAGCTAGCTCGAACTAAGTCGATATATCTTATGACTTCTTGTATATCATTTGATCCGAAATTTATTATAAATAAGGATACCATGTATTATATTATGTTATGATAAAAAAAAAATATTGGATCACGTTGTTTTAGAAATATGTTGGATCAGTTTCTATGAGGATGGAGATAAATGCCTGAAAATTAGTTTCTCAATGCTTTTTGATGAAGGCAAAATGCTTAATGTGGAAGAAAGGGGTCAAATGTGAAATAATGTTTTTGATCGTGATTAAGTTCGAGTTAGAGATTGAATTTAATAAAACACAAAAAAAATCCAGTGAGTTGGTATCACGAGCCAGTTTCGTGAAACTGATATCTTATTTAGATTATCTATAAAAAAAATATTAATTTTTGTTATAATTATAAAAATGAACAAATTAATGAATCGTTGTCATCAATTAATTAATAAAATAGTTTTCTAATTTTTCAACGCTTTATTTAAGTCCCTACTGTCATATTTGCTAAATAAATTGTGGAAAACATGAAAGTCGTATTTTTTAAAAATAGAAAGTAAAATGTAGCTAGAAGGCGGGCTAGACTCAACTAGCTTAAAGAATAAATTCCCGAATAAAATAGAATAATTCACTAACCGGACTTGAATTTAATTTGATTATCCTAATAGTTTTCTTGTTAGACAGTCTCACATTTTTATATTCGAATGGACTCAATCTATATTAATTTGTAGTGGAAAATAATATTTTCAACATGAAAAATAATATTTTTTCATAATTCAAATATTAATCTCAGAAATTGACTCATGATCAAACGATTTCATATCAGTTTTTTATGTGATAAATATTATCGGAATAGGTTTAATCCATACACAAATATTATTTAGTGATCATTGAAGTAAGATGCAACGCGATAAATTATTGACATAATGTTTTCCATGGTAGTGAAAGAAAAAGTAACATGGATTCTTGTCATTAAAGGTCAGCCGATTTTTGTATTTTTATTTTACTAAAAATGTTTAAAATTTATAAAACCAAGTCTGGAATTACAGCTTCATAAATCAAAGTAGGAGAAGGAGACACTCCTCCCACTAGACCAGTCATAATAACAGCCTTCCTAATTAAAGTATGAGTAGTCTGATTCACTTATCGTTTTGCAACAAAATACTAAAGTATATCTGAAGCAAAGATATTTCAATCTTAAACAATAAGACCCAAAATTGATGCGTACAATGTTGGTTTTAAAATTGTATTAACATACACATAATTATATATCTAGGAAATATTTTTTCTTCCAATCAGCAAATTATTTACTTCATCTTAAAATATATAACTAAAGCAAAATTTGTGAAAGAAAAGCTTAAAAATGATTCCTAGAGGTATTCCAAAACAATACCCAAGTGAATTCAAATTAAAACTGACGGCTCGACCCCGTGTTCCGATGTTTGTATCAAAAAGACTTTATAAATCAATCAATATATATTGATCGCACTTTAAGAATAAATCGATCTAACTCATCAAGAAATTGTATATAGGTGTGGCATATGGTGTAGTCGCGGACTCGCGGAGGCTATAAAAGATACTCTAAAATTTTATTGTTTATATCACTTCAACATATGCCACGGTCGACGAATGGAGTAACTTATCTTTTGACCCGTAAATAAAGTTGTCATACGGGTCAACTTATTGCAAGGCGGGCCGCCCACCAAAAATCCACCGTTTGACGGGCCGACCCACTATCCCGACGGGCTGGAATTATTCAACCACACCCAATCCAAGGTGGGTTGCGGGTTAGGCGGTTGGCTAACTACAAATCAAAATAAATAAAAATCATTAAATATTAATAGAAACATATTAATAAAATGTTTAATTATTGATTTTATATGTGTAAATTTTATATAAAATAATTAATACAAAAAAAATTCACAACTTTCATTAAAAAAATATATATCACAATAAAAGTAAAAAAAAAAATAATAATTCTATAAGCTCGCGGGCTAACCCTCGCGGGTCATGGGCCTTAGCGGGTCAGCCCACATAGGCCAATCTTTAGTTGGATTGAAAATTTTTTAACCCAATCCACTTAAATTGTGTGGCGGGGGCGACCCGGTTGGCCTAACCCGGCTCTATTTGTAAAGCTATGTTATCTCATTCAAACCTACAATGGATTAATATAGATATTTCTTATTCATTTCAAAACAGTGTAGCTAAGGATATTGTACTTTAATATAATGGAAGGTTTTATTATTTATTTATTTTTATTTTTATTTTTTAAAAAAAAGAGAAATTGTATAGAGGTGTGATTTTAAAACAACAAGACTAAAAATCGATATATAACACAACATAATTTTCTAAAATGGACAATCAAACTTCAAACTTATGGAGAAATAAAAATTAATTACCTATGTAAGGTAGTGTTTGCAACCTCTAAAAATAAGTTATTATGGAGATTCTTTTCACAAATTAATGAAAAAAATCTTTATATTCATTTATTTTTAGAGGTGGCAAACACTACTAAATAAGATATGAAGCACATAATTGTATAAGAGAGTCGTAAATCATTATATTGTCCATAGACTTCATACATATAGATTTATCATTTATCTACTGTACTGTCATTTTTTATCATCTCGTCGTTCCAAGTTCCAACCTAACCGTATCTAATATATTAATTTTATTTTTTTTAAAAAAATAATAATAATAATCATATGACTTGGTCTGATTAGTGATTACTCTATAAATTCTACTACACAACTTCACCAAATGATATCCAAAAACATAAAAGAAAAATGAATGGTTTCATCAAAGCTGAAGGCAAATATCTCATGTCAAGATCAAGGTAAAACTATTCAATCCTCCATTGATCAAATCCTCAAATGCAATGTTTGTCCTAAGATCTCTTTAACTATTTCCACGCGTGCAGATTAGAAGGCAAAGTCGCCATTATCACCGGCGGCGCAAGCGGCTTCGGCGAGGCCACGGCCAGGCTTTTCGCCGTCCACGGTGCCAAAGTCATCATCGCCGACGTGCAAGACGACAGGGGACGGTCCATTTGCGAAGAAGTCAATCTCCCGGAACAAATCTCGTACGTCCATTGCGACGTAACCAGCGACGAAGACGTGAGGAACGCCGTCGATCTCGCCGTCTCCAAGCACGGCCAGCTCGACATCATGTTCAACAACGCCGGGATCCCCGGGGACCTGGATTTCGCCATCGCCGACGCGGGAAACGATAACTTCAAGAGGGTTTTCGAGGTGAACGTGTACGGGGCGTTCTTGGGATCCAAACACGCCGCCAGGGTGATGATCCCGGCGAGGAAGGGGGTGATACTGTTCACGGCGAGCCTTGCTTCGGTGGTCTCCGGCGAGTCGCCGCACTCTTACACGATGTCGAAGCATGCGGTGGTGGGGATGATGAAGAACCTCTGCGTGGAGCTGGGGAAGCACGGGATCAGAGTGAACAGCATATCGCCTTGCGCGGTGGCGACGCCGCTGCTGACGAGGAAAATGGGGGTGGACAGGGAGGTGGTGGAGAGTATTATCTGCGCCTCCGCCAACTTGAAAGGGGCGGTGCCGACGGAGCAGGACGTGGCGGAGGCGGCGCTGTACCTGAGCAGCGACGAGTCTAAGTTTGTGAGCGGGGTGAATCTTGTGGTGGACGGTGGTTACCACACCACTAACCAGAGTTACAGCAGGGAGATTCAAAACGTTTTGTTCCCAAAGTCGTGATTTCTACACTTAATATTATTATTTTGAGCTTTTTTTCACCATATTAACCCAAAAAATAAAAATAAAAAAACTAGATATATGTTCTGTTTTTCCAACGGATTTTTTTATTAATCTAAGTGGAAAAAAAATATTAGATGTTTGCTAAAAATATTGTTCTTCATTCAGCATATAGATCATTAATTGGCCCGTCCCATAGTACTAGGGTGCAATCAAGTCGAGTCGAGTATCATACTACTCGAGCTCGACTTGTATTTATCTATTCGAGCTCGATCGAGTAACTAATTTCATACTCGAACTCGACTCGTGCATATTTCGAGTTACTCGAGCTCGAGCTCGAAAAATAAATAAATATATATATAATAAATAAATAAATTGAAAAAAAATTATATATTATGTATTATCGACTAGCTTGAGCTACTTGAACACACATATTTAATACTTGAACTCGAGCTCGATTTATGTTCGAGCTACTCGAACTCGAGTCGAGTTTTGACCGAGCTGTTCACGACTTGCTCATGAGTAGCTTGACTCGTTTTTACCCCTACATAGCACATTTGCCTCTAAAATTTTATATAATGTTAGTTTGGATCTATTGGCAAAATTAATCAAAAAGATTTTTCTGGATGTATATTATAATTATCACCGTTATAGGTGTTAGTGTTTTAGTTTCTGTCCCACATCGGTTGACTAAATAACCTGGGAACCCTTTATATAAACAAGCAAATCTCCCCTCTTGAGCTAGCTTTTGAGGTGAGTTAGATCTAAGTCAATTTCTAACATGATATCAGAGTCCGGGTTCTACCGTTATGTGTTGGACGACCCATAGTTGGCATCACCCGTCTCATAGTTGGCCACCCGTTAATATCTCCACGCTCCATCCTGGGCGTGAGAGGGGTATGTTGGTGTCTTAGTTTGTGTCCCATTTCGGTTGACTAAATAACCCGAGAGCCCTTTATATAAATAATGACAATCCTCACCTCTTGAACTACTTTTGAGGTGAGTTAGGTCAAATCATTTCTTAACAATAGGTCAGATATTTCAATGTAACGTCATTGGCGATTAAGAATTTGCAGGGACTATACAAACTAGGAAACGTGACTTTATTTTAAAATTATTTAGGATTTAGACGGACACTTCTATTTCACAATTGTCTTCATCTTCTTCTTCAATGACTAGTGTTCCTGCCAACAGTTAATAATTTATAACGAAAAAAATTAACTTTTTAATTTATTAAAATAAATTGTTACAAAACTCTCGTGATATGGTATCACGAATCAATTTTGTGAGACGAGTTCTAACGAATATAAATTTGTAAGTCTATCTTACATTTGACTTACTCATATCATCATGAATTATAAATATACGGATCAAGATATAGTATTATATGAAAATAAATAAATACTGTAAACTGTTAAGTAATACATTGTGATTCATTTGTCCATGTGCAGAACATTTATAAATACTGTTATGCGGTACTGATGGAAGATTCAACATTAAAGAGTGGTCCATTTTCAGGACTAAATATTATAGTGCATCCCTATTAAAAAAAAATAATAATAAATATAAAAGAAAATTAACTCAAGATTTTACAGAATACTCATATTTTGGTGCACGAGTTGTGTACTTATACAATATGCTTTCTAACGAAAACGGAAAAGAAATAAATGGTAAATTTAAAAGAGCAAATTGGTGATAAATCTTCAAACCCAAACTTGATTTTGTCCTATCTTCCTACCCATAAGATTCTTTGCAATAACTTCCTAGGACCCCAAAACTTGAATATTTAATTGTTTAATTCTTGTACTGGATTTATGTTTTTTTATGCTAAAAATCTAAAGACTTTATGTTAAAATCTGAAGATTTTGTGCTTATTCATGGTACAAAGAATTATCCGTAAAAATGATATCAGAGCCTTAGGTTAATTATTCAGACATAATATTATTCGTTAATTCATGCTTTTCTTTGTTGAGGAGAAGATTTTTTTTTAAGATGACTTCAAACGAAGGTTTGAATCAAGAGGATTTTATTCATATGAAATCCTATAAACAAGTTAATCTATTCACAATAGATTACTTACAACATGTTGTGATTAATGCTTTTAATTTTGAAGAGATAAAGAAAAAATGATTTCTAACTCTTAATTTTTAGAGATTACCCCAGATTTCTCTAAACTCTCCGGAGATCTTAGAGAAATTCAAAAGACGGTACAATATTACAGCAATCAGCTGTATGAAATACCTCGAAAAATTGAAGAAATCCTTAAGAAACAAGAAGAAATTCTTGAAAACCTAAAGGATCTTCAAAATAAAATCATAAATCTAGAACACACTTCGGGTTCTAGAAAAGGAAATACAGGAGGAAGGTTACCACTCTCATTTGGTACCGAACCTTTGTTACATCATAAAGGTAAAACCAAAATGGTCCAAAAACCGTTAACCAATGATGAAATGATGATTAATCTTATAAAAACAGTATCAGAGAAAACACTATCTGATGACTACTTTAGAAAGATTAAATCTCGAGAATCTACAAGATCTTGCGGATTTTTTTGCGAATCTCAAAGTAGTAGATCTAAAAATGAATTTCCCTGAGGGTGAACAACCCATAGGAAATCACCCAAGATATGTGGTTAAAACAGAAGAACCACATAGTGAGTTCCAGGTTGGAGAAAATTCACATCCAGCAGGAACCAGATCAAGAAGGAGTAAAATCCCTCTCCATCAAACTCCTTACGGAAAAACTGTTTTAGATCCAATACATCCTTATGGGGTTATGTTAAACCTTGATGTTTTGGACTTCAAAAACAGAGAAGATCTTATAGATGATTAAACGTCAGCTATGATGTGAGACCTCGATTCTAAACATCTAATCTCGAGATAAACAATAATAAAGCATACAAGATCCAAGATTAGAAGCAATTTTTTTTTTTTAAAAGGATGCTCGCTCGATCGGTAGAACTTTACCGATCGAGCGGGCCATAAATAATCCAGTCTCTGCCGAGACTTACAAAAGCTCGCCGCTCGATCGGTCAAAACTTACCGATCGAGCGGCACAAAAACTTTAAACTTTCTGCCTCAGCTCAGGAGGTACTCGCTCGATCGGTAAGATTCAACCGATCGAGCGGCACAATTCTGCAGAAAAGAAAACAAAGTTTTCTCAACTCTAATCAATTCTAAAACTTCCAAAACTAAATCCATTCTACATTCATAATCAATACAAGGTAGTTATAGAGTCATACAAACTCAAACTATTAGAACATGCATCAATCTTAGTTCCATAACTGATACAAAACGAGTTCGAATAAAATCTATGTTCGATTACATATTCGACTTCTAAAACAACAAGGCCTCACTCTATCAACTCATCCACCTAGCCATGCGATCTCTGACTCGGTCCTGCCACACCTGTTGCCAAGTACACATACAAACAAAGACAATAGCCGGATAATCCGGTGAGAATTGATATTCCCAGTAAAAGAGACTATCATGCATATCAATCAAACATATCAATCATGATACACAACAAATCCATCTTATATATCAACTTCAGATATAAATCACGTCAAGACATGTATGAACTTCCAATTATCTATCACATCAAGATCAATTCAAGTAATTCATTCAAGTACTGAATTAAAATGATATGCATGTCTTTAAAACTTCTGGATTATCAGACTAAGATAATCAAATGGAATTCTTCTTTCTTTCTTTCTTCGATTTGGGATCCCGAGGTTAAAATATCCAACAATCACATCGAACTTCCCTCTTGAGGTGGACGAGGCATATTTTAATCCTCTAGACTCCAGAGCATTATAGAGAGTTTATTTGACAAGGTATAAAATCTCCAACCAAGTCACTCAACTACAATCTCTAGATCGTCTAATCAAATTGAAATGAATCAAGGCTCAATATGAATGCATATGTCATCTCATGCATTCTAATATCATTTCAATCATCAGTTCATATAAGCATTCCATCATGCTTTCATTCATCAATTCAAATAATCATTCAAACATGATTTCGTCAATATAAATGCATATATAATCTCATGCATTCAAATAAACATTCAATCAAGCAAGTATGTGATTTTTTCGGAACACTCGAATCAAATCGGATTCGAGTTAATCGTTCCATTCAAGTCTAAGTCGTCTTTTACCTTATTCTCTTCGAAGGTACTGAAATCTGAAAATCAATAATAAGGATAATAATCAATATCCAAACAAATTCATTTGAAACTCAATCAACTTCTTCAATCGATAAATAAGAAAAACGATACTATACCGACTTCAATCTTCCAACTGACCAAAGCTGCTACCTCGCAACTCTGCTGACTTCAATTCAATCTATCATAAGAAGTCAATAGGATCAATATCGACATCCAAAAGCTCAATCAAACTCGATACGATCAAAATATTGAACGATGACCAAAACTCAAACTGACGGCATAACGGCTAAAAACTGATCAAACCGGAAATGCAGACAGCAATATATCAATTCAATAAACTCATAATCATCTCAATATCATCAAAACAATTCAAATCCTTCAAATCTAAAATCTCCATTTTTGAAATAATCTTCCAAAAATCAAAACAATTCTGAACGACGCTCTATTTCAAAACCGACAGAGAATAAACGATCAGAACTCTGCCAAGATCAACATACTCCAAAATCAATCGATTCTAACAACATCCGAAAATAGAAGTCTAGCTGATCGAAGAAAAACTTACTATAGAATGAAGCTCTCGCAGACGTGATCGCTAATCTGCCTTCAGAAATAAATTCCAACGGACGGATCGACAAAAACGGAGAATTCCAAAGCTTGAAACTCACTTTCCTCTCAACAATGGAGGAAAAAGGCGAGATGGGGGAGGAGAGAATGGAGGAGACCAAGTCAAATCCCTTATAAATATCTAACAAAACCCATTTTTGCATTTTAGTCCTTAAAAATTCCAAAAATTGCATTCTAGTCCCTGATCAAAATCGAATCGGCCCTCGACTTCTAAAATCTCTGATTATCTCAAATAAATTCCATTAAGATAATTTTGGGGCGTTACAATTCTCCCCCTCTAAGAATCGATTTCGTCCTCGAAATCAAACATGATTCTATCACAAGGTCGAGGCATGAATCAAAGGACTGCAATAAGAATTTACATCTCGGAACTAAGTCCAGAATCTGCCTTCAATCTAACTCTGAATCGTTCGTCTCAAACAGTTCGACATCTCAATCAATCAGAGAATGTCAGAAACTCTAGTTGATTATTTCATCAACACTCCGTCCATCTACCAAAAGTCAACTCATCGTCGTCAGAAAATTCTTCTAAACTCAGACACAATTCGAATCATCTTTCATTCTAACTCAAGAGACACAGAAAGTTCATCTCAAAAGGAAGGAGATCTTCATTTCTCCTCATACAACTTCTATAATGTGTCTCCAATAACTCGTCAAACTTTGTCGTTGCACGAAATTTCCACAAACAACAAGAATTCTGTCAACTAGTGCTAAGTCGAGCACTACTACTCAATGCAATTCTTCTAAAGTTCGACTCATCTGATCTGGCTGTACGTCGTTCTGAGGGTATTGAATCGAAAATAGATGAAATCAACAACAAAATTCTCTTCGAATTCTATGCCGAAAGAACAATTACCTCAAGAATCTCTGTCTAGACTGACAGACTTCGGCAATTCATGACATCTGACAACCTTTGACAAGATATCAATTCTCTCCTCTTCATCATAATCATTCTGTACATATAACTGTAACGGATCCTATCTATCGGTCAATCAAAATCAGACAGTAGATAAAATAAGAACAAATTCTTCGGTTCTAAACATCAGTTGCTGCATTCACCCTTCAGTTAAAAAGATTCAAATTGGAATTCTCAATAAGAAGAAAACCAAGTACTGCAAGATCATCAGTACTAAAACTCAGAATACAGAAGAACGGATAATCAGAAATTTCATCAACAGATAATAAGATCAAAGAAATTCATTCGGTTCAATCAGAATTTCGAACATCGAGATTAGTCTACAACTGATCGGCATACAATTTTGAAAAGATTGTAGAAGGCTCTGAACGATCAGTTCAATTCTCATATCCAGAAAGCAAGAAATTCATCAATAAGAATTCCTAATTTCAACTAATACTTCTGAGAGATTCGGTCAACAGAAAATTCTTCAACAATACAGGAGTATTCATCAAAACAAACGGCCTGTCAAAAGTTCAAAACGGGCGTACCTCAATTCGGAAATGATTCTGAGAAAAATTCTCTTCACGAACTTCCTGAAGATAAAATTCGGATCTCCATTCAGTGTCGAACTCGTTCTGACAATCGGGACCAAACTAGAAGTTCATTCTGAACAACTTCAGTCGTTCAATAACCACTGGCACATCAACCAGTTCAGGTTACAATTCAAAACATCAACTGTAAAGCTTCGAGAGTTCGTTCATACTATTCTGTAACATCAGTCAATCTACATAATAATCAAGAATTCTTAGAATCGAGAATTCTTAACGGAGTATTCCATCACTCGCTCAACGATACTCAGATAACATCTCAATACATCTATCCGGTGTCCAACAACCTCAGCTCGACATACTCATTCGATCTCTAGAGTATTCAATGCAACCAGTAACTCGAAACAGTTCGTATCTCAATTAATTCATGATTTAAAATTTAAATCACATATCCAAGTAATTCAAATAATTCTCAATCATAAAGCATGCTCGCATTGAATTTAATAAATCAATTAAATAACTCAAACACATGCGAGAAGCCAATTCAAGCGGACTCGATCTACCCGCTCACTCTAGTTCAGTCCAAGAATCTTATCTCTCTGATACCACTTAATGTGAGACCTCGATTCTAAACATCTAATCTCGGGATAAACAATAATAAAGCATACAAGATCCAAGATTAGAAGCAATTTTTTTTAAAGGATGCTCGCTCGATCGGTAGAACTTTACCGATCGAGCGGGCCATAAATAATCCAGTCTTTGCCGAGACTTACAAAAGCTCGCCGCTCGATCGGTCAAAACTTACCGATCGAGCGGCACAAAAACTTTAAACTTTCTGCCTCAGCTCAGGAGGTGCTCGCTCGATCGGTAAGATTCAACCGATCGAGAGGCACAATTCTGCAGAAAAGAAAACAAAGTTTTCTCAACTCTAATCAATTTTAAAACTTCCAAAACTAAATCCATTCTACATTCATAATCAATACAAGGTAGTTATAGAGTCATACAAACTCAAACTATTGGAACATGCATCAATCTTAGTTCCATAACTGATACAAAACGAGTTCGAATAAAATCTACGTTCGATTACATATTCGACTTTTAAAACCACAAGACCTCACTCTATCAACTCGTCCACCTAGCCATGCGATCTCTGACTCGGTCCTGCCCCACCTGTTGCCAAGTACACATACAAACAAAGACAACAGCCGGATAATCCGGTGAGAATTGATATTCCCAGTAAAAGAGATTATCATGCATATCAATCAAACATATCAATCATGATACACAACAAATCCATCTTATATATCAACTTCAGATATAAATCACGTCAAGACATGTATGAACGCCCAATTATCTATCACATCAAGATCAATTCAAGTAATTCATTCAAGTACTGAATTAAAATGATATGCATGTCTTTAAAACTTCTGGATTATCAGACTCAGATAATCAAATGAAATTCTTCTTTCTTTCTTTCTTCGGTTTGGGATCCCGAGATTAAAATATCCAACAATCACACCGAACTCCCCTCTCGAGGTGGACGAGGCATATTTTAATCCTCTAGACTCCAGAGCATTATAGAGAGTTTATTTGAAAAGGGATAAAATCTCCAACCAAGTCACTCAACTACAATCTCTAGATCATCTAATCAAATTGAAATGAATCAAGGCTCAATATGAATGCATATGTCATCTCATGCATTCTAATATCATTTCAATCATCAGTTCATATAAGTATTCCATCATGCTTTCATTCATCAATTCAAATAATCATTCAAACATGATTTTGTCAATATAAATGCATATATAATCTCATGCATTCAAATAAACATTCAATCAAGCAAGTATGTGATTTCTTCGGAACACTCGAATCAAGTCGGATTCGAGTTAATCGTTCCATTCAAGTCTAAGTCGTCTTTTACCTTATTCTCTTCGAAGGTACTGAAATCTAAAAATTAATAATAAGGATAATAATCAATATCCAAATAAATTCATTCGAAACTCAATCAACTTCTTCAATCGATAAATAAGAAAAACGATACTATACCGACTTCAATCTTCCAACTAACCAAAGCTTCTACCTCGCAACTCTGCTGACTTCAATTCAATCTATCATAAGAAGTCAATAGGATCAATATCGACATCCAAAAGCTCAATAAAACTCGATACGATCAAAATATTGAACGATGACCAAAACTCAAACTGACGGCATAACGGCTAAAAACTGATCAAACCGGAAACGCAGACAGCAAGATATCAATTCAATAAACTCATAATCATCTCAATATCATCAAAACAATTCAAATCCTTCAAATCTAAATCTCCATTTTCGAAATAATCTTCCAAAAATCAAAACAATTCCGAACGACGCTCTATTTCAAAACCGACAGAGAAATGAATCAAGGCTCAATATGAATGCATATGTCATCTCATGCATTCTAATATCATTTCAATCATCAGTTCATATAAGTATTCCATCATGCTTTCATTCATCAATTCAAATAATCATTCAAACATGATTTCGTCAATATAAATGCATATATAATCTCATGCATTCAAATAAACATTCAATCAAGCAAGTATGTGATTTCTTCGGAACACTCGAATCAAGTCGGATTCGAGTTAATCGTTCCATTCAAGTCTAAGTCGTCTTTTACCTTATTCTCTTCGAAGGTACTGAAATCTAAAAATTAATAATAAGGATAATAATCAATATCCAAATAAATTCATTCGAAACTCAATCAACTTCTTCAATCGATAAATAAGAAAAACGATACTATACCGACTTCAATCTTCCAACTGACCAAAGCTGCTACCTCGCAACTCTGCTGACTTCAATTCAATCTATCATAAGAAGTCAATAGGATCAATATCGACATCCAAAAGCTCAATAAAACTCGATACGATCAAAATATTGAACGATGACCAAAACTCAAACTGACGGCATAACGGCTAAAAACTGATCAAACCGGAAACGCAGACAGCAAGATATCAATTCAATAAACTCATAATCATCTCAATATCATCAAAACAATTCAAATCCTTCAAATCTAAATCTCCATTTTCGAAATAATCTTCCAAAAATCAAAACAATTCCGAACGACGCTCTATTTCAAAACCGACAGAGAATAAACGATCAGAACTCTACCAAGATCAACATACTCCAAAATCAATCGATTGTAACAACATCCGAAAATAGAAGTCTAGCTGATCGAAGAAAAACTTACTATAGAACGAAGCTCTCGCAGACGTGATCGCTAATCTGCCTTCAGAAATAAATTCCAACGAACGGATCGACAAAAACGGAGAATTCCAAAGCTTGAAACTCACTTTCCTCTCAACAATGGAGGAAGAAGGCGAGATGGGGGAGGAGAGAATGGAGGAGACCAAGTCAAATCCATTATAAATATCTAACAAAACCCATTTTTGCATTTTATTCCCTGAAAATTCCAAAAATTGCATTCTAGTCCCTGATCAAAATCGAATCGGCCCTCTACTTCTAAAATCTTTGATTATCTCAAATAAAGTCCATTAAGATAATTTTGGGGCGTAACATATAAGAATAGCAGCAAGGACATTAGATCTCAATAAAAAAGGATTAATTAAACTTCTAGAAATGAGTTTAATGGGATCTGTTAAGATCGCATGGGAGATGACTATGCCAGAAACTAAGGAATCAATCTTAGCAGGAGAATCCCTCAGCGAGATTGGAGAAAGAATGGCCACCCTATTTAAAGCACAATTCATAGGGGTGAACTATTTCAATAATCAAGATACAAAGAAAAAGAGAAGATATACTCAAGATCTTTATAGCCTCGAGTTACATGATATCTGCTTAGTTGATGAATACATTATGTTATTCACTAAATACAGATGGAATTCGGGAGTCGAGGAAAATATAGCTATTCAGCTATTTTTTGCAAAAATGCCAAGTCCCTGGAGAGAAATGCTGATTAAAGAATATGTTCCAGGCAATCTTGATACATTGGCAAGACGTGCCTCTTTTTTGAAAGGAAAATTAGCAGAATGGTGTCATATGGCAGCATTACAGAAGAACTATAAGAAAATAAGGGGTATAGATAAGCGTACACCTTTGTCTTGTAGAGAAAATGATCTTCCAATGATCATTGGAAACAGATCACAGAGATTTAAAAGGAAGAAATTCAGAAATAATCTCTATAATAAAGAATGAAAAGTTCTTGAAAACCAAGAACATTTTGGTCCAAAAAAAAGGCCAGATCCTATAGATCAGGTAGAAGAAGTGGACCTACAAGAACATCCCCAGCAATAGGCTCATCACAAAGCAGGGGAAGAACACCATCAAGAAGAACTTTCAGAAGAACTCATACAAGAGCAAGTGAAAGTTTCAAGGATTGCAACTGCTGGACATGTGGAGCAAGAGGACATATATCTACAAATTGTCCAGAAAACGAGAAAAAAGGAGTTAAACTCTTTGAAGCAACACCAGATATGGATGATGCGGTCTTCTTTCAAGATCTAGTCCAAGTATATCAATTTGAGAATATCCCCTCAGATGAAAGCATATACGAAGAAGAGATATTGTTTAGTCGAAAAGTTTCTGAGAATGAATCAGAATCAGAGTAAAGAGGAAGTATTTCGCCATGAAACACATGAAAGTTTGGCTGGGTTCTTTAGCCAAACCACGATATCTCATAATATGGTCCAAAGGATTATGAGAGAAAATCCAACATTACAGAAGTACCAAGGATTTTCGGCAGGACAAGTTGAAAGAGTCTTAGGAAACCTAGGGCTAAGACAAAAAAGACATAATTTGATTTATAAGGTATCTAGAAGGGAAATGACGATCCCTATGGAATTAACCAGTAATCAAATTGAAATGAAGTTAATTCCCTTTGAAGAAATTCGAGAAGAATTACAGAAATTAAAAGCAGAAGTAGCAAAGACAATGTCTTGGATTCATATTGGAGCAATCCAGATTATGATCAAGACTACTTTTAAAGAGGGAATAGATTCACCCATAGATATCGTAGTATGCGATAAAAGAATGGAAAATATACAAGATGCGATTCTAGGAACTATCTCGGGAAATTTATGTGCAGAAAAATTGTGGGAGTTATTTATCCAAGAATAGCCTACAATTTAGCTGATAGAGATTTTAGTCGAGCCTTGACTTTGCATCAAAACTTCAAGGAAAAAAGACTAATGAAGGAAGGTAATAGACCATATTCTATTACGTATCAAATTTCTTATGTTCTTTCTAATACTCACCATTCTGAATTATTTATTAGAAATGGGTTCATTGAAATTCCAGAGATCTTTGGGAAAGTTTCTCAAACAATATACCCGGAAAGAATCGAGTTTTCTTTAATTCAGGAAACAGACATTCAATTCAAGACAGACCGGTTCTATACAGAGACCTTAAAATAGAACCCCGAAGGTTATCTTTCCAAGGAGACAGCATGACAAGCAGGAGATGGGACAAATCTCCTATTCAAGAAATTCCACCAAAATAAAAAGAGTTTTCTATAATAGGAAAACTTAGAACTCCAGAAGGATGGAAAGAAGTAAAAATAGTATTCGAAATTACAAGTCATCGGAACTTGTTCCCTTGTAACTCGATTTACTATTTGGAACAACATGAAAAAGAAACTTACCAAGGAGTGATAAATATTGGAGAATTGGAAGTTCAAATCTGGGGAATTCCAGGAAAAGAAATGGATCAACTCATTCTTGGTCTATAATTTCTGGAGGACCAAAAACTATGAAAATGCCTTGAAAAAGGAATAGAGTTCATGGCAAAAGAAAAGACTTGGAGGATTCAATAAGAATTCTACTAAATGGAAAACCAAGAGAATTGGATAAGGAACAATCCCTTAATCAGATTCGAAAACTCTGTTCACAGACAGAGGAAGAAGCAACAGTTGAAATTAGTAAGTCATGAACATGATTTACTAGAACGCATTGAAGAAGTAGAAAGGAGTAACCATACTCTACCTTCTGAGGCCTTAGGGAAACTAAATGTAAATAGTCTTAATCGGATTACTGAGTTACAATACAGTCTGTTAAAAATGGCGGGGCCATTTTGTAAGGACCCGATACTAATTACCTTATTATTTGGCTAAATTTGATAATAATTATTTTAAAGTGGTGAATTAAAATAATTAAGCCAGATAATTAAATTGTGTGTTAAAAATATGTATTAAAAAATACCGGTGTATAGACTGTATTAAAATACATATTTAAATTTTTATGGCACACAAGAGTTGGAATTAATTTAACCGGGTCAAGTTTTAGACTCAATTAAAGAAATACACACATGGATATACATACACGCATAAAATCATTTCTCTCTCCTCACAATCCTCTCTCTCGGCCGTGCACTCTGTTCTCCTCTTCCTTCTTCTTTTCTTTTCATTTTCGTTGCCTTTGACCGGCGATATCTCCTCCGTCGTTGCTCCAAAAATTATTCCGAGTGTAGTTCCGGAATCATCGCGACGAGAGCTTTCTTTTGATACCAATTTTGTAAGCTTTTCTTACACTTTTTGAAAACCCAATTTCCGATCGACTCCGCCGTTCGCCGCCCCTGCTGCCGTCGATCGCCGCCGTGGTTAGGAGGAGTATTATTCCAGTCGTTTAGACCTTTAATTCGAAGTCTTGAGGTATATTTCGAGTTAGGGTTTGAATTGGGGAATTTTTGTTTGAATTCAAATCCAAATAATTGATATATGATTATTTGTTGGTTGTAGGTGCTATATTTGATCCGATTTGAGGTATAGATCGAATTTCCTATTTTTCTGGAATTTATTTCGAAAATTCAGTATGTGTATATTAGGGATTTTCGAATTATTGTGTTGAATTATTGAATGTTTGGGTCTTGGAATACCTTAGAATTAATATATAATAATTCTGGAATTTTTGGAAATTTATCGGAATTTTTCAGAATATTAATTTGGATATTTTTGACCCTAGGATTGAATATTTAAATTGTTTGGAAGTTGAAATATATGTTAGAATTGATGGAAATGATAATTGCCTCAGGTTTGAAGTAATTAGGATTGCACCAAGTTTGTAAAAATTACTTTGGTAATTATTTGGCAATTAAAGTACGGATTGATCGCTATCTTACAGCCTTTATGAGGATATGTAAAATGTCTAATTGCTATTTGAGGTATTGGCTTGTTTATATGTTTTATATGATGATTGTGATGAATGATGCATTGCATTCATATTGAGCCATTATTCTCTTATTCCTGAGATTGTTATCCACTCTTTAATGAGTTGTCTAGAAATCTGATGCTAGCGTAAGGGCCGCGCAGTTCTGCAGACTGTCCCCTTTGACGCGTACTGATGCAGGGCCGTGCAGTGTTTGAACTGTCCCCTAGCACAGGTGGCCACATATTAGCTATTGTTCTTTGGATCCAGATTTTGATATCCGATGTTCCTTGGTACCATTCACTTGCATTGCATTAGTTGTTTTACATATAATTTATTTTGCTGTAATTTATTTGATCTTCGTACTGGAGTTTGACCCCTGTCCCTCGGGACTGCTGTGGTTTTGTTGTTATTGCCATGGCAGGTAATACAGGTGGTTCTGTTGCCTCTGGTGGTACATCTGCCAGTGGAGCCAAGGGAGGGTATTGAGTCGTTGTGAGTTCCCAGTTATTATATATTATTATTGGAGTCTTTTATTTGCCGGGGAGATGCCCCGTGTATCTGTATTGATATTTTTGCGACGTTGGAATTTGCTTGTTGATGTGTTTAGCCTTGCCGGCTTGCATATGTTTTGTAGTAACCCAGAAACCATTTTAAGATAATAATATGTTAAACATGATTAAGGGTTGGTATTTAACCAATTTCGGAGTGTTATTGGACTTCAGAAGTAAAATTTGGGCTTTTTCATTTTGGGCCGGATAGTAAGTTCCGATCCCAGATAGTAAGCTCCGATCCTGGATAGTAAGCTCCGATCCTGGATAGTAAGCTCCGATCGGAACGGAAGCTCCGATCCTGGAACGGAAGTTCCTATCCCCAGCTGCCAGAAATGATCGATGACTCAGTCGCGAGTTTTGACAAGTGTCGATCATAGAGCAGATCGGAAGCTCCGATTGTAGATCGGAAGTTCCGTTCCTGGCGTGGCAGACATGCATGCAATGAGCTGGATCGGAAGCTCCGATCCCAAAATCGGAAGTTTCGATCCTGTCCGAGAAATTTGCCTATAAATAGGGCTTCTCAGATTCATTTCTGAATTACGAATTCCCGAGTTTCCTTCTTCAGTTATATAGTGTGAGTTATACACTTGAGGACCCTATCGGTTATAATAGAGGTTCTGGAATAACCAAGGTGTGGTTATAGTCATCCGGGACTAGCGACTTCAAAGGGCTATCGACGGACGAAGGTATGGTCCGGAAATCTATTTAAGTTTTGGGAGTACTTATTAGCTTAGTTAAGGCTTATAAAACTTGTGTAGTGATACGGTGAACTTTTGAATATAGGCTTGGAACCTAGGATCCTATTATACTTGAACTAGCCTAGAGGTACGTACACATTGACTGAGATTGCCAGCGAGTATACATGTTTATATGTTGCATTTATTTGGCATTATTATATGGCATGATGTATGTTTTACCGTTTTCTATACTCATATGTCATGTGCATATACACGTTGAGCCTATTCCTTGTTATACCTGATTATAGAGCCGCTCAACTCTATACTCGATAGTCTGTCACTGAGGGTACCGCGACGGCGGGGGCATTTATGTCTGTCTACTCTGGTGTACTAGACGAGTGTGGTTGCACCCAGAGGTTGATCCGTGCGGTGGCAGCACTCATATGGCGCCGGTTCTGAGCATGATTTTTCAGATGATCTTTTATCAGTCATCATGTAGCATGCATTATATACATATGTTTACTCATGTCTATGTACTGGGCGTAGCGCTCACGTCCTAGTTGTTATCTTGGACACCCTATTCCATGGGACAGGTCGCAGGATGGACGGAGCTGGTAGTTCAAGGCAGGACTAGGGAGCAGGAGCTTTGAAAGTTTTTATACAGCACGATTTATTAGCTGTATAATGTTTACTTTTAAGAATTTCGATATGGTTGTATCACTACAGATTTAAGCCTGGATTATATTACTAAGCTGATATGTAAATTATGGATTATGTTTCCGCACGTTTTTACTCTGTTAAGTATTTTGTTGTATTAAGTTTAATGCATGCTATTAGTTGCCAGTTAGTAGGTGATTCCATGCAGGGTCACTACATTTTTGGTATCAGAGCATGCATAGATTTTGGGATTAGTACTTGGGATTTAGAATTAGTTAGAGTAATTCTTGCGCATTTGGGGTTTTAATGTGAAATTCTTTTCAGGATATGGCTGACAAGAGTCACGGTAGTGTTGGCCAGGGAGGTGGTCATCATCATCATCGCCATCATCATCAGGATGATCAACATCGTCCTCATGAGGGTCGACGTCGCTATACTATTAATAAGTTCATGCAGGTAGGACCGAAACTGTAGTGACCCTGCATGAAATCACCTACTAACTGGCAACTAATAGCATGCATTAAACTTAATACAGCGATATACTTAACAGAGTAAAAACGTGCGGAAACTTAACCATAAATTACATATCATCTTAGTAATAAAATCCAGGCTTAAATCTGTAGTGATACAACCATATCAAAATTCTTAAAAGTAAACATTATACAGCTAATAAATCGTGCTGTATAAAAACTTTCAAAGCTCCTGCTCCCTAGTCCTGCCTTGAACTACCAGCTCCGTCCATCCTGCGACCTGCCCCATGGAATAGGGTGTCCAAGATAACAACTAGGACGTGAGCGCTACACCCAGTACATAGACATGAGTAAACATATGTATATAATGCATGCAACATGATGACTGGTACAGGGTCATCTGAAAAATCATGCTCAGAACCGGCGCCATATGAGTGCTGCCACCGCACGGATCAACCTCTGGGTGCAACCACACTCGTCTAGTACACCAGAGTAGACAGACATAAATGCCCCCGCCGTCGCGGTACCCTCAGTGACAGACTATCGAGTATAGAGCTGAGCGGCTCTATAATCAGGTATAACAAGGAATAGGCTCAACGTGTATATGCACATGACATATGAGTATAGAAAACGGTAAATCATACATCATGCCATATAATAATGCCAAATAAATGCAACATATAAATATGTATACTCGCTGGCAATCTCAGTCAATGTGTACGTACCTCTAGACTAGTTCAAGTATAATAGGATCCTAGGTTCCAAGCCTATATTCAAAAGTTCACCGTATCACTACACAAGTTCTATAAGCCTTAACTAAGCTAACAAGTACTCCCAAAACTTAAATAGATTCCCGGACCATACCTTCGTCCGTCGATAGCCCTTTGAAGTCGCTAGTCCCGGATGACTATAACCTCACCTTGGTTATTCCAGAACCTCTATTATAACCGATAGGGCCCTCAAGTGTATATCTCACACTATATAACTGAAGAAGGAAACTCGGGAATTCGTAATTGAAAATGAACTCTGAACGGCCCTATTTATAGCCAAATTTCTCGGCCAGGATCGGAACTTCCGATTTCAGGATCGGAGCTTCCGATCCAGCTCATTGCGTGCATGTCTGCCACGCCAGGATCGGAACTTCCGATCTACGATCGGAGCTTCCGATCTGCTCTATGACCGACACTTGTCAAAACTCGCGACTGAGTCATCGATCATTTTTGACAGCTGGGGATCGGAACTTCCGTTCCAGGATCGGAGCTTCCGTTCCGATCGGAGCTTACTATCCAGGATCGGAGCTTACTATCTGGGATCGGAGCTTACTATCCGGCCCAAAATTAAAAAGCCCAAATTTTACTTCTGAAGTCCAATAACACTCCGAAATTGGTTAAATACCAACCCTTAATCATGTTTAACATATTATTATCTTAAAATGGTATCTGGGTTACTACAGAAACCCTTAGTGGGAGGCGAGAATCCTGAACAAGCTAGAAGCTGGATGTCTAAACTTGAGAGCACGTTCCGAGCTTTCGAGTGTACTGAGGAGCAGAAACTGGAAGTTCTAGAATTCATTCTAGAGGATAGAGCACGTTTTTGGTGGGATGCCAAGGTTGATCAGGCACGTACTGAGAGAGGACAGGTGGCTTGGGGGGATTTCTGTCGGGAGTTTCAGAAATTATATTTTCCTCCGGCTGTTCGCCAAGCACGATCGATGGAGTTGCTTACTTTGAGGCAAGGATCAATGACTATTGATCAATATCAACAACGATTTCTTGATCTGCTACCTTTCAGTCCTCATATTAATGAGAGTGATGCATCTAAGTATGATATCTTTTTACAAGGTTTGAACCAAGATATCTACTCTCAGGTTGTCGTCTGTGATGACCCGGTATCTTTTGAGACTTTGGTGAACCGTTGCCGTCTTGTGGAGACTAGCAACAGGCGTGCACAGTTGATGATGCCAGCACAGCCTAGTGGATATTTTGAGCCTCGAGCTCAATCTGTTGTGCAATCTGGACCTACGTCTTCTTCTATTCCTACTACTTTATTTGGATCTCGTGGTTCACGAGGTATGTTCCGTTTTGGGAAGAAGAAGAAGAAGAAGGAGGAGTTTTGTAGCCATTGTGGAGGGAAGCATCCTGCAGCTTCATGTCGGAGAGCTACTGGTGCTTGTTATATTTGCGGTCAGCAGGGACATCTGCGGAGAAATTGTCCTCAGCGCATGGGTTCTGCTAGTGGATCGGGATCACAAGTTGGATCTCAGGCTTCTATTGTTCCACGTCAGCAGCCAGCACCACAGAGTTCTTCTGGTTATCATCCCCAGACTCAAGGGCAGGTGTTTGCTCTGTCTCAGGAGCAGGATACTGAGGGAAGCGATCGCATGTTGGCAGGTAACTTCTTGTTATGTGGTATTCCTGCACTTGTATTAATTGATACTGGAGCATCACATTCCTTTATTTCTAGTCGCTTCGTTAAGAGACATATATTACCTTATGTATCATTAGATATGGATTTAGTTGTATCTACTCCGTTGGAGCAAGAGATAGTAACTAAGCGTCTAGTGATGGGTTGCCTTCTGGAGTTTGAGGGTAATGTGTTAATAGCTAATTTGATGATATTAGCGATGACAGATTTTGATTGTATTTTGGGAATAGATATGCTGACTTTGTATCACGCTACTGTGGATTGTTATCAGCGTCTGGTACAGTTTCATCTCGTTGAGGGTAATAGCTGGTACTTTTATGGTGAGGGTGCGCGATCTCCGATGCCACTTGTTTCGGCTCTGAAGGCATGTCATGTCTTGGAGTCAGGTGGGGAGGGCTACCTCATCTATGCGGTTGATATGTCTGCGAGTAGTCCGGGTATTGATCAGCTACCGATTGTCAGCGAGTTTCCTGATGTATTCCCTGATGAGATTCCTGGTTTTCCTCCGGTTCGAGAGGTTGAATTTGGTATTGATCTAGTACCAGGAACTACGCCTATATCCCGAGCACCTTATCGTCTGGCACCATCAGAGATGAGGGAATTGAAACAGCAGTTGCAAGATCTGCTTGATAAGGGATATATTCATCCGAGTGTTTCTCCGTGGGGAGCACCTGTTTTGTTTGTTAAGAAAAAGGATGGATCGATGCGATTATGTATTGATTACAGGCAGTTGAATCGTGTCACCATCAAGAATAAGTATCCTTTGCCGCGGATTGATGATCTGTTCGATCAACTACAGGGTACTTCTGTTTATTCGAAGATAGATATGAGATCGGGATACCATCAGATGCGGGTACGAGACTCAGATATATCTACGACTGCTTTCAGGACCAGATACGGACATTATGAGTTTCTGGTGATGCCATTAGGTTTGACGAATGCACCGGCAGTCTTTATGAATCTGATGAATCAGGTATTTCGAGATTATCTGGATAGATTTGTCATCGTCTTCATAGATGATATTCTTGTCTATTCTCATGACAAGGATGAGCATGCACAACATTTGAGGATTGTTCTACAGACGTTACGAGATAAGCAGCTATATGCGAAATTGAGCAAGTGTGAATTCTGGCTTGATCGGGTAGTATTTCTCGGTCATGTGATTTCGAGTGAAGGGATATCTGTTGATCCTAGTAAGATAGAGGCAGTGCTGAACTGGTCTCGTCCGACAACGGTTGCTGAGATTCGTAGTTTCTTGGGTCTAGCGGGATATTACCGTCGGTTCATCGAGAATTTTTCACAGTTGGCCAGGCCTTTGACTCAGCTTACTCGGAAAGATGTTATCTTCATTTGGTCCTCGGATTGTAAGGAGTCGTTTCACGAGCTGCGTAGACGTCTTACTACTGCACCTGTGTTAGCTCTACCTTCTGGATCAGGAGGTTATGTTGTCTATACTGATGCCTCTGGTCAGGGGTTAGGATGTGTTTTGACACACCATGGACATGTTATTGCCTATGCTTCTCGACAGTTGAAGTCACATGAGAGTAATTATCCAGTGCATGATCTCGAGTTGGCCGCCATTGTATTTGCGCTCAAGATTTGGAGACATTATCTTTATGGCGAGAAATTTGAGATATTTACGGATCACAAGAGTTTGAAGTATTTATTCACTCAGGCAGAGTTGAATATGCGACAGAGACGCTGGATGGATCTCCTGAAGGATTATGATTGTGAAATCAAATATCATCCAGGTTCTGCTAATCTTACTGCTGATGCCTTGAGTCGGCAGGTGAGACTGTCTGCACTTCTGACTAATGAAATATCTCATATGATTCAAGAGTGCTGTTCATTGAGTTTTACGCTCAAGCACAAGAAAGGGAGGAATGGGATTCATTTGTATACTATTCTATCTGAGCCAGCATTGTATTCTCGGATCAGAAATGCTCAGATATCTGATGTTAAAACTCAGCGATTGACACGTCTAGCCAATAGAGTTAATACATCCGGATTCCATTTTCAGGCAGATGGTTTATTGTGCCTATCCAATAGAGTGGTTGTACCTAATGTTGCGGAGCTCAGGAATGATATTCTATCTCAAGCTCACAGGAGTCGATTATCAGTTCATCCTGGAAGTATGAAAATGTATAAGGAATTGCGAACTAGATTCTGGTGGAAGGGGATGAAGCGAAGTGTGTATCAATTTGTTTCGAGATGTTTGGTTTGTCAACAGGTCAAGGCTGAACATCGACGACCAGGTGGATTACTGCAGAATCTTGAGATTCCCGAATGGAAGTGGGAGCACGTGACTATGGATTTTGTTACCCACTTTCCTATGACTTCACGTCAGTGTGATGCTATCTGGGTTGTCGTTGACCGTTTGACAAAATCAGCACATTTCATTCCTTATAACCGGGAGTATTCTTATGATCGCATGGCACGCTTATATATCCAGGAGATTGTGCGATTACATGGGATTCCAGTGAGTATTGTCAGTGATAGAGATCCGCGATTTACTTCACGTTTTTGGGGTAGTTTTCAGCAAGCGTTGGGTACCACTCTGAGTTTGAGTACTGCGTATCATCCGGAGACTGACGGGCAGTCAGAGCGCACTATTCGTACGCTGGAGGATATGCTACGTTCTTCTGTCATGGACTTTGGTTTATCTTGGCAGGATCAGTTACCTTTGATTGAATTTGCCTACAATAATAGTTATCATCGTAGTATTGATATGGCACCTTTCGAGGCATTGTATGGTCGACGGTGTCGTACTCCGTTATTCTGGGATGAAGTCGGGGAACGGCAAGTCGAGGGTCCTGAATTGGTGCAGCAGATTGTAGACAAGGTAGATTTGATCAAGCATAGGATCAAAGTTGCTCAAGATAGACAAGCCAGTTATGCGAATATTCGCCGCAGGCCACTTCAGTTTGAGCCTGGTGAATATGTTTTTCTGCGAGTATCACCTTTCAGGAAGGTGATGAGATTCAGTGTGAAAGGCAAGTTGTCTCCTCGTTACATTGGGCCTTTCCAGATACTGGATAAGATCGGAGATGTTGCTTATCGTTTGGCTTTACCGCCATCTCTTTCCAGTATACACAATGTTTTTCATGTGTCTTTGCTTCGACAGTACATAGCTGATGAATCTCATGTGATTCAGTCTACTGATATTCAGCTAGAGCCAGATCTGTCTTTTGTTGAACGACCAATCTGTATCCTAGACAGGAAGGAGAAAGTTCTTCGGAACAAGAGTATACCACTTGTGATGGTACAGTGGCAGCACCGAGGCGTTGAAGAAGCAACTTGGGAAACTGAGAGTCGTATGCGAGCAGAATATCCTGAGTTGTTTGCTTTGTATTTTTTATTACCATGTAAGATGTAATTACCGTTGTTGTAATAAGACATGGTTTGATGTTTCATATTGTTATCTTGATTTGTCTTTAGATGTTATTTCGCGGACAAAATATCAAAAGGTGGGGAGAATGTAGTGTTGGAAAACTGGCGAGTTCCCAGACCAATTACGATTGATACCCGGTGCAGCGGAAGTTTAAAAATTTTTCATGGAACGTTTCCATGGTATGGGTATCAACCGTTCATCGATTGAATTACGTGTGTGTAAAATTTAAATAACAATTAAATAAATTTTACCTCAAATCTCGCAACGAGATTAATGGACACCAACAGAACAATTCTGCTCTTGTTGTCTCTCCCTGGAACCGATGAACGCCTTCAATCAGGTCCACGAACAGAGGTTTAATCCCTCTGATAGATTGCACTAGAAAATCTATCAGAAGTTTTCTGCGAAGAGATTACACGAATCTGATTCGTTATTCCTGACCGCGATTCAAAATCACAGACCGGAATTTTCTCGGGCAGAGCAAAGGGAGGGGACGGCCGATCGGTTTTGAGAGGGTCTAGGGTTTTCGAAATTTGCTCTCAAAATTTATGACCTGTTGTGTGTAATTTCTGTACTGAAATAACTTATTTATAATGCAGGCCACTAACACCTTAGGGCCCATTAGTCATAAGCTGGGGCCCGACAAGCAAAGCCCGCTCGTTCAGAAATTAATATAAAATTCATCGTGACTCCGATTGATGAAACGATTTCACCAATGTGCACAGAAACCATTTCTGCACGTTTTAAAGTCAAAATAAATTTTCCTGAATCCGAATTCAGTGGTTTCCAAAAATGTCCATCCCTATGTCATTTTAGGAAACCCTACTCCCTTACTCTTAATTAAGAAGTCCAACTCCTTAGTTCATTAAATTTAACTCTTTAAATTTAACTATCTCAACGGGGATTAAAACTCCATTACACTGTGTGACCCTCAATGGTTCAGGGATACAGCTAGCCGTGGGCTCACAACTCCTTGTGACTCGGAACAACACTTTCCGACTTGCCCAACGAATCATGGTAAAGCGCCTAGCAACATCGCCCCATGATTCCCTAGGTATCACTGATAGTGCCTACAAGAACCAGTAGATTTTGGTTAGCGTACAGTACGGTCCCTTCATCCATATATCCCGATCGAATCAACAACCATTGGTATATCGAGAGTCGCTCAAGATTCGATAACTATGCAATACATCTTGAAGATCAAATTAGTGACATCGCATGTGCTACTAAGAAACCATTTCTTAAATCACATCAAGTACTCTGGCCAGAGATTTGTCACACTAATATCTCCTCAGATCGCATAGGATATCCACACTCGCAAGTATGTGGTGAATCCTTGACAACAATGCATTGACTCCTATATGTGTCGTAACTGTACCCAATCTCGACACCTGATGACCCCCTCAGAGTCGGTAAACGAGTCAAAGCACAGTACTAGCATATAGAGTCTCCATGATGTTTCAAGTCGTAAGGACTAATGGTGTACAACCAAAACCGCGGACTTTATCCACTCGATAAGTGATAACCACTTGGAAAGTCCGGATAGGGTAGTTCGACTATTCATCCTATGAATATCCATTTGCATGCTTCGAACATCTCCATGTTCCCTACCAATGAAACGTGGTACTCCGCATCGCAAATGCTAGTCTCAAACTCGAGCGATCCTTATCCTTATTATCGGACGGCTCAATCGACTAGGAACGGTTTTAGAATATACAGTGACTATAAGATGTATTTCATGATAGACATCTCCATGTTCTACCACATCTTACATACACTATAGTATATTCAAGGTCTTTATCAAAACAACAATAGTATATCACAATATAACAATATGAAGTAATATAAAGTCATTGCCATAAAAGTGTAAATAATATTAAACAAAAGATTGTTTATACAAAGAGTCAACAAAGCCCATAGCCACACAGTTGGCTCACTGGGCACCCACTCTTACAATCTCCCACTTGCCCTATAGCCAACTAGTCATACTACGTAGACCCATTGCTTCGCGATGTTTGTCAAACAATGGTCCTGGCAAAGGCTTAGTAAGTGGATCAGCGATATTGTCTGCAGAGGCCACTCGTTCGACACTGATGTCTCCTCTTTCCACAATCTCCCGGATTATGTGGTATTTCCTCAGTACGTGTTTGGATCTTTGATGAGACCTTGGTTCCTTTGCTTGAGCAACGGCACCCGTGTTGTCGCAGTACACCGGGACTGGACCAACAAATTCAGGAATGACGCCCAACTCTTGGACGAAATTCCTCATCCAAACGGCCTCTTTAGCAGCAGCTGATGCTGCAATGTATTCAGCCTCAGTGGTGGAATCCGCTGTGGTGTCCTGCTTGGAACTCTTCCAAGAGACAGCACCGCCATTGAGCATGAACACAAATCCAGAGGTTGACTTCGAGTCATCCACATCACTTTGGAAGCTAGAGTCGGTATAGCCTTCCAGTTTGAGTTCTCGTCCTCCATAAACCATGAACATATTCTTAGTCCTTCGCAAGTACTTAAGAATGTCCTTCACGGCTTTCCAATGCATCTGACCAGGATTAGACTGATATCTGCTCGTGACACTCAGAGCAAATGCTACATCCGGTCTGGTAGATATCATCCCATACATGATGCTACCTATAGCTGACGCATATGGTACATGTGTCATATTCTCTATCTCTTCATCAGTCTTGGGACACATAGACTTGGATAGAGAAACTCCATGACACATGGGTAGATGTCCTCTCTTGGACCCATCCATTGAAAACCGTTTCAATATGGTATCGATGTAGGTTGATTGAGTGAGTCCTATCATTCTCTTAGATCTATCCCTATAGATCTGTATCCCAAGAATGTAGGATGCCTCACCCAAATCCTTCATCGAAAATCTACCTGATAACCATATCTTTGTTGACTGCAACATCCCTACATCATTCCCAATGAGTAGGATGTCATCAACATAAAGTACTAAGAATGTCACCGCATCCTTAACTACTTTCTTGTACACGCAAGGTTCCTCCGGGTTCTTGATGAAACCAAAGTCTTTAATTGTTTCATCAAATTTCTGGTTCCAACTTCTTGATGCTTGTTTTAGACCATAAATTGATCTCTGAAGCTTGCATACCTTATGCTCGCTTCCCATGGATGTGTACCCCTCAGGCTGCTTCATATAGATTTCTTCCTTAATGTCTCCATTAAGAAAAGCAGTCTTCACATCCATTTGCCATATCTCATAGTCATACCATGCAGCTATGGCAATTAGGATTCTTATGGACTTGAACATTGCGACTGGTGAAAAGGTTTCATCATAGTCAACTCCTTGCCTTTGAGTATAACCTTTCGCCACCAATCGCGCCTTGTAGGTCAATACCTTACCATCAGGCCCAAGCTTTCTTTTGTAGATCCATTTACACCCTATTGGAACAATTCCATCGGGAGGATCCACTAAAGTCCAGACTTGGTTAGTATGCATCGAATCCAATTCTGACTGCATAGCTTCAAGCCATAAATTCGAATCCGCATCAGAAATTGCTTCCTTGAAGCTTCTTGGATCACATCCAATGTCGGGTTCATCTTGACCCTCTTCAAGAAGAAGACCATATCGAACTGGAGGTCTAGAAGTCCTCTCGGATCTTCTAGGTGCAGGCGTGTCCAGCAATGGTTCCTGAGGTGTGGGATCGTTATTTTGTATTTCGGGTTCTTCTCGAACTTCTTCGAGTTCCATCATCTCGCCTTTCTTATCCAATAAGAATTCCTTCTCCAAGAAGGTGGCATTCCTAGAAACAAACACCTTTGTTTCAGCAGGATAATAGAAATAATATCCGATTGAATTCTTCGGATACCCCACAAAATAACACAAGCTGGATCGACTATCCAACTTATCTCCCACTGTCCGCTTCACGTAAGCAGGACATCCCCAAATCCTCAAGTACGAATACTTAGGAGCTTTGCCATTCCATAACTCGTATGGTGTTTTGTCCACTGCTTTAGTGTGGACGTTGTTCAACAACAATACCGCCGTTTCAAGCGCATAGCCCCAAAACGAAGGTGGAAGCTCAGTGAAGCTCATCATGGATCGAACCATGTCCAACAAAGTTCGATTACGACGCTCCGATACACCATTAAGCTGTGGTGTCATAGGAGGAGTCCACTGAGAGAGAATCCCATTCTCTTTCAGATAGTCCAAAAACTCGGTACTCAAGTATTCTCCACCTCGATCCGATCGAAGTGCTTTAATACTTTTACCTAGCTTGTTTTCTACTTCAGCCCTGAATTCTTTGAACTTTTCAAATGCTTCAGACTTATATTTCATTAAATATAAATACCCATACCTTGAATAATCATCAGTAAAGGTAATGAAGTAGGTGTGGCCATGTTGAGTCCCTACTCTAAATGGACCACAAACATCTGTATGGATCAAATCCAACAGATTTTGACTACGTTCAGTCTTCCCCTTAAAAGGAGATTTAGTCATTTTCCCTTTTAGGCAGGATTCACAAGTAGGTAGAGAGTTAATATCAGACATATCAAACATGCCCTCTCCCACTAGCTTGTTCATCCTCCTTGAGGAAATATGACCTAGTCTAGCGTGCCATAGGTTTGCCGGGTTTTGACTATCGATTTTCCTTTTGTTTGTTGTTGCCGGTTTGTCAATACAATTCACTGGAACGTCTTTTAGTTTTAAATTGTATAGATCGTTTTCAAGTTGTCCATTTCCAATTAAACATTC
This sequence comes from Henckelia pumila, assembly GCF_033568475.1. NCBI lineage: Eukaryota > Viridiplantae > Streptophyta > Magnoliopsida > Lamiales > Gesneriaceae > Henckelia > Henckelia pumila. The sequence goes on along the minus strand of NC_133122.1, from coordinate 16,072,513 downwards.
ATTCTTGTAAATACTGCAAATCCCATTCACAAAATTACAAGAATAACCATCTCTATCAAGCATAGAAATAGAAATAATGTTTTTAATTAAATCTGGCACAAATAAAACATCTCTCAACAATAATTTAAAACCATTCTGCAAAATCAAACAAACATCTCCAATGGCCGTAGCTTCAACTCTGGAACCATTCCCGAGCCTCAGCTGGGTCTCACCCATTCTAAGCCTGCGACTTCTTGTCATCACCTGCAAATCATTGCAAATGTGAGAACCACATCCGGTATCCAATACCCAAGAAGTTGTATTAAGTGACATGTTTATTTCGATATAGAATATACCCTTTGCAGTTCCCAACTGCTCAAGATACTCCTTGCAGTTGCGCTTCCAATGACCCGGCTTCTTGCAGTAATGGCAAACATCCTTGGATTTTCCATCGTTTGAAGCCTTTGTCTTTTGCTTCTTCTCGGGTTCCACTTTCTTGGGTGGGGCAGAACGTTTCTTGCCCTTCATACTTGGCCCCTTCTTAGCAGAAGATGAGGAGCCCACCAAGAAAGCTGGCTTATCCTTCTTAAGTGTGGATTCATATGTAACGAGCATATTGACCATCTCTTCAAGGGTGGCCTCTATCTTGTTCATATTAAAATTTATCACGAATCCATCAAATGAAGAAGGAAGAGATAGAAGCAGCAAGTCCACATTGAGTTCATGCTCCAACACCAAATCAAGGGTCGCTAACTTCTGTATGAGCCAAATCACTCGTACCCCATGATCACGGACCGAAGTCCCTTCACGCATGCGGCACGTCATCAACTCCTTAACAGTAGAGAACCTTTCAGCCCTCGACTGAGCCCCAAAAAGTTCCTTGAGTTGCGTGTGAATGTCAGCAGCATTCACCGTGTCCTCAAATCGCCTCTGGAGTTCATCAGACATCGAGGCTTGCATATAGCATTTGGTCTTGATGTCATGGTCACACCATGCATCAAGTTTGGCCAATTCCTCCGGACTTATGTCAGCTGGTGCTTCCTTCGGAGGTGCTTTCTCTAACACGTAGAGCATTTTCTCCGAAGTTAAGACAATCTTCAACTTCCGGAACCATTCCGTATAGTTGGCGCCAGTCAGCTTGTTTTGTTCGAGGATCGAGAATAAAGGATTTCGCGAATTCATTGTATGAAATACTGAAAAGGAAAAACAGACATATATCAATTATTGTTTAACAATTTACTAAGACATAAAATAGGCGAATTTAATTTTATGAATCTCACTCCCACTATTTTAACGATTTCACCACCCTCTAGTGAAAACGGAAAACTTTTTCCTTAGTGAGAACATGGAGTCCAATTGACAAACTTATGGTCCCGAATAATATCAGCCAACCATAATTCTCAAAAGGTAGAGCCCAATTGCTTCCAAAGCAACCCCCATGTATTTACCTCATGTCCAATAAGGGCCCAATAATATGACGCCGTTTAAAGTGACATGTCAAGATGACCCATCAATATTAAGTTGTGATGGACGGTCGCCATGTGGATCCCCCAATAATATGAGCCGATCCCATGGGAGTTCCACCCAACTTACAACATTTGTCGATCCAATGTACAGCTTTCCGACGGACGGGCCCCCCCAATAATATGAGCCGGACCGTATCCGCGGGTAGCATCACATACATTGACCGTTGATGGAAGGTAGGAACATTTAAACAATATTTAAATTTCCTTTATTTATCTTGATATAAATTTTAAATCATATTTAAAATGAGGGATTTTATTTATAAAAATATTTGTCTCATCATTTTTAATTTATTGCATGCATTGCCGGATTCACGCAATTTATGTCTAAACATGCATACAATCATAATATCACATATTATATAGGATGATCGATTCCATTTCTAATTGACCCGTGGTTGCCAATCACGGGTCTTAGTCCAATCCTAGGTAATATGCAGTATGCAAATGCAATCCTATTACATATGCTTCCAATTTACATTTCTTCAGTCTTCATTGTCTGCTGGACCCACCATCTTCAAATCTTGATCTCCCACTAAATCTAATGTATTTACAATTAAATAACAATGACAAGTAGGGGATACATTTTTAGGGGGTGGGAACGGGCTATAAACCAAGCCCACTTTTATTACATATGACATTCATATCGGGCCATAAACCAGGCCCATTAATAAAACCAACAACAATAAAGACAAAATGTAAATTCCTAACATACACCTACAAAATTGGTCATGGCAATCGATCATCCTTATCCAATAACATTTAATTCAAAATTAATTTATTGGATAACATGCTGTGGCAATTCAAATTTAAACAAGATAAAATCATATTTTATATATAAAATCACATTTCACATATAAAATCATATTTTATCTCCATATCAAATAAAATCATATTTTATCTATAAAATCCAATTTTACAAATAAAATCATATTTTATCTAATATATCATAAGATCATATCTTATCATCAATTGTACCAAAATAATTGATTTCAAAATTCAATTTACGGATAAAATATTAAAATTTTCCAAAAATTCAAATTTATCCAAAATCAATTTTAAAATTTACGGACTCGAACAATTCGATCCGAAATCTCGTGAACCAATCAAAAACAATTTTTGACCGGACCAAAAATAAAATTTTAAATATTAAAATTAATAAAAAAATTAAAAATTAATTTTTCCCGCGGGCCACCCGGGACACTCCCGGGTCGGCCCGCACCCGGGGCGCGGGCCGGGGGCAGCCCGGCTGCCCCCTTAGGGCAGCGCCTGGCGCCGCCCCTGGGCGGCGCCGTGCGCTGCCCTGGGCGGCGCCGAGCGCCGCCCTGCGCAGCGCCCAGCGCTGCGCTGGGCAGCGCCGAGCGCCGCCCCTGGGCAGCGCCCAGCGCTGCCCTGCGCAGCGCCCAGCGCTGCGCTGGGCAGCGCACAGCGCTGCCCTGGGCGGCGCCGTGCGCCGCCCTGGGCGGCGACGGTCGCCGCCTTGGGCGGCGCTGTGCGCCCCCTTTGGGCGGCGCCGTGCGCCGCCCGGGGCAGCAACAATTGCTGCCCCACCGGGCAGCGATCCAATCGCTGCCCGGGTTTTGCCCCGAAAAAATTTTTTTTTATTAAAAATATTTATTTTGTTTCATAAACCGAGACTCAAAAATTTTGTACAATTGATTATTCAATCGATTGATCTGAGCAACCTGGCTCTGATACCACTGTTGGAAAACTGGCGAGTTCCCAGACCAATTACGATTGATACCCGGTGCAGCGGAAGTTTAAAAATTTTTCATGGAACGTTTCCATGGTATGGGTATCAACCGTTCATCGATTGAATTACGTGTGTGTAAAATTTAAATAACAATTAAATAAATTTTACCTCAAATCTCGCAACGAGATTAATGGACACCAACAGAACAATTCTGCTCTTGTTGTCTCTCCCTGGAACCGATGAACGCCTTCAATCAGGTCCACGAACAGAGGTTTAATCCCTCTGATAGATTGCACTAGAAAATCTATCAGAAGTTTTCTGCGAAGAGATTACACGAATCTGATTCGTTATTCCTGACCGCGATTCAAAATCACAGACCGGAATTTTCTCGGGCAGAGCAAAGGGAGGGGACGGCCGATCGGTTTTGAGAGGGTCTAGGGTTTTCGAAATTTGCTCTCAAAATTTATGACCTGTTGTGTGTAATTTCTGTACTGAAATAACTTATTTATAATGCAGGCCACTAACACCTTAGGGCCCATTAGTCATAAGCTGGGGCCCGACAAGCAAAGCCCGCTCGTTCAGAAATTAATATAAAATTCATCGTGACTCCGATTGATGAAACGATTTCACCAATGTGCACAGAAACCATTTCTGCACGTTTTAAAGTCAAAATAAATTTTCCTGAATCCGAATTCAGTGGTTTCCAAAAATGTCCATCCCTATGTCATTTTAGGAAACCCTACTCCCTTACTCTTAATTAAGAAGTCCAACTCCTTAGTTCATTAAATTTAACTCTTTAAATTTAACTATCTCAACGGGGATTAAAACTCCATTACACTGTGTGACCCTCAATGGTTCAGGGATACAGCTAGCCGTGGGCTCACAACTCCTTGTGACTCGGAACAACACTTTCCGACTTGCCCAACGAATCATGGTAAAGCGCCTAGCAACATCGCCCCATGATTCCCTAGGTATCACTGATAGTGCCTACAAGAACCAGTAGATTTTGGTTAGCGTACAGTACGGTCCCTTCATCCATATATCCCGATCGAATCAACAACCATTGGTATATCGAGAGTCGCTCAAGATTCGATAACTATGCAATACATCTTGAAGATCAAATTAGTGACATCGCATGTGCTACTAAGAAACCATTTCTTAAATCACATCAAGTACTCTGGCCAGAGATTTGTCACACTAATATCTCCTCAGATCGCATAGGATATCCACACTCGCAAGTATGTGGTGAATCCTTGACAACAATGCATTGACTCCTATATGTGTCGTAACTGTACCCAATCTCGACACCTGATGACCCCCTCAGAGTCGGTAAACGAGTCAAAGCACAGTACTAGCATATAGAGTCTCCATGATGTTTCAAGTCGTAAGGACTAATGGTGTACAACCAAAACCGCGGACTTTATCCACTCGATAAGTGATAACCACTTGGAAAGTCCGGATAGGGTAGTTCGACTATTCATCCTATGAATATCCATTTGCATGCTTCGAACATCTCCATGTTCCCTACCAATGAAACGTGGTACTCCGCATCGCAAATGCTAGTCTCAAACTCGAGCGATCCTTATCCTTATTATCGGACGGCTCAATCGACTAGGAACGGTTTTAGAATATACAGTGACTATAAGATGTATTTCATGATAGACATCTCCATGTTCTACCACATCTTACATACACTATAGTATATTCAAGGTCTTTATCAAAACAACAATAGTATATCACAATATAACAATATGAAGTAATATAAAGTCATTGCCATAAAAGTGTAAATAATATTAAACAAAAGATTGTTTATACAAAGAGTCAACAAAGCCCATAGCCACACAGTTGGCTCACTGGGCACCCACTCTTACATGTAGTAACCCAGAAACCATTTTAAGATAATAATATGTTAAACATGATTAAGGGTTGGTATTTAACCAATTTCGGAGTGTTATTGGACTTCAGAAGTAAAATTTGGGCTTTTTCATTTTGGGCCGGATAGTAAGTTCCGATCCCAGATAGTAAGCTCCGATCCTGGATAGTAAGCTCCGATCCTGGATAGTAAGCTCCGATCGGAACGGAAGCTCCGATCCTGGAACGGAAGTTCCGATCCCCAGCTGCCAGAAATGATCGATGACTCAGTCGCGAGTTTTGACAAGTATCGATCATAGAGCAGATCGGAAGCTCCGATCGTATATCGAAAGTTCCGATCCTGACGTGGCAGACATGCACGCAATGAGCTGGATCGGAAGCTCCGATCCCGAAATCGGAAGTTCCGATCCTAGCCGAGAAATTTTCCTATAAATAGGGCTTCTCAGATTCATTTCTGAATTACGAATTCCCGAGTTTTTTTCTTCAGTTATATAGTGTGAGTTATACACTTGAGGGCCCTATCGGTTATAATAGAGGTTCTGGAATAACCAAGGTGTGGTTATAGTCATCCGGGACTAGCGACTTCAAAGGGCTATAGACGAACGAAGGTATGGTCCGGGAATCTATTTAAGTTTTGGGAGTACTTATTAGCTTAGTTAAGGCTTATAGAACTTGTGTAGTGATACGGTGAACTTTTGAATATAGGCTTGGAACCTAGGATCCTATTATACTTGAACTAGCCTAGAGGTACGTACACATTGACTGAGATTGCCAGCGAGTATACATGTTTATATGTTGCATTTATTTGGCATTATTATATGGCATGATGTATGTTTTACCATTTTCTATACTCATATGTCATGTGCATATACACGTTGAGCCTATTCCTTGTTATACCTGATTATAGAGCCGCTCAGCTCTATACTCGATAGTCTGTCACTGAGGGTACCGCGACGGCGGGGGCATTTATGTCTGTCTACTCTGGTGTACTAGACGAGTGTGGTTGCACCCAGAGGTTGATCCGTGCGGTGGCAGCACTCATATGACGCCGGTTCTGAGCATGATTTTTCAGATGATCTTTTACCAGTCATCATGTAGCATGCATTATATACATATGTTTACTCATGTCTATGTACTGGGCATAGCGCTCACGTCCTAGTTGTTATCTTGGACACCCTATTCCATGGGGCAGGTCGCAGGATGGACGGAGCTGGTAGTTCAAGGCAGGACTAGGGAGCAGGAGCTTTGAAAGTTTTTATACAGCACGATTTATTAGCTGTATAATGTTTACTTTTAAGAATTTCGATATGGTTGTATCACTACAGATTTAAGTCTGGATTATATTACTAAGCTGATATGTAAATTATGGATTATGTTTCCGCACGTTTTTACTCTGTTAAGTATTTTGCTGTATTAAGTTTAATGCATGCTATTAGTTGCCAGTTAGTAGGTGATTCCATGCAGGGTCACTACATGTTTAGTCCTGGCCAGTGCGGCTATAGGTTTGTGTGTTGTCGAATTGGACACTATTTTCGATTATTGTATTGCTGTTTGAGTTTTTTTTATTTTCCCTGGTATGTCCGATTTACGGGGAGGTCATGCCGAATTTTCGGTAGGCCCGAAAGCAAAATTTTAACTCGTTTTCGCTGTTTACATTAATTAATCTTGATTGCATGATCATTAAATACTAATCAGGAACGAGCCCTCACATTTGGTATCAGAGCATAAACTGGGATATGCTCGAAATAGAGTCTAGTACACTTGAGTCTAGGCACGAATGAAGATGATTGCGTATTTGTTTGACTACTTGTTCTTATCTGTTATTTGTTACTTGAATGATTTGCTCTAGAGTTAGTAGTTAACTAGGCTTTGACTTTTAGTTAAGCTCGTTTGCCTAGAATTATGTTATCATCTTGTGCTATCTTTGGCCTAAAGATTTGACCTTGGATTTCTTTAGATGGCCCCTAGACTTCGAGGTGGAAAAGGAAAGAATGTTGTCCAAGAATCTGGCGGTCAGAATGAGGTTGGTCTTGATGGAGTCTTGCGTGGAAGACGTGGTCGTCCTACAAGAAATGTAATAAACGATATTGATGCTGAAGTGGACCAGCTGGGCAATCAAGTTGATGAAATGGAGTTGGTGGTCGCTAGATTTCAAAGATTGAATCCACCCACCTTCAGTGGAGATGAAGGCAGTGAAAAAGCTGAATCTTGGTTGAGAGCCATGAACAACCTGTTCGGGTTGGTGCACTATAATTCTGAACGAAGGGTAACAATGGTGGTTCTACAACTGAAAGATACTGCTGAACGTTGGTGGGAGGCTATGAGAACAGCTTTGGTTGAGGCTGGTAAACCTGTTACTTGGGATGTTTTCTGCTCCAAGTTCCGACAAGAATATGCTCCACCTTCTTTTGTGGCAGAGAAAACATCTGAGTTCTTCAATCTGGTTCAAGGTGATTTGAGTGCTGCAGAGTATGCCAGAAAGCTGTCTTCATTGTTTACTTATGTGCCACACATTGCTTCTAAAGATGGGGCTAAACTTGAAAAGTTTATGGAAGGACTAAATCAGAATCTTTACTCCTTGGTCTTGGCCAGCAACCCAGTTGATTATGCTGATGCGGTTGACAAAGCCATCAGACAGGAAGCAGGGTTAAGAAGGGGTCAACCGCAGTATACTATGCAAGCACCCTCTGGCAGTGCACCATTTTCAGCAAACACCTCTTTTTCACCCCAGCAATCATTTCAGCAACCTAGGCCGCAGAGATTTAAGCCTAAGGGAAAACAATTCAAGAAAAAGTCATTTAGCACTTCCTCTAGTTCTGATAGTTCTCGTGGTGGGGGATCTTCATGGGTTCCTAGAGAGTCTTGCAATAAGTGTGGAGGAAGGCATTCATCCAATCATTGCGTAGGAGTTCAGGGAGTCTGTCGTACTTGTGGCCAACCAGGACATTATGCAAAGGTTTTTCCTAGTGGGGGAGGACAGCAGCATCAGTCTTCTCAGTTTAGCCAGTTTCCTCGAGCTCCAGCTCCTAGACCTTTCACTCCTCAGTTTACGCCGCAACCCAGTTTCTCCCAGCCGAGAGGTCCTCCTCAGTAGCAGTTCCCAGGGCCTCAGCAGGCTAGAGTTCATGCATTGACTCACGACCAGGCTCAGGATGCACCTAGAGGGGTTATAGCAGGTATATGTTTTATCTTTGATCATCCTGCTCGTATATTGATAGACACAGGAGCATCTCATTCATTTCTATCTACTGCATTTATTTTTGAGCATGAGATTGCTACTACCTTGTTGATTGATCCAGTGTCTGTGTCTACCCCTGCCGGTGTGTATTTGAGGTCGCGTGAGATAGTGATAAACTGTGTAATCCATTTCGATGAAAGCATTATGATAACCAACTTGATTAAGTTGTCTATGTCTGATTTTGATTGTATTATCGGAATGGATACTTTGACCAACTATCGAGCTACAGTTGAATGTTTTCATGGAGTAGTAAGATTCCGACCGTATGTTGGTGGCAAATGGAATTTTTATGGTGATGATTCTCGATCCCGTATTCCTTTAGTGTCAGCCATGCAGATGTTTGGGTTATTGTCTGCTGGGAATGAAGGGTATTTGATCTATGCAGCAGATGCTACTCAAGACAAGGGATTGAAGGTTTCAGATATTCCAGTGGTTGAGGAATTTCCTGACGTATTTCCCGAAGAGATTCCAGGCTTTCCGCCTAAAAGGGAAATAGATTTTAGTATTGATTTGATGCCAGGAGCAAATCCAGTTTCCAAAGAACCTTATCGAATAGCTCCAGCAGAATTGAAAGAATTAAAAGAACAGTTGCAGGATCTTCTGGAGAAAGGTTACATCAGGCCGAGTATGTCGCCTTGGGGAGCTCTTATACTGTTTGTGAAAAAGAAAGATGGATCGATGAGGATGTGCATTGATTACCGTCAGTTAAATTAGATCACAGTGAAGAATAAATACCCATTACCACGCATTGACGATCTGTTTGATCAGTTTCAAGGTACGTCTGTGTACTCAAAAATTGATCTCGTTCTGGTTACCATCAGCTTCGAGTCCGTGAAGAAGATATTCCAAAGACAGCATTTCGGACACGATATGGTCACTATGAATTCCTCGTCATGCCATTTGGGTTAACGAATGCTCCAACGGTTTTTATGGATCTGATGAACCGTATATTTCGAGAGTTTATAGACAGATTTGTTATCGTTTTCATTGATGACATTCAGATCTATTCAAAATCATTGAAGGAGCATCGAGATCATTTGAGGCTAGTTCTTCAAACTCTCAGAACTGCACAGCTGTACACCAAGTTTTCAAAGTGTGAGTTCTGGTTAGACAGAGTTGTATTTTTGGGACATGTAATATCAGCTCAAGGAGTGTCTGTTGATCCCAGTAAGATTGATGTCGTCCTTAATTGGACAACACCCAGGAATGTTTATGAGATTCGTAGTTTCTTGGGATTGGCTGGATATTATAGGCGATTTATCGAAGGATTTTCTAAAATAGCGAAGCCTATGACACAACTGACACAGAAAGATCGACGTTTTGTTTGGACTAGAGAGTGTGAAACTAGTTTTCAGACTTTGAAAGAAAAGTTAACCACAGCCCCTGTTTTAGCTTTACCTTCGGGCTCAGGTGGGTTTGTCGTCTGTACAGATGCTTCTCTAAATGGACTTGGATGTGTTTTGATGCAGCATGAGCGAGTTATTGCTTATGCATCACGTCAGTTGAAGCCTCATGAAACTCGATATCCAGTTCATGATTTAGAGTTGGGTGTCATTTTATTTGCATTGAAAATATGGCGTCATTATCTGTACGGAGAACAGTTTGTGATATATTCTGATCACAAAAGTCTTAAGTATATTTTCACACAATCTGATCTGAACATGAGACAACGTCATTGGATGGAATTACTTAAGGACTTTGATTGTGATATTCAGTATCAACCCGGTAAGATGAATCTAGTTGCAGATGCTCTTAGCCGAAAAGTTCAGAATGCAATGTTAACATCTCTTACAATCTTTAAAGTCCATGAGCACTTGGGGACTTCAGGTTGGACTTACCAACCTAGTGGTGACTACTTTTTAGTTTCATCTATTCAAGTTGAACCACAGATAGTTTCTGACATCAAAACAGCGCAAAGTAATGATCCTTATATTCAGAATTTGAAAGAATTGTCTCAAACAGGACAGTCAGATAAGTTTGATGTCACTTCAGATGGAATTTTGCGTTTTAAAGGAAGACTTGTGGTTCCAAATTTGATAGACTTGAAAGAAGCTATCTTGCGAGAAGCACATTGTAGTCGACACAGTGTTCACCCAGGTAATAGGAAGATGTATCATGCTTTGTGATCCCAGTTTTGGTGGGAAGGCATGAAAAAGGAAATTTCAGACTTTGTAGCGAGATGTTTGACTTGCCAACAGGTTAAAGCTGAGAGGATGAGACCTGGTGGTATGTTACACAGTCTGAAAGTGCCACAGTGGAATTGGGAGCACATTGCTATGGATTTCGTGACACACCTACCTCGATCTGTTCATGGTTGTGATGCTATTTGGGTGATTGTTGATAGATTGTCGAAATCAGCCCATTTTATTCCATATGATCGTACTTGCCCTTATAAGAAAATGGCTAAGTTGTACATTGATAATGTGGTGAGATTGCATGGTGTGCCAGTAACCATAGTATCTGATCGTGATCCAAGATTTACTTCTAAATTTTGGGCTAGTCTTTAATCAGCCTTGGGTTCAAAGTTAGCGATGAGCACTGCCTATCACCCACAGACAGATGGTCAGTCAGAGAGAACCATCCAAACATTGGAAGACATGTTGAGAGCTGTGGTGATGGATTTCAGTGGCAGTTGGCAAGAATCGTTATCTTTGGTTGAATTCTCCTATAATAACAGTTTCCATACTTCGATTGGAATGACTCCTTTTGAAGCCTTGTATGGAAGAAAGTGCAGATCTCCAACTTGCTGGGAAGAAGTAGGAGAACGGAGATTGGCTATGCCTGAATTCGTTCAGGAGATGAAGGACAAGGTTGTCTTGATCAGTAAAAGAATGAAAGCAGCCCAAGATCGCCAAGCTAGTTATGCAAACAAGAGGCGTAGACCTTTAGAATTTCAGGTTGGTGATTATGTTTTCCTGAAAGTTTCACCGTTTCGTGGTACTATGAGATTTGGGTGTAAAGGGAAGCTAGCTCCTCGTTATATTGGTCCGTATGTGATTGTTGAGAAGATTGGTATTTTGGCTTATCGTTTGGACTTGCCGCAGAGTTTGTCTGCGATACATGATGTGTTTCATGTGTCGATGTTGCGGAAGTATGAGCCAGATCCATCTCATCTCTTGAGGGCCGATGAGGTAGAGTTGGATAGTTCCCTTAGCTATGCCGAGTACCCAGTGAAGATTCTTGATCGTAGAGAGAAGCAACTCCGGAACAAGACCATTCCTTTGGTTATGGTTCAGTGGAGTAGACATGGGACAGAAGAGGCTACATGGGAAATCCAGGCAAAGATGCATAAAGAATGGCCTCACTTGTTTGAGAATGCAGTTAATTTTTCCATGTACTCTGATTATCCTATGTATTATCAGTAGTAGATGTTTAAACCACATTGTATGTTGTATTATGTGTGTGTTCGATTTCGAGGACGAAATCTTCTTTTAGTGGGGGAGAATTGTAAGGATCCGATGCTAATTACCTTATTATTTGGCTAAATTTGATAATAATTATTTTAAAGTGGTGAATTAAAATAATTAAGCCAGATAATTAAATTGTATGTTAAAAATATGTATTAAAAAATATCGGTGTATAGACTGTATTAAAATACATATTTAAATTTTTATGGCACACAGGAGTTGGAATTAATTTAACCGGGTCAAGTTTTAGACTCAATTAAAGAAATACACACATGGATATACATACACGCATAAAATCATTTCTCTCTCCTCACAATCCTCTCTCTCAGCCGTGCACTCTGTTCTCCTCTTCCTTCTTCTTTTCTTTTCATTTTCGTTGCCTTTGACCGGCGATATCTCCTCCGTCGTTGCTCCAAAAATTATTCCGAGCGTAGTTCCGGAATCCTCGCGACGAGAGCTTTCTTTTGATACCAATTTTGTAAGCTTTTCTTACACTTTTTGAAAACCCAATTTTCGATCGACGCTGCCGATCGCCGCCCCTGCTGCTGCCGATCGCCGCCGTGGTTAGGAGGAGTATTATTCCAGTCGTTTAGACCTTTAATTCGAAGTCTTGAGGTATATTTCGAGTTAGGTTTTGAATTTGGGAATTTTTGGTTGAATTCAAATCCAAATAATTGATATATGATTATTTGTTGGTTGTAGGTGCTATATTTGATCCGATTTGAGGTATAGATCGAATTCCCTATTTTTCTGGAATTTATTTCAAAAATTCAGTATGTGTATATTAGGGATTTTCGAATTATTGTGTTGATTTATTGAATGTTTGGGTCTTGGAATACCTTAGAATTAATATATAATAATTCTGGAATTTTTGGGAATTTATCGGAATTTTTCAGAATATTAATTTGGATATTTTTTACCCTAGGATTGAATATTTAAATTGTTTGGAAGTTGAAATATATGTTAGAATTGATGAAAATGGTAATTGCCTCAGGTTTGGAGTAATTAGGATTGCACCAAGTTTGTAAGAATTACTTTGGTAATTATTTGGCAATTAAGGTATGGATTGATCGCTATCTTACAGCCTTTATGAGGATATGTAAAATGTCTAATTGCTATTTGAGGTATTGGCTAGTTTATATGTTTCATATGATGATTGTGATGAATGATGCATTGCATTCATATTGAGCCATTATTCTCTTATTCCTGAGATTGTTATCCACTTTTTAATGAGTTGTCTAGAAATCTGATGCTAGCGTAAGGGCCGCGCAGTTCTGCAGACTGTCCCCCTTGACGCGTACTGATGCAGGGCCGCGCAGTGTTTGAACTGTCCCCTAACACAGGTGGCTACATATTAGCTATTGTTCTTTGGATCCAGATTTTGATATCCGATGTTCCTTGGTACCATTCACTTGAATTTCATTAGTTGTTTTACATATCATTTATTTTGATGTAATTTATTTGATCTTCGTACTGGGGTTTGACCCCTGTCCCTCGGGACTGCTGTGGTTTTGTTGTTATTGCCATGGCAGGTAATACAGGTGGTTCTGTTGCCTCTGGTGGTACATCTGCCAGTGGAGCCCAGGGAGGGTATTGAGTCGTTGTGAGTTTCCAGTTATTATATATTATTATTGGAGTCTTTTATTTGCCGCAGAGATGCCCCGTGTATCTGTATTGATATTTTTGCGACGTTGGAATTTGCTTGTTGATGTGTTTAGCCTTGCCGGCTTGCATGTGTTTAGTCCTGGCCAGTGCGGCTGTAGGTTTGTTTGTTGTCGAATTGGACACTATTTTCGAGTATTGTATTGTTGTTTGAGTTTTTTTTATTTTCCCTGGTATGTTCGATTTACGGGGAGGTCATGCCGAATTTTCGGTAGGCCCGAAAGCAAAATTTTAACTCGTTTTCGCTGTTTACATTAATTAATCCTGATTGCATGATCATTAAATATTAATCAGGAACGGGCCCTCACACACTTAGTAATCCCATTTAAAAATGACAACAAGTCATTTCTCCATATACATTCCGATAGGGATGCTATATGAACAATATAAGGCTGAGTATTTTGCAGCTTATATTGACTCGGGAGCAGGAATTTGTACAGCAAAAAGAGGAGTCTTCCCTGAAGAATGTGAAGAGGAATTGCCAAAAATTGCTGGATGAGATTTCTCTCGAAGAATTTTAATTATTTGCAAAGGAATAAAACAAGCAGAGATCCTTATGGGAGGTGCAGGTCAAACACCTTGGTACAAGGTAAAAACACCACCAATCTATTTTCATGATACAGGAGCTGATATCCTGTTAGAAAATAACTTCTTACAAATGTTTAAGAAGTATACACAAGACAATGAGTCAAGAAGACTTATGTTCACTACAATTTGTGATCATAAAATTATCGTTCAAAGACTCAAGGTTGATTTTTATCGACAATTTCCGATAACATTTCGCAGCCAGCGTGGTGATAAAGGACAACTTTTTCACCCAAAAATGAAATATCCAAGAAGGTTTGGAGAAACCATGTTAAAAATAACAACAGAACAAGAACTCCAAACAGAGGATATGGAGCTTCTCAAGGTAACTCTAAATCACAGAGATATAGAGTTAGAAAATATAGTATCCCTTGAAGATGTCAAAAAGAGGCTCAAAGAAAGTTACAATGAGCATCCTTTGGCATGGTGGGATAGAAATCAACTCAAATTCAGTCTTACTCTAAAGGAAGGCAAAGAGTATGAATTCGTCAGATATAAGCCTATCCCGATGAACATAACAGATCAAAGGGATATGAGAATGATTATCAAGGAACATTTGGACCTTGGTTTTGTAAGGCCCGGGATTATTTTATTTAATCCAGGATTATTTAATATAATCCGAGATAATTTAGTTTTAATCCGAGTATATTTAATTTGAAAATATTTAGAGTTTTGATTTAAATTCTAATATTCTTAAATTATTTAGGATTGAAATTGAATTAAAAAGAGGGTTGAGGACTGAATTGCAATTTATGAAGTTTGAGGGATTAAATTGCAATTTGTATTGAAGTTATCCAATTTAATATATATATATTATCAGCTTGAAACGTGTATTGTATATAGACAATTCAGAATTCAGAAACAGAGGAGTCGGGTTCTTCAATTTTCTTTGAATTCATGATCTTCAAATCTTTATAACTTTTGCTCCGGATATCTGATTTCGATTCCGTAAATTGCTCTGGAATCCTTACGACGAGGGCTTCGATCTCGTGTAAGTTTTGTGTTGTTTTATATGGATTTCGAAATCAGTTATTGAGCAGAGATCAGATTTCATGCTTTTGTCAAGTTCTTAGCATTCTATCGATTGTTTATGCTATATCGGATCGAAGTTGGATAGTTGAATATATTGGTTATGATTTCTAGCATGTATATTGAAAATTATAGCAGCTGATATGAGGTTTGGGGTGATGAATTCAGCTGATATATATTGACCGAATGATTGAATGATTAGAAATGATTTCGATATTTCGTCGGTTACCGATTTTCAATCGCTACGCCGTTGAAGCGAGTTTTTAGACTGTTTTGATAGCCTCTACCTGAGTTGAAGTCTTTATCTAGATGTTATGAATGTTATAGCATTTTTATTCTTCCGTTTCAATTGAGTTTGAAGGCTAACCATACAAGACGCCGAGTTGAATCGAATAAGAAGAAGTTGAGGTTTGAAATGAGATTGATTGACGATCTATTGATGGTTTTGATTCGTTTTTGATATAATAAGCTTGAATGAAGTTAGATATGAGTATTTTGATTGTTATATTTCAGATTGAAGAATTCAGAACCGAGATATTCGAAGGTATAATGACGACATCGCAAGTTAGGGACTTTGAAACTCAAGAACGACTATTCTTGAGTTGGCCTGCAAAAACCACATACTTGATATGTTTTGATTTATGTTTGATGTTGTCGATCCATCTCAGGTAGTGGATCTTTGAATTTGAGTTGATATGATGCTATAATGAATTGATTCTATGTCAAGGTTGTTGTTAACCTTATTTTCTAGCCCAGAATGGCTTCGATAGATGGATATCCATATCAAGATCGGTTACGAATCTTGATGGCAATGAAGATATATGAATCAATTCTCGATTGATCAATAGAAGCGTTAACTAATTTATTTGTTAAGTCGAGTTTAAATAGAGTCGTTTATGATTTATTTAACGTTTTCTATATGTTGATTATACTGAGATTGTTATCTCACCGGAGTTTATCCGGCTGTTGTCTTGTTTTGTATATGTCATGACAACAGATAGGGCAGAAGCTGGTCATCGAATTCATTGACAGCTGGGAGAGAGAGTCTAGCAAGTGAGAACTCGGGTTGTAGATGAAGTCTTGAGATCTAGAAGCATCAAACCTTAGAACTTGTTGGTTTTGGAATGCATGTATGAAACTTGAGATAGTTTATGTCGTCTATCGTTATTTAGTGATTTGTTTGATGTAACAAATGCATGTATAGATGCTTGAGAGGTTGTTTATGTTTATGTGCTTGATTTGGAACTAATAAATCATGTTTTGAGTTGATGTTGCATAAATTATGGGATTGGAATTCAGCTTTGACAGCAAAACAATTTTACAGATTTTCTGGGCAGAGAGGCCGCTCGATCGGCAAGATTTGACCGATCGAGCGAGGCCTGTTTTCCTTAAGCAGAAACTTGATTTTTCTTGCTCGCTCGATCGGCAGGTTTTGACCGATTGAGCGAGACCAAAATATGCTCAAACCCGAGAAGAGAAATTTCCTTCTCGCTCGATCGGTAGGATTTAACCGATCGAGCGAGGTGCTGGTTTTAAATTTTTTTTTATTTGGTTTGAGTATTAATTTATTTTAATACTTGATTAATTGTGTTATTAATCATTATTTGCCCTAAGATGAGATTAGCAACTCGAGGTCCCCACAGGTTTAATCAAAGAAGGAGTTTCACCATATAGCAGCCCAGGTTTTCTGGTTAGAAATCATGGTGAAATAAAAAGAGGGAAACCCAGGCTAGTTATTAACTACCAAGATATTAATAAAATCCTGGAGTTTGATGGGTACTTCATACCAAGTAGAGAACACCTAATTAGCTGTGTACGAAATGCTAGAGTGTTCTCAAAATTTGATTGTAAGTCTGGATTTTACCAGATTCGAATGGAAGAAGGAAGTAAGAAATTCACAGCCTTCTCTACTCCACAAGGACACTATATTTGGGAAGTTATGCCAATGGAATTAGCTAATGCACCCCAAATATTTCAAAGAAAGATGAATAACCTTTTTAAAGATTATTTCAACTTTATGTTTGTTTATATTGATGATATTCTTATAGCATCAAAAAATATAAACGAACACGTTAAACACTTAGAGATTTTCTCTAAAATTTGTAAACAAGAAGGACTGGTTTAATCTGAAAAGAAAGCAGTCATAGCAACAAGGAAAATTGAATTCCTCGGTATTGAGATTGATGAAACTGGAATAATTCTACAACCCCATATTGTGAAAAAGGTAAAGAATTTTCCAGATAAACTCAAAGATGTAAAACAACTCCAGAGTTTTCTTGGAGTAGTTAATTTTGCAGGGATGTTCATTAACAATCTAGCAATGTACAGAAAGGTGTTCAGTCCTTTGTTAAAAAAGGATACTAGGTTTATATGGACCGATGACCATACTAAAGGGGTAAACCAATTAAAAGAGATATGTAAGAATCTCCCAAAAATTGTTATACCCGTAGATGAAGATGATCTGATATTATTTACGGATGCCAGTGACGATTGGTGGGCAGCAGTCCTTACCAAGATTACTCCATATGGGAAAATACCATGCAGATACGGTAGTGGTCTTTTTTCAGAATCTGAGGCCATTAGATGACATATCAACGATAAGGAATTTTATGCAGTTAAAAGAGCTTTTGAAAAATGGCCATTATTTTTACTTGCTAAAAAAATCACTCTGAAGGTTGATAACACCCAGGTAAAAGCTTTTCTAAAAAATAAGATTGAATCTAAACCTGAGAAAGCTAGGTTATTAAGATGGCAATCATTATGTCAAAATTATATTTTTGATATTGTTATTATTAAATCTCATGGAAATATTTTTGCAGATTTCTTAACAAGAGATGGAAGGCAGTGACGTGGATTCCATCATGAAAATGCAAAGGCATCTCAGGGAACACCTTGGGTTGCTTCAAAACGAGTTCAACCAGTTAGCCATTAATGCTGAAATGGCCGGCAGGTTACAACAAGCTGATCAGATCAAAGTATCTAATCGAATTACAGGATGTATGCAAGCTCAAACACAACTATGAGCTGCTATTCAAGGGCCAATTGTGAAGGCTATAGAGAAATCATTGGTTTCTCATAAACAAGATATGCTAAAACCATTGGTTTTATGAGAACAAGAAATACAACCACCGGTTGTGAAACAAGATGTTGAGGAATCCAAAAATCAAGAAACAAGTGCTAATTTATCATCAGCCTTTGATGATCTGGATGAAGCAACAACTGATGAGGATAACTCATCAAGTCAACCCTCCGCCTCTGGGGTAAAAGAGGAAGAGATCAATCTTAGTCCCAATACTGACAAGGGCAAATCTAAGATTGATACTAATTCATCTATTATTTCTCCATTCCAGGTTTATCAACAAAGGTGGGAGAAATTGAATACAAGGAGTGAAATCAACCCGAACACTTGCAGGGTTGATGTTGCAGGAATATATCCAAGGGTTTGGCTAAAAAACAATGTCAATCCTAAAGATGTAAAACTCTGGTATGAATTTGGGGCTTTGGCCTCAGTTTATACAACATCACCAAGCTTCCCGGAGATATCACAGTTACCAAAATGGATCCAGGAAGCAGTCCAAGAAACATGGGCAAATAATGATCATTTGTCCAGAGGAGATGTGCTTGAGTTATACTTTTTTAGTGCAGCTCCAAAACCAACAGTGAAAGGATCACACGAACCCTTTCATTTCATCAAGCTGAGGAGACCTGATATAAACAGTCATAAATTTATCAAGGATCCTAAAACTGAAGAAATACCCTTGGTGTCCACTTTCGGGGAAACTGAGATCTCAACCAGAAGGGCATGGGGTATTTGGGTCTGTCTTACTGAGATGGACAAAGTCAAGTTTCCATTCAAATTTTATCAGAATTCTGTGAATGGATCGTTTCTGTTGAACACAATGACAGGAAAAACTATAGCATTTGCGGAAGAACTCTTCAAAAAGAAGATAAACCTTTTGTGGAACAGCAAGCTGCTGGGGAGTAAAGAAACTCGCCGAAAATTTTGTAGCATGGCTCATATTGGACGATGGTCAAAGAATATCTGCCCAGAATGCCCAAATCAGAAGGAGCCAGAATTTGGAAAAATCTTTAGACCCCGAACGGATCGAAAGGATTTTTCCGAGACAAGCAAAGGTAGACAAGGACCACCGAAGATGCGCTTTCACAGGGGCCTACTCCAAAAGCAAAAGATGCCCCGACAACAATAAAGCAGACATGTGAGGAGAATAAAGTCAAAAGAAAGTGGCAGACATGTGATTCCTCCACTAGTAAAAGATGCCATCAATAATGACATAAAAAATTCCAGACAGCTGCCTCCTCCACTAGTAAAAGATGTCATCAATAATGGCATAAAGAAATACAAGACATCTGTGAGATTCCCTGAAGTTTCTCGGTGAAACGAGTGGAAGTACAACTATAAATACAGGCATTTGAGGAAGCTAAAGATATCGATCATTCCCTTCAGTTTTCTTACAAATAAATTGTTGTAATATTTTTCTTTCTATTGTATTAAGTTTTCTTTTATGTATTTCAAGAACAAGGCTACTATGAGTAGCTAAGCAAGTTGTCTTCTCCTCTTCAAAGGAGTTGATTTATGTAATAATATTATGTCTGAATAAATTTCCTAAATCTCTCGTTCTTCATGCTCATATTTTATAATTAAATTTATATATCATACGCCTTAAGGTAGAAAACGAATTAAGGCTGTGCTGGGTGTCGTCGAAGGAGCTTGTGCAGAAACCATCTGTTGCGACTGTGTGGTTGAGGTGTGAGGAGCACTTCGTAAAACTCGGCAGGTATGACCCGACGACATTATGGTCAAAGAGGTATTTAAATTCAATTTATCTTACAGAAGCATGTTGGACCCTTAATCCGAAGTATATCGGCTGAAAACCTTGCGTAACTGATAGTCTTGCATGGCCGGGACTGGTTCGATAGGTATAACAAAGCCACGTACAAATGATAAGTTTTATTTAATTTTTAATTCAAAAATGGGGACCACTAGGGAGTGAAAATAAAGAAAAATGGTGGGTAGGGAGTTAAGTTAAAGAGAAGTTTGGTAGTTGGGAGTTTAAAATAATTTGCCCAAATTTAAAATAGGAAAAAATAACATTTTTTGTAAGCAAATAGTCACCAAAACACAATAGATAAATCAATTTTATAAAGTGTTATATTTCTGTCAATAAAAAAAACACCTAATGACACAAAGTGAATGTCATTTTGGTAAATAAATAAAACATCTAATGAATAAATAAATGTAATGTAAAATGACCAATCTGCCTAATAATTTTGTTTTATTGAGAATTAAGTTATGATATAATCGTAATTTTATCAAATTTCATCAATTAAATGTAAATTAGTTAATTAAAGTGTTCCTACCATAATAAGATGAGATGATGATGATATCTTGCGAGACGATCTCGCGGATCTATATTATTGAAACGGATCGACCTGATTCATACATGCAGTAAAAATTAATAGTATTAACATAAAAATTTCTGTAGGCCGAGTTGAATTGGAAGTTTATCTCACAAAATTTAAAAATAAAACCGTCGCATAAAATTTTTGTGTATTAATTTTATATTGCAAGAAATGATCTTCCTCTATTACCTTTGTTCTTAGATTATTAAATATTAAGATAATTCACATGAGAATTTATCTAAATCTAATATAACTAACGAAAGAAAAAATCTATAAACACCGATTTTTAAAAGTTTCAGACACTCCTAAAAATCTCATTACAATCGGTGAGATTTGACTCCAAGATGAATGAGGTCTCACAATACCATTAATTAATTTTGAAATATTGCAGTTTTACTTTTTTTTTTAAGAAAAAAACGAAAAAAATGCAGTTATATGTTACGATCATTAATTCAATCCGACTTACCAATTACCACCCGCCATCAAAGCCGTGGGACGGGTTAATAATAATTCATCGGCATCCGCATGTGATTGGCCTTTTCTTTTTTCTTCTTGAAAGGATGATTGGCAATTTGTAAGCACACACAAAATCGGGCAGTCGTTTTCAAAAATATAAAATACTTTTTTTTTTTATCAGTATCATTGTGACATGTCTCAGTCAAAATATTGAATTTTTTTTTTAAAATTTTCATCTTCATACAGATCTACATTTATTACTAAAAATCAGTTTATAATCATAATGAAAACACACAAAAAAAAAAAAAGTATAATAAAATAAAACGAAATAGTGCCAATACAAAAGAATAAAAGAAACAAGGAGCTGCTCAATTTTTCTTGGAAGTAAATAATTTTTACAAGAAAAATAAAGGTTTATATATAAATTTAAATTTTTTAAAATGGTTTTAATATAATTTGAAAAACTATTCAATATTTTATTATTTTTAGTTTATGATTCAAATATTAATTTTTTATATCAGGATTGATATTCATTTAAAAATTCAATTATAGAAAATATATAAGAAATATTTTGTTGGGATATATAGTTATATGAGAGTCATAAATTTATCAAAAATAATGTTGAGTTAAGTATGATTGAGTCAGAATAGTACTGGGATAGGTGACCATCTAGAAAGGTCTAGTGCATCCAACTGCTGATATTATGTTTTTTAATATGGTTGGATATGTTGGTTGTAAAAAAGAGAAACCAGATATTAACGAGTAATACTGTCTCTGCTGGGAGGACAAGACCGCAGTAGAAAAATGATAAGATTGCTTTCGAAGGGATATGAGACAACACCCGCAATAAGACACGCCCCTCCCTGAACTCATTGGATTAACAACTCGGGCCATCTACGTTGTCCAATAAAGATGCGTCTTGGCTAACAAGTATAACTTTTGGTTTAGTGGTAAATGTTTGATCTAACAAGTTTTTATAATTTTTTTGGCATAAATATTTTTTTATATATTAAATGAAAATAGATTATTTTTTGTAATTTGATATGGTATTTTGGTACATAAAAAGTTAACACAATGGCCACAAGTAGGCATGCATGGTTATCGGTTCCACGGTTCTGGTTCCGGATCGATTGGTTCGAGAACCGAACAGAACCGGTTCCGATTCCAGTTCCAAGGTATCCGAACCGCGGACCGGTTCTATAGGTTATAGACCGGTTCCGGTTCGGATCAAACCGGTTTCATACACATATTTAATATAAATGATTAAAAAATCTCATTTTTTTAAAAATTACGATCCGGTACTAGAACCGGAACCGATTCCCAAAATCGAGAACCAGTTCAATCCATTAAAGACTGGTCCGTTGAGCATGCCTAGCCACAAGATTAGGGACTGGGTCAATGTAGTAGCCCATAACCAAATCAGTAATTAAGGAAATTAATCATAATTATTTGGGTAGAGTTCGGAAGCTCCGAAGGTGAGATCGGAAGCTCCGATCAAGATCGGAAGCTCCGATCAATATTACGTCAGGCATGACGTGTGGCAAGATCGGAATCTCCGATCAGGTCCGGAAGCTCCGATCACCCCTATCCGAAGTCAACAAGTGATATTTTGACACGTGGCAGATCAGGATCTTCGGAAGCTCCGATGGCAGGATCGGACGTTCCGATCGAAGTTCGGACGTTCCGATCAAGGATCGGAAGTTCCGATCGTTGTCTATAAATAGAAGGCCGAGACTTCACTTTCATTTGCCAATTCCGAGTTCTCCTTTCCATTCTAGTCCTTTTGGAGCTGTTCTAGTCTTCTTAGGCTTGGTCCGGAGGTCGGCGAGGCGTTCAGTAGTCGTAGCAGAGTTGTGCCCAAGTTCTGGAGGCATCGACATCAAAGGGCTAACGACGGACGAAGGTATAGCTTTTGCTTCCTATGAATATTTAGGAGTATGCAATAGCTTAGTTAAGGCTTTTAGAGCACTTTAATGATAGTAGTATCATTTGGCAGTGTAGAGCAGACTATAGGCGTGGACCTAGAGTTGGTAGAGCTTGCACTGTGTTGAGGTACGAAAGTACTGTTCGAGATATCCTGACTGAGTATGCATGTATTATGTGATTGCATGATTTATATGTCATGATATTATGCTGCATTCATTTGCATCTTGCTATATCTCTTTCGAGATGTCTGTTAGTAGGGTTGTACCCTATCCTGTTAGTGGATGGACTTCCATCGATTTGGGTCTGGCGTATCCACGGTTATCTCGGTATGGGAGCCACCTCCTGAAGCGACGGCACAGCGTGCTACATACCAGGGCCCGGTCTGTCTCTGTTATCTGATCCTTGACCTCGAGTCTATAGGGAGTTCACTTTGCATGCATGTATACTCATACTCTCGCACTGAGCGTTTTATGCTCACGTCTCGTACTCTGTATTTTCTGGACACCCTATTCCATGGGGCAGGTTTGCGTTTGGACGAGGAGGGTGGATCCAGGAGGGGCTAGTCAGTGGTTGGCCAACTGGAGCTTCGCTTAGGTTTTATTATTGTTGTTTTGGGTTTATACAGCTATTCGATTTGGTTGTATATTATTGGATAAATTACAGATTCCTTTTCTTGGGATTGTATATTTGTTTATGGATTCCGCAGTTTTATTCTGATATCTGTTTAATTAAGTTAATTACATGCATAAGTTCTGTTTAGTAGGTGATCCGGGTAAGGGTCACTACAGTCAATCTAGACCCGATCCAATTTAGTCCGGTTTAACAGGTTACAAGTCTTACACTCGGTATTGGAAACGTCAATATTGAATCGGGTTGATTCTTTTAAAACGGATTGGAACCATTTTAATCCAATCTGGTCCAATCCTCCATTTTCAGGCTTCAGGCCTCGACAACACCCAATTTATAGAACGCGAAGATTTGGACGGGCCCATAGATCTGTAAGCCCAAAATGTGGACAGGTTTAATTTGGACCCAAGAGTAATACTATAATTTATCGTAGAATTGCATTTGTCCCACTTTCCAAGTGCACTTTTCCGCAAAACCTAATCATACTCACTACCTCTTCGATACTCCGGCGCCGCCGCGAACACAAGCAGCAGCATGGGCCGCGTCCGCACGAAAACTGTGAAGAAATCTTCCCGACAAGTGATTGAGCGTTACTACTCGAAGATGACTTTGGACTTCCACACAAACAAGAAGATTCTCGAAGAGGTTGCCATAATCCCCTCCAAGCGTCTGCGAAACAAGATCGCCGGGTTCTCCACCCATTTGATGAAGAGGATCCAGAAGGGATCCGTCCGCGGGATCTCGCTCAAGCTGCAGGAGGAGGAACGCGAGCGCCGCATGGATTTCGTGCCCGACGAGTCCGCCATTAAGGTCGACCGCATCGAGGTGGACCAGGAGACCGTCGACCTGTTGGAGTCTATGGGTATGAAGGAGTTGCCAGGTGTCGTGCTCAGGGAAGAACAAGGGCCTATTACTGTTGCTCCGCCGATGAATTATGGTCGTGGCGGTGGCGGTGGCCGACGATACTAACAGATGAGCTTGCTTTTGGCTTTTGGTTTAATATGTTGATTTTGGATTTTTTCTTAGTTTTGTTCAAGATAATGTCTTTTAAGGCATCTTTTTATGCATTTTGAAGAAAAGTTTCAGACATGGTTTAAATTGCTTATGTTTTATGTTATTTGAAGATTGCAGGGCGTCTATGACCAAAATTGATCTTGTGAAATTGAGTAATTATATTGTGTTGGTAACCTTATATTGGATTTTAACTTGAATGAATGTTGAATAAATATTTGAAGTGGTCTCATTAATTTACAGCAAAAAGATCGATTTTTTTATGCTACCATTAGGTCATTTCACTGCTGGGAGCATATCTATCTTCATCTTTATTATTGCTGATTAAGAATTAAGATCCCAAGTTTCCAGGCGGCTTTATCTTTCAGACTTGTATAAAATTGGTAGTATTGGCATACCACATAGGGAAGGGGGACCCGAACTACTTGACCTCCATTGATAATGTGGTTCTCATTCGAAAAGAAACTGTGAAGTGTTACAAATGTTTGAGATGCCCTTAGGATTGTGTATGTCGACCAAGGGGGTTCAGTGGTCTTTGGTGTATCCATAATTTTGGTTTAGGGGACAAGTTCTGGTTGGCCGGTGCCGTCGATAAGCTTCCCCTATTCCGTCTACCCAGCGAGCAGGGTACTCGTATTAATGGAAGATCATGTATGAAAATGCAAATTTTTTCCTTAAAAATTGATTCAAACAGGGAGGGATCCGCCTTGTTGATGTCCCGACTCCCTGGAGTCATCTAATTCGGTGTTAACCGATTATCCTTTTGGCATTGTTTGATTTGATGTATTATTAATCTATATATAAATTATCCCAATTAATTTCGCCTTATTTTCGTCATATTATTTATCTATTTATTAATTAATAATTTTACATCAATTAAATCAAATAAATTATAATATATCCATTAAATCAAATAATGTATTAACTATTTTTTCTTATTTATTTTTAATTTACATTATATTATTTATCCATGGATTACTTATCAATCAAACCAAACGGTGCGCTTCAGAACACGGGAATGTTGTATCGTGACAGGTACTTCGGGTATGGATAATCGACGAATTATGAAGAAGATATTTATCATATAAATTCGTGTGCGAGGTGGTTTCAGCATTCAATTTAATGAGACGAGTCCAAAAGAGTTTTTTTTTTTTTAATCGAATTTCGAATAGTTTACGAGCGACTTAATTCATTTACGTTTCTACATGTGCGTGGTACTCCGTATTTGTATTCTCAAATTTGTGTTGTGCGTGGTACTCCGTATTTGTATTCTCAAATTTGTGTTGGTGCATAATTTTTATGATCTTTATATGAGGCACACAGCTGCTTCCTCTTTTCGGAGTCCAAGACTTTCAAAGAAAATATGCAACTTGTAAACAGAAAGCTTCCATCAAAATATTCAAATGATAAATTATAGTGTTTAAAATTTTATTTTTTTAAAAAATAACAATCACTTTTGTTGAAGCATATCCATATTTCGCAAATAGCGTAAGCACATTGTGCATAAATGTACAAGAAAAGTTGAAAAGAAATGTGTAGTTGGACTTGAAAGTTTTAATTGAAAATAGAGATAAAACATCTTCCTCTGGTGTACTCTATTTACTTCATTACGTTGAGCGCATTCCCTAAAAACAACAATAACAAAGGGAAAAAAAGACAGGTTTCCGCAGTCACAAACTAGATACAAACAGATGAAACTCGTCCCAAGGTCTTGTACTATTCCAGCAGTCGTCTGTGTTTACACCAGGCAATGGCAATCACATACAGGAAAAGAGTGCCAATAGAACTCCCTCCAACGGTCCAAAGAAATCGATTCATCCCATGTATTTCATCGTTAAATAGTTCGATGTTGATGTTCATGCCGAAAATCCCTGCCACGACAACAAAAGCACTCACCACAAGCGTTGCTGTAGTCAGCATCACCCCCATTTGAAGTAGATGATTTTGCTTGTCATCCAACATAATATTGATGTAATCTTCGGTGTCGTCGACATACTCCCTCAGCTTTAGAAAAACATTAAAAGAGTGACCAAGTTAGGAGACAATCCTATGCGAAAATGTATGACCAAGCATTTGCCCATGTAAAAAAACAATTGTAGGTAGTACAAGATAACACAAAATATCGCAAAATGTTTGGACCACTATACCAATCCTTGAGCAAATTTCGATCAAGATTAGATTCATTAAGTTCCAAAATGATAATGTTCCTCCTCAAGTGATTCACACCAAAAAAAATGGCAACATAATTGTCACTACTCACTAATACACTGACAGAAATATCACCCAGGTAACAAACTCAGAACCCAAACTCCATGAAGCAACAGCTCGATAACACTTGTAAAAAAAGGAAACAAGTGATCGAACGAAGCCTTACAATAAGGTACCGTTTGGTTTGGATGATGAGATAAATAATATAGAGATAAGTAATATAATGTGATAAAAAAAATAAATAAGAAATAATAGTTGGTATAGTATTTGATTTGATTGATAGATTATAGTTTGTTTGATTTGATTGATTAAATTTTATATAAAATGACAATTTCGTCCTTTTAATAAATTAATAAAATATGTATAATATTATTTATAAAGGATAATATAGTAATTTAAATTTGATGATTTAATTGATATAAGAAAAATAATTAATGATTTGATTGATGTAAGATAAATAATTAATAGATGAATAAATAATATGATAAAAAGAACATAGGATTGGATGTGATAAATTATACATAGATTAATAATATAGGTAACCAAACGGTGCCTAAAGGTAAATCAATATATGTTAATAAAGGTAAAATCAATATATGTTTTGATAAAAAGATGAGTTACATACCGTGGATAACTTGTTCAGTGTACCATCAATCTGAACAAAGTAGGCCTCTAACAGCATTTCGAGCTCCTCTACATCAAGGTGTTGGGTCATAGCACTGTGTGTACTTGTGCGGGTGCCATGGCTGCCTCTGCTAAGAGCATTAGTTCCACCATAAAACTGATCCTTGCGGTTGTCTATCAGCTGAACATCAACATCAGAAACAATCGAATTCTCATTCCCCTCGACTAAGATTTCAGCTGGATTCCTGAAGAACACGAGAGCAGCGCCGTAAGTGTACCTTAACAAACTAAACAACAAATTCCATATTTGGTAATTTGAAACATGTCATGTATATTATGAAGAGTTTGGTCACGGTCTTACAGTAGCACTCAACTTCAAAATGTATTTATCATGTGGGAAGTTTTTAAATTGGTGAACCTAAAAAATACCAGAAATTTTGTGTTTGGTTATGATACCGAAAAATAAAGGGTTCAAATATTTTTTAAGGGAAGCAAAAGGAAAAGCTACAAAATCCAAATGAACTCGTATATATCAAAACAACACCAGCTTCACTTGCCTATCATCCACATCTGAGTCAACTTCTTCATCAGTGCCATCTTGCTCGTTTATGGAAGAGACGGATGTATTTTCGAGCTGCCGTTGCAATTTTTCAGTTAAATACATCTCTGCCATATCATCATCATCATCTAGCAAATGCTCTAGCTCATCCCTTACCTGGTATACATATTATAATGTCTAGTTCAAACAAAAATGAATCATGCTTTCATTCACCAATATTACACGGCTTACCAATAAATCAGCAAGATTCAGCAAACAAATAATTTCTCAAAAGAAGGTTTCTCCAATTTTAGTTTGTAATGGAAAATTGGTTCAAAACACGAGAAAAATAAACAGGCAAGACAATCAGAGAGTTAAAGTGCATGTGTATATTTAAGATATATATATATATATATATATAATATACACACATACATACATATAAAACAAGTGTTTGATACCAATATAGACTAAGGTAGTGTTTGGGAAAGCATCTAGGAAGCACTTCTCAGCTTTTACTTTACAAAATTACGGCAACTAAAGTAGATAGATGATGAATGACAAAAAAAGATGATTTAATTCATGATTAAATAAATAAATAAAAATTACCCTGTTATAAAATCAATTGAAATTCTAAGAATCAGCTAAGCAATAGTGTCACTCTGTGTGATCAAGACATCATGTGGACACATGGTACAAGCTACACTTCTACTGTCAAAGCTAATCTTTCTTCTACAAGGTGCACAAAGAAAAGGTTTATAAATTTAAACAAAAATACACAAACGGTTTTCAAATATACAAAAGTGAAGTCACATCAGCTACTGCTGTTTCATTTACAATGTTCTCAGCCTTAAATTTTGGATGAAAATAGTTTAAAGCATACACAAAACAAAGATCATCTAGCAAGGATCGAGAATCATGTTTCATCCAGTAAAAAGTATTGACTACCAAGAGGTCAATATGAATAAATTTAGTAAAACAAAAGTTTTTTAAAACCAAAAAATTAAATAATAGCTAATAGTAAAGAAATTTTAAGATTGGAGAACATCAAAACACTAAACCTTTTGAACACGTCCAGTAATAGCAACCAAGCGGCTCTTAATTTGCCGTACACGTTCCAAATTGAGAGTACTGATTTTTGAAGTCAATTTATCCAAGGCTGGATGTGCTTCTTGCTCTAATGTCCTTGCCTACGATAAATAAAAATCATATGAACAACCGAGAAAAAAGAATCAATATTTAGAAGTAAAGCATTAGAATTGAAGTTCCAAACCTCGGTATCCAAGCTACGGCATGCCTCTTCTAGGCATGCCTCCAACGCAACGAACTCAAAGGGCAAAAGCTTTGGGCCATCTCGGTTCTCCAAAGATGGTTCTCTCCCATCGACTTTCCCCGTTTCGTCCTTGATTGGGAAGTTCTTAGAATTGTTCCGAGGACTTATAGGCCTGGATTGAGGCCCTTCCAAATCATACAAACTTGTCCAGTCCGCATTCTCACCATTCCCAGCTTCCTTAATCACCACCACGCCATATCATACAAATATAAATCTTCCATAACTCTCTATTTATCAAATCAGAAAGTTAACTGGAGCAAGTCCCCGTTTCATAACAAATGCTAATCATTCACAGATAAATGAACCCATAAGCAAAAAACTGCACGCAAAACTGGCAGGGCAATCCAAAGAACTTAGTCAGAGGCAGTATCAACCTACCAGAGGGTCACTTTCACTTTAACAAAAATACACTTAATTTCATTTAAAGGGATTGCCCGTTGGACACAATTATTCGCCCTTAGCTTAAACACCAATACATTAGAAACTAGGAAAACATCTCACGAAGAATTTGCTTGATGTCCCATTATATCCAATGATTTCAATCCCAACAGAGAATATGTTTATTTGCGTTCAATCATAACAAATTGTAGCAACACAAATTCTTCAAAATACCAAACACGTAACTTTAAGTGCATACATACATGCTGAATTAGATATGGGGGGGGGGGGGGGGAGAAAGGGCACCTGTGACTTGATAGCCTGATGATGACGCAATAATCTCCTCTGAAGCTCATCGGCAAAAGGACTAACAGAGGGGTCTTTAGAATTGAGCAATAAAACTTCTTGCGCCGTAATGATTGCCTTTATATGCTCCAAATTAATGACGATAGCCCGCTCACGACCCAGAACCGTGGACGGGTAAGACAACAGAGGATCAAGTATCCGGAGATCGCGCGCTGGGAGGCCGGTCCGCCGCATGATGGCGTGTTTCCCGGCCTCCACCAGCTGGGCCTGGCCGGTAGATTCCAGAAACAGCCACGCCCTCACCCCAACAGCCTTCTTCCGAATCCCGACTCCGATTCCCACGCCTCCACCTCCTCCTCCACGGAGGAGGGGTTCGCCCGAGCCGTCTTCCTCCGCCTGCGACGGAGCTGGCGGTTTTGGTGGCAGAGGAGTGCCCCTCATGGTTTATTCTCCGAGGTTTGACTTTCTCAGATGGATTATGATATGGTTTTTGTGCTACATTTTCATGATTTTTTTTTTATATTTATTTATTTTTATTTTTTGGTTAGAAGAGAGGATGAAAAAAAATACGAACAACAACCAACAACATGTAAACCTTAAACACAATTACACATATTGTGTATGTAGAGCTACCTTCCAACTTCACTATTGTTGATTTTGAGTAGCTACCTTCCTCATATCTGACTTTAGCATCATCGGAGTTACATCAAGGCATCCTCTTCATCATTTTCTAAGAATTTGTTCGTGATTTCAAGTTCGTCCCGATTCAAACACACTAGCTGGGGTAGGTTTCGGGAAAAAGACTATTTAATCTTAATGAGTATGTGTGTTTTGATCCAACTATGAATAAGTTTAAACAAGAAGTTGTGGCTTAAAAAAACACTTGCATAAATACATTTTTTTCAAAAGTGTTTATATATATATATAAAACGGTTTCGATATTTTGATAAACGTTGAAAAGTATTTTTTAAAAAAATTTAATTAGATATAGAAGCAGAAGCAAAAATATCAAAATATGGGTACAAATTGAATGTCTTAAAAGAAAAGAAAAAAAAAATACGAACAACAACCAACAACATGTAAACCTTAAACACAATACACATATTTATATGCATAAAAATAAAACAAAACAGGTAGAAAGCCGGATGAAGATCGAGCCGAATCTCGCAAAATTCACTTTTGTTGCACCGCGAAGTTTTTGGATGGACAAAAAAAAATTTGGTCACCGAATTCTAACAATATAAATTTCAAATAATTGAAATTTTGAAATATATTAAGGGAGTATCTGCAATCACTAAAAAACGTGATTGTTAGATTTTGTCTTAAAAAAATAACTTTTGTGTGTTTCTTAAATCCAAATTATGTGTTAGCTTATGCTTAACTTAATTAAAATCTAAAAGCTAATCTTATGATTATTATGATTATCCAAAAGTGATTCTAATAAAAAAAGTGAATGTTAAAATCATTCTAATCACTTATTTATCAAACACACTCAAATTTGATTTTTAGATTTCAAATTTGTTATCCAAACACCACCAACTTTTGATTTTTTAACTTTTTTATAATCTATAAATTTAATCACTTCTACAAAAATATAATCTTTACAAACACTCCCTAAAACAATATAAATCGGAACTAAAATTGATATTGCTAGTCTAGGCCCGGATTTTGGGCCATTTGGCGTTGAAGAATTCAAAATAAAATCCAGTTGATCGGCGTAATATGCCCAAGGCCTTAGAATGGGCCGCATGAAAACAGATCCTTTTTGGTTCAGCTTCTCGCTTTAAAGCCCAATTAAAATTTGTTTAAAAACTTTTGAAATTATTTCTTTTTCTAGTATGGCAAGTTGGCAACAATCAACATATTACTCATAATAATATTCATGTAAATGAGTGCTTTTTTTTTTTTGAAACATGTAAACGAGTACTTTTAATGATAAACTAGTGTTCTTTGGCACGCAATACGTACATCAATATTAAAAAAATTTGGCATTAAATAAATTTTTTAATTGGACAAATTATATTAAATTTTAAAACTTTTGAAAAAAATTTAATAATAATTTTTTATGTTACAAGTGATATGGCTATTTAATTTAAAAGTTTTTAATTGATGCTTGTAGTATGTAGATACTATCAAAAGGGTTGGGTTTTCGCTATACCGTATCCAAAATATTGGTATGAAAAAAATTCATACCGATACCGATATCAAAATTTTGAAATTTTGGTATGGAAAAAATTTATTGATACCGTATAGATACCGAAAATAAATTTGATATACAAAAAAATGTCTATATATCGAAAAAATTTCGATCCCGAAAAGTCGGTATTTTGGTTCGGTATCTCAGCCCTAACTGTCCATACTAGATCCACTGGGCTCCCGTTGATATATATATATATATATATATATATATATATATATATATATATAAAAGCCGAAAAATATTTTTAAAAACATTTACAAATAACACCGTAATCGTTGACTCGTTGTTCATGCACCCTCTATGCATGCATATGGCCGAGACGGATCCAGGAATTAAAGTTGGAGTGAGCTTGAACTTGATCAATAAATTATATATTTGATGCTGCACGAAATCTTGTTACCCTGAAGAAGGTCTTTCGCGTGTTCAGTCAATTGGATTAAACCACAACTTTAAGAAACAAACTGCTCCTCTCGTATCCACTCCAGTAAAATTGGGGTCGTCACCTGCGTCACGAAATAAGGTTAGAGTCATCGGGGGATTTTCAGCAAAAACCCTCTGACGCTCAAGTTAGCGATCCACTCAAAATATGCAATCATAAAAACTAGAGAGCTTTTAAAGCATAAATTAAGATAATGAGAATGTACCTTGAAAAATGGGAATGAGCCTCTTATTTATAGATTTCTTTAAATGGGTCACGGGCTTCACAAGAAAAGATGGACTATTTTTTTCGGGCCTAAGAAATTTTACACAAATTTTTATTCATCCATTCTTAATGAATTTTAATAATTTCTAAACCGGTATCCATTAATATTATTTACAAAAAAATCATTATATTATACTACTTAGAAGAAATAGAAAAATCGTGGTTTTGGTCATATATGTTTGTCTTTAAGATTTTGATCATTTATGTTGTAAAATTTCAATTTTAGTCCGCTATTTTTGTTTTTGGCAGCTTTCATCTTTTTAATTTCCGACTTGGCTCTGACATGAAAACAATGCAGTACTGGTATGACACTGGAGTGCATAGTGCCACATTAGCACTTCCAATAAAAAAAGATTAGAATTACCAAAAAAATTGCGTGACTAAAATTGAAATTTGAAAATATAGAAAATTAAAATCATAAAATGAAAAATTTTCATGACCAAAATGCAATTTTTCTCAAAAAAATGAAGTTGTGCACTATAATTAAGAAGATGGACTAGACTTTCGGTGTGAAAAATAAATTTTATTGGATTAATTAAAAAGACTTACATATGTAATAAAAAATTTTTGGAGTGGGCTACAATCTAGGATTAACCTAAGCTAAATCCGTCTGGTTAATTAACTCGATAGAACGAAAATTCAGAGCAAAATCAAATCAACAAAATTTGTGGAGATGAAACTCATCTGCTACGCTCATAAATCCACATTTAGTTATGATGTGACGACACGGGTCTGCCCAAATTATTACACGTACTAGGTGCACAAAGCCAGCATGTTGTTTGATACAACATCATCTCTAATATTGCCAAAAACATGAAGATTTTCGTTTTGACAAGTATTTATATAATGTTTTTTACAATTTTTTTTTTATAAAACGTAATCTTAAAAGTTTTTTTAAAAATAAATATTAGTTTGCACAACTATTTTATAAAAATATTAATTTAACATTTCAAAAATAATATGTTTGATTTTCATCATTGTCTTTCATTCTTAAATCATATCTCATTTATTCTTCAAAAACTATATTTGAAGAACAATATTCAAAAATATTTTCTAAACACATATTTTAAGTTTTTTCATTTATAAAATACTAAATACATTTTTAACATACGTGTTCACCATGCGGAATTCGCTTGATTAATATATTTGTACGTACGATGGAACTAATTATGAGTACTCTCAGATCTCATATTGAATTCACTCCCACATTTATCGTAAGCTTTCTAATCAATATGTTGGAATGCATACAGAGCAGAGGCCAGATGAAGAACATTGAAAAGGATAACACAGCTAGCTAGCCTAATGCACCTGCAACTCGTATTAATATTACTTCTCAGTCCCACAGTAGTACTACTTAATTAAAACTATATTAATTATTTTTCTTTTTCGCTCCTTGATTGCTCCATGCATGCCTCGTTCTGAGTGTAGATGTGTGGAGCAAGTTTTTGTTCGCTCCGAAACCGAACCGAGCTCGAGTTGAATTCGAGTGTTCCGAGTGCCGTCGGGGGACGTCTAAGTTGGAAAACATATGAATATTGGTGTCACAAGACTCTATAACGAGCTAAAGTCAGAGTCATATAATCTAATTTTGACTAAAAATTTTAGTTTGTGTCATTTTATCGGACAGGTTTTACTATCTTCATGACTAATTGTCTTGTATTCTTTTAATTTGTTTTGTAGCCCGTACAAATTCTCCATTCTTTGTATTATTCTGCTCATTTTAACAGCTTATATAACAATTATTTGGTCAAATTATTAGCTATTTAAACTAAAATAGTGAGAAATCCTTATTTTGTATCATTAGGCGAACAATTTAATGCAGCAAATAAGAGTTTTGTTAGCATTGGACTTTGGAGTTTGGACTTTGGAGGACTATTAAATATTAGACAGGTGACATAATTAGGTTGCCTAATAGGTTCCCTTCCAACTTATTTCATTCTAGTTTTTGGATTTTAATTTAATTCTTCTCATGACATTTCTTTTATCTAATTCTTTGAATGACATTTTAGAAGTAATGGGAAGTAATTAATGATGGATATGTACCTAAAAATTGTCGACTCGTGCGATGTGATGATTAATTATGTATAACATATGAATAAATCAATATATATGAATAGCACTTTAATATTTTTTTTTATATAAATTTAACTCAAACGTTTGATGAAATAAAATGTTTAATAAATTTATATCTCATATACCATATTTCAGTTATCTTATAGACCAAAAAACACATAGGAATTACCATAATTTAGAACCGCAAAAAGGAGAGAAAAAAAATATTTTTCCGCCCTATATATTTGATTCTTTGTAATTTGGTCCTCCATGTTATCAAATTTCAGTTGTAATATGTTATCTTTGATTTTTTTTTTGTGGTACTTTTAGTCATTTTCTTGACTTGACATTAATATGGAACCAATGCAACATTGATATATATGACGCTGATGTGCATAGTGTCACGTTAGCACTCCCAATGAAAGATTATTAAAATTTTCAAAAATAAAAATTACGTACAAGACTAAATTAAACTGAAACTTGATAACACAGAAGATCAAAATCTCGAAGTGACAATTAATTTATTTATTTTTTATTTTTTTTTGGAGCCACGAAGTGACAAAATTAGAAGACTATAAATACAGTTTTTTTATCTAAATTTTCTAATCGCGACGGAATCAAAACCATTTTTATGAAAGGGCGATACACAAACTATTCCAAAATCCAAAGGAACCGAAAGGGTTTCGTCCACATAATTATTGCCTCATCAAGTTGTTGAATGGGGAAATGTGTTGACATCAGTTTGTTATGTGTATTTGATGAATGCCTAGCAAAATTAAACTTGCTGGACTCATTTATCTAACGTGGTAGAGTGCTGACTAGGGCATTTCCTTAAACAATTTCCCCCCTTTTTTTGGTAATGAGTCGATATATGCAGATACAATATGCATATATATGTTGTATGTATGTATATAGTTCTAATATATATCGATTTGAAAAAATTAAAACATAAAACTCCTTTTGGATGACACATTGACATGGTTATCTTGCTGAATAGCGATCAAAATATATATGATATTTGGACTTTTATCGTTGGATTTAATTATGAGTTCAATTTACTCCGATCCTGATAATTGTAATTTTCGACACATCGATAACGACTTGATTCAATAATCGGTGTCGACTATTGGTGAAGTTTATACGAATTATAAGGGGGCATATTTATTTAGTAGAAGATCATGTTGTTGAGAAACATCATAAACTCGTACCAGAACGATTGAAACATGATACTTGAATATATATCACATAATAAATTTTTTGTATTACACCATCTTCGATCACTGTAGATTTTTTTCGAGCTACTAGCAGTACTCAACTCTATAATTTCCTTGATCAAATGAATATGAAAATAATTTACATTTTTCATTATAAATTAGTTGCTTGCTCATTCTCACGGTTGGGCCTACCTGTGTTCTCGCATCTTCTGCTTGGTAAACACCAAATTTTGACAAGCAAAAGGATGGGCGATGGTTACCTAAACAACGCTCACACACACGCGCGCGTTAATTTGGAGTGGAATATAAAAAATTAATTGATTATTTAAACATGATTTATACGATATTTGGATCAAGTTTCAGACTTATACTTTGGATAAGTGCTTTAAAAATATTTTTAGTATTTT
Source organism: Henckelia pumila (assembly GCF_033568475.1). Classification (NCBI taxonomy): domain Eukaryota; kingdom Viridiplantae; phylum Streptophyta; class Magnoliopsida; order Lamiales; family Gesneriaceae; genus Henckelia; species Henckelia pumila. Next base: position 16,036,121 of record NC_133122.1, on the reverse strand, counting down.
ATAATTGAAAAAACTTAAAATATGTGGTTGAACAAAATTATTGTAAAACTTGTATGAAAAATATTTTTTAGAAAAATGTCTCGAAAAGTAAAGGTTTTCTGAGGTTTTAAAGAACAATTTAGATATGTTTTTTGATACTTTTAAAATTGAAGGCAATGGTGGATATCAAAATATATCACATTTTAATGATAATTTTTTTTAAATATAAAATAGTTGTCCAAACGCATGATAATTAATTCTTAATTTTTTTTTTAAATATTTCATAAAAAAGTTTGAAAAAAAGTTTTATAAAGGTTCATAATTACATGTGTAAGGGAATAGGGGTTGCACATAAACAGTTTGCGGTGTTGACAACACCTACAATAACACCTTGAGTAATTTGCAGCGGAATATAATTAAAGCGTAAATAAAATAAACAAGCAACCAAATAAATAGACTCAGATAAATAAGCAAGAGTATAAAATACTCTTGCAGCGCCTCAGGGCAAAACTTCAATAGAAAATAATTCAAAGAGTTTTACAAACCCTAAAACTAGTAATTATTGTAAAATTCAATTTCTCAAAACAAATGAGAAAATAAAGAGTAAAAGTTCTCCTAAAACATTCTATATGAAATAGAATAATGAAAACGAAGTAAGGAAAAAAACTTGAAGCCAAAACACGTGAGACAATAACACTCTTCGATCAACAATCTTCGAGTGTTCTTCACGGCTTCAAGCAATCACGACCGAGACAAGTATTCAGAAGATCTTCAGTTCTCTCGTATGTATGTGAAGCTCTCTGAAAAACTCTCACGGTCTCTCTATGTATCGGTCCATCAATTTATTTGTCTCTCTCCAATATATAGACTAGAATCCTTCCTTGTAGATGTTTTCTTGTAGACATAGGATTCCCTAGATCTTGTTCCTTTTTGATCAAGTCAAATCTACATAATAATGAAATTAAATCATTAGAGATAAGATAATAAATATTATGATAAACTTAATCATATCTCAAATCAAGTTATTCAAGGAAATAAATAACTTATATAAAATTACTTCATGTCCAAGAAAGACAAAAGCTATTAAATAAAGTTTTTTCAAAATAGGATGATTTTAAGGAATAAAATATTCCTTTCAATCTCCCTCTTTTTGCCTTTCTGGACAAAACACATTTAACTCACATACATATCAACTAAAACTACTCCTTAATCAAAACCCCCCCTGAATAGATTCTCCCCCTAAGTATATCCAGAGGTGTTGTCGTGAGATGTTGGCAACATCTAGCTATGACACCTTAAATCAGAAATCATAAGAGTAAGGAGAAACACAAACAAGAAATCATATCAGATTTAACACCACAAAAAGACAGTTTTGATTAGGATCAGAGAATAAAAACAAAACTAAACAAAAAAATCAAACTAAACTAGCAAAAACAAAAAGAAACTAAAACTAAGATTAAAATTGATTGCTCTCAGATTCCGTTTCTTCTGCTTCACTTCCTTCTCCCCCTTTTTCTTCAGAAGGGCCAGCTTCGCTTAGTAGTGATTCATAGTGAGCCTTTAATCCTTCATAATAGGCTAGGTCAGCCTTTGCTTGTGCAATATTCTGCTCAGCATGCATCAATTGAGCTTGTATGAATGCAGGATCAACATCATGAGCAGTAGAGAGGGGGGGGGGGGGTACAAAAACAGCAGTGGCAGAGGAGGTGTTGGCAGCACCTGCCACAACACCTGCGGCATCAGCTGACTCAGACCATGGAAGATCTATCTTCCTATTTCCTTTGAGCAATGCAGGTGCGATCTTTAGCAACTTCCATGGAGCAATAAGTGTTTCATCATCATCCTTCTTAATATCTTGAGAGAGCAGCATAGAATAGATGAGTGATGGATAAGGCAGCTTCAGTGTAGGTTGAGCACCATCTGCAAAAGCCATGACTGTGTCAAACACGAGTCGGCCAAAGTTGAATGCAATTCCAGTACCAATAGCATACAAGACAGGGGCTTGATGCTTGGTAACCACACTGGAATTTCCGGATGGAGTCCAAGTCTTCACGGCAGTTTTATGGAGGACAGAATAAAAAGAAGTGAGCTTGGCTGCTGGCAATTTCTTAGGATGAGCTGGGTAAACAGTGACATGTCCTCCAGTGATGACAAATATCATCTCATCCATAGTAGGTAGAGCAGCATCATCAGAGGCAGGAGTCTGGAGAAATCCATTTATAATGGCAGGGCTGAAGGAGAAGATCTGCCCACGCACATAAACTTTTCCATACTTCATGTATCTAGGATCCTTCACAGCTTTAGTGAGATTGAAGTAGAACTCACGCACCAGTTCTCTGCAATAAGGACCAGCAGTAGTAACAGTAGACAGTATGTTCCTTACCTCGAAAAATCTCACCATGTTCTGAGCTCCATAGCTCTCAACATCAATGTTATGCTCCTCCAGAAACTCTCGATCAGCATAATTCTCCTAGCAATCAGCATTCTCCTTGGAGTAAAAAGCAGATGAATAGGACGAGTTTACCTGGTATTCTTCGCATTAGGTGTTGTCCAGGGTGTCGGCAACACCTTCCTCAGCACCTTCCTCTTCTTCTTCAGAGTCATCAGAATCTGACTCTTCTTCCAACTCTTTCTCAGCATCTGAATCTTCACTCGAATCAGAGCTGGAATTCTCAGAAGGTTGTGGGCGGTTGTCAGCAAATTCTGCGAGCATCTCCTCGTCTGGTTCATCTTCAGATTCTGGAACAGGAGCTGTAGCAGTGGATGTAGGCTTCTTGCCTTTTGAGTTCTTCATTTTAGCCATGAACTGGGCTATTGACATCTCTTCTTCATCGGACATAACAGGAGGAACAGTAGATGTCTCCTCAACAGTAGGAACAGATATAGGTGCATCTTTCTTATCAGCCGCAACAGCAACAGGTGATGGAGTTTCTGACTCTTTGGAGTCCTTACCAGAGGAATCACTTGCGGATTTGCTTTCAGCAGCAAATGGAACCGAAATAACATCTCCAGAAGGTTCTTGGGTACTCGATTTTTCCCTTTTCGGCGGACTAGCTTAAAGTCTTCATCAGAGCTCTCATCCCCAGAGGTGAATTCAGTGTCCACCAGAGATGGTCTTGATGGTTGTCCTTTTCCACGGAATCATTTGGAGGCAGTGTAATCTGGGTTGTATCCAGCTTGTCTCTTGGATCGGTGAGTTAAGGGTTTCGTGGGAAACACCTTATTCACCACGCTCATGTTTGGTAAATTCTCTACATCGATGGCATTGCCAAGCTCTCCTGAAGCGATGGAGTCCAGAGGCACAGGTTTCTCGACAACAGGAATGATTGCTTGCTCAACCACAGGGTGTGGTGATGTAGGTGCTGTGACACCTTTCGCAGCATCTTCCGTATATCCCATCTCAGAACGAATATCGTGTGAATCAAAACCCTTTCATGCCATTAGAATATGAAAGAATGAAGGACACATAAATTTTGAGCAATTTGAAAATTGGAAGAACAAAGAATATACTAGAGCGATACGAAACAAGGAAGTTGAATATTTCCTTAAACAGATAAGAACACAGATATATTAGGCACAAAATCTTTTTTTATTCTAGCTCGGATTCTGAGTAGGCCCCAACGGTAACAAAATCCCCAACGGTAACTCTTAAAAAACGGTAACAAATTCGATTTAAAATAGGCAACAAATCCCTTGAATTTCACCGATAATCTAGGCCCAAATATTTCACCAAATATTTTCAAAATTAACTCCTCATCAGAATATAACACCACTGTAACAAAATCCAATCACTTTCAAATTCAAAAATTCAAAAAATAGGGCAAAAATCGAAATTTTTATTTGAGCATAATTTGTAATCTTTCGGCCAAATATATTCACAAATATGCATGCCCTAATTATGTCTAAAAACAGAGTGTGACATAAAAATAAAATGCAATTTTATGCACAAATAAATGTTGACAAGTGAGGTGTTATCCACGATGTTGGCAACATCTCCCAGCAACACTTCAAGATTCCGGAAAAAAATTATTATATCTAATTCATTATTTTTTGCAGAAGTGGTAGCTTGCACACTAAAGGAACGATCTTCAAATGGATCCCTTTAGGTAGCTTTTTCCATTTGCTTCTGATTATCAATCAAATTTGATGATTGACTCAATTCAAGCTTAGTCATCCTTGTTCTTTTGAAATTCTGATTTTGAAAAGTCACTTTTCATTTGGGACAAGATCATGGAATACACGAACGTCCCTCCACTACTTCGTGACTCAGTCAGAATTCTTTTTCAATTTATCCGAATTAAACTGTAAAATATTTTGCAAAAAATCTTGAGTGAAAACCAGCCAATGGTTACAAAGTATCCAACACATCACAAAACAAAATGAATGCATGAAAGCAGTATGCCAAGATCCTAAAAATGCACATGCATGAAAAGATGTTGTCACAGGGTGTTGGCAACAATCTTGAAAACATCTCGGTTCTGTCTATAATGCACACATACTGAGAGACTTCCTTAGACTGGAAAATCTCTCGAAATCCAAAGCTTTTGTGAATATATCAGCTAATTGGTTATTAGTTCCAACAAACTCAATTAAGATCATGCTTTTCTCGACCAAATCTCGAATGAAGTGATGTCTGATGTCAATGTGTTTGGTTCGAGAGTATTGTACTGAATTTTTGGATATATCAATGGCACTAGAATTATCACAGTACACAATAGGAGTATCACTCTTAACACCATAATCATTTAGCATTTGATTCATCCAAAGGAGTTGTGAGCAACAACTACCAACTGCAACATACTCAGACTCGGCAGTAGACAGTGAGACACATTTTTGTTTCTTACTATACCAAGATACTAAGTTATTCCCCAAGTAGAAACATCCTCCCGAAGTGCTCTTTCTCTCATCTAAATCCCCAGCCCAATAAGCATCACTAAACCCTACCAAATTCGAATTGGTTTCTTTAGTGTACCACAAACCCAAATTCAAAGTCCCTGCCACATATTTCAGTATACGTTTCACAGCTTTCAAATGAGTAACTTTTGGGTTAGACTGGTATCTCGCACACAGACAAATACTATACATGATATCAGGTCTAGTAGCACTTAAATACAAAAGACTACCAATCATAATTCTGTAGAGGGTGTTGTCAACACCTTCGGCAACATCCTCCCTAGACAATTTTTCATTAGACCCCATAGGTATGCGCATGTGTTTAGTGTTATCATTCAGAAACTTCTTTACAAGATTTTTAGCATACTTGCTTTGATACAAAAATATACCATCATGCATTTGTTTCACTTGCAAGCCCAAAAAATATGTTAACTCACCAACCATGCTCATTTCAAATGTAGAAGACATGCATTTCACAAAATCATCAACAAGTTTATCATTTGAAGCACAAAAAATTATATCATCCACATAAATTTGGCAAATTAAGATATTACCTTGAGACTTTTGCACAAACAAAGTCTTATCATCTTCACCTCTTTTGAAGCCAATATTGAGCAAGTACTCAGTAAGTCTCCCATACCATGTACGTGGTGCTTGCTTCAATCCATACAATGCTTTTTTTAACTTATACACATAATCAATATGATTTGGATCCTCAAACCCTTTAGGTTGTTTCACATAGACTTCTTCATTTAGGATCCCATTCAAAAAGGCATTTTTTATATCCATTTGAAAAAGTTTCATTCCCATGTTGCATGAAATAGCAAGCAAAAGTCGGAAAGACTCAATGCGGGCTACAGGAGCAAAGGTTTCATCAAAACCCACACCTTCAACCTGTGTGTACTCTTGAGCTACCAACCTAGCTTTATTTCTAATGATGTTTCCTGACTCATCAGTTTTATTCTTGAAAATCAACTTAGTTCCTATGACATTACCATGAGCAGGACACGGTACTAAGTACCAAACATCATTCCTAACAAATTGTTCTAATTCTTCATGCATAGCATTGATCCAAAATTCATCTTTTAAAGCCTCTTCAACTTTGGGTTCAATGTTTGACACGAAACAAGAGAATCTTACCTGAGAATATGTAGAACTCATGCTGTCATGCACAACAAACCTGTCATCTTTCGATAATCCACTTTCTCTTTCCTTCGAGTTTGCAAGTCTCCATGCACATCTCCAATGACCTGTGAGGTGATTCTTCTGAATTCTGCTTGGAACATTCTTTCCAGCTTCATTTACCTCACTGTTCTCATCAGTAGGCTTTTCAACTTTTGATTTTGGATTTTCTGTAGGAGGTGTTGTCGAAGGTGTTGGCAACACTCCTTTGACAGCATCTAAAATTCCAGAATTATCCAGCAGATCATTAACTTCATCCTCAGCTGTTTTTTTCTTTAGATCTGCAAAGTCATCAAAAACAACATTAATTGACTCAAAAATAGTTCTTGTTCTCAAGTTATACATCCTATAGGCTCGGTTATTTGATGAATATCCCAAGAACATACACTTATCACTTTTTGCATCAAATTTAGCAAGATGATCCCTATCATTTAAAACGTGACATACACATCCAAAAACATGGAAATATTTAAGGTTTGGCCTCTTGTCCATGAGAATTTCATAGGATGTCATAGTAGTACCATTCCTCAAATAAACTCTATTTGAAATATGACATACAGTATTCAAGGCTTCAGCCTAAAAACGTTTTGAAATATTATTCGAACTTAACATCACTCTTGCCATCTCTTGCAAAGTCCTATTTTTTCTTTCAGCAATTCCATTTTGTTATGGAGTTTTAGGAGCAGAAAATTCATGAGAAATACCTTTCTTATCACACAAACTTGCAAAAGAAGAATTTTCGAATTTCTTACCATGGTCAGTACGAATTCTGATTACCTTCAGATTGTATAGGTTCGAAATCTTAGTGAGCAGTTTCTTGAAGGCATCAAATGTGTCCGATTTTTCTCTCAGAAAATTTACCCAAGTATATCGTGAGAAATAATCCACACAAACAAAAGAATATTTTTTACCTCCAAAGCTTTCAACATCCATTGGACCCATCAGTCCATATGTAAAAGCTCAAGGCAGCGTGTTGTCACAGATGTTGGCAACACCTCGTGTGACACCCTAGTTTGTTTCCCTTTCTGACACGCTTCACACACAAATGAAATACCAGATTTTAAGTTAGACATACCTCTTACAGCATCTAACTTACTTAAGTTCTTTAATGTCTTGAAATTTGCATGACCCAATTTTTGATGCCTTGGATCAAACTCATTAACTTTGGTGTGTCTACAAGCCATCTCTTCTCCGAGTTGATAGCAGTTGTCGGATGACCTAGTACCTGTCATGACACCGAGATTTGAATCATAAAAAACTTTGCATAATTTTTTATCAAATTGCACATGCAGATTATCATCACAAAGTTGGCTTATGCTTATTAGATTTGCGGTTAATCCTTCAACATGAAGCACATTGCGAAGCTTGGGCAGACCAGCAACATTCAGAGTTCCCTTTCCAACAATGTTTCCTTTTGAAAGAGTAGTATTCATCTTATTTCCTTTGAAAGAGTAGTATTCATCTTATTTCTTTCAACCCAATCAGTATGTAACTCTTCAAACATCATCCGAGCTTCTTCCATGGATATTGTCTTTTTACCTATATCATTATCACACATATTATCAGTAATGGAGGAATTCAAACAAACTGATCTTTGGTAGATGTTGCGGCCAGGTGTGGCAACACCTGCGGCAACACCTAAAGGATTGACTTGAAACTTTTTCGTGCTCTTCAGTAGGGCCGACAAGGCAGTATGGCTTTCTTCAACTTCCTGTTATTCTTCTTCAGACTCTTCATCACTCAAAGATGTGTTCATCCATTTTCTAAGCGTGTTGGCACACTCATTTGCATAGTGTCCAAAACCTTGACAAGCATGACATTGAACAGTGTCCAATTTCTTTGAGACAAACTTCTTCTTCCCTTCCATCATCAGTCGAGGCTTAGGAGTATCAACAGGTTTTCTTGGTGATTGTTCTGGTCCAGTAATCCTTAAAGTCTTGTTAGAGAACATTGGAGCCTTGAGTTTTTGATCCGTTTTTCTTGACTTTTTTATCTTCTTCAGATAATCTTTGAATTTCCTAGTCATGAGAGAGATCGAATCATCTTCTAAATCAGATTGATGGACTTCTTGATGAAATTGAATATACTCCTCGTATGAGGGTTTCAAGGCTTGAAGGGCTATTGATTTTCCTTTATCCTTCTCTTGTTCTGTATTGTTCATCTCAAAAACTTGAAGAATGCTAATCAGTTCAGTCATCTTCATCTTTGAAGTGTATTTTATTTCTTCAAGTGCCCAAATCTTCCCATTGAATCTTTTAGGCAAAGATCAAAGAACCTTGTTCACCATAGTTTCACTCGCAATAGGTCCTCCAAGAGAATGTGCCTCTGTAGCTATCTCCCTAAGTTTATTATCATAATCAGCAATAGATTCATTCTCACCCATCCTGATATTCTCAAATCTTGCGTTCAACAATCTCAATCTTGTTCTTCTCACGCTATCAGTTCCTTCACAGTGTTCTTGAAGAGCATCCCATACATCTTTAGCAACAGTGCAGTCAGCTATGATTCCATACATCCTCATATCAACAGTTGCAAAAATTGCATTGAGTGCTTTAGCATTGTAGCTTGAACTTTGTGTTTTCTCGGCAGTCCAAATTTCTTCTTTCTTGATGATATAGTATCCATCTTTATCTTGCGTCTTTGGAGGGGTCCAATATGTCAGAATACTTTGCAAAGCACGAACATCCATTGCTTTAATAGTATATCGCATCCTATTCTTCCATAGTGCGTAATTTGTGCCATCAAGGACCGGAGGTTTCAGGAACGAGTTCGCAACAGACGATGAGTCCATCTTATTCCCTGTAATAAAATAAACAAACCAAGATCAGTTCTTAGTGTATCAAGAATATGGCTCTGATGCCACTTGTAAGGGAATAGAGGTTGCACATAAATAGTTTGAGGTGTTGTCACAAGGTGTTGACAACACCTACAATAACACTTTGAGTAATTTGCAGCGGAATATAATTAAAGCGTAAATAAAATAAACAAGCAACCAAATAAATAGACTCAGATAAATAAGCAAGAGTATAAAATACTCTTGCAGCGCCTCAGGGCAAAACTTCACGAGAAAATAATTCAAAGAGTTTTACAAACCCTAAAACTAGTGATTATTGTAAAATTTAATTTTCTCAAAACAAGTGAGAAAATAAAGAGTAAAAGTTCTCCTAAAACATTCTATATGAAATAGAATAATGAAAACGAAGTAAGGAGAAAAACTTGAAGCCAAAACACGTGAGACAATAACACTCTTTGATCAACAATCTTCGAGTGTTCTTCACGGCTTCAAGCAATCACAACCGAGACAAGTCTTCAGAAGATCTTCAGTTCTCTCGTATGTATGTGAAGCTCTCTGAAAAACTCTCACGGTCTCTCTATGTATCGGTCCATCAAATTATTTGTCTCTCTCCAATATATAGACTAGAATCCTTCCTTGTAGATGTTTCCTTGTAGACATAGGATTCTCTAGATCTTGTTCTTTTTTGATCAAGTTAAATCTACATAATAATGAAATTAAATCATTAGAGATAAGATAATAAATATTATGATAAACTTAATCATATCTCAAATCAAGTTATTCAAGGAAATAAATAACTTATATAAAATTACTTCATGTCCAAGAAAGACAAAAGATATTAAATAAATTCTTTTCAAAATAGGATGATTTTAAGGAATAAAATATTCCTGTCAACATGTCCAATTATTTTATCAAAATATATTGATTTATATATTGTTTTTATATTATACATATTTCATCATCTCATTAATTTATGAGACAAGCAGTAAAAAGGCTTATAATTTTCATGCCCAAAAGATGTAAACTTTTTACTAATTATTGACTTGGTGTGGAGGATAAACCATCAATTAATTATTCACGCTATTTCAATCAAATTTAAAAAATATTAGTAACATATATTATTATCTTATTTAATTATATTGATTCATTTTATTATCATATTATACATCTTACATCATATCATCGATGAGTCAAGCGGTAAATTTACAAATTTACATATAATAATATTGATTTATTAACAAGCATATGTAGTCGTTGTTTTATATAATTATATGGTTAAACTAAGTTATATTTTGTTTGGAGAAGTACCTATAAAAAGTGTATTTTTTTACAAAATTTATATAAAATTTTTAAAAATTTGTTTTAAGAATAAATATGTATCTGGACACTATTAAATAAAATAGTTTTCACAATTAAAAATTAAAGTAATATATTTTGATTTTCATCATTGTTTCAATTCTAAATATATTAAATATCTCAATTTTTTTTAAAAAAATTATACTAATTTAGATAACATTTTTAAAAATATTTTGGAAAATACGTAGAAAAATCTTGTCGAAATACATACTTTTAATTTTTTAGGGAAATTAAATAGTTTTACGGTCTATTAACTTGTTCATTTATTAGTTTTGGTTCATTCTTTTCAAAGTTTGATTTTGTTACGTTAAATTTTAAATTTCGTTATTTTCGTCTAATTGCTAATGTGACACCAGAAATTATGATATAACACCAGAAAATATTGGTGTGGTTGTCAAAATTTCTCATCAACAATTGAACCAAAACAATTGAAAATTAAAAATCAGTGTATCAAAATAAAAAAAAATGAATAAATTAATATACCAAAAAAATCATTTGTTCTTTTTCCACTATAAAATACTAAAAATGTTTCAAAATAATTGTACAGAGTGACAAGTTATTGAGAAATTAATGGATGGAAAATGGTCTTTAACCAGGCTCATTCTATGCTGCATCGAGTGAATTTCACCCGATGCAGCATCTACTGTTCATTGGCTCAAGCACCACACAATTTGTGTGTGGGGCCCGGGCCAATGAATGGCCCAGATCCACCGGGTGAATTTCACCCGGTGGATCATAGAAGCACCCCTTTAACCAAGTGGATGGATGTCAGATTTATTATACGATGAAATATCATGTCTTTCTAGAGATCGCTACACGTATATGAATCATTATTAAAATGACATCTACTGAGAGACTTATTAATTATTTTTAAAATATCGTAATATTGAGATATCACAAATTATTTATATATTGGAAAAATATATATCACAAATGTTCATGTAAGTTTTCTAATTTTTATTTTGATCATATATCTAATTATTAGTCAAATTTTAGTTTTTAGCCGGTAGTTTTGCTTCTTCTTCTTTTTTTTTTTTTTTTTTTTCCTTTTTCTTTTTTCAATCTCAGTCTTTCGTTTTTCGTGAAATTAATGATGATTGATCTGACTATTGCTAAAACGCATCCGAGGCCGTAACTAATATAAATTTGACTAATTAGATAGCTAAAATAAAAATTAGGACAACTGATCACACCAATTTTGTTAATTTTCTAATATATGTTGATGCGAACATCATAAAATGAATGTCCAGGCGTGGGTTCCTTTTTTGAGCTGTTGTTTTTTTTTTCTTTCTATTCTTTTTTTCTCATGCCCGTTTGTAGTAAAGGGGCCTCCCTTTTATACGCATTGACCCGGCCTTTTTCCATGATTGCCCAGCATGGCCCAACTGACAACTGTTTTTGTGATGAGATAGTTGTCACGTAGGATTGACCTTCCTGCAATATCAGGGAGAGCCCATACCGAGCCCATACTGTTTCACCATGTTGCCTAATGATTTGATTTGCAGTAAGAGTCTGCCACACGTAAAAGAGGTATGGGCTTCATTTTATATAAAATGACCCTAGGCCCACTGAGTATTACCGGCCCCTGGTTTTCGGATACTTATTCTTGCATTTGTGGGCCCCTGAGGGAGCTCCTGGGTTCCCGGTTTCCCAGACGATCCCGGGCCCATCACCCGGGATGGAGTCCCCTGAGGGAGCTCCTGGGTTCCCGGTTTACCAGACGATCCCGGGCCCATCACCCGGGATGGAGTCCCCTGAGGGAGCTCCTGGGTTCCCGGTTTACAAGATGATCCCGGGCCCGTCACCCGGGATGATGCTGGGTTCCCGTCTTGCAAGACGACCCCGGATTCACCGTCTGGGCCTACCAAGGTGACCCCGGACCCATCGTCTGGGCATACCAGGATAACACTACACCTCCGGCAAATAGTCGGGCTAGAACTTGTTTCGCTGTCCCGAGAGATTAGTATGGCCCTTCCCCGGTGGTCCTGTGCAGTACACTGAGCTCCACGTCAGCCCTAGATGCTTCGTAGTACGCGTTGTCAGAGACTTTGTCAGAGGTCGCTTTAGCTTCCCAAGCACGCTTTGCACATCTCTTCCGTTTAATTCAAAATGGACGGCTCAGATTGCCCAGACCTTTTATTAATACTCCAATACTTGTGTTTTCGCTTCACCTCCTCATTGTCTCCTCTTTCTCGCGCGATTGCCTCCGATCATCTGTCCTTCACTCCAAATTCCGTCATTCGTCTTCCGCACGCTCTCCCGGTTTACAAGATGATCCCGGGCCCGTCACCCGGGATGATGCTGGGTTCCCGTCTTGCAAGACGACCCCGGATTCACCGTCTGGGCCTACCAAGGTGACCTCGGACCCATCGTCTGGGCATACCAGGATAACACTACACCTCCGGCAAATAGTCGGGCTAGAACTTGTTTCGCTGTCCCGAGAGATTAGTATGGCCCTTCCCCGGTGGTCCTGTGCAGTACACTGAGCTCCACGTCAGCCCTAGATGATTCGTAGTACGCGTTGTCAGAGACTTTGTCAGAGGTCGCTTTAGCTTCCCAAGCACGCTTTGCACATCTCTTCCGTTTAATTCAAAATGGACGGCTCAGATTGCCCAGACCTTTTATTAATACTCCAATACTTGTGTTTTCGCTTCACCTCCTCATTGTCTCCTCTTTCTCGCGCGATTGCCTCCGATCATCTGTCCTTCACTCCAAATTCCGTCATTCGTCTTCCGCACGCTCTCCCGGTTTACAAGATGATCCCGGGCCCGTCACCCGGGATGATGCTGGGTTCCCGTCTTGCAAGACGACCCCGGATTCACCGTCTGGGCCTACCAAGGTGACCTCGGACCCATCGTCTGGGCATACCAGGATAACACTACACCTCCGGCAAATAGTCGGGCTAGAACTTGTTTCGCTGTCCCGAGAGATTAGTATGGCCCTTCCCCGGTGGTCCTGTGCAGTACACTGAGCTCCACGTCAGCCCTAGATGATTCGTAGTACGCGTTGTCAGAGACTTTGTCAGAGGTCGCTTTAGCTTCCCAAGCACGCTTTGCACATCTCTTCCGTTTAATTCAAAATGGACGGCTCAGATTGCCCAGACCTTTTATTAATACTCCAATACTTGTGTTTTCGCTTCACCTCCTCATTGTCTCCTCTTTCTCGCGCCATTGCCTCCGATCATCTGTCCTTCACTCCAAATTCCGTCATTCGTCTTCCGCATGCTCTCCCGGTTTACAAGATGATCCCGGGCCCGTCACCCGGGATGATGCTGGGTTCCGTCTTGCAAGACGACCCCGGATTCATCGTCTGGGCCTACCAAGGTGACCCCGGACCCATCGTCTGGGCATACCAGGATAACACTACACCTCCGGCAAATAGTCGGGCTAGAATTTGTTTCGCTGTCCCGAGAGGCGTAGCACTATAAGATAATCCTGAGCCACCGATGATGAGCTGCTGGTTCCATACACGGCCTATGTTGTTACTACAGGCTTTAAGTACCAGGGTAATGGGACGCATGGGTTTATGATGCCAGGGTAGTGGATCACCTGGGCTTTAAGGTGCCATGGGTTTGCCATGGGCTTTAAGTACCAGGGTAGTGGAACGCCTGGGTTTATGATGCCAGGGTAGTGGATCACCTGGGCTTTAAGGTGCCATGGGTTTGCCATGGGCTTTAAGTACCAGGGTAGTGGAACGCCTGGGTTTATGATGCCAGGGTAGTGGATCACCTGGGCTTTAAGGTGCCATGGGCTTTAAGTACCAGGGTAGTGGAACGCCTGGGTTTAAGATGCCAGGATAGTGGATCACCTGGGCTTTAAGGTGCCATGGGTTTGCCATGGGCTTTAAGTACCAGGGTAGTGGAACGCCTGGGTTTATGATGCCAGGGTAGTGGATCACCTGGGCTTTAAGGTGCCATGGGTTTGCCATGGGCTTTAAGTACCAGGGTAGTGGAACGCCTGGGTTTATGATGCCAGGGTAGTGGATCATCTGGGCTTTAAGGTGCCATGGGTTTGCCATGGGCTTTAAGTATATTAATCAAAACACACATTTATTCACATAACAACATGGAATACATATTACAACAAGTTCGCTTATTCAAGAGTAATACAACTTGAGATGCAATGTGTTCCAAGGCCTCTTCAGGGTCTTACCTTGACTGTCTTCCAAGTACCAAGCCCCCCTTCCCACCTTCCGAGTAATCTTGTAAGGACCTTCCCACTTTGCTTCTAACTTCTTCACATCCCCTGCAGGGTTAACCTTCTTTAATACGAGATCTCCTATCTGGAATTCTCGAGGCTTGACTCCCTTGTTGAAAGCTTTCATCACTCTTCCCCTGTAAGCCTCTATCCTTACGGCCGCCCTTCCTCACTTCTCCTCTATCAAGTCCAACTCCTGCGCTCGGCTACCGGTTCCTTCCCCTTGATAAGCTTTTATTCGGGGAGAAGATTGCCCAATCTCCACTGGTAACACTGCTTCGGACCCATACACCAAACCGAAAGGTGTTTCTCCAGTAGCTGTTTTTGGCGTGGTACGATAAGCCCACAACACCCCCGCAATTTCCTCCACCCAATTTTTACCCATGCCATAGAGCCTGGCCTGCAAAGACCGCACTATCGTTCGATTAGTTACCTCCGTCTGTCCATTACTCTGAGGATAAGCCACCGAGGTAAAGGCCTGCTGTATCTTCATCTCTGCACACCAATCCTTCATCTTTCGTCCCTGAAACTGCCTTCCATTATCAGAAACTAATTTCCGAGGAACACCAAACCGGCAAACAATATTCTTCCAAATGAAGTTTAACACAACCTCTTCTGTAATTCTTGCAAGGGGCTCTGCCTCTACCCACTTAGAGAAGTAATCTACCGCAACTAGAAGGAACTTCTTCTGCCTGGACCCTAGAGGAAAAGGTCCCACAATATCCAAGCCCCACTGGTCGAATGGGCAGGATGCCCATACGGCTTGCAACTCCGCTGCCGGTTTATGAGAAAAATTTCCAAATCTTTGGCATCCTTCGCAAGCATTGACTACTTGACGGGCATCCTGCTGTAGAGTAGGCCACCAATACCCGACTAATAGAGTACGCCGGGCTAGGCTCCACATTCCTCCGTGATCCCCACAGCATCCTTCATGTATTTCTTGGAGCACATAATTCACCTCCTTCTCCTCCAGGCATCTTAGTAGTGGGCCCTGAAAGGATCTTCGATACAGACTCCCATTCAAAAGGGTAAAACGGGGTATCTGTCTTCTGACCTTTTGGGCTACTGCCCCATCTAAGGGAAGAGTCCCTGTCTGTAAATAGTTAATGAGAGGGGTCATCCAAGATTCCCCCTTTCCTTCCTGCTTCTCTTCCTCTATTGCCAACACCGACCCCACTTGTTGTATCACTTCCCGGCTGTCGCCACTGCTCCAGGAAGTGGCCATTTTGGCCAGCGCATCTGCCTCAGTATTATGTTCCCGGGGAATCTGCTCTATGCTCCAACTGGAGAAAACACTTCCCTGCTTCTTGACCAGTTCCATGTACTCTCGCAACCTTTCTTCCTTAACACTGAACATTCCCTGTAATTGCTGCACTACCAGCTGGGAATCGGAGTAAATAATTACATGCTTCGCTCCTGCCTCTCGAGCCAACTTTAAACCCGTTGCGACTGCCTCGTACTCTGCCTCATTATTGGACTTGAAAGTGTGCAACCTCATGGCTATCCGGGTTTTTTCCTGCGTGGGAGAGATCAGAACCACACCCACCCCACTTCCTTCCGAGCTTCTAGCCCCGTCCACGAACACCCTCCACACCTCCTCCTGGCCGAACGTGAGAATCTCTGTCAAGAAGTCGGATAGAGCCTGTGCTTTGATGGCAACCCGGGGTTGATATTCGATGTCATACTCCCCTAGCTCCACAGCCCACTTGACCAGTCTTCCCGAAGTATCTGGATGAGTCATCACCCGACCCAGCAAACTGTTAGTTAAGACCGTGATTGGATGGGACATGAAGTATGGTCTAAGCTTCCGGGCTGTAAGGATGAGCACAAGAGCCATCTTTTCTATATCCCCATACCTAATTTCTGGTCCTTTCAAGGCATGACTTACATAATAGACAGGTTTTTGGTCCCTGGCTTCCTCTCTGATCAGTACGGAACTTACAGCATGCTCGGTTGTAGAGAGATATACCCACAACCTTTCTCCGGGTTTTGGTTTGACCAGAACCGGCAGATTAGCCAGATGCTCCTTCAATTCCTGAAAAGCTTTCTCGCATTCCTGAGTCCATCCAAATTTTTGGGCCTTCCTCAACACCTGGAAGAAAGGATAACTCCTATGAGCCGAGCGGGCAATGAATCGGGACAGGGCGGTGATTCTTCCTGTCAACCGCTGTACCTCCCGGATAGAGGTTGGTGAGGGCATTTCTTTCAATATTTTCATCTTTTCAGGATTTACTTCTATCCCTCTCTCCGTTACCACAAAACCCAAAAACTTTCCACTCTTGACTCCGAAAACACACTTGGCCGGGTTAAGTTTTACCCCGTACTTTCGAAGAGTGTTGAAGGTTTCTTCTAAGTCGGGAATGAAATCCCGCCCAGCTCGGGACTTTACCAGGATATCATCTACATATACCTCCACATTCTGGCCTTGAAAGACCTTGTCCATCATCCTCTGATAGGTGGCCCCTGCATTTTTTAACCCGAACGGCATAACCACATAACAAAAAGTTCCTCCGGAAGTGATAAAACTAACCTTGTCTTGATCTTCCTGTGCCAGGGGGATTTGGTGGTATCCCTGGTATGCGTCCATAAAGCTAAGCAACTCAAAGCCTGATGTAGAGTCCACCAGCTGATCGACCCGAGGGAGGGGGTAACAATCTTTAGGGCAAGCTTCGTTCAGGTTTCGGAAATCAATGTACATCCTCCACTTCCCGGTAGTTTTGGGTACCAGTACCACGTTAGACAGCCAAGTAGGGAACTGTACCTCCCGGATATGTCCTGCCTCCTTTAACTCCCGAACCTGGTCAGCGATGACTTTGTCCTTATCCGCCCCAAAATGCCGCTTCTTCTGTTTGATAACCCGAGCTCCCGGGAGGATATTTAGTTTGTGTTCGGCCACCTGGGGTGGGATTCCAGTTAGCTCCTGGGAAGACCAGGAGAATACATCTGTATTCTTGGCCAGGCATGCTTTCAATTGATTCATAAGGCCGACCTCCAAATCCCTAGCTACCTTGACAATTTTTCCTGGTTGTTCTGGGAATAATTGTACTACCTCATGCTCCTCCTTAACCTCCCCTATTGTGCACACCTCCTTTTTTCCAGGATCACCTCTTCCTTGTTCACCCCGAGCTTTCTTGTTGTCCACTCGTACCGTATCAGCATAACATCTTCGAGAGGAGGGTTGGTCTTCTTTTACTTCCCCTATCTGGTTTCCCACCGGGAATTTAATCTTTTGATGATATGCAGAAGCCACAGCCATGAAGGCGTTCAAAGCTGGTCTCCCCAAGATGACATTATAGGAAGATGGAGCTTCTACTATTGAAAAGAGAGTCATGATAGTTCTTCTCAATTCACCGGCTCCCAGGGTAATGGGCAACCAAACCTCTCCCCGAGGCTGTACTGTGTGCCCCGCGAACCCGTAGAGAGAGGTTTTCACCAAATTGACCTCACATCCCAGTAGGTCCATTTGTTCAAAAGCTTCTTGGAAAATGACATTTACCGAGCTTCCAGAATCAATGAAAACCCGCCTTATGTCATAGTTGGCCACCCTGGCTTGGATGAGCAAGGCATCATTATGAGGGGTGACCACGTCCTTCAAATCCTCTGGCCCGAAGGAAATGACCGGGCAAGAGGTTACTTTCCGGGCCTCTAACCCCAATACTTCTCTCTTACTCCAAGATTTCCGGGCCCTATTCGAATCCCCATCAGTGGACCCCCCTGATATCATGTTGATGACTCCTCGGGAGGGTCCGTCTCGTGTCCTATCCTCCAATCGCTGAGGTGGAACCCCCCGGGATTTTTCTGAGATAGCCTCATTAGGCCTGTGTGTCGCAAATTCCGGTGCCCGATAAGGCCCTCGCTGTCTTTTATCCATCCGCCTTTCCTCTCCTGACACCGGCCTTTTTGCATCCGGAGCGCGTCTTCTGCACTCGCTGGTATCATGAGTGTTGACCTCGTGGATGGAGCAATATTTTCCCGCTCCTTTTTGGGAGGTCTGCCGAACTCCCTCCTCGCACACTTGGACCCCTCGATCTCTAGTTACTTTCGGCGGGGCATGAGCCATCAACCTCCCCAGATAATCAGTTTTCCCTCCTCCCGAGTTATTCCTACTTCCTCTCTCTCTGTTCCCCTCTCGCTTGTCTTTATCCCTCTTTTGCTTCTGGGCCTCCTCCATGTTAATGTACTTTTCAGCCCGGGCTAAGAGGTCTTCAAAGCTTCGAGGGGTTTTCTTTACCAGCGACCGAAAGAATTCTCCCTCCCTGAGACCTTGGGTAAAGGCTGTGATCCGGGTTTCCAGTGCGCACGCTGGAATCTCTAAAGTTATTTTGTTGAACTTCTTGATATAGGCCCTTAGAGATTCCTCTCCAACCTGCTTTACCTCAAAAATACTGAGGATAGTCTTTCTGTACCGTTTACTGCTGCTGAAATGCTGCAGAAAGATTTCCCGAAACTTCTTAAAGACATCAATGCTTCCGTCCTCCAAGTTTTCAAACCACCGTTGGGCAGAATCTTCCAATGTGGTTAAGAAAACTTTACACTTGATTTGATCATTATAACAATGTAACATGGCCACATTTTCGAACCGGGCCATGTGCTCCTCTGGATCACCACTACCATCGTACCCTTTGATATTCGCTGATTTGAATTGTAATGGTAAGGGCTCTTTAATAATCTCCGGCGAGAAAGGGCATCCCAGACTTTTGACTCGCGAAGATTCCCGCGAGTCAGTGTTTTCCAATTTTAAAATTTTTTGTTTCAGCAGTTCCAGTTCCCCCACCATGGTGACATGGGCAGACTCAGCGTGTGATTCTGCCTCCTGTTCCGCCTGTATGCCCTCTCGTCCTCCTCCTCTCTTCTCCTTCTCTTTTCCTTCTTCCCGCACCTTATCTACTGTTTTTTTCCTGCTCCTTCCCTAGTTCCCCCTGGTTCCTCTCCTGCTCCTGCTCCTGTTGCTTCTCCGGATCGCCTTCCCTCTTCTCCTGTTGTAGAGCTAGGATCCTTTGTAATGCTGCTTCTACCATGGCGTTCAGTTGCTCCCGCAGATTTGCCATCGCTCGCTGGGAGCTTTCGGGATCTTCAATAATCGTCATATCCACGTCTTAAATCTCAAGTTCCCACAGACGGCGCCAATGATGCGAATATCATAAAATGAATGTCCAGGCGTGGGTTTCTTTTTTGAGTTGTTGTTTTTTTTTCTTTTTATTCTTTTTTTCTCATGCCCGTTTGTAGTAAAGGGGCCTCCCTTTTATACGCATTGACCCGGCCTTTTTCCATGATTGCCCAGCATGGCTCAACTGACAACTGTTTTTGTGATGGGATAGTTGTCACGTAGGATTGACCTTCCTGCAATATCAGGGAGAGCCCATACTGTTTCACCATGTTGCCTAATGATTTGATTTGCAGTAAGAGTCTGCCACACGTAAAAGAGGTATGGGCTTCATTTTATATAAAATGACCTTGGGCCCACTGAGTATTACCGGCCCCTGGTTTCCGGATACTTATCCTTGCATCTGTGGGCCCCTGAGGGAGCTCCTGGGTTCCCGGTTTCCCAGACGATCCCGGGCCCATCACCCGGGATGGAGTCCCCTGAGGGAGCTCCTGGGTTCCCGGTTTACCAGACGATCCCGGGCCCATCACCCGGGATGGAGTCCCCTGAGGGAGCTCCTGGGTTCCCGGTTTACAAGATGATCCCGGGCCCGTCACCCGGGATAATGCTGGGTTCCCGTCTTGCAAGACGACCCCGGATTCACCGTCTGGGCCTACCAAGGTGACCCCGGACCCATCGTCTGGGCATACCAGGATAACATATGTAATATATATCTATCTTTCATATATCATGTCATGTTTCAGGTCCAGGCCCACACAAACACCACCGTACAATAAGGATCTTGTAACAAATATTTTATATTCGTCCTCGTTTTGCAGATTGAATAGTTGAAGATATTATAAAAATTCATTGTAACTCGTCGTAAACTATTTTGAATCGACTAAAAAGTATCACATCACATCATAAACTATTGGATTGTTCAAAAGCACACAAGTATTATATGAAATATGGATAAAACCCCATGTATACGCAGCTAGCTAGATTGGCTAATACAATAGTTTATATAATTTAAAACATTTCAAAATTCAACTGTGCATTTAAAACACAATAAATGATGTATTAAATTTGATTGGCCCGATTGATGAGAACTACACACCAAGCAGCAAACATCAGGCCGGGCCCAGCTTGGACGGTGAGAAGCTTAATTGATAAATTCATGAATGAAGAAGGTCAATGATCTTACGCATGCATGCTTTCTAGCTAGATATTAAATTTTGAAGAGCTTTGAGTGCTGTATTAATTGTAAAAATATATATTAAATAAGTTCGTGCATTTTCAAAAAATATTTTTTTAATAAAAATAAACACTCCACAGTTACAACATGTGCATCTTACGTAAAGCAAGATTAATTCTGTATCTATAGAGGAAAATAGTGAATATTGGTATGGGTGCATATATATCTTATAAAGAAAATTCATTATGGTTTTAAAGGAATCGTTCGCCTCTTTGAAATTTAATTTAGGGGAAAATTGATTTTTTTGTCTAGTATGTTTGTCACTTTGCAATTTCAGTCTTTTATATTTTTTAATTTCAATTTTAGTCCACTGTCTTTATTTTTTTTTTGGCAATTTTAGTCTTTTTCCGACGTGACGCTGACGTGACACCAATTCAGTACTAATGTGGAGCTGATGTGTACAGTGTCACATAAGCATTTTCGAATAAAAAGAACAGTAATTGCCAAAAATCAGTACATACAAGACTAAAACTAAAATATGAAAACATAGAGTACCAAAATCGCAAAGTAACAAAGATACATGAATCATTGTGTATCCTAGCTCTACCCCGCCCCCTCTACTAAAATTAATTCATATATATATTCACTATCTAGACCTCTACCATATTCAATTCTTCTACTTTTAATTTAATTCAATTGATTATTTGTACTTCTTTTCTCACGTCAAAATTGCTCTACATATAATTAAAAGCTTTAAAGAACCCCAAATCTCTCACTTATCAACTCATTTTTTTTATATATAGCATGGCTTTCATAAGCTTCAAAACTACTCCAAACAAGCCCATGTAAAATGGCGTATACTCCATCATCACCATCACCATCACCACCACGAGCCACGGCCACCGGCCCTTAATCGTCTTCTCCCTTGATCACGCCGGTAAGAACTTTCCGACCGACGAATTAATTAACATAATTAATTGTTGTCTCTAACTTACACTGGAATATATATATTAATTTCAAGTGCAAAGATGAATCCAAGAAACGGACCACGACTGGACCTCAAGTTGAATTTGTCACCACCAAGGATGATCAGCGATCATGTGGTAGAGTCCCCGAGCCGATCATCATCGAGTACCGTGTCCCCGACGAACTCGTGCGTGTCGTCCGAGCCGAACCAACCCGACTACTGTTCCATTAATCGACAGTCGACGAGCCCCGAGGCGATATCCATGGTGCTGGTGGGGTGCCCGAGATGTCTCATGTATGTGATGCTGCTAGCTGAGGATGATCCAAGATGCCCAAAATGTAAAAGCTCTGTGCTGCTTGATGTTATGCATGATAATTACACCAGGAATAAGACTAAGAAAAGTTAGAATTATTAAAATAAAAATAAAAATAAATATGCGAGTAGATATTAATTAAAGAACTATTTGAGCTAAATCTCTAGTTCAGTAAGCGTATAATAAATTCGCTGTATAGCTAGCTAGCTAGGATCTTGATGAAAGATTAATTTGTGCCATCTTAATTTAGCAGAAAAACTATATATGTTGATGTGCCCAAATTTTTCTTTGTATTAGGTAATCTAATATGCATGTTTTTTTATGATTTCTTACAATTTTATTACATTCAGGTAATTCAATTATATATGTTCATGATATTAAATATGATAGTCCAGTCGTTTAATTTCTTGTAGCTAGCTTGCTAGTAAGATATATATTCGTATGGACCGTCGAGTGAATAATTCACAAAAGTAAAAGGTCATTTAATTTAATTTCTTCGAATCTGATTATATATAAATATTGAATTTATCGAACATTATATATACCTGGCATGTTTAATTTCCATAACACGTGAAGGTGCATAATTAATTAAATTCAGCAGCATCATTAAGATAATTAATGCAGGCCAGCCTCCCCAAGTAGTTCAACGTCCATGTTACGATTTAATACTAAAATAAATATAATCAGCGAAACTGTGCCACGTGCCGAGCCTGTGAATCCATTAATTATTATGATATAGTTTTAAATATATAGATTGTTACTAAGGAGTAACGCAAGGGTAATTTGGTCATTCTATTTATAGTATATTATATTTTTTTAGAGTATATTATATTTTTTTTAGAGTATGCATTAAAATAAATTAGGGGCCTGTCTATATACTTATGAATGAAATTAAAAGCAAGTCAATAAATGCAAGAGTTATTGAGATGGTTGGGAACAACAATGGTGGCCATTACGTCATATGACGACCGCAGATTGATTTTTAAAGCCACTTTATTTAAAGTTGCTGAGGCAAGAAACTTAAGGTGGTCGAATACAAATTGTTAAATACGTGATTTAATTTTATATAGAAAATTGTGTGTTTTATTAAAACATATTAAGAAAGTGTTTGGTAGGATAAATTTTAGAAAAAAAATTCTATTTTACCTTTATTTAATGAATATTTTAATTAATAAAATAAAATAATTGTACAAATATTTAATAATATTAATTTAATAAGATTAAATTGGTGAAAACAAAAAAAGGAGTGATTTGGAAATTACTAGACTATATATTTGAGATGTGTGGAAAAATAAATGCATTCTAAATGTGGGAGAGAATGAGTATGTGTTTTACACATATTAAGAAAATTATTGTAAAAATAAATTTTAAAAATGACATTCCAATTTTACCCATATTTGATGAGTGTTTTTAAAAGATACTAAAAAAATGTTTGAAATAATTAATGTATTTAATGATGAATAGATTGAGAAAACAATAAATAAAATAATATCAAATATAGATATTTGAATATATATTTAAGATGTATGAAAAAAATCTAATATTTATATTTTTTTTTGAGTACTAATATACTAATATTTATATTTGAGACAGATGAAGTATGTAGAAAAAATCATAAATACTTTGAAAATTTTAATGATATTAAAACCTTGGCTTTAATGTAGCTAAGATTAACGACCAAGCTAAGATTTTGAGCACATGCGTATGGGAGTCGCTAATATCCATTTCTTCTAGCCGTGTTTACATTATGCTTTATCTTTATAAAAGTTTTGTAAAAGGCTAAAAGCCAACACCTTTTTTATATATATAACATATTAAAAAAATATCTCTTAATTAGAATTCTTTAAAAATTATACGTAGAGAATAAACTTTTATTTTTTTTTAAAAAAAATCATCAATGCTTTGCAAAAATCTTGTCAAACTGACATATATTTAAAAATTTTAACTTATTAAAGTGTACATTAAAAATGTTTTAAAAATATTAATGGTCCTAACGACCTTAAAAGATGAGTTTTCGAACATGTTTATATATAATTTTGAAATTAAAATTTAGGCTTTAGAAAGCGATGCAAGGAGTGATTGATGATGCGTGATTGTTACATGATGACAAGTCAGAAATGAATTGGGAAACGTAAAGGAAGAAATGTGATGGTTTCCGATTATACTATGAAAATACTCATATTATTTTATAATTATATTATATTCTGAAAACACATTTTCAGTATCCCACTTTCAAAATTATTGTGCGTTCAAATTTTTCATCACTTTCCTAAACGGACCATGGTATTATATCGAACTTTAACCACATAATATTTTAAAATTTTAAATAATCACATAATATTTATTAGTAAATAATCCAACGCACTCGACACTCGGTTTAGGTAGTGTTTACAAAATGTTTTAAATAAAAGTCCATGATCATGTTTTAAGCATTTATAAACCTATAACGATGTAAATTGTCTTAGGTTAATTTCGATTGATGAATCCATGTTTATTATTTAGCATTTTTCGACGAGTTTGGATGGATTAAGAAGATCCGTGTTTGATTAAAATTATTTAAAACAACTTATAAAAAATTCTTATAAACTGTTTGGTTATATTTTAAAATAATCTTCATAGAAAAAATGCAAACTTTTGAAAGCTAATTCAAAAGTGTCTCTCACAAAATTTAAACTGTATAAGCAATCATAAACCTAGCACAACACAACTTTATTGAATTCTAAAATTATTTATAATCCAAATTAAAGGAAGGCCCATTTTATAATTAAACTTGAGCAATTTTGGGCCTTTAGTCGGTTCGAACCATCACCTTAATAAGCCCAAAGCCGTATTTTACGAGGAGTTCAATTCTCGTTCCCAATCGAAAAAAAAAAAGAAAACAAAAAAAAGAAGAAGAAAACGAATGAGCTTAGAGCTGTGAACGTGTGGTTAATTAGCTATTAATGCCTGTACATGCACTTACAAGAATCCACTCAAAAAACAGAACGAAATATTTTGATGTAATTGAAATTCATGATTTCAAATTTATTTTCATCGTTAAATAGAATAAATCAAATCCGTCGTCTTGTTATTTTCACCATCAACCAGTGGCGGAGCTATATGGTCCCTAAAGGGAGCAACTGTCTTTCCTGAAATTATAAAAAATTTTAGTACTATATACATAATATATAGTTAACAATCGAATAAATTTAACAGTGTTATTACTTGTAGCTGCTATCGTAGAGAGAGTGTTTTCAACAATAAAAATAATCAAAATATCACTTCGTACGTAATCGGTTGGGAGATGATGTGTTTAGATGATGGTTTGATACCATATATATATTGAGCGTGATGTGTTTGATACAGTTGAGATTGAAACTATTATTCAAAATTTTCAAACTATGAAATTTCGGAGTGTGTTATTGTAAAAATATATGAAGTTAATATATGATTTTTTTATTGAAAGAATATATGACTTTTTATCATACACCTTGTGTTGTAATAATTTTTTTAATTTATTGAATTCGCCCCTCCTAGTTGAAAATCCTGGGTACGCCACTGCTATAAACAGTGAGTGTCAAAGGACTTCAATATTCTAAGGCTCCGTTTGGTACGGTGTATTAATAATTTATGTATAACTTATCTTATTCAATCTCGTGTTCTTCTTGTCATATTATTTATCCATCTATTAATTATTTATTTTACATCAATCAAATCATTAATAATTTATCTTACATCAATCAAATAATTGAATTTAAATTACTATATTACCACTTATAAGTAATATTATTCATATTTTATTTATTTTTAAAAAGACAAAATCGTAATTTATCATTTTATATAAGATTTAATCCATCAAATCAAATATACTATAATCTATCAATCAAATCAAATACTATATTTGTAGTAACCCGTATCCAGAATTAACGATTAATGCGTAATTAATCGTGTAATCATGTTTAGATTAAGTAAAACATGATTAAGAAAATTTCAAATGGATTAATGGAGTCCAGAAATGGATTCAGGACACTCAAAAATAGTGGATAAGATTCGGAAGGTTCGGACGATCCGAACTAGAGTTTGGAGGATCCGAACATGGACGGAGCCAGGCTTCGGAGGCTCTGAAGACTTCGGACGATCCGAAGTGGGTTCGGACGATCCAAACCATATCTCAGCCAGCTGTCCCAAAATATTATGTCATTGGTGACGTCATTTGGACAGGGTTCGGACGACCCGAAGGACGAGATCGGACCATCCGAACAGTGTTCGGGACAGGTGCATGGTTGCATGCGATTGGATTGACACGTGGCAGAGATCGGACGATCCGATGAGACGATCGGACAGCCCGAAGCAGTTCGGACGCTCCGAAGGCTAGATCGGACGGCCCGAACACGTTCTATAAATATAGGGTCGCGGAGAATCATTCGTGCAAATTCCGAAATCCTCTCCTTCGCCCACGTGGCTCTATTTTAGGGCTTTGGGTACTCTTATTTTAGAGTTGGAGTAGGGAATATATTATAGTATAATCAGACAGTGTCTGACATAGTAGCGGAGCAGTGCTCGTGTAGTGGAGTCGTGCTCGAGGCTGTGGAGCTGCAGCAGGGGCGTGCCCCTAGTTGCAGGATAGTCTCCATCAGAGGGCTGACGACGGACGCAGATATTGTTGGAACACGTTTTCAGATCAGTCAGATCTGATACCTGGAGCAGCGGAAGTTTAAAATTTTTCTTTTCTGATATGGAACGATTCCATATCATGGGGTATCAAATCCTTACGATTAAAATAAACAAGTAAAATAATAATAACAATTAATATTTTACCTCTTCAAACTATGGCTTTATCTATGGACTCCAACAGATTAAATCTGCTCTTGTTGTAAATCCCAGGAACCGATGACTCGCTCGATCAACTCCTGAATTAGGTCCACGAATAGAAAACTGAAACCCTCTGATTGATTGCACTAGAAATCAATCAAATGTTTATCGAAGAGATTTACAGATTTGATCTGTCAATCCAGAATGTAATTTTTCAGAAAAATCACAGACTGAATTCTCTCAAAAAGGGAGACTGATTTTCAAAAATCCTCTTGAGACACTCTCTCAAGATTTTCAAAAATTCCTCTTTCAATTATGAGGTTGTCTGTCGAAAATCCCATCAACCCCTATATATAATTTCTGTACTGGACTAATTATATGTCAAATAGGACACTAACACCTTAGGGCCCATTAGTCATAACTTAAGCCCAACAAGCCAAGCCTGTTATTATAGAAATTAATATAAAATTCATCATGGCTCCGATTGATAAACTAATTTCACCAATATGCACAAAAACCATTTCTGCACCTTTTAAAGTCAAGATAATTTTTCTGAATCCGAATTCAGTGATTTCCAAAAATGCCCATCCCTATGTCATTTTAGGAAATTTCACTCCCTTTAGTTAAGAAGCCCAACTTCTCTTTCGCCAAATTTAACTCTTTAAATTCAATTATCTCAACGGGGATTAGAAATTCATTACTTGTGTAACCCTCAATGGTTCAGGGATACAGCTAGCCGTGAGCTCACAACTCCTTGTGACTCGGAACAAAAATTTCCGACTTACCCATCGAATCATGGTAAGAGCGCCTAGCAACATCGCCCCATGATTCCCTAGGTATCACTGATAGTGCCTGCAAGAACCAGTAGATTTTGGTTAGCGTACAGTACGGTCCCTTCATCCATATATCCCGATCGAATCAACAACCATTGATACATCGAGAGTCGTTCGAGATTCGATAACTATGCAATGCATCTTGAAGATCAAATAGTGACATCGCATGTGCTACTAGGAAACCATGTAACCTAAAGCACATCATGTACTCTGGCCAGAGATTTGTCACACTTATATTTCCTCAGATCGCATAGGATATCCACACTCGCAAGCGTGTGGTGAATCCTTGACAACAAAGCATTGACTCCTATATGTGTCGTAACTGTACCCAATCTCGACACCTAATGACCCTCATAGAGTCGATAAATGAGTCAAAGTACAGTACTAACATATAGAGTCTCCATGATGTTTCAAGTAGTAAGGACTAATGGTGTACAACCAAAACCGCAGACTTATCCACTCAATTAATGATAACCACTTGGAAAGTCCGAATAGGGTAGTTCGATCATCCATCATATGAATATCCATTTGCATGCTTCGAACATCTCTATGTTCTATACCAATGAAACGTGGTACTAGGCATCGTAAATGCTAGTCTCAATCTCGAGCGATCCTTATCCTTATTAGCAGATGGCTCAATTGACTAGGAACTGTTTAGAATATACAGTGATTATAAGATGTGTTTCATGATAGTCATTCAATTCTACTATCACATCTTACATGCATTCTAGTATATTCAAGGTCTATATCTAAACATCGTATAGTACGTCACAACATAATAATATGATAAAAGATAAAGTAAATGCTAATATAAAAATGTAAATTATATTAAACAAAGATTGTTTACACATAGAGTCACAAAAGCCCTTAGCCACAAGTTGGCTAACCGGGCACCCACTCTTTCAATCTCCCACTTGCCCTAAAGCCAACTAGTCATACTACGTAGTCCCATTGCTTCGCGATGTTTGTCAAATAATGGTCCTGGCAAGGGCTTAGTAAGTGGATCAACGATATTGTCTGTAGAGGCCACTCTGTCAACAATGATGTCTCCTCTTTCCACGATCTCCCGGATGATGTGGTATTTCCTCAGTATGTGTTTGGATCTTTGATGAGACCTTGGTTCCTTTGCCTGAGCAACGACACCAGTGTTGTCACAATACACCGAGACTGGACCAACAGCTTCAGGAATGACCCCCAACTCTTGGACGAAATTCCTCATCCAAACTGCCTCTTTAGCAGCAGCTGATGCTGCAATGTATTCTGCCTCAGTGGTGGAATCCGTTGTGGTGTCCTTCTTGGAACTCTTTCAAGAGACAGCACCGCCATTGAGCATGAATACAAATCCAGAGGTTGATTTTGAGTCATCCACGTCGCTTTGGAAGCTAGAGTCGGTATAGCTTTCCAATTTCAATTCTCTTCCCCCATAAACCATTAATACATTCTTAGTCCTTCTTAAGTACTTAATAATATCCTTCACAGCTTTCCAATGCATTTGACCGGGGTTGGCTTGATATCTGCTTATGACACTCAGAGCATAGGCCACATCCGGTCTGGTAGATATCATCCCATACATGATACTCCCTATGGCTGACGCATATGGTATGTGTGTCATTTTCTCAATATCTTCGTCAGTCTTGGGAGACATAGACTTGGATAGAGAAACTCCATGGCACATAGGTAGATGTCCTCTCTTGCACTCATCCATAGAAAACATTTTCAATATGGTGTCGATGTAGGTTGCTTGAGTGAGTCCTATCATTCTCTTAGATCTATCTCTATAGATCTGTATTCCTAGAATATAGGACGCCTCACCTAAGTCCTTCATCGAGAATCTACCTGACAATCATATCTTTGTTGACTGCAACATCCCTACATCATTCCCAATGAGTAGGATGTCATCAACATAAAGTACTAAAAATGTCACAACATCCTTAACTACTTTCTTGTATACGCACGGTTCCTCTGGGTTCTTGATGAAACCAAAGTCCTTTATTGTTTCATCAAATTTCTGGTTCCAACTTCTTGATACCTGTTTGAGACCATAAATTGATCTCTGAAGCTTGCATACCTTATGCTCGCTTTCCATGGATGTGAATCCCTCGGGCTGCATCATATAGATCTCTTCCTTAATATTTCCATTAAAAAATGCAGTCTTCACATCCATTTGCCATATCTCATAGTCATACCAGCTTCTATGGCAATAAGGATTCTTATGGACTTGAACATTGCGACCGGTGAAAAAATTTCATCATAGTCAATACCTTGTCTTTGAGTATAACCTTTTGCGACCAATCATGCCTTGTAGGTCAGTACCTTACCATCAGGCCCAAGTTTTCTCTTGTAGATCCATTTACACCCCTATTGGAACAGTTCCATCAGGAGGATCTACTAAAGACCAAACTTGATTTGTATGCATCGAGTCTATTTCCGACTGCATAGCTTCAAGCCATAAGTTCGAATCAGCATCAGAAATTGCTTCCTTGAAGTTTCTTGGATCACATCCAATGTCGGGTTCACTTTGATCCCCTTCAAGAAGAAGACCATGTCGAATAGGAGGTCTTGAAGTACTTTCGGATCTTCTAAGAGGTGTCGTGTCAATTAATGGTTCTTGAGGTATGGGATCGTTATTTTGTATCTCGGGTTCTTCTCGAATTTCTTTTAGTTACATCATCTTGCCTTTCTTATCAAGTAAGAACTCCTTCTCCATGAAGGTGGCATTCCTAGAAACAAATACTTTTGTTTCAGTAGGATGATAGAAATTATATCCGATTGAATTCTTCGGATACCCTACAAAATAACATAAGGTGGATCGACTATCCAACTTATCTCCCACTGTCTGCTTCACGTAAGCAGGACATCCCCAAATTCTCAAGTACGAATACTTAGTTGTTTTGCCAGTCCATAATTCATATGGAGTTTTGTTCACTGCTTTAGTGTGGACATTGTTTAACAAAAATACCGCCGTTTCAAGTGCATAGCCCCAAAACGAAGTTGGGAGCTCAGTGAAGCTCATCATAGATCGAACCATGTCCAACAAAGTTCGATTGCGACACTCCGAAACGCCATTTTGCTGAGGTGTCATAGGAGGAGTCCACTGAGAGAGAATCCCATTCTCTTTTAGATAGCCCAAAAACTCGGTACTTAAGTATTCTCCACCTCGATCTGATCGAAGTGCTTTAATACTCTTACCTTGTTTTTTTTCTACTTCAGCCTTAAATTCTTTAAACTTTTCAAATGATTCAGACTTATATTTCATCAAATATAAATACCCGTACCTAGAATAATCATCAGTAAAGGTAATGAAGTAGGTGTGACCATATTTAGTACCAATACTAAATGGGCCGCAAACATCTGTATGGATCAAATCCAACAGATTTCGACTACGCTCAGGTTTTCCTTTGAAATGAGATTTAGTCATTTTTCCTTTTAGGCAGGACTCACAAGTTGGTAGAGAGTTAATATCAGACATATCAAACATGCCCTCTCCCACTAGCTTGTTCATCCTCCTTGAGGAAATATGACCTAGCCTAGCATGCCAAAGGTTTGCCGGGTTTTGACTATCATTTTTTCTTTTATTGTTGTTGCCGGTTTATCAACATAATTAACTGAAACGTCTTTTAATTTTATGTTATATAGATCGTTTTCAAGTTGTCCATTTCCAATCAAACATTCATTATTGTACATATTGCAAATCTCATTCGCAAAATTTCTAGAAAAACCATCTCTATCAAGCATAGAAATAGAAATAATGTTTTAATGAAATCTGGCACAAATGAAACATCTCTCAAGAATAGCTTAAAATTGTTTTACAAAATTTTAAACAAATGTCTCCCACAACTTTGGCTTCAACTCTGGAACCATTCCCGAGCCTTAACTGGGTCTTACCCATCCTTAGCCTACAACTTCTTGTCATCATCTGCAACTCTTTGCAAATGTGAGATCCACATCTGGTTTCCTATACCCAAGAATTAGTATTAAGTGATACATTTATTTCAATATAAAATATATCCTTTGCAGTTCGTAACTGCTAGATATATTCTTTGCTGTTGCGCTTCCAGTAACCGGGTTTCTTGCAGTGATGGCAAACTTCTTTAGACTTGTCCAGCTTTGCATGTAACATTTGACCTTGAGATCATGGTCCCACCATTTCTCTAGTTCGGCCAACCTTTCCGAAGTTACATCAGCCGGGGCTGTTTTCGAAGGAGCCTTTTCTAGCACGTAAAAAATCTTCTCCGAACTCAGGACAATCTTAACTTACGGAACCAATCTGTATAGTTTGCGCCAGTCATTTTATTTTGTTTGAGAATAGAAACATGTGGATTACTCGAATTCATCATAATGAAATACTGAGATGAAAGCAGATAATTATCAGTGATTGCTTAATTAAATTACTAAGACATAAAATAAGGCGAGATTAATTTTATGAATTACACTCCCACTATTTTAACAATTTCACCACCCTCTAGTGAAAACGAGAAACTAGTTTTCTTAGTGGGAACATGGAGTCCAATTGACAAATCATAGTCCCGAATAATATCAGCCAACCATAATTTTCAAAAAGTAGAGCCCAATTACTTCCAAAGCAACCCCCATGTTTTTTACCTCATGTCCAATAAGAGCCCAATAATATGACGCCGTTTATTGTGACATGTCAAGATGACCCATCAATATTAAGTTGTGATGGACGGTCGCCATGTGGATCCCCAATAATATGAGTCAATCCCATGGGAGTTTCACCCAACTTACAACATGTGTCGATCCAATGTACAGCTTTTCGACGAACGGGTCTCCCAATAATATGAGCCGGACCATGCTCGCGGGTAGCATCTCATATATTGATCGTTGATGGAAGGTAGGAACATTTAAACAATATTTAAATTCTCTTTTGTTAATCTTGATATCAATTTTAAATTATATTTAAAATGAGGAATTTTAATTTTGAAAATTGTCTCATCATTTAAAAATTTGTATGCTTGCGGGATTCATGCAATTTAGTCTAAACATGCATACAACAATAATATCAAATATTATATAAAGGATGATCGATGCCTAGATCTTATCGACCTGTGGTTGCCAATCACGAGTCTAAGTCCAATCCTAGGTGATATGCAAGTATGCAATGCAATCCTATTGTATTGAGCTTCCAATTTACATTTCTTCGGTCTTTATTGTCTGTTGGGCCCACCATTGTCTTCAAATCTTTATCTCCCACTAAGTCTAATAAATTTACAATAAATTTTGATGACAAGTAGGGGATACATATTTAAGGGTGGGAACGGGCCATAAATCAGACCCACTTTTATTACAAATGATAAATCAATTTGGGCTATAAACCAATCTCATTAATAAAACCCAACAACAATAATAAAAACCAAATGTAAACAACCTAGCATACACCTACAAAATTGGTCATGACAATCGATCATCCTCTTATCCAATAATTAATTCAATAATTAAATCATTGGATAACATACAATGGCAACATAATTAAAAAGATAAAATCAAATTTTATCTTATATCTCCATAAGATCATATCTTATTATCAATTGTACCAAAATAATTAATTTTATAAAATCTAATTTAACGGATAAAACTTATAAATTTTCCAAAAAATTAAATTTATCCAAAAATCAATTTTAAAAATTTCGGACTCAAACAATTTGACCCGATGCCTCGTGGTCTAATCAAAACAATTTTCGATCGGACCAAAAACTAAAATTTCAAAAATTTAAAACTCTAAAAACAATTTTTAATTTTTCGGGATGCCCGGGACGTTCCCGGGTAGCCCCGCCCCCACGTGGGGCCTGGGCAACCTGTCGCTGCCCTTGGGCAGGGATCATCACTGCCCTGGGCAGCGACGATTGCTGTCCTGGGCAGCGATCCAATCGCTGCCCGTGTTGCCCTTAAAATTTAATTTAAAAATTTTGATTTGTTTTTCCAAAAACCGAGGCCAAAATTTTGTACAATCGATAAATTTTAATCGTTTGATCTGAGAATAACCTGGCTCTGATACCACTGTTGGAACACGTTTTAAGATCAGTCAGATCTGATACCCGGAGCAGCGGAAGTTTAAAATTTTTCTTTTCTGATATGGAACGATTCCATATCATGGGTATCAAATCCTTACGATTAAAATAAACAAGTAAAATTTTAATAACAATTAATATTTTACCTCTTCAAGCTATGACTTGATTTATGGACTCCTAGAGATTAAATCTGCTCTTGTTGTAAATCCCAAGAACTGATGGCTCGCTCGATCAACTCCTAAATTAGGTCCACGAATAGAAAACTAAAACCCTATGATTGATTGCACTAAAAATCAATCAGATGTTTATTGTTGCGTGTTTTTCGCTCGCAAGCGCACGATGTCAAGTTATAATATAAGAATTAAGTCCAAGTCGATCCCACGGAGAATGAATAAATAATATTATATCAAATATTTGCAACTAATAAAATCCTAATCCTATGTAGAGCTACGAAAATGATTTGAGTTTATATCAAACTAAAGTTTGCAATAAATAAAATTAATTAACGGCGAGTTCGCAAGACGAAAATTCAATGAGAGACAAATTCTAGAGGTTTGACATCACTTAACTATCCACCAGTTTAATTCATAAAGAAATCTATATCATATATTCTTCTAGTTTATTAGCCAAGAATCCCTATTATTTTCTACTACCTCTCTCGAGTGTCAAGCAGAAATTCGTATTCAATAACAAACTCAGTATCTCTATCTAAGTTCAACTATTAAATCCAATAAATAGCACAATAATTCTTACAAAGGCTTCAATGGAGTTATATGCCTCTCGAACAATATAAACACCAAAGATGTATTTTCCTATGTCGTATTCAAAATCTCCTCTCTCGAGTGATAGATTCTAAATAAAATATCATTCAATCTATGGCCAGTAAATTGAACGCAATCAATTCAGGAAAACACAAATAAACCAAATGAATAATGCTAATATATCAATCAAAATATCAAAAACATGGTTTCAAGTCAAGCTACGTCGTCCCTCTAGACAAAGGAATTAGTTCATAATGAAAATAAAAATCAAACAAAGCATGTTCTTGAACATCATTCAAAAATTAGGAGAAAGAATGAAATAAAAACGAAAGTAGATGATGCTTCTCCGTCTCCGGTAGTCACTTCATCCGTTTTCGTGCCAAGAATGCTTCTCCTCCCTTTTCCTTGGTCTCTAGCCGTCTCTAGCCTTCAAAAACTCTGAATACTCTCTAAACCCTCGTATCCTCCAGAATAAGTCATAAAATCCCTTTTAAAACTCGATTAAAGACTTTCCATATTTTTGAAGACTGAGCAGCGCTGGAGCGCTAATAATTTGGCGCTGAGGCACTCAAGTTTCGTATTTTATTTTTCAATGACGGACGTCTAGCACTGGAGAGCTCAAAAGACGGCGCTGGGGAGCTCTGGACATGAATTTACGGGCGCTGGAGCGCTGAAAAACTAGAGCTGGGGCGCTACTTGTTCTTCCATTTCACCATCTGCGCAGCATTTTTGTAAAAATAATAACTTAAGTTCTAGCCGTCGGATCGAGCTAAAATTTTGACAGCAACTTTAAAACATCCTAAAATTCAATTTGAACAGTGAAGATCGGATTTTGATGTCTATAACATTCCAAGTAATTTTCTGAATTTGCTGTCCCGTAATTCGGCTTTCCGCTTCTTCTACTTTTATTCAAATCCTTGCAACTCACAAAAACAACAACAAATACGCATAATATTCACTCGATACATCACAAAATCCAAGTTAAATCATATATAAATTAAGTTCATAAAATGCACTTATCATTTATCGAAGAGATTTACAGATTTGATCTGTCAATCCAGAATGTAATTTTTCAGAAAAATCACAGATTGAATTCTCTCAAAAAGGGAGACTGATTTTTGAAAATCCTCTTGAGACACTCTCTCAAGATTTTCGAAAATTCCTCTTTTAATTATGAGGTTGTTTGTCGAAAATCCCATCAACCTCTATATATAATTTCTGTACTGGACTAATTATATGTCTAATAGGACACTAACACCTTAGGGCCCATTAGTCATAACTTAAGACCAACAAGACAAGTCTGTTATTATAAAAATTAATATAAAATTCATCATGACTCCGATTGATAAACTAATTTCACCAATGTGCACAGAAACCATTTCTGCACCTTTTAAAGTCAAGATAATTTTTCTGAATCCGAATTCAGTGATTTCCAAAAATTCTCATCCCTATGTCATTTTAGGAAATTTCACTCCCTTTAGTTAAGAAGTCCAACTTCGCTTGTGCTACTAAGAAACCAAGTAACCTAAAGCACATCGTGTACTCTGGCCAGAGATTTGTCACACTAATATCTCCTCAGATCGCATAGGATATCCACACTCGCAAGCGTGTGGTGAATCCTTGACAACAAAACATTGACTCCTATATGTGTCGTAATTGTACCCAATCTCGACACCTAATGACCCTCATAGAGTCGGTAAAAGAGTCAAAGTACAATACTAACATGTAGAGTCTCCATGATGTTTCAAGTAGTAAGGACTAATGGTGTACAACCAAACCGCGAACTTATCCACTCAATTAATGATAACCACTTGAAAAGTCCAAATAGGGTAGTTCGATCATCCATCATATGAATATCCATTTGCATGCTTCGAACATCTCTATGTTCTATACCAATGAAACGTGGTACTAGTGTAGTGACCCTGCATGGTATCACCTACTAACTGGCAACTAATAGCATGCATTAAACTTAGTACAGCAAAATAACTTAACAGAGTAAAACATGCGGAAAAAAAACCATAAAATACATATCAGCTTAGTAATAAAATCCAGGCTTAAATCTGTAGTGATACAACCAAATCGAAACCTTAAACAGTAAACATTATACAACTATATCGAATCCTGCTGTATAGTAAAATCCTCAAGACTCCTGCTCCCTAGTCCTGCCTTGAACTACCAGCTCCGTCCATCCTGCGACCTGCCCCATGGAATAGGGTGTCCAAGATAACAACTAGGACGTGAGCACTAACGCCCAGTACATAGACATGAGTAAACATATGTATATAATGCATGCAACATGATGACTGGTACAGGGTCATCTGAAAAATCATGCTCAGAACCGGCGCCATATGAGTGCTGCCACCGCACGGATCAACCTCAGGGTGCAACCACACTCGTCTAGTACACCAGAGTAGACAGACATAAATGCCCCCGCCGTCGCGGTACTCTCAGTGACAGACTATCGAATATAGAGCTAAGCGGC
This sequence comes from Henckelia pumila, assembly GCF_033568475.1. Classification (NCBI taxonomy): domain Eukaryota; kingdom Viridiplantae; phylum Streptophyta; class Magnoliopsida; order Lamiales; family Gesneriaceae; genus Henckelia; species Henckelia pumila. The sequence continues at coordinate 15,999,270 of NC_133122.1, read as the reverse complement.
TCTATAGTCAGGTATAATAAGGTATAGGCTCAACGTGTATATGCACATGACATATGAATATAGAAAGCGGTAAATCATATATCATGCCATATAATAATGCCAAATAAATGCAACATATAAACATATATACTCGCTGGCAATCTCAGTCAATGTGTACGTACCTCTAGGCTAGTTCAAGTATAGTAGGATCATAGGTTCCAAGCCTATATTCAAAAGTTCACCGTATCACTACATAAATTCTATAAGCCTTAACTAAGCTAATAAGTACTCCCAAAACTTAAACAGATTCCCGGACCATACCTTCGTCCGTAGTTAGCCCTTTGGAGTCGCTAGTCCCGGATGACTATAACCACACCTTGGTTATTCCAGAACCTCTATTATAACCGATAGGGCCCTCAAGTGTATATCTCACACTATATAACTAAAGAAAAAAACTCGGGAATTCGTATTTAGAAATGAATCTGAAAAGCCCTATTTATAGGCAAAATTCCCTGCCAGGATCGGAACTTTCGATTTCAGGATCGGAGCTTCCGATCCAGCTCACTGCATGCATGTGTGACACGTCGGGATCGGAACATCCGATCGGGCGATCGGAGCTTCCGATCTCGCCTTCGATCAACACTTGTCAAAATTCGTGGCTTAGTCATCGAGCATCGCTGGCTGCTGGAGATCGGAACTTCCGTTCCAGGATCGGAGCTTCCGATCTCTGTGCTTCCGATGAGGTTCCGAAGTGGCTTGGATTGGAACTTCCGATCTGGGTTTGGAGCTTCCGATCCGGCCCAAATTCAACAGCCCATTTCTCTTCCGAAGTCCAATAACACTCCGAAATTGATTAATTACCAACCCTTAATCATGTTTATCATATTATTATCTTAAAATGGAATCTGGGTTACTACATTCTCCCCACCTTTAGATATTTCGTTCGCGAAATAACATCTAAAGACAAATCAGATAACAATATGAAACATTCAAACCATGTTTTATTACAACAACTGTAATTACAACTACATGGTAATAAAAAATACAAAGCAAACAACTCAGGATATTCTGCTTGCATACGACTTTCAGTTTCCCAAGTTGCTTCTTCAACGCCTCGGTGCTGCCACTGTACCATCACAAGTGGTATAGTCTTGTTCCGAAGAACTTTCTCTTTCCTGTCTAGGATACGGATTGGTCGTTCAACAAAAGACAGATCTGGCTCTAGCTGAATATCAGTAGACTGAATCACATGAGATTCATCAGCTATATACTGTCGAAGTAACGACACATGAAAAACATTATGTATACTGGAAAGATTTGGCGGTAAAGCCAAACGATATGCAACATCTCCGATCTTCTCCAGTATCTGGAAAGGCCCAATGAAACGAGGAGACAACTTGCCTTTCACGGCGAATCTCATCACCTTCCTGAAAGGTGATACTCGAAGGAACACATATTCACCAGGCTCAAACTGAAGTGGCCTGCGACGAATATTAGCATAACTGGCTTGTCTATCTTGAGCAACTTTGATCCTATGCTTGATCAAATCTACCTTGTCTACAATATGCTGCACCAATTCAGGACCCTCGACTTGTCGTTCCCCGACTTCATCCCAAAATAACGGAGTACGACACCGTCGACCGTACAATGCCTCGAAAGGTGCCATATCGATACTACGATGATAACTGTTATTGTAGGCAAATTCGATCAAAGGTAACTGATCCTGCCAAGATAAGCCAAAATCCATGATAGAAGAACGTAGCATATCCTCCAGCGTACGAATCGTCCGCTCTGACTGCCCGTCAGTCTCCGGATGATATGCAGTGCTCAAAATCAGAGTGGTACCCAACGCCTCCTGAAAACTACCCCAAAAACGTGAGGTAAATCGCGGGTCTCTATCACTAACTATGCTCACTGGAATCCCATGCAATCGCACTATCTCCTGGATGTATAAACGTGCCATGCGATCATACGAATACTCCCGGTTATAAGGAATAAAGTGTGCTGATTTCGTCAAACGGTCAACAACGACCCAGATAGCATCACACTGACGTGAAGTCATAGGTAAGTGGGTAACAAAGTCCATAGTCACGTGCTCCCACTTTCATTCGGGAATCTCAAGATTCTGCAATAATCCACCTGGCCGTCGATGTTCAGCCTTGACCTGTTGACAAACCAAACATCTCGAAACAAATTGATACACACTCCTCTTCATCCCTTTCCACCAGAATCTAGTTCGCAGGTCCTTATACATTTTCATGCTACCAGGATGAACTGATAATCGACTCCTGTGAGCTTGAGAAAGAATATTATTCCTGAGCTCCGCAACATTAGGTACAACCACTCGATTAGATAAGCACAATAAACCATCTGCCTGAAAATGAAATCCAGATATATTAACTCCATTGGCTAAACGTGCCAAACGCTGAGTCTTAACATCAGATATCTGAGCATCTCTGATCCGAGAATACAATGCTGGCTCAGATAGAATAGTATACAATCGAATCCCATTTCTTCCTTTCTTGTGCCTGAGCGTAAAACTCAATGAACATCACTCTTGAATCATATGAGATATTTCATTAGTATGAAGTGCAGAAAGTCTCACTTGCAGACTCAAGGCATCAGCAGTAAGATTAACAGAACCTGGATGATATTTGATTTCACAATCATAATCCTTCAGAAGATCCATCCAGCGTCTCTGTCGCATATTCAACTCCGCCTAAGTGAATAAATACTTCAAACTCTTATGATCCGTAAATATATCAAATTTCTCGCCATAAAGATAATGCCTCCAAATTTTGAGTGCAAATACAATGGCGGCTAACTCGAGATCATGTACTGGATAATTACTCTCATGCGTCTTCAACTGTCGAGAAGCATAGGCAATAACATGCCCATGCTGTGTCAGAACACATCCTAACCCCTGACCAGAGGCATCAGTATAGACAACATAACCTCCTGATCCAGAAGGTAGAGCTGGCACAGGTGCAGTAGTAAGACGTCTATGCAGCTCATGAAATGACTCCTCACAATCCGAGGACCATATGAAGGCAACATCTTTCCATGTAAGCTGTGTCAAAGGCCTTGCCAACTGTGCAAAATTCTCGATGAACCGACGGTAATATCCCGCTAGACCAAAGAAACTACGAATCTCAGCAACCGTCGTCGGTCGAGACCAGTTCAGCACTGCCTCTATCTTTCTTGGATCAAAAGATATTTCTTCACTAGAAATTACATGACCGAGAAACATTACTCGATCAAGCCAAAATTCACACTTGCTCAATTTCACATACAACTGCTTATCTCGTAACGTCTGCAAAACAATCCTCAGATGCTGTGCATGCTCATTCTTGTCATGAGAATAGACACGAATATCATCAATGAAGACGATGACAAATCTATCCAGATATTCTCGAAATACTTGATTCATCAGATTCATAAAGACTGCCGGTGCATTCGTCAAACCGAATGGCATCACCAGAAATTCATAATGCCCGTATCTGGTCCTAAAAGCAGTCGTAGATATATCTGAGTCTCGTACCCGCATCTGGTGGTATCCAGATTTCAGATCTATCTTCGAGTAAACATAAGTACCATGTAGTTGATCAAATAGATCATCAATCCGCGGCAAAGGATACTTATTCTTGATGGTGACACGATTCAACTGCCTGTAATCAATACACAATCGCATCGATCCATCTTTCTTCTTGACAAATAAAACAGGTGCTCCCCACGGAGAAACACTCGGACGAATATATCCCTTATCAAGCAGATCCTGTAACTACTGTTTCAATTCCCTCATCTCTAACGGTGCCAGACGATAAGGCACTCGGGATATAGGCGTAGTTCCTGGTACTAAATCAATACCAAATTCAACCTCTCGCACTGGAGGAAAACCACTCATCAGGGAATACATCAGGAAACTCGCTGACAACTCGTAACTGATCAATACCCGTACTACTCGTGGACATATCAACTGCATAGATGAGGTAGCCCTCCCCACCTGACTCCAAGACATGACATGCTTTCAGAGCCGAAACAAGTGGCATCGGAGGTCATGCACCCTCACCATAAAAATACCAGCTATCACCCTCATCCGGATGAAACTGTACCAGACGCTGATAACAATCCACAGTAGCATGATACAAAGTCAGCATATCTATTCCCAAGATACAGTCAAAATCTGCCATCGCTAATATCATCAAATTAGCTGCTAACACATTACCCTCAAACTTCAGATGGCAACCCATCACTAGACGCTTAGTTACTATCTCTTGTTCCAACGGAATAGATATAACTAAATCCATATCTAATGATACATAAGGTAATCTATGTCTCTTAACAAAGCGACTAGAAATAAAGGAATTCGATGCTCCAGTATCAATTAATACAATTGCAGGAATACCACATAACAGAAGGTATCTGCCAACATGCGATCGCTTCCCTCTGTAGCCTGCTCCTGAGACAGAGCAAACACCTGCCCTTGAGTCTGGGGACGATAACCAGAAGAACTCTGTGGTGTTGGCTGCTGACGTGGAAAAGTAGAAGCCTGAGATCCATCCTGGGATCCCGATCCACTAGCAGAACCCATGCGCTGAGGACAATCTCTCCGCAGATGTCCCTGCTGACCGCAAATATAACAAGCACCAGTAGCTCTTCGACATGAAGCTGCAGGATGCTTCCCTCCACAGTGACTACAAAACTCCTCCTTCTTCTTCTTCTTCTCAAAACGGAACATACCTCGTGAACCACGAGATCCAGATGAAGTAGTAGTAGTAGAAGAAGACGTAGGTACAGATTGCACAACAGATTGAGCTCGAGGCTCAAAAGATCCACTAGGCTGTCCTGGCATCATCAACTGTGCCCGCCTGTTGCTAGTCTCTACAAGACGGCAACGGTTCACCAAAGTCTCAAAAGATACCGGGTCATCACAGACGACAACCTGAGAGTAGATATCTTGATTCAAACCTTGTAGAAAGATATCATATTTTGACGCATCACTCTCATTGATATGAGGACTGAAAGGTAGCAGATCAAGAAATCATTGCTGATATTGATCAATAGTCATTGATCCTTGTCTCAGAGTAAGCAACTCCATAGATCGTGCTTGGCGAATAGCCGGAGGAAAATACAATTTCTGGAACTCCCGACAGAAATCCCCCCAAGTCACATGTCCTCTCTCAGTACGTGCCTGAGCAGCTTTGGCATCCCACCAAAAACGTGCTCGATCCTCTAGAACGAATTCTATAACTTCCAATTTCTGATCCTCAGTACAATCGAAAGCACGAAAAGTACTCTCAAGTTTAGACATCCAGCTTCTAGCTTGTTCAGGATTCTCGCCTCCCACTAAGGGTTTCGGTCCTACTTGCATGAACTTATTGATAGAGTAGCGACTTCTACCCTCATGATGACGATGTTGATCATCATGATGGCGGTGATGACAATGATGATGACCACCTCCCTGGCCAACACTACTGTGACTCTCGTCAGCCATATCCTGAAAAGAATTGCACATTAAAATCCCAAATGCGCAAGAATTACTAGACTAAATCCCAAGTACTAATCCCAAAATCTAAGCATGCTCTGATACCAAAAATGTAGTGACCCTGCATGGTATCACCTATTAACTGGCAACTAATAGCATGCATTAAACTTAGTATAGCAAAATAACTTAACAGAGTAAAACATGCGGAAAAAAAACCATAAAATACATATCAGCTTAGTAATAAAATCCAGGCTTAAATATGTAGTGATACAACCAAATCGAAACCTTAAACAGTAAACATTATACAGCTATATCGAATCTTGCTGTATAGTAAAATCCTCAAGACTCCTGCTCCCTAGTCCTGCCTTGAACTACCAGCTCCGTCCATCCTGCGACATGCCCCATGGAATAGGGTGTCCAAGATAACAACTAGGACGTGAGCACTAACGCCCAGTACATAGACATGAGTAAACATATGTATATAATGCATGCAACATGATGACTGGTACAGGGTCATCTGAAAAATCATGCTCAGAACCGGCGCCATATGAGTGCTGCCACCGCACGGATCAACCTCTGGGTGCAACCACACTCGTCTAGTACACCAGAGTAAACAGACATAATGCCCCCGCCGTCGCGGTACTCTCAGTGACAGACTATCGAATATAGAGCTGAGCGGCTCTATAGTCAGGTATAATAAGGTATAGGCTCAACGTGTATATGCACATGACATATGAATATAGAAAGCGATAAATCATATATCATGCCATATAATAATGCCAAATAAATGCAACATATAAACATGTATACTCGCTGACAATCTCAGTCAATGTGTACGTACCTCTAGGCTAGTTCAAGTATAGTAGAATCCTAGGTTCCAAGCCTATATTCAAAAGTTCACTGTATCACTACATAAATTCTATAAGCCTAAACTAAGCTAATAAGTACTCCCAAAACTTAAACAGATTCCCGGACCATACCTTCGTCCGTAGTTAGCCCTTTGGAGTCGCTAGTCCCGGATGACTATAAACACACCTTGGTTATTCCAGAACCTCTATTATAACCGATAGGGCCCTCAAGTGTATATCTCACACTATATAACTAAAGAAAGAAACTCGGGAATTCGTATTTAGAAATGAATCTGAGAAGCCCTATTTATAGGCAAAATTCCCTGCCAGGATCGGAACTTCCGATCCAGCTCACTGCATGCATGTGTGACACGTCGGGATCGGAACGTCCGATTGGGCGATCGGAGCTTCCGATCTCGCCTTCGATCAACACTTGTCAAAATTCGTGGCTTAGTCATCGAGCATCGCTGGTTGCTGGAGATCGGAACTTCCGTTCCAGGATCGGAGCTTTCGATCTCTGTGCTTCCGATGAGGTTCCGAAGTGGCTGGGATTGGAACTTCCGATCTGGGTTTGGAGCTTCCGATCCGGCCCAAATTCAACAGCCCATTTCTCTTCCGAAGTCCAATAACACTCCGAAATTGATTAATTACCAACCCTTAATCATGTTTATCATATTATTATCTTAAAATGGAATCTGGGTTACTACAACTAGGCATCGCAAATGCTAGTCTCAATCTCGAGCGATCCTTATCTTTATTAGCGGACGGCTCAATTGACTAGGAACTATTTAGAATATACAGTGATTATAAGATGTGTATCATGATAGTCATTCAATTCTACTATCACATCTTACATGCACTCTAGTATATTCAAGGTCTTTATCTAAACATCGTATAGTACGCCACAACATAATAATATGATAAAAGATAAAGTAAATGCCAATATAAAAATGTAAATTATATTAAACAAAGATTGTTTACACATAGAGTCACAAAAACTCTTAGCCACAAGTTGGCTAACCGGGCACCCACTCTTTCAGGTATAGCTATGGTCTCCTTAAATTATTTAGGAGTATGCAATAGCTTAGTTAATGCTTTTAGAGCATAATTAATGATGCATGGGTAATTGCATTGTAGAGTTGATGATAGGCTTGGAACCTAGAGTGGGACTGCTAGGACTGCCTGTAATAAGGTACGTAAGTACTGACTGAGATAGCCAGCGGGTTTTGCATGCTTATATGTTGCATTTGTGTGTCATATTACTATGCAACATGTGCATATCATATTGTTCATGTCCATCTTTTATGGTGAGCCATGTAGGGCCGCTCAGCCCTGTTCGGACGGTTGATGTCGAGCGCCCCGCTATCGACGGGTTAGCCGGCACTGGCATCTGTAAGACACGGTCTACGTCCGCTAGGAATGAGCAGTACGCAGGGTTTGCTCCCCGGGTTGTACCACTCATGTCCTAGGTGCCATACTGAGCAGTTGTATACAGTTATCCCAGATATGGATACCATGTCATTTGCATGCATCATGTTTGTATGTTTTACCCGTGCTTTCGTATTGAGCTTAGAGCTCACATCCAGTTTTTTCTGTGTATCTGGACACCCCATTCCACGGGGCAGGTGTAGGTGCAGGAGTGAGCACCAGGAGCTTGGAGTAGCCAGTGACCAGTGGAGATAGCAAGATTAGCTGTAGGTTTTACCTTTAGGCTTATTTATTCGATTGGGTTGTATAATCGAATTTGGTTAAATCCGGTTGTATTCTGCCGGTCTGCTTTTATTTAAGTCTTTCGCAGCGATTTATTTTAATGCATGCTTAATTATGCTCTTAACTCTGATTAGGTAGTGGATCCGGGTTGGGTCGCTACATTTATTGGTATCAGAGTCAGGTTGCATGCAAGAGACTTGAGATATAGTAATGAGACTTTGGGTTATCCTTATAGGATTGATGAGACCTTGGAAGAGGTGATGATGCGGCGATTAGTTTGCCCAGAGACTATCATCATCGACAGGATTTCTGAAGATTTGGCTTATGGGATACCAGCAAGTGCGGACAGGAGTGACGGATCGTGTCTGAGCGTTTGAGATTTCTACTCATGTGGATCCTATCTTTGGATCGAGTACCGGATGCCAGAGGCATTGGCAGATGATTGGTGGGGACTTACTTGATGCTTGCATCTTTACAATCATTACCATGATGACACTACTCTGAAGATTTTCCAGTCGTAGTTGGAGAGATTGTCAGATAGACCTTTACCTGGGAATGCCTTGAGTGCCTAAGGCATGAAAGATTTCGAGCGTAAGGTCATTAAACTCATGCAGAACATAGTTTTGCTGGTATGCTTGTATCGATGCGTTCGGTAGGCAAACGGGAAACTTCATGTTCAAAAGCATGATTTGGTTACAAGAAGAAAGCTGACGGCAGATCGTGAGCAGAAGAGGTCGACTGACATGCACTGATGCGGAGCATAGCTGGTTAGCTATCACGTGCCATTTCTCCGGAGTTCTTTGTAGGAGGACAATTAGAGAGACTTGGATGGGAGTACGCTTGCATTGATGCGTGTGTCGATTAGAAGCTTCATGCTCAAGAAACGAAGACTAGTACGATGATTTAAATACTGTATTGATGTAATTTGTAAACAGTATTTCAGTTGTAATGAATCATCATAGTTTGGTTGTATCATTTCAAGTCGATTGTACATTTCATTGTATTTTGAATACTGTATGTATTACATGAGATTGTAATAAAGATAATTGTACATAACTTGAAATAAGTGATACATGTATTATTTATCCAGCAATTCGTGAATGATTACATGATTGTGCGGAAGTTTGGATTGGGTTTAGTTGATTAGTGTTCAACTATTGCAGCTCATGGGATTTGAGTGGGTCGATTGTGACTGTTTTACTTGCGGTTAGTGTTGAAAAACGGTGTTCAGATCAATCAGAATTGATATCCGGTGCAGCGGAAGTTTTAAAATTTTATATGGAACGATTCCATATCATGGGTATCAAAACTTTACGATTAAATTGTGCGTGTAAAAATTAAATAAAAATTAAATTTTTACCTTGAATCTCGAAACGAGATTATGGACACCAACAGATAACTCTGCTCTTGTTGTATATCCCAGGAACTGATGGACGAACAATTCTTCAATCAGGTCCACGAACAGAATTCGAATCCCTCTGATAGATTGCACTAGAAAATCTATAAGAAGTTTCTACGAAGAGAATTAACGAATTTGATCCGTTAAACCAGACTGCAAATTCGAAATTCACAAACTGGATTTCAGAGAGAAAAACACAGAGAGGGGGGCGACCACTCTAGGTCTCAAAACCCTAGTGTTCAAAAATTATGAGACTTGTATCTAATTTCTGCACTGCAATAACTTATTTATAATGTGGGCTGCTAACAGCTTAGGGCCCATTAGTCATAAGTTAAAGCCTGACAAGCAAAGCCTGCATATTCAGAAATTAATATAAAATTCATCGTGACTCAGATTGATAAACCAATTTCACCAATGTGCACAGAAACCATTTCTGCATCTTTTAAAGTCAAGATAAATTTTCTGAATCCGAATTCAGTGATTTCCAAAAATGCCCATCCCTATGTCGTTTTAGGAAATCTTACTCTTCTACTCTGATATAAGAAGTTCTACTTCTTTGTTCATTAAATTTAACTCTTTAAATTTAACTATCTCAACGGGAATTTGAAATCCATTACTTGTGTGACCCTCAATGGTTCAGGAATACAGCTAGCCGTGGGCTCACAAATCCTTGTGACTCGGAACAACAATTTTCGACTTGCCCATCGAATCATGGTAAGAGCGCCTAGCAACATCGCCCCATGATTCCCTAGGTATCACTGATAGTGCCTGCAAGAACCAATAGATTTTGGTTAGCGTACAGTACGGTCCCTTCATCCATATATCCCGATCGAATCAACAACTATTGGTAAATCGAGAGTCGTTCGAGATTCGATAACTATACAATGCATCTTGAAGATCAAATAGTGACATTGCATGTGCTACTAAGAAACCATTTCTTAAAACACATCATGTACTCTGACCAGAGATTCGTCACACTAATATCTCCTCAGATTGCATAGGATATCCTCACTCGCAAGTATGTGGTGAATCCTTGACAACAAAGCATCGACTCCTATATGTGTCGTAACTGTACCCAATCCCGACACCTGATGACCCCAATAGAGTCGGTAAACGAGTCAAAGTACAGTACTAGCATATAGAGTCTCAATGATGTTTCAAGTAGTAAGGACTAATGGTGTACAATCAAAACCGCGGACTTTATCCACTCGATAAGTGATAACCACTTGGAAAGTCCGGATAGGGTAGTTCGATCATTCATCGTATGAATATCCATTTGCATGCTTTGAACATCTCTATGTTCCATACCAATGAAACGTGGTACTCGGCATCGCAAATGCTAGTCTCAATCTTGAGCGATCCTTATCCTTATTAACGGACGGTTCAATCGACTAGGAACTGTTTAGAATATACAGTGACTATAAGATGTGTTTCATGATAGCCATCCCCATGTGCCACCACATCTTACATACACTACAGTATATTCAAGGTCTTCATCTAAACATCTTATAGTATGTCACAACATAATAATATGATAAAAGATAAAGTAAATGCCATTATAAAAGTGTAAATTATATTAAACAAAAGATTGTTTATACATAGAGTCATAAAAGCCCTTAGCCACAAGTTGGCTCACCGGGCACCCACTCTTTCAGTTAGTCTAGGCGTTTTCCTAGGATTGACCTAGTTAGTCAGTAGACTAAGATAGTGCCAGCAATGAGTGGGATCATCTAAAGGCATTAAGATTATTGTTCGGTTTAGAACATTGGGCTTTGTTCTAGGTTGTTTTCTTAGAACAGTAAGCTGTTTGACCTTTGTTAGGTTGAGACATGTGATGATGGGTTTTCATCGAGATACCAGGTCCAGTATATGCCGAGAGTTGTGGGCTATGACCATGACTAGACATGATGGAGCGCGACCCTATGCCAGTGTTACTCTGGGAGTCCTTGTACTTCAGAGGGTACCTGGGAGCCTTCATGCTTCAGTATTGGCGGTGGGAAAGCTACTCAATCTAGGGATTTGGTAGCAGTCACGATAGGGTATGACCTTGGATTAAGATATCAGGTTTGATATCGATGGTTCGATATCGTCTGGTGTGCCAGAGATATAGTTTGATTGTTCTGCTATGGGAACCAGTCATGGAGAGATTTCCTTGACAAGTGTGTACTCTGAGCAGATAGGTTTTAACCTTTGAGTTACTGCTAGACGTGTGAATCTAGTAGGAAGAAGGATTTCTACCAGCGATGACTAGGGGTTGTCATCAGAGTTGTGGTTAGAGTTTTCCTGTGATAGGAATTATCCAAGATACTGAATGGGATACTGTTTCGAGACTTCGACTCGAATACGAGGACTATTCCATGATGAATGATTTCATCTATAATAGGATTATATCAGACGCTAAGGATTGTATAAGACTAATTGAGGCATGAGGGAAGCGTGATTTATGATAGTGTACACTTGGTCGTGATTCCAGGTGGGACATCGTGGTAGGCTACCTCAGTCTTAAATTGTTGTACAGTCTTAGCAAGGAATATAATCAAGAACGTGTCCGGAGATTGTGAGAATCTTTGGGATTCGTTAGTTATTATTTTAGGACTTGACGAGCAGTGGTGTTCATTCTGGATGAATGAGGCAAGGATAGTGTGTAGTAGCCCAGTTCCAATTTACAAGATTAATTGGTTAATTATATTTTATTAACAAGAGCACAAGTTAAGATCAAGAACACATGACATGAGTAGCTCGGGTCGGTCATGAGTAGCTCGGGTCGGTCATGGTTGTTCAACAATAGCTCGGGCATTGAGCAAGAGCTCGGGCATTGAGCTAGAGCTCGGGCTTGGAGCTAGGGCTCGGGAATGTGTTAGTGCTTGGCTCGGGTCGGGGCTTAGGGTGTTCAAGAAAGTGATGTGCAAGGCCAGGGTAGTGTTCGGTCATGGAAAGAACACATGGTATTCAGGTCGGGAATGGACACGTGGCTGGAGCTAAAACACGATTAGTGTCCTGCTAGGTGTCATGCACTCGATTGACACCTGTCCCGGCTCATCCTCTATAAATAGGAGTCGAGGGTTCGGTCATTTTACACCATTTCATCTCACTTCTTAGTTCTACTCGGACCAAGTAGTAGCTCGGGAGTTCGGGAAGGAGAGCTCGGGGCTTGACCAGGAGCAGTTCAGGTCGGGCTTGAAGGGAGAGGTCAGGTCGGGTCAGTCTTGAGACCAGGTCGGGTCGGGACTTGAACCTAAGGCAGCTAGGGGTTGTCTTCTTCCAGCTTAGTTCAGACTTCGGTGTTAGGTACGATAGTACTGTTCGAGATATCCTGACTGAGTATGCATGTATTATGTGACTGCATGATTTATATGTTATTGATTTATGCTGCATTCATCTGCATATTGAGCTATCTCCTTCGAGATGTATATTAGTAGGGTTGTACCCTATCCTTTTACTGGATGGACTTCCATCGATTTGGGTCCGGCATATCCACTGGTATATTGGTATGGGAGCCACCTCCTGAAGCGACGGCACAACGTGCTACATACCAGGGCCCGGTATGTCTCTGTTATCTGATTTTTGACCTCGAGTTATAGGGAGTTCACTTTGCATGCATGTATACTCATACTCTCGTACTGAGCGTTTTATGCTCACATCTCGTACTTTGTGTTTCTGGACACCCTATTCCATGGGGCAGGTTTGCGATTGGACGAGGCGGGTGGTTCCAGGAGGGGCTAGGCAGCGATTGGTCAGCTGGAGCTTCGCTTAGATTTTTATTTATGTTGTTATCGGTTTGATACAGCTTTTCGATATGGTTGTATAATCTATTTGGATTTTTACAGATTCCTTGTCTTGGGATTGTAGTATTTGTAATGTTTCCGCAGTTTATTCTGATATATGTTTAATTAAGTTAATTGCATGCCTAAATTCTGTTTAGTAGGTGATCCGGGTAAGGGTCACTACATTTATGGTATCAGAGCATGCATAGTTTTCTTGAGATTTAGATTATGCATAAGATAACCGTGAGGTAATTTGTGTATATGGCAGATCGTGACGATCAGAGCAGCCATGGCAGTGTAGGTGGACGCTGGGGAGACGATGACCGAGAGCGTCGTCCTGGGCTCCATCATCGTCTCCATGATGATCAACGTTTTAGCGTACGCCGATTTCTTTCGATGGGTCCTAAGACCTTGGTTGGAGGTGAGTCTCCGGAGGATGCGGAGAATTGGTTAGACCGCATGGAGATGACTTTTCAGAAGTTTCGTTGCACTGAGGAGAAGAAGATGGAGACGCTGGGATATCTTCTGGAAGGGCGAGCCCAAAAGTGGTGGAGGTTCACTTCTGCACCGTTCGTCACGGCGAGAGGGTTGCTACTTGGGCTGAGTTCCGCACAACTTATCAGAAGCTGTATTTTCCTCCTGCACTCCGTCAGGCGAAGGCAGGTGAATTACTGAGTCTGCGACAGGGTGCCATGTCTATTGACGAGTACCAGCAGAAGTTCTTTGATCTTCTATCCTATTGCCCCGAGATTGCTGACAGCTCGGAGATGAAGTATAACTTGTTCCTTCAGGGTCTCAACCCTGAGATTCATGACCGTGTGGCGGTTGGAGATGACATGTCCTACGAGGGTTTGGTGAGCTGTTGTCATCAGGCAGAGGACAGCATTCGGAGGAACCGGTCTTTCTCTCAGTCCAGGCCTGCTAGTTCTTTGGGTCCCCGTGCTCAGTTTTTCAAGAAGTCTGGATCTACTTCTTTTTCCTCTGGTTCCGCTGGTGTTATCCGTTTTGGGAAGAAGGAGAAGTGTGATCATTGTGGGAAGAACCATCCATCAGACAAGTGCCATAGAGTTTCTGGAGCTTGTTTCCGTTGTGGAGAGGTGGGTCATCTCCGGAGAGATTGTCCACTATCTGGGGGAGGCGGTTCTGGTTCTGGATCAGGTTCTCAGGCCACCGTTTAGCAGAGGTCGCAGGGACACCCTGCTGGGAGTTCTCACTTGAGGTCGCGGGCTTCTGGCCAGGTGTTTGCCTTGAGGCACGACCAGGCCGTGGAGGAGAATGAGAAGGTCATTGCAGGTACATTTATGTTATATGGTTTACCTGCTCTTGTACTCATTGACACTGGTGCATCTCATTCCTTCATTTCTGCACATTTTGTTAAGAGGCATAAGTTACCTTACATTGCACTAGACGTAGTACTTTTTGTTTCTACTCCGACGGGTCAGTCTGCTTTGGCCAAGCGTCTAGTGATGGGTTGCCGTTTAGACTTCAAGGGTAACATTCTGATTGCAAATCTCATGGTTCTTGCGATGGACGACTTTGATTTCATTCTGGGAATAGATATGTTGACTACCTATCGAGCTTCAGTGGACTGCTATCAGAGATTAGTACGCTTTCATCCGCAGGGGAGTGATAGATGGTTTTTCTATGGTGAGGGAGCGCGACCCCCGATGCCTTTGGTATCTGCTTTGAGAGCATGTCGAGCTCTAGAGTCTGGCGGGGAAGGTTACCTCATCTATGCAGTTGATTTGTCCGCTGAAAGCGTAGGGATAGAGAGCATTCCGGTCGTGAATGAATTTCCAGATATATTTCCAGATGAGATTCCGGGTTTACCTCCTGTTAGGGAAGTCGAGTTTGGCATAGAGTTGATGCCAGGTACTTCGCCTATTTCTCGAGCACCATATCGTCTGGCTCCGTCAGAGATGCGTGAGTTGAAGAATCAGCTACAGGATCTTTTGGAAAAGGGGTACATTTGTCCTAGTGTATCTCCTTGGGGAGCTCCTGTTCTTTTTGTGAAGAAGAAGGATGGGTAGATGTGGATGTGCATTGACTATCGCCAGTTGAACCGAGTTACTGTGAAGAACAAGTATCATTTGCCTCGTATCGATGACTTGTTTGATCAGTTGCAGGGTACTTCAGTCTATTCCAAGATTGACTTGAGATCTGGGTATCATCAGATGAGAGTCCGAGGTCAGGACGTAGCCAAGATAGCATTCCGTACTCGCTATGGGAATTACGAGTTTCTAGTGATGCCATTTGGTTTGACTAATGCGCCGGCTATATTTATGGATCTGATGAACCGTGTCTTCAGGGAGTACTTGGATAAGTTTGTCGTGGTCTTCATTGAAGACATTCTGGTGTATTCGCGTAATGAGGACGAGCATGTTTCTCACTTACGGGTAGTAATGCAGACTCTTCGGGACGAGCAGTTGTACGCCAAGTTGAGTAAGTGCGAATTCTGGATGGATCGAGTGGTCTTTCTTGGCCATATCATATCCAGGGAAGGGATTTCTGTCGATCCGAGCAAGATTGAGGTTGTGCTTAATTGGTCACGTCCAACGACAGTTGCTGAGATCCATAGTTTTCTGGGTCTAGCAGGGTATTATCGTCGTTTCAATTTCTCTCATTTATCTTGACCTTTGACGCAGCTTACCCGCAAGGGTGTGGAATTTGAGTGGTCCTCCGAGTGCGAGGAGAACTTCTGTGAGTTTCGACGACGGTTGACTTCTGCGCCGGTGTTGGCATTGCCATCAGGATCTGGAGGGTATGTGGTGTACACTGATGCTTCTCTTCAGGGGTTAGGTTGTGTCCTGTCTCTGAATGGGCCTGTGATCGCATACGCTTCTAGACAGCTGAAGCTTCACGAGGATAATTATCCGGTTCATGATTTGGAGTTGGCAGCGATTGTGTTTGCTTTGAAGATGTGGCGTCATTATCTATATGACGAGAAATTTGAGATCTTCACCGACCACAAGAGTCTCAAGTATTTGTTCAATCAGGCAGAGTTGAACATGAGGCAGAGACGTTGGATGGACTTGCTTAAAGACTATGATTGCGAGATTAAGTATCATCCGGGAGCTGCTAATCTCACTGCTGATGCCTTGAGTCGCAAGGTGCGTCTTTCCGCACTGCATACTTGTTCGATGTCTAGTGCGATCGAGGATTATTGTTCTTCAGGGTATACCTTCAAGCACAAGAAAGGTATGCAGTGTATCAAGATGTTTGCAATTTTATCTGAGCCAGCTTTGTATTCGCAAATTCGAGATGCTCAGATGTCTGATTCGAAGACCCAACATTTGGCTCGCCTAGCCAACGAGGGTAGTACGTCTGGATTTCACTATCAGTCAAATGGTTTTTTGTGTTTGTCTGGTAGGCTTGTGATTCCGGAGGATGAAGAGTTGCGAGATGATATTTTGTCTCAGGCGCATCGCACTAAGTTGAGTATTCATCCAGGGAGCAACAAGATGTACAAGGATCTACGTACTCGTTTTTGGTGGAAAGGAATGAAACGCAGTGTGTATCAGTATGTTTCGAGATGCTTGGTTTGTCAGCAGGTCAAGGCAGAACACCGACGACCTGGAGGTTTGCTTCACAGTCTGCCTATTCCTGAGTGGAAATGGGAGTTTGTAGTGACCCTTACCCGGATCACCTACTAGACAGAACTTATGCATGCAATTAACTTAATAAAACAGATATCAGAATAAAACTGCGGAAACCAATAACATAATACAATCCCAAGAAAAGGAATCTGTAATTATCCAATAATATACAACCAACTCGAATAGCTGTATAAACCCAAACAACAGTAATAAAGCCTAGACGAAGCTCCAGCTGGCCAACCACTGACTAGCCCCTCCTGGATCCACCCTCCTCGTCCAATCGCAAACCTGCCCCATGGAATAGGGTGTCCAGAAAATACAGAGTACGAGACGTGAGCATAAAACGCTCAGTGCGAGAGTATGAGTGTACATGCATGCAAAGTGAACTCCCTATAGACTCGAGGTCAAGGATCAGATAACAGAGACAGACCGGGCCCTGGTATGTAGCACGCTGTGCCGTCGCTTCAGGAGGTGGCTCCCATACCGAGATAACCGTGGAAACACCGGACCCAAATCGATGGAAGTCCATCCACTAACAGGATAGGGTACAACCCTACTAACAGACATCTCGAAGGAGATACAGCAAGATGCAAATGAATGCAGCATAATATCATGGCATATAAATCATGCAATCACATAATACATGCATACTCAGTCAGGATATCTCGAACAGTACTTTCGTACCTCAAATACCAGGTAGGCACTACCAGCTCTAAGTCCAAGCCTAAAGTCCGCCTACACAGCGAAATGATACTACTATCATTACAGTGCTCTAAAAGCCTTAACTAAGCTATTGCATACTCCTAAATATTTATAGAAAGCAAAAGCTATACCTTCGTCCGTCGTTAGCCCTTCGATGTCGATGCCTCCAGAATTTGGGCACAACTCCGCTACGACTATCGAACGCCTCTCTGACCTCCGGACCAAGCCTAAGAAGACTAGAACAGCTCGAATATGACTAGAAATAGAGAGGAAATCCGGAATTGGCAAGGAGAAATGAAGTCTCGGCCTTCTATTTATAGACAACGATCGGAGCCTCCGATCCTCGATCGGAACGTCCGAACCTGGATCGGAACGTCCGATCCTGCCATCGGAGCTTCCGAAGATCCTGATCTGCCACGTGTCAAAATATCATTTGTTGACTTCGGATAGGGGTGATCGGAACGTCCGATCCTGATCGGAGCTTCCGATCCAGCCACACGTCATGGATGACGTAATATCATCGGTGCCTCCGATCCTCATCGGAGCTTCCGATCCCGATCGGAGCTTTCGATCGTCCCTTCGGAGCTTCCGATCCGTCCAATCCCCAATTTATTTAATTAGCATTAATCCTTTAATTACTCAATTAGGGTTCGGGCTACTACATTCTCCCCCACTTAAGATATTTCGTCCTCGAAATCAGATCTTAAGTACCGAATGCAAATACAGAAATCAGAAACATTCTTTATTCAAACAAACGTTTACAGAGTTTGCAACTGAATACAACTTAAAGAATGAAATCAAAACAACTCAGGATGGTCTTTACGCATCCTGTCCTCAAGCTCCCAAGTAGCTTCCTCAGTGTCTCGGCGCTGCCACTGAACTAAAACCAAAGGAATGACTTTGTTCCGTAAAACCTTATCCTTATAATCCAGGATACGAAGAGGTTTCTCAACATAAGTCAAATCCTTGTCTACCTGAACCTCAGACCGCTGCAGAATATGAGATTCATCCGCCACATACCGTCGCAACAGAGATACGTGGAACACGTCGTGAATACTGGATAGATGCGGTGGCAAAGCTAGTCGATAAGCCAAATCGCCAATACTCTCCAAGATCTCAAACGGACCGATAAATCTGGGAGACAACTTGCCCTTAAGGCCAAATCTGAGAATCTTGCGGAAAGGTGACACTCTCAGAAACACTTTCTCCCCGACCTCGAACTGCAAAGGCCTACGCTTGATATTAGCATAACTGGCCTGACGATCCTGTGCAGTCTTAATCCGTTTCTTGATCTGATCAACAATGTCTATCGCCTGCTGGATAAACTCCGGTCCCTCAGCCTGTCTCTCCCCCACTTCTTCCCAGAAGAGTGGAGTACGACAACGTCGCCCATACAACGCCTCAAAAGATGCCATCCCAATACTAGTGTGATAGCTGTTGTTGTAAGCGAACTCGATCAACGGCAAATGATCCTGCCAGGCTGAACCAAAATCCAAGACGCACGCTCTAAGCATATCCTCTAACGTACGGATAGTGCGCTCTGACTGACCATCAGTCTCCCATCGCACGCTGAACACTCCCCCAGAATCTAGAAGTAAACCTGGGGTCCCGATCGCTGACAATGCTCACAGGCACTCCATGAAGTCGAACGATCTCCTGAATGTACAACCGAGCCATGCGATCCACAGAGTACTCTCGGCTATAGGCAATGAAATGTGCTGACTTGGTGAGTCGGTCCACCACAACCCAGATAGCATCACAGTTCCTCGGGGATACCGGCAAATGGGTCACAAAGTCCATAGTGATAAACTCCCATTTTCATTCAGGAATAGGCAGACTGTGAAGCAATCCTCCAGGTCGTCGGTGCTCTGCCTTGACCTGTTGACACACCAAACATCTCGAAACAAACTGATAAACACTGCGTTTCATTCCCTTCCACCAGAAACGAGTACGTAGATCCTTGTACATCTTGTTGCTCCTAGGATGAATACTCAACTTAGTGCGATGGGCCTGAGATAAAATCTCCTCTCGCAACTCTTCA
This sequence comes from Henckelia pumila, assembly GCF_033568475.1. Taxonomy (NCBI): domain Eukaryota; kingdom Viridiplantae; phylum Streptophyta; class Magnoliopsida; order Lamiales; family Gesneriaceae; genus Henckelia; species Henckelia pumila. Next base: position 15,979,746 of record NC_133122.1, on the reverse strand, counting down.
TCTTGTGGAATCACAAGCCTACCAGACAAACACAGAAAGCCATCTGACTGATAATGAAATCCAGACGAGCTACCCTCGTTAGCTAGACGAGCTAAACGCTGGGTCTTCGAATCAGACATCTGAGCATCTCGGATCCGCGAGTACAAAGCTGGCTCAGATAATATCGCAAACATCTGGATACTCTGCATACCTTTCTTATGCTTGAAGGTATAACCTGAAGTACAACAGTCACTGATCGCACTAGACATCGAACGAGTCTGAAGTGCGGATAGTCGCACCTTGCGACTCAAAGCATCAGCGGTGAGATTAGCAGCTCCCGAATGGTACTTAATCTCGCAATCATAGTCCTTAAGCAAGTCCATCCAACGTCTCTGTCTCATGTTCAATTCTGCCTGAGTGAACAAATACTTGAGACTCTTATGGTCGGTGAAGATCTCAAATTTCTCGCCATAAAGATAATGACGCCAGATCTTCAAAGCGAACACAATGGCTGCCAATTCCAAATCATGGACTGGGTAATTGTCCTCGTGAAGCTTCAGCTGTCTAGAAGCGTATGCGATCACATGCCCATTCTGAGTCAGGACACAACCTAACCCCTGAAGAGAAGCATCCGTGTAAACTACATACCCTCCAGATCCTGACGGTAATGCTAACACCGGCGCAGAAGTCAACCGCCGTCGAAGCTCACGGAAATTCTCCTCACACTCGGAGGACCACTCGAAATCCACACCCTTGCGGGTAAGCTGCGTCAACGGTCGAGCTAACTGAGAGAAGTTCAGAATGAAGCGACGATAATACCCTGCTAGACCCAGAAAACTACGGATCTCAGCAACTGTCGTCGGACGCGACCAATTAAGTACCGCTTCAATCTTGCTTGGATCAACAGAAATCCCTTCCCTGGATATGATATGGCCAAGAAAAACCATTCTATCCATCCAGAACTCACACTTGCTCAGCTTGGCGTACAACTGCTCATCTCGGAGAGTCTGTAGTACCAACCGCAAGTGAGAAACATGCTCTTCCGTATTACGCGAATACACCAAGATGTCGTCAATGAAGACCACGACAAACTTGTCCAAATACTCCCTGAATACACGGTTCATCAGATCCATGAATATAGCCGTCGCATTGGTCAAACCAAATGTCATCACTAGGAACTCGTAATGCCCATAGCGAGTACGGAATGCAGTCTTGGCTACGTCCTGGTCACGGACTCTCAACTGATGATACCCAGATCTCAAGTCAATCTTGGAGTAAACTGATGTGCCCTGCAGCTGATCAAACAAGTCATCAATACGAGGCAACGGATACTTGTTCTTCACAGTGACTCGATTCAGCTGCCTATAGTCAATGCACAGCCGCATCGACCCATCCTTCTTCTTTACGAAGAGAACAGGAGCTCCCCAAGGAGATACGCTAGGACGAATGTACCCCTTGTCCAAAAGATCCTGTAGCTGATTCTTTAACTCACGCATCTCTGACGGAGCCAGACGATACGGTGCTCTAGAAATAGGCAAAGTACCCGGCATCAACTCTATGCCAAACTCGACTTCCCTAGCAGGAGGAAAACCCGGAATCTCATCAGGAAACACATCTGGAAATTCATCCACAACAGGAATGCTCTCTATCCCAATACTCTCAGCGGAAAAATCAACTGCATAGATAAGGTAGCCTTCCCCGCCAGACTCCAGAGCTCGACAGGCTCTCAAAGCTGATACCAAAGGCATCGGGGGTCGCGCTCCCTCACCATAGAAAAACCAACTCTCACTCCCTTCCGGATGAAAGCGTACTAATCTCTGATAGCAGTCCACTGAAGCTCGATAGGTAGTCAGCACATCTATTCCCAGAATGCAATCAAAGTCGTCCATCGCCAGGACCATGAGATTCGCTAACAGAACGTTCCCTTCGAACTCTAAAGGGCAACCCATCACTAGACGCTTAGCCAAAGCAGATTGGCCCGTCGGAGTAGAAACAGACATCACTACGTCTAGTGCAATGCATGGTAACTTATGCCTCTTAACAAAACGTGCAGAAATGAAGGAATGAGATGCACCAGTGTCAATAAGTACAAGAGCAAGTATACCATAAAGCATAAATGTACCTGCAATGACTTTCTCATTCTCCTCCACAGCCTGATCATGTCTCAGGGCAAACACCTGGCCAGAAGCTCGTGGCCTCAAATGAGAACTCCCAGCAGACTGTCCCTGCGACCTCTGCTGAACGGTGGCCTGAGAACCAGATCCTGAACCAGAACCAGAACCGCCTCCCCCAGACAGTGGACAATCCCTCCGGATATGACCAGTCTCTCCACAACGGAAACAAGCTCCAGAAGCTCTGCGGCACTTGTCGGATGGTTGGTTCTTCCCACAGTGATCACACTTGTCCTTCTTACCGAAACGGACAACACCTCCCGAACCAGAGGAAGAAGTAGACCCGGACTTCTTGAATGACTGGGCACGGGGGGCCAAAGAACTAGCAGGTCTCGACTGAGAGAAAGACCTGTTCCGCCGAATGCTGTCCTCCGCCTGGTGACAACGGCTCACCAAACCCTCGTAGGACATGTCGTCACCAACCGCCACAAGATCATGGATCTCAGGGTTAAGGCCCTGAAGGAACAGATTATACTTCATCTCTGAGCTATCAGCAATCTCGGGGCAATAGGATAGCAGATCAAAGAACCTCTGCTGATATTCATCGATAGACATGGTTCCCTGTCGCAGACTCAGTAGCTCGCCTGCCTTCGACTGTCGGAGTGCAGGAGGAAAATACCGCTTTTGGAAAGCTGTGCGAAACTCGGCCCAGGTGGCCACTCCTCTCGCCGCAACAAAAGGTGCAGAAGTAAACCTCCACCACCTGCGCGCACGCCCATCCAGAAGATAGCCAAGGGTCTCCACCTTCTGCTCATCGGTGCATTGGAAAGTCTGAAAAGTCGTCTCCATGCGGTCTAACCAGTTCTCCGCATCCTCCGGAGACTCACCTCCAACTAAGGGCTTAGGACCCATAGCTAAGAATCGACGCACAGTGAAACGCTCGTCGTCATGGTGACGATGACGCCGTTCTCGACGAGGCTCCCGGTCGGCATCACCCCAACGCCCACAAACACTGCCATGAGAACTCTGGTCGTCACGATTTGACATCTACAAAAATACCTCAAGATGAGACTAAATCCCAAGAAATCTTTTGCATGCTCTGATACCATAAATGTAGTGACCCTTACCCGGATCACCTACTAGACAGAACTTATGCATGCAATTAACTTAATAAAACAGATATCAGAATAAAACTGCGGAAACCAATAACATAATACAATCCCAAGAAAAGGAATCTGTAATTATCCAATAATATACAACCAACTCGAATAGCTGTATAAACCCAAACAACAGTAATAAAGCCTAGACGAAGCTCCAGCTGGCCAACCACTGACTAGCCCCTCCTGGATCCACCCTCCTCGTCCAATCGCAAACCTGCCCCATGGAATAGGGTGTCCAGAAAATACAGAGTACGAGACGTGAGCATAAAACGCTCAGTGCGAGAGTATGAGTGTACATGCATGCAAAGTGAACTCCCTATAGACTCGAGGTCAAGGATCAGATAACAGAGACAGACCGGGCCCTGGTATGTAGCACGCTGTGCCGTCGCTTCAGGAGGTGGCTCCCATACCGAGATAACCGTGGAAACACCGGACCCAAATCGATGGAAGTCCATCCACTAACAGGATAGGGTACAACCCTACTAACAGACATCTCGAAGGAGATACAGCAAGATGCAAATGAATGCAGCATAATATCATGGCATATAAATCATGCAGTCACATAATACATGCATACTCAGTCAGGATATCTCGAACAGTACTTTCGTACCTCAAATACCAGGTAGGCACTACCAGCTCTAAGTCCAAGCCTAAAGTCCGCCTACACAGCGAAATGATACTACTATCATTACAGTGCTCTAAAAGCCTTAACTAAGCTATTGCATACTCCTAAATATTTATAGGAAGCAAAAGCTATACCTTCGTCCGTCGTTAGCCCTTTGATGTCGATGCCTCCAGAATTTGGGCACAACTCCGCTACGACTATCGAACGCCTCTCCGACCTCCGGACCAAGCCTAAGAAGACTAGAACAGCTCGAATATGACTAGAAATAGAGAGGAAATCCGGAATTGGCAAGGAGAAATGAAATCTCGGCCTTCTATTTATAGACAACGATCGGAGCCTCCGATCCTCGATCGGAACGTCCGAACCTGGATCGGAACGTCCGATCCTGCCATCGGAGCTTCCGAAGATCCTGATCTGCCACGTGTCAAAATATCATTTGTTGACTTCGGATAGGGGTGATCGGAACGTCCGATCCTGATCGGAGCTTTCAATCCAGCCACACGTCATGGATGACGTAATATCATCGGTGCCTCCGATCCTCATCGGAGCTTCCGATCCCGATTGGAGCTTCCGATCGTCCCTTCGGAGCTTCCGATCCGTCCAATCCCCAATTTATTTAATTAGCATTAATCCTTTAATTACTCAATTAGGGTTCGGGCTACTACAGAGTTGATCACGATGGATTTTGTGACCCATTTGCCAATGACCTCGAGGAACTGTGATGCTATCTGGGTGGTGATAGACCGACTCACCAAGTTAGCACATTTCATTGCCTATAGCCGAGAGTATTCTGTGGATCGTATGACGCGGTTGTATATTCAGGAGATCGTTCGACTTCATGGAGTGCCTGTGAGCATTGTCAGTGATCGAGACCCCAGGTTTACTTCTAGGTTCTGGGGGAGTGTTCAGAGTACGATGGGTACTACTCTCAGTTTGAGTACTGCTTATCACCCGAAGACAGATGGTCAGTCAGAGCGCACTATCCGTACTTTGGAGGATATGCTTCGAGCGTGCACTATGGACTTTGGTTCAGCCTCGCAAGATCATTTGCCTTTAATTGAGTTCGCGTACAACAACAGCTATCATACTAGTATCGGGATGACACCTTTTGAGGCGTTTTACGGGCGACATTGTCGTACTCCACTCTTCTGGGAAGAAGTGGGGGAGAGACAGGCTGAGGAACAGGAGTTTATCCAGCAGGCGGTAGACATTGTTGATCAGATCAAGAAACGGATTAAGACTGCACAGGATCGTCAGGCTAGCTATGCTAACACCAAGCGTAGGCCTTTGCAGTTCGATGTCGGGGAGAAAGTGTTTCTGAGAGTGTCACCTTTTCGTAAAATTCTCAGATTTGGCCTTAAGGGCAAGTTGTCTCCCAGGTTTATCGGTCCGTTTGAAATCTTGGAGAGCATTGGCGATTTGTCTTATCGACTAGCTTTGCCACCGCATCTTTCCAGTATTCACGACGTGTTCCACGTATCTCTGTTGCGACGGTATGTGGTGGATGAGTCTCATATTCTGCAGCGGTCTGAGGTTCAGGTGAGCAAGGATTTGACCTATGTTGAGAAACCTATTCGTATCCTGGATCATAAGGATAAGGTTTTGCGGAACAAAGCCATTCCTCTGGTTTTAGTTCAGTGGCAGCGTCGAGGCACTGAGAAAGCTACTTGGGAACTCGAAGACTGGATGCACACAGAATATCCTGAGTTGTTTTGATTTCATTTTCGAGTTGTATTCAGTTGTAAACGTTTGATTAGAATAAAGAATGTTTCTGATTTCTGTATTACATTCAGTACTTAAGATCTTATTTCCAGGACAAAATATCTTAAGTGAAGGAGAATGTAGTAGCCCAGTTCCAATTTACAAGATTAATTGGTTAATTATATTTTATTAACAAGAGCACAAGTTAAGATCAAGAACACATGACATGAGTAGCTCGGGTCGGTCATGAGTAGCTCGGGTCGGTCATGGTTGTTCAACAATAGCTCGGGCATTGAGCTAGAGCTCAAGCTTGGAGCTAGGGCTCGGGAATGTGTTAGTGCTTGGCTCGGGTCGGGGCTTAGGGTGCTCAAGAAAGTGATGTGCAAGGCCAGGGTAGTATTCGGTTATGGGAAGAACACATGGTATTCAGGTCGGGAATGGACACGTGGCTGGAGCTAAAACACAATTAGTGTCCTGCTAGGTGTAATGCACTCGATTGACACCTGTCCCGGCTCATCCTCTATAAATAGGAGTCGAGGGTTCGGTCATTTTACACCATTTCATCTCACTTCTTAGTTCTACTCGGACCAAGGAGTAGCTCGGGAGTTCGGGAAGGAGTAGCTCGGGGCTTGACCAGGAGCAGTTTAGGTCAGGCTTGACCAGGATCATTTCAGGTCGGGCTTGAAGGGAGAGGTCAGGTCGGGTCAGTCTTGAGACCAGGTCGGGTCGGGACTTGAACCTAAGGCAGCTAGGGGTTGTCTTCTTCCAGCTTAGTTCAGACTTCGGTGTTAGGTACGATAGTACTGTTTGAGATATCCTGACTGAGTATGCATGTATTATGTGACTGCATGATTTATATGTCATTGATTTATGCTGCATTCATCTGCATATTGAGCTATCTCCTTCGAGATGTATATTAGTAGGGTTTTACCCTATCCTGTAAGTGGATGGACTTCCATCGATTTGGGTCCGGCATATCCACTGGTATATTGGTATGGGAGCCACCTCCTGAAGCGACGGCACAGCGTGCTACATACCAGGGCCCGGTCTGTCTCTGTTATCTGATCTTTGACCTCGAGTTATAGGGAGTTCACTTTGCATGCATGTATACTCATACTCTCGTACTGAGAGTTTTATGCTCACATCTCGTACTTTGTATTTCTGGACACCCTATTCCATGGGGCAGGTTTGCGATTGGACGAGGAAGGTGGTTCCAAGAGGGGCTAGGCAGCGGTTGGTCAGCTGGAGCTTCGCTTAGATTTTTATTTATGTTGTTATCGGTTTGATACAGCTTTTTGATATGGTTGTATAACTATTTGGATTTTTACAGATTCCTTGTCTTGGGATTGTAGTATTTGTAATGTTTCCGCAGTTTATTCTGATATCTGTTTAATAAAGTTAATTGCATGCCTAAGTTCTGTTTAGTAGGTGATCCGTGTAAAGGTCACTACATAGTGAGTCCAGTGATTGCGCTAAGTACTGTCTGATATTCTCAGAGGTTGAGCGTAGGATTTTCCATAGGATGGAAATGGGCTTAGTTTGTCTTGATGTTCGCTTTGGGTGAACAAGACAACGATTGGTAGTGCTAAGGTGGCACGGGATTTGTGCTAATGACTACTAGTGGTTATTGGCTAACTCTATCGGAGTTAGGTGGATTAAGTTTAGTGTACGAGACAGCTGTCAGTAGTAAGGCACGAGATTGTGTCGATAAGCTACTAATAGCTATTTTCTAGTTATCAAGTATGGGGGTGTTGGAACCAGAGCAATTTGGGTATTCCTAGTGTCTGGAAATAGTTCTTCGTGGCAGCTGAGTCATGGTTATTGATTGAGCCACGTAGGTTTAGATGATCAGTGGTTGTTTGATCGGACAAGTGCGAGCATCAGTAGTTCGACGAGATCGATAGGGTAAATCCAATCAGTGACGATTTGGATATAGCAATCGAGAATACTTGGGATAGTATTTTGTCGCTTAGTGCTTAGGAGATGAGAGTACTTGGTACAGTCTCGGAGCAGGTGATGCTTTGGAGTCTATAGGTTTGCCAGAGATGAATATACCGAAAGATTTCTTCAATTGACTTGTATGGTCAAGTTAGGTGTTAACTTGACAAGAGAAATGTAGTAACCCGGAACCCATTTTAAGATAATAATATGTTAAACATAATTAAGGGTTGGTAATTGATCTATTTTCGGAGTGTTATTGGACTTCGGAAGAGGAATTTGGGCTTTTGACTTTGGGCCAGATCGGAAGCTCCGATCCCAGTTCGGAAGCTCCGATCCTGACCACTTCGGAAGCAGATCGGATGCATGGGGATCGGACGTTCCGATCAGGAACGGAGGTTCCGATCTCAGCCAGCCAGCAATGCTCGATGACTCAGCCGTGAGTTTTGACAAGTGTTGGTCGGGGGTTCGATCGGAAGTTCCGATCCCGGAACGGTGGTTCCGATCCCGACGTGTCGGACATGCACAGAATGAGCTGGAATCGGAAGCTCCGATCCCGAGATCGGTGGTTCCGATCGTTGCCGAGATTTTGGCTATAAATAGGGCTCATTTGCTCCAGTTTTCAAATACGAATTCCCGCGTTTCCTTCTTCAGTTATATAGTGTGAGATATACACTTGAGGGCCCTATCAATTATAATAGAGGTTCTGGAATAACCAAGGTGTGGTTATAGTCATCCGGGACTAGCGACTCCAAAGGGCTAACTACGGACGAAGGTATGGTCCGGGAATCTATTTAAGTTTTGGGAGTACTTATTAGCTTAGTTAAGACTTATAGAATTTATGTAGTGATACGATGAACTTTTGAATATAGGCTTGGAACCTAGGATCCTATTATACTTGAACTAGCCTAGAGGTACGTACACATTGACTGAGATTGCCAGCGAGTATACATGTTTATATGTTGCATTTATTTGGCATTATTATATGGCATGATGTATGATTTATTGTTTTCTATATTCATATGTCATGTGCATATACACGTTGAGCCTATACCTTGTTATACCTGATTATAGAGCCGCTCAGCTCTATACTCGATAGTCTGTCACTGAGAGTACCGCGACGGCGGGGGCATTTATGTCTGTCTACTCTGGTGTACTAGACGAGTGTGGTTGCACCCAGAGGTTGATCCGTGCGGTGGCAGCACTCATATGGCGCCGGTTCTGAACATGACTTTTCAGATGACCCTGTACCAGTCATGATGTTGCATGCATTATATACATATGTTTACTCATGTCTATGTACTGGGCGTAGCGCTCACGTCCTAGTTGTTATCTTGGACACCCTATTCCATGGGGCAGGTCGCAGGATGGACGGAGCTGGTAGTTCAAGGCAGGACTAGGGAGCAGGAGCTTTGAAAGTTTTTATACAGCACGATTTATTAGCTATATAATGTTGACTTTTAAGAAATTCGATATGGTTGTATCACTACAGATTTAAGCCTGGATTATATTACTAAGCTGATATGTAAATTATGGATTACGTTTCCGCACGTTTTTACTCTGTTAAGTATTTTGCTGTATTTAAGTTTAATGCATGCTATTAGTTGCCAGTTAGTAGGTGATTCCATGCAGGGTCACTACATTTTTGGTATCAGAGCATGCATAGATTTTGGGATTAGTACTTGGGATTTAGTTTAGTCTTGAGTAATTCTTGCGCATTTGGGATTTTAATGTGCAATTCTTTTCAGGATATGGCTGACGAGAGTCACGGTAGTGTTGGCCAGGGAGGTGGTCATCATCATCGTCGCCATCATCATCAGGATGATCAACATCGTCCTCATGAGGGTCGACGTCGCTATACTATTAATAAGTTTATGCAAGTAGGACCGAAACCCTTAGTGGGAGGCGAGAATCCTGAACAAGCTAGAAGCTGGATGTCTAAACTTGAGAGCACGTTCCGAGCTTTTGAGTGTACTGAGGAGCAGAAACTGGAAGTTCTAGAATTCGTTCTAGAGGATAGAGCACGTTTTTGGTGGGATGCCAAGGTTGCTCAGGCACGTACTGAGAGAGGACAGGTGACTTGGGGGGATTTCTGTCGGGAGTTTCAGAAATTGTATTTTCCTCCGGCTGTTCGCCAAGCACGATCTATGGAGTTGCTTACTTTGAAGCAAGGATCAATGACTATTGATCAGTATCAGCAGCGATTTCTTGATCTGCTACCTTTCAGTCCTCATATCAATGAGAGTGATGCGTCGAAATATGATATCTTTCTGCAAGGCCTGAACCAAGATATCTACTCTCAGGTTGTCGTCTGTGATGACCCGGTATCTTATGAGACTTTGGTGAACCGTTGCCGTCTTGTGGAGACTAGCAACAGGCGTGCACAGTTGATGATGCCAGCACAGCCTAGTGGATCTTTTGAGCCTCGAGCTCAATCTGTTGTGCCATCTGTACCTACGTCTTCTTCTACTCCTACTACTTCGTCTGGTTCTCGTGGTTCACGAGGTACTTTCCGCTTTGGGAAGAAGAAGAAGAAGGAGGAGTTTTGTAGCCACTGTGGTGGGAAGCATCCTGCAGCTTCATGTCGGAGAGCTACTGGGGCGTGTTATATTTGTGGTCAGCAGGGACATCTGCGGAGAGATTGTCCTCAGCGTATGGGTTCTGCTAGTGGATCGGGATCACAAGTTGGATCTCAAGCTTCTATTTTTCCACGTCAGCAGCCAGCACCACAGAGTTCTTCTGGTTATCGTCCCCAGACTCAAGGTCAGGTGTTTGCTCTGTCTCAGGAGCAGGCTACGGAGGGAAACGGTCGCATGTTGGCAGGTAACTTCTTGTTATGTGGTATTCCTGCACTTGTATTAATTGATACGGGAGCATCGCATTCCTTTATTTCTAGTCGCTTCGTTAAGAGACATAGATTACCTTATGTATCATTAAATATGAATTTAGTTGTATCTACTCCGTTGGAGCAAGAGATAGTAACTAAGCGTCTAGTGATGGGTTGCCTTCTGGAGTTTGAGGGTAATGTGTTATCGGCTAATTTGATGATATTAGCGATGACGGATTTTGACTGTATCTTGGGAATAGATATGCTGACTTTGTATCACGCTACTGTGGATTGTTATCAGCGTCTGGTACAGTTTCATCCTGTTGAGGGTGATAGTTGGTACTTTTATGGTGAGGGTGCGCGACCTCCGATGCCACTTGTTTCGGCTCTGAAGGCATGTCATGTCTTGGAGTCAGGTGGGGAGGGCTACCTCATCTATGCAGTTGATATGTCCATGAGTAGTACGGGTATTGATCAGCTACCGGTTGTCAGCGAGTTTCCTGACGTATTCCCTGATGAGATTCCTGGTTTTCCTTCGGTTCGAGAGGTTGAATTTGGTATTGATCTAGTACCAGGAACTACGCCTATATCCCGAGCACCTTATCGTCTGGCACCGTCAGAGATGAGGGAATTGAAACAGCAGTTGCAAGATCTACTTGATAAGGGATATATTCGTCCGAGTGTTTCTCCGTGGGGAGCACCTGTTTTGTTTGTCAAGAAAAAGGATGGATCGATGCGATTATGTATTGATTACCGGCAGTTGAATCGTGTCACCATCAAGAATAAGTATCCTTTGCCGCGGATTGATGATCTGTTCGATCAACTACAGGGTACTTCTGTTTATTCGAAGATAGATCTGCGATCTGGATACCATCAGATGCGGGTACGAGACTCAGATATATCTACGACTGCTTTCAGGACTAGATACGGGCATTATGAGTTTCTGGTAATGCCATTCGGTTTGACGAATGCACCAGCAGTCTTTATGAATCTGATGAATCAGATATTTCGAGATTATCTGGATAGATTTGTCATCGTCTTTATAGATGATATTCTTGTTTATTCTCATGACAAGGATGAGCATGCACAGCATTTGAGGATTGTTCTACAGACGTTACGAGATAAGCAGCTATATGCGAAATTAAGCAAGTGTGAATTCTGGCTTGATCGGGTAGTATTTCTCGGTCATGTGATTTCTAATGAAGGGATATATGTTGATCCTAGTAAGATAGAGGCAGTGCTGAACTGGTCTCGACCGACGACGGTTGCTGAGATTCGTAGTTTCTTGGGTCTAGCGGGATATTACCGTCGGTTCATCGAGAATTTTTCACAGTTGGCCAGGCCTTTGACTCAGCTTACTCGGAAAAATGTTGCCTTCATTTGGTCCTCGGATTGTGAGGAGTCATTTCACGAGCTGCGTAGACGTCTTACTACTGCACCTGTGCTAGCTCTACCTTCTGGATCAGGAGGTTATGTTGTCTATACTGATGCCTCTGGTCAGGGGTTAGGATGTATTTTGACACAGCATGGACATGTTATTGCCTATGCTTCTCGACAGTTGAAGTTGCATGAGAGTAATTATCCAGTGCATGATCTCGAGTTAGCCGCCATTGTATTTGCGCTCAAGATTTGGAGACATTATCTTTATGGCGAGAAATTTGAGATATTTACGGATCACAAGAGTTTGAAGTATTTATTCACTCAGGCAGAGTTGAATATGCGACAGAGACGCTGGATGGATCTCTTGAAGGATTATGATTGTGAAATCAAATATCATCCAGGTTCTGCTAATCTTACTGCTGATGCCTTGAGTCGGCAGGTGAGACTGTCTGCACTTCAGACTAATGAAATATCTCATATGATTCAAGAGTGCTGTTCATTGAGTTTTACGCTCAAGCACAAGAAAGGGAGGAATGGGATTCGTTTGTATACTATTCTATCTGAGCCAACATTGTATTCTCGGATCAGAGATGCTCAGATATCTGATGTTAAGACTCAGCGATTGGCACGTCTAGCCAATGGAGTTAATACATCTGGATTCCATTTTCAGGCAGATGGTTTATTGTGCCTATCCAATAGAGTGGTTGTACCTAATGTTGCGGAGCTCAGGAATGATATTCTATCTCAAGCTCACAGGAGTCGATTATCAGTTCATCCTGGAAGTATAAAAATGTATAAGGACTTGCGAACTAGATTCTGGTGGAAGGGGATGAAGCGAAGTGTGTATCAATTTGTTTCGAGATGTTTGGTTTGTCAACAGGTCAAGGCTGAACATCGACGACCAGGTGGATTACTGCAGAATCTTGAGATTCCCGAATGGAAGTGGGAGCACGTAACTATGGATTTTGTCACCCACTTACCTATGACGTCACGTCAGTGTGATGCTATTTGGGTCGTTGTTGACCGTTTGACAAAATCAGCACATTTCATTCCTTATAACCGGGAGTATTCTTATGATCGCATGGTACGCTTATATATCCAGGAGATTGTGCGATTACATGGGATTCCAGTGAGTATTGTCAGTGATAGAGATCCGCGATTTACTTCATGTTTTTGGGGTAGTTTTCAGCAGGCGTTGGGTACCACTCTGAGTTTGAGCACGACGTATCATCCGGAGACTGACGGGCAGTCAGAGCGCACTATTCGTACGCTGGAGGATATGCTACGTTCTTCTGTCATGGATTTTGGCTTATCTTGGCAGGATCAGTTACCTTTGATTGAATTTGCCTACAATAACAGTTATCATCGTAGTATTGATATGGCACCTTTCGAGGCATTGTATGGTCGACGGTGTCGTACTCCGTTATTCTGGGATGAAGTCGGGGAACGGCAAGTCAAGGGTCCTGAATTGGTGCAGCAGATTGTAGACAAGGTAGATTTGATCAAGCATAGGATCAAAGTTGCTCAAGATAGAAAAGCCAGTTATGCGAATATTCACCGCAGGCCACTTCAGTTTGAGCCTGGTGAATATGTTTTTCTGCGAGTATCACCTTTCAGGAAGGTGATGAGATTTGGTGTGAAAGGCAAGTTGTCTCCTCGTTACATTGGGCCTTTCCAGATACTGGAGAAGATCGGAGATGTTGCTTATCGTTTGGCTTTACCGCCATCTCTTTCCAGTATACACAATGTTTTTCATGTGTCGTTGCTTCGACAGTACATAGCTGATAAATCTCATGTGATTCAATCTACTGATATTCAGCTAGAGCCAGATCTGTCTTTTGTGGAACGACCAATCTGTATCCTAGACAGGAAGGAGAAAGTTCTTCGGAACAAGACTATACCACTTGTGATGGTACAGTGGCAGCGCCGAGGAGTTGAAGAAGCAACTTGGGAAACTGAGAGTCGTATGCGAGCAGAATATCCTGAGTTGTTTGCTTTGTATTTTTGATTACCATATAAGATGTAATTACCGTTGTTATAATAAAACATGGTTTGTTGTTTCATATTGTTATCTTGATTTATCTTTAGATGTTATTTCGCGGACGAAATATCTAAAGGTGGGGAGAATGTAGTAACCCGGAACCCATTTTAAGATAATAATATGTTAAACATAATTAAGGGTTGGTAATTGATCTATTTTCGGAGTGTTATTGGACTTCGGAAGAGGAATTTGGGCTTTTGACTTTGGGCCAGATCGGAAGCTCCGATCCCAGTTCGGAAGCTCCGATCCTGACCACTTCGGAAGCAGATCGGATGCACGGGGATCGGACGTTCCGATCAGGAATGGAGGTTCCGATCTCAGCCAGCCAGCAATGCTCGATGACTCAGCCGTGAGTTTTGACAAGTGTTGGTCGGGGGTTCGATCGGAAGTTCCGATCCCGGAACGGTGGTTCCGATCCCGACGTGTCGGACATGCACAGAATGAGCTGGAATCGGAAGCTCCGATCCCGAGATCGGTGGTTCCGATCGTTGCCGAGATTTTGGCTATAAATAGGGCTCATTTGCTTCAGTTTTGAAATACGAATTCCCGCGTTTCCTTCTTCAGTTATATAGTGTGAGATATACACTTGAGGGCCCTATCGGTTATAATAGAGGTTCTGGAATAACCAAGGTGTGGTTATAGTCATCCGGGACTAGCGACTCCAAAGGGCTAACTACGAACGAAGGTATGGTCCGGGAATCTATTTAAGTTTTGGGAGTACTTATTAGCTTAGTTAAGACTTATAGAATTTATGTAGTGATACGATGAACTTTTGAATATAGGCTTGGAACCTAGGATCCTATTATACTTGAACTAGCCTAGAGGTACGTACACATTGACTGAGATTGCCAGCGAGTATACATGTTTATATGTTGCATTTATTTGGCATTATTATATGGCATGATGTATGATTTATTGTTTTCTATATTCATATGTCATGTGCATATACACGTTGAGCCTATACCTTGTTATACCTGATTATAGAGCCGCTCAGCTCTATACTCGATAGTCTGTCACTGAGAGTACCGCGACGGCGGGGGCATTTATGTCTGTCTACTCTGGTGTACTAGACGAGTGTGGCTGCACCCAGAGGTTGATCCGTGCGGTGGCAGCACTCATATGGCGCCGGTTCTGAACATGACTTTTCAGATGACCCTGTACCAGTCATCATGTTGCATGCATTATATACATATGTTTACTCATGTCTATGTACTGGGCGTAGCGCTCACGTCCTAGTTGTTATCTTGGACACCCTATTCCATGGGGCAGGTCGCAGGATGGACGGAGCTGGTAGTTCAAGGCAGGACTAGGGAGCAGGAGCTTTGAAAGTTTTTATACAGCACGATTTATTAGCTATATAATGTTGACTTTTAAGAAATTCGATATGGTTGTATCACTACAGATTTAAGCCTGGATTATATTACTAAGCTGATATGTAAATTATGGATTACGTTTCCGCACGTTTTTACTCTGTTAAGTATTTTGCTGTATTTAAGTTTAATGCATGCTATTAGTTGCCAGTTAGTAGGTGATTCCATGCAGGGTCACTACAAGAAACAAGCAAGTAAATTGGTAGTTCCTAGGACAGTGTTCTTGTGATGATGTCTTAGTATACCGTTGTGTTTGAGATCCAACGAGAATTGTGTACTCGTATGAACATCAGTGGATGATCGTGAGATGTGACATTAGCTGGGATCTAGTTCTCGAGATCCAGCAGGTGGTGTCACTAATCTTTCAGCGAATGATGTGCGATATCTCTGAAGTGACTGAGATAGTCAAGAATTGACTTAGTAGCCAACGTGGTTTGCCTTTGGGATCGAAGATTTTGCAAGATCGGGACAGATCGAATTTGTTCTTTCGAGTTAGTAAGTCACATCCATGCAGACTGTTTGTCAAGAATATTGCGTTTTAGCAATGAACGACAATCAGGAGCATTTTGTGTGACAAGTTACTTCGAGCATAAGTGTTTTCCCGGAGTGACTAGGGAATAGATGAATTAGTCTTGTAGTAGCCCGAACCCTAATTGAGTAATTAAAGGATTAATGCTAATTAAATAAATTGGGGATTGGACGGATCGGAAGCTCCGAAGGGACGATCGGAAGCTCCGATCGGGATCGGAAGCTCCGATGAGGATCGGAGGCACCGATGATATTACGTCATCCATGACGTGTGGCTGGATCGGAAGCTCCGATCAGGACCGGAGGCTCCGATCACCCCTATCTGGAGTCAACAAGTGATATTTTGACACGTGGCAGATCAGGATCTTCGGAAGCTCCGATGGCAGGATCGGACGTTCCGATCGAAGTTCGGACGTTCCGATCGAGGATCGGAGGCTCCGATCGTTGTCTATAAATAGAAGGCCGAGATTTCATTTCTCCTTGCCAATTCCGGATTTCCTCTCTATTTCTAGTCATATTCGAGCTGTTCTAGTCTTCTTAGGCTTGGTCCGGAGGTCGAAGAGGCGTTCGATAGTCGTAGCGGAGTTGTGCCCAAGTTCTGGAGGCATCGACATCAAAGGGCTAACGACGGACGAAGGTATAGCTTTTGCTCCCTATAAATATTTAGGAGTATGCAATAGCTTAGTTAAGGCTTTTAGAGCACTGTAATGATAGTGGTATCATTTCGCTGTGTAGGCGGACTTTAGGCTTGGACTTAGAGCTGGTAGTGCCTACCTGGTATTTGAGGTACGAAAGTACTGTTCGAGATATCCTGACTGAGTATGCATGTATTATGTGACCGCATGATTTATATGCCATGATATTATGCTGCATTCATTTGCATCTTGCTGTATCTCCTTCGAGATGTCTGTTAGTAGGGTTGTACCCTATCCTGTTAGTGGATGGACTTCCATCGATTTGGGTCCGGTGTTTCCACGGTTATCTCGGTATGGGAGCCACCTCCTGAAGCGACGGCACAGCGTGCTACATACCAGGGCCCGGTCTGTCTCTGTTATCTGATCCTTGACCTCGAGTCTATAGGGAGTTCACTTTGCATGCATGTATACTCATACTCTCGCACTGAGCGTTTTATGCTCACGTCTCGTACTCTGTATTTTCTGGACACCCTATTCCATGGGGCAGGTTTGCGATTGGACGAGGAGGGTGGATCCAGGAGAGGCTAGTCAGTGGTTGGCCGGCTGGAGCTTCGCTTAGGTTTTATTACTGTTGTTTGGGTTTATACAGCTATTCGATTTGGTTGTATATTATTGGATAATTACAGATTCCTTTACTTGGGATTGTATATTGTTATTGGTTTCCGCAGTTTTATTCTGATATCTGTTTTATTAAGTTAATTGCATGCCTAAGTTCTGTTTAGTAGGTGATCCAGGTAAGGGTCACTACATTTATGGTATCAGAGCATGCAAAAGATTTCTTGGGATTTAGTCTCATCTTGAGGTATTTTTGTAGATGTCAAATCGTGACGACCAGAGTTCTCATGGCAGTGTTGGTGGGCGTTGGGGTGATGCCGACCGGGAGCCTCGTCGAGAACGGCGTCATCGTCACCATGACGACGAGCGTTTCACTGTGCGTCGATTCTTTGCTATGGGTCCTAAACCCTTAGTTGGAGGTGAGTCTCCGGAAGATGCGGAGAACTGGTTAGACCGCATGGAAACGACTTTTCAGACTTTCCAATGCACTGATGAGCAGAAGGTGGAGACCCTTGGCTATCTTCTGGATGGGCGTGCGCGCAGGTGGTGGAGGTTTACTTCTGCACCTTTTGTTGCGGCGAGAGGAGTGGCCACCTGGGCCGAGTTTCGCACAGCTTTCCAAAAGCGGTATTTTCCTCCTGCACTCCGACAGTCGAAGGCAGGCGAGCTACTGAGTCTGCGACAGGGAACTATGTCTATCGATGAGTATCAACAGAGGTTCTTTGATCTGCTATCCTATTGCCCCGAGATTGCTGATAGCTCAGGGATGAAGTATAATCTGTTCCTTCAGGGCCTTAACCCTGAGATCCATGACCGTGTGGCGGTTGGTGATGACATGTCCTACGAGGGTTTGGTGAGCCGTTGTCACCAGGCGGAGGACAGCATTCGGCGGAACAGGTCTTTCTCTCAGTCGAGACCTGCTAGTTCTTTGGACCCCCGTGCCCAGTCATTCAAGAAGTCCGGGTCTACTTCTTCCTCTGGTTCGGGAGGTGTTGTCCGTTTCGGTAAGAAGGACAAGTGTGATCACTGTGGGAAGAACCATCCATCCGACAAGTGCCGCAGAGCTTCTGGAGCTTGTTTCCGTTGTGGAGAGACTGGTCATATCCGGAGGGATTGTCCACTGTCTGGGGGGAGGCGGTTCTGGATCTGGTTCAGGATCGGGTTCTCAGGCTACCGTACAGCAGAGGTCGCAGGGACAGTCTGCTGGGAGTTCTCATTTGAGGCCACGAGCTTCTGGCCAGGTGTTTGCCCTGAGACATGATCAGGCAGTGGAGGAGAATGAGAAAGTCATCGCAGGTACATTTATGCTTTATGGTATACCTGCTCTTGTACTTATTGACACTGGTGCATCTCATTCCTTCATTTCTGCACGTTTTGTTAAGAGGCATAAATTACCATGCATTGCACTAGACGTAGTGATGTCTGTTTCTACTCCGACGGGCCAATCTGCTTTGGCTAAGCGTCTAGTGATGGGTTGCCCTTTAGAGTTCGAAGGGAACATTCTGTTAGCGAATCTCATGGTCCTGGCGATGGACGACTTTGATTGCATTCTGGGAATAGATGTGCTGACTACCTATCGAGCTTCAGTGGACTGCTATCAGAGATTAGTACGCTTTCATCCGGAAGGGAGTGAGAGTTGGTTTTTCTATGGTGAGGGAGCGCGACCCCCGATGCCTTTGGTATCAGCTTTGAGAGCCTGTCGAGCTCTAGAGTCTGGCGGGGAAGGCTACCTTATCTATGCAGTTGATTTGTCCGCTGAGAGTATTGGGATAGAGAGCATTCCTGTTGTGGATGAATTTCCAGATGTGTTTCCTGATGAGATTCCGGGTTTTCCTCCTGCTAGGGAAGTCGAGTTTGGCATAGAGTTGATGCCGGGTAATTCGCCTATTTCTAGAGCACCGTATCGTCTGGCTCCGTCAGAGATGCGTGAGTTGAAGAATCAGCTACAGGATCTTTTGGACAAGGGGTAAATTCGTCCTAGTGTATCTCCTTGGGGAGCTCCTGTTCTCTTCGTGAAGAAGAAGGATGGGTCGATGCGGCTGTGCATTGACTATCGGCAGCTGAATCGAGTCACTATGAAGAACAAGTATCCGTTGCCTCGTATTGATGACTTGTTTGATCAGCTGCAGGGTACTTCTATTTACTCCAAGATTGACTTGAGATCTGGGTATCATCAGTTGAGAGTCCGTGATCAGGACGTAGCCAAGACTGCATTCCGTACTCGCTATGGGCATTACGAGTTCCTAGTGATGCCATTTGGTTTGACCAATGCGCCGGCTATATTCATGGATCTGATGAACCGTGTCTTCAGGGAGTATTTGGACAAGTTTGTCGTGATCTTCATTGACGACATCTTGGTGTATTCGCGTAATACGGAAGAGCATGTTTCTCACTTGCGGTTGGTACTACAGACTCTTCGAGATGAGCAGTTGTACGCCAAGCTGAGCAAGTGTGAGTTCTGGATGGATAGAGTGGTCTTTCTTGGCCATATCATATCTAGGGAGGGGATTTCTGTTGATCCAAGCAAGATTGAAGCGGTACTTAATTGGTCACGTCCAACGACGGTTGCTGAGATCCGTAGTTTTCTGGGTCTAGCAGGGTATTATCGTCGCTTCATTCTGAACTTCTCTCAGTTAGCTCGACCGTTGACGCAGCTTATCCGCAAGGGTGTGGATTTTGAGTGGTCCTCCGAGTGTGAGGAGAATTTCCGTGAGCTTCGACGGCGATTGACTTATGCGCCGGTGTTAGCATTACCGTCAGGATCTGGAGGGTATGTAGTTTACACGGATGCTTCTCTTCAGGGGTTAGGTTGTGTCCTGACTCAGAATGGGCATGTGATCGCATACGCTTCTAGACAGCTGAAGCTTCACGAGGACAACTACCCAGTCCATGATTTGGAGTTGGCAGCCATTGTGTTCGCTTTGAAGATCTGGCGTCATTATCTGTATGGCGAGAAATTTGAGATCTTCACCGACCATAAGAGTCTCAAGTATTTGTTCACTCAGGCGGAGTTGAACATGAGGCAGAGACGTTGGATGGACTTGCTTAAGGACTATGATTGCGAGATTAAGTACCATCCGGGAGCTGCTAATCTCACCGCTGATGCTTTGAGTCGCAAGGTGCGACTATCCGCACTTCAGACTTGTTCGATGTCTAGTGCGATCAGTGACTGTTGTACTTCAGGTTATACCTTCAAGCATAAGAAAGGTATGCAGAGTATCCAGATGTTTGCGATATTATCTGAGCCAGCTTTGTACTCGCGGATCCGAGATGCTCAGATGTCTGATTCGAAGACCCAGCGTTTAGCTCGTCTAGCTAACGAGGGTAGCTCATCTGGATTTCATTATCAGTCAGATGGCTTTCTGTGTTTGTCTGGTAGGCTTGTGATTCCACAGGATGAAGAGTTGCGAGAGGAGATTTTGTCTCAGGCACATCGCACTAAGTTGAGTATTCATCCTGGGAGCAACAAAATGTACAAGGATCTACGTACTCGTTTCTGGTGGAAGGGAATGAAACGCAGTGTCTATCAGTTTGTTTCCAGATGTTTGGTGTGTCAACAGGTCAAGGCAGAGCACCGACGACCTGGAGGATTTCTTCACAGTCTGCCTATTCCTGAATGGAAATGGGAGTTTATCACTATGGACTTTGTGACCCATTTGCCGGTATCCCCGAGGAACTGTGATGCTATCTGGGTTGTGGTGGACCGACTCACCAAGTCAGCACATTTCATTGCCTATAGCCGAGAGTACTCTGTGGATCGCATGGCACGGATGTACATTCAGGAGATCGTTCGACTTCATGGAGTGCCTGTGAGCATTGTCAGCGATCGGGACCCCAGGTTTACTTCTAAATTCTGGGGGAGTGTTCAGCGTGCGATGGGTACTACTCTCAGTTTGAGTACAGCCTATCATCCAGAGACTGATGGTCAGTCAGAGCGCACTATCCGTACGTTAGAGGATATGCTTAGAGCGTGCGTCTTGGATTTTGGTTCAGCCTGGCAGGATCATTTGCCGTTGATCGAGTTCGCTTACAACAACAGCTATCACACTAGTATTGGGATGGCACCTTTTGAGGCGTTGTATGGGCGACGTTGTCGTACTCCACTCTTCTGGGAAGAAGTGGGGGAGAGACAGGCTGAAGGACCGGAGTTTATTCAGCAGGCGATAGACATTGTTGATCAGATCAAGAAACGGATTAAGACTGCCCAGGATCGCTAGGCCAGTTATGCTAATATCAAGCGTAGGCCTTTGCAGTTCGAGGTCGGGGAGAAAGTGTTTCTGAGAGTGTCACCTTTCCGCAAGATTCTCAGATTTGGCCTTAAGGGCAAGTTGTCTCCCAGATTTATCGGTCCGTTTGAGATCTTGGAGAGTATTGGCGATTTGGCTTATCGACTAGCATTGCCACCGCATCTATCTAGTATTCACGACGTGTTCCACGTATCTCTGTTGCGACGGTATGTGGCGGATGAATCTCATATTCTGCAGCGGTCTGAGGTTCAGGTAGACAAGGATTTGACTTATGTTGAGAAACCTCTTCGCATCCTTGATTTTAAGGATAAGGTTTTACGGAACAAAGTCATTCCTTTGGTTTTAGTTCAGTGGCAGCGCCGAGGCACTGAGGAAGCTACTTGGGAGCTTGAGGACAGGATGCGTAAAGACCATCCTGAGTTGTTTTGATTTCATTCTTTAAAGTTGTATTCAGTTGCAAACTCTGTAAACGTTTGTTTGAATAAAGAATGTTTCTGATTTCTGTATTTGCATTCGGTACTTAAGATCTGATTTCGAGGACGAAATATCTTAAGTGGGGGAGAATGTAGTAGCCCGAACCCTAATTGAGTAATTAAAGGATTAATGCTAATTAAATAAATTGGGGATTGGACGGATCGGAAGCTTCGAAGGGACGATCGGAAGCTCCGATCGGGATCGGAAGCTCCGATGAGGATCGGAGGCACCGATGATATTACGTCATCCATGACGTGTGGCTGGATCGGAAGCTCCGATCAGGACCGGAGGCTCCGATCACCCCTATCTGGAGTCAACAAGTGATATTTTGACACGTGGCAGATCAGGATCTTCGGAAGCTCCGATGGCAGGATCGGACGTTCCGATCGAAGTTCGGACGTTCCGATCGAGGATCGGAGGCTTCGATCGTTGTCTATAAATAGAAGGCCGAGATTTCATTTCTCCTTGCCAATTCCGGATTTCCTCTCTATTTCTAGTCATATTCGAGCTGTTCTAGTCTTCTTAGGCTTGGTCCGGAGGTCGGAGAGGCGTTCGATAGTCGTAGCGGAGTTGTGCCCAAGTTTTGGAGGCATCGACATCAAAGGGCTAACGACGGACGAAGGTATAGCTTTTGCTCCCTATAAATATTTAGGAGTATGTAATAGCTTAGTTAAGGCTTTTAGAGCACTGTAATGATAGTGGTATCATTTCGCTGTGTAGGCGGACTTTAGGCTTGGACTTAGAGCTGGTAGTGCCTACCTGGTATTTGAGGTACGAAAGTACTGTTCAAGATATCCTGACTGAGTATGCATGTATTATGTGACCGCATGATTTATATGCCATGATATTATGCTGCATTCATTTGCATCTTGCTGTATCTCCTTCGAGATGTCTGTTAGTAGGGTTGTACCCTATCCTGTTAGTGGATGGACTTCCATCGATTTGGGTCCGGTGTTTCCACGGTTATCTCGGTATGGGAGCCACCTCCTGAAGCGACGGCACAGCGTGCTACATACCAGGGCCCGGTCTGTCTCTGTTATCTGATCCTTGACCTCGAGTCTATAGGGAGTTCACTTTGCATGCATGTATACTCATACTCTCGCACTGAGCGTTTTATGCTCACGTCTCGTACTCTGTATTTTCTGGACACCCTATTCCATGGGGCAGGTTTGCGATTGGACGAGGAGGGTGGATCCAGGAGAGGCTAGTCAGTGGTTGGCCGGCTGGAGCTTCGCTTAGGTTTTATTACTGTTGTTTGGGTTTATACAGCTATTCGATTTGGTTGTATATTATTGGATAATTACAGATTCCTTTACTTGGGATTGTATATTGTTATTGGTTTCCGCAGTTTTATTCTGATATCTGTTTTATTAAGTTAATTGCATGCCTAAGTTCTGTTTAGTAGGTGATCCGGGTAAGGGTCACTACAAGTCTTTTCAGCGCTAAGGCTGATGCCTTCAGCAAAAAGGAATGATTTGACTATGGAGGATCCGTTGGGATTTAGTTTCCAAGATCTTTATGTTCAACCTTGGGAAGTTGGGACGAGCGATGATGGTATCACCAGACTCCGAATTGAGTTATATCAGACGCATGTAACTGTCGGGTGTCGAAACGGAATAGGAAGCGTTTCCATATGTCTGTGTACTGTGGAATGTCCCAGTCGAGCAGATTGGTAGGAGTTTGCCTTAGTCTTGATGTGTGCACAGTGATTGCAAGTATGTATAACAAACAGGAGGATGTCTATCGATTGAATTCGTGGGTGAATAACCTATGGTCGAGATGATGTAGATCATCAGAGGTGTGATAACTTCTATTGCAATGTATACGTGACTTCGCAGGCCGATGGTTAGAAGATGACTTAGTGTCATTATCGGTGAGCAATTATAGTTTTCATCAGGGCATAGTGTTGAGTTATACTAAGAAACATGAACTGTGATTGGTACTAGACTGGATGGTCTGAGTTCCCAGTAATTGCTTAGGAAGCTCGTTCGCTTCGGTGGAGCGTGGGATGGATGACCAGTTTGGAATCATGTTAAGCAGTTATGTTGGAGTATAGCTTTGGGTCAACAAGATTCTCTTGAGAAGAAATTCGGACATTATTATGTCAGCACATGTTAGGATTGGTGTTTCCTGACTAGAGGTGTTGAGCACCGAGAACTTTTGGAACCATTAGATGGTTAGGTTCAATTAGTGATTCGACGGATGCAGTAAACCAGTCAGGTTATGACTTGCTCTTGGTCAGTTTAAGACTTTTCCTTAGGACGATGATCTCGATCAAGTGGGTGTTTGTATCCTTCGTGGGCAGTGAGATCATAGTCAGAATGGAAGATGTATTAGTGTTGTGACACGCTAGTGCTAGAGGAGTTCGAATGTCGACCAGTAGCGCAATAATCTTCAGTTGGAAGAATATTAATGCGGTGCAGCATTAATGGATGCTTACAGGGAATTTGACAAGAGTCTGAGTTTTTCGGAAGCTATTTTGACCAGACACTCAAGCAAGTGTTTTTAATATGTTCTTGCGGTTATACCCTAGATTTCGAGGATGAAATCTTTTAAGGGGGGGAGAATGTAGTAACCCGTATCCAGAATTAATGATTAATGCGTAATTAATCGTGTAATAATGTTTAGATTAAGTAAAACATGATTAAGGAAATTCCAAATGGATTAATGGAGTCTAGAAATGGATTCAGGACACTCAAAAATAGTGGGTAAGGTTCGGAAGGTTCGGACGATCCGAACTAGAGTTCGGAGGATCCGAACATGGACGGAGCCAGGCTTCGGAGGCTCTGAAGACTTCGGACGATCCAAAGTGGGTTCGGACGATCCGAACTATAGCCCAGCCAGCTGTCCCAAAATATTATGTCATTGGTGATGTCATCCGGATAGGGTTTGGACGACCCGAAGGGCGAGATCGGACCATCCGAACAGTGTTCGGGACAGGTGCATGGTTGCATGCGATTGGATTGACACGAGGCGGAGATCGGACGATCCGATGAAACGATCGGACGGCCCGAAGCAGTTCGGATTCTCCGAAGGCTAGATCGGACAGCCCGAACATGTTCCATAAATATAGGGTCGCGGAGAATCATTCGTGCAAATTCCGAAATCCTCTCCTTTGCCCACGTGGCTCTATTTTAGGGTTTTGGGTACTCTTATTTTAGAGTTGGAGTAGGGAATATATTATAGTATAATCAGACAGTGTCTAACATAGTAGCGGAGCAGTGCTCATGTAGTGGAGCCGTGCTCGAGGCTGTGGAGCTGCAGCAAGGGTGTGCCCCTAGTTGCAGGATAGTCTCCATCAGAGGGCTGACGATGGACGCAGGTATAGCTATGGTCTCCTTCAATTATTTAGGAGTATGCAATAGTTTAGTTAATGTTTTTAGAGCTTAATTAATGATGCATGGGTAATTGCATTGTAAAATTGATGATAGGCTTGGAACCTAGAGTGGGACTGCTAGGACTGCTAGGACTGCCTGTAATAAGGTACGTAAGTACTGACTGAGATAGCCAGCGGGTTTTGCATGCTTATATGTTGCATTTGTATGTCATATTACTATGCAGCATGTGCATATCATATTGTGCATGTCCATCTTTTATGGTGAGTCATGTAGGGCCGCTCAGCCCTGTTCGGACGGTTGATGTCGAGCGCCCCGCTACCGACGGGTTAGCCGGCACTGGCATCTGTAAGACACGGTCTATGTCCGCTAGGAATGAGCAGTGTACGTAGGGTTTGCTCCCCGGGTTGTACCACTCATGTCCTAGGCGCCATTACTGAGCAGTTGTATACAGTTATCCCAGATATGGATACCCTGTCATCATTTGCATGCATCATGTTTGTATGTTTTACCCGTGCTTTCGTATTGAGCTTAGAGCTCACGTCCAGTCTTTTCTGTGTATCTGGACACCCCATTCGACGGGACAGGTGTAGGTGCAAGAGTGAGCACCAGGAGCTTGGAGTAGCCAGTGACCAGTGGAGACAGCAAGATTAGCTGTAGGTTTTACCTTTAGGCTTATTTATTCAATTGGGTTGTATAATCGAATTTGGTTAAATCCGGTTGTATTCTGCCGGTCTGCTTTTATTTAAGTCTTCCGCAGCGATTTATTTTAATGCATGCTTAATTATGCTCTTAACTCTGATTAGGTAGTGGATCCGGGTTGGGTCGCTACAATATTAACTATCATTTTTTATTTATTTTATATTACATTATATTACTTGTTTATATATTAATTATCTTATTATTCAAATCAAACGAAGTCTTAGTATTTGATTTATACTATAATTGTAGTTTAATAATTAGGGAGACAAATTTTAATTTATTTTAAATAATAGAAATATATTTAAATTCATGGATTTTTTTAAATCAAAATACATCATGCATGGAATTTTTGAAATACATGATGTAGATTTGATCATAAAAGTAAATGCAAAAGTACTTTTCATGCATAGAAAAAAAATGCATAGAAAAACAATTTCTAATTACTTTCATTCCAAATGATACAGTTTTTTTAAAAAAAAAAAAATCCATCAAGTATATTATTGATTTTGTGAACTGTATATGATATTTATGTTTGTGTCTGTGTGTGATAGCATAATGTGCACGTGATGGAGGCTTCTACTCATTAATATACTTCACATGATTTTCCACTCCATTTGATCTATTTTTTTATTTTTACATCTCCAAGAATTTGAATTTCATATTTATCACCTTTCCACCATGACTTAAATGATATGACCATTAAAATATTAAACTATAAACTCATGAGTATTTTTAACCAAACTAAATTATAATATGGCAATGTTCTAATAACATTATATCCAAGCAAGTTTAAAAACTTGAAATCCATCGTCTTAAAACTAATCAAACCAAGCACAACCCAAATCCAGTAACCTTTAAAAGTTTAGTTTTCACATAATAACTTGGATTTTTTAGGTGTATAATGTTTTTTCGTCCGAAGCTACGAAATTCATCAAATACTACTAATTTGACATCAATGTTCTCCTATATGACGTGTTAGGAATAAAGCCAATATCATACACATTAAAATCTCCTAAGAAAAAATAAAAGAAAACGACAAGATTTGTTCATGCCATTTTGAAATATTGGATTTCGGTTTTGTTATATTTATGACATGAGCTTAATTTAGTTTTGCATGCAATATGAGTCATGAAGAGAATAATGGTGCAAAATAAGGGACTTTTGGTGAAATAAAGAACCCAAAAAAAGTTATTTGATGAAAACCACTTTGACAACTTATATGATTAAACTCAATAATGTCAACTTACATAACTAAAATTTCAATTTTATGAAATAATTGACCATAGAGCTCACCATCTCACCTTTGTAAATATCTACCAAATTATAGAAGGAAAATTATTATCTGGCATTGTACAAACATGAGTTAATAATTAAACCCGACGTTGCCCCATCAAAATCAATCAAATATTCAAAACTCAAAAAATATTCTCAAAACTTTTTATACCATATATGTATATATATCATCAATTAATTCAAAAGCGTGAAATAACGTACAAATGAAATAAAAGAACTCAACCACCCCTTATCGCGCTTCATTTACTTATTATCAGATGACCCAGTTGCTACACGTCACTCACATTAAAGTTTTTAAGGGGGAAAAAAAAAGCGAAAGGAATATATAAATCACCATGTAATTGTTTGTAAAATTAGAAAAGCTTATCGTTTTTTTTTTGGGAGATTTCAGATATTTTTATCAAACTAATAAATTAATTTAATTGAAAATTGTCGTTCTAAAATATAAATTGAATTTGTACTTGAAACTTTCAGTGACAATAAATGCCCCTTCAAATTAATTTGCAACGGCTTCATTGACTCAACAAAAAATTTTCGTTGCCTTAAAACTCAATATTGTTTAACTTTTCACCGAATGGTAAAAATACTGACATACAAATTAATGCCACTAGAAATGTTTTTTTTATTTCTATAAATTTGCTAATTTTTCAAGCGCTCGATGTTGTGAAATTTAGGGGTCGAGAGATGCACGATCGGATCCTCATTTATTGCCGATGCCTTATCGAATGATATATGTTAGACAACAAAAAAACACGTAAAACCATCAATATTATCCTATTATGTGGGAACCCGTAGCGGTCGCTAACTTACCGTATGTACTGAATAAATCGTAAATCAACGAACTAATACAATAGCATGTAAACTACGTAAATGATCAAATAAACTGCGCTAATCAGATACGCTAAAATAGGTTGATCCAAAAAAGTGTTGGTACATAAAATCGAACACACATTATAATAATTATTTTGATGTAACAAATCACATCAAAATTTCTTCTTATTTAATCCCAAAATTTAATTCATATTTTTTTTGGGGAGTACAATCACAAATGATTAAATTACCCTCATTTTTTCCCTATAACATTAGGGTCCTTTTATTCTTTTTTATTTATTTATTTTTATCTAACTTCTTTATCAAATTTCATCACTTATCAGGTCTTACACAAATTTTTATTCATAACTCTAACGTACGTATATTTATAATTAGAAAAAAATACATAACATATATAAATCGTTTAATTAAATAAGAAAAATAATATTATCATTTCACTTAAATAAATTAAGGTCTTTATTTTAAATACATAATGTACGTGTGTGCATACTTAACTAGTTTTGATAAAATATAAGGGATTTTACGAATCAATGTTTTGAACCTTTAATATATACCTCATGATCATGATGTTAAAACTATTTTTGCTAAATGTTTAAGCTCCATCGAGATAGCTAAAGTATATTACTTATATATATATATATATATATATATATATGTTAACGCATGATACAAGGCATTACATAAGGACGTATGCCGTGAGAGACTGATTCTAGAAAATTTTAGTCCTATAATTTATAGGTTTTTCAATTTTGATCAGGTTATCGGTCAATTCAGAGTTTTTAGACTCCAAAGTAGTGTTCGAAAAAGCTTTTACAAAACACTTCTCAGCATTTTTTTTTGTTTTATAGAGCTTTCTATTTCTCTTTTTCGAAAATAGTCATTTTTCACTAAGGTGCTACCGGCATAACCAATTTTTCATTACTCGTCGTCGTTTTTCGACATCACAAGAACGTTTTAACAAAAAAATGAGTAACATTGAAAAGTGTGCAAATTATTGGACGAAAATTGTAAATTAATTGACTGATAGTATGACATGGAAAACATACAAATTTCAAACTATAAATTTAGCAAAAATATAATTTTTTTAAAAAAATTTACGTTAATTCCACTATATTAAAGCACCCTACCCTTTCCTATTTTCAAAAAAAAAAAAATGGAAAAAAAAGGCACCCTTTCCAAATGGAAACAATATCAGAGTTATAACCTGAAAACATCACTCATGTCAAATAATGGGAATAGACACATCAAATGAAGGGATTATATATTCAAAATATATGTTCCACATTTCAAAATGTAAAAAAATAAAAATAAAAAATGCATTCACTTTGAATATTATTATAAGATAAATATATTCTAAGCTAACAACAGGACATCATTAAATATAGTTTTATATCTGGTGCTCTTCCCTCCACTTTTTATATTTTACCTTTTCTTACTTGAAAATCAGCCGTTGAATTGAACCTACCAATTCTGTAGGCTTTAAATGCTGTATTAGTAAAAATCAGACAACATTAAAATATTACATCACTTTCTTTAGACCACCTCAAATTTACCAAACGGGCAAGAAAATGAAGTTCCCATTTCTTTTCAAGACCTCCTCCGCCGCCGCCACAACTTCTTGGCAGTGGCCAGCCTGCGTCAACAACCCCAAAACCCCGTCATTCAGAGCGAACCCGAGCGAAGACATATACAAAACCATGAACTCCGCATATCTCGCAGAAAGTACTATTAATCCAGAAACAAGTTTCTTTGAAATCGATCCATCTGCGGTGGTTCGAGGGCTGAGATCCTCGGACAGGCTGTTCTTCGAGCCTGGAGAGACGAATTCCATCCTGGAAGAAGCAAGATTAACCGGCGGTCAATATGATTATGATTTCCCGTACAAGGAGAGTACCGTCTCCATCTTGGCCATGGATTCCAGGGATCCCTTCTCTGATTTCAGAGCTTCCATGGAGGAAATGGTGGAGGCCCACGGGTTGAAGGACTGGGAATGCCTGCAGGAGCTTCTCGCTTGTTACCTTCGTGTTAATGGCAGAAGCAACCATGGATATGTCATCGGAGCTTTCGTAGATTTGCTGCTGCACCTTTCTTTACAGCTTGCCCCCGATTCTTCTTCTTCTTCTTCTTCAAAGCCCGCCGCCATTCATGATGACCCTGCAGCAGCTTGCTCTTCTTCTTCGAATACGACGCTGAATTATTCTTTGACTTCTCCTCTATCTTTTTCTTCTTCCACTTATAATTCCTCCATCTGCAGTCCTTGTTTATCTTCACTGCAAAACGAAGATGAATTAATAGTGGTGGAGAAAGTCGTTAATGGGTGTTCTTCTTCATCGTCAACTTCTTCAGGTGTTTAATTAATCGATTCGGTCCCATTTTTGTCTTTATTATTAATTGTGTTTAATGGGTGTTAATTAATTTGGCGTAGATTAATGAATATTTGGTGTGGGTTTGCATGCATAGTTTAGATCGATTCTTGAAAAATATATATATGAAAAGTGATCGATCATAGGTACGATTAATTAATTAATTATCGATTGCATTCAATTTCTCGCTTTCATAATAAGCGATGTATCGTAGATTCCGTAATTCGTAGGCTGCGACTTTGACGTATCGAGAACATCTCCACATTTAATTTACAGCAAAATTTATTATACAAATTTTACGATAAGGTGGAGCCCACTTTATAATATTAGAAACACAAAAACATGATGTTATAAGTTGAGTCAATTGCATGAGTTAGATATCTTGTTCGATCATGCTCACCAAAGTGATAAATCTTTATTCTATCCGATCCAAATTCCAAGATAAATTTTTTTATTATTATTATTAAAAAATGTTACATTTTATTTTAAATTGAAATAAATATATAATACTCGTGAGATCGTCTCACGATATACGGGCCGGGTTGGTAAAAATTATTGTTCTGACCGTT
This sequence comes from Henckelia pumila, assembly GCF_033568475.1. Lineage (NCBI taxonomy): Eukaryota > Viridiplantae > Streptophyta > Magnoliopsida > Lamiales > Gesneriaceae > Henckelia > Henckelia pumila. The sequence goes on along the minus strand of NC_133122.1, from coordinate 15,949,022 downwards.
CCAAATAATTTAAAGACACTTTTGCGTGTTTTTAAGGCAAATTTTTTAGCTTCAAAAAATATATTTATAAAACAAATAGTATCTATTTTAGTTTAATTTGATTGAATTATTGTGTTTTTTGAGAAAAAAATATTTTATGGGAAAATTGTAAATTTGGTCTTTATTTTTTGTTTGCCTTTTTGCAATTTTGATTTCAATGTGGTCAAATTCTATTTTTACTCTGTTATCTTCTTTTATGTTTTTGGCAATTTTAATATTTTTTAGTGTGTGTCGTGTCAACACGACAACGTGTCACGGACATGATGCTAATATTTCAAATACCATGTAAGCGTATAGGTGCAAAAATGACTAAAGTTGCAAAAGAAATTACCGAAATTACAAAAAATCACGGAAATGTATATTTACATGAAAAATCGTAATTTTGAAACGTAACATAGATGCTCAAAATCACAAAAGTGCGGAAATAAGATAACATGGGATAAAAAATTTAAAAAAAAAATCCTCTTTATTATATTTTTTGTTTTGTTTTGTGTTGTACAAATAAATATATATATCGAATGGAGAGGGATTTTCACATTGGAATTCAAATTGTAGAGTGACTATATATCAGTGGACAGTTGACAGCAACAATTCTAAAACGATACAAAAATTTGCAGTGGTCCTGTCTGAAAATATATATTATGTAAATATATGTATCTGCAGCAGAATCGTCACAAACCAGAAATTGAGTGAAGAATCCATACTTTCATTAATTCATTCATATGAATGTCTCTATGTGTTAACTGCGACATCATCAACAACTGTATAATTACCCTTTTCGGACTTCAAATAAATTAATCATTATAATCTCCCACAAAACTTAAATAGAAAATTAAACCCATGCAATATAATATATAAGATATATATCGAAAATATAATGTGCCCCTTCTTCTTTTTTTCCTTTTAGTTTTTGGCTAGGCTACCACAAGTTTTTTGAAATTTTATATATAAAATGTTTAATTCCTCGGTTCGTTTCGTTACCGAATTCGGTTGATAAAGGGATTCATTGCATACCATTATGCGTTTTTTAAAAATAAAATAAAAAGTATAATTCCAACAAATCAGACATTTGTATTAATCCATTTTTTTTAGGGAATATATATGAAAACAGAAAAGAAGTTTTGTAGGGTATTTTGTTTTGGAGGGCATCTTAATTATTATATCTTTTTTCAGGCCTCACTGGCTGAAACGATTAGAGTCCTTTTCACGTCTGTTTAAACAGATAAGAGTTGGAGGAAAAGAACAAGAAAATGAAATTATTCTCATATGGACAAGACAATCTTACTTATATTTTGCATCAATGTTTGGTGCTGCTTACTTCATTATAATTCATTTGTAACTGCAAGTTGCTTATGAATCGATTAATGTTCGTATAGAGAAACGATCGAATTTTCGGGGAATTTTTTTTTTCAAGAATTCAAGTTTTATGGTGAAGAAGGAAAAACAGTTGAAACATAACATAGTCCATCGGATGAGGTTTTTGGAGGTATATATATATATATATGTGCATTATTGTGTTTGAAAGTTGAAACCATGAAAAAAAATAATCATTTTCTCAATTTAAACCTGCAAAATAACAAAAATGGCATTTTGTACCCTACTTTAGAGTGAATCATTAGCAACTTGCTCCATTTTTTCACAAGTGTATACCCCATTTGTCAGTTCCCAACATACTGAACCATGTATTAGCTAGACCCTGGACAACCTGCTGCTGGACTTGTCCATTATGGAAATAGATTTTTAACCTTAAAATTATTTTTATTATTTTATTATTTTTTTTTATAAAATTTCATGTGAAAATAAAAACAAGTATATTTCTTTTATTGTCACAACTGACTCACAAACCTCAAAATTTTGAATTCACCATTTTTGTTGAGCCGAAATTCAGTCTCGAAATAATAGGAAATAGGCCAAAGATTTTGAGTTTAACTTCAGTTTAAACATTTACAATATGCTACCGTCAAAAAAAAACATTTACAATATGCTTCACTTTTTTCTTTTCTTTTCTTGTTTTTTTTTTTCAAAGAAGATTTCAATTGTCAAATCCAAAGATTTTGAAAATAAATGAATCTTTCATTTTGTTTCCAAAATTTGAGCCCAAGCAACGTCTCATGTTTCAAATCAATCATTCAACATACAATTATTGAATAACTATTTCATTCTCTTTTAGCCAATCATTAATGTACATGCAACGAATTCATATATATAATATATCACCTATCATCACCTTCTCCCATGAGTCTATGATCATATATACTAGACATATTTATTGCGAGTTATTTAAATAACGTGGTTTATAAATTAGTCCAATGTTTTATTTAATTAGTGCATGTAGAAAGTGTTGAGTTTATGCTAGCATAAAAATAGTATTCTAATGCTGAATTTAATAGTTTAAAATTGATTTGAATATGCGAAGTCCATAAAATTATATAGATCTAAATAATCAAATTGAAATTGAACTATTGAATGTAGTATAAGTGTACTATCCTTATGTTAGCATCTCATCAATCTATTGGAAGATATCTTATATTATATATACGGGTTCTCAAGTAGTAAAAAATTGATTTGTGCACGAAAAGATAATTTCTGCGGGTTTTTACGTTATAATTTATAAAAATGGATTTGTACATTGTTTTCCTAATTACGACACCCTATTAATATCCTATTTCATATAATTTTGTATATAACTTTAAAATCAACATCGATTGACCATTACAAAATTAATTTTAAAAAATAAAATGCTTTCCAAAAATATTACATTTCATAATATATTGTATGGTGTCAACCTAAAAAAGAGCATGGTAGCATAAATTGCTCCACTCTTCGTGCGGTTTCTTTCCTAAATTCGAGCTCAAACAAAAACATATATTTTTTTAATATGGATGGAATAGATTAAACAATATAATATGGTTAAAAAAAATAGTAAAGAATCTTCAACTGATTTCAAACAATTTTGGCATTATATTATGGACAACTACACGATATGCATATGTGCATCAATCTCGGAGAAAGATTCTTGTCCTCTGATCTATCAGCGCCGAACCTTCTAAACCTTGTGCTTCACCAAGTTTTTCTTACAATCTAATTCACGTTTATATACAATAATAATGTGAAGATAATATTGATTAATCCTAATATTTGACTTCATTGATATGAGTGCGTAAGGTATTAATTAATTTAATTATAAATCTTATCATGAGTAATCTCAAGATGATAGCCGTTGTAATCGTTCGTTCGATTGAGTTCATTCTAAGAAAACTTTTTGTTCATTTTAATCGTGATACAAATCTCGTTGTACATTTAAGTTGTAACATAATTCAAAAAGTAACTCTCTTATATTGAAAAAGCAAAGTTCCAAACAAAATTTTTATTTAATTCATTTTTTCTAAAAAAATCGAGATTTTCAAAACAAAATTAATAGGAGTTTATTAGTGAAAAAAACAAGAAATTTCTATTGATGATAGGAGGAAGAGAATATTGATTAGATAATAGATATTATATATATACGTCGTTATGCACAATATATACTTAATATTTATAGAGCTTTTTCTTCTGCTACAAGAACAAGATAGTATACAACTTTGTCAATCAATACTAATCAACAAAAATTAATCGACATGCTAGCACAAATACCTTAGTCTATATATAATCTTAATTCTCGGTCACAAATCCACTAAGATTTTTTAGGGATATTTTCTTTAAATCGGGTCAAACATTTTTTTTTTAAAATGACTCTCATTTGTATATTGAAATACACGACAAATTTTTTTTTTTTTTAAAAATGACCCTCTCTAGTGTATTTCAATACACTACAGAAAATTATTTTTCAAATCAAAAAGTTAACTAAAGTTAGATAATCAAACGCCCTTTAATTTTAATAGGCATACGCAGGGAAATAAAAATATCTAGCTAGGCATATATTTATTAAAAAAAAAAAATCAAGGCATATATTTATTTATTTTGAGAAATTCACGTGATTTTGAACCCTGCAGGCTTTAACTTGTATATGCAGAATGCATTGATATGTAGCATCTTTGTTTGAGATATAATTTCGCAGTAATAATCTCGATCGAGCTGTTAACTTATTTTCATTTCCAAGAAAAAAATTGATTATTTCCCTGAAAATGATGGGGGCTGTAAACATTATAGAAGTTGGCGCGTCGTTTATTTTATCAATAAAAATAAATAGTTTATAAAAATGTTTTCTTCATGCATTTAATGCCGCTCTCAGATGAGCCAAGGCCCATTAATTAATTCACGTGGTGATCCAAGTCTAGTGAAAAGTTCTTTGAATTTTAAATGATAAACAATAACTTTAAAAACAATACATAACAGAATAACAATTTTGACTTTAAATAATGGTAAACTAAAAAAAATTCATACATTTATGTTTGTCGAAAAGTTCATAACATCATATTAAAAATCAATCAGAGTAAAATTTTTCATTATTATGAATTTATGACCGTAAGATGTTAATAAACTAAAAAAGTTCACATATATGTATATATATTTAAATTCGTGGCTAATTAATGACTGAAAAATTAATAAGTTACAACTCTCATACATAACTGTATTTTTTTTTAAAAAAATACCACATATTATTCTTTATCTATTGATCTTGAAATAATTTTTTAAGAAACTTAAAACATAAGGGTTCATTTTAATCCTTAATTACAAAGCAAATCTTTAAAATCGAACAAATGAAACAAGTTAATTTTGACTGCCTGCACAGTCGTAAAATTGCCCTCTGAATCCCTGGCTGCGATTTTAAGAGGGACCAAAGTAATAAATAAGTGTCGTCCTTTCCGTGCCCAGTGTGTGTGTGTGTGTGTGTTTTTTTTTTTTTTTTTTTTAAAAATAATTTCCTTTCCTAAAACTACAAATATTTTTTTTACAAACCTAAAGTAAATCGAGTGAAACATATTAAAAACAGAAGGGGAGGAACATAATTAAATATCCAAGTGATTCAAAAATTTAAATTTAACCAACTTTAACATTGCCTACACCTTCGCCTCAATCACAATCCAAACAAAAAAAAAAATTTAAAAGACAAATTGCAAACCTAACCCGAGAAGTTTATTTATTTATTTATTTATTTATTTATTTATTTATTTTTAGAGTAATCCACGCAGTTAAAAGGCGAGATGTGTGCATAAAAATCGACATGACGAATTATCAGGCAAGACCATACACAATCCGTCCAAGGAAAACACCAAACGAATTCAGTCATTCAGATATATATGCTTGCAGTCTATGGATTTCAAATCTATGTGTTTAAAATTCGTTAGATATTGCTTTGATTAATTTTTGGGTATGTTTCAAATCCATCTCTTGCTGATCTACGTAGTTACTTTGATAATTATGATAGATTTGAAATATATCGAAGATGAGCGTTCTTCGAAACTCGACATTCAAATCCCCCTCGAGTCAAATTTTTCCTTCCAAATCAAATCTTCATTAATCTAAACACAATCTCAAAGCATGTTAGCGCTAGTACACATCGTTTGTATTTTGGAACCAATAATGGAAGTCATGTTCATATGTTGTGGATCTTAAATTGCATCAATTAATTGTCTTGAATCCAAAGCTGAAAAAAAAAAACCAAAGACTTCGTTTGGACAAATACTTTTTTTAAAAGTGTTCTTTAAAATTTTTTTATAACGAATAAATATGTCTTTGAAAAACTATTTTATAAAGATGTTTTTATAATTAAAAATAAATATGTTTTGTTTTTAATCATTGCTTTCAATTCTAAAACATCGTAACACACATCTAAATTTTTTACAAAAATCTTGTCCAAAAAAATATTTTAAGTTATTTAATTTATAAAACACTAATTTTTTTTAAAAATACTTGTCCAATCGGACACCAGACAAATACTCCATAAATTAGTTATTATATATTGAATAGCAAAGGAATAATAAAAAGTTCAATACAGGAGATTCATAGCTAACTGGAAACATAGTTGTGGACTTGTCGTGAAAGCAAGCAGGCGCGAAGTCCAGTTTAGATATAGATATCATATAAGTGCTAAATGGGCCTTGGGCTATATTTCTGATCTGTAGGATGTATATTAACCCCATGATACATCAGCCAGGTGCTTCAGGCCTATCTTTTGCAGAATTGTATAGTTTCCAACTCCGATTCATTGTCATTTCTAACTAATACAAATAGTTCGTTTTATTTTAAATAAAATTAAAAAGAAAATGGGTATATGCATGCAAATGTCATCGAGATGGTTGAGAACGATGGTTTTGGAGTTGCTCTTGGTCATGTAAGAAAACTAAGGTGTGGTCAAAATAAAAACAATAAAATTTTATGGATGAATTTAAATCATAAAATTTTTAGAATAATAATAGTTTTAAACTTTAAAACGAGTATTCTTGGATACTTTAGTCATAATAATTGTTAAATTGAATTATGGCTTTCAGACGCGATGTAATTAAATTTGAGTGGAGGGGGGAATGAAATCAATTTTGAAATTAAATAAGAATGTGAATAGAATAATGATTATATTACATTTAAATGATTGGTACCGGAATAATGAAAACGAAATTTAATAATTTCATTTCATTTTTACATCATTCTCTCATGCGAAGTAGCTCTCATGCATCGTTATTGATACCCCATGAGTAGGCCCATCAAGTGCTTGAGCCCAATGAAGGCCCATAACCAAAGACTAAGGTCCGAGTCTCATGTTTAGAGGTAGGGCTGGCTCGTCAGAGGATTATGGAAGAAGATGTATGTTGGCTCCTAAGGGATGAAGGATAGCCCCGTCCAGTTGGACCTTAGACGTGAGGTCTCTAAGGTAAGTCGAAAGCTTATGGCAATTTGGAAGGAAGATGTGAAAGAGTATATGAAGGCAGCGGAGGAGAGGCTCGCCTAGGGTGGGCGAGCCTCAGGGTGGGCTTCCCCCTAAGGCGGGCGACCCCTAGGCTGGACAAGCTTGGTTTTGTGCTTTGAGTTGTCTTTGGAGGGCGAGCTCTAAAAGAGAGGCGCGTGAGCTACACGCTCGTAGTTCCCTACAAAGTGTTCGTGGTCCCCTACTTTGCCTCCTATAAATACGGGTTTGCTCCTTCCATTTAATTCAATTCACTTTCATTTTGAGGGGCGCCTAAGCTCCTCTTTTTCTTATTCGTTCACGTCTCTGACTTGAGCGTCGGAGGGGCTACGCCGGGATACCCTCCCAGCCCCTTCTAACATTATTTGCTTGATTTCAGGTTCATCTCTAGACTCGAGGCTTTGGGCTTGAGTGGGATCCGGACCATCAAATTTTAGTGAGTATCACTTGGCGCCGTCTGTAGGAAACTTTGAGTTGAGACGTAGAGATGGTTGGAAGGAGAGGGAGTAGAAGAGCTCACACCACCTCATCTCGCCTAGGGCCGATGCAGGAGGAGCCTCCCCCTAGGAATACGGTGGGAAGTATGACCTTGGAAGAGTTGGGCCAATTTATTACTAAGGTTGTGGGAGAGGCCTTGAAGAAGAATCAGGAAGTCTCGCAAGGTCAAGGTCATGAGCAGGAGCAAGAACGAGAGCAAGAGCAAGAGCAGGAGCAAGAACAAGAGCAAGTGCAAGTGCCAAGAAAGGATGAAATGGCTCAGCGAAGTCAGGTAGGGGGAACCCTACCCCCTCCAAGAATGAATGACCAAGAGAAGGAGGAAATGTGGAAAGAGATAAGGATGTTGAGACAATAACTTGGGAGCAAGGGTTCAGCTCTTAGGAAAGAAAGTCCATTTTCCCTTGCAGTTTTGGAGGAAGAACTTCCTGCCAGTTTCAGAAAGCCAAGCGTGGGAGAGTATGATGGAAGTACGGACCCGGAGGAGCATATGGGAAGGTTCGATAACGCCGCCCTATTGCACCAATACTCCGATGGTATAAAGTGTCGAGTATTCTTGAGCACGCTGGTAAAGTCCGCCCAACAATGGTTTAACATGTTAAAGCCCAGGTCCATAAGGTCTTTTGAGGATTTCCGTGTGGCCTTTATGCATCAGTTTGCTAGTAGCAAGAAATACCAAAAGAACTACTTGAGTTTATTTGTGATGAAGCAACATGATTAGGAAAATTTAAGGGAATTTATCCAACGCTTTAATGGTGCAGCTTTGGAAGTGCCGACTGCTACTCCTGATATACTGATCAGCGCCTTCACCCAAGGGTTGAAAGGAGGTGAATTCTTCAGGTCTCTAGTTAAGAAGCCTCCATCAAGTTACAATGATCTTTTGGCATGAGCGGAGAAGTATGTGAATTTGGAGGATGCTCAAAGATACAGGAGGACTAAATATAGGCCAGGGGGTAGTATCGTGGAAGGGGCAGAGAAGGGGGGCAGAAAACGAGGGGTGGGAGAGAAGGAGGATGATCGAGCTCGAGGTAAGAGGCAGTTTTCACCTTATGTCCCCTTGGCTCCAAATAGGGACAAGGTGATGGGGGTAGATGAAGGAAGAGGAAGGCAAGGAAGTTCGCAAAGGGTGGATGAATGCTCTAAGATCCTTCCACCTGCGAGGAGGGAGAGAACTCCTCCAAGAAGCAATCAGGAATTTCGATCACCTCCGCGGCGAGGTCGGGTCCCCCCTTGGGTAAATTCGAGAATGGAGGTGCCGAGAAGACAGATGGAGGGTCAAGTTCCTCCTCAAGGGCTTGACCAAATAAGGAGTGTGGATGAGGCTAATAACCCTACCAGAGGTATGATTCATATGATTTCAGGAGGCGCTACCGATGGTGACTCCGGACGGGCGCGTAAAGCACATGGAAGGAGGATGGAGAACTTTGAAATATCTGAGGAGTCGAATTTACCTCCAGATCCCATAATCAGTTTTGGACCCGAAGACCTTCGTGGTGTTGTGGCTCCGCATAATGATGCTTTGGTGGTCACGTTCACAATCGCAAATTATGATGTGGCGAGGATATTTGTTGACAGTGGGAGTTCAGTGAATGTGTTGTTCAAGGGGACGTTGGATCAAATGAAAATGGAAGGATTTGAATTGGAGCCCATCTCAACACCTTTGTATGGATTCACGGGCCATGCTATTCGACCGTTGGGCCAGATTTTCCTCCCAGTATCCATGGGAAATGACCCTCGACGGGTCACCAAGATGGTGAGCTTCACGGTAGTGGATGCTCCTTCCTCATATAATGGGATTTTGGGTCGACCAGCTATGAAAGATTTTAGAGCTGTGGCTTCTACATATCATCAAAAGATTAAGTTTACCGTAGGAAGAGAGGTTGGGATGTTGCGTGGGGATCAGAAAGTGGCACGCCGATGCTATGATGGAGTGGTGCGCGAAGAAGGAAAAAAGACACGGGTGGAAGTCAGCATGATACGGAGGGGTGGGGCTATGTTAACAGTGGCTAGGAGAGAGGTTCAAACCCTGGAAGAGGAGGAACCTGAAGTAGTGGAACTGGGGGTTAGCGGAGAGAAGCTTAAGATTGCTGCTGATTTGGAAACAGAGGCCAAGGAAAAACTCATTATTTGCTTGAAGGCTAACCTTGATGTATTCGCTTGGTCGGTTCAAGAGCTTAGAGGTATAAAACCAGCGGTTATGGAGCATAAGTTAAATCTCTTATCCGGAGTTCGACCCGTAAAGCAAAAGAAGAGGCATTTCGGACCCGACAAGGATAAAGTGATAAAGGAGGAAATAGGAGAATTGCTTAGGGCTGGGCACATTCGAGAGGTGCAATTTCCTACTTGGCTATCGAATGTTGTTTTAGTGCCCAAGAGCTCGGGTAGATGGAGGATGTGTGTGGATTTTAGGGACCTCAATAAGGCATGTCCAAAAGATTGTTATCCGTTGCCTCGAATAGATCAATTGGTGGATTCTACGGCCGGTCATCAATACTTATGCCTAATGGATGCTTACCAAGGGTACCATCAAATCCCTTTAGCTATGGAAGATCAAGATAAGGTAAGCTTTATCACTTCTGAGGGAACTTTTTGCTTTGTGGTCATGCCCTTTGGGCTTAAAAATGCCGGGGCTACGTACCAGCGTTTGATGGACAAAGTTTTTTCCAAGCAAATAGGGAGAAATGTGGAGGTGTATGTGGATGATATCATGGTAAAATAAAAAGATGCAATTGGCCTCGTCGATGACATGGTGGAAACATTTTCCACCCTACGGTCTTATGGATTGAAGTTGAACCCTCAAAAGTGTATGTTCGGAGTTAAGAGTGGAAAATTCTTGGGATACATGGTAACTGAGCGTGGGATTGAGGCTAATCCAGAGAAGGTTCAAGCTATACAAAATATGACGTCTCCTCGGGGCCCGAAGGAGGTCCAACAATTGACCGGGAGAATCACGGCCTTGGCGCGATTCATTTCTCGGTCAGCTCATCGTAGCCTGCCATTCTTCCGCACTTTACGGAAAGACAAGAAGTTTGAATGGGGTGAGGATTGTGAGAAAGCTTTTGGAGAATTGAAGAAATATTTGGCTGAGTTACCTGTGTTGGCTAAACCGGTGGCTGGAGAAGGGTTATGGGTGTATCTATCAGCTTCGGAGGCAGCCGTGAGTTCAGTTCTTGTCAAAAAAGAAGGTTCAACACAAAAGCCTGTTTATTATGTGTCGCATGCACTTAAAGGGGCTGAGTTGAGGTATTCGGGGTTGGAGAAGTTGGTGCTGGCATTGGTGATGACGGCTAGACGTTTGAGGCCATATTTCCTATCTTATCCTATTGTGGTGCTTACAAACAGCCCTCTAGGAAGGATTTTAACTCGCCCAGACGTGTCAGGATGGTTGGTGAAATGGGTTACTGAGTTGGGAGAGTATGATACACAATATGAGCCAAGAACTGCTATTAAGGCGCAGACTTTGGCTGACTTCTTAACCGAAATCGTTCATTTGGAAAATGAGGATCCGTGGAAGGTATTTGTTGATGGTTCATCGTCTATATAAGGAAGTGGAGTAGGGGTGGTGCTGATCTCTCCTACTGGTGAAGAGGTGAAATTGGCAGTGAAATTAGATTTCAAGGCATCTAACAATGAAGCTGAATACGAAGCCGTTTTAGCTGGACTTCGAGCGGATAGGAACATGGAAGCTGTACGAATACACGTCTTTTCCGATTCACAATTGGTGGCACAACAAATGAAAGGGACATATGAAGTGAAAAATGAAAAGCTTATTGAGTATGCTCGAGAGGTGGATAAGGCAAAAGAACAATTTGCAGAGGTGGTCTTCGAACAAATACCTAGAAGGGAAAATGAGAGAGCAGATGCTTTGGAAAAGATGGCTGGTTCTATGGGGAGTTGGAAAACTAGAGATGTAGTATTTCAGGTGGAGCTCGCACCTCATATGAGCTCGGTTATACCTGAACTCCCGAAGGAGGATTGGAGGGTCGTTATAATTAATTATTTGAAGGAAGGAAAGCTGCCCGAGGACCCTAGGGAAGCTCGGAGGTTGAAATTAAAGAGTTCAAGATATGTATTGATTGAGGAAGTGTTATATAGGAGGTCATTCGCGGGACCTCTCCTTCGGTGTTTAAGTTATCAAGAGGCTGATTATGTGCTTAGAGAAGTACATGAAGGGTGTTGTGGGAATCACTTGGGAGCTCATGCTTTGGCAAGAAAGGTCTTGTTGGGGGGATATTGTTGGCCTAACGTTCTGGGAAGTGCCCAAGAGTTGGTCACATCATGTGATAGTTGCCAACAACATGCTCGATTGCAACATCGACCCGCGGAGCTGATGAAAGCTATTGTCTTTTCTTGCCCCTTTGATCAATGGGGTATGGATATCGTGGGTCCTTTTCCCGTAGCTCCTGCTCAAAAGAAGTTTTTATTGGTGGCGGTTGATTATTTCTCGAAGTGGGTGGAAGCTGAGCCTTTGGCTAGGATCACGGAAGGAGATGTGTTGAAATTGTGGAAGAATATAGTGTGTCGGTATGGGGTACCTAGGAGACTGATATCCGATAATGGTAGAGAGTTTCAAGGAGCTAAGATTCAAGCGTGGTGCAAGGAGATGAAAATTCAGCAAGCTTTCACATATGTGGCTTACCCTCAAAGTAATGGGCAAGTGGAAGTGACAAATAGATCTGTAGTGACCCTTACCCGGATCACCTACTAAACAGAACTTAGGCATGCAATTAACTTAATTAAACAGATATCAGAATAAAACTGTGGAAATCATAAACGTTATACAATCCCAAGTAAAGGAATCTGTAATTTATCCAAATAATATACAACCAAATCAAATAGTTGTATCAACCCAAACAACAGTAATAAAACCTAGACGAAGCTCCAGCTGGCCAACCACTGACTAGCCCCTCCTGGATCCACCCTACTTGTCCAATCGCAAACCTGCCCCATGGAATAGGGTGTCCAGAAACACAGAGTACGAGACGTGAGCATAAAACGCTCAGTACGAGAGTATGAGTATACATGCATGCAAAGTGAACTCCCTAAAAACTCGAGGTCAAGGATCAGATAACAGAGACAGACCGGGCCCTGGTATGTAGCACGCTGTGCCGTCGCTTCAGGAGGTGGCTCCCATACCATAATACCAGTGGATATTCCGGACCCAAATCGATGGAAGTCCAACCACTAACAGGATAGGGAAAAACCCTACTAACAGATATCTCGAAGGAGATAGCTCAATATGCAAATGAATGCAGCATAAATCAATGACATATAAACCATGCAGTCACATAATACATGCATACTCAGTCAGGATATCTCAAACAGTACTTTCGTACCTCAAATCAGTGCAAGCTCTACCAACTCTAGGTCCACGCCTATAGTCTGCTCTACACTACCAAATGATACTACTATCATTAAAGTGCTCTAAAAGCCTTAACTAAGCTATTGCATACTCCTAAATATTTATAGGAAGCAAAAGCTATACCATCGTCCGTCGTTAGCCCTTTGATGTCGATGCCTCCAGAACTTGGGCACAACTCCGCTACGACTACCAAACGCCTCGTTGACCGCCGGGTCAAGCCTAGGAAGGCTAGAACAACTCGAATAGACTAGAAAGGAGAGGGAAATACTCGGAATTGGAAATTAGAAATGAAGCCTCGGACCTCTATTTATAGACAACGATCGGAACTTCCGATCCTTGATCGGAACGTTCGAACCTCGATCGGAACGTCCGATCCTGCCATCGGAGCTTCCAAAGATTCTGATCTGCCACGTGTCAAAATATCACTTGTTGACTTCGGATAGGGGTGATCGGAGCTTCCGATCCAACCACACGTCATGGATGACATAATAATATCGGTGACTTCGATCGCTCATCAGAGCTTCCGATCCTGTTCGGAGCTTCCGATCGTGCCTTCGGAGCTTCCGATCCGTCCGATACCCAATTTATTTAATTAGCATTAATCCTTTAATTACTCAATTAGGGTACGGGCTACTACATTCTCCCCCACTTAAGATATTTCGTCCTCGAAATCAGATCTTAAGTACTGAATGCAATACAGAAATCAGAAACATTCTTTATTCAAATCAAACGTTTACAGAGTTTGCAACTGAATACAACTTAAGAATGTAATCAAAACAACTCAGGATGGTCTTCATGCATCCTGTCCTCAAGCTCCCAAGTAGCTTCTTCAGTGCCTCGGCGCTGCCACTGAACTAAAACCAAAGGAATGACTTTGTTCCGCAAAACCTTATTCTTATAATCCAGGATACGAATAGGTTTCTCAACACAGGTCAAATCCTTGTTCACCTGAACCTCAGACCGCTGCAGAATATGAGATTCATCCGCTACATACCGTCGCAATAGAGATACGTGGAACACGTCGTGAATACTAGATAGATGCGGTGGCAAAGCTAGTCGATAAGCCAAATCGCCAATGCTCTCCAGATTCTCAAACGGACCGATAAACCTAGGAGACAACTTGCCCTTAAGGCCAAATCTGAGAATCTTGCGGAAAGGTGATACTCTCAGAAACACTTTTTCCCCGACATCGAACTGCAAAGGCCTACGCTTGATATTAGCATAGCTGGGCTGACGATCCTGTGTAGTCTTAATCTGTTTCTTGATCTGATCGACAATGTCTACCGCCTACTGGATAAGCTCCGGTCCCTCAGCCTGTCTCTCCCCCACTTCTTCCCAGAAGAGTGGAGTACGACAACGTCGCCCGTACAACGCCTCAAAAGGTGCCATCCCAATACTAGTATGATAGCTGTTGTTGTACGCGAACTCGATCAACGGCAAATGATCCTTCCAGGCTGAACCAAAATCCATGACGCACGCTCTAAGCATATCCTCCAAAGTACGGATAGTACGCTCTGACTGACCATCAGTCTCCGGATGATAGGCAGTACTCAAACTGAGAGTAGTACCCATCGCACGCTGAACACTCCCCCAGAATCTAGAAGTGAACTTGGGGTCCCGATCGCTGACAATGCTCACAGGCACTCCATGAAGTCGAACGATCTCCTGAATGTACATCCGTGCCATGCGATCCACAGAGTACTCTCGGCTATAGGCAATGAAATGCGCTGACTTGGTGAGTCGGTCCACCACAACCCAAATAGCATCACAGTTCCTCGAGGATACTGGCAAATGGGTCACAAAGTCCATTGTGATAAACTCCCATTTTCATTCAGGAATAGGCAGACTGTGAAGCAATCCTCCAGGTCGTCGGTGCTCTGCCTTGACCTGTTGACACACCAAACATCTCGAAACAAACTGATAAACACTGCGTTTCATATCCTTCCACCAGAAACGAGTACGTAGATCCTTGTACATCTTGTTGCTTCCAGGATGAATACTCAACTTAGTGCGATGTGCCTGAGACAAAATCTCCTCTCGCAACTCTTCATCCTGCGGAATCACAAACCTACCAGACAAACACAGAAAGCCATCTGACTGATAATGAAATCCAGACGAGCTACCCTCGTTAGCTAGACGAGCTAAACGCTGGGTTTTCAAATCAGTCATCTGAGCATCTCGGATCCGCAAATACAAAGCTGGCTCAGATAATATCACAAACATCTGGATACTCTGCATACCTTTCTTATGCTTGAAGGTATAACCTGAAGTACAACAGTCACTGATCGCACTAGACATCGAACAAGTCTGAAGTGCGGATAGTCGCACCTTTCGACTCAAAGCATCAGCAGTGAGATTAGCAGCTCCCGGATGGTACTTAATCTCGCAATCATAGTCCTTAAGCAAGTCCATCCAACGTCTCTACCTTATGTTCAACTCCGCCTGAGTGAAGAAATACTTGAGACTCTTATGGTCGGTGAAGATCTCAAATTTCTTGCCATACAGATAATGACGCCAGATCTTCAAAGCGAACACAATGGCTGCTAACTCCAAATCATGGACTGGATAGTTGTCCTCATGAAGCTTCAGCTGTCTAGAAGCGTATGCGATCACATGCCCATTCTGAGTCAGAACACAACCTAACCCCTGAAGAGAAGCATCAGTGTATACCACATACCCTCCAGATCCTGACGGTAATGCCAACACCGGCACAGAAGTCAACCGCCGTCGAAGCTCACAGAAATTCTCCTCACACTCGGAGGACCATTCGAAATCCACACTCTTGCGGGTAAGTTGCATTAACGGTCGAGCTAACTGAGAGAAGTTCAGAATGAAGCGACGATAATACCCTGCTAGACCCAGAAAACTACGGATCTCAGCAACTGTCGTCGAACGCGACCAATTAAGTACCGCTTCAATCTTGCTTGGATCAACAGAAATCCCTTCCCTGGATATGATATGGCCAAGAAAGACCACTCGATCCATCCATAACTCACACTTGCTCAGCTTGGCGTACAACTGCTCATCCCGAAGAGTCTGCAGTATCAACCGCAAGTGAGAAACATGCTCTTCCATATTATGCGAATACACTAAGATGTCGTCAATGAAGACCACGACAAACTTGTCCAAATACTCCCTGAAAACACGGTTCATCAGATCCATGAATATAGCCGGGGCATTAGTCAAACCAAATGGCATTACTAGAAACTCGTAATGCCCATAGCGAGTACGGAATGCAGTCTTGGCTACGTCCTGATCACGGACTCTCAACTGATGATACCCAGATCTCAAGTCAATCTTGGAGTAAAGTGACGTGCCCTGCAGCTGATCAAACAAGTCATCAATACGAGGCAACGGATACTTGTTCTTAACAGTGACTCGATTCAGCTGCCGATGTCAATGCACAACCGCATCGACCCATCCTTTTTCTTCACAAAGAGAACAGGAGCTCCCCAAGGAGATACACTAGGACGAATGTACCCCTTGTCCAAAAGATCTTGTAGCTGATTTTTCAACTCACGCATCTATGATGGAGCCAGATGATATGGTGCTCTAGAAATAGACGAAGTACCCGGCATCAACTCTATGCCAAACTCGACTTCTCTAGCAGGAGGAAAACCCGGAATCTCATCAGGAAATACATCTGGAAATTCATCCACAACAGGAATGCTCTCTATCCCAATACTCTCAGCGGACAAATCAACTGCATAGATAAGGTAGCCTTCCCCGCCAGACTCTAGAGCTCGACAGGCTCTCAAAGCTGATACTAAAGGCATCGGGGGTCGTGCTCCCTCACCATAGAAAAACCAACTCTCACTCCCCTCCGAATGAAAGCGTACTAATCTCTGATAGCAGTCCACTGAAGCTCGATAGGTAGTCAACATATCTATTCCCAGAATGCAATCAAAGTCGTCCATCGCCAGGACCATGAGATTCACTAACAGAATGTTCCCTTCGAACTCTAAAGGGCAACCCCCGTCGGAGTAAAAACAGACATCACTACGTCTAGTGCAATGCATGGTAACTTATGCCTCTTAACAAAACGTGCAAAAATGAAGGAATGAGATGCACCAGTGTCAATAAGTACAAGAGCAGGTATACCATAAAGCAAAAATGTACCTGCGATGACTTTCTCATTCTCCTCCACTGCCTGATCATGTCTCAGGGCAAAAACCTAGCCAGAAGCTCGTGGCCTCAAATGAGAACTCCCAGCAGACTGTCCCTGCGACCTCTGCTGTACGGTGGCCTGAGAACCAGATCCTGAACCAGATCCAGAACCGCCTTCCCCAGATAGTGGACAATCTCTCCGGATATGACCAGTCTCTCCACAATGGAAACAAGCTCCAGAAGCTCTACGGCACTTGTCGGATGTATGGTTCTTCCCACGGTGATCACACTTGTCCTTCTTACCAAAACGGACAACACCTCCAGAACCAGAGGAAGAAGTAGATCCAGACTTCTTGAAAGATTGGGCACGGGGTCCCAAAGAACTAGCAGGCCTCGACTGAGGGAAAGACCTGTTCCGCCGAATGCTGTCCTCCGCCTGGTGACAACGGCTCACCAAACCCTCGTAGGACATGTCGTCGCCAACTGCCACACGGTCATGGATCTCAGGTTTAAGGCCCTGAAGAAACAGATTATACTTCATCTCTGAGCTATCAGCAATCTCGGGGCAATAGGATAGCAGATCAAAGAACCTCTGCTGATACTCATCGATAGACATGGCTCCCTGTCGCAGACTCAGTAGCTCGCCTGCCTTCGACTGACGGAGTGCAGGAGGAAAATATCGCTTTTGGAAAGCTGTGCGGAACTCGGCCTAGGTGGCCACTCCTCTCGCCACAATAAAAGGTGCAGAAGTAAACCTCCACCACCTACGGGCTCGCCCATCCAGAAGATAGCCAAGGGTCTCCATCTTCTGCTCCTCGGTGCAGTGAAAAGTCTGAAAAGTCGTCTCCATGCGGTCTAACCAATTTTCCGCATCCTCCGGAGACTCACCTCCAACTAAGGGCTTAGGACCCATAGCTAAGAATCGACGCACAATGAAACGCTCGTCGTCATGATGACGATGACTCCGTTCTCGACGATGCTCTCGGTCGGCATCACCCCAACGCCCACCAATACTGCCATGAGAACCCTGGTTATCACGATTTGCCATCTACAAAAATACCTCATGATGAGACTAAATCACAAGAATTCTTTTGCATGCTATGATTGAAAGAGTGGGTGCCCGGTGAGCCAACTTGTGGCTAAGGGCTTTGATGACTCTTTGTATAAACAATCTTTTGTTTAATATAATTTACACTTTTATTAATGGCAATGACTTTATCTTTCTTCATATTGTTATATTGTGATATACTATTGTTGTTTTGATAAAGACCTTGAATATACTATAGTGTATGTAAGATGTGGTAGAACATGGGGATGTCTATCATGAAACACATCTTATAGTCATTGTATATTCTAAACAGTTCCTAGTCGATTGAGCCGTCCGTTAATAAGGATAAGGATCGCTCGAGTTTGAGACTAGCATTTGCGATGCAGAGTACCACGTTTCATTGGTAAGGAACATAGAGATGTTCGAAGCATGCAAATGGATATTCATACGATGAATGATCGAACTACCCTATCCGGATTTTCCAAGTGGTTATCACTTATCGAGTGGATAAAGTCCGCGGTTTTGGTTGTACACCATTAGTCCTTACTACTTGAAACATCATTGAGACTCTATATGCTAGTACTGTGCTTTGACTCGTTTACCGACTCTATTGGGGTCATCAGGTGTTGGGATTGGGTACAGTTACGACACATATAGGAGTCGATGCTTTGTTGTCAAGGATTCACCACATACTTGCGAGTGTGGATATCCTATGCAATCTGAGGAGATATTAGTGTGACGAATCTCTGGCCAGAGTACATGATGTGTTTTAAGAAATGGTTTCTTAGTAGCACATGCGATGTCACTATTTGATCTTCAAGATGCGTTGCATAGTTATCGAATCTAGAACGACTCTCGATTTACCAATGGTTGTTAATTCGATCGGGATATTTGGATGAAGGGACCGTACTGTACGCTAACCAAAATCTATTGGTTCTTGTAGGCACTATTAGTGATACCTAGGGAATCATGGGACGATGTTGCTAGGCGCTCTTACCATGATTCGATGGGCAAGTCGGAAATTGTTGTTCCGAGTCACAAGGAGTTGTGAGCCCATGGCTAGCTGTATCCCTGAACCATTGAGGGTCACACAAAGTAATGGATTTTTAATCCCCGTTGAGATAGTTAAATTTAAAGAGTTAAATTTAATGAACAAAGAAGTGGGATTTCTTATTTAAGAGTAGAGGAGTAAGATTTCCTAAAATGACATAGGGATGTGCATTTTTGGAAATCACTGAATTCGGATTCAGAAAAATTTATCTTGACTTTAAAAGTGCAGAAATGGTTTCTGTGAACATTGGTGAAATTGGTTTATCAATCTGAGTCACGATGAATTTTATATTAATTTCTGAACATGCGGGCTTTGCTTGTCAGGCTTGAACTTATGACTAATGGGCCCTAAGCTGTTAGCAGCCCAAATTATAAATAAGTTATTGCAGTACAGAAATTACACAACAGAGGTCACAATTTTTGAAAACCCTAGTTTTCTCTCTAAAAGTGGCCGCCCCCTCCCCTCTGCTCGGGAAAAATCCAGCCTGTGAATTTTGAATTTGCAGTCTGGTTTAACGGATCAAATTCGTTAATTCTCTTCGTAGAAACTTCTGATAGATTTTCTAGTGCAATCTATCAGAGGGATTAAATCTTTGTTCGTGGACCTGATTGAAGAACAGTTCGTCCATCAGTTCCAGGGATATACAACAAGAGCAGAGTAATCTGTTGGTGTCCATAATCTCGATTCGAGATTGGAGGTAAAAATTTATAATTATTATTTAATTTTTACACACACAATTTAATCGTAAAGTTTTGATACCCATTATGGAATCGTTCCATATAAAAATTTTAAACTTCCGCTGCACCGGGTATCAATTCTGATTGATCTGATCACCGTTCTCCAACAGTGGTATCAGAGCCAGGTTGCTCAGATCAAGCGATTAAATTAATCGATTGTACAAAAATTTTTAAGCCTCGGTTTTTGAAACAAAATAAATTTTTTTAAAAATAATTTTTTTTTTTTCGGGCAAAACACGGGCAGCGATTGGATCGCTGCCCGGGGGGCATCGATTGGGTCGCTGCCTGGCCCGAGCCCCTTTGGGGCGCGGGCTGCCCGGGAGTGTCCCGGGCGGCCCGCGAAAAATTAATTTTTTAATTTTAAAATTAAAATTTTAATATGTTAAAATTCTATTTTTGGTCCGATCGAAAATTGTTTTTGATTGGTCCACGAGGCATCGGATCGAATTGTTCGAGTCCGAAAATTTTAAAATTGATTTTTGGATAAATTTGAATTTTTGGAAAATTTATAGATTTTATCCGTTAAATCATATTTTATGAAATTAATTATTTTTGGTACAATTGATGATAAGATATGATCTTATGGAAATATTGAGTAAAATATGATTTTTTGTATAAAATTGGATTTTATATGTAAAATATGATTTTATTTGATAAAAAGATAAAATATAATTTTGTATGTAAAATAAGATTTTATATATGGAATATGATTTTATCCTTTTAAATTTAATTGCCCGGTTTATGGCCCGTTCCCACCCCTTAAAATGTATCCCCTACTTGTCATGGTTATTTATTGTAAATACATTAGACTTAGTGGGAGATGAATATTTGAAGACGGAGGTGGGCCCAGCAGATAATAAAGACTGAAGAAATGTAAATTGGAAGCTCAATGTAATAGGATTGCATTGCATACCTGCATATTACCTAGGATTGGACTTAGACTCGTGATTGGCAACCACGGGTCGATTAGAAATGGAATCGATCATCCTATATAATATATGATATTATAGTTGTATGCATGTTTTAGACAAAATTGTATGAATCCCGCAAGCATACAAATTTCTAATGATGAGACAAATTTTCAAAATTAAAATCCCTCATTTTAAATATGATTTAAAATTGATATCAAGATAAATAAAGTAAATTTAAAATTGTTTAAATGTTCCTACCTTCCATCAACGATCAATGTATGAGATGCTATCCGCGGATACGGTCCGGCTCATATTATTGGGGGGGCCCGTTCGTCGGAAAGCTGTACATTGGATCGACACATGTTGTAAGTTGGGTGGAACTCCCATGGGATCGGCTCATATTATTGGGGGATCCACATGGCGACCGTCCATCACAACTTAATATTGATGGGTCATCTTGACATGTCACAATAAACGGCGTCATATTATTGGGCCCTTATTGGACATGAGGTAAAAACGTGGAGGTTGCTTTGGAAGCAATTGGACTCTACCTTTTGAAAATTATGGTTGGCTGATATTATTCGGGACCATAGTTTGTCAATTGGACTCCATGTTCCCACTAAGGAAAATAGTTTCCCGTTTTCACTAGAGGGTAGTGAAATCGTTAAAATAGTGGGAGTGAGATTCATAAAATAAATTTCGCCTATTTTATGTCTTAGTAAATTAATTAAACAATCACTGATAATTGTCTGTTTCTTTTCAGTATTTCATAAAGATGAATTCGCGTAATCCACTTTTCTCTATCCTCGAACAAAATAAATTGACTGGCGCAAACTATACGGAATGGTTCCGTAAGTTGAAGATTGTCTTGACTTCGAAGAATATGCTCTACGTGTTAGAAAAATCTCCTCCGAAGGAAGCACCAGTTGATGTAAGTCCGGAAGAATTGGCCAAACTTGATACATGGTGGGACCATGATATCAAGGCCAAATGCTATATGCAAGCCTCGATGTCTGATGAACTCCAGATGCGATTTGAGGATACCGTGAATGCTGTTGACATTCACGTACAACTCAAGGAACTTTTTGGGGCTCAATCGAGAGCTGAAAGGTTCGCTACTGTAAAAGAGCTAATGACGTGTCGCATGCGTGAAGGGACTTCGGTCCGTGATCATGGGGTACGAGTGATTTGGCTCATACAGAAGTTGGTAACGCTTGATTTGGTGTTGGAGCATGAACTCAACGTGGACTTATTACTTCTATCTCTTCCTTCTTCGTTTGACGGATTTGTGGTAAATTTCAATATGAACAAGATAGAGGTCTCCCTTGAAGAGATGGTCAATATGCTTGTAACATATGAATCCACTTTAAAGAAGGATAAACCAGCTTTCTTGGTGGGCTCCTCTTCTTCTGCTAAGAAGGGGCCAAGTACAAAGGGTAAGAAACGTTCTGCCCCACCCAAGAAAACCGAACCCGAGAAGAAGTACAAGACAAAGGCTTCAAACATGGAAAAGTCCAAGGATGTTTGCCATTACTGCAAGAAGCCCGGTCATTGGAAACGTAACTGCAAGGAATATCTAGAGCAGTTGCGAACTGCGAAGGGTATGTTCTATATTGAAATAAATGTTTCACTTAATACTACTTCTTGGGTATTGGATACCGGATGTGGATCTCACATTTGCAATGATTTGCAGGTGATGACAAGAAGTCGCAAGCTTAGAATGGGTGAGACCCAGCTGAGGCTCGAAAATGGTTCTAGAGTTGAAGCTAAAGCTGTAGGAGACGTTTATTTAATTTTGCAGAACGATTTTAAGTTACTTTTGAGAGACATTTTATTTGTTCCAGATTTAATTAAAAACATTATTTCTGTTTCTATGCTTGATAGAGATGGTTATTCTTGCAATTTTGTGAATGAGATTTGCAATATTTACAAGAATGAATGTTTGATTGGAAATGGACAACTTGAAAACGATCTATATAACTTAAAATTAAAAGACGTTCCAATAAATTATGTTGATAAACCGGTAACAACAAACAAAAGGAAAATCGATAGTCAAAACCCGGCAAACCTTTGGCATGCTAGGCTAGGTCATATTTCCTCAAGGAGGATGAACAAGCTAGTGGGAGAGGGCATGTTTGATATGTCTGATATTAACTCTCTACCTACTTGTGAGTCCTGCCTGAAAGAAAAAATGACTAAATCTCCTTTTAAGGGGAAACCTGAGCGTAGTCAAAATCTGTTGGATTTGATCCATACAGATGTTTGTGGTCCATTTAGAATTGGTACTCAATATGGCCACACCTACTTCATTACCTTTACTGATGATTATTCTAGGTATGGGTATTTATATTTAATGAAATATAAGTCTGAAGCATTTGAAAAGTTCAAAGAATTCAAGGCTGAAGTAGAAAACAAGCTAGGTAAAAGTATTAAAGCACTTCGATCGGATCGAGGTGGAGAATACTTGAGTACCGAGTTTTTGGACTATCTGAAAGAGAATGAGATTCTCTCTCAGTGGACTCCTCCTATGACACCTCAGCTGAATGGTGTATCGGAGCGTCGTAATCGAACTTTGTTGGACATGGTTCGATCCATGATGAGCTTCACTGAGCTTCCACCTTCGTTTTGGGGCTATGCGCTTGAAACGGCGGTATTGTTGTTGAACAACGTCCACACTAAAGCAGTGGATAAAACACCATACGAGTTATGGAATGGCAAAGCTCCTAAGTATTCGTACTTGAGGATTTGGGGATGTCCTGCTTACGTGAAGCAGACAGTGGGAGATAAGTTGGATAGTCGATCCACCTTATGTTATTTTGTAGGGTATCCGAAGAATTCAATCGGATATTATTTCTATCATCCTGCTGAAACAAAGGTGTTGGTTTCAAGGAATGCCACCTTCTTGGAGAAGGAGTTCTTATTGGATAAGAAAGGCGAGATGATGGAACTCGAAGAAATTCGAGAAGAACCCGAAATACAAAATAATGATCCTACACCTCAGGAACCAATGATGGACACGCCTATACTTAGAAGATCCGAGAGGACTTCTAGACCTCCTATTCGATATGGTCTTCTTCTTGAAGGGGATCAAGATGAACCCGACGTTGGATGTGATCCAAGAAACTTCAAGGAAGCAATTTCTGATGCGGATTCTAATTTATGGCTTGAAGCAATGCAGTCGGAAATAGACTCGATGCATTCAAACCAAGTTTGGTCTTTAGTAGATCCTCCCGATGGAATTGTTCCAATAGGGTGTAAATGGATCTACAAGAGAAAGCTTGGGCCTGATGGTAAGGTATTGACCTACAAGGCGCGATTGGTGGCGAAAGGTTATACTCAAAGACAAGGAGTTGACTATGATGAAACTTTTTCACCAGTTGCAATGTTCAAGTCCATAAGAATCCTTATTGCCATAGCTTCTTGGTATGACTATGAGATATGGCAAATGGATGTGAAGACTGCATTTCTTAATGGAAACATTAAGGAAGAGATCTATATGACGCAGCCTGAGGGATACACATCCATGGGAAGCGAGCATAAGGTATGCAAGCTTCAGAGATTAATCTATGGTCTAAAACAAGCATCAAGAAGTTGGAACCAGAAATTTGATGAAACAATAAAGGATTTTGGTTTCATCAAGAACCCGGAGGAACCATGCGTGTACAAAAAAATAGTTAAGGATGCTGTGACATTCTTAGTACTTTATGTTGATGACATCCTACTCATTGGGAATGATGTAGGGATGTTGCAGTCAACAAAGATATGGTTATCAGGTAGATTCTCGATGAAAGATTTGGGTGAGGCATCCTATATTCTAGGGATACAGATCTATAGAGATAGATCTAAGAGAATGATAGGAATCACTCAAGCAACCTACATCGACACCATATTGAAACGGTTTTCAATGGATGGGTCCAAGAGAGGACATCTACCTATGTGTCATGGAGTTTCTCTATCCAAGTCTATGTGTCCCAAGACTGATGAAGAGATAGAGAAAATGACACATGTATCATAAGCGTCAGCCATAGGTAGTATCATGTATGGGATGATATCTACCAGACCGGATGTAGCATTTGCTCTGAGTGTCACGAGCAGATATCAAGCTAATCCCGGTCAAATGCATTGGAAAGCCGTGAAGGACATTCTTAAGTACTTACGAAGGACTAATAATATGTTCATGGTATATGGAGGAAGAGAACTGAAATTGGAAGGCTATATCGACTCTAGCTTCCAAAGTGACGTGGATGACTCGAAGTCAACCTCTGGATTTGTGCTCATGCTCAATGGCAGTGCTGTCTCTTGGAAGAGTTCCAAGCAGGACACCACAGCGGATTCCACCACTGAGGCAGAATACATTGCAGCATCAGCTGCTGCTAAAGAGGCCGTTTGGATGAGGAATTTCGTCCAAGAGTTGGGCGTTATTCCGGAAGTTGTTGGTCCAGTCCCGGTGTACTGTGTCAACACAGGTGCCGTTGCTCAGGCAAAGGAACCAAGGTCTCATCAAAGATCCAAACACGTACTGAGGAAATACCACATCATCCGGGAGATCGTGGAAAGAGGAGACATCACTGTCGAGAGAGTGGCCTCTGCAGACAATATCGCTGATCCACTTACTAAGCCCTTGCCAGGACCATTATTTGACAAACATCGCGAAGCAATGGGTCTACGTAGTATGACTAATTGGCTTTAGGGCAAGTGGGAGATTGAAAGAGTGGGTGCCCGGTGAGCCAACTTGTGACTAAGGGCTTTGATGACTCTTTGTATAAACAATCTTTTGTTTAATATAATTTACACTTTTATTAATGGCAATGACTTTATCTTTCTTCATATTGTTATATTGTGATATACTATTGTTGTTTTGATAAAGACCTTGAATATACTATAGTGTATGTAAGATGTGGTAGAACATAGGGATGTCTATCATGAAACACATCTTATAGTCACTGTATATTCTAAACAGTTCCTAGTCGATTGAGCCGTCCGTTAATAAGGATAAGGATCGCTCGAGTTTGAGACTAGCATTTGCGATGCAGAGTACCACGTTTTATTGGTAAGGAACATAGAGATGTTCGAAGCATGCAAATGGATATTCATACGATGAATGATCGAACTACCCTATCCGGACTTTCCAAGTGGTTATCACTTATCGAGTGGATAAAGTCCGCGGTTTTTGTTGTACACCATTAGTCCTTACTACTTGAAACATCATTGAGACTTTATATGTTAGTACTGTGCTTTGACTCGTTTACCGACTCTATTGGGGTCATCAGGTGTCGGGATTGGGTACAGTTACGACACATATAGGAGTCGATGCTTTGTTGTCAAGGATTCACCACATACTTGCGAGTGTGGATATCCTATGCAATCTGAGGAGATATTAGTGTGACGAATCTCTGGCCAGAGTACATGATGTGTTTTAAGAAATGGTTTCTTAGTAGCACATGCGATGTCACTATTTGATCTTCAAGATGCGTTGCATAGTTATCGAATCTAGAACGACTCTCGATTTACTAATGGTTGTTGATTCGATCGGGATATTTGGATGAAGGGACCGTACTGTACGCTAACCAAAATCTATTGGTTCTTGTAGGCACTATCAGTGATACCTAGGGAATCATGGGGCGATGTTGCTAGGCGCTCTTACCATGATTCGATGGGCAAGTCGGAAATTGTTGTTCCGAGTCACAAGGAGTTGTGAGCCCACGGCTAGCTGTATCCCTGAACCATTGAGGGTCACACAGAGTAATGGATTTTTAATCCCCGTTGAGATAGTTAAATTTAAAGAGTTAAATTTAATGAACAAAGAAGTGGGACTTCTTATTTAAGAGTAGAGGAGTAAGATTTCCTAAAATGACATAGGGATGGGCATTTTTGGAAATCACTGAATTCGGATTCAGAAAAATTTATCTTGACTTTAAAAGGTGCAGAAATGGTTTCTGTGAACATTGGTGAAATTGGTTTATCAATCTGAGTCACGATGAATTTTATATTAATTTCTGAACATGCGGGCTTTGCTTGTCAGGCTTGAACTTATGACTAATGGGCCCTAAGCTGTTAGCAGCCCACATTATAAATAAGTTATTGCAGTACAGAAATTACACAACAGAGGTCACAATTTTCGAAAACCCTAGTTTTTCTCTCTAAAAGTGGCCGCCCCCCTCCCCTCTGCTCGGGAAAAATCCAGCCTGTGAATTTTGAATTTGCAGTCTGGTTTAACGGATCAAATTCGTTAATTCTCTTCGTAGAAACTTCTGATAGATTTTCTAGTGCAATCTATCAGAGGGATTAAATCTCTGTTCATGGACCTGATTGAAGAACAGTTCGTCCATCAGTTTCAGGGATATACAACAAGAGCAGAGTAATCTGTTAGTGTCCATAATCTCGATTCGAGATTGGAGGTAAAAATTTATAATTGTTATTTAATTTTTACACACACAATTTAATCGTAAAGTTTTGATACCCATTATGGAATCGTTCCATATAAAAATTTTAAACTTCCGCTGCACCGGGTATCAATTCTGATTGATCTGATCACCGTTCTCCAACAATGATACCATAAATGTAGTGACCCTTACCCGGATCACCTACTAAACAGAACTTAGGCATGCAATTAACTTAATTAAACAGATATCAGAATAAAACTGCGAAAACCATAAACGTTATACAATCCCAAATAAAGGAATCTGTAATTTATCCAAATAATATACAACCAAATCGAATAGCTGTATCAACCCAAACAACAGTAATAAAACCTAGACGAAGCTCCAGCTGGCCAACCACTGACTAGCCCCTCCTGGATCCACCCTCCTCGTCCAATCGCAGACCTGCCCCATGGAATAGGGTGTCCAGAAACACAGAGTACGAGACGTGAGCATAAAACGCTCAGTACGAGAGTATGAGTATACATGCATGCAAAGTGAACTCCCTAAAAACTCGAGGTCAAGGATCAGATAACAGAGACAGACCGGGCCCTGGTATGTAGCACGCTGTGCCGTCGCTTCAGGAGGTGGCTCCCATACCATAATACCAGTGGATATTTCGGACCCAAATCGATGGAAGTCCAACCATTAACAGGATAGTGAAAAACCCTACTAACAGATATCTCGAAGGAGATAGCTCAGTATGCAAATGAATGCAGCATAAATCAATGACATATAAACCATGCAGTCACATAATACATGCATACTCAGTCAGGATATCTCAAACAGTACTTCCGTACCTCAAATCAGTGCAAGCTCTACCAAGTCTAGGTCCACGCCTATAGTCTTCTCTACACTGCCAAATGATACTACTATCATTAAAGTGCTCTAAAAGCCTTAACTAAGCTATTGCATACTCCTAAATATTTATAGGAAGCAAAAGCTATACTTTCGTCTGTCGTTAGCCCTTTGATGTCGATGCCTCCAGAACTTGGGCACAACTCCGCTACGACTACCGAACGCCTCGCCGACCGCCGGGTCAAGCCTAGGAAGGCTAGAACAACTCGAATATACTAGAAAGGAGAGGGAAATACTCGGAATTGGCAATTGGAAATGAAGCCTCGGCCCTCTATTTATAGACAACGATCGGAACTTCCGATCCTTGATCGGAATGTCCGAACCTCGATCGGAACGTCCGATCATGCCATCGGAGCTTCCGAAGATCCTGATCTGCCACATGTCAAAATATCACTTGTTGACTTCGGATAGGGGTGATCGGAGCTTCCGATCCTGATCGGAGCTTCCGATCCAACCACACGTCATGGATGACGTAATATCATCGGTGACTCCGATCGCTCATCGGAGCTTCCGATCCTGTTCGGAGCTTCCGATCGTGCCTTCGGAGCTTCCGATCCGTCCGATACCCAATTTATTTAATTAGCATTAATCCTTTAATTACTCAATTAGGGTACGGGCTACTACAAGATCATTGGTGCAAGGCTTAAAGACTAGACTTGGGAAAGCAAAAGGAAATTTGGTGGATGAGTTGCCAAGTGTTTTGTGGGCGTATCGAACTACACCTAGAGAAGGAACGAAGGAAACGCCCTTCAGCTTGGTTTATGGTAATGAGGCGGTGTTGCCAGTGGAAGTCGGGATGGAATCAGCTAGGGTCATGTTTTATGATGAAGATAATGGAGAAAAAAGATGTACTGATCTGGATTTGGTGGAAGAAAAAAGGGAGGCTGCAACAATTCGGTTGGAAGCTTACAAATGTCGTATGACTCAAGCTTATAACCGTCGAGTTGTCCAGAGAAGCTTTCAAGTGGGTGATTTGGTCTTAAAGAAGGTGCAAGAGGAGCAAAGAGGGAAATTGGACCCGAAGTGGGATGGTCCTTTTAAAGTCATTGAGAAGCTTAGCTCGGGAGCCTACTACTTGGAGGATACACGTGGCAAAGCTTTGAAGAGGCCCTGGAACGCTTATCATCTTAGGAAATATTATCCTTAGCTTACTTACTGATGTATCTCGTTTTGAATTATCGTTTTTGTAAGAATTTCAAGTTCAATGAAATCAATTTCTTGTTTTGAAGTAATATGTGGTTCTGTTGTTAAAATGAATGGTGCTTTGCATGGGTTCCTAAATTATGTGAACTCTAAGCATATGTGTCCCGGGGCATGAAATCGTATTTTTCCTACTATGGTCATAACCTAGTAGAGGAGTTTGAGGGGTTGGAGGTTGAAAAACATATTTTTCCTACTATGGTCATAACCTAGTAGAGGAGTTTGAGGGTTGGAATTGAAAATCGTATTTTTCCTACTATGGTCATAACCTAGTAGAGGAGCTTGAGGGTTGGAGTTGAAAATCGTATTTTTCCTACTAAGATCATAACCTAGTAGAGGACTTTGAGGGGTTGGAGGTTGAAAAACATATTTTTCCTACTATGGTCATAACCTAGTAGAGGAGTTTGAGGGGTTGGAGGTTAAAAAACATATTTTTCCTACTATGGTCATAACCTAGTAGAGGAGTTTGAGGGTTGGAGTTGAAAATCGTATTTTTCCTACTAAGGTCATAACCTAGTAGAGGAGTTTGAGGGGTTGGAGGTTGAAAAACATATTTTTCTTACTAAGGTCATAACCTAGTAGAGGAGTTTGAGGGGTTTGAGGTTGAAAAACATATTTTTCCTACTATGGTCATAACCTAGTAGAGGAGTTTGAGGGTTGGAGTTGAAAATCGTATTTTTCATACTAAGGTCATAACCTAGTAGAGGAGTTTGAGAGGTTGGAGGTTGAAAAACATATTTTACCTACTAAGGTCATAACCTAGTAAAGGAGTTTGAGGGGTTGGAGGTTGAAAAACATATTTTTCCTACTATGGTCATAACCTAGTAGAGGAGTTTGAGGGGTTGGAGGTTGAAAAACATATTTTTCCTACTAAGGTCATAACCTAGTAGAGGAGTTTGAGGGTTGGAGTTGAAAATCGTATTTTTTCTACTAAGGTCATAACCTAGTAGAGGAGTTTGAGGGGTTGGAGGTTGAAAAACATATTTTTTCTACTAAAGTCATAACCTAGTAGAGGAGTTTGAGGGGTGGAGTTGAAAATCATACTTTTCCTACTAAGGTCATAACCTAGTAGAGGAGTTTGAGGGGTAGAGTTGAAAATCGTACTTTTCCTACTAAGGTCATAACCTAGTAGA
Organism: Henckelia pumila; assembly: GCF_033568475.1. Classification (NCBI taxonomy): domain Eukaryota; kingdom Viridiplantae; phylum Streptophyta; class Magnoliopsida; order Lamiales; family Gesneriaceae; genus Henckelia; species Henckelia pumila. Next base: position 15,918,821 of record NC_133122.1, on the reverse strand, counting down.
GGAGTTTGAGGGGTTGGAGGTTGAAAATCGTATTTTTCCTACTAAGGTCATAACCTAGTAGAGGATTTTGAGGGGTGGAGTTGAAAATCGTATTTTTCCTACTAAGGTAATAACCTAGTAGAGGAGTTTGAGGGGTGGAGTTGAAAATCGTATTTTTTCTATTAAGGTAATAACCTAGTAGAGGAGTTTGAGGGGTGGAGTTGAAAATTAATGTTGGAATATGTGGTGCGCCATGTGAAAGTTAACAATTGCAAATGGAGAAAAATTATACATACAAGAAAAGCAAGAAGAGAAATTTCATATGTCCATGAAGATTGCGACGCAAAATAATGAAGCATAAAAGTCATACATGTCATACTTGCATGTCAAAAGTAAAGACGGAGGAAGATAAAACAATATTCATTATGACAAAATAAGCACCTAAAGGCGCGTATCGTCCACGATGATGATGACAAAACATAAATAAATCAATATGAGCCTAGATATCCGATGGAAGGCTCGCCAAAAGGTCTCTAAGGCTGATGAAATCATTAGAGGCGCCTGGAGGAGGGTATCCGTTGTCCTTGAACTGCTTCACGGCACCCGTGAAGCCCACGTCCAAGTACCGAAATGCCTTGGGACCCCAAATCTCTTTGAACTCCTCGGATTTGAGGAACTCTTCCTTGAAGGATGATCGAGCTCGAGCTAGTTCTTCTTGGTGTTCCTGTTGTGCCTTAGCCTTGGAAGACTCCATCCTCTCCTTCAAATTCTGGATCTCCATCTCATGAGCTCTCTTTAGCTGCTGGACCTCCTCCTCCTTCTTCATCAGTAGCTCGTCAGATTGAGCCTTCAAATCTTGCAGCTCATGGTTGCGTGCTCTTTGTGACTCCTCAATCTTGGCCGTAAACCCGTCAATGATGGACTTGTTCTTCAAGTTTTCGAGAATGATTTTCTTGAAGGAGTTGACGCGTGCAACCAACTCTCCTAAACACATGGCACCCTGAAATAAAAGATCAAATGTGAACAGTGTGAGAATGAAGTATAGCACATGATTATAAATAAGGAACTTAAAAAAAAAAAAAAAAGGGGATAATGAGAGCTTACATCTGTGATGCTACTGCAAGTGCGATCGACAACGTCTAAGTACTCGAGAGAGCTCAGAAACTCGGCATCAGCAGTGGATGGAAGATTGTATAGGAGCCCATGCGCAATGTGATTGGGACCACGTCCCACGATGGTCGACTCTGGGGTGTATGAGGGGTATATGCTCGGACCCGTGTGAGGGATGCCTGGATGGCTGGACCCTGTTTCCTCTGAAGAGGAGATGGAGGCAATCGAAGTCGTAGAGAGCTTCCATTTTCCTTTTGGATTTTACTGAAGGGCTTGGACTTTCGGGAATCTTCTCCTTGCCACGGGCGCGAGAAGTCTTGACTTTTGGAGGGGTAAGAGAGTTGGACTTCTTGGAGGTTTTCTTAGGCGGAGCTTGTTTCTTTTTGGTAGGGGATGAGGGTCCTTCATCTTTCTTGACAATGGCGGGGGCCTTCGCCTATTTTTTTTTTTGGATGGCTCAGCTGGAGAACCACCAGCTTTCTCCTTCTTCTCAAGATCACGAAGGAATATGACATTCATGACTCTAGCCCCTGCAAAGATAAGAGCATGAGAATATTAGAAGATGTTGAAGATTTTTCATCATAAAGTTTATAAGGTAAAAGTAACTACCGGCATCACCCTCCAACTCGACACCTGCGGGGCTAAGATTAGCGTGGCATAAGAAATCTTCGGATAAAAGGTGAGGAATGCTAAAGCACCTATCTCCCAGTTTCTCTCGCATGCGGAGATATTCTTTGTTTTTCTTGAGGTTTTCGGGAGGGTCGAGCTTAGTGAAGGTGGGATACCACTCAGTGGTGCACTGCCACTCTACAGGAGGTTTGATGAAAAAGAAACATCTTTTCCAACTTTTCACATGACTAGGAGCACCGCCGAAAAGTTTGGGATTGGAACGAGAAGTCACATAAATAGACCCCTCTTTCGATTGACCCAAGACTAAGAAGTAGGAAAAAGTGGTGCAATTCACCGGAAGACCCAAAGAGTGGAATAACACTGAAAAACTGCAAATGGTACGGAATGCATTGGGTGACAACTGGCCGATGTGCACTTGGTAGTAACTACTGAGATCCTTGAAGAAATCTGGCATCGGGAACCTAAGACCCGCCTCTAGCTGCTACTGGAAGAATGTGTAATACCCGGGGGGAGCTAGATAAGGGCGATCTTTCGAGGATGGGATTATGATATGGTGGGAGGTAGGAATGTGTCCTAAAGCCCTAAGGATGGGCTCGGAAGTAGACTGGAGGGCGGAGGTCAAGTGCCCAAACCAAAGGGTATCGGCATTGGAAATGTTTGCTTGTCGCTGGACATGACGAATTTCTTTCCCAGGACGACTATGACCTATGTTTTCCTCAACTTTCTCGGGCTCAAAGTACTCACTACTCTCCTCAGAATCACTAGATTCGTCGGAATCACGTGAAGAATTGGAAGATTCGGAGGAAGACATCAACCTAAGATGATTTTTAAGGGGAATATAGGGAACACAAGTAAAGTCAAATTTCAAAGGGGAAGAAAGTACTTACCGAATAATTTGAAAAATTGACGAAAACAAAAAACTAAGGAACGAGCGAAGAAACCAAGTAAGTTGAGATGAGAGCTATCCAACACGAACAAGTTGAGCCGAGCAATTCGTCAAACACGTGAAGGGCGAGCTTGGGCGAGGGTTTGGGCGAGCCTGGGCGAAGGCTTGGGCGAGGGTTTGGGCGAGCCTGGGCGAGGGCGAGCTTGGGCGAAGGCCTGGGCGAGGTCTTGGGCGAGCCTGGGCGAGGGCGAGCTTGGGGCGAGCCTGGGCGAGGGCGAGCTCGGGCGAGGGCTTGGGCGAGCTTGGGGCGAGCCTGGGCGAGGGCTTGGGCGAGCTTGGGGCGAGCCTGGGCGAGGGCGAGCTCGGGCGAGGGTTGGGCGTGCGTGAGGCGAGGGGCGATGGGAGAAGGTGGGTGAATGCTTGGGGTGAAAATAGGAGAAGGAAAATGAGAATGAAGGGAAGAGTGAGTATTTATAGAATAAGGATGGGTGAGATCTACCATCCAAAATTCAAAAGTGAAGGGTGAGAGATGGGCCTAGGGATGCGTGAAAGGTTCCACCCAAACAACTAATCCCGCGAAAGTCATCAATTGGTCGCACCGCGAATTTTTCGGGTCTGTTAGAGAAATTTTTGAATCGCCAGCCCCAGGTGCCTAACTTAACAAGAATACAAGAAATAAAGGTCCTGACTATGAAATTCACACAATCGAGTTTTGAACCTGCGATTCAACTCGACTTGGGAGGGGGAGACTGGTGATACTCCATGAGTAGGCCCATCAAGTGCTTGAGCCCAATGAAGGCCCATAACCAAAGACTAAGGTCCGAGTCTCATGTTTAGAGGTAGGGCTGGCTCGTCAGGGGATTATGGAAGAAGATGTATGTTGGCTCCTAAGGGATGAAGGATAGCCCCGTCCAGTTGGACCTTAGACGTGAGGTCTCTAAGGTAAGTCGAAAGCTTATGGCAATTTGAAAGGGAGGTGTGAAAGAGTATATGAAGGCAGCGGAGGAGAGGCTCGCCTAAGGCGGGCGCCCCCTAGGCTGGACAAGCTTGGTTTTGTGCTTTGAGTTGTCTTTGGAGGACGAGCTCTAGAAAAGAGGCGCGTGAGCTACACGCTCGTAGTCCTCTACAAAGTGTTCGTGGTCCCCTACTTTACCTTCTATAAATACGGGTTTGCTCCTTCCATTTAATTCAATTCACTTTCATTTTGAGGGGTGCCTAAGCTCCTCTTTTTCTTATTCGTTCACGTCTCTGACTTGAGCGTCGGAGGGGCTACGCCGGGATACCCTCCCGGCCCCTTCTAACATTATTTGCTTGATTTCAGGTTCATCTCTAGACTCGAGGCTTTAGACTTGAGTGGGACCCGAACCATCAAATTTTAGTAAATATCAGTTATCATATGAACTAATCGTTACATATTTTTGCACACTAAATTTGATCTTTATCAATAAAAATAACAGCAACAATACTTTTATTAATTTAGACTAAAAACAACAAAACATAATGTGAGATTACAAATTTGACATACTACTAACTTCACAAAAGTCACAACTCCATCGGCGAAACATATACACTTCTCTTTCCTTTCATTTGAATGGATATATGTATATAACATCGCACGTGCAAAAGCTACAAATCACGTGGCATGCTCCGCCCCCCATGCGCGCCGGCGGCGGAAGCAGAGTGCATTCCGTTCCAGATTTCCGTGAAAGCCCTCACGATAATCCCATGATAGTACGGCGAATTCAGCTGCAAGAAACAAGACAGCAGCTCTTTGAGTTCATCTCTCGAGTATATCTCCTTCTCCAGAATCATCTGTAGCATCGACTGCCGGAAATCAAGATATGGGTCGTCGGAAACTTTCTCCACCGCCACGCTCTGATCTCCGATCCTTCCGAAGCCCTGCACACACCTCAGGCCGGCCTTGAGCTCTGACTCCGTGTCGGAGGAGGTGAAACTGGTGGTGGTGGTGGCGGAGGTGGCGGTGTCGAATGAACTAGAGGAAGAGTCCTGGTACTGGTGGCCGGGGGAGTGTTTTTCTCTGATCCGCCGTGGCCTTGGGTGGAAGACGGCGGATAATCTTGGCCTTCTGCAGCCGCCGCATCCTAAGTTTACAGCTGCTTTGTTTAGATTAATGTATCTTTTCTTGGAGCTTGACATTCTGAAAAGGAAGGGGAGAGTGAATGGAATGATTGATTACTGTGAGTTCTAGTGTGTGAAAATGGTGAAGAAGATTAATTTTACATATATAATAATATTAAATAATAATATATGAATAATAATATGTGCATTGAAGTTAGGGAGTCAGGCACTAGTGTTATCTCTCTGCCAGACTCGTTAACCTATAAATTCTGCCCGTGAACTTTGAGGGATACTCCTAAATATTTCCAAACAAAGTCCTTGAAAACTAAAATTTTCAAGAAATATATATGACGGGTATATTATATTTTAATTTTTTAATTATATTATATACATGTATATCAAATATTAGGCAAATAGTATTTTTATTTTTAATTGAATGTGTGAGCTACAACTTGTTCAAATTTATCTTTAACATGTTATAGATTAAAAGTACGTTGGATAAATCCATTTAAAAATAATCTAACATTTATATATCTTGATAAATTCATGTACTATGTAATAGATAACGGTTCTTTAAATTATACCAATTTATAGTATTTATATCGAAGCAAAAGAAAAAGGTGAGTGGTGATATATATAATATTGAAAAGATTCATCTTATTAATTAAATGTCTTTAATTTACACCAACTTTATTTACTTCGCCCAAGATGTCCCCTTCCTTGCTAACATTACACCTTCAATTTGATGCAACGAACGTTTTATATCACTCTGAATCACAAGTTTTCTGCTCCATTGTTTAATGTGTGAATTCATTTTATGTTTTTTTTTTTCTAATTTGGTGTCGGTGAACTTTAATTATTAAATTTTTTAGCTTAAAAAATATTTAAAATCGTGAAGGATAATATAGGAACAAAAAAAGCTCTTGTTAAACTGTCTTACAATTGAATTTTGTGAGACAAATTCCTAATTAGATCACCCATGAAAATATTATTTTTTTATTATAAATATGAACAAAATTGATCCATATCATCTTTTACCCATGAAAATATTATTATAAATATGGACAAAATTGACCCGTACCATCTTGCAAAAAACCTACGACTCGTATTAGAATTATGTTAAAAGGTCAAATTTAATTAATCTTTAAGAAAACTAATAGAAGAATGTTAATCTTTATTTTTCCTTTTATAATTTATTACCATATCACTTGATGACAAAAAAAATTTAACGTTGGACAGGGTGCCCTAATAAGTCGGACAAATATAAGTTTTCGGTTAATTATAATTCAGTCCCCAAACCTAAACAAAAATTAATGATCAGTCCCTGTCAGAAAAAAACTTTGTTTAAACTCCCTGGGCCACATGTTTTGTTTCGAATAAAATTCGGTACAAAACATGAAAAATATGGTACAAATACATGATATTTGAGTATCAAATGTGTTAGATCTAGTATAAATATATGATTTTCGAGTACTAAAAAATATTGATATTAATAACACATTTATCTTATTTGGATGAAAATCGGTACAAAACATTAAAAATATGGTACACATATGTGATTTTTGAGTACCCAATGTGTTAGATCTGATACAAATATATGATTTTTGAGTACTCAAACACATGTTGCAAGTTCACGTTAATAAAGATGTTTAGATTTTATACTCAAAATTGTATTTTTTGTACTCGATCTTGAACAATTAGTGCTCAAATATCTTGTATTTGTACCATATTTTCAATGTTTTGTACTTAATTTTATCCGAATAAAATAATGTGGGCCCAGGGAGTGCAAACAAATTTTTTCTGACAAGGGACTGATTCTTAATTTGCTTTTGGATTTAGGGACTGAAAACCAATTCACCCATAAGTTTTCTACTAGAAAAAAATTTCTACCATGAATTTTTTGTTAGCCTGGTGTTGCAAATATCCAACATATAATAAAGAAATACAACTTATAATTATTGATCTGCTTATGTTTATTTTCAATAGATAAATGAAAGCTAGTTATGGAATAGCATGTCACTTTGGTAAGTGATTCTTGATCAAACTACAGACATGCTGAGCAACCCAGGTCGAACCGGCGTCGGTGCAGGAGAATGCGTGCGTGTGACCCTCGCGTTCGATTGCCAGAGTTGCATCGGGTACCTTCTCATAAATCTGTAACAAGTTGGGTCATTCTATACGATTAAAACGAATCGCTAACCCGATAATATCTTGCAAGAATGAATAAATCCTATACCTTCTAGCCTCAAAATTGGAAGAAATAAAAATCTTGAGCTGCACTAGCAAAAAAAAAAGAAAGAAAATAATGCATTAAGTACCTCTTCGTATAAATGCAAAGGACCCCAGTGATCATCACTGCCGAACAGAAAGGCCAGTTTTCTTTTATTTCCTCCAATGAAATCGAAATCTGGTGTTTCGGGTAGCTGTGATAGAGATGTCGAGTTGAAATCAGATTCATGTTCGGTCAAGCATGAATATATTGTCAGGAGAGTGCCTAGCATGGGATGAAGGGGACCGGTCCCTCGGCTATTTTACTAAAGACTCGCATGAGTCGTAGTATCTCATCCCCTTAAATATAAGAAATCGTCCCTCTTCATCCCCGCAGCCTGTTTACCCCTTGATCAGTAGATTTTATCTATTGGCACCATGTGAATGATAAAAACTGTGAAACATGATATACTACAAACATTTATTATCGCGAAACACATAGCTTCATAAACTGCAGCTCCCTAGCTTTGACAAAATGTGCAAAACATGAGTGCGCTTTCTTAGAGGTTAGAATATAACCTAATATTGATGGAATATATACTTGGTAAAACAAATACAGATGATGAAACATTCACCATGGGGATTGGGGAAGTCGGAAAAATCACATTTACTGACTATAACTCAGGTCACTATACTGATAAAAACCGCAGAAAACCAAGCCACGTAGCTTATGACTTTATGAGTTCGATCGACATTACATCTTCCATTTGTCAAAATCGGAATGAGATGCGAAAGGTACCTTCTCGAATTCAGTCTTTGCCATGTATAGCATATTCCGCACCACATGATACTGAACAAAAAAGAAAAAGAAAAAAGGTTTCTCACAACATATGAATGCGAATAGGTCTATCCTATATAATCGAGTAACATCCATAATTTTTTAATACAAAAAAAACCACTTTATTTTCGAGGAAAACAATTGATGAATATTATTTACTGGCGCAACTAACAGGATCTAATCACGCGCATAGCAGCAGACCCAAAAATTTTGATAAGAGAGTGACATCATAATTTAAGATGACAAAATTAATGGTCTCAGATATACCCAACTACTTTTTTTTTCCCAAACATACACCATGGATTTGAATTAAGCATTGGAAAACGATTCATCGTGAGATTGATCACAGAACTCAGGAAAAAAGGCAAAGACTTGACGGTAAAGACATGATAGACAAAGCAAGTGAAGAAATCTAGAACTCCCGTTGATTTGAAGAGAATACTTCAACCTTAAGTACATGAGTACATAGAACCTCCACCGTAGAAGAAGAACAAGATTTGCCTAAAATTATCTTGGCAAGGAATTTTGAAAAACGGGCTGGGAGAAATCCGAGAAAGGCTCCAAGGGAGCTTAATCCAGTACTTAGAGCTCGAGACCTGACCGCACAAATTAAAAAAAAATTACTCGCTTTGATAAAGAAAAAATTTCTTTATAATCATGAGTAGTTCAACACTCTGATAAAATGTTAGTGAGAAAATGACAGATGCACCCAATTAAACAAATTAAAGAGCTTTACGTGGCAATTCTTCTAATTGTAGCCTGTTTTGATGATGCAGCATCCGTCGCCAAAAATGGATACAGGCAAATGCAGTATATGACCTATAGCATAATAATTGAGGTCAGATGGGGTTCTTCCGATAAAAAAGAATAGAAACAGGAAAATAAAGCTGGATAAATATCAAATCTGATTGCATACCTTCTCCTGATATCTTCTAAATAATTCAAGAGAGATGTGACAACCAATAGAGTGGCCAACCTTCAGATAGAAACCAAATGTCAAGAATTTGGGGGAAAATTGTGTTTACAGGATATTTTGCAACAGATTCAAATCCATTGCTGAAAATCCAATAATATTTATTTATGTTTTTTCAAAAGCAAAATCAAATAATATTGAAACACACAAATGGCAAAATATATGAGGCACCAAAAGAGGAAAGCAAATTTTGTCTTGTCATTAAAATAAAGATATCTAAGATGACCAAAAGCATCACATTAGCTAATTTCGTTCAATGGCATCAGACTCGCCCACAGTGCGAGGGGCTTCCCTTCGGAAAAGAGGCTTCTAACAACCAAAAAGAATCGAGATAAAACTAGAAACACGCGATAATAGATAATATATATATAGACTCATAGAACTAATTTTATTGAAATTTGGTTTAGCTAGGATCAAAGCATTCGATAATTTGAGCTACATCCTTGTAATTATTTAACAGAAATTCTTGAAAAAAGTTTGTTGGTTAGATGATTGTCCGACTCTCTTTCGTGGCACATTGATTGAAACATTCTGCTTGGGCTACTCCCAGTTCAAAAGATTTGCAATACATCATTATCATAAGTTACAAGTTTTAGTGAAGCTGACTAATGCTCAGTTCAACAAATAATACTAGAACCAAGGTTATGTGAGCAGTTGGAGTGATCGTTGGATGTTACTACCTCATTATCATATACTAGGGGTACACAAAAACAAAAACAAGCTCGAAAAACACGTCACACCAGCTCAACTCAAAAAACTCAATACTTGTACTTGAGCTCAAGCTCAAGCTCAACTGAAAATTTTTGTCTCAAGTAGAGATTTTCAAGTTCAAGCTTAATTAGAGTAATTTTAAAGTAACTCAAACTTGAGCTTGAGAAGCTTGATTTTATAGGGCATCAATCAAGCATGAGTTAAGCTCGAGTGTAACTGCATATTTAAAAAAAAAATTACAATTTAAATTGCTGAAATCAGTGGTTAAAGCTATCTGGTTAATGGCAAAATGAAATTCATGGCAAAAAACACTCAAGCTCAAGAGTTGTCGAGTACTCGAGCCCGAGTCATTAAGTTTACTTGGAGTTTCGATTAAGCCGCACACAAGCCACTGCAAGTTGTTTGGCTCACTTGCACCACTAAACATAACCAACGATTATTGCTGCTTTCGTACAATGGTACACATTCTTTCGTATTGCCACATTTGACCCATCGATACAATTTTTTCGTTTTCATGGATTAAAAGTAACTGATCATGAGCTGCAGTGTGGAGATCACATTTCACCAAACCTACCCAACCAACTTAATAGTAATACATCCCACCCAGATCCATCAATGTAAGATCCCGCCACCAGTATATCTACCATCGGTCCAAATCAGGAACTCATGAAAAAGGTCAGCAAATTGCAGCAACTAACCCTTGAGAGAATTGCTCTGACTGTTAGCAATAATAGAAAAACCACTTACCAGCACAATCGGTAATGCATCTTGAAATACATGCTCGATGAAGCTAATCTGCAAAAGACAGGGGTCAGAAGATCCACGTATGCTAACAAAAAAATTGTATGTTGAACTGAATGAGACTTTGTGAATCATTACTGGATCGTACGCATAATAATAGACATTCATAATTTTTTTTTGATAAGAAATAATATACATTCATAATATAATAGCCTATCTGGTAACCAGAACTCTTTCAACAAGCTAACCATTATTTTTGCTGAAACAACGGTGCTATAAAGCTAACCTTATGCTCAATTTGTTCTTGTAATGAGAACAACCTTCCTGATTCCCAGTTCTAGCAAGAGAGAAACCACAAAGGTACGTAGTATAGTTATTATCAGCCATTGTGATAATGCCAACATAAAAATATCTATATCTCATTCCGATGATCGCATACATCCATCAGTAGAAATTTTTTGTGATGTCAGAACAAGCAACTTCAAAATTTTGCAAATCACGTCAAGATATGCCTTAGTTGAATGAAACAAGTGATAAAAATAAAATAAAGAGATTTGACTTTGAGATCATTTCTTAATTGGAGGCACTTTTAAAATAGGTATCAAAACGACTATATTGATTCAAAGTGAAAAAAAAAACATTTGAAATCCAAGACCATTATCGCCTCAAAATCAAGATTTAAAGTAATAAATACCTTTTGTGTGTGAGATACATGGCCAATAGCTTCACCAAGCACAAACTCAACCAATCAGCACCAGATGCATGGTTCTATAATGGAAATTCTTATATCTAAACAACCATAATCATAGAATTTCCAACACTCAGGGAAAAAAAAATTCAATCTTTTCTTGCCTGTGACACAAGCGGTCCCTCCCAGCAGCTCAAACAATGACTCCAAAAACTCGGTGTAAAAGGAGATAACACCTACCACATAAATTTTCAAGCACAAATTTTGGTCTAGTTTTTAAAAAATACAAATTTAGCTCACACCACCACTAAATTCATGGTGGCCCCTTCACATAATGTACACAAACAAGAACTTATGTACCAGGATTGCCAGGAATAAACAAGACATGAAACGTAGGATCCTGGCAATGAATCTCCAACAAATCTGCTTTGTACCTGAGTCAAACGATTCCAAAATCAACAAAATATAAGGTTTTTATACCATTAAAAACAAAGGATATAATCAGAACGAGTTCCTGAAAATACCCAGAAACGTTGATGACCCGAAGATCAGCATGCCTTCTTGTCGGAACAAGACTTGTCTTCTCGCTGCCCATACGGGAAATTGAACACCTTGTGGCTAAAAATCTCCTGCAAATGAACATAAACAGAGGTGGCACACTAAATCACGAAAGTACACAATGGCAAATTGCGAGATTTTGCTTGAATAACAGAGTATCAACGAAAGAATTGTGGCATAGGCTGTGAAGAATAGTACCTGTAGCTGGAAAAATTAGTTGGTGAAAAAAGGTTAAGACTCATCGAAATCACGGGACGTTAGGCGCCAGCGGCAGATTAAAAATTTTTGAGGGATTTTCCAAATAACCTTCTTGAAAGTTGAAATAAATAATCAATTTTGGCCTTAAGTTAATTCTTAAAAATAGCATTTAATTCAAAAAACAACTTTCATTATTTTGTATTAGGTAGTATTTGGAAGAGCTGGAAGCACTTCTAACTTCTAAGCTCTTCCTAAACAAAATTTGAAATTTTTGTGAAAATTTATTAATAAAAAGCAGATAAGTACTTCTTAAAAAATGTCATAAACACTACCTCATTTTTCTTTTTAACCTTTTCTAAACAAACACAGAAAACATATTTATTAAATTGTAAATGTACAAGTTCATAATTAAAATATAAAATTTTATATGTGAAAGAAACAACTAAAGATATAGTAAGCAATTTTCTACCAAAAATTAATAGTCAGATAAATTAGCATTTTTTAAAAATTAATTAATTAATTAAGAACAATTATTATTTTGCAAGATGAGATAAATAGTGCAGATTCAAAAATTTACTTTTTTTATTTTTAAATAGAAAATAAATAATAATATTTAATTAAAATAAAAATATTGATGAAGATAAGAATACTATTGATAGAAAATTAAATTAAAAAAAATTACATCATTCATAACAAATTAATAATAGTGAAATTTATTTTTTAAGCTTCTAAATTAATTGGTGAATTGTTTCTTTGAAGTTAAAATTGAAATATTTATATGAATAATTTGAAATATGGAAGAAAAAAAATCATGATTTTGTACTATCATTGAAAACTAAACATATTAGATTTCAAAAATAAAATGAAATTTTAAGAAAATCAACTAATTGAAAATATTTATGAACTTCATATCATAAACTTAAATTTTTTTATATGTATTAAAAAAATAATATAAAGGAAAAAAATCATGAATTAAAAACAAAAAAAAATTGAAAACTACATATGCATTCAGCACTATGTTACAAAATTTATGATTCAATAATTAAAAGTTATATTTCATCATTATATTATTAAAAAATTTTAAATGTATATTTTCTAAATACAGAAAAACAAATCGTAGTTCTAGTCTTCTAGAAAAAAAATGTTGACAGATAAGTACAACATATAACTAAATAATTTATCTGTTTAAGTATTCTAATCTATTCATGAGAGTATTTTAGGATTATTATATTAAATAAGGTTATATTGTGAAATATTTAATAAATAAGACTATTTTTAAAATAGTCTTTTGAAAGGGATAAACTAATTAAATTCCCAAAGATGATTTTAGCTTCCAATAAACAAATAAACATGTAACTATGTCTCATTTTTATTTTGATAGAATAACTTTTTTTTAATAATAAAAAACGAATAAACATGTAACTATGTCTCATTTTTATTTTGATTCATGTTGGCGATGTCAACTCTACTCGGTATTTTGATGAAATAAAATAATTAGGATGACCTCCGACCCGTGTGAACCAGTCTCGTAGTTCAAACCCAATCAAATGAATTGCAGGATGGGGCCAGCTCAACAAGCTCCAAGAACGGTACGGGGTTACGTTTGGGTAGACCCTCTTCGACCCATCCTGTATATACATAATATATATATATATATATATATATATATATATATTATTTCTGATACCACGCACCCTAGTGTGCAAGATTTTTGTGAGCGATCACTAAACTCCATCGGTGGGTTTTAGTTTTTTATTTATTTTTTTTTACAAATATCGCTCAAAATATCCTACACACTAGTGTGTGTGATATCAAAATTTATATATACCTATATAATGTTTACTGTGTACATATATAATATATTATATTACATATACACTATAATTATACAAAACTTATTTTATATATTATATTAAATATATGTATATATATACATAATATATAATTAAATATGAACTTATACATATATTATACACATATTTCATATAATATATTTGTATGTACATATATATAATATATATCATAATAATAATTAATTAAAAAATATTTAAAATTAAATGTTAGCGGGATGGCGAGTCCTATCTGGGTTAGATCTGCCTGGTTTTGAGGTTGAGCGGGTGGGTCTAAAAAAAACGGGGATGAGTCCGAGTCCGATTTTTTCAGGCGGGCGGGTCTTAGGTTTGGCGACAGCTTCTACGAAAGTTTCTATATATATTACTCTGAATCATAGGTTTTCTGCTCCATAGTTTAATCTTTAACGTGCGAATTCATTTTATGCTTTTTTTCTAATTTGGTGTTGGTGAACTTTAATTATTAAATTATTTAGCTTAAAGAATATTCAAAGTTGTAAAGGATAGTATAAGAACACAAATTCATGCGAGACGATTTTACAAGTAAATTTTGTAAGATAAATTTCTTAATTAAATTACTCATGAAAAATATTATTTTTTTATCGCAAATATAGACGAAGTTAACCTATCTCGCGAATAAAAGTTCGTTAGATCATCTCACAAAAACTCTACTCATTGAGAATTACGGCAAGAGTCAAATAGATTTAATTTGTCGACAAAGTAAATTAATTTAAAGTAAACTTATAGTAGAATGTGAAGCTTTATTTTTTCTTTTATGATTTATCACCATATCATTTGATGACAAAAAAAATCATCTAACGCCCATAAGGTTTGTCTAAGTTGATAGAGTAGGTGAACTTTTAGCCAAGTGGTCAGAAGTTCAATATTCCCTACCAACACATTCTTGGACTAGTCTGTCACACAGGGATTGCCTAGTGTGGTTTACCTGGCTAACGTAGTTTGCAGACTATTGTGTTAGTCCGGAGATTTATCCAGTGCGCAAACAAAAATAACGGCTGCGGATTTCCACGTGAAAAAAAAAAAAAAATCATTTAACGTTGGACAGGGTGCCCTGATAAGTCGGACAAAAATAAGTTTTTTCTCCTAGAAAACAAATTCTTCTTTCACAAATCACAAATGAATTTGTTGTTACCCTGGTGTTGTAAATATCCACACATATAAAGAAATACAACTTATAATTATTGATCTTCTTACGTTTATTTTCAATAGAAAAATGAAAGCTAGCTATGGAATAGCATGTCACTTTGGTCATAGGTGATTCTTGATCAAGTAACAGACATGCTGAGCAACCCAGGTCGAACCGGCATCTGTGCACAGGAGAATGCGTTCGATTGCCAGAGTTGCATCTGGTACGTACCATATATCTGCAAAAAGAAAGAAAATATATAAATCATTATGTACCTCTTCGTATAAATGCAAAAGGACCTCGGCGATCATCACTGCCGATCGAACATAAATGTCAGTTTGCTTTTATTTCCTCCAATGAAATCAAAATCAGGTTTTTCGGATAGCTGCATGTGATAGAGAGATGTCTTTCAACAGATTTATAAGCATGGATATATATATATATATATATATATTGTCAGGAGAGTGCCTAGCATATATGGGATGAATTTTACCAAAGACGTACGACTCGTATATATGATCAATAGATTTTATCTACTGGCACCATGTGAATGGTAATTAAAACCGTGAAACATGATAGATAAACTACAAACCTTTATAATTAATAGCCAAACACATATATAGCTTCATAAACTGCAGCTAGTTTTGATTTGACAAAATGTGAAAAGCTTAATTAAGCATGATCATCATAAATCTTTCGATTTCAATACAGTACTCATTTGATTTTAAGCAAGATTAATTAACATATATTGGTTTCCACACTTGTCCAATTATCTAGGCATGGAACCGCACCACGACAACGGTGATGTTATCGGCACTTCCTCTGTCGAGTGCTTTCTGCATCAGCCTTTGTGCTGCTTCTTCGGGATCTTGGATGGGTTCAATCATCCCAACTGCTTCATCATTTGGAAAAACGTCCCAAAGTCTACGACTTGCAAGGATGAGCAACTCTAAGGTCTCATCCACCTTTTCCTCGTGAATATTTGGTTTCTCGTGAAGGGACCCTAAAGCAAAACATGTTTGCATTTGAGGATTTTTGAGCAAATTGCCAATATTAAAACTTAAATCTAAATCGATTCTTCTGTAAATCTTTATCAGTCTCTTCTCTCTCCTTTATTTCTCTTCAAACTCTCATCTCCTTCTCTCGTTTTCTTCATTTTTCCAAATCTTATCTCACTATTCTTCTTCTCAAACTCTTTCAAAATAGATGAACAATAATCTGATATGTTTTCAAATTATTTATTTAAATATTTTAAAAAAAAAACTAAATGGGTCTACCCAAGCTTCCCCATGCTTGGGTTGACCCAAACAAGCTCTTGGGTCGACCCAGAGCAATCTTTGGGTCGACTCAAGCTTGTGATGCGGAAAGAATCTTCCGCAGCGCGCGGCGCACTGCGAAAATCAACATCTGTAGCATGTTATGAGCGCTGCGGAAAGAAGCATCTGTTTGTCAAGAAAAATTAGGCACTTAAATAATTTTTTCGCTGCTGATCTCACAAATTTGACCAATATTTACATAATTTTGACCCATAATTACATAATTTTGACCAATGATTTAACGATTATAATATATGATTATACATATTGTAACATATAAATCGACTGATTTGACAATTATATTATATGATTATACATATTGTATCATATTAATCGACTGATTTAACGATTATGTTATCTCATTATATTAATCAACCAAATTCACCAATCGAAGGATGAATTCAAGGTTTCATATATAATCGTGCAATTTATAATGTCTTCACTATTATGTTATATGATTACACATATTTTAATATAAAGATCAACTGATTTAACGATTATGTTATATGATTATACATATTGTAACATATTAATCAACTAAATTTACCAATAAAAGGATGAATTGAAGGTTTGATATGTAATCGTGCAATTTATAATGTCTTCACGATTATGTTATATGATTATACATATTTTAATATAAGAATCAACTGATTTAACGATTATGTTATATGATCATGCATATTGTAACATATTAATCGATCAATTTTACGATTATGTTATATGATTATACATACTGTAACACATGAATCGACTGATTTCATGATTATGTTATATGATTATACATATTATAACATATTAATCAACTAATTTCATTATGTTATATGATTATACATATTTTAATACAAGAATCAACTGATTTCACAATTATATTAAACGATTATAAATATTTCAATATTCAAATCAATTGATTTGACGATTATGTTGTATGATTATACATATTGTAACATATGAATCTAATGATTTTACGATTATACTATATGATTATACATATTTCAACATAAAAATTAACTGATTTAACGATTATGTTATATGCAACTGATTTAACGATTATGTTATATGATTATACATATTGTAACATATGAATCGATTGATTTAACGATTATGTTATATAATTATACGTATTATAACATATAAATCGATTGATTTCACGATTATTATACATGATTATACATATTGTAACATATAAATCGACTTATTTCATGATTATGTTATATGATTATGATTATACATATTAATCGACTGATTTACGATTATGTTATATGATTATATATATTTTAAAATATAAAAATCAAAAAAATCTCTATGGTCTACTTATGGTCTACCAAAAAAATTTCATGGTCTACCCAAAAAGTTCTGGGTAGACCATGGTCGACCAACCTCTTTAGCAAGCAAAATTGCTCTTGATTGGTCGACAAAGAATTTTTCTCTTGGTTGGATTGGATTTTGCTCTTGGTCGACCCAAGAAGCTCTTGGGTCGACCAAGAGGTGGTCAACCCAAGAACAGCTCTTACCCAAGAGCTGTTCTTGGGTCGATTGCGCAGTTTTTTCGTCTAAGAGCAAAAATTTTTCAGATGATTCAAGAGCTGTTGTTCTTGGATAATTCTTGGGTTTTTTGATCGACTTTTTTTTATTGATCTATTTTTGGATTTTGAGAACAAAAGTGTAAAAAATTTGGGGAAGAAGATGACATATTCTTAATTAACTTAACTAATTAAGTTAATAGGTTTAATTTTAAATTAATTGAGTCACTCCCTTTTTTTTAAAAAAAATAGTCAAGATCCCTATTTTTTAAATATCCTTTAAAGTGTTCCTACTTTTTTAACCAGCCCGTTTGTTTGATGAGGTGTGTCACTCTTCAATCTCGAAACGTGGTGTCAACATTGCTTTCGAATGAAATTCGATAATAATAACTGGTGTATTGGTGTAAGCATTGCATCCTTGTATAATATTTAGTAATTAATTTGATTTATATTCAAATAGGAGAAATATCTTAATTGTAAAAATTATTTAGAGACTAATCTGTAATTTGAAATATCGAAATTAAAAAAAAAACAAAAAAAATAAAAATGTAATATCTATATCACATGAGGACAATTTTGGCAAAAAAGAAAGATGATGTCTAACGAGAGATTCTTTATATGTAGAGAAAGATAAGACTTTTAGAAATTTATTTATTTTTATCTAAAATATTTATGCATTCGCCCTATTATCCTTACGTTATGTCTATCCTCCGAAATTTTGAGTAGAGATTCTGTTATTTAAATAATTAAATTACCCTTAGATAACAATTCTTTCATTTCTATATTAATAATTTTACAAATAAGAATAAAACGATACATTAGAAGTATTTGGTGGAGGATGGATACAGGCAAATGCAGTAGGATACGACCTATAGGCTATAGCATAATAATCAAGGTCAGATGGGGTTCCTCCGATAAAAAAGAATAGAAACAGGAAAATAAAATTGGATAAATATAAAATCGGATTGCATACCTTCTCCTGACATCTTCTAAATAATTCAAAAGAGACGTGACAACCAATAGAGTGGCCAACCTTAAGATAGAAACCATATGTCAAGAATTTGGGGGAAAAATTGTGTTTTCAGGATATTTTGGAACATATTCAAATCCATTACTGAAATTCCAGGATAATATTCATTTATTTTTTTAAAAGCAAAATCAAATAATATTGAAACACACAAATGGTAGTATATATCAACCACCAAAAGAGAAAAACAGATTTTGTTTTGTCATTAAAATAAAGATAACTAAGATGACCAAAAGCATCACTAGCTAATTTCATTCAATGGCATCACCCTCACCCACAGCGCGAGGGGCTTCCCTTCGAAAAAGAGGCTTCTAACAACCAAAAAGAATCGAGATAAAACTAGAAACACGCGATAATAGGTAATATAGATATTGACTCATAGAACTAATTTTCTTGAATTTTGGTTTAGCTAGGATCAAAGCATTCGATAATTTGAGCTACATTCTTGTAATTATTTAACATAAATTCTTGAAAAAAGTTTGTTGGTTAGATGATTGTCCCACCGTCTTTCGTGGCACATTGATTGAAAACATTCTGTTTGGGCTGCTCCTTGTTTAAAAGATTTACAATATATCATTATCATTAGATATAACTTTTAGTGAAGCTGACTAATAATCAGTTCAACAAATAATATTAAAACCAAGGTTATGTGAGCAAGTTGGAGTGATTGTCGGATTTTACTACCTCGGTATCATACTAGGGGTACGAAAAAACAAAAAAACAAGCTCGAGAAACATATTTGAGCTCAAGATTGTCTGAAATGTTTTGTCTCTAACTCGAGCTCGTAAAGTAGGGATTTTCAAGTTCAGGCTTAATTAGAGTAATTTTAAAGTAACTCAAACTTGACCTACTTGATCTTGAGAAGCTTGATTTTATAGGGCATCAATCAAGCGCAAGTTAAGCTCGAGTGTAACTGCATATTCTAAAAAAAAATACAATTTAAATTGCTGAAACCAGTAGTTAAACTATGTGCATGGTTTATGGTAAAATTCATGGCAAAAAACACTCAAGCTCAAGAGTTGTCGAGTACACGAGCCTGAGTCATTAAAGTTTGCTCGGAGTTTCAATTAAGCCGCACACAAGCCACTGCAAATCACCACTAAACATAACCAACGATTATTTATGCTTTCATACAATGGTAATGTAACACCCGAAAATTTTAATACGTAAATTTGCATGCATAATTAAGGAAAATAATTATTTAAAAATTTATATTTGGGTTAAATTACAATTATGTGTTATTATGTGAATTATATGCATGATTTAAATTTATTTTTTCATTTAACCCGCAGTTATTGTATTTTTAGATTTTTGAGAATTTTATTGAGTTGATCACGTAGACGGGACCGTGGACGGACGAGATACCAAAATTTTTAGCCAAAAATATTTTATGAGTTTTATGAGTCTTAAAATAATATTTTAAGGTATTTTGTCAAGAAAATTTTAGTATTTAGTTATATATTTATTTATTTAAGGGTTGATTTTTAGCCAAAATAAGTTATTTTAATGACTTTATTTAAATTTTAAAAATCCCTTAATTTATAATTTCGGGATTTATGATTTTACATCAGATTTTAATTATTAGCAATAGTTTTAATTATGATTTTATAGTATATTATCTAATTAGGTTTTGTATTTTAAGTAATTATCTAATATTTAACCCTAAACCAAATCTTTAATCAATCAAAAACCCTCCTTAGCCGCCTACCCCATATCTTTCTTCATCTCCCTCACGGTTTCAGCAGAAAACAAGCCACCATAGCCGATCAACTTTTTCTTTGAGGATTTATTTGGTCGTTCGTCGTCCCGGAGCCTCGTATACGCGTCTTTCTTCGTCAAATAACTAAAAAGGCATGTCTAAAACTTTTATTTGGCCACCATATAAGCTATTATGCATGAATGATATTTTTGTTTCAGAATTTATTAGCCATGGTTCGAATGTATTGCAAGTATGAATGAATTGTTGCATGTTTTGGTGCATTCATGATCATAACTCGCTTTTGGCCTTGCATGGTTCGGTCCAGAGGCTAGGGCTCGAGTCAGAGGTGGGCTAGGGTCCTAGGAAGCGAGCCATGATCGGATTACAGGGGCTGGAGTTGGCTAGATTCAGGTCTAGGGTCGAGTTGGTCAAAGAGCTGCAGTTTAGGGTTTATGAGAAGAAGCCTTCGGCTTCTTGGCTTGGACCATGGCTCGGGATGAGCCATGGTGGGTTGGGACCGCCCAGACATGGGCCACGTCTGGGCAGTGGTACTCCGGCCAGGGGCGGCCGGAGTAGGTTGGCAGCAGCCCTTGTTTGGCTGCTGCCCGCCGCCGAGAGGAAGGGGAAAGAGGGGGGGGGGGTCGGGTTTTGGTTGCTGGGTCGGGTTCTGGGTCAGGGTTGGGTTATGGGTCGGGTTAGGTAGTCAGGGGTCGGGTCAGGTCGGTCCGGGTCCGGGTTAGGTGGGCCGGACTCGAGTATTTTAATTTTTAAATATATTATGTTTTAATTGGTTTTTGGGCCAATTAATTAGAAATAAAATTATTTGGGCTTCCAAATAATTTTATTTGGGCTTTCAAAATTATTTTTAATTTAGCCCAATGATTTTTTATGGGCTTGGGAGCCCATGAATATTTTTGGGCCAGTCAGTGGATTTTGGGCCAGTCTAGAATTTTATTGTGTTTAATTAAGTTAATGGGCTTAAATATTTTATTTGGGCCCAGTTAAGTTTAATTATGTTATTTGGGCTAAAAATATTATTATTGGATTTTATTTAAGTTTAATGGGCCTAGATGAGTGACCAGTAGTCTGGACCAACCCATGAAAAATAAATAAGTCCAGAATATATATTTAATTATTTTTATGCATGAAGTCTATTTTAAGTATATTATGAAAAATTAATTAAATATATATTACGGACATATTTTCAGTGCATGCATTCATGAAATTTCTTATGTATATAATTATGTAAATGATGAGCAATAAAATATTTTGGTGGAAATTGAATTATGTGTGACATAGGGGTGGTTTTCCACCATATGATTCGGTAGTTTTACTACCATAGGGGTGGTTATCCACCATATGATTCGGTAGTTTAATACCATAGGAGGTGATTTATCACCGCCATCGTACGTTGGTTCAGGAGACTGATCAGTCGACACATGAGCGTCACACTTATGGATAGGACCATCTTCAGGTTTCAAAAGCATTGCTCAATTATGTTATATATGATGAAGAAATAATATGTTTATGATTATGGTTATGATTCAGCAGTTTTATTATGTGATGAAAATATTTCCATGCATGCTCATGTACATGTATATGTATTAGTAATTATGTGATGCATTATTTTTAACCTTGTTATAAAGGATTAAACATATTGAGCCCCTAGGCTCACTACGCTTATATGGTGCAGGTGAGCATGATGACGTTTATGTAGCTCCTACCGGTGGTGAGGACTTATGAGCTCACGAAGCAGTGGACCCCGTGACCGTCGCAGCTATTTAGTTTATTATGTTGAATTTTGAAACATGTTTTATTTTATTATTCTTTCCGCATATGAGATTTTTAAGCAGCATTGTTTATTATTTTAAATTGATGCATGAAACATTTTAAGGATTTATTTATTTAATATTTTTCAGGTTATTTAAGAAAAAGTATGTTATTTTTATATACATATATGTATGGGCATGTATGTATAGTAGTATTATTTTTTTTAAAAAAAATTCTCATTTATTAGTAGTCACTGTCGGTCTGTAAGTTTTAAATGCTTTAATAAGATTTAGAAGGAGCTTATGTATTAAGTTTAAGTATTTCATGTTCAATAAGACTTTTGAAACCCTTAGTTATGCATTGCGATTTACGTAAAGAAAATATGTGGTGGTGCAGAATGCCTCCGAGACAGATGAATAGGCGAGGGGGATCTCCACTTCAAACTCCGCAGAACCCTCTCTCAGCATTGGAGCAGGCCAATGCTAACATGATGGCTGGGATTACTGCTCTGTTGGAGCAGCAAGCGGCACGTCCTAGGCTCACACATGATGAGGATGTTGCCGAGCGGTTCCAGAAGAAGGGACCTAAGGAGTTTGTCGGCACCACTGATCCACTCATTGCTGAGGGGTGGATTCGATCACTGGAGTCCATATTTGACTACATGGGGATCACTGATGCTGACAGGGTGAAGTGTGCAGTGTATATGATGAGAGGTGATGCAGCCTCTTGGTGGGAAGGTGCGGTTCGAGGTGTGAATCTACCTACATTGACTTGGATAGAGTTCAGAAACATGTTCTATGCCAAGTATTTTACTGAGGATGTGCGCAGTCACATGATCCGGGAGTTTATGAGTCTCCGCCAGGGAGACAAGTCTGTGGTGGATTACATCACCCAATTCGAGAGATGGTGTCATT
This sequence comes from Henckelia pumila, assembly GCF_033568475.1. NCBI lineage: Eukaryota > Viridiplantae > Streptophyta > Magnoliopsida > Lamiales > Gesneriaceae > Henckelia > Henckelia pumila. The sequence goes on along the minus strand of NC_133122.1, from coordinate 15,895,979 downwards.
TCGTGCCTCTTATTGCTGACAGTGTGCCGGATAAGTTGAGGCAATTTGTGGATGGTTTGCGGGCTAAAATCAAGCATGAAGTTCGCATGTTGGATGTCACTACTTATGAGGCGGCAGTTAGCAGAGCATTACGTTCTGAGGAAGGGAGGCGAGAGATGCAGCGAGAGCAGCAGAGTAAGAGGCAGTTTCAGCCAGGGTATCAGAGGGCGACTTCGCAGCCTCCTGCGAAAAAGCCGTATACTGGGCCGTCTAAAGGCCCGAATCAGCAGGGACAGCAGCAGAGGCCTCAGGGGCGTCAGCCACAGCAGCAGCAGAGGGGCGGGGCCCCTAATACTGGAGGAGTTCCGATATGCCCGCAGTGTCAGAAGCCGCACACCGGGAATTGTCTAGTAGGGTCCAATGTATGCTATGTTTGCAAGGAGCCAAGGCATGTTTCATATAACTGCCCGAAGAGGAAGAACACCACTGGGCGGGTGTTTGTCATGCAGGCTGAGGAGGCAGACCCAGATACCTCCTTAATCACCGGTATTTCCTAAACTTCTTCTTTTAAGAAATTTTTGGGAATTTACTTCATGATTTTAAATTGCATGAATTATCTATTTGTTTGGTTAGAGTAGGATGTTTATTTTATTCGTGTTTAATTAAGAGAAATATTTTGTAACTTGTATTGGGAAAAAAGTAAGTTTAGTATGCGATTGTTGGGATTTTTTGCATGCAGAGAGAATTTTAGTGGAAGGAAATTCCACGTTTGCATTGCTAGATTCAGGGGCCACGCATTCATTCATCTCCCTAGAGTTTATCAGGTGGGTAGGCATCAAGCCTGAAGTTGCTGTTACAGGTTACGATGTCACTATTCCGTCTGGTCAGATTCTTACTACCACTAGCATCTGCAGAGATTTGGAGATGGAGTTACAGGGACATACTATCAGAGCAGATTTTGTGGTTTTACCGTTGACTGGATTCGATTTGATTTTGGGTATGGATTGGTTGTCAGTCAACGGAGCAGTGATTGATTTTCGGCAGAGGACAGTGGCAGTGAAACCAGTGGTAGGCGACCAGTTTGTTTTCTATGCATCTCCGAGCAGTGAGATCTCGCCTGTTATCTCTTATACATGTGCGAGGAAGTTATTGAGACGTGGTTTCCAGAGGTTTCTCGCCAGTGCAGTCACTTCATCAGAACCACCTAGCAGATCATTGTCAGATATAGAGGTGGTTTGTGACTTTTCAGATGTCTTTCCGGAGAACGTTTCGGGAGTCCCACCAGCTAGAGAGGTGGAGTTCAGTATTGATCTGATACCAGGTACTGTGCCTATCTCTAAGGCACCGTATTGACTTGCTCCTACTGAGATGAAAGAGTTGAAGGAGCAGATTCAAGAGTTGTTGGAGAAGGGCTTTATTCGTCCTAGCTTTTCTCCTTGGGGAGCTCCAGTGTTGTTTGTGAAGAAAAAGGATGGTAGCATGAGACTTTGTATCGATTACCGAGAGCTCAATAGGGTCACTGTGAAGAACAAGTATCCACTGCCGAGGATTGAGGATTTGTTCGATCAGTTGCAGGGAGCTTCGGTTTTCTCTAAGATCGATCTGCGATCTGGCTATCATCAATTGAGGATCAGAGATGCAGATGTGTCCAAGACTGCTTTTCGGACACGCTATGGGCATTACGAGTTCTTAGTAATGCCGTTTGGATTGACCAATGCTCCAGCGGTTTTCATGGATCTCATGAACCGCGTATTTCAGCCGTACTTAGATCAGTTTATCATAGTCTTTATTGATGATATCTTGATCTACTGTAGGAGCATTGAGGAGCATAGACAGCACTTGAAGACAGCATTGCAGACTTTGAGGGAGCATCGACTGTATGCGAAATTCAGTAAGTGCGAGTTTTGGCTAGAGCAGGTGGCATTTCTTGGCCATATAGTTTCGAAAGATGGGATAGCGGTGGATCATACGAAAGTGCAGGAAGTGCAGGATTGGGGAATTTCGAAGAATGCTTCAGAGATTCGCAGTTTCTTGGGTTTAGCAGGCTACTACCGGAAGTTCATCAAGGGTTTTTCTTCTATTGCAGTACCCTTGACTTCCTTGACCAAGAAAAATGCAAAGTTTATATGGAGTTCAGACTGTCAGAGGAGCTTTAATCGACTTAAAGAAGCACTCACATCTGCGCTAGTGTTGGCGATGTCTGTTTCACACGAGGAGTTAGTGGTTTACACGAACGCGTCTAAGCTTGGGTTGGGCGCCGTATTGATGCAGAGTGACCGAGTCATTGCCTATGCGTCGAGACAGTTGAAGATTCATGAGCAGAACTATCCGACGCATGATTGGAGCTAGCAGCAGTGGTTTTTGCTTTGAAAATATGGAGGCACTATTTGTATGGTGAGAAGTGCAAGATTTTCACAGACCACAAGAGTCTCAAGTACTTCTTCACACAGAAGGAGTTGAACATGAGACAGTGCCGATGGTTGAAATTAGTTAAGGATTATGACTGTGACATTAGCTACTGTGACGACCTGAGTTCTAATATCTCATTAATCAAATCATCATAAAATAATAGACAAAGAATCAAAGTCTAAACAAAGTAAAAATTTTTTTTTTTTTTTAAACATTAGTACCTCGCTCGATCGGTGAAAACCCACCGATCGAGCGAGCACTTAATCCCAACTCTCGGGTGAGTTCAAATTGTGGCCTCGCTCGATCGGGTACTTTCTATCGATCGAGCGAGCACAAAATGCTCAAGGTTCTGTTTCCAAATCAAGGGCCTCGCTCGATCGGTGATAATCACCCGATCGAGCGAGCTCAGTTTCCAGCAATTCCAACAGAATTTCATTTGCTGTCAACACATGTTCTATCATACATTTCTCATCTAACATCAACTCATACATAGCCTATACAAAAACATAAGCTAACATACATTCTAACATGATACAATTTGATAGAAATAGATCATCTCAAAGCCTTAAAATCAACATGATAGGCTCATATATCAAACATGGAACATTGTATACAATATCAAGTCAAGTCCTAAGAAGTAATATACATCATCTCAAGTCTTGTGCATATTATTAAGACAAAAAAATCATAACCATTAAGTCTTGACATATGTAACTACAACATATTCATGTTTTTGGACTCAACACAAACATTGACAGCTCACAACCATCTAAACTCGGATCATCACGCTATTCTCCCATTCCCTTGTTCTTCAAGTTCGCTTTTGTTCGGTTCCACTTCCGCCTATTGCCATGACACATACAACACAACAATAGCCGGATAACTCCGGTGAGAAATATATTTCCCAGTAAAAGCAACTAAACATGCATAACAAAGCATATATCAAATTCATGATATAAAAGTAACTACAATGCATGTTTTAAAACAAGGTTCTCTAAAAATTCTCTCATTTCATCGGTTGAGATCCCGAGAAAAAGATATCATAACTAACCACCGACTCTCCCGATCGAGGTGGGGCTACTTATCTTACTTCTCTAGACTTTGAAGCCATTATATATGTAAATCAGACGCTAGGCTAAGTCAACCACCCAGGCCATACATATATAATCCCTCAAATCGTCTAATTAAACGTTTCCGTTCATTTCAAAATCAAAGAACAAGTCTTACAAGATGAATGCAACATATATCAACAAAATAGCATTCATTAAAATCAAGACTCATTCAACCATTCAAATACAACATATAAAAGCAAATAAGAAAATAAGTATGTGATTTAGGGAACTCGATACAAACCATCTCGAGTTATAATCCCATTCAAGTAGTAGTCCACTTTTACCTTTTGATTGTGAGGTTTCAAGGCAACTTCAAGCTATCCAAATCTGAACAACACAATCACCAAACCTATCTCAAAATCTGCTCAAGCTTCAACCAAAATTCAAGGCAAAAAGCTACAAACCTTGTTCTTTCTTCTATCAGTTTCGAAGTCGAGATTATCGAGTTGATATCCCCTGTTTATGAACTGAAATCACAGCATATAAACCAAGTAAACATCAGCTACAACCCAGCAACATCTTAGTCCAAGATACAATAGAAAAACAGCCTCAAATCATAAACTCGGCGGCGTAACGATATAAACTTGGCAATCCCGAAACGCAACTATAACAATTCTATAATCATATCAGCCATATACAATTCAAAACCAAAAATAATTCCTCAACATATCAGTAGGTATACGATCAAATATACGGCTGAATTCATAAGAACATAATCGATAGCCATCCTTCAACCCGAACTCGATAGAACAAAAAATACAAGCTCAACAACAACAATTCATAACCATATCTGATCTCTGCCATTTTTCGACTTCTCTAACCATAATGAATCAAAATAAAACTTACATCAAATCGAAGGTCTTCTTGCAAGGAGTCCAGAACCCTTTTCGGAATCAAAATCGGATACCCGAAACTCAAGATATAGCAATTTAAAGATGAAGAAGAAGCTTGGAGTTTCTTGCTCTTTTCTCTCGATTCCTTCTCTAATGTTTCTGATGAAATATGGTCATACACACGTGAATACCTATTTTGCATACCAAGTGTCCACCAAGTTTCCATTATTTGCACTTTGGCCCCTCAAGTCTTCAATAAATGCAATTCAGTCCTCAAATTTTCAATTCATTCAATTTCAATCCTAATAAATTTAAGAATATTAGAATTTAAATAAAAACTCAAAATATTCCCAAATTAAATATTCTTGGATTAAAATTAAATAATTTCGGGCGTTACAATTCTCCCCCACTAAGACATGATTTCGTCCTCGAAATCTCAAGTACTATCAGCACATGAGATATATCAGATAACAGAAAACTAAAGGAAAACTCTCATCATTGAAACATCTCTGGAAATCGTTGTCGCATATCTGATTCCATTTCCCAAGTAGCTTCTTCAATACCATGACGACTCCACTGGACCTTCACAAGCGGAATAGTCTTCGTTCGAAGTTGCTTCTCCTTACGATCAAGGATCTAAATTGGCTTTTCAAAATAACTCAAAGTTTCGTCGAGTTCAGCCTCATCAGGTTGAAGCACATGAGATTCATCAGCAAGGTATTTTCGAAGCATCGATACATGAAAGACATCATGTATTCCAGATAAGGATGGAGGCAAAGCAAATCGATAGGCAAGATTGCCTATTCTCTCCAGAATCTCATACGGACCGATATATTGTGGAGATAACTTCCCTCGCTTGCCAAAACGTACAGTACCTCTGAACGGAGAAATTTTCAAAAATACACAATCCCCCTGTTCAAAAGACAAAGGTCGACGTCGAATATTGGCATACTTCGCTTGTATATCCTGAGCTGTCTTCATTCTCTTCTGAATAAGCTTCACTTGTTCAGTCATATCTCGAATTATATCAGGTCCAATATCAGGTACCTCTGAAATATCATCCCAGAAAAGAGGTGATCGACACTTTCTACCATACAGAGCTTCAAACGGAGCCATCTCAATACTCGATTGATAGTTGTTGTTGTACAAGAATTCACAACGTGGTAATGAATCTTGCCAACTAGTGCCAAAATCAAGCACTACAGCTCTCAACATATCCTCCAATGTCTGAATGGTACGCTCAGACTGTCCGTCTTTCTGTGGATGATAGACTGTGCTCAAGTGTAACTGAGTACCCAAAGCACTCTGTAAACTGTACCAAAAGAGAGATATAAATCGAGGATCACGATCTGATACAATAGACTTCGGCACTCCATGTAATCTGACAAATTCTCGGACATAAAGCTTTGCCATCTGATCGTGTCAATATGTCATACGATAAGGAATAAAACACGCTGACTTCGTCAATCTGTCGATAATCACCCAGATAGCATCGCAACCTCTAGAAGATCGAGGTAACTTCGTCACGAAGTCCATGGAAATATGATCCCATTTCCATTTCGGCACTGATAAACTCTGTAACAAATCAGGCGGTTTCTTCCTTTCAGCCTTCACCTGTTGGTAATTAAGACATTGAGACACAAAATCAATGATATCAGACTTCATTGGTTTCCACCAATATCGAGTCTTCAAATCGTTGTACATCTTTCTCCCACCAGGATGAATACTATAACGACTACAATGCGCCTCTTTCAGTAGTTGTTGTCTCACATCAGAAATATCAGGCACTACAAGGCGATTTTTTACATACAAAAGATCATCTCGAACCTAGTATTCAAATACATGCCCTGATCGAACTGTCTCAATCAAATTCTGCACATTCTGATCAAGTTTCTGATCTTCTTTAATTCTCAAAAGTAACTCTGGTTCAACTTGAATTTTATAAAGTCGGAGAGGCTGATAATTCATATCAAATACTAATCCAGAACAACAACAGTCTTTAATCAAATGGGATACACCAATCGTCGATAGAGATAAAGAACATACCTTTCGACTCAATGCATCAGCTGCTGCATTCGATTTTCCCGGATAGTATCTAATTTCACAATCAAAATCTTTAAGCAAGTCAAGCCATCTCCGCTGTCTCATATTCAGTTCTGACTGTGAAAACAAATATTTCAGACTCTTGTGATTAGAATAAATCTCAAACTGTTTCCCGTATAAATAATGTCGCCAAATCTTCAAAGCAAATACGATGGCGGCCAATTCAAGATCATGAATCGGGTATCTGGTCTCATGAGGCTTCAACTGTCTCGAGGCATAAGCAATCACATGCCCTCGCTGCATCAAAACACACCCCAAACCGCGATGAGATGCATCACAATAAACAGTGAAACCACCAGTACCTGAAGGAATCGTCAAGACTGGTGCACTAGTCAATCGCTTCTTCAACTCAATAAAACTGGATTCACAGGCTTCAGACCAGATAAATGGAGCATTCTTCTGAGTTAACTGAGTAATCGGCTTCGTAATACTGGAAAAATCTTTAATAAAACGACGATAATACCCAGCCAAACCCATAAAACTACGAATTTTAGGAACAGATGTAGGTCTCGACCAACTGATCACTGCCTTGAATTTACTCGGATCAACAGATATACCATTTCCAGATATGATATGTCCAAGAAAAACAACCTGTTTCAGCCAAAACTCACATTTTGACAATTTAGCATACAGTTTCTCAGTTCTCAAAGTCTTCAACACGGTTCTCAAATGCTCAGAATGATCAATCAAATTCTTCGAATATATCAGAATATCATCAATAAAAATTATCACGAAATCATCGAGATATTTCTGAAACACACGATTCATCAAACCCATAAACACAGCTGGAGCATTTGTCAGACCAAACGGCATAACTATAAACCCATAGTGGCCATACTTGGTTCTGAAAGCATTTTTCGGAATATCAGAATCCCTAACTCTCAGCTGATGGTATCCAGATCTCAAATCGATCTTGGAATACACAGAAGAACCCTGCAACTGGTCAAATAAATCATCAATACGAGGCAAAGGGTATTTGTTCTTTACTGTTGCCTTATTCAGTTGCCGGTAGTCGATGCACAATCTCATTGAACCGTCTTTCTTCCTGACAAACAATACTGGAGCACCCTAAGGAGAAACACTGGGTCGAATGTATCCCTTGGCCAGTAAATCTCCAACTGATATTTCAACTCTTTCAATTCCACTGGTGCCATTCGATAAGGTGCTTTAGAAATTGGTGCAGTACCTGACATCAGTTCTATGTTGAAATCAATCTCACGATACGGAGGTAGTCCTGGAATCTCATCAGGAAAAACATCCGCAAATTCACTAACCACTGGCAAATAAGCCAGGTTCGGGCTAGTTTTTGAAACATCAACTGCATATACAATAAATCCCTCCGCTCCTTTCTGCAAAAGTTGGGTCATTGATAATACAGAAATCAGAGGAATCTTAGCACGAGAACCCTTACCATAGAATTTCCATTCTCCAGCCATCTCAGGTCTGAATCTCACTATCTTCTGGAAACAATCTACGGTAGCTCTGTACTTGTTTAGCATATCAATCCCGATAATGCAGTCAAAATCAGACAAACCAAGCACAAAAAAATCTATCTCGATCTCATTACCATCATACCGTAGCACACAATTCTTAACTGTCTGAATAGATATAAGACCTCTCCCCAAAGGAGAAAAAACAGATACTACAACAGGTAATGTTTCAACAGGCAAAGAATGTAATGAAGCAAATCGTGCAGAGATAAACGTATGGGATGCACCTGTATCTATCAATACATATGCGGGATAACCATAAAGAGAACAGTTACCTGCAATCACGTCATCTGGTGCTCCCTGTGCCTGTTCCTCCGTCAGTGCAAAGACATGAGCCTGTTGTCTCGATGACTGAATACCTGTCTGATTCCCTCCTGGCCTTGGCTGTTGCTGTGAATATGATGGCTGGAAGGAATGAACAGAAGAGACTTGCCTCGCAGGTTGAGCCACTGATCGTGATGACTCTGCACCTTGTGACTGTCCAGAACCTCTCTGAGGACACACCCTCGCAAAATGGCCAGTCTGATGGCATATATGGCACCTCCCAGATACACCTCGGCACTGATCGGTTGGATGACCTCCACCGCAATTGTTACAAAACACTCCTGACTTCTGTTTCGTGCCACTGGAACTCGAAGAACTGCTCCCTGACTTTTTAAACTGTTTTCCTCGAGCTTGCAAATATCCTTTCTTGCCACTGCTACTACCACCACTTTCAAATCGAGGAGGTTGTTGCGAGATTGGAGCTGAGGGTTGTGACTGTCTTGGAGGCTGAGCGGTATACAAAGTTCCTCGATGTTGTATCAAACCAGCTTCCGCTCCTTTGGCACTGTTCAAAGCATCAGCAAAATTATTCGGTCGCCTTGTGTTCATCAAAGTAAAGACCTCCGGAGTAAGTCCATTAATGAACTGATCAGCCATTGCCTCATCACTATCAGCAACATGTGGAGCAAAACGTAGCAATGTAGTGAATTTTGCAACATAATCTTCAATATTTAAGTTGCCCTGCTTCAGGTTCGCAAATTCTGCACCTTTATATTTGCGGTAAGACACTGGAAAGAAGCGTTGGTAAAACTCAGTTTTGAAGACATTCCACATCAGTACATTTCCTCTATGCTCCAAAGCTTTCTTGGTCGTGGACCACCAGCTCTTCGCAACCTCATGCAACTGATGTCCAATTAATATGACTCTCCGCTCATCACCATAATCAAGCGAATCAAACAACATCTCAATGTCATCGAGCCATCCTTCACATACAACTGCATTTTCAGTACCGTTTAGAGTAGGCGGATGGTATGATTGAAATCTTTTCAATAATTTTTCCATCGGAGTGGCAGTCATATCTGTCATATCTCGAGAGGTGCTTCCCTGTTCATTGCTCGGGACTGCAGCTTGAGGTACTATCGGTGTTACCACTGTTTGTTTCGGCAGAGGAGTATGAACTGTCTGCTCTAGTATAGGAGTAGGAACCTGTGGTCTAAGAGGAGGTCGTCCTGGTCGTCGAGACATATCTGATTATCAAAATGGTTAGGATACCATAATCATCAAATCTATCTCAGTCCTCCTCTGATCATCTTACCTCTGATCAAGACACTGTTCTTATTCAAACTAAAATAAATAATTGAAGTACTCAACAAAACATGCTTCCAATCCATTCAAATAATCAGGTAGCATATCATAATTCATCAGAACACATGCCTCTAATCATTTCAGATATCCCAGTAAGCATGCGTCTTCATACTTTCAAATAAAATAAATACAACATCATGTAATAAAATACTTGAAAGTAAATCATGCTAGCATTTAACACATGTAATTAAATCATAGCATAATAAAATAAATAAGCAAGGAAGATGACTCGATCTACCCCACTCACGATCTACCTCAGTCCAGAATTAACCTGGCTCTGATACCACCTGTTGTGACTACCCGAGTTCTAATATCTAATTAATCAAATCATCATAAAATAATAGACAAAGAATCAAAGTATAAACAAAGTAAAAAAAAAAATTTTTTTTTAAAACATTAGTACCTCGCTCGATCGGTGAAAACCCACCGATCGAGCGAGCACTTAAGCCCAACTCTCGGGTGAGTTCAAATTGTGGCCTCGCTCGATCGGGTACTTTCTATCGATCGAGCGAGCACAAAATGCTCAAGGTTCTGTTTCCAAATCAAGGGCCTCGCTCGATCGGTGATAATCATCCGATCGAACGAGCTCAGTTTCCAGCAATTCCAACAGAATTTCATTTGCTGTCAACACATGTTCTATCATACATTTCTCATCTAACATCAACTCATACATAGCCTATACAAAAACATAAGCTAACATGCATTCTAACATGATATAAGTTGATAGAAATAGATCATCTCAAAGCCTTAAAATCAACATGATAGGCTCATATATCAAACATGGAACATTGTATACAATATCAAGTCAAGTCCTAAGAAGTAATATACATCATCTCAAGTCTTGTGCATATTATTAAGACAAAAACCTCATAACCATTAAGTCTTGACATATGTAACTACAACATATTCATGTTTTTGGACTCAACACAAATATTGACAGCTCACAACCATCTAAACTCGGATCATCACGCTATTCTCCCATTCCCTTGTTCTTCAAGTTCGCTTTTGTCCGGTTCCACTCCCGCCTATTTCCATGACACATACAACACAACAATAGCCGGATAACTCCGGTGAGAAATATATTTCCCAGTAAAAGTAACTAAACATGCATAGCAAAGAATATATCAAATTCATGATATAAAAGTAACTACAATGCATGTTTTAAAACAAGGTTCTCTAACAATTATCTCATTTCATCGATTGGGATCCCGAGAAGAAGATATCATAACTAACCACCGACTCTCCCGATCGAGGTGGGGCTACTTATCTTGCTTCTCTAGACTTTGAAGCCATTATATATGTAAATCAGACGCTAGGCTAAGTCAACCACCCAGGCCATACATATATAATCTCTCAAATCATCTAATTGAACGTTTTCGTTCATTTCAAAATCAAAGAACAAGTCTTACAAGATGAATGCAACATATATCAACAAAATAGCATTAATTAAAATCAAGACTCATTCAACCATTCAAATACAACATATAAAAGCAAATAAGCAAATAAGTATGTGATTTAGGGAACTCGATACAAACCATCTCGAATTATAATCCCATTCAAGTAGTAGTCCACTTTTACCTTTCGATTGTGAGGTTTCAAGGCAACTTCAAGCTATCCAAATCTGAACAACACAATCACCAAACCTATCTCAAAATCTGCTCAAGCTTCAACCAAACTTCAAGGCAAAAAGATACAAACCTTGTTCTTTCTTCTATCGGTTTCGAAGTCGAGATTATCAAGTTGATATCCCCTGTTTATGAACTGAAATCACAGCATATAAACCAAGTAAACATCAGCTACAACCCAGCAACATCTTAGTCCAAGATACAATAGAAAAACAGCCTCAAATAATAAACTCGGCAGCGTAACGATATAAACTTGGCAATCCCGAAACGCAACTATAACAATTCTATAATCATATCAGCCATATACAATTCAAAACCAGCAATAATTCCTCAACATATCAGTAGGTATATGATCAAATACACGGCTGAATTCATAAGAACATAATCGATAGCCATCCTTCAACCCGAACTCGATAGAACAAAGAATACAAGCTCAACAACAACAATTCATAACCATATCTGATCTCTGCCATTTTTCAACTTCTCTAACCATAATTAATCAAAAGAAAACTTATATCAAATCGAAGGTCTTCTTTCAAGGAGTCCAGAACCCTTTTCGGAATCGAAATCGGATACCCGAAACTCAAGATATAGCAATTTAAAGATGAAGAAGAAGCTTGGAGTTTCTTGCTCTTTTCTCTCGATTCCTTCTCTAATGTTTCTGATGAAATATGGTCATACACACGTGAATACCTATTTTGCATACCAAGTGTCCACCAAGTTTCCATTATTTGCACTTTGGCCCCTCAAGTCTTCAATAAATGCAATTCAGTCCTCAAATTTTCAATTCATTCAATTTCAATCCTAATCAATTTAAGAATATTAGAATTTAAATCAAAACTCCAAATATTCCCAAATTAAATATTCTCGGATTAAAATTAAATAATTCCGGGCGTTACAATTCTCCCCCACTAAGACATGATTTCGTCCTCGAAATCTCAAGTACTATCAGCACATAAGATATATCAGATAACAGAAAACTAAAGGAAAACTCACATTATTGAAACATCTCTGGAAATCGTTGTCGCATATCTGATTCTATTTCCCAAGTAGCTTCTTCAATACCATGACGACTCCACTGGACCTTCACAAGCGGAATAGTCTTCGTTCGAAGTTGCTTCTCCTTACGATCAAGGATCTGAATTGTCTTTTCAAAATAACTCAAAGTTTCGTCGAGTTCAGCCTCATCAGGTTGAAGCACATGAGATTCATCAGCAAGGTATTTTCGAAGCATCGATACATGAAAGACATCATGTATTCCAGATAAGGATGGAGGCAAAGCAAATCGATAGGCAAGATTGCCTATTCTCTCCAGAATCTCATACGGACCGATATATTGTGGAGATAACTTCCCTCGCTTGCCAAAACGTACAGTACCTCTGAACGGAGAAATCTTCAAAAATACACGATCCCCCTGTTCAAAAGACAAAGGTCGACGTCGAATATTGGCATACTTCGCTTGTATATCCTGAGCTGTCTTCATTATCTTCTGAATAAGCTTCACTTGTTCAGCCATATCTCGAATTATATCAGGTCCAATATCAGGCAACTCTGAAATATCATCCCAGAAAAGAGGTGATCGACACTTTCTACCATACAGAGCTTCAAACGGAGCCATCTCAATACTCGATTGATAGCCGTTGTTGTACAAGAATTCACAACGTGGTAATGAATCTTGCCAACTAGTGCCAAAATCAAGCACTACAGCTCTCAACATATCCTTCAATGTCTGAATGGTACGCTCAAACTGTCCGTCTCTCTGTGGATGATAGACTGTGCTCAAGTGTAACTGAGTACCCAAAGCACTCTGTAAACTGTACCAAAAGTGAGATATAAATCGAGGATCACGATCTGATACAATAGACTTTGGCACTCCATGTAATCTGACAACTTCTTGGACATAAAGCTCTGACATCTGATCGTGTTGATATGTCATACGATAAGGAATAAAACACGCTGACTTCGTCAATATGTCGATAATCACCCAGATAGCATCGCAACCTCTAGAAGATCGAGGTAACTTCGTCACGAAGTCCATGGAAATATGATCCCATTTCCATTCCAGCACTGATAAACTCTGTAACAAACCAGGCGGTTTCTTCCTTTCAGCCTTCACCTGTTGGTAATTAAGACATCGAGACACAAAATCAATGATATCAGACTTCATTGGTTTCCACCAATATCGAGTCTTCAAATCGTTGTACATCTTTCTCCCACCAGGATGAATACTATAACGACTACAATGCGCCTCTTTCAGTAGTTGTTATCTCACATCAGAAATATCAGGCACTACAAGGCGATTGTTTACATACAAAAGATCATCTCGAACCTGGTATTCAGATACATGCCCTGATCGAACTGTCTCAATCGAATTCTGCACATTCTGATCAAGTTTCTGAGCTTCTTTAATTTTCAAAAGTAACTCTGGTTCAACTTGAATTTGATAAAGTCGCAGAGGCTGATAATTCATATCAAATACTAATCCAGAACAACAACATTCTTTAATCAAATGGGATACACCAATCGTCGATAGAGATAAAGAACATACCTTTCGACTCAATGCATCAGCTGCTGCATTCGATTTTCCCGGATAGTATCTAATTTCACAATCAAAATCTTTAAGCTAGTCAAGCCATCTCCGCTGTCTCATATTCAGTTCTGACTGTGAAAACAAATATTTCAGACTCTTGTGATCAGAATAAATCTCAAACTGTTCCCCGTATAAATAATGTCGCCAAATCTTCAAAGCAAATACGATGGCGGCCAATTCAAGATCATGAATCGGGTATCTGGTCTCATGAGGCTTCAACTGTCTCGAGGCATAAGCAATCACATGCCCTCGCTGCATCAAAACACATCCCAAACCGCGATGAGATGCATCACAATAAACAGTGAAACCACCAGTACCTGAAGGAATCGTCAAGACTGGTGCACTAGTCAATCGCTTCTTCAACTTAATAAAACTGGATTCACAGGCTTCAGACCAGATAAATGGAGCATTCTTCTGAGTCAACTGAGTAATCGGCTTCGCAATACTGGAAAAATCTTTAATAAAACGACGATAATACCCAGCCAAACCCATAAAACTACGAATTTTAGGAACAGATGTAGGTCTCGACCAACTGATCACTGCCTCGAATTTACTCGGATCAACAGATACACCATTTCCAGATATGATATTCCAAGAAAAACAACCTGTTTCAGCCAAAACTCACATTTTGACAATTTAGCATACAGTTTCTCAGATCTCAGAGTCTTCAACACGGTTCTCAAATGCTCAGAATGATCAATCAAATTCTTCGAATATATCAGAATATCATCAATAAAAATTATCACGAAATCATCGAGATATTTCTGAAACACACGATTCATCAAACCCATAAACACAGCTGGAGCATTTGTCAGACCAAACGACATAACTATAAACTCATAGTGGCCATACCTGGTTCTAAAAGCATTTTTCGGAATATCAGAATCCCTAACTCTCAGCTGATGGTATCCAGATCTCAAATCGATCTTGGAATACACAGAAGAACCCTGCAACTGGTCAAATAAATCATCAATACAAGGCAAAGGGTATTTGTTCTTTACCGTTGCCTTATTCAGTTGCCGGTAGTTGATGCACAATCTCATTGAACCGTTTTTCTTCCTGACAAACAATACTGAAGCACCCTAAGGAGAAACATTGGGTCGAATGTATCCCTTGGCCAGTAAATCTTCCAACTGATCTTTCAACTCTTTCAATTCCACTGGTGCCATTCGATAAGGTGCTTTAGAAATTGGTGCAGTACCTGGCATCAGTTCTATGTTGAAATCAATCTCACGATACGGAGGTAGTCCTGGAATCTCATCAGGGAAAACATCCGCAAATTCACTAACCACTGGCAAATCAGCCAGGTTTGGGCTAGTTTTCGAAACATCAACTGCATATACAATAAATCCCTCCGCTCCTTTCTGCAAAAGTCGGGTCATTGATAATACAGAAATTATAGGAATCTTAGCACGAGAACCCTTACCATAGAATTTCCATTCTCCAGCCATCTCAGGTCTGAATCTCACTATCTTCTGGAAACAATCTACGGTAGCTCTGTACTTGTTTAGCATATCAATCCCGATAATGCAGTCAAAATCAGACAAACCAAGCACAAAACAATCTATCTCGATCTCATTACCATCATACCGTAGCACACAATTCTTAACTGTCTGAATAGATATAAGACCTCTCCCCAAAAGAGAAGAAACAGATACTACAACAGGTAATGTTTCAACAGGCAAAGAATGTAATGAAGCAAATCGTGCAGAGATAAACGTATGGGATGCACCTGTATCTATCAATACATATGCGGGATAACCATAAAGAGAACAGTTACCTGCAATCACGTCATCTGGTGCTCCCTGTGCCTGTTCCTCCGTCAGTGCAAAGACATGAGCCTATTGTCTCGATGACTGACTACCTGTCTGATTCCCTCCTGGCCTTGGCTGTTGCTGTGAATGTGATGGCTGGAAGGAATGAACAGAAGAGACTTGCCTCGCAGGTTGAGCCACTAATCGTGATGAATCTGCACCTCGTGACTGTCCAGAACCTCTCTGAGGACACACCCTCGCAAAATGGCCAGTCTGATGGCATATATGGCACCTCCCAGATACACCTCGGCACTGATCGGTTGGATGACCTCCACCGCAATTGTTACAAAACACTCCTGACTTCTGTTTCGTGCCACTGGAACTCAAAGAACTGCTCCCTGACTTTTTAAACTATTTTCCTCGAGCTTGCAAATATCCTTTCTTGCCACTGCTACTACCACCACTTTCAAATCGAGGAGGTTGTTGCGAGATTGGAGCTGAGGGTTGTGACTGTCTCGGTGGCTGAGCGGTATACAAAGTTCCTCGCTGTTGTATCAAACCAGCTTTCGCTCCTTTGGCACTGTTCAAAGCATCAGCAAAATTATTCGGTTGCCTTGTGTTCACCAAAGTAAAAACCTCCGGAGTCAATCCATTAATGAACTGATCAGCCATTGCCTCATCACTATCAGCAACATGTGGAGCAAAACGTAGCAATGTAGTGAATTTTGCAACATAATCTTCAATATTTAAGTTGCCCTGCTTCAGGTTTGCAAATTCTGCACCTTTATCTTTGCGGTAAGACACTGGAAATAAGCGTTGGTAAAACTCAGTTTTGAAGACATTCCACATCAGTACAGTTCCTCTACGCTCCAAAGCTTTCTTGGTCATGGACAACCAGCTCTTCGCAACCTCATGCAACTGATGTCCAATTAATCTGACTCTCCGCTCATCACCATAATCAAGCGAATCAAACAACATCTCCATGTCATCGAGCCATCCTTCACATAAAACTGCATTTTCAGCACCGTTCAGAGTAGGCGGATGGTATGATTGAAATTTTTTCAATAATGTTTCCATCGGAGTGGCAGTCATATCTGTCATATCTCGAGAGGTACTTCCCTGTTCATTGCTCGGGACTGCAGCTTGAGGTACTATCGGTGTTACCACTATTTGTTCCGGCAGAGGAGTATGAACTGTCTGCTCTAGTATAGGAGTAGGAACCTGTGGTCTAAGAGGAGGTCGTCTTGGTCGTCGAGACATATCTGATTATCAAAATGGTTAGGATACCATAATCATCAAATCTATCTCAGTCCTCCTCTGATCATCTTACCTCTGATCAAGACTCGGTTCTGATTCAATCTAAAATAAATAATTGAAGTACTCAACAAGACATGCTTCCAATCCATTCAAATAATTAGGTAGCATATCATAATTCATCAGAACACATGCCTCTAATCATTTCAGATATCCCAGTAAGCATGCGTCTTCATACTTTCAAATAAAATAAATACAACATCATGTAATAAAATACTTGAAAGTAAATCATGCTAGCATTTACCACATGTAATTCAATCATGTAATTAAATCATAGCATAATAAAATAAATAAGCAAGGAAGATGACTCGATCTACCCCACTCACGATCTACCTCAGTCCAGAATTAACCTGGCTCTGATACCACCTGTTGTGACTACCCGAGTTCTTATCTCTCATTAATCAAATCATCATAAAATAATAGACAAAGAATCAAAGTCTAAACAAAGTAAATTTTTTTTTTTTTTTTAAACATTAGTACCTCGCTCGATCGGTGAAAACCCATCGATCGAGCGAGCACTTAAGCCCAACTCTCTGGTGAGTTCAAATTGTGGCCTCGCTCGATCGGGTACTTTCTATCGATCGAGCGAGCACAAAATGCTCAAGTTCTATTTCCAAATCAAGGGCCTCGCTCGATTGGTGATAATCACCCGATCGAGCGAGCTCAGTTTCCAGCAATTCCAACAGAATTTCATTTGCGGTCAACACATGTTCTATCATACATTTCTCATCTAACATCAACTCATAGATAGCCTATACAAAAACATAAGCTAACATGCATTCTAACATGATACAAGTTGATAGAAATAGATCATCTCAAAGCCTTAAAATCAACATGATAGGCTCATATATCAAACATGGAACATTGTATACAATATCAAGTCAAGTCCTAAGAAGTAATATACATCATCTCAAGTCTTGTGCATATTATTAAGACAAAAACCTCATAACCATTAAGTCTTGACATATGTAACTACAACATATTCATGTTTTTGGACTCAACACAAACATTGACAGCTCACAACCATCTAAACTCGGATCATCACGCTATTCTCCCATTCCCTTGTTCTTCAAGTTCGCTTTTGTCCGGTTCCACTCCCGCCTATTTCCATGACACATACAACACAACAATAGCCGGATAACTCCGGTGAGAAATATATTTTCCAGTAAAAGTAACTAAACATGCATAGCAAAGCATATATCAAATTCATGATATAAAAGTAACTACAATGCATGTTTTAAAACAATCTCTAACAATTCTCTCATTTCATCGGTTGGGATCCCGAGAAGAAGATATCATAACTAACCACCGACTCTCCCGATCAAGGTGGGGCTACTTATCTTGCTTCTCTAGACTTTGAAGCCATTATATATGTAAATCAGACGCTAGGCTAAGTCAACCACCCAGGCCATACATATATAATCCCTCAAATCGTCTAATTGAACGTTTCCGTTCATTTCAAAATCAAAGAACAAGTCTTACAAGATGAATGCAACATATATCAACAAAATAGCATTCATTAAAATCAAGACTCATTCAACCATTCAAATACAACATATAAAAGCAAATAAGCAAATAAGTATGTGATTTAGGGAACTCGATACAAACCATCTCGAGTTATAATCCCATTCAAGTAGTAGTCCACTTTTACCTTTAGATTGTGAGGTTTCAAGGCAACTTCAAGCTATCCAAATCTGAACAACACAATCACCAAACCTATCTCAAAATCTGCTCAAGCTTCAACCAAACTTCAAGGCAAAAAACTACAAACCTTGTTCTTTCTTCTATCAGTTTCGAAGTCGAGATTATCGAGTTGATATCCCCTGTTTATGAACTGAAATCACAGCATATAAACCAAGTAAACATCAGCTACAACCCAGAAACATCTTAGTCCAAGATACAATAGCAAAACAGCCTCAAATCATAAACTCGGCGGCATAACGATATAAACTTGGCAATCCCGAAACGCAACTATAACAATTCTATAATCATATCAGCCGTATACAATTCAAAACCAGCAATAATTCCTCAACATATCAGTAGGTATACGATCAAATACACAGCTAAATTCATAAGAACATAATCGATAGCCATCCTTCAACCCGAACTCGGTAGAACAAAGAATACAAGCTCAACAACAACAATTCATAACCACATCTGATCTCTGCCATTTTTCGACTTCTCTAACCATAATGAATCAAAATAAAACTTACATAAAATTGAAGGTCTTCTTGCAAGGAGTCCAGAACCCTTTTCGGAATCGAAATCGGATACCCGAAACTCAAGATATAGCAATTTAAAGATGAAGAAGAAGCTTGGAGTTTCTTGCTCTTTTCTCTCGATTCCTTCTCTAATGTTTCTGATGAAATATGGTCATACACACGTGAATACCTATTTTTCATACCAAGTGTCCAAAAAGTTTCCATTATTTGCACTTTGGCCTCTCAAGTCTTCAATAAATGCAATTCAGTCCTCAAATTTTCAATTCATTCAATTTCAATCCTAATCAATTTAATAATATTAGAATTTAAATCAAAACTCCAAATATTCCCAAATTAAATATTCTCGGATTAAAATTAAATAATTCCGGGCGTTACAGCTACCATCCGGGTAAGGCTAATGTAGTGGCTGATGCGTTGAGTCGGAAGACTTCAGTGGTATCTTGTGTGACAGTCCAGTTGCCACTTCAGGAGGAGATTCTGAGATTCGAGCTGGAGTTGTACTCGAGCGGTCAGGCACCGAGTTTGGCAGTGTTAGTGGTACAGCCGAATCTTCGGAATCGTATCAGAGTTGGACAGCCTGCAGATGAGGAGTTGCAGCGATTGAGGCAGAGAGATGAAGCCAAGGGCGGGCTTTTCTATACAGTTGTTGATGGTATCGTTCAGTACCGTGGTCGTATATGGGTACTGAACGTTGATTAGTTGAGGATTGAGATCTTGACAGAGGCTCATACATCTCCGTATTCCATTCACCTCGGAAGTACGAAGATGTATAGAGATTTGCAGTCATTGTATTGGTGGCCCGGCATGAAGAGAGATATTGGTCGATTTGTATCAGAGTGCTTGACTTGTCAGCAGGTCAAGGCAGAGCATCAGCGTCCTGCAGGGTTACTTAAGCCTCTACCCATTCCGGAGTGGAAGTGGGAGAACATCACGATGGACTTTGTAGTTGGCCTTCCGAGGAGTACTAGAGGATGTACAGCTATTTGGGTGATCGTGGATAGACTCACCAAGTCAGCTCATTTCTTGTCGGTGAGGACTACTTACTCATTGACGCAGTATGCAGAGCTTTACATCAAGGAGATTGTTAGACTGCATGACATACCAGTGTCGATAGTATCGGACAGAGATCCGAGATTTATGTCTACATTCTGGAAGAGTTTGCACACAACTTTGGGGACTCGGCTATTATTCAGTACAGCATTCCATCCCCAGACAGATGGTCAGTCGGAGAGGGTGATCCAGATTCTTGAGGATCTACTGAGAGCTTGTGTCATTGATTTTCAGGGCTCTTGGGAGACTAGACTGCCATTAGTGGAGTTTATCTATAACAACAGTTTTCAGTCGTCTATAGGTATGGCTCCTTATGCAGCTCTCTACGAGAGGAGATGTAGATCGCCAGTGCATTGGGATGAGGTTGGAGAGAGGATTTTACTTGGTCCCGAGATTGTACAACAGACTGACGATATTGTGACACAGATACGGGATCGTATGAGGACAGCTCAGAGTCGTCAGAAGAGTTATGCTGATACTTAACGACGAGATCTTGGGTTTGTAGTAGGTGATCATGTGTTTTTGAAAGTATCACCTATGAAAGGGGTGATGAGATATGGTCTCAGAGGCAAGTTGAATCCGAGATATATTGGGCCATTTGAGATCTTGGAGAGAGTTGGCACTTTGGCATACCGTTTAGCACTACCGCCAGGGCTTGCAGCAGTGCACAACGTTTTCCATGTATCCATGCTTCGGAGATACATCTCTAATCCGACGCATGTGTTGGATTATGAGCCTTTGCAGTTAGCACCAGATCTAGTATTTGAGGAGAGGCCTGTTCGTATCTTAGCCAGAGATGAGCGGAGATTGAGGACGCGGGTCATACCGATGGTCAAAGTCCAGTGGCAGAATCATTCCGAGGAGGAAGCCACTTGGGAGACCGAGGCAGACATGAGGACTCGCTACCCGGAGTTATTCGAGTAAGCACTTTAATTTCGAGGACGAAATTCAATTTAAGGGGGGGGGGGGGGGGGGGGAGAATTTTAACACCCGAAAATTTTAATACGTAAATTTGCATGCATAATTAAGGAAAATAATTATTTAAAAATTTATATTTGGGTTAAATGACAATTATGTGTTATTATGTGAATTATATGCATGATTTAAATTTATTTTATCATTTAACCCGCAGTTATTGTATTTTTAGATTTTTGAGAATTTTATTGAGTTGATCGCGTAGACGGGACCGTGGACGGACGAGATACCAAAATTTTTAGCCAAAAATATTTTATGAGTTTTATGAGTCTTAAAATAATATTTTAAGATATTTTGTCAAGAAAATTTTAGTATTTAGTTATATATATATTTATTTAAGGGTTGATTTTTTCGCCAAAATAAGTCATTTTAATGACTTTATTTAAATTTTAAAAATCTCTTAATTTATAATTTCAGGATTTATGCTTTTACATCAGATTTTAATTATTAGTAATAGTTTTAATTATGATTTTATAGTATATTATCTAATTAGGTTTTGTATTTTAAGTAATTATCTAATATTTAACCCTAAACCAAATCTTTAATCAATCAAAAACCCTCCTTAGCCGCCTACCCCATATCTTTCTTCATCTCCCTCACGGTTTCAGCAAAAAACAAGCTACCATAGCCGATCAACTTTTTCTTTGAGGATTTATTTGGTCGTTCGTCGTCCCGGAGCCTCGTATACGCGTCTTTCTTCGTCAAATAACTAAAAAGGCATGTCTAAAACTTTTATTTGGCAACCATATAAGCTATTATGCATGAATGATATTTTTGTTTCAGAATTTATTAACCATGGTTCGAATTTATTGCAAGTATGAATGAATTGTTGCATGTTTTGGTGCATTCATGATCCTAACTCGCTTTTGGCCTTGCATGGTTCGGTCCAGAGGCTAGGGCTCAAGTTAGAGGTGGGCTAGGGTACTAGGAAGCGAGCCATGATCGGATTACAGGGGCTGGAGTCGGCTAGGTTCAGGTCTAGGGTCGAGTTGGTCAAAGAGCTGCAGTTTAGGGTTTATGAGAAGAAGCCTTCGGCTTCTTGGCTTGGACCATGGCTCGGGCTGAGCCATGGTGGGTTGGGACCGCCCAGCCGTGGGCCACTTCTGGGCGATGGTACTCCGGCCAGGGGCGGCCGGATTAGGGTGGCAGCAACCCTTGTTTGGCTGCTGCCTGCCGCCGAGGGGAAGGGGAAAGAGGGGGGCCTAATGATTTTTTATGGGCTTGGGAGCCCATGAATATTTTTGGGCCAGTCAGTGGATTTTGGGCCAGTCTACAATTTTATTGTGTTTAATTAAGTTAATGAGTTTAAATATTTTATTTGGGCCCAGTTAAGTTTAATTAAGTTATTTGGGCTAAAAATATGATTATTGGGTTTTATTTAAGTTTAATGGGCCTAGATGAGTGACCAGCAATCTGGACCAACCCATGAAAAATAAATAAGTCCGGAATATATATTTAATTATTTTTATGCATGAAGTCTATTTTAAGTATATTATGAAAAATTAATTAAATATATATTACGGACATATTTTCAGTGCATGCATTCATGAAATTTCTTATGTATATAATTATGTAAATGATGAGCAATAAAATATTTTGGTGGAAATTGAAGTATGTGTGACATAGGGGTGGTTTTCCACCATATGATTCGGTAGTTTTACTACCATAGGGGTGGTTATCCATCATATGATTCGGTAGTTTACTACCATAGGAGGTGATTTATCACCGCCATCGTACGTTGGTTCAGGAGACTGATCAGTCGACACATGAGCGTCACACTTATGGATAGGATCATTTTCAGGTTTCAAAAGCATTGCTCAATTATGTTATATATAATGAAGAAATAATATGTTTATGATTATGGTTATGATTCAGTTTATGATTCAGCAGTTTTATTATGTGATGAAAATATTTCCATGCATGCTCATGTACTTGTATATGTATTAGTAATTATGTGATGCATTATTTTTAACCTTGTTATAAAGGATTAGACATGTTGAGCCCCTAGGCTCACTACGCTTATATGGTGCAGGTGAGCATGATGACGTTTATGTAGCTCCAACCGGTGGTTAGGACTTATGAGCTCACGGAGCAGTGGACCCCGTGACCGACACAGCTATTTAGTTTATTATGTTGAATTTTGAAACATGTTTTATTTTATTATTGTTTCCGCATATGAGATTTTTCAGCAGCATTGTTTATTATTTTAAATTGATGCATGAAACATTTTTAAGGATTTATTTATTTAATATTTTTCAGGTTATTTAAGTAAAAGTATGTTATTTTTATATACATATATGTATGGGCATGTATGTATAGTAGTATTATTTAAAAAAAATTTTTTCCGCATTTATTAGTAATAGGCGTTTCAGGTACACAATCTTTAATTTTGTATTTCCACATTTGACCCATGGATGCAATTTTTTTGTTTTCATGGATTGAAAAGAGGTAACTGATCACTCCTTAATCATAAGTTGCACTGTCGAAATCACATTCCACCAAACCTACCCAATCAACTTAATAGTAATCCATCCCACCCAGATCCATCGATGTAAGATCCCGCCACCAATATCTACGATCGGTTCAAATTAGGAACTCACGAAAAATGTCAGCAAATTGCAGCAATTAACTCTTGAGAGAATTTCTCCGACTGTTAACAATAATAGAAAAACAAAACTTACCAGAACAATCGGTAATTCATCTTGAAATACATGCTCGATGAAGCTAATATGCAAAAGACACGGGTCAAAAGAACCATGTATGCTAACAAAAAACTTGTATGTTGAACTGAATGATAGTTTGTGAATCTTTATTGGATCATACGCATAATAATATAAATTCTAGAGATGAAAGAGATGGATAGGTGGAAACGAGAGCTCAAAAATCATCGGGAGAGATTGAAGAGATGAAACGAGTTGATGAAAACTCATCACCGACGGATGGGCATAAATGAAGAGCTCAAAAATCATCACTGCCGGTAGAGATTTTAGATATGAAACGAGCTGCTCAAAAATCATCATCGATGGTTCGGGGGAAACGAGTTGTTAAAAAAATCACCGATAGGGATTTTAGAGATGAATCGAGCTGGTGAAAAATCATCAACGATGGATCGGCGGAAGCGAGCTGGAGAACGACTCGGTGAACTTGCAAAAGATAAGAACCAAATGAACAGACTCTTGTTCATTGTGGCTATTTCTCCCTGTCATTGCCACTGTTGTGAACCACATGCGCTTCCGATACATTTCTCAGGTATGAAAATATAACCATTTGTGATCAAAGTTCTAATTTATCTGTAGTCTCATTCACTCGTATACTAGATCCAATACCACTTATAGAACAAATATTATATTATTATCCACGCAAAAAATTAACATTAATGCAAGAAAACTCAAGAAACATTTGATCTACATCCATTGAGGGAATCACCGCTATGAACTTTTCAGAAATCCAATAGTCTACACATCACTAGACACTAGTACAATTCACTTTTGATTGAATCTTTCTGTGTTTCACAAGAACAATCACTTTTTAATTGATATAACAAGTGTTCTTCTCTCTCGTTTTAATTGCTCCCCACTAGTTGTATCTTTTCTCAAGGCTTCAAAAAAAGAGTTATCTCATCATGCATTTCAATTTTAGTGGTGACTTTATATATATATATATATCTCCCTTTGGCCTTTTTATTCCTCGGTGCACTTGAGTGGCTTTGAGAAGTATTGAATAACTGAATTATATATCACTTGGACTTGAATAGCCTTTCATTTGTGGAGTTGGATTATTTGACACTAGTTTTACAATATATTTTATTTTTGAAACATGTCTGTGGACATCTCATCCAACTTTTTTTAGAAGGCCACAACGTTCAAGGATGTAATCGGTATGGCTAGGAAAAAACTATTGGTGTACTCATTCCTACCGTGGAATTGCTCAATAAAAAAAGCATTGGACTCAGGATGGCTCTGTCGTCATTGTCATTTTCTCAACTTAAGTCATGGCTGCACATGTATAAAATATTTACTTACCATTTATCCCTAACTTGTTCTAATCTAACATTCAATCCAACATACCCACTACTTAGCCCAAAAACTTCTCAAGTCTGGCTCATCCATTTCTTTGTCTTTCGGCCGTTCGGATCCGACCAAGCCGTTGGAGGAGGGAGTCAATCTCTTCATTACCACACATGGACGTCTTCGTTATCACATCAAGAATACAAAAGTTTTCACTATGAAAACTTTCAGGTATGCTATATGATGAATTATTTTTCCATTTAATGTCATATTTTTTGGTGCCATCCTGCTAAGCTTGATCGTGTTTCAACAATACTGATGTGTGATAATTGTGTTGCAGTTGATTGGTTTAAGGTATAAGAAATTCTTTGTTATTTTCAGTACCTTGTGATCAATGTCACACATAAGTTTTTGGGTGATTCGTTTTTTGAACCGATAAAAGAAATTGTTGAAATCATACCAAATGTATTTATATAGCAAAATATTAAATGAATTTAAATATCTTGTTTGGCCAGACTTTTTAGATAAAATTTCCAATGTAACCAGTTTTGAAAAACTTGAAAGCTTTTCACTCATCACTAAATTATTCTGATTATCTTGTAGGGAAGACAAACAGTTTTATTATACTCGACAAGGTCTAAGCAGATATGAAAATTGTTTCTATAATAGAAATACTGTTAGTATTAAGTTTACGTTAGAGCAGCTAAATTTTTTTTTTGATAATTAAACCTAATTCTTTCTTTCAGCTAGATGATCTTAGAAAAGTTATATTTGAAACTACAACGATCAATTGTGATTGTGGAAGAAGCATGATATATAAATTTTTTTTATTTTGAATCAGTTTCTATTTGTCTGCATCATTTCTTAAGATTGTTTAGTGTGCACATATTTAGGCTTGATCATGAAAAACATTTACATGTTTGCATTCATTTCCTGTGTGCCTCTTTGGACTAATTATTGTACTTTCTTTTTTTTTTTTTTCATTAAATGATTCAGACATCACCATTTGATCAAGATATCAGCAACGTTTAGAATCCATGTCCTAATTTCATTTCCAAAATAGCGTGGAAGTAGATGAAAGCAGACTCATCAATATTATCTATCTACATATTTGTATCTGGTAATTGTATTATATAAATAGGGTTCGGGCTCTCAGTTATGAATGAAACTCATTCTCGGAACTCATTTTTCTCTCCATTTTATTTTCATTTATCTTTTCTTTTTATAACAAGATTCAATTACTTGTTCTTTATTTCCCCATTATTGTACTTGTCCATAAAATTTAATTGACTAAATAAATGATTTTTACAAATTCTAAGAAAATATAATCCCGGATATGGTGTACGAAATACATACATATAATCGTTCATGCTCATAATTAAAGAGTTTGGTTAAGATATATACTTCAATCTTATCTATCTACATATTTGTATCTTGTAATTGAACACTATAAATAGGGCTCTCAGTTATGAATGAAACAGTTTCGATTCATTCTCGGAACTCATTTTTCTCTCCATTTTCTTCTCCTCTCTATTTTCTTTTTATAACAAGATTTAATTATTTTTTCTTTCTTTCCCCTTTCTTGTACTTGTCCATAAACTTTAATTGACTAAAATTTTTTTTTTTACAAATTCTGAAAAATATAATTCCGGATATGGTATACGAAATTCATACATATAATATAATCGTTCATGCTCATAAAAAGTTTAAGATTAAGATGAGGAATGCAATTAAAACATATCTCATCGTCATATACGAAATACATACATATAATCATTTATGCTCATAAAGAGTTTCAATTTGAGAAGATGAATACAAAACATATCTCATCATCATATAATAAATATTTAATATTAATATAAATATATATAATTTTTCCAATTTACATGTAAGGATAAAAACCTATTTATTACGATATAAATAATGTCGAAAAAAGAAGGGGAAAAAACAAAAAAAACATATTAATTTTCCGTTTGTAAATGGCCTCGAGCCAAAGATAATTAACTTTAAAAAATGTATTTAGCCAAAGAATAACATGATGATCCCCATTTTCTAAAATTCAAACACAAAGCGCCCCCAATTTGCACTCCCATCACACTGCGTGAGAGCTCTCTCTGCTTCGAAAGATTTTTTCTTCGGGGGAAGAAATGAAAGTTATTTGTCAGTTCTTACATATAACAAAATTGTCCCCCTTTTCTTCTTACTATTTATACTCTCGGACCTGAAAAAACATCAGAAGTGATTGAAGACATGGATAGGCGGAAACGAGGAGCTCAAAATTTGTAACACCCGAAAAAACGTAAATTCGCATGCATAATTAGGAGAAAATTAATTATTAATTTTTAAAAATAAGGTTTAAATGTATTTATGTGTTATTATGTTATTTATATGCATTATTTAATTTATTTTAGCCTTTAACCCGCAATATTAGGATTTTTAGATTTTTGAGAATTTTATGGAGTTGATCGCGTAGACGGGACCGTGGACGGACGAGATACCAAAATTCTTAGCCAAAAATATTTTATGAGTTTTATGAGCCTTAAAATAATATTTTAAGGTATTTTGTCAAGAAAATTTTAGTATTTAATTATATATTTATTTAAAGGTTGATTTTTAGCCAAAATTAGTCCCTTTATTGACTTTTATTAAATTTTAAAATTTGCCTATTTTAATATTTCGGGATTTATGTTTTATATCAGATTAGTAGGTATTTTTAAAAGTTTAAAATCTTATGTTTATGTTATATTATCTACCTAATTAAATTATATTAGTTATTATCCTATTTTCTACCCAAAATTTAATCCCAAAAATCACTCCCTAACCGATTCCAAATCGGATCAGCCGCCTCCCTCCTCATCTTCAACCCTCCTTTACGCCATTTTCCAGAAAACCTAGCCTCCATAGCCGATCCCTCAGTCGTCCTTGAAGTTTTTGGTCCGTTCGTCGTCCCGAGCCCCGAATACGCATCATTCATCGTCCTAGATTTAAAAGGCATGTTTAAATCTTTCGTTTGGCCACCATATAAGCTATTATTCATGCAGGATGTTTTTATTTCAGAATTTATCATGGATAATCTGATTTTATACAAGTACGAATTGTGTTGTTGGATGTTCTTGGTGTTCTTGGTCATGACTCACGTTTTTAACTAGCATGGTGCGGTCTAGGGCAGATGGCTGATGGTCAAAGGGTGTCTCAGGGTCCTTATGGTCGAGTGGTGGGGTTGGTTTGGGGCTGGATAGGTCCAAGTCGAAGCTGTTTTACTCGGGTGCAGCAGATCAGGCAGTTTAGGGTTCTGAGGAAGAAGAATTCGTTCTCCTTCCTTAGGACACCATTTTGGGTGAGATTGGTCTTGTTTGAAAGCTTTAGATGTTTTCTAAGAGTGAAAAGTGGTTTCATGGTCTTTGGTGGTCGGAGGAAGCGGCACAAACAAAAGTTTGGCGACTGCTCAGTCTGCGCGTGAGGAGGAAGAAGGCGTCTGGTGCAGAGCCTCGTTCTCACTCCTCAAGCCATGGTTTGGTATGATTCTTGTCATGTTAGAACTCCCTAGATGTGGGCTAGCCGTGGGTGGTGGTTCTTTGGCCATTGGTGGCCGGAGTTGGCCGGACGAACGTCGGAAATGGCCACTGCCCGCTGCCAAGAAGGCTTAGGAAGGGGCTGTTCGTTTCTTTGAGTTTTGGGTTAGGTCCGGGCCGGGTATTGGGGTCTGGGTCGGGTCTGGGGTGTCTAGGGTCGGGTTAGGTTGGTCCGGGTCTGGGTTAGGTGGGCCGAACTCGAGTCTTTTAATTTTTTTAAGTATAATATGTTTTAATTGATTTTTGGGCCAATTAATTAGAAATAAAATTATTTGGAAAATAAAATTATTTGGGCTTCCAAATAATTTTATTTGGGCTTTAAAAATTATTTTTAAGTTAGCCCAATGATTTTTATGGGCTTGTGGGCCCATATGAATTTTTGGGCCAGTCAGTGATTTTATTGGGCCAGTCCATGAATTTTTAGTAATTAATTAGTTAATGGTCCTAAATATTTTTATTTAAGCCCAATAATATTTAAGTATTTTATTTTAGTAAAAATTATAATTTTCAAAATTATTTATTAAATATGAGGTAAGTTAGATAATGGGATTTAAGTCAGTTAAGTGGCTTAGTAGGGAGACCAACAGTCTGGACCGAAACCATGAAAAAATCCCTAAGTCCGAAATATATATTTAATTATTTTAGTGCATTAAAATATTTTAAGTATACATATATATTATGACAAATCAATTAAGTATATATTACAACAAATTTTCAGTGCATGCATTCATGAAATTTTACATGCTTATGATTATGTATGTGTTGAGCAATAAAATATTTTCTTGATGAAAATTGATGTAGTATGACATAAGGGTGGTTATCCACCATATGATTTATGAGGTAGTTTACTATCATAGGAGGTGATTTATCACCGCCACGTACGTTGGTTCAGGAGACTGATCAGTCGGCAGAGATAGGGTCACACTTACGGATAGGACCATAGACTGTTTCAAAATAATGCCATGCTCAACTATGTTATGTATGACGAAAAAAAGATTATGATTATGTTTAAGATTATGATTCAACAATTATGTTATGAAAATGTTTCCATGCATGTTCATGTTGAAAGAGTGGGTGCCCGGTTAGCCAACTTGTGGCTAAGGGCTTTGATGACTCTATGTAAAACAATATTTTGTTTAATATAATTTACACTTTTATAATGGCATTGACTTTATCTTTCTTCATATTGTTATATTATGATATAATATTGTTGTTTTGATAAAGACCTTAAATATACTATAGTGTATGTACGATGTGGTAGCACATGGGGATGTCTATCATGAAACACATCTTATAGTTACTGTATATTCTAAACTGTTCCTAGTCAATTGAGCCGTCCGCAAATAAGGATAAGGATCGCTCGAGATTGAGACTAGCATTTGCGATGCCGAGTACCACGTTTCATTGGTATGGAACATAGAGATGTTCAAAGCATGCAAATGGATATTCATATGATGAATGATCGAACTACCCTATTCGGACTTTCCAAGTGGTTATCACTTATCGAGTGGATAAAGTCCGCGGTTTTGGTTGTACACCATTAGTCCTTATTACTTGAAACATCATTGAGACTCTATATGCTAGTACTGTACTTTGACTCGTTTACCGACTCTATTGGGGTCATCAGGTGTTGGGATTGGGTACAGTTACGACACATATAGGAGTCGATGCTTTGTTGTCAAGGATTCACCACATACTTGTGAGTGTGGATATCCTATGCGATCTGAGGAGATATTAGTGTGACGAATCTCTGGCCAGAGTACATGATGTGTTTTAGGTTAATTGGTTATCCTAGTAACACATGCGATGCCACTATTTGATCTTCAAGATGTAATGCATAGTTATCGAATCTCGAACGACTCTCGATATACCAATGGTTGTTGATTCGATCGGGATATTTGGATGAAGGGACTGTACTGTACGCTAACCAAAATCTACTGGTTCTTGCAGGCACTATCAGAAATACCTAGGGAATCATGGGGCGATGTTGCTATGCGCTCTTACCATGATTCGATGGGTAAGTCAAAAATTGTTGTTCCGAGTCACAAGGAGTTGTGAGCCCACGGCTAGCTGTATTCCTGAACCATTGAGGTTTACACAAGTAATGGATTACTAAAACCCCGTAGAGATAGTTAAATTTAAAGAGTTAAATTTAATAAAAGAGAAGTTGGACTTCTTAACTAAAGGGAGTGGGATTTCCTAAAATGACATAGGGATGGGCATTTTTGGAAATTACTGAATTCGGATTCAGAAAAATTATCTTGACTTTAAAAGATGCAGAAATGGTTTCTGTGCACATTGGTAAAATCAGTTTATCAATTGGAGTCACGATGAATTTTATATTAATTTTTAGAACAACGGGCTTGGCTTGTTGGGCTTAAGTTATGGATTGTGGGCTTTAAGGAGTTAGAGTCCTAACACGATTATAACTTAACCTAGTCTAGAAATTATCTATAAATACATGTAGTGGGTTCGAAAATTACATGTAATTCAGTCTTCAAATTTTCGAACACTGCATAATTATTTAAAGGGATTTTTCGAAAATTCCTTGCTCTTTTTTGAGAAAATTCGGATTGTGATTTTTGTGAAAAATTACAATTCTGAATTAACAGATCATATCTGTTTATTCTCTACGCAAAACTTCTGATTGATTTCTAGTGCAGTCAATCAGAGGGTTTCTATTTTCTGTTCGTGGACCTTATTTCGGTGATTGATCGTGACGCCATCAGTTCCCGGGATTTACAAGAAGAGCAGATTAAATTCTGTTGGAGTCCATAATCTCGTTTCGAGATTTAAGGTAAAAAATTAATTGTGATTATTTTTTTTACTTGTATGAATTTAATCGTAAAAGTTTTGATACCCAGATATGGAATCGTTCCATATTAATAAAAATAAATTTTTAAACTTCCGCTGAACCGGGTATCAATTCTAATTGATCTGAACACAGTTTTCCAACACATGTATCATGTATATGTATTAGTATGATTATGTGATGCATTATTTTAAACCTTGATATTCAAGTTTAGACATGTTGAGCCCCTAGGCTCACTACGCTTATATGGTGCAGGTGAGACAGATGATTTTTATGTAGCTCCTACCGGTGGTGAGGATGTATGAGCTCACGGATCAGTGGCCCCGTGATCGTTGCTGTTTTTAGATGATGTTTTAAGATACATTTATTTTGATGATGTTGAGTCTTTAAACAAATTGCATTTTTTCTATTTATTATTTCCGCATATGAGAGTTTCAAACATGTATTACTTACTATTTTTGTTTCATGCATGAAACCCTTTTTAATTATTTATTGTACATATATTTATTGATATTATTTTTAAAAAAAAAAATTTCCGCATTTTAAGTTTAAAGAGTATTAGATGTTTCAAATTGGTATCAAAGCACGGTCCTTGAAGGGTGTTCATCTGCCACGTGAAGCTCAGAAATCTCACTATCGGTCTGTAAGTTTTTAAATGCTTTAATAAGATTTATTAGGATCTTATTGAAAGAGTGGGTGTCCAGTTAGCCAACTTGTGGCTAAGAGCTTTTATGAATCTATGTATAAACAATCTTTGTTTAATATAATTTACATTCATTAATGACATTTTCTTTATCTTTCTTCATATTGTTATATTGTGATATACTATTGTTGTTTTGATAAAGACCTTGAATATACTATAATGTAAGTAAGATGAGATAGTGAATAAAGAGAGATCACTATTATGAAACACATCTTATAGTCACTGTATATTCTAAACAGTTCCTAGTCAATTGAGCCGTCCGCTAATAAGGATAAGGATCGCTCGAGATTGAGACTAGCATTTGTGATGCCAAGTACCACGTTTCATTGGTAATGAACATGGAGATTTTCAAAGCATGCAAATAGATATTCATATAATGAATGATCGAACTACCCTATTTGGACTTTACAAGTGGTTATTATTATTTGAGTGGATAAGTCCGCGGTTTTGGTTGTACACCATTAGTTCTTACTACTTAAAACATCATTGAGACTCTATATGCTAGTACTGTACTTTGACTCGTTTACCGACTCTAAGGGGTCATCAGGTGTCGGGATTGGGTACAGTTACGACACATATAGGAGTCGATGCTTTGTTGTCAAGGATTCACCACATTCTTGCGAGTGTGGATATCCTATGCAATCTGAAGAGATATTAGTGTGACAAATCTCTGGCCAGAGTACATGATGTGCTTTAGGTTACTTGGTTTCCTAGTAGCACATGCGATGTCACTATTTGATCTTCAAGATGCATTGCATAGTTATCGAATCTCGAACGAATCTCGATGTACCAATGGTTGTTGATTCGATCGGGATATATGGATGAAGGGACCGTACTGCACGCTAACCAAAACCTACTGGTTCTTACAGGCACTATCAGTGATACCTAGGGAATCATGGGGCGATGTTGCTAGACGCTCTTACCATGATTCATTGGGTAAGTCGGAAATCGTTGTTCCGAGTCACAAGGAGTTGTGAGCCCGCGGCTAGCTGTATCCCTGAACCATTGAGGGTCACACAAGTAATGGATTACTAAACCCCGTTGAGATAGTTAAATTTAAAGAGTTAAATTTAATGAAAGAGAATTTGGACTTCTTAACTAAAGGGAGTGAAATTTCCTAAAATGACATAGGGATGGACATTTTTGGAAATCACTGAATTCGAATTCAGAAAAAATTATCTTGACTTTAAAAGGTGCAGAAATGGTTTCTGTGCACATTGGTGAAATCGGTTTATCAATCGGAGTCATGATGAATTTTATATTATTTTCTATAATAACGAGCTTGACTTGTTGGGTTTAAGTTATGGATTGTGGGCCCTAAGGAGTTAGTGTCCTAATACAATTATAACTTAATCCAGTCTAGAAATTATATATATATATATATATATATATGTGTAGGTTTCGAAAATTAGACAATAATTCCACTTTGTGATTTTCGAAAATACTACATATTATTCTAGGGGAATTTTCAAATTCTCCTCTTCCCTTTTTGAGAAAATTCAGTCTGTGATTTTTTTGAAAAGTCACTTTCTGAATTGACAGATCAAATCTGTTTATTCTCTACGATAAACATCTGATTGATTTCTAGTGCAATCAATCAGAGGGTTTCTGTTTTCTATTCGTGGACCTGATTTCGAAGATTGATCGAGCGAGTCATCGGTTCCCGGGATTTACAACAAGAGCAGATTAAATCTGTTGGAGTCCACTAATCAAGCCATTGCTTGAAGATGTAAAAATATTTAATTGTGATTTTTATTTTTACTTGCAAGATTTTAATCGTTTGGATTTGATACCCACGTTAGAATCGTTCCATATCGAAAAATAAAATTTTTAACTTCCGCTGCTCCGGGTATCACATCCGTGTGATCAGAGAACGCGTGTTCCAACAGTGGTATCAGAGCCAGGTCGTTCTTTGTTCAAAAGATTAAAATTAATCGATTGTACAAAATTTTTAGCCTCGGTTTTTTGAAAACAAAACGAATTTTTAAATTAAAATTTTGAAGGAAAATGGGCATCACGGGCAGCGACGAACTGCCCACCTCCACGTGGGCAGCCCTATCCCACGTGGAGGCGGGGCTGCCCGGGAATGTCCCGGGCAGTCCGAAAAAAATTAAAATTTTAATTTTTTAAGAATTTGAAATTTTTGAAATTTTAGTTTTTGGTCCGATCGAAAATTGTTTTTGATTGGTCCACGAGGCGTCGGGTCAAATTGTTTGAGTCCGAAATTTTTAAAATTGATTTTTGGATAAATTTGAATTTTTTGAAAATTTATAAATTTTATCCGTTAAATTAGATTTTATAAAATTAATTATTTTGGTACAATTGATGATAAGATATGATCTTATGAAAGGATAAGATAAAATTTTATTTTATCTTTTTAATTATGATGTCATTGCATGTTATCCAATTATTTAATTATTGAATTAATTATTGGATAAAAGGATGATCGATTGCCATGCCCAATTTTGTAGGTGTATGTTACGTTATTTACATTAGTTTTTATTGTTGTTGGGTTTTATTAATGGGCTTGGTTTATGGCCCAATTTGAATTGTCATTTGTAATAAAAAGTGGGCCTGGTTTATGGCCCGTTCCCACCCTTAAATATGTATCCCCTACTTGTAATCAAAATTTATTGTAAATTTATTAGACTTAGTGAGAGATAAAGATTTGAAGACAAAGGTGAGCCTAGCAGACAATAAAGATCGAAGAAATGCAAATTGGAAGCTCAATGTAATAGGATTGCATTGCATACCTGCATATCACCTAGGATTGGATTTAGACTCGTGATTGGCAACCACGGGTCGATTAGTTATTGGGGTCGATCATCCTTTAAATAATATATGATATTATTGTTGTATGCATGCTTAGACTAAATTATATGAATCCCGCAAGCATACAAATACTAAATGATGAGACAATTTTCAAAATTAAAAAATCCCTCATTTTAAATATGATTTAAAATTGATATCAAGATAAATAAAGGGAATTTAAATATTGTTTAAATGTTCCTACCTTCCATCAACGATCAATGTATGAGATGCTACCCGCGGGCACGGTCCGGCTCATATTATTGGGGGGCCCGTTCGTCGGAAAGCTGTACATTGGATCGACATAAGTTGTAAGTTGGGTGGAACTCCCATGAGATTGACTCATATTATTGGGGATCCACATGGCGACCGTCCATCACAACTTAATATTGATGGGTTATCTTGACATGTCACAATAAACGGCGTCATATTATTGGGCCCTTATTGGACATGAGGTAAAAACATGGGGATTGCTTTGGAAGCAATTGGGCTCTACCTTTTGAAAATTATAGTTGGCTGATATTATTCGAGACTATAGTTTGTCAATTGGACTCCATATTCCCACTAAGAAAACAAGTTTTTCGTTTTCACTAGAGGGTAGTGAAATCGTTAAAATATTGGGAGTGAAATTCATAAAATTAAATCTCACCATATTTTATGTCTTAGTAAATTAATTAAACAATCACTGATTATTGTCTGTTTCTTTTCAGTATTTCATTACAATGAATTCGCGCAATCCACTATACTCAATTCTCGAACAAAACAAATTGACTGACGCAAACTATACGGAATGGTTCCGTAAATTAAAGATTGTTCTAAACTCGAAGAAAATTCTCTACGTGTTAGAAAAGAATCCTCCAAAGGAAGAACCGGCTAATATAAGTCCGGAAGAATTGGCAAAACTTGATCAATGGTGGAACCATGATATCAAGGCTAAATGCTATATGCAAGCTTCAATGTCTGATGAACTCTAGAGGCGATTTGAGGATGCCGTGAATGCTGCTAACATACACATGCACCTCAAGAAACTTTTTGGAGCTCAGTCAAGGTCGGAGAGGTATGCCACCGTCAAAGAGCTCATGACATGCTGCATGCGAGATGGGACTCCTGTCCGTGAGCATGGGGTACACATGATTGGGGTAATTGAGAAGTTGG
Source organism: Henckelia pumila (assembly GCF_033568475.1). Lineage (NCBI taxonomy): Eukaryota > Viridiplantae > Streptophyta > Magnoliopsida > Lamiales > Gesneriaceae > Henckelia > Henckelia pumila. The sequence continues at coordinate 15,859,837 of NC_133122.1, read as the reverse complement.
TAACACTCGATTTGACATTGGAGCATGAATTGAATACAGGCTTATTGCTTCTTTCACTTCCTTCGTCGTTTGACGGATTTGTGGTGAACTTCAATATGAACAAGATAGAGGCCACCCTTGAAGAGATGGTCAATATGCTTGTGTCTTATAAGGCCACATTAAAGAAGGAAAAACCGGTACTCTTGTTTGGCTCCTTTTCTTACTCCAAGAAGGGGCCAAGTGGAAAGGGTAAGAAACGTTCTGCTCCACCCAAGAAAATTGTACCAAAGAAGAAGGGCAAGACAAAAGCTTCAAACGTGAACATATCTGGAGATGTTTTCCATCGCTGCAAGAAACCAGGTCATTGGAAACGTAACTGCAAGGAATACCTCGAGCAGTTGCGAACTGCAAAGGGTATGTTTTACATTGAAATAAATGTTTCACTTAATAATACTTCTTGGATATTGGATACCGGATGTGGATCTCAAATTTGCAATGATTTGCAGGTGATGACAAGAAGTCGTAATCTTAGGATGGGTGAGACCCAGCTGAGGCTCGAAAATGGTTCCAGAGTTGAAGCCAAAGCAGTGGAAGACGTTTATTTAGTTTTGCAGAACGATTTTAAGTTACTTTTAAGAGATGTTTTATTTGTGCCAGATTTGATTAAAAACATTATTTCTGTTTCTATGCTTGATAGAGATGGTTTTTCTTGCAAATTTGTGAATGAGATTTGCAATATTTACAAGAATGAATGTTTAATTGGAAATGAACAACTTGAAAATGATCTATATAACTTAAAATTAAAAGAGATTCCAATTAATTATATTGATAAACCGGTAACAACAAATAAAAAGAAAAACGATAGTCAAAACCCAGCAAACCTTTGACATGCTAGGCTAGGTCACATTTCCTCAAGGAAGATGAACAAGCTAGTGGGAGAGGGCATGTTTGATATGTCTGATATTAAATCTCTACCTGCTTGTGAGTCCTACCTAAAAGGAAAAATGACTAAATCTTCTTTTAAAGGAAAACCTGAGCGTAGTCAAAATCTGTTGGATTTGATCCATACAGATGTTTGTGGTCCATTTAGTATTGGTACTAAATTTGGACACACCTACTTCATTACCTTTACTGATGATTTTTCTAGGTATGGGTATTTATATTTGATGAAATATAAGTCTGAAGCATTTGAAAAGTTCAAAGAATTCAAGGCTGAAGTAGAAAATAAACAAGGTAGAAGTATTAAAGCACTTCGATTGGATCGAGGTGGAGAATACTTAAGTACCGAGTTTTTGAGCTATCTAAAAGAGAATGGGATTCTGTCTCGGTGGACTCCTCCTATGACACCTCAGCTGAATGGTGTCTCGGAGCGTCGCAATCGAACTTTGTTGGACATGGTTCGATCTATGATGAGCTTCACTGAGCTCCCTCCTTCGTTTTGGGGCTATGCACTTGAAACGGCGGTATTGTTGTTAAACAATGTTCACACCAAAGCAGTGAATAAAACTCCATACAAGTTATGGAATGACAAAGCTCCTAAGTATTCGTACTTGAGGATTTGGGGATGTCCTGCTTACGTGAAGCAGACAGTGGGAGATAAGTTGGATAGTCGATCCACCTTATGTTATTTTGTAGGATATCCGAAGAATTCAATCAGATATTATTTCTATCATCCTACTGAAACAAAAGTGTTTGTTTCGAGGAATGCCACCTTCATGGAGAAGGAGTTCTTATTGGATAAGAAAGACAAGATAATGGAACTCGAAGAAATTCGAGAAGAACCCGAGATACAAAATAACGATCCCACACCTCAAGAACCTTCAGTGGACACGCCTACACCTAGGAGATCCGAGAGGACTTCTAGACCTCCTATTCGACATGATCTTCTTCTTGAAGGGGATCAAAGTGAACCCGACATTGGATGTTGTGGGGACCTCGGGTTGCTAATCTCATCTTAGGGCAATAAACGATTAATCAACAATTAATCATATAATAAAAGAATATTCAAACCAAATTTTTTTTTTCAGAACCCCACGCGTGCCCGCGCCCCACTTCAGGCGCGCCCGCACATAGGTTTCGCACAGAATCTGGTAAAATGATAAACATAAAAGTTGTAGATCTTTGTCTTGTCTTTCCAAGGCCGCCAACCGCACCCTAATCGGAGTTTTCAGTAAAAAGTTATGCTCATTATATCAAGAAGGGTCGGTGCAGAAATTTACAAAAATTATCAAAGACTACAACAAAGATCAAAGTTGCTAGGGCTATTTCAAATCTGAAAAATTGCATACATAATCTCAATATGTCCGAAGCATAAACACATGCATATCTAGACATAACAATAATCGCATACATGTTTCTAAGATGCAATACAATAAACTCAATTCTAAGTTTTCTAAGCTCAAACTAAATCAACACTTTCTAACATGCATTTGACAGTAATCTATTCTTAGCCCGAAGTCACCACATGCTAATCTTTCTCAATCTTGAGCTATCCAAGCCACATCTGACTCGCTCATGCCCCAAACCTGGTGCAATGCACACATACAAACAAAGCAAAAACCGAATAACTCCGGTGAGAATAAATCTCAGTATGAACAACATGCATATACATCAGTTAAACATATGATATCTATATGCCAAATGAATCATAAATCTTCAATCATGTAATAGGAGGTAAAACATGATAGTATGTTCATCTTTAATACCAAGTATATAAACTCATTCAAATCTTGAATGTCATAACATAACATGCTAGCATTTATAAACGCATATTCTAATCCCTAGAAATATCTAGGTTAATGCATAAATGCAATGCATGTGCCAAGGAATAGGCTATCGAATCTGATATCAATAAATCGTAATTCTGGGATCCCGGGGAAATAATATCTTTAACTAACCACCGACTCTCCCAATCGAGGTGGCGTCAAATCTCTCAATCCCCTGACGTTGGTTCAACTATAGTGAGTTATCTAGCTCTGGAAATAAATCTATATTCCGTGCCATGAGTCATCTGAATCTGGAAGTAAATCTACATTCCGTGCCACTCAACTACAGTTCTCCAAACGTCATCTGCATTCTAGGCCTTTGAACCCTCTGTGCTTTTCAGGCTGGAGTTCAAGATGAATGCAACATAATCTGAATGCATCAAATCATACATAAGCTAAAACAACATCTTGAACACATCAATCATATAATCATATGATCATATAATCACTCAAAGATACCGACAAATCTGTAAGCATCACATGGAATATGTAAGACATGTTCAATACAGAACATAATATAAATCAAAGAAGACAAATAAACATTGACATAAATATTCTGGAAATTCAAGAAGATATCTATCTTGAATAATCTATCCCATTTATGTAAACGTAAACAATAACATATATTAAACATGTATGTATGTGATTTTAGGCAACTCGATAATCAGAAACAACCTCGAGTTATTCTGCCCATCTTATTAATGTCTATTCATACCTTTCATCGCGATTCAAACATCTTGAATCTGTTGCCAATGCTGATCATCTCAAAGCTAGCCAAATCAGTCATACAATTCTGCTCATTTCAATCAATGCTACTTGAAGGTATTTTTGATTCAACTTCAAACACTTCAAGTCATTCGAACTCGAACTCGTCAATTCAACTTCGATAATATTTAATTCAAATCTGAAATAATGTATAACATATCTAAACATCAATTTCCAATCTGAATCGATGTTTCTTTAAAGCTGATACATTTCAAATCTGACTAACACAATCGGAATTCAAACCGACGTCACAACTATTCGAATTCGATAAATCTTTCGATTCAAATATCATTATACCTTCATTCTAAATATAACCACATATTCAATTCATCCACTAAACACTTGAATATGAGCTCTGGACATATAGAATGAATAACAATTCAAAATCTTGAACCGACGGTGTAACGGATTAAAACCGGAAATTCTAAAAGCTTAAACATCAATTAGACAATCTTATAAGTATCATAACATCCATAATTCAGCAGCCTAATCACGTGAATTGCAGCGCTCAAAATTCAGAATTTCGATAATTCTTTCAATATTCCAAAACATGTCCAAACGACGATCTTTTCTCGATCCGTCTTAGATATGTTATCGTCGTATATGCTAGAACATGTTTATACAATCAAATCTTAATTCTAACAACATCATAAAATTCAAACATGGTAGAAATTCATAAAACTTACGTCAAAACGTAGCATTCGGAGCCGTGATCGCAAATATATATTCAATCGGAAATTCTACCGGGCGGATCAAAAGATATCGGAGTTTGAAAAGGTAAAAATGGCTTAACCCTTCTTTTTTTCTTTTCTCACGGTTTCTTCCGTGTCCCCTCTGAATCCCACGTGAATTCTGCTGAAAAGAGTGAATATTAGATATATATTGGCCTATTTGCAGTTTAGTCCCTGAATTCTTCAATAATTACAATTTGGTCCTCGGCCAATCTTTTAATTCAATTTCAATCCTAAATAATTTAAGAATATTAGAATTTAATTCTCAACTCTAAATATTCTTAAATTAAATATTCTCGGATTAAAATTAAATCATTTCGGACCTTATCGCATTTTAGTCCTTGAACTACTCAATATTTGCAAATGGGTCCTTGCTCGGATTTCATCCTCAAATTAAATTCTTGATGTTTATCATCTTGGAATTCACATCTTAACTTCCATAAATATCAATTGCAAATATTTTTAATCTTTTAATTTAAGAATTCCGGATAATAAACTTCTTAAAATCCGAAAATCCTCAAATTAAATATTTCTGACCCGAAATTAAAATCTCCAATTTCCATAAATTCTTAAATTCATCTTTTCACTTTTATTCGGAATTTAAATCTTAAATCCCGTAATTAAGAACTTAATATTTTCGGGCCTTACAATTCCTCCCCTCTAAGGAATGATTTCGTCCTCGAAATCGCATTCGATCTTACTGCTGATTCTCATAAGTTGTATACCTGACTGAAGTAATACTGACTTCAATTCTCTGAGCTTTCGATATCTATTCTGATATCTTCTCTTCTATAATATCTTACTCTTCCTGATCACTTTTGTAAAACATATAATCACTGAGTCAACTTAATATCTAAGTTGCTTTTTCTCGTGATCTAACTCTGCATTAGTTAGTCTGTCTTGCTTACAATCTTATCGACTTCTGTTGTATTTGAATTGAATGCACATACATATTCTAGCTGATATTCTTTAGCCAATGCATATAGATAACAATTCATCTATCGGACAATTCGAAATTGAGTATTAATCAATTAGCTAGATCAAATACTCTCAGGGAGCAATTCTTACATCTCTTCCTAAAACTATTGATGCTTGAGAAAGAACTTCTTTTCTGATCATTCTGTTCATACTTCAAAATCTATATCTGTTGCTCATTTGCTAGCTCTGTTCATGCTGCTCTATTCTTATTCTGTTCGAAACAATCTTCACATTTTCTATCGTTTCTTGACTCATATCTGGTCTGATAGCTGATATTTCTATAAGATTGTTTCAATATAAAGATAATTCTGTGTTTCTGATCAATCAATCATCAAAATATTGTCTTTATATCTATCAAATAGCTGTCACATGAATCATAGTAATCACGTGGCAAATAATCAAGCAACTAGTACCGAATCTAGTACTATAGTTCTGAGCATATCCTCGGAAATCTGGATAATCACATCTGATAGTCCACTAATCAGAGGATGGTACAATGAAATCTCATACAACCAAACACTCAGAACATCCGACAATCAATGCCACAATCTAGAAATCAAATCTAAAGTCTCTATCTTGACAATAGATTTCAATAATTCCTCTAATCTGATCATCTTGCTAAATTCATCTGTATCATGTCTAATACAACATATTCCGAAATCTGTCAAAATATACTACACTCTAAATCGCAAAATCATGACGATTCGAGTAGATTCGAACTACAGTCGTTCACAAAGTTGATCTTCTTTCAACTCTTATGTAACTAATCTGTTACATAAACCACTTGAGTTCTTCTTTTCTGCTTCTTTTACTGGAATTTTACTATTGGTACTGTCAATTCTGTCGTATCTGTTTCAGTTCTTCTTCCAATACTAATTTCCAAGTACTGACTACGTGTAAGTCATACATGTTTAGACAACTAAATGGATATTAAATCTGTTGTCATATGCATCTTTCAGAATTTGATATTCCATATCTAGAATATCTAGCATAATCAAACGATTATTCACTGCAAAAATTCATCTGTTCTGCTCTGCTGTCTTATCTCTTATCTTAATCTAGCGTTCTCAATCAATATTCTATTGCTTGATCTTAGATCAATGTTACTTTTATCGTTCCAAACCAATCGAGTTTAGCATGGATCGCAACAATTCTGATCGTTTAAGTATATGTCAAGCATAAATAGTCAACAAGTACAGATCCGTACCCAATAAATTTATCAATTATCTAAAACCCATAAATCTTGCTGATGGTCTGAATCTGAATTTCTATCAGTTACGAGCCAAATACTTCAAAATATACTAAATAAACACATCAAATCATCAAGAATTCTCAAATTTCCAAACAAAGGAACTCGCTCAAGGAAATGTCAGTCAAAATCAAATATTTTGAATGACATCGAGTGAATCAAAGCAGACTCTAGCAAAATAAGAGTCGATCAATATCAATCGAGGTCCAATAACATAACCTCTGAATCAATATCAAGAAATTCAAGAATCATGATTTCTATGATGTAATAGCTTCAGCAAAATTGAAGATAAAGCTCAACTGTAACTAATTTTTCTGATTCTCTAATGATATGAGTTCATTTATTAATTCTGAGCTGACAATAGTCGAATATAATATTTTCGACATAACTTATCGTCATAGAATCATTTCGGTACTACATAATTCTTTTCTACGCAATCTGCTAGCTGTTTCTGAAGTTCTTCAGATCAAGTAATGCTCTTCTATACAAGTTGTCATAATACTTTCATACTAGACACCACTCTAAAAAGAATTGCATTCATGTCATCGAAAATTCGAAATAGGCTTGAACTATTTCTGTACATTCTAACCACTGACATAGCTGTCAATTCTAGGTTAATGCTGTACTAGTTCAGTATATCGACTAGACTTCTACTGACATTCTTCTACAGTCAACATGATCTAATTAGTACCGAAATAACAAAATCTTATGTCTGAAACTCATATCATACATTTCTATACATTTCTATTGCTTTACCATTGCACAAATTTCTAGCTTAATATCCCATATCTGATATCAGTACATTCAATCTTATTTCCTCAATTCTGTATTGCATCGTCTATAACTAATCTTGCACATGCATTCCATCTACTTAAAGACAAAATCTCAGCAAATACAATAAATAAAGGCTCATCAGATACAGATTATAGCATAACAAATCACTGATCTATGAATGTATGCTATATAATCAATATACAAGTGGTTAACTAGAATTAACTCACTTACCTGTAAGATTCTTATCTGATACAACTTGAACCGCATTTTCTGTACTTGCTTATTGCCTAAACAATTATCTGTCATTCAACTGTTCTCTTGATCTGTTTCAGCTAGGGGACTTATGCTTATAGTTATTCATTTGCTGACGTTGAGATTGAATCAATCTTTGCTGATGTTGCCACCATTTCTTGCTGTTCTTGCTGCATAGCTATACTGCTATGGAATATCTGGTGATTATCATAATTGTGAGGCGTGAATAAGAATTCAACTCTGCCTCATACTACCGGTTCATGATTTTGTTTTGTTTTGTTTTTTTTTTCTGGCTTCACCAACTTCTAGCTAAGTCCTGGAGTTGATATAAAATCAAGCTGATTCTATGTTCATCTGAATATTCTTCACTTGAACAACTGATTCAGCTTTTCAATTCAACCCCTTTCTAGACATAGCATATTCTGTATCTTTTTGAGTTGGCGAGTACTAGCTTTGGAGTTGTTCAACTAACATACTCCTCAGGGCAATCATCATATCGATCGGCTCAAAAACTTACCTCAACTCTGTTCTGTTCTGTCTGTGGTTCTGTTCTGTATGAGGTTCTCATTCTATCTGTACAATCTGTCTTATGCAATAACAGAAGCAATATATATGGCAGATATTATAACATACAATGTCAGTATATCGTACATATAATCTCATGCTTCTTAATAGAACACATACTTGCAATTTCTCATGCTTTTTCACATATTACCTGCTTAAAACGAATTCACTTATTCTAATGAATTCAAGAAATCAGGCATACATAACAACATATAAGCATGTAATTCTTATCTCAATAAAGCAAGTAGTGTTCAATCAAGCAATCATAGTCGCATACAATTCTGTAAAGCAAGTAAAGCATACTCATGCCATACTATAAATGCATGCGACTCAATCTACCTCGCTCAACTTCTATCTTAGCCCAAGACTTTATGCTCTGATACCACCTGTTGTGGGGACCTCGGGTTTCTAATCTCATCTTAGGGCAATAAACGATTAATCAACAATTAATCATATAATAAAAGAATATTCAAACCAAATTTTTTTTTTCAGAACCCCACGCGCGCCCGCGCCCCACTTCAGGCGCGCCCGCGCATAGGTTTCGTACAGAATCTGGTAAAATGATAAACATAAAAGTTGTAGATCTTTTTCTTATCTTTCCAATGCCGCCAACCGCACCCTAATCGGAGTTTTCAGTAAAAAGTTATGCTCATTCTACCAGGAAGGGTTTTTGCAGAAATTTACAAAAATTATCAAAGACTACAACAAAGATCAAAGTTGCTAGGGCTATTTCAAATCTGAAAAATTGCATACATAATCTCAATATGTCCGAAGCATAAACACATGCATATCTAGACATAACAATAATCGCATACATGTTTCTAAGATGCAATACAATAAACTCAATTCTAAGTTTTTTAAGCTCAAACTAAATCAACACTTTCTAACATGCATTTGACAGTAATCTATTCTTAGCCCGAAGTCACCACATGCTAATCTTTCTCAATCTTGAGCTATCCAAGCCACATCTGACTCGCTCATGCCCCAAACCTGGTGCAATGCACACATACAAACAAAGCAACAGCCGGATAACTCCGGTGAGAATAAATCTCAGTATGAACAACATGCATATACATCAGTTAAACATATGATATCTATATGCCAAATGAATCATAAATCTTCAATCATGTAATAGGAGGTAAAACATGATAGTATGTTCATCTTTAATACCAAGTATATAAACTCATTCAAATCTTGAATGTCATAACATAACATGCTAGCATTTATAAACGCATATTCTAATCCCTAGAAATCTCTAGGTTAATGCATAAATGCAATGCATGTGCCAAGGAATAGGCTATCGAATCTGATATCAATAAATCGTAATTCTGGGATCCCGGGGAAATAAAATCTTTAACTAACCACCGACTCTCCCAATCGAGGTGGCGTCAAATCTCTCAATCCCCTGACGTTGGTTCAACTATAGTGAGTTATCTAGCTCTGGAAATAAATCTATATTCCGTGCCATGAGTCATCTGACTCTGGAAGTAAATCTACATTCCGTGCCACTCAACTACAGTTCTCCAAACGTCATCTGCATTCTAGGCCTTTCAACCCTCTGTGCTTTTCAGGCTGGAGTTCAAGATGAATGCAACATAATCTGAATGCATCAAATCATACATAAGCTAAAACAACATCTTGAACACATCAATCATATAATCATATGATCATATAATCATTCAAAGATACCGACAAATCTGTAAGCATCACATGGAATATGTAAGACATGTTCAATAGAGAACATAATATAAATCAAAGAAGACAAATAAACATTGACATAAATATTCTGGAAATTCAAGAAGATATCTATCTTGAATAATCTATCCCATTTATGTAAACGTAAACAATAACATATATTAAACATGTATGTATGTGATTTTAGGCAACTCGATAATCAGAAACAACCTCGAGTTATTCTGCCCATCTTATTAATGTCTATTCATACCTTTCATCGCGATTCAAGCATCTTGAATCTGTTGCCAATGCTGATCATCTCAAAGCTAGCCAAATCAGTCATACAATTCTGCTCATTTCAATCAATGCTACTTGAAGGTATTTTTGATTCAATTTCAAACACTTCAAGTCATTCGAACTCGAACTCGTCAATTCAACTTCGATAATCTTTAATTCAAATCTGAAATAATGTATAACATATCTAAACATCAATTTCCAATCTGAATCGATGTTTCTTTAAAGCTGATACATTTCAAATCTGACTAACACAATCGGAATTCAAACCGACGTCACAACTATTCGAATTCGATAAATCTTTCGATTCAAATATCATTATACCTTCATTCTAAATATAACCACATATTCAATTCATCCACTAAACACTTGAATATGAGCTCTGGACATATAGAATGAATAACAATTCAAAATCTTGAACCGGCGGCGTAACGGATTAAAACCGGAAATTCTAAAAGCTTAAACATCAATTAGACAATCTTATAAGTATCATAACATCCATAATTCAGCAGCCTGATCACGTGAATTGCAGCCCTCAAAATTCAGAATTTCGATAATTCTTTCAATATTCCAAAACATGTCCAAACGACGATCTTTTCTCGATCCGTCTTAGATATGCTATCGTCGTATATGCTAGAACATGTTTATACAATCAAATCTTAATTCTAACAACATCATAAAATTCAAACATGGTAGAAATTCATAAAACTTACGTCAAAACGTAGCATTCGGAGCCGTGATCGCAAGTATATATTCAATCGGAAATTCTACCGGGCGGATCAAAAGATATCGGAGTTTGAAAAGGTAAAAATGGCTTAACCCTTCTTTTTTTCTTTTCTCACGGTTTCTTCTGTGTCCCCTCTGAATCCCACGTGAATTCTGCTGAAAAGAGTGAATATTAGATATATATTGGCCTATTTGAAGTTTAGTCCCTGAATTCTTCAATAATTACAATTTGGTCCTCGGCCAATCTTTTAATTCAATTTCAATCCTAAATAATTTAAGAATATTAGAATTTAATTCTCAACTCTAAATATTCTTAAATTAAATATTCTCGAATTAAAATTAAATCATTTCGGACCTTATCGCATTTTAGTCCTTGAACTACTCAATATTTGCAAATGGGTCCTTGCTCGGATTTCATCCTCAAATTAAATCCTTGATATTTATCATCTTGGAATTCAAATCTTAACTTCCATAAATATCAATTGCAAATATTTTTAATCTTTTAATTTAAGAATTCCGGATAATAAACTTCTTAAAATCCGAAAATCCTCAAATTAAATATTTCTGACCCGAAATTGAAATCTCCAATTTCCATAAATTCTTAAATTCATCTTTTCACTTTTCTTTGGAATTTAAATCTTAAATCCCGTAATTAAGAACTTAATATTTTCGGGCCTTACAGATGTGATCCAAGAAACTTCAAGGAAGAAATTTCTAATGCGGATTCGAATTTATGGCTTGAAGCTATGCAGTCAGAAATAGACTCGATGCATACAAACCAAGTTTGTTCTTTAGTAGATCCTCCCGATGGAATTGTTTCAATAGGGTGTAAATGGATCTACAAGATAAAACTTGGGTCTGATGGTAAGGTACTAACCTACAAGGCACGATTGGTAGAAAAAATAAAACTCAAAGACAAGGAGTTGACTATGATGAAACCTTTTCACTAGTCGCAATGTTCAAGTCCATAAGAATCCTTATTGTCATAGCAGCATGGTATGACTATGAGATATGGCAAATGGATATGAAGACTGCATTTTTTAATAGAAACATTAAGGAAGAAATCTATATGATGCAGCCCGAGGGATTCTCATCCATGGAAAGCGAGCATAAGGTATGCAAGCTTCAGAGATCAATTTATGGTCTCAAACAAGCATCAAGAAGTTGGAACCAAAAATTTGATGAAACAATAAAGGACTTTGATTTCATCAAAAACCCGGAGGAATCGTGCGTGTACAATAAAGTAGTTAAGGATGTGGTGACGTTCTTAGTGCTTTATGTTGATGACATCCTACTCATTGGAAATGACGTAGAGATGTTGCAGTCAACAAAGATATGGTTATCAGGTAGATTCTCGATGAAAGATTTGGGTGAGGCCTCCTATATTCTAGGGATACAAATCTATAGAGATAGATCTAAGAGAATGATAGGACTCACTCAAGCAACCTACATCGACACTATATTGAAAAGGTTTTTAATGGATGAGTCCAAGAGAGGACATCTACCTATGTGTCATGGACTTTCTCTATCCAAGTCTATGTGTCCCAAGACTGACGAAGAGATAGAGAAAATAACACACATACCATATGCGTCAGCCATAGGTAGTATTATGTATGGGATGATATCTACCAGACCGGATGTAGCCTCTGCTGTGAGTGTCACGAGCAGATATCAGGCCAACCCCGGTCAAATACATTGGAAAGCCGTGAAGGATATTCTTAAGTACATGAGAAGGACTAAGAATATATTCATAGTTTATGGAGGAAGAGAATTGAAATTGGAAGGCTATACCGACTCTAGCTTTCAAAGCGACGTGGATGACTCAAAGTCAACCTCTGGATTTGTATTCATGCTCAATGGCGGTGTTGTCTCTTGGAAGAGTTCCAAGCAGGACACCACAGCGGATTCCACCACTGAGGCAGAATACATTGCAGCATCAACTGCTGCTAAAGAGACCATTTGGATGAGAAATTTCGTCCAAGAGTTGGGCGTAATTCCTGAAGCTGTTGGTCCAGTTCCGGTGTACTGCGACAACACTGGTTCCGTTGCTCAGGCAAAGGAACCAAGGTCTCATCAAAGATCCAAAAACGTACTGAAAAAATACCACATCATCCGGGAGATTGTGGAAAGAGGAGACATCACTATCAAGAGAGTGACCTCTATAGACAATATCGTTGATCCACTTACTAAGCCCTTGCCAGGACCATTGTTTGACAAACATCGCGAAGCAATGGGATTACGTAGTATGACTAGTTGGCTTTAGGGCAAGTGGGAGATTGAAAGAGTGGGTGCCCGGTTAGCCAACTTGTGGCTAAGGACTTTTATGACTCTATGTATAAGCAATCTTTGTTTAATATAATTTACATTCATTAATGACATTTTCTTTATCTTTCTTCATATTGTTATATTGTGATATACTATTGTTGTTTTGATAAAGACCTTGAATATACTATAGTGTAAGTAAGATGAGATAGTGAATAAAGAGAGATCACTATTATGAACCACATCTTATAGTCACTGTATATTCTAAACAGTTCTTAGTCAATTGAACCGTCCGCTAATAAGAATAAGGATTGCTCGAGATTGAGACTAGCATTTGTGATGCCAAGTACCACGTTTCATTGGTAATGAACATGGAGATGTTCAAAGCATGCAAATGGATATTCATATGATGAATGATCGAACTACCCTATTCGAACTTTCCAAGTGGTTATTATTATTTGAGTGGATAAGTCCGCGGTTTTGGTTGTACACCATTAGTCCTTACTACTTGAAATATCATTGAGACTCTATATGCTAGTACTGTACTTTGACTCGTTTACCGAATCTAAGGGGTCATCAGGTTTCGGGATTGGGTACAGTTACGACACATATAGGAGTCGATGCTTTGTTGTCAAGGATTCACCACATGCTTGCGAGTGTGGATATCCTATGCGATCTGAGGAGATATTAGTGTGACAAATCTCTGGCCAGAGTACATGATGTGCTTTAGGTTACTTGGTTTCCTAGTAGCACATGCGATGTCACTATTTGATCTTCAAGATGCATTGCATAGTTATCGAATCTCGAACGACTCTCGATGTACCAATGGTTGTTGATTCGATCGGGATATATGGATGAAGGGACCGTACTGTACGCTAACCAAAACCTACTGGTTCTTGCAGGCACTATCAGTGATACCTAGGAAATCATGGGGCGATGTCGCTAGACGCTCTTACCATGATTCGTTGGGTAAGTCGGAAATCGTTGTTTCGAGTCACAAGGAGTTGTAAGCCCGTGGCTAGCTGTATCCCTGAACCATTGAGGGTCACACAAGTAATGGATTACTAAACCCCGTTGAGATAGTTAAATTTAAAGAGTTAAATTTAATGAAAGAAAAGTTGGACTTCTTAACTAAAGGGAGTGGAATTTCCTAAAATGACATAGGGATGGACATTTTTGGAAATCACTGAATTCGAATTCAGAAAAAATTATCTTGACTTTAAAAGGTGCAGCAATGGTTTTTGTGCACGCTGGTGAAATCGGTTTATCAATCGGAGCCATGATGAATTTTATATTATTTTCTATAATAACGGGCTTGGCTTGTTGGGCTTAAGTTATGGATTGTGGGCCTTAAGGAGGTAGTGTCCTAATACAATTATAACTTAATCCAGTCTAGAAATTATATATATATATATATATATATATATATATATATATATATATATATATGTGTGTGTGTGTGTAGGTTTCGAAAATTAGACAATAATTCCACTTCGTGATTTTCGAAAATACTACATATTATTCTAGGGGAATTTTCAAATTCTCCTCTTCCCTTTTTGAGAAAATTCAGTCTGTGATTTTTCTGAAAAGTCACTTTCTGAATTGACAAATCAAATCTGTTTATTCTCTACGATAAACATCTGATTGATTTCTAGTGCAATCAATCAGAGGGTTTCTGTTTTCTATTCGTGGACCTGATTCTGGAGATTGATCGAGCGAGTCATCGGTTCCCGGGATTTACAACAAGAGCAGATTAAATCTGTTGGAGTCCACTAATCAAGCCATTGCTTGAAGATGTAAAAATATTTAATTGTGATTTTTATTTTACTTGCAAGATTTTAATCGTTTGGATTTGATACCCACGATATGGAATCGTTCCATATCGAAAAATAAAATTTTTAACTTCCGCTGCTTCGGGTATCACATCCGTGTGATCAGAGAACGCGTGTTCCAACACTTATGTAGTAGTTTAAGCATTTCATACTTAGTAAAACTTTTGAGCCCTAGTTATGCATTGCAATTTATGTGAAGAATGTGTGGTGATGCAGTATGCCCCAAGACATGTTATACGACAGGTGGACCACAAGGAATTTCGAATTTGGGAATTCGGTTTTATGTTGTTAAAACTAAGTTTGATATTTTTGATATATGGGTTGTCACTTGAATTTTTGTAGTAACTTATTGATTTTATGTTAGAATGATTTCATTGATAAATTATTGGATTTGTGATGGTAAGAGATAGCGGGTCTATTTAAAATTTTTTTTATAAAGATTTAGCGATAAATAAAACAATAAAGGTAAATTACGATAAGAGGTATTAAGTTTATGTGATAGCAATAGAATTATTGCTTGAGGCAAGAGTAAGATGTACTTTTACTTGTGTTTAATTAAGAAAAATATTTATAACTTTTATTGGGAGAGAGTAAGTTTAGTATGCGATTATTGGGATTTTCTGTGTGCAGGGAGAATTCTAGTAGGAGGAAACTCCACGTATGTGTTGCTAGATTTAGGGGCTACGCATTCGTTTATCTCCCTGGAGTTTATCAGATAGATAGGCATTAGACCCGAGGTTGCTGAGACAGGTTATGATGTGACCATGCCATCTGGACAGATTCTGTCTACCACTAGTATCTGCAGAGGCTTGGAAATGGATTTGCAGGGGCATACCATCAGAGAAGATTTAGTGGTCTTACCGTTGACGGGATTCGATTTGATCTTGGGTATGGATTGGTTGGCAGCCAACGGGGCAGTGATTGATTTTCGACAGAGGTCGGTGGCAGTGAAACCAGAGAAGGGCGACCAGTTTATTTTCTATGCATTTTCGAGCTGTGAGATCTTGCCTATGATTTCTTATGCACGTGCGAGGAAGTTATTGAGACGTGGTTGCCAGGGGTTTCTAGCCAGTGTAGTCACATCAGCAGTGCCACCTACCAGTTCCCTAGCAGATATAGAGGTGGTACGTGATTTTTCAGACGTTTTTTTCCAATGATGTTGCAGGGATTCCACCAGCTAGAGAGGTAGAGTTCAGTATTGATCTGATACCAGGTACTGTGCCAATCTCTAAGGCACTATATCGACTTGCTCCTACTGAGATGAAAGAGCTGAAGGAGCAGATTCAAGAATTGTTGGAGAAGGGCTTTATTCGCCCTAGCTTTTCTCCTTGGGGAGCCCCGGTGTTATTTGTGAAAAAGAAGGATGGCAGTTTCAGACTTTGCATCGACTACCGAGAGCTTAATAGAGTTACAGTGAAGAACAAGTATCCACTGCCGAGGATAGAAGATTTGTTCGATCAGTTACAGGGAGCTTCGGTTTTCTCTAAGATTGATCTGCGTTTTGGCTATCATCAGTTGCGGATCAGAGATGCAGATGTGTCCAAGACAGCATTCCGGACACGTTATGGGCATTATGAGTTTTTGGTGATGCCCTTTGGGTTGACCAATGCTCCTGCGATTTTCATGGATCTCATGAATCGGGTATTTCAGCCGTACCTTGATCAGTTTATCATAGTCTTCATTGATGATATCTTGATCTACTCGAGGAGCATTGAGGAGCATAGACAACACTTGTAGACAGCGTTACAGACTTTGAGGGAGCATCGATTGTATGCGAAGTTCAGTAAGTGCGAGTTTGGGCTTGAGCAGGTGGCATTTCTAGGCCACGTGGTTTCGAGAGATGGGATAGCAGTGGATCAGACGAAGGTGTAGGCAGTGCAGGATTGGGGAATTCCGAAGAATGCTTCAGAGATTCGCAGTTTCTTGGGTTTGGCAGGTTACTACCGGAAGTTCATCAAGGGTTTTTCTTCTATTGTAGTACCCTTGACTTCCTTGACCAAGAAAAATGCGAAGTTTATATGGAGTTCAGACTGCCAAAGGAGCTTCGATCAGCTTAAGGAAGCACTCACTTCTGTGCCAGTGTTGGCGATGCCAGTGCCCCATGAGGAGTTAGTGGTATTCACGGATGCGTCTAAACTGGGTTTAGGCGCCGTGCTTATACAGAGTGACAGAGTCATTGCTTATGCGTCGAGACAGTTGAAGATTCATGAGCAGAACTATCCGACGCACGATTTGGAGCTTGCTGCAGTGGTCTTTGCTTTGAAGATCTGGAGGCACTATCTGTACGGTGAGAAGTGCAAGATTTTCATAGACCACAAGAGTCTCAAGTACTTCTTCACTCAGAAGGAGTTGAACATGAGACAACACCGATGGTTGGAATTAGTGAAGGACTACGTGTTGCATGTTTTTCGCTCGCAAGCGCACGATGTCAAGTTATAATACAGGAATTAAGTCCAAGTCGATCCTACGGAGAATGAATAAATGATATTATATCAAATATTTGCAACTAATAAAATCCTAATCCTATGTAGAGCTACGAAATTGGATTGATTTTTATAAAACTAAAATTTGCAAGAAACAAAACTAAATAACCACGAGTTCACGAGATGAAAATTCAATAAGCGATGAATGCTAGAGGTTCGACTTCACTTGACTGTCCACCATAATTTATTTCTAATGATTGTTTAATTATCAACTCTTCTAGTTTATTAGCCAAGAATCCCTATTATTTTCTACTACCTCTCTCGAGTGTCAAGTAGAAATTCGTATTCAATAGCAAACTCAATATCTCTATCTAAGTTCAACTATTAAATCCGGTAAATAGCACAAGAATTCTTCTAATGACTTCTATGAAGTTATATGCCTCTCGAACAATATAAACATCAAAGATGTATTTTCCTATGTCGTATTCAAAATCTCCTCTCTCGAGTGATAGATTCTAAATAAAATATCATTCAATCTATGACCAGTAAATTGAAAGCATTAAAATCAGGAAAACACAAATAAACCGTGCGAAGAAATTTAAATATCTAAATCAAAATATGTCAATCATGGTTTCTAGTCAAGATCCTTCTACCTCTAGACTAAGAAATTAGTTCATAACGCAATTCAAAATCAAATAACTCATGTTTTTCCAACAATTCATAAACTAAGAAAAATAGAGTTCAAAGAGAAACTAGAACGAATTAGAATGAAGCTTCTCCGTCGTCGGATGCCGCCGTCTTCAGTCTTCGTACCGGAATCTCGAGCTCTTGTGCACTTCAAAAATTCTCAATAGCCGTCTTCTCCTCTGAAAACTCCCTAAAAACCCTCGTATCCTCAGAATAAGCCTTAAAATCCTTTCTTAAACTCGATCAGAAACTTTTCAAATTTTAGGATTGCGTAGCGCTAATCATCGGCGCTGGAGCGCCCGTCATTTTCTTCCAACAGCACTGGAGTGCTGTATATGTAGCGCTGAAGCGCTATTTCCTCGACTTTTCACCCTTCAGAAGAATCCATGTAGCACTGGAGTGCTTGGTTTGTAGCGCTGGAGCGCTAATCTGAGCACTTTTATTTCTTTGTTCTTCAACTCTTTTTCACTTCTTTTTCACTTCTTTTGACCAACTAAAATGAATAACACTCAAATTTCTGCAAACAACACAAACAACAAGAGAAATGCATAATATCGCTCAAAACACAACAAAATCCAAGCTAATTCATATAAAATATAAGTGTAAAAATTGCACTTATCAAATCCCCCAAACTTGAACTTTTGCTAGTCCCGAGCAAAACAAAACAAAACAAACAAAATACTAAGACGCACAAGGAATTAAAAACACACAAGAAAGCAGTAAAACTAAAATAACCCAACTGGCCTCAGATGTTCAGCAATTAATCCATGTGTAGCTAATTTTCTCAAAAGTTTTCGTGTGTGTGTGATTAGCAAATCTTGTCTACCCACCTAACTTTCAATCAAATCATGCAATCAGTAAGCCTCAAAGAATCATTAACCCCGCTCTCTAGTTTCAACACACTCTCTACCAAGTTCAATCGTTACTCACAAAGATCAACATGACTTATCAGGTAGTTCTATTAGGCAATCACTTTTTTTATAGCAGAGAAGTATCCAGTATAGATATTCAATGTAAGCATATAGGATTCAAGTAAAGGGAATTGGATATTTATAATTTTCTGCGGTATTGAGTAGGCTAGGTTTATCAGTTGCAGGGCATTGTCAGACATTTTTCTGACTCCTCTACTCCATACATTCTACACCTTTTTGCATTTTCTTTGGACTCGAATTTCAATCCATTTTCAATGCCTCCCCTCACCTTACTTTCTCCATCTTTTTCTATATTTTCTTGCTTTTTTTTTTCTTTCTTTTTTCAGTTTTGGATTTTTCTTTTTTTATCGCAAGGCTACAAATGAAAGACTAACAAATCAAAGGCTTGCAGGCTCAAAAACAAAGTTGCCTAAATCATTTATATGTTTGTAAAAATCTACCTCAGTTTCGAGTATGTATCACCAAAGTTAAGAATCAAATCAGCTAATCTTCTCACAAAATCCACACAATTTTCTCTACTTATCAGGAGTATCGACAGTCAAGGCTATAGTGCAGAAAAAGTGAGAACTCAAGATCCAATGTCGCCAACACTAGATTATATTTTCATTTTCTTTTTTTCAACTTCATCGTCATAGGCCATTTTTCTTTTTCTTTTCTCATTTTACGCATTTTTGTTTTTGTTTTCTCAAATAAATAACCACACAAACGAACACAGACAACATAAAAAAAAATGACAAACTGAAATTATAAAACTGACACAAAGCAAAACAAGCAAAAACATAATACGAACGAGAAAACTAAAAACACAGATGCAGGAACTAGTGACTAATTTAGCATGCAACAACCCATCAAACTCGCAACTCAACTTCGCTTCAGCTTCAACAACAATCCATTCAACAAACAGCTCAACAAAACTCATCTAAAACAACAAACAACATCCCCCAAAACTCAGATATGTGCATTGTCCTCAATGTGCAATATCAATAAAAACAAGGAACAAACACATTACCTACGACAATGACCATTAGTGGTCATCGTCCATGTCATCATCCCGAGGGGGCCAAGTAGGAGGTGGGGGAAACTGCGGATCCTCACTGGAGCCAGGAAAGCGCTGGGCTAGAGTCATCGTGAAATCCAACATATAATCCATGAAAATATCAGTCCGACGACAATGAAGGTCTAGCCGCTGCTCCACTCGCGTCAATCGCTCATAAAAATGCTCATACGCTCCAGTAAGTAGTAGTGGTGGTGGCTGGCTGCTACTCTCATGGCGATCCCGAGGCGCTGCTGCTCGCGGAGGTGGCGGTACATTCTCACGTGTAGTCCCAGTAATCGGTCCTTGGACCTTAAAAAGCTCTTCATCTGCACCCCATGTAACCCCAGCACGTGCACAAAGGGCAGTGCTCAATGATGGGTGCGGCAATCCTCCAGTAGTAGCGCCCCTAACTGCTGCAAGAATGGATTCCTGAATGATATTTCCCAAGTTTATCGTCTTCCCAGTGACGATACAGTAAGTCAAGACAGCCCGTTTTTTCGTCACCTCAGAAGTGTGACCTGTGGGAAAAACACAAGCAGCCACCAAGAAAAACCAAGACCTCGCGTCTTGCTTCATTTTCCCAGACGGAAAATGCACCACCTTCTCATATTTCATCTTCCACTGCGCCCCTTCCTCACACAGGGTCGCTAGAATCTCATCATAGTCTATCTCACCGGCCTGGAACTCCGAATAGTCATCCATATCAAGAGATGACATATGGAAGAGGGTGTTAATAGAATGTCCATCAAATTTCACTCGCTTACCTCGCACTAAAACATGGTATTGCTCATGCTTGCATTTCAGATTGGCATAAAATTCCCGGACTAAAGAAATCACAGCATCACTGGGAGGTTGGACAAAACTCGTCCATCTTCGCTCATCAGCTGCATGTCGCACATCCCACAATGGTAAAGGGGAATTAGGATCAAAACCTCTTTCTCTAACCATGATCTTGCTCACCATGAGAGGATAATTCTTGGTGGCCTCTTCATCCCAAAACCGATGAGCATCGAAAGTACCGGACAAAGATGCCCCCTGCTTTTGTTTCTTTCTCGGTGCCATTACAATAGTGCAATGACAACTCCACAAAACAACAATAAACAGCAATGCACCACTTCCAACAATATCGTTCAAACCTCAACCAATCGACACAATTCTGCCAATACGATATAAACACACAAATCACAACTCTTCAACCACACAACAATTCCACTGTCAATATCCACCTCTAACTCAATAAACACGTCCTCAGAACAACTCTAGAATATCCGCACAAATACACGCACAACAAGCAAGATTCACAATTCTCCAACAAAACAATAACTCAACTTCTACCAATTGGAGATACACACACAATTCACCCTTGTGCCACAACAATATCTGATAATCACCAATTAATTTACAAGGGAACATGAATCAAACCCTAGTCCAAAATCGGACCACAGGAATCTCAAACACCTACGGAGAAGGAATTTTTTGATATACCTCGGTTTTATAGCACGAATCCGGCAATTTTAAAACACCAACACGTCACTGTGCCTTGAAATCAAATTTCACCTCTGTGATAGAAATAAAGTGGGACAACGCACTATCCTCCCGAAGAACCCCAGCTGCCTAATTTCTGGAAATTTCTGTAAATTGCAGGGGCGGATCGCGTGGAGGCAGAGAGACGAGGCTGGGGAAAGAAACAGGGGTTCAAACGAATGAATTATGAGATCCCCTTTTATTTTTCATATTTTCCGCGATAGCGCTGGAGCGCTATATTAATGGCGCTGGAGCGCCCGATTATTTTCTGAGAGAGCGCTGGAGCGCTAAATTGAAGCACTGGAGCGCTAAACCTTCGACTTTGGAACTCACATACTAGCGCTGGAGTGCTGTCTTTCTAGCGCTAGAACGCTGAACCTTCGACTTTGAACAACAAAAATAAAATTCCAACTTAAGAACAGCGCTGGAGCGCCTAATCCTCGAATTGCAGACTACAAAATGCGATTTTTGTGAAGAAAAATACCTGCAATAAAACTCTTAATTAGGACTAAAATTATTAAAATAATTAAAAATTCTGAAATTCAATAAAATTAACTAAAATAAAATAAAATAAAAATAAAACGAAATAAAAATTAGGGTTGCCTCCCAAAGAGCGCTTGGTTTAACGTCGTCAGCCCGACTTTCTGGAGTTTTTATGCAGGGTCGATCAAAGCAACTTTCTCCATGTTTCGCACTTCATTGCCAAAGTAATGTTTCAATCTCTTCCCATTGAATTGAAAGGTTTGACCATCGTGACAGCTCAGTTCAATGGCTCCATAGGGATGCACTTTCACCACGGTGAATGGACCAGACCATCTCGATTTTAACTTACCTGGAAACAATCTAAGACGAGAATTAAACAATAATACATGTTGTCCAGGCTCAAATTCTCTTTTTAACAATAGTTTGTCATGCCACTTTTTGGTCTGTTCTTTATAGAGCTTGGCATTTTTGTATGAATGATTACGAAACTCTTCGATCTCATGAAATTGCAACAGTCACTCTTTGCCAGCAGCTTTCATATCAAAATTCAACTTTTTCACCGCCCAATATTCACGATGCTCTAACTCCACTGGCAGATGGCATGCTTTACCAAAGACCAATCTGTAAGGCGACATGCCAATAGGAGTTTTGAACGCGGTCCGGTATGCCCATAGTGCATCATCCAACTTGATTGCCCAATCCTTCCGGTTCGTGTTGACCGTCTTTTCCAGAATTTGCTTGATTTCCCGGTTGGATATTTCAGCTTGCCCATTTGTTTTCGGATGGTATACACATGCCACTTTATGCCTAACACCATATTTTTTCAGTAATGAATTAAAGATTTTATTGCAAAAATGCGTACCTTCATCACTGATAATGGCCCATGGAGTTCCAAACCTCGTGAAAATATTTTTCTGTACAAATTGCACCACTACACGAGCATCATTAGTGGAGGTGGCGATTGCTTCCACCCATTTAGAGACATAATCAACAGCCAATAAAATATAAGATTGCCCAAAAGATATAGGAAATGGTCTCATAAAATCAATACCCCACACATCGAATAATTCAACCTCTAAAATATTTGTGAGAGGTAATTCATGATGCCTAGATATATTTCCCATCCTTTGACATCTATCACATGATTTTACCAAGGTATAACTGTCTTTGAATAAAGTTGGCCAATAAAAACCAGACTGAAGTACCTTGGCGGCTGTCCGTGAGGCTCCAAAGTGACCACCATACAGCGCAGAGTGACATAGTTCTAAAATTTTTGTTGCTTCAGCGTCATCTACACATCTCCTTATCACTTGGTCCGAACACTTCTTGTACACCAACAGATCATCCCATAGATAGAACTTGACATCATGGAAAAATTTCTTCCTTTGGTGATGATTAAGATCTGGAGGCAAAACACCACAAGAAAGAAAATTAGCAAAGTCAGCAAACCAAGGAAGTTTAGAAGTTACCTCAAAAAGATGTTCATCAGAAAATTGTTCTTTGATGAGTTCATATTCAACTTTTCCTTCCAACTCCAAGCAAGACAGATGATCCGCCACTAAATTCTCACTCCCTTTCTTGTCTCTAATTTTGAAATCAAATTCTTGTAATAAGAGTATCCACCGAATCAATTTTGGCTTGGCATCCTTCTTGGCGAATAGATAGCGAATTGCTGCATGGTCAGTATAAACAATTACTCTAGAGCCAATGAGATAGGACTTGAATTTGTCGAAGGAGAAAACCACAGCCAACATCTCTTTTTCCGTAGTAGTGTAATTCTGTTGTGCTCCATCAAGAGTGTGGCTGGCGTAGTAAATCGCCCGAAACATCTTATCTTTTCTTTGTCCCAAAACTGCTCCCACAGCATAATCGCTGGCATCACACATTACTTCAAACGGCTCCTTCCAGTCAGGCACAATCATAATAGGCGCAGAAATTAGTGCCTCCTTGATTTTTGTGAACGCCTGCAAACACGCATCATAAAAAATAAATGATGTATCTTTTTCTAATAAATTACATAAAGGCTTTGTAATTTTAGAAAAATCTCTAATAAAGCGACGATAGAACCTGGCGTGTCCCAAGAAGCTTCTAATGGCTTTCACATTATTTGGTGGTGGAAGCTTTTCAATCGCAACCACTTTTGTTCGATCCACCTCAAGCCCATTAGCTGACACTTTATGCCCAAGTACGATACCTTCTTGCACCATGAAGTGGCATTTTTCCCAGTTAAGCACTAGATTTTTCCCTTGAAAACGCTGCAAAACAAGGGTCAGATTGTGCAAACAATGATCAAACGAAGACCCAAACACAGAAAAATCATCCATAAAAAATTCCATGACTTCTTCCACCATGTCAGAAAAAATTGCCATCATGCACCGCTGAAAAGTAGCCGGTGCATTACACAAACAAAATGGCATTCTCCTAAAAGCATAAGTACCATAGGGATATGTGAAAGTTGTTTTCTCTTGATCCTCTGGCACTATAGCAATTTGATTGTAGCCAGAATAGCAATCTAAAAAGCAGTAATGTTTATAACCTGCCAACCTGTCAAGCATCTGATCAATAAAAGGAAGAGGAAAATGATCTTTTCTAGTAGCCTTATTCAACCTTCTATAATCAATGCAAACTCTCCAACCAGTAACAGTACGAGTTGAAATCAACTCGTTTTTCTCATTTTTAACTACAGTCATACCTCCCTTTTTCGGCACTACCTGTACTGGCGACACCCAAGAACTGTCAGATATAGCATAAATAATACCAGCATTCAATAATTTCAAAACCTCAGCTTTTACCACTTCCTTCATGGCAGGATTCAACCTCCTTTGATGATCAACATAGGGACTATATGACTCCTCCATTAAAATCTTATGCATGCAAATATTGGGACTAATTCCCTTAATATCAGAAATAGACCAACCCAAAGCAGATTTAAATTTTCTCAAAACTCTTAATAATTTATCCTTTTCATCATGAGTAAGAGAGGATGAAATAATTACCGGATTAGTCGAATTTTCTCCCAAAAATGCATAACATAAATGACCAGGCAGTTCTTTCAATCCAGGAGTAGATACTGGTACCTCTTTGCTGGCTTCCTCAGGCAATGCTTCAATTTTGTTTTTGCCATCTTTTTCCTTTGGCAAACTTTCAAGAGCAAGAAATTGCTCTCTAAGTTCCCAATCATCATCATCCACTTGATTTATGGAATTAATCAAGCACCTAGCCAATGCGTCCTCCAATTCCAATCCTGCACAAAAATTATTCTCATAAGAATTTGATAAATCAATGCGATTACAAGAATGTACCTCATCTTGGTATTTTATGGTTTTATAGATATTGAAAGTGACAGCTTCACCACCAACTCGTAGAGTTAGTTCACCCTCCTGCACATCAATTAACGCTCTGCCAGTCGCCAAGAATGATCTCCCCAAAATTAGAGGGACATCTTGATCTTCTTCCATATCAAGCACTACAAAGTCAGCAGGAAAGATAAACTTATCTACTTTTACCAAGACATCTTCCACAACTCCTCGAGGATATGTCAAAGAACGATCAGCCAACTGCAGAGTAATCGTGGTTGGTTTCACCTCGCCAAGCTCCAAAAACCTGAAAATAGACAAAGGCATTAAATTAATACTTGCACCTAAATCACATAATGCCCTATTAACAGTCGCACCACCAATAATACAAGGAATAGTAAAACTCCCTGGATCTTTCAATTTCTATGGCAGTTTCTTTTGTAGGATGGCGCTGCACTCCTCTGTCAACTTCACTGTTTCAAACTCTTCAAGCTTTCTTTTCCTCACCATCACATCTTTCATGAATTTTGCATAATGCGGCATCTGTTCCAAAGCATCAGCGAATGAAATATTTATATGAATTTTCTTGAATATGTCAAGAAACTTAGAAAACTTCTCATCCAACGCTTTCTTCTTGAACCGCTGAGGCTATGGCAGAACAGCTTTTGACACAGGCGGTTTCTCAGGCACAACTGCAGACTTGCTAGACTTTTTGCTATCAGAATTTTTGGACTCCACCATAATCTCTTCAACTTCCTCATCATCCACTGCCTTTGGCTTATCTGTTCCAAGTTCCTTGCCACTTCTAAGAATAGCAGCCTTGCATTGCTCTCTAGGATTAACTTAGGTATTGCTAGGAAACACACCTCTCTGCTGATTATTCAATGCATTCGCCAATTGACCAATTTGTGTTTCAATATTTTTTATAGAAGCGCTCACATTGGTCAAGTGCGTCTCCATACTATCCAGCTTATTCTCATTCCTCTTAAATCTTGTGGAAGACTCTGAAATAAAATTATGCACCAAATGTTCCAAAGATGTCTTACCTTCACCATTCTGAGTATTGAACCCCGGTGGAGGATTCAAAACATTCTTATTGTTTGCATAGGAAAAATTCTCATGATTACGCAAACTAGGATGATACTGATTGGGTACAGGATTACCCCGATAATTGTTGTAATTCCTGTTGTTCACATATTGCGCTTGCTCCACACTCTCAAATCCATCAGCAGAATTTACTACAGTCGCCAGTGATGCTGTCTCAGTAGAACTTTGATTCCCTTTGGTCAGTGCATCCAACTGTGTAGAAATTGTAGCCATCTGAGCAGTCAAAGCAGTGAATGCATCAACTTCATGAATTCTAGCAGGCTTTCTTATTGCAGATCTCTCACTTGGCCACTGATAACTGTTAACAGTCATTTGCTCAAGCATCTCATAAGCCTGTTCAGGAAATTTAGAAAATATTGAACCTCCAGCTGCAACATCCACAGAAATATGAGTTGGCCCATTTAAACCATTGTAGAATAACTCAATATGTTCCTAATCTGGAAAATTATGGTTTGGACACTTTCTAAGCAACTCCTTGTATCGCTCCCAGGCTTCACACAACTGCTCAAAATCTTGTTGTTTGAATGTAGTAATCTCTATTTTCAACTGAGCCGACTTACAGGCGGGAAATACTTAGCCAGAAATTTGGAAGCCATATCATCCCATGTAGTGATACTCCCAAGAGGTAGTGATTGCAACCAACTACGAGCATTGTCCCTAAGAGAGAACGGGAACAATCGTAGTCTGATGGTGTTCTTAGCAACACCATAAATCTTCACTGTGTCAGCAATCTCCAAAAAAGTACGCAAATGCAAATTTGGATCATCAGTAGTTGCACCCCTGAACTGATTCTGTTGCACCATATTAATCAGAGCTGGCTTCAACTCAAAATTATTCGCAGTGATGTTTTGCCGAGCTATCCCAGAATAATGTGTATTGATCACCGGTCGAAAGTGATCTCTGATCGGCACCTGAACATTATTGACAGCTCTTTCTCTTTCTCTTTCTTCAGCCATTTGTTGCAACTCTTCTCTTCTAGCTTTTCTCAAAGCTTTAGCAGTTTTCTCGATTTTTGGATCAAAGAGCAGCGAGTCGTAACTTTGGCTTTTTTGCATAAACTGCATAAACAGGGAAAATTTAAAATTAGAACCAACAAAATAAAATAAAAAAATGCTCTAAATCAAAATTAAGACTAATTAGCACAATTTAATATAAATCAAATAAAATTCAATCCCCGGAAACGGCGCCAAAAACATGTTGCGTGTTTTTCGCTCGCAAGCACACGATGTCAAGTTATAATACAGGAATTAAGTCCAAGTAGATCCCATGGAGAATGAATAAATGATATTATATCAAATATTTGCAACTAATAAAATCCTAATCCTATGTAAAGCTACGAAATTGGTTTGATTTTTATAAAACTAAAATTTGCAAGAAACAAAACTAAATAACCACGAGTTCACGATATGAAAATTCAATAAGCGATGAATGCTAGAGGTTCGACTTCACTTGACTGTCCACCACAATTTATTTTTAATGATTGTTTAATTATCAAATCTTCTAGTTTATTAGCCAAGAATCCCTATTATTTTCTACTACCTCTCTCGAGTGTCAAGCAGAAATTCGTATTCAATAGCAAACTCAATATCTCTATCTAAGTTCAACTATTAAATCCGGTAAATAGCACAAGAATTATTCTAATGACTTCTATGAAGTTATATGCCTCTCGAACAATATAAACATCAAAGATGTATTTTCCTATGTCGTATTCAAAATCTCCTCTCTCGAGTGATAGATTCTAAATAAAATATCATTCAATCTATGGCCAGTAAATTGAAAGCATTAAAATCAGGAAAACACAAATAAACTGCGCGAAGAAATTTAAATATCTAAATCAAAATATGTCAATCATGGTTTCCAGTCAAGATCCGTCTACCTCTAGACTAAGAAATTAGTTCATAACGCAATTCAAAATCAAATAACTCATGTTTTTCCAACAATCCATAAACTAAGAAAAATAGAGTTCAAAGAGAAACTAGAACGAATTAGAATGAAGCTTCTCCGTCGCCGGATGCCGCCATCTTCAGTCTTCGTACCGGAATCTCGAGCTCTTGTGCACTTCAAAAATTCTCAATAGCCGTCTTCTCCTCTGAAAACTCCCTAAAAACCCTCGTATCCTCAGAATAAGCCTTAAAATCCTTTCTTAAGCTCGATCAGAAACTTTCCAAATTTTAGGATTGCGTAGCGCTGGAGTGCTAATCATCGGCGCTGAAGCGCCCGTCATTTTCTTCCAACAGTGCTGGAGCGCTGTATATGTAGCGCTGGAGCGCTATTTCCTCGACTTTTCACCCTTCGGAAAAATCCGTGTAGCGATGGAGCGCTTGGCTTGTAGCGCTGGAGCACTAATCTGAGCACTTTTATTTCTTTGTTCTTCAACTCTTTTTCACTTCTTTTTCACTTCTTTTGACCAACTAAAATGAATAACACTCAAATTCCTGCAAACAACACAAACAACAAGAGAAATGCATAATGTCGTTCAAAACACAACAAAAGCCAAGCTAATTCATATAAAATATAAGTGTAAAAATTGCACTTATCACTACAACTGTGACATTAGCTACCATCCGGGTAAGGCTAATGTGGTGGCTGATGCGTTGAGTCGGAAGACTTCATTGGTATCCTGTTTGACAGTACAGTTGCCACTTCAGGAGGAGATTCAGAGATTCGGTTTGGAGTACTATTCGGGCGATCATGCACCGAGTTTGGCAATGTTAGTAGTACAGCCAAATCTTCGAGATCGTATCAGGGATGGACAGCCTGCTGATGAGGAGTTGCAGCGGTTGAGGCAGATGGATGAGGCCAAGGGCAATCTTCTTTTTACTGTCAGTGATGGTATTGTTCAGTACCATGGTCGTATGTGCGTACCGAACATTGATCAGCTGAGTACTGAGATCCTGACAGAGGCTCACACATCTCCGTATTCCATTCATCCCGGAAGTACGAAGATGTATAGAGATTTGCAGTCGTAATATTGGTGGCCCGACATGAAGAGTGATATCGCACGATTTGTATCTGAGTGCTTGACTTGTCAGCAGGTCAAGGCAGAGCACCAGCGTCCAGCAGGGTTGCTTAATCCTCTACCCATTCCAGTATGGAAGTGGGAGAACATCACGATGGACTTTGTAGTTGGCCTTCCAAGGAGTGCTAGAGGATGTACAGCTATTTGCGTGATCGTGGATAGACTCACCAAGTCAGCTCATTTCTTGCCGGTGAGGACTACTTACTCGTTGACACAGTATGCAGAGCTTTATATCAAGGATATTGTTAGACTGCATGGCATACCACTGTCGATAGTATCAGACAGGGATCCAAGATTTACATCTGCTTTTTGGAAGAGTTTGCACACAGCGTTGGGGACTAGATTATTTTTCAGTACAACGTTCCATCCCCAAAAAGATGGTCAGTCTGAGAGAGTGATCCAGGTTCTCGAGGACCTACTGAGAGCTTGTTTCATCGACTTTCAGGGCTCTTGGGAGACTAGATTGCCGTTGGTGGAGTTTACCTATAACAACAGCTTTCAGGCATCTATAGGTATGGCTCCTTATGCAGCTCTCTACTGAAGGAGATGCAGATATCCCGTGCATTGAGATGAGGTTGGTGAGAGGATTCTACTTGGTCCTGAGATTGTACAGCAGACTGCAAACATTTTGATTCAGATTCGAGTTTGGTTTAAGTAAAACATGATTAAGGAAATTCAAGGAGGATTAACGGAGCCCAAAAATGGATCCAGGACACTCGAAATTGGTTTAAAGGGTTCCAAGACTCGAGTGGGATCGGAAGCAACGATCTAGGATCGGAGCGTCCGATCGACGATCGGAACGTCCGATCAAGAAACGGAACTTCCGATCGACGTCTATAAATATAGGGTCTGAGCTCCTCATTTCTTGCCAATTCCGAATTCCTCTCCTTCGCCCTAGTAGCTCTATTTTGGGCTTTGGGTACTCTTATTTTAGAGTTGGAGTAGGAAATATATTTTAGTATAGTCAGACAGTGTCTGACATAGCAGCGGGGCAGTGCTCGTGTAGCGGAGCAGTGCTCGAAGCTGTGGAGCTGCAGCAGGGGTGTGCCCCTAGTTGCGGGATAGTCGCCATCAGTGGGCTGACGACGGACGCAGGTATAGCTATGGTCTCCTTAAATTATTTAGGAGTATGCAATAGCTTAGTTAAGGCTTTTAGAGCTTATTGAATGATGCATGGATATTTGCATTGTAGAGTTGATGATAGGCTTGGAACCTAGAGTGGGACTGCTAGGATTTTCCTGTAGTAAGGTACGTAAGTACTGACTGAGATGGCCAGCATGATATATATTATATGTGTTGCATGAGTATGTGCTATATGTTTTACCATGTTTTACGGCTTTAGCACATGCATATGTTTTTACAGAGACTGCATCGGGATGATGTGAGTCATGATAGTTTCCATCAGTCGAGGCGATTCTTCCTGAGGATTCGTGTCTTGGGAATATACGAGTACCACGCGGAGTCGCTCTCTAGCCCGGTACTGTGTATTCCAGGCGCCCAGGGAAAGTGATTTAACCCTGATTTTTGAAGTCACTTATGTGTTGCATATAAAATATATATAATTGATTTCGTATTGAGCTTAGAGCTCACGTCCAGTGTTTCTGTATGTCTGGACACCCCATTCGACGGGGCAGTTGTAGGTGCATGGTTGGGCACCAGGAGCTTGGAGTAGCCAGTGACCAGTGAAGACAGCAGGATTTAGCTGTAGGTTTTGCCTTTAGGGTTATTTATTTCGATTGGGTTGTATAAATCGAATTTATTTATCCGGTTGTATTCTGCCGGTCTGTTTTAATTTAAGTCTTCCGCAGTGATTTATTTAATGCATGTTTAATTATGCTCCTAAACTCTGATTAGGTAGTGGATCCGGTTTGGGTCGCTACATTCATTGGTATCAGAGCATATACATGCAAGAGACTTGGGATATAGTATTGAGACTTTGGATTATCCTTGTAGGATTGGTGAGACCTAAGGATTATTTGGTTCTTCATTGCCAAGGTTTGCGGCATAAGTCTTCGCTATAAGGAAGGCAACAGTGATGAGAACACGGGTAGTAGCATGAATGTGCTGACTACAGTTCATCATTTGATGCATTGGGATGCTGATCAAAGAACATATGGCTTCCAGCAGGAAAAGACTGTGAGAGAAGAAAGAGAATATCACGTCAGATATCTCTGAGGGCTTTTTGGAACGAATGGTGTGTAATAACCCATGTGGTTCCAGTCCGAAGAGATTCTCCACTCGTAGTTGGAGAGATTGTCATTTAAACTCATGCAGAAAATGGTTTTGCCGATGTGCGTGTATCGATGCTTTTGGTACGCGTACGGGAAACTTCATGTTCAAAAGCATGATTTAGTTACAAGAAGAAAGCTGATGGTAGATCGTGAGCATAAGAGGTCGATTGACATGCACTGACGCAGAGCATAGCTGGTTAGCTAACACGTGCCATTTCTCTGGAGTTCTTTGCGGGAGGACATGTAGAGAGACTTGGACGGGAGTATACTTGTATCGATGCGTGTGTCGATTAGAAGTTTCATGCTCAAGGAACGAAGACTAGTACAATGATTTAAATAATGTATTGTTGTAGTTGTAAACAGTGTTTCAGTTGTAATAAATCATCAGATTCGGTTGTATCATTCAACTTATTGATTGTACATTTTGTATTTTCGGAATACTGTAATTGTATTACACAGGGATTGTAATCAAGAAATTGTACATAACTTGAAACAATGATGCATGTATTATTTATTTTGCAATTCGTGGATGATTGCATGTTTTTGCTAAGGTTGGCTTGGTTTTAGTTGATTACTGTTCAACTATAGTAGCTCATGGGATTTGAGTGGGCCGACTGTGACTATTTGACTTGTGGTTAGTCTAAGTGTTTTCCTAGGATTGACCTAGTTAGTCAGTGGACTAAAATAGTGCCAGCGATGGGTGGACTCATCTAGAGGCATGGGAATATTGTTCGTTTTCGGACATTGGGCTTGGTTCTAGGTTGTTTCCTTAGAACAGTGTACTGTTTGACCTTTGTTAGGTTGAGACTTGTGATGATGGGATTTCATCAGGATGACAGGTCGAGTATATACCAAGAGTTGTGGACTATGACCATGAATAGACGTGATGGGGCGCGACCCTATGTCAGTGTTACTCTGGGAGTCTTTTTACTTCAGAGGTTACCTGGGAGCCCTTGTGCTTCAGGAGACGGCGGTGGCAAGGCTACTCAGTCTAGGGATTTGGTGACAGTCACGACAGGGTATGACCTTGGATTAGATATCAGGTTTGATATTGATGGTTCAATATCGTCTGGTGTGTCAGAGATATCAGTAATAGTGTTCTGCTATAGGAACCAGTCTTGGAGGGATTTCCTTGACGAGTGTGTGCTATGAGCAGATAAGTTTGACCTTTGGATTACATCTAGACGTGTGGATCTAGTAGGTGGATGGAATTCTACCAGCAATGACATGTGGTTGTCATCAGAGTTGTGGATAAAGTTTCCTTGTGATAGGAATTATTCAGGATCCAGGATGGGATGTAGTTTTGAGACTTCGACTCGAATACGAGGACTACTTCATGATGATTGATTTCATCAAGTGTTGGATCATATGATAAGTATTGTACAAGTATTATTGAGATCTGAGGGAAGCGTGGCCTATACCCGTGAAGCCTTGGTGATTGTCCAGGTGGGATATCGTGGTAAGCTACCCTAAGTCTTGAATTTTCGTACAGTCTTAGCAAGGAATATGATCAGGAATGCATTCGAAGATTGTGGAAATATTTGGTATTCGTTAGTTATGCTTCTTGGACTTAGTTTGTCTTGATGTTCATCTCGAGTGAACAAGACAACGAGTAGTAGTGCTGAGACGGCGCAAGATTTGTGCTAATGACTACTAGTGGATATTGATTAACTCTTTCAGGGTTAGATTGGTTAAGTCAGTGTACGAGGCAGCTGTCAGTAGTAAGACACGAGGATGTGTCATTAGATTACTAATAGCTATGGTTCGGTTACCAAGCATGGGTTTGTTGAAACCAGAGAGTTTTGAGTAATCCAGTGTTTGGAATAGTAGACTTGGGACAGTCGAGTCAAGAGTAATTGATCAAGCCACTTAGGTGTTGACGATCAGTGGTTATCTGATTTGATAAGTGTGAGTATCAATCAATAAATCGACGAGGTCGATTAGTAAGTCCAATCGGTGATGATTTGGATGTAGCAATCGAGAAATACTTGGGATAGTATTTTGTCGTTCAAATGCTTAAGAGATGAGTACTTGGTACAGTCTCGGAGCAGGTGGTGCTTTGAAATCTCTAGGTTGCCGGAGATGAATTCACCAAAGAGTTTCAATTGACTTGAAGGGTCAAGTTAAGGGTTAACTTGACAGGAGACACAAGTGAAGGAATTGGTAACTTCCAGGATAGTGCTTTTGTGATGATGTCTTAAGTGTACCATTGGAGTTTGGGATCCAACGAGGATTGGATACTCATATGGACATCAGTTGTATGATCGCGAGGTGTGACATTAGCTGGGGTCTATTTTCGAGATCCAGCAAGGGGTGTCACTAAATTTTAGCATGTGGTGCGTGAGATCATGGAAATGATTGAAGCAGTCATTGATCGGCTTAGTGGTCAACAAGATTGTTGTGGGAATTGAAGACTTCGCAAGACAGCGATGCAGCAAATTTGTTCTTTCCAGTCAGTAAATCACATCCGTGCTGACTGTTTGTCAGAGATTTTACGTTCCAGCTATGACGACAGTCAGAAGCGTTGTGTGACCAGCTATTAGAGGACAAGTGTTTCCCAGGATCGGCTAGGGAATCGACGAATTAGTCTTTTCATTGCTGTGGCTGATGAGTTCAGCAAGGGAAGCTATTTGACTAGTGAGAATCCATTGGGATTTAGTCCCAGGATCAGTGTGTTTAATCTTGGGAGGTTGGTATGCGATGATGGCTTCATCAGAGACTCCGAGTTGAGTTATACCAGACGCTTGCAACTGTTGAGTTTCGAGACGGTATAGGAAGAGTTTCCATATGTCTGTGTACTGTGGAATGTCCCACTCGAACATATTGGTGGGAGCTTGCCTTAGTCTTGATTTGTATACAGTGATTGCGAGTAAGTATAACTATCGGGAGAATGTCTATTGATTGGGAATTCTTGGGTGAATAACCTATGGCTGAGTTATACTAAGAAACATGAACTGTGATTTGTACTATACTGGATGGTCTGAGTTCCCAGTGTTGCCCTTGGGAAGCTGTTTTGCTTTGGTGAGGCATGGGAAGGATAATCAGTCTATGGAATCATGTTAAGCAGTTATGTTGCAGTATAACCCTGTGTCATTTAGATTCTCTTGAAGAGGATTAGAGCTTTGTTGTGTCAGCACAGTGTTGGGATTAGTGTTTCCTCACTAGAGGTGTTGGGCACTGAGGACTTTTGGTGACCAGTGGAATGTTGTATGCTTCGTGATCAGTAAGATCGTGATTGTGATGAAGGATGTATCAGTGCTGTGGTACGTTAGTGTCAAGCGAGGTTAATTGTCATCAATTAATGCAGTGGTTTCCAGCTCGGAGAATGCTATTGTGATTTAGCATTTATGCAGCTTGCATATAATTCGACAAGAGTCTGAGTATGTCGGAAGCTATTTCGACTAGACACTCGGGCAAGTGTCTGTATTTACGTTCTCGAGGTGTTACCCTAGATTTCGAGGACGAAATCTTGTAAGGGGGGGAGAATGTATTGACCCGTATCCGTGATTAATGATTAATGAGTAATTAATCATGTAATCATGTTTGGGTTAAGTAAAACATGATTAAGGAAATTCAAGGAGGATTAACGGAGCCCAAAAATGGATCCAGGACACTCGAAATTGGTTTAAAGGGTTCCAAGACTCGAGTGGGATCGGAAGCAACGATCTAGGATCGGAGCTTCCGATCAACAATCGGAACGTCCGATCAAGAAACGAAACTTCCGATCGACGTCTATAAATATAGGGTCCGAGCTCCTCATTTCTTGCCAATTCCGAATTCCTCTCCTTCGCCCTAGTAGCTCTATTTTGGGCTTCGGGTACTCTTATTTTAGAGTTGGAGTAGGAAATATATTTTAGTATAGTCAGACAGTGTCTGACATAGTAGCGGGGCAGTGCTCGTGTAGCGGAGCAGTGCTCGAAGCTGTGGAGCTGTAGCAGGGGTGTGCCCCTAGTTGCGGGATAGTCGCCATCAGTGGGCTGACGACGGACGCAGGTATAGCTATGGTCTCCTTAAATTATTTAGGAGTATGCAATAGCTTAGTTAAGGCTTTTAGAGCTTATTGAATGATGCATGGATATTTGCATTGTAGAGTTGATGATAGGCTTGGAACCTAGAGTGGGACTGCTAGGACTTGCCTGTAGTAAGGTACGTAAGTACTGACTGAGATGACCAGCATGATATATATTATATGTGTTGCATGAGTATGTGCTATATGTTTTACCATGTTTTACGGCTTTAGCACAT
The DNA here is from genome assembly GCF_033568475.1 of Henckelia pumila. Lineage (NCBI taxonomy): Eukaryota > Viridiplantae > Streptophyta > Magnoliopsida > Lamiales > Gesneriaceae > Henckelia > Henckelia pumila. The sequence continues at coordinate 15,824,009 of NC_133122.1, read as the reverse complement.
GCATATGTTTTTACGGAGACTGCATTGGGATGATGTGAGTCATGACAGTTTCCATCAGTCGAGGCGATTCTTCCTAAGGATTCGTGTCTTGGGAATATACGAGTACCACGCGGAGTCGCTCTCTAGCCCGGTACTATGTATTCCAGGCGCCCAGAGAAAGTGATTTAACCCTGATTTTTGAAGTCACTTATGTGTTGCATATAAAATATATATCATTGCTTTCGTATGGAGCTTAGAGCTCACGTCCAGTGTTTCTGTATGTCTGGACACCCCATTCTACAGGGCAGTTATAGGTGCATGGTTGGGCACCAGGAGCTTGGAGTAGCCAGTGACCAGTGAAGATAGCAGGATTTAGCTGTAGGTTTTGCCTTTAGGTTATTTATTTCGATTGGGTTGTATAAATCGAATTTATTTATCCGGTTGTATTCTGCCGGTCTGTTTTAATTTAAGTCTTCCACAGCGATTTATTTAATGCATGTTTAATTATGCTCCTAAACTCTGATTAGGTAGTGAATCCGGTTTGGGTCGCTACATTTGGTCGAAGAGGTGAGCTGAATCCGAGGTATATTGGGTCTTTTGAGATATTGGAGAGAGTTGGCACGTTGGCCTACCGTTTGGCTTTGCCACCAGGGCTTGCGGCAGTACACAACGTCTTCCATGTATCCATGCTTCGGAGATACGTCTCGAATCCGATGCATGTATTGGATTACGAGCCTTTGCGGTTAGCACCGGATCTAGTATTTGAGGAAAGGCCTGTTCGGATCTTAGCCAGAGAGAAGCGGAGATTGAGGACGCGGGTCATACCGATGGTCAAAGTCCAGTGGCTGAATCATTCCGAGGAGGAAGCCACTTGGGAGACCGAGGCAGACATGAGGACTCGCTACCTGGAGCTATTCGGGTAAATACTTTAATTTCGAGGACGAAATTCAATTTTAGGGGGGGGGGGGGGGGAGAATTGTAACACCCGAAAATTTTAAAACGTAAATCCGCATAAAAATAAGGGTTAAATGTATTTATGTGTTATTATGTGATTTATATGCATGATTTAATTTATTTTAGCATTTAACCCGCAATATTAGGATTTTTAGATTTTTGAGAATTTTATGGAGTTGATCGCGTAGACGGGACCGTGGACGGACGAGATACCAAAATTCTTAGCCAAAAATATTTTATGAGTTTTATGAGCTTTAAAATAATATTTTAAGATATTTTGTCAAGAAAACTTTAGTATTTAATTATATATTTATTTAAGGGTTGATTTTTAGCCAAAATTAGTCCCTTTATTGACTTTTATTAAATTTTAAATTTGCCTATTTTAATATTTCGGGATTTATGTTTTATATCAGATTAGTAGGTATTTTTAAAAGTTTAAAATCTTATGTTTATGTTATATTATCTACCTAATTAAATTATATTAGTTATTATCCTATTTTCTACCCAAAATTTAATCCCAAAAATCACTCCCTAACCGATTCCAAATCGGATCAGCCGCCTCCCTCCTCATCTTCAACCCTCCTTCACGCCATTTTCCAGAAAACCTAGCCTCCATAGCCGATCCCTCAGTCGTCCTTGAAGTTTTTGGTCCGTTCGTCGTCCCGAAGCCCCGAATACGCATCAATCATCGTCCTAGATTTAAAAGGCATGTTTAAATCTTTCGTTTGGCAACCATATAAGCTATTATTCATGCAGGATGTTTTTATTTCAGAATTTATCATGGATAATCTGATTTTATACAAGTACGAATTGTGTTGTTGCATGTTCTTGGTGTTCTTGGTCATGAATCACATTTTTAACTAGCATGGTGCGGTCCAAGGCTGATGGCTGATGGTCAAGGGGTGTCTTAGGGTCCTTATGGTCGAGTGGTGTGGTTGGTTTGGGGCTGGATAGGTACAAGTCGAAGCTGTTTTACTCGGGTGCAGCAGATCGGGCAGTTTAGGGTTCTGAGGAAGAAGACTTCGTTCTCCTTCCTCAGGACACCATTTTGGGTGATATTGGTCTTGTTTGAAAGCTTTAGATGTTGGATAAGAGTGAAATGTGGTTTCATGGTCTTTGGTGGTCGGAGAAAGCGGCACAAACGAAAGTTTGGCGACTGCTCAGTCTGCGCGCGAGGAGAAAGAAGGCGTCTGGTGCAGAGCCTCATTCTCACTCCTCGAGCCATGGTTTGGTCTGATTATTGTCATGTTAGAACCCCTAGATGTGGGCTAGCCTTGGGTGGTGGTTCTTCGGCCATTGGTGGCCAGAGTTGGCTGGACGAACGCCGGAAATGGCCACTGCCCGCTGCCGAGAAGGCTTAGGAAGGGGCTGTTCGTTTCTTTGAGTTTTGGGTTAGGTCCGGGTCGGGTCTTGGGGTCTGGGTCGGGTCTGGGGTGTCTAGGGTCGGGTTAGGTCAGTCCGGGTCTAGGTTAGGTGGGCCGGGCTCGAGTCTTTTAATTTTTTTTAAGTATATTATGTTTTAATTGGTTTTTGGGCCAATTAATTACAAATAAAATTATTTGGGCTTCCAAATAATTTTATTTGGGCTTTCAAAATTATTTTTAAGTTAGCCCAATGATTTTTATGGGCTTGTGGGCCCATAGAAATTTTTGGGCCAGTTAGTGATTTTATTGGGCAAGTCCTTGAATTTTTAGTAATTAATTAGTTAATGGGCCTAAATATTTTTATTTAAGCCCAATAACATTTAAGTATTTTATTTTAGTAAAAATTATAATTTTCAAAATTATTTATTAATTATGGGGTAAGTTAGATAATGGGCTTTAAGTCAGTTAAGGGGCTTAGTAGGAAGACCAACAGTCTGGACCGAAACCATGAAAAAATCCCTAATTCCGAAATATATATTTAATTATTTTAGTGCATGAAAATATTTTAAGTATACGTATATATTATGACAAATCAATTAAATATATATTACTGACAAATTTTCAGTGCATGCATTCATGAAATTTTACATGCTTATGATTATGTATGTGTTGAGCAATAAAATATTTTTTTGATGGAAATTGATGTAGTGTGACATAAGGTTGGTTATCTACCATATGATTTATGAGGTAGTTTACTACCATAGGAGGTGATTTATCACCTCCACGTACGTTGGTTCAGGAGATTGATCAGTCGGCACAGATAGGGTCACACTTACGGATAGGACCATAAACTGTTTCAAAATAATGGCATGCTCAACTATGTTATGTATGACGAAGAAAATATTATGATTATGTTTAAGATTATGATTCAACAATTATGTTATGAAAATGTTTTCATGCATGTTCATGTATCATGTATATGTATTAGTATGATTATGTGATGCATTATTTTAAACCTTAATATTCAAGTTTAGACATGTTGAGCCCCTAGGCTTACTACGCTTATATGGTGCAGGTGAGACAGATGATTTTTATGTAGCTTCTACCGGTGGTGAGGATGTATGAGCTCACGGATCAATGGCCCCGTGACCGTTGCTGTTTTTAGATGATGTTTTAAGATACATTTATTTTGATGATGTTGAGTCTTTAAACAAATTGCATTTTTTTCTATTTATTATTTCCGCATATGAGAGTTTCAAACATGTATTACTTACTATTTTTGTTTCATGCATGAAACCCTTTTTAATTATTTATTTGTTTATTATTATTTAAGTTACTACTAAGAAGTAGTATTTTATTTTAAATGTGATACATATATGTATGGGCATATATGTATTGATATTATTTAAAAAAAAAATTCCGCATTTTAAGTTTAAAGAGTATTAGATGTTTCAAAATTCACCGGGAGAAATTAAAGAGATGAAACGAGCTGCTGAAAAATAATCACCGATGGATGGACGGAAATGAAAAGCTCAAAATCATCACCATCAAGAGAGATTGAAGAGATGAAATGAGCTGCTGAAAAATTATCACCGATGGATGGGCGGAAACAAAGAGCTCAAAAATCATCACCGTCGGGAGAGATTGAAGAGATGAAATGAGCTACTAAAAATCATCACTGATGGATGGGCGGAAACGAAGAGCTCAAAAATCATCACCATCGGGAGAGATTTTAGAAATGAAACTACCTGCCAAAAAATCATCGATGATGGATCGGGGGAAACGAGCTGCTAAAAATCACCGGGAGGGATTTTAGAGATGAATTGAGCTTCTGAAAAATCATCCAACTTCTCTTAGAAGAACACAACGTTCAAGGATGTAATAGGTATGACTAGGAAAAAACTGTTGGTTTACTAATTCCTGCCGTGGAATTGCTCCATAAAAAAGCACCGAACCTTAGGACGGCACTGTCGTCATTGTCATTTGCTCAACTTCAGTCATGGCTGCACAGGTATAAAATATTTACTTATCATTTATCCTTGACTTGTTATAATCTAATATTCAATCCAAGAGACCCACTACTTAGCCCATAAACTTTTCAAGTCTGGCTCATCCATTTCTTTGTTTGTCGGTCATTCGGATCCATCTAGGGATGACAATGGGACAGAGAGGGGATATTGATGCCTTCCCCATCCCCGTCCCCAAATAAAAAACTCGTCCACATCCTTGCTCCATTTCTCGTTATTTTTAATCTGGGATTCTCCATCCCCATAGCCGTGGGAACTTAATCCCCATCCCCGTCCCTATACCCGAATATATATATATTTATAGTTATATATATATATATATATATATATATATAGTCAATTTTATTATAAAATACATAAAAAAAAAAATTTGGTGTAATAAATTTTGATTGTAAAATTAAAATTTAACATTAATCGCAATATCTTGAATAAAAAATATACCTATCAATCAAGATTATTTTTTAAGTGAATGAAAATCGTTCTTTTAAAATAGAATATTATATATCAAAATTTTAGTAAGAATATATTTTTTCTCAAATATTTTCAAATAAATAATAAATATAAATGATTGATCTTAATAGTTTATTTATGTTATATAATCAAATAATATTTTTTATATTATAAAAATTATGTTATTATAAACGTATGCATTACATATAATACATAAAAAATAATACAAACTAATAGATACTACTATTTTTAATTTTAATATTTAGTATAATTTATATATCATTCAAAGATTTAATAAAATTTGATAAATAAAAAAATATTTATACTTAAATATTATTATTAGCATCATCATCATCGGGGCGGGTTCGGAGATAGAGATAACATCCCCATACCCACCCCAATATGATTCGGGGATTTTTAAAATCCTTGAACCTAAAACCATACCCGAAAAGGCTCTCCATATCCGTCTCGTTTCAAGTTTTCACCGCGGGTCTCCAAACCCTTGAAAAACATTTTCATCCCTAGATCTGACCAAGCCGTTGGAGGAGGGAGTCAATCTCCTCATTTCCTCACATGGGCGTCTTCGTTACCACATCAAAAATTCGAAAGGTTTTCATTATGAAAACCTTCATGTATATGGTATATGCTGATTTATTTTTCCATTTAATGTCATGTTTTTTTGTGTCATGCTGCTAAGCTTGATCGTGTTTCAATAATATTGATGTGTGATAATTGTGTTGTAGTTGATTGATTTAAGTTATAAAAAATTCTTTGTTATTTTCAGTACCTTGTGATCGATGTCACACATAAGTTTTTGGGTGATTTCTTTTTTGAACCGGTGAAGAAATTTTTTTGAAATCATACCAAACATATTTATATACTAAAGTATTAAATAAATTGAATTATCTTGTTTGGGCCGACCTTATAGATACAATTGTCAATATTTATACTTAAATATTACAATTATCATATCATCATCATCGAGACGGGTTCGAAGATAGAGATAACATCTCTATACCCACCCCAATATGATTCGGGGATTTTTAAAATCCCTGAACCTAAAACCATACCCAAAAAGCTCTCCATATCCGTCCCGTTTCAGGTTTTTCCCGCGGGTCCCCGAACCCTTGGGAAAAATTTTCATCCCTAGATCCGACCAAGCCGTTGGAGGAGAGAGTCAATCTTCTCATTTCCACACATGGACGTCTTCGTTACCACATCAAGAATACGGAAGGTTTTCACTATGAAAACCTTCATGTATATATGGTATATGCTGATTTATTTTTTCATTTAATGTCATGTTTTTTTTTGTGTCATGCTGCTAAGCTTGATCGTGTTTCAACAATATTTGTGTGTGATAATTGTGTTGTAGTTGATTGGTTTAAGTTATAAAAAATTATTTGTTATTTTTAGTACCTTGTGATTGATTCCACACATAAGTTTTTGGCTGATTTCTTTTTTGAACCAGTGAAGGAAATTTTTTGAAATCATACCAAACATATTTATATACCAAAGTATTAAATGAATTGAATTATCTTGTTTGGGCCGACTTTTTAAATACAATTGTCAATATTTATACTTAAATATTATTATTATTATTATCATCATCATCATCATCGGGGTGGGTTCGGAGATAGAGACAACATCCTCATACCCACCCCAGTATGATTCAGGGATTTTTAAAATCCCTAAACTTAAAATCATACCCAAAAAAGCTCTCCATATCCGTCCTGTTTTGGGTTTTACCCGTAGATCCCCGAACCCTTGAGAAAAATTATCATCCCTAGATCCGACCAAGCCGTTGGAGGAGGGAGTCAATCTCCTCATTTTCACACATGGACGTCTTCGTTACCACATCAAGAATACGGAAGGTTCACTATGAAAACCTTCATGTATATATGGTATATGCTGATTTATTTTTCCATTTAATGTCATGTTTTTTTGTGTCATGCAGCTAAACTTGATCGTGTTTCAACAATATTGATGTGTGATAATTATGTTGTAGTTGATTGGTTTAAGTTATAAGAAATTCTTTGTTATTTTCAGTACCTTGTGATCGATGTCACACATAAGTTTTTGGGTGATTTCTTTTTTGAACCGGCGAAGGAAATTTTTTGAAATCATATCAAACATATTTATATACCAAAGTATTAAATAAATTGAATTATCTTGTTTGGGCCGACTTTTTAGATACAATTTTCAATATTTATACTTAAATATTATTATTATTATCATCATCATCGTCATCATCGAGGCGTGTTTGGAGATAGAGATAACATCCTCATACCCACCCCAATAGATTCGGGAATTTTTAAAATCCCTGAACCTAAAACCATACCCAAAAAAGCTCTTCATATCCGTCTCGTTTCGGGTTTTCTCCGTGGGTCCCCGAACCCTTGGAAAAAATTATCATCCCTAAATCCAACCAAGCCGTTGGAGGAGGGAGTCAATCTCCTCATTTCCACACATGGACGTCTTCGTTACCACATCAAGAATACGGAAGGTTTTCACTATGAAAACCTTCATGTATATATGGTATATGTTGATTAATTTTTCCATTTAATGTCATGTTTTTTATTCCATGTTGCTAAACTTGATCGTTTTTCAACAATATTGATGTGTGATAATTGTGGTTTAGTTTATTGGTTTAAGTTATAAGAATTTTTTTGTTATTTTCAGTACCTTGTGATCGATGACACACATAAGTTTTTGGGTGATTTCTTTTTTGAACGGGTGAAGGAAATTTTTTGAAATCATATCAAACATATTTATATACCAAAGTATTAAATGAATTGAATTATCTTGTTTGGGCCGATTTTTTAGATACAATTGTCAATATTTATACTTAAATACATCATCATCATCATCATCATAGGGGCGGATTCGGAGATAGAGATAACATCCCCATAACCACCGCAATATGATTCGAGAATTTTTAAAATCCCTGAACCTAAAACCATACCCAAAAAATCTCTCAATATCCGTCCCGTTTCGGGTTTTCCCCGCGGGTCCCTGAATCCTTGGAAAAAAATTTCATCCCTAGATCCGACCAAGCCGTTGGAGGAGGGAGTCAATCTCCTCATTTCCACACATGGACGTCTTCGTTACCACATCAAGAATACTGAAGGTTTTCACTATGAAAACCTTCATGCATATATGGTATATGCTGATTTATTTTTCCATTTAATGTCATGTTTTTTGTGACTTGCTGCTAAGCTTGATTGTGTTTCAACAATATTGATGTGTGATAATTGTGTTGTAGTTGATTAGTTTAAGTTATAAGAAATTCTTTGTTATTTTCAGTACTTTGTGATCGATGCCACACATAAGTTTTTGGGTGATTTTTTTTTTTGAACCGGTGAATAAAATTTTTGAAATTATACCAAACATATTTATATACCAAAGTATTAAATGAATTGAATTATCTTGTTTAGGCCGACTTTTTAGATACAATTTTCAATGTAATCATTTTTGGAAAACTTGAACGTTTTTTACTCATCACTAAATTATTCTGATTATCTTGTAGGGAAGACAAACAGTTTTATTCTACTCGACAAGGTCTAAGCAGGTATGAAAGTTATTTCTATAGGGGAAGTACTATTAGTCTTAGGTTTAAGTTCGAACAACTAAATTTATTTTTTTGAGAATGAAATCTATTTCTTTCTTTCAACTTGCTGATCTTGGGAAAATTATATTAGAAACTACAGCGATCAATTGTTATTGTAGAAGAGGCGTGATATGTAACATTTTTTTTATTTCAAATCTGTTTCTATTTGTCTGCGTCATTTCTTAAGATTGTTTAATGTATGCACATGTATATTTAAGCTTGATCATGAAAAACCATTTACATGCTTGTATTCATTTTTTGCATGTCTCTTTGGACAAATTATTGTACTTTTTTTTATTAAATGATTCAGACATCACTACTTGCTCCAGAAGAGCCTAAGTTTCTAGGTCCTTCAAAAGACAAAATTGTGGGTGAAACTCAAAGAAAACACAGTTATCGTGAGCGAACTTGCTGACACTAAGAAGATTCTTGGTAATATACGGAACAAGGAGTAATTTTTTTAGCATAAACGATCGGGAGGAAGAAGGGGGTTGAAATTTAGAATGCTCAATACGTAAAATCGACAAACCTGCACCATTGCCCATATGAACTTTACCATTACCAGAATAATCAAAGCCAAGGGAGAGATTTCCAAGTTCGTTAGTCACATGATGCGATGCACCTGAGTTAGGAAACCACCAGTCTTCAGTTATTGATTCAAGTGAATTAGAGGCCAGAGCTATAGCATAAGGATGAGGAAGAGTCATGTGAAGTGTTGTTGTGGTTTTTGAGAAGTGCCAGCAGATTTTGGCACAAAATCCTTTTAAAAACGATAGTATCATATCTCAGCACTATGCCCATTCCAACCACAAATTTGACAGACCGGGCGACCATTATTGGGTTGCCACACTCTTCGATAACCACGACCATTCCGTATCTTCCGCGACCACGACCTCGAAAAAATGAGGTATGAGACGATTATTAATCTCAGTCTTCTTCTGATGAGAGAAATGAGCGGCATTAATAGAATTTGTAGATTGATTGGGTTGTAGACATCAAGTATTCCCTCATGAGATAACAAGAGTGCTCCAACTTAAGGTAGTGACAGAGTGTCGATTCTTGAGGTCACATGTACAACTACTGAATCATATTCAATCCCCACACCAAGAACATGTAAAATCTGATCCTTTTCTGTAACGGGGTGACCACAAACAGCTAAAATATCCACGTAACCTGGCATCTTACTGAGATAATCCTTCATGCTCATTGCCCCTTTCTTGAGTGTCTTCAATTGTAATTTATACTGCATGACACGAGCCTTAGATCGAGTTGCAAAGATCCGCGAGACTCGGGTCCAAATCTCGGATGAAGTGATGCAACCAATCATCTGGGCTTGTACTACCTCAGTCATGGAGGCTAATAGAAGTGAAGATAAGAGCTGATCTTGGCGGCACCATAGAGTATAATGAGGATTGACATTATCATCAGTTTCTTCTTTAGAGACAAACCTGTGAGGAACATGTGGATCATTTAGAATAAGAGGCTCAAGCCCCAATCCCCGAATACCAGTGAGCACTTGGAGCTTCCATAAGAGAAAGTTATCTTCACTCAAGTTCACCGAGTTAATCTGGTTGGCTGGGTTAATGAGGATGGGAGTTGAATTAGTGGAAACAGAAAAGTGGTTTCCCACAAAGCCAGGAGGTGATGAGGCGTCTGCCATTAAAGGCTCTGATGTTAAGTTAGAAAAACAAGTTTAATCGATGAATGATTCCATTTCTCAATGAATTTACAAATACAAAACTCTCGTATATATTTACAAAGACGATAGCCAAGATTTGACATGCGTCACAAGATCTAAAAGTTTGTTACAACAAATTAACCAATGCCTCTGTTCTGGAACAATCAATCGAGAGAGTAATCTTCTACACCAAATGTATTGCTGTAAACTTTGCATGGGCTGATTTCTTTGGGCTTTGAGTTTTTATCTTCTTGGAGCATTTTGGGCTTTGTTAGACTTTTATCTTTGTGGGTTGTAGATCCTTTATCTGTTTTCATATTATCACATTGGGTCTCATGGTTTTTGGTGTCATGAAATTAATGTGCATTTTGATCAGAGTGACATTAGTGATGCTTGATTTTCTTTTTTGGCCTCGGTATTGCTGCTCATAACATAAAAGTTCTTAATACCTTTTTTAAGGGCCCAATGTATTTGGGTTCATAACAGACATATGATGATACAATTTATACCGAACATTTTCACTGATTGGTATAGGTAATTAATGAGAAGACAAAGCTACTTTACTGTTTTATGCCTACAGAAAAGAGATTGCTTAATTCGCCTGTCTTTTATGAAGATGAATGAGCAGAAGAAAGTGATTGTGTTATTTAGTACGATCGAATCTGTTCTGTTTCATACACAATTGTTTTCGGAGGCTTGGGAGTATCGTGTGCTTCACAGTCCACAAAAATTAGAAGAAACTTGAACGAGCGTCCAAGTTCTTCAACTTTTGCAAAGCCAAGAATGGCAGGGTAAATTTTTTTTGGTCTATTAACTTGTCCATTTTTTGATTTTGGTCAATTAACTTTTCAAAATTTTGTTTTGGTACACTAAATTTTAGTTTTTGGGTATTTTGGTCCAACGGATGATGTGGCACCAAAAAATGTTGACGTGACATCGGAAAATGATGATGTGGCATCAGAAAATGCTGATGTGTCTAGCTGCCTCATCAGTGAAATATTATGCAATATTTTCGAAAATTGCAAGAGTGAATGCTATGTAATTTTCGAACACTACACATGTATTTATAGATAATTTCTAGACTAGATTAAGTTATAATTGTATTAGGACACTAACTCCTTAGGGCCCACAATCCATAACTTAAGCCCAACAAGCCAAGCCTGTTATTATAGAAATTAATATAAAATTCATCGTGACTCCGATTGATAAACTGATTTTACCAATGTGCACAGAAACCATTTCTACATCTTTTAAAGTCAAGATAATTTTTCTGAATCTGAATTCAGTGATTTCCAAAAAATGTCCATCCCTATGTCATTTTAGGAAATTCAACTCCCTTTTAGTTAAGAAGTTCAACTTCTCTTTCATTAAATTTAACTCTTTAAATTTAAATATCTCAACGGGGTTTAGTAATCCATTACTTGTGTGACCCTCAATGGTTCAGGGATACAGCTATTCGTGGGCTCACAACTCCTTGTGACTCGGAACAACAATTTCCGACTTACCCATCGAATCATGGTAAGAGCACCTAGCAACATCGCCCCATGATTCCCTAGGTATCACTGATAGTGCCTGCAAGAACCAGTAGGTTTTGGTTAGCGTACAGTACGGTCCCTTCATCCATATATCCCGATCGAATCAACAACAATTGGTACATCGAGAGTCGTTCGAGATTCGATAACTGCAATGCATCTTGAAGATCAAATAGTGTAGTGACCCTGCATGGTATCACCTACTAACTGGCAACTAATAGCATGCATTAAACTTAATACAGCAAAATAACTGAACAGAGTAAAACATGCGGAAACAAAACCATAATTTACATATCAGCTTAGTGACATAATCTAGTCTTAAATCTGTAGTGATACAACCAAATCGAAATCTTAAACAGTAAACATTATACAGCTATATCGAATACTGTTGTATAATAAAATCCTCAAAGCTCCTGCTCCCTAGTCCTGCCTTGAACTACCAGCTCCGTCCATCCTGCGACCTGCCCCATGGAATAGGGTGTCCAAGATAACAACTAGGACGTGAGCGCTAACGCCCAGTACATAGACATGAGTAAACATATGTATATAATGCATGCAATATGATGACTGGTACAGGGTCATCTGAAAAATCATGCTCAAAACCGGCGCCACATGAGTGCTTCCACCGCATGGATCAACCTCTGGGTGCAACCACACTCGTCTAGTACACCAGAGTAGACAGACATAAATGCCCCCGCCGTCGCGGTACTCTCAGTGACAGACTATCGAGTATAGAGTTGAGCGGCTCTATAGTCAGGTATAACAAGGTATAGGCTCAACGTGTATATGCACATGACATATGAATATAGAAAGCGGTAAATCATATATCATGCCATATAATAATGCCAAATAAATGCAACATATAAACATGTATACTCGCTGGCAATCTCAGTCAATATGTACGTACCTCTAGGCTAGTTCAAGTATAGTAAGATCCTAGGTTCCAAGCCTATATTCAAAAGTTCACCGTATCACTATATAAATTCTATAAGCCTTAACTAAGCTAATAAGTACTCCCAAAACTTAAATAGATTCTCGGACCATACCTTCGTCCATAGTTAGCCCTTTGGAGTCGCTAGTTCCGGATGACTATAACCACACCTTGGTTATTCCAGAACCTCTATTATAATCGATAGGGCCCTCAAGTGTATAACTCACACTATATAACTGAAGAAGGAAACTCGGGAATTCGTATTTAGAAATGAATCTGAGAAGCCCTATTTATAGGCAAAATTCCCGGCCAGGATCGGAACTTCCGATTTCAGGATCGGAGCTTCCGATCCAGCTCACTGCGTGCATGTGTGACACGTCGGGATCGGAACTTCCGATCGGGCGATCGGAGCTTCCGATCTGCTCTACGTTCAACACTTGTCAAAATTCGTGGCTGAGTCATCGAGCATTGCTGGCAGCTGGAGATCGAAACTGCCGTTCCAGGATCGGAGCTTCCGATCTCTGTGCTTCCGATGAGGTTCCGAAGTGGCTAGGATCGGAGCTTCCGATCTAGGTTTGGAGCTTCCGATCCGGCCCAAATTCAAAAGCCCATATTCCCTTCCGAAGTCCAATAACACTCCGAAATTACTAACCCTTAATCATGTTTAACATATTATTATCTTAAAATGGAATCTGGGTTATTACATTCTCCCCACCTTTAGATATTTCGTCCGCGAAATAACATCTAAAGACAACATCAAGATAACAATATGAAACATCAAACCATGTTTTATTACAACAACTGTAATTACATCTTACATGGTAAATCAAAGTACAAAGCAAACAACTCAGGATATTCCGCTTGCATACGACTCTCAGTTTCCCAAGTTGCTTCTTCAATGCCTCGGCGCTGCCACTGTACCATCACAAGTGGTATAGTCTTGTTCTGAAGAACTTTCTCCTTCCTGTCTAGGATACGGATTGGTCGTTCAACAAAAGACAGATCTGGCTCTAGCTGAATATCAGTAGACTGAATCACATGAGATTCATCAGCTATGTACTGTTGAAGCAACGACACATGAAAAACATTATGTATACTGGAAAGATTTGGCGGTAAAGCCAAACGATATGCAACATCTCCAATCTTTTCTAGTATTTGGAAAGGCCCAATGAAACGAGGAGACAACTTGCCTTTCACGCCGAATCTCATCACCTTCCTGAAAGGTGATACTCGAAGGAACACATATTCACCAGGCTCAAACTGAAGTGGCCTGCGACGAATATTAGCATAACTGGCTTGTCTATCTTGAGCAACTTTGATCCTATGCTTGATCAAATCTACCTTGTCTACAATCTACTGCACCAATTCAGGACCCTTGACTTGTCGTTCCCCGACTTCATCCCAGAATAACGGAGTACGACACCGTCGACCGTACAATGCCTCGAAAGGTGCCATATCAATACTACGATGATAACTGTTATTGTAGGCAAATTCGATCAAAGGTAACTGATCCTGCCAAGATAAGCCAAAATCCATGACAGAAGAACGTAGCATATCCTCCAGCATACGAATCGTCCGTTCTGACTGCCCGTCAGTCTCCGGATGATATGCAGTGCTCAAACTCAGAGTGGTACCCAACGCCTCTTGAAAACTACCCCAAAAACGTGAGGTAAATCGCGGGTCTCTATCACTGACTATGCTCACTGGAATCCCATGCAATCGCACTATCTCCTAGATGTATAAACGTGTCATGCGATCATAAGAATACTCCCGGTTATAAGGAATAAAGTGTGCTGATTTAGTCAAACGGTCAACGACAACCCAGATAGCATCACACTGACGTGTAGTCATAGGTAAGTGGGTAACAAAGTCCATAGTCACGTGCTCCTACTTCCATTCGGGAATCTCAAGATTCTGCAGTAATCCACCTGGTCGTCGATGTTCAGCCTTGACCTGTTGACAAACCAAACATCTCGAAAAAAATTGATACACACTCCTCTTCATCCCTTTCCACCAGAATCTAGTTCGCAAGTCCTTATACATTTTCATGCTACCAGGATGAACTGATAATCGACTCCTGTGAGCTTGAGAAATATTATGATTCCTGAGCTCCGCATCATTAGGTAAAACCACTCGATTAGATAAGCACAATAAACCATCTGCCTGAAAATGGAATCCAGATGTATTAACTCCATTGGCTAAATATGCCAAACGCTGAGTCTTAACATCAGATATCTGAGCATCTCTAATCCGAGAATACAATGCTGGCTCAGACAAAATAGTATACAATCGAATCTCATTCCTCCCTTTCTTGTGCTTGAGTGTAAAACTCAATGAACAACACTCTTGAATCATATGAGATATTTCATTAGTTTGAAGTGCAGAAAGTCTCACCTGCCGACTCAAGGCATCAGCAGTAAGATTGGCAGAACCTGGATGATATTTGATTTCACAATCATAATCTTTCAGAAGATCCATCCAGCGTCTCTGTCGCATATTCAATTCTGCCTGAGTGAATAAATACTTCAAACTCTTGTGATTCGTGAATATCTCAAATTTCTCGCCATAAAGATAATGCCTCCAGATCTTGAGCGCAAATACAATGGCGGCCAACTTGAGATCATGCACTGGATAGTTAGTCTCATGCGTCTTCAACTGTCGAGAAGCATAGACAATAACATGTCCATGCTGTGTCAGAACACATCCTAACCCCTGACCAGAGGCATCAGTATAGACAACATAACCTCTTGATCCAGAAGGTAGAGCTAGCACAAGTGCAGTAGTAAGACGTCCACGTAGCTCGTGAAATGACTCCTCACAATCCGAGGACCATATGAAGGCAACATCTTTCCGTGTAAACTGTGTCAAAGGCCTTGCCAACTGTGCAAAATTCTCGATGAACCGACGGTAATATCCAGCTAGACCCAAGAAACTACGAATCTCAGCAACCGTCATCGGACGAGACCAGTTCAGCACTGCCTCTATCTTACTAGGATCAACAGATATCCCTTCATTAGAAATCACATGACCGAGAAATACTACCCGATCAAGACAAAATTCACACTTGCTCAATTTCGCATACAGCTGCTTATCTCGTAATGTCTGTAAAACAATCCTCAAATGTTGTGCATGCTCATCCTTGTCATGAGAATAGACAAGAATATCATCAATGAAGACGATGACAAATCTATCCAGATACTCTCAAAATATCTAATTCATCAGATTCATGAAGACTGCCGGTGCATTCGTTAAACCGAATGGCATCACCAAAAATTCATAATGTCTGTATCTGGTCCTGAAAGCAGTCGTAGATATATCTGAGTCTCGTACCCGCATCTGATGGTAATCAAATCTCAGATCTATCTTGGATTAAACAGAAGTACCCTGTAGTTGATCAAATAGATCATCAATCCGCGGCAAAGGATATTTATTCTTGATGGTGACACGATTCAACTGCCTGTAATCAATACATAATCGCATCGATCCATCCTTCTTCTTGACAAATAAAACAGGTGCTCCCCAGGGAGAAACACTCGGACGAATATATCCCTTATCAAGCAGATCCTGTAACTGCTGTTTCAATTCCCTCATCTCTGAAGGTGCTAGACGATAAGGCGCTCGGGATATAGGCGTAGTTCCTGGTACTAGATCAATACCAAATTCAACCTCTCGCACCGGAGGAAAACCAGGAATCTCATCAGGGAATACATCAGGAAACTCGCTGACAACCGGTAACTGATCAATACCTGTACTACTCGTGGACATATCAACTGCATAGATGAGGTAGCCCTCCCCACCTGACTCCAAGACATGACATGCCTTAAGAGCCGAAACAAGTGGCATCGGAGGTCGCGCACCCTCACCATAAAAATACCAGCTATCACCCTCAACCGGATGAAACTGTACCAGACGCTGATAACAATCCACAGTAGCGTGATACAAAGTCAGCATATCTATTCCCAAGATACAGTCAAAATCTGTCATCGCTAATATCATCAAATTAGCTGCTAACACATTACCCTCAAACTCCAGAAGGAAACCCATCACTAGACGCTTAGTTAGTATCTCTTGCTCCAACGGAGTAGATACAACTAAATTCATATCTAATGATACATAAGGTAATCTATGTCTCTTAACAAAGTGACTAGAAATAAAGGAATGCGATGCTCCAGTATCAATTAATACAAGTGCAGGAATACCACATAACAGAAAGGTACCTGCCAACATGCGATCGCTTCCCTCTGTAGCCTGCTCCTGAGATAGAGCAAACACCTGCCCTTGAGTCTGGGGACGATATCCAGAAGAACTCTGTGGTGCTGGCTGCTGATGTGGAACAATAAAAGCCTGAGATCCAACCTGTGATCCCGATCCACTAGCAAAACCCATGCGCTGAGGACAATCTCTCCGCAGATGTCCCTGCTGACCGCAAATATAACAAGCACCAGTAGCTCTCTGACATGAAGCTGCAGGATGCTTCCCTCCACAATGACTACAAAACTCATCCTTCTTCTTCTTCTTCCCAAAACGGAACATACCTCGTGAACCACGAGATCCAGATGAAGTAGTAGGAGTAGAAGAAGACATAGGTTCAGATTGCACAACAGATTGAGCTCGAGGCTCAAAAGATCCACTAGGCTTTCCTGGCATCATCAACTGTGCCCGCCTGTTGCTAGTCTCCACAAGACAGCAACGGTTCACCAAAGTCTCAAAAGATACCGGGTCATCACAGACGACAACCTGAGAGTAGATATCTTGGTTCAAACCTTGTAAAAAGATATCATACTTCGATGCATCACTCTTATTAATATGAGGACTGAAAGGTAGCAGATCAAGAAATCGTTGCTGATATTGATCAATAGTCATTGATCCTTGCCTCAGAGTAAGCAACTCCATAGATCGTGCTTGGCGAACAGCCGGAGGAAAATACAGTTTCTGGAACTCCCGACAGAAATCCCCCAAGTCACCTGTCCTCTCTCAGTACGTGCCTGAGCAGTTTTGGCATCCCACCAAAAACGTGTTCGATCCTCTAGAACAAATTCTAGAACTTCCAATTTCTGATCCTCAGTACAATCGAAAGCACGAAAAGTACTCTTGAGTTTAGACATCCAACTTCACGCTTGTTCAGGATTCTCGCCTCCCACCAAGGGTTTCGGTCCTACTTGCATGAACTTATTGATAGAGTAGCGACGTCTACCCTCATGATGATGATTTCGATCATCCTGATGATGATGGCGACGATGATGATGACCACCTTCCTGGCCAACACTACCGTGACTCTCGTCAGCCATATCCTGAAAATAATTGCACATTAAAATCCCAAATGCGCAAGAATTACTCAAAACTAATTCTAAATCCCAAGTACTAATCCCAAAATCTAAGCATGCTCTGATACCAAAAATGTAGTGACCCTGCATGGTATCACCTACTAACTGGCAACTAATAGCATGCATTAAACTTAATACAGCAAAATAACTTAACAGAGTAAAACATGCGGAAACAAAACCATAATTTACATATCAGCTTAGTAACATAATCCAGGCTTAAATCTGTAGTGAAATCAAAATCTTAAACAGTAAACATTATATAGCTATATCGAATACTGTTGTATAATAAAATCCTCAAAGCTCCTGCTCCCTAGTCCTGCCTTGAACTACCAGCTTCGTCCATCCTGCGACCTGCCCCATGGATAGGGTGTCCAAGATAACAACTAGGACGTGAGCGCTAACGCCCAGTACATAGACATGAGTAAACATATGTATATAATGCATGCAACATGATGACTGGTACAGGGTCATCTGAAAAATCATGCTCAGAACCGGCGCCACATGAGTGCTGCCACCGCACGGATCAACCTCTGGGTGCAACCACACTCGTCTAGTACACCAGAGTAGATAGACATAAATGCCCCCGCCATCGCGGTACTCTCAGTGACAGACTATCGAGTATAGAGCTGAGCGGCTCTATAGTCAGGTATAACAAGGTATAGGCTCAACGTGTATATGCACATGATATATAAATATAGAAAGCGGTAAATCATATTTCATGCCATATAATAATGCCAAATAAATGCAACATATAAACATGTATACTCGCTGGCAATCTCAGTCAATGTGTACGTACTTCTAGGCTAGTTCAAGTATAGTAAGATCCTAGGTTCAAAGCCTATATTCAAAAGTTCACCGTATCACTACATAAATTCTATAAGCCTTAACTAAGCTAATAAGTACTCCCAAAACTTAAATAGATTCCCGGACCATACCTTCGTCCATAGTTAGCCCTTTGGAGTCGCTAGTTTCGGATGACTATAACCACACCTTGGTTATTCCAGAACCTCTATTATAACCGATAGGGCCCTCAAGTGTATAACTCACACTATATAACTGAAGAAGGAAACTCGGGAATTCGTATTTAGAAATGAATCTGAGAAGCCCTATTTATAGGCAAAATTCCCGGCCAGTATCGGAACTTCCGATTTCAGGATCGGAGCTTCCGATCCAGCTCACTGCATGCATGTGTGACACGTCGGGATCAGAACTTCCGATCGGGCGATCGGAGCTTCCGATCTGCTCTACGTTCAACACTTGTCAAAACTCGTGGCTGAGTCATCGAGCATTGCTGGCAGCTGGAGATCGGAACTGCCATTCCAGGATCGGAGCTTCCGATCTCTGTGCTTCTGATGAGGTTCCAAAGTGGCTAGGATCGGAGCTTCCGATCTAGGTTCGGAGCTTCCGATCCGGCCCAAAGTAAAAAGCCCATATTCCATTCCGAAGTCCAATAACACTCCGAAATTACTAACCCTTAATCATGTTTAACATATTATTATCTTAAAATGGAATCTAGGTTACTACAAATAGTGACATCGCATGTGCTACTAGGAAACCATTTCTTAAAGCACATCATGTACTCTGGCCAGAGATTTTTCACACTAATATCTCCTCAAATCGCATAGGATATCCACACTCGCAAGTATGTGGTGAATCCTTGACAACAAAGCATCGACTCCTATATATGTCATAACTGTACCCAATCCCGACACCTGATGACCCCAATAGAGTCGGTAAACGAGTCATAGTACAGTACTAGCATATAGAGTCTCAATGATGTTTCAAGTAGTTGTTGGAACACGGTGTTCAGATCAATCAGAATTGATACCCGGTGCAGCGGAAGTTTTAAAATTTTATATGGAACGATTCCATATCATGGGTATCAAAACTTTACGATTAAATTGTGCGTGTAAAAATTAAATAACAATTAAATTTTTACCTTGAATCTCGAAACAAGATTATGGACACCAACAGATAACTCTGCTCTTGTTGTATATCCCAGGAACTGATGGACGAACAATTCTTCAATCAGGTCCACGAACAGAATTCGAATCCCTCTGATAGATTGCACTAGAAAATCTATCAGAAGTTTCTATGAAGAGAATTAACAAATTTGATCCGTTAAACCAGACTGCAAATTCGAAATTCACAAACTGGATTTCAGAGAGAAAAACACAGAGAGGGGGGCGGCCACTCTAGGTCTCAAAACCCTAGTGTTCGAAAATTATGAGACTTGTGTCTAATTTCTGCACTGCAATAACTTATTTATAATATGGGCTGCTAACAGCTTAGGGCCCATTAGTCATAAGTTAAAGCCTGACAAGCAAAGCCTGCATATTCAAAAATTAATATAAAATTCATCGTGACTCAGATTGATAAACCAATTTCACCAATGTGCACAGAAACCATTTCTGCATCTTTTAAAGTCAAGATAAATTTTCTGAATCCGAATTCAGTGATTTCCAAAAATGCCCATCCCTATGTCATTTTAGGAAATCTTACTCTTCTACTCTGATATAAAAAGTCCCACTTCTTTATTCACTAAATTTAACTCTTTAAATTTAATTATCTCAACGGGGATTAAAAATCCATAACTTGTGTGACCCTCAATGGTTCAGGGATACAGCTAGCCGTGGGCTCACAACTCCTTGTGACTCGGAACAACAATTTCCGACTTGCCCATCGAATCATGGTAAGAGCGCCTAGCAACATCGCCCCATGATTCCCTAGGTATCACTGATAGTGCCTGCAAGAACCAATAGATTTTGGTTAGCGTACAGTACGGTCCCTTCATCCATATATCCCGATCGAATCAACAACCATTGGTAAATCGAGAGTCGTTCGAGATTCGATAACTATGCAATGCATCTTGAAGATCAAATAGTGACATCGCATGTGCTACTAAGAAACCATTTCTTAAAAACACATCATGTACTCTGGCCAGAGATTCGTCACACTAATATCTCCTCAGATTGCATAGGATATCCACACTCGCAAGTATGTGGTGAATCCTTGACAACAAAGCATCGACTCCTATATGTGTCGTAACTGTACCCAATCCCGACACCTGATGACCCCAATAGAGTTGGTAAATGAGTCAAAGTACAGTACTAGCATATAGAGTCTCAATGATGTTTCAAGTAGTAAGGACTAATGGTGTACAACCAAAACCGCGGACTTTATCCACTCGATAAGTGATAACCACTTGGAAAGTCCGGATAGGGTAGTTCGATCATTCATCGTATTAATACCCATTTGCATGCTTTGAACATCTCTATGTTCCATACCAATGAAACGTGGTACTCGGCATCGCAAATGCTAGTCTCAATCTTGAGCGATCCTTATCCTTATTAAGGGACGGCTCAATCGACTAGGAACTGTTTAGAATATACAGTGACTATAAGATGTGTTTCATGATAGCCATCCCCATGTGCCACCACATCTTACATACACTATAGTATATTCAAGGTCTTCATCTAAACATCTTATAGTATGTCACAACATAATAATATGATAAAAGATAAAGTAAATGTCATTATAAAAGTGTAAATTATATTAAACAAAAGATTGTTTATACATAGAGTCATAAAAGCCCTTAGCCACAAGTTGGCTCACCGGGCACCCACTCTTTCAGTAGTAAGGACAAATGGTGTACAACCAAAACCGCGGACTTATCCACTCAAATAATAATAACCACTTGGAAAGTCCGAATAGGGTAGTTCGATCATTCATCATATGAATATCCATTTGCATGCTTTGAACATCTCCATTTCCATTACCAATGAAACATGGTACTTGGCATCACAAATGCTAGTCTCAATCTCGAGCGATCCTTATCCTTATTAGCGGACGGCTCAATTGACTAGCAACTGTTTAGAATATACAGTGACTATAAGATGTGTTTCATAATAGTGATCTCTCTTTATTCACTATCTCATCTTACTTACACTATAGTATATTCAAGGTCTTTATCAAAACAACAATAGTATATCACAATATAACAATATGAAGAAAGATAAAGAAAATGCCATTAATAAATGTAAATTATATTAAACAAAGATTGTTCATACATAGAGTCATAAAAGCCCTTAGCCACAAGTTGGCTAACCGGGCACCGACTCTTTCAATCTCCCACTTGCCCTAAAGCCAACTATTCATACTACATAATCCCATTGCTTCGCGATGTTTGTCAAACAATGGTCCTGGCAAGGGCTTAGTAAGTGGATCAGCGATATTGTTTGTAGAGGCCACTCTCTCGACAGTGATGTCTCCTCTTTCCACAATCTCTCGGATAATGTGGTATTTTCTCAGTACGTGTTTGGATCTTTGATGAGACCTTGGTTCCTTTGCCTGAGCAATGGCACCAGTGTTGTCGCAGTACACCGGAACTGGACCTACAGCTTCAGGAATTACGCCCAATTCTTGGACAAAATGCCTCATCCAAACGGCCTCTTTAGCAGCAGCTGATGCTGCAATGTATTCTGCCTCAGTGGTGGAATCCACTGTGGTGTCCTGCTTGGAACTCTTCAAAGAGACAGCACCGCCATTGAGCATGAATACAAATCAAGAGGTTGACTTCGAGTCATCCACGTTGCTTTGGAAGCTAGAGTCGGTATAGTCTTCCAATTTCAATTCTCTTCCTCCATAAACCATGAATATATTCTTAGTCCTTCTCAAGTACTTAAGAATATCCTTCACGGCTTTCCAATGCATTTGACTGGGGTTGGCCTGATATCTGCTCGTGACACTCAGAGCAAAGGCTACATCCGGTCTGGTAGATATCATCCCATACATAATACTACCTATGGCTGACGCATATGGTATGTGTGTCATTTTCTCTATCTCTTCGTCAGTATTGGGACACATAGACTTGGATAGAGAAACTCCATGACACATAGGTAGATGTCCTCTCTTGGACTCATCCATAGAAAACCTTTTCAATATGGTGTCGATGTAGGTTGCTTGAGTGAGTCCTATCATTCTCTTAGATCTATCTCTATAGATCTGTATCCCTAGAATATATGAGGCCTCACCCAAATCCTTCATCGAGAATCTACCTGATAACCATATCTTTGTTGACTGCAACATCCCTACATCATTCCCAATGAGTAGGATGTCATCAACATAAAGCACTAAGAACATCACCGCATCCTTAACTACTTTCTTGTACACGCACGGTTCCTCCGGGTTTTTGATGAAACCAAAGTCTTTTATTGTTTCATCAAATTTCTGGTTCTAACTTCTTGATGCTTGTTTGAGACCATAAATTGATCTCTGAAGCTTGCATACCTTATGCTCGCTTCCCATGGATGTGAATCCCTCGGGCTGCATCATATAGATTTCTTCCTTAATGTTTTCATTAAGAAATGCAGTCTTCACATCCATTTGCCATATCTCATAGTCATATCATGTTGCTATGGCAATAAGGATTCTTATGGACTTGAACATTGCGACTGGTGAAAAGGTTTAATCATAGTCAACTCCTTGTCTTTGAGTATAACCTTTTGCTACCAATCATGCCTTGTAGGTTAGTACCTTGCCATCAGGCCCAAGTTTTCTCTTGTAGATCCATTTACACCCTATTGGAACAATTCCATCGGGAGGATCTACTAAAGACCAAACTTGATTTGTATGCATCGTATCTATTTCCGACTGCATAGCATCAAGCCATAAATTCGAATCCGCATCAGTAATTGCTTCCTTGAAGTTTCTTGGATCACATCCAATGTCGGGTTCACTTTGATCCCCTTCAAGAAGAAGACCATATTGAATAGGAGGTCTAGAAGTCCTCTCGGATCTTCTAGGAATTGGCATGTCCGTTGAAGGTTCTTGAGGTGTGGGATCGTTATTTTGTATCTCGGGTTCTTCTCGAATTTTTTTGAGTTTCATCATCTTGTCTTTCTTATCTAATAAGAACTCCTTCTCCATGAAGGTGGCATTCCTCGAAACAAACACTTTTGTTTCATTAGGATGATAGAAATAATATCCGATTGAATTCTTCGGATATCCTACAAAATAACATAAGGTGGATCGACTATCCAACTTATCTCCCACTCTTTGCTTCACGTAAGCAGGACATCCCCAAATCCTCAAGTACGAATACTTAGGAGCTTTGCCATTCCATAACTTGTATGGAGTTTTATTCACTGTTTTGTGTGAACATTGTTCAACAACAACACCGCCGTTTCAAGTGCATAGCCCAAAATGAAGGAGGGAGCTCAGTGAAGCTCATCACAGATCAAACCATGTCCAACAAAGTTCGATTGCGACGCTCCAAGACACCATTCAGCTGAGGTGTCATAGGAGGAGTCCACTGAGAGAGAATCTCATTCTCTTTTAGATAGCTCAAAAACTCGGTACTTAAGTATTCTCCACCTCGATCTGATCGAAGTGCTTTAATACTTCTACCTTGTTTGTTTTCTACTTCAGCCTTGAATTCTTTGAACTTTTCAAATGATTCAGACTTATATTTCATTAAATATAAATACCCATACCTAGAATAATCATCAGTAAAGGTAATGAAGTAGGTGTGACCAAATTTAGTACCGATACTAAATGGTCCGCAAACATCTGTATGGATCAAATCCAACAGATTTTGACTACGCTCAGGTTTCCCTTTGAAAGGAGATTTAGTCATTTTTCCTTTTAGGCAGGACTCACAAGTAGGTAGAGAGTTAATATCAGGCATATCAAACATGCCCTCTCCCACTAGCTTGTTCATCCTCTTTGAAGAAATATGACCTAGCCTAGCATGCCAAAGGTTTGCCGGGTTTTGACTATCGTTTTTTCTTTTGTTTGTTGTTACCGGTTTATCAACATAATCAACTGGAACGTCTTTTAATTTTAAGTTATATAGATCATTTTTAAATTGTCCATTTCAAATCAAGCATTCATTCTTGTAAATATTGCAAATCTCATTCGCAAATTTTCAAGAAATATCTTCTCTATCAAGAATAGAAAAAGAAATAATGTTTTAATGAAATCTTGGTACAAATAAAAACATCTCTCTCAAAATATAGCTTAAAATTGTTTTTGCAAAATTAAACAAATGTTTCCCATAGCTTTTGGATTCAACTCTGGAACCATTCCCGAGCCTTAACTGGGTCTCACCCATCCTAAGCTTACGACTTCTTGTCATCATCTGCAACTCATTGCAAATGTGAGATCTACATCTGGTATCCAATGCCCAAGAAATAATATTAAGTGAAACATTTATAAAATATATCCTTTGTAGTTCGTAACTACTCGATATACATTCTTTGCAGTTGCGCTTCCAGTAACCGGGTTTCTTGCAGTGATGGAAAACTTATTTAGACTTGTCCATCTTCGCATGTAACATTTGGCCTTGAGATCATGGTCCTACCATTTCTCTAGTTCGGCCAACCTTTCCGAAGTTACATCAGCCGGGGCTATTTTTCAGAGGAGCCTTTTCTAACACTTAGAAAATCTTTTCCGAATTCAGGACAATCTTAACTCATGGAACCTTTCCGTATAGTTTGCGCCAGAAAGTTTATTTTGTTCGAGAATTGAAACATGTGGATTACGAAGATTCATCATAATGATATACTGAGATGAAACAGACAATAATCGATGATTGTTTAATTAATTTACTAAGACATAAAATATGGCAAAATTTATTTTATAAATTTCACTCCCACTATTTTAACGATTTCACTACCCTCTAGTGAAAACGGAAAACTGGTTTTCTTAGTGGGAACATGAAGTCCAATTGACAAACTATAGTCCCGAATAATATCAGCCAACCATAATTTTCAAAAGGTAGAGTCCAATTGCTTCCAAAGCAATCCCCATGTTTTTACCTCATGTCCAATAAGGGCCCAATAATATGACGCCGTTTATTGTGACATGTCAAGATAACCCATCAATATTAAGTTATGATGGACGGTCGCCATGTGGATCCCCAATAATATGAGCCAATCCCATGGGAGTTCCACCCAACTTACAACTTGTGTCGATCCAATGTACAGCTTTCCGATGAACGGGCCCCCCCAATAATATGAGTCGGACCGTGCCCACGGGTAGCATCTCATACATTGATCGTTGATGGAAGGTAGGAACATTTAAACAATATTTAAATTCCCTTTATTTATCTTGATATCAATTTTAAATCATATTTATAATGAGGGATTTTTAATTTTGAAAACTGTCTCATCATTTAATATTTGTATGCTTGCGGGATTCATACAATTTAGTCTAAACATGCATACAACAATAATATCATATATTATTTAAAGGATGATCGATCCCAATCACTAATCGACCCGTGGTTGCCAATCACGAGTCTAAGTCCAATCCTAGGTGATATGCAGGTATGCAATGCAATCCTATTACATTGAGCTTCCAATTTACATTTCTTCGGTCTTTATTGTCTGCTGGGCCCACCATTGTCTTCAAATCTTTATCTCCCACTACGTCTAATAAATTTACAATAAATTTCGATGACAAGTAGGGGATACATATTTAAGGGTGGGAACGGGCCATAAACCAGGCCCACTTTTTATTACAAATGACAATTCAAATTGGGCCATAAATCAAGCCCATTAATAAAACCCAATAACAATAAAACTAAATGTAAACAACCTAACATACACTTATAATATTGGTCATGGCAATCGATCATCCTTTTATCCAATAATTAATTCAATAATTAAATAATTGGATAACATGCAATGGCATCATAATTAAAAAGATAAAATCAAATTTTATCTCATCCTTTCATAAGATCATATCTTATCATCAATTGTATCAAAATAATTAATTTTTATAAAATCTAATTTAACGGATAAAATTTATAAATTTTTCAAAAATTCAAATTTATCCAAAAATCAATTTTAAAAATTTCGGACTCAAACAATTTGATCTGATGCCTCGCGGACCAATCAAAAACAATTTTCGATCGGACCAAAAACTAAAATTTCAAAAATTTAAAATTCTGGAAAAATAAAAAATTTAATTTTTCGGGCTGCCCGGGACGTTCCTGGGCAGCCCCGCCCCCACGTGGGGTGTAGGGCAGCCCCTTGGCTTGCTGCCCTTTTGGGCAGCGATCTCTCTGCCCCTTGGCAGCAACGATTGCTGCCCCGTTGCCCTGTTCAAATTTAATTTTCGTTTAAAATTTTGTTTTGTTTTTCAAAAACCGAGACTTAAAAATTTTGTACAATCGATTAATTTTAATCGTTTGATCAAAGAACAAAATTTTTAAACTTTCGCTGCTTCGGGTATCACATCCGTGTGATCAGAGAACGCGTGTTCCAACAGATTTAATCTGCTCTTGTTGTAAATTCCGGGAACCGATGACTCGCTCGATCAATCTCCGGAATTAGGTTCACGAATAGAAAACAGAAACCCTATGATTGATTGCACTACAAATCAATCAGATGTTTATCGAAGAGAATAAACAGATTTGATCTGTCAATTCAGAATGTAATTTTTCACAAAAATTACAGACTGAATTATCTCAAAAAGGAGCAGAGAAATTCGAAAATTCCCCTTGAAATATTATGCAATATTTTCGAAAATTGCAAGAGTGAATGCTATGTAATTTTCGAACACTACACATGTATTTATAGATAATTTCTAGACTAGATTAAGTTATAATTGTATTAGGACACTAACTCCTTAGGACCCACAATCCATAACTTAAGCCCAACAAGCCAAGCCTGTTATTATAGAAATTAATATAAAATTCATCGTGACTCCGATTGATAAACTGATTTTATCAATGTGCACAGAAACCATTTCTACATCTTTTAAAGTCAAGATAATTTTTCTGAATCCGAATTCAGTGATTTTCAAAAAATGTTCATCCCTATGTCATTTTAGGAAATTCAACTCCATTTTAGTTAAGAAGTCCAACTTCTCTTTAATTAAATTTAACTCTTTAAATTTAACTATCTCAACGGGGTTTAGTAATCCATTACTTGTGTGACCCTCAATGGTTCAGGGATACAGCTAGCCGTGGGCTCACAACTCCTTGTGACTCGGAACAACAATTTCCGACTTACCCATCGAATCATGGTAAGAGCGCCTAGCAATATCGCCCCATGATTCCCTAGGTATCACTGATAGTGCCTGCAAGAACCAGTAGGTTTTGGCTAGCGTAGAGTACGGTCCCTTCATCCATATATCCCGATCGAATCAACAACCATTGGTACATCGAGAGTCGTTCGAGATTCGATAATTATGCAATGCATCTTGAAGATTAAATAGTGACATCGCATGTGCTACTAGGAAACCATTTCTTAAAGCACATCATGTACTCTGGCCAGAGATTTGTCACACTAATATCTCCTCAGATCGCATAGGATATCCACACTCGCAAGTATGTGGTGAATCCTTGACAACAAAGCATCGACTCCTATATGTGTCATAACTGTACCCAATCCCGACACCTGATGACCCCAATAGAGTCGGTAAACGAGTCAAAGTACAGTACTAGCATATAGAGTCTCAATGATGTTTCAAGTAGTAAGGACTAATGGTGTACAACCAAAACCGCGGACTTATCCACTCAAATAATAATAACCACTTGGAAAGTCCGAATAGGGTTGTTCGATCATTCATCATATGAATATCCATTTGCATGCTTTGAACATCTCCATGTCTATTACCAATGAAACGTGGTACTTGACATCATAAATGCTAGTCTCAATCTCGAGCGATCCTTATCCTTATTAGCGAACGGCTCAATTGACTAGCAACTGTTTAGAATATACAGTGACTATAAGATGTGTTTCATAATAGTGATCTCTCTTTATTCGCCCCTTGCGAATACTAGCAAAGTAGTCTTTGTAGCGCAAGTGTGTGTGCAAGTGTTTAATAACACAAGAGATCTTTGAGAATGCTTTTGTATTGCTTTCAAAATTTGATGGTTTATAAATGAGTGCTTCATCCTTTTATAGTAGAGACTTCTTACAATGGATGACTAAGATCTATTCGATCCGATGGTGGAGATTAACTTTCCAAAAGTTTCTAGCATCTACATAAGTTTAGATACTTCCTTCTACATGATTCTCTACAAATTTATATATACAAGTGAGTTTTAGAGTGTTCTATACCAGGCTAGCTCGTGAAGATTCTAGAGTGTTCTAGAATATATGCAACATCTGCATTGCACCATGTTTTATATATTTCCAGAATACACATGAAGGCACCGGTTCATGACACATTTCTTCCTTTGTTTTGATAAATAATTGTAAATGATTGTTAAAAGCTTTATACTGTTATTTCCATCTATTCTCTATTTTATATACACATCTTTTAAAATACCTTATTATCTAAATTCCCGAATTTACTTTTTACGTGTTCTTGCTCGGACGTGATCCATTACCATATCACTTGATGACAAACCAACATTTACGTCGGATAGGGACAAAGAGTGCATTAATAAGTTGGAGAAAAATAACTTCTTTGGAAATTTTTGAAATTACAAGGAGAGATGTGGACAAAGCGATTTCAAATAGTGTGCAACTCCATGAGTTAAAATATTTAAGTCCCACTTTGATTCTAATTTAAGCCAAATTAGCCAATCGTTCAAATTATTAGTTTTACTTCACTACTATTTCTAACTTCCAACTTTGTAAACTTAATTTACATGGTTAATATTGTATATTACTTGATTTGGCTACCAATTGAATAAAATCTTGTGAATCTATTTCGAACTAATAAGTAATAACATCGAAAAATCAAGATAATTTAATTTTTTTAAAAAAAATATTTTCATCTGGAACTTTTATTTGATTTATCGTTCAATTCTGCAAAAAAATTAACAAAAAAAAAACATGTATTTTCAAACTGTATAAAAACATGTATTTTCAAAATTAAAAATCAAAAGAGAATAAGATAATCAAATTTAGTAATACATGTAATTTTATTTAATATCTGATGTCTGATTTTGTTTAATGAAAGCTTTATACACTTTCAATTAAGTCGAGAACTGATAAAAAAATATATATATTAAGAAATTAAACTTAGAATGTAGATTTAATATTATTTTATTTGATTACATGTATGATTATAAATACATAAAAAATGCTTTCAAAAAAAATAAATACATAAAAAATAAAAATAAAAATTATAATAGTTAATATGAAAAATTTTAAGTTTGGAAGGCCGATAAATCAATATTATGATCACATGTAAGGACAGTTTTGTCAAATAAAATATTAAAATACAAAATGAAATGTGATTAACAATTTTTGAAATGACTCTCCTCTTTAAGAAGTTATTATTAAAAAAGATTCCAACATATAATATGCTTAAAATCACATTGTTGACTACTGTGCAATAATTTTCTACGATACAAGAATTAGGATGTGTTTGGGAAAAAAAGAGACGATTTGAAGTCAATAAAATGTATATATATTTCAGATGAAAATCCATCACGGTGCTTGTTTGAGTTCCATACATTTATTTCATTTTCAAAAAAAAAAAAAAAAAACCAAATAGTTACATATCATTAATTAAGGGTGAATGTAACATATTTCGATTTTTTTCTGAAATAAATTTATTTAAAATCCATAATTCGACAAAATAAATCGGTCGTGCGAAGACAAATTAGACTACCTAATATCCGGCAGAGATAAAAAGACACAATCACCCTCATCGGCAACCAATTGTCGATTTGTTGTTACCTACAATTAAACAAACAACCTTAAAATGGAAGGGAAAGAAAAAGGAAAATAAAAGAAAAATCATCACATGAGTTACGTGTAAAATAAAGCAGGAGGCGTCTGTGCCAAGAAACCACCTTCATTTGATTATCTCTCGCCATTATTTATATTTCAATCTTTATCCATCTTCACAACTAATTCTCGCCGCTTCATTTCTCCTTTCACTTCACAAATTAACAAGATTTCTAATTCCTCAACTCTACAGAGGTAACATAATTTCCAATTATATTTTTCTTTGGTCACTTGAATTGCATTATTATATAATTATTATATCTTCTCTGAGTTTACTTCAATGATTAGTATTTTAATTTTTTTTCACGTAAACAAAATTATATAATGTCCTTTCTCTTTATTAATTTTCTTGTAGAATTATAATTTTGTTTTGAAGATGATCGGGGAATTCGTCACCGCAAGTTTAATGTAAGTAAATCCTTTTGCTTTTTTTGGCAGCGAAGAAACCATGATCTGCTTCAAGCCTTCTTTTTGCTTTAATATTATTTGATCTTTTTCTTCTTTAATGGGCAAATTTTTCTTGGAATTCGTTCATATTATTTCACTTCTTTGAATTGGATTTGATTTTCTTGTTAGATTGGTTCTTGGATACGCTTATCCCGCATTACAGTGCTTCAAATCCATGGAGAAAAATAAAGTTGAGATTCAAGAACTCCGGTTTTGGTGTCAATATTGGTAAGCAAGCAAGCATGCATTTCCCCATCAATTTTGGCCCCCAAAAAGAAAGACCAATATTTTTCTTTTTATTATTCAAATAATAATTTTAAAAAAAAAATTGCTCTTTTTCATGTTATAATTTTACTTATAAATTGGTTCATTGAATTAATTCATGAACCCAAATCGTTACATACAAATTGTAGTTAATTATCATTTTGACGACAATTAATGACGTGTTAAAAGCTAATAATTAATGTTTAGAAACGTTGAATCAATTAATCTAATGATTTTTTAAAAAAGTAAATTGGTCTATAATAAAGTACTAGACTAATTATTATATACTGTTTTGTTGCTTTTGGTTGAACTATCTTATTTGTTGGTACTTGGGAGTTGGGACCCCGCTAAGTAGCACTTTAAAAACTATTTTACACGACACCTAATTCCTTTTTTATGATCTCAATTTATGTGTGCAAGAAATTGACTTCTATTCCTAACCAATCGTGGGAGATCAAGAAACGCACTATAAATATTATATTATATTCTAAATAAAAGTGCACACCTAATTTATTTATTTTTCCATGCAAATCGTACCTAAGTGATCTTCTTCAATGGAAAATAGAAGTATATATATTCTCGAAAGGAAATAGCTAATGGAGTGAAGAATAATTTTTAAAAAACAAAATACTTCATTTAGAACTTTTTATTGTAAATTATTATGCACGATACACGCCCATTCACTCCTAATAATTCAATATCTTACTTTTTTCAAACATTGTATAATTTTTTTGTTAGCACGATGATTGTATGGCATCATTCTTGATCTTTCACATCTTCATCATTATTATTATTATTATTATTATTATTATTATTATTATTTGTTTACCATGTAATTTTTTAAGGATAATTGTCGCAATACTGACCATTCTTGAGAAAGTTGGCGATGTTTTGGTTTCTTGGTATGTATTTTACACAATGTACTTCAATTTTCCATTTCCCCGTCACAACTCTTGCTTTATAATTTTGTTGTTCCTTACAATTAATCGCTCGAATCCTTCTATAGGATCCCGATATATGGTGAGCTGAAATTGGCACTCTTCATCTTTTTATGGTATCCAAAAACCAAGGTAATTAAAAACACAGACATTGTCCTCTAAAAAAAAAAACAAATACAAAAACACAAACACAAACATTGATTTATATATAGTCTTTTATATATTTATTTATTTAGTATTGGATTTATTAATGGTTTTTACAGGGAAGTGGATTTATCTACGAAAGTATGTTGCGGCCTTATGTGAGGAAGCACGAGTTAGATATTGAGAGAAGCTTACTGGAATTTAGGGACAGGGCCTGGAATTTAGCCATTTATTTCTGGGATAATTGCACTGAATTGGGTTCCACTAAGATTCTTCAATTTTTCCAATCCGCCGCCTCCCGATCTACGGACATCACACCACCACCCATTGAGGTATTATACCCACACTTACTATTAAATAAATTTTGTCAAATAAGATTTAGATGAGTTCAAATACGACTTCTTCCTATGCATATATATATACATTTTTTTTAATATGATAAGAAGAGAATATTTCAAATTTCTATCGTGTAGCACACACCATATAACTATACAAGTCTTTTTATATCTTAATTTATATACATCGTTACTATCGTAAAAGTATCCACTTTATTTATTTTGAAAAAAAAAAAAAACAGTAATCGAAATGAAATTAGTCCCTTATCTTCGGTTTGTCTAATAAATTAAATATGTGTGCATGTATAGAAGAACATCCCACATTTCAAAATCTGAAAGGAGGATTAATGCCACGTATTTACATGTCAATTACCTTAATGGTAGGAACGAAATAAGTTGAATTGTGAGTTTTTTCCCTTTAAATTCAGTAATAATATTATACGATTTATATTTAAAACTATCAAATTCAAACTTAACTTGATTTTTTTCCCAATGACTTATTGTTTGCATTCATGGGAAAAATTCTTTTGTGATAAAATGGTGTAACATTCAATGTTACATCAATAATTGATTCACATGTGTGTTAATTTACATGTTTAAAAAACTATCACGTCAATAAAAATTTAACAAGTAGAATTAACTGCAAATATAATAGTGAACTTTACAACAATTATCACGGGTGAATTTTTTCATGCATTTACACCCTTATTCTAAAATGCAAAGATCCCTCGGCAAAGGTGAGGTTTTAATACTATGAAGTACTGGGTTCAAATCTCACTTACATGGTTAATATAATACGAGTCTCTGGCCTCAAAGATCTCTTAGCGAAAGCTAGTGAGGTTCTAAGACTACGAAGTCTTGGGTTCGAATCTCATTTATACAAGCATTTATATAGTTTAGATTTAGAGGAGAAAATTTCCATACTATACTATAGTCTATATATGTATATATGGCTCGACATGACTTTGACAACTTAGTATAGATATTGAGTGCTATTTTACATCGAATAATTGGTTGCTAAGTCAAGTATTTGCTTATGAATTGTTCCATAAAATAAATCGAAAGATCATAAAACGATGAATATGCTAGAATATAAATTCATATCTCCAATGGATTAATTGACAACTGAAATTGTGCTTGGAAATGGTGACAAATCATGTGCATTATATTGAAGCCACAAAATTAGGCTCTCACTTCCTTAACAATTCACAAATCAAAATCCCATTCGTGTCACCAAAAATTCGAATTCTAACCAATGCTTTAATCATTCAATCTCTACCAGATTGTCATGTATGATCAGCGCTCAGTGGCGACTCCTCCGCCGCCGAGCAAGTTTTCCAGATTATTCAAGAGGAACAGCTCCGACAAGCGGCGGTCGCCGGAACCATACACTCCTTCCAAACTCAGGAATCATAAACAACATTTCATTCGACCGGAGGATGTCATTTATACTTGATTAGTTATGGGTTTGTAGGAATATCAGGTTTAATTTGGATTATAGTTCACGAGCTAAATGGTGTGAATTGTGCCAGGAAACAAAGAAAAACAAAATGTACATTAATTATATGTTCATTTTCTGCATATAAATATATATGTATTTTCTATTTCATTTTTCTTGTTTGGAACTTACGGAATACATACAAACATTTCAATTTGCGATTACATAAGACAAAAATTGGGAAGAAATAGAAAAATTGTACATATCTGTGGTTTTGGGATACGGATCAGGATCGATCACCGGATATCCGTTTACGTTATCTGGAGCTGCGGATCCGGAGAGCCCGGAGGGTCCGATCGAAGGCCATCCGAACGTTGCGGCAGATGAAGTCGAACACGGCGGCGACGCGAGGCCACAAGCGGCGGAAGAAGCTACCGCCGGAGGGTCCGGGCGAGGTGTACATGGGCTGGAGGTAGGCCCAGGCCGCCTGCTTCACGAGACGGTTACGGATGCAGATGTCGGATCCTGGGTGGGACAAGTTGACCGCGCTTGGCTTGGGGGAGTTGACCGCGGCTGAGGGAAGGAGGTCCTTCAGCGAAGTGTAGCTGTGGGGGTTCCGTTTGATCGGAAGCAGCTCCAGATCGTCGGACGGAAAGGAGGAGGTGGAGGAGGAAGAGGAGGTGGCGGTGGTGGTGGTGGTGGTGGTGGTGATGACGGTGGAAGAGGAGCTGAGGTGGTCGAGGAAGGTGAGCTTGGTCGGGACCAATAAATCCGCGGTGGAGATTGAGTTCCTCCGCCGGAGCAGAGGAAACTCTTCGGAGTGTTCGGGGGCGGATGCGAGGGTGTCCATGGCGGGATGAGAGAGAAAGATGTGAAAACAAAGATTTGGCTTCAAATTCTCAATATTAGTTGTGTTATATGAGTAACGCAATTATTGGCGTATGTTGTCACGATTTTTTTATTTTTTTGTGACGTGGGAATTTGTGGTCGTTGTCTTTAATGCGTACTAAGTAATTCTCGGATAAATTCAAAAGTTCACCTACTTTATCAACTTGGACACCCCTAAAGGCGTCACAATTTTTTCATTTGGTATAAGGTTTGGCCGTTTTGGGGCTAAATCCGAGTAATTTCGTATGTTTTTGGTCAAAATTCAAGTATGTAACCGTTATATAAATCAAAAAGTCACAACACAATAGAGATTAATTAAAGGGGTCAAATTTATAAATTGAGTGTAATCAAGTAATCAAAGTTTTTTCTTAAAAATCTACTATTTAAACTATATATATTTTAAACCGTGTACATTATACAATCTTCAATATCACTACAATATCTTAATACAAAAAATGCTGTAATGAATAGTTCGTATATCGATAGTACAATATTTGAAATATATTATGTTAATTTATATTAACGTACTTGAATAATTATTTCAAAAAAAAAAAACAATATAATCAAAATATGAATACATGATATTTTTTTCCTGAAATATTATTTTTTTCGTACAAGCTGCAAAAGTATAATGATTTAAAATAAAATAATAATGCTTTTTAAATACAACCATGGTGTCAAAAAAAAAATTAGCCATATAAAATTTGATACACTTCATTCCTACAATGCTCGAGATGAAATATAAAAATATATTGAAATCTAAACATAAAATTATTATTATTTATTTTATATAATAAAAATTGTATATTTTTTTTAATATAATAACTAGAATAG
The DNA here is from genome assembly GCF_033568475.1 of Henckelia pumila. Taxonomy (NCBI): domain Eukaryota; kingdom Viridiplantae; phylum Streptophyta; class Magnoliopsida; order Lamiales; family Gesneriaceae; genus Henckelia; species Henckelia pumila. Next base: position 15,788,174 of record NC_133122.1, on the reverse strand, counting down.
ATTAAGCAAAAGTACAAATTTTGCTGGATCAATCAAATTATATATATAAAGAAAGTCATAATTAGAGGTAGTTTTTCAAACAATTTTTTTTTTTTTTTGAGAGGGTTTTTCAAACAATTGATAAGATAGAAATGTGAAATTGAGACGTAATTAGAATTTATTGAAGTGTAAATAAAATGTATATATTACAAAATAATTTTTTCTATTAATTTGAGAGCTACCAAAAGTGAATTTATATAGAAATTATTTTTTAAAAAAAGTTTATGTAGAAAGCTTTCCGCATATTAAAAAGTTTCCTGACTGAGACGAAATTACCTCAAATTTCATGCATTGTTCTTGATTGAAAATTTAAGCCTTGACTTTTTCAGAGTTTTCAAACTATTTTTGTACATGAAAGTATACAAAATTACACGAGTTTCTATTAGAAGAGGGTCGTTTAATATGTATAGTATATGATACATTACAAGAAGCAACTTTAAATTAATGGTAAAAAATCAAGAAAAATGCTTTTAATTTTCGTCTTTATTATATAATTAGTAAATGGGTCCAATGTAATTCTCAATTTTCTAAAATATTTGCATGTGACGCAATTCTCGTCGGTCCACTCACGGAGGCAAACAAATAAATGAGAAGCTTTTGTATCTTTCTCCGATTATGACAAAAACTTGAGCCCCGGTTCTCTTTTTCGGTTCAAAATATTGACCTTTTCTTGTGTTTGTTATTATCCTTAAAGAATATATATATATATAAATATATATATAGAAACTGTTATTTGCATTCCAACAAATATTAATAACATTTCACATTCCTTACTTATTATTAGACAAAATTGACCTTATAATATCATTCCTTAAATAATAAAATATTGCCCTTAAAAAATTTCATTTACAAAAATTTTGTTCTATATTTCAATTTTGAACAACTAAACATTTAAAAAAATTTAATATTTTAAAATATCTTCACTGTTATAAATATATTATTATTATAGATGATTATCTTATTAAAAATATGTGATCAAGATAAATATGTCAAGATAATATTTGTAAAAATTTGTATCTTGTAATATTTTCCTATAAATAAGGGTGATTGAGTTTAATGAAAACTGCACCTGAGTATTGACTCATATGAATTCTCTCTTCTCTCATAAATTCTCTCTATTCATCTCTCTTATTTCTCTCGTGATTTATAACACGTTATCAGCACGATGCTGTAACCAACTGAGAATGAAAATAATTCTCGTTTTATTGATGTTATTGGAATAGTACAACGTGTTGTCAATACTCAAATTTATAAGAGATATTCATTGGTGCTCTAGAAGTAACATAAAGAGATATTCATTGATGCTCTAGAAGTAGCACAATGAAAACAATTGATATATTGGTTCCCATGAAATATCATGAATATGTTGATGGCTATAAAGTTGCACAACATGATTTTATATTGAGAATTTGAAGAAATTCATGATCATGATATAATATATTGAGAATTTTGAAAGATTCATGATTACAATTTTGAATATATCGAAAGATATTCATGAATTCATAATATAATATATTAAATATTGAGATATTCAAGTTTAAGATCTTATATAAGATCAAATATATTGAGAATCTAAACAGATTCCTAGTTATAATATAATATATAGAGAATCTGAATAGATTCATGATAAAGATATGATATATGATTTCGTATATCAAGAAACTGAAGAAACCATGATTGATATCTGATATAATATCCAAGATCTATAAATATAATTGAAAAAATAGATCTCATGTCAAAGTGTATCAATATTAAAATATTGATAAAAAGATGCAAGATTTGATAATATTTATGAAGAATATTAATATAAGATCCAAGATTTGGAAATATTCTCGAAGAATATAATTTAACGCTGCGAAAGGTTGTTGAGGATCTTATGAATTGGGAAATTTAGTACAATTTCTCAATGAATATCGATATATGATCTAAAATAGTCAATATCCATAAGAAAATATTATTAAAGATATATGTGAGATATATATCAAAAGATATTGAATTGATATCGATTCAAATCATATATTTGTTTTCAATGCTCTAGAAGAAGCATGATCTATTATTTGTCACTATTTTTATGAATAGAGACTTGATGTTCAATGATGAACTGCATAGGCTATTGATTGAAAATTATGAATGTGCGGTAGTAAGATCGCAACACTATCAACCGGAAAAGAAAAATAAATGTTAAACCCAATGAATTGGACCATCATCTATATTGGGCAAAGACGATGATGGATTGATGGTAGCCTATGCATGATGATGTCAATGAGTTGATTTATGACTAACTTCAAGTCATTTTATTTATTTATTGTACTAATTTATCTTTGGTAAATTAATTTTGTATTTGTTTAAACTAAATTATGGAAAACTCTAGCATGTGTTGTGTTTTGATTCACATGAATTATTTTGATGATATAAAATAAAAACTAAAAATTTTGTGAATCTATTCTATTAGTCAATATATTGCATGAGATATTGATTATGCAATTTGGTGATAAATTTTTTGATTTGAGAATTTTTATATTTTAACGATATATTGAGTTGTTAAATCTTTTATTTAATAAAATTTGATTATGGATTTTAAATTGATCAATTTTGATTGTGGATATAAATTTTGAATTTTTTCAATCATTTTATTAATCTATCATTTTTTAAATAAATGATAGAGTATTTTTATCACATGTTATTATCTTACATGTAGGAACATGATTTAATGTAAAATGACATTCGTGATAGATTGAATGTCATTATTGAAGGTAAAAGATCTACTTGGTGCATACAAGAATTTGAAAAGGAATACAAATTTAATGTGAAATGATATTCGTGATAGATCGAATGTTAATGTTGAAGGTAAAAGATCTACTTGATGCATACATGTATTTGAAAAGGTACGTTCGATTTTTCAATTTTAATTCTTTTATTATAATATCTTATTTATAGTATTTTGTTCAAGGAAAGACAATTATGAAAGTTGTCTGATTAATGTGGTCCATTCTTTTAAGTGAATGTGAGAGTGCCAATGAACACAGTTGATACACTGTAGTTTAATTCTTCAAGGAAGAATATTGTTGAATCCGATATTTTGGTGATAACAAACAACAACTCATTGTATAGGAATGTGCTGCCAACCATTGTATTTCAGGAATCTACTACAACTTCTACCGGAAGCTTGTCAACCGCCTTTGCCCTCGACCGGCTGAAGTCACAAGCCTATCGACTGGCTATCAAAACCAGCAGAGGATAAATCTATCTACCGGAAGCTTGTCAACCGCCTTTGCCCTCGACCGGCTGAAGTCACAAGCCTATCGACTGGCTATCAAAACCAGCAGAGGATAAATCTATCTACCGGAAGCTTGTCAACCGCCTTTATCTCTCGACCGATTGAAGTCACAAGCTTATCGACTGGTTATTCAAACCAGCAGAGGACAAATATCTCTACCGGTAGAATGCCAACTGCCTATCTAGATATCTCGAGACAAGTACCTGTGACAAGATGTTCTTTGCAGGATCCTTTATTAAAAGCAGAACCGGCGTTTCAGAAGATTTGTTGACTCCTGCAAATCAAGACAACAGGTTGTACCAAAATGGCAAAAACACAGAATGACTGCAGATAAAGCATTCGACCGTTTATTCCAGTTTTGGACCCTGGAAGTTGTCTGCAGTGTACGATCCTCATGCAGAATCATCAATGCATTTATGAGCATTAAATGTGCATTCAATGCAGCATCAGAACGTTCAAAATAAAGACGTTGATGATTGACCTATATAAAGGGAAGATTGCTCAAAAAGAGAGATACAACGTGAACAACAACAAGTGATACGAGACAACGAAGAGAGACAAGCAACTCAGAAAAATTTCAATCACTTGAATAATATCAGAAGTCCTCATCTGATATACTTAAGCACACTTACAAGATCATTCATCTGCTGCTCAAATAAACCCTCGCCTACAGTTCACACATCTGATCGTCAAGGATCATCCTAGGGTTTTCAAGCCTCTCGACCGCTCTGCAGTCTGAGAAGCTCAACTCAACTATACTCAGTGTTGAAGAGACTTGAAGCTGCTCTGAAAGCTTCCACCAGTCTGATAAGAACTGAGAATCCTATCTGTGTAAATCTAGGAGTTTCGGATTAGGCATTGGATAAGTCCTAAGTCTGAAGTGGGTGTATTACAAGACGTTGTAATAACCAAAGTCTTCTAGTGAATTCCTTCCTAAGTGGAAGAAGGGGAGACGTAGAAGGATTAAGCCTTCGAACTTCCATAAAATCGTGCTTTAGCATTTACTGCCATTTATCTTACATCCTGCTCATACATTGCATTATAAACTTTGCATCACTAAAACCTCTGAACTATTTCCGCACTATTTAAGTTGTTCAAAACGTTTTAGAAGTTGAGAAAACTGGTTAAGTGAACTAAACCTCACTTGATCATTTTAAAGAAGAAAAAGAAAAGTTTCAGAGTGTATTCACCCCCCCTCTACCCTCTGAACCGATCCCAACAAGTGGTATCAAAGCGGGTTCCTTTCTCAACTGCTGATCTGAAGTTTTCAAATCATGACTTCTTTCAACAGAATTCCTATGTTTTCTAAAGAAGAGTATGATGATTGGAAAATTCGCATGCAGGCACATCTTGCAGCACAGGATGATGACATGCTATATGTCATAACAGACGGTCCTATCAAAATTATGAAGGTCAACCCAGCTCTAGCCGATGGTGCAGGACAAATGATTGAGAAACCAAGAGCTGAGTGGACCACTGAGGACAAAAAGAAGGCCAATCTTGACAATGTGGCCCGGGACATCCTATACAAAACACTGGACAAGAATATGTTCAGCAAAATCAAGTCATGTTCCACAGCAAAGGAGATTTGGGAGAAGCTCACTCAGCTGTGTGAAGGGAATGACCAGACAAAGGAAAACAAGCTCACTCTGGCCATTCAAAAATATGACAACGCCAAAATGAAGCCAGGGGAAACCATGGCTGAATTTGATGAACGGTTCAGTAGTATCATCTGTGATCTTATTGCTTTAGGTAAAACTTATACTAACCGTGAAATTGCTGTGAAGGTTATGAGAGCTCTGCCCAAAGAATGGGAGATCAAGACAGTGGCCATGAGAGAGTCAAAAGACTTGAGCAAGGTTGAACTGCATGATCTCTTTGCAGATCTCAAAGCCTATGAGTTCGAGCTCAACATGAGAACAGAAGATGAACCATCTACTTCTCAACCAACCAAGGCCTTAACCTCAACCGTGATATGTCCACCGGTCGAGGTAGCTCCAAAGAGATCAGCTGAGCAAATCAGCAATGAAGCCATGACACTCTTTGTCAAGAAATTTGGTAAATTTATGCGTAAAAACAATTCTAAATTTAAAAATTATCATAAATCGGACCATACAAACGATGGTCCTACTTGTTTTAACTGTGGAAAGCCAGGCCACTTCATTGCAGACTGCACCAAGCCTAAGAACAATGATCAGAAGCAATTCTCCGAAAGAAGAAGGGGTAAGGAGGATAAAAGGACGTTTAGAAAAGGAAGAGACCAAAGGGTTCTAGTAGCAGACGAAAGCAAAAGCAAGTGGGCTGAGTCTGACTCTGACAACTCCAATACCGGAAGCTCTTCAGATGACAGCGATGATGAAAAAGTGGAATGCCTTATGGCCGACATCGAAGAAGAAGCTGAGGAGGTATTTGACTTTGGCTCACCTGAATTTACTCACAGTGATTTAGTTACTGCTTTACACGAAATGGCTAATGAATACAAAGCATTATCCAAGGAGTTCGAGGAAGTAAAGGCAGAAAGAGCTGACCTAAAAGATAAGTCAAGCAAATCAAGCTGCATGCAGCAAAAAGAGCTTGATGGTCTTAAGGTCAAGCTAAGTCTGCTGGCTACTGAGAACGACACCTTGAAAAGAGTATTCCAAGCTACCTTGATTGAGAATAAAAAACTACTTGAAACCATTAAGGCTAGGAATAAATCTTCGGTAACCATTGACAAGATTCAAGAAATCCAAAGACCGGTACATGATAAAACCGGTCTAGGGTTTGGAACAAATGAACAGTCTATGGAATCCTGTATTCAGTCAAGCCTGGACAAAGGCAATCTTAACAAAATAAGATTTGTCAGGTCCAGCACGATATATGAACACGATAAGTGCAGCTTTGACAAAAATCAGAAAGTATCGAACGAACGAAGCTCTAAGCATAGAGGGCTGGGATATGTGGATCCCCAGACCTCTAATCAAAGAGGAACTTGGATCAAACCAAAACCTAATGAAAGAAGAAAGGGAAACCAATCTAATTTCAAAAAGCCATGGAATGAGTCTAACTACTCTAAGAAAAGATGGTCAAAGGAGAAGCCTTACCAGTACTTTAATTGCAGGCCAGTTCAAAAGAGGTACAGGCTAACTGATGAAAATAAAAAAGGCAAGCAGCACACAGCAACCTCACAAGCACACACATTTACTGCCTATCGACCGCACAGATTTCTGGACACACACACGGGCAAACCTGTAAGGGTGTTCCAGGTGTGGGTCCCGAAAGGGCTAATCCGACCTGGACCCTACTAGATATGGGTACCAAAAGTTCTTCACTCTTTGCAGGTACTAAAAGTCCAAACGGGCGAGAAAACCACTTCTATCAAGGACACTACCTGGTATTTAGATAGCGGTTGCTCACGACACATGACAGGGAATCCAGAACTTCTAACAGAAGTGGTGTTGTGCAAAGGACCAAAGATCAGCTTTGGAGACAACTCCAAAGGTAAAACCGTGGGTAAGGGTAAGATCATCCATGGTAACATCATTATTAAAGATGTGTTACTTGTTGACAAACTATGCTATAATTTGATAAGTATTAGTCAACTATGTGACAATGATCATTCGGTCGAGTTTCACAAACACACTTGCCTCATAAAAAATGACAAAGGTGAGACTCTTATGACCGGTGTACGAGACCTAAACACCTACAAGGTAAACTGGTCTTGCTCACATAGTTCTTCACCTACTTGTCTTACTGCTCATCATGATAAACATTGGTTGTGGCATAAGCGGTTAAATCATCTAAATTTTAAGTCCATTTTTAACTTGAGGAAGCATGATTTGGTTTCTGGTCTGCCCGAAGGAGATTTTATAAAAGACAAAGTTTGTCCTGCTTGTCAACAAGGAAAGCAGGTGAGAGCAACTTTTAAAAATAAAGGGTGTATGTCTTCTTCCAAATGTTTAGACTTACTTCACATGGACCTATTTGGTCCTATACCAGTAAGAAGCATAGGGGGAATGAGATATGCTCTTGTTGTTATAGATGACTTTTCTCGATTTACTTGGGTCATCTTTCTCTCTTCAAAAGATCAAACTGCACCTCACCTGATTAAGCTTTTTAAACGCTTGCAAAATGAACAATCTACTGTGATAGATAGAATCAGGAGTGATAGAGGGACTGAATTTTTAAACACCACTCTTATGACTTATCTAGATGATCAGGGAATCAAGCATGAGTTGTCAGCTGCTAGATCCCCACAGCAAAATGGGGTGGCTGAAAGAAGGAACCGTACTTTAAAAGAAGCAGCCAGAACTATGATTGCTGATTCAAATGTTTCTCAAAGACTTTGGGCAGAAGCAGTTAACACAGCTTGCTATACTCAAAACAGATCTATGATTAATAAACGATTTAACAAAACTCCATATGAGATCTGGAATGGCACAAAACCTGATATTTCTTATTTCAAAATTTTTGGGTGCAAATGCTTTATCCACAACAATGGCAAAAACCATTTGACAGCCTTCGATGCCAAAGCAGACGAAGGAACTTTTATTGGTTACTCAGCCGTTAGCAGAGCTTATCGAGTGTTCAATCAAAGATCACTAACGGTCGAGGAAACCATTCATGTTGTTTTTGATGAATCTACTCTATGTACAGAACAAACTCAAGGGAGCATAAATGATCTGAGTCACAGACTGGAAAACACAAATCTACAGGAAGAGAGTGACAGTGATCTATATCCTCCAAAGAAGGATGATCCAGTTCCCTCTACCGGGTGTGATCAAACAAGGCCAGAAGTGGATCCACCGGTTGATAACAATCCTCCAGCCAATGATGATCCAGTAAACGAGGACGTTCATCAACCAATTGATGACAACCCTTTAGGGAATTATTTTAGGTGGAACAAAGATCATCCACCTGGGTTGGTCATAGGTGACCCTTCTGCTCCTCGAAAAACGCGTGGTCAAATGATTAATGAATTCTTGCATGCCGCTTTCATATCTCAGGTAGAACCCAAGAAAATAGATGAAGCTCTATCAGATGCCAGCTGGATTGAAGCTATGCAAGAAGAGTTGAATCAATTCACCCGCAACAATGTTTGGCATCTAGTTCCTCGACCGAAAAATCAAAATGTGATTGGAACTAGATGGGTGTTTCGTAACAAGCTCGATGAACATGGCACTGTTGTGCGTAACAAAGCTCGACTTGTTGCTCAAGGATTCAGACAAGAAGAAGGCATAGACTTTGAGGAATCTTTCGCGCCAGTTGCAAGACTAGAAGCAATCCGCATCTTTCTTGCACATGCAGCCTTCAAGAATTTTAAAGTTTATCAAATGGATGTGAAGTCTGCATTCCTCAATGGTCTACTTCAAGAAGAGGTGTACGTTGAACAACCACCAGGTTTTGTCAATCCTACTCATCCTCAATATATCTATAAACTTGACAAAGCTCTCTATGGATTAAAACAAGCACCGCGTGCTTGGTATGACACTTTGCTAAAATTTTTACTGGAACATGATTTCCAAATTGGAACGGTCGATAAGACCCTGTTTAAATTTGTAAAAGGTGATCATGTGTTACTAGTACAAATTTATGTTGATGACATTATATTTGGGTCAACTAACCCCAAGTTGTGCTCAAAGTTCTCTAAACTGATGAAGGAGAAGTTTGAAATGAGCATGATGGGCGAGCTAAACTTCTTTCTTGGACTTCAAGTAAAGCAACTTGAAACTGGAATATTCATCAATCAGTCCAAGTATGCCAAGGAATTGGTAAAGAAGTTTGGAATGGAACAATGCTCAACTGTATCTACCCCCATGAGTACATCAATTAAGCTTGATAAAGATGAAGGGGGAATTCCGGTCGAGGTAACCATGTATCGAGGCCTTATTGGTTCACTGCTCTATTTGACTGCCAGTCGACCGGATATCATGTATTCAGTTTGTTTATGTGCTAGATTTCAAGCCGCACCTAAGCAATCTCATTTCATTGCTACCAAACGAATACTTAAATATATTAAAGGAACTACTAATGTGGGTCTTTGGTATCCCAAAGATTCAAATCTTAATCTTATTGGCTATTCAGATGCAGATTATGCAGGTTGTAGAATTGATCGCAAAAGTACAAGTGGCACATGTCAATTCCTTGGAGATAGACTAATTTCGTGGTCAAGTAAGAAGCAGACATCAATTGCTACCTCGACCGCCGAAGCAGAATACCTTGCTGCTGGCAGCTGTTGTGCTCAAATACTCTGGATTCAACAGCAGCTTAATGATTATGGGATTCGGTCGAGTGAAGCTCCAATCTACTGTGACAATACAAGTGCCATAGCCATCACTCACAATCCAGTGATGCACTCTCGGACAAAGCACATTGATGTCAGGCATCACTTTATCCGAGATCATGTCTTAAAGAAGGAAATCAGGCTGGAATACATCTCTACCGATCAGCAAGCAGCAGACATATTCACCAAGCCTCTACCGGACGCTAAGTTTTCATATTTTCGAAATATTCTTGGCTTAGTAGATTTAAGTTAGTATGCATGTGTTTAGGGGGAATGATTGTCAATATGACATTAATAGATTAGCTGTTACGATTGCCATAAATATTGGCATATCATCCGCCTTTAACTTGTCTCTGACAGGCTTCGTACTAGCAGCTTGGTGCTTTGAACCAAATGACATTAATTGAGGCGCCGTGATTATGCACTTCAAAACTTTTTGAATTTCAAAAATACTTTTCATGACGTCACCCTATGGCCCATAGGTTCCTATATATACCTCTTTACACTCGTATATCAATCTTTCACCTTTGCTAAAAGCTTTCATATTGTATTAAACGGTCCATCAAATTACTCTCAAGCTCTTGCTTACTCTTTGCTCGAGTTCTTATCTACAGATATCATGTCGATCCAGAAGACTTGCCTTGCCATCAACTTTGATTCCGTTGTTAAGGCAAACAACGCAGGAATAACTGAGGTCTTCACCATGCTTGAAGCCTCTGGACTAAAGAAATTTCTGGAATGCAGCGCCATCTGCGATTTGCCTATTTTGAAGGAGTTCTTCGCAACCGCTCAAATCGAGCATGGGACTATCAAATGCTTGATTAAGACAGAGGCCTACTCCTTCAATCAGAAGTTCTTCGCCAGCACATTTGATCTGCCCTCCAGGGGTTTGACAAAATGCACGGATCTTCCAGATGGTAACTGCTCTTATTGGTTGAAGGAGTTCTCAACTACTGATGCTCCGATCAAACTGCCGGCCCAGAAGACATCTCTCAAAGCTCCATTCAGACTACTGACTAATATCGTGGCCAAGAATCTTCTGGCCAAGGCTGGATCTTACGACAAGGTGACGCTGGAGAAATTTCAATACATGGCTTGTATTGCCTCCAAGATCAACATAAACTGGTCAGACATTCTGTTCAATATTCTATGTGAAATGATCAGGGGCAAAGGGCAATCCGAGGGATTTGCTTTGCAAATCTGCCACATCTTGGGCGTCCTTGGAGTGGACTTTTCCAAGACTGAGCCTCTGCATCCCACCAAATGGTTCAACAAGTCTACGATTCTCAAATTCCTGAACAAGAAAGAGACTGCGGTCGACACCTTGCCCTCAACCGCAAAGGTTATTGCTATCCCTCAACCACTTTCAACGGTTTCGATCGTGGCCAAACCAGTCCATACCAAAAAGTCTGCCAAGCGTCAACTGATCATCGAATCTGACTCTGAAGATGAATCACGTGAGAATGTTCCACTGATTCAAGCCTTCAGCAAGTCATCTCCTTCGGTCTCCAAAGCAGCTGTGTCATCCACGCCTGCAGGCGAGAAGAAGAGGCAGCACAAGAAGCTAAAGTCTCTTTCTGGACTTGCTCCTACCCTGCCAACGGTCGAGACTACCACCGTTGTTGCTTCTACTGCTCCTCGTCCTACAAAAGGTGTGATAATCCGGGAAGGTGCCTCATCAGCTCCTGAGGTCACTCTAGCTGATCCCAAAGACAAAGGGAAAGGTGTGATGATATACACACCCAAGGCTCAACCAGCAGCTACGATAGAACTCAATATGATCATCTCTCACGTGCTCCGTACTGTCAAGCGTCATCTACAACGTTTTGACAGATGGCATCACTCCCGCACTCACTTGACACTCGCTCAAATATTTCCTAAATGGAAATCTCTAAACGTCATTGAGCAGAAGATGCTTCTATTTGCTGATACTGAAGACATCGTGGAGGCTCTGGGAAGAAGACATCTCATAGACTTGAAGCTTCAAGGAAGCCTGCTATCACTGCTAATTAATGAGCGTGTCAAGAATTTCAAATCCAAGAGTCCTACCGCCGCCGATGACTTTGTGATTTTGACTGGACTACAGGATAGTCTACGTCAAATCACTCAACTACTTCAGCACTTCCAAGCTCTCAACAATGTCAAAACACCAGCTTCAGCAGCCTGTTTACAAGCTTATGTGCTGGAAGCACAAGTGATGATGAAAACCTTTCTCACTCAAGATCAGGGTGAAGAAGACGTCTATGCTCTCCCTTCTTCAGATGGGATTTTGACCGATCTCATCACTGCTGACCTCTTTCAATCATATGCTCTAAGATCGAATGTGGCAGCATCTTCATCGGTCGACCCCTCCTCAACCGCAGTCCAAGCAGTTACTCAACCGGAAGCAGTTGTGATTGCTCACTCCTCTCCCGTGACGACCGCTCACACTTCTCCCGGTCATTCACAAGATGTTTTAGAAGTGGTTGCACAAGAGATACCTGTCACCTCTGTGACAGAGGCTCCTTGCAGTAGTGAAGCAACAGTGCCCCCAACGGAGATATCAAGCACTATTGTATCACCTGCATCTCCAGAACAGCAAGTGACTGATGCTGATCCAGCACTTCAACCGTCTCCATCTACTGAAAAGTTTATGGAAGATCTCATTATGGATGAACCAAGTGCTGATCCTGGTACTCCACCAACCATATTGGCTGCAGTCGAAACTATTACATCTCCAACTGTACCATTATTGGAAGGTCCATCGGGCAGCTCTCCAGCAAATTCACCCGCACCACATCATCGTGAGTCTAGCCCGGTTTCACCAAGAAATGACCCAGAAGGGCAAATGCTTCAGACTGATGATTCTTTAATTGAAGCCATGGCCGCAGCTCTAGATCATACCTTGATAAATCGGCTTCATGAGCTCATGCAAACGGTTAGGTCCTTCTCTCAAGACATAACAAACTCATCCTTATCGGTCGATAATTCACGCCAGACGATGATTCGGCATTTCGAGACCGTGTCTCGAGACCTTGCTCGTTTGTCCACAGAGATCACTAATCATCATCGCACTCAAATCAACACGCTCTCTACCGTCTCCGAACAAGTTATCCGATCCGAAAATCGCCTTCATAAGCAGTTGAATGATCGGATGGACACTATGCAAGCCACTCTACTTGCTCAAATCGATGCAAAAATAGACACTATGCAAGCCTGCATTGGCACTCAACTCACTGAGGTCATCCTTCGGCTCAACCAAGGTGATGCCAAAAGGGGGAAGAAGAGCAACGTAGAGCAGCAGAGGCAAGAAGACGTGAAGAAGAGTCCAGAAGAAAAGAAGAAGCCGACAGAAGAAGAAGAGAAGGCGATAGGTCAGGAGGAGCCAGTTGGTTCAAAAGATGAACAACTTATCTCTTCTTTACTTATCGCAGCCGCATCTTATTTTTTTTTCTGTAGGTGTAATAAAAATGCTTATTGTACTTAATGAAATTCATTCTCTCAATGAAGTTCATTTTAATGCTTTCATATTGTTCTTGGAGCACTTAAGTTTTGTCATCACCAAAAAGGGGGAAATTGTTGAATCCGATATTTTGGTGATAACAAACAACAACTCATTGTATAGGAATGTGCTGCCAACCATTGTATTTCAGGAATCTACTACAACTTCTACCGGAAGCTTGTCAACCGCCTTTGCCCTCGACCGGCTGAAGTCACAAGCCTATCGACTGGCTATCAAAACCAGCAGAGGATAAATCTATCTACCGGAAGCTTGTCAACCGCCTTTGCCCTCGACCGGCTGAAGTCACAAGCCTATCGACTGGCTATCAAAACCAGCAGAGGATAAATCTATCTACCGGAAGCTTGTCAACCGCCTTTATCTCTCGACCGATTGAAGTCACAAGCTTATCGACTGGTTATTCAAACCAGCAGAGGACAAATATCTCTACCGGTAGAATGCCAACTGCCTATCTAGATATCTCGAGACAAGTACCTGTGACAAGATGTTCTTTGCAGGATCCTTTATTAAAAGCAGAACCGGCGTTTCAGAAGATTTGTTGACTCCTGCAAATCAAGACAACAGGTTGTACCAAAATGGCAAAAACACAGAATGACTGCAGATAAAGCATTCGACCGTTTATTCCAGTTTTGGACCCTGGAAGTTGTCTGCAGTGTACGATCCTCATGCAGAATCATCAATGCATTTATGAGCATTAAATGTGCATTCAATGCAGCATCAGAACGTTCAAAATAAAGACGTTGATGATTGACCTATATAAAGGGAAGATTGCTCAAAAAGAGAGATACAACGTGAACAACAACAAGTGATACGAGACAACGAAGAGAGACAAGCAACTCAGAAAAATTTCAATCACTTGAATAATATCAGAAGTCCTCATCTGATATACTTAAGCACACTTACAAGATCATTCATCTGCTGCTCAAATAAACCCTCGCCTACAGTTCACACATCTGATCGTCAAGGATCATCCTAGGGTTTTCAAGCCTCTCGACCGCTCTGCAGTCTGAGAAGCTCAACTCAACTATACTCAGTGTTGAAGAGACTTGAAGCTGCTCTGAAAGCTTCCACCAGTCTGATAAGAACTGAGAATCCTATCTGTGTAAATCTAGGAGTTTCGGATTAGGCATTGGATAAGTCCTAAGTCTGAAGTGGGTGTATTACAAGACGTTGTAATAACCAAAGTCTTCTAGTGAATTCCTTCCTAAGTGGAAGAAGGGGAGACGTAGAAGGATTAAGCCTTCGAACTTCCATAAAATCGTGCTTTAGCATTTACTGCCATTTATCTTACATCCTGCTCATACATTGCATTATAAACTTTGCATCACTAAAACCTCTGAACTATTTCCGCACTATTTAAGTTGTTCAAAACGTTTTAGAAGTTGAGAAAACTGGTTAAGTGAACTAAACCTCACTTGATCATTTTAAAGAAGAAAAAGAAAAGTTTCAGAGTGTATTCACCCCCCCTCTACCCTCTGAACCGATCCCAACAAATATGTCATCTCGTATGAAACGAGATATGAATTATAAATTTGACATAAAATATTGAGATATACGTCATAATCAAGTATCGTACTAACGTACATCGGTATCTCGTATCACTGTCGTACATGAAGTACGTAAAATATTTTTTGATATCTATCATACAAGATATAAAAGTTTTTGGAGACCGTTGGTGTCTATCCAAAAGTATTCATCGTATGGTGATATAAATGTATGAAAGATCTTGAAGATCGTTTGATTGACGATGAAAAAGATAATGTGCTTGATATTATAAAATAGTGATACACAATATTGACGTATGTGTATTTTTGAATCTAGTAGATATTGATTTGGTTCAAATAGTATATTACAAATCAACATTTCTAGAAGAGCTAGAAAACTTCAAAAGTATCATTGATACAAATACTTTCAGAGTTTGGCATAATGGATTGAATGGAGCATTCAAATTATATAAATAGTTGAAAAACTATTGATAGTGTACAAAGATGTTAATGAATAAGCCAAAAGTTTCTGGATCGATAAATATGGATGTTTTTTGAATCAAAGATTCAGAAGATTTTATGAATTCTTATTTATGGCTTAGCAAAATTGATAGCACTATCATAAAAGCTCAAATTGATAGAAAATCCCCATATTATATGGAATGAATAAATAACGTTGTCCACGAAGCGCAACATGATGTTTGCGAAAATACGTATTGAGAAAAACTTCCAGAATATGTAATCAAGACAAGCTTGATAAAAAAAAGAGGATATGCATATCAATTTTATGATTATAAATACGTTGGTTTAGTTGATTTATTTTGCCTCCAATCAACTATTAAACCATTAAAATAAATGTGTCATATTTGAGGATATCTGAAAGATATATTATAAATATTATGTCAAATGCTCATGTATTGAAAGTTAATATTTGTGCGAGAAATGCACTAGAATAAATCTTTTGAAGGGATTGTCAATATGTTGGAAATAAATTGAATCTTATGATCAATTATCTTGAGAAATGAGATTTTATGACGCGAAA
This sequence comes from Henckelia pumila, assembly GCF_033568475.1. Classification (NCBI taxonomy): domain Eukaryota; kingdom Viridiplantae; phylum Streptophyta; class Magnoliopsida; order Lamiales; family Gesneriaceae; genus Henckelia; species Henckelia pumila. The sequence continues at coordinate 15,772,571 of NC_133122.1, read as the reverse complement.
TTCTCATTTATTATTCTTGTAAAACAATGTTTTCAACATTGAGGGGGAGGAATTAGAACCTACAAGAATATTTTTGAGATCGATCCCAATGAAATATAAAGTGAACATGGCGTTCAAAGTTTAAATCTCAAATACATTATTTGATCTTATGTATAAGATCGTTTAGCTTCATTAATGTTCAAGTTGAACAATTCAAATCGTCTTTAGTGACGAAAAACCTCTTTAAAGAAAATGAGTGAATATCTCAATGTGAAAAGAATAATGGAGGTTGGTCGTTGTGAAAAGAAATTAATGTCCTGCAGGACCATATCTTATATTACTTGCAAGTAAATGAAAAATACGCTAGAAGCGTGAACGACCAATTATTTCAATGAATCCAATTTGAATTATGTTATTCTTGAGAATAACAAGTATATAAAAGATGAGAATTCACAAATTATTTGGGATCGAAATGATATAATCATTCGTGTGTTTTGCTATTATGCAAAATGATGATTATTTTGAACAACAATTTGTAGAGATTGTCAATAACAAATGATTGGCAAGTGACATGTTGCATATGAGAAAATATTAGCAAAGTTTCTCAAAATATTTCAATTAGATTATGAGAAAATATTTGCACTTGTCAATGAATGCACTGATTTGACGTGTTGGAAAACTGGCGAGTTCCCAGACCAATTACGATTGATACCCGGTGCAGCGGAAGTTTAAAATTTTTCTCATGGAACGATTCCATGGTGTGGGTATCAACCATACAACGATTGAATTATTGTGTGTGTAAAATTTAGATAACAATTAAATAAATTTTACCTCAAATCTCGCAACGAGATTAATGGACACCAACAGAACAATTCTGCTCTTGTTGTCTCTCCCTGGAACCGATGAACGCCTTCAATCAGGTCCACGAACAGAGGTTTAATCCCTCTGATAGATTGCACTAGAAAATCTATCAGAAGTTTTCTGCGAAGAGAATACACGAATTTGATTCGTTATTCCTTACTGCGATTCAAAATCACAGACCGGAATTTTCTCGGGCAGAGGGAGGGAGGGGCGGCCGAAAACGTTTTTGAGAGGGGCTAGGGTTTCGAAAATCCTGTCTCAAAAATTATGACCTGTACCACTGTTGGAAAACTGGCGAGTTCCCAGACCAATTACGATTGATACCCGGTGCAGCGGAAGTTTAAAATTTTTCTCATGGAACGATTCCATGGTGTGGGTATCAACCATACAACGATTGAATTATTGTGTGTGTAAAATTTAGATAACAATTAAATAAATTTTACCTCAAATCTCGCAACGAGATTAATGGACACCAACAGAACAATTCTGCTCTTGTTGTCTCTCCCTGGAACCGATGAACGCCTTCAATCAGGTCCACGAACAGAGGTTTAATCCCTCTGATAGATTGCACTAGAAAATCTATCAGAAGTTTTCTGCGAAGAGAATACACGAATTTGATTCGTTATTCCTTACTGCGATTCAAAATCACAGACCGGAATTTTCTCGGGCAGAGGGAGGGAGGGGCGGCCGAAAACGTTTTTGAGAGGGGCTAGGGTTTCGAAAATCCTGTCTCAAAAATTATGACCTGTTGTGTTTAATTTCTGTACTGAAATAACTTATTTATAATGCAGGCCACTAACACCTTAGGGCCCATTAGTCATAAGCTGGGGCCCGACAAGCAAAGCCCGCTCGTTCAGAAATTAATATAAAATTCATCGTGACTCCTATTGATGAAACGATTTCACCAACGTGCACAGAAACCATTTCTGCACGTTTTAAAGTCAAAATAAATTTTCCTGAATCCGAATTCAGTGGTTTCCAAAAATGTCCATCCCTATGTCATTTTAGGAAATCCTACTCCCTTACTCTTATTTAAGAAGTCCAACTCCTTAGTTCATTAAATTTAACTCTTTAAATTTAACTATCTCAACGGGGATTAAAACTCCATTACACTGTGTGACCCTCAATGGTTCAGGGATACAGCTAGCCGTGGGCTCACAACTCCTTGTGACTCGGAACAACACTTTCCGACTTGCCCAACGAATCATGGTAAAGCGCCTAGCAACATCGCCCCATGATTCCCTAGGTATCACTGATAGTGCCTACAAGAACCAGTAGATTTTGGTTAACGTACAGTACGGTCCCTTCATCCATATATCCCGATCGAATCAACAACCATTGGTATATCGAGAGTCGCTCAAGATTCGATAACTATGCAATACATCTTGAAGATCAAATTAGTGACATCGCATGTGCTACTAAGAAACCATTTCTTAAATCACATCAAGTACTCTGGCCAGAGATTTGTCACACTAATATCTCCTCAGATCGCATAGGATATCCACACTCGCAAGTATGTGGTGAATCCTTGACAACAATGCATTGACTCCTATATGTGTCGTAACTGTACCCAATCTCGACACCTGATGACCCCCTCAGAGTCGGTAAACGAGTCAAAGCACAGTACTAGCATATAGAGTCTCCATGATGTTTCAAGTCGTAAGGACTAATGGTGTACAACCAAAACCGCGGACTTTATCCACTCGATAAGTGATAACCACTTGGAAAGTCCGGATAGGGTAGTTCGACTATTCATCCTATGAATATCCATTTGCATGCTTCGAACATCTCCATGTTCCCTACCAATGAAACGTGGTACTCCGCATCGCAAATGCTAGTCTCAAACTCGAGCGATCCTTATCCTTATTATCGGACGGCTCAATCGACTAGGAACGGTTTTAGAATATACAGTGACTATAAGATGTATTTCATGATAGACATCTCCATGTTCTACCACATCTTACATACACTATAGTATATTCAAGGTCTTTATCAAAACAACAATAGTATATCACAATATAACAATATGAAGTAATATAAAGTCATTGCCATAAAAGTGTAAATAATATTAAACAAAAGATTGTTTATACAAAGAGTCAACAAAGCCCATAGCCACACAGTTGGCTCACTGGGCACCCACTCTTACAATCTCCCACTTGCCCTATAGCCAACTAGTCATACTACGTAGACCCATTGCTTCGCGATGTTTGTCAAACAATGGTCCTGGCAAAGGCTTAGTAAGTGGATCAGCGATATTGTCTGCAGAGGCCACTCGTTCGACACTGATGTCTCCTCTTTCCACAATCTCCCGGATTATGTGGTATTTCCTCAGTACGTGTTTGGATCTTTGATGAGACCTTGGTTCCTTTGCTTGAGCAACGGCACCCGTGTTGTCGCAGTACACCGGGACTGGACCAACAAATTCAGGAATGACGCCCAACTCTTGGACGAAATTCCTCATCCAAACGGCCTCTTTAGCAGCAGCTGATGCTGCAATGTATTCAGCCTCAGTGGTGGAATCCGCTGTGGTGTCCTGCTTGGAACTCTTCCAAGAGACAGCACCACCATTGAGCATGAACACAAATCCAGAGGTTGACTTCGAGTCATCCACATCACTTTGGAAGCTAGAGTCGGTATAGCCTTCCAGTTTGAGTTCTCGTCCTCCATAAACCATGAACATATTCTTAGTCCTTCGCAAGTACTTAAGAATGTCCTTCACGGCTTTCCAATGCATCTGACCAGGATTAGACTGATATCTGCTCGTGACACTCAGAGCAAATGCTACATCCGGTCTGGTAGATATCATCCCATACATGATACTACCTATAGCTGACGCATATGGTACATGTGTCATATTCTCTATCTCTGCTTCAGTCTTGGGACACATAGACTTGGATAGAGAAACTCCATGACACATGGGTAGATGTCCTCTCTTGGACCCATCCATTGAAAACCGTTTCAATATGGTATCGATGTAGGTTGATTGAGTGAGTCCTATCATTCTCTTAGATCTATCCCTATAGATCTGTATCCCAAGAATGTAGGATGCCTCACCCAAATCCTTCATCGAAAATCTACCTGATAACCATATCTTTGTTGACTGCAACATCCCTACATCATTCCCAATGAGTAGGATGTCATCAACATAAAGTACTAAGAATGTCACCGCATCCTTAACTACTTTCTTGTACACGCAAGGTTCCTCCGGGTTCTTGATGAAACCAAAATCTTTAATTGTTTCATCAAATTTATGGTTCCAACTTCTTGATGCTTGTTTTAGACCATAAATTGATCTCTGAAGCTTGCATACCTTATGCTCGCTTCCCATGGATGTGAACCCCTCAGGCTGCTTCATATAGATTTCTTCCTTAATGTCTCCATTAAGAAAAGCAGTCTTCACATCCATCTGCCATATCTCATAGTCATACCATGCAGCTATGGCAATTAGGATTCTTATGGACTTGAACATTGCGACTGGTGAAAAGGTTTCATCATAGTCAACTCCTTGCCTTTGAGTATAACCTTTCGCCACCAATCGCGCCTTGTAAGTCAATATCTTATCATCAGGCCCAAGCTTTCTTTTGTAGATCCATTTACACCCTATTGGAACAATTCCATCGGGAGGATCCACTAAAGACCAGACTTGGTTAGTATGCATCGAATCCAATTCTGACTGCATAGCTTCAAGCCATAAATTCGAATCCGCATCAGAAATTGCTTCCTTGAAGCTTCTTGGATCACATCCAATGTCGGGTTCATCTTGACCCTCTTCAAGAAGAAGACCATATCGAACTGGAGGTCTAGAAGTCCTCTCGGATCTTCTAGGTGCAGGCGTGTCCAGCAATGGTTCCTGAGGTGTGGGATCGTTATTTTGTATTTCGGGTTCTTCTCGAACTTCTTCGAGTTCCATCATCTCGCCTTTCTTATCCAATAAGAACTCCTTCTCCAAGAAGGTGGCATTCCGTGAAACAAACACCTTTGTTTCAGCAGGATAATAGAAATAATATCCGATTGAATTCTTCGGATACCCCACAAAATAACACAAGCTGGATCGACTATCCAACTTATCTCCCACTGTCCGCTTCACGTAAGCAGGACATCCCCAAATCCTCAAGTACGAATACTTAGGAGCTTTGCCATTCCATAACTCGTATGGTGTTTTGTCCACTGCTTTAGTGTGGACGTTGTTCAACAACAATACCGCCGTCTCAAGCGCATAGCCCCAAAACGAAGGTGGAAGCTCAGTGAAGCTCATCATAGATCGAACCATGTCCAACAAAGTTCGATTACGACGCTCCGATACACCATTAAGCTGTGGTGTCATAGGAGGAGTCCACTGAGAGAGAATCCCATTCTCTTTTAGATAGTCCAAAAACTCGGTACTCAAGTATTCTCCACCTCGATCCGATCGAAGTGCTTTAATACTTTTACCTAGCTTGTTTTCTACTTCAGCCTTGAATTCTTTGAACTTTTCAAATGCTTCAGACTTATATTTCATTAAATATAAATACCCATACCTAGAATAATCATCAGTAAAGGTAATGAAGTAGGTGTGGCCATGTTGAGTCCCTACTCTAAATGGACCACAAACATCTGTATGGATCAAATCCAACAGATTTTGACTACGTTCAGGCTTCCCCTTAAAAGGAGATTTAGTCATTTTCCCTTTTAGGCAGGATTCACAAGTAGGTAGAGAGTTAATATCAGACATATCAAACATGCCCTCTCCCACTAGCTTGTTCATCCTCCTTGAGGAAATATGACCTAGTCTAGCGTGCCAAAGGTTTGCCGGGTTTTGACTATCGATTTTCCTTTTGTTTGTTGTCGCCGGTTTGTCAATACAATTTACTGGAACGTCTTTTAGTTTTAAATTGTATAGATCGTTTTCAAGCTGTCCATTTCCAATTAAACATTCATTCTTGTAAATATTGCAAATCCCATTCACAAAATTACAAGAATAACCATCTCTATCAAGCATAGAAATAGAAATAATGTTTTTAATTAAATCTGGCACAAATAAAACATCTCTCAACAATAATTTAAAACCATTCTGCAAAATCAAACAAACATCTCCAATGGCCGTAGCTTCAACTCTGGAACCATTCCCGAGCCTCAGCTGGGTCTCACCCATTCTAAGCCTGCGACTTCTTGTCATCACCTGCAAATCATTGCAAATGTGAGATCCACATCCGGTATCCAATACCCAAGAAGTTGTATTAAGTGACATGTTTATTTCGATATAGAACATACCCTTTGCAGTTCCCAACTGCTCAAGATACTCCTTGCAGTTGCGCTTCCAATGACCCGGCTTCTTGCAGTAATGGCAAACATCCTTGGATTTTCCATCGTTTGAAGCCTTTGTCTTTTGCTTCTTCTCGGGTTCCACTTTCTTGGGTGGGGCAGAACGTTTCTTGCCCTTCATACTTGGCCCCTTCTTAGCAGAAGATGAGGAGCCCACCAAGAAAGCTGGCTTATCCTTCTTAAGTGTGGATTCATATGTAACGAGCATATTGACCATCTCTTCAAGGGTGGCCTCTATCTTGTTCATATTAAAATTTATCACGAATCCATCAAATGAAGAAGGAAGAGATAGAAGCAGCAAGTCCACATTGAGTTCATGCTCCAACACCAAATCAAGGGTCGCTAACTTCTGTATGAGCCAAATCACTCGTACCCCATGATCACGGACCGAAGTCCCTTCACGCATGCGGCACGTCATCAACTCCTTAACAGTAGAGAACCTTTCAGCCCTCGACTGAGCCCCAAAAAGTTCCTTGAGTTGCGTGTGAATGTCAGCAGCATTCACCGTGTCCTCAAATCGCCTCTGGAGTTCATCAGACATCGAGGCTTGCATATAGCATTTGGTCTTGATGTCATGGTCACACCATGCATCAAGTTTGGCCAATTCCTCCGGACTTATGTCAGCTGGTGCTTCCTTCGGAGGTGCTTTCTCTAACACGTAGAGCATTTTCTCCGAAGTTAAGACAATCTTCAACTTCCGGAACCATTCCGTATAGTTGGCGCCAGTCAGCTTGTTTTGTTCGAGGATCGAGAATAAAGGATTTCGCGAATTCATTGTATGAAATACTGAAAAGGAAAAACAGACAATATCTTGTAAGAGTGGGTGCCCAGTGAGCCAACTGTGTGGCTATGGGCTTTGTTGACTCTTTGTATAAACAATCTTTTGTTTAATATTATTTACACTTTTATGGCAATGACTTTATATTACTTCATATTGTTATATTGTGATATACTATTGTTGTTTTGATAAAGACCTTGAATATACTATAGTGTATGTAAGATGTGGTAGAACATGGAGATGTCTATCATGAAATACATCTTATAGTCACTGTATATTCTAAAACCGTTCCTAGTCGATTGAGCCGTCCGATAATAAGGATAAGGATCGCTCGAGTTTGAGACTAGCATTTGCGATGCGGAGTACCACGTTTCATTGGTAGGGAACATGGAGATGTTCGAAGCATGCAAATGGATATTCATAGGATGAATAGTCGAACTACCCTATCCGGACTTTCCAAGTGGTTATCACTTATCGAGTGGATAAAGTCCGCGGTTTTGGTTGTACACCATTAGTCCTTACGACTTGAAACATCATGGAGACTCTATATGCTAGTACTGTGCTTTGACTCGTTTACCGACTCTGAGGGGGTCATCAGGTGTCGAGATTGGGTACAGTTACGACACATATAGGAGTCAATGCATTGTTGTCAAGGATTCACCACATACTTGCGAGTGTGGATATCCTATGCGATCTGAGGAGATATTAGTGTGACAAATCTCTGGCCAGAGTACTTGATGTGATTTAAGAAATGGTTTCTTAGTAGCACATGCGATGTCACTAATTTGATCTTCAAGATGTATTGCATAGTTATCGAATCTTGAGCGACTCTCGATATACCAATGGTTGTTGATTCGATCGGGATATATGGATGAAGGGACCGTACTGTACGTTAACCAAAATCTACTGGTTCTTGTAGGCACTATCAGTGATACCTAGGGAATCATGGGGCGATGTTGCTAGGCGCTTTACCATGATTCGTTGGGCAAGTCGGAAAGTGTTGTTCCGAGTCACAAGGAGTTGTGAGCCCACGGCTAGCTGTATCCCTGAACCATTGAGGGTCACACAGTGTAATGGAGTTTTAATCCCCGTTGAGATAGTTAAATTTAAAGAGTTAAATTTAATGAACTAAGGAGTTGGACTTCTTAAATAAGAGTAAGGGAGTAGGATTTCCTAAAATGACATAGGGATGGACATTTTTGGAAACCACTGAATTCGGATTCAGGAAAATTTATTTTGACTTTAAAACGTGCAGAAATGGTTTCTGTGCACGTTGGTGAAATCGTTTCATCAATAGGAGTCACGATGAATTTTATATTAATTTCTGAACGAGCGGGCTTTGCTTGTCGGGCCCCAGCTTATGACTAATGGGCCCTAAGGTGTTAGTGGCCTGCATTATAAATAAGTTATTTCAGTACAGAAATTAAACACAACAGGTCATAATTTTTGAGACAGGATTTTCGAAACCCTAGCCCCTCTCAAAAACGTTTTCGGCCGCCCCTCCCTCCCTCTGCCCGAGAAAATTCCGGTCTGTGATTTTGAATCGCAGTAAGGAATAACGAATCAAATTCGTGTATTCTCTTCGCAGAAAACTTCTGATAGATTTTCTAGTGCAATCTATCAGAGGGATTAAACCTCTGTTCGTGGACCTGATTGAAGGCGTTCATCGGTTCCAGGGAGAGACAACAAGAGCAGAATTGTTCTGTTGGTGTCCATTAATCTCGTTGCGAGATTTGAGGTAAAATTTATTTAATTGTTATCTAAATTTTACACACACAATAATTCAATCGTTGTATGGTTGATACCCACACCATGGAATCGTTCCATGAGAAAAATTTTAAACTTCCGCTGCACCGGGTATCAATCGTAATTGGTCTGGGAACTCGCCAGTTTTCCAACAGTTAGTAGGATTTCCTAAAATGACATAGGGATGGACATTTTTGGAAACCACTGAATTCGGATTCAGGAAAATTTATTTTGATTTCACCAACGTGCACAGAAACCATTTCTGCACGTTTTAAAGTCAAAATAAATTTTCCTGAATCCGAATTCAGTGGTTTCCAAAAATGTCCATCCCTATGTCATTTTAGGAAATCCTACTCCACTGTTGGAGAACTGGCGAGTTCCCAGACCAATTACGATTGATACCCGGTGCAGCGGAAGTTTAAAATTTTTCTCATGGAACGATTCCATGGTGTGGGTATCAACCATACAACGATTGAATTATTGTGTGTGTAAAATTTAGATAACAATTAAATAAATTTTACCTCAAATCTCGCAACGAGATTAATGGACACCAACAGAACAATTCTGCTCTTGTTGTCTCTCCCTGGAACCGATGAACGCCTTCAATCAGGTCCACGAACAGAGGTTTAATCCCTCTGATAGATTGCACTAGAAAATCTATCAGAAGTTTTCTGCGAAGAGAATACACGAATTTGATTCGTTATTCCTTACTGCGATTCAAAGTCACAGACCGGAATTTTCTCGGGCAGAGGGAGGGAGGGGCGGCCGAAAACGTTTTTGAGAGGGGCTAGGGTTTCGAAAATCCTGTCTCAAAAATTATGACCTGTTGTGTTTAATTTCTGTACTGAAATAACTTATTTATAATGCAGGCCACTAACACCTTAGGGCCCATTAGTCATAAGCTGGGGCCCGACAAGCAAAGCCCGCTCGTTCAGAAATTAATATAAAATTCATCGTGACTCCTATTGATGAAACGATTTCACCAACGTGCACAGAAACCATTTCTGCACGTTTTAAAGTCAAAATAAATTTTCCTGAATCCGAATTCAGTGGTTTCCAAAAATGTCCATCCCTATGTCATTTTAGGAAATCCTACTCCCTTACTCTTATTTAAGAAGTCCAACTCCTTAGTTCATTAAATTTAACTCTTTAAATTTAACTATCTCAACGGGGATTAAAACTCCATTACACTGTGTGACCCTCAATGGTTCAGGGATACAGCTAGCCGTGGGCTCACAACTCCTTGTGACTCGGAACAACACTTTCCGACTTGCCCAACGAATCATGGTAAAGCGCCTAGCAACATCGCCCCATGATTCCCTAGGTATCACTGATAGTGCCTACAAGAACCAGTAGATTTTGGTTAACGTACAGTACGGTCCCTTCATCCATATATCCCGATCGAATCAACAACCATTGGTATATCGAGAGTCGCTCAAGATTCGATAACTATGCAATACATCTTGAAGATCAAATTAGTGACATCGCATGTGCTACTAAGAAACCATTTCTTAAATCACATCAAGTACTCTGGCCAGAGATTTGTCACACTAATATCTCCTCAGATCGCATAGGATATCCACACTCGCAAGTATGTGGTGAATCCTTGACAACAATGCATTGACTCCTATATGTGTCGTAACTGTACCCAATCTCGACACCTGATGACCCCCTCAGAGTCGGTAAACGAGTCAAAGCACAGTACTAGCATATAGAGTCTCCATGATGTTTCAAGTCGTAAGGACTAATGGTGTACAACCAAAACCGCGGACTTTATCCACTCGATAAGTGATAACCACTTGGAAAGTCCGGATAGGGTAGTTCGACTATTCATCCTATGAATATCCATTTGCATGCTTCGAACATCTCCATGTTCCCTACCAATGAAACGTGGTACTCCGCATCGCAAATGCTAGTCTCAAACTCGAGCGATCCTTATCCTTATTATCGGACGGCTCAATCGACTAGGAACGGTTTTAGAATATACAGTGACTATAAGATGTATTTCATGATAGACATCTCCATGTTCTACCACATCTTACATACACTATAGTATATTCAAGGTCTTTATCAAAACAACAATAGTATATCACAATATAACAATATGAAGTAATATAAAGTCATTGCCATAAAAGTGTAAATAATATTAAACAAAAGATTGTTTATACAAAGAGTCAACAAAGCCCATAGCCACACAGTTGGCTCACTGGGCACCCACTCTTACAATCTCCCACTTGCCCTATAGCCAACTAGTCATACTACGTAGACCCATTGCTTCGCGATGTTTGTCAAACAATGGTCCTGGCAAAGGCTTAGTAAGTGGATCAGCGATATTGTCTGCAGAGGCCACTCGTTCGACACTGATGTCTCCTCTTTCCACAATCTCCCGGATTATGTGGTATTTCCTCAGTACGTGTTTGGATCTTTGATGAGACCTTGGTTCCTTTGCTTGAGCAACGGCACCCGTGTTGTCGCAGTACACCGGGACTGGACCAACAAATTCAGGAATGACGCCCAACTCTTGGACGAAATTCCTCATCCAAACGGCCTCTTTAGCAGCAGCTGATGCTGCAATGTATTCAGCCTCAGTGGTGGAATCCGCTGTGGTGTCCTGCTTGGAACTCTTCCAAGAGACAGCACCACCATTGAGCATGAACACAAATCCAGAGGTTGACTTCGAGTCATCCACATCACTTTGGAAGCTAGAGTCGGTATAGCCTTCCAGTTTGAGTTCTCGTCCTCCATAAACCATGAACATATTCTTAGTCCTTCGCAAGTACTTAAGAATGTCCTTCACGGCTTTCCAATGCATCTGACCAGGATTAGACTGATATCTGCTCGTGACACTCAGAGCAAATGCTACATCCGGTCTGGTAGATATCATCCCATACATGATACTACCTATAGCTGACGCATATGGTACATGTGTCATATTCTCTATCTCTGCTTCAGTCTTGGGACACATAGACTTGGATAGAGAAACTCCATGACACATGGGTAGATGTCCTCTCTTGGACCCATCCATTGAAAACCGTTTCAATATGGTATCGATGTAGGTTGATTGAGTGAGTCCTATCATTCTCTTAGATCTATCCCTATAGATCTGTATCCCAAGAATGTAGGATGCCTCACCCAAATCCTTCATCGAAAATCTACCTGATAACCATATCTTTGTTGACTGCAACATCCCTACATCATTCCCAATGAGTAGGATGTCATCAACATAAAGTACTAAGAATGTCACCGCATCCTTAACTACTTTCTTGTACACGCAAGGTTCCTCCGGGTTCTTGATGAAACCAAAATCTTTAATTGTTTCATCAAATTTATGGTTCCAACTTCTTGATGCTTGTTTTAGACCATAAATTGATCTCTGAAGCTTGCATACCTTATGCTCGCTTCCCATGGATGTGAACCCCTCAGGCTGCTTCATATAGATTTCTTCCTTAATGTCTCCATTAAGAAAAGCAGTCTTCACATCCATCTGCCATATCTCATAGTCATACCATGCAGCTATGGCAATTAGGATTCTTATGGACTTGAACATTGCGACTGGTGAAAAGGTTTCATCATAGTCAACTCCTTGCCTTTGAGTATAACCTTTCGCCACCAATCGCGCCTTGTAAGTCAATATCTTACCATCAGGCCCAAGCTTTCTTTTGTAGATCCATTTACACCCTATTGGAACAATTCCATCGGGAGGATCCACTAAAGACCAGACTTGGTTAGTATGCATCGAATCCAATTCTGACTGCATAGCTTCAAGCCATAAATTCGAATCCGCATCAGAAATTGCTTCCTTGAAGCTTCTTGGATCACATCCAATGTCGGGTTCATCTTGACCCTCTTCAAGAAGAAGACCATATCGAACTGGAGGTCTAGAAGTCCTCTCGGATCTTCTAGGTGCAGGCGTGTCCAGCAATGGTTCCTGAGGTGTGGGATCGTTATTTTGTATTTCGGGTTCTTCTCGAACTTCTTCGAGTTCCATCATCTCGCCTTTCTTATCCAATAAGAACTTCTTCTCCAAGAAGGTGGCATTCCGTGAAACAAACACCTTTGTTTCAGCAGGATAATAGAAATAATATCCGATTGAATTCTTCGGATACCCCACAAAATAACACAAGCTGGATCGACTATCCAACTTATCTCCCACTGTCCGCTTCACGTAAGCAGGACATCCCCAAATCCTCAAGTACGAATACTTAGGAGCTTTGCCATTCCATAACTCGTATGGTGTTTTGTCCACTGCTTTAGTGTGGACGTTGTTCAACAACAATACCGCCGTCTCAAGCGCATAGCCCCAAAACGAAGGTGGAAGCTCAGTGAAGCTCATCATAGATCGAACCATGTCCAACAAAGTTCGATTACGACGCTCCGATACACCATTAAGCTGTGGTGTCATAGGAGGAGTCCACTGAGAGAGAATCCCATTCTCTTTTAGATAGTCCAAAAACTCGGTACTCAAGTATTCTCCACCTCGATCCGATCGAAGTGCTTTAATACTTTTACCTAGCTTGTTTTCTACTTCAGCCTTGAATTCTTTGAACTTTTCAAATGCTTCAGACTTATATTTCATTAAATATAAATACCCATACCTAGAATAATCATCAGTAAAGGTAATGAAGTAGGTGTGGCCATGTTGAGTCCCTACTCTAAATGGACCACAAACATCTGTATGGATCAAATCCAACAGATTTTGACTACGTTCAGGCTTCCCCTTAAAAGGAGATTTAGTCATTTTCCCTTTTAGGCAGGATTCACAAGTAGGTAGAGAGTTAATATCAGACATATCAAACATGCCCTCTCCCACTAGCTTGTTCATCCTCCTTGAGGAAATATGACCTAGTCTAGCGTGCCAAAGGTTTGCCGGGTTTTGACTATCGATTTTCCTTTTGTTTGTTGTCGCCGGTTTGTCAATACAATTTACTGGAACGTCTTTTAGTTTTAAATTGTATAGATCGTTTTCAAGCTGTCCATTTCCAATTAAACATTCATTCTTGTAAATATTGCAAATCCCATTCACAAAATTACAAGAATAACCATCTCTATCAAGCATAGAAATAGAAATAATGTTTTTAATTAAATCTGGCACAAATAAAACATCTCTCAACAATAATTTAAAACCATTCTGCAAAATCAAACAAACATCTCCAATGGCCGTAGCTTCAACTCTGGAACCATTCCCGAGCCTCAGCTGGGTCTCACCCATTCTAAGCCTGCGACTTCTTGTCATCACCTGCAAATCATTGCAAATGTGAGATCCACATCCGGTATCCAATACCCAAGAAGTTGTATTAAGTGACATGTTTATTTCGATATAGAACATACCCTTTGCAGTTCCCAACTGCTCAAGATACTCCTTGCAGTTGCGCTTCCAATGACCCGGCTTCTTGCAGTAATGGCAAACATCCTTGGATTTTCCATCGTTTGAAGCCTTTGTCTTTTGCTTCTTCTCGGGTTCCACTTTCTTGGGTGGGGCAGAACGTTTCTTGCCCTTCATACTTGGCCCCTTCTTAGCAGAAGATGAGGAGCCCACCAAGAAAGCTGGCTTATCCTTCTTAAGTGTGGATTCATATGTAACGAGCATATTGACCATCTCTTCAAGGGTGGCCTCTATCTTGTTCATATTAAAATTTATCACGAATCCATCAAATGAAGAAGGAAGAGATAGAAGCAGCAAGTCCACATTGAGTTCATGCTCCAACACCAAATCAAGGGTCGCTAACTTCTGTATGAGCCAAATCACTCGTACCCCATGATCACGGACCGAAGTCCCTTCACGCATGCGGCACGTCATCAACTCCTTAACAGTAGAGAACCTTTCAGCCCTCGACTGAGCCCCAAAAAGTTCCTTGAGTTGCGTGTGAATGTCAGCAGCATTCACCGTGTCCTCAAATCACCTCTGGAGTTCATCAGACATCGAGGCTTGCATATAGCATTTGGTCTTGATGTCATGGTCACACCATGCATCAAGTTTGGCCAATTCCTCCGGACTTATGTCAGCTGGTGCTTCCTTCGGAGGTGCTTTCTCTAACACGTAGAGCATTTTCTCCGAAGTTAAGACAATCTTCAACTTCCGGAACCATTCCGTATAGTTGGCGCCAGTCAGCTTGTTTTGTTCGAGGATCGAGAATAAAGGATTTCGCGAATTCATTGTATGAAATACTGAAAAGGAAAAACAGACATATATCAATTATTGTTTAACAATTTACTAAGACATAAAATAGGCGAATTTAATTTTATGAATCTCACTCCCACTATTTTAACGATTTCACCACCCTCTAGTGAAAACGGGAAACTTTTTCCTTAGTGAGAACATGGAGTCCAATTGACAAACTTATGGTCCCGAATAATATCAGCCAACCATAATTCTCAAAAGGTAGAGCCCAATTGCTTCCAAAGCAACCCCCATGTATTTACCTCATGTCCAATAAGGGCCCAATAATATGACGCCGTTTAAAGTGACATGTCAAGATGACCCATCAATATTAAGTTGTGATGGACGGTCGCCATGTGGATCCCCAATAATATGAGCCGATCCCATGGGAGTTCCACCCAACTTACAACATTTGTCGATCCAATGTACAGCTTTCCGACGGACGGGCCCCCCAATAATATGAGCCGGACCGTATCCGCGGGTAGCATCACATACATTGACCGTTGATGGAAGGTAGGAACATTTAAACAATATTTAAATTTCCTTTATTTATCTTGATATAAATTTTAAATCATATTTAAAATGAGGGATTTTATTTATAAAATATTTGTCTCATCATATTTAATTTATTGCATGCATTGCCGGATTCACGCAATTTATGTCTAAACATGCATACAATCATAATATCACATATTATATAGGATGATCGATTCCATTTCTAATTGACCCGTGGTTGCCAATCACGGGTCTTAGTCCAATCCTAGGTAATATGCAGTATGCAAATGCAATCCTATTACATATGCTTCCAATTTACATTTCTTCAGTCTTCATTGTCTGCTGGGCCCACCATCTTCAAATCTTGATCTCCCACTAAATCTAATGTATTTACAATAAATAACAATGACAAGTAGGGGATACATTTTTAGGGGGTGGGAACGGGCTATAAACCAAGCCCACTTTTATTACATATGACATTCATATCGGGCCATAAACCAGGCCCATTAATAAAACCAACAACAATAAAGACAAAATGTAAATTCCTAACATACACCTACAAAATTGGTCATGGCAATCGATCATCCTTATCCAATAACATTTAATTCAAAATTAATTTATTGGATAACATGCTGTGGCAATTCAAATTTAAACAAGATAAAATCATATTTTATATATAAAATCACATTTCACATATAAAATCATATTTTATCTCCATATCAAATAAAATCATATTTTATCTATAAAATCCAATTTTACAAATAAAATCATATTTTACTTAATATATCATAAGATCATATCTTATCATCAATTGTACCAAAATAATTGATTTCAAAATTCAATTTACGGATAAAATATTAAAATTTTCCAAAAATTCAAATTTATCCAAAATCAATTTTAAAATTTACGGACTCGAACAATTCGATCCGATATCTCGTGAACCAATCAAAAACAATTTTTGACCGGACCAAAAATAAAATTTTAACATATTAAAATTAATTTTTAATAAAATATTAATTTTTCCCGCGGGCCACCCGGGACACTCCCGGGTTGGCCCGCACCCGGGCGCGGGCCGGGGCAGCCCGGCTGCCCCCTTAGGGCAGCAACGCTGGCTGCCCTGGCGGCGCCTGGCGCCGCCGCTGGGCAGCGCCGAGCGCCGCCCTGGGCGGCGCCAAGCGCTGCCCTGCGCAGCGCCCAGCACTGCGCTGGGCAGCGCACAGCGCTGCCCTAGGCAGCGCCGTGCGCCGCCCTGGGCGGCGACGGTCGCCGCCCTGGGCGGCGACGGTCGCCGCCCTGGGCGGCGCCGTGCGCCCCCTTTGGGCGGCGCCGTGCGCCGCCCCTGGGGGCAGCGACCATCGCTGCCCCTTCCGGGCAGCGATCCAATCGCTGCCCGGGTTTCGCCCCCGAAAAAAAAATTTTTTATTAAAAATATTTATTTTGTTTCAAAAACCGAGACTCAAAAATTTTGTACAATTGATTAATTCAATCGATTGATCTGAGCAACCTGGCTCTGATACCACTGTTGGAGAACTGGCGAGTTCCCAGACCAATTACGATTGATACCCGGTGCAGCGGAAGTTTAAAATTTTTTTCATGGAACGATTCCATGGTGTGGGTATCAACCATACAACGATTGAATTATTGTGTGTGTAAAATTTAGATAACAATTAAATAAATTTTACCTCAAATCTCGCAACGAGATTAATGGACACCAACAGAACAATTCTGCTCTTGTTGTCTCTCCCTGGAACCGATGAACGCCTTCAATCAGGTCCACGAACAGAGGTTTAATCCCTCTGATAGATTGCACTAGAAAATCTATCAGAAGTTTTCTGCGAAGAGAATACACGAATTTGATTCGTTATTCCTTACTGCGATTCAAAATCACAGACCGGAATTTTCTCGGGCAGAGGGAGGGAGGGGCGGCCGAAAACGTTTTTGAGAGGGGCTAGGGTTTCGAAAATCCTGTCTCAAAAATTATGACCTGTTGTGTTTAATTTCTGTACTGAAATAACTTATTTATAATGCAGGCCACTAACACCTTAGGGCCCATTAGTCATAAGCTGGGGCCCGACAAGCAAAGCCCGCTCGTTCAGAAATTAATATAAAATTCATCGTGACTCCTATTGATGAAACGATTTCACCAACGTGCACAGAAACCATTTCTGCACGTTTTAAAGTCAAAATAAATTTTCCTGAATCCGAATTCAGTGGTTTCCAAAAATGTCCATCCCTATGTCATTTTAGGAAATCCTACTCCCTTACTCTTATTTAAGAAGTCCAACTCCTTAGTTCATTAAATTTAACTCTTTAAATTTAACTATCTCAACGGGGATTAAAACTCCATTACACTGTGTGACCCTCAATGGTTCAGGGATACAGCTAGCCGTGGGCTCACAACTCCTTGTGACTCGGAACAACACTTTCCGACTTGCCCAACGAATCATGGTAAAGCGCCTAGCAACATCGCCCCATGATTCCCTAGGTATCACTGATAGTGCCTACAAGAACCAGTAGATTTTGGTTAACGTACAGTACGGTCCCTTCATCCATATATCCCGATCGAATCAACAACCATTGGTATATCGAGAGTCGCTCAAGATTCGATAACTATGCAATACATCTTGAAGATCAAATTAGTGACATCGCATGTGCTACTAAGAAACCATTTCTTAAATCACATCAAGTACTCTGGCCAGAGATTTGTCACACTAATATCTCCTCAGATCGCATAGGATATCCACACTCGCAAGTATGTGGTGAATCCTTGACAACAATGCATTGACTCCTATATGTGTCGTAACTGTACCCAATCTCGACACCTGATGACCCCCTCAGAGTCGGTAAACGAGTCAAAGCACAGTACTAGCATATAGAGTCTCCATGATGTTTCAAGTCGTAAGGACTAATGGTGTACAACCAAAACCGCGGACTTTATCCACTCGATAAGTGATAACCACTTGGAAAGTCCGGATAGGGTAGTTCGACTATTCATCCTATGAATATCCATTTGCATGCTTCGAACATCTCCATGTTCCCTACCAATGAAACGTGGTACTCCGCATCGCAAATGCTAGTCTCAAACTCGAGCGATCCTTATCCTTATTATCGGACGGCTCAATCGACTAGGAACGGTTTTAGAATATACAGTGACTATAAGATGTATTTCATGATAGACATCTCCATGTTCTACCACATCTTACATACACTATAGTATATTCAAGGTCTTTATCAAAACAACAATAGTATATCACAATATAACAATATGAAGTAATATAAAGTCATTGCCATAAAAGTGTAAATAATATTAAACAAAAGATTGTTTATACAAAGAGTCAACAAAGCCCATAGCCACACAGTTGGCTCACTGGGCACCCACTCTTACAATGGGGGCAGCCGGGCTGCCCCGGCCCGCGCCCCGGATGCGGGCCAACCCGGGAGTGTCCCGGGTGGCCCGCGGGAAAAATTAATATTTTATTAAAAATTAATTTTAATATGTTAAAATTTTATTTTTGGTCCGGTCAAAAATTGTTTTTGATTGGTTCACGAGATATCGGATCGAATTGTTCGAGTCCGTAAATTTTAAAATTGATTTTGGATAAATTTGAATTTTTGGAAAATTTTAATATTTTATCCGTAAATTGAATTTTGAAATCAATTATTTTGGTACAATTGATGATAAGATATGATCTTATGATATATTAAGTAAAATATGATTTTATTTGTAAAATTGGATTTTATAGATAAAATATGATTTTATTTGATATGGAGATAAAATATGATTTTATATGTGAAATGTGATTTTATATATAAAATATGATTTTATCTTGTTTAAATTTGAATTGCCACAGCATGTTATCCAATAAATTAATTTTGAATTAAATGTTATTGGATAAGGATGATCGATTGCCATGACCAATTTTGTAGGTGTATGTTAGGAATTTACATTTTGTCTTTATTGTTGTTGGTTTTATTAATGGGCCTGGTTTATGGCCCGATATGAATGTCATATGTAATAAAAGTGGGCTTGGTTTATAGCCCGTTCCCACCCCCTAAAAATGTATCCCCTACTTGTCATTGTTATTTATTGTAAATACATTAGATTTAGTGGGAGATCAAGATTTGAAGATGGTGGGCCCAGCAGACAATGAAGACTGAAGAAATGTAAATTGGAAGCATATGTAATAGGATTGCATTTGCATACTGCATATTACCTAGGATTGGACTAAGACCCGTGATTGGCAACCACGGGTCAATTAGAAATGGAATCGATCATCCTATATAATATGTGATATTATGATTGTATGCATGTTTAGACATAAATTGCGTGAATCCGGCAATGCATGCAATAAATTAAATATGATGAGACAAATATTTTATAAATAAAATCCCTCATTTTAAATATGATTTAAAATTTATATCAAGATAAATAAAGGAAATTTAAATATTGTTTAAATGTTCCTACCTTCCATCAACGGTCAATGTATGTGATGCTACCCGCGGATACGGTCCGGCTCATATTATTGGGGGGGCCCGTCCGTCGGAAAGCTGTACATTGGATCGACAAATGTTGTAAGTTGGGTGGAACTCCCATGGGATCGGCTCATATTATTGGGGGATCCACATGGCGACCGTCCATCACAACTTAATATTGATGGGTCATCTTGACATGTCACTTTAAACGGCGTCATATTATTGGGCCCTTATTGGACATGAGGTAAATACATGGGGGTTGCTTTGGAAGCAATTGGGCTCTTTTGAGAATTATGGTTGGCTGATATTATTCGGGACCATAAGTTTGTCAATTGGACTCCATGTTCTCACTAAGGAAAAAGTTTCCCGTTTTCACTAGAGGGTGGTGAAATCGTTAAAATAGTGGGAGTGAGATTCATAAAATTAAATTCGCCTATTTTATGTCTTAGTAAATTGTTAAACAATCATTGATATATGTCTGTTTTTCCTTTTCAGTATTTCATACAATGAATTCGCGAAATCCTTTATTCTCGATCCTCGAACAAAACAAGCTGACTGGCGCCAACTATACGGAATGGTTCCGGAAGTTGAAGATTGTCTTAACTTCGGAGAAAATGCTCTACGTGTTAGAGAAAGCACCTCCGAAGGAAGCACCAGCTGACATAAGTCCGGAGGAATTGGCCAAACTTGATGCATGGTGTGACCATGACATCAAGACCAAATGCTATATGCAAGCCTCGATGTCTGATGAACTCCAGAGGCGATTTGAGGACACGGTGAATGCTGCTGACATTCACACGCAACTCAAGGAACTTTTTGGGGCTCAGTCGAGGGCTGAAAGGTTCTCTACTGTTAAGGAGTTGATGACGTGCCGCATGCGTGAAGGGACTTCGGTCCGTGATCATGGGGTACGAGTGATTTGGCTCATACAGAAGTTAGCGACCCTTGATTTGGTGTTGGAGCATGAACTCAATGTGGACTTGCTGCTTCTATCTCTTCCTTCTTCATTTGATGGATTCGTGATAAATTTTAATATGAACAAGATAGAGGCCACCCTTGAAGAGATGGTCAATATGCTCGTTACATATGAATCCACACTTAAGAAGGATAAGCCAGCTTTCTTGGTGGGCTCCTCATCTTCTGCTAAGAAGGGGCCAAGTATGAAGGGCAAGAAACGTTCTGCCCCACCCAAGAAAGTGGAACCCGAGAAGAAGCAAAAGACAAAGGCTTCAAACGATGGAAAATCCAAGGATGTTTGCCATTACTGCAAGAAGCCGGGTCATTGGAAGCGCAACTGCAAGGAGTATCTTGAGCAGTTGGGAACTGCAAAGGGTATGTTCTATATCGAAATAAACATGTCACTTAATACAACTTCTTGGGTATTGGATACCGGATGTGGATCTCACATTTGCAATGATTTGCAGGTGATGACAAGAAGTCGCAGGCTTAGAATGGGTGAGACCCAGCTGAGGCTCGGGAATGGTTCCAGAGTTGAAGCTACGGCCATTGGAGATGTTTGTTTGATTTTGCAGAATGGTTTTAAATTATTGTTGAGAGATGTTTTATTTGTGCCAGATTTAATTAAAAACATTATTTCTATTTCTATGCTTGATAGAGATGGTTATTCTTGTAATTTTGTGAATGGGATTTGCAATATTTACAAGAATGAATGTTTAATTGGAAATGGACAGCTTGAAAACGATCTATACAATTTAAAACTAAAAGACGTTCCAGTAAATTGTATTGACAAACCGGCGACAACAAACAAAAGGAAAATCGATAGTCAAAACCCGGCAAACCTTTGGCACGCTAGACTAGGTCATATTTCCTCAAGGAGGATGAACAAGCTAGTGGGAGAGGGCATGTTTGATATGTCTGATATTAACTCTCTACCTACTTGTGAATCCTGCCTAAAAGGGAAAATGACTAAATCTCCTTTTAAGGGGAAGCCTGAACGTAGTCAAAATCTGTTGGATTTGATCCATACAGATGTTTGTGGTCCATTTAGAGTAGGGACTCAACATGGCCACACCTACTTCATTACCTTTACTGATGATTATTCTAGGTATGGGTATTTATATTTAATGAAATATAAGTCTGAAGCATTTGAAAAGTTCAAAGAATTCAAGGCTGAAGTAGAAAACAAGCTAGGTAAAAGTATTAAAGCACTTCGATCGGATCGAGGTGGAGAATACTTGAGTACCGAGTTTTTGGACTATCTAAAAGAGAATGGGATTCTCTCTCAGTGGACTCCTCCTATGACACCACAGCTTAATGGTGTATCGGAGCGTCGTAATCGAACTTTGTTGGACATGGTTCGATCTATGATGAGCTTCACTGAGCTTCCACCTTCGTTTTGGGGCTATGCGCTTGAGACGGCGGTATTGTTGTTGAACAACGTCCACACTAAAGCAGTGGACAAAACACCATACGAGTTATGGAATGGAAAAGCTCCTAAGTATTCGTACTTGAGGATTTGGGGATGTCCTGCTTACGTGAAGCGGACAGTGGGAGATAAGTTGGATAGTCGATCCAGCTTGTGTTATTTTGTGGGGTATCCGAAGAATTCAATCGGATATTATTTCTATTATCCTGCTGAAACAAAGGTGTTTGTTTCACGGAATGCCACCTTCTTGGAGAAGGAGTTCTTATTGGATAAGAAAGGCGAGATGATGGAACTCGAAGAAGTTCGAGAAGAACCCGAAATACAAAATAACGATCCCACACCTCAGGAACCATTGCTGGA
Organism: Henckelia pumila; assembly: GCF_033568475.1. NCBI lineage: Eukaryota > Viridiplantae > Streptophyta > Magnoliopsida > Lamiales > Gesneriaceae > Henckelia > Henckelia pumila. Next base: position 15,750,035 of record NC_133122.1, on the reverse strand, counting down.
CACGCCTGCACCTAGAAGATCCGAGAGGACTTCTAGACCTCCAGTTCGATATGGTCTTCTTCTTGAAGAGGGTCAAGATGAACCCGACATTGGATGTGATCCAAGAAGCTTCAAGGAAGCAATTTCTGATGCGGATTCGAATTTATGGTTTGAAGCTATGCAGTCAGAATTGGATTCGATGCATACTAACCAAGTCTGGTCTTTAGTGGATCCTCCCGATGGAATTGTTCCAATAGGGTGTAAATGGATCTACAAAAGAAAGCTTGGGCCTGATGGTAAGATATTGACTTACAAGGCGCGATTGGTGGCGAAAGGTTATACTCAAAGGCAAGGAGTTGACTATGATGAAACCTTTTCACCAGTCGCAATGTTCAAGTCCATAAGAATCCTAATTGCCATAGCTGCATGGTATGACTATGAGATATGGCAGATGGATGTGAAGACTGCTTTTCTTAATGGAGACATTAAGGAAGAAATCTATATGAAGCAGCCTGAGGGGTTCACATCCATGGGAAGCGAGCATAAGGTATGCAAGCTTCAGAGATCAATTTATGGTCTAAAACAAGCATCAAGAAGTTGGAACCATAAATTTGATGAAACAATTAAAGATTTTGGTTTCATCAAGAACCCGGAGGAACCTTGCGTGTACAAGAAAGTAGTTAAGGATGCGGTGACATTCTTAGTACTTTATGTTGATGACATCCTACTCATTGGGAATGATGTAGGGATGTTGCAGTCAACAAAGATATGGTTATCAGGTAGATTTTCGATGAAGGATTTGGGTGAGGCATCCTACATTCTTGGGATACAGATCTATAGGGATAGATCTAAGAGAATGATAGGACTCACTCAATCAACCTACATCGATACCATATTGAAACGGTTTTCAATGGATGGGTCCAAGAGAGGACATCTACCCATGTGTCATGGAGTTTCTCTATCCAAGTCTATGTGTCCCAAGACTGAAGCAGAGATAGAGAATATGACACATGTACCATATGCGTCAGCTATAGGTAGTATCATGTATGGGATGATATCTACCAGACCGGATGTAGCATTTGCTCTGAGTGTCACGAGCAGATATCAGTCTAATCCTGGTCAGATGCATTGGAAAGCCGTGAAGGACATTCTTAAGTACTTGCGAAGGACTAAGAATATGTTCATGGTTTATGGAGGACGAGAACTCAAACTGGAAGGCTATACCGACTCTAGCTTCCAAAGTGATGTGGATGACTCGAAGTCAACCTCTGGATTTGTGTTCATGCTCAATGGTGGTGCTGTCTCTTGGAAGAGTTCCAAGAAGGACACCACAGCGGATTCCACCACTGAGGCTGAATACATTGCAGCATCAGCTGCTGCTAAAGAGGCCGTTTGGATGAGGAATTTCGTCCAAGAGTTGGGCGTCATTCCTGAATTTGTTGGTCCAGTCCCGGTGTACTGCGACAACACGGGTGCCGTTGCTCAAGCAAAGGAACCAAGGTCTCATCAAAGATCCAAACACGTACTGAGGAAATACCACATAATCCGGGAGATTGTGGAAAGAGGAGACATCAGTGTCGAACGAGTGGCCTCTGCAGACAATATCGCTGATCCACTTACTAAGCCTTTGCCAGGACCATTGTTTGACAAACATCGCGAAGCAATGGGTCTACGTAGTATGACTAGTTGGCTATAGGGCAAGTGGGAGATTGTAAGAGTGGGTGCCCAGTGAGCCAACTGTGTGGCTATGGGCTTTGTTGACTCTTTGTATAAACAATCTTTTGTTTAATATTATTTACACTTTTATGGCAATGACTTTATATTACTTCATATTGTTATATTGTGATATACTATTGTTGTTTTGATAAAGACCTTGAATATACTATAGTGTATGTAAGATGTGGTAGAACATGGAGATGTCTATCATGAAATACATCTTATAGTCACTGTATATTCTAAAACCGTTCCTAGTCGATTGAGCCGTCCGATAATAAGGATAAGGATCGCTCGAGTTTGAGACTAGCATTTGCGATGCGGAGTACCACGTTTCATTGGTAGGGAACATGGAGATGTTCGAAGCATGCAAATGGATATTCATAGGATGAATAGTCGAACTACCCTATCCGGACTTTCCAAGTGGTTATCACTTATCGAGTGGATAAAGTCCGCGGTTTTGGTTGTACACCATTAGTCCTTACGACTTGAAACATCATGGAGACTCTATATGCTAGTACTGTGCTTTGACTCGTTTACCGACTCTGAGGGGGTCATCAGGTGTCGAGATTGGGTACAGTTACGACACATATAGGAGTCAATGCATTGTTGTCAAGGATTCACCACATACTTGCGAGTGTGGATATCCTATGCGATCTGAGGAGATATTAGTGTGACAAATCTCTGGCCAGAGTACTTGATGTGATTTAAGAAATGGTTTCTTAGTAGCACATGCGATGTCACTAATTTGATCTTCAAGATGTATTGCATAGTTATCGAATCTTGAGCGACTCTCGATATACCAATGGTTGTTGATTCGATCGGGATATATGGATGAAGGGACCGTACTGTACGTTAACCAAAATCTACTGGTTCTTGTAGGCACTATCAGTGATACCTAGGGAATCATGGGGCGATGTTGCTAGGCGCTTTACCATGATTCGTTGGGCAAGTCGGAAAGTGTTGTTCCGAGTCACAAGGAGTTGTGAGCCCACGGCTAGCTGTATCCCTGAACCATTGAGGGTCACACAGTGTAATGGAGTTTTAATCCCCGTTGAGATAGTTAAATTTAAAGAGTTAAATTTAATGAACTAAGGAGTTGGACTTCTTAAATAAGAGTAAGGGAGTAGGATTTCCTAAAATGACATAGGGATGGACATTTTTGGAAACCACTGAATTCGGATTCAGGAAAATTTATTTTGACTTTAAAACGTGCAGAAATGGTTTCTGTGCACGTTGGTGAAATCGTTTCATCAATAGGAGTCACGATGAATTTTATATTAATTTCTGAACGAGCGGGCTTTGCTTGTCGGGCCCCAACTTATGACTAATGGGCCCTAAGGTGTTAGTGGCCTGCATTATAAATAAGTTATTTCAGTACAGAAATTAAACACAACAGGTCATAATTTTTGAGACAGGATTTTCGAAACCCTAGCCCCTCTCAAAAATTATGACCTGTTGTGTTTAATTTCTGTACTGAAATAACTTATTTATAATGCAGGCCACTAACACCTTAGGGCCCATTAGTCATAAGCTGGGGCCCGACAAGCAAAGCCCGCTCGTTCAGAAATTAATATAAAATTCATCGTGACTCCTATTGATGAAACGATTTCACCAACGTGCACAGAAACCATTTCTGCACGTTTTAAAGTCAAAATAAATTTTCCTGAATCCGAATTCAGTGGTTTCCAAAAATGTCCATCCCTATGTCATTTTAGGAAATCCTACTCCCTTACTCTTATTTAAGAAGTCCAACTCCTTAGTTCATTAAATTTAACTCTTTAAATTTAACTATCTCAACGGGGATTAAAACTCCATTACACTGTGTGACCCTCAATGGTTCAGGGATACAGCTAGCCGTGGGCTCACAACTCCTTGTGACTCGGAACAACACTTTCCGACTTGCCCAACGAATCATGGTAAAGCGCCTAGCAACATCGCCCCATGATTCCCTAGGTATCACTGATAGTGCCTACAAGAACCAGTAGATTTTGGTTAACGTACAGTACGGTCCCTTCATCCATATATCCCGATCGAATCAACAACCATTGGTATATCGAGAGTCGCTCAAGATTCGATAACTATGCAATACATCTTGAAGATCAAATTAGTGACATCGCATGTGCTACTAAGAAACCATTTCTTAAATCACATCAAGTACTCTGGCCAGAGATTTGTCACACTAATATCTCCTCAGATCGCATAGGATATCCACACTCGCAAGTATGTGGTGAATCCTTGACAACAATGCATTGACTCCTATATGTGTCGTAACTGTACCCAATCTCGACACCTGATGACCCCCTCAGAGTCGGTAAACGAGTCAAAGCACAGTACTAGCATATAGAGTCTCCATGATGTTTCAAGTCGTAAGGACTAATGGTGTACAACCAAAACCGCGGACTTTATCCACTCGATAAGTGATAACCACTTGGAAAGTCCGGATAGGGTAGTTCGACTATTCATCCTATGAATATCCATTTGCATGCTTCGAACATCTCCATGTTCCCTACCAATGAAACGTGGTACTCCGCATCGCAAATGCTAGTCTCAAACTCGAGCGATCCTTATCCTTATTATCGGACGGCTCAATCGACTAGGAACGGTTTTAGAATATACAGTGACTATAAGATGTATTTCATGATAGACATCTCCATGTTCTACCACATCTTACATACACTATAGTATATTCAAGGTCTTTATCAAAACAACAATAGTATATCACAATATAACAATATGAAGTAATATAAAGTCATTGCCATAAAAGTGTAAATAATATTAAACAAAAGATTGTTTATACAAAGAGTCAACAAAGCCCATAGCCACACAGTTGGCTCACTGGGCACCCACTCTTACATGACGGTGATATATTTAGAAACATACTCGAATGATTTGATGCTCAAAATATTGTTTTTGCCAAAATTGAAGAAGAAAAGATATTTGGTTTTGAAATACTATATCTATGGCAAAATCAACATCTAAATCAATTTTTGACAAATAAGTGCATAAGATTGAAATATTAATAGTTAATAATTTCAAGTGATGTTTGCAAGAGGGGGAGCAATTAAAGTTGTACTCTTTTTCCTTGTCTATGATTTTTCCCGCGTGGTTTTTCATAACAAGGTTTTTAATTAGGCAATTAACAAGTATCGCAAGATGTCGTACTCTTTTTCCTTCATTAGGATTTTGTCTCACTGGTTTTTTTTTGATAAGATTTTAACGAGTCACATCTATCATCGGAAAGACATCCAAAGAAAGTATATGTTGTTGTATTCTTTTTCCTTCGTTCAGCTTTTTCCCACGGGGTTTTACTGTCAAGGTTTTAACGAGGTAGCACTTGAGTCCCGATGAAGTTCCCGAGCATCCATCTTGACAAATGGAGATTTTGAAGAATTGGTTGCTTGTGCAAATAATCATCTAAGGGGGAGTGTTATAAATATATTATTATTATAGATGATTATCTTATTAAAGATATGTGATCAAGATAAATATGTCAAGATAATATTTGTAAAGATTTGTATCTTGTAATCTTTCCCTATAAATAAGGGTGATTGAGTTTAATGAAAACTGCACCTGAGTATTCAAAAAAATATTTTTATAATTTTATATGTTATGATATATCCTCATGTGATTAATAAAATAATTTTTTAATATAATAAATATTAAAAGTAATTTCTATTTAATTTGTTTTTTATTTTGAGAAATATTAATATACAAAAAACTAACTTTATAATAATTTTTTAAAATAATTTTTTTGTCGCATTATCTATGTTATAAGATATATTATAATTAATTTATAATTTTAATTTTTTAAGTAATAAGAAGAAAAAATTAAGAAGAGAAAATTAAAATAATAGATACAAAACATATCTCTTTCGAAAAATTGAAACATACAAATTAAAATGAAAATAAAAGTAACGATTTCTTGTGTGTGTCGTTTAAATTTTATGAACAAATTTAACAATATTTTAGGAAAACTAATGCTTAAGATAGTTTATTTTTAAAATTGAAACAATGAGTTTACCAAAACTAAAAACAATTAATTAAAGGACAACATTGTTAATATTTGTATAAAACTTAAAAATGAAGTGTATTTAACAAAACAATGGAGTGTAAATAACAATTATATATATATATATATATGAAAAATGTTTTTCAAATTTGGATTAATGACTTTTCCATTTTTAAAAAGTCCATATATACCCGTCTAGATGATCTTATAAATCAGATCATGAAATATTTTTCTCTCTAAAATCCATCCGAAAATTAGATATATTTGGATGAGGGATTTATTTTATGTATGAGATTTCAAGGAATGAGTTTCAAATTACTGTGAAATATGAAATTGAAATATGTCATTATGAAACAAATATATTGATGTGTGTGACAAAATAATTATTGCATGTCAACAATCTCCCTCTCAATAATCGCACTCATTGTAAATTGCAATCAATGAGAGTCGAATCATGATCTTGGCTTTGATACCAATTGTAGGACCAAGCGTTTGTCACTTTACCAAAAATTATATCAGTGTTAATGATGCAATTCAAATCTTTTAAATCGCGTAACAACTCAAACATCATAATTCGAATGCTCTACCAAACAGGAACAATTATTGCATCCCATCAAGTCAAAATCCACTTGTCAATGGACCAGATTTCAAATCTCATGCAACTAATTGTTTTCTGAGTCATTTGAGATTGATTTCAAATTCATCTCATGAATATGGAGTTCAATCCTCATTTCAAATTCATCTCATGAATATGGAGTTAAATCCAAATTCTTTCATCTAAACACAATCTAAATAAATTGAGGTTGCATTTGGATGAAAAAAATTTCAATCCCTTGGATTATAATTATAATTTTATTATTAACAATGAAACAATATTTCAAATCTTAAATATATACCATACTTATTATTTACATATTAATTATATAAAATTAAATAAATTTCAAATAACATCCTTATTAAGTATATTTGTAATGTATTCTAATTAACATGAAATATTATAAATGACATTTCCTACCGATTCAGGTCATTCTTCTAGTAAACATACAAGTTATGGATTTGAAGTTTATGGTTTTACTTCTCTAAACAAAAAAAAAAATTGAATATATTTAACCTTCACGGATTTGAAATTATTTCATCCAAGCATAACGTGATTGAATTTGGATTTATAATTAGAATCCAAATTTAGTAAACCCCTCTCATGTAAATATTTCATTAATGGTATTTTTTGGTCACATTTGCATGCAGCCCAGATCGCATAAAATGCAGTCAAACATGATGAATGGGAGAACATGGTGAAACTAACAAAATACAAATGCAGCCGATTAACAATGTGGCAATTTTACTTATGAAGTTAAAATATAGTTAAAATATTTGTGTAATTACTATCCTTTTATGAAATGTGGTTTATGGAGTAATGAAGCATTTCATTCTTAATGTTGTTATGGAGTATGTCGATCTCGATTTGGTATTGAGCTTCTTGAGTAGAGCCGTCAATTTAGGTGAGTCTGTCGGGTTGGTCCATCTCTCCACACAATTTAAGTAAGTTGAATTGAAATTTTTTTAACTCAACTAAAGGCAGGCCTAGGCGGGCCAACCTGCACGGGTCGCGAGCTTAGGCGGGCTCGAGTTGGCCCGAGGGCCTGAAATGTTTTTGTTTTTTTACTTTATGGTGATATACGTAACTTTTTTTAATGAATTTTTTATTAATTATTTTATATAAAATTTACACGTGTGAAATCAATAATTAAAATTTTAGTAATATGTTTCTATTAATATTTATATATGAAATCAAATTTATAATTAATTATAATGATTTTTTATTTTTATTTGTTTATTTTTATTTGTAGTGAGCCAACCCGTGGGTCGGTTCGCCTAACCCGCAACCCAACTTGGGTTGAGTTGGATTGAGTTGAGAATTTACAGTCCGTCGGGCTGATGGGCCGGACCGTCATCGACCCGCCAAACAACGGGTTTTTGGTGGCCGTTCCGCCCTAGATTGACCCATCTGACAGCTCTATTCTCAAGGCCATGAAAGTAAAATTTATGTAAGGTTTTGTTTGGATTGATGAAGTTCAAATTCATGAACCCCAAGTATATATATATATATATATATATATATATATATATATATATTTAGAGAAATAAGATCATATATATATATATATATATATATATATTTAGAAAAATAAGATCATAAATTTGATCCATCCCTCACATGTTTTTATAGTATTCATGTTTATTACGATAGATTTCAAGTTCACACAATAATAATAATTTGAAATCTATTTTATTTTGTACTATTAATATGTACATATATAAGATATGAATTCAAGATTAATTGGTAAAATCAGATTTCAAATTCATATATCTAGGTGCACCATAAAGTTTTTTGCCTATCTAGTTTCTTCGAGTATTTATTATTTTATTTTTCACAGGAATATCATTTGATCGATAACCATGAATTATAAATAAAATCTATCCATTATTTAAATGATTAATGATATACCTCAATAAAGTGATCTCTTTGGATGAGCTGATGAAACTCCTCCAACAGAAGATGAACTGTTGCTGACCTGAAACCACGAACAAGAGTGTTAAGGGGAGGCCGAAAGGTGCTCCGGCGTATCCCCTCCGACGCTCAAGTCAGATGATAGATAGCGAAATATAGAGAGTGGTGTGTGCGCACGAGTGAAAATTCAGATCCAGATAATGAAAGTAAACCTGGTATTTATAGGAGAGGACTCCGGATCTTATGCTTATCTTCCTTATCAGGAACCCGAGAATCCCGGGATTGCAATCCGGAATATATAGGCGGATATCTCGTCTGAATCTAGCTTGACCGTGAAAATATCGACATGTACATTTTATCCGAGCTGACCTGTCATCACTAAGACTCTATATTGCTGCTCCCCCGGGGGTCATATAAAAAGGGGTGAGTGAGTTATTAATGAACTCCTGAACTCGCCCTAAACATTGATCCTAACATCTTAGCTAGCTCACCAAGGTTGTCGAACCCATTTACTAAGCTAACTCCCTACTAATATTGGGGCTGAGCTGAGCCCCAAACTCCTGAACTGGGCTCCCGACCCGAGCTGGAAATTATGGTGGGGGAGCTTGGCCGAGCTACGAGCTCCCGAGCTGAGCTCCCGACCCGAGCTGGGAATTATGGTGGGGGAGCTTGGCCGAGCTCCCGACCCGAGCTGGAAATTATGGTGGGGGAGCTTAGCCGAGCTCTCGACCCGAGCTAGAAATTATGGTGGGGGAGCTTGGCCGAGCTCCCGAGCTGAGCTCCTGAACCGGTTCTGGTTGATTAGGGATGTTCCTTTTATATTAGGGTCATCGATGAGCTGAGGTGGTTTCCTCCTCCGGGTATCACAAGTCCCTCCCATAAAAGTCGAATTGAGGTCAAAGACTCGAAATTCGTTTTTATTCTGAGATGACCCTAAAAGAATGCCGAGCTGAGGTGCTCCGCCGAGCCCAGCTGTCACTCTGACAAGCACTAGGTAACGGTAAATTTTCCAAAGAATCTGAGCCGTACACCTGTCTAAATTCAATGGTTCGATTTAACCCGAGCTTTCTATAAATAGCCCCTTGCTGTGAAAACTTCATTTTCACTTTCTTCACTTCTTACTTCTGTAAATTCTCTCTCGAATTCCTTTTTCCAAGCTTCCTCGCTTTCTTCCCTTTCTCCCGAGTTTCCGAGCTTCCTAAGTAAGTATTCCTTTCATGGCCACTTCTTCCCGAGCTCACTCTGGAAGCTTAGACGAAGTATTCCGTGAGGTGGATCAATTTGATTCCCTCGCTCTTACTCCCGCAGGAGAGCCTACAGGCCAGGACCCTGCTCGCCCCTCGACCTCAGCTCAGGATGATGACTCGGGAAATGACCCTGATGTCCTTGCGGTGCCATGGTTTGAGCTGTATCCTTCAGAGCTAGATGCTTCGGACGAGGACAAAATAAGAGCTCTATCCCATGCTCCCAAGGAATATGAGTTCATTATTCCTGACCTTGATGACCGAGCTGACAATCCCCTAGAGGGATATTACACCTTTTATGTAGATCAATTAGAAGCTGGTCTTAGGTTTCCCCTGCCCCTCATCTTCCAGCAACTCAGCCATTATTATGAGCTTCACTTAGGGCAGCTCACCCCTAACTCCTTCCGAACCTTGTGCAGCTTTATAGTTCTCTTCAGAACATTAGGCTTTGAAGTAACTTGTTTTACTATCTGTAACTTTTTGCTCCCCAAAAGCTCTGAGGAGGGCCCTTTTTACTTCTCTTGCCGACCTAATTGTAAATTTTTTAAGGGCTATCTCAGTTCAAACAAAAACTGGAAAAACTCTTTCTTTTTTGTTCATCCCTCCGATGTCTGGGACATATGCTCAGCTTGGAGGAAAACTCTCCCCCTCCTGCCTGTTCCTGCCCCGGGCTTTCGATAGGGGGAGTTGTTTACCGGAGCCCTAAGGGCTATAGGGGGAAGTTGCTTCGATACTTCTGCCCTTCTGGCAGAAGATCTGCTCTGTCACCATGGGCTCAGCTCGGCCGATGTCTCGGTCCAAGGAAACTTAGGTATGGCCCTTCCCCGCCCTTGCTCTTTTTTTTTTTAATGACCTCCTTTCTACTTGCTCAGAAAAAAGAGTCATGAACGCTGCTATGAAGAGAATGCTAGAGAAGAATAAGACACCAGTGTTGGAACACGGTCGTTCTTCGGATCGAAAAAGAAAGTGATACCCGGTGCAGCGGAAGTTTTAAAATTTTATATGGAACGATTCCATATGGGTATCAAATTCCTACGATTAAAATTGATAACATAAAATTTAAACAATGTAAATTTTATCTTAAAATCTCGAAACGAGATTATGGACACCAACAGATTAAACTGCTCTTGTTGTATATCCCAGGAACTGATGAACGAACGTTTCTTCAATCAGGTCCACGAACAGAAGTTTAATCCCTCTGATAGACTGCACTAGAAAGTCTATCAGAAGTTTCTACGAAGAGAAATAACAGATTTGATCTGCTAATTCAGACTGCAAATTCGAAATTTGCAGACTGAAATTCTCGAACACAGTAGGGGAGGGGGGCGGCCGAATTCTCTAGAGAGAGAGCTCTAGGGTTTCGAATTTTATGCCTTGTGTTGTGTTTAATTTCTGCACTGCAATAACTTATTTATAATATGGGCTGCTAACAGCTTAGGACCCATTAGTCATAAGTTCAAGCCTGACAAGCAAAGCCCGCATGTTCAGAAATTAATATAAAATTCATCGTGACTCAGATTGATAAACCAATTTCACCAATGTGTACAGAAACCATTTCTGCATCTTTTAAAGTCAAGATAAATTTTCTAAATCCGATTTCAGTGTTTCCAAAAATGTCCATCACTATGTCATTTTAGAAAATCTTACTCCCTCTACTCTTAAATAAGAAGTCCAACTTCTTTATTCACTAAATTTAACTCTTTAAATTTAATTATCTCAATGGGAATTAAAAATCCATTACTTATGTGACCCTCAATGGTTCAGGGATACAGCTAGCCGTGGGCTCACAACTCCTTATGACTCGGAACAATAATTTCCGACTTACCCAACGAATCATGGTAAGAGCGCCTAGCAACATCGCCCCATGATTCCCTAGGTATCACTGATAGTACCTGCAAGAACCAATAGATTTTGGTTAGCGTACAGTACGGTCCCTTCATCCATATATCCCGATCGAATCAACAACCATTGGTAAATCGAGAGTCGTTCGAGATTCGATAACTATGCAATGCATCTTGAAGATCAAATAGTGACATCGCATGTGCTACTAGGAAACCAAGTAACCTAAAACACATCATGTACTCTGGCCAGAGATTCGTCACACTAATATCTCCTCAGATTGCATAGGATATCCACACTCGCAAGTGTGCGGTGAATCCTTGACAACAAAGCATCGACTCCTATATGTGTCGTAACTGTACCCAATCCCGACACCTGATGACCCTAATAGAGTCAGTAAACGAGTCAAAGCACAGTACTAGCATATAGAGTCTCAATGATGTTTCAAGTAATAAGGACTAATGGTGTACAACCAAAAACGCGGACTATATCCACTCGATAAGTGATAACCACTTGGAAAGTCCGAATAGGGTAGTTCGATCATTCATCATATGAATATCCATTTGCATGCTTCGAACATCTCTATGTTCCATACCAATGAAACGTGGTACTCGGCATCGCAAATGCTAGTCTCAATCTCAAGCGATCCTTATCCTTATTTGTGGACGGCTCAATTGACTAGGAACTGTTTAGAATATACAGTGAACATAAGATGTGTTTCATGTCAGCCATCCCCATGTGCTACCGCATATTACTTTAGTATATTCAAGGTCTTTATCAAAATAGCAATAGTATATCATTATATAATAATAAGATAAAGTGAACGTCATTTAAAGAACGTATATTATATTAAACAAAGATTGTTTACAAAAAGAGACTCTCAAAGCCCTTAGCCACAAGTTGGCTAGCGGGGCATCAACTCTTTCAATCTCTCACTTGCCTTAAAGCCAACTAGTCATACTACGTAGTCCCATTGCTTCGCGATGTTTGTCAAATAATGGTCCTGGCAAGGGCTTAGTAAGTGGATCAGAGATATTGTCTGCAGAGGCCACTCTCTCGACAGTGATGTCTCCTCTTTCCACGATCTCCCGAATGATGTGGTATTTCCTCAGTACGTGTTTGGATCTTTGATGAGACCTTGGTTCCTTTGCCTGAGCAACGGCACCCGTGTTGTCACAGTACACCGGGACTTGACCAACAGTTTCAGGAATAACGCCCAACTCTTGGACAAAATTCCTCATCCAAACGGCCTCTTTAGCAGCAGCTGATGCCGCAATATATTCTGCCTCAGTGGTGGAATCCGCTGTGGTGTCCTGCTTGGAACTCTTCCAAGAGACAGCACCGCCATTGAGCATGAACACAAATCTATAGGTTGACTTCGAGTCATCCACGTCACTTTGGAAGCTAGAGTCGGTATAGCCTTCCAATTTCAGATATCTTCCTCCATAAACCATGAATACATTCTTAGTTCTTCTCAAGTACTTAAGAATATCCTTCACGGCTTTCCAATGCATTTGACCGAGATTGGCTTGATATCTGCTCGTGATACTCAGAGCAAATGCCACATCCGGTTTGGTAGATATCATCCCATACATGATACTCCCTATGGCTGACGCATATGGTATGTGTGTCATTTTCTCTATCTCTTCTTCAGTCTTGGGACACATAGACTTGGATAGAGAGACTCCATGACACATAGGTAGATGTCCTCTCTTGGACTCATCCATTGAAAACCTTTTCAATATAGTGTCGATGTAGGTAGCTTGAGTAAGTCCTATCATTCTCTTAGATCTATCTCTATAGATCTGTATCCCTAGAATATAGGACGCCTCACCCAAATCCTTCATCGAGAATCTACCTGACAACCATATCTTTGTTGACTGCAACATCCCTACATCATTCCCCATGAGTAGGATGTTATCAACATAAAGTACTAAGAATGTTACCGCATCCTTAACTACTTTCTTGTACACGCATGGTTCCTCCGGGTTCTTGATGAAACCAAAATCCTTTATTGTTTCATCAAATTTCTGGTTTCAACTTCTTGATGCTTGTTTGAGACCATAGATCGATCTCTGAAGCTTACATATCTTATGCTCGCTTTCCATGGATGTGAATCCCTCGGGCTGCATCATATAGATCTCTTCCTTAATGTTTCCATTAAGGAATGCAGTCTTCACATCAATTTGTCATATCTCATAGTCATACCATGCAGCAATGGCAATAAGGATTCTTATGGACTTGAATATTGCGACTGGTGAAAAAGTTTCATCATAGTCAACACCTTGTCTTTGAGTGTAACCTTTTGCAACCAATCGTGCCTTGTAGGTCAGTACCTTACCATCAGGCCCAAGTTTTCTCTTGTAGATCCATTTACACCCTATTGGAACAATTCCATCGGGAAGATCAACTAAAGACCAAACTTGATTTGTATGCATCGAATCTATTTCCGACTGCATAGCTTCAAGCCATAAATTCGAATCTGCATCAGAAATTGCTTCCTTGAAGTTTCTTGGATCACATCCAATGTCGGGTTCACTTTGATCCCCTTCAAGAAGAAGACCATATCTAATAGGAGGCCTAGAAGTCCTCTCGGATCTTCTAGTAATAGGCGTGTCTTGTGATGATTCTTGAGGTATAGGATCGTTATTTTGTATCTCGGGTTCTTCTCGAATTTCTTCGAGTTCCATCATCTTGCCTTTCTTATCCAATAAGAACTCCTTCTCCAAGAAGGTGGCATTCCTTGAAACAAACACTTTTGTTTCAGTAGGATGATAGAAATAATATCCGATTTAATTCTTCGGATACCCTACAAAATAACATAAGGTGGATCGACTATCCAACTTATCACCCACTGTCTGCTTCACGTAAGCAGGACATCCCCAAATCCTCAAGTACGAATACTTAGGAGCTTTGCCATTCCATAACTCGTATGGTGTTTTGTCCACTGCTTTAGTGTGGACTTTGTTCAACAACAATACCGCCGTTTCAAGAGCATAGTCCCAAAACGAAGGTGGGAGCTTAGTGAAGCTCATCATAGATCGAACCATGTTCAACAAGGTTCGATTGCGACGCTCCGAAACACCATTCAGCTGAGGTATCATAGGAGGAGTCCACTAAGAGAGAATCCCATTCTCTTTTATATAATCCAAGAACTCGGTACTTTAGTATTCTCCACCTCGATCTGATCGAAGTGCTTTAATACTCTTACCTAGTTTGTTTTCTACTTCAGCCTTGAATTCTTTGAACTTTTCAAATAATTCAGACTTATATTTCATCAAATATAAGTACCCATACCTAGAATAATCATCAGTAAAGGTAATGAAGTAGGTGTGACCAAATTTTGTACAAATACTAAATGGTCCGCAAACATCTGTATGGATCAAATCCAATAGATTTTGACTACGCTCTGGCTTCCCTTTGAAAGGAGATTTAGTCATTTTTCCTTTGAGGCAGGACTCACAAGTAGGTAGAGAGTTAATATCAGACATATCAAACATGCCCTCTCCCACTAGCTTGTTCATCCTCCTTGAGGAAACATGACCTAGCCTAGCATGCCAAAAGTTTGCCGGGTTTTGATTATCAATTTTCCTTCTATTTGTTGTTACCGGTTTATCAACATAATTAATTGGAACGTCTTTTAATTTTAAGTTATTTAGATCATTTTCAAGTTGTCCACATCGAATTAAACATTCATTCTTGTAAATATTGCAAATCTCATTCACAAAATTTCAAGAAAAACCATCTCTATCAAGCATAGAAATAGAAATAATATTTTTAACCAAATCTGGCACATATAAAACATCTCTAAAAAATAACTTAAAATCATTATGCAAAATTAAACAAATGTCTCCCACAGCTTTTGCTTCAACTCGAGAACCATTTTCGAGCCTCAGCTGGATCTCACCCATCCTAAGCTTGCGACTTCTTGTCATCACCTGCAAATCATTGCCAATGTGAGATCCACATCCGGTATCCAATACCCAAGAATTAGTATTAAGTGAAACATTTATTTCAATATAAAACATACCCTTCGCAGTTTGCAACTGCTCGAGATATTCCTTGAAGTTACGTTTCCAATGACCAGGTTTCTTGCAGTGATGGCAAACATCCTTGGATTTTTCCATGTTTGAAGCCTTTGTCTTGTTCTTCTTCTCGGGTCCGGTTTTCTTGGATGGGGCAGAACGTTTCTTACCCTTTGTACTTGGCCCCTTCTTAGCAAAAAAAGAGGAGCCCACCAAGAGAACCGGTTTATCCTTCTTTAAAGTGGCTTCATAAGTTACAAGCATATTGACCATCTCTTCAAGGGAGGCCTCTATCTTGTTCATATTGAAATTCACCACAAAACCGTCAAACGATGAAGGAAGAGAGAGAAGTAATAAGTCAACATTGAGTTCATGCTCCAATACCAATTCAAGCGTTACCAACTTCTGAATGAGCCAAATTACGCGTACCCCATGATCACGGACCGAAGTCCCTTCACGCATGCGACACGTTATTAACTCTTTTACAGTAGCGAACCTTTCAGCTCTCGATTGAGCCTCAAAAAGTTCCTTGAGTTGTGCGTGAATGTCAGCAGCATTCACGGTATCCTCAAATCGCCTCTAGAGTTCATCAGACATCGAAGCTTGCATATAGCATTTGGCCTTGATATCATGGTCCCACCATTTATCAAGTTTGGCCAACTCTTCCGGACTTATATCAGCTGGTGCTTCCTTCGAAGGAGATTTTTCTAACACGTAGAACATCTTCTCCGAGGTCAAGACAATCTTCAACTTACGGAACCATTCCGTATAGTTTGCGCCATTCAGTTTGTTTTGTTCGAGAATAGAGAATAGTGGATTGCGCGAATTCATCTTAATGAAATACTGAAAAGAAACAGACAATAATCAGTGATTGTTTAATTAATTTACTAAGACATAAAATAAGGCAAAATTTATTTTATGAATCTCACTCCCACTATTTTAACGATTTCACTATCCTCTAGTAAAAACGAGAAACATTTTCTTTAGTGGGAACATGGAGTCCAATTGACAAACTATAGTCCCGAATAATATCAGCCAACCATAATTTTCAAATGGTAGAGCCCAATTGCTTTCAAAGCAACCTCCATGTTTTTACCTCATGTCCAATAAGGGCCCAATAATATGACGCCGTTTATTGTGACACGTCAAGATGACCCATCAATATTAAGTTGTGATGGACGATCGCCATGTGGATCCCCAATAATATGAGTCAATCTCATGGGAGTTCCACCCAACTTACAACATGTGTCGATCCAATGTACAGCTTTCCGACAAACGGGCCCCCCAATAATATGAGCCGGACCGTATCCGCGGGTAGCATCTCATACATTGATCGTTGATGGAAGGTAGGAACATTTAAACAATATTTAAATGCCCTTTTGTTTATCTTGATATCAATTTTAAATCATATTTAAAATGAGGGATTTTAATTTTGAAAATTTGTCTCATCATTTAAAATTTGTATGCTTGCGGGATTCATACAATTTAGTCTAAACATGCATACAACAATAATATCATATATTATTTTAGGATGATCGATTCCATTACTAATCGACCCGTGGTTGCCAATCACGAGTCTAAGTCCAATCCTAGGTAATATGCAAGTATGCAATGCAATCCTATTACATTGAGCTTCCAATTTACATTTCTTCGGTTTTTATTGTCTGTTGGGCCCACCTTTGTCTTCAAATCTTCATCTCCTACTAAGTCTAAAATTTACAATAAATTTCGATGACAAGTAGGGGATACATATTTAAGGGGTGGGAACGGGCCATAAACCAGGCCCACTTTTATTACATATGACAATTCATATTGGGCCATAAACCAGGCCCATTAATAAATCCAACAACAATAATTAAAACCAAATATAAACAACCTAACATACACCTATAATATTGGTCATAGCAATCGATCATCCTTATCCAATAATATTTAATTCAAAAATTAATTTATTGGATATCATGCAATGGCAATAAATATAAATAGATAAAATCATATTTCATACATAAAATCTTATTTTATATATAAAATCATATTTTATCTAGTTTATCCATAAAATCATATTTTACATATAAAATCCAATTTTATACATAAAATCATATTTTATTATCAATTGTACCAAAATTATTAATTTTATAAAATCTAATTTAATGGATAAAATTTATAAATTTTTCAAAAATTCAAATTTATCCAAAAATCAATTTTTAAAATTTCGGACTCAAACAATTTGATCCGATGCCTCGTGGACCAATCAAAAACAATTTTCAATCACACCAAAAACTGAAATTTCAAAAAAAATCAAAAAATTAAATTTTTTAAAATTTCCGGACTGCCCAGGACAATCCCGGGCAGCCCGGCCTCCACGTGGGACAGGGTTGCCCACGTGGAGGTGGGCAGCGACGTGCGCTGCCCCGGGCTGCGACACTCGCTGCCCGATTGCCCTGGAATTTAATTTAAAATTTTCGTTTTATTTTTCTGAAAAATCGAGGCTGGTACAATCGAATAAATTTTAATCGTAAAATCCGAGAACAACCTGGCTTTGATACCACTGTTGGAACACGGTCGTTCTCCGAATCGAAAAAGAAAGTGATACCCGGTGCAGCGAAAGTTTTAAAATTTTATATGGAACGATTTCATATGGGTATCAAATTCCTACGATTAAAATTGATAACATAAAATTTAAACAATGTAAATTTTACCTTAAAATCTCGAAACGAGATTATGGACACCAACAGATTAAACTTCTCTTGTTGTATATCCCAGGAACTGATGAACGAACGTTTCTTCAATCAGGTCCACGAACAGAAGTTTAATCCCTCTGATAGACTGCACTAGAAAGTCTATCAGAAGTTTCTACGAAGAGAAATAACAGATTTGATCTGCTAATTCAGACTGCAAATTCGAAATTTGCAGACTGAAATTCTCGAACACAGTAGGGGAGGGGGGCGGCCGAATTCTCTAGAGAGAGAGCTCTAGGGTTTCGAATTTTATGCCTTGTGTTGTGTTTAATTTCTGCACTGCAATAACTTATTTATAATATGGGCTGCTAACAGCTTAGGACCCATTAGTCATAAGTTCAAGCCTGACAAGCAAAGCCCGCATGTTCAGAAATTAATATAAAATTCATCGTGA
This sequence comes from Henckelia pumila, assembly GCF_033568475.1. NCBI lineage: Eukaryota > Viridiplantae > Streptophyta > Magnoliopsida > Lamiales > Gesneriaceae > Henckelia > Henckelia pumila. The sequence continues at coordinate 15,731,582 of NC_133122.1, read as the reverse complement.
CTCAGATTGATAAACCAATTTCACCAATGTGTACAGAAACCATTTCTGCATCTTTTAAAGTCAAGATAAATTTTCTAAATCCGATTTCAGTGTTTCCAAAAATGTCCATCACTATGTCATTTTAGAAAATCTTACTCCCTCTACTCTTAAATAAGAAGTCCCACTTCTATATTCACCAAATTTAACTCTTTTAATTTAATTATCTCAACGGGGATTAAAAATTCATTACTTGTGTGACCCTCAATGGTTCAGGGATACAGCTAGCCGTGGGCTCACAACTCCTTGTGACTCGGAACAACAATTTCTGACTTACCCAACGAATCATGGTAAGAGCGCCTAGCAACATCGCCCCATGATTCCCTAGGTATCACTGATAGTGCCTGCAAGAACCAATAGATTTTGGTTAGCGTACAGTACGGTCCCTTCATCCATGTATCCCGATCGAATCAACAACCATTGGTAAATCGAGAGTCGTTCGAGATTCGATAACTATGCAATACATCTTGAAGATCAAATAGTGACATCGCATGTGCTACTAGGAACCAAGTAACCTAAAACACATCATGTACTCTGGCCATAGATTCATCACATTAATATCTCCTCAGATTGCATAGGATATCCACACTCGCAAGTGTGCGGTGAATCCTTGACAACAAAGCATCGACTCCTATATGTGTCGTAACTGTACCCAATCTCGATACCTGATGACCCTAATAGAGTCTGTAAACGAGTCAAAGCACAGTACTAGCATATAGAGTCTCAATGATGTTTCAAATAATAAGGACTAATGGTGTATAACCAAAACCGCGGACTATATCCACTCGATAAGTGATAACCACTTGGAAAGTCCGAATAGGGTAGTTCGATCATTCATCATATGAATATCCATTTGCATGCTTCGAACATCTTTATGTTCCATACCAATGAAACGTGGTACTCGGCATCGTAAATGCTAGTCTCAATCTCGAGCGATCCTTATCCTTATTTGTGGACGGCTCAATTGACTAGGAACTGTTTAGAATATACAGTGAACATAAGATGTGTTTCATGACAGCCATCCCCATGTGCTACCGCATCTTACTTTAGTATATTCAAGGTCTTTATCAAAATAGCAATAGTATATCATTATATAATAATAAGATAAAGTGAACGCCATTTAAAGAACGTATATTATATTAAACAAAGATTGTTTACAAAAAGAGACTCTCAAAGCCCTTAGCCACAAGTTGGCTAGTGGGGCATCAACTCTTTCAACCAGCTCAGCTAGGGAGCAAGGCTGAAGCTACCTCGGGCAAATCCAAAGCTGCTTCGCCCCGCGCTGCTGCTGCCTCCGAGCCATCCTCTGCCCCTTCCAAAGGCTCTAAGAGGCGTGCTGTATCCAGCCCCCACCTCGAGGTAGTAAAGATGGATTCGGGAAAATCTACCATTCCCGAGGTAGTGCCTCTTCGGCAGTTCAGGTCGGATAAGCCTCAAACCCCTGTGGTCCGATGCCGCTCCAATTTCTTTGACATGTACCATGATGAGCTTCGGATAGTGGGGGTAGGTCCTACCCCAGCAGCAGGCTCAGTCCTTCGGGACATGCTTTCTCAAGCCGATGCTGACTTTGTGAAGAACCTTGGCTGGGCTGAGCTCCTACAGCGCTCCAACACCGCTTCCACTGAGGTGATTTATACTCTATTTACTTTAAGCTCAGCACTTTATACTCAGCTCAAAACGATCTTTGTCCTATGTCAGGCTGCCGCACTGAACGTCGAGGTGTCCCTCCGAGCTTCCATTGCTCGGAAGAAACTCATCAAGGACACCAGGAGTTTTGATACTCATCTTGATGAGCTGAACCAAGAGCTTGAAGCTCTAAAGCTGGCTCATAACAAGGAGTTGGCCACCCTCCGAGCTCAGATGGAGGAGATGCGGATGGGCTTCCAAGCGGATCTACTGGAGCAGCTGAATGATCTTTGAGTTTCAGAGGTGCAGAAGGAAGCCCTGCAGAGTGAACTTAAAGGCTCCCAGGATCAGCTTGCTCAAGCCCTCCAAGAGCTGGAGCTGTCCCGAACCGAGCTAGTTAAGGGAGCTGAGGGTTTTAAAGAAGGCTTCCTAAAGTCGGACGAGTTTATGGATGAGGTTGCTGTCCAAGCCTATGGCTACCTATCCAAAGGGTTTAAGGGTTGCACCAAGCAGTTCAGGGCAGCAGGTTATCCTCCTGAAGGGATCCCCGTAGATTTTCTAGACTTGGATGGATTTGCCCTCTCCCTCACCTCAGGAGAGGCAACCAAGGAGGGCGAGGCCGAGGCCGAGGGAGGCGAGGGTGAAGGGGAGAATGAAAATTAATTTTTTAAATTGCTGATGTAAAAACTTAGATTTTTGTCAGATTATGCAAGCTCAGTTCTGTTATTATTCTTTTAGGTTATCACAATTTGAGTTACGATTACTAACACCTTAAAATGAGCTGAACCGAGCTCCCTTGAGGGAGGCAAAATTAACACTTAAAAATAAACTAACACCCAAAAGGCGTTGAACTGAGCTTAGCTTTGGGTGGCCTAGCTGAGCTCCCTAAGGGGAGACACAATAATCATTTAAAAATAAACCAATACCCGAAAGGCGTTGAGATGAGCTGAGCTGAGCTTTAGATGGCCGAGCTGAGCTCCCTAAGGGGAGGCATAATAACCATTTAAAAATAAACCAACGCCCGAAAGGAGTTGAGCTGAGCTGAGCTGAGCTTTGCCGAGATGAGCTCCCTAAGGGGAGGCATAATAACCATTTAAAAATAAACCAACACCCGAAAGGCGTTGAGCTGAGCTGAGCTTTAGGTGGCCTAGCTGAGCTCCCGAGCCGAATTATCAAATATGCCGGGAAGCCTTGGCTGAGCTCCCGAGCTCCCACGGCTGAGCTCCCGACCTGACCTGGTGTTAGAACCTAATGGGGGGGGGGATTTAGGTTCTATTGGCAACTTTAGCAATTTAAAGCAATTATGCAAGTACGCAAGCGGAAGACTTAAAGCAATCAAATATAAGTGCAGTAAATAAATGCGTAATGTAAATAAAGCAGTAAAAGGGATAAGAGATGTTTATGGAAGTTCGACGATAAATCGTCTACGTCTCCCCTTCTTGGTTAAGATCGATTAACCAAGGATCCACTAGCACTTCAACTCTTGTCCTTGATGGCTCCAAGGATAGCCGTACAACTCAACACGATCACCGCGCCGATACAACTCAAACACTTGGCCTTAAGGGCTCCAAGGATAGCCTCAACACAACACACTTGGCTTCACACTCAAGTGCTTACAACGATAGCACAACACACTTGGCTTCACACTCAAGTGCTTACAATAATAGCACAACCAACTCACAAACTATTTTTACAAACACTCTCAAATATATCACACAAACACTTTGATAGTGAGAAATTGCTTGCAAAGGAGAGAAGAGATGAGTTGGGATGTCTCCAAATGAACTTGGATGGCCTATATTTATAGTTGGCAAAGATTTGAATCTGATTTGAGTGCTTGGAGCGTGTGTTAAGAAGTCAAGGAGAGACAAAAAGTGTTCGGCGCCGCTGCCTTCTTTTTCCCAGCACTGAGCGGATTTTGTGGAAAAATTATATCTTCCAATCTAACTGTTGGATTGATCTGAAATTTGAACTAAATCTTTAAAACATCCAGATCTTCTTTCTGAACGGTGAAAATTTGATTTAAACGAGTCAAACATTTCCAGTAATTTTCGGAAGTCGCTTCATCATGTTTTCGAACCTGTTCTGTGCAACAAATTTGAAAAATTCATATCTCTTAATCCATCCGTTGGATTGACCTGAAATTTTGACATAAGCTTTATAACATCATAATACTGAATCTGATAGTTGAAGATGTGATTTGGATTTCTCAAACATTCCCAGTTATTTTCTGAAGTCGAATCTTCATGGTTTCGTTCCTTGCAGAAGTGGGTACTGTGCAGCATATATGGAAAAATTCATATCTCTCATTCTAGCCGTTGGATTGCTCTCAAATTTGGACAGTACTTGTAACACTTCTTTATCTAGATTATGACTGGTGAAGATCCGATTTATAGTCATAGAAAATTTCCAGTAATTTTCGGAAGTTGCTGCTCCATACTTTGGCTTCTTCTTGTCTTTTTTTAAATATCTCTTAACAATGTTCCATGACATCCACATAACATTGTGTCCATTATATGAGCAAATTGAGACTTCATAAATACATTGATAGCTTCAAAATAACTTCCAATAATTTATTTGTCAATAAATCTAATCTGCAAAATCTCACTTTAAATGGTTAGTAACAATTAACCGAGTTTTGTAATCATCAAAACATAATATTATGAGACTTGTTAATGCATTAAAAACATTAATCGCATCACACAAGATTTGTATGTCGTTTAAGGCGTAACAATCTCCCCCTTTTTGATGATCACAAAACTTGGTTAAATAGGAAAAATAAATGTACAATATTAAATAAACAATTTAAATTTGCACAATATAATTGCATGAATAAACCTCCCCCTAAATTAAACAATTAGCTAAGAAGAGAATGTTTATCAAATAAGCAATTTTATTCTTCATGCATTTAACCGAACTAACTATCCCCCTTAGTTAAAATATTTAACCAAACTAATTCTCCCCCTTTTTGTGATAATCAAAAAGACTGAAAAAGTAAATGCAAAACAAGAGAATTGAAATATAATTTCTAAAAAGCAACACATAAATTTCACATAAAATGTGAGCTTTATAAATTTGAATAAATATAATTAATTTGTATTATCCAACATTAAATTGCTTGAATTTAATATTAAGCTCCCCCTTAATATGACATTAAATTTAAACTTATGTCTACAAGCGATTACAAATCAATCATGCTAAGTTCACCACGCAAACGAATAAAAGTATTTTCATCTAGTGGTTTTGTAAAAATATAAGCAATTTGATTAGTTGTGTCAACATATTGAAGTTCAACTTCATTTCGTTCGATGTGGTCACGAATAAAATGATGACGAATGTCAATATGTTTGGTGCGCGAATGTTGAATCGGATTTTTTGTAAGACATATGGCGCTTGTGTTGTCACAGAAAATAGGAATTTTTGAAAAAGATACACCATAGTCGAGCAATTGATGCTTCATCCAAAGAATTTGCGCACAACAACTACCGGCAGCCATATATTCGGCTTCAGTTGTTGACAACGCAACACAGTTTTTCTTTTTGGAAAACCAAGAAACTAAACAGTTTCCTAAAAAGAAACAGGTTCCACTAGTGCTTTTTCGGTCCACCTTATATCCACCAAAGTCGGCATCACAATATGATTTTAAATCAAAGAAAGAATTTTTCGAATACCACAAGCCGAGATTTGGAGTATTTGAAAGATATTTGAAAATGTGTTTTAAGGCGAACAAATGTGATTCCTTTAGACATGATTGAAATCGTGCACACAGGCAAACACTAAACATAATGTCCGGTCTACTAGCAGTAGCATATAATAAGGAGCCAATCATACTACGAAAGGAAGATTGATCTACAGATTTACCATTTTCATCCTTTTCGAGTCTGATTACTGTGCTCATCGGTGTAGATGATGATTTTGTGTTCTCCATTCCAAACTTCTTTAGAATCTCCTTGATGTATTTGCTTTGGTTCACAAAGAACCCATCCTTGCACTATTTGATTTGTAATCCGAGGAAATAGTTAAGTTCCCCCATCATACTCATCTCGAAGTGTTCCTGCATCAACTTAGAGAATTCTTGACAAAAAGTTTCATTAGTAGAACCAAAAATTATGTCATCAACATAAATTTTCACAATCAATAAATCATCTTTGACATGTTTGGTAAACAAATTAATATCAATCTTTCCTCTTGAAAAATCATTTGAAATAAGGAAAGTTGATAGTTTTTCATACCAAGCTCGAGGATCTTGTTTCAAACCATACAAAGCTTTGTTTAGTCTATACACATGATCAGGTAATAATGCATCAACAAAACCATCAGGTTGTTCAATATAAACTTCCTCTTTCAATTCACCGTTAAGAAATGCACTCTTAACATCCATTTGAAATAACTTAAAATTTCTAGAGCAAACAAAAGCAAGTAACATGCGAATAGATTCTAGTCTAGCAACAGGCGCATAAGTCTCATCATAATCAATGCCTTCTTCTTGACTATATCCTTTAGCTACAAGCCTAGATTTATTTCAAGTAATAGTGTCATGCTCGTCAAGTTTATTCCTAAACACCCATTTAGTTCCTATGATAGATCTATCGTGCGGCCTAGGAACAAGATTCCAAACATTATTGCGTTTAAACTCATTCAACTCATCTTGCATAGCAATAATCCAAGAATCATCTAATAAAGCATTATCAATACACTTAGGTTCAACATGCGAAACAAAAGCAAGATGATTGCAAATATTATTAAGAGAAGAACGAGTGGCTACTCCCTTCGAAGGACTTCCAATAATAAGATCTATAGGATGATCTTTGTGAAGCGTCCAATCCTTCGAAAGTGGTGTTTTCTCAACAAAAACAACTAAATCATTTAGACTTGATGAAGCCAACTCTTCTTCGAGTAATTCTACATCATCATTGTTAGTGCGAGAGACTATTGACATTGATTCATCAAATACAACATGCATAGATTCTTCAACAAGTAAAGTACGTTTATTAAAAACTCTAAAAGCCTTACTTGTTATGGAATACCCAAGAAAAATACCTTTGTCGGATTTGGCATCAAATTTGCCAAGGTTGTCCTTACCGTTATTATGTATATAGCATTTGGAACCGAAAGCCCAAAAGTATGAAATGTTAGGCTTTCTCCCTCTCCATAATTCATATGGAGTTTTCTTGAGAATTGGCCTTATTGATACACGATTAATGATGTAACAGGCAGTGTTCATTGCTTCAACCCAAAAATATTTTGGTAGAGAATGCTCACATATCATGGTCCTCGCAATCTTCACAAGTGTCCTATTTTTCCTCTCAACGACCCCGTTTTGTTGAGGAGTCCTAGGACAAGAAAAATTGTGACCGATGCCTTTTTCTTCACAAAAGTTTGAAAAACTCTCATTTTGAAATTCAGTTCCGTGGTCACTACGGATCTGTTTTATAGAAAGATTTTTCTCATTCTCAACCCGTTTGACAAAAGTTTTAAAATAATCAAAGGCATCATTTTTGTGGGCTAAAAACAATGTCCACATGTAACGTGAAAAATCATCTACAATGACAAATGCATAAAGCTTCCCTCCTAGGCTAGCGTTCCTCGAGGGACCACATAGATCTAGGTGAAGAAGTTCAAGGGGCATAGAAGTAGATATAAAATTTTTGCTTTTAAAAGATTCTCTTGTATGTTTGCCAAGTTGACATGCATCACAAACAGAATCTAATTTTAAATTGAGTTTTGGCATACCAACAACTAAATCAAGTTTAAAAAGTTTTTCTATGGTACTAGGACCAACATGACCTAGTCGTCTATGCCAAAGAATGTTGTCATCAATATTCAAGGATACAAGGCTTTTAATATTTGATAAAGATAAATTATTTAAAGAAACCTTGTATACGTTTTCACTTCTATATCCTTTGAAATTTATGGATTTGTCAGATGTGAGTGATATAGTGCAGTGTTGGGGAGTGAATTTGACTTCATAACCTCTATCGCACAATTGACTTATGCTTAGTAGATTATGTTTAAGTCCTTTCACTAGGAGTACATCATCAATCAAGCAGGATTTAGAAATACCTATTGAGCCCGATTCCTTCGATAAATCCTTTGCTGTTATCTCCAAAGGTGACAGTTCCCTTCTCCTTTGGTTTGATGGATTGTAGAAGCTCCTTGTTTCCCGTCATATGTCTAGAACATCCACTGTCTAGATACCATATGCTAGGGAGAACATTTTTCCTATTTCCCTACAAAAAATTTATTTTGGTACCCTTTAGTTCTTTTGGGTCCACAGTGTTAGAAAAGAGAGATACAAAATAGACTTCTTAGAGTTCAGTCTCTCATAGCAACATCATCGCAACTTTCTAAGAGTGCTCCCAGTAGTAGGTAGGGCTATGCCTCTTTAAAAACCTATTTACTTGGACAGAGCAGCGTTCATCAGGAAGACCAGTCACATCAAGGCAATTTAAACCGGTCTATGATGAACTCCCTTAGATCATGATCTCATAATGCCAACTGATGAGTTGTTAAGTACTCTTAGTGAAACACCTACTACTAATAAAATGCGGAAAAACTCTTTTTTTTTAATACTATACATATACGCCCATACATATATGTATATAAAAATAACATATATTTCTTAAATAACCTGAAAAATATTAAATAAATAAATAAATTCTTAAAAATGTTTCATGCATCAATTTAAAATGATAAACAATGCTGCTGAAAAATCTTATATGCGGAATAATAATAAAATAAAACATGTTTCAAAATTCCATCATAATAGACTAAATAACTGCGACGGTCACGGGGTCCACTGCTCCGTGAGCTCATACGTCCTCCCCATCGGTAGGAGCTACATAAATGTCATCATGCTCACCTGCACCATATAAGTGTAGTGAGCCTAGGGGCTCAACATGTCTAATCTTTTATAACAAGGTTAAAAATAATGCATCACGTAGATACTAATACATATACATGTACATGAGCATGCATGGAAACATTTTTCATAACATAAATGCTGAATCATAAATCATAAACATAACATAACTTTCTTCATCATACATAATATAATTGAGCATGTCATAAACATAAAAACTGAGTATGGTCATATCCATGAATGTGACTAATAACTGTGCCGACTGATCAGTCTAAAGAACCATCGTACGTGGCGATGGATAAATCCACCTCTATGCTGGTAGTAAACTACCTCTGTGCCAGTGGTAAAACCACTTCTATGCCGGTAGTAGAACTATCTCTGTGTCAGTGGTAAAACCAATTCTATGCTGTCACATCACTTCAATTTCCATAAAAATATTTTTCATGCTCAATTCTTAATCAGAAACATATCATAAAATATTTCATGTATGCATGCACTTAAAATATGTCCGTAATATATATTTAATTAATTTTAATAATAAATATAATTTTACTTAAAATAGACTTCATGCATAAAAATAATTAAATATATATTCCGGACTTAGTTTATTTTCATGTGTTGGTCCAGACTGCTGATCACTCACTCTAAGCCCATTAAACATCATTGTGCTAACTTAAATAAATTATTTAAGGCTCAAATAAAATTATTTGGAGGTCCAAATAATTTTATTTCTAATTAATTGGCCTAAAAACCAATTAAAACATTAAACATTTAAAAATTAAAATACTCAAGCCCGGCCCACCTAACCCGGACCCGGACCGACCTAACCCGACCCATGACTACCTGACCCGACCCAGCAACCCCCCAAACCCCAAACCCGATCACCCCTCTCCTTCTCTTCTCGGCTGGGCGAGCAGCAGTTACTTCCGGCGATTGGCCGGCCAAATCCGGCCACCACTGGCCGAAGTATTACTACACACATCTAACCTACTCCTAGGCGGTTCTAACAAGACAAGAATCAGCCCAAACGGTGGTCCGAGGAAGGAGAACGAAGCCTTGCAACAGGCTGTCCCCCAGCTCGCGCCCAGCCCTGAGCGGCTGCCGTAAATTCGATCGTTCTCCCTACTCCGGCCATATTTTTCCGTGAAACCACTTCTCAATCCTAGCCAACATCTAGGGGGTTCAAACCCTTTAGACCTCACCCCAAACCATGTATTGAGAAGGGAGAACGAAGCCTTCTCCCTCAGAACACAAATCTGCGCGATCTGGTGCACTAGAGGAGAAGTGCTTCGTTTCAGACCATCCATAGACAGAACCAACAGGACCACTTGACCACTTGACCACAAGGACCCTAAGACATGCCCTCAGATGTGGATTAGCCGCCTGGACCTTTACCATGCATAAAAAACGTGATCATACTCATGAAAGATCAAGCAAAACGTGAGAAAAAGGAAAGAAAATACCATCTGCATATAAGTCTGAACAACAAACATATATACCACAAAATTTCTGCTGTAAAAACCAAAATAATAGCTTATATGGTGTTGAGAAAAGAATTAAACATGCCTTTCGTAATTTTCCTTGAATAACACGCGATTGCGGGAGCACCGGGACGAAGAACGAGCGACCAAACTTCTAAATTTCTTGAAGGAACGTCTATGGGATCTTGGGGGTTTTTGGATCGTAAGAATGGGGGAGGGAGACGGCTGATGGGGTTTGGAATAGATTAGGGAGTGTTTTAGGTTTAAATTTTGGGTAGATAATATATAATAGTAGATATTACTCAAAATAAAGATATTATACCTTAAGAAAAATCTTTAAAACTCTTAAAAATAATAATAATCTGATACTAAAAACCATTATCCCGAAATTAAGACTTGAGGGATTTTTAAAGATTAATAAAAGTCAATAAAATGACTTATTTTGGCCAAAAATCAATTATTAAATAAATATATATCTAAATACTAAAATTTTCTTGACAAAATACCTTAAAATAAGATTTTAAGGCTCATAAACTCATAAAATATTTTTGGCTAAGAATTTTGGTATCTCGTCCGTCCACAGTCCCGTCTACGCGATCAAAATAATAAATATTCTCAAAAATCCAAAAATACCATAACTGCGGGTTAAATGATAAAATAAATTTAAATCATGTATATAATTCACATAATAACACATAAATGTCATTTAACCCAAATATAAATTTTTAAATAATTATTTTCCCTAATTATGCATGCGAATTTACGTATTAAAATTTTCGGGTGTTACAATTCTCCCCCCCTTAAATTGAATTTCGTCCTCGAAATTCGACTGATCAAAATCCATAGCGGAGTCTCTCAAAATCCTATTTACTAAATCCACGCCTATCTAGCTAGTTCCCAAGTTTCGGTATTCCAAAAGTCATGCTTCTGCTGCGCACTCTGATAAACAAAATATTTTTAACTTCACCAAAGGTCCCTTAAAAGAATAAGTTATGGCATACCGGTGATCAAAGAGGTGTTTGGGTCCGCCTCAGCTGCTTGCATGACAAACACCCTCCCTGTGGTGTTCTTTTTCCTGGGACAATTCATGGACATGTGCCCCGGCTCCTTGCAATGGAAACACACATTCGACCCACTCAGGCACAGACCCGAATGTGGTTTCTGACACTTCGGGCAAAGTGGTACTCCTCCTACTTAGGGGCCCCGCCCCTCTGTTGCTGCTGCTGCTGACCCTGCTGACTCTGCTGGTTAAGGTCCTTAGATGGCCCAGTGAACTGTTTTTTTATGAGTGGTAGCGAGGATGGTTGATAAGATTCTAGCTGGAACTGTCTCTTACGCTGCTGTTCCTTTTGTATATCTCTTCTCCCCTCCTCAGAGAGCAATGCTCTACTAACTGCAGCCTCATAAGTAGCGACATCCAACATGCGGACGTCATGCTTAATGTCAGCCCGTAACCCATCAACAAACTGTCTCAATTTATCCGGTGCACTGTCAGCAATAAGGGGCACAAAGCGACACCCTCTCTCGAACTGTGTGATGTACTCTACCACAGACTTGTCCCCCTGGCGGAGACTCATGAACTCCCGGATCATGCGGCTGCGCACATCCTCAGTAAAATACTTGGCATAGAACATACGTCTGAACTCTATCCACGTCAAAGTAGGTAGGTTCACGCCCCTAACAGCGCCTTCCCACCAAGAGGCTGCATCCCCCCTCATCATTTACACCGCACACTTGACCCTATCAGCATCTGTAATCCCCATATAGTCAAATATAGACTCCAATGATCGAATCCACCCCTCAGCAATGAGCGGATCAGTGGTGCCTGTAAACTCCTTTGGTCCCTTCTTCTGCAACCGCTCAGCTACATCCTCATCGTGTGTGAGCCTAGGACGAGTAGCTTGCTGCTCTAACAAAGAAGTGATCCCTGCCATCATGTTAGCATTGGCCTGCTCCAATGCTGAGAGAGGGTTCTGCGGAGGTGGAGGTGGAGGTCCTCCGCGTCTATTCATCTGTCTGGGAGGCATTCTGTACCATCACATATTTCTTTACGTAAATCGCAATGCATAACTAAGGGTTTCAAAAGTCTTAATGAACATGAAATATTTAAAATTAATACATAAGCTCCTTCTAAATCTTAATAAAACATTTAAAACTTACAGACCGGTAGCAGGATTTCTGAGCTTCACGTGACAGTAGACACCCTCCAAGGACCGCGCTCTGATACCAATTGAAACACCTACTACTAATAAAATGCGGAAAAACTTTTTTTTTTTTTAATACTATACATATACGCCCATACATATATGTATATAAAAATAACATATATTTCTTAAATAACCTGAAAAATATTAAATAAATAAATAAATCCTTAAAAATGTTTCATGCATCAATTTAAAATGATAAACAATGCTGCTGAAAAATCTCATATGCGGAATAATAATAAAATAAAACATGTTTCAAAATTCCATCATAATAGACTAAATAACTGCGACGGTCACGGGGTCCACTGCTCCGTGAGCTCATACGTCCTCCCCACCGGTAAGAGCTACATAAATGTCATCATGCTCACCTGCACCATATAAGCGTAGTGAGCCTAGGGGCTCAACATGTCTAATCCTTTATAACAAGGTTAAAAATAATGCATCACGTAGATACTAATACATATACATGTACATGAGCATGCATGGAAACATTTTTCATAACATAAATGCTGAATCATAAATCATAAACATAACATAACTTTCTTCATCATACATAACATAATTGAGCATGTCATAAACATAAAAACTGAGTATGGTCATATCCATGAATGTGACTAATAACTGTGCCGACTGATCAGTCTAAAGAACCATCGTACGTGGCGGTGGATAAATCCACCTCTATGCTGGTAGTAAACTACCTCTGTGCCAGTGGTAAAACCACTTCTATGCCGGTAGTAGAACTACCTCTGTGTCAGTGGTAAAACCACTTCTATGCTGTCACATCACTTCAATTTCCATAAAAATATTTTTCATGCTCAATTCTTAATCAGAAACACATCATAAAATATTTCATGTATGCATGCACTTAAAATATGTCCGTAATATATATTTAATTAATTTTAATAATAAATATACTTTTACTTAAAATAGACTTCATGCATAAAAATAATTAAATATATATTCCGGACTTAGTTTATTTTCATGGGTTGGTCCAGACTGCTGATCACTCACTCTAAGCCCATTAAACATCATTGTGCTAACTTAAATAAATTATTTAAGGCCCAAATAAAATTATTTGGAGGTCCAAATAATTTTATTTCTAATTAATTGGCCTAAAAACCAATTAAAACATTAAACATTTAAAAATGCCCACCTAACCTGGACCCGGACCGACCTAACCCGACCCATGACTACCTGACCCGACCCAGCACTCAAACCTGACCCATAACCCGACCCAGCAACCCCCCAAACCCCAAACCCGATCACCCCTCTCCTTCTCTTCTCGGCTGGGCGAGCAGCAGTTACTTCCGGCGATTGGCCGGCCAACTCCGGCCACCACTGGCCAAAGTATTACCACACACATCTAACCTACTCCTAGGCAGTTCTAACAAGACAAGAATCAGCCCAAACGGTGGTCCGAGGAAGGAGAACGAAGCCTTGCAACAGGCTGTCCCCCAGCTCGCGCCCAGCCCTGAGCGGCTGCCGTAAATTCGATCGTTCTCCCTACTCCGGCCATATTTTTCCGTGAAACCACTTCTCAATCCTAGCCAACATCTATGGGGTTCAAACCCTTTAGACCTCACCCCAAACCATGTACTGAGAAGGGAGAACGAAGCCTTCTCCCTCAGAACACAAATCTGCGCGATATGGTGCACTAGAGGAGAAGTGCTTCGTTTCAGACCATCCATGGACAGAACCAACAGGACCACTCGACCACAAGGACCCTAAGACATGCCCTCAGATGTGGATTAGCCGCCTGGACCTTTACCATGCATAAAAAACGTGATCATACTCATGAAAGATCAAGAAAAATGTGAGAAAAAGGAAAGAAAATACCATCTGCATATAAGTCTGAACAACAAACATATATACCACAAACTTTCTGCTGTAAAAACCAAAATAGTAGCTTATATGGTGTTGAGAAAAGAATTAAACATGCCTTTCGTAATTTTCCTTGAATAACACGCAATTGCGGGAGCACCGGGACGAAGAACGAGCGACCAAACTTCTAAATTTCTTGAAGGAATGTCTATGGGATCTTGGGGGTTTTTGGATCGTAAGAATGGGGGAGGGAGACGGCTGATGGGGTTTGGAATAGATTAGGGAGTGTTTTAGGTTTAAATTTTGGGTAGATAATATATAATAGTAGATATTACTCAAAATAAAGATATTATACCTTAAGAAAAATCTTTAAAACCCTTAAAAATAATAATAATCTGATACTAAAAACCATTATCCCGAAATTAAGACTTGAGGGATTTTTAAATATTAATAAAAGTCAATAAAATGACTTATTTTGGCCAAAAATCAATTATTAAATAAATATATATCTAAATACTAAAATTTTCTTGACAAAATACCTTAAAATAAGATTTTAAGGCTCATAAACTCATAAAATATTTTTGGCTAAGAATTTTGGTATCTCGTCCGTCCACGGTCCCGTTTACGCGATCAAAATAATAAATATTCTCAAAAATCCAAAAATACCATAACTGCGGGTTAAATGATAAAATAAATTTAAATCATGCATATAATTCACATAATAACACATAAATGTCATTTAACCCAAATATAAATTTTTAAATAATTATTTTCCCTAATTATGCATGCGAATTTACGTATTAAAATTTTCGGGTGTTACACTTAGGCCTCCATTTCATATAGCTCTTTTGATTATATTGAAATCTTAAAGATCTACATTTATGTCTAACATGTCCTATTTTACAACAATAAGAGCATGTAGGGGGTAATCTCATTTTTGCCTTTGCAATTAGGCTAGTAAAGTCAATTGATTTCTTACCATACCCTATTTCACCCTTATCAAAACTACATTTCTGCATGCTAAGTAAGTTACTCAATTTATTACTACTAATATTGAACTTATCAAATGATTTTTCTAAGTGAGCTATGTCATCCTTTAATCTTAGGTTTTCATGCTTCTTAGAATCTAATTCATTTTTAAGAAGTTTATTTTCTTTTCTAAGGGTTTTAGCCATATCAAACATAAGTTTATATTCTTGAAGTATTTCATCATAAGATGGTACCTCATCATTGTCGTCGGAGGTGATGTCATCATCTTTGGCCATGAGACAAAGGTTGGCTTCCTCATCGTCGTCATCGCTATCGCTCCAAGTGGATATGAGTGCTTTCTTCTTGCCTTTGTCATATTTATTCTTGAGAGGGCACTCATTTGCATAATGCCCTTGTTGTTGACAATTGTAGCAAGTAACTTCCTTATCCGTCTTCTTTTTGAAGTTGTTTCCTCGCATGAATTTTTTGAATTTTCTTGCGAAGAGAGCCATATCATCATCTTCTTCTTCGACTTGGGTGGATAAGGCAATCCCCTTTGCCTTGGTTTTCTCATCCTCCTTCTTTGACTCTTTTCTTGTAGCCACTTCCAACTCATGGGTTTTTAGTGTCCCATGTAGTTGATCAAGATCGTAGGATGCGTTGTCGCCTTTGTTGGACTCAATGATGGTCGTCCTCTTGGCATCCCACTCCTTGGGTAGGGCGCGTAGAGCTCTTCTCCAAACTTGCTTGGATGGATACTTTTCTCCAAGTTGGGCTAACTCATTGATGATTTGAGTAAGCCTTCGGAACATTGTGTCGACGTCCTCATTGGTTTCCATCTCAAATGTTTCGTATTTGAGTTGGAGTAGATCGATCTTCGTCTCTTTGACTTAATTAGTCCCTTCATGGCATATCTCCAACTTGTCCCATATTTCTTTAGCGGATGAGCACATCGAGATCCGGTTGTACTCGTTCATATCTAAGGAACAATGAAGAATATTCATGGCTTTAGCATTTTGAGATATAAGTTTCATATCCTCCTTGGAAAAGTCGTCCATTCCCTTAGAAATTTTGACACCCTCAACCTCTTTAGTAGGTATGTAGGGACCTTTCACAGTAACCTTCCAAAGGTCATAGTCTACGCATTGGATATATAGGGACATTCGGTTTTTCCAATACCCGTAGTTTATGCCATTGAAAAGAGGAGGACGATTTGTTGATTGCCCTTGAGCATAGTTGCTCGCTAGATTTTCCATAGAGCCTTTTTGAAAATATTTTGTAAAAAGGTGGCTTTGATACCACTTGTTAGAACCTAATGGGGGGGGGGGGGGGATTTAGGTTCTATTGGCAACTTTAGCAATTTAAATCAATTATGCAAGTACGCAAGCGGAAGACTTAAAGTAATCAAATATAAGTGCAGTAAATAAATGCGTAATGTAAATAAAGCAGTAAAAGGGATAAGAGATGTTTATGGAAGTTCGACGATAAATCGTCTACGTCTCCCCTTCTTGGTTAAGATCGATTAACCAAGGATCCACTAGCACTTCAACTCTTGTCCTTGATGGCTCCAAGGATAGCCGTACAACTCAACACGATCACCGCGCCGATACAACTCAAACACTTGGCCTTAAGGGCTCCAAGGATAGCCTCAACACAACACACTTGGCTTCACACTCAAGTGCTTACAACGATAGCACAACACACTTGGCTTCATACTCAAGTGCTTACAATAATAGCACAACCAACTCACAAACTATTTTTACAAACACTCTCAAATATATCATACAAACACTTTGATAGTGAGAAATTGCTTGCAAAGGAGAGAAGAGATGAGTTGGGATGTCTCCAAATGAACTTGGATGACCTCTATTTATAGTTGGCAAAGATTTGAATCTGATTTGAGTGCTTGGAGCGTGTGTTAAGAAGTCAAGGAGAGACAAAAAGTGTTCGGCGCCGCTGCCTTCTTTTTCCCAGCACTGAGCGGATTTTGTGGAAAAATTATATCTTCCAATCTAACTGTTGGATTGATCTGAAATTTGAACTAAATCTTTAAAACATCCAGATCTTCTTTCTGAACGGTGAAGATTTGATTTAAACGAGTCAAACATTTCCAGTAATTTTCGGAAGTCGCTTCATCATGTTTTCGAACCTGTTCTGTGCAACAAATTTGAAAAATTCATATCTCTTAATCCATCCTTTGGATTGACCTAAAATTTTGACATAGGCTTTATAACATCATAATACTGAATCTGATAGGTGAAGATGTGATTTGGATTTCTCAAACATTCCCAGTTATTTTCTGAAGTCGAATCTTCATGGTTTCGTTCCTTGCAGAAGTGGGTACTGTGCAGCATATATGGAAAAATTCATATCTCTCATTCTAGCCGTTGGATTGCTCTCAAATTTGGACAGTACTTGTAACACTTCTTTATCTAGATTATGACTGGTGAAGATCCGATTTATAGTCATAGAAAATTTCCAGTAATTTTCGGAAGTTGCTGCTCCATACTTTGGCTTCTTCTTGTCTTTTTTTAAATATCTCTTAACAATGTTCCATGACATCCACATAACATTGTGTCCATTATATGAGCAAATTGAGACTTCATAAATATATTGATAGCTTCAAAATAACTTCCAATAATTTATTTGTCAATAAATCTAATCTGCAAAATCTCACTTTAAATGGTTAGTAACAATTAACCGAGTTTTGTAATCATCAAAACATAATATTATGAGACTTGTTAATGCATTAAAAACATTAATCTCATCACACGAGATTTGTATGCATTTAAGGCGTAACACCTGGTTTATGTGACCCGAGCTTGAATGAACTCCGGAGCTCCCGACCTGACCTGGCTAATATGTGACCCGAGAGCTTGCATGGACTCCCGAGCTCCCGACCTGACCTGGATTATGTGACTCGAGAGCTTGCATGGACTCCCGAGCTCCCGACCTGACCTGGATAATATGATCCAAGATCTTGAATGAACTCCCAAGCTCCCGACCTGACCTGGATAACATGACCCGAGATCTTGAATGAACTCCCGAGCTCCCGACCTGACCTGACTAACATGACCCGAGATCTTGAATGAACTCCCGAGCCCCCAACCTGACCTTCCCCTGCTCTAAGTTTACCTTGATGAGCCTGATGTGAAGTATCCTTTGTTAAGTGTGCTCAACGGGATCACTATGAAGTTTACCCTTCTTGTTTAAGTATGTACTAACCTGAGCTGCTAGTACTAGATGTGCTCAAGTTAAGATGAGTGTGTTTGGTTAAGATGGCTAGGATAATGAGCTTGAACCAAATTCAAGGACTTAAGAGGCGTTACTAAAGTGATGAGCTGAACCAAATTCAGGGGCCTAAGAGGCGTGACTAAGGTGATGAGCTGAGCCAAAGTCAGGGGCCTAAAAAGCATGACTAAGGTGATGAGCTGAGCCAAAGTCAAGGGCCTAAGAGGCATGACTAAGGTGATGACCTGAGCCAAACTCAGGGGCCTAATGGGCGTGACCAAGGTGATGAGCTGAGCCAAAGTCAGGGGCCTAAGAGGCGTGACTAAGGTGATGAGCTGAACCAAAGTCAGGGGCCTAAGAGGCGTGACTAAGGTGATGAGCTGAGCCAAAGTCAGGGGCCTAAGAGGCGTGACTAAGGTGATGAGCTGAACCAAAGTCAGGGGCCTAAGAGGCGTGACTAAGGTGATGAGTTGAGCCAAAGTCAGGGGCCTAAGAGTCGTGACTAAGGTGATGAGCTGAACCAAAGTCAGGGGCCTAAGAAGCATGACTGTAATGCCCCGTTTTTATCTTAATTGAGTTTATTTGAGTTAATCGGAGATCGCAGAGTTCACGAGCCGATTTGATTTTGATCAGGGTCCTTTTTACAAATTTTGGAAATTTCAGGGACTAAAACGCAAATTTGGAGTTTAATATATTATCTACACTTAGAATTCATTTGACTTAGTCTCTTATCCTTCCTCTCCTTCCCTTCCATCGGCTAGACTCCATTGAAGACGCCTCTTGGAGCTTTTGAGCTTTCTAATTTCAGTCCGAGCTCGATCCGGCCGTTGGAAATTAATTCTGAAGGCAGTTTAGCGATCACGGCTACGAGAGCTTCGTTCTATCGTAAGTTTTTCTACGATCAGATACATTCTAGTTTTTGGATGTTGTTAGAATCTTTCTAGATTCGAGTATGTTGTTCTTGGCGAAGTTCTGATCGTTTATTATCTGTCGGTTTTGAAATAGAGCGACGTTCGGATTTGTTATTATTTTTGGAAGCCTTTTTCGAAAATTATGGTTTTGAGATTTGTTGGGATTGCCTTGTTTTGGTTGTCTTAGAATTGTTATGAGGTTATATCGCTATTGAACTGTTGTCTGCGTTGTCGGTTTGTTCAGTTATAGTCGTTATGCCGTCGGTTTGAGTTTTGGAGATTTGAACCATTTTTTAGTTGTGATCTTGGCTTGTAAGTTGATCGTGGTTATTGATCATTAAATTGTATCTGAACAGATTCGTTTGGAGTTGTCAAGCCCTGTGTTAGCAGCATTTGGTCGTCGAGAATTGGACGAAGAACGGTAAAGAGATTACCTTGAACCGTTGCCTTTGTTGTTGGATTGTTTAGTTGTTGATTAAACCTTTTGTTGTAGCTTATCCAGAGTTGGAACTACTGCATTGAAAGGTAAAGGCAGACATCGATAGCGGGATAGCATACTCGGGACAGTTGGTTCTCGAGTTTCCCTTAAAATCACATACTTGCATCTACACTCGTTCTAGCATGAGGAACTTGTGTTTTGTTGTTTTGATTGAGCTTTTGTTATATGGCTATGTTTTATGTTTTTGTTATGCATTCATCTTGAGCCAATCTTGTTTTCAGCGGGCAGAACCGCCCTTTTTGTTTAAACGTTTGGGAACTATGATTGAGTGGCCTAGGTCGTATTCGTTTCACCTAGTGCTAGCATACTCATTATAGTTGCTCAAAGTCTAGAAGAGTGGGATACGTGGCACCACCTCGATTGGGAGAGTCGGTGAGTCGTCACGTGATCTCATCCTCGGGATCCCAAAAGCACAGCAGCAATCCTTTGTTTATCAGATTTGATATCCCGGTTTAAAGACATGCATTTCATTACGTTGTTATTGATTGTGTTGTTGTCTTGGAAGCATGTTTATTGTTGTATTACTTGATATGTTATTTTTACCGGGATTATCATTCTCACCGGTTATCCGTCTGTTGCTTTGTTTTGTATGTGTACTTGGCAACATGTGGGGCAGGAACAAGTCAGAAGAGGCATGGTTAGCTTCGAGGGAAAGTTGTAGAAGTGAGACTCGGTTTAGAAGTCGTGTCAATATGTTTATCTAGTTATATTAGAACATGTTTAGATCTCAAACTTCGTTGTTTATGTTGTATCGATTATGCGAGTCTTATGTTGCATGTTATAGACTGGTTCGTAGTTGATCAACGCTAGCATTTCATGTAATAACTGGAGAAGTTATGTTTTTAATGCATGAATTTGAGTTTGATGTATGGAATAACTTTTAGTTTGAGCTGCCAAGCTTTTTCTGCTCTGTTCTGTTTCTGATGCAGGGGGGCGCCCGAGCTGCAGTTTTTAGCAGCCCGAGCGCACCCCAGTTCGAGTAATCCAGCAGCGCTGAACTTTAGGGCGCGCTCGAGCGGCAGTTTTTGCCCGCCCGAGCGCACCCCCCTTTTTATTGTCCAGCAGTGCTGGAGTTTAGGACGTGCTCGAGCGGCAGTTTTTGCCAGCCCGAGCGCAGCCTCCTTTAAAAAAAAAAAAATTCTTTCTTACTTTGGTCTTGTATCTTGTATGCTTAATTGTTGTTTAAGCCGAGATTAGTTGTTTAGAACCGAGGTCTCACAATGACTAAGGTGATGAGCTGAGCCAAAGTCAAGGGCCTAAGAGGCGTGACTAAGGTGATGACCTGAGCCAAATGCAGGGGCCTAAGGAGCGTGACCAAGGTGATGAGCTGAGCCAAATTCAGGGGTCTAAGAGGCGTGACTAGGGTGATGAGCTGAACCAAAGTCAGGGGTCTAAGAGGCGTGACTAAGGTGATGAGCTGAGCCAAAGTTAGGGGCCTAAGAGACATGACTAAGGTGATGAGCTGAACCAAAGTCAGGGGCCTAATAGGCGTGACTAAGGTGATGAGCTGAACCAAAGTCAGGGGCCTAAGAGGCGTGACTAAGGTGATGAGCTAAGCCAAAGTCAGGGGCCTAAGAGGCGTGTCTAAGGTGATGACCTGAACCAAAGTCAGGGGCCTAAGAGGCGTGACTAAGGTGATGAGTTGAGACAAAGTCAGGGGCCTAAGAGGCGTGACCAAAGTGTGTTTACATCAATATTTATGAAAGAATAATTGCTTATAGATAAAACTAAAATGTATATTGCATGAATTACAACTTAAAGGAAAATTGTTCTTGAAACATTTAAGAATAATATTTGTGCAAATTGTAAGCACTCCATGGTCTCTTCAGCATCTTCCCCTTTGAATCTTCTAAGTAGTAAGCATCTGAACTGAGCCTCATCACCACCTTGTATGGTCCTTCCCATTTAGGGTCGAGCTTCCCTACAGCCGCATCTTGAACTCTTCTGAGTACCAAATCTCCTACCTGAAATCCCTTCCTGCGCACCCGACGATTATAGGATCGAGCTATCCTGCTCTTGTATGCCTCCATTCTGATGGCAGCAGTTTCTCTCTTTTCATCCTAAAATTCTAAGTCTTCCATTCTTCTTTCTCCATTTTTCTCATCATAGAAAATGATCCGAGCTGACTCTTCTCCAATCTCTGCTGGTAGGACTGCCTCATTTCCATACACCAGACTAAATGGAGTCTCTCCAGTCCCAATTCTCGGTGTAGTACGATATGACCATAACACACTAGGGAGCTCATCCACCCAATTTCCTTGGGCTTTTCCCAAGCGCGTCTTCAAGCTTTGCACCAAAGACCGGTTAGTCACCTCCACTTGACCATTGCTTTGAGGATAATGGACAGATGTGAAGTGTTGTTGAATTTTCATCTCTTTACACCAGGTTGTACTCGAGCTCCCTGAAATTGTATTCCATTGTTAGAAATGAGCTTTCTAGGTACTCCAAACCTGCACACGATATTCTTCCATAGAAATTTCAAAACTTCCCCCTCAATAATTCGCGCCAAGACCTCCGCCTCTACCCACTTGGAGAAATAATCAATGGCAACCAATAAGAATTTTTTCTGAGCTGGGGCTAGAGGAAAAGGACCCACAATATCAATTCCCCACTGGTCAAAGGGACATGCAGCCACTATCCCTTTCATCAACGCTGCTGGTTGGTGCTGGATTCTACTATGCCGTTGACAACTATCACAAGAGGTCACCAAGGCTAG
Source organism: Henckelia pumila (assembly GCF_033568475.1). Lineage (NCBI taxonomy): Eukaryota > Viridiplantae > Streptophyta > Magnoliopsida > Lamiales > Gesneriaceae > Henckelia > Henckelia pumila. The sequence continues at coordinate 15,709,226 of NC_133122.1, read as the reverse complement.
AGCATCTTTTAAAATAGTAGGCCAAAAGTATCCTGCTAAGAGCACCTTGCGGGCTGAAGAGTAAGATCCCAAATGATTGCCGCAACATCCCTCATGTATTTCCCTTAGAACATAGCTAGACTCCTTAGGACCCAAGCATTTGAGAACAGGTCCAGAAAATGACCTCTTATAAAGAACTTCCTCCACCATTACAAAGCGGAGACTCCTTTGTTTCAGCCGATACTTTTTCTTTGGATCCCTTGGTAACTCACCCTTCTCCATGTATTTCAAGAGCTCTTTTCTCCAGTCACCTTCCTCCTGAGCTAATGGTGTGAGCTCAGTAGAGGGTGTCAATTCTACTTGCACAACCACCTCCTTATTTTTCCAGTTATGAAGTGAGCTAGCCATCTTGGCAAGAGAATCTGCTTTTTCATTGCTTTCCCTAGGGATTTTCTCAAAAATCACTTCGTCAAAAAGGCCCCGAGCTTCCTCTATCACTTTCATGTATTCTTTCAACTTTTCACTTTTAACCTCATATGATCCATTCACCTGCTGAGCTACCAACTGGGAGTCGGAATAAAGATGCACTCGAGCTGCCCCAACTTGCTTAGCTGCTCGGAGACCAATTAACACAGCCTCATATTCTGCCTCATTGTTGGAAGCTCGAAAATCCAACCTGACTGCCAATCTGATCTCATCTCCACAGGGGAAAATCAAAAGCACCCCCACTCCACATCCTTCATTGTTAGAAGCACCATCAACATATATCTTCCACAAGTCCTCCCCTTCTATATGTTTGGTTTCAGCTAAAAAGTCGGCCAATGCCTGAGCTTTAATAGCTGACCTTGGCTCATATTGAATATCATACTCACTAAGCTCTGTAGTCCACTTCACCAATCTTTCAGAAATATCAGCTCGAGTCAATATCCTCCCAATAGGACTATTGGTCAGCACCACAATAGAATGTGATAAAAAGTAAGGTCTGAGCTTCCTTGTTGTTATAACCAAAGCCAATGCTAGCTTTTCCACTTCCGAATACCGGAGTTCAGCACCCTTAAGGGCATGTGAGAAAAAATAGATAGGGTGTTGAGTTGTTCCCTCCTGCCTAAGGAGTACTGAACTAACCGCCCCTTCCAAAGCTGACAAGTAGATGTACAACGGCTCACCCGGAATTGCCTTAGCCAACACAGGAAGTTCAGCTAAGTAATTTTTTAGATCATCAAATGTCTTTCCACATTCGTCATCCCATTCAAATTTCTTGGCTTTACGCAGCACCTTGAAGAAAGGTAAACTTCTATGAGCTTATCTTGATATGAATCGAGATAAAGCTGCTATCCTTCCTGCCAACCTCTTAACTTCCTGCAAATTGCGAGGGGGAGACATGGATCGAATGGCTTGAACTTTTTTCGGGTTAGCCTCAATCCCCCTCTCAGTAACCATGTACCCCAAAAACTTACCTCCCCTGACTCCAAATACACACTTCTCTGGATTGAGTTTCACACAGTAAGTTCTCAAAGTCGAGAAGGTCTCCTCAAGGTCGGCCACCAATCCCCCATCATCCTGAGATTTTACCAGGATATCATCCACATAAACTTCCACATTTCTACCAATCTGGGAGGCGAACACTCTGTCCATGAGTCTCTGATAAGTGGCCCCTGCATTCTTCAAACCAAAAGGCATCACTTTGTAACAAAAAGTTCCATGAGATGTAGTGAAACTTACTTTGTCCTGATCTTTCTCAGCCAAAGGAATTTGGTGGTACCCTTGATATGCGTCCATGAAGCATAAATACTGATGACCCGCCGTAGAGTCAACCAACTGATCAATTCGAGGCAGTGGATAGCAATATTTTGGGCATGCCTTATTTAAGTCCCTGAAATCAACACACATTCTCCACTTTCCTGAACTCTTAGGGACAAGGACCACATTGGATAACCAGGTATGGAATTGCACTTCCCTAATGTGTCCTGCCTTAAGAAGCTCATCTACCTCTTTCTTAATGACCTTATCCTTTTCTGGTCCAAAGTGTCTCTTCTTCTGTTTTATCGGTCTTACTCCCGCAAAAATATTGAGTCGATGAACCATAATTTCTGCGCTGACCCCTATGAGCTCTGATATAGACCAAGCAAAAACGTCTTTGTTCTTCTTCAAGCAACCAACCAAGCTTTGCTTCACCGACGAGCTGAGATCAGCAGCTAATTTGACAATCTGAGCTCTCGGGCTTAACTCCACCTTCTCATGGCCTTCTTTAGACATCAGAAGCACCTTCTGACCAAACATCCTCGATGTCCGGCCCATTGAAACCATTCCTACCTCCCTCCTACTTCTCTTGGCATCAACCTTTACTTCGTTCACATAGCACAACCGAGCTGTCTTCTGATCACCCCGAACAACCCCCACTTCTTTTCCACTTGGGAATTTCAATTTCTGGTGGTAGGTGGAGGCCACAGCTCGAAAATCACTCAGGAAGGGGCGTCCCAAGATCCCATTGAAAGAGGAAGGTGCATCCACCACCATGAAGCAGACCATCTTGGTTACTCTATGCTCCCCACTTCCAAGAGATAAGGGGAGCACTATTTGTCCTAGGGGTTGTAAAGCATGACCCGTGAATCCATACAATGCCATGGTGATTGGGTCTAACTCAAATCCTTCCAATTTCATTTGGTCAAGGGTTTTTTTGAAGATAATATTCACTGAGCTCCCAGTGTCCACAAAGTTGCGAGCCACATCATAATTAGCTATGGTCAAGGTGACTAATAAATGATCATTATGAGGTATCACCACATCCTTTAAATCTTCCCTTCCAAAACTGATGTTCGGATCAGCAGGACAGCTGAGCTGAGCCTTTGCCTCGAAACTTTCCAACCTACGCCCATGAGCTTTGCGAGCCCTTCTTGAATCTCCATCCGTAGTGCCCCCTGAAATCATATGGATCATACCCCTATGAGGGTGATTTGCAATTTGTTGAACCCTCTCTCCCTGACCATTTTGAGGAGCTCTTCCTTGATGATCACATTGATTCCCTCCAACTTCATTCCTCCGATTCCTCCATTGTGGAGCTCGGCCTTGGCGAGGAGGATTTTCCCTTCGAGTCAGCTCAGCTTTGATTCGAGGGTCATCATACATGATCCTCTGAACCTCCTCGCCTAGCCTCTGACAATCATTGGTGACATGCCCATACTCCTGATGAAAATCGCAAAACTTGTCAGATGGTGGTAACCGCGGGCCTTTCTCAGCATCCCGGGGCCTCACAAGTGCTCGCCTATCCTCACATACTTGCATTGCCTTCTTCAGGCTTACTGAGAGTGGTACGTAGGGGTAGGGTCCCTAAACCCTGTTCATCTCTTCTGCAACCCTCTTCCTTCCTCCTTCTGTCTTCCCCTCTGCCTTTGCTCCCAACTTGGTACTTGGTTTACTTCCAGACATTCCTTCCTGTCTCCTTTGCCTCTGTGCATCCTCCAAGTTCACATACTTCTCAGCTCGACTAAGGAGCTCATCATAAGTCAAATGAGGCTTCTTGACCAAGGATTTTAAAAACTCTCCTCCCCTCATCCCTTGAGTGAAAGAGTTAACCAAGGTATCAGCAGTAGCAGTAGGTACTTCCAGAGCTGCTGTATTGAAACACTGAACATACTCCCTCAATGGTTCCACCTCAGATTGCTTCAGATTAAACAAACTGAAGGAATTCTTCAAATATTTTTTACTACTCGCATATTGGTGTAAAAAGGCTGAACTGAAGTCATTGAAATTTCGGATGCTACCAGGCTGTACGAGGTTTAACCATTGCTGAGCTGACCTCACCAGAGTAGTGAGGAAAACCCGACACTTAATTGCATCCGAATATCTATGTAACAGAGCTGCATTTTCAAATCTTCCCAAATGCTCCTCCGGATCTGAGCTCCCATCATACTCTCCTAAAGTAGGCTGCTTAAAATTTGCAGGGAGTTATTCATCTAGAATAGCCCGAGCAAAAGGGCTTTCTCTTTGTATAGGCCCTGGCCGACCTCCGACTTGCCGACCCAGTCTCCTGATCTCTTCCCACACCGCATCCATTGGGTTTGTCTGACCTACGGGTGGAGGGGGAGGTGGTGGTGGATTCTGATTCATGGCCGCTTGCACCGTTTGAGTGATGAACTGGCTAAGCTGATCTACAGTCATGTCCGCCACATTCCCTCTTCCCCTTCCTCTTCCTCTTCCCGACATATATACGTCTTAGCTTAAAAGTTCCCACAGACGGCGCCAATTGATATACCTCAATAAAGTGATCTCCTTGGATGAGCTGATGAAACTCCTCCAACAGAAGATGAACTGCTGCTGACCTGAAACTACGAACAAGAGTGTCAAGGGGGGGCTGGAAGGTGCTCCGGCGTATCCCCTCCGACGCTCAAGTCAGATGCTAGGATAGCGAAATATAGAGAGTGATGTGTGCGTACGAGTGAAAATTCAGATCCAGATAATGAAAGTAAACCTGGTATTTATAGGAGAGGACTCCGGATCTTACGCTTACCTTCCTTATCAGGAACCCGAGAATCCCGGGATTGCAATCCCAAATATATAGGTGGATATCTCGTCTGAATCTAGCTTGACCGTGAAAATATCGACATGTACATTTTATCCGAGCTGACCTGTCATCACTAAGACTCTATATTACTGCTCCCCCGGGGGTCATATGAAAAGGGGTGAGTGAGTTATTACTGAACTCCTGAACTCGCCCTAAACGTTGATCCTAACATCTTAGCTAGCTCACCAAGGTTGTCGAACCCATTTACTAAGCTAACTCCCTACTAATATTGGGGCTGAGCTGAGCCCCAAACTCCTGAACTGGGCTCCCGACCCGAGCTGGAAATTATGGTGGGGGAGCTTGGCCGAGCTCTGAGCTCCCGAGCTGAGCTCGCGACCCGAGCTAGGAATTATGGTGGGGGAGCTTGGCCGAGCTCCGAGCTCCCGAGCTGAGCTCCCGACCTAAGCTGGAAATTATGGTGGGGGAGCTTGGCCGATCTCCCGAGCTGAGCTTCTGAACCGGTTCTGGTTGATTAGGGATGTTCCTTTTATATTAGGGTCATCGATGAGTTGAGGTGGTTTCCTCCTCCGGGTATCAATTAATAATATTCATTTGAACATATTGATTTTTATAAATCTATACTATATATAAAACAAAAGCACTTTAGTGGTCTCACTCTCTTGGTATGACATCCCTCATGGTTTTACTCTTGGATGGTTATGTAATTACGAAAATGTCATTTTTAGTATATTTTTTTTTTGCCTTTTATGAATATTTATTTACAAAAATTCCATTTTTTTATTTCACTATTTATTATCATTATTTTTTATTTTTACTTAAAAAATAGATAATAAAAGGCACGCAACACGTACATCCGGATACTAGTATACTAATTATACGTCAAATCTAGATTTCATAATTAAAAATAGATAAAAACTTTTACTTATAATAATCTCTATCTCTATACTATAAAGTAATTAATATAAAGGCCGGTTTTGGTAAGTTGATACCACGTCTCACACTTTTTATCTTTTGATAACTACGATTTTACTTTTTCCTGCCCTTTGATGGACATTTATTGACGTAAAAGTCATTTTTTTTATTTCACTATTTATTTATTTTTGTTAAAAATACATTATATAAATATGCAACAAGTACAATTGAAATATTAATACGAATAAAATCTTTTGTGGTTTAAATATGTTCATGAGGCCCAAGTCGAAGTCTGAAACTCAAGCCCAGGCCATAAACCATACATTTTAAGCGTATGGAAAGTCTAAAGCCTCAAATCTGTTAAATGTCAAAAATATTAATTGGGACATCATGAGATATATGGTTCATCCGAGCTTTGCGCTGTTAGGCTAAACACAAGACAGATTTCATACCTGGGTTGTCCCATTGGAACAATCGACGAAATATTGATAATATTTGTTGTACAAGGATAACACACATAAATCGAGAAGTATCTTTAATTCGATTATTTAGCTGATGGGGAGGAAGTTCGACATTACTTACTTTAAATCCTTGTCGGAATTACTTATATTCTCATCATATCTCATGATGTAATTTATGAGATGTTTTTCTTGCTAATGTGTGCCTTTTTTAATAATGTCTAAAATATATTAATCAGGCTAGCGGTAGTCTAATTTCTATCTATCAAATGGTGGAGTCAAGATTTTTGGTCTATCCGAGCTAAAACTTTAAGCTCTCGAATCTTTTAATATTTTGAATTGAACTATTCGAACTAACACCAAATTAATCTAAAATTTTTCAAAATTTCTATATACAAAAATTTGAAAAAATTTCAAGCAACCTGGGCTACAGCCCGGGTGGCCATAAGTGTGCATGGCTCCGCCACCAGATTACGTGTGTTGTCACTTGTCATTTGTTTCGATAATATGAGTTTGCGGTACGTTTTGGCACATATATTTGGTACTCCGCATGTCATATTTTCGAAAAATGTAGTATCTTTTCAATTATTATATATACTGTCAAAGTTGTCGTTTTCATCTGATCACAACATTTCATTGACTTTTAAAATATTTTAGTCCAATTCTAGTAAATTGATAATCATTAAGATATTGTTTATTAAGAACTTCTAAAAAAATATTTTTCTTTTGTTTTTAAATATAGATCAAACAATATCTTAAAGTATTAAAAAAAATGATTTTTCAATTTTCCGTCACCTCACATTAATTTGTATATTAGCCACAACATCTTCAATATCATATCATCGTCATTTATATAATGTTATCATTGTTATATTAAAATATTAACGAACATACAACTTTAAGTTGAAGTTAACAATTTTAAAAAATTGTTTATAAAACAAAACCCTCTTAGATCATTTTTAAATTTTTTTTAAAGAATGCTTATACAGACAAAACTCGTGAATCTAACCTAAAATCGTGAATCGTGATCCAATTCGCATACTTGATAAGCTTGATTTTTATCTAATTTGGAATTTTAATTATAAGTTCGAACCTTAGAAAATAGAAAGTGTGTAGAAATTAGAATTGACCCATTTGCACTCGTAGTCATATATATATATAACTTAATTTTCCAAAATATGCTATGTAGAATTGTAGATTAGAATGAGAGAAATTTTGAATCACGGGGTCAATTGGCCTCCCTAGCTATGAGTTCCATATTGTGTTTCAGAGATTAGCGATTCAAGAAATAAAATCTAATAAAATCTAATAAATAATTTTAAAAATATAAAATCTACATAAATTTCTAAAAATTTCTGGATATGCACATGCATTAAGTGAAATAGTGAATATTTTCAAATGAAAAATAAAATCTTAGTAGTACAATATTATAAAGTTGTTAATTTAAGTCATATATATAATCCCATTAATCTACACGATCCATTCAAATCTTTTCCAAAATAAATAAATAAAGGATCAGACGAGTCTTCCGTACTTACATTGTCACTAATATATTAAATTTCATTATTTTTGGCTATTTACGCTGGTATCCGATCCGACCAATTATATGATATTTACAAATTAATGGGTGGTTGTAATTATATCTATTCTATTCTATTATATAATTAATATGATTTAGGAAAAAGGATCCCCCACTAACTTTTTTTTGGTCCCCCATCACAAAAGAATCTGATTTCATTATTATTGTGTTATGAAGATTCTAGTCCCATGGCTTATAGAAAACATATACGTTAAATAATAGTTTTTCAAATTTGTTTTTATCTAAAAAAAAAGTTTTAAAATTTGTTTATTTATTTATTTATTTATTTATGTCATGTTGATTTTGAAAAGTCAATTTTTTTTAATTTTTTTTTTGACGGTTTTATGCTTCCTCTATGTGTAATATTTATGTATAACTATGTATTCTGACGACTAATCATTAACCAAAAAATCTTAATCCCCCACTTATTGAAACTTAGTGGCTTAACTCTTTCTAATCCACATAATCAAATGATATCTCCTTTCTATGAAAATAAAGCAGTTGGACTTTGAGATTGTTATTATTGGGTTTTTTTTTTCATTGTGAATGGAAATGGAATTTGTCATATGGAGGCAAGTGAGAGCGTCTCATATTGAATGAAAAAGAGAAAATAGATAAGCTTATTGTGTTACATTTTATGAAAGTGTAAGAATGATTGATTCAGAACTCTATTTCGCGCGGGTCTGCGAATGCGCATGGGTGTGCGAATCAATGGCCCGGTTTGCATTTGAATAGAATTGACTTCTGTGCAAGTGTATGTGTGCGACTTTTAGTGCGTCGAATATCGGACCGATCAAGTTAAAATTGCCCACCAAAGTTCATCTGCTTTACTGTTTACTTACACAGTATTCAAACACTCGTTTATTACTGCACTATACTACATAGTACTCAATCACTTGTTTATTACCGCACTCTACTTCGAAGTGTTTACTCTTATTGTATTATTTTATTTTTGTTATATTCACGTTTTCGAGTTTAGCATTTTGACTAACAAAAGAATGATACAATTGCGATAAATTAACCTCTATTTTGTAATTAACAATTAATAAAGTCGAAATTATATATTTATTAATTTTATAAACAGAATTTTTCAATTTATGAAAAATAAAATTATGTCAAGCACTAGCCATTCACGTCCAAAATATCGACTCATCTTCCCTTTTAGCAAGGGGAAGTCGCGAAGCTCCAAATTTGTTACGAAACAAGACCAAAAATTTCCTTTTCCATAATCCTAAAATAAAATAGATATTGGGAAAAAAAAAAAAAGCATATATTTGCGATCGAAAGTCCTCGATTTTTCTGGTAAGATATCATGCGTTATATATATTGGGTGCCATTATTGATGTTCACTCTTAAATTTTGTTTCCTTTTACTATTGGTGGTTGCTACACGTGTCATGCATATTGACCTCAAAAATAGTGGATGACCTTTTTTAAAAAATATATATATATATATATTCAAACAGGATCCATTAGCAAATTAGAAAGTGGGAAAAAAAGGATTTCCAATCTTTTAAAATTGGAAAATAAAAAACAGAAGCTTTTGCACCACTATATTATCTGCTTTTTAGAAGTGGAGGTATTTTGGGGCCCTCTACTCCCAATTCACTTACCATTACTTGATTTTGGCTTCAAAATGTACATAAATATATACATTCATGTCTATATTAGGTATAATCTGACTAAAACTAACATTTATACAATGGAAGATGCTTGGAAATGATAAGTGTAGATTTATATTTCAGTATTGCGAAATCGTTCTATCAAAGTATTTAGAATAGCTTCTAATAAGCACTTCTCAATTTTTCCTTAACAAAATTTTACAAAATTTCAAAATTTTGTTAAGAAAAAGTTGAGAAGTGTTTCTTAGAAGCTCTCCAAAGTAATACATATATATATATATATATATAAAGGGACTCATTTTCGATTTTGGTTACTGTTGAGGAACTATGCCAAAATTTGATTAAAATTGGATCGTGGCTTAAATCGAGATAATGAATCACCAAATCAAATACTATTAGTTAATGCTTGATGGATATTTGCTGAACCAAAGTCTTATACACTTCCTATAAAGCTCGAGATAAAATATGATATTTCGTTTTAAATATATAGACGTAATTTAATATTAATAATTATTTTGAATATAAAAACTTTAGTATATAACTTACTAGCATAATCGCAAACACGCGTTGCGTGTATATAAAATCATATAATATATTTAATAATGTATGTTATGTATAAATATTATTTTTTCGATAATATTTAGATTTATATTTTTTATTTATAAAATAATATAAAAATAAATTTAAAAGTTATTTATCAATTTATCTTATCTATAATGTTTAGTTGAGAAAAATATGAAAATTTAAAATATCAAAATTTAAAAAAAAAACAAATAAAAAGAAAAATGTAATATTTATATCACAAAAAAAGCAATTTCGAAAAATGAAAATATGGTGTCTAAGGGAGAGATTATTTATATATAGGGAGAGATATATGAGAATATAAATTTGGGGATAATTTTTTTATATAAAGAGAGTAATATATATCTAGGGTAAATTTGAGAATTAAAATACAAAAAAAGGTGTTCTTATACATACATACAAATATATTTATAATATATATATATATATATATATGTGTGTGTGTGTGTGTAAAATCGTGCGTCATAGTCACGTTTGGGATTTAACAAGAAATAATATATAGAAAATATCGACCAATGTATATATAATTCTTTAAACAAGAGAGAGGGCACATCAATGGTACGGATGTTAGCCGATGGATTATTAGATGCCCAATATTTTTATTCGGTAAATATATATATATATATATATATATCTTAACAAATTATGACTCGAGGGCTAAATTTGTTCCTAGGTTAATGATATATACCTCAATTTGTCCGAATACCCTTAAACCCGACATTAACAAAAACGGCAAAAATGTTTGCTGAATATTGACCCAATCAACCATTACATTAGATGCAATGTATTTGAATCCAAAATATTAAATTGCTAACTTCAAAAATATAAAATAAATAAATTGCTGGCTTAAAAATTTTCCGCATAGGAGACCATTTGGCAGGCATTTACTAACGAATGAACGATATTAATCACGCAATTGGAAAAAAAAATTAAACTTTTGATTAATTAGTTGAATTAAAGAATGGATGGCATAAGCAATTTAACTTAATTAATACTATTATCTATCTATCTATAATGTAAGATACTTCTTATTTGATCTCTTGGTATGCTCACAAAAATAAAACATAAATTGAAGAAAAAAAAACACACACATACACACAAAAACCGAGATTCCCGCCATTATCTCAATTTTTTTCCTCAATTATGATTTCTTTTTATCTTATTTTTTTATTTAACTATTTTTTTCTTTTATCCTCAATTTTTGTATTTAATATATAATACAATAATTTTATTTGACTGTTTTAATCGAAATATAATTTTATTATAAAAAAACACTATTCAACATGCGTGAAACAAGAGACTAATTCTTATGATTTCTCCGGCGCCAAGCAAAGAAATGAAGTACACATCAATATTGTAGCTAGGTATTGATGTGCCCGATTAACAAACATGCCACAAAATTAAACAATCTCAAATTAACATTAGTGTGTAGTTTTTTTTAAATAAAAAAAATAATGATAAATCGGTACAAGGTCATGATACTTATATATATCACATCAATCGTATCTCTATTGCAATATAAATTAACAGGAATTTCATCGAGACGATACTTCGAAAATGACTCAGAATGTTTAATAATCTATAGCCTTAATTAAAGTCATTTTATTGTATTATCTTAATTCGGAAAGACGATAGAGATCGATATATAGCTTAAGTTTCAAGATGTTGCGTATTACAACTGAAAAAATATATATTGCATTAATGAGGAATAATATATAATGCATGCATACAAATACACATCTTTTTTTCGAGCATATAAATACACGTACTTATAATATATACATATATACATGTATGTGAATGCATATAATTAATTAATATAATACGTACAATATAAATAGATGGGGCCAAATAGTGTTGGATCCATTTGGGAACTATTTAATCTGCTATTGCTCCACATGTACTCCACTTGTTAAGGAAACAGTTTTAGACAGTTAAGTAATTGATTGATACAACTCAACTCCAACTAGTTCATTATTGGCTGCCTACTTGGTTCTACACAAATAAAAAGTGAATACTATATTATAGTCTTTTGGAATATTAAAATTTTGTGATTTTTATACATCTTATTATCATTTTTCACTATAATTCCACGTTTGTTTATGGATATATGTGGATCTTAATATTTGTGTCAAAAATTTTAGAATTCAGATTCGTGGTTCACACAAAAAAGATTATCGATGATTTCATGTAAAATCGAATTTAATTCACGCGATGATATTTTTATTTTTGAAATACCAAATTCCTTGGTACTAGCTAGAATTCATCGACTATCACATATTTTTCCTTTAATTGTTTCCTATATCAATTTATTAATAATCCATTATGCTTACATATAAGTATTGTCTTAATATTAATTAACGATCTTTATTAATTACATTGTAGTTGTCTTACGAGGAATGTGATATGTCATATGTTTGTCCTTTTCATTGTTGGTATCTAAAATATATGTATTTTTTAATGTAAATAATTTAACCTTTTCTTTAGGGACCATAGGTAAAGGATTAATAGTAAAAGCACAAAACTTAATCCCGCACTATATATGGGGTTGGAAAATATATATACCAAGTCCTATTTCACAATCGTAATTATCAATTACGTCAAAATAATAATAAAACTTCCTCAAAATTCAAATAATTGAGCTCAATTTAACATATATTTTAACAACTCTCAAAAATAAATATCACTAAAGAAAAATTTTAACTAAAAATATATGTAATTCAAATTTATATTTTACATTCAATCCTTGATTTGCCTAACAAAATATAAATCATTTTATTTGTAAATTAAATAATGGATCGACCCACTTGAAGTAAATTAAGAATTATTTATTCCATAATCCCTCTCCTTTTTTGTCGTCTTCCCCTTTAATCCCAACTCCATATAATTGAGAATGAGTAGAGAAACCAACAAGGCAACAAACACTCGCCAAAAACTAGATTATTATATAATTTAAAAACAAAAAGGCTTGGGGAAAAAAGAGAAATAATATTAAATTATCACAAATGCATGAGAGGAAAATTATATGATTGGCCCTTTCCTCTGTAGCTTTCACCATTATACATACATACCATTTCTCTAGCTTCTCTCTCTCTTTCTCCCTCTCTCTTCTCTCCAATGGCTGCTGTTTGAAATTTTACCGACAGATTTGTGCTTTGTTTTTCACTCTGAAGGAGACTGTTCCCTTCCACTTTACCTAAGAAGGTAAGTGTCTTTAGTTTCCCTTTTCATCAGAGTTAATCTTAATGATATCTGAAAAAAGAATTATATTTCAGGAAATGTAAGTTATTTTTGTATTTTTAATGATTTGTTTTTTTGGGCTCTTTCTTGATCATTGGATGCATAAATCTATTTCGATTTTCTGATAAAATTCTGGTTTTAAATTTGATTTGGGAACAGTGAAGTGGAGTTCTTCTGTTTGGATTCTTGGTATTGATTTTTTGAGTGATATTATTATATATCCAGATTGGAGATTTCTAGGCCTTTTGGTGGCATGTTTGATGGATTGATTGGTAGATATAATTTGATCTGTTTTAGGCAATATTGAGAAGGCTTGTTAGACTTGGAAAGATGTACATGGATGTATTATTATATAGGATACTAATTAGCAGTGACCTTAGTTCTAAACTTTATATTTTCTTTTTGAACTTTATTAATTAGTGTGACATATATTGTGCAACTATTTTTCTATCTTCATTTGCTGTCTAAATTTTTCTATCTTCCCTTTCTTTGTGTGTGTGTGTGTTATTGCAAAAAAAAAAAAAAAAAAAAAAAGATATTTATGTTGTTTATAACTTTGGAAACTTTTCAGATTCCGGCTGGAAAATATCCATTTAATTAAATTGGTTTTCCTATTGGGGAAATACTAGTTCATCTTGATTGTATCGAGTCTCTATTTGACTGGAATGTTGTTTTATTTTTATTTATTTTTGTTTCTTGGAAACTTTAGTTTTTTTTTTTTTAAGAAACAAGAACCCCAGGTCTGTTTGGGGTTCCGAATATTTTTTATTAAAAATATATTTAGGTGTTTGTTTGGGAAAAAATCTCTGTTTTTTATTTTTGTTTGGAAAATACATGAGCTAGTATATATTTTATTTAATATGTTTTCCCTTCTGAATTCTTTTGAAATTTTCTAGATATTGACTGATGGATGAACAATCAATATACTTTTCTAAGCAAATTACAAAAAGATTTTTCTGAGGAAATTAAATTATTAGAATATGCTTAAAGATAGAAAGTACTGTTCTTAGGGTTTTTACCTGAAGCAAGAAAGATGATGAAAAGTGCAGGAACTGAAGCTAAACATGACCATGCACACGGAATTCCTCAAAGAACACGATGGGATTCATGTCCCAAATCCCATCAATGGGGGTGGGGTATTATCAGCTGTTCCTCGGTGGCCTGGACTCGGATCCGACCCGCCATATTGCGAATCTTTCGTCCCATCGAAGATAATCTCATCCACCGGCCTCGACCTCAATGATTTCACCGCCGGTAATAAATTGATGCAAAATGATCAAAATCAAATGGCAAAGGGAAATGCAACTCGCTTCACTATTTTCTCAGGTAAATAGTTAGACTAGAGTAATAGGATGCATGCACTGCGCATGTACATTAATTCTTGATTTTTCATATTTATGTCAAGTTTCATAAGCGTGGAGTGTTTTGGTGGGATGTGTATGTATGGACACTGTTCTATTATATATGACACATAATATTTGATCTAAAAATAATAAAATAAACGTTAAAAACGCGATCGAATTTGCTAAATTTTGATAAACTTTGTGTGATTGTCAATTTACTTCTACGAGTTTTTTTTTTAAAAAAAACCATATTTAGTGAATTGTTGTCACGAAAAATGAATAGGTTTGTTACAATATTATATTTAGTCACTAGTATAGATGGTTAAGTGTTTATAAGATTTGGACTTGGACTTAACTCAATCTAATTGAGAAGATTGTCCAATCTTATATATAGAACTTCCAGAAATTTTACCTAACCGATGGGGGACATATTAACATACTAACAATGGTGTGAAAACACACAAGATTTGACCTATTATGGCAACTAGCTTAGTTTATTCGAGTCGAAAATAAGGCACAATTCTGAATAAAATTGCACGGTATAAGTTACAACTTACAGGAAGGTTCACATGATTTGAACATAAATAATATCGTTGGCGTTGCTTTGGAAAGCCTCAGTTCTTTCTTTCACATGTTGAGCAGGGTATGATTTTGGTGACTGCAAAGCCGTCGAAAACGGGGAGAAGAATCGAACTCAAACTGAAAATCAAGGGCATTTGGAGCTTGGATTCTGCCAATCTCTGGTACAACACACACTTAATATACTTTTGTCAATAAAATGAAAACAATGGTGCGTGCTAGCTAGCTAGAATCTTGTGTACTGATCTGTTTCTTGAAAACGAATTATATATTAAGCAGGTATTTTCAAAACATCCCTCTGCTGAACAATGCATTGGAGTATACTCACCTTGTGGAACTCAAATCGCGGTTCGTCCATTTTTTCCTCCTATTCTTGATTTCTCCAGCAAAGCCAGATTCAGGAATATGGAGGGCCATGTTCATATTTATAAAACAAAAATGTTCATATATATATATATGCAAGTTAGTAATAAATCATGCATATATTTTCTACACTCAATGCATTTCATTGATCACCTCAAATTTAGTATGTTTTCAGGGGCGGATCATGTTACCGTTGAGCATGTCTGCTGATGGAGGGCCGATTTTCGTGAACGCGAAACAATACAACGGAATCTTGCGGCGTAGAAGGTCGCGGGCAAAGGCGGAGATGGAGAGTAAACTCACCAAACCCCGCAAGGTACGTACCCTCACTACATTTTTCCACTTCTCGTTTGATATTCTCGTGTTAATTTGCAACTTCTAATAATAAATGATAAAATATTATCAGAGGTTATTACCTTACACACAGTTCAAATATTATTGAGATGAGATATCAGATATTATTCTAAAAAGAAAAATCTCCACCAATTATTTCAGCCATTTCTGCACTTATCCCGCCATCTTCACGCCATGCGCCGCCCGAGAGGCAGCGGCGGCCGCTTCCTCAACACCAAGAACTCGAGAATCAGCGACAAAAACGCCGATGAGAAAGAGGAATGGTTCGCACAGCCTGAAGAATCCCAGATCTCCATCGTGCTGCAGTCCGATGGGAACAGGTTCACTAGTCGTCCCACCTCAGAAGCAACCAGCTGTCACCTTTTCTCAAAGGGGAACGCTACCACTTTTCTTCCCTTTCATATCAATCATCTCCGCGGCACTTCTTTTCAGCCGTTTCCGAACGTGGCTGATACTGGGATCGGAATCGGTATCGGGTTTCCAATTATCTGAAAGGCAACTCATTCTTGGCTAATCTTCCTTCTCCTTCATGGAGAAAATCATATAAAACATATATATATCTTCTGCCGGTCTATTGGGTTTTCGATCGGCTCGCTCTCTCGACTCAAGTCGCCCTCGATCGTCGACACGGGTGGTTTCAGTCGTTCAGACATGTTTAATATATGTAAGATCGATCATGACATCGTTTGTGTGGGTTATGTTTCTATTCGCATAATAATAAAACCTGGTTAAATATATGAGGACTTCGGAGTTTGTATCATGCATGATCGTAACTTTGGAAATTTGGTGTTTGGTGGTGAAATCTTTAAAACTTAAACATTAATGCGTGTACTGTTGTTTTTGTGTGCTTACAAGCATCTGTTTTCAACTACCTTCATCGTGTGTAAGATATCAATCTAAAATGTAATAAAAAACCTAGTATTTTGTACATTAATGATTATATATGCTGTTTTGTCCTCTTATACATAATACATGCATGTCTTCTCATATTGATATATATTCTTATATTCTATGCAAATCTGAGCCTTACATGCATGACAGGCTATTAATACCATTATCGTTGCAGAATCATGAGTTTATCAGTATCATTTGCGATGGATATAAACTAAAGGTCCACACTTCTTATTTGTTGCTTAGCTTATGTTGTTGGTTACGTGATTAATAATTAAAGAAAGTTATAATTTTGCAAGTATACATGTTTGTTTGCGATTTTGGCATAGATGTCACGCCAGCGTCGTGTCAGAAAAATGATTTAAAAAAAATAGTGATAAGATTTTTTTTAGTACAAGTACATCGGATATCAAATTACATCAAATTATAACACTAAACAAAGTGAAATTGCCCGCACAACCGACGGAACTTAAGCATGGACTCGAGACTTGCTTGTCTCAAGTAAAGAAAATAACTAAATCAACCTAAATAAATTAGAAAACTAACACACAGTCAGCGAAAATCGAACCTGCTAAGAACTTTGGGACTCTCAGGGCCTCAGTCTTGGCCACTAGGCCAAGACCTCATTGACAAAAATAGTGATAAGATACCAATACTGAAATTTGATTAATTAGATAGAAAAGTAGAAGACCAAAGTTGTAGAGAAATATGCATGACTAATTTTGTAGTTTTCCTAATAGTTAAGAATAAGTGTTATTACAAGTTGGTAATTAATGTTTTCAGTTGTATTTTTAAGCTTTAGTGATCGCTAAAACAAATATTATATATTTTATGTATATATATGAGCTAAATAATTACTAAATTTAATTCCGGGGTAATTATAAATGCAATGTAAAGTTTGGATAATATATTTTTAAAACATAGAAAAATGTCAACTAAAAGACCATTTCTCGAAGATATGGCCAGATTTGAATAATCCATTCAAGGGAAAGGGCAAAAAAATGTAATTACAAATTAAATGATGATGATCATGTTAATGGATTATCAAGGCCCAATGAAATCTGAGTCCATTGTTTTATTGATTTGCAACTTAACGGGCCTCCAATAAACAATTGTGCACCTACCATTGCACTTAATAAAAAATATATGTATTCGAGCATAGATATCATCTATGTATAGGCAGTGATAGATCATATATCTAATAATCTATTCAATTAGGTGATTTAATGTACTTTTGGTGCGGAAAATAAATAAATAAACAATTTTTTTCCTCTTCAGTGAAGATGATTTTTTTAAAAGAAAAATTTGTAATTTTTTGCTCAATACTTTTGCATTTTTACAATTTCGACATTTATATTGTCAAAATTAGGTCCAAATTATTCTCATATTGTTAAAATTTAGAAATTTCAAGTCTTTTTTAATTTAAAATATTGATGTGACACTGTATATTTGACTGTCAAGTCGACATCATATCAATGTCATGTTGGAAAAAAAAATGACAAAATTGCAAATAGATAATAATACAAAAATATCACACTAGCTGGATGCAATCGGGAGAATTTATCTATGTGAAACTATCACAAAGATTTATTCACAAAAAATGGACAAATTATGGTGGATTTTATCTGAAATTTGATAATACATAAAGATCAGAATGACTGCTCATTTTTAGTCAACTTGCATGTCTTTGCACACTCTAACATCGAGTCATTTGGATCGCATTAACAAATTGAAAATATTATCTCTCAAAGACTATAATCGATTTGATTTGATCGGTCATAAGACCTACATGGAATTGGAGATTTTTGAATAATTATTAGTCGTGTACGTACGTATTTGCTCTTATACGCTTTTGAACATACAATAAAACCTCGATAAATTAATAATGTTGAGGTCATAAAATTTTATTAATTTATAGAGGTATTAAATAATTGATAAATTAATAATTTGTTAATTCAAAAAGTCATGAATTTTCGATCTAATTAATATATAATAATTAAATTGATGTAAAATTAATATTTTTCGTATTATTTATTTAAAAATATTTTTTTATTATCTAGGTGAAAATAGATATGAAATATGTTCACAAATGTAAAACTTAAAAAAATTACAACGAAAATAATTGAAAACACATTGATGATAAAGTTGATGATACAATATTTTTGAAACTAATTACGCAAAAGAAAGCACTCATAGGGAAACACAACTCTTCACAATTTTTAGTTATAGTTCGAGAATGCAACACCAGAACTTTTGAATGCAATGACAAACGTTATAGATGAAATTCAGTTAGAAACAAATTACAATTAAATTGGAATTTCAAGAAAAAACAAACACCAAGGGAATAATATTTACTGAATTGTCCAAGCTATATTTTATAATTTTAGAGGATTATTACTATTGACAGTATCGTATATTTATATAAGAATAGCTCTCGAAAATTTATTATCTTATTAATCTATCGAAATTATTCATTTATAAATTGAATCAAGTCGAGACTGAATTTTTTTAAAAATTTTAGAGAGATTATTGATTATGAAATATTAAAATTAAAGAGAGTCTACTGTATACCAATAAATTTTGAATACTGGAAAATGTAATTTTCCCAAATCTACCCCCTACCATCACATTTACACGCTAAAACAAAATAGCAATAACGGAAACTATTTTTTTTTGTAAGCTAGACCAAACGTGAGGTTAGTTAATAACATTTTTATGGCTTTTAGTTTTTTTATGCTTTAATTTAGCACGTCCTGTTATCTACAAATTTTAAGAAAATCTTAAGACATTGATCCAAAATAAATATTTTTGTCGATGTGATATCGGAAAGGGGCGGATCGATGGAGGGCATAACCCACCTTCATATTTTTTTAATATAGTTAATAAAACAAAAGATGGTAGAGATCAATTATAGGTCATGTTGATGGTCAATATTGAAAAAAATATTTAGTAATTTATCAAATGTGAAATATTACGAATTATCATAATGTTTTAAGTGAACTTTATGTTCGTTTTTTAGTTGATATAAATTATATTTTTTCATGAATTTTATGAATTGTGCCATATAAACAAAATTTCTAATCCAAGATATTAATCATATGTAAAAACAATAACAAAAACCAATTACTAAAAAATTCAAACTCCCAAAAACCACGAGAAAACTAGTTAAATTGAAACCAATTGTCTCATAAAAAGACTAGTATATAATTTTGTATCCATGTTTAGACCCTTTTTCGTATAATCTCGTAAAAAAAAAAACATGAAATATGTAATGGATCATAACATAGACATGCCAGATGGAACATTCTATGCAAACTTGAGGTCTTAACTGGTGTATTTCCAAGAAACTAACAGGCAGGCGCGTTTCATTTGACAAGTCTCTTTTCTTACCCATTCAACCTGCCGAATTTTTCCACATAATTGTGCTATTAATAAATAATTTATATACCCATACAGCTTCAAATCATAAAACTGAAAGAATAATTACTAAAGAGAAATAATGAACGATCTGCTATCAAGATCATTCTCTCGGGGAGAAAACGAGAATTCCCATACTATAGAGATGAGCAGCAGCTCCCCCGAAACAGGTGGCGAGAACCTGGACAGATTTTTCCAGGACGTGCAGGTGATCAAAGACCAGCTCCAGGGCCTGGAGACGCTTTACGGCCAGCTCCAGGCCGCGCACGAGCAAAGCAAGACCATGCACAACGCTGGAGCCATAAAGAGCCTCCGATCACGGATGGATTCCGATGTTTCGGCCACTCTAAAAACCGCGAAAAGCATTAAACTCGGCCTGGAAGAGTTGGACCGCTCCAACGCGGCCAATCGCGGCGTGCCTGGATGCGGCCCTGGAAGCTCCTCGGACAGGACTCGAACTTCTGTCGTCAATGGCCTGAGGAAGAAGCTCCAGGGGACCATGAACAAGTTCAATGAACTGAGACAGAGGATGGGTTCCGAGTACAGAGAGACGGTGCAGCGGAGATACTACACCGTGACAGGGGAGAACCCGGACGAGAAAATCTTGGATAGACTGATAGAGACGGGGGAGAGCGAGAACTTTCTGCAGAAAGCGATACAGCAACAGGGGAGAGGGCAGGTTTTGGATACTATAATGGAGATCCAAGAGAGGCATGATGCTGTCAAGGAAATAGAGAGGAATCTGAGGGAACTGCACCAAGTGTTCTTGGATATGGCGGTTTTGGTGCAAAGCCAGGGGGAGCAGTTGGATGATATTGAGAGCCAGGTGAATAGGGCCAATTCTTATGTCCAGGGAGCAGCTAAGCAGCTTGAGGTAGCCAGGAAGCATCAAAAGAACACCAGGAAATGGGCTTGTTTCGGGATTTTGCTCTTGTTCATCATCATCTTGATCGTCGTTCTTTCGCTTCGACCATGGAAGTGATCCAAGACCTGTGTCACATGATTCATATATTCACCAACGAGTAATATGTTTGTATATGGTTTATTGATTTGAAAAGTTCGTTTTTTTTAATTTGGTTGTTCCAGATAGTAATTGGGCGAGGCTCACGAACCCAATAATTTTGCATTTGTTGGTAATAAGGGCAAAGAGAGTGGCTAGATACTTTATCCATCGCTTGTACAAAAAATTTTCTTGTTTAATTTGTTATCAAAATGTAACTGCATGCTATACACATGAATAATGAGTATATTTGGGCGTTGAAAGATCAAACTGAACACTTCAAACATATCTATCATTAATCTGATAAATGTCAATCTATAGTAATAGAAACCATATCTATAACATCCAGACGGATAAAAATTTGGGGGAAAAAAAATACAGGGGGTTTCAGCTGTAACTGGTTTAGTCTGAGTACCACGAGTTGATAGCATTGGTCAACCAATTCTTATTCGATTTTGTATTTCTAAATTCTACGTTGCTACAATAATACAATGGAATCATCGTGATTTATGTGTTGCAAGTAAAAAAAACCACAAAAAATAATTCACATTTTCAAATTAGGAACTTACAGAAAAATGTCTAATCTTTTTGCAGCACCGTGATATGATAAGAATGCCCCTGGCAAGTACCAGATGACATTCGCGACTTGTTCTCATCATCTCCTTTACCACCAGCTGGTAAAAGATTCCAGTGCAATGAGTAATTTGACAAATCATATGTACCAGGCGAAAATACACAAATCTGGATAGGAACTTCAGTGGAAGAAAATGGGTCGAGGTTGAAGTGAGTTGAAGTTGATCCTGACCAAATGAAAGATGAAATGCCCTCGGGCAACAAGGTCTTGCCAGCTCGAGTTCCCGTTACATCAGATGTTCCTTTAATGTCACTAGAACGAGATATATCGTACCAACCCAATTCATTTCCAGAAACTGAAGCAGAATTGCTGACTGTGTTGATGAGAGGTGTAGGATCTTGGGTGGTGAATCGAACTGATACATTATCCTCCGAGGAGTTGTGCACGGTAAGTTTAAGATTTATTTCACAGAAAGCAGCAGAAAAGTCGTGCTTCACTATCTGGTGGCCATTCATTAGCCATGATATTGGGCTTGTACGAGCAATTCTGTAAGCATAGACATTAATAGGAGCAATAAGTAAAGAAGATGAACACTAACGATGCAAATATGAGGCTTCAAAGCATTGTTGCTGAAAACCTCCTTATTCGTCAAGCAAGAATTAACTCTAGAGAAATGGACGTACCTGCAATGGCATGTGTGATAAGTAAAAATTTCTTTGGACCTTGATACCTCTGGATCGAAATCACTTTGTGACTCAGTAATCAAGATGAAGTCGACTGTGTTTTGATGATCCTATCCATGTCAAAAGATTAAAAAAAATGGTGAAATTCCTATTATAAGAAAAGGATGTAGTGCGAACAAAAACAGAATGATTCACGTTTATCGACAAAGAACAACAAATGCATTTATTGATGGCTTAAGTCAATCACGTGGTTCCATTTTGTATCCCTAATGTTACAGTCACGCACCATCCACAAGACCAAAATAAAAAGGAAAAAGGAGGCACTTATTTTACACTCCATTTTGTGCCAGCATATATCAAAAGATAGTACAAAATATTCAACCCGTGCCAATTAACCATTCAATTTGAGATAGAATGAACACGGATGAGAAAACCATTTTCACAATTTGGAACATCACATTCATGTTACATACATTTAAAAACTCAACACTGACAATTTAATTAAGGATGAACATAAGTTGTTTCAAAAAAAGAAAAGAAAAGGATGAATATAAGTATGTCAATGCCAACTGATAATTGAGCAGGACAAAATAAAAGGCAAAGACGGTAAACCTGCTCTGGTCTTTTCTGGTGCATTCTTTCATGATGGTGAAATATATTAAGAGGCGATATCGACGTATCATAGAGCCGTTTGGAATCCCCAGCACAAAGTTTTACATCTGCCCTTCCTGAAGTGAAAAGAGAAGACATATAATCTTCACCAGTCACTTGTGTTTGGAATTTCTGCATCCAAAAATAACTTAACACGGGAACTCCAGAAAAATAATATAAAAAGAGTAGGGTAAATGTAAAAAATAAGATGTTGAAAAATCTAGTAAGTAATAAAGTGGAGACTCTGCTTTTTGGGGCTAACACAAATAGCATAGTGTTACAGCATACATCGTTATACTCCCCCCCAAAAAAAAAGAAGGAAGAAGAAGACAAAAAATTGCACACAGCTCCAGTCTGGAGTCAACTACACAGATTTGATAGAATAATGATTTAAGCATGGAGACACCTCTAGCAAATCATCTCTGTCCAGGTAAAAGTATACAAAGCAGTAAACCTAACAAGAATATTTTCAAAAGTAATATCCACAAGTCACTTTAAGAAAACTTCCAACTTTGACACAAACCTTAAGCTTGAAAAACCATGACAAAGCCTGTCCAGCCATTAAGAAATCCGAAGGAAAGCCAGAATCTGTTGACTGAAGAAGTGCGAGTTCCCACTGGTATCCAACACATGATAATTGGTGAATTTGGAAACTCTCTGAAGTGGTTCTGTTGATAATTTCCATCCGCACAAGGAACTCATGCAATCTGGAAGGACAAGGCCTGAGTTGGAATGTCACTTCCAGAGATGGAAGTACCTATAAATTTTCAGATGATGAAAAAGGAGAAAATCAATGACAGATATGCAGCATATGCTGTTGGAGATCTATACTTGTATCAATATATCCTGATTTCAATTGGTTAATGAATGAACAAGCACCAAGTACAATTCCTTCTATTGATTGACGAGTCATACCAAATGAGAAACATATATACTCTCAGATATTCAATCAAGTTTTGCATGCTACAAATAAAACTTAAAATGCAGCAACAATAAGATCATACTTCTTTTCAGGACATACCTCCAATTTGTAATGCATTCTTAAAGTTCGATAAATTATGAGAGTTGATTTTTCTTCCACCTCATAGTAAATGGTTATGCACAGCGAAACATTTCCAGCTACAGCAGCCCTAAACCAAAGCGGCCACATTAATGGCTTTTCCCAACAAATTGGCTCGGTCTGGGAAAAAAGAGTTGAAACGTGAATACAGAATACACTGAATATGCTAGAAAGTGCAAATGTAAATAAAAGGCAAAGCCCAATGACCTCAGGGAAAACAAATACACTATTTGTATATTTGGCAGTATCCAGATAAGTCGAATTTTGTGAGTTATCTTGTTTTTCAAGACAAGTTGGAAATTCTTGCTCTATAACTTCCTGCTCTGCAATGTTAATAAATCTTGGATGATTGACCCGCATTTTCAAATTCTGCCAATAGAGAAAACAGCAGAAAAACGATGAACAAAGGTAATATTTCCTCAGCAGCTGGACATCACAATATAAAAAATTAACCAGGGCAATACTAGCAAACAATTGTTACACTCCAATACCTGGAGTAAATGGATAAATTATAAAATTAGCAATTAGTCAAACCATCGCGAAAACATAAATATGATGCAGGAACACATGGATCCACCAAAGAGACAGAAGAGAAACAAAGAAGGAACTTCAATCACCAAGACTAAGGCATGGTTTCAACAAGCACCAGGCGTTCAACAACATGCAAAATCAATACAGAAGAGGTAACTTTCAATAATTTTGGGAAACAACAAATTCATATCCTAGAAATGAAATCATAATATTGTGTGGAAGGAAGTGATCAACTTTGGAACGGATAATCATTCTGCGACAACCATAATTAAAATCAGATTTTGCATATCTCATTGTTTCACTGAGAAGTCAAAATAGCTTGTGAGAGTTTGATACGTCACACCGCTCATAGAATAAAACAAGACTTTAAAAGTTAAAAAAAAAACCATACAGTCCATTAATCTAAAACAATCTACCATGTGAAAAACATGACATTAGAAGCTCTGCACATCCAAAATGTTGAATCTGAAACTGAATTAAAAATTGAACACTTGATATTACTTTTGCTGTTTCCATGTAAAGTGTAACAATGCATAAATCCGAGTATTAAAAAATGTTAGCTGAGAAAGCATAAAATAAATAAATAATGTGACACTGGAAAAATACGAATGAGTAAGAACTATAACAAGTTTGTATTTACTTTCCTTTAACTAGTGCTGCTAAAATAGTGAAAGATGACTCTATACCAGATATGAACCAGGAACAGACAATTATGTTTTGCACAAAATTTAAACTACACAAATCAGCCAACACTTTTTACTCACAGACGGTGTTTCCCAAATACGATGGAAGTGAAATCACATGCTTCCTTAGTTGTTGACAAGATAGTACATGAGTGAAAAAAGTAAAAAATAATAATAATTAAAAAAAGAGTACCTTTACGGATATTTTTGATGGATTTCGTATCTCTAAAGTAAGGCAACGCATGTCCCCAGTATAAACTGTTTTGGGTAAGTCGTGAATGACACCTTCAAGTCTCGGCAAGTTCTGGATATCAAACAAGTTTAAGCAGATAAGCAGAACATAAAAAAACTGTAACCATTCGATGATCCAGAATCAAGTCAATATAAACTATGCCACTCCAAGA
Source organism: Henckelia pumila (assembly GCF_033568475.1). Taxonomy (NCBI): domain Eukaryota; kingdom Viridiplantae; phylum Streptophyta; class Magnoliopsida; order Lamiales; family Gesneriaceae; genus Henckelia; species Henckelia pumila. The sequence goes on along the minus strand of NC_133122.1, from coordinate 15,683,800 downwards.
AAAACAACAAAAACAGTACCTTTATCACCAGGAACTTCAGGCTTCCTTTGATTGATTGCTTTGGTTTCCTTTTCCCCTTAACTTTCTTGCTGATAACATCTGAATCAAAGTTACTAACTCCAACCACTGAACCAGAGAGTTTCCACCTAACGCCAACTATTTTTAGGGTGCCTTCTACTTTGGGAGTGACTCTTAACTGAACCTGAAGAGCAAAGAAAAATAATGTGAGAACATTTATAGTGCCATTAAACAATAGGTCAACCTGAAGAAACTTATTGAAATGTGTCTTAAGGCGACAAAATACTATGCATCAATGAGTGAGAAGAGTGGTGGCAGACATGGGACATAGTTACAAAGATACATTTGGACATATCGGATTATATTTCCCAGTTCACTGATAGTTAAAGCATTTGCACCAAGAGATTATACTATTTGAGACATATTCTTACTGTGGTCTTAAGTTCAATGCATCAACTATCAAATTATGGTTGCTGACGTCTCTTTTCCTTTTTTGTTTTTGTTTTGTTTAGTTTAGTTTAGTTTTTTTTTTTTGTGTGTTTGAAATCTGACATTCTTGGACCAAAATGCAACCAGGTATTATGTTGGATATTCGTCAAAGACTCAGAGATTTTACATAAGAAATCCAAATAGGGATAGAATACCAATAAACGTAAGATGGAGTAAATGAGTCCACATTAATATAATGCGAGAAATAATAAAATAATTCCGACATTTTATTATTGGCAAAAGCTCACCGATATAGTTTCATTTCCTTGCATCAAAATGTCAACTTCAGATAAAGTAAAGAAAGATGTGTCTAAGCTCTCATCCCTGCATCGGGCAGGTATAAAAAATTAGCGATAGTCATACACATAGCATGCACATGGTCAAATCAAACCAGGAAAAATTAAGAGGAACCATAATCTTTGCAGCAGGAGTAATAAATATAACCCTAATGTGTGTTTTATTTCGGAAACTGGGCCTCCCCTGATACATGGGAGAGACCTAGTTTTCAAAAGAAGCGCGCACACAGATATTGAAAACCAAAAAACTACAATCTTTGCATCACTAACATACCCACTAGTTGATACTGCTCTCATTTCCAAGGCATTCTGATAGTCAATCAAACTGCTACTTGAATCTGCATTGTTCAAAATAGCCCAATGGTAGTTATGCTGATGATTCTGGTCCATTTTAACTTCAATATAAAGACACTTAATATGCAAGAATATAACAAAATCTAAGAGGGCAGGGCAGGCACTCACTCATACATATAAGAAAGCTCTCGAAAAAATAAAAACTGAACACCTACTTGTTGCAGTAGGAAAATTAATAATAGAAAGCTTACCTGCTTCAGTTTCATTAGTTTTAGCTGAATACTCGCATACTAGGGAAACATTTGAAATGGATAGAGGAATTTGAAGTGGATTCCTAAAGTTCACATCAACCTTTATTGACTCTGAAAAATCATGGAAACAATATGAAATGTTAGCAAGCACTCTACAGAATGTACATACCAACAACAATAGAAGACAAATATCGGTATATACAGTTAAAAGTTGCATGGACCATGAAATAACAAATATGTCGCCATACGAACAGAACAAAAAAAAAGGTTTGTGCTGCTAAAAACTATACATGCTCCAGAGAAAAGTTAGCTGAAAGCATGCAAAGATATCTAGTAGTAAATCTTCTCTCTGAACTCCCAGGTTCAGAAGCAAGAATTTTTGGTGGATGGAAGTCTGGATTCAGGTAGTGATAATGTATAAGAATTTTAATTTAATTTAAGACAGCAAATACCTGAAAAAATTCCAAATAAGTGGTTATTAAGTTTATCCAGAGTCTTTATATTGAAAATAAAATTTGACAAGACAATTATTTACCAGCTTCATAGGAGCTTCGAAGTAATGTAAAGAATCCTAAAACCAAGGTCTACCAAAATTTTCGCATTATCTCCCATGGCAAATCTCACGATAAATAAGTAATGAACTCATTGACACGATAACCTATAAATAACTACGTTATCTATGATTTGCTCCTAAGCAATATCAAAAGGTTAATCACTGCTAAAGTTTATATTTTAGAATTAACTGATCTGCAAGACGGAAGCATTCACAAACATAGCCTCAGGTATTAGTCAGAGACAAATGACGTTAAACTAAAAGGAAGTATGTACAATCATAAATTTGCTACGTCCTGGAAATGTCATAAATTCTAAATACAATTTAAACATTGTCCCCAGCATCGGTGGAATATGTGCAGCAAAGTTTGACCCAGTATATCCAACACTCTACAACTAGATCATAATATCAACTTCATACCTCCAGAAACACATACATTTGATTCCTTGTGAATCTTTGGTATGACCTTTGGTTGTGACTCCAACCAGTTAGTCCTCATAACTGATAATGATGGAATTATGTCCTCCTCCAACGACTGCCATAAACTTTCTTCGATGTTTGCCTAAAATTCAGGAAATTGGGAAGCAAGCATCAATAAAAGAACATGCTCCAAGAAACAGATAGAATTCAAAATTGGATGACACTATATAATTCCTTATACTACGTTGAAAGCAAAACCCTCCATGTCGACCACTGGTGAAGGGCTAATTTCCAACATTTAGAGTTAACGAGTGTAAGAGAGACATATTAGTTTTTACTGTAAAAAGACAAATGAATGCAGCAGCTCTAAATCAGTATTTAACATTCAATCACCAAATACAACCATGGCCTCTAGGGCATTGTGGTGATACTGATCATGAGTTGCTATTAAATAGAGATTCCAAAAATGTTCAATCCAAATCAATCTTGAAATTGAAAGACAGGAAAGCAGATATACTGCAAGTTCAATTCAAAAACTGGCTGCATAAATATCAGTATGCAATTGTCTGCTCACCCAATAGTTGGCAACCTTCGAAACAAGAGAATATGCCATCTACGACCAAAAGACTATAATAACTCTGGCCACAAGTCAACCACAATGGAACAAAACTACAAAAGTAATACGTATTATAATTTTCAAAGAGAGTTTCTTCTATTTGATGTTGTCACACCAGAAGATGAATTTATTAGGGCTCACAAAATAAAAAATAAGTTTGAAATATCAGGAATAGTGGTTCATCTGTTTTTGGAATGATCATCTTACTTCACCAATAGCAACGTAATACTAATCCTCTATCTCATCAACAATCGATGGGCAATGAACATGATGACACCCGGATGGAGCCAAGGAATTCCTAGCGGATGTAGTTGAAAAGATGGAGGATTACAGAATCGGCAATAGTTAATGATAAACAAGAATAATATTAGAACTAAAAACCAGTTAATCAGTCATCAAGTCTCCATACTGACCAGCAACACCAGACGATCAGATATGCGTACAATCAAAACTCAAGTAAACCCACCACCAGCTTTATTAAGGAAAACTGCAAACTAACTTACTGCCGCAGGTGATGCAAAGGTTCGATGATCTTCAAAAACAACTTTAGTTAAAGGAAAGTTTATGACGGGTAACTGAAGCCTGAAAATCTCAAATGTTTTCCCAGTTTCCTACAATGAAACAGGTAAAAGAAAGATATCACTGACATTTAGTTAACATTAAAGTAAATATGAACATAAGGAAGAACATAAGGGTAAATTTAAGTCTCTTGAGTTGACTAAGACAAGGAATAAGCAAAGACCACCCAAGTTTCCGAGTTTAATCAACTACTGAATAGAGCTTTCATTAACTCAGCTTTTGTATCATTGTGAAAAGGGAAATAAATAACACATGAAAGCTCGATAGTAAAATAATAGGTATCTTTTGACGTAGAATTTCAAGTGGTGGCGATGACTAAAAAATAGTTTTCTTCCCTGACCGTGAATAGAATGGATGCAATGGCCTAAACTTCATTTACAGGATTATTATCACTTTCAGTTACAGATGCGATATAAAAAACTACTTTTTAATAGGTTGATATGGAAGTGTTGAATTTTGGGATTAGACCCCATGAGGTTGTTACCAACTAGCAACAGGAAAAAGAACAAAAAAAGGAAACAGGTACGACACAATGGAAGAAAAACAGTTTAAGATAACAAAAGCAATTTAGCAGCTTAGCAGCAGATACCTGAATAACTTGAAAAAAGCCCCTCAAAAATAACTCTTGAGTCGCCCTGGGTTGATGACTACATGCCAGGACCTCTAACATATGTTTAACAGCCTCGCCAAAAATTCCAAGAAATGCATACCACCTGAAACATGAATGAAGCATGGAAATATAGAAAATCTATAGTTTACCAAGAAAGATTAGAGAGCTTCCTTACTTTCCAATATGGAAATGAACATGATCCCTGATGTGCACCCACGCCGAGCCTTTGAAGACAGAAAGAGCACCTTTATATGTTCTGATTGCGTGTTTTATCTGATCAAAGACCGCCAGCATCTTTTTCAGATCATAGCACAAACCGTGAAATATAAAATTGCATATATATTTAAAAACCATCATCACCTGACCACATTTCTTGTAGAGATCTCCTGAAAGAACAAGATGAAATCCATACTTCCGTAGCATGGTTGGTGTGGATAGCAAGTAGCAGTAGGATGCTTGCTCAAGCATTACAGCAGAGTGCAGGGGTTCCTAAAAAATGACGTGCTTCAGGAATAAATTATACAATTCCTCATCAGTTCAACCTTCAAATCATGGGCATTACCTCACCAGAGATACGAAAATAGACACCTGCAGCATCCTTATACTGACCCCTAGCCTTTAACATTTCTGCCCACCAAAGGCCACAACGTGTCGCATTTCTCATGCCAGATGGGATTTTCTGAAATTAAAGGTTAAAGCTAATCAAACATTCAGATTCTTGATAACCAAAGGAAAGATCCACCAAGCTGTGGGCTGAATATTCTAGTAACAAGTTAAAAAAGCTTTCTTTAAGAAATTGCAATATTCCGCAGGCTTTTTTATATGAACAAGCACTAGCTTAACAGAACCCCAAGAAAAATCTTAATTTTGTTTGTAAATGGAGAAGAGGGGAAACTAACACATTCTTCAAAACATCTCTAACAAAAACCAAATGCAGCAAGTTAAGCTATTGAATACCAAATAAGTACTGAAAGCAGTTTCCATGCAGTACTCCGCATCTTTTCTCGACTGATCCAACATAAAATAACATAAACCCATCATTTCCTGTAGAAGCATTCAAAGCCAAAATTAATACAGTATAGAAAGAAGAAATCAGACAAGTGCATGAATTTAGGCACTTAACAATTTGATATAGAGTATATAGGTCATGTTTGCAGCAGAAAAACCCAAAAATAATCCAAAAAAATGAAATTGTTCATGGAACTGCTCATGGAACAAACCAAATTAAACTTCTCCATGGAAAGAGTTTCTGAGCAATGCTCAATTATTACCGAATAAAATTGTGCAAATATAAATAAGATGGTATGAAAAAACACCTGCCCAAAAAAAAATCTTGGCAGCTTAAACAAAGTGAGGGAAAGGAACAGATATGACATAAATAGGCAGCAATAAGTTGAAATACAAAAGAGAATAGATATTTCTTAACATAATAACAATGACAAAATCTTGTCTATACTCTATACGCAGCTTCAAGGGTGTATATAACAAAATATTATATTCCAGTTCAATGCCATGGGACTTCATTTACTTCTTTTTATTATACTCATCCATTCAAAATCGAAATCTGTTGACAACACAACTTTTGGTAAGAAAAGCAACTTTACTCCTCAATTGTCCTTTCTAACAAACTTGATGATGTGACCATGCAGCAGTAGTCTTACCATCAGTAAGTTGAGCTAAAAAAGTTGCCTCATTAAGTTGAAATCCCACCATATATCTAAATTATTGTTCTTTACAGATATCTTGGAACATCAAACAGACCAACCCTATCCCGTTCTTGAACGTTGAATCTGTGAAATGGTTTGAGCTACTATTTACTTTCTTCCATGGTAACAAAAAATGACCATTGGAATAAAAGACAATGAAATTCATGGGGTCAGCTAACGTATTTTTCGGAAAAGTAATGTAATAGCAGCACAAGTATCCAACAAACAGAATCTAATTATAAAGAAAATTTTCTAACATGGATTGAAAGCAAAAAATAGAGCATAAAGCTTCTAATCAAGTATGTGAAGAATAAAGCACGACAATATAATATAAAAAAAGTAGTATAGGGCCCAGTAGATGGCAAAAGATATGATCCCAAAACTTCCACCTAAAAGAAGCAGATAAATGATCATAAAACAGAAGCAAAGAAACACCTGAACACCAGCAAAGTGTCTCCATGCTTTGTCAAGCTTGTAGTCCGTAGAGATAAGTCGATAGTTCGACAAGGCAAGTTCATAATCTTGTAACATGAAAGCATAGTCACCCAAAACTCGTATCTGAGATTCTATGGAGCTAAAAGTGTACCTTCAGCAGCGATTAAACAAATGAAATGATAGAGCAAAGGGACATGGAGAAGGTAGCATTCAAATGCCCAATGAAATATAAGGCTATACTATGAGGATTAAACATACATTGGCCCATTGTGCTCATCTGGTGCATCTTCTTTCCCTTTTCTCCACCACAGGTTTTTAATTTGATTTCTAAATCCTTTCCTTGTAACTGAAACCTGGTGTAATAGAGAATAGATTGTAGTAGAACAAAAGCAAAGATTTCAATAATTTGACATCGTCCAAACTAATCATGAACGCAAAGTATCTCGATGTAAGATGAATATACCTGCTGATTGAGAACACGTATTTTTAGTTCCATGTGAGGAATGATGTGCTTAGAAGAGAGATCTTGCACTGTATTTCTCAACTGCAGAGTTCAAACCAAAAGAAACGGCTGATCCACTACTTTTGCAGATAAGAATTCCGTAAAGTAACCTAGCTGGGTGAAATAAGTACCTCTCCTATATCATCCAAATTAAGGAAGCCACCAAACTGTTGCTTATGTGCAGCATGATTTTTCTGTACACCAGCAAATTTAACTATAAGAGAGGTGAGAAGTAAAGAAGTAAATGTAAATTTTCAGAATTTTTCTCACATAATATGCCCATGGATTTTCTTGATGTTCTTCTAAGCCATCTGGAGACGAGTTAATACACACCAAACGACAATCATTCACACCAAATGTACTCCTCATTTCTGTCAAAATACTGGTAGCTCTGTAGGGGAAAAAACATGAAGACCAAAAACCCTTATTTTGTAGAACAAAACTCCTCAACTGCAGATAAAAAGAGAAGGAATCTGAGACCACATACATTTTCCAGATAAAAGTGAAAAAGGATCAGATACCACAGTATTGTCCTATGTTTCTTGAATTTTCTCAATCGACTTCACCACTCTAAGAGCTATTTGATGTGCATCGTGGTCTTGACACCATATACCATATCACACTACTCAGTATACCATCACAAAAAATATTTATGTCTGACCTCAGGTATTGGCACTATGGTTTTCAATTCAACCTAAATGATTTCAATTTCGACCAATAGGAAGTTGATAGTAAACGTGCGCAATTGATAATTGGGCTGATAAAATTAACTGCTCTAACCTTGGAGTCATCCCAAATATATTTTAGGGGATAGAGCATCCATGTAACAATAAGTTTAATGTAGCCTATCCATGAAGAGGAAAAAGCACTTGTGACCGAGAAAAAAGCTAATGAATGATCACCAAAGTATAATGATAAAGCAAATAGTAAAACTGAATCTCACAGTTATAGATAAAATTCTCCGACAGACAACTAATTATAATTGAGCCAAGATAAACTATTATGCTTACAAAGTTTATCTCTGCACTTTTCAATATAATTCCAGGCAACTCCTAGTTCACTCAGTGATCCCAACTTTCAGGTGCTATGTGTTCATATAATTTCCTCCCTTATCAACTGATACTTATATGTTAATGAAATTTAGTCTGGGATTTTTCATTAGAAGAAGATCGTACATTATAATGCCTCAGTTTTTCACTTCGAAGGTAAATTCAAGCCATTGCAGATTCATTACTAAAGACACATTAGAAACAAAGGCCAGCAGGAGTATGATATTGCAAATGCAAAAATTCATTTGTCCTATTAACCTAAAGATCCTCAAAGATAATTTTCGTATTTGCATAGATCAACTGCTTCTTTGAAGTACCCACCTTCCTTGCGTTAAATGCAAACAAAATACATTCAATAATGAATTGTGTTGCACAAAATTCATCCAAAACAAGTCTATTCAATTATGGATATAAAAATGTTTCGAGGATGTTCATGCACTCCCTGTGTGATACAAAAGAACAAAAGGGGGTAATTGGAGTTATACTTCTCTAGCATGCCGGCGTCATTATCATGCACCAACAAGAAATACTTCAAAATCTTTGGATCCATGGCACCATCATTAAGGAGAGAAGGCAACTGGTTCGTGTTGAACAGGTCAACAAACTTGCCAATGGGATCTTTATCCTTCGAAGAGACAGCCACAAGGCCTGTTCGGATGGGCACAGAAGGCAGAAAGATAAGCAAATATCTAAGCAGGAACCTCTAGGATTTAAAGACCGCCAACAGAGAAAAGTAAAAAATGTCCAAGATAGCATGATGTTCAGAACAACATGTGAAATGTACCAGCAATTGCAAAACTTACATGCCACAGGATGATCAAAAGCTTCATGTTCTGAAAATGAGACTGTATCTACTAGCTCTTTATTGAAAATTCGAAACCATGATGGCACAAGCTCCAGCTGAGAAGCTGTAAAATTCATTCTACTTTTTAATATCAATACAGCTTGTATCGCTCAAAGTTAGATATATCAAATTCATCAGCTAATCATAATAGTCAACTTAACATCAGACTCATGTGTAAAGTCTCTACAGAAATGTCAAGTGTAAAATGTACAATAACAGGCACACATTCAGGCTATCCATCAACTCGTTTTCTTTTGGTTAAGATGCAAAAGGGTTTCCAGTGTTCAAGTTACAGGGCTTACAACTTACTTGGTACTGCATTCCCAATTTCTGGTGGGTCTGAGCACATCTCAGAAATATCTTCATCTCCAGCATGAGTGATTACTTGTTTTAACCTCTCCTTAGCAACCTGGATGGGCAATTGTCAGATTAAAAACAAAGATGGGGAAGCATCAAACCATCTCATACAGCATCCATACCACAACACCCGATTGACTTATAATGTTGACAGGATTGACAGGATCATTCAGACCCTAGAGTTTAATAGATATCACATATCTGTTCAGTAACCCCAAATAGTTACAAGATCCACCATGAAGTATATATCTGAACAACAGGAACACCTGCTTATGCTCATACAGTTACCTGAAACACTTATCTAAGGTCGACTGCAAAATCCTCGCACCTCAAGTTATCGCCAAACAATTAAGACGCAAACAGCCCTACATGGAATGCGACTTACTTTCTATGAAGAACAGTGTCCAAAAGCCTCAAATTTCTGTCTTTTACATTATCTGTTATGCTATAATGTAGCATCATATGATCCACAAGTTTACCGTGAAATGTACATTATAAAAGAACAGTGCTCAAAAAAAAAAATCGCCTTCCCATTTCGCAGAATCTTATAGCCGAGCCAATGCGAGATAAAAAGGCTATCAAAGTAAACGTACCTCGATATTTGGCTGCCGTATTTCCGAAGCATAAAACAATCTCAATTTGAATCTTCTTAGCCTGTAAGGCTGATCACTAGCTGTCCTCACTGGCACTGAACACCGACACACGAAATAAATCAGTATATCCAATTCCACAATTCAGAACTTAAGCTTTGTGGACTGTACCATCGATATTGTTGAAGTTGCAGAAAGGGTTTAGCATTTCAATGAACGAGAGTCCATTTCGGCGGCAAGACTCCTCAACGAGCGGCGTCCGAAGGACCATGACCGCCGGAGTGATCTGGTCCATTAGCATCCTGCCAAGCGTGGTTTTTGCCGGATCCATCATCCTCCCAGGATCCGACCCGAGTTACAGGTGCCCGGTGTCTTTCAAATGGAACCAACAGCGGAAGATTTTGATATGTCTTCAAATTTTGGTTGCAGAAGAAAAATTGTGAGAATGGAGAAACGAAGACGAAGACGAGGAGACGGCCTTTTGTGGGCTTCTCACGAGCCCATTGATGGGTCAAAACACCTAAGTCGCAACAATCGTTCGAGACCCAAAAACTGGGTACTGCGTTCGTAGACTATGATAGGCCCAACATTAATGGGTCAACTAACTTGGGCTAAAAGCTCAACTACTGAGCGGGCTCAATCAATACGTTGCGTGTTATAGCGCGACATTGCAGCTAATTAATGTCGCCCCGTCTTCTTCCACTCCATTATTGACGGCGCAAAACACCCAAGGCCCAAATATTGTTAATCCCCAAAACCGGGCAATTCGTTCCTCGGCTGTGTATAGCGGTGTTCATCGGTCGGTTTAGTTTTAATTTGTATAATTTTAATTCAATTTTCGGTTTATAAAAAATATAATCCGAAGTTAAACCGTTCTACTTCGGCTCGGTTCGGTTTTTGTATTATAATGGACATGTTTATACGGTTCGGTTTGGTCGGTTTGATCATTAATAATACATAACACAATAAAAGAAACATAAATTTCATCCAACATGTGTAATGTAAATACCCCAACACACAACTTAAAGTTATAGTAATATAGTGAAAAAACAAAAAAAAAAATAAGGAAAAACATCCAACCACAGCCTTATAATATTTTTAAAAAAACAAAACAAATTTTGACATGGTTATTCCAATTTTGATATAATTATTAAAATTAATAATATAAATACATTATAAAATATAATATGTTTTTTTTACATGATTTCTTAGTAAAAACTTTAAAAATAAATTTTAAATGACTTACATAAACAACAATTAACTAAAAATTAAATTACATAAACAACATTCAATTAATCAACTATAAATTACATAAACAACAACAATGAATAAATAAACAACAATCATCTAAAAATTATTCAAAATGATTATTCATTCACTTAAATATCATCTCATAACATATATAATATAAATATAAAATATAAATAAAATTATTAATTTAATTCAATTTTGGTTTTTTCGGTCGGTTCAGTTTTGACATATATAATCCAAAATCGAACCAAATAAATTTTGGTTTTAATATTTATATCCGAATTACAAAATACGGTTTTTGGTTCGGTTCGGTTTTGATTTTTTCGGTTTGGATTTCCGATTTTTTCGGTTTTATCCGAAATATGAACACCCCTAGCTGTGTATACTCCCTATATTTATGGTCAACATAATATGGGCTTAAAAGCCAGATAATTTCATCCTACTTTTATAGACATTACCCTAAAGATGTATTTAAGAGTGAAGATTTATCAATATTTGTGCGGTCAAGTGAAAAATAGTAGAATCACATATATTGATAAATTTCAATCTTTAAATGTGTATTGAGGTAGGGATGTAAACGAGACGAGCCGAGCTTTTGAATGTTCAAGCTTGGTTCATTTATAAACGAGCCGAGCCCGAGCTTATTTGACGAATATATTCATGGCTCACGAGCTTATTCGAGCTTTTATAGAGCCTAAACGAGCTTAATATATTTAAAATATAAATTTAAATATTCATTAAATTAATTAAAAACTAAATTATATATTTGAAAAAAATATAATATTATTATTAAAATTTGTAATTTTATTCTATTAAATTAATTTTTATAGATTTTTCAATATTTTTCATAAGTAAAGTGTAAATTTATAAATTAAATATCAATACTATTATTTTTTCGTCTAAAAGATGACTTACGAGCTTGTTAACAGCCTGTTAACGAGCATGTTCACGAGCTAACGAGCCGAATATTGTAAAGCTCGAGTTTGGTTCGTTTGCCTTAACGAGCCTTATTAAACGAGCCCGAACGAGCTTTTAACGAGGCGAGACACGATTTATATCCCTATTGAGGCAATGCAAGATATCATCTCACTTAACCTTAAAGCCCAACTATTGATCGGGCTCAATAAATATGTTGCGCGTGGTGGGCCATTGATGCTCATTAATATCTCTCCTTCTTCTTCGCTATTCCATTCTTGACGGGTCAAAACACCTAAGGCCCAAACATTGTGAGAGGCCCAAAACCGGGCATTGCGTTCGTCGGCGGTATATAGGCCCAACATTAATGGGTCAACCAACTATTGAGCGGGCTCAATAAAATTGCTGCGCGTAGTGGGCCATTGCAGCTAATTAATGTCGCCCCGTCTTCTTCCCAACTCCCTGGGCGGTTGCTGTGCTTTATGCCTTCTTCAGATACGTAGCCCTCTCTCATTTCCCGTCTCGGCGAAAGTGATTGGTTGCCGGAACTTTTTGGAAGCAAATATTACTCGGATCTCAACTTTAGCTGCCATGTCTCACCGTCCAAACTTCCAAGGAGGCCGTCGTGGCGGCAGTGGAGGCCGTGCTGGACGGAGAGGTGGCGGAAGCGGCGGCAGAGGTGTGGGTCGCGGAGGTGGTGGGGAGCAGCGATGGTGGGACCCTGCCTGGAGAGCTGAGCGTCTCCGTCAGAAAGCGGAGGAGGTATTCTTTCAGTTTTTTTACTCGATGTGGAGTTGTGGATATATGGCTTCGAGAATGGTTGAATGCTTTTAATCCGAAGATCTGGTTTAGAGGGCTAACTAGAAGTAAATAACAGCTGATTGTATTTTGATGCATCAAGGTTTTAGTTTTGACTCTTGAATTGCAATTGCATCATTTCTTTCTAAAGCAAAGAAGTAATCTTCGATCAGGACTTGGTGATCTTTATCTCTGAAACCACAAAATGAATTTCCTTTACCCGTTCTATTAAAATATCTTGTATGTCAGTTGGAATTTATTCTATCATCATTTGGCTTAAGTTTAGATGATGTTTGTCTTTACGTGCCTCTAGATGGAGGTGATGGACCAGAATGAATGGTGGGGAAAGTTGGAACAGATGAAGAAGGGAGGAGAGCAAGAGATGGTAATTAGGAGGAACTTCAGTAGAGATGATCAGCAAATCCTGGGTGATATGGCTTATCAATTAGGTTTTTACTTGTAAGTTGTTTTGTCAAAGAAAAGTGGTCTCATGATTGTTTTGATGAAAATTACGTTTTTTATCCATCTACTTTCGTTGTTATGTGCTTCAGAAAGATCCCTTTTAAAATTTTGATTATCCAATCGGCTCGAGTCGGATTAGGATTCAACTCCTTAAAATCCGCGGAAATTTACGCGTGCATGTGTAAGCATATTTAAATTTAGATTATATATTTTAATGATAATGTATTTTAAAGTGAATTATACGATCTTCATAGTAACTTCAGGTTATTTATTGCGCTATTTCTTAGAGGTGACAAATGTCATCTTTTTTATGAACCTTTTTTGTGGCCAAACTTTTGTCTACGGCATGATCTTTCTCTTACTAGGAAATCATTAACAGTGTTATATGGTGGTTGATTTTTTGTGGACATGCATCATATGACTGATGACTCTGTTACTTTATTCCTCATTCATGTTCCTTTGTTCTTTGAGGATTTTTTTTTTTCATTTCATTGTATAGAAAGTAGTGATATTTAACTCTGCATAACACTATGGTCTTATTTTGTGGAAAGGAAGTTGTGTGTATGGTAAAGGGAAGGCACTTGTTGTGAGCAAAGTACCATTGCCAAATTATCGTGCAGATCTTGATGAACGGCATGGCTCCAACAAGAAAGAGGTATGTGTTGCCAACTTGCCATTGGAGGAAACAATTTCAGCGTGTAGTTTGATTGTGTTACTTATGGAATCTATCATTTCAGATCAATATGTCCATGGAGACTGAGACAAGAGTTGGAAATTTATTGAATACTTCTAAAGGGACTACATCTGTGGGAATTAATGCTTCTACGTCTGCTGATACTGCCACTGTACTATCCAAAACAGTTGAAATTGGGGGACAAGCACCCATGTTGGAGATTGAGACTGGCTTGAATGAACTTAATATACAACTAAAACAGAAACAGGAAAAGATGAGGGTATACACATGATGCATTGAATTTTATAGGTTTGCCTTCTTAATAATGTGAATCCTGATTGATTGACTTTCAGGAACGTGATATTGTGAAGGCAATGTTAGCCTTTAGAGAAAAGCTACCAGCATTCAAAATGAAATCAGAATTCTTGAAAGCTGTTGCGGCAGCACAGGTACAATTTTCTTTTGCCATCATCCTTCATATCTTCTTAGCATAGCATTTCTCGGCATTTATACGCGGGAAGGGGGTGAGGAATTATATAAGTGAAACCATGCAGTCATCTCCCCACAATCATGTACCAAAAGGTTACAAGGAGTGAATTATGATGGCAGTGGTGTTTTAGAAAAAGATTGCTGGTTGAAGAGGTTGTACTGCACTTAGCTGCATGAGATTGCAGCATTGGTAGATTTTTTGTGATTGTTATTTCTAGGGTGGATTAGTGTGAAGATAATAGCTTTACAACTTATTTAAATTTTTTTAAAAAATAAATTGCTTGGGTAGGCATGTATAGTTGGGAGAGGGGAGAGTTATTCTGGGTGAGTCATGCAAATAGTAGCCTGGATAGATGGGAGATGAAGTTTCTTCTTGGATGAGCTTTTGCAAATAGTAGTAGTAGGACCCAATATATCTTATGCTGGTGAAACTTGAAAGTCAAAAACTATTCTAGAGGGATTGAGCAATGCAAACAGTAGCATCAGAACTGAATATATCAAACGTTGGTGCAGCTTGAAAGTCAAAAATTTGTTCAAGAGGGATTGGTGAATAGCTCATTTTTAGGGGTCACAAACGTCACTTCAAATCTATGGATGTAGAATGGTTTGGGTTGGATTGAAATTGATGATGATTTGTTATTCCTCTATTATAACGCCTAAGGGGTCGCAATGCCAAGAGCTACCTTGTAGATAACTGATTAATATGGGTGCTTGGTATCCTGACGTGAGGCTAAATTCTAAGGGTTGGGTTAATAAAGAACTTCCGATGGGAATGCCACAAGAGCAGGCTTCTATCTTCAATCTTTAGGATTGAACATGGTGAAAGACTTTCTTGGAGCGGTTTGAATCCACTTCTAAGTGGGCAAAGGGTCCAACAGTTAATCAGGAGCAAGCCTGCCAAAGTGGAGTTTTCTTGATTCCTACCTCCTCTTCTTCTAGAGAAATTTTCTTTTGTGGATTATCAAGCAAACAATTTTTTTTGGTTTTTTGTTATCATTATTACAATACTCTTAAATTTGGTTTTTGAGATGATGGACGACTTCTGATCTTGATCTACCTTATCAACAGCATTAACAAATGGCTTTTTTATTGTTTATATTTTTATGGCAATTTTCATTAGTAGACTCTGGTGGTTCAAATTTTAAAAATTATGCAGCAAACAGCCAACTTTTCATTTGTTTTATTTTGAACATAGGTGCTGGTAGTTTCAGGAGAGACTGGATGTGGGAAAACCACCCAGCTTCCTCAGTTTATCCTGGAAGAGGAAATATCATCTCTACGCGGTGGTAATTGTTGCATAATATGCACTCAACCTCGTAGAATATCTGCAATATCAGTTGCAGCACGAGTATCATCGGAAAGGGGAGAAAAGCTTGGTGAAACTGTAGGTTATCAAATTCGTCTTGAATCAAAGCGTTCTGATGAAACAAGATTGCTATTTTGCACCACTGGAGTATTACTTCGGCGGCTGGTATTGTGATTTTCTTTGGTGTTTCTTGTTGATGCTTCTAGTTTGTTTACGAAAATATTGGAAATAATCATTCAAATATTGGGTTGCCTTTTTGACAATAAGTGCAATTTCATATTTTGGCATCTCAGTGAATGAAATCTTAGTTGGATTCAGATGCCTTACAAAATGACTAATTTTCAAAATGATGTTTTTCTTGTCAAGATTAGAAACTGTCTTGTGCAAGCTACACCAGATATTTTATTTTTCTTGTGAAAATCAGGAATATGATTTCATCTTTTTTTCTGGATGACAGGTCGAGGACCCTACTTTAACAGGAATTACTCATTTGCTGGTGGACGAAATTCATGAAAGAGGCATGAATGAGGACTTCTTGTTAATAATATTGCGTGATGTTCTTCCTCGTCGTTCTGACCTCCGTGTTATCTTGATGAGTGCCACCATCAATGCCGACTTATTTTCCGGATACTTTGGAAATGCACCCACAATTCATATCCCTGTATGGCATAAAATATAATTCCTCTCGGCACGTCTCAATGTTTTCTTGAGGATGTTTTATCTCTCATACAGTTTCCATGAATGATTCTTTTGAAGGGGTTGACCTTTCCTGTGACAGAGTTTTATTTAGAAGATGTGTTGGAGAAAACATGCTACTGTATCAAAACAGAGCTCGACAATTTTCCAGGAAATTCAAGAAGAAATCGGGAGTCACAAGGCTCTAAAAAGGATCCTTTGACAGAATTATTTGAGGTTTGCTTTATCATGCTTAGTCTTGTTTAATTATTTTTTTGTTGTGTTTGTTGCATGACTACTCTCGTACGGTCTTGTTTAATAATTACCATTCTTGGTTAAACCTTGAGAAATCACCTTCAACCATCTGGTGATCTTTTCTTACATGTAAAAAATAGAATGAATCTTCATCCTTCATCTCTGCAACCTAAAGCTACAAGAGTAAAGCTGTAAAGGGTGCCATTTCTGGAATAATGAGAAGAGTATTTTTGCGTGAATTACTTGATATGCTGTGTTATTAATTCTTGTTCCATCATTGATTTTATCTAGCATATCCTTAAATTTAGTAAAATGTGATTTTCATTGGTCTATCCGAGTACTTCTTTTTACGCCTTCCTATCATGTAACTTGGAATTACACGTGTCCAATGCTGAAAATGTGTGTGCCAATGTTACACCCAATTCGCTGTAACATTGCATGTGACTGTATAGCTATCCATTATTGCGTCGCATTTCAATGTAATGTGCAGTTTTTAAATCCTACCTCATACTCATCACATCCTCTCTCTTCAGGACGTGGACATCGATTCCAACTACAAAGGATACAGCACAAGCACCAGGAAATCTCTTGCAGCGTGGTCTGGTTCTCAGCTGGATTTAGATCTCGTATGTATCCTTTCAGTTTCATGGTTAAAATTAAAGACGTCACTACAATAGATTCAATTCAGGCTGTATGTAATTTTAGTATTTTTCTTTTGATTATTTTGCTCTTTGTTTCGGTTAATAAATAATGCAGAAGCATTGCTCTGATCACGGTTCCAGACAATATTTCGGAATCCAAGAAAAAGTATTTCAAAAATTATGAAACCTCCTTAAAATATCACCACATCCCGGTTTTCACATATATGCTGGTTTGGACACTGTTTAATTTTGACATGAGCATCTATATTCTATTTTTGTTCAACAATACATATTTCCCTTGCTCAAGAAACGTATTGTTCGAAATTATGGATAGAAAAATATCACCACGTGTTGGTTTTGACATAGGTAGCTATACTCCGTTCTTTTTCAATAATGCATGCCACCCTTTTTATCTTGGCATGGTTAAAATTTTTCAATGTTGTAGCTTGTGGGTCTTTTTTAATATTTATTTAGGCCCATTTATGCGTTCGCATTCACTTTTGAATTTGGCCTCCATAAATTAATTCATTTGACGTACGACTCATTATGCTTTTGTTGGATTGACTCTGAATTTGTTGTCATATTATTGTCTATTTTGTGATATGTGACCTTGTTTCTGTTTCAAACCCATTTTTGTCATTCTCTCGATTATTGGTGTTTGGTTCATAATGCATCACGTTGGAGGTTTTTTTTTCTGAATTTGGTGGGCGCTTGGCAGTGTTCTCAAAATATATTGTTTGGCTACATGTTTTTCAGATTAAGTTCCATGTCAAACAGGCTCGCAGAAAACTAATTTTATCTATATTTTTAGGTGAAAGCAACTATTGAACACATTTGTCGCAATGAAGGTGACGGAGCCATTCTTGTTTTCCTTAGTGGTTGGGACGAAATTTCAAATCTCCTTGATAAAGTCAAAACAAGCAATTTTCTTGGAGATCGAAATAAGTTTTTGCTACTTCCTCTTCATGGTTCAATGCCTACTATCAATCAGCGGGAAATTTTCGATTGCCCCCCGCCTAATGTTAGGTGAGAAAAATGTGTAATTTGTATATTCCAGATGTTCTTATTTTCTGTTTTATCCAGAAAGATGTGCGAATGGCAAAGTCAACTCTTCATTTCCTACGGCATGGTTAACAAAATAAGTTGTATCTGATTTCTTTTCGGCTAAATTACAAGGCTCGTTTTCATCTATATGCAGTGCTCCATCTTCTTGTTTTTCTTTTTAACTTTCTGGTGGAAACATATTTACATGGTTCGTGAAATTATTATACTGCCAATGTTTCAAATTTTCCATCCTCCTATTTTTCTTGTCATCGTGAATGCACGCTATTACAATTGATTACTTGGTAAATATGTCCTCTTTGTTTTCGATTAGCTGATTGCTGGTCTTCGTAATGGTCAATATACTGTTGGTTCATCCCAGCAAATAACATTTCTGAATAGTCGAAATCATGTCTGTACTTTTAGTATGACCTTGCAGCTTTAGCTACCTTGATTCTTCTGAGTATTTGAATCCATGTCTATATTTTTTAAGTCACCCATGCATCTGTAATTAGCAATTTTATTTTATTTACCTTAAACCACATCCATCTTTAAAATGCAACCTTTTGATTTATATTCCTTTGCTTATGTTTTACAGAAAGATAATTTTATCTACCAACATTGCTGAGAGTAGTATAACCATAGATGATGTTGTGTATGTTGTTGACTGTGGAAAGGCAAAAGAGACTAGCTACGATGCTCTAAATAAGTTGGCTTGTCTTTTGCCTTCATGGATATCTAAGGCATCAGCGCACCAGGTAAATTAATATATAAAAGACCTATTTTATATGTTTGTGCATCCTATGTGGCCAGGTGACTAGTCTTTATTACTAGAATTGCAGTTGGTTATCTGATTATGTATTTGGTATTATGTCTTATTCTGGGTAATTGAAGAGACGTGGCCGTGCGGGTCGTGTACAACCTGGAGTTTGCTATAGGTTATATCCTAAAATGATCCACGATGCTATGCCCCAGTATCAACTGCCTGAAATGCTTCGAACACCTCTGCAAGAGTTATGCCTACGTATCAAGAGATTGCAGCTTGGAGCAATCAATACTTTTTTGTCCAAGGCACTTCAGCCACCTGATGCTCTCTCCGTGGAAAATGCCATTGAACTTCTCAAAACTATTGGCGCCCTAAATGATAGAGAAGAGCTTACACCGCTCGGTGAGCGATGGTTCTGTACATATTTTGTCCTTGAGAATGTGGAGTAAAATTTATTCTACAAAGTTAGTAAACACAATTATCACTTAACAGGACGGCATCTCAGCACTTTGCCTCTAGACCCAAATATCGGAAAAATGCTTCTTATGGGATCCGTCTTTCAGTGCCTCAATCCTGCATTAACAATAGCTGCTGCTCTTTCGGATCGCAACCCATTTGTCTTTCCAATAAATAGGAGAGAGGAAGCTACTGATGCTAAGAGATCCTTTGCTGGCAATTCTTGTAGGTTAGGCCAATAGACTTCCCTTCCCTGTCTACTTTCATCTGATGGCATGCCAAAAACATTGTTCTTGATACCTACTTTGAGGAAATGCATTCACATCATTGATCATAATCTCCACTTGCGTGGAAATGTTATTTTCTCTTAACAGTGATCACATTGCACTTCTTAAGGCATTTGAAGGATGGAAAGATGCTAAATGCAACAGGATGGAAAAATCATTTTGTTGGGATAATTTTTTATCACCAATAACTATGCAAATGATGGAGGATATGAGTTATCAGTTTCTGGATTTACTCTCTGACATTGGTTTTGTAGATAAATCCCGTGGTGCCAAAGTAAGTATGTCACAACTTTAAAAGTTGTTCACACTTGGAAATCCACAATATCGAACCAAATTGTGGATAATATAAACAAAAATGTTCTTGAATTATTCCTTGGGAAATGTAAATTCTCTACTCATTTGCTTGTGTGATTCTTGAGACTGTTATCTGGCTCCGCAGGCATATAACCAATACGGTGATGACATGGAGATGGTATGCGCGGTGCTCTGTGCTGGACTCTACCCAAATGTGGTGCAGTGCAAAAGAAGAGGAAAGCGAACAGCGTTGTACACAAAAGAAGTTGGGAAAGTGGACATCCATCCAGGTTCGGTCAACGCTGGCGTTCACCTTTTCCCTCTTCCGTACATGGTTTACAGCGAAAAGGTTAAAACCAGCAGTATATACATTCGAGACTCTACTAACATATCTGATTATGCTCTACTGATGTTCGGTGGGAACCTCAATGCGAGCAATAGTGGAGATGGCATTGAAATGCTTGGCGGATATCTTCACTTTTCTGCATCGGAGACTGTGTTAGACTTGATACGGGTACATTTTCTTGCAAACAATCCTCTCTGTGTTTGTTCCACATTTAATGCAACTAAAACCAAACTTGTAGAATCACTTTGTAAAATAAAGTAATGCGACGAAAAGGTTGATGAGTTATTTACATGGTTTTGAAATGACAGAAACTGCGTGGTGAGCTTGACAAACTTCTAAGAAGGAAGATCGATGAGCCTGGTTTTGACATTGTAGTCGAGGGAAAGGGCGTAGTTGCGGCTGTAGTCGAGTTATTACATAGTCAAAATGTGCGGTACAGATGAATTGATTTTTATGTCAGTCTTTTCACTTCTGATTGCTAGTATATGATTAATCTCAACGAGAATGGTCGTGGATACGCAACTTTGAGTGATATACGTACACGCTTAATTTACAAGACAAATATCACAGGAAGTAGTTTAACCCGGGCATTTGCATTTCTTCCTTCCATTTTACATTCAATTTAAGGAAACATTTTTTTTTATCATATTTATATATATGAGTAGATCTTTTGTAAGACAATCATATATCGTTATCCATGAAACGTGTCAACATTGTCCATATTTACAATAAAAAGTAATATTTTTCTTGACATAAAAATAATATTTTTTCATGTGTGATCCAAATAAAAGATTCGTCTACGAAAATTTACTCGTGAAATTGTCTAACAGAAGTTTTGTGTGTTTATATATTAGGCATGTTCAGGGGTAACTCTATGATAAAATTAGTCGTGTGAGTTTGCGAATGGACATTACAATCATTTAACTATAATCTCTAGTCTTTACAATGTTGTTCTTCTTTAGTCTTTACTATGTTGTGAAAAACGTGAAATTTTATGAGAGAGTTAAGCATTGAATATCAATTTAAGTAATAATCTGAAAATTAACTCTAGTTCAAGTAGTTCGGTAACTCGACTAGATATCTTTCTTGCATTTGTCGACATCTTGGCTTTTTCACTTGGTGTGGTTTGCAAGATAAAGTGCAATCCAATAGTCTAAGCTATTTGATTGCAAACAAAAATCTAATGACTCTACAAATCTTTGTAGTGTACATATAAAAAGCATACTGCATAATATCTCTCCATGAACTTAAAGGAGAAATAATTGGATTTAAATATTTAATATATTTAAAAAAATCAAATTTATATATTTCCAAAAAAGTGCAGTTGATATTCGATTTAAAAGTGTACATGTTTGTGGATAAAGTTGAAATTGGATGAATGTCGATGTTACTTCACTCTTCTATTCTAATTATAATTAAATTATATTTCAAAAAAAAAGTTATAATTAAATTCCGCCATCCAATTTCCTAGATATGCCCTTCACATTGTTGTCAAGAACAAACACTACGAGAGTACCGTGTGTTTCATCGTCTTGACGGTCAAGATTAAAGTTGTAGTTCATAATCATAAGCATTGAATCATATGTACTCTTTATCTTTTATAAGTAATAAATTCTCATATAAAGATTATTTAAAGTTGTTGTTTTTGGACTGATCGAATTTTATTTGGGAGAAAGCTTTATTTGGAAAAGTATTTGATGAATGAATTTCAAATGTCAATCATCTTAGATATATTTGAAATCCGTCATAACTACAATCAAAACTAAGTGACTTAATGCTAGCGCACTTTGCAGGTTATTGCGTAGGTGTGAAGGTTTATTCAATGCACACTGAAAAAGATAACGAAAACACGTTCGACGTCATTAAAAAAAACTGAGTGACTTGATATAGAATAAATTTGAAATCCACTTCAATTTTATCTATCCAAAAAAATAAAATAAAAAATTGAAATCAATAAATTTTTAAATTCAGCATCTCAAATCTATCCAATCAAAATACAAATTTTAAAAAAAATATATCAAAAGGATATCAATGGAATGAATATATAGAGAGTAATGGTGTTCTCTTTATGTAAAATTTTTGTGTCCATGTGAACTATAACACGAGATTTGACTTATATTTCATTGTAGTAATATTTTGGTTCATCATGTTACCATGCTCCCTTCATTAAATCATTACTAATAAGACTTGAAATTCCATATATAAATTCATTAGGAAAACAAATTATGACTCTTAGAACATGAAAATAAGGTATTCAATTTCATTGAACAATTAAATTATTACACTACATAAAAAAGGATGTTAATAATTTGTAAGGGTAAAAAAAAAAGATTGAGAAAGAAAAGAGAAATCAAAATTTGTTGGTTAGGAAATGTTCTAATAATTAAAGAAGTCATGCTATGCTAAGACAATTCTTACCATACAAAAAATTCAATATAAAAATTTCGTTATAAAAAATTCAATACAAAATCTCGATATAATTTTTATAAATGTCGATATACAATAAATATATTGTATTATTTTGATGAATGGGATCTATCATCTATCTGTTCTGCAATCTCCAAGGGGCACTTTTTTTTGGGCCACAATTGTTTTGGCCCAAAACTTAATCGGGCCACTTTCTACAACTGACATGGGCTTAACTAATTTTCCGCTGACGATCTCTCCTTTCTGATTTGGGAAATTTGAAGCTTTGTGACCTAATAATGGTAATCAGAAGAAATTCTGCTGCGGAAATTAAAAATTGGAGGTTTGCCTTCCCAATTCAATCTCTATCGTTGTTTTCTACTTAATATATTATATCTATAATCTAATCTCTTGTTGAGGTATAGTTGTTGAATCTGTTGCTTACATGCTTTCCGTTGCTGAGAAAAAAATGCGGAAACTTGAAAGTTTTTTTAAAAATCGATTTCAGCTTTATAATTACTTGTTCGTCTTGGTTCCACTGTTTTTTTTTTTGTTATTTTTAGTTTCTGGGGCTGTTGAATTTTCAGTTTCTTGATTTATGATTTCCCGTTCGCATACGTATGAACTTTTTAACTCTTTAGGCGTGTCTGATTTGGAAAGTGATTTTTCAGAAAAGAGAGGCTATGCGTTTTCGGAAGATGGGTTTCACTTTCACCTGTGCCATTCGCATCAATTGGTTAAGTTTTTGTGTATTCTGCATTTCTGCTTCGTTTTTATTGTTTATTCACTTAACTTCTCACGAGCAAGCTGATGCACTCGTTTATCTTTCTTAGTAAGCACGGACTCATGGTTTTGGGTGTGGTATGCTGCTAGAAAATTGATATTTTTCCCAAATCATGGACTTTTCGACCATTCTTACAGTATTTTCACTTCTCTTTGTTTTAGGCTTGCTAGTTCAGCATTTCGAGAAGTATCATTTCACGATTAGTGCGATGTTGCATAGCCTACATTCTTTCCGTAGCATACAGTGCATTTGAAAATTTTGAAATACCTCACATATCATATAAAGATTATATATGTCTACCATGTGACATCATTAACTCAACATGCCTCATTTATAAAATAAAGTCAATGGACTGAAAAAGAGGAAAGAAGAACGTGTTTTTCTGAATCTGAGCCGGCCATCATTAATCAGTCCTTGAATGACTGATATCCGTTTTTTCTTTCTTTCGGCATGCTTTTGGGTGGTGCCAACAATTCTGGACTATGAGGCATTCGTTTGGTGCAACTTCCTGTTTCGTTGAACCAAAAGAGAGTTATTACTTCTTATTTTTTTGTGAACGGGCTGGTTTTAGAACCTTAGGATCCATTCCTGCATTTAATCTACACTATGCAAATTACATTGTTTATACATATACACCAATCGGTGATATTTTTACGCGCTGATTCTTTCTCCTGCTTCTTCAGGTGCTACGATACTAAAAAGTTATAGTAGCTATCGCTGTACAAGTGGTTGATGGAACTAGCTGTGAGTTTTCTTATTCTGTTTTTTTTTTTTTACCATGAACGATTATGGTTTACATGACTGGAAAATATGAACTGCTCTGATGAACATCACTTTTATTTAGTTGGTAAAGCAACAGATTTTTTATCATTTTTTTAACTTGTCTAGGTTTTTTTTATCAGTAGACGTCATTTGTGGACTTGTTAACACTATGTCCTCTGCCTGTCCTTGAACGTGCATTATTGGATAATTTTGACACTATTTCTGTGGTATTTTTTTTACATCATCTAAGGATAATGAATCGAAAACTCCAATCAAGATCGGTGACAGATCCACCAGTGACGTTGTCGTAAGAATAAGAACACAAGATGGACGAGATGATTGGATTTACTCTCATTCACATATTCTCATTAGCAAAAGCAAGTATTTTGCTGATCGGCTATCTGATTATTGGCCAACGTGCCAGATTCTTGACTCACGTAATTGTGTTGAGGTTCATTGTGAAGAATGTGACTTTGATGATCACATAACCGTTCTCCGACTCTTCTATATCACTTCAGATATGTTGGTAACAGACTTGTGTGGCGTAAAAAATGCACTTGGCACACTTCGTGTGGCTGTCAAGCTTGGTTGCCCACAAATTGTTTCAACCTGTGTGGGCTATTTGGAAGCTGTTCCGTGGGAGGAATCCGAGGAAGAAGAAATTCTAAAAATCATACCAGGCATGGGGTCACAAGCAGAACCAATACTTGCTCGTCTCCAGCCAGTCAGTCCTTTAGCTGTAGTGAAGATTTTTCTATCAGCTATTCGATTTGCCACATCATCACCCCCATCTTTGATGAATGATCTGAAAACTTCAGCTCAGGAGCAGCTTGAGTACATGCTAACCGAGGATGATGATGCACCTTTATTAACAGCTGACGATGTGATTAAATCAGAAGCTAGCCAGTGTGTCAACAGACTTATATCAAGATTTGTTGATCTTGTCAAGTCTTTGGTATGTGATTTCCAAGAATCAGTTCTCGAACCAAAACAAATGGACTTATTCCTGTCATATTTAACCGATTTATTATGGGCTTCTCAAATAGCTGCAAAATTGGAAATTTCTAGAGAATTTATACGCATATGGGTGGATAAATCGGCAAATATTGTGAAAATTTCAGAGCAATCATGTCCCACAGACGAATTAAATGGAATAAAGGTGAAAGTCCTCGAAGTGAGTGCTAAAGTGTTGGAAGCAATAGCGTATGGAACCGTAGTTTTGCCTCCCCTCGAACGCCTTCAAATGGTTAAAATCTGGCTTCCATACATAAGGCTGATGAAGCCTTTGACCGATTCTTTTTCTCTTGACGAAGACAATAATTTGCTGATGAAATTTGATTGCGAGATTTGGCAATCTTTGGAGTCATCATTGGTGTCTATAATCTTAACGTTGCCCTCTGGTGACCAAGCTGAAATTTTGAGAGAATGGTTAGACAGTAAGGAAATTCGGTATCCAGACTTGACTGAGGCATTTGAAGTGTGGTGTTACCGGTCGAAAGTTTCAAAGAGAAGACTAGCTTTGTTGGATGGAAGCCATCAGAGTACCAGTCAAGTATGATTTCTTCACTTTCATTTAATCGTTTTTCGGTTAGCTTTTCTTGTCCAACTTATGGTTAGAATGTGGAATACCATTGTACAGCACAAGATTCGAGCATTAACCAGTGCTTAGTTTGAAAATATGAATTATTAGTTAAAACTTATATAGACATGTCATTCTCTGTAATTAATTTTGAGTGTCATGATAGCAACATTTGTTACTGAGAATTCCGTGCTGTAGGAATCCTTTTTCATGTCCGTTTTATTCAATTATATAATATTGATTTAATTTCTTTACTTGTGTAAGAGTGGGACCAGTTTTGCGGTTGCCCTAATTTTCCTTCTTCGTGTTTTAAATCTCACTGATTTATTAACTACTATAGCAAGTCATGAAAGCTTCAACAATGTTGATACATGTGTATAGTCGTAAAAGATAATGTAAAAACATGTGAAATTTAAGGCTATTAAATAATTGTAGAAGACCAGACTGAATCAGATTCAACTCTTACTGTATAAAATAGACATAGTATAAGAAAATGTGAACTAATGGCTGGTAGCATATACTAGTACAATAATTGTTCAAGAAAAATTATAGGACAATGTCCTTGTCACTTACATCATCTTCAACAAATAAAACCATAACAAATTCAAGGATAAGGGTCTTAATTAGCCCTCGGATGTGGTCCATAACATGCCATTGATGATCGACTTTACTAATGTTTCCTCTCTTTTATTTTTTGTTATTTTTTTAATTGTTCGAAACATCAACCATCATGGCTTGTCTATATTGGATAGGGACGTAACAAAATCGAGTTCAGATATCTTGTTATTCTATCTCGGCTTGAATCAAATCAAGTACCCAAAATCAAGCATACCGAATGGAAATTTTGAAAGCTCGAGCTCGACTAGATTGACTGCATAAGCTCGAGTTCGAGTGTCTATTGATGAAATAGGTACTTTTGAGATATTTATAAATCAACGCAAGAAAAAAACATTATTTTACGGAAAATAGATTAATACATTACTATTTGACGTACTAGTTAGAAAGATTATATTTGATAAGGACACACAAACTCTTATGAGATCGTCTCACGCGTTAATTTTATGAGGTAAATCTCTTTTTCGACCCGACTCATAAAAAATATTATTTCTTAAGTTAAAAATATAACTTTTCGCTCTATATATAAATCAGGTCACTGAAACTTCGAATTCTTTGTTGTACCTGATAGATGCCGTTATTTTTTTTTTGTTATTATTAAAAGAACGTTTAAACAAAGATATCTATCTATTTATACATGAATCAGTCACCATTCTTTATATAATTTCGACTACCGGTATTATTATATGTATTCTACATATTAACTTCCATTTAATTTATTTCAATTATCATATGATCAAGTTGTCAATTTTCAAGAAGAATTTGAGCTAAGATATTTTGTTTTATGCTTGTGGACTATGTTTCATTTGCATACTTTTTCCGCATCTAACTCGGAGAAGGCCATGAAAATGATGGCCCTTTTATATGATGCTTATCTTTGAATTTTGAAGGTTCCACTTTTAATTTAAATTATTGAGGACCCTTTCTTCACCTAGATTCTTGTTCACCTAGACATGGTATTATATAATGGTAAAATTCGTGTGTGCGTAAGTCTTAAATTGACAATATTTATTCGTATAACACAAAACTCTTATGAGACGCTCTCGCAGATCAATTTTTTGATATAAATATCTTATTTGATTCGATCATGAAAAAATATTACTTTTATTACAAAAAAAATATTAATTTTTATTGTAGATATGAGTCGGATCGATCTATCTTACGAATATACATGTGAGACGATTTCACGTGAAACCTTCTTTGTCGTATAATAAAGCTCTAATTCATGTTGAGTTAATACACGATGTTTTGATCGAGATTGAGAAAACTTGAATTAGTTGTTTGTGTAAATGTTGAGTTAATACACGATGTTTTGATCGAGATTGAGAAGGCTTGAATCAGTTGTTTGTGTAAGTGAAAATAGTATAACATTTCACTTGTATTTCTATGGAAAACAATGGGAAATTCAAATAAAATATATATAAAGTGTGGAAAGACTGATGATCAAGATTTATTGGTGTATACACCACCCAAAATCACTAGTTTTTTTATTTTCACTTTTATTATTATCCACATTGATTGTCACAATCATCTACATTTCAGCAGCAACAAAAGTAATATACAAACCCCAATCATATATATATCCTCTAAAATTCTAAGCTGTCCCCAAGAACTCAAATGGTTCTACTGAAAAATGTATGTATTTCAAGTAAATTATATATATACTTGTACTAAATATGTAATGTATTCTCTACACTATCATGCCACCAAAATCGTTTGAGTCGCCTCCGCCTCTTTCGAGTTGAATGCCTTGATTAGGCATAAAGTTTTGGTGTGGAAGACCAAGTGTTAGAGATACACCGTTGCCGGAATAGGGTGCCTGAAATTGCTCTCCTCCGAATCTCCCGAGTTCCCCCATCGGATAAGAACCGAACCCACCGATGAAATTCGTGGGTGCACCGATCAACGTGAACTCATCTCTACTCTGCCTCTCGATACCGAATTTCAATGACATATGCTCGTTGGCAGCAGGGATTGTGGGCTTTGAGTCCATGTTTGTAGACGGCAGTCTCGATTTTTTGGGACTTTTTTGAGTGAAGTTCACCATTTCTGATGATCCAATGAGGTGGAAATCTGAGTTGTTCTTTACTCCGGTCGGGGACGTGAAAACCATGGAAGTCGATACAGATGCAGATTCGTTTCTGCTGCTGTTTTGATTTTCAAACATGGGATTCTTGGCTTGTGGAGGTGTGTTCTTTGAGGTCGAATCTTCATCTTGAGACTTGCTCTCTGATCCCATTTTTTCCTGTTCTTTAGTCTCTTCAAGGTACATTTCTTCTACCATTGGCTTCCATAATCGAACCCGAGCATTGATGAACCAATTCGACACCTGATTTCAAAGCAAACCAACTCAAAATGTTACCAAAAAAAGGCAAGCAGAAAACATTTATTGATCAAGAATTCAAGAAATTAGTTTAGCTCAGCTACCTGGCTCCTGGTAAGCCCCGTCTGTTTAGCAAGCATTATCTTATCTGAATCCTTGGGATATCTGCTCATTTCGGATAAAAACAAAACAAGACTCATAAGCATCGAAAAATCAATCCCAAAAAGTCTCAAACCATGTATTCGAAATCTCCAAACAACTCACGGGTGGAGGAAGTGCTCGAAAAGCCAGGAACGAAGAACAGAAACAGATCGTTCGGGTAAGCCTCGCTGCGGTCTCCAAGCATTGTGCTGGATCATTCCCAATTGCTGCAAGGCTCGTTGCTGTCGGATCTGATTATCGACGTATTTAAGTTTCGAGCCTTCGGTTTTTCCCCCGAAGCTTTCTTCTTCGCCTAAGCTCTTCGTTGCTGCTCTGATTTGGCCCAAGATCGCGTCTTTAAGGCACCGGAATTGCTTCGAAATGGTTTGCAAAGCCAGGGCAGTATAAGTTTTCGCAGAACCAATTCCTGCTGCTTGTTCAAACCAAGATATTACTATCTGCATCTGGTGGTGGTATTGCCTGTATCTTTGCTCCACCTTCGAAATCAAGAAATTAATCAATACATTTTCAAGAAACATGGAAAATAAATAAATACATAAATAAATGGCGAAAACCCATTAATATTTATGCTCAATACTACCTGTCACCTGGTGTTTATTCATTCAACCTTTATGAAATTATGAAACCGAAATCGAAAGAAAGAATAGAACTTTTCAGCTAGATTTTGAAAAAGTTTCCAGTAATAAATTACAGTAATTTTATGTACGTAAGGTGACTGTTACAGCATCAACATATACATCATCAAATGTGTCGTATAATTAAGCTGCAGCTTACCTCATCGAGCATGTTAACAAGCTTTGCTTTCTTCATCTGAATTTCTTGTCTCTCTGCTGTAGTGAGCTCAGCCCCACCTTTTTTACCATCTTCTCTTCCTCCTCCGCCGGGGCCGGCGGCGCCTGAGGGCTCTCCGGTAGTCGGGGCCCCCTCTGCTAATTCAGCCACAATCTTTGCTCCTTTCTGTACCTTAACAACTTCATCAAGAAGCTCCTGTGCTGCCTTCAGATATTTAGAATTGAACATCACACTTTGTACTCCATTGACGCCGTTGGAAACTCCGGAATTCGACGAAGGGGATCCGCCGGAGACTCTAACGTCCTCCTCACGCGGCTGAGCCACAGCCATAAGCGGTTGAGTGGGAACCTCCCTTTCGAGCCTGAAAGAGCCGTAGCTGGCCGGCTGCTGCGACGAGAGGCTCAAAGAAAGACCCTGATGAGAGCGCGTGATCTCACGCGCCGCCGCGATGTCTATTTGCTGGTGGTAGAGATTGCGTGGGAGGAAACCGTGGAGGGCCGACACGTCATGCTGGCCGTAGGGATCTTGGGAAGAGGCAGCTGAAGTGGCGGTCGCCCCTTGGAGGGGTATGCCGACAAAATGCTGCATTTGGGAAGGTGGCGGCGGCGGCGCGTGGGGGAGATTGATACCGTTGCCGGAGTCGAGGAACACGAAGTTGTTGCTGGTGGGTGGCGGCGGCGGCTGATTCTCGGAGAATCCGACGTAAGTAGGATTCATGAGAATCAGCGTCTGTAATCCATCGCCACTTCCTTGGATTTCAGAGTTACCATGAAAGTACGTAGCCATATCTATCTTGGAAGTTGCAGCTAGCGCCCACTCAAACTCTCATAGATCCCCTGTAAATCAAATCCCAATTTCAAAAATATGTTCATAATCATCAACTTTTCATATCCAAATTAAAACACACACACCAACTAATAAATTATCATCACCTGGAATCCCAAAAACCCTGGAACCACAAAACTCAAGAACTCTTCATAAAAACACTCATATAAAATACTAATTTCCTCGAAATACTCTAAAGAAGCACCATACAAATCAACGATGAATACATATGATATACATCACCAAATCTTGGGGTTTGCAGAAGAAGAAAGAAAGCCTTTGACAATTGGGTTATATATAAAATATATATATATTTGCCTATATGCATATAGTATTTAGTACCTGGTCTGGCCTGGTATGATGAAAATCTGATTATACACGTGCTCTGTCATCACCATCTGCAAAGAGTAATCATCAAAATTCAGCTCAAAAAACCCATTTTCACACACTTGGCGTATATCTGCGGGTAACTTTATAGAATAAGATTGATGCATAAAACCACATGAAGCTAGCTACCTAGCTAACTAGAGATCTATAAAGCTAATCAGCTAGCTACCAGCTATACATACATGGAACTTACATATACATACATATATATATATGATCAGAAGTTCAATCCCTTCAAATTCAATTGAATTTCATGAAGCAAAACTCTGTCAGCTGCAGTACTGTACTTCATAAAGAAAGAAAGAAAGAAAGAAAGAAAGAAGGGGAGAAAGAGAGAGAGAGAGATAGAGAAGATAGATAGGGCTTAAAAAGGCTGGGAAAAAGATACCGTTCATATATATATGTCCACACACACATCAAATCACTCTGTTCTTGAAAAATAAAAATAAAAATACATAAAGGGTTCTTCAAGAAAATATATATATTCTGTGAGAATCGATCTGTGTTCCTACATGTTCTTGATGAAAATTATACCTGCGAATGGATCGAACAAAGGGAGGGAAGTTCAGTGATTTGACCCGATCGTTTTCAAAATGATAATCAGATACAAAGAAAAGAAACTGAAGTTTGCAGAGTGAAAAAGATAGGGGGGGATGTGTGCTTTGTTCGACGTATTATATGATATGAAAATGAAAATATGCCATTATCAAAGTGTGTCAGAAGAGATAGATACACGTATACATACATACATCATGATACAACCAAACAAACTCAAGAACGAGGTAACGTCCCCTTCCTACAAAAACTTTAAAATATATTTTACCCCAACCCTAAATAAAATAAAAATTAATTACCCCAAGAAGATTTTCATTATTCAAGTATCAATTTTTATTACATTACATCAAATAAATTTGGTGAAACATTCTTTCCGTCAATATTTTTTCGAATGAGACTGTTCTTCACAATGTCGTTGTAATTTATACATTATTTAACGTCGTTACTGACATACTGTGGTTTAATTTGCATAATATATACCATTATTGTAGTGTGTGTATATAAATATATATTACCTTTTAACATGATCATAAATCATATTTTTTAATTGACTGCTTGAAATTATAGACTCCGCCGTGGTTTGGTGAGTTAAATTATTTAAATTTGTTTTTCACTTACAGTATTTGAGCAATTTATTTGAAAAGTGAAAGATATATATATATATATAGATAGCTAGGATGACAAGAGATGATCTTAGTTCATGACGTCGATATGGTTAATTACTTTTTCAATAAAATTGATTTTGTTTTCATTTTATTTTTATATATATTATATTATTTAAAAGTATTGAATTAAATGTTTTTCGGGGTGGTGGGGGAGGGGTCCCCATCTTCATTATTGAATCCTCTTTTGTCTTCTTTTTTGAATTTATTTTTTCTTTTTTTTGTTTTTTTTTGTTTTTGTTATATCTTGGTATAATTTGTGGTGGATGGAATAGTTTGAAGATAAAGCAATTTAAATGGCAAGGAAGGCGGGACCAACTACCATTACACCTCTTAATGAATAAAAATGAAAGACGTTTATCTCCATGTTTTCATGCATATATCACATGCGCCAAGCTCAAGGGATATCTATGCTTCCTAAACTAAAATTTTCATACAAAAATTTATGTGAGACAGTCTCATGAGTCAATTTTGTGAGACGGATTTTTTATTTGAGTCAACCATGGAAAAAAATTATTTTTTATGTCAAATATATTACTTTTTATGATAAATATGGAGAATATTGATATGTCTCCCAAGAAACCAACTGAAGTTGTTAATTGTTATTTTCAAAGAAAAAAAACATACAGTTTTACTATAATGTTTCTAAAATTAAAATAAAATTTCATTATCTGATTCAAATATATATATATATATATATATATATATATTAATGCTATCCTAATTCTTCACAATTACAAAAATACACATTTATATTTATTTTTTTAGCTGAAAATTGTACAAAAAAATTCAAGCTGGCATGCGTCAAATCTTGAATATTTTGAAAACCTAATTTAATTAAAGTAATCGATAATTAAGTGGGTACATTGAATTGATAATATTTATATTGGTGGAAGTCCTTGGTGGGGCAGAACTACTTCACCACCTAATTTGTAATAAACCCGTATTAATTAAGCTTATTCACACGAAACTTACATATATATCTGGATAAGAGTTGGTTGGTTTTTATTTCAAAATATTAATATATATTCATTATTAATTTCTTCCACAATCATATATATTATCTCCGTTTGTAATTATAACTATTGAAAATTAAAATATAAATGTGTAAAACTATTTTAAAATTTAATTTAATTTATATTTATATTTTAATCATATATTCATTCACAATTACTGCTAGAAATCTTATTTGGCACGTGATGGTAAATATAATTAACGTTGGATCGGAATACTTTTTCTAAATTCTATTTTCATGTTTGAATTTTTATTTTGTTGTTAATATTCTCATTTAAATAAAGTAATTGACGCAAAATTTTGGAGAAATTTTTTTGATTAAAAAGAGCTACTATAAATTATTTTATATGGTATAGATATGAAATAAAAGCACTTTATTTATGCTAAAGATTATTAGTTGCAACCGATATTGTGTAGATGTTAAGTTATATCGTGTGTTAAAAATATTTTTGCAAAGTTTTAGTTGGTGTCCAGGAAAAAATTGCAAATTGATATTACTGAAAGTAGGATTTAGCTGATGGCTACGGCTTGCTCGAAAAGGCATAAAGTTATGGTGGCTTTATATAATATTACCGAGGTAACAAATTGGTAATGCGAACCATTTAATATCATGGATATCAATTAATTTTACTTTGTTTCATAGAAATATCAAGAGAACCCGACTGGCCGAACGTTCAAATAATATATGTTAGTGGTTAAAGCACTCGCGTAAAAATTACTGATAGATCAATGAGCTACTAGAGATTATTTTAGTTTGGATGGAATTAAAAAGAGGGGTGAAAGTTTATTGTTTGGATGAAAATTGAGTTAGAAGCTAGGGATTAATGCTAATTAATTAAAATTTTAATATATTGTGACTTTGAAAAATATATGAGAGATATTTATGGAATTTTTAAAAATTGTTCACCAACATGCTAGAGCCTAGAAGTTAGTTATTTGGTTATTTGGGAGTTTAATTTTGATAGCGTAGGATTATTAGTAATTTTCATATATTTATTCATATTATTCTATTTTTCTCCAACTTCTCTCTATTTTATCTCAAATATCAATTTTTTTCATCGTATATTTTTTTTAAAAAATGTTTACTTCTCTAAATATTCATTAAATTATGTGAGCAGGTCGAAACCATGTGTGATGATTTCTAGTGGTTGATAAGATGCTAGCATAAGGGTAATACCCTAATAAAAAATATCCAAATTTGATTTCGACATGTGGGTTCCATGAAAATATATGGATCTCATTGCCAAATTAAAATTGGACCCATGGATATATATATATATATATATATATATATATAGTTTTGATCCCATGTGCATCCGTGCCCAAAACAACTCCGGTTGTCTTGAAATTTTCACGGTATAGAATCGTCTCGAAAATACGTATATATCCAAAGATGTAATATATGATACAAATTTCAATTTCGGTGACCGAAATCGTGAATATGGCTGAAAATTGGGTGTAATCTATAATTTCCGACCATCTTCACGATTCCGATCACCGAGATTGAAATTTGTATCATATGATACGTCTTTGGATTCGCATTTTCGAGATGATCCTACCGTAAAAATTTCAAGGCAATCGGAGTTGTTTTGAGCACGGGTGCACATGGATCCCCCGCACGCTAGGGTACGGGGGATCAAAACTGTATATATATATATAGTTTTATTATGCTGCCCAACAACTATGTCCAACTCCGTGCCCACCATGTATAATAAATGAGTTGACCAGTACAATAAATAAGTTGACTTATACATGGTGGGCACGGAGTTGAGCATAGTTGTTGGGCAGCATAACAAAACTCATATATATATATATATATATATAGATATATATTCTTAATAACGAAAAAATTTGAGTAGACGTGATAACTTCTTCCCGCCAAATCTTCCCTATGCAAGGGTCGGTTATCTGCACAGAGAAAAAAATCATCACTGGGCATCGAAAGAGTTTTTCGGCGTGATCACTCTGACGTTCATGTCAGAATAGGCTCATAAAAGAGAATAACTCAAGGGGATGATTGGTACGTTGAAAATGAAGAATAAGATAATAATGAAATGAAATTTGTAATGAAATAAGAATATGAATGGAATGATAGTTATACTTATATTCCATTTCAATTATTAATACTAGAAAAAATAAAAATGAATGAAATGAAATTATTTTATATAATCAAATCATTTTTAGCTACAATAACAAAATAATAGCTATTCAAACGCTTTATTATTATTATTATTATTATTATTATTATTATTATTATTATTATTATTATTATTATTATTATTAAAATAAAAATCTTACTATATATCTTATAATGCATTCTTCCCTTAAAATAACTACTTTTAGTCATAAATGTATGTAGACATAAATATCATTTTTTAAAATGACATAAATACCCTTGATATTTTAAAATAGTATACATTTTTAACTAAAAAAAATATAAACTTTACCCATATGCAACGCATGTGATCCGGTGGCTAGTAATAACTATTGTTGATATATTAATTATTATAAAATTATTATAATTTAGTTTAACTAATCTAACCTATATTTTGATGATTATTACAATTATTTTATTATAATAATAATAATAATAAATAACTATAATAATATTTTTATAATAATAATAAAATAAATAATTATAATAATATTTTTATTAATAATTTATAAATAATAATAAATAAATAAATCATAATACTGATAATTAATATTCAATACTTATTATTCATTATATAATAATAAAATAATTATATAATTATTTATCAATATATATTATAATAAATTGTTATTATTATTATTATTACATAGGTTACTAATAGTTTTAAAAAAATTAAATATGGAAAGATTTTTATAGGAGATGTGAATGATATATAGAAATATATGAAATGTCTATTAATTCCTATATTTCAATGGAAATGAACATTCTCATTCTAATGTTAAACCAAGCATGTGTATAAAGAATAAGATGAGAATGTTCATTCTATTCACACCTCAATCCCACATACCAAACATGCATGGTCCAAGAGTAATATGGGAACCAAGAAAATTTGATTTTTAGTTGAATTCAAATTTTCCTTCTTATCAAAGATCTTTGTTTATAAAAGATACAGAGATATCTTGATAAAAAAAAACAAGATCTTTGATTAATATCTCAGTACCGCCTTAACATCACTTTCCTCGGTCTCGGCTCCGTCATGCCCCATACACTTCCTTTCCCTCCAACTGCTTCTCAAGTCCCACTACACCTTTCTTCCTCTTACTCTACTCTTGGTCACAGATCCCGAGCACCCGAGTCGTCCCTGGCCTCCAACACCTATGAATCAGGCTCCTCCTCGGACTTATACCCCAGACTGGGGCCGACCTCATATCCAAGTCAGCCCTCGCTCCGCTCCTCATCTAGCGAGTTGGGCCCCTACACTAATCTCTCTCTCTCTCTCTCTCTCTCTTTCTTTCTCTCTCTCTCTATATATATATATAAATATATATATATATATATATATATATATATATATATATATATATATAGAGTTTCTTTCAAGTGCCCACCTATCATGCCCACCAATGATGTGGCACTATTCTATTGGACCTACAATTTATCACATCTTTATCACATCCAATAGAATAGTGCCACATCATTGGTGGGCATGGTAGGTGGGCACTTGAAAGAAACTCTATATATATATGTATATGTATATATGTATATGAATATATATATATATATATATATTGAGTTCTTTTATGGTGCCCAACACTATATGCTCACTTCATGTCCACCATGTACAAGTCAACTCATCTATTGTACCGGTCAACTCATCTATTGTACATGGTGGGCATGAAGTGGGCATATATTGTTGGGCATCATAAAAGATCTCTATATATATATACATATATATATATATATATATATATATGTATATGTAAGGGAATGAGGGTTGCACATAAACATTTTGAGGTGTTCACAAGGTGTTGACAATACCTACAATAACATCTTGAGTAATTTGCAACGAAATATAATTTAAGCGTGAATAAAATAAACAAGCAACCAAATAAATAGACTCAGATAAATAAGCAAGAGTATAAAATACTCTTGCAGCGCCTCAGGGCAAAACTTTCACTAGAAACGAATTAAAGAGTTTTACAAACCCTAAAACTAGTGATTATTGTCAAATAAATTTTCTCGTAACAAGTGAAAAAATAAACCATAAAAATAACTCCTAAAAATTCTATGCAAGATAGAATAAATAAATTAGAGTAAGGAGTTGAAAATCTTGATGCCAAAAACTTGTAGAGACGAAAACACTCTTCGATACAAGCTTCAGTTCTTTAAAGATACAAGCTTCAGTTCTTCTCTCAATGTACGTACATGAAGCTGTTAGAGAAATCTCACGATCTCTCTCTATTTTTCGGTCAGTGTATTTTTCTTGTGCACGCCTATCTCCTTAAATAGCACACGAATCCTTCTTGAACATGTTTCCTTAAATTTTTTTTAAAATTATGAAATTTTAAGAAATAAAATATTCATTTCAATATATTGCGCACACATCAATATCAAGTGTTACTATATCGGCATTTAACGTCTCCATCGATCTACAACTTTCTTAACTGAACTACTGAAGAACCATCCATATATCACGATTCATTATTTGATAGTGTATGGTGAGAGATGATTTAATACTATCATCCACTCATGCAAGGTATAAATGATTTTTTTTAAAAAAAAATCATTTTTTATAACAATATTATTATAATTAAGAGTAAAATGATTATTTAAACCAAATTTAACGGATTCATCCAACAAATTAAAGTGAAATTGATTCATTAAACTATAAACAATTCTAATAAATTTATTTTCTCAAAATCAGTTTCATGTGAATGCGAACGAACTATATTAATGATGAATTTATGAAGTTAAAACCATTAAAGACCAACGTGGGAATGGAGGAGAACTCGGGCTAACCATGTATTAGGATTGAGATAAAATCCTTAAGTTAGGTTGAACTCAACCGTATTAGGAAACACTTTACTTGATCTCGCGAGATCTATGGATCGATCAATAGACCATATATAATCACTAACATATCCCAACATCATTCAAACTAGCTATAGTCCTGTCGTATCGTGTTTGCACACGCGTTGCGTGTGTGATTAAAATATGAATATTATTATTATTATTAATAATATTATAAATATAATATTAATTTTTTGTTTTAAATCAATTTAAATTTGAAAATAAAATGAAGGCAAAAAAATGGAGAAAATCATTGACAAATGAAATTAAAATAGAAATAAAGATTTTTGTTTGTTTGTTTTTGTTTTTGCTTTTTAGGGGCATTTTAGATATTTATTCTTTTGCTTCATCAAATTAATGTTAATTCGGTTATTACGTGGTGCTCTTATATTTTTAATAACATAGTAAGATGATGTGAGTTTTTCATATTTTAATAAAAATTTATGTGATATACCATAATTCGAAAGGTAAAATTTTGTCACATGATATAGTATTATAAAAATAAAAACTTCAAATATAACCCAGAAAAAAAACGTTTTAATTGCATACGTGCATATATGTAAGTAACACTAGTGATTAATTAGTTAAGTCGTTATAAATTGATAATGACCTTATGAATCATTAATCTTGTGCTGACAAATAAAGGTGGCAATTTGAAATGGACGTCCAATTTATTTTTTTTTAAAAAAAGATTTTAATTCCTACACATTTTATATATATATATATATAATGTTTTGCTATGTTGCCAACCTACCGTGCCCAACCAATGTTCCCACCATGAGATGTCACTCAACTGTTGGATGCACAATTCACACACACACACTTGATTATTGATATACGTACGTAACGTTACTCGTACGTGTACACGCACGCACATTAATGAATGATTATGAGATATGTTATTTGATCTCTATTTATTCATATTAGATTAGATAAATAAAGTGTGGGTATTATTCATCTAAACAATAGTTTCATGCATGAAATTTTTTATCTCCTGCTGAGCATGAAACATGCCGAAAATTCCTAGTTTTGGGGGTTTTTAATTTTCTCGAATTCTATTAACGAATTAACTTGCTACACCTCCTGTACTATCGGTCTTTTGGTTGAAAAAGTCGGGATGGATAAATTGTTTCAGTGTTTATGTGTGCAAATGTCATATTACAATATTAAGTAAAAAAATAATTTAGTACACGGACTATCGATAAATTTAAAAATTAGTAAATGAACCATTATGAATATCTCATTGATAATGATACAAAATTCGAGTCAAGTTTACTCTTAACTTAAATAATTGTTTGTAGTCCAATTTTTTTTTAATTCAATCACGGGAAATTTTTTATTTTCGTGATTATTTTATTGATTAAAATTTTTTAGAAATGTTATATTTATTTAAAATTTTTATTATAAATAAGTATCATATTATTTAAATTAAACTATAATGATTAATTAGTACAGATATATTGAATAGATAAATATATACTCGAATATAATATATATTAAAAATATTTCTAAATATATAATAAAATAATATTATTATTTTTTATTGATATTAAGATATTATAATTATATATTAATAAAATTATAACTCAATAAATAAATAATTATACAATTAAAAAAATATTTTAATATATTATAAATAAAATAAAATAAATATATGTCAATGGACTCTGATGTTATGAATGGGTTGCCAACATCATAACAAGCATAATATCCATTTTAATTTTTAAAATTCTGATAATGATCGCGTAGATCATGAAAAGAGAAATCTCCAGGGAGAAAAATGAGCAAGAATGGCAATCAGAGCACAAATACAACTGCACATGAAAAATCTCAATCGTTGTCACGATTCGTGTGATTCTGGTAACCAAAAATTTTTGTTCTTGATTAAATATTTCTGGTAAGTTTCGTAGCTTTAAAACGTTTGTTTTAATTTAAATATAGATAAAAATATATTTTTATAATAAAATATTTGTGTTTTTTAGTTATTGATTTATAATTTAGTTATATAAAATATATAAGTTTTTAATACTAAAATATGATAGAGAAAAATATTATTTTATTATATATGTTAGGATCGAAAATGTCTTTCTCAACTGTATGGAGTTCAGATGGGTTAGTAAATGAACTCTTGTCTTTCTCGTGTGTCTATGTTAATCAATCAGTGCGGAAGAGATTGACTAACAGATCGAACACAGATCAAATGGCTTGGTTGAATTCGTGAGGTGAGTGAATGTGTTTGACAGATAAGAAATAACACAAAAACTTGTTTCTGGATGTTCGGAGCTCAATCTCCTACGTCACCCCTTCTTCCACCTCGGAAGGATTCACTCTCTTCTAGAAGACTTTGATCTTATACAAGCAATTTGCACAGATCCGATCCAAGATTGGACTTACACTGCTGCCTA
Source organism: Henckelia pumila (assembly GCF_033568475.1). Taxonomy (NCBI): domain Eukaryota; kingdom Viridiplantae; phylum Streptophyta; class Magnoliopsida; order Lamiales; family Gesneriaceae; genus Henckelia; species Henckelia pumila. The sequence continues at coordinate 15,643,260 of NC_133122.1, read as the reverse complement.
ATCTCAAAACTCCTAGACACTCAAGAATACAGCCCTTGTCTGTTTTTTGTTACAAAGGTAGTGTTTTACAGAACACTCAACTGATCTGATATAATCTTACAACTCGATATTTTTGATCGTGTATTCTCTTCTCTTTCTGTAGCTCTATTTTTCTTACGCTTCTTAACCTCTGTTTCTTCTTTTCTTCTCTTCTTGTATTTATAGCCTTTAGAAAGTATCCGTTAAGGTGTCGACAAGTCTCCTTAATTTGCTCTTAGATTTTGTGTAGTAGCCCGTACCCGAAATTAGTGATTAAGTGTTAATCAATTCATTAATCCTACTAGTTAAGAGTAAACATAATTAAGGGAACTCTTAATGGGTTAACGGAGTCCGGAATTGGATTCAGAACACTTGAAATGATTTGAGGGTAATCGAGTTCGGAGGCTCCGAAGTCCAGGTTCAGACGGTCCGAAGTCAGAGTTCGAACGATCCGAAGAGTGGTTCGGACGCTCCGAACGTGCTGCCGACAGTCGTCATGGATGAAGTCATTGTGCTGACGTAAGCAATGACGTATTATTGGGTTCGGACGATCCGAAGTCGAGATTGGACAGTCCGATCGTGTTCGGACGCTCCGAAGTCCAGTTCGGACGATCCGAACTCCGTCTATAAATAGGAGGGCCGAGATTCAGATTTAGACGCACCAATCACCTCTTCTCTCTCGATTCCTTAGCCTTCTAACTCAGATCTAGGGAATTCTAGGCGTCCCATCGGGAATCCGGAAGTGGCATAGCGATCCAGGCGTCGTAGCAGAGCTGTGGCCTAGTTTTGAGGCAATCGATAGCAAAGGGCTAACGACGGACGAAGGTATAGCTTTTGCTTCCTAAAAATATTTAGGAGTATGCTTTAGCTTAGTTAAGGCTTTTAGAGCGCTATAATGATAGTAGTATCATTTGGCAGTGTAGCACGGATTATAGGAGTGGACCTAGGGCTGATAGCACTTGCCTAGTATTTAAGGTACGGAAGTATTGTTCGAGATATCCTGACTGAGTATGCATGTATTATGTGACTGCATGGTTTATATGTCATTGATTTATGCTGCATTCATTTGCATACTGAGCTATCTCCTTCGAGATGTCTGTTAGTAGGGTTTTTCCCTATCCTGTCAGTGGTTGGACTTCCATCGATTTGGGTCCGGCATATCCACTGATATTATGGTATGGGAGCCACCTCCTGAAGCGACAGCATAGCGTGCTACATACCAGGGCCCGGTCTGTCTCTGTTATCTGATCCTTGACCTCGAGTTTATAGGGAGTTCACTTTGCATGCATGTATACTCATACTCTCGTACTGAGCGTTTTATGCTCACGTCTCGTACTCTATGTTCTGGACATCCTATTCCATGGGGCAGATTTGCGATTGGACGAGGCGGGTGGATCCAAGAGGGGCTAGACAGTGGTTGGCCAGCTGGAGCTTCGTCTAGGTTTTATTTCTGTTGTTTTGGGATGATACAGCTATTCGATTTGGTTGTATAATATTTGGATAAATTACAGATTCCTTTCCTTGGGATTGTATTTGTTTATGGTTTCCGCAAGTTTATTCTGATATCTGTTTAATTAAGTTAATTGCATGCCTAAGTTCTGTTTAGTAGGTGATCCAGGCAAGGGTCACTACATTTATGGTATCAGAGCATGCAAAAGTATTCTTGGGATTTAGTCTCATCATGAGGTATTTTTGTAGATGGAAAACTACGATGATGAGAGTAGCCACGGAAGTGGAGGCGGTTGTTGGGGCGATGCCGACCGAGAGCGTCGTCGATAACGACGTCATCGTCATCATGACGACGAGCGTTTCACTGTGCGTCGATTCTTAGCTATGGGTCCTAAGCCCTTAGTTGGAGGTGAGCCTCCGGAGGAAGCTGAAAACTGGTTGGAACGCATGGAGACGACCTTTCAGACATTGCACTCCACCGAGGATCAGAAGATGGAGACACTGGGCTATCTTCTAGAGGGACGTGCCCGCAGGTGGTGGAGGATCACTTCTGCACCTTTGGTTTCGGCTAGAGGAGTGGCCACCTGGGCCGAGTTTCGTACAGCTTTCTATAAGATGTATTTCCCTCCTGCTCTCCGACAGGCAAAGGCAGGCGAGCTTCTGAGTCTGCGTCAGGGAGCCATGAGTATCGAGGAGTATTAGCAGAAGTTTCTCGATCTGTTATCTTATTGTCCGGAAATTGCTGACAGATCCCATATGAAGTATAACATGTTCCTTCAGGGCCTTAACCCTGAGATCCATGACCGTGTGGTGGTTGGCGACGACATGTCCTACGAGGGTTTGGTGAGCCGTTGTCACCAGGCGGAGGACAGCATTCGGCGGAACATGTCTTTCTCTCAGTCGAGACCTGCTAGTTCTTTGGGTCCCCGTGCCCAATCTTTCAAGAAGTTTGGATCTACTTCTTCTTCCTCTTGCTCTGCTGGGGTTGTCTGTTTCGGTAGGAAGGACAAGTGTGATAACTGTGGGAAGAACCATCCATACGACAAGTGCCGTAGAGCTTCTGGAGCTTGTTTTCGTTGCGGCGAGGTGGGTCATATCCGGAGGGATTATCCATTATCTGGGGGAGGCGGTTCTGGTTCTGGTTCAGGATCTGGTTCTCAGGCCACCGTTCAGCAGAGGTCGCAGGGACAGCCTGCTGGGAGTTCTCATTTGAGGCCTCGAGCTTCTGGCCAGGTGTTTTCCTTGAGACATGATTAGGCAGTGGAGGAGAATGAGAAAGTCATCGCAGGTATATTTCTGCTTTATGGTATACCTGCTCTTGTACTTATTGACACTGGTGCATCTCATTTCTTCATTTCTGCACGTTTTGTTAAGAGGCATAAGTTACCATGCATTGCACTAGACGTAATGATGTCTGTTTCTACTCCGACAGGCCAATCTGCTTTGGCTAAGCGTCTAGTGATGGGTTGCCCTTTAGAGTTCGAGGGGAACATTCTGTTGGCGAATCTCATGGTCCTTGCGATGGACGATTTCGATTGTATTCTGGGGATAGACATGTTGACTACCTATCGAGCTTCAGTGGACTGCTATCAGAGATTAGTACGCTTTCATCCGGAAGGGAGTGAGAGCTGATTTTTCTATGGAGAGGGAGCGCGACCCCCGATGCCTTTGGTATCAGCTTTGAGAGCCTGTCGAGCTCTAGAGTCTGGCGGGGAAGGCTACCTTATCTATGCAGTTGATTTGTCCGCTAAGAGCATTGGGATAGAAAGTATTCCGATTTTGGATGAATTCCCAGATGTATTTCCTGATGAGATTCCGGGTTTTCCTCCTGTTAGGAAAGTCGAGTTTGGCATAGAGTTGATGTCGGGTACTTTGCCTATTTCTCGAGCACCGTATCGTCTGGCTCCGTCAGAGATGCGTGAGTTGAAGAATCAGCTACAGGATCTTTTGGACAAGGGGTACATTCGTCCTAGTGTATCTCCTTGGGGAGCTCCTGTTCTTTTTGTAAAGAAGAAGGATGGGTCTATGCGGTTGTGCATTGACTATCGTCAGCTGAATCGAGTCACTGTGAAGAACAAGTATCCTTTGTCTCGTATTGATGACTTGTTTGATCAGCTGCAGGGCACGTCAGTTTACTCTAAGATTGACTTGAGATCTGGGTATCATCAGTTGAGAGTCCGTGATCAGGACGTAGCCAAGACTGCATTCCGTACTCGCTATGGGCATTACGAGTTTCTAGTGATGCCATTTGGTTTGAATAATGCGTCGGCTATGTTCATGGATCTGATGGGCCGTGTCTTCAGGGAGTATTTGGACAAGTTTATCGTGGTCTTTATTGACGACATCTTGGTGTATTCGCGTAATACGGAAGAGCATGTTTCTCACTTGCGGTTGGTACTGCAGACTCTTCGAGATGAGCAGTTGTACGCCAAGCTGAGCAAGTGTGAGTTCTGGATGGATCGAGTGGTCTTTCTTGGCCATATCATATCCAGGGAGGGGATTTCTGTTGATCCAAGCAAGATTGAGGCGATGCTTAATTGGTCACGTCCGACGACGGTTGCTGAGATCCGTAGTTTTCTGGGTCTAGTAGGTTATTATCGTCGCTTCATTCTGAACTTTTCTCAGCTAGCTCGACCTTTGACGCAGCTTACCCGCAAGGGTGTGGATTTCGAGTGGTCCTCCGAGTGTGAGGAGAACTTCTGTGAGCTTCAACGGCGGTTGACTTCAGCGCCGGTGTTGCCATTACCGTCAGGATCTGGAGGGTATGTGGTATACACGGATGATTCTCTTCAGGGGTTAGGTTGTGTCCTTACTCAGAATGGGCATGTGATCGCATACGCTTCTAGATAGCTGAAGCTTCACGAGGACAACTACCCAGTCCATGATTTGGAGTTAGCATCCATTGTGTTCGCTTTGAAGATCTGGCGTCATTATCTGTATGGCGAGAAATTTGAGATCTTTACCGACCACAAGAGTCTCAAGTATTTGTTCACTCAGACGGAGTTGAACATGAGGCAGAGACGTTGGATGGACTTGCTTAAGGACTATGATTGCGAGATTAAGTACCATCCGGGAGCTGCTAATCTCACCGCTGATTCTTTGAGTCACAAGGTGCGATTATCCGCACTTCAGACTTGTTCGATGTCTAGTGCGATCAGTGACTGTTGTACTTCAGGATATACTTTCAAGCATAAGAAAGGTATGCAGAGTATCCAGATGATTGCGATATTATCTGAGCCAGCTTTGTATTCGCAGATCCGAGATGCTCAAATGTCTGATTCGAAGACCCAGCGTTTAGCTCGTCTAGCTAACGAGGGTAGCTCGTCTAGATTTCATTATCAGTCAGATGGCTTTCTGTGTTTGTCTGGTAGGCTTGTGATTCCGCAGGATGAAGAGTTGCGAGAGGAGATCTTGTCTCAAGCGCATCGCACTAAGTTGAGTATTCATCCTGGGAGCAACAAGATGTACAAGGGTCTACGTACTCGTTTCTGGTGGAAGGGAATGAAACGCAGTGTTTATCAGTTTGTTTCGAGATGTTTGGTGTGTCAACAGGTCAAGGCAGAGCACCGACGACCTGGTGGATTGCTTCACAGTCTACCTATTCCTGAATGAAAATGGGAGTTTATCACAATGGACTTTGTGACCCATTTTCCGGTATCCCCGAAAAACTGTGATGCTATCTGGGTTGTGGTGGACCGACTCACCAAGTTAGCGCATTTTTTTGCCTATAGCCGAGAGTACAATGTGGATCGTATGGCTCGATTGTATATTCAGAAGATCGTTCGACTTCATGGAGTGCCTGTGAGCATTGTCAGCGATCGAGACCCCAGGTTTACTTCTAGATTCTGGGAGAGTGTTCAGCGTGCGATGGGTACTACTCTCAGTTTGAGTACTGCCTATCATCCGGAGACTGATGGTCAGTCAGAGCGCACTATCCGTACTTTGGAGGATATGCTTAGAGCATGCGTCATGGATTTTGGTTCAGCCTGGCAGGATCATTTGCCATTGATCGAGTTCGCGTACAACAACAGCTATCATACTAGTATTGGGATGGCACCTTTTGAGGCGTTGTATGGGCGACGTTGCCGTACTCCACTCTTCTGGGAAGAAGTGGGGGAGAGACAGGCTGAGGGACCGGAGTTTATCCAGCAGGCGATAGACATTGTTGATCAGATCAAAAAACGGATTAAGACTGCACAGGATCGTCAGGCCAGCTATGCTAACACTAAGCGTAGGCCTTTGCAGTTCGATGTCGGGGATAAAGTGTTTTTGAGAGTGTCACCTTTTCGCAAAATTCTCAGATTTGGCCTTAAGGGCATGTTGTCTCCCAGATTTATCGGTCCGTTTGAGATCTTGGAGAGCATTGGCAATTTGGCTTATCGACTAGCTTTGCCATCGCATCTTTCCAGTATTCACGACGTGTTCCACGTATCTCTGTTGCAACGATATGCGGCGGATGAATCTCATATTCTGCTGCGGTCTGAGGTTCAGGTGAGCAAGGATTTGACTTATGTTGAGAAACCTATTCGTATCCTGGATTATAAGGATAAGGTTTTGCGGAACAAAGTCATTCCTCTGGTTTTAGTTCAGTGGCAACGCCGAGGCACTGAGGAAGCTACTTGGGAGCTTGAGGACAGGATGCGTGAAGACCATCCTGAGTTGTTTTGATTTTATTTTCGATTTGTATTCAGTTGTAAACTCTGTAAGCGTTTGACTGAAATAAAGAATGTCTCTGATTCCTGTTTTACATTCAGTACTTAAGATCTGTTTTCGAGGACGAAACATCTTAAGTGGGGGAGAATGTAGTAGCCCGTACCCGAAATCAGTGATTAAGTGTTAATCAATTCATTAATCCTACTAGTTAAGAGTAAACATAATTAAGGGAACTCTTAATGGGTTAACGGAGTCCGGAATTGGATTCAGAACACTTGAAAATGGTTTGAGGGTAATCGAGTTCGGAGGCTCCGAAGTCCAGGTTCGGACGGTCCGAAGTCAGGGTTCGGACGATCCGAAGAGTGGTTCGGACGCTCCGAACATGCTGCCGACAGTCGTCATGGATGACGTCATTGTGCTAACGTAAGCAATGACGTATTATTGGGTTCGGACGACCCGAAGTCGAGATCGGACGGTCCGATCGTGTTCGGACGCTCCGAAGTCCAGTTCGGAAGATCCGAACTCCGTCTATAAATAGGAGGGCCGAGATTCAGATTTAGACGCACCAATCATCTCTTCTCTCTCGATTCCTTAGCCTTCTAACTCAGATCTAGGAAATTTTAGGCGTCCCATCGGGAATCCGGAAGTGGCATAGCGATCTAGGGGTCGTAGCGGAGCTGTGGCCTAGTTTTGAGGCAATCGATAGCAAAGGGCTAACGACGGACGAAGGTATAGCTTTTGCTTCCTAAAAATATTTAGGAGTATGCTTTAGCTTAGTTAAGGCTTTTAGAGCGCTATAATGATAGCAGTATCATTTGGCAGTGTAGCGCAGATTATAGGCGTGGACCTAGGGCTGATAGCACTTGCCTAGTATTTGAGGTACAGAAGTACTGTTCGAGATATACTGACTGAGTATGCATGTATTATGTGACTGCATGGTTTATATGTCATTGATTTATGCTGCATTCATTTGCATACTGAGCTATCTCCTTCGAGATGTCTGTTAGTAGGGTTTTTCCCTATCCTGTCAGTGGTTGGACTTCCATCGATTTGGGTCCGGCATATCCACTGATATTATGGTATGGGAGCTACCTCCTGAAGCGACGGCACAGCGTGCTACATACCAGGGCCCGGTCTGTCTCTGTTATCTGATCCTTGACCTCGAGTTTATAGGGAGTTCACTTTGCATGCATGTATACTCATACTCTCGTACTGAGCGTTTTATACTCACGTCTCGTACTCTGTGTTCTGGATACCCTATTCCATGGGGCAGGTTTGCGATTGGACGAGGCGGGTGGATCCAAGAGGGGCTAGGCAGTGGTTGGCCAGCTGGAGCTTCGTCTAGGTTTTATTTCTGTTGTTTTGGGATGATACAGCTATTCGATTTGGTTGTATAATATTTGGATAAATTACAGATTCCTTTCCTTGGGATTGTATTTGTTTATGGTTTCCGCAAGTTTATTCTGATATTTGTTTAATTAAGTTAATTGCATGCCTAAGTTTTGTTTAGTAGGTAATCCAGGTAAGGGTCACTACATCTTGACTTTCTGGTTCTTTGTTGGCAACGTTCAAATGTTCTTTTAATATCTTTTGTCTTTTAGCACAAAAGCTCTCTGACATTCTAGGCTCTTCCATAAGTTCTTGCTCTGTTCTGTTTCTGAGAATCATTCGGTCTGAATGTGGCTTTGATCTGTACTATGTGCAGATCAATTATGATCACATAATTGATCTGATCTCAAGACATCGTGAACTTGATCTGGCTTCTTTGTTACCTCCATTGATCAGCTCGATAACTTATCTGTTCTGTTTCTCTTCTGATCTGCTCAGTTGATGTCTAAGTTTGTCAAACACCAAAACTTAGATCTTAAATTTTTAACAATATATTTATAAATATTTTAAATATATATTATACTTGAGATTAAAATTATCAGTTGATACATATTTTTATTGATTAATATTGGTAATATAAAGAATATGTTAATATTTATTTATCCTAATATAATTATTAAATTAATATAATATTTTTTTTAAAAATAATCAATAAAATAATTTTGAAAATAAAAATATTTATGTAATTGAATTTAATAAAGGTAACTGGATTTAAAAGCAATTTAGATTGAGAGTTAAATCGATTTTTTTTGTTAAATTATGTATAAATTGATTCATTTACAATAATTCATGTATCAATTTATTAATATTTTATATATCAAATTATTTTTTACTCCTACAGTAGAAGTGGCACACTTCACATGTTAATTGTAACCAAATTTGTGCCACTCTCTTATGATCTCAAGAACTTGTACGTTATAGCATTGACTAATTGTTTTAAATACTAGTATGTTAGTGTATATACACACACACACAAATATATATATATATAGAATTGTAATCAAAGATTTGATTACTCCTATTAATTCATAGTGGTATCCATCTAGAAGGGGTAAAATTAGAAACTTCATCTCATATTTTGTACTTCCTCCGTCCCAATTATATTGTTCATGCTTTCTTTTTTGTTTGTCTCAAATATATAGTCATATACCATATTTAGTAATATTTTTGTACACTTCTTTACTAGTATACCCCTATTAACTACACCTTAAAAATTATGCAATCATTTTTTAATATATTAAATAGAAATAAAATAGAAAGTCTATAAAAAATTACTTTTCCAATAAATTTTTCTTAATCTGTGTGAAAAAAAAGAGGACAATATATATGGGACGGAGGGAGTAATACGTATTTCTAAATCGATATCATTTTAAATTAACACGGTTAAATAAAAGTCTTTTTTAAAAGCACAAAATCTGAAGGTCTCACGAATCAATTTTGTGATATATATATTTTATTTGATTTATCTATGAAAAATATGTTTTTATTCCAAAAATTACATTTGTAAATATGGACAAGGTTAACCCCAAGGGTGGAGGCACGTTAATTGCGACCCGGGCTTTAGCCCGGGTGGCCCATTTAATATTTTTTTAATATATATATATATATATAAATAATTTTGTTTGTTATTTTTGGATCAATGCTATATTATCCCGGGTAGTCAAATTAAAAAAAAATAAAAAATACCCCAAATGTAGCCCAATTAAAAAAATTAAGTAGCTCATATGTCCCAAAATTGAGTTTTTCCGTCCTTGTCTTCTTGATAGATTTGATTCAATTTAATTTCATCTCTATCAACTCCGTCTTTAATAATATTTTCATTTCTATAAGATAGATTTCTTCTTGCCATTTTTTAATTTTTCTGTTTTGTGATATTGCTTATTTTAAAAATAACTGCATTGTAGTGAAATGATTTTTTTTAGAATTGCAATTTTTGATTTAATAAAAAAGTTTAATTGTTTGTTTCGTTCAGGTTTTTATTTAATTTATATTAGATTATGCATTGCGCTGATTATATGTTGCTGATATGATGTCATATTGAAAACAAATTTATTTGGATTGTGATATCAGTCAAATGTTTTAAAATCTTACGTACGATTTCATTATAAAAATTATTGAAGATCTTATTAATGAAAAGTTTTATAACATTACAATGACCAAGTATCTTATTCATCGTTTTAATTCTTATGCATTTTTTTTTGTTACTCGCTAAAAATTCTAGCCCGGATGGATTTTGGATCCTGACTCCACCATTGGTTAACCCGTGTCATTAATAAAAATTTGTGAGATCATAATCACAATAGACTCTTTTAAAAACTAATACAGAATACAGACAATTCCAGTATTCTATCATACTCATTTCCTTAGGTTGGATCAATAATTCCTTGTTCCTGTCACCCTTTTCTCAAATTCTACTTTCCCTTTCAATAAGAAACAAAGTCACGCATACAAATAAATAAATTGACTTTAATTGTATGTATGTATGTATGTATGTATGTATGTATGTATGTATGTATGTATGTTCATAAATTTCGAATTTCATAAATAACCTGAAGAAATAACTCTTATTCCCAATTGTTTATGGGCAAAAAGGTCAAAGAGACCACCTCCTTTCACATTTCAATCCAATTACGGCGGTAGCTTTCCACCATCGACAACATTCTGCAGCTCCCATTTCATATAATCTATGTTTTTTTAATTTGATCCTAATTTTTTTTTTATAATTTTGCTATTGCTAGAAGCTTTAATTTATTCATTATCTATTTTTATAAAACGACATTATACATGCATTGTGTGTGTTTGATTACTAATTAATATATATATATATATATATATATAGAGTTATTTTATGATGCCCAACACTATATGCTCATTTCATGCCCACCATGTACAAGTCAACTTATCTATTGTACCGGTCAACTCATCTATTGCATATGATGGGCATGAAGTGGACATATAGTGTTGGGCACCATAAAAGAACTCTATATATATATATATATATGTATATATATGAAAAATAGACGTGCTCAGTTTATGAAAGTTTTTGTAAAAATCATAATAATTTATTCAGTAAATAAATATCTTGAGTTTGAGACTCATAGTCGTAAATACCTTTCGCCTTGATACTAAAAAAAATTTATTAATAATAAATAGATAAATTAATGACATCGAATTACTAGTAAACAAATTGCTTGGTGCTATACTAATTATTATATACTATAGACTATAGTTGATAGGAATAATAGGATAGGTATTTAAAAAGTCCAATGTCAAATTTGGAATAGTGACAAGAAACAAATTGTTTGGTGCTTCCCTACGAATGTCTGATCGTAATGTTAATATTAAGTAAGACCAAAAACTAACTTGGGCAGACTTTAGACTAAATTAAATGAAGTGTGGCTTAGCTAACAATTGAGCCGCCTGAATTACATAAAACAACATTTACTTTTATCGTTTTATGGTAGTGTTTGGGATGAGATTGCTTATATGAAATACTTTAAAGTTTTTTATTCACAAAAATTTTAAATTTTGTTAAAAAAAAACTCAAAATATTTTCTAGAAGCAATCACAGACACTATCTAAGTAGGATACTATTTACAAAATAAAATAAGTTGCTCTAAAAAACAATGAATTTCAAATGTATTTTTGTTGCTTAAAAAAATAAGACCAAAATCGTTTCAAATCCATGTTTAAATAGTATTTCATAGATAGATTTCAAGTTCACCGAATATTTGTGTTTTTAAAATTCATTCTACTTTATACAACGTTCATAAGGTATGTATTTAAGATTTAATCTATTATTTTATTGTTAATACAATAAAACTATAATCGAAACATATGGATTATAAATCGTTTTATCCGAATACAACCTAAGTTAATTAAGTCAGTGTTGACCAATCAGGTGGTTCAATTATTGAGTAATTGACATTTTAATGCCTGCCAAGGTAGTAATTAATTAATGGTTGATAGGGGATTAGATTTGATTATATCCTAGCTATATATGTTTGGTTTCACATCTTTTTATCCTATTACCTAACCTCGGACGTGAAGGTGGGTGTTTAATCCATCACACAGTTAAAACCAAAAGTTAACCAATAAATGGCATTTACTTGCAAACTTTAAATAATTTGATCGATTATTTGTTATATACTTTTGTTGGTGTTGTGAAACATTTTAGTTGACGAAAATATACGGATGGTATTTGTCGAGTTTGATTCATCAAAGAGCTGTTCTTTTTGATAATTTATTCTAAAATTTTGGTGATGAACTTGATAGTTGATGATTGTCACAGTGCCATCATGACTATTTTTTTTTAAACAAAACCAAGGATTTTTTCTTTGTGAATGATTCTACGCCAAAGAAAATGTGCTTTCGCCACAAATAATTAATATTATGACTATTCTTCAATGTTTTATCTTTTATCGATGAATTTTTTTTAATTAATGACATAAAAGGGCTTTCGAGATGACTTGTGTCTTGCGGTGAAAAGTGCCTCTCTGTGACCATTACAATACATTATCACAAAACAGGCAACACGACGCGGCTCATTTGGGGACCTCATAGATGTTCTCTAACTCTTGTGACAATGTTTTCACCTTTGGTGATAATTAGCATATATTCAAAAGTCCTTTTTTTTTTTTTTTTTTTTCTTTTTGTGACTACAAAGTTCGATTCAGTCGAACATGATAGCTGTTGGATAAGGAGCTCATTAGTAGAAAACTCGGTCGAAATCTAGTCGTTAGGTAGTTGTCAAAGGCCTCATAGCCTAGTGTAGGCGTTTTATTTATAAAATAAAAAGAAATAAAACCAGACATTTTTTTTTTGCGGGGGAACTTTCAACTACTAAAGACTGAATAGGTCATATATCGTCATCACTTATAAGACAGATACTAAGGTTTTATTTGGACAAATATTTATAAAATATTTTTATAAAATTATTATTTTTTTAAAAAATATAAAATATTTTAAGATTTATTTTAATAATAAATATGTGTTTGGACAAATATTCTATAAAAATGTTTAACATTTCAAAAATAATGTTGTTCATCGTTTTTTTTCACAATTCCATTTTAAAATATCTAAAAACACATCTCGATTGTTTTTTGAAAACTATACTTGGAGAACATTTTTTAAAAAATATTTCATCAAAATCTTGTCCAAACACATATTTTAAGTTTTATAAAACACTAAAAACGTTTTTAAAGTACACGTCCAAACGAAACTTAATTGTTAAAATGAAATTATTCAAAATTACCATGTACAAGATTAAAATTTTATTTTAAAAAATGGAAAATTGGTATGTATTGTCATATACATTTGTTTCTTTTTCGATTTTGATTTTTTATGTCATCAAATTTCAATCTTAGTTTTGTATTTTATGAAATTTGACTATTTTAGTTTTTGTTTTTTAAATTCATAATATTGATCTGACACTACACAAAATTAACGACATATTGGTGACATATCGGTATTAGATTAAGGAAAATAGTTGGAAAAACAATTTATGTATATATATTTTATTTTATTTCTATTTAATGTATTAAAAAAAAGGTCGCATAGTTTTCAAGATGTAGTAATAGCCAATAGGGGTATATTGGTAAAATAATTAAAAAAATATTACTAAATATTATGTAATCTTATACATTTGAAATAAACAAAAAAAAACTTGATCTTTATAATTGAGATGGACGGAGTATATATTAAATCCGCACATAAATAAATATATATGACAAAAAAAAAAAAAGAAATTCCCAAGATAAATTGATGACAAAAATTTCTTTGGTCCCCCTTGACCAATTGAATCCCGACTAATTGCGGAGGCAGAGGGTCATCCAAAAGTTGGAAGGCAAAAGCCGAAAGCCACGGAGCACTATAACTATATGGGCGGAAGCTACCACCCACGGCGGCGCGTTGGTATCAGACGCCTGTTTCAGTTCCATATTGGCCTTTAGCTTTTTGCGCGGGGCCTTAGAAACTGTACACGCGTCCACCTTACATCGCCTTCAGCCCGGAAAAAGACATAAGATTCGCCGGTCTGAATGGGGCCCATAAGTCCAATCACGTTTTTGGACCTATTATGAATCATTGGGCCATACGTGGGCCCAAGCCCAAAGAAAACGGGGAAGTGAGAAGTCATGAGGGTGGCCAATGGGATGGTAGACGTGTGACCATTTGCAACTGCTTTTTATTTATTGTTTGATGAGCTGTCGCTGTCGGCAAACACGTGTCGATTGGTTAAACGACGTCGTTGAGCAGATGATTAATCTCTAAGTTAATTATAATTCAGTCCCTAAACATAAACAAAAATTAGTGATCAGCACCGGTTAGAAAAAAACTTTGTTTAAATTTTCTGGGTCCACATGTTTTGTTTCGGATAAAATTCGATACAAAACATGAAAAATATGGTACAAATATATGATATTTGAGTATCAACTGTTTCAAATCTAGTACTAATATATGATTTTCGAGTACTAAAAAAATAGTGATATTAATAAAACATTTATCTTATTTGGATGTAAATCAATACAAAACATTAAAAATATGATACACATATATGATATTTGAGTACCAAATATGTTAGATCTGATACAAATATATGATTTTTGAGTACTCAAACATATGTTGCAAGTTTACATTAATAAAGATGTTTAGATTTTATACTCAAAATCTTATTTTTTGTAATTAGTGCTCAAATATCATATAATTGTACCATATTTTCAGTGTTTTGCACTCAATTTTATCCGAGAAAAATAATGTGGGCCCAGATAGTGCAAACAACTTTTTTCTGACAAGGTACTGATTCTTAATTTGATTTTTGGTTTAGGGACTGAACACCAATTCACCCTTAATCTATTGATTTTCATATTTAAATAAATGACATTATTATATACATACACTTTGTAGAGACTTAATTTAAAATTTCAGATTAATATAAATATGAAAAGTTCGAGATTTTGTTAAAAAATTCCAAAAACATTTTACTTATAAACTGTAATAATCTCAATTTTTAATATATTGCGGTATCGTTTTATTCGTAAGATAGAATGATCAATCATGTATAACATAAATAAATATATATATATAGTTTTGCTATGCTGTCCATCAATTATGCCCAACTTTGTGTCCATCATTTACAAATCAACTCACCTATTGTATGGGTAACTCATGACTTGTACATGATGGACTCAAATATGGGCATGGTTGGTGGGCACCATAACAAAACTATATATATATATATATATATATATAATATAATGATCTATGACCCCATAAGTTATAAAACTTGAACTAAATATCAGATAAAACAAGATACATGAGTAACCAGGAATTTTTTACCTACAAAATTTGTTAGAAAGCATATCTATAAACAACTATATATTATCTTAAATTAAAATCTTACTTAAGGGACGTACGGAGGTGAAAATTTATAAAACTATACAATTGAAAATATAAAATCTTACTTAATTAAATAGTTGACGTGCAAACTTCGATTGAGTCCAACGAATAAAATAATAATAACGGAGTAATAATTTTATCGGGCAATTGAAAGATATTAATACATATATTTAATTTAATTTAATTTAAATGTATAAATATGCTAAGTAGGGCCAAAAGAATTTTAATGTGCAATAGCCAACCCTGTCCCATCATCAAATGTTTCAATTTTAATTTTTGAATTCAATGTTAGGATAACTTCAATAAGGTTTTTTTTTTTTTAAATAAACATAAATTGAATTTTTAAAAAGTATAATAATTTAATATCTTATTTTTACACCAAAGGATTATTTATCTTTTAACGCCAAATTAAAGGAGTAGGGGACCAAAAATTAAAGTAATGACTCGTGTTTTAGTCCACGACGTATAACACCCCCCCCCCCCCCCCCCCCCCCCCCCCCCCCCCCCCCCCCCCCCCCCCCCCCCCCCCCCCCCCCCCCAACTATACAATAACTTTTTGGTGAAAACATCGCAAGTCTACAGCCGTCCATTTCTCAATATTTTTTATTATAATTTTTCTTAATTTCATGGTTTTATTAATAATATTATTGAAAAATAATAAAGAGACAGTGTTTGGGAACATGGAACATTTTTATATTGACATAACTAACGAAAACAGATGTGAACTGTAAGGACATTTTTCTTTGTACGAAATTAAATGTCTCTGTGCAATTTCACTAATGCAACATTATTTTGATTGTGGTACATAATAGTTGGTAGTTCTGCGACGATAAAATGAGTGGCATAATTGCAACTCTAGGGTGGACTACACCGTGGCCCGAGCAGCTTCTACAAGCTTTTTTCGTTGCTGCTAAGTGTGTTTGGTTGCTCCATTTGCTCGCGTTTTCATTCAATCCTCCATTGGGTATTCTCAGGGTCTACGAAAATATGCCGTTTGAACCTCATTACATGGAGGATATCTTTGCGGACAGGCAAAGATCACAGGGTCCAAGTCGGGTTAAAATCATGGTTATGCCTGGTTTTTATGTGCATGATAGGGTACTGAGGTGTAAAGTTCTTTGCAGATACAAATCTTTCGCCTGAATTGAAGTTAACTCAGTTCTCCTAATTGGCTTAGTATAGCTAGCATTTAGTGCCAGATATAACTTATAAGAGCAGCTCCAACGCTGCGCTAAAATGGTGCTTTGCTGCGCTTCAAAGGAGCTTCAATGGGGGCGCTAAATGCTGCGCTATTTTTTTTATTACCTTTTATTTATTTTTAAAAATACTTAAATATTATTTAAATATTTTTGGTATTATTATAATAACTAAATATTATTAAAAAAATTAATATATAATCATTTAATGTAATCAATAAATAATTTATTTTTAATTTAATTTTTAACATTTAATTAATTATTAAATAATTATTTTATAAATAATTGTATTTTGTAATGCAAATGCAAAGATTTAAACTATAAATATAAATTGGACTACAAATATAAAATTCGGATACATAAAGGAATACAACTAGTTGACAATTAAAATACAAATACAAACTGAAATACATAATTAAACTAAAAACGTAATTGAAATCCATGATGAAAACACACATGCAAATTAAAACACATAATTCAAACTACAATTAAAACGACAACATCGAAACATATAATCAATACGGTGGTAAATAGGATCCAGATCCTCCAATATCACCCAAATATTTTCCAAACATGTCACGATCTTGTTGTTCAGATGATTGTTTTCTTTTTTGCATAATTTTTGCTCGTTCAGTTCGCACAATTTCACGCAATTCTGGATCGCCAATTGTGCTCAAATCCATGTACAGAACTTTATTTTCCTCTTGAAGTGCAGCCAACGCCAATTGTTGTTTTCGAGCTTCAATTTTATTTTTCTGATTTTCTAATTTTAATGCGTTATTGTGCAGCTCAAGCTGAAACGACCCTAACTCTATAATTAATAAATAATTGTGAGGAAATTTTTTTTTTATACTTACTAAATAAAATATGTACATATATGCCCATACATATATGCACAGAATAAAAAGATTTAAAAATAAATAAATAAATAAATAACTCAAATAAAAATGCATTCTTTAATAAAATAAATATCTGAGTCAAATATTGAATTAAAATACTGCATAAATAAAATGATTAAAATTTGCATGCACTGAAAATATTTAAATAAAATATTCCAAACCACAACCACTGAAAATAATTAAAATGTATAACATGCTGAAGTATTCAAAACATGCAATGTGACTCAGACATCTATCACGGTCACGGGGATCACTGCCAGTCTGCTCATACGTCCTCGCCTCCGGTGGGTACTACGTCCTCTACGTACTCACCTGCACCATACCAGTGTAGTGAGCCTAGAAGCCCAACATGCTAACATAACAAGGATTTAAAATAATTTAAATCACTTTAATACTAATACATAACATATACATGAATGAGCATGCTTAAAAAAATATCATATCATAACTTAACTTAAATTACTCAAATATCATAATACATAAATATTGTTGAGCAAATTATTTTCTAACATCGCATGGTTGTATCCGTAGTGTAACCTTAAATCATACATTAAATACTGATCAGCGTGGAAACCAACGTACGTGGCGGTGACGAATCACCTCTTAAATTGGCAGTAAACTGCCCTTCAATAGTTCACATATGGGGACGAATCCCCCTCAAATCTCAAATTGTCACACTACTTCGACTTCCAACATAAAATATTTTATTTTGCTCAACCTTAAACATTAAATCATGCATAAAATTATTTCATGAATGCATGTACTTAAGTAAAATGTGTGTCCTTCATATATATTTAATTTAATTTCATACTAACATATAAATATTAAAAATAACTTCCATGCATAAAAATAATTAAATATATATTTAGGACACATGCAATTTCTCATGGGTTGTACTGAACTGCTGGCCCTAACACTCAAGCCCGTTTTTCTTAAATTCTGGCCCATTAACACTGAGACTGGCCCATTAATATTCTTAAGCCCATTAACACATTTTTAAGCCCAATAAATCAATTAAAGCCCAATTAATTTTCTTAAGCCCATTAAATAATTAATCTGGCCCAATGGGCCCAAAATCCCAAAGATTGGCCCAATAATTTCCATGGGCCCTAAAGCCCATAAAAATTATTGGACTCACTTAATTAAATTAATTAAGCCCAAGTAATTATTTAAATGTGGCCCATTCATTAATTAAATCTAATAGCCCAAATAAAAACCCATTAACTTATTAATTCACTTAAAATTAAAATACCCGAGTCCGGCCCACCTAACCCGGACCCGGACCACATGACCCGACCCAAGACCTACCAGACCCGACCCAGGCCCCAACCCAACCCGGAAACCCACCCTAACCCGAAACCCGTAACCCCCCCCCTCTCAACAGCTCTCGGCCGCGGGCAGCAGCCATTTCATGGCTGCTACCGGCCTGCTCCGGCCGCCCCTGGCCAGAGCCCGCCGCCCAGACGTAGCCCACGTCTGGGCGGTCCAAACCTGACCCTAGCCCTGACCCCATGCTGCTCCAAGCACCGAACCCGAAGCCACTTCCACAGAACCCTAATCTGCAACAACAAGGAGCCCGATCGAACCACTGTGGTTTCCTGGGCTCGTTTGGCTCGAACCACTCGAGCCATTCGAGTCCAGGAAACCCCCACACTCCCTCTGAACCTAGACCAGCAGCCTAAGCGCAACCATGGAGGAAAAATATGAACATGAACCATGAAAACATCAAAGAACCGTGCGTCTTCAACCTAGATCAAATTTTTTTCTGAAAAACTTTGAAATTTCGATGCCTACACAATGCACACACTTTAATATCTGATAGGTACGAAAATAGGGAAGAAAAATCATGCCTTTCACCGAAATTGAAGAGAAAAACGTGTAGGCGACGAGTCCGGGACGACGGGACGATGATTTAACTTGAAAACCTCAAGAACCTAGGCTATGGAGGCTACCTTGAAGGCTGCTGGAACGTGAGAGTGGCTGAAGAAGATGGGGCGGGGTGTCGGCTGTGTGAGAGTGATCGGGTGAGGGGTTTTGGGTAGATTAGGTTTAGGTTTTATTTTAATTAAAATATAGGATAATTAAATATAAATAAAAGTTTTAAATATAAAATATACAACTTAAAACTCCAAATAAAAAGTTAAAATCTGATAACTTAAATAAATCTCGAAATATAAATTTTAGGGAATTTTAAAGATACTAAAAAGTCAATATTTTGACTTATTTTGAATAAAACGGGCTCCTAAAATTATATAAAATTAAATACTAAAAATTTTGAGGAAATGAAACTCAAAATAATATTTTTGGGCTCTTAAAAGGCTCATGAAATAAATTTGATAGAAAGTTGTCATCTCGTCCGTCCACGGTCCCGTCAACGCGATAAAATAATTAAAATACTAAAAATCCTAAAAATCACTAATTATGGGTTAAATGCTTAAAAATAAATTAAATCATGCACAAATAATTCACATAATTATTTAACCCATAAATATAAAATTTAAATAATTAAATTCCCTAATTATGCATGCAGATTTACGTATTTAAAAATACCGGGTGTTACAATTCTCCCCCCCTTAAATTGAATTTCGTCCTCGAAATTAAAGCACTTACCCGAACAACTCCGGGAAACGAGTCCTCATCTCTGCCTCGGTCTCCCAAGTAGCTTCCTCCTCTAAGTGATTCAGCCACTGGACTCTGACCATCGGAATGACTCGCGTCCTAAGCCTCCGCTCCTCCCTAGCCAAGATCCGCGCTGGCCTCTCCTCATACACTAGATCTGGTGGAAACTGCAAGGGCTCGAAATCCAACACATGCGACGGGTTAGAGACATATCTCCGAAGCATGGATACATGGAAAACGTTGTGCACTGCTGCAAGTCCTGGCGGTAAAGCTAAACGGTAGGCCAACGTGCCAACTCTCTCCAAGATCTCAAATGACCCTATATACCTCGGATTAAGCTTTCCTCTCCGGCCAAATCGTTCCACTCCCTTCATAGGTGACACTCTCAGAAACACGTGATCACCTACTGCAAACTCCAAATCTCGTCGTCGAGTATCTGCATAACTCTTCTGACGACTCTGAGCTGTCCTCATACGATCCCGAATCTGAGTCACAACGTCAGCTGTCTGCTGCACAATCTCAGGACCCAGTAAAATCCGCTCGCCAACCTCATCCCAATGCACAGGAGATCTGCATCTCCTCCCGTACAATGCTGCATAAGGAGCCATACCTATAGACGACTGAAAACTGTTGTTATAGGTAAACTCCACTAATGGCAGTCTAGTCTCCCAAGAGCCCTGAAAATCAATGACACAAGCTCTCAGAAGATCCTCGAGAACCTGGATCACTCTCTCAGACTGACCATCTGTCTGGGAATGGAATGCTATGCTGAATAAAAGTTTAGTCCCCAAAGCTGTGTGCAGACTCTTCCAAAACGCGGATGTGAATCTCGGATCTCTGTCTGACACAATCGACACTGGTATGCCATGCAACCTAACAATCTCCTTGATGTAAAGCTCTGCATACTGTGTCAATGAGTAAGTAGTCCTCACCGGCAAGAAATGAGCTGACTTGGTGAGTCTATCCACAATCACCCAAATCGCTGTGCAACCTCTAGCACTCCTCGGTAAGCCAACCACAAAGTCAATCGTAATATTCTCCCATTTCCATTCCGGAATAGGAAGAGGTCTAAGAAGTCCTGCTGGACGCTGATGCTCTGCCTTGACTTGCTGACAAGTCAAGCACTCTGACACCATTCTCCCGATGTCTCTCTTCATCCCGGGCCACCAATACAATAGCTGCAAATCTCTGTACATCTTCGTACTTCCGGGGTGAATGGAGTACGGAGATGTGTGGGCCTCTGCTAAAATCTCAGCTCTCAACTGATCGACGTTCGGTACCCACATCCTACCACGGTACTGAACAATGTCATCCACCACTGTATACAAGAGATTACCCCTAGCCTCATCTCTCTGTCTCCATCGCTGCAACTCCTCATCAGTAGACTGTCCATCCCTGATCCGATCTCGCAGAACTGGCTGCACCGTCAATACTGACAAGCTCGGTGCATGACCACTCGGATAACACTCCAAGTCAAATCTCTGAATCTCGCTCTGTAGTGGTAACTGTACGGTCAAACATGATACCACTGACGACTTCCGACTCAAAGCGTCTGCTACTACATTAGCTTTACCCGGATGGTAGCTAATGTCACAGTCGTAGTCCTTCACCAACTCTAACCATCGGCGCTGTCTCATGTTCAACTCCTTCTGAGTGAAGAAGTACTTGAGACTCTTGTGGTCTGTGAAAATCTTGCACTTCTCTCCATACAGATAGTGCCTCCAGATTTTCAAAGCGAAAACCACTGCTGCTAACTCCAAGTCATGCATCGGGTAATTCTGCTCATGAATCTTCAGCTGTCTCGACGCATACGCAATAACCTTACCACACTGCATAAGTACTGCACCTAAACCCAGCTTAGACGCGCCGGTGTACACCACTAACTCCTCATGTGGTACTGTCACCGCTAACACCGGTGCAGTAGTGAGTGCTTCCTTCAACTGATCGAAGCTCCTCTGATAGTCTGAACTCCAGACAAACTTCGCATTCTTCTTGGTTAAGGAAGTCAAGGGTACTGCAATGGAGGAAAAATCCTTGATGAACTTCCTATAATACCCTGCCAAACCCAAGAAACTGCGAATCTCCGAAGCATTCTTCGGAATACCCCAATTCTGCACTGCCTCAACCTTCGACTGATCCACTGCAATCCCATCTCTCGAAATAATGTGGCCCAGAAATGCCACCTGCTCGAGCCAAAACTCGCACTTGCTGAACTTGGCATACAAACGATGCTCCCTTAAAGTCTGCAAGGCTGTCTGTAGATGCTGTCTATGCTCCTCAATGCTCCTAGAGTAGATCAAGATATCATCAATGAAGACTATGATGAACTGATCTAGATACGGCTGAAAGACTCGGTTCATGAGATCCATGAAAACCGCTGGAGCATTGGTCATCCCAAATGGCATCACTAGGAACTCGTAATGCCCATACCGTGTCCGGAAAGCAGTCTTGGACACATCTGTCTCTCTAACTCGCAGCTGATGGTAACCAGATCGCAGGTCGATCTTGGAGAACACCGAAGCTCCCTGCAACTGATCAAATAAATCCTCTATCCTCGGCAGTGGATACTTATTCTTCACTGTGACCCTATTGAGCTCTCGATAATCGATGCACAATCTCATACTGCCATCCTTCTTCTTCACAAATAACACCGGAGCTCCCCACGGAGAAAAGCTAGGACGAACAAAGCCCTTCTCTAACAACTCCTGAATCTGCTCCTTCAACTCTTTCATCTCGGTAGGAGCAAGTTTGTACGGTGCCTTAGAGATAGGCACGGTATCTGGCACTAAATCGATGCCGAACTCCACATCTCTCACTGGTGGAATTCCTGCAACATCCTCCGGAAAGACGTCCGGAAAGTCACGAACCACCTCTATCTCTGATAATGATCTGCTGGATGGTTCTGAGGCCGTGACAATACTCGCTAGAAACCCCTGGAAACCCCGTCTCAACAACTTCCTCGCCTGAATAAGAGATATCACCTGAGGAAAATCACTGCTCTGAGATGCATGGAAAGTAAACGGGTTGCCTCTTGACGGTTTCACTGACACTGACCTCCGACAAAATCAATCGAAGCTCCATTGACTGTCAACCAGTCCATACCCAAAATCAAATCAAAACCACTCAATGGCAAAACCACCACATCTGCTCGAATGGAGTGTCCCTGAAGCTCCAACTCCAGTTCTCGAATAACCTTCGAGGTAGAAATAATCTGCCCTGACGGCATAGTAACATCATACCCACTGTCAATAATCTCAGGTGTGATGCCTATCCGCCTGATAAACTCCAGGGAGATAAACGAATGCGTAGCCCCAGAATCTAGCAACGCAAACGTGGAGTTGCCTCCAACTAGAATTCTCTCTGCACGCAGAAAATTCCCAACAATTTCATACCACTACTAAACTTTTCCCCAACGAGTCACCCATAACCCTTAATTCTAATCACAAGTAGAAACATGCTTCTTATTTTAACATGCAGATAGATAACCCAAATAACAACAATTTCACAGAAAACAAAATTCTTAACCAAATGAAGAATTATAAAATACTAGGGATAAGATATATTGGTGATCAAGGAGGTGTCTGGGTCTGCCTCCTCTGCCTGCATGACGAACACTCTACGAGCAGTGTTCTTCTTCCTTGGGCAGTTAGCTATCTGATGCCCTGGCTCTCTACAGTGGTAACAAACTCCTGCTCCCAACAGACAAGGTCCCGAATGCATCTTCTGACACTTCGGGCAAGTAGGAAAACCTATAGCATTAGGGGCCCCATCCCTCTGCTGCTGCGGCCTCTGCTGTGGATTCGGGCCCTTAGCCGGCCCTGTAAACTGCTTCTTCGCAGGAGGCTGCGAAGGTGGTCGCTGATACCCAGCCTGAAACTGCCTCTTCCCCTGCTGCTCCCTCTGGATCTCTCTCCGACCCTCCTCGGAACGCAAGGCTCTACTGACTGCAGTCTCATAAGTAGGGACATCCGCCATGCGAACTTCATGCCTGATATCTGCCTTCAGGCCCTCCACAAACTGCCTCAACTTCTCCTGCGGACTATCTGAAATCAAGGGCACAAAGTGACAGCCCCTCTCGAACTGTCGCACATACTCCACCACTGACCTGTCCCCCTGCCGGAGACTCATGAACTCCCGGATCATGCGGCTGCGCACATCCTCAGTGAAATACTTGGCGTAGAAGATACGCCTAAACTCTGTCCATGTCAGTGTAGGAAGGTGAACTCCCCTGGCAGCACCTTCCCACCAAAGAGCTGCGTCTCCTCTCAGCATATACGTCGCACAGTTCACCCTGTCGGCATTTGTGATCCCCATATACGCAAAGATAGACTCCAAAGAGCGAATCCATCCCTCAGCCACCAAAGGATCGGTGGTACCAGCAAACTCCTTGGGTCCCTTCTTCTGGAACCTCTCAGCTACGTCCTCTTCATGGGACATCCTAGGACGTGAAGCCTGCTGCTCTAGCAGAGCAGTAATCCCCGCCATCAAGGTCGCATTGGCCTGCCCAATGCTGCTAGTGGGTTCTGCGGAGGTGGAGGTGGAGGTGTAGGTGGAGATCCCCCACGTCTGTTCATCGGTCTGAGAGGCATTCTGCACCACCACATATTTCTTTACGTAAATCGCCATGCATAACTAAGTTGTTTGAAATTAATGCTAACTTAAATCCTTAAAAATAAATCGTACTATAAACACTTAAAACTTACAGACCGATAGCGTGGATTTCTGAGCTCGCATAACAGTAATGACCCCTTCAAGGACCGTGCTTTGATACCAACAGAAACGACCCTAACTCTATAATTAATAAATAATTGTGCGGAAAATTTTTTTTTTATACTTACTAAATAAAATATGTACATATATGCCCATACATATATGCACAGAATAAAAAGATTTAAAAATAAATAAATAAATAAATAACTCAAATAAAAATGCATTCTTTAACAAAATAAATATTTGAGTCAAATTTTGAATTAAAATACTGCATAAATAAAATGATTAAAGTTTGCATGCACTGAAAATATTTAAATAAAATATTCCAAACCACAACCACTGAAAATAATTAAAATGTATAACATGCTGAAGTATTCAAAACATGCAATGTGACTCAGACATCTATCACGGTCACGGGGATCACTGCCAGTCTGCTCATACGTCCTCGCCTCCGGTGGGTACTACGTCCTCTATGTACTCACCTGCACCATACCAGTGTAGTGAGCCTAAAAGCCCAACATGCTAACATAACAAGGATTTAAAATAATTTAAATCACTTTAATACTAATACATAACATATACATGAATGAGCATGCTTAAAAAAATATCATATCATAACTTAACTTAAATTACTCAAATATCATAATACATAAATATTGTTGAGCAAATTATTTTCTAACATCGCATGGTTGTATCCGTAGTGTAACCTTAAATCATACATTAAATACTGATCAGCGTGGAAACCAACGTACGTGGTGGTGACGAATCACCTCTTAAATTGGCAGTAAACTGCCCTTCAATAGTTCACATATGGGGACGAATCCCCCTCAAATCTCAAATTGTCACACTACTTCAACTTCCAACATAAAATATTTTATTTTGCTCAACCTTAAACATTAAATCATGCATAAAATTATTTCATGAATGCATGTACTTAAATAAAATGTGTGTCCTTCATATATATTTAATTTAATTTCATACTAACATATAAATATTAAAAATAACTTCCATGCATAAAAATAATTAAATATATATTTAGGACACATGCAATTTCTCATGGGTTGTACTGAACTGCTGGCTCTAACACTCAAGCCCGTTTTTCTTAAATTCTGGCCTATTAACACTGAAACTGGCCCATTAATATTCTTAAGCCCATTAACACATTTCTAAGCCCAATAAATCAATTAAAGCCCAATTAATTTTCTTAAGCCCATTAAATAATTAATCTGGCCCAATGGGCCCAAAAGCCCAAAGACTGGCCCAATAATTTTCATGGGCCCTAAAGCCCATAAAAATTATTGGACTCACTTAATTAAATTAATTAAGCCCAAGTAATTATTTAAATGTGGCCCATTCATTAATTAAATCTAATAGCCCAAATAAAAACCCATTAACTTATTAATTCACTTAAAATTAAAATACCCGAGCTCGGCCCACCTAACCCGGACCCGGACCACATGACCCGACCCAAGACCTACCAGACCCGACCCAGGCCCCAACCCAACCCGGGAACCCACCCTAACCCGAAACCCGTAACCCCCCCTCTCAGCAGCTCTCGATCGCGGAATGGCTGCTGCCGGCCTGCTCCGGCCGCCCCTGGCCGGAGCCCGCCGCCCAGACGTAGCCCACGTCTGGGCGGTCCAAACCTGACCCTAGCCCTGACCCCATGCTGCTCCAAGCACCGAACCCGAAGCCACTTCCACAGAACCCTAATCTGCAACAACAAGGAGCCCGATCGAACCACTGTGGTTTCCTGGGCTCGTTTGGCTCGAACCACTCGAGCCATTCGAGTCCAGGAAACCCCCACACTCCCTCTGAACCTAGACCAGCAGCCTAGGCGCAACCATGGAGGAAAAATATGAACATGAACCATGAAAACATCAAAGAACCGTGCGTCTTCAACCTAGATCAAATTGTTTTCTGAAAAACTTTGAAATTTCGATGCCTACACAATGCACAAACTTTAATATCTGATAGGTACGAAAATAGGGAAGAAAAATCATGCCTTTCACCGAAATTGAAGAGAAAAACGTGTAGGCGACAAGTCCGGGACGACGGAACGATGATTTAACTTGAAAACCTCAAGAACCGAGGCTATGGAGGCTACCTTGAAGGCTGCTGGAACGTGAGAGTGGCTGAAGAAGATGGGGCGGGGTGTCGGCTGTGTGAGAGTGATCGGGTGAGGGGTTTTGGGTAGATTAGGTTTAGGTTTTATTTTAATTAAAATATAGGATAATTAAATATAAATAAAAGTTTTAAATATAAAATATACAACTTAAAACTCCAAATAAAAATTTAAAATCTGATAACTTAAATAAATCTCGAAATATAAATTTTAGGGAATTTTAAAGATACTAAAAAGTCAATATTTTGACTTATTTTGAATAAAACGGGCTCCTAAAATTATATAAAATTAAATACTAAAAATTTTGAGGAAATGAAACTTAAAATAATATTTTTGGGCTCTTAAAAGGCTCATGAAATAAATTTGATAGAAAGTTGTCATCTCGTCCGTCCACGGTCCCGTCAACGCGATAAAATAATTAAAATACTAAAAATCCTAAAAATCACTAATTATGGGTTAAATGCTTAAAAATAAATTAAATCATGCACAAATAATTCACATAATTATTTAACCCATAAATCTAAAATTTAAATAATTAAATTCCCTAATTATGCATGCAGATTTACGTATTTAAAAATACCGGGTGTTACACAAGCATTTTCATATTCAACGGTCAAGATCTTGATCCGTGTAGAATCAATCCAACGGTTGTGATTTAGATCTGAAAACACACATTCAACGGTCAAGATCTTGATCCGTGTAGAATCAATCCAACGGTTGTGATTTAGATCTGAAAACACACATTCAATGGTTAGGATCTTGATCCGTGTAGAATCAATCCAACGATTGTGATTTAGATCTGAAAACACACATTCAATGGTTAGGATCTTGATCCGTGTAGAATCAATCCAACGGTTGTGCTTTAGATTTGAAAACACACATTCAACGGTTAGGATCTTGATCCATGTAGAATCAATCCTACGGTTATGATTTAGATCTGAAAAAACACATTCAAAGGTTAGGATCTTGATCCGTGTAGAATCAATCCAACGGTTGTGATTTAGATCTCTCCAACGGTTACATTCTTCACAACTATTATATAATGTGATGTAATCATATTATTTTCTCACACCACTCATTTCACATTCTCATTATACATAAAATGAATTCTCAATCCGAATTACAATTATCTTCCACTAGCTCATCTTCGTTGTCGGACAAAGAAGATGAAACACAAAATGAGTGGTTGAATGCTGTTGAGAGTTTTACAAATAAAAGAAAAGCAGTCTTAGATGTGATAACTCAAGAGCAAGAGTTGGTTGCTGCGCACATCATTCAAAATGATCAAGAAGCCACACACAAAGGTTCGATTCCAGGTCATGTAGTCATCCATCGTGATCGAGAAGTCACCAATCGTAATTTATTCAACGATTACTTTGCTGAAATTCCAAGATATAATGAAACAATGTTACGAAGACGATTTCGAATGTCTCGAAACTTGTTCATTCGTATCATAAATGAGGTAAAGAATCATGATTCTTATTTCATTCAACGAGCTGATGGTGTGGGGCGGCTCGGTCTATCAACTCTGCAAAAAACAACAGCCGCTTTGCGCATGCTAGCATATGTTTTACCCGCGGATGCTACTGATGAATATATCAAAATTGGAGAATCTACTGCAATTGTGTGTATGCAACGGTTTTGTCGTGCTATAGTGGAAGTTTTTGCAGAACGATATTTAAGATCACCTACTTCTGATGATGTTGCCTGACTACTCTACATAGGTGAACAACGAGGATTCCCAGGAATGTTGGGAAGTCTCGACTGTATGCACTGGAAGTGGAAAAATTTCCCAACGGCTTGGGCAGGCCAATATACAGGTCGTAGTGGTTCTCCGACAATCATTTTAGAAGCAGTAGCTGATTACAATCTTTGGATGTGACATGCATATTTTGGAATGCCCGGAAAAAATAATGATATAAATGTGTTGGAGTCGTCTGGTTTATTCTCCAAACTTGCACAAGGTATTGCTCCTACTGCTTATTACAAAGTTGGAGGAAAATAATATGATATGGGATATTACTTAGCTGATAGTATTTATCCAAAATGGTCAACGATTGTGCAAAGCATTTGTGGGGACCTCGGGTTGCTAATCTTGTTTTAGGGAAGCTAATGATTAATTAAACAATTAATCAAACAATTAAAGAATAATAAACCAAGAGCAGAATTTTTTTTTTTTTTTTAAATTTCAGAGCCTCGCTCGATCGGGCAAAGCCAGCCGATCGAGCGAGCAATTAAATCATTCTCTGGGTTCTGCACACTTTTGGTCTCGCTCGATCGGTCAAAACCTACCGATCGAGCGAGCCCAAAATGCTCGATTTTTTTCCTTCAATTTCAGGGCCTCGCTCGATTGGTGAACTTCACCCGATCGAGCGGGCACCATTTCCAGAAAACATCAGAAGACATTTTCTGCTGTCAAGCTTTGAACAATGGCATGAATCAACCAACAAAATTTGAGTCTAAACATATTATAAATTCTGAGAACATGCATACATTCATATATCAAGTTCCTATCATCAAATCATGCATGTATTACATCAAATGAATAGCTTAAAAGATATGAAACTACAAGCTATTCAACATAGCACAAACAACTTCAAGTCTTAAGTTCTTGCTATGTTTGATGCTATCACTATATCAAGCTTTAACTTATAAACCCGAGTCCACACTTGCTACTTCTCTCTCCCGAGCTATCAATGTTGTCTCAACAAAGCTCCTGCCCCACTTGTTGCAATGCACACATACAAAACAAAGCAACAGCCGGATAAACTCCGGTGAGAAATCATTCTCAGTATAATCGACATATAAATGCGTTAAATAAATTCATACTAAACATATCAACTCAAGAATAGAGTAAAAATAACGCATATATCGACTCAACTTCAAATCAAGACTCAATTTATATAGCGCGCTTATCTCAAGAATTGATTCTTATCACTTCATTGCCATCAAGATTCGTAACCGATCTTGACATGGATATCCATCTATCGTAGCCATTTCGGGCTAGAAAATAAGGTTAACCGCAACCTTGGCATAGAATCAATTCAATATACAATCATATCAAAAGCAATAAAGATCCACTACCTGTGATGGATCGACAATAACATAAGTTCTACCTCAAGAACAAATACTTAAACAAGTATGTGGTTTGTTCGGGATAACTCAAGAATAGTCGTTCTTGAGTTTCACAATCCCTGACTCGCGATGTCGTCATTATACCTTTCATTCTCGATTGACGATGTTCCACATCTGGATAGGAAGTACCAAAACTCATAGCAAATCTGCTCATTCAATCATAATCAATCTTCAATCACATTCACTTCAATCTTGATCACTTCTTCTTTGGTTTCAAGTTGAGGTTCTTGAGTCAATAGTCTCCTATTAAACTCTGAAACATATCATCAAAACATGTATATAAAACATCATTCTATTCAATCATTTCAGAATCGAATCAAATTCATCAATATAGATTCAATCAACATCATTTCAAACTTCAACTTCTTCTTATTCGATATAACTCGGAGTCTTGAATCGTTAGCCTTCGAAACTCAACTGAAATCGAGAAATAAAAATGCCATAACATTCATAACATCTAAACAACTATCTCAACTCAGTTATAGGCTATCAAAACGAAGTCAAAACATCAACCGGTGGCGTAGCGATTAAAAATCGGGAACCGACTCGGTATCGAATTCATTTCTAATCAACTCAATAATTCGTATCACTTATATCAGCTGAATTCATCATTCAATTCATCCTATCAGCAAGTATAATCACATGTTAACAAGTCAAAAACATGCTGAAATCATGACAAGTTCGTTTCTTAATTCATTTCCAATCCGACTGCGATATCGAACGACATACGAACTCAAAAACACAAACATCAAGTCATAATCTGATCTCCGCCATATTTCGTTCTTCAAAAAATGCCTAGAGAACAAAATACTTACATCAAATCGAAGGCCTCGTCGCAAGAATTCCAGAATATCTTTCGGAATCGAAATCGGACGAGCGGATCAAAAGTTATCGACGTTTGAAAAATCCAATTCCAAAGAAAATAAAGAGGATCTCGGCTCTGCTTCAGGATTTCCGACTTCAATATATAACATACACGTATTCAGTTTGAATAATATAACTTAAAGTTGGATATGTATTCAAATAATTTTAATTTAGTCCCTCAAGTCTTCATTAATTGCAATTCAGTCCTCGGCCTTCGTTTTAATTCAATTTCAATCCAAAATAATTTAAGAATATTAGAATTAAAATCAAAACTCTAAATATTCCCAAATTAAATATACTTGGATTAAAATAAATTAAATTTGAATTAATTAAATAATCTCGATCGTTTGCACTTTAGCTCTTGCAACTTCGATATTTTCAAATCAGTCCCTGATCCGGTTGTATCCTCCAAATTAATCTTCATTAATTCCCGAAACATGGAATATAATCTTAAATCCCATAAATATTCAAATCGAATATTTATTCTATTAATTTAAGAATTTTCGGAATTTAATTCGCAAAATCCGTAAATTCTCAAATTAAATATTTTCGGCTCGAAAATTAAATCTATCATTTTCATAAATTCTCAAATCAATATTAGCCCATAATATGGAATTTAATTCTCAAATCCCATAATTAATAATTTAATATTTTCTGGCCTTACAATTCCTCCCCTATAAGAAATGATTTCGTCCTCGAAATCGTATTCATCCAGAATATCAAATCTAATTGACTGAATGATTATCTGAAGTGATTCTCACTTCAATCATCCACTCTGAATTTCGTATCTCACTTCATCTTTCAATCTCTTGTCAGATTATTACTTCAAATCTGCTTCTATTCTCTTGTAATCTGTATCTATTCAGTTGTACTTTAAGTCATTGAATCTGAGTTGTTTCTTTCTTCAATCAAGGATTTGTCGAATAATCGACTTAACTCAGAATCTCGTCAATATCTATCTCATCTGAATAAAGTACATACGAAGAATCTACTGATACTTCTTTCACTTAGATACTGAACTTATCCAGCTGAAAAGAATACATTCGTTCAATGAAATCATCAAGTCTGTCTGACATTTCATTCAGTGAAATTCATCCTTTGAGACGACTTGATTCTTTCTCTATATCATTCTATACAGAGTATAGAACATAAATCAAGTCTACACTGTTATTCAGTCCATCGCTTCAAGATTAGTATTCAACTTCACATTCTGAATCTGTAAAACAACTCTGCTCTGTTTCATTTCTGAATTGAATGATGTTTGAAGAATACTTTTCTGCTTAACTATTCAGTTTCAGCTTCAAAAGTTATATTTATCATTCAATACTAATTCTGTTTCTTCTTCTCTGTTTTCATTCCATACAGATTCATATTCATCATCCTTGTGTTCTTCAAATCAAATCTGATCTGCTGACAACAAATCATGTCTGATCTGATATCATTTACTTCAATAGTATCATTTCAACACAAAGAAAATCGGATTTTCTTTCATCATATCATCATAACATTATCTCAAAATCGATACATTAGCTGTTACAGGAATTATAATCATCAAGTGGCAATACATCAAGACAAGTAATACCGAATCAGGTATTAAAGTTCTGAGATTATTCTCAACATCTGGAAAATCGACTCAGATAATCCATCAATCGAAAAATGGTATAATACAATCACATATAACCAACTCTCAGAACATTAGTCAATCAATTAATGCCACATTCTGTCGAATAAATCTAAAGTCTTAATTCTGAAAATAGATTTTAATCATTCCTGTAATTTCATCATTTCTCTTTCTTCTTCACAGATCTGAATCGATAGCTGTTATTCACATTTCATACAGTATATTCCACAAATCTGATTAGTCTATTCGGATTATTTCGTAATCAGAGTTTATGTTGTATTCACAGATTTTAACGTATTCAGAACTGTTGATAATCGGTATCATATCAAATAAAATTTCATTCTCGAAATTCAATTCATCTTTTCTGATTATTCTTCCAATTCAAGGATAACATGTTGTACTTTTACCTCAAAACGTACTCAATGTCTTCGGATCATCTGTATTACAATGTAATAGTAAACCCAATGTTTCAATTTGAAACATTATTTCTTGGCTTACTGTTCGTCTTACAACGAATCTAATCACAATTCAGTGAGTTGATCATACAGACAAATTATTGTATCCAGTAATTTCCATCAATCTGTTCATAACTACCACCTGTTTACATCATCTATACTGTTTCATCATGGTAGTTTTGCAAAATATTCTTTCAAATCACAATCTCGTAACAATTCTGGAGTTTCTAAACTATCACTGAACTATTATAATCAATCGATCGAATGCCTGTTTCATTCTTCATTTCTATTTCTCAATTGAATTCTAATAACTTGATCTCATCTCAATGTGCTTTAATCCTTTAAAATCAATTCTCACTTAATTTGGATTACAGCAATTCTGACTGTTTTAGTATCTATCGCGATACTTCAAGCACATAAATTCAAAAGATCAATCAATCACGCATTCATCACTTCTCTTCATTCTATTTCCCAAATCTCAATTGGAAATTCTATCAGTTACGAGTCCAAAAATATTATAATATACTGAATGTATACATCAACCAATCAGTAACTCTTGAAATTCATAATCAGAGAAATTCACTTAAGTCAAGATCATCCACAGAACAATAATATGAATGACAATATGCTAAGTGAAAACAACTCACTAGCATCTCAACTCAAGACGAGTAGATCAAACCATACTCTATAAAATAAAATAAGAGTCAATCAAAATTGATTGAGGTCGGTACTAAAACCTCGAAATCAATATCAAGAATTTCAAAAATCATGATTTATGATGTAATAACTTTAGTAAAATCAAATAAAAGACTCATATGTAACTGATTTTCATATCATCATCTATTTTGTAAACCTCAAAAGCAGTATTCAATTCATAAACTCATCAATTCTCTGATAAATTTCAGTTCACAACTTAAACTAAAGTCAAGAATCTTACTGAAATATATCTCTGCAATCTCTACTCATCGGCATATCTTTCAATTCTGGTTTAGATCATGAACATATCTAGTGCATTGAATATATTTATTTCAGAATATTTCTGTAATCAAACATCATATAGAAAACCGAAATCACAGAATCTTAATTCGAGATTCTATATCATCATATTCAATTGCACATTATGTTCTTACTGATCTAATTTAATCGCTTTTTATCATCAATTCTTCTTCTAATCTGTATTCGATTATTGCATCATCATCTATCATGCAACATAAACAGATATTTCAATACGAACAAAATCATCTTCTGTTTCAGTTCATCGAAACAATAGTTCCATTCTTCAGTTCAATTCACACAATCTCTTTTCTGATACAGAGGTGATCATATAATAAGCTTTCAGCTATCATGAATCTATTGCACCAATAATAGACAGGTCAAAACAAAATAAATCTGTTACCTGACATTTCATTCTCAAGTGCAATTTCATTCTGATTCTCTGTATACTTCTAGAATAGAAATTGTAGCTAAATATGTGTTTTTCTCACACACCGTAGCATCTTTACAATTTCAGTCCTTTTGCTTCATCATTCAGCTTCAGTTCTATTAAACAAGACTATGTCTTTCATAACATACTTCATTCATCAACATTTATTCAGACATATTCTTCGAATTCAAGCCATAATTAAACAACTCAATCTTGAGCTTCTGATCATTTACAATTCAAAAAATTATAATAGGCTTGAAATCTAACAAGAAATTCTTCAATACTCAAAATATTCAGCTTCTAAAAGGTATATGTTTTTTTTTCCTTCTCATCATTTCTATCTGTTGTAGCAAAGAACTATAAACAAAAATCATGTTCTAAGCACTTACCAACAAATTAATATACCTCTGTTCTTTCATCATTTCTTCATCAAAATTCATCAGCTGATTGCTAGGTTTCGAAGTTGGTAGACAGTCAATCTGATACATCAGTCATCGGTATCTTCCAGATATCTGAACTTCAGTTTTTCGAAACAACTTCTACCTGCAAGACATCTATTCATTCGCTGATATTCTGTTCTGTACAATCAGAGATATTTCATTCAACTGAGCAATAATACAGTTCTATTCAATCTGACCATACAATTCTGTTCAATCTGGCCATACTATACTGTCAGTCTGGGGTGCTTACGTCACCCAAAGAACACTGTTCTCTTCGATTCTGGGTGCTTACATCACCCGGGGAAATTCTTATAATAACATCGATAAGAATTTAAAAATTTACAAATCAGTAAATTAATCAATTCAATTTCAAAGGTAGATCAAGAGTACATGCAATTTATTAAATCATCGAATCAAATACTGCATAATCATGCAATACTATAAATGCATATGACTCACTCTACCCCGCTCAGCTTCTATCTCAGTCCAGAACCTACGCTTTGATACCACCTGTTGTGGGGACCTCGGGTTGCTAATCTTGTTTAAGGGCAGCTAATGATTAATTAAACAATTAATCAAACAATTAAAGAATAATAAATCAAGAGTAGATTTTTTTTTTTTAAATCTTAAAGCCTCGCTCGATCGGCTTCTGCACACTTTTGGACTCGCTCGATCGGTCAAAACCTACCGATCGAGCGAGCCCAAAATGCACGATTTTCTGCCTTCAATTTCAGGGCCTCGCTCGATCGGTGAACTTTACCCGATCGAGCGGGAACCATATCCAGAAAACATCAGAAGACATTTTCTGCTGTCAAGCTTTGAACAATGGCATGAATCAACCAACAAAATTCGAGTCTAAACATATTATAAATTCTGAGAACATGCATACATTCATATATCAAGTTCCTATCATCAAATCATGCATGTATTACATCAAATGAATAGCTTAAAAGATATAAAACTACAAGCTATTCAACATAGCATAAACAACTTCAAGTCTTAAGTTCTTGCTATGTTTGATGCTATCACTATATCAAGCTTTAACTTATAAACCCGAGTCCACACTTGCTACTTCTCTGTCCCGAGCTATCAATGTCGTCTAAACAAAGCTCCTGCCCCACCTGTTGCAATGCACACATACAAAATAAAGCAACAGCCGGATAAACTCCGGTGAGAAATCATTCTCAGTATAATCGACATATAAATGCGTTAAATAAATTCATATCAACTCTAAACATATCAACTCAATAATAGAGTAAAAATAACGCATATATCGACTCAACTTCAAATCAAGACTCAATTTATATAGCGCGCTTATCTCAAGAATTGATTCTTATCACTTCATTGCCATCAAGATTTGTAACCGATCTTGACATGGATATCCATCTATCGTAGCCATTCCGGGCTAGAAAATAAGGTTAACCGCAACCTTGGCATATAATCAATTCAATATACAATCATATCAAATGCAATAAAGATCCACTACCTGTGATGGATCGACAATAACATAAGTTTTACCTCAAGAACAAATACTTAAACAAGTATGTGGTTTGTTCGGGATAACTCAAGAATAGTCGTTCTTGAGTTTCACAGTCCCTGACTCGCGATGTCGTCATTATACCTTTCATTCTTGAGTTGACGATATTACACATCTGGATAGAAAGTACCACAACTCATAGCAAATCTGCTCATTCAATCATAATCAATCTTCAATAACATTCACTTCAATCTTGATCACTTCTTCTTTGGTTTCAATTTGAGGTTCTTCAGTCAATAGTCTCCTATTAAACTCTGAAATATATCATCAAAACATGTATATCAAACCTCATTCTATTCAATCATTTCAGAATCGAATCAAAATCATCAATATAGATTCAATCAACATCATTTCAAACTTAAACTTCTTCTTATTCGATATAACTCGGAGTCTTGAATCGTTAGCCTTCGAAACTCAACTGAAATCGAGAAATAAAAATGCCATAACATTCATAACATCTAAACAACTATCTCAACTCAGTTATAGGCTATCAAAACGAAGTCAAAACATCAACCGGCGGCATAGCGATTAAAAATCGGGAACCGACTCGGTATCGAATTCATTTCTAATCAACTCAATAATTCGTATCACTTATATCAGCTGAATTCATCATTCAATTCATCCTATCAGCAGCTATAATCACATGTTAACAAGTCAAAAACATGCTGAAACCATGACAAGTTCTTTTCTTAATTCATTTCCAATCCGACTGCGATATCGAACGACATACGAACTCAAAAACACAAACATCAAGTCATAATCTGATCTCTGCCATATTTCGTTCTTCGAAACATGACGAGAGAACAAAATACTTACATCAAATCGAAGGCCTCGTCGCAAGGATTCCAGAACATCTTTCGGAATCGAAGTCGGACAAGCGGATCAAAAGTTATCGACGTTTTAAAAATCCAATTCCAAAGAAAATAAAGAGGATCTCGGCTCTACTTCAGGATTTCCGACTTCAATATATAACATACACGTATTCAGTTTGAATAATATAACTTAAAGTTGGATATGTATTCAAATAATTTTAATTTAGTCCCTCAAGTCTTCATTAATTGCAATTCAGTCCTCGGCCTTCGTTTTAATTCAATTTCAATCCAAAATAATTTAAGAATATTAGATTAAAATCAAAACTCTAAATATTCCCA
Source organism: Henckelia pumila (assembly GCF_033568475.1). NCBI lineage: Eukaryota > Viridiplantae > Streptophyta > Magnoliopsida > Lamiales > Gesneriaceae > Henckelia > Henckelia pumila. Next base: position 15,606,181 of record NC_133122.1, on the reverse strand, counting down.
AATTAAATATACTTGGATTAAAATAAATTAAATTTGAATTAATTAAATAATCTCGACCGTTTGCACTTTAGCCCTTGCAACTTCGATATTTTCAAATCAGTCCCTGATCCGGTTGTATCCTCCAAATTAATCTTCATTAATTCCCGAAACATGGAATATAATCTTAAATCCCATAAATATTCAAATCGAATATTTATTCTATTAATTTAAGAATTTTCGGAATTTAATTCGCAAAATCCGTAAATTCTCAAATTAAATATTTTCGGCTCAAAAATTAAATCTATCATTTCCATAATTCTCAAATCAATATTAGCCCATAATATGGAATTTAATTCTCAAATCCCATAATTAATAATTTAATATTTTCGGGCCTTACAACATTCATGATCCACGCGGACAAAAAAAGAAATATTTCTCAATGAAGCAAGAATCCTGCAGAAAAGACGTTGAACGTGCATTTGGAGTCCTTCAATCACGATTTGCTATCGTGGCGTCACCAGCACGTGGTTGGAAGAAACGTCATTTACATGACATAATAACATCATGTATCATAATGAACAACATGATTATCGAAGATGAACGCGATCTCAGTGCACCCATTCAAGATGCGCGAGAAACACATGCTCCAGAAGTCGAAATTATTGTCGATGAGAATATGAAGTTTCAAGAATTTCTCAATCGATATAAAAAAAATAAAAGACAAAGATGCTCACTACGCACCGCGGAATGCTTTAATTGAGCATTTGTGGGATGAATATAGTAGTTCAAATGTTTGAAGTTGTACTAACGGTCTAAGCATTTATGTTTAAAATTATATTTTGTATTATGTTTGTGATTTGTATGTGTTATGTTTGATGTTGTATCCGTTTTGTATTCGTCTTATTTTTGAAGTTGTATCCATTCTGTGGTTGTCTTATGTTTGAAGTCGTACACATATTTATCAATTTTAATAATTATCATATATTAATTTGTATTATCAATACATTAATTTATATAATAATAATTAAACCATAAACTTTAAATTTAATATTTATATGTATTAACAATAAAATATTTTTTAATTAATTAAAATATTATTTATATAATATGTAAAAATATTTATTAACGATAAAATATTTTTTTATAATCACAAAATTAATTATATAGTTTGTAAAAATATGTTGAATAAAATTAATTAATATATATATGAAATAAAAGGAATATTTCGAGAATATTCCTTTTGGTGTAAGATTTGGTGTAAATGGGTTGGAGATGGATATTGTGTTTGGTGCAGAAATTGCACTATTTTAGTGCAAAAGTTGCACCAAAATGGTATTTGTGGTCGGAGATGGCCTAAGTTCTGTTCTTACAAAATTTAAATGAGCGCGAATTTGTACTATAGATAGAATATGCTGAAGTTTAAGTGTTTTCTCATGTAATTTATGTTTTATTTTATTGAATTGTATTTTATTAAAAATAATAATTGTGAGAAATATTGTGAAAAAGTAAAAATTTATGGTAAAAAGTAAAAACTCCAAAACTCAAAATATATCAAACTCACACTTTATAATATTTTTCTCTCAACTCAATTATATTTTTCATCACAAATGAAGACCTATTTATAGATCCACATTTGAGATTAGTCCAAAAATAAATATATCATCATCTACATCATCACACACTAATTTTTCACATTTTACAACTCAATATTCAACATTCAACATTCAATATTCAACATAATATTAATAATAATAATATATTTTTCAACACTCCCCCTTGTGATGATGATCGTGATATGATGACTGTCTTCATTACGTGTTTTATATTGCCTCGTTAAAAACCTTACTAGAAAAAACTCAGTGGGATAAAAACCATAGTAAGAAAAAAAGAGTGCAGCCACGTAAACTCCCATCACGTTAACATGAGTGATTCTTCACATATTCCGCAGATTGCGCATCCCAATGTTGTATATATGCTTTCTGAATTTCGTCGTGGGAAGTGCCTTTGTGAAGAGATCTGATGAGTTCTCACTTGAATGAATATAACAGATATCAATATCTTTATTCTTCTCAAGCTCTTGAGTGTAGGCAAAGAACTTTGGGGGTATATGTTTTGTTCTGTCACTTTTGATGTATCCTTCTTTCATTTGAGCAATACATGCAACATTGTCTTCATACAACGTCACAGGCTTCTTGTCTACTGATAATCCACAAGAAGTTTGGATATGTTGTGTCATTGATTTTAGCCAAACACATTCACGTCTTGCTTCATGTAGCGCAATAATCTCAGCGTGATTTGATGAAGTTGTTACGAGTGTTTGTTTCTGTGAACGCCAAGAAATTGAGGTGCCTCCACGAGTAAATACATATCCGGTTTGGGAACGTGCCTTATGTGGATCAGATAAATATCCAGCATCGGCATAACCAATGATACTTTGATTGGTGTCTTTTGAGTACAAAAGTCCCAAATCTGTCGTTCCTCGTAGATAACGAAATATATGTTTAATTCCATTCCAGTGCCTCTTTGTTGGATATGAACTGAATCTTGCCAATAAATTTACAGCAAAAGATATATCTGGTCTAGTGCAATTTGCAAGATACATAAGGGCACCAATGGCACTTAGATATGGTACTTCTGGACCAAGAATAACTTCATCATCTTCACATGGACGGAATGGATCCTTTTCTATGTTTAATGATCTTACAACCATTGGAGTACTTAATGGATTTGATTTATCCATATTAAAACGTTTAAGAATCTTTTCTGTATAATTTGTCTGGTGAACAAAAATTCCACAATTTTTTTGTTCTATTTGCAAACCCAGACAGTACTTGGTTTTTCCAAGATCCTTCATTTCGAATTCTTCCTTCAAGTACATCATAACATCTTGAATTTCTTTATTCGTTCCAATGATGTTTAAATCATCAACATATACAACAATAATTACACATCCGAATGTTGTTTTCTTGATGAAAACACAAGGGCATATTAGATCATTTACATATCCCTTTTTCATCAAGTGCTCACTTAGCCGATTATACCACATTCGGCCGGATTGCTTCAACCCATATAATGATCTTTGCAATTTTACAGAATAAAATTCTCTGGGTTTTGAACTTTGTGCCTCAGGCATCTTAAATCTTTCTGGGATTTTCATGTATATATCACTATCAATTGATCCGTATAAGTAAGCCGTAACAACATCCATCAGACACATTTCCAAATTTTCAGACACTGCCAAACTAATCAAATATCGAAACGTAATTGCATCCATAACAGGAGAATACGTGTGACGTCCGGGGCTGAAGAGACAGGGAGTGATCGCCGGTGCCAAGAGGTTGCACGGACAATGAGCGGCTCCTGGTAGGCTTCTAGGCGGAGGGAGACATGAATGAACCGATCCCGTGCCGGAATGAGAGGGATTCTGAGACTGTGTAGGTATGGGACTACATGGTTAAGGAGGGCTTAAAAGATTTCATATGTACTATTCATATCAAGAAGGTGCATCTTCTTTTCGGAAGCTCATCACATAAGAACTCCAAAGTTAAGCGTGCTTGACTTGGGGCAATTATAGGATGGGTGACCCCCTGGGATGTTTTCCAGGGTGCGTGTGAGTGAGGACATAAGCACGCTGAAAAGACCCGTCTTGATACAGTGGGGCGTTACAAATGGTATCAAATCCGACCTCTCTTAGTACGGTATGGTTCGGGTACGAACCAAGCGGAAGCTGGTGGGCATGTGACGCCCGGGGCTGAAGAGGCAGGGAGTGATCGCCGGTGCCAAGAGGTTGCACGGACAATGAGCGGCTCCTGGTAGGCTTCTAGGCGGAGGGAGACATGAATGAACCGATCCCGTGCCGAAATGAGAGGGATTCTGAGACTGTATAGGTATGGGACTACATGGTTGAGGAGGGCTTAAAAGATTTTATATGTACTATTCATATCAAGAAGGTGCATCTTCTTTTCGGAAGCTCATCACATAAGAACTCCAAAGTTAAGCGTGCTTGACTTTGGGCAATTATAGGATGGGTGACCTCTTGGGAAGTTTTTCAGGATGCGTGTGAGTGAGGACATAAGCACGCTAAAAAGATCCGTTTTGATACAGTGGGGCGTTACAATACGTTTCTTCATAATCAATTCCAGGACTTTGAGAAAAACCTTGTGCAACAAGTCTAGCTTTATATCTTATATTTCATTTTTCTCATTTCGCTTTCGAATAAAAACCCATTTGTATCCAACAGGTTTTACACCTTCAGGTGTGAGGACTATAGGTCCAAAAACATTGCGTTTATTTAGCGAATCTAATTCAACCTGGATGACATATTTCCATTTTGCCCAATCATGACGAGTTTTACATTCACCAAAGGATTTTGGTTCATGATCCTCATTTTCATTTATGATGTCACATGCCACATTATAAGAAAATATCTCATCAATATCTTCTATATCTCTTCGGTTCCATATTTTTCCAGTATTAATATAATTAATAGAGATTTCACGATTCTCATCAGTTTGTGGTTCTGACAGAACATTTTCATCATCAGGTGTTTTTTCTGGAACACCATTTTCTATTTTATGATCATCGTGTTTCTCTATGCCTTTTTTTTTTCGAGGATTTTTATCCTTGAAACCGACTGGCCTTCTACGCTTCAAGCGTTTTATGACATCATTAGTGTCTTCAATTTGTTTCTTTGGAATTTCAATTCGAGCAGGGGCATTTACAACATGTATATATGATTTTTTTACCCCTTTTGTGTCTGCAAATGCATCTGGCATTTGATTTGCAATTCTTTGCAAGTGCACAATTTGTTGTACATCTTTCTCACATTGTTTGGTCCTTGGATCCAAATGTAACAATGATGGTACATACCATGTGATTTCTTTTTCGATGTGTTTCTTTTCTCCCCCTAACATTGGGAAGATTTCTTCATTAAAATGACAATCAGCAAAACGTGCTGTAAACACATCGCCTGTCTGAGGATCAAGATATCGAATGATTGATGGGCTATCATAACCGATATAAATATCGATTTTTCTTTTAGGACCCATTTTTGATCGTTGAGATGGTGCAATAGGCACATACACCATACATCCAAAAATTCTCAGATGAGAAATATTTGGTTCTTTACCAAATGCAAGCTGCAATGGGGAGAATTTATGATATGCACTTGGTCTGATGCGAATTAATGCCGCTGCATGTAAAATTGCATGTCCCCATATAGAAATAGGGAGTTTTGTTCTCATAATCATTGGTCTAGCAATCAGTTGTAGACGTTTAATCAATGATTCAGCTAATCCATTCTGTGTATGAACATGAGCAACATTGAAACGACCCTAACTACTCGCTACTAGACTATAATTAAAAAAATAAAGGAAAATTACGGATTTTTAAAAATTTTGCCATGACCTATTTGTAAAACAAATAAGCCATCAAGACTCAAATAGCAATTTAAATAAGGAAAGAAAATTGACTTCAAAACTTAAGTGCGTTAAACATAAACATGCAATCCTAGTAACCACCTCCCGGTTACAGCATAAAGTAAACTAAAGCATTTAAAATTAATTCCAACGATAATCATAAACTAGCAAAAGCGGAAAACGTACTTCAAAACATAAGCTGTAGCACAGGGAATGCACATCCTGGCCATAAATACTACAAGATCTCAAATAATACTTCATTATTACAAATTCGATAACTGTGCGGAAAAACATAAACTAAAAGGAAGCAACGGTCACTGGGCCTTGCACTACCGATGGCCTCATCCCAGTAGATCACGCCCCTCCGTCTCCTCCACAAAATCCTCACCTGCAAACATTCAAGCATAGTGAGTCTAAAGACTCAACAAGCATAACTAGGATAATAACAAGGGTTTAAAATACGTGATGCAAAAACTCAACTTAAACTGTAATATGCATGAAACTAGAAAGATATAGAAATCATGCATTAATGAACTCACACTATGATAAACTTTAACTTTCATAACATTCAACTTAGACTCATGCATAACTGAAAGACTGACATCAATGCAAAACGAGTCAACTAAAATTGTGAAACTTTAACTTTTAAACTTTTCTTTACTTTTTCCTCTTAGAAATCCGATCCCTGATTTGTGACCCTCTGTTTCGATCATGATCATGGCTGCAGTGCACTATGCCGGCAAGACGACGAGATTTCTCCCGGCGAACTTAACCCCTCTATGGCAAGGAGACCGAGATGCCTCCCGATCCCACATTGCCCCTCTGTGGCAAGGGTAAACAAGATGTCTCTTGCTCCTTGCCTAACCTCTATAACCTCTTGGTGAGTAGACCGAGGCATCCCCCGGCCTAGCAACACCCCTCTTGTCACAAACAGATCACTTCATTCAAAAATATTTGCTTTCTTTTCCCTTTTCATTTATAAAGACTCAACTCATACATTAAATGGCATGCAAACAAGTAAACTTCCTTTTTCTTTATTAAACTCAAGAACACGTCAAATACACACGAATAAGCAATCTTTAAGACATGAGACTCGACTCGAAAATGTGAGTTTAAGGTGGATGAGTGGCTGCCCCTAAGTCCAAAGAAGACAACTTACCCAACAAAATCCTCAAACTTGACTTAACTCGAGCAAGTAAACCGAAAAGCCCTTAACTTTGTCATGCCTTATCCAAAACCCGTCCCACTTGAACCGACACTCAACAAACACTCCAAATCATCCCAAGGAATAGGTGGTATCATCAAAAGATCAAAAGAGCAAATTTACAAAACACAAAAATCGGACAGCCCCTATTCAAAGGAAAAATCTGCACTTGCACCCAATTTTGAAAAATCCATAACTCACTCAATTCTTATCCGAATCGAGCCCATTTTATATCGACGCGACCACAACGTCATGAACTTTACCATGGAATAGCCTAACCCTGCCCAGACCTCAGCCACGACCCTGCCCTGCCCCGTGAACAGTGCTGCCCTGCACACTCACACACCTCCAATTCCAACAATTTAAACACTTAGCCCACTTTCCTCAACTTATCTCCACACCAAACACCCAAACACCTCAAATAACCTCTCTTAGGACTTTTCCCAAACACTTGGGCTACACTCAATCCACACTTTCACAACACATATCAAGAACATCAAGAATTAACCATCAAAACTCCAAAATGTTGAACAATCAATCAAGACCAATGCAAGACCATTAAATACTTCAACATCAATTAAATTTCAGCCCCTACACATGCAAAATTTTGAAATTTAGGTCCTTATACATTCTGAAAATTCGAATTTTGGCAAGAACATCCATATAAATCCATGTCATTACACATATACTCAACATTAAATCACATAAACTCAACCCCATAACACATTTAGCAAAAATCAGCCCCTTAAATGCCCAAATTCGAAACCCTAACATCACAACATCATGCATTTTCGAAATTATTGCAAGAAGCCTTAAGGGTGGGGGTAGATATTGCTTGAATGTTAGCCCAAAGAAATAGTTACACTTGCCTTTCAACCTTTTACCCAAAAATTTCGAAAATAAGGGGAGATGGAGGGAAGAACTCTAGGTCAAACTCCAAGCTAAGCTCCTTGTGGAGCTCCTCCGGCAGTGGGGACGGCGGTGGACGGTGGCAGCGGCGGCTTGGGGCGGCGGAAGGCACTTGGCCGAGAGGGAGCTTCAAGGGAGAAGGGGGGTGGGCGGCTACTAGGGTTTAGAAGGGGCTAGGGTTTGTGTCTTGATTTTTTAATTGAAATGTTTTAATGATAGTGTAAATTAAAAGTGTAGTGTATTGTGTGTAGTGTTTTAAAATTTTACTTGTACTAGCAAAAGTACTACTTGTACTATTAAAACATTTTACCTCAAACTTTTTGCTATTTTCAAACTTCTAAATTTAAAATTTCAACTCACAACATTTTGATTGAAATTCCACTAACCCGGATTTAATAAAATCCTATTTTATGAAAAATTTAGGAAATAACCCAAGAAAATGATAAAATTGCTTTTTGACCCCTAAAAATTCAAAATTTGCATTTTTGGCCAAAACCCCCTTTTACCTCTAACTTAAAATCTTAAAATTAAAAATCTTGAAAATAAACCACCGAAGCCCACCGTCGTCGCCTGCCGGGACAGAAACTTACTAGACCAAACAATTCAAGGCATTTAATCCAAATAAATCGAACAATTCTATCTTTAACTAAAACTTAAACAATTAACTTCAAGAAATTAAAATATAAATACTAAAAATAATTTTAGGCATGATTTTCAAATTTTAGAAGTTCTTGGTGCTACAAACATGATGTTCAACAGTAATTTTCATTGACATACAATATTCATTGAAAGTTTGGAAAGTAAATTCTCCAGCATTATCAAGTCTTATTTTCTAGATTGTATAATCGGGAAATTGATTCCGCAATTTTATTATTTGAGCCATTAGTTTTGCAAATGCCACATTCCGAGTTGACAATAAGCATACATGTGGCCATCTGCTGGAGGCATCAATCAATACCATAAAATATCGAAATAGTCCACATGGTCGATGAATTGGCCCACAAATATCACCCTGAATACGTTCAAGAAATATGGTTGATTTTGTTTTGATTTTAGTTGGCGATGGTCTTATAATAAGTTTTCCAAGAGAACATGATTTACATTGAAACTTATTATTCTGAAAGATCTTCTGGTCTTTCAATGGATGATCATGCGTATTTTCAATAATTTTTCGCATCATTATTGAACCAGGATGTCCCAATCGATCATGCCAATTGATTAATATTGAAGAACTATTAACCACCATATTTGATTCGATCCGCCTTATATGTGTATAATGCAATCCAGTAGGGAGCATTGATAATTTTTCAACCACATATTTATTTCTGATTTATATGTGGTAAGACACATATATTTCTGATTTCCATCAGTTATCGTCTCAGTATCATATCCATGAGAATATATGTCATTAAAACTCAACAAATTTCTTTTCGATTGTGGTGAATAAAACATCATTTATCAGAAATTTTGTACCATTTGGTAACAAAAATTGTGCTTTACCACAACCTTCAATCAAGTCTACAGGACCTGATATTGTATTCACAATTGTTTTTGTTGGTTTTATTTCCAAGAAATATCTTTCATCTCGCAGAATAGTGTGCGTTGTACCACTATCCGGTATGCAAATTTCCATGATATTATTTCCATGTTTGCTCATAGCATTTTTCATATCAAACTTCACAAAAATGCAATAAAGAAAAATTAAGTACAATACAAATGCAAAATATAACATGCTTTATAATACAAGAATGCATGAAAAATACAAATTTGTTACAATCTAGTTCCACCAATATTTAATCAATGTCTTCGAAATCATTCAAAAAATCTGCAGCATTGAAACTAGTTGAACCAATTAAATGGTCACTATTTTCAACAAAATTGGTCTCTTTTCCTTTTTCCTTTGTCGATTCTTTATAGAGCTTACATAGGTGCTCAAGGGTTCGACAAATATGTTACCAATGTCCTGGAGTGCCACATCTATAACAAACACTCTCAGTTCTTTTTGAGTGATTTTCATTTTCACTCTTATTTTCATGCTGCCTTTTTGGTGGGTGGTTCGTGACGTTCTTTTGAGATGATTTATTGAAGTAACTATCTCGATTATTTTCATATCCACGGCCGCGACCACGATCGCGATCATTTTTACGTCCATGTTCACGTCCACGCCCACGTCCTCGATCTCATCCACGACCAAAATCTGGTCTATGCCTTTGATTTTGATTTTCATTTTTCATTACGACATTTGCTTCAGGAAATGCCGTTGATCCAGTGGGTCGGGATTGATGATTTTTTATTAACAATTCGTTGTTCTTTTCCGCCACAAGAAGACATGTAATGAGTTCAGAATATCTCGTAAAATCACGCACTCTATACTATTGTTGTAGAGTTATATTTGATGCGTGAAAAGTGAAAAATGTTTTCTCAAGCATTTTCATCTCTGTGACTTCAAGTCCACAGAATTTTAATTACGAAACTATTCGATACATCGCAGAATTATAATCACTGACTTTTTTAAAGTCTTGGAATCTCAACGTATTCTATTCATCACGGGCGGTCAGGATTATCACTTCCCTTATATGCTCAAATCTTTCTTTCAACCCTTTTCATAAAATCATTGGGTCTTTTTCTGTGAGATACTCACATTTCAACCCTTCATCAAGATGTCGGCGTAAGAAAATCATTGCCTTTGCTTTATCTTGTGAGGTTGATATATTTATTTCTTTGATGGTATCAATTAGACCCAATGACTCAAGATGCATCTCAACATCAAGAGTCCATGACATATAATTTTTTCCAGTGATATCGAGTGCAACGAATTCAAGCTTTGCCAAGTTTGACATGGTGGTACTAGAAAAATAAAAATGCATTTTATTAGTTAATTTCCATTAATATGACAATACAAAATAATGAAAAAATAAAAATTACAAGTGCGTATACAAATAGATAAAAAGTATGTGGTGGAAAATCGCTGGTGAGTACAACACTCGTGAGCATGATGATCATAATCGTTATGAAAAATAGCCTTATAAATGCCATCATCTCTATCTTCGAAAAATCGAGTAAAAATATTTTGAGAGAAATAGTGAATTTTGGTGTGATTGAAAATAAGTTTGAGTGAACATATTTATAGGCAAAAAACTAGCCGTTTGTGACCGTTGAGGGTAAAAAAAAAATCGAGTATATGTTGAATAAAAATTCGTGATAATGATGCAATGCATATAATGATAATCATAATTAAATAATTATGTATATCATATCACATTATTATAAGGTCAGTGTCGTAGACAGCCTTTTATATAATATTGTGAAATTATACCAATATAGTTAGTATAAAGTCAGATATAGTATATCATATCACATTATTATAAGATCGATGTCATAGACAACCTTTTATATAATAACATAAAATTATACAAATATAATTATATTGTTTAAGAACCTTAAAGTCTTTTATACTTTTCGTATCCCTTACCGGGAGTGTGGGATGTCGTCTTAACATCCTCCCAGGATTTATAACAAGTTTTGAAAAAAAACTTATTTTTTTTTTCATAACATGATATTATATATTAATATATACACAATAAAAATATATAAACAGTAAAATAAAAATTCTTACTTGTTGAATATTTTTGACTTCTTCTTGTATTTTGGAGCGTCGAAAATTATAGAGAACCTTCGAGCGATCGTGCTGATAACGTGTTGTGAAAAAGTAAAAATTTATGGTAAAAAGTAAAAACTCCAAAACTCAAAATATATCAAACTCACACTTTATAATATTTTTCTCTCAACTCAATTGTATTTTTCATCACAAATGAAGACCTATTTATAGATCCACATTTGAGATTAGTCCAAAAATAAATACATCATCATCTACATCATCACACACTAATTTTTCATATTTTACAATTTAATATTCAACATTCAACATTCAATATTCAACATAATATTAATAATAATAATATATTTTTCAACAAGAAAGACGTATTTTGAGAAAAAAATTGATATTTCAGTAATATAATACTAATGCATGGACGATGCAAACGTCTTGTTTGTGTTACATAATAAAAAAATAACTCAGAAGATTTGCAGGTTCTCAGATGGTCTGAATTTAATTATTTTATTTTTTTCCAAATCTATTTTTTTAAAAAAAATTTGTTGTTATGAACTTGAGCAGTTGAGAGAGAAAAATTGGAAGAAAAAAAAAAAGAAATAGAATTTGAAAGAGTTTGTTCAGTCTGATGGAATTTGAGGGTATAAAAAGAAAAAATGGTAAAAAAATCACCATTAACAAATTAAATAGTAATATGTATATATATATATATATATATATATATATATATATACTATAATATATTGTTAGGAAATTCTATATGTACACGAAAATGTTACAACTTACAAATTGCATTTGAAATTACAAAATTATTCCTTCATTTTATTTTATTTTAAAAACAAATTCTATTAAAAATACATTAATGATAGTTATGTAATTTTAAATGGAACGTGTATCATTTCGTGTACATGTAGCACTCATATTGTTATTGCTCATTGTTACATATCATATCAAGGCGTTAAAAGAGCATGAATTATAATTATATATTAGCAGATCGATGATCGTGGTACATGAGATGTAGATATATGTTTTGTGGAAAAAAAAAACCACTACAAAAACAATTACAAATAAAGACGGAAATAAAATTTCTGTCGCAATTTAGCGACGATATATACTATTTTGTCGTTAGATAATTTTAGTGACGAAATTTTTACAATTGTCGTTACTTAATGACAGATATGTTAAATCTGTCGTTAAACAATGACAAATATTGCATTTGTCGTTAAATTTATAATATTTTAAAATTTATATTCTAATATTTATTGTAACGACAGATTTATAAAATGTTGTCGCGAATTAAGGACAGAATATTTAAATTTATCGTTAATCAGAGACAAATATAAAATTAGTCGTTAAATTTATAAACTTTTGAAATTTTATATTCTGATCTTTATTTTAACAACAGATTTATTAAATATCGTCGTTAATTACGGACAAAAATAAAATATTTGTCGCAAATCTTTAATTTTAGTAACAGAAGAAGACATTTGTCGTTAATTACTGACAAATATAATATTTTTTCGGTGTTTAGTGACAGAATTATATATATATGTCGTAATTAGATTTTACTATTCCCCTAATTAAAACCTCCCTCTAAATACTTGGCGCCGATAATTTCACTCCTGGCCGATCTAGCTTCTCTCCTTTCTCGCTTGTGTTCTTTTGCCCCTTTTCGATTTTCAGGTAAATTCGTTTAATTGCTTTAATTTTTGTCATTTTGTCTTGTACAATTCTATGATTTTGTGCCTAAATCTTCGAGATCCCTTTTTTCCCTACAATTAATCCTTTTGTTCCTTGATTCTAAAACTTGATTTTTCTACGGTTTCCTCAATAGGTTATTGCTGCAGCTTTCGCTTCCTATCAAAGGCAGTACGAGAGGTTGCCTTTGTGACTCATTCAGTACACGAGGTTTGTAACCTTTTGATTGTTTTTTTATTATTCTATATGTTTCTGGATTTTTTGCAACGTTCGTAGTTACTAGTTGGGTCGATAGACATCATTTAATTTTGGAATTTGAAATTGTACGTTATTGAAATCCGTTGTTTAATGGCTGTTTTTACCGTTGTTTACAACCGCTTTTGAGTTAACGTCATAACGTGATAGTTATGGATTTGAGCAGTAGTATTGTGAATTGTGATACTTGAGGGAGGGGAGGGCCAGGTGGGATTATCACAGATAACCCGAAATAGTGGACTATACTAAAAAGTTGTGTCATTTTAGGCAGAATTTAGAGCAACTATACTGTATTTAAGGACATGAAATTGGGGAATGAATAAGACTCAGTCTTTCAATGTTCAAACTTGATATTTTTTTGCAAGTTGAAATCAAAGGGCCTTAGTTTTTTCTCAGTTGTTCTGTTTTTGCTTTTTTATTTTTTTAAAGACTTAAATCTTATATCTCATGCTTTTTATTTCATGTTTCATGTAAGTGTTATAATGAAATGATTACTTAGGAGAACTACATAGAATAACATCTCCAGCATTTTTTTCCTCTGTTTTGGCCTTTTTATGGCATATGAAATACACTGATGCATGGGTAATTTTTCATTTTATAAACAAACTACAATAATTTAATGGAAGCAAGGTACTGCAGCTCTTTTGGATCCTGTCTTAATTTATCAAAAAATTTTGCTGTTCAAATCTTGCATATTGTTTGCTTTTTGGGGAAAAAAAAACTATTTTTATTTATGTCATACAATATACTATGTATTTTATATCTTTCAGAAGCTCAAAATTCATCGGGTTCCTTAAAATAATCAACTTACAAAGACAATAATATGATGAGGCCAGAGTTTTCATCTAAAATATCAAAAAAGTACACAATTAATTTAAAAATATATAATATTCTTGAGTGAGTCTTAATTAAATCGAAGTTTTTTTGTTTTGATTGGAACAAATATTTTTATTTAATTTGGGGGTGCCGACCATGTGTCTCCTAATTAAGGACGAGAATATCATCAAATATATTAATATTTAATGCTTAAAAAAACTCAATTCCCTTGATGCAAATTATCAGATGTAAATATCTTGTGATATATTTAATTTTTCTAAATTGATATTATGCATTACTCGTTTTGCAATTTATGGAACATATTGAGTATAGATGTTTAGTTTAATATAAATTTGAAATTTTGAATTTTTTTTAACATTAAATTTTGAATTAATAACTTTTGATTTTATAATGTTGATATTTTACAAATATCTAAATTATCTATATAAAGTCGATATTGTTTTGCAGTTGTGCTAGGAATTTTAAATAAACTATGAACGATTCAAGAGATTGGATGTACAATAGGCTAGACAATGGGTACGTGCGTAACGAATTCTTTAATGGTGTTGAAGAGTTCGTTAATTTTGCTAAAATGCACCCGGAAGTTATGAGTGGTGAAATGATGCGTTGTCCACGTAATCACCAAAAATGGTCGGTTTGATATATATATCAAGTTATTTTTTGTGTGTTTTTTGCGAAATTGAAATTGACGATTTATATTGTCATGACCGAATCAATATCTAGAATGAAACTTTTGTGGATATATTAGAGAATGAATGCAGAGTTTTAATATGTTTAGTGATTGAATGAATACCTTGACTATTGTTTGTATTTATGGATTGTTTAATTGATGTGATGAGGAGCGTATGAATTTGGATTTAGATTTTTTTTTTGAATGGGGGCGATATTATTGGGAAATGGGGTAGGGTAGGTATTCGAAATAGCGACGGAATTATCTATTATGTCGTTAACTATAAGTACAGAAATATAAATTTCGTCGTTATATATTAGGACAAAATTCTAAAGTTTGTCGTTATTTTTTAGGACAAAAAATAAAATCTGTCCTTAAATTAGGGACAACACTAAAAATTCCGTCGTTAACATTTAATGACAAAAACCAATCCGATCCGTCCCTAAAGTTTAATGACAGATTTAATATTCCGTCGCTAAATATTAGCGACAGACTACTGCTTTCCGTCGCACCCTCTTAGCGACAAAATTCTAAATTCTGTCGTTAATTTTCGACAGAAATAGATTGGTGTCAGTATACACCTTGGCGACAAGGTTTTTTGGGACACCAATAATTCCGTCCTTATTCTGTCGTTAATTTGATTTAGCGACAGAATAACGACGGAAAATGCCGTCATTATTCTTGGTACTTTGGGGGTATATGTTTTGTTCTGTCACTTTTGATGTATCCTTCTTTCATTTGAGCAATACATGCAACATTGTCTTCATACAACGTCACAGGCTTCTTGTCTACTGATAATCCACAAGAAGTTTGGATATGTTGTGTCATTGATTTTAGCCAAACACATTCACGTCTTGCTTCATGTAGCGCAATAATCTCAGCGTGATTTGATGAAGTTGTTACGAGTGTTTGTTTCTGTGAACGCCAAGAAATTGAGGTGCCTCCACGAGTAAATACATATCCGGTTTGGGAACGTGCCTTATGTGGATCAGATAAATATCCAGCATCGGCATAACCAATGATACTTTGATTGGTGTCTTTTGAGTACAAAAGTCCCAAATCTGTCGTTCCTCGTAGATAACGAAATATATGTTTAATTCCATTCCAGTGCCTCTTTGTTGGATATGAACTGAATCTTGCCAATAAATTTACAGCAAAAGATATATCTGGTCTAGTGCAATTTGCAAGATACATAAGGGCACCAATGGCACTTAGATATGGTACTTCTGGACCAAGAATAACTTCATCATCTTCACATGGACGGAATGGATCCTTTTCTATGTTTAATGATCTTACAACCATTGGAGTACTTAATGGATTTGATTTATCCATATTAAAACGTTTAAGAATCTTTTCTGTATAATTTGTCTGGTGAACAAAAATTCCACATTTTTTTTGTTCTATTTGCAAACCCAGACAGTACTTGGTTTTTCCAAGATCCTTCATTTCGAATTCTTCCTTCAAGTACATCATAACATCTTGAATTTCTTTATTCGTTCCAATGATGTTTAAATCATCAACATATACAACAATAATTACACATCTGAATGTTGTTTTCTTGATGAAAACACAAGGGCATATTAGATCATTTACATATCCCTTTTTCATCAAGTGCTCACTTAGCCGATTATACCACATTCGGCCGGATTGCTTCAACCCATATAATGATCTTTGCAATTTTACAGAATAAAATTCTCTGGGTTTTGAACTTTGTGCCTCAGGCATCTTAAATCTTTCTGGGATTTTCATGTATATATCACTATCAATTGATCCGTATAAGTAAGCCGTAACAACATCCATCAGACACATTTCCAAATTTTCAGACACTGCCAAACTAATCAAATATCGAAACGTAATTGCATCCATAACAGGAGAATACGTGTGACGTCCGGGGCTGAAGAGACAGGGAGTGATCGCCGGTGCCAAGAGGTTGCACGGACAATGAGCGGCTCCTGGTAGGCTTCTAGGCGGAGGGAGACATGAATGAACCGATCCCGTGCCGGAATGAGAGGGATTCTGAGACTGTGTAGGTATGGGACTACATGGTTAAGGAGGGCTTAAAAGATTTCATATGTACTATTCATATCAAGAAGGTGCATCTTCTTTTCGGAAGCTCATCACATAAGAACTCCAAAGTTAAGCGTGCTTGACTTGGGGCAATTATAGGATGGGTGACCCCCTGGGATGTTTTCCAGGGTGCGTGTGAGTGAGGACATAAGCACGCTGAAAAGACCCGTCTTGATACAGTGGGGCGTTACAAATGGTATCAAATCCGACCTCTCTTAGTACGGTATGGTTCGGGTACGAACCAAGCGGAAGCTGGTGGGCATGTGACGCCCGGGGCTGAAGAGGCAGGGAGTGATCGCCGGTGCCAAGAGGTTGCACGGACAATGAGCGGCTCCTGGTAGGCTTCTAGGCGGAGGGAGACATGAATGAACCGATCCCGTGCCGAAATGAGAGGGATTCTGAGACTGTATAGGTATGGGACTACATGGTTGAGGAGGGCTTAAAAGATTTTATATGTACTATTCATATCAAGAAGGTGCATCTTCTTTTCGGAAGCTCATCACATAAGAACTCCAAAGTTAAGCGTGCTTGACTTTGGGCAATTATAGGATGGGTGACCTCTTGGGAAGTTTTTCAGGATGCGTGTGAGTGAGGACATAAGCACGCTAAAAAGATCCGTTTTGATACAGTGGGGCGTTACAATACGTTTCTTCATAATCAATTCCAGGACTTTGAGAAAAACCTTGTGCAACAAGTCTAGCTTTATATCTTATATTTCATTTTTCTCATTTCGCTTTCGAATAAAAACCCATTTGTATCCAACAGGTTTTACACCTTCAGGTGTGAGGACTATAGGTCCAAAAACATTGCGTTTATTTAGCGAATCTAATTCAACCTGGATGACATATTTCCATTTTGCCCAATCATGACGAGTTTTACATTCACCAAAGGATTTTGGTTCATGATCCTCATTTTCATTTATGATGTCACATGCCACATTATAAGAAAATATCTCATCAATATCTTCTATATCTCTTCGGTTCCATATTTTTCCAGTATTAATATAATTAATAGAGATTTCACGATTCTCATCAGTTTGTGGTTCTGACAGAACATTTTCATCATCAGGTGTTTTTTCTGGAACACCATTTTCTATTTTATGATCATCGTGTTTCTCTATGCCTTTTTTTTTTCGAGGATTTTTATCCTTGAAACCGACTGGCCTTCTACGCTTCAAGCGTTTTATGACATCATTAGTGTCTTCAATTTGTTTCTTTGGAATTTCAATTCGAGCAGGGGCATTTACAACATGTATATATGATTTTTTTACCCCTTTTGTGTCTGCAAATGCATCTGGCATTTGATTTGCAATTCTTTGCAAGTGCACAATTTGTTGTACATCTTTCTCACATTGTTTGGTCCTTGGATCCAAATGTAACAATGATGGTACATACCATGTGATTTCTTTTTCGATGTGTTTCTTTTCTCCCCCTAACATTGGGAAGATTTCTTCATTAAAATGACAATCAGCAAAACGTGCTGTAAACACATCGCCTGTCTGAGGATCAAGATATCGAATGATTGATGGGCTATCATAACCGATATAAATATCGATTTTTCTTTTAGGACCCATTTTTGATCGTTGAGATGGTGCAATAGGCACATACACCATACATCCAAAAATTCTCAGATGAGAAATATTTGGTTCTTTACCAAATGCAAGCTGCAATGGGGAGAATTTATGATATGCACTTGGTCTGATGCGAATTAATGCCGCTGCATGTAAAATTGCATGTCCCCATATAGAAATAGGGAGTTTTGTTCTCATAATCATTGGTCTAGCAATCAGTTGTAGACGTTTAATCAATGATTCAGCTAATCCATTCTGTGTATGAACATGAGCAACATTGAAACGACCCTAACTACTCGCTACTAGACTATAATTAAAAAAATAAAGGAAAATTACGGATTTTTAAAAATTTTGCCATGACCTATTTGTAAAACAAATAAGCCATCAAGACTCAAATAGCAATTTAAATAAGGAAAGAAAATTGACTTCAAAACTTAAGTGCGTTAAACATAAACATGCAATCCTAGTAACCACCTCCCGGTTACAGCATAAAGTAAACTAAAGCATTTAAAATTAATTCCAACGATAATCATAAACTAGCAAAAGCGGAAAACGTACTTCAAAACATAAGCTGTAGCACAGGGAATGCACATCCTGGCCATAAATACTACAAGATCTCAAATAATACTTCATTATTACAAATTCGATAACTGTGCGGAAAAACATAAACTAAAAGGAAGCAACGGTCACTGGGCCTTGCACTACCGATGGCCTCATCCCAGTAGATCACGCCCCTCCGTCTCCTCCACAAAATCCTCACCTGCAAACATTCAAGCATAGTGAGTCTAAAGACTCAACAAGCATAACTAGGATAATAACAAGGGTTTAAAATACGTGATGCAAAAACTCAACTTAAACTGTAATATGCATGAAACTAGAAAGATATAGAAATCATGCATTAATGAACTCACACTATGATAAACTTTAACTTTCATAACATTCAACTTAGACTCATGCATAACTGAAAGACTGACATCAATGCAAAACGAGTCAACTAAAATTGTGAAACTTTAACTTTTAAACTTTTCTTTACTTTTTCCTCTTAGAAATCCGATCCCTGATTTGTGACCCTCTGTTTCGATCATGATCATGGCTGCAGTGCACTATGCCGGCAAGACGACGAGATTTCTCCCGGCGAACTTAACCCCTCTATGGCAAGGAGACCGAGATGCCTCCCGATCCCACATTGCCCCTCTGTGGCAAGGGTAAACAAGATGTCTCTTGCTCCTTGCCTAACCTCTATAACCTCTTGGTGAGTAGACCGAGGCATCCCCCGGCCTAGCAACACCCCTCTTGTCACAAACAGATCACTTCATTAAAAAATATTTGCTTTCTTTTCCCTTTTCATTTATAAAGACTCAACTCATACATTAAATGGCATGCAAACAAGTAAACTTCCTTTTTCTTTATTAAACTCAAGAACACGTCAAATACACACGAATAAGCAATCTTTAAGACATGAGACTCGACTCGAAAATGTGAGTTTAAGGTGGATGAGTGGCTGCCCCTAAGTCCAAAGAAGACAACTTACCCAACAAAATCCTCAAACTTGACTTAACTCGAGCAAGTAAACCGAAAAGCCCTTAACTTTGTCATGCCTTATCCAAAACCCGTCCCACTTGAACCGACACTCAACAAACACTCCAAATCATCCCAAGGAATAGGTGGTATCATCAAAAGATCAAAAGAGCAAATTTACAAAACACAAAAATCGGACAGCCCCTATTCAAAGGAAAAATCTGCACTTGCACCCAATTTTGAAAAATCCATAACTCACTCAATTCTTATCCGAATCGAGCCCATTTTATATCGACGCGACCACAACGTCATGAACTTTACCATGGAATAGCCTAACCCTGCCCAGACCTCAGCACGACCCTGCCCTGCCCCGTGAACAGTGCTGCCCTGCACACTCACACACCTCCAATTCCAACAATTCAAACACTTAGCCCACTTTCCTCAACTTATCTCCACACCAAACACCCAAACACCTCAAATAACCTCTCTTAGGACTTTTCCCAAACACTTGGGCTACACTCAATCCACACTTTCACAACACATATCAAGAACATCAAGAATTAACCATCAAAACTCCAAAATGTTGAACAATCAATCAAGACCAATGCAAGACCATTAAATACTTCAACATCAATTAAATTTCAGCCCCTACACATGCAAAATTTTGAAATTTAGGTCCTTATACATTCTGAAAATTCGAATTTTGGCAAGAACATCCATATAAATCCATGTCATTACACATATACTCAACATTAAATCACATAAACTCAACCCCATAACACATTTAGCAAAAATCAGCCCCTTAAATGCCCAAATTCGAAACCCTAACATCACAACATCATGCATTTTCGAAATTATTGCAAGAAGCCTTAAGGGTGGGGGTAGATATTGCTTGAATGTTAGCCCAAAGAAATAGTTACACTTGCCTTTCAACCTTTTACCCAAAAATTTCGAAAATAAGGGGAGATGGAGGGAAGAACTCTAGGTCAAACTCCAAGCTAAGCTCCTTGTGGAGCTCCTCCGGCAGTGGGGACGGCGGTGGACGGTGGCAGCGGCGGCTTGGGGCGGCGGAAGGCACTTGGCCGAGAGGGAGCTTCAAGGGAGAAGGGGGGTGGGCGGCTACTAGGGTTTAGAAGGGGCTAGGGTTTGTGTCTTGATTTTTTAATTGAAATGTTTTAATGATAGTGTAAATTAAAAGTGTAGTGTATTGTGTGTAGTGTTTTAAAATTTTACTTGTACTAGCAAAAGTACTACTTGTACTATTAAAACATTTTACCTCAAACTTTTTGCTATTTTCAAACTTCTAAATTTAAAATTTCAACTCACAACATTTTGATTGAAATTCCACTAACCCGGATTTAATAAAATCCTATTTTATGAAAAATTTAGGAAATAACCCAAGAAAATGATAAAATTGCTTTTTGACCCCTAAAAATTCAAAATTTGCATTTTTGGCCAAAACCCCCCTTTTACCTCTAACTTAAAATCTTAAAATTAAAAATCTTGAAAATAAACCACCGAAGCCCACCGTCGTCGCCTGCCGGGACAGAAACTTACTAGACCAAACAATTCAAGGCATTTAATCCAAATAAATCGAACAATTCTATCTTTAACTAAAACTTAAACAATTAACTTCAAGAAATTAAAATATAAATACTAAAAATAATTTTAGGCATGATTTTCAAATTTTAGAAGTTCTTGGTGCTACAAACATGATGTTCAACAGTAATTTTCATTGACATACAATATTCATTGAAAGTTTGGAAAGTAAATTCTCCAGCATTATCAAGTCTTATTTTCTAGATTGTATAATCGGGAAATTGATTCCGCAATTTTATTATTTGAGCCATTAGTTTTGCAAATGCCACATTCCGAGTTGACAATAAGCATACATGTGGCCATCTGCTGGAGGCATCAATCAATACCATAAAATATCGAAATAGTCCACATGGTCGATGAATTGGCCCACAAATATCACCCTGAATACGTTCAAGAAATATGGTTGATTTTGTTTTGATTTTAGTTGGCGATGGTCTTATAATAAGTTTTCCAAGAGAACATGATTTACATTGAAACTTATTATTCTGAAAGATCTTCTGGTTTTTCAATGGATGATCATGCGTATTTTCAATAATTTTTCGCATCATTATTGAACCAGGATGTCCCAATCGATCATGCCAATTGATTAATATTGAAGAACTATTAACCACCATATTTGATTCGATCCGCCTTATATGTGTATAATGCAATCCAGTAGGGAGCATTGATAATTTTTCAACCACATATTTATTTCTGATTTATATGTGGTAAGACACATATATTTCTGATTTCCATCAGTTATCGTCTCAGTATCATATCCATGAGAATATATGTCATTAAAACTCAACAAATTTCTTTTCGATTGTGGTGAATATAAAACATCATTTATCAGAAATTTTGTACCATTTGGTAACAAAAATTGTGCTTTACCACAACCTTCAATCAAGTCTACAGGACCTGATATTGTATTCACAATTGTTTTTGTTGGTTTTATTTCCAAGAAATATCTTTCATCTCGCAGAATAGTGTGCGTTGTACCACTATCCGGTATGCAAATTTCCATGATATTATTTCCATGTTTGCTCATAGCATTTTTCATATCAAACTTCACAAAAATGCAATAAAGAAAAATTAAGTACAATACAAATGCAAAATATAACATGCTTTATAATACAAGAATGCATGAAAAATACAAATTTGTTACAATCTAGTTCCACCAATATTTAATCAATGTCTTCGAAATCATTCAAAAAATCTGCAGCATTGAAACTAGTTGAACCAATTAAATGGTCACTATTTTCAACAAAATTGGTCTCTTTTTCCTTTTTCCTTTGTCGATTCTTTATAGAGCTTACATAGGTGCTCAAGGGTTCGACAAATATGTTACCAATGTCCTGGAGTGCCACATCTATAACAAACACTCTCAGTTCTTTTTGAGTGATTTTCATTTTCACTCTTATTTTCATGCTGCCTTTTTGGTGGGTGGTTCGTGACGTTCTTTTGAGATGATTTATTGAAGTAACTATCTCGATTATTTTCATATCCACGGCCGCGACCACGATCGCGATCATTTTTACGTCCATGTTCACGTCCACGCCCACGTCCTCGATCTCATCCACGACCAAAATCTGGTCTATGCCTTTGATTTTGATTTTCATTTTTCATTACGACATTTGCTTCAGGAAATGCCGTTGATCCAGTGGGTCGGGATTGATGATTTTTTATTAACAATTCGTTGTTCTTTTCCGCCACAAGAAGACATGTAATGAGTTCAGAATATCTCGTAAAACCACGCACTCTATACTATTGTTGTAGAGTTATATTTGATGCGTGAAAAGTGAAAAATGTTTTCTCAAGCATTTTCATCTCTGTGACTTCAAGTCCACAGAATTTTAATTACGAAACTATTCGATACATCGCAGAATTATAATCACTGACTTTTTTAAAGTCTTGGAATCTCAACGTATTCTATTCATCACGGGCGGTCAGGATTATCACTTCCCTTATATGCTCAAATCTTTCTTTCAACCCTTTTCATAAAATCATTGGGTCTTTTTCTGTGAGATACTCACATTTCAACCCTTCATCAAGATGTCGGCGTAAGAAAATCATTGCCTTTGCTTTATCTTGTGAGGTTGATATATTTATTTCTTTGATGGTATCAATTAGACCCAATGACTCAAGATGCATCTCAACATCAAGAGTCCATGACATATAATTTTTTCCAGTGATATCGAGTGCAACGAATTCAAGCTTTGCCAAGTTTGACATGGTGGTACTAGAAAAATAAAAATGCATTTTATTAGTTAATTTCCATTAATATGACAATACAAAATAATGAAAAAATAAAAATTACAAGTGCGTATACAAATAGATAAAAAGTATGTGGTGGAAAATCGCTGGTGAGTACAACACTCGTGAGCATGATGATCATAATCGTTATGAAAAATAGCCTTATAAATGCCATCATCTCTATCTTCGAAAAATCGAGTAAAAATATTTTGAGAGAAATAGTGAATTTTGGTGTGATTGAAAATAAGTTTGAGTGAACATATTTATAGGCAAAAAACTAGCCGTTTGTGACCGTTGAGGGTAAAAAAAAAAATCGAGTATATGTTGAATAAAAATTCGTGATAATGATGCAATGCATATAATGATAATCATAATTAAATAATTATGTATATCATATCACATTATTATAAGGTCAGTGTCGTAGACAGCCTTTTATATAATATTGTGAAATTATACCAATATAGTTAGTATAAAGTCAGATATAGTATATCATATCACATTATTATAAGATCGATGTCATAGACAACCTTTTATATAATAACATAAAATTATACAAATATAATTATATTGTTTAAGAACCTTAAAGTCTTTTATACTTTTCGTATCCCTTACCGGGAGTGTGGGATGTCGTCTTAACATCCTCCCAGGATTTATAACAAGTTTTGAAAAAAAACTTATTTTTTTTTTCATAACATGATATTATATATTAATATATACACAATAAAAATATATAAACAGTAAAATAAAAATTCTTACTTGTTGAATATTTTTGACTTCTTCTTGTATTTTGGAGCGTCGAAAATTATAGAGAACCTTCGAGCGATCGTGCTGATAACGTGTTGTGAAAAAGTAAAAATTTATGGTAAAAAGTAAAAACTCCAAAACTCAAAATATATCAAACTCACACTTTATAATATTTTTCTCTCAACTCAATTGTATTTTTCATCACAAATGAAGACCTATTTATAGATCCACATTTGAGATTAGTCCAAAAATAAATACATCATCATCTACATCATCACACACTAATTTTTCATATTTTACAATTTAATATTCAACATTCAACATTCAATATTCAACATAATATTAATAATAATATATTTTTCAACAAGAAAGACGTATTTTGAGAAAAAAATTGATATTTCAGTAATATAATACTAATGCATGGACGATGCAAACGTCTTGTTTGTGTTACATAATAAAAAAATAACTCAGAAGATTTGCAGGTTTTCAGATGGTCTGAATTTAATTATTTTATTTTTTTCCAAATCTATTTTTTTAAAAAAAATTTGTTGTTATGAACTTGAGCAGTTGAGAGAGAAAAATTGGAAGAAAAAAAAAAAGAAATAGAATTTGAAAGAGTTTGTTCAGTCTGATGGAATTTGAGGGTATAAAAAGAAAAAATGGTAAAAAAATCACCATTAACAAATTAAATAGTAATATGTATATATATATATATATATATATATATATATATATATACTATAATATATTGTTAGGAAATTCTATATGTACACGAAAATGTTACAACTTACAAATTGCATTTGAAATTACAAAATTATTCCTTCATTTTATTTTATTTTAAAAACAAATTCTATTAAAAATACATTAATGATAGTTATGTAATTTTAAATGGAACGTGTATCATTTCGTGTACATGTAGCACTCATATTGTTATTGCTCATTGTTACATATCATATCAAGGCGTTAAAAGAGCATGAATTATAATTATATATTAGCAGATCGATGATCGTGGTACATGAGATGTAGATATATGTTTTGTGGAAAAAAAAAACCACTACAAAAACAATTACAAATAAAGACGGAAATAAAATTTCTGTCGCAATTTAGCGACGATATATACTATTTTGTCGTTAGATAATTTTAGTGACGAAATTTTTACAATTGTCGTTACTTAATGACAGATATGTTAAATCTGTCGTTAAACAATGACAAATATTGCATTTGTCGTTAAATTTATAATATTTTAAAATTTATATTCTAATATTTATTGTAACGACAGATTTATAAAATGTTGTCGCGAATTAAGGACAGAATATTTAAATTTATCGTTAATCAGAGACAAATATAAAATTAGTCGTTAAATTTATAAACTTTTGAAATTTTATATTCTGATCTTTATTTTAACAACAGATTTATTAAATATCGTCGTTAATTACGGACAAAAATAAAATATTTGTCGCAAATCTTTAATTTTAGTAACAGAAGAAGACATTTGTCGTTAATTACTGACAAATATAATATTTTTTCGTTGTTTAGTGACAGAATTATATATATATGTCGTAATTAGATTTTACTATTCCCCTAATTAAAACCTCCCTCTAAATACTTGGCGCCGATAATTTCACTCCTGGCCGATCTAGCTTCTCTCCTTTCTCGCTTGTGTTCTTTTGCCCCTTTTCGATTTTCAGGTAAATTCGTTTAATTGCTTTAATTTTTGTCATTTTGTCTTGTACAATTCTATGATTTTGTGCCTAAATCTTCGAGATCCCTTTTTTCCCTACAATTAATCCTTTTGTTCCTTGATTCTAAAACTTGATTTTTCTACGGTTTCCTCAATAGGTTATTGCTGCAGCTTTCGCTTCCTATCAAAGGCAGTACGAGAGGTTGCCTTTGTGACTCATTCAGTACACGAGGTTTGTAACCTTTTGATTGTTTTTTTATTATTCTATATGTTTCTGGATTTTTTGCAACGTTCGTAGTTACTAGTTGGGTCGATAGACATCATTTAATTTTGGAATTTGAAATTGTACGTTATTGAAATCCGTTGTTTAATGGCTGTTTTTACCGTTGTTTACAACCGCTTTTGAGTTAACGTCATAACGTGATAGTTATGGATTTGAGCAGTAGTATTGTGAATTGTGATACTTGAGGGAGGGGAGGGCCAGGTGGGATTATCACAGATAACCCGAAATAGTGGACTATACTAAAAAGTTGTGTCATTTTAGGCAGAATTTAGAGCAACTATACTGTATTTAAGGACATGAAATTGGGGAATGAATAAGACTCAGTCTTTCAATGTTCAAACTTGATATTTTTTTGCAAGTTGAAATCAAAGGGCCTTAGTTTTTTCTCAGTTGTTCTGTTTTTGCTTTTTTATTTTTTTAAAGACTTAAATCTTATATCTCATGCTTTTTATTTCATGTTTCATGTAAGTGTTATAATGAAATGATTACTTAGGAGAACTACATAGAATAACATCTCCAGCATTTTTTTCCTCTGTTTTGGCCTTTTTATGGCATATGAAATACACTGATGCATGGGTAATTTTTCATTTTATAAACAAACTACAATAATTTAATGGAAGCAAGGTACTGCAGCTCTTTTGGATCCTGTCTTAATTTATCAAAAAATTTTGCTGTTCAAATCTTGCATATTGTTTGCTTTTTGGGGAAAAAAAAACTATTTTTATTTATGTCATACAATATACTATGTATTTTATATCTTTCAGAAGCTCAAAATTCATCGGGTTCCTTAAAATAATCAACTTACAAAGACAATAATATGATGAGGCCAGAGTTTTCATCTAAAATATCAAAAAAGTACACAATTAATTTAAAAATATATAATATTCTTGAGTGAGTCTTAATTAAATCGAAGTTTTTTTGTTTTGATTGGAACAAATATTTTTATTTAATTTGGGGGTGCCGACCATTTGTCTCCTAATTAAGGACGAGAATATCATCAAATATATTAATATTTAATGCTTAAAAAAACTCAATTCCCTTGATGCAAATTATCAGATGTAAATATCTTGTGATATATTTAATTTTTCTAAATTGATATTATGCATTACTCGTTTTGCAATTTATGGAACATATTGAGTATAGATGTTTAGTTTAATATAAATTTGAAATTTTGAATTTTTTTTAACATTAAATTTTGAATTAATAACTTTTGATTTTATAATGTTGATATTTTACAAATATCTAAATTATCTATATAAAGTCGATATTGTTTTGCAGTTGTGCTAGGAATTTTAAATAAACTATGAACGATTCAAGAGATTGGATGTACAATAGGCTAGACAATGGGTACGTGCGTAACGAATTCTTTAATGGTGTTGAAGAGTTCGTTAATTTTGCTAAAATGCACCCGGAAGTTATGAGTGGTGAAATGATGCGTTGTCCACGTAATCACCAAAAATGGTCGGTTTGATATATATATCAAGTTATTTTTTGTGTGTTTTTTGCGAAATTGAAATTGACGATTTATATTGTCATGACCGAATCAATATCTAGAATGAAACTTTTGTGGATATATTAGAGAATGAATGCAGAGTTTTAATATGTTTAGTGATTGAATGAATACCTTGACTATTGTTTGTATTTATGGATTGTTTAATTGATGTGATGAGGAGCGTATGAATTTGGATTTAGATTTTTTTTTTGAATGGGGGCGATATTATTGGGAAATGGGGTAGGGTAGGTATTCGAAATAGCGACGGAATTATCTATTATGTCGTTAACTATAAGTACAGAAATATAAATTTCGTCGTTATATATTAGGACAAAATTCTAAAGTTTGTCGTTATTTTTTAGGACAAAAAATAAAATTTGTCCTTAAATTAGGGACAACACTAAAAATTCCGTCGTTAACATTTAATGACAAAAACCAATCCGATCCGTCCCTAAAGTTTAATGACAGATTTAATATTCCGTCGCTAAATATTAGCGACAGACTACTGCTTTTCGTCGCACCCTCTTAGCGACAAAATTCTAAATTCTGTCGTTAATTTTCGACAGAAATAGATTGGTGTCAGTATACACCTTGGCGACAAGGTTTTTTGGGACACCAATAATTCCGTCCTTATTCTGTCGTTAATTTGATTTAGCGACAGAATAACGACGGAAAATGCCGTCATTATTCTTGGTATTTTTTGTAGTGAACGATGAAGTGTTTTTTTAAAAAAATTAAAATAAATGTTAATAATTTTTTAAATGAAATGGTATTAGGAAAAAAAATGAAATACAAAGAAAAAATCTATTATAATATAATAAAAAATGTAGTTATTTTGATAAGATGAAGTATGTTTATGGCAAATCTAAATTATACCATGATTCTATGTAGTTAGTATAAGATGCTCATGTATGCGAGGGTGTTTGGCTATAAGCTCTTAAAATTTGTGTGAAATTTTTTTTCCAAATTATAGCATGTTAAAATAAGTAGTTATTAAAAAATTTGAGGTGATTCTACTTTTTCTAACAAAATTCTTATTTAAACGTTTTAATTCTCTAAAATATTTTTGTATATTTCTATATATAAATCCTTACCATATCCTCCGATCCACCCATTTTTGACAAGATTTAACCAAACAAACTTAAATCTCCCACCATGTCAATAATATTATTTTTTTCAAAATAGATTTAATATTTATGATAAAGTCTAAAATTATTTCCACACACACACATACACACACACATATATATATATATGTATATATATATATATATATATATATATACACACACACATACATATAAATTACCTTCATAGCATTATATTATTTTTGATGATTTTGACAATACAAATATTTTATTCTTATAATACCAGCACATCAATATATTTAAATTATTTAAAATAAATTTATCCGAATATTTGAACAACTTTTTTTTAAAAAAAATAAGACTCGATAACTTATAAGCTCTAAATTATTTTTAATTACTTCGCACTCATCTTTTAGATAATATATATTTGACCGGTGAACGTAACATTGGACCTACAAACGACTCCTAATTTCAAACGTTTGAAGTTAATTTTTCCATGATGTGATCAGAAGTTAATGCATAGGAATATAGGATATATATCACATTTCCAATCATTGACAAAATTGTAATTACATATATATATTATTGAATTTGTCAAATAATTAAACATACATGGATTTATTAATAGACAAGCTAGTCTAAATACTTGAAGGTAGATTATATTGAATTCGCAGTGAATTCTGGAATGTCCATGAACATGACAAACTCAAGTCGGATCTGTCATTAAAGGTTTTTATTTTTTAATGCTTGTGATACTATTGAAGGCTAATAAATGATTCAGCTCTTTACCTCCGCATACTTAAGCAGTATTTGAAAGAGCTTTCAAGAAATACTTCTTAGTTTTTTTTTAATTAAATTTCACAAAATTTCAAAATTTGTTTACGAAAAACTGAGAATTGGAGTATTTGTTAGAAAGAAAAGTTAAGAAGTCCTTAGAAATTCTCTCAAACACTACTTTAAATATATATATATATATATATATATGTGTATATATGTACAGGTGAAAAAGAAAAAAAAATTCATAAATTTAATTAACTTAAAATCCACAATCGTAAATATTTATCTTTGCTCGAGATATTATTGTGGTCAAGCAAAAGAAAGGTAAGAAAATTGATTGGTAAAGTCGTGGGGGATAGTGTTGAAATCGGGCGCTCTTTCTACATAGTAGAAACGTGGCCTCTCTCCATCCTAGAAATGCCAAAGTTTGGCACGATAAGTAGGCAAAAAGAGCCTCCTTCTCCTATAAATAATGGAGATTTTTCCCCCTTTTAATCGAGAGAGGAGGGCTGTATGATTTGAATTTTGAGCTCAGAATCTATGGTATCAAATTAAAAATTTTGATGTTAAATGAGTTAAAAAATCATAGCATAAAATAATAGAGAACTGTTGCTCGAATAGAATAAAAATACCTAAAAAATTTATATATATGATAAATATTTGTATGATATGTTATAGGAAACCTCGTTGATGCCACTTTCTATACCTTCTAATTTGAATTAATTAACTATGTATTTAGATACTTTTAGTGTATACCATTCATTAGTCATTAGACATTAGACATTAGTAATAATATAAGAACATAAATTTTTGTGAGATGGTTTTATGGGTCAATGTTGTGACACAAATATGTTATTTGATATAGTCCATGAAAAAATACTATTTTTTTTATAGTACTGTTACTTTTCATTGTAATTATGAGTTGAATTGACCTGTCTCACGAATATAATTTCGTGAAATCATTTCACATTAAACCTACTCAATCATTTATTGTCATGAATAAATGCAAATCTGCATTACCTTAATGCATTACCTTAACAAATATGCCAAGACTGAGGCCCTGAGACCATGATGTCTCAGGTTTGATTTCCGCTGACTGCGGGTTAGTTTCCTAATTTATTTAGGTTGATTTAGTTACTTTCCTTGCTTGAAACAAGCACGTCTCGAGTCCATGCTTAAGTCCCGTCCCGCCGGTTGTGCGGGTAATTTTACTTTATTTAGTGATGTAATTTGATATCCGATGTACTTGTACTAAAAAAAAAAATTTACACTACTTGATTGTAAATAATTAATAATCCTTTTGGGCGAATTTATATATATATATATATATATATAGTTCTTTTATGGTGTACAACAACTATGCCCAACTCCGTGCCCACCATGTATAAGTCAACTCAACTATTGTACATGGTGGGCACGGAGTTGGGCATAGTTGTTGTACATCATAAAAGCACTATATATATATATATATATATATATATATATATATATATATTCAAGATATCAGATATATTATATTTTCTTAGAGAAGGACGAGGAAATGGTATGACATCTAATAATTAAAGAAGAGGGCACTATCAATTCCATCCCTAAAAGAAATGGATGGTGACCTTAAAGATGTTATCCTACATGTTGCCTACTCATTACATAATTTTATCTCATAAAAAAGATACCAAAAAACAACACAAGCACTAACTTTGTTTTCATTTACAAAGGAGATACACATTAAAATATTGTGCATGGATTCTCACAAAAATTAAAAAATAAATAAAATTGACATGCATGAACTTTGAACACATTTGCATAATTTTGACTGTGATTGCTAGGAAAAGAGTAATTCTTTCTCCTTTTTTTTCCCAAAAATAAAAGATAAAATTTCGATATATTTTAGTTATTAGTAAAACTGTTCGAGTGAAATTAAGTACGTAGTTTTTCAGTCATATATTATGGATTTTGATATATATGAAATTAGGTGACAATTGTGTGATTCATAGAATGCCAACATTAAGATCGCTTTTACCTATCCTTTTAAAGTGAAAGTACATATTAAATTTAACCCAAAAAGTAAAGCATTGATTAAAAATTCAACACTAATCCAATTATTTGAGGACACGATGATCATGCATGTAATTTGTAATTTTATGATATTCTTGCTTTTTCATTGATTATTATATTATATTATTCAGCATGATTCGTCGGTTGCTCCTCCTTTGTGGAATTCATGCTTTTAGGGTTTTTGAACGTTTTGTGCTTCAGAAAGGATAGACAAATTAAAGATCCAATAAAGTTTTTTAGCCTTTTGGCTAACATATAAACGATTAAATTCAAATAATCAAATAAATTCACCACTCAAATCAATTTTTTTTTAAAAAAATTCTTAGTGTTTAGTCGAAATCATAGATTTTTTTTTAACGAAATTTATATGAGTTTCAAGACTCGAAAACATACTCGCGATCTTAATAAAATCGTTCGGATTACATATATAATTTTATTTGAGAAGTATGTATTATACCTCATAAATTTGAAAGTTCTCATTCAATAAATTCGTGAGAATTTGTATTATTTTCGAGATACCAACTCATCAAATTATGTTTCACAATCTGGATTAATTAACTATTATTATCGGAGGCTGAAATTGCATGCTTGGGCCCAGTTAATGTTTAAATGATCTACTAATTCGAAAACCATCGAAGCCCACTACTTGAAAAAGCCCAATCCACTTTACTCCTCTAAACTCCTCTTGGACTGAATGTTAACTTCATCTTGATCTTCAGGCTTCAGGTTCGACTCTATTTTCGTGAATGATTAAAGATTAAAATCAAATAAATTTGGTTAACTCCACTTCATTATTGTTTCAAAAAAAAAAAAAAAAAACTCCACTTCATTATTATATTACTGGTGTATTTACGCACATATCGCATGCTTTTATAAAGTTCTATTGCCAAAGAATTAGAAATTCAACTAAAAAAAAGAATTAGAAATTAAATTTGTAAAATTAAAATTTAAAATTTCCTGATTTTTACTAATTACTTTTTTTAAATTTTTTTTGACATAAAGTGCGTATTTATCGAGCCGAACAATAGGTATTTTGGGGACTGAAAACATTCACTATGACACTAAATTATCTCTGTAAGTTTGTAACTGTCATACCAAACTTAATACATAGTGTATAAGAATATTTTTTAAAAGGAATTTAACCGATTATGTTGAAATGCAAATCCAATTAAAATTATTAAACATGACTACTTTGTTTTTCCGTGTACGTATAATAAATTATAGTTTTCACATTAACTTATTTTTCCAAATAATGAAGCAAAGAAATATTTCTTAAATATTCCTAAAGCATATATATATATATATATAGAGTTTCTTTCAAGTGCCCACTTACCATGCCCATCAATGATGTGGCACTATTCTATTGGACCTACAATTTATCACATCTTTATCACATCCAATAGAATAGTACCACATCATTGGTGGGCATGGTAGGTGGGCACTTGAAAGAAACTCTATATATAATAATAATAATAATAATACTAATAATAATAATAATAATAATAATGAAATTATAATCGATGGCAGTATTACAGCTTAATTGCACGCATTCAATTACAGTATTAGTAAAAATTTGAACATTGAATTTGCGAAACCACCTTTCACATGGGACAAGAACATGTAATACACGGACATCCCTCATCTACTTAGTTGTTTAGTCAGAGTTCGATTTGCAATGGCCAGTGTGTTTCAATAAAAATTTTACTGAAAAACTTGACATTAGTCGAATCATTGTAACACAGATTAAAACACTACACATTACAAAGTGCATGAAAAATTCCTAAAATCCTAAATATGCATGAAAAAAAAACAACAGTGTTGTCTATGATGTTGTAACACCGAGGACAACATCAGTAAATGGTTTTAATGCACACATGCTGAGAGACTTCCTATGATTAAAGAATCTCTCGAAATCTAAAATTTTTGTGAATATAACTTCCAGTTGGTTATTAGTTTCAACAAATTTCATTCGGATCACACATTTTTCTACCAAATCTCGAATAAAGTGACGTCGAATGTCAATGGATTTTGTGCGATATTTTCTTAAGTGTATAAATGTCAACTTGTAATTTTATACCTAAAACAAAAAAACAGAAGAAAAAAAAAATCAAATTTTTGCTTCTTGTTTTTGGGTAAAAGTTGTAGAAGCTAAAACAGAATTTAACATTTACAAACACTCAAAAGCACTTTTATGCAATTAGAAGCTAAGAAGCATTTTATAGAAGCTCTACCAAACACTCCCTTCCTTTTCTTTCTTTTCTTTTCTTCGCCTTTTTTGCCGACGCTAGCTCCGCCGTACGGCGCCCATTTTCGAAACCGAGAGCCTATCTGGAATCCTCTTGTCGAGGGCTATCTGTCACTACATATTTTCCTAAGTTTTGAGCTCGCTCCATGGAACCCATTTTCCCCAGCCGCCGCCGTTCCGCCGCTCCTACCGTCGCCGACCGTCGTTCAGCCTTGGGTCGAGGTTTTTTAGTCGTTTGCAGCATGTTTTCATAGCGTAGAAGGTATAATTATTAAATTAGGGTTTGGAAATATGGGGATTTTTGGTTCATTCGAATTTATATAATTCATATGAGATTATTTGTTGGTTGTAGGTGCCATATTTGAGCCGATTGGAAGTGTCGATCGAATTTTCAAATTTTCGGTAATTTATTTTGAATTTAATTAGCGTATTTATTTATCTAGGATTTTCTGAATCTTTTGATTGAGTTAATTGAGAATTGGGTATTTAAATATGTTTAGTTAATTATAAAAGAAACCTGTTGAGCTTGGTGACATTATAAATATTAAATTAGGAGTTAAAATTCCTGCTGATTCTCGTTTGCTTGATGGCGACCAACTGAAAATTGATCAGGTGTGTGTGTATGCGTGCTTATGGCTGGTTTGCATGCAATTTTCCAGCATAGTTTATTTAATATAATAATGTTTGATTATACAGTCTGCCACTGGGGTTCACACTTTTTGGGAAAAGCTGCTCACCTTGACGATTCTACTAACCAAATTGGGCATTTCCAATCATTTCCAAAAGGTAAGTTTTGAGACTTGAACAGGTTAAATCGTCCCTGAATGATTCAGCTACCGTTGCTTGTGTACCTTCTGTTCCCTCCTATTTTCTGATTGGTTAAAGATGCTTTGATGCAATTTATCATCACTGACGCCTTCAAAGTAATGAGCAAAACTACTAACTAGGATGATTAAAGAAGCTAACTTAGGATGAAGCTAAAAGGAATGAAGTTGTTTATTTCAAGACCCTCTAAAGTTCCTATCTTTGTTGCTGATTTTTTTTGCTTGCTAGAGCACCTGCTATCTACTTTCCACTTTATATAACTAATGAAGCTTAACTTATAAAATCTCATTTTCTAAATATATTTTATTGTTATGCACTAGAATCGTGTTTTTTTTCCCAATACAATGAATCTTATATAGTTCTCATTCCCGTCACCCTTGGAGCAGTTCCGGTAATTCGCTCGTAACTTCTTCGTTCGGAGTCCAAATTTCGATCCGTTTGTTGGGTTTTCTTCCTTACATCCGTGACTTCAATTTAATCCATGAATCGCTGAATTTGATGCTCGTTTATGCCCGAATCAAGCCACGTTCAGAACCTGGTCCTGCATTGTTGAGCTTGGTTTGTGAACAGCCCTTCGTGGTTGCTTTCTTGGACTAATTTCTGGTAAGTTTCAGTCCTTTCTAAGGCTAGTAAGTGTAGGAATCGGAATCTAGTTCATGTTCAAACTCAAGCTCTTCATTTCAGTTCGTTTAAGTTGCGTTTTGGGTTTTTCCTGCTAGTTGTCGCTGCGATTAGGTTGCTGTTCGGTTCCAGATCAGTTAGCTTCGAGTATTGAAGCTTTTAAACTCAATTTCCAACTGGTTCAGTCGAGCTATAACAGGCTGCCCAAAATTGAGATTTTAGCCGCTTGAGTTTAATTTGTTTTTGTCGATATATTATGGATGTTGTGAGCTGATCTATTATTTGTACTGCCCTTGTGTTTATAACGAATAGCTGTGAAAGTGGGCTCCTTATCTTGTTCTTAGTGTATTTGCTTTGATAACTGTTGGATATGTACTTAAGAAGGTAAAACAGATTCTGTTTGACAAGGATATAATGTGTGTACATATTATAACTGAGATAATTACACAGGTTGGATGATCAAATGAAACTCTTGTATAGGGGCTTGAGGATCCAACAAGGAGTAGATACGAGCTTTCTTCTGAGCTGTTCCTTAATTATTACTTCTGTGATCCCACCTGAATTGCCTTTGGAGCTTTCAATTGTTGTTAATACTTTGTTAATATCACTAGCACGACTTGGAATAGCACAGAACCGTTTAGCATCCCATTTGCTGGAAATGTGAGAGTTTAATGTTTGATATTGTATGATGAGTTGTTAACACTCCTCTTTGACGAAGATGTGTATTTTGAAATGATTGTTTTAATTGTCTAATTGAACTAATAAACTGAAAGCTGGTCTTTTAGTTAGGAACTCTCTTGATGTTTTAATTGTTCCATTTGCTTTTCAAGAGTGTTAGTCTTTAGCATGTTTTGATGTTTCCCTTCTGCAGGTTGATATGTTATGTTTTGACAAAGACTGGGACGCTAACATCTGATGACAATACTGGTTATGCAACTCAAGGTCTAATGCATCCACTTGTGTTTGATCCTATACTTATAAATATTTGATGCTCTTTTTTTAACATATATTAATGTCATAGGTGATTTTAGTTGTGGAGTAACTAATGATTAGACTTCGTTATTGCTAACTTTGAAGTGAAACCTGAAAGATTTGCAGTCATAAAGGTACGGTGAATCAATGTGCTTTTTTTAACATATAGAATTTTTGGATTATGTTTGGATTTGTTTTACGTGACTAATATCATGGAATATATTTGACAAATGTGATGTATCATGTATGATGTTTTCAAATGTGCATGATAATTTATTTGGTGTAAAAAATATTGGTATTTTAAATAAATTATACCGTGGCTAATTTAGCCACAATTTTTTTTATCATGGAATATATTTGACAAATGTGATGTATCATGTATGTTTTCAAATGTGCATGATAACTTATTTAGTGTAAAAAATATTGGTATTTTAAATAAATTATACCATGGTTAATTTAGCCACGGTTTTTTTTTAAACCGTGGTTATTTTAACGACGGTTTTTTTAAAAACCGTGGCTATTTTAACCACGATTTTTTTAAAACCGTGGCTATATTAACCTCGGTTTTTAAAAAACCGTGGTAATTTTAACCACGGTTTTAAAAAAAACCGTGGCTATTTTTAACCACGGTTTTTTTATAACCGTGGTAATCTTAACCACGGTTTATTAAAAAACCGTGGCTATATTAACCACGGTTTTTTTTAAAACCGTGGTTAAATTAGCCACGGTTTTTTAAAACCGTGGCTGAGGTTAACCACGGTGGATTTAGCCACGCTTTCAAAAACCGTGGGTAAAACCGTGGTTAAAATTTTTAACCACGGTTTTACCCACGGTTTTGGCCGTGGCTAAATCCAAAAAATTTTTGTAGTGATTCAAGACAAGCGAGTAGTCGAAAAAATTTGCGATGTTTACCACGAAAGTTCGATCACTGTGTCGCAGCAATCGAAGAATCGAAGGATCTTTCCAAATTGTCGATGTTTGAATTAATGAGATCTCTTCAAGCACATGAAGAAAGAATTAATTGATCTTGAAAACAGGCTTTGGAGCAGGCATTTCAATCCAAAGTTGGATTTTATGATAAGAAACCCAATAAATTTGGATCTCCGAAAAATTCTTGGCAGACGAAAAATCAAAGCGACAAAGAAAAGTGGGAGAGAAATGATAAAGGAAAAGATGAACAGAGAAGAGGGGATCATAAATTTTCTTATGCTAGTCCTTATTGCATCATATGCAAGAAGGATAATCACAATTCGAAAGATTGTCATTTCAAGTGTACCAAATGCCGGATTCATAATCATTCTCAAAGAGATTGTTGGCATAAAATAAACAAGGAAAAGAGCAAGCCAATATTTCAAAGGAAGAAAACGAAGATCTCATGTTCTACACTTGCATGAGTGCTGAAAATGAAGATCAAGATGTTTGGTATATTGACGGTGGTTGTAGTAACCACATGACGAGTAAGCTTGACAGATTTGTAGAACTTGACAGAAAATTTTCCTCCGAGGTAAAGTTTGGAGATAGCAAAATACAAAAAGTGGAAGGGAAAGGCACCATCGAGGTTCACACCAACCAAGGTAACAAAAAACATATTTCGGATGTTTTTTACGTGCCTAATCTAGCACAAAATCTGCCAAGTGTTGGTCAACTCATTCAAAAGGGTTATTTGGTTCATTTTGGTGACGATGCATGCACCATTATCGATAAGAATCAAAATTTGACTATTGCTAAGATTGACATGGCTAGAAACACATTTTTTCGTCTTATCATGCCTTCTGATAAAAGTTTTGCACTTAAACTTGAAACATCTCATAATTCTTATTTGTGGAATTTGAGATACGGGCACTTGAGTTATAAGGGATTGCATTTGCTAAAGTCAAATAATATGGTTGTTGGAATTCCAAGTGTTGAGAAAGAAAATAAAATCTGTGAAGGGTGCACAGGTTCCCATTTCCCAAATCTTCTTGGCGTGCCAAAACTCCATTAGACTTGGTTCATGCATATACTTTTGGTCCTACTCGGACTTGTTCAGTAAGCAACAAGAGGTATTTTTTATTGTTTGTCGATGATTTTGCTCGGATGATGTGGATATATTTTTTGAGTGAAAAATCAGAGGCTTTCTCAATTTTCATTCGATTTAAATCTCTTGTTGAACGACAGAGTGGTTTTTTGATAAAGACTCTAAGGACAGACCGCGGTGGAGAATTTATATACAATGCTTTCATGAATAATTGTAAGGAAAATGAAATTCAAAGGTAGCTTACATTGAAATATACTCCACAACAGAACGGTACCACAGAGAGGAAAAATCGAACCATTTCACAAATGGCTCGGAGCATGCTTGAAGAAAAAGGTTTGCCTAAGAAATTCTAGGCGAGGCAGTTCATACAGCAGTGTACATTCTTAACCATTCACCTGAAAGAGTGGGTGCCCTGTTAGCCAACTTGTGGCTAAGGGCCTTTATTAAACAATCTTTGTTTAATATAATTTACACTTTTATATTGGCTTTTGCTTTATCTTTTATCATATTATTATGTTGTGATGTACTATACGATGTTTAGATAAAGACCTTGAGTATATTAGAGTGCATGTAAGATGTGATAGTAAATTTGATTGACTGTCATGAAACACATCTTATATATAATCACTGTATATTCTAAACAGTTCCTAGTCAATTAAGCCGTCCGCAAATAAGGATAAGGATCGCTCGAGATTGAGACTAGCATTTGCGATGTCAAGTACCACGTTTCATTGGTATGAAACATACAGATGTTCGAAGCATATAAATGGATATTCATTTGATGGATGATCGAACTACCCTATTCGAACTTTCCAAGTGGTTTTCACTAATTGAGTGGATAAGTCCGCGGTTTTTTGTTGTACATCATTAGTCCTTATTACTTGAAACATCATGGAGACTCTATATGCTAGTACTGTACTTTGACTCGTTTAACGACTTTATGAGGGTCATCAGGTGTCGAGATTGGGTATAGTTATGACACATATAAGAGTCAATGCTTTGTTATCAAGGATTCACCACACACTTGCGAGTGTGGATATCCTATGCGATCTGAGGAGATATTAGTATGACAAATCTCTGGACAGAGTACATGATGTGCTTTAGGTTACTTGGTTTTCTAGTTGCACATGCGATGTCACTATTTGATCTTTAAGATGTATTGCATAGTTATCGAATCTCGAACGACTCTCAATATACCAATGGTTGTTGATTTGATCGGGATATATGGATGAAGGGACCGTACTGTATGCAAACCAAAACCTACTGGTTCTTGCAGGCACTATCAGTGATACCTAGGGAATCATGGGGCGATGTTGCTAGGCGCTCTTACCATGATTCGATGGGCAATTCGGAAATTGTTGTTCCGAGTCACAAGAAGTTGTGTGCCCACGACTAACTGTATCCCTGAACCATTGAGGGTTACACAAGTAATAGTTTTCTAATCCCCGTTGAGATAATTAAATTTAATGAGTTAAATTTAGTGTATGAGAAGTAGGACTTTTTATTAAAGAGTAGAGGGAGTGAGATTTCCTAAAATGACATAGGGATGTCATTTTTGGAAATCACTGAATTCGGATTCAGAAAATTTATCTTGACTTTAAAATATGCAGAAAAGGTTTCTGCACACATTGGTAAAATTGGTTTATCAATTTGAGTCACGATGAATTTTATATTAATTTCTGAACATGCGGGCTTTGCTTGTCAGACTTGAACTTATGACTAATAGGCCCTAAGCTATTAGCAGCCCATGTTATAAATAAGTTATTGCAGTATAAAAATTAGACATAACAATTCATAATTTTCGAAAATCCTAGAGTTTTCTCTCTAGGGTTTGGCCGCCCCCTCCCTCCACAGTGTTCGAAAATTCAGACTGCAGTTTTCGAAATTTGCAGTCTGATTTAACAGATCAAATCTGTTAATTCTCTTCGTAGAAACATCTGATAGACTTTCTAGTTCAGTCTGTCAGAGGGATTAAGAATTCTGTTTGTGGACCTGATTCAGGAGTTGATCGATAGAGTAATGAGTTCCTGGGATATACAAGAAGAGTAGAGTAATCTGTTGGAGTTCATAACCTCAAGTTGAGACTTGAGAAGTAAAATTTAATTATGTTTTATTTTAATTGTTTGTTTTAATCGTTAGGATTTGATACCCATGATCTGGAATCGTTCCAGATCAGAAAATAAAAATTTTTAAACTTCCGCTGCTACGAGTATCACATTTGACTGATCCGAGAACGTGTTCCAACAGTGGTATCAGAGCCAGGTTGCTCTCAGATCAAACGATTAAAATTTATCGATTGTACAAAGCCTCGATTTTTCAGAAAAATAAAACAAAAAAAAAATTCGGGAGGCTGCGCTCAGCTGGGCCGCGCTCGGCGGCCCAGCGACGGGGCTAGGCTCCCAGCTCGACAGTCGGGGGGGCTGCCCGGGATCGTCCTGGGCAGCCCAGAAAAATTAAAAAATTTTATTTTTAAAATTTTGAATTTCGGCCCGTTAATTGTTATCGGGCCCAGTTTTTTGGCCCGATTGAAAATTGTTTTAGTTGGTCCACGAGGCAATGGGTCAAAATTGTTTGAGACCAAAATTTTAAGAAAATTAATTTTTGGATAAATTTTGAATTTTGGAAATTTATAAATTTAATCCAATAAATTAAAATTTTTAAAATTAATTATTTTGGTACAAATGATTATAAAATATGATTTTATATATGAAATTAGATTATATATATAATATATGATTTTATGGATAAACTAGATAAAATATGATTTTATATATAAAATAAGATTTTATGTATGAAATATGATTTTATCTATTTACAATTATTGCCACTTTGAACTGCATGTTATCCAATCATTTAATTGAATTAAATAATTGAATAAAAGGATGATCGATTGCCATGACCAAGTTTTTAGGTGTATGTTAGGTTGTTTACATTTAGTTTTTATTATTAATGTTGGGTTTTATTAATGGGCTTGGTTTATGGCCCAATTTGATTTGTCATTTGTAATAAAAGTGGGCCTGGTTAATGACCCGTTTTCCCACCCTTAAATATGTATCCCCTACTTGTCATCGAAATTTATTGTAAATTTATTAGACTTAGTGGGAGATAAAGATTTGAAGACAATGATGGGCCCAGCAGACAATAAAGACCGAAGAAATGTAAATTGAAAGCTCAATGGAATATGATTGCATTGCATACTTGCATATCACCTAGGATTGGACTTAGACTCGTGATTGGCAACCACGGGTCGAGTAGATCTAGGCATCGATCATCCTTTATATAATATTTGATATTATTATTGTATGCATGTTTAGACTAAATTGCATGAATCCCGCAAGCATACAAATTTTTAAATGATGAGACAAATTTTTCAAAATTAAAAAACCCTCATTTTAAATATGATTTAAAATTGATATCAAGATTAACAAAAGAGAATTTAAATATTGTTTAAATGTTTCTACCTTCCATCAACGATCAATGTATGAGATGCTACCCGCGGGCATGGTCCGTCTCATATTATTGGGGGGCCCGTTCGTCGGAAAACTGTACATTGGATTGACACATGTTGTAAGTTGGGTGGAACTCCCGTGGGATTGGCTCATATTATTGGGGGATCCATACGACGACCGTCCATCACAACTTAATATTGGTGGGTCATCTTGACATGTCACAATAAACGGTGTCATATTATTGGGCTCTTATTGGACATGAGGTAAAAACATGGGGGTTGTTTTGGAAGCAATTGGGCTCTACCTTTTGAAAAATATGGTTGGCTGATATTATTCGGGACTATGATTTGTCAAATAGACTCCATGATTCCCACTAAGGAAACCAGTTTTTCGTTTTCACTAGAGGGTGGTGAAATCGTTAAAATAGTGGGAGTGTAATTCATAAAATTATTCTCGCCTTATTTTATGTCTTAGTAAATTAATTAAACAATCACTGATTATTGTATGTTTCTTTTCAGTATTTCATTATGATGAATTCGCGCAATCCACTATTCTCTATTCTCGAACAAAACAAACTGTCTGGCGCTAAATATACGGAATGGTTCCGTAAGTTAAAGATTGTTCTAAGTTCGGAAAAGGTTTTCTACGTGTTAGAAAAGTCTCCTCCGAAGGAAGCCCCGGCTAATGTGAGTCCGGAAGAGTTGGCCAAACTTGATAAATGGTGGGACCATGATATCAAGGCCAAATGCTACATGCAGGATTCGATGTCTGATGAACTTCAGAGGCGATTTGAGGATGCAGTGAATGCTGTTGACATTCACAAGACCCTCAAGGAACTTTTTGGAGCTCAGTCAAGATCCGAGAGGTATGCCACTGTCAAAGAGCTCATGACATGCCGCATGCGAGATGGGACTTCGGTCTGTGAGGATGGGGTACACATGATTGGGCTCATTGAAAAGTTGATAACACTCGATTTGACATTGGAGCACGAACTGAATGCGGACTTATTACTTCTCTCTCTTCCTTCGTCGTTTTACGGTTTTGTGATGAACTTCAATATGAACAAGATAGAGGCCACGCTTGAAGAGATGGTCAATATGCTTGTCACTTATGAGGCCACATTAAAGAAGGATAAACTGGTACTCTTGGTAGGCTCCTCTTCTAACTCTAAGAAGGGACCAAGTGCAAAGGGTAAGAAACGTTCTGTCCCACCCAAGAAAACTGGACCAAATAAGAAGAACAAGACAAAGGCTTCAAACGTGAACAAATATGAAGATGTTTGCCATCACTGCAAGAAACTCGGTCATTGGAAACGTAACTGCAAAGAATATCTCGAGCAGTTGCGAACTGCAAAGGGTATGTTTTATATTGAAATAAATGTTTCACTTAATACTACTTCTTTGATATTGGATACCGGATGTGGATCTCACATTTGCAATGACTTGCAGGTGATGACAAGAAGTCGTAAGCTTAGGATGGGTGAGACCCAGTTGAGGCTCGGAAATGATTCTAGAGTTGAAGCCAAAGCTGTGGGAGACGTTTATTTAATTCTGCAGAACAATTTTAAGTTAATTTTGAGAGATGTTTTATTTGTGCCAGATTTGGTTAAAAACATTATTTCTGTTTCTATGTTTGATAGAGATGGTTTTTCTCGCAATTTTGTGAATGAGATTTGCAATATTTACAAGAATGAATGTTTAATTGGATGTGGACAACTAGAAAACGATCTATATAACTTAAAATTGAAAGACGTACCAGTTAATTATGTTGATAAACCGGCAACAACAATTAAAAGGAAAAACGATAGTCAAAACTCGGCAAACCTTTGGCATGCTAGGCTAGGTCATATTTTCTCACGAAGGATGAACAAGCTAGTGGAAGAGGGAATGTTTGATTCGTCAGATATAAACTCTCTACCAACTTGTGAGTCTTGTCTGAAAGGAAAAATGACTAAAACACGTTTTAAGGGAAAACCTGAGCGTAGTCAAAATCTATTGGATTTGATCCATACAGATGTTTGTGGCCCATTTAGTATTGGTACTAAATATGGTCACACCTACTTCATTACCTTTACTAATGATTATTCTAGGTATGTGTATTTATATTTAATAAAATATAAATCTGAATCGTTTGAAAGGTTCAAAGAATTCAAGAATGAAGTAGAAAACCAGCTAGGTAAAAGTATTAAAGCACTTCGATCTGATCGAGGCGGTGAATACTTAAGTACCGAGTTTTTGGACTATCTGAAAGAAAATGGAATTCTTTCTCAGTGGACTCCTCCTGCCACACCTCAGCTTAATGGTGTAGCAGAGCGTCGTAATCGAACTCTGTTGGACATGGTTCGATCTATGATGAGCTTTACTGAGCTCCCACCCTCGTTTTGGGGCTATGAACTTGAAACGGCGGT
This sequence comes from Henckelia pumila, assembly GCF_033568475.1. Classification (NCBI taxonomy): domain Eukaryota; kingdom Viridiplantae; phylum Streptophyta; class Magnoliopsida; order Lamiales; family Gesneriaceae; genus Henckelia; species Henckelia pumila. The sequence continues at coordinate 15,561,960 of NC_133122.1, read as the reverse complement.
ATTGTTGTTGAACAATGTCCACACTAAAGCAGTGAACAAAACACCATATGAATTATGGACTGGCAAAACTCCTAAGTATTTGTACTTGAGGATTTGGGGATGTCCTGCTTACGTGAAGCAGACAGTGGGAGATAAGTTGGATAATCGTTTCACTTTATGTTATTTTGTAGGGTATCCGAAGAATTCGATCGGATATTATTTCTATCATCCTACTGAAACAAAAGTGTTTGTTTCTAGGAATGCCACCTTCCTTGAGAAGGAATTCTTACTTGATAGAAAAGGCAAAATGATGGAACTCGAAGAAGTTCGAGAAGAACCCGAGATACAAAATAGCAACCCCACACCTCAGGAACCAATAATTGACACACCGCCTCTTAGAAGATCCGAAAGGACTTCTAGACCTCCTGATCGACTTAATCTCCTACTTGAAGGGGATCAAAGTGAGACCATCGTTGGATGTGATCCAAGAAACTTCAAGGAGGCAATTTCTGATGAAGATTCGAATTTATGGCTTGAAGCCATGCAGTCTGAAATAGACTCCATGCATGCAAACCAAGTTTGGTCTTTAGTAGATCCTCCCGATGGAATTGTTCCTATAGGGTGTAAATGGATCTACAAGAAAAAACTTGGGCATGATGGTAAGGTGCTGACCTACAAGGCACGATTGGTTGCAAAAGGTTATACACAAAGACAATGTGTTGACTATGATGAAACTTTTTCACCAGTTGCAATGTTCAAGTCCATAAGAATCTTAATTGCCATAGTAGCATGGTATGACTATGAGATATGACAAATGGATGTGAAGACTGCATTTCTTAATGGAAACATTAAGGAAGAGATCTATTGTGGGGACCTCGGGTTGCTAATCTCGTATTAGGGCAACTAATGATTAATTAAACAATTAATCAAATAATTAAAGAGTAATAAATCAAGAGCAGAATTTTTTTTTTTTTAAATCTCAGAGTCTCGCTCGATCGGGCAAAGTCAGCCGATCGAGCGAGCAAAATATCAAATTCTCGGGTCTGCACATATATTGGCCTCGCTCGATCGGGCAAAAGCTACCGATCGAGCGAGCAATAAAATCAAATTCCCTGCTCATGAAAAACAGGCCTCGCTCGATCGGTAACATTCACCCGATCGAGCGGGCACCCTTTCCGGAAAAACATCAGAACATTCTTTTGCTGTCAAAACTTGGATTATCAATCCAAATGCATTTAATATCAACTCAATTCATGATTTATACATTCTAAAACATGCATATCAACATGTATAAAGTTTCAAGTATCAAATCATGCATTTAATACATCAATTAAATAGCCTAAAAGATATAAAACTACAAGCTATTCAACATAGCATAAATAACTTCAAGTCTTAAGTTCTTGATATGTTTGATGCTATCACTATATCAAGCTTTAACTTATAAACCCGAGTCCACACTTGCTACATCTCTCTCCGGAGCTATCAATGTTGTCTCAACAAAGCTCCTGCCCCTCCTGTTGCAATGCACACATACAAAACAAAGTAACAGCCGGATAAACTCCGGTGAGAAATCATTCTCAGTATAATCGACATATAAATGCGTTAAATAAATTCATATCAACTCTAAACATATCAACTCAAGAATAGAGTAAAAATAACGCATATATCGACTCAACTTCAAATCAAGAATCAATTTATATAGCGCGTTTATCTCAAGAATTGATTCTTATCACTTCGTTTACATCAAGATTCGTATCCGATCTTGACATGGATATTCATCTATCGTAGCTATTCCGGGCTAGAAAATAAGGTTAACTGCAACCTTGGCATAGAATTAATTCAATATACAATCATATCGAAAGCAATAAAGATCCATTACCTGTGATGGATCGACAATACATAAGTTCTACCTCAAGAACAAATACTTAAACAAGTATGTGGTTTGTTCGGGATAACTCAAGAATAGTCGTTCTTGAGTTTCACAGTCCCTGACTCGCGATGTAGTCACTATACCTTCATTCTCGAGTTGACGATGTTCCACATCTGGATAGGAAGTACCACAACTCCTATATGAATCTGATCATTCAATCATAATCAATCTTCAATCACATTCACTTCAATCTTGATCACTTCTTCTTTGGTTTCAAGTTGAGGTTCTTGAGTCAATAGTCTCCTATTAAACTCTGAAACATATCATCAAAACATGTATATCAACCTCATTCTATTCAATCATTTCAGAATTGAATCAAAATCATCAATACATATTCAATCAACATCATTTCAAACTTCAACTTCTTCTTATTTGATATAACTCGGAGTCTTGAATCGTTAGCCTTCGAAACTCAACTGAAATCGAGAAATAAAAATGCTATAACATTCATAACATCTAAACAACTATCTCAACTCAGTTATAGGCTATCAAAACGAAGTCAAAACATCAACCGGCGGCATAGCGATTGAAAATCGGGAACCGACGCGGTATCGAATTCATTTCTAATCAATTCAGTCATTCGTATCACTTATATCAGCTGAATTCATCATTCAATTCATCATATCAGCAGCTAAATATATCAAATGTAAGCTGAACATCACAACAAGTTCATTCCTTAGTTCATTTTCAATCCAGCTTCGATATATAACGGCATACATATTCAATAATACAAACATCAAGTCATAATCTGATTTCTGCCAAATTTCGTTCTTCAAAACATGCCAAGATAACAAAATACTTACATCAAATCGAATCCCTCGTCGCAAGGATTCCAGAACATCTTTCGGAATTGAAATCGAACGAGCGGATCAAAAGTTACGGCCGTTTGAAAATCGAAAACGAAAAAGGAATAAGAGGGTTCGGCTCCTCTATCACAATTCTGACTTCAATATCCATAATACACGTATGAAGTCTAATTCATCTTAATCACATCAGATATGTATTGCATAAATTGCAATTTAGTCCCTCAAGTCTTCCTTAATTGCAATTCAGTCCTCAACCTTCGCTTTAATTCATTTTCAATCCAAAATAATTTAAGAATATTAGAATTAAAATCGAAACTCTAAATATTCTCAAATTAAATATACTCAGATTAAAATAAATTAAATTCGGATTAAATCAATAATCCCGACCTTTTGCACTTTAGCCCTTCAAACTTCGATCTTTTCAAATCAACCCCTGATCGGGTTTCATCTTCAAAATACATCTTCTTTAATTTCCGAAATATGGAATTTAATCTCAAATTCCATAAATATTCAAATCTAATATTTATTCTTTTAATTTAAGAATTATCGGAATTTAATTCTCAAAATCCGTAAATTCTCAAATTAAATATTTTTGGCTCGAAAATTAAATCTATAATTTCTTTCATTTCTCAAATCAATATTAGCCCATAATATGGAATTTAATTCTCAAATCCCATAATTAATAATTTAATATTTTCGGGCCTTACAATTCCTCCCCTCTAAGAAATGATTTCGTCCTCGAAATCGTATTCATCCAGAATATCAAATCTAATAGACTGAATGAGTATCTGAAGTGATTCTCACTTCAATCATCCAACTCTGCATTACGTATCTCACTTCATCTTTCAATCTCTTGTCAGATTATTACTTCGAATCTGCTTTTATTTTCTTGTAATCAGTATCTATTCAGTTGTACTTTAAGTCATTGAATCTGAGCTGTTTCTTTCTTCAATCAAAGATTTGTCGAATAATCGACTTAACTCAGAATCTCGTCAATATCTATCTCATCTGAATAAAGTACATAAGAAGAATCTACTGATACTTCTTTCAATTAGATACTGAACTTATTCAGTTGAAAAGAATACATTCTGTCAATACAATCATCAATTCCGTCTGACATGTCATTCAATGCAATTCAGCTTTGGTGACGACTTGATTCTTTCTCTATTTCATTCTATACAGAGTATAGAACATAAATCAAGTTTACACTATCATTCAGTTCATCGCTTCAAAATCAGTATTCATCGTCACATTCTGAATCTGTAAATTAAACTCCGCTTTTTCTTTATTCTGAATTGAATGATGTTTCAAGAATAACTTTTCCACTTAACTAATTAGTTTCAGCTTCAAAAGTTATATCTATCATTCAATTACTAATTCTGGTTCATCTTCTCTGCTTTTAGTCCATACAGATTCATATTCATCATCCTTGTGTTCCTCAAATCACATCTGATCTGCTGACAACAAATCATGTCTGATCTGATATCATATACTTCAATAGTATCATTTTAGCACAAGGAAATCGGATTTCTTTCATCATATCATTATCTCAAAATCGATTCATTAGCTGTTACAGGAATTATAATCATCAAGTGGCAACACATCAAGACAAGTAATACCGAATCAGGTATTAAAGTTCTGAGAATATTCTCAACATATGGAAAATCAACTCAGATAATCCATTAATCGAAGAATGGTATAATGCAATCACATATAACCAACTCTCAGAACATTAATCAATCAATCGATGCCACATCTATCGAATAAATCTAAAGTCTTAATCTTGACAATAGATTTTAATCATTCCTGTAATTCATCATATCTCTTTCTTCTTCACAGATTTGAATTGATAGCTGTTATTCACATCTCATACAGTGTATTCCACAAATCTGATTAGTCTATTCGGATTATTTCGTAATCAGAGTTTATGCTGTATTCACAGATTTCAAAGTATTCAAAGCTGTTGATAATCGGTATCATGTCAGATAAAGTTCATTCTCGACATTCAATTCATCTTCTCTGGTTATTCTTCCAATTCAAGGATATCAAATTGCACCTTTACCTCAAAAAGTACTCAAAGTCTTCGAATCATCTGTATTACAATGTAATAGTAAACCCAATGTTTCTATCGGAAACATTATTTCTTTGCTTACTGTTCATCTTACAACGAATCTAATCACAATTCAGTGAGTTGATCATACAAACACATTATCGTATCCAGTAATTTCAATCAATCTGTTCATAACTACCACCTGTTTACTTCACATAAACTGTTTCATTTTGGTAGTTTCGCAAAATATTCTTTCAAATCATAATCTCATTTCAATTATGGAGTTGCTAAACTATCACTGAACTCATCTGGTCAACGATTTTCAAATTCATCGGAAACTCTCTGTACGTTTAACTTCGAAAACATACTAATTCTGTTACTTTTATTTGCTTTATCGTCTGATAAAACAATAATTGGATGAATCCCAAATTCATTCTTGTGCAATTCTTCAAATTATGATATCTCTTTTCGAAAATATCAGGCACAATCAAATACTCAATCATAATAGAATTCATTCATTATGATCTGAGGCTTCAATTCATATCTCTATATGGTATTCTATACTGAATTCCCATCGCTTCAGTTTACTTTATGCGTTTTTTTCATCTTCTAAATAGTTCTGGATTGCTTTCAATCAAAAATCATTCTAATTGGTTATATATTCATCTGAATATTCAAACCAGAATACACAGAATCTGAAATCAATTGATCGAATGCCTGTTTCATTCTTCATTTCTATTTCTCAATGAAATTCTCATAACTTGATCTCATCTCAATGTGCTTTAATCCTTCCAAATCAATTCTCACTTAATTTGGATTACAGCAATTCTGACTATTTTAGTATCTATCCCGATACTTCAAGCACATAAATTCAAAAGATCAATTAATCACGCATTCATCTCTTCTCTTCGTTCTATTTCCCAAATCTCAATTGGAAATTCTATCAGTTACGAGAAATAAATATTATAATATACTGAATGTACACATCAACCAATCAGTAACTTTTGAACTTCATAATCAGGAAAACTCACTTAAGTCAAGGTCATCCACAGAACAATAATATGAATGACAATATGCTAAGTGAAAACAACTCACTAGCATCTCAACTTAAGACAAGTAAATCAAATCAGACCCTAACAAAGAATAAGAGTCCATCAAAATCGATTGAGGTCGGTACCAAAACCTCAAAATTAATATCAAGAATTTCAAAAATCATGATTTTATGATGTAAAAACTTCAGTAAAATCAAATAAAGACTCATCTGTAACTGATTTTCATATCATCATCTATTTTGTAAACCTCAAAAGCAGTATTCAATTCATAAACTCATCAATTCTCTGATAAATTCCAGTTCACAACTTAAACTAAAGTCAAGAATCTTACTGAAATATATCTGCAATCTCTACTCATCGGCATATCTTTCAATTCTGGTTTAGATCATGAACATATATAATGCATCGAATATACTGATTTCGGCATATTTCTGTAATCAAACATCATATAGCAAACCGAAATCACATAATCTTAATTCGAGATTCTATATCATCATATTCAATTGCACATTATGTTCTTACTGATCTAGTTTCATCGCTTCTTATCATCAATTCTTCTACTAATCTGTATTCGATTATTGCATCATCATCTATCATGCAACATAAACAGATATTTCAATACGAACAAAATCATCTTCTGTTTCAGTTCATCGAAGCAATAGTTCCATTCTTCAGTTCAATTCACACAATCCCTTTTCTGATACAGAGGTGATAATATAATAAGCTTTCAGCTATCATGAATCTATTGCACCAATAATAGACAGGTCAAAACAAAAAAAATCTGTTACCTGAAATTTCATTCTCAGGTGCAATTTCATTCTGATTCTCTGTATACTTCTGGAATAGAAATTGTAGCTAAATATGTTTTTTTCTCACACACCGTAATATCTTTACAATTTCAGTCCTTTTGCTTCATCATTCAGCTTCAGTTCTGTTAAACAAAACTATGTCTGTCATAACATACTTCATTTGTCAACATTTATTCAGACATATTCTTAGAATTCAAGCCATAACTAAACAACTCAATCTTGAGCTTCTCATTATTTACAATTCAAAGAATCGTAATAGGCTTGAAAATTCTAATAAGGCATTCCTCAATACTCAAAATATTCAGCTTCTAAAAGGTATATTTGTCTTTCTGATAATTTCTATCTGTTGTGGCAAAGAACTATAAACAAAAATCATGTTCTAAGCACTTACCAACAAATTAATATACCTCTGTTCTGTCAGAATTTCTTCGTCAAAATCTATCAGCTAGTTGCTAGGTCTTGAAGTTGGTTGACAGTCAATCTGATACATCATTCATCGGTATCTTCCAAATATCTGAACATCAGTTCTTCAGAACAACTTCTACCTGCAATACATCTATTCATTCGCTGATATTCTGTTTTGTTCAATCAGAAATATTTCATTCAGCTGAGCAATAATACAGTTCTGTTCAATCTGACCATACCATTTTGTTCAGTCTGGCCATACAACTCTGTCAGTCTGGGGTGCTTACATCACCCGGAGAAATTCTTATAATAACATCGATAAGAATTTGAAAAGTTACAAATCAGTAAATTAATCAATTCAATTTCAAAAGTAGATCAAGAGCACATGCAATTCATTAAATCATCGAATCAAATATTGCATAATCATGCAATACTATAAATGCATGTGACTCACTCTACCCCGCTCAGCTTCTATCTCAGTCCAGAACCTACGCTCTGATACCATCTGTTGTGGGGACCTCGGGTTGCTAATCTCGTATTAGGGCAACTAATAATTAATTAAACAATTAATCAAACAATTAAAGAGTAATAAATCAAGAGCAGAATTTTTTTTTTTAAATCTCAGAGTCTCGCTCGATCGGGCAAAGTCAGCCGATCGAGCGAGCAAAATATCAAATTCTCGGGTCTGCACATATATTGGCCTCGCTCGATCGGGCAAAAGCTACCGATCGAGCGAGCAATAAAATCGAATTCCCTGCTCATGAAAAACAGGTCTCGCTCGATCGGTAACATTCACCCGATCGAGCGGGCACCCTTTTCTGAAAAACATCAGAACATTCTTTTGCTGTCAAAACTTGGATTATCAATCCAAATGCATTCAATATCAACTCAATTCATGATTTATACATTCTAAAACATGCATATCAACATGTATAAAGTTTCAAGTATCAAATCATGCATTTAATACATCAATTGAATAGCCTAAAAGATATAAAACTACAAGCTATTCAACATAGCATAAATAACTTCAAGTCTTAAGTTCTTGCTATGTTTGATGCTATCACTATATCAAGCTTTAACTTATAAACCCGAGTCCACACTTGCTACATCTCTCTCCCGAGCTATCAATGTCGTCTCAACAAAGCTCCTGCCCCTCCTGTTGCAATGCACACATACAAAACAAAGCAACAGCCGGATAAACTCCGATGAGAAATCATTCTCAGTATAATCGACATATAAATGCGTTAAATAAATTCATATCAACTCTAAACATATCAACTCAAGAATAGAGTAAAAATAACGCATATATCGACTCAACTTCAAATCAAGACTCAATTTATATAGCGCGCTTATCTCAAGAATTGATTCTTATCACTTCGTTTCCATCAAGATTCGTATCCGATTTTGACATGGATATCCATCTATCGTAGTCATTTCGGGCTAGAAAATAAGGTTAATTGCAACGTTGGCATAGAATCAATTCAATATACAATCATATCGAAAGCAATAAAGATCTACTACCTGTGATGGATCGACAATACATAAGTTCTACCTCAAAAACAAATACTTAAACAAGTATGTGGTTTGTTCGGGATAACTCAAGAATAGTCGTTCTTGAGTTTCACAGTCCCTGACTCGCGATGTCGTCATTATACCTTTCATTCTTGAGTTGACGATGTTCCACATCTGGATAGGAAGTACCACAACTCCTATATGAATCTGATCATTCAATCATAATCAATCTTCAATCACATTCACTTCAATCTTGATCACTTCTTCTTTGGTTTCAATTTGAGGTTCTTGAGTCAATAGTCTCCTATTAAACTCTGGAACATATCATCAAAACATGTATATCAACCTCTTTCTATTCAATCATTTCAGAATTGAATCAAAATCATCAATACAGATTCAATCAACATCATTTCAAATTTCAACTTCTTCTTATTCGATATAACTCGGAGTCTTGAATCGTTAGCCTTCGAAACTCAACTGAAATCGAGAAATAAAAATGATATAACATTCATAACATCTAAACAACTATCTCAACTCAGTTATAGGCTATCAAAACGAAGTCAAAACATCAACCGGCGGCGTAGCGATTGAAAATCGGGAACCGACGCGGTATCGAATTCATTTCTAATCAATTCAGTCATTCGTATCACTTATATCAGCTGAATTCATCATTCAATTCATCATATCAGCAGCTAAATATATCAAATGTAAGATGGACATCACAACAAGTTCATTCCTTAGTTCATTTTCAATCCAGCTTCGATATATAACGGCATACGAATTCAATAATACAAACATCAAGTCATAATCTGATCTCTGCCAAATTTCATTCTTCAAAACATGCCGAGATAAAAAAATACTTACATCAAATCGAATCCTCGTCGCAAGGATTCCAGAACATCTTTCGGATTTGAAATCGGATGAGCGGATCAAAAGTTACGGCCGTTTGAAAATCGAAAATCGAAAACGAAAAAGGAATAAGAGGGTTCGGCTCCTCTCTCACAATTCTGACTTCAATATCCATAATACACGTATGAAGTCTGATTCATCTTAATCACATCAGATATGTATTATATAAATTTTAATTTAGTCCCTCAAGTCTTCCTTAATTGCAATTCAGTCCTCGACCTTCGTTTTAATTCATTTTCAATCCAAAATAATTTAAGAATATTAGAATTAAAATCGAAACTCTAAATATTCCCAAATTAAATATACTCAGATTAAAATAAATTAAATTCGGATTAAATCAATAATCCCGGCCTTTTGCACTTTAGCCCTTCAAACTTCGATCTTTTCAAATCAACCCCTGATCGGGTTTCATCTTCAAAATACATCTTCTTTAATTTCCGAAATATGGAATTTAATCTCAAATTCCATAAATATTCAAATCTAATATTTATTCTTTTAATTTAAGAATTATCGGAATTTAATTCTCAAAATCCGTAAATTCTCAAATTAAATATTTTCGGCTCGAAAATTAAATCTATAATTTCTTTCACTTCTCAAATCAATATTAGCCCATAATATGGAATTTAATTCTCAAATCCCATAATTAATAATTTAATATTTTTGGGCCTTACATCTATATGATGCAGCCCGAGGGATTCACATCCATGGGAAGCGAGCATAAGGTATGCAAGCTTCAGAGATCAATTTATGGTCTCAAACAGGCATCAAGAAGTTGGAACCAGAAATTTGATGAAACAATAAAGGACTTTGGTTTTATCAAGAACCCGGAGGAACCGTGCGTGTACAAGAAAGTGGTTAAGGATGCTGTGACATTCTTAGTGCTTTATGTTGATGACATCCTACTCATTGGGAATGATATAGGGATGTTGCAGTCAACAAAGATATGGTTGTCAGGTAGATTCTCGATGAAGGACTTGGGTGAGGCGTCCTATATTCTAGGAATACAGATCTATAGAGATAGATATAAGAGAATGATAGGACTCACTCAAGCAACCTACATCGACACAATATTGAAAAGGTTTTCTATGGATGAGTCCAAGAGAGGACATCTACCTATGTACCATGGAGTTTCTCTATCCAAGTCAATGTCTCCAAAGACTGACGAAGAAATAGAGGTAGTATCATGTTTGGGATGATATCTACCAGATCGGATGTAGCCTTTGCTCTGAGTGTCACGAGCAGATATCAAGCCAACCCCGGTCAAATGCATTGGAAAGATGTGAAGGATATTCTTAAGTACTTGAAAAGGACTAAGAATATATTCATGGTTTATGAGGGAAGAAAATTGAAATTGGAAGGCTATACCGACTCTAGCTTCCAAAGTGACGTGGATGACTCGAAATCAACATCTGGATTTGTATTCATGCTCAATGGCGGTGCTGTCTCTTGGAAGAGTTCCAAGCAGGACACCACATCAGATTCCACCACTGAGGCGGAATACATTGCAGCATCAGCTGCTGCTAAAGAGACCGTTTGGATGAGGAATTTCATCCAAGAGTTGGGGGTCATTCCTGAAGCTGTTGGTCCAGTCCCGGTATACTGTGACAATACTGGTGCCGTTGCTTAGGAAAAGGAACCAAGGTCTCATCAAAGATCCAAACACATACTGAGAAAATACCACATCATCCGGGAGATCGTGGAAAGAGGAGACATCACTGTCGAGAGAGTGGCCTCTGCAGACAATATCGCTGATCCACTTACTAAGCCCTTTCCAGGACCATTATTTGACAAACATCGCGAAGCAATGGGACTACGTAGTATGACTAGTTGGCTTTTGGGCAAGTGGGAGATTGAAAGAGTAGGTGCCCTGTTAGCCAATTTGTGACTAAGAGCCTTTATGACTCTATATGTAAACAATTTTTGTTTAATATAATTTACACTTTTATATTGGATTTTGCTTTATCTTTTATCATATTATTATGTTGTGACGTACTATACGATGTTTAGATAAAGACCTTGAGTATACTAGAGTGCATGTAAGATGTGATAGTAAATTTAAATGACTGTCATGAAACACATCTTATAATCACTGTATATTCTAAACAGTTCCTAGTCAATTGAGCCGTCCGCAAATAAGAATAAGGATCGCTCGAGATTGAGACTAGCATTTGCGATGCCAAGTACCACATTTCATTGGTATGGAACATAGAGATGTACGAAGCATGCAAATGGATATTCATTTGATGGATGATCGAACTACCCTATTCGGACTTTCCAAGTGGTTTTCACTAATTGAGTGGATAAGTCCGCGGTTTTTGGTTGTACACCATTAGTCCTTATTACTTGAAACATCATGGAGACTCTATATGCTAGTACTGTACTTTGACTCGTTTACCGACTCTATCAGGGTCATCAGGTGTCGAGATTGGGTACAGTTATGACACATATAGGAGTCAATACTTTGTTGTCAAGGATTTACCACACGCTTGCGAGTGTGGATATCCTATGCGATCTGAGAAGATATTAATATGACAAATCTCTGGCCAGAGTACATGATGTGCTTTAGGTTACTTGGTTTCCTAGTTGCACATGCGAGGTCACTATTTGATCTTCAAGATGTATTGCATAGTTATCGAATCTCGAACGACTCTCAATATACCAATTGTTATTGATTCGATCGGGATATATGGATGAAGGGACCGTATTGTATGCAAACCAAAACCTACTGGTTCTTGCAAACACTATCAATGATACCTAGGGAATCATGAGGCGATGTTTCTAGGCGCTCTTACCATGATTCGATGGGCAAGTCGGAAATTATTGTTCTGAGTCACAAGGAGTTGTGGGCCCACGACTAGCTGTATCCCTGAACCATTGAGGGTTACACAAGTAATAGTTTTCTAATCCCCGTTGAGATAATTAAATTTAATGAGTTAAATTTAGTGTATGAGAAGTAGGACTTCTTATTAAAGAGTAGAGGGAGTGAGATTTCCTAAAATGACATAGGGATACCATTTTTGGAAATCACTGAATTCTGATTCAGAAAATTTATCTTGACTTTAAAATATGCAGAAAAGGTTTCTGTACACATTGGTGAAATTGGTTTATCAATTTGAGTCACGATGAATTTTATATTAATTTCTGAACATGCGGGCTTTGCTTGTCAGGCTTGAACTTATGACTAATGGGCCCTAAGATGTTAGCAGCTCATGTTATAAATAAATTATTGCAGTACAGAAATTAGACATAACAATTCATAATTTTCGAAAATCCTAGAGCTTTCTCTCTAGGGTTTGGCCACCCCCTCCCTCCACAGTGTTCGAAAATTCAGACTGCAGTTTTCGAAATTTGCAGTCTGATTTAACAGATCAAATCTGTTAATTCTCTTCGTAGAAACTTCTGATAGACTTTCTAGTGCAGTCTGTCAGTGGGATTAAGAATTCTGTTCGTGGACCTGATTCAGGAGTTGATCGATAGAGTCATCAGTTCCTGGGATATACAAGAAGAGCAGAGTAATCTGTTGGAGTCCATAACATCAAGTTGAGACTTGAGAGGTAAAATTTAATTCTGTTTTATTTTAATTGTTTGTTTTAATCGTTAGGATTTGATACCCATGATCTGGAATCGTTCCAGATCAGAAAATAAAAATTTTTAAACTTCCGCTGCTACGGGTATCACATCTGACTGATCCGAGAACGTGTTCCAACATGATGTCCTCTCTTGGACTCATCCATAGAAAACCTTTTCAATATGGTGTCGATGTAGGTTGCTTGAGTGAGTCCTATCATTCTCTTAGAGCCAGGTTGCTCTCAGATCAAATGATTAAAATTTATCAATTATAGGTCTCATCAAAGATCTAAACACATTCTTAACCATTCACCCACGAAGGCGGTTTTGAATAAAACACCAATTGAGGCATGGAGTAAAAGTAAACCACGAGTTGATAATTTTAGAATTTTTGGGTGCATTTCTTATGCTCTTAATCAGTCCCCTAACAAAGATAAGTTTGATAAGAAAGGTGAAAAAAATGATTTTCATTGGTTATAGTGATGAGTCAAAATGTTATCGATTGTGGAATCCGTTAAAAAATCAACTAGTTGTGTCAAGATATGTTGTGTTTGATGAGATGGCTGCGTGGCAATGGAATGAAGATGGTTCTCAAAGTCCACCAATTTATGACTTCGTAGAACCACCGTTTTTTCAAAATTATCTGCCACCACCAAGCACTTCTCGACACAGTCCACAACCTACAACAGTGGAGTCAGATAATGAAATCTGGGATTCAGATTCAGATTCTCCAGTAAGGAAGGTACGATCTTTGCAAGAAATTTATGGTTCTTTTAATTTTGCATTATTCTCTTGTGAACCACATCTATGTGATGAAGCAAAAAGGATGATGTTTGGGTTCAAGCAATGCCAAAAAAGATTTTTGTTATTGAGAAAAATAGAACTTGGGATTTGGTGGATTTACCCAAGGGAAAAGATGTGATTGGCCTGAAGTGGATTTACAAGACCGAGTATGGAGAAGATGGGTCAATCAGAAAGAAAAAGGCTCGTCTTGTAGCCAAGGGTTATGCTTAACAACCTGGAGTGGATTTCAATGAAACTTTCGCTCATGTGGTTCGAATGGAGACAATAAGAACGGCTCTTTCAATTGCAACTCAATGTGTTTCAGTTAGATGTTAAATCCGCTTTCTTGAACGGGGAACTTGAAGAGGAAGTTTATGTTAACCAGCCACAGGGTTTCATGGTCAAAGGAAAAGAAGATAAGGTTTACAGACTACGAAAGACATTGTATGGTTTGAAGCAACCCCCTAGGGCTTGGAATTGCAAAATTTATAGGTATTTTCTCCAGAATGGTTTTGAAAGAAGCAAGAATGAACCAACTCTATATTCAAAAAAGGATGGGATTTGATTTCATGGGGGTATGTTTATATGTTGATGATTTTATTTACTTTGGAACTAATTCGATTTTTTTGAAGGAGTTCACGGAGAAAATGATGACATATTTCAACATGACTGATCTTGGAATGATGAAATATTTTCTTGGTATTCAAGTAAGGCAAACAAATGGAGAAATTTTTCTTTCACAAGAAAAGTACGTTGAAGATTTGATCAAAAAATTTCGAATGGTAAATTTCAAGTATGTTAGCACTCCAATGACATCGAGTGAAACTTTGCAGCTCAATGATGGGTCTGAAAAAGTGGATCCAAAAATATATCGAAGTTTGGTTGGATCACTTATTTATGTTACTCATACGAGGCCCGATATTTCATTTGCAGTTGGTGTTGTTTCAAGATTTATGCATGATCCTAAAAAAGTTCATTTTACTGCAGCTAAAATAATCTTGAGGTATTTGCAAGGAACAAAGAGGCTTGGACTGCAGTATTCCAAATATCAAGACAACAAATTGGTTGGATTTACCAATAGCGATTGAGCCAGATCTCACGATGACAGGAAGAGCACTTTTGGTTACTTATTTTGTATTGGCTCAAAAGTGATTTCTTGGAGTTCAAAGAAGCAAAAGACAATTGCTCTATCTTCAGCTAAACCTGAGTATATTGCAACAACAGAAGCAACATGTAAAGCAACTTGGTTAAGGAGAGTTCTTGGTGACTTGCAGCATGTTCAAAGTCAACCAACAAAAATTATTGTGATAACATGTCAGCTGTGGCATTGACAAAGAACCCAGTGTTTCATGCTCGTTCAAAGCATATCAAACTTCGACATCACTTTGTTTGTGAATTGGTAAGTGATAAGAATCTTGGATGATATGAAAAGCAAACACAGTTATAAACAAATCGCACCGTCAATTCAATAACAAAAAGATTCAATTGTGTTGTCCCAATATTTTGATCAAGTAAGTTTTGGATATCCACCTCTAGTTTACAACGAAACTAGCAACATATAATCATGAGATAAAGAATTAATCACAACGAAACCTTCAGAAAACTTGTTTTTGACAATCCACGAAGATAATCAATTGACAAACGCCACAAAGTTTATGAAATTTTGATAAGTTTGATTTTTGGATACACAAAGCAAAGCTTTGCCATAATTCTAAAAAGAATTATAATTGATAAAAATCAATAATCAATAATCTTCATTGTATATTCAATAATGAATGTATATGTTGTATTTATAATACAACTACAAAATAATAAAAGATAACACAAAATAAAACTAAAGATATCATAAGATATCATCTAAAAGTTTCCTAATAAACTTATAATAATAAAAATAAAAAAAATACTCAAAATAATAAAAAATACTCAAAAATCCGAAAACACACAGTACACATCGTAATGTGTGAAAATCCCAAAATGGCGCTGGAGTGCTCAAGATGCAGTGCTGGGGTGCCTGGAGGCTTTTATTTCGTGCAGTTTTCTTGCAAAATTCATATCTCGAGTTCTAGCCGTCGGATCGGGCTGAAATTTGGGCTGTAGCTTTATAAATCTTAATCTACATTCTAAACGGTGGATATTGGATTTTGATCTTTTTAGAGTCCCCAATAAATTTCAGTCCTCCACCTCGAACTCCATGCATTCCAACTTGGCTCCCTTGCTCCCCAACTTGATTGTCATGGATCCCAATTCCTTTTAATCTCGATGGAAAATTATGAAAAAAATATTGAAATAATATGAATCTTCGATAGTCTTATAGATTCATATCAGTAAGCAAAGAACAGATTCAAATGGAATTCATTAACACAGGTGATCAAGTTGCAGATTTTCTAACTAAAGCGGTTGCCGTGGAGAAGTTCGAGAATTTCAAGAAGCAATTAAAAATTACAAATTAAGGGGAGTGTTGAAATAACTTGTATTTCTAAATCTAAAAGTCATGATAAATCAATAGTCATGTTCTAGATGATCAAAAATGAAATTAATTAAGATTAGTATTTCGAGTATGAACTTAATATGCATTGAGAATTGATATTATCTTTGTATAAATATAATCTGTAATAATTCAAATATAATAGAAATCTTAGAGCAATAGCTTTTTTTTTTTTAATATATCTTCCGTTGTGCCCTTCATGTTTTGAGGCACCAACTCCAAGCACTTGGTCACCATCTTTGCATACTCTTTCGATAATCCAGGCCGCTTCTCCGACCCACCAGCACACACATTCAGACAACATTGCACAGCGGAAGAATAATGTTTCTTCATTTTATCGACACTTTTTATTTCCTGAATCATCCCTTCAAGATATTCTCGTTTATGCACGGGAACCGCGCCATAAGCCAGCTCTAATGTTGTGATATCGACCAACCATATGTCGACTTTTAGCGTATAATTGTTGTTTCCCGAGATATAAACCTCCGGTGCCGCAGCCCACTCACAGATATGAGTCTTCTGTAGGTTTGACAAACTAGTGGAAGCAGCTTTGGTGTTATCCCCATGCTGCTTGAACACAGTGACTGCGAACGAAATCTTAATCGGCTCAAAACCTTTTTCGTTCACAAAAATCTGTGAGACGATTATGTGTTGGTGTACTAGCCCATTGTTGTGGATTGTCCGAAGACCCTCAAGGGTCTCTTTCAATGCCACAACTTCACAATATTTCTTCCGGCTATCCATGTCCATTGATAATCGATCGGATGGGACCCCATTCATGGAACGAGAAGGCGACATGGTACTTGTTTCCAGCAATGAATGGCTTCTTTAGAATTCTCGCAATGTTCTTGTGATCAGGGATTTTACCGTTTTTCTCAACTTGTTCAATGAGACTCGAGTATTTTTCTGGCTGTTGAGCCACATCGACAAATTTGATAAGAACATGTACTAAAGTTATGTTCTATATTTCCACGTCTCTCGGGAAAAAGAATCCTCGGTGTACCTCCTCGGGTCAGTCTCCTATTTGAGTTTTTATGGAAAATATATCACCAGTTGCTTCATCACGGACGACCATACATGAACGCTCCATTTCTCCATTTTTTACCTTTAGCTTTTCCATTTTGATTCTTCGAAAATCCCCTCCCAATCTGTTGGGTATTCGAAAATCCCCTCCCAATTTGTTGGATATTCTTCGAGATATCTGGATTTCATTGTTTTAACAAATGGTGCAGTCTGCGGGAACGAGTCATGGTCTGATCGAGCCAATGTGGGTGAAATCCTAGGAGACTTGAATGAAGGAGGGTGAGGGCTCCTGGTAAGATCAGTGATAAGCTCTCGAGGGTGATGCTCCTGGTATTTCATGTCAGGCGTGTGGTCCAACGCGTTGAAGAGGAGTGGCCTCGATTGGAGGACGGATAGATGGGAGGCCCAGACCATGTGAATGATCTTGTAACTTTGTTTGAGGGGAGAATTGTTGAGTATTCAACCAAAGTCCCACATTGAAAGATCAAGGAAAGATCATGTGTTAATATATGAAATGATATCTCCATTGGTATGAGGCCTTTTGGGTGGTTCCAAAAGCAAAACCATGAGGGCTTGTGCCCAAAGTGGACAATATTATACCAATGTGAGATATCCGGATTCCGTTTTCCTAACACAATCTTTTGAGAAATTACTCTGGCGCCGTTAATTCTCTAGATTCCAATCGATCTTCTGATATTTTTGCAACGAATGATGGTCCTTCAAATGATCTTTCCATCCCTTCAAAAGTATTCTGGTGTAAGAATTCAAGCTCCATATGGATCCGATCTTCTTCTTCTTCTTCTTCTTCTTCTTCTTCAATAATAATGTCCAAATTTGTATTTGCAATCGGTACTTCTTCATATACATTAATATTGTCCAAGTCTTGTGATTCCGCAGAGAATGATGGTTCTTCACATGATCTTGCCTTCCCTTCAGAAGTGTTCTCGAGAATTTGGTTCACCTCCATCCGCAAGCCTCCTTCAAAATTGAAATCGATCCATGAATCTTCTTCTTCAATCATGTCCGAATTTGTATCCATTGGTTCTCCAGATGCAATGTCGTTATTCAGATCCTCCAACTATTCTTCACAATCGGCCTCCATCGAAGACCTCCCTAGGTTCAGTTCTTCTTCTTCTTCTTCAGGTATACTCACCAGTAGTCTCGCCATCCCAATGAAGCTTTTGAATTAGGTTTTGTTTGCTTTGAGAGAGGAAATAGGGGGGTTTTGGGAGAGATCAAAAGAATTGCAAAATGTGTTTAGAATGTTTTTGGGAGAGAAATAAATAGGAAGAACAACAGCTAGGGATGACAATTTTTCCCGTGGGTTCGGGTTCCCGTGAGAAAAACCCGAAACGGGTCGGGTTCGGGGGAGAGTTTCGGGATCGGGTTCGGGTTCGAGGATTTTTTTAAAATTCCCGCAGTGGAGTGGGGCGGGTATGGTGATGTCATCCCCATCCCCGAACCCGCCCCGATGGCCCCGAAAATATAAAATAAATAAATAATAATAATAATAATAATAATTAAATTTATACATTAGGTTTACATCGTGAAAACCTATCCAATCCCACTCTCTGTCTTTCCCAAATCTCGATTCGCTTCATCCCTTTACTTCCACTCTCCCACCGCGCCACCCCCAAGTCCCCATTACAATTAGTCTGTTTTTGAGTTCCGATCGGTCCCGGCTTCTTATTTCTCGAAGGTACTGAGGCTGAGAGAAATCCATCCCGGCTTCCGATTTCTAGTTTATCCAAGATAGTACTCGATTACTGAAACCTAGTACTTTCGTTTGTTTATTTATGTGGTGGACTAATAGTTTTGATTTTTCACTTCTGTATGTCCATTTTTTCTGATTTCTTTTCAGTGTTGGGCATCCCTTTCGAGCCAGTGACAAGAACCCATTTTTGTGAGAGGTAAATCTTTTTATTTTGATTCTCGTTTTTTCTATTATGTTTACTTGAAAAAATGGATTCATAAACTGCTCCATTTACTGGAGTTTTTTTTCAGTTTTGAGTTTCGATTAATTCTAGGTTTTATTTATTATATGTATATGTACTAAATTTGGAGTAGAACTAGTAGAGGAATCACCAGATTTCATGTTCTGATGTTGAAGGAATTTTTAGTTTGTTTATTTTATTTTTATTGTGTTGGTATCATTGCCCGATTAGTATTTCAAATTCAAATTATAATATTGTTTGCTCGGATTATATATTTAGATGTGTGTGACTTGTTAATAGCTGGTATATTTAATTTTGGAAGATTACTCTAATATTTTTTTTAATATTAATGTATCATTTAGATGGAAATTAACGATAAAGGGTTTAAAATATTATGCAAAATGTTCCAACTGTGGGAAGTCAAGCACTTCCATCGACAACATCGCATTCGCAAAATGAGAGTGTTTCAATCGATGCCAACGAAACACCTCAAAATGAGACCTTAGATGCTGAATTTACAGGAGCAGATGGTGGCAATAAAAGAAAATATAGATCTCCAGCATGGGATCATTTCAGAGAAAGCTAATTGGAGGAAAATGGAAAGAAATTTGCAATGATTGTAAGAAGTCCTTAGGTGGTGAAACTAATTAAGAATGATACCAAGCATTTACTTGACGCATTAAAACATGTTTGCATAAAAAACAGAAGATCATAAAGCAATCAATATTGCAGCCAACAAAATCCAATGAGGGGACATCGATGCTTGGGACATATCATTTCAAACAATATCATGGGAGGGCAGTGATTGCGAATATGAATACACTGCATGAGTATCCTCTATAGATAGTTGATCATGTGGGGTTAGAGGTACTCTTATGCCTTACAACCATTATTTAAAGTTGTTTCCCGAAACACAATCAAGAACGAAATTATGAAGATATTTGAGTATCAAAGAGATCAAACAATGAAATTATTGGAGTTAAATGCTAGTCGTATTGCATTGACAACTGATATGTGGACTTCAAGTAATCAAAAAAGAGGATTCATGGCCATAACTTCACATTTCATCGATGTTTCGTGGAAATTGCAAAGTCTACTTGTGAGGTATTTTTTTAACTCTTTAATTTTGTACTTGTAATTACCATTATTATTATTATTATTATTATTATTATTATTGCCATGTCCACATACTGCCGAGGTCCTCGCAAATGCCCTTGTTGATTGCCTCCTGGATTGAAACTTAGATCGTAAGTTATCTTATTTGACTGTTGATAATTGCACAACTGATGATGCTATGATTGGGCTTATTTTGGACAAGCTTCCTCCAAGTTCACTTATTTTAGAAGAAAAATTATTTCATATGTAGTGTTGTGCCCATATTTTGAATTTGGTTGTGAGAGATGAACTGGAATTAATCAGTGATAGTATTGAAACAATTCGTTATGGTGTTGGATTTTGGACAGCAACTCCAAAAAGAAATGAAAAATTTGTTGAGACAACACGACAATCGAAGGTTCCAAACACACAAAAAATTGGAACTTGATTGCAAAACACGATGGAACTCTACTTATTTAATGCTTAAAATTGCATTGGAATATAAAGATATGTTTGCTCGTTTGAAGCAACGTGAAACTTTATATAAAAGAGTTCCCACAGAAGAATATTGGTCAAAAGTGAGAAATATTTCTTTTAAATTGGTGATGTTTTGTGATGCTACAGAGTTGTTTTCGAGGATCAAATATCCCACTATCAATATTTTCTTCTCAACTATTTGTGATATTAAATTGTCAATTAGTGACTGGCTTCTTTCAGATGATAATGTGGTGAAAACAATGGCAACAAACATGATATCAAAGTTTGATAAGTATTGGGATGTGATGAATTGTTTATTGGCAATTGGAAGCATTTTAGATCTGAGGTGTAAGATGAAGACAATTCAGTTCTATTATCCTCTTGTTTATGGCGATATATCTTCATTTGAGATTGAAAAACTAAAGAAAAGTTGTTCGAAATGGTTGAAGAGTATGAGAAGAAATCTAAAAAATCTCAGGCAGCAAAAGATTCGCAATATTCATCTTCAAGGCCTCCACTTCCTAAAAGTTGTAGCTATGCTGATAAATTCGAGATTTTCATGGATTCTAATACTAGTACCGAAAATGAGAATCAGACTTGGATTATTATTGAGAAGAGCCACTTTTGCCAAGAAATACAAGCGAATTTTATATCTTATGTTGGTGGAAGAGCAATGGGATCAAATATCCCATTTTGCATGATATTGACAAGGATGTGTTGGCATTCCTATGACGACCGTTGCTTCTGAATCAACATTCAGTAATAGTGGTAGAGTTTTAAGTGCTCACCACAGTAGGCTTCATCCTAAAACTGTAGAGGCTTTGATTTGTGCTCGAGATTGGTTATGGAGTGAAATTCAAGGTATTAAATAGTTTCTAAATGAAATTGTTTCTAATATATATTTTTTTCATTTGTAATATTTGTTATTTATTTTTTCTTAGATTCTCCAGCTTCAAATGATCAAAGAATCAAAGGTTCGACAATGATTCTGATATAGAGGTAAGTAATAAGTTGTTTTGTTATTGCATTTAGGTGTTTTAAATTTAAATATATTTTTTTCTCTATGTCTTTTTATTTTGTAGGAGCCATAGTCACGCACTAACAATAATACTGATTATAGCATGGAGTGATGTGATGCGAAATAATGGAGAAGAAAGTAATATGATGATGATGATAGTGATGACTGATGAGTTTGATCTTTTTTGTTTATTGAACCACATATGGATATTATGATGTGTATTGCTTAGGTGATATTGGTTTTTATGTTATATGTATGCCACTGGATTTTTACATTATATAAATTTATCATATATTTATGTATCATATATATACATTTAGTGTACATATATGTATATAATATATATATATACACTACAAAAAAACAAGCTATTTAGCCACGGCCAAAATCGTAGCTAAAACCGTGATTAAATTAATTTAGCCACGGTTTTAGCCACGGTTTTTGAAACCATGGTTAAATCCACCGTTGTTAAATTTAGCCACGGTTATCATGACAACGGATTTATGCAAAATTGTGATTATTTTAGCCACGGATTTTTAAAAAATCGTGGCTACTTTAGCCACTGTTTTGCATAAAACCGTGGTTATTTTAGCCACGATTATGAAAAAATTGTTGCTAAAATTGCCACGGTTTTATGCAAATCGGTAGATCCATATGTCCATCAACTACTATAAGAAAAACTCTTAAAGACAACATTTTTTTCAGTTATAGTAGGGGGCTTAAAACTGTTGTAGAAGACCATGTTGTTAAAAGTCAAGCTCAAAGACAACAGTGAAAAATTGTTGTCTTTGAGAGAAGACAACAGTTTTTGACTGTTGTATTTGAGCTTGAATTTTAACAACACGACTTTCGACAACAGTTTTAAACACCGTACTACAACTGAAAAAAAATACTGTCTTTTTCAAATAAAAAACAAAATAAAATAAAAATTCTAATATTATGAATCAATGAAAATATAAAATTTGAAAATAAAATTAATATACAATTTTCCAAAATTTCAAAATAATATTTACGACATTCTAGAAAATTTCATAAACGACCAACTAAATGACAAACATAAAAATCTGAAGTATACATGATAAATTAAATACAACAAATAATGGATAAACATAAAAATATGAAATTAACTAAAAGATTAATCTTCACCAATAAACTACATCAATTTCTATTTTGATGCCAACTTTTATGTCGTAGCATTGAGACCTTTATCAACAAGCAACACTGAAGTGTATGTACAGAAGCAGCAAGCCAGAAACACATATTTTTCGACAATGGAGGATGAGCATTATATATATGTATACAAATAAAAAAAAATTTATATTATTGTGTCATATTTAAGTTGCATGAGCAGAGGAGCATTTTATCAAAAGTAATTAACGTACTTCACTCGAACATTTTTTAATTTCTTTGTCCCTTGACTAAATTAGTGATGCACACACCAGGATAATTAAGGAATAGAATCCAAATGCTCATCAACTCTTAACTCTTGCCATCAAATACATAATAAGTTCCCCAAGTATTACCTTTTTAGGTAGGAGATTCTCGACCTCAAAATCCAGTGTCGGTATTTCCTTGAAACATGCTTTTAAAACAATTATTATTGCCTATAAGTTTAGCTTAGCAAATTTACACTACTAGAAAATCGCATTTTACTTCGGCAATTACTAAGTACGAAGTAATATGTAATAAACAACTTCGGTAATAACACAAATGCAGTAAAAACACACATTTTACTTTGGTATTTAAAAAAACACGGGCTTCACTTATTTTTTGAAAACATATTACTTCGGCATATATTATTTTGCCGAAGTAAAAAAGTGAAAAACTAAAATTAATTTTTAATGTAAGTGGTGAATTAATTCCTTCAGCTTTCTATCTTTATTCAATTATTGGAGTTAGACACAAATCATAAAAAACCCAAAGTACTCCACCGATCCCCTTCTTCCAAACTCCATCGATCACCTTCTTCATCCCTAGCGTCCCGCCGATTCACAACTTCAGCCTTCCACCACCACCACGAGCTGGTCGTCGTCTTCCGATCCAAAATCCATATCAATCCCTTTCTTCCAAGCTCCATCGATCCCCTTCTTCAGATGTTTGTTCGAGGGCAATTCCACTACTGAACCATATCTTGTGGGGCATAATATCTTGCTGGATCATTCTGCTGTTGTGAAACTCTACAAGGAAAAATATAAGGTAAAATTTTTGAATTTGTTATGTTTATTTTTTATCGATGAAACTATTTGGTTTGTTTTATTCACGAGTCCTCAAATGTTCCTGTTTATCAAATGACATGCTAGTGGAAATGTGTGTCTGTGGTTGCTTCTAAAAGATTCGGTAATTTATGAAGAAATGTTGCGTAAGATAAGCTTAAGTTTGTTTGAGTTTGTGAGATCTTGTTGTCTCAAGGCGGACATTTTCCAATGCAGGACACACAGAAAGTTATATTGGATTTAACATCTATAACCTGTGGATGGTTCCTTACACCGATTCAAAAGAGGATGTAATAGCAACTCAAAGATCTAATGATTTTTATATGGGTTGGTAAGATATAGGGATGGCCTGTCCTTGGACTTGACAAAATTAATTTTTTTTCATTCTATGCACCTCACATAGGATGTTGACATTTGAGTTGGAAGCGACGGAAGCTCTAGCGGGGCTGGCTCGCTCCGCCTCCTTTCCTGGCGAGTTTGAATGACGGGGCTGTCAGCAACAGATCGATACCGAAATAGTGCTCGTTTCCTCCGAAGCCTCTCAGGTTAAATATTCCATCTGAAAAGGAAAAATATATATTATTATTTCGTTTTTTTGTGTTTTGAGATTGAGATGTAGTCATCTTCATGAAAGTCGGAACAACTTTGAAGTACTTGAGTAATTTCGTACTTTATGGTCATCTTCTAGTCAGAACATTTTAGCTAAATTAATAATCTGTAGTTTTGTGTTCAGTAACATCAATATTCTTGAAGCAGTAGTCTTGCCAACAAATATAAAGATTGTTGGGGTTTGAATTTATCAATTACTAGCTAGTTCATTAATTTGAGCCATGTATTTATTTTTATTTATCAGCATCAGGCGTTCGGTGGCCAAAAGTTTCCAGGAAAAACTCCTACCATGGTTGTTACAGGCCTTACAAACACTTTGAATGAGGTAAGTGGACTTATGTATATATATTAAAAAATATGTATGTGTTAAAATTCTTCAAAAACTCTCCATGAAATTGAGCCACTCAGTGCTGCCAAACACGTACTAAATTAGTCTTATTTTGGGAAGCAACAAGACCATATTCTTAGGGGTTATATAACTCAAATTCATACTTGACTTCGAGTTATAAGTGACCAAAGTTATGTCCAAGTTTTGACCAAGTTTGGTTCATACATTTGAATGAGTTAAGTGGACTTATGTGTATATATTAAAAAAATATGTATGTGTTAAAATTCGATCGATTCATTACATGTTTTGTTATGCATAGTTTGTTTCCTTGTGCTTGTACTTTCTTTGTTCCAATTTGTTATGCTTATTTCCTCATGCTCCGAATTTGAAAAGGTACATGCTGTTAGAATTCAAGACGTTAGAAGTGAGAAAAATTCCTAAAATCTTATAACTTTTGTTCCGGCCCTTAGAAAGGGTATAAAACCATAATATGACATCACCCTTTAGATGATTATAGCATATTGGAGAATGATATGTTATTAAGGTCTTAAATTCAAGACCATTAGAGTTATTAAGGTCTCATCTTTACCATTAGGACAAAATATCTTAACAGTTTGGAGGAGAGTTTGTCTTAATTTATTAGGGATTACAATAGAATATTTTAGATTTCGTGTTAATTTCGTACAACAAGAAATGAAAGGTTACTTTAGTGCCATTCAAGCCTATATCAAATACGTGAAAACATTTATATATGTATTATTTATCAAAGACAATAATGAATCTAATTTTTTTGTGCAGTGGATAACACATTTGGTTGATTATTCATCTTATTGTCTAATGTAAATTATTCTAAAGATTAGTAGCGTGCACTATTTTTTTATGTAAATATATTACTTTATCATCATTAATTATATTATTCATTCATGCTCATCTCGTTTATGAACCAAATGGTACCTTAACATATATATCGTCAAAGAACACTATGTAAATATATTAATTTATCATCATTAATTATATTATTCATTCATGACTTTTTTAAATAAGACCTAGCAGCGAAGAAATACAACTACTTGAAAGATAAAAATGAGTTTTTGAAAGCACATGTAATTCGGGGATGTAAGATGAATAGCTATCTTTTCATTGGAATTTCAGTCCCGCCCCACAATTCTTTTGCATTTGCACATGGCTAAAAGAAAGCCTTCCGAAGCAGGGCATGTACACGACAAGCCAGAGTCTAAGCGTACTGAAATATCTTTTTTTGTTTTCTTGTTCTTGTTATTCGTTTTTTCTTCTTGCAAGAAAATACATCTATAAAGATATATTATGAAAATTCTTATTTGATTATGCAACTCTGGTTTTTTTTTTACTTTGACCATTTTTGTTTTGTCTTTAGGTTCTTGCTTATGTTTCACAAGTGCACAACCTTGTACTTCCTGAAGTTTTGGTTGATCATGATACCTTGACACTTGATCAGGTATATATATATATATATATATATATATATATATATATATATATATATATATATATATATATATGTTTACACACGCGTGCGCTTGTGTGTGTGCGCGTATTTACGCACACACATGCATGCATATATGGGAGGTGTATGAATGCGCTGGTGGAGATACTAGGAATCCTTTTTTTTCTTCATCTTGCTGATGAATACTTTTTTATCTCATATTTTTGTCAACTTGGTTTTTTTTAAGCTCAAGGAACAGTGATGATTTTGTTCTCCAAGAAATATGAATGTATTTTAATAATATGACTAATTTATAGGATAATGAACATCAAGTGGAGTTTTACGCTTACAGAGGTTTGCTCATCCTATTTTTTGTTTCAGGTAGATGTTTCTGCTGATGTGTTTGAAGCTAAAGTTCAGGGTTTGAGCTTGGATTGTGATTGATTGTATTTATTGTTTCATTCATTTTATTCGGGTAGAGATTAAGAAGAAATGATTGGATTTTGTTGACCCAATTTGATATTTTCTGTTTGATTAAAGAAGAAACAGATTTTGGGATCTGGAAACGAAAGCAGTACAAAAACAGGATCGATGCAACCGTGGATTCGACGAGGATATTTGCGAGTTTGTGTGTTTGATCGAGAACAGTGGGAGGCTTATATACACAGCTTCTGTAAAGTCTGCTTCACCGTTGAAGGGAGATGAGGGTGCTTATAAGGAGTATATTGATGGAACTTGTTGGACCCCTGCTCATTTCATTGTCCCTTACACAAGTGAATATGTTGAGGTAATTGACTCATTTATTTACTGGTAATAATCAATGTAATATCTCGATTAAAAATAATATTTTGTATAAGGAGTATATGGATTTGAGAATGTCGCTACTTAGTTTTTGCTTTGTTGAGTGTGCTATGCCTTTCTCAAATCTCATGCCTGATCGTTCATTTTTGCTTTGTTTTTTAATATGTGGCATGCCTTTGTTTGTGTATGGTTTTTTAGTCTCAACATGCCTAGTTCTACCTCGGCGGATATTGTTTGTATATAATGTTTCTAAATATACTTATGTAAGCAGTTGATTCTCTAAATACTTTTCTTCATTTGGTATGAATTCGGTGGATTGTTTTCTTGAATGGAAAAAGTTTGTACTTTTGTGTTTTTGTAATTGGGATTTTAGTATTTGAAGATTTTTTGAGTCTTTTCTGTTTGAAACTCTGTCTTGTTTTGTTTCTTTGTTTATTGCAAGATAGGGTGAGATCGTCTCTTTATTGCAAGTGTGATTCTTCTCCTATTGCATGAGGATAAGCTAAATGATTCTAATTGTTTATGTTTTGAACTTCTTAAAGTAAAAAGAACTTTATGAACCTTGGGACCTGGTATTATTTTTATTTATTTGCCTTTTTCTGTTTATATGTACTGAATTGAATCAATCATCTACGTGTGTTTTTTTTGTTATTTTTTGAAAGAGCCCTTTCGAGCATCAAACCTACTATATAGTTCACCCTTTTGTGTTTATTTCTTGATTTTCGGTTTATGCAAGCATGTAGATGAGGGCTTTTGCTGGTGGAATTGGATCGTCCTTTTTCTCTCTTTTTTCTTGATCTCCAATATTCTACAAGCATGTGGACTAGTTTCAATTCAAGGGCTTTGTTTTACTCCTTTTTTTTCTTGCTTACTAAAACTATTTAAATGGTGTCTATATGCTTGATTCTTTTTTACTTTTCGTAAGTGTGTGTATGAAATAGGTTTTTGAATCTTCTCTTAGCAATTGATATGTGTCAGCATGCATACCAAATAGGTTGCTGAATATTCTTTGTTTTGGATTTCATTTTGCAACTAGCTGCCTTGTGGTTTACCGTGCAACTAGCTGCCTTGTTGGTTTACCGTGACATTCCTCTCTTTGTTGGAATTTCAGTTTGCAGGATGCGTCAAGAATAAGTGTTACAGTCAAGAACAATTTGATGAAGTTAGAAGTGAATGGAGTGAATTTGTCTACTCGCATGTAGGTGCTTAAATATGTCATTCACGTTTGGATAATACTTTATTTTGAGGAAATACGTGTGGATGTGTACGCGTTTAGTTTTGAGGAGATATGTGTGGATATGGGCATATAATTCGCGTTATTTTGGTGGATAAACTTGTTGATTTATGTATTTTTGTCGTTTTGGGATGAATTTATTAATATTATTAGTGTATTTGTAAGTTTCAAAAATATATTTATGGCATTATTATAAAAACTGTGTTTTATTGAGTGCAGCAATTTTAGTATCAACGAAGTAAATCGAAGAATTTACTTCATCATTTTACTACGTTTATTAACGCAATTAACGAGGTAAAAAAATTCTATTACTTTGGCAATTTCACTAATAGACGAAGTAGAAAAATGCAAATTACTACGCTAATATAGGAAATTAACGAAGTAAAAGATATTATTTTGCTTTGTCTATTAATGAAAATACCGAAGTAACAACTATTCTATGACTTCAGTAATTTCATTAATAGACGAAGTAGAAAACTATATTTCACTTCGTCTACGAACCGAAGTCAAAGCATAGTTGTTACTTTATCAACTTCATTAATTGACGAAGTAATAGAATATGTTTTACTACGCAACTTATGAAATTAGTGAAGTAAAATGTATTTTTTTACTTTGGCATCGGTCCGATTATGAACCGGTTCTGCCTCAATGCATCGACCAAAGACTTCGGTAATTTAAGGGATACGACTTCGGTGATTACGCGAAGTAAAATAGTACCTATTATTTCACGTGACACTACTTCGGTATTTATAATCCTACGACTTCGGTTATTAACCGAAGTCTTAAGCGATTTTTCTACTAGTAATTACCTCAAATTGTGTTTGAAGAGATTGAACAAAGTTGATTATTACGTCGAGAAATCCACCATGTCTGAACTCCGCAATAAGGTCATCTGTAACATAAAAAAATATGTATATCTCATCAGTGTCATGTCCAAGAATGAGGAATTAAAATGATGAAAGACTGGAATTGACATAAACAAAACAACAAAAACTTGATGAGCAGAAAGTGTGCCCACGTCATGAAGCAATCAGCCAGCAGCCTACACACACATTAGATCCCCAACAATATGTAACTTACGTATACGTGTATATATATATATATATGTACATATATGGTTATATATTAATATATATGTTTACAATATTATATATGGATATATTATATACATAGTTATTTTGAAGTGTGAGCGTGGATAATATATATATATATATATACAATTTTGCTATCCTGCCCACTCACCGTGCCCACCTAATGTGCCCACCATTAGGTGACACTCAACTATTGGATGTGATGAATTGTGCGTCCAATAGTTGAGTGCCACCTCATGGTGGGCACATTATGTGGGCACGGTGGGTGGACAAAATAGCAAAACTCTATATATATATATATATGTATATATGGTAATAATATATAATAGTTGATATATTATTATCTTAACACACAAACTTGGTCACTAAGAAAATACATAATTGTATATGTATGATTTTAAAAAAATCACTCTCAAAGATGATGTGCAAGAATTCGACTACTATCAATAATCATCGAGATTTTGATATGGTAGCGGTGTTATAACATTTATACCCAAAAAAACATTAGTTCGTAAAATGAAAATGAGAGCGACAACAATTTGATTTTTGAGGATATAATTAGCTTAAAAGTTAATCACTTTGAGTTCTTGACTTCTTGACCTTATTTTTCTTATTTTATTAATTAAAATATTCTACTTTTAATTTATAAATTATGTTTTAGCATATACCAAAATTTCCAAAATTTTATATCAATGGTGCTAAGAAAAATTTCAGTATCGTTATCATAACCTACAAAAATTTCAACTTACCTGAATATATATAATTTCATTATGTTAACAATATACTGACATTTTTTATACTTTCACCTTTGTTATGAACCAAATTTCAGTACTGAATATTATTTTTCAAAAAAAAAAGTAAATAAATATCAATTTTCAGGTATAACTAGTGATCAGACTGTTTTCTCTTTAAAAGTGCCTTTTTTTTTCTCCACTTACAAACATCCTAAAAAAAGTGTTGAGATATAAAAATTCCAACCAGAATTTTAATACTTGAAAAGTAATGATAGTAAATTTAAAATTCTGTAAACAAAAAATCAACTATATATGACATGTACTGTGAAGAAAGTTTCTTAGTTTATTATTTATTTGGGTTATATATCAAGAAATTCGAAATGTTAAAATATAGCTTCTCTTTCATCTATGCAACGCATCCGGCATCCCTTGATCACCTTAACAATGACGGAATAAAAAAATTATCAATCTACTCGGGATAGAATTTTAAGTCTTCCAATGCTTTAATTTTTTGAATTGAACTACTCGGACTAATATCAAATTAATCCAAAATTATTCAAAACTAATACATAAAAAATTTCAAAAAAACTTTGTGGGTGGCACATTATTTAGTTCCGCCCTTGCAACTTAATTAATTTATTTAAAAAGAAGAAAGGAACTTTGCCAAAAATATTGATCACCGATATATTGTTTTAACACAAATATAATTCTAATCATAATTATATATAATTGTAGTTTATATAAATATTGCAAAAATATTGCGATCAGTGCAGGTTCAACTAGCTAGCTAGTTTAACTTCATATTAAAAAATGTTTTAAGTTACTCCCAAATTTACACGTCATATATGTATACATGCAGAATCGAATTAATCCACAACATGTTCAAATTAAATGGTGTACATATACGGCCTGTTAGATCTGTTAAAAAGAAATGTATACAATTAAGTAATTCGATCGATCGATCCATTTACAACGTACTCCAATAATATTTTTCAATTCCTTAATTTGAATATTATATATATTAATTACACAGGACTAGCTAACTGCTGCCGAATCATGGAGATGAAAGCAGGCGGGGACCAACGAGCTGATGGCGTGAGACAATCTTGATGCGAGATGATGGTTGTGGTGGTGGTGGTGGTGGCGGCGGCTGCATCTTCCGGCAAGAGGGGCGGCTTTGATGAAGGGATGATCAAGAAGCATGTGGGCAGTACATCTTGATGTTGGATCCTTAACAAAACACTTTTTAAGAAAATCCATGGCCTCTTTGGAAATGAGCTTCCTCGGCATCTCCGGAATCTGATCGCTACAACCGATTTTCATCATCACATCAGCGGCATTCATACATGATTTATCAAACTTCCAAGGGGAATTATTCCCTGTCAACATGGACAAAACGGTGCATCCCAAAGACCAAACATCCGATTGAGGTACGTATGTTTGATTGGATATCGACTCAGGCGCTGCATAAAGAACAGTACCCCTGAAACCCCCATCATCATGATCATCTTCGTCTTCGCCGCCTCGGCCACGCATGTTAAGAGCACTTCCAAGATCTGCGAGCTTCGCAGTATTGTGGGGCTTAATGTCGCAGTGCACGTACCCCATTGCGTGCATATGAGAAAGAGCCACGAGAATTGATCTCGTGTGCTTCTTCACAAGAGGCTCCGGCAAGCCTTTGTTGATATCGGCCAAACAACCTCCAGAAGCGTACTCGAGAAAGATATTGTACAACTCCTGGCCATCTTCTTGGGACGTCTCGTCCCCGTAACATCGGATGATGAACGGACAATTGTTGAAACGATCCAACAACTTCTTTTCTTTCACTAGTGATTTGGATTCCGATGATTTTGATGATTTTACAGCAACCACCAGGCAGCTGCTATCTTCTTGTTGGATTAAGCCTTTGCTCACAAAGGCGAAACCACCTCTTCCCAATTCTTCTCCTCTAATCCAATGCATTTCTTCGTGTGTTTCTTGCGTACGTTCTTTTCAAAATTTGGTTTAAGATGAAAAGCTAGAATGGATCGGAAGGTGTTTATATAGAGGGAATTCCCGAGCGCTTACAATTTGTATTCTGTGAGGAGTGTGGTTTTCTAATTAGGATGGGATTTTCATTGATTGCCTAAAATCTATTAGGAGACCAATTTAAAATTTACAAGTTCAATGTAATTTGCTTTTAAAATCAAATTTACGAGTTTAAAATGTGATCACATTTGTAGTTTGCAAATTTAAATTAAATATTTTTAAAATTTATATATATATATATATATATATAAAATGTTGACAAAATTTTAATATTTGTAAAGGGGATAATATATGTCTTCATCCTTAAATTATATGGCCCCTTTGTTTTGTTTTTGTTTTTGTTTTTGTTTTTTTTGTCAAAGGCTTTCTTTTAGTTTTTTTTTTCCTTGCTCCTATTATTTTCCCAAACATTAATTCCAAATCCAATTTTAAATTCAAATCCAATTCTAATTCAAATTTTTAAAAGAATCAAACACACTGTTAGAAATATAACTGACATCAATATTTTTTCAGTGTATTTTGCAAATTATAGCTTCTAAACTTTTTCTACAAATATTTTTATAATATATTATCGACATAATCCTTTCTACAAGATGATAATATTTATCACTAATTCATTATTTTTAAATATTTATAACAATTACAATGAGTAAACATAAAAAAAACCATATAAATTACAAGTCCAAAATGAAAATTTACCCTAGAAGAATTTCCTTGTTTTTTCGGATGTTATCTGAAGTAGTAGTTAGACAATTTCCGATAGATGCACGTGAAGTAAAATTGTACTGTTTTACTTCGCATTAAAACCAAAGTAATAGGAAGATAATTATTGAAGTCTTTGCCCAGCCCATGAAACCCAAAGGATGTTTGGCTAAGCTTATTAAAAACAGCTTATAAGCTATATGAGCTTATAAGCTGTCAGGTCTTTTTTTTAAAATAATTTGTTAAAATGTTTGGATGAACTTATTTTAAAAAACTTAAAGATGTTGATGTGTTTGATATCATAAGATCTTTTTATTGTTGAAATTATCAAAAAGGGTAACATACTATAAAAATAATTTAAATAGTAACATACATTTAAAAATAATTTTAAATTTATTATAAATATTAAACATATATTAAAAAAATAAACTATTTTTAATTTTAACTTAGAAAAAAATTTGATTGTATAAAAATGGACAGAGGGCGTTGTGAGAATTTAATAAAATATATAAGGATAATATGGTGAAGTAAAATATCAAAATAAGATCTTTTTGAAAAAAAGTACCCTCCCTCTTACTTTTTTAAAAACAGCTTATAAGCTGTCAAACAGCTTATTTTGACAACTTTTAAACAATTTGACAAAAAAATTGCCAAACTAACTTAAAGAGCTTATAAGCTCTGAAACAGCTTATAAACCGTTTTCAAGAGCTTATAAGCTCTCCCAAACACAAATCGATTTGAAATTGTACCACTGTCGAAGTAAAAACACGTGTATTACTTCATCAATTTCATAAAATTGAAAAGTAATTGATCCTCGATTACTTCACGAATTATACAATTATCGAAGTAAATAAATACACAACTTCATAATTTTTGAATTGTGGTGAAGTAAAATGTGTCACTTTACCTCCTCAATTTTTTTAAATATTAAAGTAATTTATTATATAAGATTAAGACAAAGCTTCAATTTGACGAAATAATTGATGCAGACGACTTCACTAGTTTTGAAATATGGCGAAGTAAATGTGTTTTTCTACTTTGCCACAAGTTAAATTTTCCGAAAAGTTTTTGTATATTACTTCACAATTATATTTATAGTAGGGAATGAGAGCGACAACAATTTGATTTTTGAGGATATAATTAGCTTAAAAGTAAATCACTTTGAGTTCTTGACTTCTTGACCTTATTTTTCTTATTTTATTAATTAAAATATTATACTTTTAATTTATAAATTATGTTTTAGTATATACCAAAATTTTCAAAATTTTATATCAATGGTGCTAAGAAAAATTTCAGTATCGTTATCATAACCTACAAAAATTTCAACTTACTTGAATATATATAATTTCATTATGTTAACAGTATAATGAAAATTTTGATACTTTCACCTTTGTTATGAACAATATCCTTTTGATTTAATATATATATATATATATATATATATATATATATATATATAGTTCTTTTATGGTGCCCAACAACTATGTCCAACTTCGTGCCCACCATATACAATAGGTGAGTTGACCAGCACAATTGGTGAGTTGACTTATACATGGTGGGCACAGAGTTGGGCATAGTTGTTGGGCACCATAAAAGAACTATATATATATATATATATATATATATATATATTAGATATTTACTATTCTTATTATATTTATTGTGAAATAAAAACTATACATATGCACTACACGTACAGAAATAAAAAACTATACATATGCACTACACGTACAGAACCCTAACATTTAGATTGTGTCGATTTGATTGGATCATTTTAATTTTTATTACCAAAAATTTTACAAATTATAATGAAAGTAACTTGTGAAATGGCATCATAAATATATATTCGTACGAATTAAATCGGTCAATATTTAAAAAAAAATTAAAATCTATATATT
This sequence comes from Henckelia pumila, assembly GCF_033568475.1. NCBI lineage: Eukaryota > Viridiplantae > Streptophyta > Magnoliopsida > Lamiales > Gesneriaceae > Henckelia > Henckelia pumila. The sequence goes on along the minus strand of NC_133122.1, from coordinate 15,527,026 downwards.
TTTTTCGTGGATTAAAATTTGACTAAGAGTCTAAGACGATATTGTAGAAATTTGTGCTTACAATAGAATTGATTTCATTTACACCAAACGGAACCGAACTAGGGGGTTTTATTTCGGAATTTTTCCAAAGACAATCTTGACTTGAAATAAGAATTCGCAAAAAAATTAGCGACATTGACAACTTCACAATCGAAAACGATATAAGAATATTTTGTGGTAAAAAACCATTTTCGTTCTCTATCTTTACGTGAAAAGAATGGATCGGAAGGTGTTTATATAGAATTCCCGAGCGCTTACAATTTGTATTTTGTGAGGAGTGTGGTTTTCTAATTAGGATGGGATTTTCATTGATTGCCTCAAATTTATTAGGAGACCAATTTAAAATTTACAAGTTCAATGTTTGCTTTTAAAATCAAATTTACGAGTTTAAAATGTGATCACATTTGTAGCTTTTGCAAATTTAAATTAAATATTTTAAAAATTTTAATATATATATATATATATACATAAAATGTTGACAAAATTTTAATATTTGTAAAGGGGATAATATATCTCTTCATCCTTGTTTTTTTTTTTTTTGTCGAAGGCGTTCTTTTAGTTTTTTTCCTTGCTCCTATTATTTTTCCAAACATTAATTTCAAATTCAATTTTAAATTCAAATCCAATTCTAATTTCAATTTTTAAAAGAACCAAACACACTGTTAGGAATATAGCTAACATCAATATTTTTTCAGTGTATTTTGAAAATTATAACTTTTAAACTTTTTCTACTAATATTTTTATAATATATTATCGACATAATCCTTTCTACAAGATGATAATATTGATCACTAATTCATTATTTTTAAATATTTATAACAATTACAATGAGTAAAAATAGAAAAAAAAAACATATAAATTACAAGTCCAAAATGAAAATTTACCCTAGAAGAATTTCCTTGTTTTATTTCGGATGTTATCTGAAGTAGTAGTTAGATAATTTCCGATAGATGCACGTGAAGTAAAATTGTACTGTTTTACGTCGCATTAAAACCAAAGTAATAGGAAGATAATTACTGAAGTATTTGCCTAGTCCATGAAACCCAAACCGATTTGAAATTGGACCATTGTCGAAGTAAAAACACGTGTATGACTTCATCAATTTCATTAAATTGAAAAGTAATTGATCATCGATTACTTCACAAATTATACAATTATCGAAGTAAATAAATACACAACTTTATAATTTTTGAATTGTGGTGAAGTAAAATGTGTCACTTTACCTCCTCAATTTTTTTGAATATTAAAGTAATTTATTATATAAGATTACGGCGAAGTTACAATTTGACGAAATAATTGATGCAGACGACTTCACTAGTTTTGAAATATGGCGAAGTAAATATGTTTTTCTACTTCTCCACAAGTTAAATTTTCCGAAAGTTTTTGTATATTACTTCACAATTATATTTATAGTAGAAAAAATAAGTTTTTTGGTCCAATAACATGTCCATATTTTGGTTTTGGTCCATTAACTTTTTAGATATGGGTTTTGGTACACTAACTTTGCATTTTCAGTGTTTTTTGGTCCAACTGCATGCGTGTCAATTAATTCTGATAGGTCCATGGCTGATGAAGTGGACCAGTAAAAAACTGACACATATGCAATTGGACCAAAAACACTGAAAATGCAAAGTTAGTGTACCAAAACCCACATCAAAAAAGTTAATGGACCAAAATCGAAAAGAAGTAAAGTTATTGGACCAAAAAACTTATTTTCCCTTTATAGTATACAAGTAATAGTATAATGACTCGCACAGAGATCATCTACTAATCAGAAGCTTAAGCATACATTTAACTTAATTAAAAATAATCATAAAAATAACAACGAAAAATCTAAAAGATATACCATTCCAAGATAAATAAAGGGGGAATGATCAATAAATTCCCAATAGAAACACAAAATTTGCTGTCAGTCCCTGCTTCAGACTTTTTGTGTTCCAACTGCTTGAGAAAACACTGTAATTTTTTTGAACCCTCTAATTGAGGTAAATTACGAAATTACCCTCAAATATTTTAGAAATCCATTAACCAACAATATATATATTTAATAGCAATCTCTCTCCTTCAATCTCCTGTCTCCCCAACCTCCTTCTATTCCACCATTAATGGCTAAACCATCAACAATATATACATTTGCGTCGAAGTTTGGCGCAAAAAAATAAAGCAAAAGGAGTTTAAAGTGAAGAAGGGTCGGATTTAAAAAAATCTCTGTGTAGAACCGACATCGAAATAATGACTTCAAGGTAAGTTTTTTTACTGGAAAAATTAAGAAACTTTTTAGATGTAATTTGATCTTGACGATTGTTTCTTTTTTTAGACTCTCCAATTCAGTGATTCTTTGAGGTTTTTGTTTATTGTGTGGTGGTTATGTTGAAGTTTCGTACATCGTTTGAATTATACAGAGTTGATGATTAATAATTAGGTTTTACTTATCTCAGTGGGTCTGCGGTTCATCTCAATCAATTATAGATTTATTATCTGAAATTCGTTATTGTTCTTGATTATAACAATTTTATTGCTAATTTTTATAGTTTAGTAATGGATTAATATAAATATTATATGGATAGTCTTTATAGTATTCGAATTTGCTACTTAAAAGTGTGGATTTGTGATTTTTTTGTTGCAGAATGGGTTATTAATAAAGCTATGATCTTCATTTTTTTTTTATCTTATTGCATTGAATGTTATGTTTTTATTGATTATATCGAAACTAAAATCTCGAAGTGGTTTTTACAACCTTGCATTTTTTTGGTTGTTATAAATACAAGAAGCATATGTTTGTGACCTTGATCTGTAGTGGGCGTATTTTGATGGATATATTTGTGAGTATCGACAAAAAACATGCAAAAATTTCTTCAAGATTCATGATTATACACTACAGAACACCACATCATAAGATGTTCGTGCTTCTAACGATAATGTTGAAAGGAATTTAATTCCTTGATATTTCGGCCCTTAATAAATTGAATATTATAAGATTTAGCTTTCTAGACAAGATCAAATATTTGGTAAATATCTTGTGTATATCTCGAATATGTTAAGATATATATTTGCCAAGCTTAAATCGGGTCTTGATAAGGTGATTATTATATATAATATTATTCGATATTATCAAGATTTGATTTGCAAGATTTGATAGAGTTTTATTCCTACTAAAACATGTTTACTTATTTATGTAGGACTCTATCTAAGGAAACCTTCAAGACTTGGATGCTAATCTATAAAAGGGGGTTTTCACGCACAAGATTATGAGAGCTTCAGACGTACACACAGTTGCGTAACCATTGAAGAATTCTCTTGAAGAATTGAAGATTTTTGAAGCAGGGTTTTGCAACCTTTGTTGTTGCTTGTCCCCGTATTGCCGTTCATGTTGAAGACATTAGAGACAACACTGTGGGAACTGAGTTGTTGAAGATCTTTTCTATCTCTTCAATTTTAGGCTACGGGAGTTGCATCTATTATCTTTACTCTGATTTGTTTAGGATGCAAGTTTGATTTCTCAACTTGTTGAGAAATTTAGGATTTACTGACTTTTCGTAAAATCACTAGGATTATCTTTGTAAGACTGATCTTACGTTTACTAGTGATATTTAGCCCTAAGGCACCCGCACGAGTTTTTGTACTCGTGCAAGATTAATTACTTGTGTTTTATTTACGCTTTAAATTTCCGCTGCACTGTGTTATCTTTGGTGTTACAACACGAAGTACAACACTGCCTATTTTACATAACGAACCACATACACAGTTTCTTTCACGTGGCATCAGAGCCACCACTACTAAGTGAGTTCCTGATTTGTGTTACAGGTTAGTTATGGATACTCCGTACACAAGTGCAATTCGTCCACCTATTTTGGATGGGACAAATTACGACCCTTGGAAATTGAAGATGAGCATGTACATTCAACCCATTGAGTCCAGGGCTTGGCAACGTGTTCTTGATAGTTGGACACCACCGATGAGAGATGATGATATACCCGGACCAAAGCCAAGAGCACAATGGATAGCCGATAAAAATACTGCGGCTATTTATAATACAAAAGCTCTTAATGCTATGTTTACTTCTGTTGATATGAATATGTTTAATCTAATTGATACTTGTACTTGTGCAAGGGGATGCTTGGGAGAAACTTCAAACCCATTGTGAAGGCTCGGCAAGTGTCAAGAAGACAAGGATGCGTCTCCTAACTTCAAAATTTGAGAAATTGAGAATGGAGGAATCAGAGACTATCATGGAATATAATGGAAGATTGAATAGCCTTGCAAACGAAGCATCTGTTCTTGGTGATCCTATATCGAACGAGAGACTTGTGTCCAAAGTGCTTCGTTCTGTCCCTAAAAGATTTCACACCAAAGTTTGTGCTATAGATGAATCCAAAGATACATCTATAATGGGGTTGGATGAGTTTATAAGTTCTCTTCGCACATATGAGATGGAGATGGAAGCCGAAGATGACACTAAGGGTAAGTCTATTGCCTTTCAAGTTTCTAATGATGTTTACAATGATTTTTCTGAAGTTCAAAAGGAAGTAAAGGAATCCGATCTTGAAGAAAATTTGATTGCCTTGATCTCAAAGAAATTCACTGATTATCTCAAGGTAATGAAAGAAAAGAAGGATGTGAAAAGTGCACAACCTTCGAAATTTCCTAAATTGCTTATCTCAGAGAAACCTCAAAAGCCAGCTAATACTCGAGGACCTCGTCAAAGGTATATAGGTAAGAGTCAGTCCTGTAAAAATTTTGATAATGTTCAATGCAGGGAATGTAAGGGATATGGACACTATGCATATGAGTGTGCCAATCGCCTTCGTAAAGGTATGAATGTTTCTTTGAGTGATGATGATTCTGAAGAAGAACAAGAAAAGGTTGAACAGACAGATCTCATATATTTTACTGCTTTGCTGAAAAGTAAGAAAAATTTTCAGATTAATCCACTCGGTGTTGGCTCCGGTGTTGCAACACCTGGATGCAACACAGTTCAAAAATCTGTTTGCTCTGTCGCTTCTAACCTTGATAATTCCAGTGATCATGAAGAACAGGTAGCTGACGCTTACACTCTGGAAGGTATACATAAACTCTATGAGGAGTTGTATTGTGATTGGATCAAGAGAAATCAGTTGAACACAACTCTCACCAAAAAGAATACTGAATTAAAAGCTGTTGTGGCTAGGCTGGAAGTCATCATGAGCAAGAAAAATCTGGAATTAGCTTTGTTGAATTCAGAACTTGAAAAAACAAAAAACAACTCTTGCTGGATTTAATTCAAGTTCAAACAAACTTGATACTCTATTGTCTATGAGTAAGAATGATAAGTTTGGACTTGGTTTTAAAGAAAGTATTTTTGAAACTGGTGAATCTTCCAAAATACCAGTATTTGTGAAGGAAAGTAGCGATTCCTTGAACCATCCTTCAACTGTTTCTAAAGGTAAGAAACTCATTGTTGAAAAGAATGTTTCTGTCCCAAAGCCAAAACAATGGAAGCGTCCTTTTGTATGTCATTATTGTCTCAAACCTGGTCACATCAGGCTTTTCTGTCGTAAGCTTAAGAATGACTATATTTTGTGGGAATCTAATCAAGTGTTGCCCTCCGTGTTGCACAACACCAAGCGCAACACTGGCAGAAAAGGATCCACTGTGAAGAAAGTTTGGGTACAGTAGCATTTTTTTTTTCCTATCACCTACACACTCAGCATTAATACATAATCCTAAATCCCTAAAATAACACACACACACACACATACTCATGCCTAAATCATTTACACACACAGAGGCCGATTTTCATCTCCTTTCCCCTCCAACATTCAACATCGGCTCCTCCATTTCTCTTCCACCTCGGCGCCGCAGCTTCCCTCTTTTTCCCATCTCCGACGTAGCTTCATAGCGGCGAGTAGAGCAAGTTGTTTCCCCTTCGTTCGAGCTCGATTCCAGCTCGGTTCCCAGCCCTTCGATCGGCGCAGCGAGCTCTTGATTCTTCGATTTCTAGCTTAGGCAAGAATGTGGCTTCTTTCTCACTTTGTAGATCATATGTAGTGTGTTTTATTGTGTTTATGAATTTTGTTTTCTTTCTTTTCGATTTTTTTTTCAGAAATCTCGGTGCCCTGTTCTTTGTTCGAAAATTTCATTATGCTATTTTGCCCTGTTTATGTTTAAGGAACGATCATATTATGATTTTTGTTGAGGATTGGAATGAGTTTGAAATGGTACTAGGCAGTTCACGTTGGAAGAAGACATGCTTGATATGTCTGATATTAATTCTCTTACTACTTGTGAACCCTGTCTAAAAGAAAAGATGACCAAAATTCCCTTTAAGGGCCATGTGGAGCGAGCCAATGACTGTTGAATTTGATCCATACAGATGTGTTTAGTCCACATAGCTTCACCACTAAGCATGAACATAAATGTATTATAATAATTTTTAATATATATAATTTATAATGGTAAGTTATCAAATAATTATTTTTTATTTATAATATATAATCAATATTTGATTACATTATTTATAATAAATTAATATAATATATTTCCTAGTTCTATAATTGTGAGAATAAGCATGTATAAAAAAGAGTGAATAATAATATATAAGGAAACCAAAAAAAAAAAGAAAGAAGAGAAAATAAAATAAATAAACAAGAAGTAGAACAAAAGTTTTTTGTTTTCTAAAAAACCGAAAATGATGAGTAAATAAAAAAATGTAGAGTTCCAAGGAGTTGAAAAATAAAACAAGAACAATAAATAATTAGAAATAACACATGTCATTTGATAGGAGAGGATTAAACTCCCAAGAATTATGGTCTAATTAGTCATGATTTTCTAGAGATAAATATCATTAATTATCTCCAACTAATTTCTGTTGGTTAGATTATAGCCATTTGGATTTATCCTATCCCAAATACATATATTTTATTTTTTAATTTTAGTTGAATTTTTCTTGTTTTAAATATATACTTTTATTAATTAAATATTAAACATGTAAACTATTTTTTGAATAAATTAAATACGGTAAAATATGAGGTTGTTCTTGAATATTTTTTTCAATATAATTTTTTTAATCTATATGAAAATCATAAACTTATATATTTTAGACGGAAATAATAAAATAATATTAAATATGAAAATTGGATAGATTAAGGAAGTAATATTTGTCGAGTTAAATAATAATTTAAAACCACCAAAAAAAATAATTTCAGAAATAAATGGAAAATAAAACAATATCTATCGTCACCCCGAAGACTGCGGTGAAAGTATTGATGACGTAGGCTCTTGGATTGTACCAACATTTTTTTTTCAAGATTAAATAACAACCTTTAATTTATATCAAAGCAATTTACAAAAATTAACAAAATAATCGTTTACAGTATCGGGTTATCATATACATCGGTTATCCACTAATTTTGTTATTTTTAAGAGTACTGAAATATAGGGGTGGTTCGATACGGTATACCGCGATATTCAACGAATATCACATATCGTACCGAAAATTTTGATATCGATACCGTACCGAAAATTTTGGTATACCGAAATTTCGATATGACATAAATCTATATCATTCTTATCGAAAAATTTTGATATACCGAAATTCGGTACGATATCGGTATGATACCGTGTATACCGATATTTTTTTTTAAAAATAGTTTAAAAAATATTTAAAAAGTCGGTATACCGATATTGTGTATACCGACATTTTTAATATTTTTTTCGATATACCGAAGTACCAAAATTTTGCAAATCCTATATCGATACCGAAATTTTGGATATATACAGTTTTTTTCGGTACGATATATGCGGTATTACGACATTTCGATATTTTTCCCCCAACCCTACTCAAATATCCAGGGTTTAGCATGACCAAGTTTAGGAGATAACATGTTTTCGTTCTGATTCATTCAACACTAAATTTAGATTCTAGTCGTAGTCTATAAAAACTAGTGTTTAGGAGATAGTGTGTTTCTCTTCTAATTCATTCAGCACTAAATTCAGATACTAGTCGCAGTCTATAAAAACTAGTGTGAAACGATCATATCAAATCGACCGCAACTCCATGTCTTTCGAAATGAATTATATCTTTTGACATGCTAATTTGCTAGTACATTCAAATCGAAATGATCATATCAAATCGACCGCAACTTCATATCTTTCGAAATGAATTATATCTTTATAAATGGATTCAACCAGATTTATATCTTACTATTTCTCTTAGCTATAGTACATTCCTTGACCTCACGCATCTAGGGTCTTGATCCGGTGGGCATTTCTAATTATAGCTAGCTTGCCCCATGATAATATATAAACATTAAGCTATAGCATTGTGAAAACAAATTAGATAAATACGGCCACATTCAACTCACCTCCAATAATAAATATATAACTATATATATATATATATATATAATGCAGCAGATATATGAAAACAATGCAACATATTTTTTAAGCAAATATATGTAGGTGACAGAAAGATGTAAACGCACGTAAGTTACTCTCTGTGATAGATTGTTGTATTTATCAACTTTATTTCAATACTTTTCAAACTTGTCCACTGTCTTTTCCACGTGCGAGATTACTTTGATAATATATTTTATTCGTTGATAAATAATATTTAATTTATTTTATATTATTTTTTGAACACTTTTTGTCTTATGTATATGAATAAAGAGACGAAAAACTTACTATTTTAGATTTTGATAAAAAACAAATTGTTGAATATTTTCCGTGACGAAGTATAATTTTTTAGCTTCATATCATCAAATCAAAGCTTATAATATTTATGTGTTTCCACAGTAGATCTCTGGTATAGCTTTCTATATATCTTTCACTTCTTTTCCTTTCCGAAGAAAGCTATCCTTCCTTCCTTCCTTCCTTCCTTCCTTTCTTTCTTTCTTTTCTTTTCTTTTCTTCTCTTCTCTTCTCTTCTCTTATTATTGTTATTATTATTATTATTTTTTGTAATTAGTACAAAACCTTTCTCGTTATGTTAGTATACCTTTTGAGCTAACTTTTTATTTTCTAAAGTGCATATTACCTTTAAAATGAACTTGAACTTTTTTTCAATTTTTTTTTGAGTAAAGTAATTTCAAGGGATGAGATGTAGATTACGGAAGGTGAGAACCCTCCAAACTGCATTAAACATAACACTAATTACTCACCTGTCATATTGCACATTTCCCAATATGTTTGCTGATCATATAGTGCATTGTTGCACATTTCATTAATATATATGTATATATACTATTTATATATATAATACTATATAATACATAAATTTTTGGGCATCACAACATTCATTCTCAAGTCTCAACTCTAGTTTCCATGGTCGTCCTTCAAAAATCCCTCTCAATGGAGATCGTGATCAATCCACGAAACCAAGAAAATAAATTACATGGAATTATATCGTCCGGGCATGACTATTTTGAAGGCGTGGTCACGAGTTTGAGGTCAAAACTAGTCGAATTTACGAAAACGACCAAGAAAATCGGAGAAGATGATCCAAGAAGAATAGTACACTCGATGAAAGTTGGATTGGCTCTTACATTAGTATCTTTCTTATACTACTTCAGGCCTCTATATGATGGATTCGGACAGGCGGGAATGTGGGCTATTTTAACCGTTGTTGTCGTGTTCGAATTCACTGTCGGTAAGTCAAAAAAATTTCATGTAAACTTCAAATTTACTATATCAAAAAAATTTCATGTAAACTTCAAATTTACTATATAATTATAAGGAAAAATTGCATATATCACCCTTGTAAAATCTCGTGTTAGCTAATAACCCCCTGTGAAATTTTTTTAAGCTAATAACCCCTGTGATTTTAGATTTGTAGCATACACATCTTTTTCAGCTAAAAAATGACGAAAATACCCCTACATAAAATAAATGATAAATTAAATAGTTCATAAAATTCAAGAACATTTTCGTCAGCCAGAAGGGATGTGTATGCTACAAATCTAGAATCACATGGGGTTATTAGCTTAAAAAATTTTCACAAGGGGTTATTAGCTAACACGGGATTTCACAAGGGTGATATATGCAATTTACCCTAATTATAAAGTGACTTTATTTAAAAGTTTTTGAAATGAATAATTAGAATCCAAAAATCAAATTTGATTTGGAATGTAGTACATACACACACAAGTGGTTAATTTGACTTATACGCATTATTTTTGGTTTGTTTTCAAACTTACTTTCGTTAAATACATACTGCAAATTTGCATGATAGATTTGATTGTAATGATATATATTATATGATTTCAGTAATGAAAAATTAAGTTAAAGAAAATTGTGTACTAATTAATATGCATAGCTTTTTATATTCTTTGGTAATATTTATGTTAACTTTGTTCAGGTGGAACTTTATCAAAAAGCTTAAACAGAAGTTGTGCAACACTGTTAGCTGGTGCATTAGGGATTGGAGCCGAGTACTTAGCCAATCTCTGCGGAGACAGTACAGGACAACCTCTAATTCTGGCATTTTTGGTATTCGTCCTAGGTATTCTTTTTAAATAATACTTATATAACCCCTTTTTGGACAAGTAATTACTGTATATTTTTTATTTTTGTCGTATTATTGACGAAGTATATGTCATAAAATACAGCAACAACGGCTACGTTTACACGATTTCACCCGAGCGTGAAGAGGAAATGTGATTATGGAGTTCTTATATTTATCTTGACATTCACACTGGTGGCTGTGTCGGGTTTCCGGGTCAGCCAGATCCTGCAATTGGCCCATCAAAGGTTGGCAACCATTTTCATTGGCGGGGCAACCTGCATGATGATATCCATATTCGTTTGCCCGGTTTGGGCGGGTCAAGATTTGCATCACCTGATTGTTACAAATCTTGAAAAGCTTGCTTTATACTTAGAGGGTAGGTAAGCCCCATTTTTGTGTTCGATGGATCCGATTATGATAGTGTTTAAAAGAGTTTTTAGGAAGCATTTCTCAGATTTTCCTTAACAAAATTTAAGTTCTTGGGTCGGGTCTCTACAATCTTGCCATTAATGAATTCAATTTCACAGGTTTTGGGGGTGAAGTTTTTGATTCTCCCGTGGATAATAAAGACAAGTCATGTCTCCAAGGCTGTGAAAGTGTACTTGATTCGAAGACCACCGAGGAATCTTTGGTAAGCTAATATTTTTATCACTTGCGACCTTATATGTTAAATGACGGATAGCAATATCCGATGTCACATTAATATTCCACGTATAAGAAGATATCTAAATTTTTTTAGAAAATAACCAACTTATTTGACTAAATTCGAACGCTGACTATATATTGGACCAAAAACCAAAAACATATGACCAATTTTTTTATATTATACTCCATGATAAATACAAAGTTCGTCGGCAATATCAACGATTAAATATTTTACTCATCAGAATGTTCAGTCTTAATTAATTATATGGCTTTTGTGATTTAATTATAAGGCGAATTTTGCATGGTGGGAACCTGGGCATGGAGGTTTTAGATTCAATCATCCATGGAAACAATATTTGAAGATTGGAGCCTTTGCTTGTGAGTGTGCCCGCCATATCAAAGCGCTCCATGGATACGCCATTAATTCCAAACGGAAGGTATTTTACATATAGAGAGAGTTTTGATGTCGCGAACACTCATCGTGCACACCTATATCTCAATTCTAATAAATATTGAGCATTAAAAAAGGTTGATGGATTGAGTATTGATTTATTTATGCAGGCTGCATCAGAAATTTTCAAGAAACTCCAAAAGTCATGCACAACTATGAGCTCAGAATCTGCCAAAGCCCTGCAAGACTTGGCCTCCGCAATCAAAATTCTTAAATGTCCATCCTCCTCATCTATCCAAACCCATGTCAAGAATTCAAAATTCGCGGCGGATGAATTCAAATCTATCCTCAAAAACATCCCACCACCCCAACAAAATCTCCAAGAAATAATGCAGCTACTCGTCGTTGCATCCGTGCTCATCGACATCATTAAATGCGTCGAAAGAATTTCTGAATCTGTACACGAACTTTCCAAGCGAGCCGGTTTCCAGGAACAAACACCTCAGGGTAATGAGTCATGCTAAACATATACATGATCGTGTCATGGTGGTTGGTGAATAGAAAGTGAGGAATTAAAAAGGGGATTGTACATTATTTAAATTTTTGGATATATAAGAGCTAGGAAAAAACTTTGTGACAACGTTACTGAATGAGACCATCTGTATGGTTCTTTTGGGGTCATAAATTGGGTCGATGATGCGTTAGTGTTGATAAACGTAGCAGGAAAAAACCTAAATCAAGAAGAAAAAAAAAAGTACAACGATCATAATATTTTCTCTAAGATACTTTAATTGATGCACCCCCAATTTGTATACCAATGACATTTAGTCAGTCCAACATGATAACAAATAAAAGTAAAAAAACTCATCAAAACTATAACTCGGTTCACATCATCATCATCATCATAAATAATGTAAAAAGTTGCAAAATACAAGCCTGTGTAAACGAACAGGTAAGAGACATCGACTTACTGAAATTATTGCAACAATCAGATCACCTGCAGAGGAATATCTGTAATTCGTGAGCACTGGGTGAATGTACAATCAAAAATCAAAGAACTACACATTTGTCCACGAATATGCAGAATTAAAACCAGGAAATAAAGTGAAAGAACATCAAAGCAATTTTGGCGATGTACCTGGACCAGAATCTGCTGCAAAATTGTGGGTGAAACTACAGCTTTATGCAGCAGCCTGTGGTAATTAGAAAACAAGTCTGTTAACAGCATAAAATGTTTGTAAAGGATGCAAGGCATGTTACAGCTAAATATTCTATTCAACCCATCAAGTCATGTTACGGATAAATATTCTGTTGAACCCCATCAACTGACGAAATACAATGTTGTTTAACGACTTGATGCAATCACAATTAAATTCTCAAGTACGTCTGAAATCATCTTCATAAAAAGATAAAAGAAAAATCACTTTTGTATTTCGTTGTCTTGAAGATAAATACGTTTCACTTTTGTATTCAAGTGTTGGCATTTGACTTAACATTCGAAATCATATTTTCCCACCGCAAAGATGCTCAGATTACTGTTTCGTTTCCAATTTGTTAAAATCTTAATACTAAGCATTTGCCACCAGCAAAGGGAAGTATTTCTTGTTGTAACTACTTGACAGTCTTACACTGTTGATGGCAAGATGCCGAGATTTATTGGAAGATGGTATAAATATAACTAGGTAAACAAGGTGAGGATTATCATTTACATTCATTCAACTACATAGAATATCAGACATACAGCGCATTTTTATCACCATTTTAGCCTTTAGATCATAGGAACGTCATCCGACAGCCCTTTTCTTCCCAATTTAACACTTTCCTTCCCCATGAAAACTAAAGGCAGTTACAGAAAGCATGATGCTGCTTTACCTTGTCGCCCAATATGGTGAAAACTGATCTGACTGACTCGAAAACTTTTTCAATTGGCTTCGCAGCGTCAATCTTTATAAAAGAAACATAAGTTAAAACATCCAAATCTTCGTCATTGATGATAATAGAGAGCATACTCAAAGGAGAGAGCAGGGGCAGCAGTCCCTCACTGACAAAAAAAATTAATGTAGCTTTATAAAAATGCAGGTTTCACTCTTCCATCCAAACCCCCTCGGCCCCTCCCCCCAACCCTCGCCCAAATTACATTCCTTGACACTCCCCTATGCTAGAGAGCAGGGTGTAAAAGAATACTGCCTCCTTCATTTTCTCTACTGAAATGAAATACTCTATACATGGAGGCATGGAGGCTATATTCTATATGCCCCTGTGGTAGAGGGTGAGGTGGAAGAGAACATCACCTTTCTAACTTTTCCTTTTGCGTTATAGTACTCAATGACAGGGAGACTAGATTCCAAGAAAACCTTGAACCTCTTCCTTATTGTCTCAATGTTATCGTCTACTCTACCCTTCAAGCAAGAAAAGAACAAAACAGTTTTACTAGATAATCAATGAAAATTGAAGAGAAGTGTAAACAATTTTACAAGAAAATCAATGAAAGATATGCCCAACCTGGTTCCTGTTCAACAGACGCGTCTCCATTTCCCCTTCCGAGCAATCAAAGAAAAGTACAAATTCTGGCTCAATTCCTGTCTGGAAAACAAACCCGAGAGAGTCCAATGGAAGTGTGAGGAAATATAAGTTACATGATCAATGTTATGCTTCAGAGCCCTCAATGCAAATAGCCTACTCAAAATTGCCTTGAAGGATTTGAGGAGGTATAGATGAAGACTTACAACAGACTCAAATGCTGCACGATTCTCCTCATTGCGAGGGAAACCATCAATAAGAAACTTGTCATTTCCATTTTCCTGTATTGCTTTTTGGAGTAGCTTAATTGTGACCTCTGAAGGTACGATCTTTCCCTCCTTGATCATGTTATCAATCATATTCCTATATATCATGAGACAAATAATCAGAAAGCAACAGTAAAAGGCATCCGACTGCACAACATTATTTAAAGCAAAATATAGGGATCATAGCTTATCCAGACTGAGCATCTAAAAAGTTGAAGCATTAACTTGTGAAGCAACTATCACTATCTTTTAAATGAAGCAACTGTCACTATCTCCAACAAAATTATTACTCAATCAACTAGCCATGCTATTCAGCGATTCCATAAACCTTTTTACAGTGGATAAGATCAACTTAGTGGTTCACATTTCATAATATAACACAACAATATTGTGGCAAATATAAACAACTTTTGAAAGTCATATCAAACTAGGAAAAAGGGCTTTGCTCAAGTAATAAAGTTGATTCAAAACCTTATATCTTGAGACAAAAAATTCAGCGAACTTATTTATATTGAAGACATTCAGTGCTGATTCTTGGGTGTTATGGCAACAATGTAGTCGTACCCATTTTCGGAACCAGATTTTATCTCTGCTCGGAGAAGATCACCTGCACTAAGATGGGTATATCCAAAATGTTCAACAATATTTGCACATTGAGTGCCCTTCCCACTGCCAGGGCCACCTACTCAATTTATAAAACAGAAAGCAATCAATGTATCAGAATTGTATCAAGATTTGGAACTAAAAACGGTAGGTCACTAATTACACTGAAGAAGATGCAGATTATTCGAGAAATACAATCTTCACCATGCAAATTTGTTTCGTATATTCTTTTTCTTGCTTTGTTTTGAGCTTTCATTTGTCACAATTATCAAAGAGAAGCAGAACATATGATTTTCCAACTGGTTATTTTCAATAGACAAAAACAAACATGTAGGCATACATAAGTACATAATCAAAATAAAAAACTCACCCAGGACAAAAACAACTGTCACACTCTTGTTTTGTCCACTTCCATTTGCACCCTGTAGCAAATTTTATTTATACATTAGCAGTCTGTCCACAGGGCATCTCTGTTGTGTTCTCCAGAAAATTAAAGAACACAAGTGTATTACAATCAATAAAACCCAGAGTAAAATCTCTGTTACAAGCTTTTCTCCCTAGCTAAGTGCTAGTCACTCTTCACGTGTATAAACTCTAACTAACTCCTCCCCATACAATTCATTTCTGTTATATAACCCCACCCCCATCACGTGTATTTCTCTTGGATTTCCTCACGTACACGTTAACGATCTTGGGCTTCCACTCTCCATCTCTGCTTGGACTTTCTGGGCCTGAAATCTCTGGGCCTATTGTATTTGGGTTCATAACATTTCTGGCCTCCTCAAAATTTGCCTTGTCCTCAAGGCAAAAATCCGGAAATTGTGCAGCAATATCCAAGAAGCTTTCCCAAGTTGCATCGTCTTCCGATCGCCCTTTCCATTTTACCAGAAGTTGCTTAGTAGTCTCCCCATTGATCACTTTAATTCGGCTTGCGAGAACATAATCTGGTTCGAACATCATCATCATGTCAGTGTCCAGTTCCTGCGGTAATCTGACTTCTCCAAAATTCTTGCCCACAGCTCTTTTCAAACACGAAACATGGAAGACCGGGTGAACCTTAGATCCCTCCGGCAACTGTAAACGGTATGCTACCTGTCCCACCTTCTTGATAATCTTAAATGGCCCATAAAACTTGGCTGCCAACTTCTGAAAAACCCGTGTGCAAACTGATGTTTGTCGATGCGGTCGTAACTTCAAATACACCATATCTCCCACCTGAAAATGGACCTCCCTTCGATGCTGATTCGCATACTTGGACATTTGTTGTTGAGCTCGCACAAGATTAAATTTGAGTTGCGCAAGAGCTCATCTCGGTCCCATAAGGCTTGTGACACTGCAGCCACTACTGTCTCCCCTGGAAGAAATCGAATAACAGTTGGTGGTTTGCGCCCGTAGACCACTTCAAAAGGGCACACTCCGGCAGACCTCTGGTAGGAAGTATTATACCAGAATTCTGCCCAATGCACACACTGTGACCAATTTCTGGGTTGCTCTGAACAAAAACAACGTAAATATGTCTCAATGCATTTGTTCAATGCCTCACTCTGACCATCAGTTTCAGGGTGGTACGCTGTACTCATCTTCAGTTTGGTGCCCTGTAGACGAAAGAGTTCAGACCAAAAGAAGCTCATAAACACAGGATCTCTGTCACTGACTATTGTTTTGGGAAATCCATGCAGCTTCACCACATTCTTAATGAAGAGATCAGCTACTGTGCTTGCTGTATAGGGGCGTTTCAACAAGATAAAATGTCCATACTTAGACAACCTGTCAACCACGACCAAAATTACATCAAACCCCTTTGATTTGGGTAGCCCAGTGATAAAATCCATAGCCAAGTCTTCCCAAATTACTTCTGGAATGGACAGTGGTTGCAACAATCCTGCAGGGGAAGTAGCCTCATATTTATGCTTTTGACAAACTTCACATTCTGCCACAAATTTAGTAATATCTTGCTTCATACCCTTCCAAAAAAAATTATTTGCAACTCACTTATAAGTCCGGAGTGCCCCAGAATGACCCCCTACCGGAGTGGCATGGAATTCTGTCAATAGTTTAGTGACCCACAATGAGCCCCGTGGAATAACTAACCTGCCCCGATGCAACAGGCAGTCATTGACTATGGAATAATGTGCACTATTCATTTCTCCCAGTTTCACCTTATTAAAAATGGCATTTAACTCTGAATCCTCTCGAACCGCCTTCTTAACATCTTCAATTTCAATCCACTCAGCTTTTGTCAGTGCGGCTAACTCTCCAAATTCTTCTCTTCGTGACAACGCATCTGCAGCCCCATTTTCAGCCCCTGCTTTATGTTTAATTTCGAACTCATATCCGAGTAATTTGGCCAACCAATATTGCTGGTCCGGAGTGGTGATCCGTTGTTGTAGCAAACTCCGTAATGGCCTATGGTCCGTTAGTACTACAAACTTGCGGCCCAGTAAGTAATGACGCCAATGTTGAACAGCCATTACCAGTGCCATCAATTCCCTCTCATAGGTGGATTTACTTAAAGCTCGATCTGCCAAAGCTTTGCTAAAGTAAGCTAATGGCCTGCCTTCTTGAGTTAATATAGCCCCCAAACCCACCCCTGAGGCATCACATTCCACAACAAACTGTTGGCAAAAGTCCGGCATGCGCAAGACTGGAGCAGTGCTTAGAGCTTGTTTCAGTATTTCAAACGCCTCCTCTGCCTTGTCAGTCCAACAAAAATTGTTCTTTTTCAGTAGATCCGTCAGTGGCCGGGCTATCTTCCCATAATCCCGAATAAATTTGCGGTAATACCCTGTCAAGCCAAGGAACCCTCTCAAAGTCTTGATATTTAGAGGTTTTGGCCATTGACGAACACTCATAATTTTTTCCGGGTCCACATGGACCCCGTGGCCAGTGATGATGTGCCCCAAATACCCCACCTGATCGAGTCCAAAAGCACACTTTTTCTGATTCAATACTAGTGCATTTGCCTTCAAAACTCCCAATACTTTCTCCACATGGATCAGATGCTCGTTCAAGTCTTGGCTATATATCAAAATATCATCAAAAAATACAAGAACAAATTTCCGCAAATAGGGGCGAAATACCTCGTTCATCGTTGCTTGAAAAGTGGCCGGGGCATTTTTTAGCCCAAAGGGCATTACCAAGAATTCGTAGTGGCCCTCGTGCGTCCTAAACGCTGTTTTAGGCACATCCCTAGCCTGAACCCGAATCTGATGATACCCTGATTTAAGGTCTAATTTTGAAAAATACCTCGCTCCATGTAGTTCATCAAACAACTCCTCT
This sequence comes from Henckelia pumila, assembly GCF_033568475.1. Taxonomy (NCBI): domain Eukaryota; kingdom Viridiplantae; phylum Streptophyta; class Magnoliopsida; order Lamiales; family Gesneriaceae; genus Henckelia; species Henckelia pumila. The sequence goes on along the minus strand of NC_133122.1, from coordinate 15,508,803 downwards.
ATTACTGGAATCGGGTATTTATCTGCTACTGTGATCTCATTCAATGCTCTGTAGTCAACACAAAACCGCCAACTCCCATCCTTTTTCTTGACTAATATAACTGGGCTCGAATACGGACTGTTGCTGGGCTGTATAACTCCTGATGTCAACATTTCGCCGACCATGCGCTCAATCTGATCTTTCTGCCTGTGAGCGTATCGATAGGGTCGAACCGACACTGGTCCACAACCCTCTTTAATTACTATCGCATGATCTTGGCTGCGAGGAGGTGGTAACTCTTGAGGTGCACAGAACACGCCCGCATAAGTATCCAAAAGGCGATGTAGATCTTTATTAAGGACTGGTGCAACTGTTGGAGACTGCCCTTCCTCATCCCCCTTCCATTTTACTAAAACAGCCCCACAAAATTCTAATTCTGTTGTCTTGACAATAGATTTAAGAGATACCACCGAGCGACCAAGTGAAGGATCCCCATGCAATAGAATCGAACGCCCCTCCCAATTAAACTTCATTTGCATTTTCTCCGAATTCAACATAACATTGCCCAGGGTGCGTAACCAATCACTCCTAATATCAAGTCGATACCTCCCAAATCAAACAGATAGCCCTCAATCTGCATTGTACATTGACCCAAATCGATGTTCAAGTTCTTGCAAACTCCTTGACAGGAGATACGACCTCCATCGCCAAGGCACAGTGCAAAACGCACCATTTCATCAACCTCCAGTCCCAATTCCCCAATCAACCCTTTTGCAACAAAATTATGGCTTGCGCCACTGTCCACCATTGCAACCACCTCACGTCCTGCCAATCTCGCCTTCATTTTTAATGTCTGCGGTTGGTTTATGCCATTAACGGAATACAATGGTAAGTCTAAAGTATTGTATTCCAAGTTCGACGTACCTGGCCAAACCTCCCCTTCCCCCGGCTGCTGTACACACGCTTCCTCCCAATGTCCTGGTGCACCCCCATCATCTTCACTTTCCTCCTCGGCCAATATAGTGACTCGTAGACTTTTGTTTGCACAGCTATGCATCGGATGGTAAGGTTCGCCACACTTAAAACAAAGTCTTTTCTCTCGTCGGTGAAGAAACTCCTGGTGGGATACTATTCGGCCGTCGCGAGCTTTAAGTGGCTGAATCCTAGCCACGTTGTTGCTCCGATCAACCCCCCCACTCCCACCGTAGAGAGCCCGCGCCCCTCCATTCGCCGGTGTGTGGCCAAAAGGTTTACACGTGGCTAAATCGCCTGGATGTGGTGCTTTGGCAATCGCCGATGATAGATTATGGGGCTTACTGCGATCCTTGTCTTGGAATTGGGCCTGAGAAGCCCAACCCACTCCAGTAATAGTTTTACGCTCAGGGCCCAATCCAAACCCACTCGCATGTTTACCCCGATCTAACACCGCCCCATACAATTCCATCTCCAATCCTCTCGCCAACATCATGGCGCGATCCACCGTCCGAGGATTATGGACGATCATTCGCCGCCGTATCTCCTCCCTCAATCCGCTCATGAAGTAACCCAGACATTGTTCTTCTTGTACATCTCCCACCTGCGCCACCAGCATCTCGAATTTCTCGATGTAGGCTCCCACCGATAATTCCCCCTGTTGCAACGACGCCATCATCTCATATGGGTTCGCATCAACTCCCCCATACCGTTTGATGAGCTCCTCCGCCAACCTATCCCATGTCAGATTTGGGATTCAAGCTTTCATCCAGCGGTACCAATGCACCGTGGATCCTTGCATACCGATGTAAGCCAACTTGAGCTTACAATCCCGGGGCGTATCATGAACCTCGAAGTATTGCTCCATCTTCCCCAGCCAGCCCATGGGATCCTCTCCTTCAAACATCGGTAATTCAATCTTTTTAAGCGCAGCCTTCATCTCATCAACAATACCCTCCTTGCTACTTCCACCAACTCCGGCGGCACTCTCCCCTTTCTCCTGCATATCCTCAATTCGTATGTTGTTGAAACGTTCCCCACCCTGTGATTTGATCATCTGCTCTATCAGCGCTTTCAAGTCCCCAAAACCTTCAAGTGTTCGATCGATTTTTTCCAATCTACCCTGTACCTGCAGCATATTCTCTTGCAACCCACTCACCGACTTTTCCATAGCTTCAAATTTTGCTTCAGCTCGTGTGCTGGCCATCGTGAATCGTCGCTCCTCGGAATCCGGCAGGTCGGACCAATGTTGTGTTCTCCAGAAAATTAAAGAACACAAGTGTATTACAATCAATAAAACCCAGAGTAAAATCTCTGTTACAAGCTTTTCTCCCTAGCTAAGTGCTAGTCACTCTTCACGTGTATAAACTCTAACTAACTCCTCCCCATACAATTCATTTCTGTTATATAACCCCACCCCCATCACGTGTATTTCTCTTGGATTTCTTCACGTACACGTTAACGATCTTAGGCTTCCACTCTCCATCTCTGCTTGGACTTTCTGGGCCTGAAATCTCTGGGCCTATTGTATTTGGGTTCATAACAATCTCACTGCCCTATTTTATTCAATCTGGAGAGAAACAAGATATACAGCAAAAAAACATGGCAATGATGCTATTTACTATTTTTTGGGATCTTTTCGTGATTGCAGATCTTAGAAGAGGTCCTCAGGGAGGGGGAGGAAATGGTGAAAAATCACTCAAAGGAAGGACACTTTTCTTGAGTACATAAAAACATCTTATTTCCATTTTCTAAGAGTAAAATGAAGTTATTTAGGGCAGCTGGGTCATAACAATACAATTTATAGATTTCAGGCTCCCATAACCATTTGGCACTGGAAATGCTCATTTGCATGGAAGTTATTTCCCATTATTATAGATTTCAAGCTCCCATGACCATTTGGCACTGGAAATGGTCATTTGCATGGAAGTTACTTGCCATTATTCTGTTTGGTTCATCCATGGAAAAAAATAGAACAAAGACCTAAATCCCGTTTTTGCAGATACATGCAGACAACATAGTAGTTTTATTTATAATTCATCAATCTACATATGTAAATGAACTTTAAAGTGAAACAAAGATGAGATTATGCTATAACAATATATTTGTGCATGCATATGTATGTGCTTGAGCATGCGCACTGAGAGAAAGGATGGGAAATTTTATCTTAACTTTCACTTCAGGCAAAATGAAAAGGAGTCAGGATAGCCCTTCTCAGTAAAAACTTCACGAACTATCACTCAATCAATATACATATTAAGAGAAAAACTAAAAAGAATTGCATCTACAATTTTGTTATGATGGAAAAACAGCTACATTCCGAAAAATATTTAAAGAAAACTATTGTTGCAAAACTCTAACACGATTACCTTATTTGCAGCATCAACAACAGTCTCCATGGTTGTCTTTAAAGAAATTGCAACAAATTGTCTGCATCACCAGACATACGTCAGTGCAGTTAAAATTTTCATAACTCGTGTAAGCCATTATACTACAAGCATCCAGAAATTGATAAGAATCACATGGTAAACATACCATAAGTCCTAATATTAAGAAGATTAATAAGATCAAATTCAGACAAGTGGCATTCAATCACCAGATTCAGTGAAAATTGTAACCATGAAAAAAATCAGTTTTTGGCTAGAAATTTGGAGATAATTTTTAACAATTAATGGCATTGGTAAAAACAAATAAAGATTCATATGGATTACCGTACCACATGTTAAAATGATGCAGCATTTTGTGTGCGTACAGTAAATTCTCGTAATAAATCCATAGTACCAGCGCATTAATAAACAATGGATCAAACAATCTATTTCACTGGAAAGTCAATCAATTCCTTATATTCACATTGCATTAGATGTTTTTTTTTTACTCTTGTATATTACCAGATTGTAAAGTGCATTATTTTGATGTACGGTGATGGGGTTGGACTATCATGATGTCAGAATGCCAGCTCTAGTAACAAATAATACACAACCTATCAAGTTGTTATCATGAATCCTTCAATATTCAATTTAATTATCCATTTTAGCAACTCAAGCTTCACCAAACATAACTAATTTTTGTCTTCTCATAAAAATATATAAATTGGTGTTATTCTCTATGAAAAACCAATGTACATTATAACCTTTGAGGCATTTTTTTACTCATTTGTCCATATTATCATTTTATCGAGCACTTAACATGCTAATTCAGAGCCAACATTTCGTACATTAACATCGAAGGTAAGCAATGTAATCTATTGTATTTTGGCTAAAGCAATTACAGTTTATTTAGTTTCCGAGAAAAATGCTTCCCGGAACATAGATAAGTATCAGTTCCATTTGTAAATAATTCATACGGTTTTATCTGTTCCCACATGTAAAAGCAGCAGTAAAATTCAGACACCACAACAAACCTCACAACCTCCATAAAAAAATTAGCTTTATGTCAACACAAAATTATACGGTTTGTCCGGTATCTTACTAATTAACAGATGCGATCGCCTCATATTTTCAAATCATACATTGTTAATCCACAAGGTTTCACATCAATATTAGCAATCATCACTTAAAATTCAAGCAGGATATTCCATTAACCAACCATTTAGCAACGTGAATCCAAAGAAAGACCCAGCAATGCCTATAGCTCCTTACCGTGTAGTGTTCGAAGTAATGCTCACGGCCGAATGAATGGATCGGAAGAAAGGGCAACCACGATCTGGATCTTGCTCAGCTTCCTTCTAATTTTATTGTTGCAGTGTTCGTTTTCTGTTGGGGAATCAACGGTTTGGGTCGGGCTTTTCTTCCTTAGCAGTGGACACGGGGTCGTGGGCTGGGTCAAGTTGTAAACTACCCAACCCAAATTAAAGATGTTTTCATCCGAATCAGATTGATTACAATTGGATCTCGAACTTTAAACATCATCTTATTTTTGAAATCTTTGTGTCAAATGAAATACATATCATCGGCAACCCAAATTACACAAGGTCGATCGACCGTAATTTCCTCTATAATAATAATAATAAATAAATAAATAAAACCACACCCAAATTTTAATAATGGTTGTATTTTCAAATTTGTCAAGTTCAGTTGCATAATCTAGATCAATTTTATGTACACTGTAGAGGACACTATTTGGAGCAAAATATAAGGTATATAGTAGAGGTTTACACAACTTTATTACGTTCAACATTTGCCTCAAATTCTGCAAATAATTAGAGTTATAAATGATTATTTTATTTATATACGTTGATTTATCATCTATATATCATATATCGTCTATCATCACATCTCACGAACTAATCGGTGTCTAATAAATAATTCTATGTATCCCTATTCTATACGTAAATTTTTGTTTATTTTTCGATGTAAAAAAATTATAGATGATATAAAAAATTAAGAATGTTAGAGATGATTAATTTTGTATAATACTTGTATATAATTAAATTAATTGGAATGATTATTTAAATAGGATATTTTTGTTATCAATAAACATCATGGTTACAAACTTTCTGCCTACTATATTATCTATACTATATATTAAGGAAGATCATCTGAATTGGTCTCTTGGTATGCTCAACCTCAAATTGTAAAAGAAACTCCATAAAAATGTCAAATTACGAAAATTGGATATCATATTAAAATCAACACCTTAAAAAAATAAATATTATATTATATACACACAACACATTATATTTATTTATCACATTACACACGCAAAGCGTGTGCATTATCGCTAGTATATTAAGAAGAGAACACCACTTCATGCAACTAATGCTTTGTTTGGCCAAGTACTTATAGATATTTTCATAAAAGTGTTTTCTGTAAAAGTTTTATAAAATATTTTTAAAGTTATTTTTACAATAAATATGTGTGTCTTGAAAATTATTGTATAAAAGTAGGAATGACAATGGGTCAGGTATGGATAATATCACGTATCCATCCTCATACCCATTTATTAAATCCATCCTCATACCCATACCCATACACATACCCGTCGGGTATTCAATTTCATCTCCATCTTCATACTCGTCGGAGTATCGGATATCCATATCCTACTCATCCTCCATTTATCTATCTACCCCATACAAATACATTTGTTCAAATTTGAATTATTTTGATAAAAATATGCTTATTTATCAGATTTTATATCAAATTTATAAGAGAAAAATAAGAAAAAAAAGAAAGATAAAAGAAATCAATAACCTAAGAATTATAAGAATTAAATAACAAAATATTGTAAATAATTTATCTCAACGTTATTATCCTACATAATAGCGTTAGATTTATATTAATAATTTTCATTGTTAAATCCAACTAAGATAATTCAACAAAAAAAATTAAATCAACATTTCTTTAATATAAATTAATATGTAAATAAATATAAATTTATATTTATATTATATCTAACCGGTATCGGGTCGGGTATGGATAGGATATCACTACATCCGCCTCCATACTCATATACGAGATCCTCATACCTATTTACCCATTTATTTAATCGGGTCCAAAAAACACCTCCATACCCTCCTTCATTCGGGTCGGGTATCGGATTCTCCATCGGGTTCGGAGAAAATTGTCATCCCGATATAAAACGTTTTACAGTTAAAAAGAAATATATTTTTATTTTCATCATTATCTTTAATTCTAAAAACAAGTATTAATTATTCTTTAAAAATTATAATTGTCAAAGAAATTTTACAAAAATTATGTCAAACACATGCTTTAACTTTTTTTTTTACTTAAAAAAACTAAAAATGTTTGGAAAAAACTGTTGAGATGTTCCACATCGGTTGGATAGAGTTTTTGGGAGTTTATTGTATATACAAAGACAATCCCTCCTTTTGAGCTAGCTTTTGGGGTTGAGTTAGGTCAAAGTTCACAATTCTTTAACATGGTATCCGATTCAGGTTCTACCATTATGTGTTGGACCTTCATAGTTGGGCTGCCTATAGTTAGACCTCTCGTTAATATTTCACGCTCCAGTCGTTTCTTATATAGAGTTCTGTTTCTTATATTGACAAAGACAATATCATTCCTCTTAAGTTGACTTTTGGGTTGACTTAAGTCCAAGTCCACCTTAACAAATACTTATCCAAGCGGAAATTAATAATGCTAGAAATAACGTTAATATTTTTCAAAATTTTAAATTTTATTGCATCGATTAAAATTCTTTACGTTTAGAGAAATATTTTTGTACGAAAACACAGAATTTATCATCAGCTGGTAATAAATGAATGATATCCCAACTGTATGATATTAATTAAATTAAATATTAAATACTATATGGTGGCATAAGATATTCAGACTCGAAGCGCCATAAATCCCACTTCCGTACGTGGTAGCTGAATACCAATCGTACGTTTAAATTCAAAAGTCAGCTTATCGAATTGTACTTAATTTGACCATTTCATAAAATCCAAAATACATATAGATTATAGATATGCACACGCATAATAAGATAATCGATACGGAGATAATTATTAAATTAAAATTTAGAATCACCCAAAAAATATTTCAAGAAACAAATCATATTGAAAAAATATACGCGCGTCTCCCCTTCCATTTCATTAACAATTGTCACCGGAGAATATTGTGGCGTCGATGAGGAAGAAACGGTCGGATGGAGATGAGAGGGAAAAATCAGAAAAAAAATAAGTTTGGTTAAATATTTTTTGGAAAAAAATTTAATATACTTGAAGATATCCTTTTTTTTTTAAATAGTTGACCAGATTTAGATTTAAAAAAAATAACCCAAACGAGACGAGAGAGGGATGTGATAACTCTAAAGCGGTGAAATTAATGATGGTGGGTTTTGGATAAAATTAAATGAATGTGCTTCATAATTATCTGTTGGACCATTCATTAATGTGAATGAAAATGTGAATTGAATTAATGGTGCTCGGCCATCCCTCAATAGATTTGTCCAAGTGCATGTCCCTCAATAAAAGTCCAAGTGCCTATGCATTTTGTATTTTCAACATGGAAGTATGCTGCCCGAGATGGTGTGCTGCCCAAGTGCATGTGTATTTAATAGCAAATGTGCATGATTGAGAAGACAACACACAAGCAATTCAATTCCTTCTCACGTGAAAAGCTTTCTGCTTCATCATTCTTGTGGAAAAGTGCATGCAATACTGGTTTGTTCATCACTGCTCGAGCTATTATTCTACTGCTCAGATATTTGGAAGTTTGCTTTGTTCCTTACTGTTCAAGTTGGGCTTCTACGTGATACCGTTTATTTACGTATTCAGTTCGTCGGTGTAGTACCTTCGTGTCAGGTGACTACAGGGTTATACCGTTGTATCCTGGGAAACAGACGTCCGTCGTGATCCTCCAAGCACATCCGGGAGGGGACGAATCTGTTTTAAGGAAAATGTAATTTTACAGGCCTCGGTTATGTTATTCTTGATTTGAAGGAAAGTTCACGTAATAGTTTTTGTACTACAAACTTAAAACAGATTATTTACCTTCGTGGTTTGGTTACGTGATTCAAGTTTGATATGGATACTTCTTCGACTCTCTCCAATGTTTTGAAGGTCACTCCTCCTGTTGCCACTGCTCCTGCTCCTGCTCCTGCTGCTACAGTCACTCTCAGCCATGCCGACAGGCCTGAAAAATTCGAAGGCTTGAATTTCAAAAGGTGGTAACAAAAGATGTTGTTTTACTTGACCACCTTGAATCTAGCCAAGTTCCTCAAAGAGGAAACTCCCACATGTGTTGAGGGAGATGTGAACAGTACTCGTGCTGTTGATGCCTGGCACCATTCTGATTTCTTGTGTAGAAATTATATCATGAATGGTTTGGCTGATTCGCTCTACAACGTGTATAGTGAGAAAAGACGTCCCGAGAGTTATGGGAGTCTTTGGATCGGAAATATAAAACCGAAGATGCCGGGGCTAAAAAGTTTATTGTTGGTAAATTCTTGGACTACAAGATGATTGACTCTAAATCAGTGATCAGTCAAGTTCAAGAACTACAAGTGCTCTTGCACGAGATACACGCGGAGGGCATGGTGCTTAGTGAAACTTTCCAAGTGGCAGCTATTATTGAGAAGTTGCCTCCGGCTTGGAATGATTTCAAGAATTATCTGAAGCACAAACGAAAGGAGATGAATGTTGAAGAGCTCATTGTTCGACTTCGTATTGAGGAAGACAACAAGAGTTCTGAAAAACGATTGTATTCTCCAAGTGTTGCTAAAGCTAATATTGTTGAGCAGAAGAAAAATTCAAAGGCAAAGAAATTTGCTACTGGAGGCTAAAAAGTTGGGTCCAAAGAAAGACACGTTCAAAAAGAATTTTCTTGGTAAGTGCTATAATTGTGGCGGTCCGGGCCACAAGTCTTCTGAATGCAAGAAACCGAAAAGAAATCGTGAGGCAAATCTCATGGAGGACATATCTAAAGAGGTTTAAAACATTGACCTCTGTGCTGTCATTTCTGAAGTAAATATGGTTGGATCAAATCCAAGGGAATGGTGGATCGACACTGGTGCCACCCGTCATATTTGTTATGACAAGGACATATTTACTACTCTTGATGAATCAGAGAATGGTGAAAAATTGTTTATGGGCAATTCTGCTACCTCTGATATCAAAGGACAAGGGAAAGTGATCTTGAAAATAACATCCGGGAAAGAGCTGACTCTTAACAATGTATTATATGTGCCAGAAATTCGAAAGAATTTGGTGTCTGGTTCGCTTTTGAATAAGCATGGGTTTCGTATTGTTTTTGAGTCAGATAAGATTGTTTTGTCCAAATGTGGAATGTTTGTTGGAAAGGGTTATGTTTGTAATGGCTTGTTTAAGCTCAATGTAATGGCTATTAAGCCGAAAATAAATAAAGTGAATGCTCCTATTTATTTGCTCGAGTCTTCCAATTTGTGGCATGGTAGACTAGGACATGTTAATATGATACAATTCGTAGATTAATTAGCTTGAAAAACATACCCACATTTTATATTGATAAAAACCACAAATGTGAAATTTGTGTTAAGGCAAAACTAACAAGATCATCTTTCAAATCCATTGAAAGAAATAATGAACCCCTTGATTTAATTCACACTGATATATGTGATTTAAAAGGAGTGCAAACACGTGGTAGAAATAAATATTTCATTACTTTTATTGATGATAGCACAAAATATTGTTATGTGTATCTTCTTAAAAGTAAAGATGAAGCTATTGGAAAATTTGTCCACTATAAAAGTGAAGTTGAAAACCAACTTGATAAGAAAATTAAGGTGCTAAGAAGTGATCGTGGAGGTAAGTATGAATCACCTTTTGCTGAGTTTTGTGCTCAACATGGTATCAGACATGAAAGAATTGCACCTTATTCTCCTCGGCAAAATGGTGTTGCAGAGAGAAAAAATTGCACTTTGAAAGAAATGATGAATGTATTGTTATTGAGTTCTGGTTTATCACATAACATGTGGGAGAAGTTGTACTAACAGCTAATTATCTTTTAAATAAGGTACCCCGAAAGAAGCAAGATAAAAGTCCATATGAGTTATGGAAAGGAAGAACACCTTTAGATCAATATTTGCGAGTGTGGGGGTGTCTTGCTAAAGTAGTTGTACCTACTCCGAAAAAGGTCAAGATTGGACCTAAAACTGTTGATTGTATTTTCATTTGATATGCACACAATAGTAGCGCTTATCGATTTATTGTATATGAATCTCAAATCCTTACATTCATAAGAATACAATAATGGAATCAAGAAATGCTTCATTTTTTGAAAATGTGTTCCCTTGCAAATCTAAGGAAGAACCAGGTTCATCCAAAAGATCTCACGAGACAATGAAACAAGAGATTAACCATGAGGCTGAACCTAGACGTAGCAAGATAGTTAGAATTGAGAAATCCTTTGTTCCGGATTTCATCACTTTCATGATGGAAAGTGAACCTCAAAGCTTCAATGAAGCTGTGAATTCATCTGAAGGATCTCAATGAAAAGATACTATAAATTCTGAAATAGAATCTATTTTGCAAAATCATACATGGGAACTAGTAGAACTTCCTTCAGGAAGTAAACCTCTAGGTTCTAAATGGATTTTCAAAAGGAAGATGAAATCAAATGGAACAATAGATAAGTATAAAGCCAGATTGGTAATCAAGGGTTACCGTCAATGTGAAGGGCTTGATTACTTTGACACTTATTCTCCAGTAATGAGAATAACTTCAATCCGGGTGATACTTGCAATTGCCGCTTTGCGGAATCTTGAAGTACACCAAATGGATGTAAAGACTGCTTTTCTAAATGGAGATTTAGAAGAAGAAATTTACATGGAACAACATGAGGGATTTTCTGCACGTGGGCAAGAAAATAAGGTTTTTAAATTGGTAAAGTTTTTGTATGGCTTAAAGCAAGCACCAAAACAATGGCATGAAAAATTTGATAAAGTCATGCTAGGAAGTGGATTTAAAATCAATGAGTATGACAAACGTGTATACGTTAAGAACACTGAAAAAGGATATGTCATTTTATGTCTTTACGTAGATGACATGCTTATCATCGGGAGTAATGATAAGATGATTCAATCCACTAAGAAATTGTTGAAATCAAAATTCGACATGAAATATTTGGGATTAGCCGAAGTCATCCTTGGAATTAAAATACATAGAACATCAAAAGGGATAGTTTTAAGTCAGTCACATTACGTGCACAAAATACTTGAAAAATTCAGTAAGGATGACACTGCATTGGCTAAAACCCCGATAGATACAAGTCAACATCTATCGAAAAATCGGGGTGAGAGTATCTCTCAATTAGAATAATCTCGAGTCATTGGAAGTCTGATGTACTTAATGAGTTGTACACGACTAGACATAGCCTATGCTATAAGAAAATTGAGCATATTCGCGAGTAATCCAGGAGCTGACCACTGGAAATCAATTATCAGATTGCTAAGGTATTTAAGATACACTCGTGACCATGGGCTACACTATACCAGATATCCTGCTGTTATTGAAGGATACAGTGATGCAAACTGGATATCTGACATGAAAGACTCAAAATCTACAAGTGGATTTGTGTTCACTTTAGGAGGTGCAGCAATTGCATGGAAATCTTCTAAACAAACTATAATAGCCAGATCCACGATGGAATCTGAGTTTATAGCACTTGATAAGTGTGCTGAAGAGGCTGAATGGTTGCGTCTATTCTTAGAAGATGTTCCAGGATGTGTAAAACCTGTACCGGCTATTTGCATTCATTGTGATAGCCAATCTGCAGTCGGAAGAGCACAAAGCAATATGTATAATGGTAAGTCTAGACATATACGTCGTAGACACAATACCATTAGACAACTACTCTCAACTGGAGTTATCTCTATTGATTATGTAAAATCAAAGGATAATATAGCGGATCTGTTAACCAAAGGGTTAAACAGAGAGTTAGTTGCAAAATCGTCAAAAGGAATGAGACTGAAGCCTAAATAATAAATTGGTGCGAAGGAAAACCCAACCTAAGCTGACTGGAGATCCCAAGAACTAGGTTCAATGGGAAAACCTAATTGCACTGGTTTGGTAGATCACTGTGGGGGTAATCCCTAGTCTATTCCTATTATAAAACAGTGAGTATTGAGGATAAATATATGACTTTTAATGATTCTGATGGAATTAAACATAAAATCACCTATGTGAGAGAGAAGTGGGGCCGCTTTAAAGGAATTGCAAGGCACAATTCTAGACCCTCTAACAGAACCAGGCAAGTGTTCATGGCCAAAACGAACACGATCATGAGAATTGAATTGCATCAAGGAGAGTCCTGTGTGAAGTATATCTTAATTTACTAAAACGGCTGTGCAGTTCAAAGACATCGTGTCTACTGTCAACCAGTGAATTACTATACTTTCACAAGGGAAGGTTCAAAGGATAACACCTACGATTTTAGCCACTTCTTTTGGTTTTCGTTTTTTGGGAGCTAGGATGGAATCAATCTTTATTTATGAAGAAGGAATTTACTACTATTTTTGAAATTATTTTATAGAAGTATTAAATATTATCATATTGTTTGTAGTATCAAATCATTCCAAAATTTATCCCGTGCAGATAAAAATGAAGTGATTGTGAGTTTTCACGTCATAAAAAATAGCTAATTTTAACTTGCATCATTACATGGTTTGATTGATATTATCTCGCGCAACTAGCTAGGCTCTTAATTAGGAGGGTTAATTTGCTCGGTTATAACATACAATTACTTTTGTTAAAACATAAAACCACGTACATTTATTTTTTTTTTGTGACGTGGGAACCCGCAGACCGCAGCCGCTACCTTCGGTGTGCACTGGGTAAACCCTCGGACTAACGCAATAGCCTGCAAAACTACGTTAGTCAGGTAAACCACACTAGGCAAGCCATGTGTGACAGACTAATCCAAAAAGGTGTTGGTAGGGGGAATCGAACTCCTGACCTCTGACTAAGAGTTCACCTACTCCACCAACTTGGACACCCCCTTAGGAACAATCACGTACATTATTGTTTTATAAATTTGAACTTCTTGTCGTAAGTTCAAAATTACTTACTTTAGCATATTTCGCACAAAATCAACATCACTTAGCTTCCCACATTGATTATTTCATCACCTACTCCACCAACTTGGACAGCTCCTTCCGAAATCTCTGTCTATGGAGATGATCAACGACACTCAAAATCAAGAAATCAAACATGGAATCGTATCGCGCACACGTGACAATCTTAAAGGCGTGGCCACGACTTTAAGGTCGAGATTAGTCGAGTTTGCGAAAACGACCAAAGAAATCGAAGAAGATGATCCAAGAAGAATGGTGCACTCAATGAAATTTGGATTGGCTCTTACACTAGTGTAACACCCCGTTTTTATCTTAAATGAGTTTATTTGAGTTAATCGGAGATTTCAGAGTTCTAGAGCCGACTTGATTTTGATCAGGGTTCTTTTTGCAAAAATTGGATTTTTCAGGGACTAAAACGCAAATTGTGGATTTTATATATTATCTACACTTAGATTTTTAATTGGGAAGACTCACCTTCCTCCCCAAATCGTGAAGCACCATTGAAGCTTGGGGAAACACCTTTCAAGCTTTTCCAATCTCGGTTTCCGGTCGATCCGTCCGTTAGAAATTATTTCTGAAGGCAGATTAGTGATCACTGCAGTGAGAGCTCCGTTATATCGTAAGTTTTTCTACGATCGGATGCATTCTAGTTTTTGGATGTTGTTAGAATCGTTCTAGATTCGAGTATGTTGTTCTAGACAGAGTTCTGATCGTTTATTATCTGTCGGTTTTGAATAAGAGCGATGTTCAGAATTGTTATGATTTTTGGAAGCCATTTTCGAAAATGTGGATTTTGAGATTGATGGGTTTGCTTTGTTATTGTTGTTTTGGGCATTGATATGAGGTTATATCAGTATTGAACTGCTGTATGCATTTCCGGTTTGTTCAGTTTATAGCCGTTATGCCGTCGGTTTGAGTTTTGGGTTTTCGAATCGTTTTTGTATTGATTGAAGTCTTGGCTTGTGAGTGATCGTGGTTGTTGATCAACTCTTGTATTCGTACAGATTCGTTGGAGTGTGTCGAGCCCTGTGTTAGCAGCATTGTTCGTCGAGGGTTGGACGAAGAACGGTAAAGAGATTTCCTTGAACCGTTGTTTGTTGTTTAGGTTGTCTAGTTGTTGATACAATCTTTTGTTGTAGTTTGTCCGAAGTTGGATCTACGGCATTGAAAGGTAAAAGCAGTCTTTGTAGCGGGATAGCATACTCGGGACAGTTGGTTCTCGAGTTTCCCTTGAAATCACATATTGCATTGATACTGGTTCTAGTTTATGGAACCTGTATTTTATTGATTATTTGAATGAATTATATGGCTAAGTTCCTTTTGTTTTCATATGCATTCATATTGAGCCAGCACTATTGTTTCGATGGGCAGAACAGCCTTTTGTTAGACGTTTGAGAGCTATATTCGAGTGGCCTAGGACGTAGTCGTTGCGCCTAGTGCTAGCATACTCATTATAGTTGCTCAAAGTCTAGAGGAGTGGGATACGTGGCACCACCTCGATTGGGAGAGTCGGTGAGTCGTCACGTGATCTCATCCTCGGGATCCCAAAAGCACAGCAGCAATCCTTTGTTATCAGATTTGATATCCCGGTTTAAAGACATACATTTCATTACGTTGTTATTGATTTTGTTGTTGTCTTGGAAGCATGTTTATTGTTGTATTACTTGATATGTTGCTTTTACTGGGATTATCATTCTCACCGGTTATCCGACTGTTGCTTTGTTTTGTATGTGTACTTGGCAACAGGAAGGGCAGGATCAAGTCAGCATAGACCTGGTTAGCGTCCAGAGCAAGAGATAGAAGTGAGACTCGTTTAGAAGTCGAATCAGCATGTCAACCTAGTTATGTTTTGCGATCATGTTTAGTCATTCGAACTTCTCGTATATGTTTTGTAAGCAAGAAACGATGTAGGTACTATCGAATTGAATGTTTCTCTTCCCTAAACCTTTCTTGTATTGTTATTGGAATGTCAAATACTCTTAATGCAAGTGTTTAGGTTTTGATTGAGTTTATTACAGTGCCTTAACTTCTCTGGGCGAGGAGACGGCGCGGGCGCGCGGTTGTTGGCGCGGGCGCGCGACCTCTTTGCGAGGTATGAGCGCGGGCGCGCTTCCTTAGGTGCGGGCGCGTGTGTTTTTCGGGGCGTAGGCGCAGGCGCGCTGATGTCAGCGCGGGCGCGCGAGCCTCCTTTTAAAAAAAAAAAAAATATTTTGGGTTCTTGTTTACTTATCGCTTGTTGTCTGATATTAGTTGATTAGAAACGAGGTCTCACATTAAGTGGTATCAGAGAGTTAAGATTCTTGGTCGAACTAGAGTGAGCGGGTAGATCGAGTCTGCGTGTATTGGCTCCTCGCATGTGTTTGAATTATTTTAACAATGTACTTAATTTCATGCGAGCATGCTTTATTATTGAGAATTAT
This sequence comes from Henckelia pumila, assembly GCF_033568475.1. NCBI lineage: Eukaryota > Viridiplantae > Streptophyta > Magnoliopsida > Lamiales > Gesneriaceae > Henckelia > Henckelia pumila. Next base: position 15,492,922 of record NC_133122.1, on the reverse strand, counting down.
TGAATTACATGGTTATGTGATTTAATTTATAAAGCATGATCTACTTGAGATATAACTGTTTCTGTTATCGACTGGTATCCGGTATTCCAAGCGGTTGTAAGGGCACTGATTGTAGCGATTGAGATATCTCGTGTCCTAACCTTTGATTATCAGATGGGTCCTCGTCGAGTGATAAACAGAAACACACCGCCAGTTATCCCGGCGACTGAGCAGGCTAGCACTGAAGTTGATCAGTTGGATGCTTCAGCAACGCCTATGGAAACCTTGCTGAAGAGGTTTCAGTCGTTCAATCCGCCGTTATTGATGGGTTCAGAAAATCCAGTTGACTGCGAGAGTTGGTTGGATGATATTGATCAGCTATTCGATTCCATTGATTACACAGATGACCGCAGAATCAGGTTAGTCGTTCATCAGCTACGTGGGGTTGCTAAGAGCTGGTGGATCATGACAAAGAAAGCAATGGAGAGTAGAGGTACGGAAGTTACTTGGACCCTTTTTAAATCTGAATTTTATAAGCGGTTTTTCCCTATCTCGTACCGTAAAGATAAGGGAGCTGAGTTTGCCAACCTGAGGCAAGGGAATCTGAACATTGAAGAGTACGTAGCTAAGTTCGATAGTCTGTTGCGCTTTGCACCGCTAATTGCCGGAGATGAAGAAGCTAAGGCAGATCAGTTCATAATGGTTTGAACCCCGACGTCTTCACATTGGTAAACACCTACAGGCCTAACAACTTTGCGGATGCTATGAATTATGCAAAGGGAGCGGAAGCAGGCTTGTGGAGGCAAAGAGGTAACCAGGTAGCACCTCAGCAATAGAGGCAGTATCAGAACCCACCATCTCAGTATCAGAATCATCCACCGCAGCATCAGAACCAGCAACAAAGGTATGAAGGTGGAAACAGTGGGGGAAGTAGAAAAGATCAGTACAAAGCAAGAGGTAAACAGTTCAAAAGGCAGGGGAACAGTTGTCTAGTTCCAGTGGTTCGAAGCAATTCGGTTCAGGACAGAGTTCTGGATCTTCAGCCATGTACTGCAGCAAGTGTGGGGGAAGACACTCACCGGATCAGTGTGTGGGAGTCTTCGGTAATTGTAACACCTGTCAGCAACCGGGACACTTCTCTAAGGTGTGCCCACAACGTAACAGAGATAGAGCTCAGAGTGGGAGTTCGTCTAGACCTGCAGCTCAACCCGAGAGGCAGTCTTCTGCAGTGCACTCTTTCCAGCCTCAGCAGCAGAACAGACAGGGAGGTAACTCTTGTGCGAACCAGCCTCCGAGACAGCAGGCACGAGTCTTTTCTTTGACAGAGGATCAGGCTCAGGCAGCACCTGACGATGTTATAGCAGGTAACTGTTCGATTTTCGGTTATTCTGCTCTTGTTTTGATAGATACAGGTGCTTCCCATTCCTTTATCTCTAAGAAATTTGTGTTATTGCATGCTTTGCCGACTGAATTGTTGCCTACAGTAGTAGCTGTTACTTCACCTTTGGGTGGAGGAATTGTTTCTGTCAGACTAGTCAGGAACTGTGAACTTTGTTTCGAGGGGAATTTGTTAGAATTCGACTGTATTGTGCTTGGGTTGTCAGATTTTGATTGTATTGTCGGTATAGATGCTTTGACCAAGTACAGGGCAACAGTTGATTGTTTTCTGAAAGTTGTCAGGTTCAGACCTGAAATGGCAGACGAGTGGAAATTTTTTGGTAAGGGTTCTCGATCTAGAATTCCTTTGATTTCAGTATTATCTATGACTCGTTTTTTACAGAGGGGTGCAGAAGGATTTTTGGTTTATGCGGTTGATGTACTGAAATCTAGCCCATCTTTGGTTGACTTACCAGTGGTTAGAGATTTTGCTGATGTGTTTCCGGAAGATGTTCCTGGATTGCCACCCATTCGAGAGGTTGAATTCAGCATTGACTTAGTGCCAGGTACTCAACCTATTTTAAAAGCTCCTTATCGTATGAAACTTGTTGAATTGAGAGAGTTGAAGGAGCAGCTTGAGGATTTAATTGCCAAGGGATACATCAGACCTAGTGTGTCGCCTTGGGGTGCTCCTGTGCTTTTTGTTCGGAAGAAGGATGGTTCTATGCGGCTCTGTATCGACTATCGCCAAGTGAATCAGGCTACAGTTAAGAACAGGTATCCTTTACCCCGAATAGATGACCTTTTTGATCAACTGCAGGGTTCTTCTGTCTACTCTAAGATTGATCTGAGGTCAGGTTATCACCAGTTGAGAGTGCGAGAGGAAGACGTTCCTAAGACCGCATTCAGAACGAGGTATGGTCATTTTGAGTTTATAGTCATGCCGTTCGGTTTGACTAATGCTCCAGCGGTTTTTATGGGTTTGATGAACCGTATCTTTCAGCGTTATTTAGATGAGTTTGTCATTATATTTATCGATGATATTCTTATCTACTCGAAGAACCGTACTGACCATGCAGAGCACTTGAGGACCGTACTGCAGATTTTGCGAGTTGAGCAGTTGTTTGCCAAGCTGTCTAAGTGTGAATTCTGGTTAGATCGAGTTGTCTTTCTCGGTCATATCATTTCTGGAGATGAGATTTCTGTCGATCCCAGCAAGATTGAAGCGGTTATGAATTGGCCTAGACCTACTTCAGTGCCGGAGATCCGAAGCTTCATGGGTTTAGCTGGTTATTACCGTCGTTTCATCGAGGGTTTCTCGTCTATTGCCAAGCCTATTACCCAACTGACTCAGAAGAATGCGCCTTTTGTTTGGACTCCAGATTGTGAGGCTAGCTTTGTTGATCTGAAGAGGAGACTGACCAGTGCTCCAATTCTTTCTATTCCGAAGGGTACTGGAGGTTTCACAGTCTATTGTGATGCTTCTAACCGAGGCTTGGGTTGTGTTCTGATGCAGCATAAGCAGGTGATAGAGTATGCATCGAGGCAGCTGAAACCGCACGAGACTCGTTATCCGGTTCATGATCTTGAACTAGCTGCGATCGTCTTTGCTTTGAAGATCTGGCGTCACTATCTTTATGGTGAGTCTTTCGAGATCTTTTCTGACCATAAGAGCCTTAAGTACTTGTTTTCACAGGCAGAGCTGAATATGAGACAGAGAAGATGGTTAGATCTGTTGAAGGATTTCGATTGTGAAATCAAGTATTATCCGGGAAAGTCGAATGCAGTTGCAGATGCCTTGAGCCGAAAGCTATGTTCTTTATCTCTTACTACTATTGGTGTTTCTCAGTTGATCGATGATTGTTGCACTTCTGGTTTAGAGTTTGAAACAGATAGGGAGAATATCAGAGTGTTTTCTATTCAAGCCGAACCGGAGTTGTTTGTTGCAATTAGAGAAGCACAGAAGTCTGAGCCGAGCATTCAGGTTTCAGTAGAGAAAGTCAGATCTGGGCATCAGTCTGAATTCCAGGTTAGAGATGATGTACTGTATGTGAATAACTGTATTGTTGTGCCTGATATTTCGGAGTTGAGGCAGCGTATTCTTCGAGAGGCTCATTGCAGTCGGTTTAGTATTCATCCTGGAGGTCGTAAGATGTACAACGATCTGAAGATTCAGTTTTGGTGGAAGGGAATGAAGAGCGACGTAGCGAGGTTTGTATCTCGGTGTTTGAATTGTCAGCAGGTGAAAGCAGAACGGAAGCGACCAGGAGGTCTGTTGCACAGTCTATCTGTTCCTGAATGGAAGTGGGATCACATTTCCATGGATTTCGTCACGAAGCTACCACGATCCGTTCGAGGATGCGATGTCATTTGGGTAGTGATCGACCGATTGACGAAGTCTGCGTGTTTTATTCCGTACAGGATGACGTATCGTCATGATCAGATGGCTGAGTTGTATGTTAGCAATGTTGTGAGACTGCATGGTGTGCTGAAGTCGATCGTTTCAGACAGAGATCCTAGATTCACTTCTCACTTCTGGCACAGTCTTCAGGGGGCACTTGGTACTCGATTGCATCTGAGTACAGCTTATCATCCTCAGACCGATGGACAGTCAGAGCGGACTATCCAGACGTTAGAGGATATGCTGCGAGCGGTAGTGCTAGACTTTGGCACTAGTTTGCAGGATTCTTTGCCTCTTGTCGAGTTTTCTTACAACAACAGCTTCCAAGAGAGTATCGGTATGGCGCCTTTTGAGGCTTTGTATGGTAAGAAGTGCCGATCTCCGTTGTTTTGGGATGAATTGTCCGAGTCACCAGATTTGGGACCGGAGATGCTTAGAGATATGGCAGAGCAGGTTAAGATCATTTAGACCAGAATGAAGTCAGCTCAAGATAGACAGGCGAAGTATGCGAATGTCAGGCGTAGACCTCTGAGTTTTGATCAGGGAGACCGAGTCTTTCTGAAGATTTCACCTTTCAGAGGCACTGTTAGATTTGGGAAGAGAGGAAAGTTATCTCCGAGATTCATCGGTCCGTACGAGATTCTCGAGAAGATAGGCGATCTTGCCTACAGACTTGCACTTCCTCCGTCTTTATCGGGTATTCACGACGTTTTTCACGTCTCTATGCTGCGAAGGTATCAACCAGATGTTTCTCATATCCTTCAGCCTGATGAAGCCGAGTTAGACGAGACCCTGAGCTATTTTGAACGACCGATTCAGATCCTTGATTGGAAAGAAAAGCAACTCAGAACCAAGTTGATTCCGTTGGTAAAAGTGCAGTGGAGCCGTCACGGCGTCGAGGAAGCGACTTGGGAGACAGAATCTGACATGAGACAGCGATTTCCGGAGTTATTCGGATGACGTGAGTTCTTCTTACTGTCTTTAGTTCTTTATTCTATCTTATGAGTTATGGTTCTTGTTGATTTCGAGGGCGAAATCTCTACTTAGTGGGGGAGAATTGTAACGCCCCGTTTTTATCTTAAATGAGTTTATTTGAGTTAATCGGAGATTTCAGAGTTCTAGAGCCGACTTGATTTTGATCAGGGTTCTTTTTGCAAAAATTAGATTTTTCAGGGACTAAAACGCAAATTGTGGATTTTATATATTATCTACACTTAGATTTTTAATTGGGAAGACTCACCTTCCTCCCCAAACCGTGAAGCACCATTGAAGCTTGGGGAAACGCCTTTCAAGCTTTTCCAATCTCGGTTTTCGGTCGATCCGTCCGTTAGAAATTATTTCTGAAGGCAGATTAGTGATCACTGCAGTGAGAGCTCCGTTATATCGTAAGTTTTTCTACGATCGGATACATTCTAGTTTTTGGATGTTGTTAGAATCGTTCTAGATTCGAGTATGTTGTTCTAGACAGAGTTCTGATCGTTTATTATCTGTCGGTTTTGAATTAGAGCGACGTTCGGAATTGTTATGATTTTTTGAAGCCATTTTCGAAAATGTGGATTTTGAGATTGATGGGTTTGCTTTGTTATTGTTGTTTTGGGCATTGATATGAGGTTATATCAGTATTGAACTGCTGTCTGCATTTTCGGTTTGTTCAGTTTATAGACGTTATGCCGTCGGTTTGAGTTTTGGGTTTTCGAATCGTTTTTGTATTGATTGAAGCCTTGGCTTGTGAGTGATCGTGGTTGTTGATCAACTCTTGTATTCGTACAGATTCGTTGGAGTGTGTCGATGTAACACCAGAACTTCTGAAATTTGAATTTCATGCCAAAAATTATTTTCAGTATTTATATTTTTAATTTCTTGAAGTTAATTGTTTAAGTTTTAGTTAAAAATAGAATTTGCTTGATTTATTTGGATTAAATGCCTTGAATTGTTTGGCCTAGTAAGTTTCTGTCCCGGCAGGCGACGATGGTGGGTTTCGGTGGCATATTTTTTTTTTCTAGACTTTCACTTTTAAGATTTTAAGTTAGAGGAAAAATGGGGGTTTTGGCCGGAAATGTAAATTTTAAACTTATAAGTTTTAGAGGTGCAAAAGTTTTGAGGTGAAAAGCTAATTTAGTGCAAGTAGCACTTTTAGTTGTCTTTTAGCACTTTTTAGTACAAGATTCTCTCTCACACACACACACACCAAAACCCTACACTCTCATTATTTTTCCCACTTAAAATTTCACTCCCATTATTTTTCCCCCTAGATATAAATAATTTACACTACAATTTAAAACCCTAGCCCCCAACATAACCCTTGTAGCCGCCCCTCCCCTCCCATGGAGATTTTCCCACGGCTCCCCCTCTCCTCCACCTCCTAGACGCCGCCGCCACCTTCCACCGCCGCCCATCCACCGGAGAAGCTTCCAAGGAGCTTAGCTTGGAGTTTGACCTAGAGTTCTTCCCTCCATCTCCCCTTATTTTCGAAATTTTTGGGTAAAAGGTTGAAAGGCAAGTATAAGCTTTCCCTTGGGCTTTCATTCAAGCTAAGCTATGATGTTCCTTCTCCTAAGTTTCTATCAAATTTTCGAATTTTATGTATTATTAGACATGTGGAGCATGAGTTCATCTCTGAAATTTTGGATATGCATGTGTAAATTTTCGGTTTATGGCATTAGCAGGAGTTTATAGTTGTTGGAGGTTGAGATATGACTAGAGGCTTGAGATATGTTGATTGTATTTGCATAATTCGAAAATCCAGAAGTTATGTGCCCTAAATTTTGAGTTGTTGCATGTATAAGGGCTGGAATTTTGTATGATGTTGAAGCATTTATTGGATGTGCATTGGTCTTGATTGATTAGTCATTACATTGAGACTTTTCATGCTTAAAAGTTGATGTTTTTGAAATGTGAAGTGAAAATGTGGTTGAGTGTTGTCCAAGTGCTTGGAAAAGTCCTAAGTGATGATATTTGAGGTGTATTGATGTTTGGTATGGAGAAAAGTTAAGGAAAGAGGGTGAGAGGGGTTGAATTCTTGAGTTAGAAGTAAGTTGAATGTTATGAGTGTGCAGGGCAGCACTGTTCACGGGGCAGGGCAGGGTCGTGGCTGAGGTCTGGGCAGGGTTAGGCTATTCCATGGTAAATTTCATGACGTTGTGGTTGTGTCGGTATAAAATGGGCGCATTTTGGATAAGTATTGAATAAGTTATGGGTCTTTTAAGTTTGTGGTGTAAGTGCAGAATTTTTAGAGGCTAAGGGGCTGTCCGGGAATGCTTATGGTTTGGGATGCTTGGGAGGTCCTTGGAGGTTACAACCTGGTCCTAGAGGTATTTTGAAGTGTTTATTAAGTGTCGGTTCAAGCGGGACGGGTTTTGGTTAAAACATGATAGAGTTAAGGGTTTTACGGTTTGTTTGCTCGAATTGAGTCAAGTTTGAGGAAAGTGTTGAGTGAATTGTTTCTTTTGACTTAGGGGCAACCACTCATCCACCTTACACCCACATTTTTGAGATGATTCTCATGTATTAAAGGTTGCCTATTCGTGTGCATATGACATGTTCTTGAGTTTCATAAAGTGAAAGGAAGTTTTCTTGTTTTGCATGCTATAAAGAGGTGTGAGTCGAGTCTTAATGAATGAAAAGGAAAAGAAAGTAAATGTTTTTGAATGAAGTGATTTGTTTGTGACAAAGAGGGGTGTTGCTAGGCCAGGGGATGCCTCGATCTACTCACCAAGAGGTTATAGAGGTTTAGGTAGGGAGCAAGAGACATCTTGTTTATCCTTGCCACAGAGGGCAATGTGGGATCGGGAGTAATCTCGGTCTCCTTGCCACAGAGGGGCAATGTGGGATCGGGAGTGATCTCGGTCTCCTTGCCACAGAGGGGTTAAGTTCGTCGGGAGAAATCTCGTCGTCTTGCCGGCATAGTGCACTACAACCATGATCATGATCGAAACAGAGGGTCACAAATCAAGGATCTGATTTCTAGAGGAAAAAGTAAAAGAAAAGAAAAGTTAAAGTTTCAAAGTTTCAGTTGACTCGTCTTACGTTTATGTCAGTCAATCAGTTATGCATGAGGTTAAGTTTAATGTTATGAAAGTTGAAAGTCTATCATAGCGTGAGTTCATCATTGCATGCTATATTACTCTTGTATTTTCATGCATATTTACAGTTAAAGTTCAAAGTATACTATGTACCATAGTTTGAAGTATTGCATCACGTATTTTAAACCCTTGTTATTACACTGTTTATACTTGTTGAGTCTTTAGACTCACTATGCTTGAATGTTTGCAGGTGAGGAGACTGTTGTTGAGATGGAGGGGCATGATCTACTGGGATGAGGCCATCGGTGGTGCAAGGCCCAGTGACCGTTGCTTCTTTATGTTTACGTTTTCCGCACATTTCTCTGTTATGTAATAATGAAGAGTTATTTGAGTATTTTTAGTATTTATAGCCAGGATGTGCATCCCCTGTGCTACAGTTTACGATTTGAAGTACGTTTTCCGCTTATGCATGTTTATGATTATCGTCGGAGATTTTAAATACCTTAGTTTACTTTATGCTGTAACCGGGAGGTGGTTACTAGGATTGCATGTTTATGATTAGCGCACTTGAGTTTTTATGTCAGTATTCCTTTCCTTATTTGAATTGCTGACTGAGTCTTGTTGGCTTGTTTGTTTTACGAATAGGTCATGGCAAAATTTTTTAAAAAAAAAAATCCGTAATTTTCCTTTATTTTAATTATAGTCTAGTAGTGAGGGTCGTTTCAGTTGGTATCAGAGCACGGTCTTGGTTTGGGCTGAGCCTACTGCCGGTTGCTGAAACTCAGGGGATCTCGCCTCAAAGTCTGTAAGATTTAAGTTTAATGTCTCTATCTGTTTAAGTTTTGATGTATTAGTTTCTTGAGTTATTGAGAAGTTTAAATTTGAAGTAAAAATATTTTCTAAGGCATGAAATTTGAATGTTGGATTTTCTCAATGCGTTTAGATGGCTCGTCGTCGTGATCCGCGTGCAGTTACGCCTCCACGGCCGCCTCCTCCACGGCCGCCGACTTCACCGCCGCCGCAGGTGGATGTAGGAGGACAGGTGCTAGCGGGATTGGCCCGCATTCTCGAGCGTCATGTGGATGCTCCTAGAGCTGGAGTGGGGACTGTTTATGAGCAGTTCCGGAAGATGAATCCGAAGGACTTCGCTGGCACCACTGATCCGTTGATAGCGGAGGGTTGGATCCGTTCTCTGGAGGTGATCTTTCGCTATATGCAGCTGGGAGATCCAGATAGAGTGAGGTGTGCTGTGTTTCTCCTCCAGGATGATGCCGCCCTCTGGTGGGAGGGAATGGAGAAGATTGTGGACCCAACTACTCTACCTTGGACTGAGTTCAAGAAGCTGTTCTTTGAGAAGTATTTTACTGCTGATGTGAGAGGCCGTTTGAAGACGGAGTTTATGAGCTTGAGACAGGGAGACTTGTCGGTGGCACAGTTTGTGGTGAAGTTCGAGAGGGGCTGCCATTTCGTGCCTTTGATTGGAGATGACGAGAAGGAGAAGCTGGAGCACTTTCTTGTGGGGCTTCGACCCGCCATCCGTAGGGATGTACTTATGGCGGAGCCAGCTGATTATGCTTCAGCGCTGAGGCGTGCCTTGAGGTCCGAGCAGACACTGAGAGATATTAGCGCGGAGGCGCATGGCAAGAGGCTCTTTCCTCATCAGGGCCACTCTCAGCAGCAGCAGCACGGCAAGAAGCCGTATCATGGACCACCGAGACAGCAGGGACAGCAGACACCACAGGGGCGTCAGGCCCAGAAACAGGCTCCTCCCAAGGCTGGGGAGAAGCCCATTTGCCAGGTTTGCCACCGCCCGCACTTTGGGAGATGTTTGAAGGATGCTGGAGTTTGCTTCAAGTGCAAGAAGCCAGGCCATATCTCTACCCATTGTCTAGAGCTGAGGAGGCCCGTGCAGGGCAGAGTGTTCGTGATGGAGGCCGAGCAGGCTGACCCAGACACTACTCTTCTCACAGGTAATATCTTAACTTTTGGGTTAGAGCAGTTAAAGATTTGTTGATGCATGCGACTCTAAATCTTTGCTTGTTTGAGGTTTTACTCTAGTAACTTGTTGCATGCCTTAGGACCTTTGACTGTTTAGCATGAATAGTATCTGGTTTGGGAATTGTTGAATTAGAATGAGCCTAAGTAGAACTCGTGGTTTTAACTTCAACCTTTTGTCGTTGTAACTACTGCTATGCAGGTAGGATTGTTGTGGCAGGCGTAGCCACGAGGGCCTTATTAGACTCAGGGGCTACCCATTCCTTTATATCGGAGTCTTTTGCCCTTGAGAGGGGCATTCAGAGCGAGGAATTGGAGGTTGGATTCTCAGTTACTATCCCCTCAGGGGAAGAGCTATCCACCAGGAGCTTGGTGAGAGACCTTGTATTGCTTTTGCAGGGTCAGTCAGTGGTAGCAGACCTCATAGTGCTACCTTTGCCAGAGTTTGACCTGATTCTTGGGATGGATTGGATGACGAAGAATGCGGTGATGATAGACTTCCAGCAGAGATCAGTGCTAGTCAGGCCTGAGGGCGAGGAACCGTTTTGGTTCGAGGCTGCTAAGAGCTTGAGGAAGACTCGAGTCATTTCTACCATGCAAGCTCAGAGGCTTGTGCTTAGTGGGTGCGAGTCATTTCTAGCCAGTTTATCTTTGACAGAGCTGCCAGAGCGACCAGTTATTTCTGATGTGGCAGTCGTCAGGGAGTTTGAGGATGTGTTCCCTAGCGATGTTGTGGGAATTCCGCCCGATAGAGAAGTGGAGTTCTCTATAGATTTGATTCCCGGTACTGTGCCTATCTCCAAGGCACCGTACAGATTGGCTCTTATCGAAATGAAGGAGTTAAAAGAGCAGATTCAAGAGTTGCTTGACAAGGGATTCATACGCCCTAGTTTCTCCCCATGGGGCGCACCAGTTCTCTTCGTTAAGAAGAAGGACGGTAGTCTAAGATTGTGCATAGACTACCGAGGTTTGAACGGAGTGACTGTGAAGAACAAGTACCCATTACCTAGGATCGAGGACCTCTTCGATCAATTGCAAGGTGCATTCGTCTTTTCGAAGATTGATCTTCGTTCAGGTTATCACCAGTTGAAGGTGAAGGAGTCAGATGTGGCGAAGACAGCTTTTAGGACTCGTTACGGTCATTACGAGTTCCTTGTGATGCCGTTTGGGATGACGAACGCGCCCGCGGTTTTCATGGATCTTATGAACCGCGTGTTTCAGCCTTACTTGGACCGCTTTGTCATTGTTTTCATCGATGAAATCCTCATTTATTCGAAGGATAGAGTGGAGCATGAACAGCATTTGAGGATCGTTCTTGAGGTGCTTCGAGAGCACAAGTTGTTGGCCAAGTTTGATAAGTGTGAATTCTGGTTGGAGAAAGTTGCTTTCTTGGGTCATATTATTTCTAAGAGCGGTGTGGAAGTAGACCCTTCAAAGGTTCAAGCAGTGAAGGAGTGGTCTATACCGAGGAGCGCGTCTGAGATTCGCAGTTTTCTTGGATTAGCCGGTTATTACCGAAAATTTATCAAGGGTTTTTCCTCCATTGCTGTGCCTATGACAGCGTTGACTAAGAAGAACGCCAAGTTTGTTTGGAGTGCCGAGTGTCAAAGGAGCTTTGATACTTTGAAGGAAGCTCTTACGACAGCGCCAGTGTTGACCATGCCATCCGGGCAAGGTGATTTTGTGGTGTATACTGATGCTTCCAAGTTGGGATTAGGAGCAGTTCTGATGCAGCGAGACAGAGTTATTGCCTATGCTTCTAGGCAATTGAAGGAGCACGAGAAGAACTACCCTACTCATGACTTAGAGTTGGCAGCGGTAGTGTTTGCTCTTAAGATTTGGAGACACTATCTTTACGGAGAGAAGAGTCAGATCTTCACAGACCACAAAAGCCTCAAGTACTTCTTCACCCAGAAGGAGTTGAATATGAGGCAGCGTAGGTGGTTAGAGTTGGTGAAGGACTATGACTGCAATATTAGCTACCACCCTGGTAAAGCTAATGTGGTTGCAGATGCTTTGAGCAGGAAGACTGCAGTGATTACCTCCTTGTCAGTGTCTAGACCGTTGCAGGTTGAGATTCAGAGGTATGGTCTTGAGTTTTATGCGAGTGGTAGAGCTCCCCGTTTGTCTTCCCTAAGTGTGCAGACTACACTTTTTGACCGTATCCGTGCAGCGCAGTCAGTTGATGAGCAGATCAGGAAGTGGAGACAGAGGGACGAAGAGAAAGGCATCGGTTTGTATGCTGTGGTAGATGGGATTGTGAGGTACAGAGGTAGATTTTGGGTTCCCGCAGGTGATTCTCTGCGAGTTACTATCATGGCAGAGGCACATACGTCGCCGTACTCAATCCACCCTGGTAGTACGAAGATGTATCGGGATCTTCAGCAGCTTTATTGGTGGCCAGGCATGAAAAGTGACATTGCCCGATTCGTGTCAGAATGCTTGACATGCCAGCAGGTCAAGGCGGAGCATCAGAGACCGGCCGGATTGCTTAAGCCTCTCCCTATTCCTGAGTGGAAATGGGAGAATATCACCATGGACTTTGTTGTGGGATTGCCGAAGACAGTGAGAGGTTCAAATGCTATTTGGGTTATTGTAGACCGTCTCACTAAGTCGGCTCACTTTTTACCGGTGAAGATGACTTTCACGATGACTCAGTTCGCGGAGTTGTATATCCGGGAGATAGTCAGACTACATGGTATTCCAGTCTCCATAGTGTCTGATAGAGATCCACGGTTTACTTCGTCTTTTTGGAAGAGTCTTCATTCCGCTATGGGTACGAAGCTACTTTTTAGCACCGCCTTCCACCCGCAGACTGATGGCCAGTCAGAGAGGGTGATTCAGATTTTGGAGGATCTTTTGAGGGCATGTGCTATTGATTTTCAAGGTAGTTGGGAGTCGAGACTACCACTAGTGGAATTCGCGTATAATAACAGTTTTCAGTCCACTATTGGCATGGCTCCCTACGAGGCACTTTATGGGAGGAAGTGTAGATCTCCAGTGTTGTGGGATGAGATAGGTGAGAGATCAGACTTTGGTCCAGAGATTGTTCAGTTGACCACCGAGGTAGTGGCTAAGATCCGTGATAGGATGAGGACTGCCCAGAGTAGGCAGAAGAGTTATGCTGATCACCGGAGGAGAGACTTGGAGTTCTCGGTGGGTGATCATGTATTTATCCGTGTAGCTCCGCTGAAAGGAGTTTTGAGGTTTGGGAAGAAAGGAAAGTTGGAACCGAGGTTTATAGGACCCTTCGAGATTTTGGATAGGGTAGGGGCACTGGCTTATAGAGTGGCCCTGCCGCCTAACCTTGATAAGATCCATAGTGTCTTCCATGTGTCGATGTTGAGGAAGTACATCTCGAACCCATCCCATGTACTCAGTTCGGAACCGCTTCAGCTATCTCCTCACCTGTCCTATGAGGAGACGCCCATCCGGATTTTGGATAGACAGGAGAGAAGACTCCGTAACAAGTCAATTCCAATGATCAAGGTGAGATGGCAGAACCATTCGGATGAAGAGGCCACTTGGGAAGCAGAAGCAGATTTCAGAGATCGCTATCCGGAGCTTTTTGGTAAGTTTTAATTTCGAGGACGAAATTCCTTATAGGGAGGGAGGAATTGTAGCACCAGAACTTCTAAAATTTGAATTTCATGCCAAAAATTATTTTCAGTATTTATATTTTTAATTTCTTGAAGTTAATTGTTTAAGTTTTAGTTAAAAATAGAATTTGCTTGATTTATTTGGATTAAATGCCTTGAATTGTTTGGCCTAGTAAGTTTCTGTCCCGGCAGGCGACGATGGTGGGTTTCGGTGGCATATTTTTTTTTTCTAGACTTTCACTTTTAAGATTTTAAGTTAGAGGAAAAATGGGGGTTTTGGCCGAAAATGTAAATTTTAAACTTATAAGTTTTAGAGGTGCAAAAGTTTTGAGGTGAAAAGCTAATTTAGTGCAAGTAGCACTTTTAGTTGTCTTTTAGCAGTTTTTAGTACAAGATTCTCTCTCTCACACACACACACCAAAACCCTACACTCTCATTATTTTTCCCACTTAAAATTTCACTCCCATTATTTTCCCCCCTAGATATAAATCATTTACACTACAATTTAAAACCCTAGCCCCCAACATAACCCTTGTAGCCGCCCCTCCCCTCCCATGGAGATTTTCCCACGGCTCCCCCTCTCCTCCACCTCCTAGACGCCGCCGCCACCTTCCACCGCCGCCCATCCACCGGAGAAGCTTCCAAGGAGCTTAGCTTGGAGTTTGACCTAGAGTTCTTCCCTCCATCTCCCCTTATTTTCGAAATTTTTGGGTAAAAGGTTGAAAGGCAAGTATAAGCTTTCCCTTGGGCTTTCATTCAAGCTAAGCTATGATGTTCCTTCTCCTAAGTTTCTATCAAATTTTCGAATTTTATGTATTATTAGACATGTGGATCATGAGTTCATCTCTGAAATTTTGGATATGCATGTGTAAATTTTCGGTTTATGGCATTAGCAGGAGTTTATAGTTGTTGGAGGTTGAGATATGACTAGAGGCTTGAGATATGTTGATTGTATTTGCATAATTCGAAAATCCAGAAGTTATGTGCCCTAAATTTCGAGTTGTTGCATGTATAAGGGCTGGAATTTTGTATGATGTTGAAGCATTTATTGGATGTGCATTGGTCTTGATTGATTAGTCATTACATTGAGACTTTTCATGCTTAAAAGTTGATGTTTTTGAAATGTGAAGTGAAAGTGTGGTTGAGTGTTGTCCAAGTGCTTGGGAAAAGTCCTAAGTGATGATATTTGAGGTGTATTGATGTTTGGTATGGAGAAAAGTTAAGGAAAGAGGGTGAGAGGGGTTGAATTCTTGAGTTAGAAGTAAGTTGAATGTTATGAGTGTGCAGGGCAGCACTGTTCACGGGGCAGGGCAGGGTCGTGGCTGAGGTCTGGGCAGGGTTAGGCTATTCCATGGTAAAGTTCATGACGTTTTGGTTGTGTCGGTATAAAATGGGCGCATTTCGGATAAGTATTGAATAAGTTATGGGTCTTTTAAGTTTGTGGTGTAAGTGCAGAATTTTTAGAGGCTAAGGTGCTGTCCGGGAATGCTTATGGTTTGGGATGCTTGGGAGGTCCTTGGAGGTTACAACCTGGTCCTAGAGGTATTTTGAAGTGTTTATTAAGTGTCGGTTCAAGCGGGACGGGTTTTGGTTAAGACATGATAGAGTTAAGGGTTTTACGGTTTGTTTGCTCGAATTGAGTCAAGTTTGAGGAAAGTGTTGAGTGAATTGTTTCTTTTGACTTAGGGGCAACCACTCATCCACCTTACACCCACATTTTTTAGATGAGTCTCATGTCTTAAAGGTTGCCTATTCGTGTGCATATGACATGTTCTTGAGTTTCATAAAGTAAAAGGAAGTTTTCTTGTTTTGCATGCTATAAAGAGGTGTGAGTCGAGTCTTAATGAATGAAAAGGAAAATAAAGTAAATGTTTTTGAATGAAGTGATTTGTTTGTGACAAAGAGGGGTGTTGCTAGGCCGGGGGATGCCTCGGTCTACTCACCAAGAGGTTATAGAGGTTTAGGTAGGGAGCAAGATACATCTTGTTTATCCTTGCCACAGAGGGCAATGTGGGATCGGGAGTAATCTCGGTCTCCTTGCCACAGAGGGGCAATGTGGGATCGGGAGTGATCTCGGTCTCCTTGCCACAGAGGGGTTAAGTTCGTCGGGAGAAATCTCGTCGTCTTGCCGGCATAGTGCACTGCAGCCATGATCATGATCGAAACAGAGGGTCACAAATCAAGGATCTGATTTCTAGAGGAAAAAGTAAAAGAAAAGAAAAGTTAAAGTTTCAAAGTTTCAGTTGACTCGTCTTACGTTTATGTCAGTCAATCAGTTATGCATGAGGTTAAGTTTAATGTTATGAAAGTTGAAAGTCTATCATAGCGTGAGTTCATCATTGCATGCTATATTACTCTTGTATTTTCATGCATATTTACAGTTAAAGTTCAAAGTATACTATGTACCATAGTTTGAAGTATCGCATCACGTATTTTAAACCCTTGTTATTACACTGTTTATACTTGTTGAGTCTTTAGACTCACTATGCTTGAATGTTTGCAGGTGAGGAGACTGTTGTTGAGATGGAGGGGCATGATCTACTGGGATGAGGCCATCGGTGGTGCAAGGCCCAGTGACCGTTGCTTCTTTATGTTTACGTTTTCCGCACATTTCTCTGTTATGTAATAATGAAGAATTATTTGAGTATTTTTAGTATTTATATCCAGGATGTGCATCCCCTGTGCTACAGTTTACGATTTGAAGTACGTTTTCCGCTTATGCATGTTTATGATTATCGTCGGAGATTTTAAATACTTTAGTTTACTTTATGCTGTAACCGGGAGGTGGTTACTAGGATTGCATGTTTATGATTAGCGCACTTGAGTTTTTATGTCAGTATTCCTTTCCTTATTTGAATTGCTGACTGAGTCTTGTTGGCTTGTTTGTTTTACAAATAGGTCATGGCAAAATTTTAAAAAAAAAAATCCGTAATTTTCCTTTATTTTAATTATAGTCTAGTAGTGAGGGTCGTTTCAGTCGAGCCCTGTGTTAGCAGCATTGTTCGTCGAGGGTTGGACGAAGAACGGTAAAGAGATTTCCTTGAACCGTTGTTTGTTGTTTAGGTTGTCTAGTTGTTGATACAATCTTTTGTTGTAGTTTGTCCGGAGTTGGATCTACGGCATTGAAAGGTAAAAGCAGTCTTTGTAGCAGGATAGCATACTCGGGACAGTTGGTTCTCGAGTTTCCCTTGAAATCACATATTGCATTGATACTGGTTCTAGTTTATGGAACCTGTATTTTGTTGATTATTTGAATGAATTATATGGCTAAGTTCTTTTTGTTTTCATATGCATTCATATTGAGCCAGCACTATTGTTTCGATGGGCAGAACAGCCTTTTGTTAGACGTTTGGGAGCTATATTCGAGTGGCCTAGGACGTAGTCGTTGCGCCTAGTGCTAGCATACTCATTATAGTTGCTCAAAGTCTAGAGGAGTGGGATACGTGGCACCACCTCAATTGGGAGAGTCGGTGAGTCGTCACGTGATCTCATCCTCGGGATCCCAAAAGCACAGCAGCAATCCTTTGTTATCAGATTTGATATCCCGGTTTAAAGACATACATTTCATTACGTTGTTATTAATTTTTTTGTTGTCTTGGAAGCATGTTTATTGTTGTATTACTTGATATGTTGATTTTACTGGGATTATCATTCTCACCGGTTATCCGACTGTTGCTTTGTTTTGTATGTGTACTTGGCAACAGGAAGGGCAGGATCAAGTCAGCATAGACCTGGTTAGCGTCCAGAGCAAGAGATAGAAGTGAGACTCGTTTAGAAGTCGAATCAGCATGTCAACCTAGTTATGTTTTGCGATCATGTTTAGTCATTCGAACTTCTCGTATATGTTTTGTAAGCAAGAAACGATGTAGGTACTATCGAATTGAATGTTTCTCTTCCCTAAACCTTTCTTGTATTGTTATTGGAATGTCAAATACTCTTAATGCAAGTGTTTAGGTTTTGATTGAGTTTATTACAGTGCCTTAACTTCTCTGGGCGAGGAGACGGCGCGGGCGCGCGGTTGTTGGCGCGGGCGCGCGGCCTCTTTGCGAGGTATGAGCGCGGGCGCGCTTCCTTAGGTGCGGGCGCGCTAGGTTTTGCGGGGCGTAGGCGCGGGCGCGCTGATGTCAGCGCTGGCGCGCGAGCCTCCTTTTAAAAAAAATATATATATATTTTGGGTTCTTGTTTACTTATCGCTTGTTGTCTAATATTAGTTGATTAGAAACGAGGTCTCACATTAAGTGGTATCAGAGAGTTAAGATTCTTGGTCGAACTAGAGTGAGCGGGTAGATCGAGTCTGCGTGTATTGGCTCCTCGCATGTGTTTGAATTATTTTAACTATGTACTTAATTTCATGCGAGCATGCTTTATTATTGAGAATTATTGAATTACATGTTTATGTGATTTAATTTATAAAGCATGATCTACTTGAGATATAACTGTTTCTGTTATCGACTGGTATCCGATATTCCATGCGGTTGTAAGGGCACTGATTGTAGCGATTGAGATATCTCGTGTCCTAACCTTTGATTATCAGATGGGTCCTCGTCGAGTGATAAACAGAAACACACCGCCAGTTATCCCGGCGACTGAGCAGGCTAGCACTGAAGTTGATCAGTTGGATGCTTCAGCAACGCCTATGGAAACCTTGCTGAAGAGGTTTCAGTCGTTCAATCCGCCGTTATTGATGGGTTCAGAAAATCCAGTTGACTGCGAGAGTTGGTTGGATGATATTGATCAGCTATTCGATTCCATTGATTACACAGATGACCGCAGAATCAGGTTAGTCGTTCATCAGCTACGTGGGGTTGCTAAGAGCTGGTGGATCATGACAAAGAAAGCAATGGAGAGTAGAGGTACGGAAGTTACTTGGACCCTTTTTAAATCTGAATTTTATAAGCGGTTTTTCCCTATCTCGTACCGTAAAGATAAGGGAGCTGAGTTTGCCAACCTGAGGCAAGGGAATCTGAACATTGAAGAGTACGTAGCTAAGTTCGATAGTCTGTTGCGCTTTGCACCGCTAATTGCCGGAGATGAAGAAGCTAAGGCAGATCAGTTCATAATGGTTTGAACCCCGACGTCTTCACCTTGGTAAACACCTACAGGCCTAACAACTTTGCGGATGCTATGAATTATGCAAAGGGAGCGGAAGCAGGCTTGTGGAGGCAAAGAGGTAACCAGGTAGCACCTCAGCAATAGAGGCAGTATCAGAACCCACCATCTCAGTATCAGAATCATCCACCGCAGCATCAGAACCAGCAACAAAGGTATGAAGGTGGAAACAGTGGGGGAAGTAGAAAAGATCAGTACAAAGCAAGAGGTAAACAGTTCAAAAGGCAGGGGAACAGTTGTCTAGTTCCAGTGGTTCGAAGCAATTCGGTTCAGGACAGAGTTCTGGATCTTCAGCCATGTACTGCAGCAAGTGTGGGGGAAGACACTCACCGGATCAGTGTGTGGGAGTCTTCGGTAATTGTAACACCTGTCAGCAACCGGGACACTTCTCTAAGGTGTGCCCACAACGTAACAGAGATAGAGCTCAGAGTGGGAGTTTGTCTAGACCTGCAGCTCAACCCGAGAGGCAGTCTTCTGCAGTGCACTCTTTCCAGCCTCAGCAGCAGAACAGACAGGGAGGTAACTCTTGTGCGAACCAGCCTCCGAGACAGCAGGCACGAGTCTTTGCTTTGATAGAGGATCAGGCTCAGGTAGCACCTGACGATGTTATAGCAGGTAACTGTTCGATTTTCGGTTATTCTGCTCTTGTTTTGATAGATACAGGTGCTTCTCATTCCTTTATCTCTAAGAAATTTGTGTTATTGCATGCTTTGCCGACTGAATTGTTGCCTACAGTAGTAGCTGTTACTTCACCTTTGGGTGGAGGAATTGTTTCTGTCAGACTAGTCAGGAACTGTGAACTTTGTTTCGAGGGAAATTTGTTAGAATTCGACTGTATTGTGCTTGGGTTGTCAGATTTTGATTGTATTGTCGGTATAGATGCTTTGACCAAGTACAGGGCAACAGTTGATTGTTTTCTGAAAGTTGTCAGGTTCAGACCTGAAATGGCAGACGAGTGGAAATTCTTTGGTAAGGGTTCTCGATCTAGAATTCCTTTGATTTCAGTATTATCTATGACTCGTTTGTTACAGAGGGGTGCAGAAGGATTTTTGATTTATGCGGTTGATGTACTGAAAATAATTTGTGGAAAATAAAAATCTTTACTTAGAATGGTTAAAAGTTTACCATCAAATACAAGAAATAAATATTTCAGTATTGTCAACATGATCAACTCTAAAATAATTTAGAAACTTGTTTATCCTTTCAAAAGACTAAAAATAGATTGTTTTCATAACATGGCGCTCAGGCATCACCCGACGACCCGACCATGTGCTCCTCCTCAAGTCTGGTTCCATACTTATCGATATAATCATCAATAGCATCAACATTACCTGCACCATCCAAGTATAGTGAGTCTAAAAACTCAGCAAGGAAATACGTACGAAAAACATGCTCAACTTGAAAATTAAAATGACTTCAAATAAAGCATAACTGGACATAACATAAAATTGTCATGTGAATGTGATGAAATTGTTGGAGAACGCAGCGATCAGATCAATTATGATTGATACCCGGTGCAGCGGAAGTTTAAAAATTTTGTATGGAACGATTCCATAATGGGTATCAACCTTACGATTAAATTGTGTGTGTAAAAATTAAATAACAATTATAAAATTTTTACCTTTAATCTCGAATCGAGATTTTGGACACCAACAGATTTCTCTGCTCTTGTTGTATATCCCTGGAACTGATGGACGAACTGTTCTTCAATCAGGTCCACGAACAGAGATTTAATCCCTCTGATAGATTGCACTAGAAAATCTATCAGAAGTTTCTACGAAGAGATTAACGAATTTGATCCGTTAAACCAGACTGTAATTCAAAATCACAGGCTGGATTTTTCTCAAGCAAAGGGAGAGAGGGGGACGGCCACCTTTTGAAAAAGGAACTAGGGTTTTCGAAAAATCCTTGTGACCTGTTGTATTTAATTTCTGTACTGCAATAACTTATTTATAATGTAGGCCACTAACAGCTTAGGGCCCATTAGTCATAAGTTCAGGCCCGACAAGCAAAGCCCGCATGTTCAGAAATTAATATAAAATTTATCGTGACTCCGATTGATAAACCGATTTCACCAATGTGCACAGAAACCATTTCTGCACCTTTTAAAGTCAAGATAAATTTTTCTGAATCCGAATTCAGTGATTTCCAAAAATGGCCATCCCTATGTCATTTTAGGAAATCTTACTCCTCTACTCTTAAATAAGAAGTCCAACTTCTTCGTTCATTAAATTTAACTCATTAAATTTAACTATCTCAACGGGGATTAAAAATCCATTACACTGTGTGACCCTCAATGGTTCAGGGATACAGCTAGCCGTGGGCTCACAACTCCTTGTGACTCGGAACAAAAATTTCCGACTTACCCATCGAATCATGGTATGAGCGCCTAGCAACATCGCCCCATGATTCCCTAGGTATCACTGATAGTGCCTACAAGAACCAGTAGATTTTGGTTAGCGTACAGTACGGTCCCTTCATCCATATATCCCGATCGAATCAACAACTATTGGTATATCGAGAGTCGCTCGAGATTCGATAACTATGCAATGCTTCTTGAAGATCAAATAGTGACATCGCATGTGCTACTAAGAAACCATTTCTTAAATCACATCATGTACTCTGGCCAGAGATTCGTCACACTAATATCTCCTCAGATCGCATAGGATATCCACACTCGCAAGTATGTGGTGAATCCTTGACAACAAAGCATCGACTCCTATATGTGTTGTAACTGTACCCAATCCCGACACCTGATGACCCCAATAGAGTCGGTAAACGAGTCAAAGCATAGTACTAGCATATAGAGTCTCAATGATGTCTCAAGTAGTAAGGACTAATGGTGTACAACCAAAACCACGGACTATATCCACTCGATAAGTGATAACCACTTGGAAAGTCCGGATAGGGTAGTTCGATCATTCATCATATGAATATCCATTTGCATGCTTCGAACATCTCTATGTTCCTTACCAATGAAACGTGGTACTCCGCATCGCAAATGCTAGTCTCAAACTCGAGCGATCCTTATCCTTATTATCGGACGGCTCAATCGACTAGGAACAGTTTAGAATATACAGTGACTATAAGATGTGTTTCATGATAGACATCTCCATGTTCTACCACATCTTACATACACTATAGTATATTCAAGGTCTTTATCAAAACAACAATAGTATATCACAATATAACAATATGAAGAAAGATAAAGTCATTGTCATTAATAAAAGTGTAAATTATATTAAACAAAAGATTGTTTATACAAAGAGTCATCAAAGCCCTTAGCCACAAGTTGGCTCACCGGGCACCCACTCTTTCAATCTCCCACTTGCCCTATAGCCAACTAGTCATACTACGTAGACCCATTGCTTCGCGATGTTTGTCAAATAATGGTCCTGGCAAGGGCTTAGTAAGTGGATCAGCGATATTGTCTGCAGAGGCCACTCTTTCGACAGTGATGTCTCCTCTTTCCACAATCTCCCGGATGATGTGGTATTTCCTCAGTACGTGTTTGGATCTTTGATGAGACCTTGGTTCCTTTGCCTGAGCAACGGCACCCGTGTTGTCACAGTACACCGGGACTGGACCAACAACTTCAGGAATAACGCCCAACTCTTGGACGAAATTCCTCATCCAAACGGCCTCTTTAGCAGCAGCTGATGCTGCAATGTATTCAGCTTCAGTGGTGGAATCTGCTGTGGTGTCCTGCTTGGAACTCTTCCAAGAGACAGCACCGCCATTGAGCATGAACACAAATCCAGAGGTTGACTTCGAGTCATCCACGTCACTTTGGAAGCTAGAGTCGGTATAGCCTTCCAATTTTAGTTCTCTTCCTCCATATACCATGAACATATTCTTAGTCCTTCGTAAGTACTTAAGAATGTCCTTCACGGCTTTCCAATGCATTTGACCGGGATTAGCTTGATATCTGCTCGTGACACTCAGAGCAAATGCTACATCCGGTCTGGTAGATATCATCCCATACATGATACTACCTATGGCTGACGCATATGGTACATGTGTCATTTTTTCTATCTCTTCATCAGTCTTGGGACACATAGACTTGGATAGAGAAAACTCCATGACACATGGGTAGATGTCCTCTCTTGGACCCATCCATTGAAAACCGTTTCAATATGGTGTCGATGTAGGTTGATTGAGTGAGTCCTATCATTCTCTTAGATCTATCTCTATAGATCTGTATCCCAAGAATATAGGATGCCTCACCCAAATCCTTCATCGAGAATCTACCTGATAACCATATCTTTGTTGACTGTAACATCCCTACATCATTCCCAATGAGTAGGATGTCATCAACATAAAGTACTAAGAATGTCACAGCATCCTTAACTACTTTCTTGTACACGCATGGTTCCTCCGGATTCTTGATGAAACCAAAATCTTTTATTGTTTCATCAAATTTCTGGTTCCAACTTCTTGATGCTTGTTTTAGACCATAAATTGATCTCTGAAGCTTGCATACCTTATGCTCGCTTCCCATGGATGTGTACCCCTCAGGCTGCTTCATATAGATTTCTTCCTTAATGTCTCCATTAAGAAAAGCAGTCTTCACATCCATTTGCCATATCTCATAGTCATACCATGCAGCTATGGCAATAAGGATTCTTATGGACTTGAACATTGCAACTGGCGAAAAAGGTTTCATCATAGTCAACTCCTTGTCTTTGAGTATAACCTTTTGCCACCAATCGCGCCTTGTAGGTCAATACCTTACCATCAGGCCCAAGCTTTCTCTTGTAGATCCATTTACACCCTATTGGAACAATTCAATCGGGAGGATCTACTAAAGACAAAACTTGGTTTGTATGCATCGAATCTATTTCCAACTGCATAGTTTCAAGCCATAAATTTGAATCAGCATCAGAAATTGCTTCCTTGAAGTTTCTTGGATCACATCCAACATCGGGTTCATCTTGATCCCCTTCAAGAAGAATACCATATCGAATAGGAGGTCTAGAAGTCCTCTCGGATCTTCTAGGTACAGGCGTGTCCAGCAATGGTTCCTGAGGTGTAGGATCGTTATTTTGTATTTCGGGTTCTTCTCGAATTTCTTCGAGTTCCATCATCTCGCCTTTCTTATCCAATAAGAACTCCTTCTCCAAGAAGGTGACATTCCTTGAAACAAACACCTTTGTTTTAGCAGGATAATAGAAATAATATCCGATTGAATTCTTCGGATACCCTACAAAATAACATAAGCTGGATCGACTATCCAACTTATCTCCCACTGTCCGCTTCACGTAAGCAGGACATCCCCAAATCCTCAAGTACGAATACTTAGGAGCTTTGCCATTCCATAACTCGTATGGTGTTTTGTCCACTGCTTTAGTGTGGACGTTGTTCAACAATAATACCGCCATTTCAAGCGCATAGCCCCAAAACGAAGGTGGAAGCTCAGTGAAGCTCATTATGGATCGAACCATGTCCAACAAAGTTTGATTACGACGCTCCGATACACCATTCAGCTGTGGTGTCATAGGAGGAGTCCACTGAGAGAGAATCCCATTCTCTTTTAGATAGTCCAAAAACTCGGTACTCAAGTATTCTCCACCTCGATCCGATCGAAGTGCTTTAATAATTTTACCTAGCTTGTTTTCTACTTCAGCCTTGAATTCTTTGAACTTTTCAAATGCTTCAGACTTATATTTCATTAAATATAAATACTCATACCTTGAATAATCATCAGTAAAGGTAATGAAGTAGGTGTGGCCATATTGAGTCCCAACTCTAAATGGACCACAAACATCTGTATGGATCAAATCCAACAGATTTTGACTACGCTCAGGTTTCCCCTTAAAAGGAGATTTAGTCATTTTTCCTTTTAGGCAGGATTCACAAGTAGGTAGAGAGTTAATATCAGACATATCAAACATGCCCTCTCCCACTAGCTTGTTCATCCTCCTTGAGGAAATATGACCTAGCCTAGCGTGCCAAAGGTTTGCCGGGTTTTGGCTATCGATTTTCCTTTTGTTTGTTGTTGCCGGTTTATCAACATAATTTATTGGAACGTCTTTTAGTTTTAAGTTGTATAGATCGTTTTCAAGTTGTCCATTTCCAATCAAACATTCATTCTTGTAAATATTGCAAATCCCATTCACAAAATTGCAAGAATAACCATCTCTATCAAGCATAGAAACAGAAATAATGTTTTTAATCAAATCCGGAACAAATAAAACATCTCTTAAAAGTAACTTAAAACCGTTCTGCAAAATTAAATAAACATCTCCCACGGCTTTTGCTTCAACTCTGGAACCATTTCCGAGCCTCAGCTGGGTCTCACCCATCCTAAGCCTGCGACTTCTTGTCATCACCTGCAAATCATTGCAAATGTGAGATCCACATCCGGTATCCAATACCCAAGAAGTAGTATTAAGTGAAACATTTATTTCAATATAGAACATACCCTTTGCAGTTCGCAACTGCTCTAGATATTCCTTGCAGTTACGCTTCCAATGACCGGGCTTCTTGCAATAATGGCAAACATCCTTGGATTTTTCCATGTTTGAAGCCTTTGTCTTGTACTTCTTCTCGGGTTCGACTTTCTTGGGTGGGGCAGAACGTTTCTTACCCTTTGTACTTGGCCCCTTCTTAGCAGAAGAAGAGGAGCCTACCAAGAAAGCCGGTTTATCCTTCTTTAATATGGATTCATATGTCACAAGCATATTGACCATCTCTTCAAGGGAGGCCTCTATCTTGTTCATATTGAAATTTACCACAAATCTGTCAAACGAAGAAGGAAGAGACAGAAGTAGTAAGTCCACGTTGAGTTCATGCTCCAACACCAAATCAAGGGTTACCAACTTCTGTATGAGCCAAATCACTCGTACCCCATGATCACGGACCGAAGTCCCTTCACGCATGCGACACGTCATTAGCTCCTTTACAGTAGCGAACCTTTCAGCCCTCGATTGAGCCCCAAAAAGTTCCTTGAGTTGAACGTGAATGTCAGCAGCATTCACAGTGTCCTCAAATCGCCTCTGGAGTTCATCAGACATCGAGGCTTGCATATAGCATTTGGTCTTGATATCATGGTCCCACCATGTATCAAGCTTGGCTAACTCCTCCGGACTTACGTCAGCTGGTGCTTCCTTCGGAGGAGATTTTTCTAACACGTAGAGCATCTTCTCCGAAGTCAAGACAATCTTCAACTTACGGAACCATTCCGTATAGTTTGCGCCAGTCAACTTATTTTGTTTGAGGATCGAGAAAAGTGGATTACGTGAATTCATCGTATGAAATACTGAAAAGAAACAAACAAATATCAGTGATTGTTTAAGCAATTTACTAAGACATAAAATAGGCGAATTTTATTTTATGAATCTCACTCCCACTATTTTAACGATTTCACTACCCTCTAGTGAAAACGGGAAACTGTTTTCCTTAGTGAGAACATGGAGTCCAATTGACAAACTTATGGTCATGAATAATATCAGCCAACCATAATTTTCAAAAGGTAGAGCCCAATTGCTTCCAAAGCAACCTCCATGTTTTTTACCTCATGTCCAATAAGGGCCCAATAATATGACGCCGTTTATTGTGACATGTCAAGATGATCCATCAATATTAAGTTGTGATGGACGGTCGCCATGTGGATCCCCCAATAATATGAGCCGATCCCATGGGAGTTCCACCCAACTTACAACATGTGTCGATCCAATGTACAGCTTTCCGACGAACGGGCCCCTCCAATAATATGAGCCGGACCGTATCCGCGGGTAGCATCTCATACATTGATCGTTGATGGAAGGTAGGAACATTTAAACAAATTTAAATTTCCTTTATTTATCTTGATATCAATTTTAAATCATATTTAAAATGAGGGATTTTTAATTATAAAAATTTGTCTCATCATTTTTAAAATTTTTGTATGCTTGCCGGATTCACACAATTATGTCTAAAACATGCATACAACTATAATATCACATATTATATAGGATGATCGATTCCATTTCTAATCGACCCGTGGTTGCCAATCACGAGTCTTAGTCCAATCCTAGGTAATATGCAGTATGCAATGCAATCCTATTACATTTGCTTCCAATTTACATTTCTTCTGTCTTTATTGTCTGCTGGGCCCACCTCCATCTTCAAATCTTAATCTCCCACTAAATCTAATGTATTTACAATAAATAACAATGACAAGTAGGGGATACATTTTTAAGGGGTGGGAACGGGCCATAAACCAAGCCCACTTTTATTACATATGACATTCATATTTGGGCCATAAACCAGGCCCATTAATAAAACCAACAACAATAAAACAAATGTAAATTCCTAACATACACCTACAAAATTGGTCATGGCAATCGATCATCCTTATCCAATAACATTTAATTCAAAATTAATTTATTGGATAACATGCTATGGCAATTTAAATTTAAAAGGATAAAATCATATTTCATACATAAAATCTTATTTTACATACAAAATCATATTTTATCTTTTTATCAAATAAAATCATATTTTATCTATAAAATCCAATTTTATACATAAAATCATATTTTACTCAATATATCCATAAGATCATATCTTATCATCAATTGTACCAAAAATAATTAATTTCAAAATTCAATTAAAGGATAAAATATATAAATTTTCCAAAAATTCAAATTTATCCAAAAATCAATTTTAAAATTTTCGGACTCGAACAATTCGATCCGACGCCTCGTGGACCAATCAAAACAATTTTCGATCGGACCAAAAATAGAATTTTAACATATTAAAATTTAATTTAAAAAATTAAAAAAAATAATTTTTCCCGCGGCCCGCCCGGGACGTTCCCGGGCCGGGCAGCCCGGCTGCCCCTAGGGCAGCGACGATCGCTGCCCTGGGCAGCGCCGTGCGCTGCGCCGGGCAGCGCCGTGCGCCGCCCTGGGCGGTGCACGGCGATGCCTGCGCCGCCCTGTGCAGCGCCCAGCGCCGCACAGGGCAGCGACGATCGCTGCCCTTGCCCTGGGCAGCGACGTGCGCTGCCCCTGCCCCGGGCAGCGATCCAATCGCTGCCCGGGTTTTTGCCCGAAAAAAAATATTTTTTTATTTTTAAAAAATTTATTTTGTTTCAAAAACCGAGGCCTAAAAAATTTTTGTACAATCGATTAATTTAATCGCTTGATCTGAGCAACCTGGCTCTGATACCACTGTTGGAGAACGCGGCGATCAGATCAATTATGATTGATACCCGGTGCAGCGGAAGTTTAAAAATTTTGTATGGAACGATTCCATAATGGGTATCAACCTTACGATTAAATTGTGTGTGTAAAAATTAAATAACAATTATAAAATTTTTACCTTTAATCTCGAATCGAGATTTTGGACACCAACAGATTTCTCTGCTCTTGTTGTATATCCCTGGAACTGATGGACGAACTGTTCTTCAATCAGGTCCACGAACAGAGATTTAATCCCTCTGATAGATTGCACTAGAAAATCTATCAGAGGTTTCTACGAAGAGATTAACGAATTTGATCCGTTAAACCAGACTGTAATTCAAAATCACAGGCTGGATTTTTCTCAAGCAAAGGGAGAGAGGGGGACGGCCACCTTTTGAAAAAGGAACTAGGGTTTTCGAAAAATCCTTGTGACCTGTTGTATTTAATTTCTGTACTGCAATAACTTATTTATAATGTAGGCCACTAACAGCTTAGGGCCATTAGTCATAAGTTCAGGCCCGACAAGCAAAGCCCGCATGTTCAGAAATTAATATAAAATTCATCGTGACTCCGATTGATAAACCGATTTCACCAATGTGCACAGAAACCATTTCTGCACCTTTTAAAGTCAAGATAAATTTTTCTGAATCCGAATTCAGTGATTTCCAAAAATGGCCATCCCTATGTCATTTTAGGAAATCTTACTCCTCTACTCTTAAATAAGAAGTCCAACTTCTTCGTTCATTAAATTTAACTCATTAAATTTAACTATCTCAACGGGGATTAAAAATCCATTACACTGTGTGACCCTCAATGGTTCAGGGATACAGCTAGCCGTGGGCTCACAACTCCTTGTGACTCGGAACAAAAATTTCCGACTTGCCCATCGAATCATGGTATGAGCGCCTAGCAACATCGCCCCATGATTCCCTAAGTATCACTGATAGTGCCTACAAGAACCAGTAGATTTTGGTTAGCGTACAGTATGGTCCCTTCATCCATATATCCCGATCGAATCAACAACCATTGGTATATCGAGAGTCGCTCGAGATTCGATAACTATGCAATGCATCTTGAAGATCAAATAGTGACATCGCATGTGCTACTAAGAAACCATTTCTTAAATCACATCATGTACTCTGGCCAGAGATTCGTCACACTAATATCTCCTCAGATCGCATAGGATATCCACACTCGCAAGTATGTGGTGAATCCTTGACAACAAAGCATCGACTCCTATATGTGTTGTAACTGTACCCAATCCCGACACCTGATGACCCCAATAGAGTCGGTAAACGAGTCAAAGCACAGTACTAGCATATAGAGTCTCAATGATGTCTCAAGTAGTAAGGACTAATGGTGTACAACCAAAACCACGGACTATATCCACTCGATAAGTGATAACCACTTGGAAAGTCCGGATAGGGTAGTTCGATCATTCATCATATGAATATCCATTTGCATGCTTCGAACATCTCTATGTTCCTTACCAATGAAACGTGGTACTCCGCATCGCAAATGCTAGTCTCAAACTCGAGCGATCCTTATCCTTATTATCGGACGGCTCAATCGA
Source organism: Henckelia pumila (assembly GCF_033568475.1). NCBI lineage: Eukaryota > Viridiplantae > Streptophyta > Magnoliopsida > Lamiales > Gesneriaceae > Henckelia > Henckelia pumila. The sequence goes on along the minus strand of NC_133122.1, from coordinate 15,463,697 downwards.
CTAGGAACAGTTTAGAATATACAGTGACTATAAGATGTGTTTCATGATAGACATCTCCATGTTCTACCACATCTTACATACACTATAGTATATTCAAGGTCTTTATCAAAACAACAATAGTATATCACAATATAACAATATGAAGAAAGATAAAGTCATTGTCATTAATAAAAGTGTAAATTATATTAAACAAAAGATTGTTTATACAAAGAGTCATCAAAGCCCTTAGCCACAAGTTGGCTCACCGGGCACCCACTCTTTCAATCTCCCACTTGCCCTATAGCCAACTAGTCATACTACGTAGACCCATTGCTTCGCGATGTTTGTCAAATAATGGTCCTGGCAAGGGCTTAGTAAGTGGATCAGCGATATTGTCTGCAGAGGCCACTCTTTCGACAGTGATGTCTCCTCTTTCCACAATCTCCCGGATGATGTGGTATTTCCTCAGTACGTGTTTGGATCTTTGATGAGACCTTGGTTCCTTTGCCTGAGCAACGGCACCCGTGTTGTCACAGTACACCGGGACTGGACCAACAACTTCAGGAATAACGCCCAACTCTTGGACGAAATTCCTCATCCAAACGGCCTCTTTAGCAGCAGCTGATGCTGCAATGTATTCAGCTTCAGTGGTGGAATCCGCTGTGGTGTCCTGCTTGGAACTCTTCCAAGAGACAGCACCGCCATTGAGCATGAACACAAATCCAGAGGTTGACTTCGAGTCATCCACGTCACTTTGGAAGCTAGAGTCGGTATAGCCTTCCAATTTTAGTTCTCTTCATCCATATACCATGAACATATTCTTAGTCCTTCGTAAGTACTTAAGAATGTCCTTCACGGCTTTCCAATGCATTTGACCGGGATTAGCTTGATATCTGCTCGTGACACTCAGAGCAAATGCTACATCCGGTCTGGTAGATATCATCCCATACATGATACTACCTATGGCTGACGCATATGGTACATGTGTCATTTTTTCTATCTCTTCATCAGTCTTGGGACACATAGACTTGGATAGAGAAACTCCATGACACATGGGTAGATGTCCTCTCTTGGACCCATCCATTGAAAACCGTTTCAATATGGTGTCGATGTAGGTTGATTGAGTGAGTCCTATCATTCTCTTAGATCTATCTCTATAGATCTGTATCCCAAGAATATAGGATGCCTCACCCAAATCCTTCATCGAGAATCTACCTGATAACCATATCTTTGTTGACTGTAACATCCCTACATCATTCCCAATGAGTAGGATGTCATCAACATAAAGTACTAAGAATGTCACAGCATCCTTAACTACTTTCTTGTACACGCATGGTTCCTCCGGATTCTTGATGAAACCAAAATCTTTTATTGTTTCATCAAATTTCTGGTTCCAACTTCTTGATGCTTGTTTTAGACCATAAATTGATCTCTGAAGCTTGCATACCTTATGCTCGCTTCCCATGGATGTGTACCCCTCAGGCTGCTTCATATAGATTTCTTCCTTAATGTCTCCATTAAGAAAAGAAGTCTTCACATCCATTTGCCATATCTCATAGTCATACCATGCAGCTATGGCAATAAGGATTCTTATGGACTTGAACATTGCAACTGGCGAAAAGGTTTCATCATAGTCAACTCCTTGTCTTTGAGTATAACCTTTTGCCACCAATCGCGCCTTGTAGGTCAATACCTTACCATCAGGCCCAAGCTTTCTCTTGTAGATCCATTTACACCCTATTGGAACAATTCAATCGGGAGGATCTACTAAAGACAAAACTTGGTTTGTATGCATCGAATCTATTTCCAACTGCATAGTTTCAAGCCATAAATTTGAATCAGCATCAGAAATTGCTTCCTTGAAGTTTCTTGGATCACATCCAACATCGGGTTCATCTTGATCCCCTTCAAGAAGAATACCATATCGAATAGGAGGTCTAGAAGTCCTCTCGGATCTTCTAGGTACAGGCGTGTCCAGCAATGGTTCCTGAGGTGTAGGATCGTTATTTTGTATTTCGGGTTCTTCTCGAATTTCTTCGAGTTCCATCATCTCGCCTTTCTTATCCAATAAGAACTCCTTCTCCAAGAAGGTGACATTCCTTGAAACAAACACCTTTGTTTTAGCAGGATAATAGAAATAATATCCGATTGAATTCTTCGGATACCCTACAAAATAACATAAGCTGGATCGACTATCCAACTTATCTCCCACTGTCCGCTTCACGTAAGCAGGACATCCCCAAATCCTCAAGTACGAATACTTAGGAGCTTTGCCATTCCATAACTCGTATGGTGTTTTGTCCACTGCTTTAGTGTGGACGTTGTTCAACAATAATACCGCCATTTCAAGCGCATAGCCCCAAAACGAAGGTGGAAGCTCAGTGAAGCTCATTATGGATCGAACCATGTCCAACAAAGTTTGATTACGACGCTCCGATACACCATTCAGCTGTGGTGTCATAGGAGGAGTCCACTGAGAGAGAATCCCATTCTCTTTTAGATAGTCCAAAAACTCGGTACTCAAGTATTCTCCACCTCGATCCGATCGAAGTGCTTTAATACTTTTACCTAGCTTGTTTTCTACTTCAGCCTTGAATTCTTTGAACTTTTCAAATGCTTCAGACTTATATTTCATTAAATATAAATACTCATACCTTGAATAATCATCAGTAAAGGTAATGAAGTAGGTGTGGCCATATTGAGTCCCAACTCTAAATGGACCACAAACATCTGTATGGATCAAATCCAATAGATTTTGACTACGCTCAGGTTTCCCCTTAAAAGGAGATTTAGTCATTTTTCCTTTTAGGCAGGATTCACAAGTAGGTAGAGAGTTAATATCAGACATATCAAACATGCCCTCTCCCACTAGCTTGTTCATCCTCCTTGAGGAAATATGACCTAGCCTAGCGTGCCAAAGGTTTGCCGGGTTTTGGCTATCGATTTTCCTTTTGTTTGTTGTTGCCGGTTTATCAACATAATTTATTGGAACGTCTTTTAGTTTTAAGTTGTATAGATCGTTTTCAAGTTGTCCATTTCCAATCAAACATTCATTCTTGTAAATATTGCAAATCCCATTCACAAAATTGCAAGAATAACCATCTCTATCAAGCATAGAAACAGAAATAATGTTTTTAATCAAATCCGGAACAAATAAAACATCTCTTAAAAGTAACTTAAAACCGTTCTGCAAAATTAAATAAACATCTCCCACGGCTTTTGCTTCAACTCTGGAACCATTTCCGAGCCTCAGCTGGGTCTCACCCATCCTAAGCCTGCGACTTCTTGTCATCACCTGCAAATCATTGCAAATGTGAGATCCACATCCGGTATCCAATACCCAAGAAGTAGTATTAAGTGAAACATTTATTTCAATATAGAACATACCCTTTGCAGTTCGCAACTGCTCTAGATATTCCTTGCAGTTACGCTTCCAATGACCGGGCTTCTTGCAATAATGGCAAACATCCTTGGATTTTTCCATGTTTGAAGCCTTTGTCTTGTACTTCTTCTCGGGTTCGACTTTCTTGGGTGGGGCAGAACGTTTCTTACCCTTTGTACTTGGCCCCTTCTTAGCAGAAGAAGAGGAGCCTACCAAGAAAGCCGGTTTATCCTTCTTTAATATGGATTCATATGTCACAAGCATATTGACCATCTCTTCAAGGGAGGCCTCTATCTTGTTCATATTGAAATTTACCACAAATCTGTCAAACGAAGAAGGAAGAGACAGAAGTAGTAAGTCCACGTTGAGTTCATGCTCCAACACCAAATCAAGGGTTACCAACTTCTGTATGAGCCAAATCACTCGTACCCCATGATCACGGACCGAAGTCCCTTCACGCATGCGACACGTCATTAGCTCCTTTACAGTAGCGAACCTTTCAGCCCTCGATTGAGCCCCAAAAAGTTCCTTGAGTTGAACGTGAATGTCAGCAGCATTCACAGTGTCCTCAAATCGCCTCTGGAGTTCATCAGACATCGAGGCTTGCATATAGCATTTGGTCTTGATATCATGGTCCCACCATGTATCAAGCTTGGCTAACTCCTCCGGACTTACGTCAGCTGGTGCTTCCTTCGGAGGAGATTTTTCTAACACGTAGAGCATCTTCTCCGAAGTCAAGACAATCTTCAACTTACGGAACCATTCCGTATAGTTTGCGCCAGTCAACTTATTTTGTTTGAGGATCGAGAAAAGTGGATTACGTGAATTCATCGTATGAAATACTGAAAAGAAACAAACAAATATCAGTGATTGTTTAAGCAATTTACTAAGACATAAAATAGGCGAATTTTATTTTATGAATCTCACTCCCACTATTTTAACGATTTCACTACCCTCTAGTGAAAACGGGAAACTGTTTTCCTTAGTGAGAACATGGAGTCCAATTGACAAACTTATGGTCATGAATAATATCAGCCAACCATAATTTTCAAAAGGTAGAGCCCAATTGCTTCCAAAGCAACCTCCATGTTTTTTACCTCATGTCCAATAAGGGCCCAATAATATGACGCCGTTTATTGTGACATGTCAAGATGATCCATCAATATTAAGTTGTGATGGACGGTCGCCATGTGGATCCCCCAATAATATGAGCCGATCCCATGGGAGTTCCACCCAACTTACAACATGTGTCGATCCAATGTACAGCTTTCCGACGAACGGGCCCCCCCAATAATATGAGCCGGACCGTATCCGCGGGTAGCATCTCATACATTGATCGTTGATGGAAGGTAGGAACATTTAAACAAATTTAAATTTCCTTTATTTATCTTGATATCAATTTTAAATCATATTTAAAATGAGGGATTTTTAATTATAAAAATTTGTCTCATCATTTTTAAAATTTTTGTATGCTTGCCGGATTCACACAATTATGTCTAAAACATGCATACAACTATAATATCACATATTATATAGGATGATCGATTCCATTTCTAATCGACCCGTGGTTGCCAATCACGAGTCTTAGTCCAATCCTAGGTAATATGCAGTATGCAATGCAATCCTATTACATTTGCTTCCAATTTACATTTCTTCTGTCTTTATTGTCTGCTGGGCCCACCTCCATCTTCAAATCTTAATCTCCCACTAAATCTAATGTATTTACAATAAATAACAATGACAAGTAGGGGATACATTTTTAAGGGGTGGGAACGGGCCATAAACCAAGCCCACTTTTATTACATATGACATTCATATTTGGGCCATAAACCAGGCCCATTAATAAAACCAACAACAAAACAAATGTAAATTCCTAACATACACCTACAAAATTGGTCATGGCAATCGATCATCCTTATCCAATAACATTTAATTCAAAATTAATTTATTGGATAACATGCTATGGCAATTTAAATTTAAAAGGATAAAATCATATTTCATACATAAAATCTTATTTTACATACAAAATCATATTTTATCTTTTTATCAAATAAAATCATATTTTATCTATAAAATCCAATTTTATACATAAAATCATATTTTACTCAATATATCCATAAGATCATATCTTATCATCAATTGTACCAAAAATAATTAATTTCAAAATTCAATTAAAGGATAAAATATATAAATTTTCCAAAAATTCAAATTTATCCAAAAATCAATTTTAAAATTTTCGGACTCGAACAATTCGATCCGACGCCTCGTGGACCAATCAAAACAATTTTCGATCGGACCAAAAATAGAATTTTAACATATTAAAATTTAATTTAAAAAATTAAAAAAAATAATTTTTCCCGCGGCCCGCCCGGGACGTTCCCGGGCCGGGCAGCCCGGCTGCCCCTAGGGCAGCGACGATCGCTGCCCTGGGCAGCGCCGTGCGCTGCGCCGGGCAGCGCCGTGCGCCGCCCTGGGCGGTGCACGGCGATGCCTGCGCCGCCCTGTGCAGCGCCCAGCGCCGCACAGGGCAGCGACGATCGCTGCCCTTGCCCTGGGCAGCGACGTGCGCTGCCCCTGCCCCGGGCAGCGATCCAATCGCTGCCCGGGTTTTTGCCCGAAAAAAAATATTTTTTTATTTTTAAAATATTTATTTTGTTTCAAAAACCGAGGCCTAAAAAATTTTTGTACAATCGATTAATTTAATCGCTTGATCTGAGCAACCTGGCTCTGATACCACTGTTGGAGAACGCGGCGATCAGATCAATTATGATTGATACCCGGTGCAGCGGAAGTTTAAAAATTTTGTATGGAACGATTCCATAATGGGTATCAACCTTACGATTAAATTGTGTGTGTAAAAATTAAATAACAATTATAAAATTTTTACCTTTAATCTCGAATCGAGATTTTGGACACCAACAGATTTCTCTGCTCTTGTTGTATATCCCTGGAACTGATGGACGAACTGTTCTTCAATCAGGTCCACGAACAGAGATTTAATCCCTCTGATAGATTGCACTAGAAAATCTATCAGAGGTTTCTACGAAGAGATTAACGAATTTGATCCGTTAAACCAGACTGTAATTCAAAATCACAGGCTGGATTTTTCTCAAGCAAAGGGAGAGAGGGGGACGGCCACCTTTTGAAAAAGGAACTAGGGTTTTCGAAAAATCCTTGTGACCTGTTGTATTTAATTTCTGTACTGCAATAACTTATTTATAATGTAGGCCACTAACAGCTTAGGGCCCATTAGTCATAAGTTCAGGCCCGACAAGCAAAGCCCGCATGTTCAGAAATTAATATAAAATTCATCGTGACTCCGATTGATAAACCGATTTCACCAATGTGCACAGAAACCATTTCTGCACCTTTTAAAGTCAAGATAAATTTTTCTGAATCCGAATTCAGTGATTTCCAAAAATGGCCATCCCTATGTCATTTTAGGAAATCTTACTCCTCTACTCTTAAATAAGAAGTCCAACTTCTTCGTTCATTAAATTTAACTCATTAAATTTAACTATCTCAACGGGGATTAAAAATCCATTACACTGTGTGACCCTCAATGGTTCAGGGATACAGCTAGCCGTGGGCTCACAACTCCTTGTGACTCGGAACAAAAATTTCCGACTTGCCCATCGAATCATGGTATGAGCGCCTAGCAACATCGCCCCATGATTCCCTAGGTATCACTGATAGTGCCTACAAGAACCAGTAGATTTTGGTTAGCGTACAGTATGGTCCCTTCATCCATATATCCCGATCGAATCAACAACCATTGGTATATCGAGAGTCGCTCGAGATTCGATAACTATGCAATGCATCTTGAAGATCAAATAGTGACATCGCATGTGCTACTAAGAAACCATTTCTTAAATCACATCATGTACTCTGGCCAGAGATTCGTCACACTAATATCTCCTCAGATCGCATAGGATATCCACACTCGCAAGTATGTGGTGAATCCTTGACAACAAAGCATCGACTCCTATATGTGTTGTAACTGTACCCAATCCCGACACCTGATGACCCCAATAGAGTCGGTAAACGAGTCAAAGAACAGTACTAGCATATAGAGTCTCAATGATGTCTCAAGTAGTAAGGACTAATGGTGTACAACCAAAACCACGGACTATATCCACTCGATAAGTGATAACCACTTGGAAAGTCCGGATAGGGTAGTTCGATCATTCATCATATGAATATCCATTTGCATGCTTCGAACATCTCTATGTTCCTTACCAATGAAACGTGGTACTCCGCATCGCAAATGCTAGTCTCAAACTCGAGCGATCCTTATCCTTATTATCGGACGGCTCAATCGACTAGGAACAGTTTAGAATATACAGTGACTATAAGATGTGTTTCATGATAGACATCTCCATGTTCTACCACATCTTACATACACTATAGTATATTCAAGGTCTTTATCAAAACAACAATAGTATATCACAATATAACAATATGAAGAAAGATAAAGTCATTGCCATTAATAAAAGTGTAAATTATATTAAACAAAAGATTGTTTATACAAAGAGTCATCAAAGCCCTTAGCCACAAGTTGGCTCACCGGGCACCCACTCTTTCAGAAATACATGCATTTGTGGCAACCGTCGTATGAACACATATTTTGGAAAGGTCATCCCTGGAGCTCATCTCAGGGAGCCATTTCCACATTCTATCGAGCACGTATTTTGGAGTGGTCATCCCCGGAGCTCATCTCAGGATTCCAGTTCCACATTCTCTTGAGAACGTGTTTTGGATAGGCCCTTCCGAAGCTCATCCCAAAAGTCCAAATCCTGTGATTTCCGTCTCGTATTGCCACCACAAAGTCACATACAACATGATCAAAATATTTTCATGTCTTGATATATCATAACTCATCATAGAATTTATCATAACTTCTTCATCTCAAGCTCATAACTTTCGTAATAAACGTCATGCTATTAAGGATGCAAAAACTCATTCATGCATCTAATGCTTCATAATATATCATGACTTGATAACAAACATGGCTTTCATGAAGTGATATAACATGAGGATGCATTTTAAACCGATCCACGTGAGTCGTTCCGTCCGTTCGTCCCAGACATTCAAATTCGAAACATTTTCCAATAGAACATCTTGAAAACACTTTAAATGGCTTAAAAGAACATAAACATTCATTTGGGATCAAACAACACAAAAATGATTTTCGAGACAGGGTAGGGGCGCACTTGGGCGCATTTTTATGCATGCCCTGGCCCGCTTGAGCGCCCAAAGTGGCTGCTCGAGCGTGTAGCCCCGCTGCCTTGGATACCAGGCAGCGACGAGCAGGAGCTCCTTTAGCCTATTTCGGTGATTTTCGATCTTTTTTTACTTTCCTTCACTCAAAAATGTTAGAAACTTGAAAAAAAATATAATAATTTTGGACATGTAAAAACTTCAAAACTCGAAAATGTTTGCCCAAACACAATCAATATCAACCCACGTGATTCAAAAACCTAGATCTAGAACACTCACACCAGAAAATATCAAACTTCTTACCCATAAATTTATAAACTTCAGAAACTTTTCACCCAAATCGTCAGAAACGAATCACGATTCACGACTTTTACATCATGCTCTTGAAAATCAATGCAAAAAATTACAAAAAAATACATTATCATGCTTCTCTACCTATCGAAAATTACATATATCTTGAACGGTGGTTTCAAAAGCATTAAAAACTTGCCTGTATTATGACGTTTGGATTTAACCTGGACTGGAGAACGATCTAGCCTCGAAAATTTGAAGAACTTTGCGCTAGACTTGGAAGCAGTTTTTGTACGTGAACTTGAAGAGAGAATGAGAGTGTAGGCGGCGTCTAGGAAAGGAGGGGAACGAAAGAAACTGAAAAGTTTGACGCTTGAAAATTTGTGACTAATGGGCTTAAAAGTCAGCCCGTTAATCTCAAACAATAACTCTTTAAAATTTTTACTCTCATATATTAAAATTTCAGTACAACTTTAAACATAAAACATTTCCTTAAATCGTTCGAGGGCTAGTGTAGTAGCCTAGTTCCATTTTATAATATTAAGTGGTTAAACTTATTAAGAGATTTTTATTATATTAAATGATCCAAGAAATCGGATCCAGAATGTCCAAAAATGGTTGAGTACATTTTGGGTCAGGTTAGTTCATAAGGTCCGAACTACATAGCCTAGAGGGTTCGAAGGTTCTGAAGAGATCGGAACTAGCGAAGTGGTTCGAAAGCTTCGGGACCATCGGAGCGTCCAAAGAGAAATCGGAGCTTTCGATCGGGGTGCCTTGTAACGTGGCATCGATGTTAAGATACGTAGTTGCATGCAGATGATCGGAGCTTCCGAAGTGAAGATCAGAGCTTTCACTCTTGGTCGTTCTGAACGTGGCATGCATGCAAAGATCGGAGCTTCCAATCAGGAGTTCGGAGCTTCCGATCTCTGTCTATAAATAAGGGGTCCGAGGCTCAAATTTGACTTGCCAACTCACAAGTTCTTCTCTCGTCTCTTAGACCTTGTTAGGAGTTTAGCCATATAGGCGTGGTCCGGGTCTTGGCGAGGTGTCTCCAGGGTCATAGCAAAGTGATGCCCAAGTTCTGGGACAATCGACATCAGCAGGCTGGCGACGGACAGATGTATTCCCGAGATCTTATAAATACAAGGGAGTATGCAATAGCTTAGTTAAGGCTTTTAGACCAAGTTTATAATGCATGGATATTTTTGTATTGTAGTGCTGGTGGTAGGCTAGGAACCTAGATGGATTCTTCTAGGACTGCCTTAGTAAGGTACGAAAGTACTGTTTGAGATACCGTGACTGGGTATGCATGTATTATGTGTTGCATTATTTATATGACATGATTTTATCTGCATATATTATGTCACGTTATTATGCTTCATGCATGATCATGAGCTTGTACCCTTGTAATATCATGTAGTAGGGTTCTTACCCTATCTTGTTAGTGGATTGTTGGACACGTAGATTCGTGATCAGGTCACCTATATCCACTATCGGGTATGTGAGCCACCTCCTGATGCGACGGAGCAGAGTGCTACATACCTAAGGCCCGAGTCTATTCTTGATCAGATATTCTTGACCTTGACTCTTGGTAACTCGTACACTTGCATTCATGCTCATATAATATTATTATACTCATACTCTCGTACTGAGCGTACTTCGCTCACGTACTTTATTTTTGTGTTTCTTGGACAACCCATTCGACGGGGTAGTTGCAGGTAGTTTTTCCAGGGATTTGGAGATTAGGTGGTGACCAAGGCAGGATTGCAGGGTTAGCCACTAAATTTTACTTTACTTGTATTAAGTTAATTTGATGGGGTTGTATTTTATTTGGGTTTATTTACCGGTTGTATTCTGTCTATTTAGTATTTTGATTTACCTTCTGCAGTGCACTTTGATTATGTTTAAATTGCATGCTTAAGTTTCTATTTAGTAGGTGATCACGAAGTGGGTCACTACATCTAGTCTTGTTCCTTCAGTACAGTCTAAATCCAAACTGGAAAAATTTTAAACTAGCAACACATTAAATATCAGACCCTAATATAACACCATAATATCACATAGCATTTAAACTCATTATTTAAAATGCATAAAATCATATAACAATTAAACGTAACAGTTTAAACATCATAAATAGCATGCATAAAATCATATATAATCATTCCAAATTATCGTGATCGAGCTAGTGAACTTTTGGACCTTACACCTAAAGAGAGCTCACAAGTCATAATTATTATATTAGAATGAATATGATATATACGATGCATTTGGTATGTAGTGACCCTTACCCGGATCACCTACTAAACAGAACTTAGGCATGCAATTAACTTAATAAAACAGATATCAGAATAAAACTGCGGAAACCATAAATAAAATACAATCCCAAGTAAAGGAATCTGTAATTTATCTAATAATATACAACCAAATCGAATAGCTGTATAAACCCAAACAACAGTAATAAAACCTAAGCGAAGCTCCAGCTGGCCAACCACTGACTAGCCCCTCCTGGATCCACCCTCCTCGTCCAATCGCAAACCTGCCCCATGGAATAGGGTGTCCAGAAAATACAGAGTACGAGACGTGAGCATAAAACGCTCAGTGCGAGAGTATGAGTATACATGCATGCAAAGTGAACTCCCTATAAACTCGAGGTCAAGGATCAGATAACAGAGACAGACCGGGCCCTGGTATGTAGCACGCTGTGCCGTCGCTTCAGGAGGTGGCTCCCATACCATAATACCAGTGGATATGCCGGACCCAAATCGATGGAAGTCCAACCACTAACAGGGTAGGGAAAAACCCTACTAACAGACATCTCGAAGGAGATAGCTCAGTATGCAAATGAATGCAGCATAAATCAATGACATATAAACCATGCAGTCACATAATACATGCATACTCAGTCAGGATATCTCGAACAGTACTTTCGTACCTCAAAACAGTGCAAGCTCTACCAATTCTAGGTCCACATCTATAGTCTGCTCTACACTGCCAAATGATACTACTATCATTAAAGTGCTCTAAAAGCCTTAACTAAGCTATTGCATACTCCTAAATATTTATAGGAAGCAAAAGCTATACCTTCGTCCGTCGTTAGCCCTTTGATGTCGATGCCTCCAGAACTTGGGCACAACTCCGCTACGACTACCGAACGCCTCGCCGACCTCCGGACCAAGCCTAAGAAGACTAGAACAGCTCCAAAAGGACTAGAAAGGAAAGGAGAACTCGGAATTGGCAATTGAAAGTGAAGTCTCAACCTTCTATTTATAGACAACGATCGGAACTTCCGATCCTTGATCGGAACGTCCGAACCTCGATCGGAACGTCCGATCCTGCCATCGGAGCTTCCGAAGCTCCTGATCTGCCACATGTCAAAATATCACTTGTTGACTCCGGATAGGGGTGATCGGAGCTTCCGGTCCTGATCGGAGCTTCCGATCCAACCACACGTCATGCCTGACGTAATAACATCGGTGCCTCCGATCGCTCATCGGAGCTTCCGATCCTGTTCGGAGCTTCCGATCGTGCCTTCGGAGCTTCCGATCCGTCCGATACCCAATTCAATTAATTAGCATTAATCCTTTAATTACTCAATTAGGGTACGGGCTACTACATTCTCCCCCACTTAAGATATTTCGTCCTCGAAAATAGATCTTAAGTACCGAATGCAAAAACAGAAATCAGAAACATTCTTTATTCAAATCAAACGTTTACAGAGTTTGCAACTGAATACAACTCAAAGAATGAAATCAAAACAACTCAGGATGGTCTTTACGCATCCTGTCCTCAAGCTCCCAAGTAGCCTCCTCAGTGCCTCGGCGCTGCCACTGAACTAAAACCAAAGGAATGACTTTGTTCCGTAAGACCTTATCCTTATAATCCAGGATACGAAGAGGTTTCTCAACATAAGTCAAATCCTTGTCTACCTGAACCTCAGACCGCTGCAGAATATGAGATTCATCTGCCACATACCGTCGTAACAGAGATACGTGGAACACGTTGTGAATACTGGACAGATGCGGTGGCAAAGCTAGTCGATAAGCCAAATCGCCAATGCTCTCCAAGATCTCAAACGGACCGATAAATCTGGGAGACAACTTGCCCTTAAGGCCAAATCTGAGAATCTTGCGGAAAGGTGACACTCTCAAGAACACTTTCTCCCCGACCTCGAACTGCAAAGGCCTACGCTTGATATTAGCATAGCTGGCCTGACGATCCTGTGCAGTCTTAATCCGTTTCTTGATTTGATCAACAATGTCTATCGCCTGCTGGATAAACTCCGGTCCCTCAGCCTGTCTCTCCCCCACTTCTTCCCAGAAGAGTGGAGTACGACAACGTCGCCCATACAACGCCTCAAAAGGTGCCATCCCAATACTAGTATGATAGTTGTTGTTGTAAGCGAACTCGATTAGCGGTAAATGATCCTGCCAGGCTGAACCAAAATCCAAGACGCACGCTCTAAGCATATCCTCTAACGTACGGATAGTGCGCTCTGACTGACCATCAGTCTCCGGATGATAGGCTGTACTCAAACTGAGAGTAGTACCCATCGCACTCTGAACACTCCCCCAGAATCTAGAAGTAAACCTGGGGTCTCGATCACTGACAATGCTCACAGGCACTCCATGAAGTCGGATGATCTCCTGAATGTACATCCGTGCCATGCGATCCACAGAGTACTCTCGGCTATAGGCAATGAAATGCGCTGACTTGGTGAGTCGGTCCACCACAACCCAGATAGCATCACAGTTCTTCGGGGATACCGGCAAATGGGTTACAAAGTCCATAGTGATAAACTCCCATTTCCATTCCGGAATAGGCAGATTGTGAAGCAATCCTCCAGGTCGTCGGTGCTCTGCCTTGACCTGTTGACACACCAAACATCTCGAAACAAACTGATAAACACTGCGTTTCATTCCCTTCCACCAGAAATGAGTACGTAGATCCTTGTACATCTTGTTGCTCCCAGGATGAATACTCAACTTAGTGCGATGCGCCTGAGACAAAATCTCCTCTCGCAACTCTTCATCCTGCGGAATCACAAGCCTACCAGACAAACACAGAAAACCATCTGACTGATAATGAAATCCAGACGAGCTACCCTCGTTAGCTAGACGAGCTAAACGATGGGTCTTCGAATCAGACATCTGAGCATCTGGGATCCGCGAATACAAGGCTGGCTCAGATAATATCGCAAACATCTGGATACTCTGCATACCTTTCTTATGCTTGAAGGTATAACCTGAAGTACAACAGTCACTGATCGCACTAGACATCGAACAAGTCTGAAGTGCGGATAATCGCACCTTGCGACTCAAAGCATCAGCGGTGAGATTAGCAGCTCCCGGATGGTACTTAATCTCGCAATCATAATCCTTAAGCAAGTCCATCCAACGTCTCTGCCTCATGTTCAACTCCGCCTGAGTGAACAAATACTTGAGACTCTTATGGTCGGTGAAGATCTCAAATTTCTCGCCATACAGATAATGACGCCAGATCTTCAAAGCGAACACAATGGCTGCTAACTCCAAATCATGGACTGGGTAGTTGTCCTCGTGAAGCTTCAGCTGTCTAGAAGCGTATGCGATTACATGCCCATTCTGAGTCAGGACACAACCCAACCCCTGAAGAGAAGCATCCGTGTAAACTACATACCCTCCAGATCCTGATGGTAATGCCAACACCGGCGCAGAAGTCAACCGCCGTCGAAGCTCACGGAAATTCTCCTCGCACTCGGAGGACCACTCGAAATCCACACCCTTGCGGGTAAGCTGCGTCAACGGTCGAGCTAACTGAGAGAAGTTCAGAATGAAGCGACGATAATATCCTGCTAGACCAAGAAAACTACGGATCTCAGCAACTGCCGTCGGACGCGACCAATTAAGTACCGCTTCAATCTTGCTTGGATCAACAGAAATCCCCTCCCTGGATATGATATGGCCAAGAAAGACCACTCTATCCATCCAGAACTCACACTTGCTCAGCTTGGCATACAACTGCTCATCTCGAAGAGTCTGTAGTACCAACCGCAAGTGAGAAACATGCTCTTCCGTATTACGCGAATACACCAAGATGTCGTCAATGAAGACCATGAAAAACTTGTCTAAATACTCCCTGAATACACTGTTCATCAGATCCATGAATATAGCCGGCGCATTAGTCAAACCAAATGGCATCACTAGAAACTCGTAATGCCCATAGCGAGTACGGAATGCAGTCTTGGCTACGTCCTGATCACGGACTCTTAACTGATGATACCCAGATCTCAAGTCAATCTTGGAGTAAACTGACGTGCCCTGAAACTGATCAAACAAGTCATCAATACGAGGCAACGGATACTTGTTCTTCACAGTGACTCGATTCAGCTGCCGATAGTCAATGCACAACCGCATCGACCCATCCTTCTTCCTTACAAAGAGAACAGTAGCTCCCCAAGGAGATACACTAGGACGGATTTACCCCTTGTCCAAAAGATCCTGTAGCTGATTCTTCAATTCACGCATCTTTAACGGAGCCAGACGATACGGTGCTCGAGAAATAGGTGAAGTACCCGGCATCAACTCTATGCCAAACTCGACTTCCCTAGCAGGAGGAAAACCCGGAATCTCATCAGGAAATACATCTGGAAATTCATCCACAACAGGAATGCTCTCTATCCCAATACTCTCAGAGGACAAATCAACTGCATAGATAAGGTAGCCTTCCCCGCCAGACTCTAGAGCTCGACAGGCTCTCAAAGCTGATACCAAAGGCATCGGGGGTCGCGCTCCCTCACCATAGAAAAACCAGCTCTCACTCCCCTCCGGATGAAAGCGTACTAATCTTTGATAGCAGTCCACTGAAGCTCGATAGGTAGTCAACATATCTATTCCCAGAATTCAATCAAAGTCGTCCATCGCCAGGACCATGAGATTCGCTAACAGAATGTTCCCTTCGAACTCTAAAGTACAACCCATCACTAGACGCTTAGCCAAAGCATATTGGCCCGTCGGAGTAGAAATAGACATCACTATGTCTAGTGCAATGCATGGTAACTTATGCCTCTTAACAAAACGTGCAGAAATGAAGGAATGAGATGCACCAGTGTCAATAAGTACAAGGGCAGGTAGTTCTTGGACAACCCATTCGACGGGGTAGTTGCAGGTAGTTTTTCCAGGGATTTGGAGATTAGGTGGTGACCAAGGCAGGATTGCAGGGTTAGCCACTAAATTTTACTTTACTTGTATTAAGTTAATTTGATGGGGTTGTATTTTATTTGGGTTTATTTACCGGTTGTATTCTGTCTATTTAGTATTTTGATTTACCTTCTGCAGTGCACTTTGATTATGTTTAAATTGCATGCTTAAGTTTCTGTTTAGTAGGTGATCACGAAGTGGGTCACTACATCTAGTCTTGTTCCTTCAGTACAGTCTAAATCCAAACTGGAAAAATTTTAAACTAGAAACACATTAAATATCAGACCCTAATATAACACCATAATATCACATAGCATTTAAACTCATAATTTAAAATGCATAAAATCATATAACAATTAAACGTAACAGTTTAAACATCATAAATAGCATGCATAAAATCATATATAATCATTCCAAATTATCGTGATCGAGCTAGTGAACTTTTGGACCTTACACCTAAAGAGAGCTCACAAGTCATAATTATTATATTAGAATGAATATGATATATACGATGCATTTGGTATGTAGTGACCCTTACCCGGATCACCTACTAAACAGAACTTAGGCATGCAATTAACTTAATAAAATAGATATCAGAATAAAACTGCGGAAACCATAAACAAAATACAATCCCAAGTAAAGGAATCTGTAATTTATCCAATAATATACAACCAAATCGAATAGCTGTATAAACCCAAACAACAGTAATAAAACCTAAGCGAAGCTCCAGCTGGCCAACCACTGACTAGTCCCTCCTGGATCCACCCTCCTCGTCCAATCGCAAACCTGCCCCATGGAATAGGGTGTCCAGAAAATACAGAGTACGAGACGTGAGCATAAAACGCTCAGTGCGAGAGTATGAGTATACATGCATGCAAAGTGAACTCCCTATAAACTCGAGGTCAAGGATCAGATAACAGAGACAGACCGGGCCCTGGTATGTAGCACGTTGTGCCGTCGCTTCAGGAGGTGGCTCCCATACCATAATACCAGTGGATATGCCGGACCCAAATCGATGGAAGTCCAACCACTAACAGGGTAGGGAAAAACCCTACTAACAGACATCTCGAAGGAGATAGCTCAGTATGCAAATGAATGCAGCATAAATCAATGACATATAAACCATGCAGTCACATAATACATGCATACTCAGTCAGGATATCTCGAACAGTACTTTCGTACCTCAAAACAGTGCAAGCTCTACCAATTCTAGGTCCACGTCTATAGTCTGCTCTACACTGCCAAATGATACTACTATCATTAAAGTGCTCTAAAAGCCTTAACTAAGCTATTGCATACTCCTAAATATTTATAGGAAGCAAAAGCTATACCTTCGTCCGTCGTTAGCCCTTTGATGTCGATGCCTCCAGAACTTGGGCACAACTCCGCTACGACTACCGAACACCTCGCCGACCTCCGGACCAAGCCTAAGAAGACTAGAACAGCTCCAAAAGGACTAGAAAGGAAAGGAGAACTCGGAATTGGCAATTGAAAGTGAAGTCTCGGCCTTCTATTTATAGACAACGATCGGAACTTCCGATCCTTGATCGGAACATCCGAACCTCGATCGGAACGTCCGATCCTGCCATCGGAGCTTCCAAAGATCCTGATCTGCCACGTGTCAAAATATCACTTGTTGACTCCGGATAGGGGTGATCGGAGCTTCCGGTCCTGATCGGAGCTTCCGATCCAACCACACGTCATGCCTGACGTAATAACATCGGTGCCTCCGATCGCTCATCGGAGTTTCCGATCCTGTTCGGAGCTTCCGATCGTGCCTTCGGAGCTTCCGATCCGTCCGATACCCAATTCAATTAATTAGCATTAATCCTTTAATTACTCAATTAGGGTACGGGCTACTACATGGTACCCAAAATTAAGCAGGATTGTGGGTAAGGTTAATTTCTGTGTTACCCTTGTTTGGTAGCTTTTTTATTAAACCAATCTAATATACTATAAAATGGACTAAGGTGTATTAAAATAGGTTAAAAAATCCCGCCTCACCTTATTATTACTCATCCTTGTTTCTATCCTACATGTTAGTTCCATGAATACCCTTTCCCCCCAACCTAATGAAGAATCACACCGCCAAATATTTCAGACGATGTTATAAGAAAAGTGCATTCATTAGGTTTTCTTCTCTCCACGGTAAAAATCTTTCAAACGCAGGTAAATCCAGCACAAAATCTTTATTCACGATGTTTATAGGCATATGGCGTTAAGAAATTAATTTTTCTAACATTTGCTTTTCTTATCTCGGTTGAGAAATTTCAAGAAAGAGGAGGAAGCTCGCCGTGTAGCTAGGTAAATCTCTTGAAAATCTTTGTTCACGATATTAATTTTATAATTTTGTTGAAGATTGAAAATTGGTAACTGGTTTGCTAAATCTCTTGAAAATAATACACTGCGAAATGTCCTTTCAGAACGTCCATAGGTTGCCATTCTTTGTTTCCATGCCCTTTCTTCTTCGATAATTTCGAGAATTTCTGTAAAATCTGCTTCATGACCGTGTTTTGCGAAATTTTGAACTTCTGATGGCCATCAGTTTTTTTTTACGGAATTTTATTGGATTTTGAGTGAATGAATATATATCGCAAGACATGATATAATATATATATATATATATATATATATATATATATATATATATTCGATCGAATGTGAATTATAGGATGTTTTTTTAAGTATAAAATTGAAGTGTGTGAAAGAATGAGAGTGGCGGTGTTATTCGTACTATCTTGGAACTTTTTATCATAATAACATCATACTTCATGTTCAACCTGTCATAAACCATTTCATCAAATCAGGAAACACCATGTTAAATTCTCTATCATTTTGTAAACCTGTTTGTGACACATTTTTTTTAAGAAGATGATATTGGTTTCGTGTTTTGGGTACTTGACATAGTTTGTTTCAAACTTATTCTCTTGGTTTTTACCTGTGTATAAAATAGAACTCCGTATTTCTCTTATATATGAGTCAGATTTTGGAGAAAATTATGTTTTTGGTCCTGTAACTTGCACCTTTTCCAATTTTAGTCCTATTATGAGTCAATTCACGTTTTTGGTCCAGTAACTTGCAAAATTTTACAATTTCGGTCCTTTTTCACCAAAATTAAAATCTTCCTCCGGAAAGTGCATGGCTGGCAGCTTGAATGCTGAGTTGTAAATTAAATTTGGGGATTTTTATTTTTTGTGATCTGTGTGGCATTCTTTATCCTACCACATGATCAGAAAATAATGTAATTAAAACCAACACACTAATTCCATGTCACTTTTAAAAACAAATCCACTTACATACTCCAATAAAAAGAAATTCCATCGGAGAAAAAACGACGGGATTTTTCCAAATATCCAACCCTAACCAAAGTTCTCCAAATTTTGATGAATTTCCAAACCATTAACTAAATCCTCCCAAACCTTTGAATCTATTTTCTACCATAATTTGGAAGATCGCGTCGGGTCCGAAGTAATTTGAAACAAGAAGATGTCTTCAGCCTCCGAAACAGGTTTCATGTTCTGTAAGTGTGCAAAAAGGGAAATATTACGAAATTTTTGGACAAATAATAACATTGGTAGGAGGTTTCATGGGTGCATAGATTGGAAGGTGCATGGTTGTTTAATTTTTTTTTTCCTTTTATGTGTTCTTAAATTTTGGGTGCATGCATCTATTTTAATTTTAATTTCGGCACTTGTTCTTTTACAGAATGGTGGTTGTGACTTTTTTGCTTGGGAGGATCCACAAATGTGCTATAGAGCTATGAACATAATTCCAGGATTAAAATGGAAGATAAATGTGCTAGAAGAAGAAAATCGGAAAATGGCGAGGGAGAACACAACTTTGATTATGGTGCTGCCGTGGTTGATTTGGTTTGTTTTGTGGATGCTTTAATGGGTGATTTTGGTTACTGTAAAGATGAAGATTTGAAGAATTTGATGTTTTGAAGATGCGAAACTTCTACAATGTTTAGGAACTATGCTTCTACTATTACTTCGCAAACTGTCGCCGCGACGACACGAAGCTTTTTAGATTTAGGACATTGTTCTAATCTATTTTTTTGTTTTCAAAGTGAACAATATGATTAATGTATTAAAGTATGAATCAATGTATTATTGTTCTACGTATTTCAGATGTCGTTTTTATTGCACGTGCTTTTCGTACCCGGTGTTCTGTTTTGTTAAGGTAAAAATGTGTTCTGTGTTCTGTTTAGTTAATTCAACTTTCGGTGTTCTATTTTGTCAAGGTGAAAATGTGGATAAATGCTGAGTTTCTGAAGCTTTTAGCTAGTGTATCATACATTAAGACAGTTGCTTGTAGAGGCCATATTCTGGGATTTGAGTGTTTATGCAGGTGCATGAGTGTGTTTAGACATGCATAGATAAGCATTCTCAATCTTGAAATGACAAGAAGCATTCTTTTAACAAGTTAAACATTGAACAAGTTAAAAATTAATTAAAACCTTTTGATTCAGTTCTTATAACCAAAAACTTTAAACAAACTCATTAATTCCTACTCTAATTTATCCAGGTTACATGAACATCTGACATCTTCTTGGATATCTTTGGGCATATTAATTCATGAAAAACTTTAAAAACATGGGATGACTAGAAATCAAAGAAATGATAAACCAAATGAAGTGAAACAAAAATGCAAAGGTTTCTAGAAGTACAAAAACAGAAGGATTTACAAGATGTAAAATCACTGCATCAATTTATGTCAATATGCCAGAATGTTATTCCTCCCACATACAATAATTTTAAAAACAGAGAGCATATTGTTTACTGAAAAAAATCTCAGCTTGCACACTTTTAAATGAGCTCACACCTCATTTTTGGGACTAGAAATTTTTTTGAAAAAAAAACGGGAAAAACCAATTTTCAAGAACTTGAATTAGTTATTAAAAAAAAAAAAGAAATGAAAGCAAAAGGAGGTTAGGATTTGTATGGGTAACTAATCACGGATCAGAGGTGTGAGGAGCTTGAAATGAAATTCAAATAAAAAACGAAATAGAAAAGGAGCCATGTAACAAAATTGAGAATGTTTTCTTGAAATGCAAGTCAAATAAAAATGTTTAGATTTCAAAATAAGATAAGCATTTTCAGTCCTTGTCAACTTGAACTAGCTGACAATTAAAAGTTGCAAATAACTTCACAACCTATGTTATTATGCTATATTTTCAAGTCACCCTCCTTAAAATTAACAAGAAAATATTAGGAGAATAACCATGTTGAATAAGTTTCAATCATCAAACTATAGAGCCATTATTTAGCTACAAATGATTATATTATGGAGGACAGTTCGCACCATCAAGACATACACACATTACATAAAAAAAAAATCATTGGATGACTTTTTCGTGTTTTTTTGTTATCTCGCACTCCAAGTTAAAATTCTTGAATTACCAAGAATTGGTATCGAGTTCTGGTTTTTTGCTTCTGTTGATTAATTTCTAAATGCATGCATGTGCATTGTTACAAATTAGTGGTAAGAAAGTGCATGTTCTCTGTTTAGACCCCATTGTTCTGGTTTGCTGTCAAATACAATAATTACATACAGTTCCTCTGGAAACAAAACACCCTAATTAAGTTCAATATCTTTCATGTTACACAAGTAGTTTTAGTTTAACACTTGTCAATTCAAAAATTTTAATTACATTTAAAGATTTGTTGTGCCATCCGTTGATATCAAAAGACATTTAGGACAAAGATGAGTAATTTAGTGTGCAGGTTCCAAGGATTCCATCTGCCCAAGTCCAAGAAATATATAGACCTTTGTGCTCCAAAACAATCTAAAACATGAATGAAAGCAAGCATAAGCACATGATGTAGCTAGCTGGCAATAACCAAGAATCAAAATGTCATAGCTAGATCCAAAACAATCTAGACTAAAATCATCATTAACTTATACTACGTATGTAGCTAGATAGACTAAATTCATTCTCAAGATCATGATACACTACTGATGTCACACTATATATATAATGATTATAATATCATATCAAAACCATCAAACAAGCCTGCACGCAGAAACTTAAATCAATCCACAATATATAACTAGGAAAAAGTAAAACAATATTTTCTCTAATAATATCCGATGAAACATTAGAACTGAAAAAAAAACTACAAGCTCATAAATATAATATTACACCACTTCACCCAAATAACGCCCAATCGCAACCCATCAATTCTTACACTCCCTTTTCCGTGTCCAAAACACTCCAAATTCAAGAAAATCATTAAATAATACAGTGAAAACAGAGCATAGATGAAGGACAGGAATTCGAGGACAGGAATTAATGATATCAGCGGTGATACAAATGAAGCTAACAATGTATACAAACTAGTCATAGCTGAAATTTGCATATAAAATATCCATAACTGAAACATGTTGATTCAATGTCAATGTTTCATTCCATGAACTAAACAAAAAAATTGCCCAAAAATAACCACTTTTTCACCAAGTGAGTTCAAATTTCCAAAAGCCATCTAATATTCTTCATGGGGTTGCAATATTAAAAGTCACCAAAAAGTACACACTTCATTCGTCTTCACTTATTATGAGCCTTTCCTTTCTTCTTTTTTGTTTTCAATCCACATTCATTTTCAGATACCGAAGAATTTAGGCTGGACATTGTCATGAACTTCTTCCCTCTTTCATGTACGGTTAACTTTGAAAGCATGTGTGAACGATTGATGCAGGATTCGACATTTTGTATGTTGGTTCCTCCAAAAAATGGTGCAGGTGCCCTTATATTGGCCATGTTTGTAGGCATTTGACATTGTTTAAACTGCTCATACATGGATGAAGGAGTCACAGACCTCGATGGCGGCATTGGTGTAGTTTGTTGAGCCATTGGTTGAGACACAATGATATCTTTCCCCTATGACAAGTGTTTTTTTAGATAGAATACAAAATAAAATATTATTGATGTATAATACTTGAACTACTAAACACAAATAAAACATTAGCTTACATTACTATTGCCATGATAGATAGTCGATCTCTTTGCCACATTTATTCCGATGTTATTGACATCAAACCTCACATTTCTCCTCACCTGAAATAACATTAGTTAGTAATATTACTATAGAAAAATAATAACTGAAACACATACTTGTAACTTGGATGGTGGTTGACTTATGAGTTCTTCAGTAAGTTGACTTGACGGATGTTCTTGTGACTGTCTAATTTGTTCGAAATCCAATGTCCTTGCTAGTTCAGTTCGAGTGCAAGCTTTTTTATTGTGACCCTTAATACCACAGATGCTACATGTCACTGTTCGTTGTTGCCTCCTCATTTCGTGATCATTTCTCAGTGCCTTTACTTTGATTTTTCGCTTTTTCTTCATTTTATCAGCAACTTCATCTCTTTCCATTCTTCTTGCTCGCTTGGGTCTTCCAACAGGTCTCCCAAAGTTTGGTGGAAGCACGGGAATAACTCCTGTTGGTTGCCATTTGCTCCTACCATTAAGTGGCATCACTGTAGGAGCATAGACTCGTTTGTATGCATCTAAACTGTAGCAATTATGCACGTAATCGAAATAATCCAATCGTTGAGCTAAAATGGCAGATAAAGAATGGTTACATGGAATTCCACTCAAATCCCATTTCCTACAACCGCATGTCCAATCTTTTAAGTCTACACTATACTTAGAACCATCATAGCATGAAACTAGGTAATGAAATTTATCCGCTTTAATTGGCATGCAATCCCCAGCAGTTTCCAAATTCTTCTTGATTAGTTTGTTTATTCGAGGGCAAAACAATCCTTCCCACTTTTCTTCAGCCCTATCCCTGTTAACTTGCATTTTTGTCATGAAGTATTCAATTAGCCATTCAAACATCGACAATATGACCTTCTCTCTCGCATCCAAAATACTGTTGTTAAAAGATTCACAACAATTATTCAATAAAATGTCACATATAGAGTTGGTTGTGAAGTGTGACCTACTCCAATGCATTGGTGCTTGTCATTGAACCAATCAGCGGCGCTTGAATCAATATCCCTCATTTCTGTCATTTTTTGCTGAAGTCATTAACTGTTGTAGCTGTGGCACATTTCCATAGCGCATTTTTAAATGTTTCACCTCTAAACCCAGCCGTTTTAAAATTCCCATGCATTGCCTAAGACAAAACCTATGGTTAGCCCCTGGGAATACTTCACTAAATGCTTGGATCAATCTTTTTTGCTTGTCAGACATGAATGTCCACTCATAATCCTTTTCAATATTCAAATCTAATTTCAACAAACTCAAAAACCAGCCCCATGTCTCACATGACTCATTATTCACAATGGCAATAGCAATTGGGAAGTTACTATTATTTGGATCGATTCCAACAGCTGATAGTAGCACCCCACCATGCGGTCGCTTCAAATGACACCCATCGACACCAATAAAACGTCTACATCCTGACAAAAATCCAACTTTTAATGCATACAAACACATATAAAATCTGTCAAACCTGTTTTCTCCAGTCTCATCATTAGTGCCAATCACAACAGTGCTCCCAGAGTTAGATCTCTTCACCTCATTTGCAAAATCCCAAATCAGTGCATACTGCTCATGAGCTTGTCCTTCAACTAGTTGAGTTGCTTTTTCTTTTGCCCTATAAATTTGAGACTTTGAAATGATGCATTTTGTGTCCTCCATAACATCAGTTCTAAAGCCTTTCATATTTCTCTTTGGGTCTGATCTGATCTTGCTCATATACTTTGTAGACAACCAAGTTGATTTCAGATTTTTCACATACAAATTCATCACACATGTGTGCTCAGGCACATACTTCCTGATTTGAAAAGTGCATTCTCCACTAAGCTTCAATGCATGAAGCTTCCACTCACACTTCTCATCTGCACACTTAGCATATACTCTGATCTTGTCGTTTTTGGTAATGTTAACGCTTCTTCTATTTTTTATAGCATGCGAGTGTATAGCATATCTCAATTCCTTCTTGTTTCCAAACATCATTCCCAACTCAAAATTTGGATCATATTGTTGTACACAATTAAAAGAAGGAAATCCCTTTGTATCATTTTCTGTATCTGATCCATCTCCACTTTCACTTTTCCTAAATTCATCTTCACTGTCTATTAATTTCTCCTCGGCTGAATCCTCGGCCATATATATTTTCAAGGCATATTCTGAGCCATTATTCTGCCCGCACCACTCGCTGTCAAAATCCACATTAGCATTGAATAAATTATCATCATATTTGTCATCAGCATCAACAAATACTTCATTGTACTCATCATTATCATCATTATCATCATCTATGCTCACATCACTTCCATATTTATTCCCTAAACTAGTATTATGCTCCATTGCATAGTCACTTTCTTCACTCGAATCCTTGTGCCTTCGAGCTTCATTAGGTAAATATGGACAGAAAATTAGTATAGTGCACCATTTGAAATTAATAAAAACAAGAACCAAAAATCCAAAATAACTAACATTGCAAACAAGAAAAATATAAATATCCAGAAACTAATAAATTTGTTTCATAATGGGAGGACATAACATATAAAATAAACAACCCCACAAAGATTTCAATTATTAAAAGAAGATACAACACACATGGACCACAAAAACGTGTGTTAAAAGCAAAACAAGAAATCAAAACTCAAACCAAATAAAAGACATTTTTTTTACAGCAATGGGCAACAAATAAATGTCTAGAACTATTATATACCATATTCCGAAGAAGGACGTTTTATTTCATCTGAGAGGTGAATCTTCATATCAAAGCAATGCCTTTCGATTTGACAAAGTCGGCTCCGAAAACTCTATGTAGTTTATTCAAGGACTTCTGATTTGCATCAGTTTCTTTGGGTTCGGAAATGCATCACGATTTAGAGAAAAAAAATTGGCTAGGGTTCATGGTCGTGGCTTTTTTCTTTCAGAACATGCTTGTTTTCTTTCGATGGATTTTTCTTTTTTTTGGAGTATGTAAGTGGATTTGTTTTTAAAAGTGACATGGAATTAGTTTTTTTTTTTTTAAATTACGTTATTTTCTTATGTGGGAGGATAAAAATGCCACACAGATCACAAAAAATGAAAATCCCCAAATTTAATTTACAACACAGCATTCAGCCTGCCAGGCGTGTACTTTCCGGAGGAAGTTTTCAATTTTGGTGAAAAAGGACCGAAATTGGAAAATTTTGCAAGTTACTGGACCAAAAACGTGGATTGACTCATAACAGGACTAAAAATTGAAAAAGGTGCAAGTTACAGGACCAAAAGCGTAATTTTCTCTCAGATTTGGTGTTGGTTTTTACAGTGTCAATGGTCGAAATAATTATTTTTCAAAATTATAAATTTTATTGCACCGATTAAAATTATTTAAGTTTAGAGAAATATTTTTGTACGGAAACACAGATTTTATCATCAGATGGTAATAAATGTATGATATCCCAACTGTAAGATATTAATTAAATACCACTATAAATCTTAATTCTAAGCCATTACTTTTGGATGTATACTACATAAATAAGGTGGCATCAGACATTCAGACTCGAAGCGCCATAAATCCCACTTCCGTACGTGGTAACTGAATACCAATCCGTACGTTTAATTCCACAAGTCAGCTTCACAAAATCCAAAATACATAGATTATAGATATAGACACGCATAAGAAGATAATCGATATGGAGAAAATTATTAAATAAAAATTTAGAGTCACCCAAAAAATATTTCAAGAAATTAGAAATCATTTTGAAAAAATATACGTGTGTCTCCCCTTCCATTTCATTCACAATTCGCACGGAGTATATTGCGGCGGCGAAGAGGAAGAAACGGACGGATGGAGATGAGAGGGAAAAATCGGAAAAAATAAGCCTGGTTAAATATTTTTTAAAAAAAACATTAATATACTTGAAGATTTCATTTTAAAAAAATCGTGACCAGGTTTAGATTTAAAAAAAATGTCCAAACGAGACGAAAGAGGGATGTGATAAATCTAAAGCGGTGAAATTAATGATGGAGGGTTTTGGATAAAATTAAATGAATGTGCTTCATAATTATCTTCAATATTAATAGCAAATTTTGGATTTTAGCCACTTATTTTTTTTCGTTCTGGTTTTTTGGGAGGATGGAATCAATCTTTATCACGAAGGAATTTAAAACTATTTACAATATATAGAAGTATTAAATATTGTCGTGTACTATCAAATTAGTTTTAACATGGTTTAATTGATATTATCTCGCGCAACTAGCTAGGCTCTTAATTAGGAGGGTTAAATTGCTCGTTCACAACATACAATTACTTATGTTTAAAGGGTTGACTCGAAGGAGACCTCATCCCATATTAGTTAAAGGCTCATTGGTTCATGCGGGGTTAAATCGAGAGATATGCACGAGCGGCAGAGACCTGAGGGAGGGTGCAATTAACATGGTCAACCCCCAGAGCATACCCCATAATATTTCAGCAGAAAATATGCTCCATGCGAGGATCGAACCCGCAATGCAGAAAAATTTTTTCCCACATCACCTCAGGCCTTACCAACTCGCATATCAACTACGTACGTACATTTTTTTTATATAAATTACTCACTTTTGCACATTTCCCAATATGCCCATATCATGCACAAAATCAATATCAATTGACTTCCACATTATTTCATGAGAGCAACTTCCGAAATCTCTGCCTATGGAGATGATCAACCCACCAAATCAAGAAATTAAACATGGAATTGTATCGCGCACGCATGACTATCTTAAAGACGCGGTCACAACTTTAAGGTCGAGATTAGCCGAGTTTGCGAAAACGACTAAAAAAATTGGAGAAGATGATCCAAGAAGAATGGTGCACTCGATGAAAGTTGGGTTGGCTCTTACACTAGTATCTTTGTTATACTACTTCAGGCCTCTATATGATGGATTTGGAGAGGCCGGAATGTGGGCTATTCTAACTGTCGTTGTCGTGTTTGAATACACAGTCGGTAAGGTTTTTTTTTTAAAAAAAGGAAAAGAAAATGTGTACTCCAAATATATGTCACGCCTCACAAGTGTGGTTTGATTCATATATATATATCATTCTAGTTTACCAAATGTTGTAAATATCGTGACGAGAGAATTATTATAAATTTTAGTATCTTATAGTTTGATGCGTTTTTTATTAACTATGTGTCGTTAAATTGTTTAGTCTTAGGCTAATGATTACTTTATCTTCATTTTAATTGCTCGTCTTTTGTCGAATTGTTGCGCTGTGACGTCAGACACATCATCAATATATACTTGGTGTTGCATCGGCAATGTTTGACACAATACCAAGATATCAACATGATAAAAAGACCAAAAGTTAAAAAAGATGTCATTTGTTACATTAGAACCGAATTTTGACGATCTATGGAACCAAAACGAAAACTTAGCAACTTACCGAAAGAATTTTGTAATTTACCTATTGCGATTGCTGAGAGTTCATTCTCATTTCACATGCATAAAAAGTGGAGGCCTTTGAATAATTTGTACTCTTTTCATTATTTCTTTGATCATTTGACTTGGCTTAGGTGGAACACTATCAAAAAGCTTAAACAGAAGTTGTGCAACGATGGTAGCTGGTGCATTAGGAATCGGAGCCGAGTACTTAGCCAATTCTTGTGGAGAGAGGGGAGAACCTGTCGTTCTTGCCATTTCGGTGTTTCTCTTAGGTACGATCACGTGTAAATATAATAGCTAGGCTCTTGTGAAATAGTGTCACGGATCTATATCTGTAAGAAGGATCAACTCGCGTGAAAAGTAATATTTTTTGCAATGTAGTTTTATGGATCAAATCGAATTAATAAGAGTTTGTATCAAAAAATTAATCTAGACGATTTCACGTGAGTTTTTGTTTGTTTTACGATATATATTTCAAAAACCATATATATATTTTTTTATAATAACCTCGCTTTATGAAAATTAAATATATAATATGTTTTTTTCTACCATTTGCGAATACAGCAACAGCGGCTACGTTTACACGATTTTACCCATGTGTGAAGAGGAAATGCGACTATGGAGTAATTATATTTATCTTGACATTCGCCCTGGTGGCGGTCTCGGGTTTCCGGGTCGCCGAAATCCTCGAATTTGCCCATCAGAGGTTGTCAACAATTCTCATTGGCGGGGCTACTTGTATGATATTATCCATATTCGTTTGCCCGGTTTGGGCGGGCCAAGATTTGCATGACCAGGTTGCTACAGATATTGAGAAGCTTGCTTCATTTTTGGAGGGTACGTATGGCCCATTTTTGCGTGGGAAATTATGTTGTGGTTTCTCGGGTCGGATATCTCGAGTCTTGCTATTGAATTTACTTTTATTATCAATTTTTTTCAGGTTTTGGGGGTCAACATTTTAATTCTCCAAGTGATAATAATGACAAGTCATTCCACCAAGGCTATAAGAGCGTACTTGTTTCCAAGACTAACAAGGAATCTTTGGTAAGTGAAAAATCTCTAGTTATCCAAGTCACGTACCGTAAATTTATATTTTTTGTCTGGTAATTTGACATATCCGAATGCCCGTAAGCTCTTTCAACCGGAATTTGAAAAAACCATGTTATTGTAAATTAACTCATAACATGACTGAAATTAGAAAAAAAGTTCGAGTTAATTAAGGGGGAAAATAATAATTGTCCCTTCAAGTTGGGTAATACATTTGGTAAAGCTATTAATTTTTGGGATCTAAATATAATATGTGATTGATAGTATTTTAAATGCTTAAGAAAAAGTGATTCTATCTACTTTTCTTTACCTAAGAAATTGTTTGGTAACGACGACTAATATTTAGTGTATCAGAGTATTCAATATTTCTTCTAATAAGAGATTTCCATTGATATTTTGGTCGAATAATAGATAATTTATTTTGTGCAAAATATTAGTGTTGTAATTCATTTTTATATATTGAAGGCAAATTTTGCATGGTGGGAACCTGGGCATGGAGGTTTTGGATTCAATCATCCATGGAAACTATATTTGAAAATTGGAGCCTTAGCCTGTGAATGTGCCTGCCATATCAAAGCCCTTGATGGATACGCTGTTAACTCCAAACTCAAGGTATATTCAATATATATGCACATAAATTAAAATCGAGTTATTTATTAATATTTATAATGTATTTCAAGATTTGATTAAGCCATTTGATTAACACCTAGCAATGTGGGACGGATTTGGATACTCTGCTATGAGAAAATTAAGCACGAGACAGCGTGTTGCCTGCTGTATACGTACAAGATTATCAGCTGACATCTCAATTCATCTTACAAATTTTCAATTTCATCATCGTAAATAGGGGTGCAAACTAACAGAATCGAGTCGAATAATGGTAAAATTTTAAGGCTCGATTTCGGCTCGATATAAATATATTCGAGTTCGAGTTCGAGCTCGATTCGAAGTTCGATAATTTCAAATATTTTGGATCGAGTTCGGCTCGAAATATTCGAACCTATTCGCAAACTATTGCTCGGATATTATGATTCGAAAAGCTCGAAATGTTAGAAAATGTTCGAAATGTATATATATTTATTATATAATTATATTATATTAATTAAATATTAAGACTCGCGAACTATTCGCGAACTATCGAACAAAATAATTTTGGCTCGAGCTCGACTCGAAAAAAAGCTCGAACATGTTCGAATTAGGCCCGAGTTTGATATGTTCGAATACGAATCAAATATTTATCGAGCCGATTCGAAAAGCTCACGAACAGGTTCGATTCGTTTGCACCCCTAGTCGTAAATATTAGTGAGGTTGATGGATGAAGTATATTGATTTCTTTATGCAGGCTACAACATCTGAAATTTTCAAGAAAATCCAAAAGCCATGCACAACTATGAGCTCAGAATCGGCCAAAGCCTTGCAAGATTTAGCCTCCGCAATGAAAATCCTTAAATTCCCATCATCAGCAATCCAAACCCACATACAAAATTCCAAATCCGCGGCCGATGAGTTTGAATCCATCCTCAAAAACATGATCTCACCACCGCAACAAGATCTCCAAGAAATAATGCAGCTACTCGTGGTTGCCTCCATGCTCATCGACATCATTAAGGACGTCGAAGAAATTTCTGGATCTGTCCATGAACTTTCCCAGAAGGCCAGTTTCCAAAAACAAACATCGTGGGACATTCGGGAGTCATGTTAACGATATACACACGATCATGCATGTCATGCGCGATGGTTGTCTTGTGAGTCGAGTTAGCAATTATTAGAAAGAAGATACGTAAATATATGTGATAGCACTATTGTACAAGACTATATTATTGGTTCGATGATGTCGATCATATCTCATATTTCATAACAATATTTTGGACTGAGCTAGCACTGGTTGATTAATATTTAAAGATATATTTCATATTTCATAACAATATTTTGCACTGAGCTAACTTGTTTTTTTCTCCAAAACCAATAAACTCAGCGAATATTTTTTATTTGATATCAATGTTCTTCGACATGACTCATACGACAAGAATAAAACATATATATATCACATAAATATTCAAATTTGCCTAAATAAACATAAAAGAAATTTACATACTTTTTTCTTAATTTCAGTAGTAAAAATCATGTTCAATGCACGTGGGAAGCCTTTTATTGTCGATAAGCGTTGTTAAATAAATTATTTGAAATGTGAAGATATTAACATGCAGTTAATTAATGATTTTTATTGTAATAATACATATTATTTGAAAAAAAAAATTATTACATGTCTTAGTGACGAAATCAATAACATTGCAACTAATTATAAAAACATTTACAACACTGTCGAACAATGCAACCCTTGCAGTTTCAATGTTTGTATCATTTACGGTCATTATTATTCTATATCTACATTAACAGTTTAGAATAAGACATAATCAATAACTAATGTGAGCTTATAAATATAGTGTTTAATGTAGTTTTACCTTGACACTATATTGATATTGAAAATTATGCAATTATTACAGCTCGGGTTTTTCATTATTTTTTTGATTAATTTCGAGCGATTATGACATTCTTCGTACTATGAATTCGCACGTCTTATTTTCTATCTCATGTATGTGTGCCTTGAAGCAATATGATTTATTTTTTATTTGTTAATAAGTGAGATACGTTAATCAAATTAAACTAAATATTTATTTTGTAATTTTTTATCTTATGTGTTGATTACTTATTTTGTGTATATTTTAATTTATTGATGGAAAAAAAATGATATAGATAATATATTCTAAACCTTAATTTAAATTATTGCGTCAAATATTTTTTTTCTTTTATATTTTGGATTTTTTTCTTTCTCACGATTTTTTCATACCATGCGTTATTTATTCTCTATGAAAGATTCAATATTATCATCATCTTTAATAACAATTTTTGTGATGCTATCTAAATCAATCATTTGCACTTTCTATCATTATTATTTTATTATTTTGTTATACAGTCTATTTTTATGCTAAAAATATTTACTTGCAATCCTAACTGCATTCTATTACGTATTTGTATGTCAATATCTTTAACGATCAATGTATTTTTTGGACATTCTCTTTTCTTCTTAATTTCTTATATTTTTTTGAAATCTACTAAATTCTTTTTACTTACAATGATTTAGTTGCTGAAATTTTTTGATTGAATTTTGAATGTTTTTATATAAATATTAATATTCCACCTTTTATTAAACTATTTTTTCTATTTTGAGAGTAAATACATATTCATATTTATTTGGTGTACTAAATACTTGTGGAATATTTAAGTTTTATCGTCCTATATATATAAAGCAGATTTTATTAATAATTGCTACTCATAGTATTTGTAAGAAAAAAATTTATTTATATACTTCGATGATGGATTGAATCGATATAATATTCAACACTGAAACCAATAAAAACATTTGCAATATTTTCGAACAATGTAACTGTTGCAGTTTCAGTGTCATCATTTATGATCATCGTTATTCTATATTTACATTAATCGTTTAAGATAAGACATTAGAATAACTAATGTAAGCTTATAAATATAATGTTTAAATGTAGTTTTATCTTGACATAATATTAATACCAAATCTTATCCAGTTATTACAGCTCGGATTTTTCATTGTTTCGTTGATTGATCTTGAGAAATTATTACATGATTCGTGTCATGGATTTGTCTTATTTTTTTATCTCATGTATGTATGCTTTGAAGCAATATAATTTATTATATATTTGTTAATAATTAATATACGTTTCAAATTAAATCTTGATTTTTTAATTTCATATCTCATGTTCTATAAATGTCATTTATAAAATATTTGTTTCATTAATGATAAAATATTCAAAATTTTCTCGTGTAATGATAAAAATAAATTGAAATAATAAATAATATTGTACATTTTGTAGATTATTCATCTGATTAAGAATTTGCATAAAGGTATAAAATTTTTCAATATCTTTAATTTGATGTAAGACGTGTCATCCATAATTCTCCTAAACTTCTTATGACGACCCGAGTTCTAATCTCTCATTAATCAAATCATTGTAAATAATAGACAAAGAATCAAAGTCTAAATAAAGTAAAAAAAAAAACTTTTTTTTTACTTTATTTAGACTTTGATTCTTTGTCTATTATTTACAATGATTTGATTAATGAGAGATTAGAACTTGGGTCGTCACAACAGGTGGTATCAGAGCAAGAAAATTCTGGACTGAGTTAGATAGTGAGTGGGGTAGATCGAGTCATCTTCCTTGCTTATTTATTTTATTATGCTATGATTTAATTACATGATTGAATTACATGTGGTAAATGCTAGCATGATTTACTTTCAAGTATTTTATTACATGATGTTGTATTTATTTTATTTGAAAGTATGATTTATGATGATTAAAGACGCATGCTTACTGGAATATCTGGAATGATTAGAGGCATGTGTTCTGATAAATTATGATATGCTACCTGAGTATCGGAATTGATTGGAAGCATGTCTTGTTTGAGTACTTTGATTATTTTTTTAAGATTGAATCAGAACCGAGTCTTGATCAGAGGTAAGATGATCAGAGGAGGACTGAGATAGATTTGATGATTGTGGTATCCTAACCCTTTTGATAATCAGATATGTCTCGAAGACCAGGACGACCTCCTCTTAGACCTCAGGTTCCTACTCCTCTGCCGAAACAGACAGTGGTAACACCGATAGTACCTCAAGCTACAGTCTCGATCAATGAACAGGGAAGTACTTCATAAGATATGACAGATATGACTGCCACACCGATGGAAACATTACTGAAAAGATTTCAATCATACCATCCGCCTACTCTGAACGGTACTGAAAATGCAGTTGTATGTGAAGGATGGCTTGATGATATGGAGATGTTGTTTGATTCACTTGATTATGGTGATGAGCGGAGAGTCAGACTTATTGGACATCAGTTGCATGAGGTTGCGAAGAGCTGGTGGTTCACGACCAAGAAAGCTTTGGAGCGTAGAGGAACTGTACTGACGTGGAATATCTTCAAAACTGAGTTTTATCAACGCTTCTTTCCAGTGTCTTACCGCAAAGATAAAGGTGCAGAATTTGCGACCTGAAGCAGGGAAACTTAAATATTGAAGATTATGTTGCAAAATTCACTACATTGCTACGTTTTGCTCCACATGTTGCTGATAGTGATGAGGCTATGGCTGATCAGTTCATTAATGGACTGACTCCGGAAGTCTTTACTTTGGTGAACACAAGGTGATCGAATAATTTTGCTGATGCTTTGAACAGTGCCAAAGGAGCGAAAGCTGGTTTGATACAACAGCGGGAATCTTCGTATATCGCTCAGCCTCCGAGACAGTCACAACCCTCAGCTCCAATCTCGCAACAACCTCCTCGATTTGAAAGTGGTGGTAGTAGCAGTGGCAAGAAAGGATATTTGCAAGCTCGAGGAAAACAGTTTAAAAAGTCAGGGAGCAGTTCTTCGAGTTCCAGTGGCACGAAACAGAAGTCAGGAGTATTTTGTAACAGTTTTGGTGGAGGTCATCCAACCGATCAGTGCCGAGGTGTATCTGGGAGGTGCCATATATGCCATCAGACTGGCCATTTTGCGAGGGTATGTCCTCAGAGAGGTTTTGGACAGTCACGAGGTGCAGAGTCATCACGATCAGTGGCTCAACCTGCGAGGCAAGCCTCTTCTGTTCATTCCTTTCAACCATCACATCCACAGCAACAGCCAAGGCTAGGGGGACGTCAGACAGGCAGTCAGCCACAGAGACAACAGGCTCATGTCTTTGCACTGGCAGAGGAACAGGCACAGGGAGCACCAGATGATGTGATTGCAGGTAACTGTTCTCTTTATGGTTATCCCGCATATGTATTGATAGATACAGGTGCATCCCATACATTTATCTCTACACGATTTGCATCCTTACATGCTTTGCCTGTTGAATCATTACCTGCTATAGTATCTGTTTCTTCTCCTTTGGGGAGAGGTCTTATATCTATTCAGACAGTTAAGAATTGTTTGCTACAGTATGATGGTAATGAGATAGAGATAGATTGTTTTGTACTTGGTTTGTCTGATTTTGACTGCATTATTGGGATTGATATGCTAAACAAGTACAGAGCTACCGTAGATTGTTTTCAGAAGATAGTGAGGTTCAGACCTGAGATGGCTGGAGAATGGAAATTCTATGGTAAGGGTTCTCGTGCTAAGATTCCTCTGATTTCTGTATTATCAATGACCCGACTTTTGCAGAAAGGAGCGGAGGGATTTATTGTATATGCAGTTGATGTTTCGAAAACTAGCCCGAACCTGGCTGATTTTCCAGTGGTTAGTGAATTTGCGGATGTTTTTCCTGATGAGATTCCAGGACTACCTCCGTACCGTGAGATTGATTTCAACATAGAACTGATGTCAGGTACTGCACCGATTTCTAAAGCACCTTATTGAATGGCACCAGTGGAATTGAAAGAGTTGAAAGATCAGTTGGAAGATTTACTGGCCAAGGGATACATTCGACCCAGTGTTTCTCCTTGGGGTGCTCCAGTATTATTTGTATGCAAGAAAGACGGTTCAATGAGATTGTGCATCGATTACCGGCAACTGAATAAGGCAACGGTAAAGAACAAATACCCTTTGCCTCGTATTGATGATTTATTTGACCAGTTGCAGGGTTCTTCAGTGTATTCCAAGATCGATCTGAGATCTGGATACCATCAGCTGAGAGTTAGGGATTCTGATATTCCGAAAACTGCGTTCAGAACCAGGTATGGCCATTATGAGTTTATAGTTATGCCGTTTGGTCTGACAAATGCTCCAGCTATGTTTATGGCTTTGATGAATCGTGTGTTTCAGAAATATCTCGATGATTTTGTGATAATATTTATTGATGATATTCTGATATATTCGAAGAATCTGATTGATCATTCTGAGCATTTGAGAACTGTGTTGAAGACTCTGAGATCTGAGAAACTGTATGCTAAACTGTCAAAATGTGAGTTTTGGCTGAAACGGGTTGTATTTCTTGGACATATCATATCTGGAGATGGTATAGCTGTTGATCCAAGTAAAGTCGAGGCAGTGATCAGTTGGTCGAGACCAACATCTGTTCCTGAGATACGTAGTTTCATGGGTTTGGCTGGGTACTATCGCCGTTTTATTAAAGATTTTTCCAGTATTGCGAAACCGATTACTCAGTTAACTCAGAAGAATGCTCCATTTATCTGGTCTGAAGCTTGTGAATCCAGTTTTCTTGAGTTAAAGAAGCGACTGACCAGTGCACCAGTCTTGACGATCCCTTCAGGTACTGGTGGTTTCACAAAAAGTTGAGCAAACTAATTTTTTTTTTTCAAAAATGGAGCACCTCGCTCGATCGGTAAAAAGTTACCGATCGAGCGAGCACTTAAGCCCAACTCTCGGGTAAGTTCAAATGTGGCCTCGCTCGATCGGTCAATATTCACCGATCGAGCGAGCCAAGTTTGCTCAACTTTCTGTTCTCAAATCCATGGCCTCGCTCGATCGGGTACTTTCTACCGATCGAGCGAGCACAAAATGCTCAAAGTTCTGCCTTCAAAATTAAGGCCTCGCTCGATCGGCAGGAATCGCCCGATCGAGCGAGCTCATTTTCCAAAAAATCCATCTGGTGCAATTTTGCAGTCAAAATGTGTTTCTTATTCCTTCATCAACTACTATCAACTCATACAAAGCCTATTCAAAATCCTAAGCTATCATGCATTCTAACATGATCAAGTTGATAGAAATAAATCATAACAAAGCCTTAAAATCAATTCAAGATAGGCTAACATATCAAACAAGAAGCATTGTATACAACAACAATTCAAGTCCTAAGAAGTAATATACATCAACTAAGGTCTTGAGCATATAAGTAATACATCAAACTCATAGCCAACAAGTCTAACTACAACAAGATCATGTTTTTGGACTCAACTCTAACATTTACAGCTCACACAAACCATCTAAACTCGGATCATCACGCTATTCTCCTCATCCCTTGTTCTTCAAGTTCTCTTTTGCCCTGTTCCACTCTCGCCTATTGCCTTGACACATAGAACACAACAAAAGCCGGATAACTCCGGTGAGAAATATATTTCCCAGTAAAAGCAACTAAACATGCATAGCAAATCATATATCAAATTCATGATATAAAAGTAGCTACAATGCATGTTTTAAAACAAGGTTCTCTAGTTCATCGTTTGGGATCCCGAGAAGAAGATATCATAACTAACCACCGACTCTCCCGATCAAGGTGGGGCTACTTATCTTGCTTCTCTAGACTTTGAAGCCATTATATATGTAAATCAGACGCTAGGCTAAATCAACCACCCAGGCCATACATATACAATTTCTCAAATCGTCTAATCGAACGTTTCCATTCATTTCAAAATCAAAGAATTGGTCTTGCAAGATGAATGCAACATATATCATCATAAAAGCATTCATTAACATCAAAGACTCATTCAACAATTCATAGAAGAGCATATAAAAGCAAATAAGCAAATAAGTATATGATTTAGGGAACTCGATACAAACCATCTCGAGTTATAATCCCATTCAAAATAGTAGTCCACTTTTACCTTTCGAATGTGAAGTTTAAAATGATTCCAAGGTGAGTTCAAGCTCTCCAAATCTGAACAACACAATCACACCTCTATCAAAAATATGCACTCAAGTTCAACCCAACTTCAAGGCAAAAAGGCTACAAACCGTGTTCTTTCTTTTATCGGTTTCGAAGTCGGAATTCTCGAGTTGACGTCCCCTGTTTATGAACTGAACACAACATATTGACCAAGGAAACATCAGCTTTAATTCATGTCAATGGCAGCTCAAGTATAAGATAACAAAACAACTTCAAATCAAAAGTTCGACAGCATATCGGTATTACTCGGCAATCCGAACTCAACTATGTCAAGTCTTATCACCATATACATCATATAGCAGCTGTATATTACTCAAAACCAGCATATCAGATGTTAAGAATGTCAAATTACTTGCTGAAAATTCATAAACATACAAGCCATAGCCGTTCGTCGATTCAGTTTTGGCAATAATCGATACAACGCTTCAAAACATCAAACATAAACCAACGTACTGATCTCTGCCATTTCTGGGTTTTCAAAACAGGATGAAATACATAAATACTTACATCAATTCGAAGGTCTTCTTGCAAGGATTCCAGAACCTTTTTCGAAATCGAATTCGGACAACCGACACAAAAGATATCAAACTTTAAAGATTGAGAATGAACTTGGAGATTTCTTTGCTCTTGGAATTTCGGTTATTCCTCTGAATGTCTGATGCACTTTGTTGTATTACACGTGAGTAAATATATGTGAAACAAGT
This sequence comes from Henckelia pumila, assembly GCF_033568475.1. NCBI lineage: Eukaryota > Viridiplantae > Streptophyta > Magnoliopsida > Lamiales > Gesneriaceae > Henckelia > Henckelia pumila. Next base: position 15,424,883 of record NC_133122.1, on the reverse strand, counting down.
GTCCTCCACTAAAAATAAGGAATTTGCACTTTAGCCCTCCAAGTCTTGCCTAGTTGCAATTCAGTTCTCAATTTCTCATTTCATTCAATTTCAATCCTAATCAATTTAAGAATATTAGAATTTAAATCAAAACTCCAAATATTCCCAAATTAAATATTCTCGGATTAAAATTAAATAATTCCGGGCGTTACACTTCTTTTGTTGAGAATTTAGTTTTGGTGTTTATATGAGATAAACTGATGCGAGCCAAATTAAAGATAAACTGATGCGAGTCAAACTGTCTACGTGAGCTAAAGTACTGATATCTCGAAAGAAGCCAAAATGAAGAGCTAAACTGTCTTGAAAAGGGAAGTGAGATTTTATAAGTAAAATCGTCTAACCGAGTCTTCAGGAAAAAGAGCGACTTTATTAAGAAAAACACTAAATTGAAAAGCGCGATTTTAAGATAGCCAAACTGATTCCTTCAAAGATAAGAGCCAAACTGAACCAATACATGAGATACTAGACTGAAGATACCAAGCTGAGTCATCAACTGTTATCGCAAAGACTTTACCAAAGTAGTAGATTGATCCATTGAAAGTCTCACACTACATCAGTCTACCTCACGATTATCAGTCTACCATCGCGATTTGTTTTGGATAAAGTTCTGATACTACCTGCAACAAAACGCCGCGATCCCAAAGGTTGTTGGGTACAGAGAATGTTGGTGAAAATGACGAGACAACGGGAATAATTCAACTCCTATCAGAGACTTTTCAAAATTATTACCGTTGGATTTCGAAGCCTATAAATAGGCATCTTGATCAATCAATTAAGGAATATCTTTTTGCTCCCGCGAAAATTTGAACATTCAAGCTTTCAAGTCTGTTATGCAGTTTTGATCAAGAAACTCGAAGCACAACACTTAAATTGTTATTCTGATCATTCAAGGATCATTTTTGTGCAAGTTCAAATCGAATTGTAACATTTGTATCTCATCAGTCTAGAACTGAAACTGAGTTGTAACTAGGAGTTCTGAGATAGGCTGTCGTGTGTAAGTCCTAGTCTTGAAGTAGGGTTTTGCAATTGTGTTATAAAATTCAAAGTCTTCTAGTGTTATCATTCCGATGTGAAAGAAGGGATGACGTAGAAGTAATTGAAATCTCCGAACATCCATAAACATCTCACTATGTTTTTCATCAGTCTACTTACCTACTGTCAATCTTGCATACACATTTACAACAAGTGTTCAAAATCTATCTTTTGACATATTTCCGCACATATACTATTTTTCAACTTGCATTAGACACAAGATAAATCTAGAGTTCAATCACCAACTGATTGAATTCAATATCAGCTCAGTGGAATAATTTTTGAATGTATTCCCCCTCCCCCCCCCCCCCAACCCCCTATCCACATTCTAAACCGATCCTATCATCATTTTTTGAATTTATTACCTAGCTCGTAGAAGATTGATTAACATAGATATATTTACAAACTTCAATAATTAAAGGAAATAATATCAATCTTATAGTTTTGTAAAAAATAATTGAAGATATTCATACCATATATTTGTTGTTTCTTTTTATATGCAAGAAGGGTTTTGTTGAATCCGATATTTTGGTGATAACAAACAACAACTCATTGTATAGGAATGTGCTGCCAACCATCGTATTTCAGGAATCTTCTACAACTTCTACCGGAAGCTTGTCAACCGCCTATGTCTCTCGACCGGTTGAAGTCATAAGCCTATCGACTGGCTATCAAAACCAGCAGAAGATAAATCTATCTACCGGAAGCTTGTCAACCGCCTTTGCTCTCGACCGGTTGAAGTCTCAAGCCTATCGACTGGTTATTCAAACCAGTAGAGGACAAATATCTCTACCGGTAGAATGCCAACTGCCTATCTAGATATCTCGAGACCAGTACCTGTGACAAGATGTTCCTTGCAAAGATCTTTTATTAAAAGCAGAATCGGCGTATCAGAAGATTTGTTGACTCCTGCAATCGAGACAACAAGTTGCACCAAAATGGCAAAAACACAGAATGACTACAGATAAAGCATTCGACCGTTTATTCCAGTTTTGGACCCTGGAAGTTGTCTGCAGTGTACGATCTTCATGCAGAATCATCAATGCATTTATGAGCATTAAATATGCATTCAATGCAGCATCAGAACGTTCAAAATAAAGACGTTGATGATTGACCTATATAAAGGGAAGATTGCTCAAGAATCAACAAGTGACAACGGTGAGAAACAAGCAATTCAGAAAAATCTCAATCAACTCAATCACTTGAATATTATCAGAAGTCCTGATCTGATATACTTGAGCACACTTACAAGATCATTCATTTTGCTGCTCAAATAAACCCTCGCCTACAGTTCACATATCTGATCGTCAAGGATCATCCTAGGGTTTCCAAGCCTCTCGACCGCTCTGCAGTTTGAGAAGCTCAACTCAACTATACTCAGTGTTGAAGAGACTTGAAGCTGCTCTGAAAGCTTCCACCAGTCTGATAAGAACTGAGAATCTTATCTGTGCAAATCTAGGAGTTTCGGATTAGGCATTGGATAAGTCCTAAGTCTGAAGTGGGTGTATTACAAGACGTTGTAATAACCAAAGTCTTCTAGTGAATTCCTTCCTAAGTGGAAGAAGGGGAGACGTAGAAGGATTAAGCCTTCGAACTTCCATAAAATCGTGCCTTAGCCTTTACTGCCATTTATCTTACATCCTGCTCATACATTGCATTATAAACTGTGCATCACTAAAACCTCTGAACTATTTCCGCACTATTTAAGTTGTTCAAAACGTTTTAGAAGTTGAGGAAACCGATTAAGTGAACTAAACCTCGCTTGATCATTTTGAAGAAAAAGAAGAAAAGTTTCAGAGTGTATTCACCCCCCCTCTACCCTCTGAACCGATCCCAACAAGTGGTATCAGAGCGGGTTCCTTTCTCAACTGCTGATCTAAAGTTTTAAAATCATGACTTCTTTCAACAGAATTCCTATGTTTTCTAAAGAAGAGTATGATGATTGGAAAATTCGCATGCAGGCACATCTTGCAGCACAGGATGATGACATGCTATATGTCATAACAGACGGTCCTATCAAAATTATGAAGGTCAACCCAGCTCTAGCCGATGGTGCAGGACAAATGATTGAGAAACCAAGAGCTGAGTGGACCACTGAGGACAAAAAGAAGGCCAATCTTGACAATGTGGCCCGGGACATCCTATACAAAACACTGGACAAGAATATGTTCAGCAAAATCAAGTCATGTCCCACAGCAAAGGAGATTTGGGAGAAGCTCACTCAGCTGTGTGAAGGGAATGACCAGACAAAGGAAAACAAGCTCACCTTGGCCATTCAAAAATATGACAACGCCAAAATGAAGCCAGGGGAAACTATGGCTGAATTTGATGAACGGTTCAGTAGTATCATTTGTGATCTTATTGCTTTAGGTAAAACTTATACTAACCGTGAAATTGCTGTGAAGGTTATGAGAGCTCTGCCCAAAGAATGGGAGATCAAGACAGTGGCCATGAGAGAGTCGAAAGACTTGAGCAAGGTTGAACTGCATGATCTCTTTGCAGATCTTAAAGCCTACGAGTTCGAGCTCAATATGAGAACAGAAGATGAACCATCTACCTCTCAACCAACCAAGGCCTTAACCTCAACCGTGATACGTCCACCGGTCGAGGAAGCTCCAAAGAGATCAGCTGAGCAAATCAGCAATGAAGCCATGACACTCTTTGTCAAGAAATTTGGTAAATTTATGCGTAAAAACAATTCTAAATTTAAAAATTATCATAAATCGGACCATACAAACGATGGTCCTACTTGTTTTAACTGTGGCAAGCCAGGCCACTTCATTGCAGAGTGCACCAAGCCTAAGAGCAATTATCAGAAGCAATTTTCTGAAAGAAGAAGGGGCAAGGAGGATAAGAGGACCCTTAGAAAAGGAAGAGACCAAAGGGTTCTAGTAGCAGACGAAAGCAAAAGCAAGTGGGCTGAGTCTGACTCCGACAACTCCAATACCGGAAGCTCCTCAGATGACAGCGATGATGAAAAGGTGGAATGCCTTATGGCTGACATCGAAGAAGAAGCTGAGGAGGTATTTGACTTTGGCTCACCTGAATTTACTCACAGTGATTTGGTTACTGCTTTACACGAAATGGCTAATGAATACAAAGCATTATCCAAGGAGTTCGAGGAAGTAAAGGCAGAAAGAGCTGACCTAAAAGATAAGTCAAGCAAATCAAGCTGCATGCAGCAAAAAGAGCTTGATGGTCTTAAGGTCAAGCTAAGTCTGCTGGCTACTGAGAACGACACCTTGAAAAGAGTATTCCAAGCTACCTTGATTGAGAATAAAAAACTACTTGAAACCATTAAGGCTTGGAATAAATCTTCTGTAACCATTGACAAGATTCAAGAAATCCAAAGACCGGTACATGATAAGACCGGTCTAGGGTTTGGAACAAATGAACAGTCTATGGAGTCCTGTATTCAGTCAAGCCTGGACAAAGGCAATCTTAACAAAATAAGATTCGTCAGGTCCAGCACGATATATGAACACGATAAGTGCAGCTTTGACAAAAATCAGAAAGTATCTAACGAACGAAGCTCTAAGCATAGAGGGCTGGGATATGTGGATCCCCAGATCTCTAATCAAAGAGGAACTTGGATCAAACCAAAACCTAATGAAAGAAGAAAGGGAAACCAATCTAATTTCAAAAGGCCATGGAATGAGTCTAACTACTCTAAGGAAAGATGGTCAAAGGAGAAGCCTTACCAGTACTTTAATTGCAGGCCAGTTCAAAAGAGGTACAGGCTAACTGATGAAAATCAAAAAGGCAAGCAGCACACAGCAACCTCACAAGCACACACATTTACTGCCTATCGACCGCACAGATTTCTGGACACACACACGGGCAAACCTGTAAGGGTGTTCCAGGTGTGGGTCCCGAAAGGGCTAATCTGACCTGGACCCTACTAGATATGGGTACCAAAAGTTCTTCACTCTTTGCAGGTACTAAAAGTCCAAACGGGTGAGAAAACCACTTCTATCAAGGACACTACCTGGTATTTAGATAGCGGTTGCTCACGTCACATGACAGGGAATCCAGAACTTCTAACAGAAGTGGTGTTGTGCAAAGGACCAAAGATCAGCTTTGGAGACAACTCCAAAGGTAAAACCATGGGTAAGGGTAAGATTATCCATGGTAACATCATTATTAAAGATGTGTTACTTGTTGACAAACTATGCTATAATTTGATAAGTATTAGTCAACTTTGTGACAATGATCATTTGGTCGAGTTTCACAAACACACTTGTTTCATAAAAAATGACAAAGGTGAGACTCTTATGACCGGTGTACGAGACCTAAACACCTACAAGGTAAACTGGTCTTGCTCACATATTTCCTCACCTACTTGTCTTACTGCTCATCATGATAAACATTGGTTGTGGCATAAGCGATTAAATCATCTAAATTTTAAGTCCATTTCTAACTTGAGGAAGCATGATTTGGTTTCTGGACTGCCCGAAGGAGTTTTTATAAAAGATAAAGTTTGTCCTGCGTGTCAACTAGGAAAGCAGGTGAGAGCAACTTTTAAAAATAAAGGGTGTATGTCTTCTTCCAAATGTTTAGATTTAATTCACATGGACCTATTTGACCCTATACCAGTAAGAAGCTTAGGGGGAATAAGATATGCTCTTGTTGTTATAGATGACTTTTCTCGATTTACTTGGGTCATCTTTCTCTCTTCAAAAGATCAAACTGCACCTCACCTGATTAAGCTTTTTAAACGCTTGCAAAATGAACAATCTACTGTGATAGATAGGATCAGGAGTGATAGAGGGACTAAATTTTTAAACACCACTCTTATGACTTATCTAGATGATCAGGGAATCAAGCATGAGCTGTCAGCTGCTAGATCCCCACAGCAAAATGGGGTGGCTGAAAGAAGGAACCGTACTTTAAAAGAAGCAGCCAGAACTATGATTGCTGATTCAAATGTTTCTCAAAGGCTTTGGGCAGAAGCAGTTAACACAGCTTGCTATACTCAAAACAGATCTATGATTAATAAACGATTTAACAAAACTCCATATGAGATCTGGAATGGCACAAAACCTGATATTTCATACTTCAAAATTTTTGGGTGCAAATGCTTTATCCACAACAATGGCAAAAACCATTTGACAGCCTTCGATGCTAAAGCAGACGAAGGAACTTTTATTGGTTACTCAGCCGTTAGCAGAGCTTATCGAGTGTTCAATCAAAGATCACTAACGGTCGAGGAAACCATTCATGTTGTTTTTGATGAATCTACTCTTTGTACAGAACAAACTCAAGGGAGCATAAATGATCTGAGTCACAGATTGGAAAACACAAATCTACAGGAAGAGAGTGACAGTGATCTATATCCTCCAAAGAAGGATGATCCAGCTCCCTCTACCGTTTGTGATCAAACAAGGCCAGAAGTGGATCCACCGGTTGATAACGATCCTCCTGCCAATGATGATCCAGTAAACGAGGACGTTCATCAACCAATTGATGACAACCCTTTAGGGAATTATTTTAGGTGGAACAAAGATCATCCACCTGGGTTGGTCATAGGTGACCCTTCTGCTCCTCATAAAACACGTGGTCAAATGATTAATGAATTCTTGCATGCAGCTTTCATATCTCAGGTAGAGCCCAAGAAGATAGATGAAGCCCTATCAGATGCCAGCTGGATCGAGGCAATGCAAGAAGAACTGAATCAATTCACCCGCAACAATGTTTGGCATCTAGTTCCTCGACCGGAAAATCAAAATGTGATTGGAACTAGATGGGTGTTTCGTAACAAGCTCGATGAACATGGCACTGTTGTGCGTAACAAAGCTCGACTTGTTGCTCAAGGATTCAGACAAGAAGAAGGCATAGACTTTGAGGAATCTTTCGCGCCAGTTGCAAGACTAGAAGCAATCCGCATCTTTCTTGCCTATGCAGCTTTTAAGGATTTTAAAGTTTATCAAATGGATGTCAAGTCTGCATTCCTCAATGGTCTACTTCAAGAAGAGGTGTACGTTGAACAACCACCAGGTTTTGTCAATCCTACTCATCCTCAATATATCTATAAACTTGACAAAGCTCTTTATGGATTAAAACAAGCACCACGTGCTTGGTATGACACATTACTAAAATTTTTACTGGAACATGATTTCCAAATTGGAACGGTCGATAAGACCCTGTTTAAATTTGTAAAAGGTGATCATGTGTTACTAGTACAAATTTATGTTGATGACATTATATTTGGGTCAACTAACCCCAAGTTGTGCTCAAAGTTCTCTAAGTTAATGCAGGAGAAGTTTGAAATGAGCATGATGGGCGAGCTAAACTTCTTTCTTGGACTTCAAGTGAAGCAACTTGACACTGGAATATTTATCAATCAGTCCAAGTATGCCAAGGAATTGGTAAAGAAGTTTGGAATGGAACAATGCTCAACTGCATCTACCCCCATGAGTACATCAATCAAGCTTGATAAAGATGAAGGGGGAATTCCGGTCGAGGTAACCATGTATCGAGGCCTTATTGGCTCATTGCTTTATTTGACTGCCAGTCGACCGGATATTATGTATTCAGTCTGTCTATGTGCTAGATTTCAAGCAGCACCTAAGCAATCTCATTTCATTGCTGCCAAACGAATCATTAAATATATTAAGGGAACTACTAATGTGGGTCTTTGGTATCCCAAAGATTCAAATCTTAATCTTATTGGCTATTCAGATGCAGATTATGCAGGGTGTAGAATTGATCGCAAAAGTACAAGCGGCACATGTCAATTCCTTGGAGATAGACTGATTTCGTGGTCAAGTAAGAAGCAGACATCAATTGCTACCTCGACCGCCGAGGCAGAATACCTTGCTGCTGGCAGCTGTTGTGCTCAAATACTCTGGATTCAACAGCAGCTTAAGGATTATGGAATCCGGTCGAGTGAAGCTCCAATCTACTGTGACAATACAAGTGCCATAGCCATCACTCACAATCCAGTGATGCACTCTAGGACAAAGCACATTGATGTCAGGCATCACTTTATCCGAGATCATGTCTTAAAAAAGGAAATCAAGCTGGAATACATCTCTACCGATCAGCAAGCAGCAGACATATTCACCAAGCCTCTACCGGACGCTAAGTTTTCATATTTTCGAAATATTCTTGGCTTAGTAGATCTGAGTTAGTATGCATGTTTTTAGGGGGAATAATTGCCATTATGACATTAATAGCTTAGCTTTTACATTGCCATAAATATTGGCATATCATCCGCCTTAAACTAGTGTCTGACAGGCTTAGTACTAGCAGCCTTGTGCTTTGAACCAGTTGACATTAATTGGGCGCGGTGATTATTCTCCTCAAAATTTTTTTTGAATTTCAAAAACACTTTTTCATGACGTCACCCTATGGCCCATAGGTTCCTATATATATCTTTTTACACTCGTATATCAACCTTTCACATTTGCTAAAGCCTTCATATTGCTCTAAACGCTCCATCGAATTATCCTCTAGATTTTGCTTACTTTCTGCTCTAGTTTCTATCTACAGCTATCATGTCGATCCAGAAGACCTGCCTGGCAATCAACTTTGACTCCGTGGTTAAGGCAAACAATGCAGGAATTACAGAAGTCTTCACCATGCTTGAAGTCTCTGGACTGAAGAAATTTCTGGAATGCAGTGCCATCTGCGATTTGCCTGTTTTGAAGGAGTTCTTCGCCACCGCTCAAATCGAGCATGGGACTATCAAATGCGTGATCAAGACAGAGGCCTACTCTTTCAATCAGAAGTTCTTCGCCAGCACATTTGATCTGCCCTCCAGGGGTTTGACAAAATGCACGGATCTTCCAGATGGTAACTGCTCTTATTGGTTGAAGGAGTTCTCAACCACTGATGCTCCAATCAAACTGCCGGCCCAGAAGACATCTCTCAAAGCTCCATTCAGGCTCTTGACCAACATCGTGGCCAAGAATCTTCTGGCCAAGGCTGGATCTTACGACAAAGTGACACTGGAGAAATTTCAATACATGGCGTGTATTGCCTCCAAGATCAACATAAACTGGTCAGATATTCTGTTCAATATTCTATGTGAAATGATCAGGGGCAAAGGGCAATCCGAGGGATTTGCTCTGCAAATTTGCCACATTTTGAGCGTCCTTGGAGTGGACTTTTCCAAGACTGAGCCTCTGCATCCCACCAAATGGCTCAACAAGTCCACGATTCTCAAATTCCTGAACAAAAAGGAGACTGCGGTCGACACTTTGCCCTCGACCGCAAAGGTTATTGCTATCCCTCAACCGCTTTCAACGGTTCCGGTCGTGGCCAAACCAGTCTATACCAAGAAGTCTGCCAAGCGCCAACTGATCATCGAATCTGACTCTGAAGACGAATCACGTGAGAATGTTCCACTGATTCAAGCTTTCAGCAAGTCATCTCCTTCGGTCTCCAAAGCAGCTGTGTCATCCACGTCTGCAGGCGAGAAGAAGAGGCAGCACAAGAAGTTAAAGTCTCTTTCTGGACTTGCTCCTACCCTGCCAACGGTCGAGACTACTACCGCTGTTGCTTCTACTGCTCCTCAGGGTGTGATAATCCGAGAAGGTGCCTCATCAGCTCCTAAGGTCACTCTAGCTGATCCCAAAGACAAAGGGAAAGGTGTGATGATCTACACACCCAAGGCTCAACCAGCAGCTACGGTAGAACTCAATTTGATCATTTCTCATGTGCTCCGTACTGTCAAGCGTCATCTACAACGTTTTGACAAATGGCATCACTCCCGCACTCACTTGACACTCGCTCAAATATTTCCTAAATGGAAATCTCTAAACGTCATTGAGCAGAAGATGCTTCTATTTGCTGATACTGAAGATATCGTGGAGGCTCTGGGAAGAAGACAGCTCATAGACTTGAAGCTTCGAGGAAGCCTGCTATCTCTGCTAATTAATGAGCGTGTCAAGAATTTCAAATCCAAGAGTCCTACCGCTGCCGATGACTTTGTGATTTTGACTGGACTACAGGATAGTCTACGTCAAATCACTCAACTACTTCAGCACTTCCAAGCTCTCAACAATGTCAAAACACCAGCTTCAGCAGCCTGTTTACAAGCTTATGTGCTAGAAGCACAAGTGATGATGAAGACCTTTCTCACTCAAGATCAGGGTGAAGAAGACGTCTATGCTCTCCCTTCTTCAGATGGGATTCTGACCGATCTCATCACTGCCGACCTCTTTCAATCATCTGCTCTAAAATCGAGTGTGGCAGCCTCTTCATCGGTCGACCCCTCCTCCACCGCAGTCCAAGCAGTCACTCAACCGGAAGTAGTTGTGATTGCTCACTCCTCTCCAGTGACGACCGCTCACACCTCTCCCAGTCGTCCACAAGATGTTTTAGAAATGGTAGCACAAGAGATACCTGTCACCTCTGTGACAGAGGCTCCTTGCAGTAGTGCAGCAATAGTGCCCCCAATGGAGACACCAAGCACTATTGTGTCACCTGCATCTCCAGTACAGCAAGTGACTGATGCTGATCAAGCACATCAACCGTCTCCATCCACTGAAAAGTTTATGGAAGATCTCATTATGGATGAACCAAGTGCTGATCCTGATACTCCACCAACCATATTGGCTGCAGTCGAAACAATTACATCTCCAACTGTACCATTATTGGAAGGTCCATCATCTAGATCTCCAGCCAGAGCACCATCACCACATCATCGTGAGTCAAGCCCGGTTTCACCAAGAAATGACCAACAAGGGCAAATGCTTCAGACTGATGATTCTTTGATTGACGCCATGGCCGCAGCTCTAGATCATACCTTGATTAATAGGCTACATGAGCTCACGCAAACGGTTAGGTCCTTCTCTCAAGACATCACTAACTCCTCCTTCTCCGTTGATAATTCACGCCAGACGATGATTCGGCATTTCGAGACCGTATCTCGAGACCTTGCTCGTATGACCACAGAGATCACTAATCATCATCGCACTCAAATCAACACGCTCTCTACCGTCTCTGAACAAGTTGTCCGATCCGAAAATCGCCTTCACAAGCAGTTGAATGATCGGATGGACACTATGCAAGCCACTCTACTTGCTCAAATCGATGCAAAAATAGACACTATGCAAGCCTGCCTTGGCACTCAACTCACTGAGGTCATCCTTCGACTCAACCAAGGTGATGCCAAAAAGGGGGAAGAAGAGCAACGTAGAGCAGCAGAGGCAAGAAGACGAGAAGAAGAGTCCGGAAGAAAGGAAGAAGCCGACAGAAGAAGAAGAGAAGGCGACAGGTCAGGCGATAGGTCAGGAGGAGCCAGTTGGTTCAAAAGATGAACAACTTATCTCTTCTTTACTTATCGCAGTTTTTTTTTTTGTTTGTTTTTCTCTGTAGGTGTAATAAAAATGCCTATTGTACTTAATGAAATTCATTCTCTCAATGAAGTTCATTTTAATGCTTTCATATTGTTCTTGGAGCACTTAAGTTTTGTCATCACCAAAAATGGGGAAATTGTTGAATCCGATATTTTGGTGATAACAAACAACAACTCATTGTATAGGAATGTGCTGCCAACCATCGTATTTCAGGAATCTTCTACAACTTCTACCGGAAGCTTGTCAACCGCCTATGTCTCTCGACCGGTTGAAGTCATAAGCCTATCGACTGGCTATCAAAACCAGCAGAAGATAAATCTATCTACCGGAAGCTTGTCAACCGCCTTTGCTCTCGACCGGTTGAAGTCTCAAGCCTATCGACTGGTTATTCAAACCAGTAGAGGACAAATATCTCTACCGGTAGAATGTCAACTGCCTATCTAGATATCTCGAGACCAGTACCTGTGACAAGATGTTCCTTGCAAAGATCTTTTATTAAAAGCAGAACCGGCGTATCAGAAGATTTGTTGACTCCTGCAATCGAGACAACAGGTTGCACCAAAATGGCAAAAACACAAAATGACTACAGATAAAGCATTCGACCGTTTATTCCAGTTTTGGACCCTGGAAGTTGTCTGCAGTGTACGATCTTCATGCAGAATCATCAATGCATTTATGAGCATTAAATATGCATTCAATGCAGCATCAGAACGTTCAAAATAAAGACGTTGATGATTGACCTATATAAAGGGAAGATTGCTCAAGAATCAACAAGTGACAACGGTGAGAAACAAGCAATTCAGAAAAATCTCAATCAACTCAATCACTTGAATAATATCAGAAGTCCTGATCTGATATACTTGAGCACACTTACAAGATCATTCATTTTGCTGCTCAAATAAACCCTCGCCTACAGTTCACATATCTGATCGTCAAGGATCATCCTAGGGTTTCCAAGCCTCTCGACCGCTCTGCAGTTTGAGAAGCTCAACTCAACTATACTCAGTGTTGAAGAGACTTGAAGCTGCTCTGAAAGCTTCCACCAGTCTGATAAGAACTGAGAATCTTATCTGTGCAAATCTAGGAGTTTCGGATTAGGCATTGGATAAGTCCTAAGTCTGAAGTGGGTGTATTACAAGACGTTGTAATAACCAAAGTCTTCTAGTGAATTCCTTCCTAAGTGGAAGAAGGGGAGACGTAGAAGGATTAAGCCTTCGAACTTCCATAAAATCGTGACTTAGCCTTTACTGCCATTTATCTTACATCCTGCTCATACATTGCATTATAAACTGTGCATCACTAAAACCTCTGAACTATTTCCGCACTATTTAAGTTGTTCAAAACGTTTTAGAAGTTGAGGAAACCGATTAAGTGAACTAAACCTCGCTTGATCATTTTGAAGAAAAAGAAGAAAAGTTTCAGAGTGTATTCACCCCCCCTCTACCCTCTGAACCGATCCCAACAGGTTTGTGAATGTCATTGTTGTTTTGAGCTGAACATTTCTTAATATTAATCATAAAAAATAAGTAATGAGTAATGTTAATAACTAATTTTTCTAAATATTATATTTATTTACAAAAATTTAAAAAATTTACTTTCAAAACATGTATTTTTAAGTTATAAAAAGCCATAACCGGTTTATTCATCTCCGTATCTTGTAAAATGTTAATTTTTTAATTGCAAGATCATCCCATAAATAATTTATTATAGTTTTTAGCTTTATAATGAGGAGAAAATAGTTAAATTTTTAAATTTCAATGTTTACATATATGGTATGAGTGTGTTGGTGTGTTCTTTATTTATTATTTTGGATCAAAACTTAACTCAATTTCAATTGATTTATTTTAACACCGGTGTGTATTTTATTCAAATATATATTTTAATAATGTTTGAAAATCTGATGTTTCTAATATATAATTATGAACTCATGATTTAATTATTTAGCTCAATAGATCTTACACAAATTTTTCGAACGTCGTTGTTTTGAGCTGAACCTTTTTTATTATCTATATCTATATATATATATAAAAGCATAGTTTTTACTAAATATAGTAGTTTTTCGCCAAAATATAATTACTAAAACAAGAAACCATGTTAATTAATGGTATATATATATATGTATGTATATAATGAGGATAATGATGATGATTTTTTTTATTAAAAATTTGAATTTTATTCGGATATTATCATTATTTTGAATTTCAATTAGTTGTTTTGTTTGTAAATTTATCCATAAATAATATATATGATAACAAAAATGATACACTGCACACCCTTACCCTGCACACCTGTGGGAGCCTGCCAACGTGGCGCGCCCACAACCACACAATTTTTTTTTTTTTACAAAAAATGGATGACCAATCATGGACCGCCACGTAGGCGGTGCCCATGTTACCCTGCACAAAATTATTTATGATAATATATCAATTTTAGGTTTAAAATTTGATAAAATATTATATTTAAAAAAATTCAATTAATTGTGTCTCCAAATATATATGAAAAATAAATTTTATATATATAATAATTTTTCAAACTTCAGTTAAATTTTTTTATTGTCGATAGTAAACATTTTCATACGATAATGTATCAATTTTTTTGTTCAAATTTTGAATTTTAATTGGATTTATTATTATTTTTAATTTTAGTTAATTTTGTTGCACAGTTGAAATTCCTTAAATGCAATATATGATAATATACAAATATTCCGTTTTATTTTTGAAATTTTTATATTGTGTTATTACCGTTTTTTATTCCAGTTAATTTTTTATGGTATTTTATGATAATGCACCAATTTTTGGTAAATATTTGAAATTTTGTATATATACGAAAATTTTCATAAACTCAATACATGATAATATACTAATTTTTTGTTCAAAATTTGAATTTGATCATATTTTATCAATATTTTTAAAATTCAATTAATTTTTTTCTACATATACATATATATATATATTTATTTATTTATTTAAATTTCAATTAATTTTGTCTATATATATGTGTGTGTATGAAAATTTTCATAAATTTTATACAAAAATAACATACCAATTTTTTTATTATATATATAATTAAAACACGTAAATTCAATATTAAATTTTCGTTTAGATTGATTCACATTTTCATGCATATATATATATATGTATAAAAATAATGGGTTCAAAATTACTTAAGAGAAATTTGATTTGACAAAAAATTAATAAGAAAAAATAGAATATAATTAATTATGTAAATATAATAATATAGTAATTTTCAATAAAAAATTTGTTGTGTCGTTAAAATAATTTAGAAAGTATAATTTGTTATAAAAAATAATTATTTTGCAAATAATAAAGAGAAAATATTAATTCTATACTCATTTTTCATAAAAATTACTATTTTAACTTGAGCACACTTGAAATATATAAACATTTCTTAAAATACAAAACCATAAAATAATATTTCAATCAAATAATTCTATATATATATATATACATATATATATATAATTAAATATAATTAATACTACACGTAAACTCTCTTCAAATTTTTCTTCGTTTAGAATTGGTTCACAATTCCAAATATGAATATATATCTATAATAATGTACAAAAATAATTCATTCAATTTACATTCTTCAAAAAAAATTAATTAGCCAAAAAATTAATAAGAAAAAATAGATAATGATTAATATTATAATAAATTAGTAGGTTTTTATTCAGATTATCTCATTGATATTTATCCGTGAGATAAGTCAATCTTACTTATATTTACAATAAAAAGTAATAATTAATATTTTCATTGGTAATCTATATCTATATAAAAGCAGAGTTTTTACTAAATATAGTAGTTTTCCGCCAAAATGTAATTAGTAAAACAAGAAACCATGTTAATTAATGTTATATATATTAATAATTAATAATGAGGATAATGATGATGATTTTTTGGTCAAAATTTGAAATTTAATAAGATATTATCCTTATTTTAAATTTCAATTAGTTGTTTTGAGTGTAAAAAATATAAATACTATATATGATAATATACAAATTTTCGATTCAAAATTTGATAAAATTTATATTTTTAAAAAAAATCATTTAATTTTTGTTTCTCAAAATATATGTGAAAATTAAATGTTATATATATAATGTTGTCTCAATTTTCAGTTAAAATTTTTTTATATCTGAAAATTATCATAAATACAATATATGATAATGTATCAATTTTTGGTTAAAAATTTTAAATTTAATCGGATGTTATCAGTATTTTTTATTTTAGTTAATTTTGTTGTCCATATATGTGTGAAAATTTCCATAAACACTATATATAATAATATAACAATATTTTGTTCTACTTTTAAATTTTATATCATGTTATCAACATTTTTAATTTCATTTAATTTTTTATGGTATTTCAGATAATATTTTTTGTTCATATATTTGTGAAAATTTCCGCAAATACTATACATAAAAGTACTAACGTTAAGTGCAAAATTTGAAATTTAATTATACGTAATCACTAATTTATTTGAAATTTAATCCGATGTTATCACTAAATTTAATGAAGTTTAATTTTTTAATCTATCTATATGTAAATTTTCCATAAATGATATATATGATTATGTATGAATTTGTAATTTATTTTTTTATCCATGTATATGTAAAATTTACTATAAATGATATATATATATATATGATAATGTGCCGATTTTTTTTATATATAAAAATTCTAGATTTGGTATATATACTAAAATTTCAATAAACTTCATAAATGTTATGCATGATAGCATACCAATCTTTGATTATATATATAGAGAAATGATATGGTGAGCAACCACCGTGAGCACCCATGTGAGCACCTACTGACGTGGCATCATGCACATCCAATAGGTGAGTGACACATCAGCATGTGCTTACATGGGTGGTCACGGTGGTTGCTCACCATATATATATATATAATTAAGTTACATAAATGCATTTTAAATTTTGCTTCTTTTAGATTGATTCACATTTTCATGCACATACACAAGCATACCATGAGATGACACTCAACTATTGGATGCACAATTCAACACATGCAATAGTTGAGTGTCACCTCATGATGGACACATTAAGTGGGTACGGTGGGTGGTCAGCATAACAAAACTATATATATATAATATATATATATATATATATATATATAATATATATATATATATATATATATATATATATATATCTATCGTACAAAGATACTGATTTTAGATTTACTTGCTTAATAGAAATTTGATTTGCCAAAAAATTAATAATAAAAAATAGATAATAATTAATATTGTAAATATAATAATATAGCAATTTTCGATTAAAAATTTGATGTGTCATTGACATATATAAATTAGAAAGTATAATTTGTTTAAAAAATAATCATGTTATAAAATAGAAATATATCAATATTAATTATATACACATTTTATACGGAGAAATAAACGCTTGAAAGTTTGTTTCGGTTCAAATTTATTAGATTTATCATATATACATAAAAATTACTATTTCAAATTGAACACAATTGAAATATATAAACAATGCAAATACAAAACCATAAAATAATAATTCAATCAAATAATATTATATATGTGTGTGTGGGCACATTAGGTGGCACGATATGTGGACAACATCATCATATATATGTGTGTGAAATATTCAATAATTTTTATGTGTGTGTATCATATCACAATTTACCGTTTTTACTGATGAAAATTTAAAACTCTACCATATATACAAGAAAAATATCATTTGATTTGAACACACACAAAAATAAATAGTGTTCAAATACAAAACCATGATATAATAAGTCAATCAAGATACACATATGACTCATTTATTTTGATAAGATTAGAGTTATCCTTGATTGACACTTCAATCTTGCATTTGGTGTTTAACATATGATTAGTTCGTTATTACAATCTACCTTTGTATGAAAACAAGGTAGATTCCAGGTTATAATGCATATTTACTGATTTTGGTGTGTATATATATTTTTTTTCTTATTGATATTTATCTATTTATAAATGTGAGTGTAATTTATATTTTTCTTTATTTTAATGAGTTCACGCATACATATAATAATAAAATATGATTATTTTATAGGGTTCACGTACATACAACAATAAAATATGATTTCATAGAGAAGTGAAACCAATCATAAAAAAAATCATTTTGCTATTAAAAACATAATTATTGCATAAAATATATTGAAATATAAAATCAAATTTATAACTAAAGCAAATGTATGCAAGATTTTTAATTATACTTTTTTCTTTCAAAAATATTTGAATTCAAGAACTTTAGATATCTGAAAAATGTGAATGTTATTAATTCAACAAAATTTTTTGTTACGTTTATTTCTCTTCTTCTTGCTTTATGAATATATATTATTTTATATTTTCTTTGTTTAATTATTAATTTTTTACTTATGTTATATTAATCTAACACATTTTTTATCATTTTAATTTTTTAGACGTCATTGACAAAATGGTATCAAGAGACTCCTTCCAAAATAGATAAATTAATATCGTGTTATGAAACTTATTAATTTTGTCATTGAAGATTTAGTGTTAATTTAATTTTTCTTAAATTTCTCATTTCATTTATGGTGAGCTTTTTTTTTATCTATATTTATTTTTTGTCTGGAACAATAAGTTACCATATACTTTATGTGAACAATTTTTTTTTCTAATTGTACAATATATAATCCATTTAACCAATTTTTATTTATTTTAATCGTTGTTTGGTCTCGTGGGAAATTTTCGTTTTGGATGATAGATCTTGTAATTAAGGATTTGATTCAATAATATTATAAGATCTCTTTCCTTTCAAAAAAAAATTTATATAAAATAATGTTTCGTGCATCGCACGGGTGAAATACTAGTCCAAATAGAAGATCTGTTTTGCAAAATTGATCTGTGAGACGGTCTCACGGTAGTTTTTGTGTAAATAAATATAACAATATATAAATTTTCAATTCAAAATATGCTATTTGGTTTACATAATTTAGAAAGTCGAATTTGGTTCAAATATACTTATGTTATAAAAAAAAAAGAAAGAGATAAATATTACACATTTTTTATGGAGTAAAATACGTCTGAAAACTTGCTTCAGTTCAGATTTTGAAATATTTATAATATATATGCAAAATATTCCATATATGATGTGTATATATATATGCAAAATATAACAATCTACTCAATCAAATTTTGATAGTTTAACATATATATGTGTGAAATGCTCAATAATTTTTATATGTGTGTATATCAAATCACAATTTATGTTTTACTGATGAAAATTTGAAAAGTCTATCATATATACAAGAAAATTAACTATTTCAATATGAACACACACGTAATATATAAATAATAATGTTGGGGTACAATAATTTTCACTAAAGCAATCGAACCATAACACTTGAGTTGTTGCGTAATTTAAAATATTTGAGTTGCATCATTATCACCAGCTATAGATTTTGTTAAAGCGACAAGTCTTTTGTCATAGAATTGATATCAGAGCCAATGTCATGTGTTCGATTATCATTGATTTCAAGGAGTGCAATTATTGAGAGGAAGATTTTTGGGGTACAATAATTATCTGTTGGATAGAGCAATCAAACCATGACACATGAGTTGTTGTGCAGTTTTAAATATTTGAGTTGCACCATTACCACCAGCTATAGTCTTTGGTAAAGCGGCAAGCGCCCGGTCCTACAAATAGTGTTCAAATACAAAATCATGATACCTACAAATAATGTTCAAATACAAAACCATGATATAATAATTCAATCAAAATACACAAATAACTCATTTATTTTTCTTAGAGTTATTTTTTAAGTAGGCACTTCAATATTGCATTGAGTGCTTTGCTACGATTGGTTCGTTGTTACGATCTAATTTTTTATGAAAAAAAAGATTGATTCCACGTTGTGATGCATATTTCATAATGTTGAGTTGTATATATATTTTCTTATTAATATTTATCTATTTATAAATATAAATATAATTTTTTTTTTATTTTACAGGGTTCACGCATGCATGCAACAATAAAATATGGTGTCACAGAGAAAGTAAACCAATCATAAAAAAAATCATCCTTTTGCTATTAAAACATAATTGTTGCATAAAATAGACTAAAATATAAAATCAAATTTATAACTAAAACAAATGTATGCGAGATTTTCGATTGATACTTTTATTTTGAAAATGTTTGAATTCAAGAGCTTTAGATATTTGAAAAGTGTAGATGTCATCGATTAAACATTATGTCGGATACAATAAGTTACCATGTACTTTGCGAGAATTAAGAATTTGTTTTCTAAATGTAAAATATATAATTCATTTAGCTATTCTAAAAAAAACCCATTTAGCTATAATTTGTATTTAATATTTTTATTCAAATTTTCATATTCACTAATATTTATCGTTAATTATATAAAATAATATCTCGTGCATCGCACGGGTGAAATACTAGTTAGTTATAAGGAGAAGTAGTGAGTAATGCTAATGAATAACTTTTGTAAAGATTTATTTATAATAAATTAAAAAAATTATCTTCAAAACATGTAACTTTAAGTTACAGAAAGCTATAACCGATTTATCCATCTTCAACGCTTATAAAAATATTCTTTCGTTAATTGCAAGATCATCCCATAAATATCTGATATTTTGTTATATTTATGAACTCGTGATATAATTATTTAGCTCAATAGATCCTTACATAAATTAAAATACATAATATTTTTTGTTGACAAATCTGTTTATTCAATCTACAAACAAATAAAAATCAAAATATTTTGATGTTTCAATATTTTAGAAAACTGGATGAGTATTTAATTAAGTTTTTTTGAAAAAAAAATCTATTCACTTTATCTAAAAATAAATAAAAATTAAAGTATTTTGATATTTTGATCTTTTTGAAAACTGGAACCTTATCTATTGTGCACACAATTTGTCAATTTTGACCTTATCATAATAATTTATTTTACAAAAACATCCTCACAAAATTTATCAAATGTGTACAAACCAAAGACAGTTAAAAATACACAATGAAAAACTTTGACATTGATTCACACTTTAATTATTGGTATATAGATTTGAAGTATTGGAGGTGGATTTACTTTATTTTCATCTTTATTTTTGTCTAGATGAACTTTAATGTGTGTAATATAGATAAGTTTTATTCTCGTCACATGTAGAACGTAGGAGACCAATCCCAAATAAATTATATTCGATAAATTTAGAGGTTTCGAGCCAGAAAATGATCAAAACAAAAAAAAAAACAAATCCAAGAGTTCGATAATTAAAAAATATAATTATTTTACCGAGGAAGGAACTCGAGCTCCCCGAGTATATATATGTTTTGGAACAAAACCCAAGTTAAAACAAAATTTTATGAATGATATTGTGATCTTTAATTTAAGCTTAATATGAAATATCATACATTTCATTAATGATTCAATGATTATATTCAAATAAAATTAAGGAGATTATTGAGAATCCAGAAGACAAAATTCACCAAATTTATTTTCCAGAAGAGTCAGTGGCAACCGGCCTAGCTTCCAAATCAAATTGAACGAAATATCAAAGGTTGTGTGGTCAAGAGAAACGGTTCAAAAAACAAGAAGTACGTACCAGTACCAGTTCCACTATTGACAATATTTCAATGGATAAAGCAGATACTATAAAGTTTGGGACACAAATTGTTTAATCTGAAATTTGTGTGGTTCCATTTGTTTCTTTATTTCACCACTATCCAACTTGTGTTTTTTTTTGTTTTCGCTATACATTTTCATAAATATATGAATTGTGTTTTTTTTTCATAACGTCAGAATCCACAACAGTTTATCCTTTGGTGTTAATACAGTAGCTTATAAAGCACGCTAGTCAAGTAAATCAATTTAACCTCGTGTGATAGGCTCACCACCCGAGAATGTGTTGGTAAGAAGATTGAACTTATGGCATTGATCAAACGCTTAACTGCTTAACTTTCAAACACCTGTTTTTATGGCTAAATTATGGATGTTTGATCTTCAATACATAATTTGATAGCCTAGCGGATGTAAAATCACCCTAAAAATTGTCTCAAATATGTTTACAAGAACCAAGGAAGATATCTTATTAATTTGTGATCGAGAATTACAAGAAGCGAGCCAATAAGGATGGCATACCAATTTGAGATCGAAAATCATTTGCTAGGTTTTGGTGGACAGCAATGCATTCCTCACATTTGGAGCGCACACATTGCCACTTGTATGTTTTAGTGAGTTATGACATGAAACATAGTGCCTTCAAAGTAAAATTTGTCCCAATTTTCTTTCATTATCTTACACAAAAGAAGCTGTCCCCCCCCCCCCCCCCCCCCCCCCCCCAATAAATCAAGAATATGTGAAAACCCTTTCCATGCGGCCTCTTTTTCGTGTCTAGAGAAATCTGTTTGCATTTTGGCCTCATGTTTTTAGCAGAGTGGGACTGCCAATTTGCTCCGCAAGTTGCGTAGTGTAACTACAAATAGAGTATGTTAGGTTGTAAATTCGAGATGTGTTTCATCTCAAAAGACTTAACTAATGAGCGACATAATTAACCTCATAAGTTTATAAATTATTATTTATTAGTTTTAATATTTGATATGTAGGACATTTGCTACACATTAATTTATAAGTTGTTTTTTATTAGTTTTAATATTCGATATGTGACGTTTGTAACATTATCGTAGTTTTAATATTCAAAATGGGACATTTGTAACATTAACAACCTCTTGAAAAAGTGACGTCCACGACGACCCACTCTGGATGACTTAACCTTTCAGTATTCAGTTCATTCATCTTTATCCAGTCTATATATATACAACTTATGTTTTTTTTAAACACAATTATCAACATTGATATGATGATAGTCCTTTTCAAGATCACTGTTTTCGCTATGCGAACTCTCGTCAAGAGTATCAATGTTAGCTTATAAATTCCAAAGATATTTCATCCCAAAAAATTGACTAATTAATGAGTGTTTTAGTCTAATAAGTTTATAACCTACTATTTATTAATTTTATTATTCGATGTAGACATTTGTAAAAGAGGATTACAAGTTCCACTCTCAAACGTTGGTCAATAATTAATATCCGGTGTTTAACATTTTTCAATTTAATTATATATGTAATTATTTCTTAAGTGGAGGAACTGGCCTATGGGGAAAAAAAAGAGGGATTCTTGACTCGTAATTATTATTATTATTAGTATTATTATTATTATTAAAATAGAGACCCTCTAATTAACAAACTTTCAATTAGTTGGTGAAGCTTGATTTGAAATTACAATTATCTTCTAACTTAATTTTCAATAAAACAAAAATTATTGGGCAAAATAGTCATTTTATACGGTTTCCTCTTTTCTAGTCATTAAAAGCTCACTTTGTGTCCTTTGATATTATTTTATTTACAAAAATGACACTCACGTTATAAGATATATATATTTTTCGTGAATATTTGTTTAGGAAAACGTTATATTTTTATTATTTTTTAATTTTAAAATTTATTATTTATTTTTTTCGTTAAAAAAACAAAACGTACGAGCACGCAACGCGTGCAACGAAATATTAGTTATTATTATAGATAAACCCATCAGAGAAACTAGATTTGGCCAATTTAATAAATTTTAAAATTTACCCTTATCATCCTTTCAATATATTTCATAATTAAGAGGCAAAAAAATAAATTATCATTTATAAACTTCTCACCTCATCTTCCCATTATCTCATTATCTTAATTTTTAATTATCACTATCTCATTACCCTAAGAAGAAACAATTATAAATAAATTCAAATTTATAAAACTATATTTTGTTGACATGCAAGGCATGTGCCTGGTGTACTAGTATATTAATGGAGAATATGACTAATGATTTGTGTACATTGGATTCGAAACAAATCTATTTATCTAATGTCATGAGATTGGCCTGATTCATTGTGATGTTGTGCACATATGATATGCAATCCCCTTTCCTTAATGTAATTATTAATATATCTCATGATCATCCCAAAAAACTAATTGCTATATTTTAAGAGAAATAAGTAGTAAATAATTCTTCTCCTAAATTAAAAATTTAAGAGTTAAGTATAAGAGTAATTCACCTTATAATATATCATGTTCTTAATTTTAAGAGGTATCACGGATCTATATACATGAGACCGATCGATCAGTATTTTTTATGTGTCGAGTTGAATAGAATATCTATCTCCCAAAAACGACTCAGGCCATTTTGAGTTTTTGTATTCTTTTAATAATTTCTTTATAATTTTGTTATAACAATTTGTAATTAAAACAAGCTAATCAAGGACAACCTTATAGGCCTTCTAGACATTGAGCATGATTAGGATTTAGGACTTTTTTCCTCTATTAATGTTTTATAATTTATGTCACGACGTGATCCCTCGTTATAATCGAAGTTTCAGAATGTTAATGTCCTAGCTAAAATAGATACATCATAATTGAGAAAGAGAAAGCAGTTAATGTGATTATTTTTACCTTTGTTAGTTTTTCTTAGCATATAAATTAAATCTACATTGTCTTATACAAGCACGTAATGAGTTTTTTTTTTTCCTTTGGGTTTTGAAGAACAATTTTTTTTTGGTTGTATTGTCATATACAAGCAATTAATGGTTTTGGCTTCGTGACGTTGACTTCTCATTATTCACGAGTAAAAACACCATGCTTAAGGTAGAGTTAATTAGAGATCATAACCTCCAAGATGTATCCTAGTTGGTAGAGTGGGTGAGCACTTGGCCAGAAGTTAGGAGTTTGATTATCCCTACCAGCATCTTCGATCTTTTACTAACATGTCACACTTGCACACGGTTCGCCTAGTACGGTTTATCGGCTAGCCTAGTTTATAGGCCAACTATTGCATTAGTTCGAGAGTTTATCCAATCCACACTGAAAGGCAGCGGCTTTGGGTTTTACGTCATAAAAAAAATTAATTAGAGACCATAAGTTTCATTACTCAAATTAACCAACGCATGATCCAATTAATAATAAACTTTATATCTTCCATACATATATACGCATACATATATATACATATATATTCATATATATTCTAACAAATCACACGACAGGGTGTCAAACCAACCAATTTACTGTCTTATATCGTCTTTCAACTTATTTTCTACTTTCTAGATTGCCCTAATTATTTCACCTTTAGCCTTTTATTTTTTGGTTTGATGGTCTGATCGATCAAATTCTCAAATTGCATTATATATGATTCTCCTCAATATTTTTACAATTATGAATTTATCTCTATTTTAATATTAATCAAATTAATTTGAAAAAATTATATAGATAGCACATTTGCCAAAACACAAGTTTATATTAAGGTCGAGGCATAAGCCAAGAATCGATATATATATCTTAGGCACGCACGCGTTCACAAATCACAATAGCGTGATATCTGGAAAAAAGAAAAGGCATAAGATAACAATTCCAGATTAAATTTTAAAGTTAAATGAAATTGCGTCATCTTCCATATACTGGAATTTTGAGAAAATATTGGCTTCGAAAAAAACACCAAAGAGGCAAAGAGTTAGCATTTTAAATATATTTTAACGTTTAAAAGCTTCACGGAGTTTGATATTGTATATTTGTCTATTTATAATTTACTTTTCTGTATTATCAAATTTTAGTCTTAATTTTCTATTTTTGTTTTCTTTCTGCAATTTAATCTTTTTTCTCAACATAACACTAGTGTGATATTGACAGAACACCAAAATGACGATGAGACATGTAGTAATATTACATTAACAATTCCGAAAATTTTAATTGTTAAAATTGAATTACACAATGATGGTTTTAACTACTTAAAGATCGAACATCTAAAGTAGGTTGACTTAGAAGATGATTTTGGTAATTTTGCGAAGGCATAACTTCAACAAGTCGTAGCTAGCTAGGAGCACTTTTACCATTACGTGATTATGACCAAAATATATTGCTGGATATATAGTTCCAATTAAAGAGTGATTAATTAAAAATATTTCAAATTTTGTCTTCATATCTTAAAAATAAACCCTTCTCTCACCCTCTTTATTAGTTTTAAATATGGGAAAAATTAGGATTTTGTTCTTGTAAGTTGGCATGTATCAGATTTAAGTCACACAACTTGTCAAAGTTAGTTTTCATTCGACGACTTGGAATTTTTTTTATCCATTTTTTATGGGAATTCACTAATCTCATCGAATAATACTCATTTGACTACAGTTTTCTCTTACGTGGCTAATATGAAGCAAATAAACTCACGTTACACACATAATTAAAATACATCCAATAAAATATAAATGGAAAAAAAACACTAGAATGACACAAAATATTTCAAAACAAGAGGAAAAAGTTTTCAATATATATATAATATAGATTTCATTATGGTCACATAGGAGAGCGTCGATACTTAAGCAATATTCGTTGGATTTGTTTGGGCAAAAAAAAGAGACCAAACCTAAAACTAAAAGATCCAAGTTCCTGAGTGAAAATCAAACTTTAACAAGTTATAAGATTAAAATTCAAAACTGACCAACTTACAATATCAAATTTTATTTTTTCCACTTTGTTGGAGCTTCATATACAAATCGTGAAATGGGAGCTAATTCAATGCGTAGAAGCATAGTGATGGCTCATTGATTATTCTTTTTCACCCTCATTATTGGTTTTTTCTATCTTGACCATGAGTTGTTTCGCACTTCAACAAATCGTTAGGCACAAAATGCCAAATTTTATAAGATAGATATTTATCAAATATGTATATATATCATGATACATACATATATATTTATATAGACACACACACAATATACATGTACGTATATATGAGTGTCTGCGCGATGCTCATAATATTCATAGGTACATATTACCATTTACATACTTATGGGCACATATATTATATATATACTCGATCTAGATGTAATTTTGAATTTGCATAAAACTGCATTCTTCATGTTATCAAACTAACTACATGATTTTACTATATTGAGATAAGATTTTTCAATTTCAAAAATTAATAACTTTGATTTAATTTTTTTTTTTTTTTTTACGAAAAACATGTCTGGCATGTGTCACGAATCTCACGATTTGCTAATATAGATAAAATATCATCATTTTCCAAAAAACCATTCTCCTCAACTTAGTTTGAGTTAAAACTTAAATACAGTATTTATTAAATAAATATATACTTGCTCCGATTGAATGAGCTAGAAAATGGTTGCAAGAAAAACAACTAATTAAAACGAAAAAAACAAATAAGGAGCTGGAGTTTAGAGAATAGAGATGTAGGCAAACCCAAGAAGAAAAGTCGAGAGTTCAAGATAATATTTGTTTATATATTTCAAAAATATTTTTACTTTTTGGAAAGACAGAAAAACATTCAAATTCAAATTAATTTATGATTATTTCTAAAAATTGTTTTTCGGTTCATTTTTAAAATTCTCCAATACAATTTTTATAATATATATTCAGTTTTTAAAACATAACTAGCAAAAATAATATTATTCTATTATTTATACTTTAACATGACATTATACTTCCAAATTTTAGTATAATCGTATAATATTTTTAAGGAAAACAACTAATGTATTACATTCGGACATGGTGAAACAAAATATCTCCTTTAAAAACATATAACCAGGCATACTAAACATTCTCAATCAATTAATTTCAAAATGCTGCCCAAGATCATTATAATCAAGACAATTACTTAAAATCAAATCATATTAAGCTAGTATTTGCAAGAGCTTATTTTAAGTGCTTTTATACTTA
This sequence comes from Henckelia pumila, assembly GCF_033568475.1. Classification (NCBI taxonomy): domain Eukaryota; kingdom Viridiplantae; phylum Streptophyta; class Magnoliopsida; order Lamiales; family Gesneriaceae; genus Henckelia; species Henckelia pumila. Next base: position 15,397,721 of record NC_133122.1, on the reverse strand, counting down.
TAGCCAATGAAATGTTTGGAAAATGTATGTAGAAGCTGCGAAGCAATACTTAAAATAAACTCTTGCAAACACTATTTAAATATTATCCAGCATCTCTGACATGATAAATTTATCAGACATACATCGAATTATAAAATGTAGAATCCGCCCTTTGGGCAGCATGCTTCTTATAGTTGGTCTATGCAGGAAATTTAAAAGTGGAAATTACTTGTCAAGATATAACACCTAAATTACCATATGATTTATAAATTTTAAGTTACAAAGTAGTTATATTAATTATAATTTATAATCTAACAATAGATGTTAGATCCCAAAATATAATCATACAATGCATGTAAAATTATGGTCTACCTACGTGGAGCAAAAATATCTTGGTTCAAAGATGAACCCCACCAACTTTTCAAACTTGTATAAATAAAGGTGTAAGAATCTTCCAAATGCATCCTCACAACTATTCCTTTGTTTTTCCCTCCTATTTTTGCATGGCTTCTCTCCCAAGATCTCAATGCATGGAGACAACGAATTCACCGAATGGAAATGCTAAATCCACCCTTAATGTTGCATGCATATGCAAATGTATCAAGTCCATGCCCGAAAATGTAAAGTCTAAAGTTGTGGAAACCGCGAAATTCGCCAAAACGATCGGAGAAGACGATCCAAGAAGAGTAGTACACTCGGTTAAAGTCGGGTTAGCCCTCACGCTAGTGTCGTTCTTGTACTATTTCAGGCCGCTTTACGCCGGTTTCGGGCAGGCCGGAATGTGGGCTATCTTGACCGTTGTTCTTGTGTTTGAATTCACAGTTGGTGAGTTCAAAAATATCTTGATATCTAACATTGATATTTTTATGGTGCGATATCCAAATTTACAATGTTGTGCGTACGTGGTTCGCACTCGTGCTTAGATCTTTTTTTTTATCTGTGTGTACGCTACGTATACTTGATATTTTGAAATGATATTATTACGGTAAGATATTGGCGAGATAAAAGAAAAAAAAATGGGTCCACATCCAATTATTATTATTTTTAAATTTTAAAAAAAAATTGAAATAATTCTTTTTCCACGAGATATTTGCGTGACCAAGTATGACATCAGCTATGATGTTTTAAATTAATAAATAAATATTTCGAATATCTTAAAACATTTAAAGTTTTTCCCCAATTTTTTTATTTGACATATAATACATTTTATTATTATACTAAATATTGAATTCATGACATTTATAAAAATTCATAACCTTTGGAGTGTAGAAATATTTACATCTTATTAATTAACTACACATTAGTAATTATAATTTAATTAAATTTATTAATGGATCTTTAATATCTCATATATTTTATATGATTTTAATTTAATTTTAATTAAAGGTGGGACTCTATCAAAAAGCTTGAATAGAGGTTGTGCAACATTGTTAGCTGGTGCATTAGGGATTGGCGCCCAGTACTTGGCCAATCTTTTTGGAGATAAAGGAGAGCCTACTGCCCTTGGACTCATGGTGTTCATTTTAGGTAAATTAAAACACTTGCAATTATTAATTTATCAATTGATATATAATTAATCCTTAATTAATTACCCTTAAGATCGTTATATCAGTTTTAATAACACGACTTTAATCATATGGGATATCATATAACATCTAATACTACTACTACTAATGCAGCTACGGCGGCTACGTTTACCCGATTTTTTCCGAACGTGAAGAGGAGATACGATTATGGAGTCCTGATATTTATCATCACTTTCACCTTGGTAGCTATTTCGGGTTTTCGGGTCAGTGAAATCTTGGAATTGGCCCATCAGAGGCTTTCTACCATTCTCATTGGCGGGGCAACTTGTATCCTAATATCCATATTCGTTTGCCCGGTTTGGGCGGGTCAAGATTTGCATAATCTGGTTGCTGCTAATATAGGCAAGATTGCAATCTTTTTAGAAGGTATAGCCAATTCCACCGGGACATGATCATATACATTTTATTACATTATTTAATATGGGAAAAATATAAATATATATATATATATATGATTGATTAAAGATCACAAAAATTAATCGTTTTCGATGCTTGTACAATCATTTTTTAATGCTAATTTTGTAGGATCATGATCCTGAAAATTCTTAGGCAATTATGGAAATTCTATTTGCGGCCCCAACAAAGAGTTTTTCGACATAATTTCGTGCACAAAAATCTTTTTATATCTTAGAGAAGTATATATAATCTTTAATATATATAACTTTATTTTGCAAAAAATCTAACCAAAAGAAGTTGCAAATATATACTTTAACAGTCGACTACCTAGTCAGCAAATGAAGTTACTAGAAAGATTTATTTATTTATTTATTGACAGGTTTTGGAGGAGAATTTACGAGTTTTCCAGCGAATGAAGAAGAAAAGTCGATGACCATAGACAATGACAAGTCATACCTGCTGGCCTACAAAAGTGTTCTCAATTCAAAAACAACTGAGGAAACTTTGGTAATTAGAAAAATCCAATCATCCTAATTAATTCCTAGCTGTCACCTTACATGTATATATTCTATCATATAATATTAATTAATTAAAATTAAATATTATTTCTAACCCTTCTTCAAATCTTTTTGCTGCATGAAATTAATTACATGCAGCGACCGCAACAAATAAATTTTCATAGTTTGTGGCTCATTGTGGTGGAATTCGTCGGGTGTTTGGTCGGAGTTACAATTGGGGCCGGTGCCGGAGTTCTTGCGAATTAAGAATTTTCCATGGCGCCCCCGAACGTGACTCGATCGATCGATCTGTATCGGACATTAATGTTGAGGTTTTAAGACAAGATTATGCTAGTAACTAGTTGATATTGATCCATGACTTATGATTTGTAGTATTGATTTATTCAGGCAAATTTGGCTTGGTGGGAACCTTGTCACGGTCAATTCATGTTCCGCCATCCATGGGGGATGTACTTGAAGACTGGGGCCTTGGCTACCGAATGTGCCCACCACATCAAAATTATTCACAAATATGCTCACTCGAAACCTCAGGTAACTCTTGATTCTAACTTTAATCTATAATTTTTTTATTAAAAAAATCATGAAATAATATAATTTCCCAATGTAACATATATATTCAAATATTGCAGGTAACATCAGAATTCATCAAGAAAATCCAAGAACCATGCAGAATAATCAGCTCAGAATCCGGCCAGGCCCTCAAACAGCTCTCCTCTTCAATGAAAAACATGACGTTCCCGTTACGGGAGACCGAAAACCACGTAAAGAATTCCAACGCCGCCGCAAATGACCTGAAAATCATCCTGGAAAAACCCTACTTACCCCAACAAGACCATTTCCAGGAAATAATTCAACTACTTTTCGTCGCGTCGGTGCTAATCGACATCGCTAAATCCGTGGAAAATATTTCGGCTTCAGTTAATGAACTTTCACAAAAGGCCGGATTCAGACAACAGGATCCGAAAGCCGAAAAACAACAACAACAGCAACAACAACAACAACAACTTCTGCATCGAGGAATCGTGCAGCCGGTTAATGATTTCGACGGATCCGATGTGGTGATTGATGTTTGCAAACTTGCTGGAGGGCAGGAAACCCTGGCTCAGGCAATGGAGAGGGAGAAATTGGAGACGAGATCATGAATTTAATTCATTCTATATATATGGGAGTTAATTAAGACTTGTGATTGAGTTACTTAATTAATTTTGCATGTTTGATTTGAGATTATGTATATTAATTAGTAATTAATCGATCCTCATTTAATTTGGATTAGTTATGCATTTATGTTGATATGTATGTACTAAGGTTAAGTTTACTAAGTAATATAAATTGTTTCATGCATGTTATCATGCGATTGGTTCGTTGAGCAAGTGGAGTGTCCTCCAGTTCAAAACTTCCCAACTCATATCGATGTTTCGTACACCAAATTAAATATTCTTCTCATGGGAGTGGATATTCCGAAATTCATGGGAATTAGGAAAATATATAGCTATTCTCTTTTCATTCTTTTATTTTCACAAAATTGTTCTCCGATTTGATTTCATAGCTATCAATTTATTTAACATGAAAATTTATGTGAGACGGTCTAACATGTCAATTTAAGCGAATCTCCAACTGAACCAATTCATGACAAATATTATTTTGTATGTCAAAGTATTAATTTTCGATCTCATCGCAATTATGAATCAGGTCAACGTGTCTATATCTCATAAAAACAAGATTCTAAAAAACGCGAAGCGTGGAGGTCAAATTTCAAGTTTTTCAAGTTTAAATGCGAAACAACATTTTCAATTTTTATTATAAGTTTTAATTATATTAATTCAAATTATAAATAAAATGATAAAATTATCATAAATTTAAGATTAAACGAATAAATTTTATGTTTTAAAAAACATAAAAATATTAAAATTATATCATTTAATATTTTCCTACAAATCCAAAAATTAATATAATAAAAAATAAGCTCGTTATCAATTAGTATATCATATTTAGATTCATGAAATTTTTTATTTAATATTTATAAAAAAATTTATTCAATATAAATAAAATAGTGTGTTCTAAAAAACGGTTGCTTAAACGAGTCTAAACGCATTAAAACTTAAGTGAGATTAAACGAGTTTTTTTAAAACACTGCATATATAGAAGACGTATTATTTATTAATTTCCATGGAGCTCTTTAAATTATTGCTTAATTTCATTAATAATATGAATTTTAATCATCATGATTATAATAATAAATAAATTTATATATTTAATATTTGATAAAATAAAAATGAAATAAATAAAGTTATATATTTAATATTTGATAAAATAAAATGATGATAATTTGATAGTGATGATGATGTTGCTGCTAGTAAACAAAAGGATACATATATTAGCATATGAAGGGATATTGAGTTGTTTCCCACTTCAAGTCTCTAGCAAGTAGGCTGTAGCTATAGGCCGAGTAATTGCATTGTTATAAGAATCTCTGTTGACTGAATCTGAAATGAAATAGTTGTAAATTGTAATGAGAAGAAAAATAGAAGGAAAAAAAAATAAGCGTCTCTAAATTAGAATTGTTGCTGCTATTCAATATAATTATCATTAAATCGTGAAAATTGTGTATTAAACATAAACCATACAATATATTTATTTTCAAGTCAAATCAGCATTCAATTATCTTTTATACACAACATGTGTACAAGTGTGAGCGCACAAACACACACATGTGTGTAATATTATTTTATAACAAAGGTTACATATAGGGTTCTGTAAGTTACTTTTATAATTATAAAATTATCTCAATTACAATAACGAAAAGATCATTTTATTAGTACAGTTTTATACATTCAAAATAATATATAACAATGTATAATCTTTCTTATATATAAAATATTTTTCATATATATAGATAAATTTTCAGTTGCCCAACCATGTTAGCTCACTTGGTCCGCGACCACTAAAACCCTTACCGAGTTTTAGTGGTCGCGGACCAAGTGGAAAAACATGGTTAGGCAGCTGAACATTCCTCTATATATATATATATTTGATTTGGTGAGCAACCACTATAAACATATATGTGAGTATCGACTTATGTGATTTTCAATTATTAAATGTAAAGGATGTCAATTTGAGAAGGAAAGGTTCCTCAAAGGTTTTAACATTCTCGGTCGGCCAATTCATTATAGCAACACGGGACCCCCTACCTCCATAAAAAATATCTAATCACTCATTTTTATATATCCTTTTTATTATTATTGTTATTCGACTCATTTTATATTTCAAACCAATTAACATGTGTGAGTAAAATATTTTATTAATTAAAATTGTAGAGATAATCGAGTTACAATATCTTTGGCATCAATCATACTATCTAATTTGCTAAGATTGCCTTTAGTTTAATGGATTTTGAATTCATTTATTTCAAAAAAATTTAAATGTATTTTTGTTGTTTAGAAAAGTAAGTTTATAAAATTCAAATTTTTTTTTTGCATGTTTATATAATATTTCATGTTAATTAAGATGAATCAAGGTCACCCAGTAATAATATTGTCATTTGAAATTCTAAAGCGTAGAAAATTAAGTTGTGAATTTAAGATTTAATCTTTTGTTTCATTGTAAATAGTACAACTAATCGAAATTCACAGATTTCAAAAAAGCAATCTAAAAATAACCTAATTGTTTATTTGGCTAATTAGTCGCTTTAACATAACAAATTAAACTGAATTAGAAGTATTTAACTGAACTTATTAAAAATATCTTATACTATCATGACTTAAAAAAATTTGTTAAAGTATTTGTATAAATTTATTTTACTCAAAAGATGCTGATGTATTTAGTATTATAAGATTGTTAGGTGCAATAATTGTCACTGCTGGGTAAAGCGATCGAGCCATGGTACTTGGGTTGTTGTGCGGTTTAAAATATTTGAGTTGCACCATTACCACCAGCTATAGCTTTTGGTAAAGCGGCAAGCGCTCGGTCCTACAATTGGTATCAGAGCCAAGGTCATGAGTTCGATTCTCATTGATTGCAAGGAGTGTAATTATTGGGAGAGAGATTGTTGGGTGCAATAATTGTCTCTGCTGAGTAGAGCGATCGAACCATGGCGCTTGGGCTATTGTGCGGTTTAAAAGATTTGAGTTGCACCATTACCACCATGGGCTACTGTGCAGTTTAAAAGATTTGAGTTGCACTATTACCATCAGCTATAACTTTTGGTAAAGCGACAAACGTTCGGTCCTACAAAGATCTTTTAATTGTTAAAATTATCAAAAAATGTATAATACTATGAAAGTAATGTACATAATTATATATATATACAAAAATAATTTAGTATTTTTTCATAAACGTTAAACTTATATTAAAAATAAAACTATTTTTTTAAATTTCAAAAAATTGAAATCATTTCAAAAATTAAATTTTGTCAAAAATGGGTGGATGGCATGAACATGATGTAGATTTATGAAAATATATAAGAATGTTTTGGAGAAGTAAAATGTTAAAATAATATTTTTTTTAAAATTAAAAAGGGTCACCCCAACATACTGAAAACAGCTTATAAATTGTCAAACAACTTATTTTTTTATAGATTATAAGTTGTTTGAACAAATTTAAAACCTTGGAAAGCTTATAAGTTCAGTCAAACATCCTCTTAATTTTAAAAATTAAATCCAACCACGGGTCAATTTTGGAGATGACCATGAAAAATTAATTTTTATTTCAAAATTTTACTTTTATTGTAAATATTTGACTTATCTCACAGATTTTTATCCTCAAGATCATCTCATAAGGATATATATATATATATATATATATATATATATATATACTACAATTTTCATACGGTTTAGTTAATTCAATATTATTTGCATAAAAAGATCAGTTAATTCCCACAATTTGTTTCAACCTTGCGCCGAATATATGTATAATAATAAATACGAAAAACTACATTTTAGTCATGCATGTTTCTCACTTTGTGATTTCGATCTTCTATGTTTTCATATTTTAATTTTAGTCATGCATGTTCCGATTTTTGGCAATTTAAGACATATTTCTTCGAAAATGCTTACGTGACACTATATACGTCAGCTCCACATCAGCAATGTATTAGTTTCACATCGACAAAATGACTAAAAGTACCAAAAAAAAATAAAAATAGCGAACTAAAACTGAAATCTGAAAATATAAATGACTAAAATCGCAATGTAACAAACATATATGACCAAAAATGCAATTTTCCCAAATAAATAAGAAACCACAAACTATACATCACAAAAATTCAGAGAGATCGTCTGATGGCACGATTTTGTAATACCGTCTTTGACACGATCCGTTCATGAAAAAAAATTATTTTTTTCACAAAAAATTATTTTTTGATAGAATCGACCTGCCTTATAAATTTAGATCTATGATACCTTCTTATCAGATATTTATTATACATGGATGGAAAAATTAAACCCGACCACTTCACGTTCAAATTAAGCTAATATTTACATTTCACTGTCTGTCACAGCAGCTTACACTTTCACAACTACATAAGTAAAAACAGAGGAAAAAAGAATAAAACAAAACCGAATACATCAACTTCAAGCTAATGTAATACCCTAAAAACATCAGGTAAACTGTTTACGCTCTAGTTAATTGCCTATCTACCAACCATAAATCGGGTTCTCTACCTGTGGTGGCAAGAGATGAAGATCTTCGCAATGCTGCCTGCTGTAGTCCCTCGTTCCAGGGATCGCACCCGTACACAATCTAAGAAACTCGTTTCCAGTGAGACAATAATGGGCAAAAGCCAATGATCCGTCGACCATTCCAGACATGTTGGGCAATGAGGTTGATTTTTTAATATTACTTTTGTGTGTATTGTTCAGGACCTTGTCGAGCTCTGAATATTCCATGAATCTCTGAGTGGCAGCTTCCCATGAAAGGTTGTAGATTTGCTCGGTGGTGAGAGGCTGGGGTTCGTTGGCCATAGCTTCTTTCACCTTCGCTACAAAGTCTTCCGGTGTTTTGTACGTCAAACAGTTGGGGAATGACCTGAAGAACTCGTTTGATGGGTGGTCAGCACAAACAACAAATTTACCCATGGCGAGGGCCTCAGCTGTAGCAGTGCAGAGCACATCACTGATACTTGGGTTAATGAAGATCTTGTAACTGCAGGCAAAGCAAGTCATTCATAAATGGAAACAAATATTTAGAAAGATGAAACAATCACAGAAGAATTATGACCAGTCATTTTAGGTAAAAATAAAAATAAAAAATTGATGTTCACAGATTATTGTTGCTCAAGAAATCGAGTCGACAGCTTAATGAGATGAGTTAATAACAATTCAAAAACTTCTCACTTATGAAAAGTCTGGCTAAATGATAGCTTGAACGAATTGGAGTTGGCAAGGTTGAGAAAGCTGACTAATATAAGTTTGCTTCGGAACCAGAAACCCCTGTGATTTTCTTCAAAAAGAAATAACAGGGTTCAAAACAGGTGATTCAGTTCTTTGCTCTGCATAGTAACAATGTCCTAACTCCTAATGTACCTAATCAGCAATTACTGGACGCAAGCCACCACTTTTATTTAAGCCTAGACAATTTTGAAGCTATGCTTCATGATTCAAACAACCCACGGTACTGAGTTTAGCATGGTGTACTTGGCTACTTGCCCATCTTGATATTTGAAGAAGTCAATCTTGGCCGAGAAATAAGTAATATAAGCCAACAGAAACCCATAACTGAATCACGATTCAAAGTTTTTATAGGCTAATATAAAATTCCTTATGAAAACTGGCGAGAATTCCTTCATGTGACAAAAGAGGACAGAAATCAATACAAGTTGTCAAAAGTTGAGTATGATTTTGTCAGAAATACAAGTGAAATTTTATCTTGAGTGATATGCATGCACCTAAAGAAAAGATTATTCAAGGACGCTTACCCATGAAGGGAATCATCTGCATGGTCTATGCCTTTCATAAAGTTGACATTTAGATTAAGCTTTTTGGCAGTGCTCTGGACTTCGTGAGCATCCTCTCCATTGCCAAATACATCCAAGTTGAAGCCGTCAAGATCCGTTCTGTGAGTTGCTAGCAGATCAATAAGCTCCTTGTACCCTTTTGCCCAAACCATCTTGCCTAAGAAATATGCTCCCTTTGAAAAGGTCTGCTGCCCAGACTCTTTTTCAGCAGCTACCTTCTCTCCAATCTTTAAGAACTTTGGATTTACACCATGAACATTGCAAATTACAGACTTGGGCAAATCCTGAGTTGCAGCAGAAAGGCGGAGAACCTACAGAGAGCAATGAACTACATGATTACTAAAAGAACCTAACTTTAAATTGGTCCATTAACCAGAAGCAGAAAACATTTTTAGGTATCCAACTAATTTGTTGAAAAACATGACTACATTAGAGTGGTGTAGACAAGGAGTATGAAGAACTCAGATCAAACTAATCTAGTTAAGGCCGGTACCTTGTCACAGTAAGCTCTCACAACCCAATTGTTTATGTGTTTGACAAAAAAAGCTTGGAGCGCACCATTCCTCTCCCTTTTGATGTATTCCAAATAATTTGTGTGAACAATCCCAACCACATGGTTGAATTTATCTGTCCACCGTTTCCCATGATGATACCAGTTCAAATGTTCCGGTTCTTCAAGGATTGCAATGTCGGCATCTTTTGACGATATAAACTGAGACGTATCTCCAGCTGGTATAATACTCCGCCTTGATTTTGAGAACTAAGGACAATAGCAAGAAAGGTAAATGACGAATCAAAGAGCTGAGGCTATATGAGAATTGTATATAAAGAGTGCAGCCATGCTCACAGAGATTATTGAAACTTGCATGCGTCCTAAGTTATTAAAATTTACTGAATTGTTTGATTTGATCGGGCATTTCGAACGTAGCGATAAAAATAATCCAATCTCAGTAGACATGTAATCTGGCGTTCGACTGTAGTTGGTTGTCTATGCAGAAACCGTTTTATAACAACTCCATCCCACATAAGTTATTCTAGCTCTGCATGATTAATGCTCGCTCATGAAAAACATAACTTCTTACAGAAACTACCTTTCCAGGGTAAAATGATATCTTGAAGTCAGCCTTAAAACCAACCCTTTCCTCAAGCCAACGATGTATATAACTTTCCTGCTCCTCAGGGGAGTTAAAAGTGACATTATTGGGATAAACAAGCTCTTGATCTGATCTACAAAGCCATGGAACCAAGAGTGTAACATTCTGCTCCGCTGATTTTGCTAAATATGCAGCTCGGAAGAGCGGATTTACGGCTGTTCCTGTCATCCAAGGAAGACTGGCGGTGGTGACAATTGCAACGTGCCTTTTCTTATCAGAAACATCATTTTTTCCTACATCACTCCAAAAACCACCTTCATAGCTATGCCCCGTACTTTGCAGAACACTGGCTATCCTCAGATCTAACTCATCATTGATGTTCTCACTTTCAACAATAGATGACTCTCCAGAAGGCATCGAACGAAAAACAAGTTGACTTTTGCGTTTGCTGCACAGGCTTTCCACTATCTTGTCTGATATTCCTGCCACCAAAATAAACATGCCATGAATACAACAGCACTAAGCATCATATAAAGAATCCAGAAACGAGAAATAAGTTAGATAAAGGTATTCATTCACAGCAAGATCATTGAAGCAAAGATTCGACTTGGAAAAACCTGAGAAAACACGACATAATTTCCATCCTCAATTGATTGAATAAGAGGAGAAATTTTAATGGCTCCCAAAACAGCTTTTTGAACAAATGAAAACTTCTCCATAGGAAGTCACTCTCTATAAACATATTTTTTTTAAAAAAAACTGAGAAAAAAATATTGACAATAACGGATGAGATGCAAGTCATCAAAAATGAAAAAAAATTAAATAAGACAACTCGTTTTACAAGATATTGATCAACATTTAGCTGCAATCAACAGGTATTACGAGATTCCTACGCTTAAACATTACAGTGCCCATTACCACAACTCAGGGGCCAAAATGCAAGAAGGGATATAGCCAGGTTAGTAACTAAAAAGAACCATTCTCATTTGTACACCATGTAAGGACGTCTCATCTCCAGGGATAATGAGAATGCGAGTGCAGATACATCCAAATTCAAGAAAAACTTGCTCCTAGAGACTTTACAACCGCAGTGTGTGAAAGATGGAGAAAGACAATAGCTGATTCTTATCAAAATCAGCTTCAAACATGTCCCTCACTACCTGCGATCAACCTAAAGTCGTTTCCATTGACCAAAAAAATGAAAGTTGATAGGTCCATTGTCATAGATGCCAACTAAACCGATTTACAAACGAAACTGTAAATATAGGCCAGAAGAAGTCAACGACAACATATTATAACAGCAAACATGAAATAACAATAAACTTGAAATGTAAAATCAATCGATTGTATAAAAATAAAAACGAAATGTTTGGGATTTTAATCAAATTTTCAAGCTAACAATAAGATAAAACTTAATGCATAAAAAGTTGCATACCTTTATTAATACCGAGTTGATCTAGTAAGGGACTAGACTGCCTAACTAAACATGCTAGCAGTTCGGGCACATCCAGGGGGGGCACATCCTGAATCAGGTAGATGAAAAAAGAAGAGAAACCATTTAGTAAAGTGCCGGAATATGCGAGAGCGTATAATGGATGAATTGGCTAGTACAACATTTTATGACCCTTCAAGGAGAGTTATCAAATTACCACTTTATTATATTGTTGTTAATGGAAAATTAGTTCCAGATTTTACTATTCTGACCTTGTTAACATCATATTCCTTCTCCTTCAATTAACATCACAGGCAGTAATTCTACAAAACTCAGTATGAAAGAAATATCTAGGAATTTCATGTGAACATATATTTCTGAAGAATGTACCAACCTTTGACTCATTTGGATCCTTACAAATTGCTTTCTGCGAATTACAAAAAGAAAAATTGGTCCAAGAAATCGAGTTCAGAATGCTAAATGAAATTAGACCAAATGAAGCAGTTAAAGTCAAGTTAAAACAAGAAATGCACAGCCAACAAAATGGTGCACTAGAAGATTATATAAAACACAGTAATTTGTCAGGAAATGACCATGATAATCAGAAAACACGCTTGCTGCTGAACACATGGAATATCCATGTTTAGCTATCACACGAATAAAGAAGAGAAACAAACTGAATAAAATCCATCTGATGGAGTTATCGGTAGTAGGAAAAAAGATTATTTTAAGAATCAAACCTCTATGATTTTTAATACTTTACAGTTTAAAGCAATACGAAATACAGGTTTGGTGCAAATGACACAGCATTTAGTTACTGATCAGCTCAGCAGAAGAGCTATTGATCTTCCAATATATATAGTTTTGGGCTTCAAATCATATCAGGTGTGACTGCAGGATTTTTTAGGAAAAGGGGCTCCGAAAATCCTCATGTCCAGGGAGAAACAATTTACGCATAAAATAACAATTTCAAGCTTATACTTGTATTCATTTTTGTAAGATCATAACTTAAAACACCATGAGCTCTGCTTCATAGTAAAAGACTGCCAACACTCTATATTTCTTGAACCTTAATATCCAATCACTCTCATCAAACTAACCACAAAACACTATTCTCATACAAAATACATATAAGAAAAATGAAAATCCACTTACCAAACTTGACTTTAATTTCTCCACAAACTCGCTGTTCTTAATTCCCTCTAGAATCTCACTCGAACTCTTTTGCTCCAACTCTCTAAGCCTCGACTTCAAAGTCTTCATAGGTTCCCATGAATCCTCATGTTGGCCGTCCACTCTTTCCCTGTCCTTAAACCTAACCCTACTCCAGTTCCCGAACCTGTCTCTCTCATCCTCCTCATCCACCTCCGAAACAACCGCGTCCCTAATTGCAGGCAAACCAAGCTTAATCTGCCGCCGCGGATAAAACTTGAAATCCGGTGACGAATAGGCCCGTCTGATTTCCAAAATCTTAGGCTGTAGCTTCTTCACGAAGTCCATTTCCGCATAAGGAGCGGGGCTCATGGTAGCGGACGCCGTGATCGTGGGAACACTGAAAGGTGATTTAGAAGCCGAGTTGAGGAAATTCTCGAATTCCCTGTCGGCTAGATTTTTGAAGGAATTGGCTCGATTCTTGATCAGCTGCAGGTCTGCGTCGGCTGAGGAGCGGACCTCGCGCCAACCCTTGGATATGAAGGAGATAGCTTTCTCCGCCGTCACAACCGAGCCGCTCGTGCCGGACGACGCCCCAGCCGACGAGGCTGAGCGCGGCTCTAGCGGCTTGAAATTCTTCATCGTTTTTGGATCTTTTCAGGGCTTATGAATTTTCCGGCGAATGGGGAATGGCGAGGGTGCTGTGTTTCTAGGATTTTAACGGCTAAGATTTTTCCTACAATACCAATGGAATATAATATTTTATAAAAATAAAATTTTGGAAAAAAGATTGGAGGGTGATTTTGCTTGCTAATTTTGAGGAAAGAGGGGAAGACAAGTGTGATGCCACGTCAGACACATCCTCGTTTTTTGGATTCAAAGTGGTGACGTGGACTGCGACGTGCAAGATAACGTGACAGCTATTTTTCATTTTTTATGAAATCATTCTCTAAAATAGTTTATTTTAAAATGTAAATTTGTAATTTTGTAATTTTGTCATGTTATCAGTTTTCAACATTGATCCGGTTTTTTTTGTCAATTTTTAATTAGTTTTTTTTCCCATGTGATACCGATTTAATGTCGATATGAAAAGAAATTAAAAAAACATGATTAAAATCCAATTTGAGAAAATAAAAGACCAAAATGGTGAAGTATAAATATATGGAAGGAAAATATTTTCTTATTTTAATCATATAATCCTAATTCACCGTGACACAATCCATCCAAAATACTCTGTTTTAAAAAAATAATATATTTTTATATTGTTATAATTATAATATAATTTGTTAGATATACATAGGGGTGGGGAAAAATACCGAAATATCGAAATACCGGAAAACCGTACCGAAAAAATTACCGAAATTATCGAAAAAATTGGGATACCGAAAATTTCGGTACGGTATCTATCGGTATGATAAAAAAAAATTTCGGTATACCGGTATATACCGAAATACCGAAAAATAATTTTTTTTAAAAATATATATATATATGAAAATTTTCGGTATACCAAATTTTTTGCCGGTATACCGACAATTTTTTGGTATACCGAATTTTTTTTGAATTCGGTATCGGTACACGGTATAGATTTTCGCCTTACCGAAAGTTCGGTATACCGAAAATTCGATATATTCGATATACGGTACGGTATCAGTATGGAAAAATTCAATATCGATTTTTTCGGTACGGTATACGTATACAATTTTCGGTACGGTATACCGTACCGACCCACTCCTAGATATACAGAGGTCACCTGTAATTTCCATAAAGTGTTTAGTGGAAGAAAAGTCAATATGAGACAAATCTGAATTCATTTTCATATGATAATTATTTGAATATATTTCTACTTGATAATAAATAAAATAGATACGTAAAATATATTTACATTTGTATGCTTTGTATTGTTAATTTATGGCTTTAATAATAATTAATAAAACGTCAAATAGATATTTTTGGAACGTTGCAGAATATTCGAGAGGAGAGCAAGGAATCTGCGATTCTGGTGGTCTAAACTACCTGCCAAATGCCAAAAGCTTGCTTCCCATGCTATATATGTCATCTCATGTATTTGCACTTCCCACCCATCACATTCTTTTTATTACTTAAAGTTCCTACGTTTTTTCCAAACACCTTTTTTTAAATCTAATTACTTTCGTAACATTTCTAAAAAATTTAAATCCAAAAGATCAACTTTTAGGTTCCGAAGTCCCTTGAGCTTAGGTGTGTTAAACTTTATAGAATCGAGCGTGTGTCGTTTTATTAAAAACTATAGTCAATGATAATTGTATAACTCACATCTTTTAAACTAAACAATTCAAATGTCATGATTTGATCGATTTATCAGTATGAATAATTATTGCATGAACCTCAACAAAACTTGTATAGTTTTATGCTACATCGATTTTATATCATAATCCTAGCTGAAGGTGAAGGCTACAATCCAAATAATAAAACTACTATTTTAGTTAAGAAAGCACACCGAACTCATTATTCATTCAAAATTTGATCATGGAACCAAAATGGGATGTATCATTGCTTTTAATGGTGTTGATCAAATATTTAAGTACTGGTTATGTCAATTTCAAAATAAGAAATGGTTATGTGAAAAACGGTACGCTAATTGCGCTTAAACGAAATTAGTCAATCTTGTACAAAGGGATAACCGAGCTCCTTAAGAAGTCAAAACTGCATATATAGGTTCTGTTATTTAATTTATTTTATCATAAGAATTAATATGTAAGTATTTACTGCGCTTGAATAAAATATATTGTCATAAAAAAAAATGTTGTGTGAAAATATATATTATATCAGTCCAACGACGTCTAAAGAAGTTCTACGTATAAAATCATATGGGGTGAAACACACTAGCTATCATATATCTATATCCGATGTTCTTGGTATGCGCGCTCACAGCCCTTATTTTTTCTATAAAAAAACCACACAAAATTATTAAATTGAAAAAAAAAAATCATATTGAAATCAAATATTTTAAACAATAAATCTATATCAAATACACAAAATATAATATATGATGCCCCGGTAAGCCAGTGGGGCAGGGCCACGAATGCCCCGGAGTGGCAGGGCCGTATTAAGGCAGGCCAGGAGCCTCGGGAGCCGGGGAAACCAGGTCTGCAGGACTTAGATAAGGCCCGTGTTTTAGGGGCATGATCCCCACGATTATCATAAACCCGAGCTTTCCGGGTTCATCGTACGTGACAGGCAAACGTGGGCAACTACCGCACCCACGATCCAGATCGTGGCCACTACCCTGGAATTGCGGAGTGACACCCTCATTCCAAGGCCTATAAATACCTGGTCACAGATATTTGTAGAGGTATATTCATCTAAACTTCCAAAGCACTATACTCATTTCTCTAAAAAGCCCACTCTATTTCTAAGTCTAACTTAAGCATCGGAGTGGCCCCGTCGAAAACCCCTCAGGCGCCCCACTAACGTGCTTTTTATTCCCTTCCTTGGTGTGCAGATCATCTTGATTAAGGAAGGACAGCTCATATATTACCTCCATTAGCCCGGTCACCACGTCAGGCCCACTTCACTACCCTGATAGCCCGGGCCCTGGTTTTACCAAACCATCATCATTGGCGCCGTCTGTGGGAAATTGAGTCTGAGACGTTGATTCAATTTCTCTTTTTTCTCTTAAAAAAATCATCCGGGCAGAACCCCCTGAAAAATAAGAAACGCAACTTGCAGATTTCTCGGGCCTGCAATCTGCAGTAAGCCCCGTCAGGATTTATTACTCGGGCATGCGATCTAGTAGTAAGCCCCGTCAGGATTCATTCATCGGGCCTGCAATCTGCAGTAAGCCCCGTCAGGATTTATTTCTCGGGCATGTAATCTAGCAGTAAGCCCCGCCAGGATTCATTTATCGGGCATGCGATCTAGCAGTAAGCCCCGTCAGGATTCATTCATCGGGCCTGCAATCTGCAGTAAGCCCCGTCAGGATTTATTTCTCGGGCATGTAATCTAGCAGTAAGCCCCGCCAGGATTCATTTATCGGGCATGTAATCTAGCAGTAAGCCCCGCCAGGATTCATTTATCGGGCCTGCAATCTGCAGTAAGCCCCGTCAGGATTTATTACACGGACATGCGATCTAGCAGTAAGCCCCGTCAGGATTTATTCTTCGGGCATGCAATTTAGCAGTAAGGCCCTGACATCTGTATTTTAAAGTCCCGGAGTTTCAAGGCCCGGGCACTCATTTAAAAGCCCATGGCAATATCTCCGCCATGGCAGTCCAGAAAAGCCCATGGCAATATCTCCGTCATGGCAGTCCAGAAAAGCCCAAGGCATATATAAGCCCTTGGCATTATATAAGTCCGGGAGGTTCCATGCCCCGGCACCCTACAAGCCCAAGGCATATATAAGCCCTTGGCACTCTATAAGCCCGAGAGGTTCCATGCCCCGGCACTTCTAAAGCCCAAGGCATATATAAGCCCGGGAGGTTCCACGCCCCGGCACCCATTCAAGCCCAAGGCATATATAAGCCCTTGACATTATATAAGTTCGGGAGGTTCCATGCCCCGGCACCCTACAAGCCCAAGGCATATATAAGCCGTTGGCACTCTATAAGCCCGGGAGGTTCCATGCCCCGGCACTTCTAAACCCCAGGGCATATATAAGCCCTTGACACTCTATAAGCCCGGGAGGTTCCATGCCCCGGCACTTCTAAAGCCCAAGGCATATATAAGCCCTTGGCATTATATAAGCCCGGGAGGTTCCACGCCCCAACACCCATTCAAGCCCAAGGCATATATAAGCCCTTGGAATTATATAAGTCCGGGAGGTTCCATGCCCCGGCACCCTACAAGCCCAAGGCATATATAAGCCCTTGGCACTCTATAAGCCCGGGAGGTTCCATGCCCCGGCACTTCTAAAGCCCAAGGCATATATAAGCCCTTGGCATTATATAAGTCCGGGAGGTTCCATGCCCCGGCACCCTACAAGCCCAAGGCATATATAAGCCCTTGGCACTCTATAAGCCCGGGAGGTTCCATGCCCCGGCACTTCTAAAGCCCAGGGCATATATAAGCCATTGGCACTCTATAAGCCCGGGAGGTTCCATGCCCCGGCACTTCTAAAGCCCAAGGCATATATAAGCCCTTGGATAGCCAGGGGCAGGATTGTAAGTCAGGACAGCGAGTAAGACTCTAGCCCGACTGTTTTTGGGATGAGTAGTGATGCCCCGGTAAGCCAGGGGGGCAGGGCCACGAATGCCCTGGAGTGGTAGGGCCGTATTAAGGCAGGCCAGGAGCCTCGGGAGCCCTGGAAACCAGGTCTGCAGGACTTAGATAAAGCCCGTGTTTTAGGGGCATGATCCCCACGATTATCATAAACCCGAGCTTTCCGGGTTCATCGTACGTGACAGGCAAACGTGGGCAACTACCGCACCCACGATCCAGATCGTGGCCACTTCCCTGGAATTGCGGAGTGACACCCTCATTCCAAGGCCTATAAATACCTGGTCACAGATATTTGAAGAGGTATGTTCATCTAAACTTCCAAAGCACTATAATCATTTCTCTAAAAAGCCGACTTTATTTCTAAGTCTAACTTAAGTATCGGAGTGGCCCCGCCGAAAACCCCTCCGGCGCCCCACTAACGTGCTTTTTATTCCCTTCCTTGGTGTGCAGATCATCTTGATTAAGGAAGGACAGCTCATATATTACCTCCATTAGTCCGATCACCACGTCAGGCCCACTTCACTACCCTGATAGCCCGGGCCCTGGTTTTACCAAACCATCATCAATATAGAAATAACGTTACAAAAGCAAAACATGTGCAATGTTGCTAGTAAATGGAATGAGCGAACGGAGATCAATTTTATGTGATCATAAACCTAGATTAGGGTCAGAATCCAAATTCCAAAGACTAATATTTTTTTTTAGTTAAGAAAGCGTACCAAACTCATTACCCATTCAGTATTTTATCATGGAAGTTGGAACAAATACGGGATGTATCATTTGTCTTTAAAATAGTGTTTATCAAATATACGTCAATTTCAAAACAAGAATGGTTATGGAAAAACAAATATGCAGAAAATGATATAATCGTCGCTTATACGACATTAATTAATCTTATACAATGGGACAACGAGCTCATTAAGAATCTGTTTGACTAATTTTATTATAAATATTTAGAATTATTAAATATTTCAACATATATAGGTTCTAATATTTTATTATAAAATTTAAGATGTTATATCATTTCGTTGAATGGAAAAAGAAAATCATTATTATACATTAAAAAAAGGGAAAATGAGACAAATACTCCCACCGTTCCGATTATATAATCCTACTTTTTCACATAGATTAAAAAAATCATTAGGAAAATAAATTTTATACAAACTTCCTATTTTATCCCTATTTAATGTATTCAAAAATGATTGTATAATTTTCAAGGTGTAGTTAATAGGAGTATATTAGTAAAAAAGTTTTAAAAATATTATTAAATATGGTATATGACTATATATTTGGGACAAAAAAATATAAACTATAAAATTAGAACGGATAGAATATAAACGGTATATATAATACAAGTTAATCGACACCTCGGGGAGTTTGAGGAAACACTACATATGCTATTTGGTGTGTGGAACATGAAAAGCGTGAACCCATTACAATAACTTGTCTTCTCCATCAAATCAACCATATATATAGAAATTTTCTTCACGTACGTTCCTTTGTATTGAAATTTTTGGATTTGGGAAAATATTTAAGAAAAAAAAAAATTGTAACGACTCTTGTATTATGATATAGAGATTTGAAATTTATTACAATGATTTTAAAAAATAATTATTTGAGATTTGAAATCTATTGTTGAAAAAAATTATTATTATACATTTGAAATTCATCGATCAAAATACAACATTATTTTGCTCACACTATTATAAAATTTCTTTTAAAAAATAATGTGTCAATACTACCTCGGATGTCATTCTAGAGCTTATGCTTTTTTTTTCTTGTTATATTTTTTTTAAAAAAAAAAGTGGCACAAGCATTTCTGTTATAATTAGTGTTAATAGTTTAACTCAAAATTTTAAACTATAAAGTAATTCAAACATCACATTTCAATTGTTATTCCAATAAAACTTCTTCCAATAAAACAATTATTAATTTTCAACAAGCTTGTTTTGCTTTGCATATGTATTGCGATTTGCGCGTTTTTTTACACTGAATACGAATAAGTTAGTAATCGATTTATTTTCACAATATCTCAGGACTATGAAATCTCGTTTAGAACTAATTTTGTAGATTTCTATGCAATATTAAATTATCTTTACAAAAAATTAATTAAAGATTTTGCTCCCTTCCAACGTGTGGTTGTTGTTAGGATATCAACCTAAGTCTCACATTAGTAGATCAAAGAAATAATCATGGGTTAATAAATGGAATGATATCTCCATTGGTATGAGGCCTTTTGGGTGGGTTTCCAAAAACAAAACCATGAGGGTTTATACCCAAAGTGAACAATATCATACCATTGTCGAGATATCCGGATTCCATTGATCCAACAAGTGGTATCAAAGACATGGTCTGATCGAACCAATGTGGGTGGAATCCTCGGAATTAAAAACGAAGGAGGTGAGGAATCTCGGTAAGATCCGTGTTAAGCTCTCGAGGGGTGATGCTCCCGAAAATTCATGTAAGACGCGTGCCTCAACGCAGTGTAGTGGAGTAGCCTCGATTGGAGACGGATTGAGGGGAGGCCGGACCATGTGAATAATAGTGTGACTTCATTTGAGGAGAGGATTGTTAGGATATCAACATAAGTCTCACATTGGTAGATCAAGAAAATAATCATGGGTTAATAAATGTAATGATATCTCCATTGGTATGAGACCTTTTAGGTGGGTTCCCAAAAACAAAATCATGAGGATTTATACCCAAAGTGAACAATATCATACAATTGTGGAGATATCCGGATTCCATTGATCCAACAGTTGTGATTATGTCACTATTATTATAGTAAAAGCATTTCAACTTATTCAAAGTTTTTTAAATATTTTTTTGGTCGAAAATAAGGTAATGGGTCGTAAATAAATCAAACTCATAAAAGATTGACAAAAAAGAAAATTGAAGTTGGTGCTTGCACGCCCTTTTAAAGAGCAAATAATAATCGTAACAAGTCATGGCCTGTGTTTGAGCCCAGCCAACTTTGCTTGAAGCCCAATAAAGATTTGGACCTTACAAATGGTGTCGGATTCATTCGGGCAACCCAACAAAAACTTGGTTGCTACTTTAGAGAATCACAATTCACAACCTTTGATGGACACTTAACATCAAGGGATTGCTAGATGTCCGGTGTGTAAGATAATATATTGATCGGTTACTTATGTTTGTTTTGACTCAAGTTCACGGGAGATTAGTTTCATGCACAATTATTTTATTGATTTATCATTCTGAAATTATGCATCATTAATCATCTCATCCATGCGTCAATGTCAATAGATGCCTAAAACATAAAAAACTTAGAAATTAAATAGAAAAATGAAAATCAAATTTAAATTTTATGATCTTTAATAAGTTTTTTATAAAATATAAATCTATTTTTTAAAAATATAAATGCAGCAGATGTAGGGAAAATAAAAATTGAATTTTAAAAACTAAAAATATATTTGCAGAACAAGTATTTTAAATTAGGGTTGATCGATGGAGTTTGATTTATATTTAGAACGTAAATAAACATACATATATATTAGGTTGTTTTACCCTATTTAATGAAGTATATAAATTTTATAGTTAATTTTTGTATATATGATTAATGACAATTGATAATCAGAGTCTCAAACGATGCTTTGTCATTCGGACAATGACCCTTAATTCTTTAACAAATAGAGTTAGATGTAGAAACAAAGCATCCATTTCACTCGTATTTCTTAGACATGGCTACCATTTATTCGTATATACAAATTTTTTTTTTGAAAAAAATATATGGAATTATTTTTTTTCAATTATCGAACTTATGTTTTTTTTTCCTATATTGAGAAATATAATATCAATATATCACAAACAGAGTGACCTGTTTTTGTTATTAGAACGGGACGAGGTTTTTTGTTTTCTCGTACTATTTTTTACATATACTTTTTAATATCATACATTAAATATTATAGTTTTATTATTTTTAAAAAATATTTAATTTATTTTGATGTCATCCGCTTCTCTTTAATAATAATAATCAAAATGAGGTGCATGCATAGAGTTTAAGCCAAAAGCAATGGCATTTTGGACACCGACGCTTGCTTTAAAGTCGTTGATTAATAGTCAAAGCACAGTAAGAAGACACGCACAATATATATATTAATACCAAACCTAATCCCAACCCCAGGCTCGCACACTATATTAATTCATAACCAAAGTAAACCAACCCTAAACCTAAACCTAAACCTAAACCTAAACCTAAACCTAATCAAGATCCTAATCCTATATTATGTATTCATATAATTATTATAATAATATATATATATTGTAACTTTAACTTCGTATTTTATTATAATATTGTTATCCATCAATTAACGAAGTTTTAGGTGCTTGATTTGCAATCTCAGATACATAGTGTTTAGTGATAGAATGTCTGTTATAAATTTATAAAAACTCGAATTTAAATTAAGTTTTATGATTATGAGACATAAAATAAATTTTAGTGAATCGTAGCTACATTAAAATTTAATATTATACGAACGAATTCCTTAATCCCTACTATTGAATCCACTATTTGGTGCTTGCTAGTTGCACGAGTAATGATGTGAAAGTCACTATAGTTTATTATCACAATAACATGTTGCACATATACACAAGGATTTTAAGAAGAAGTGTTAATAAATAGATAGCGTAGAAGAATAATTACAAGATCTCCAAGTGCATTGACACAGCGATAAAATATTTGAAAGATAACGCGATATCATAAATTCAAACATCAACGGGAGATAAAGATTAAAGAGAATCAATTGTTGATATTTACATGTTGATAGGAAAATTAAAAAAAAAAAAAAACCAAAGGGAGTGACATACTTTCTAAAGAATTAGTGGAGCGAAACACAAAGAAGATTAGTTAGTAATTACAAGAATTTGATGTATTCGTTGAATTATTTTTTTACTCAATTTGTTATACAAATTTTCGATCTCTTATTAGTGTAACTCCTGTTCCTTCTATTGGGGTTGTCTTGTTATCGATAGTGCTAATATTTAAAGAATTGAAATAAACATTGAATACTATATATGGTAGCTTTTAGTATATTGTCTTTAACGGTATTCAACCACCAAACTAAATCCACGCCCAATCCATCTTGGAAATCAATATTCTACTCCAATGGTGGCGGCAATAATTTATTATACAATATATAAATATATAATTATATTTATATAATATATGCTACGAAATTCTATAAAACAAATGGGCCCTCAACTTTTTTGACCATTTGGAGTTTATTTTCCTACATGGTCCAGACAAAAAGCTTAAGCCTTCGACCCTAGTGGCCAATTTTGTCCAACTTAGTACATTCACCCACGTCTGCAGCGACTGGATTTCTGGTGGCTAATTAAATTTAATTAATTGCCTCGTAATTTTTAATTTTTTTAAATAATTTTACAATATGTGTAATAGAAATTTTTTTTCCTCCTATCAAATCCATGAATCTCTTCATGTTTTATTACAGAAGTTACAAAAGATATATGAGGCTTTAAAAAACTTATTTTTCTGCGTTACGATACAAATTAAAAGCAAATTGCACATTTAACCCATTATATTCAAATGAAATCAACTCTAAAAATCGTTATTTTCTAAAAAAAACAAAGTTCTCTCTAATGTTTTGTTTGGACAAGTACTTAAATAATATTTGAAAAAATTGTTTTTTTGGTCCTGTAAGTTTGTCACTTTGCGATTTCAGTCCTTTATATTTTTAGATTTCAGTTTTAGTCCATTATTTTTATTTTTTTGGCAATTTTAGTCCTTTTTCTGACGTGGTGCTGACGTGGCATTAATTCAGTGCTGATGTGGAGCTGACGTGTACAGTACCACGTAATCATTTTCGAATAAAAAGGACCGAAGTTGCCAAAAATCAGAACATTCAGGACTAAAACTGAAATTTGAAAACATAGAGAACCAAAATCGCAAAGTGACAAACATACAAGACTAAATTTTCAATTATCCCATAATATTTTTATAAAAATGTTTTTTTAAAAATTTATAAAATATTTCGAAAGTAGTGTTTTAGTCTTTTAGAATAAATATTTGTTTGGACAACTATTCTATAAAAATATTTTAACATTTCAAAGCAATATTGTCCATCCTTATCTTCCATAGTGCTAAATATCTAAAAACATATCTCAATTGTTCTTTAAAAACTATACTAATTGAAGAACACTTTCTAAAATATATATTTCAAATACATTTTATAAAAATCTTGTTCAAACACATACTTTAAGTTTTTTTCACTTATAAAACACTAAATTTTAAAGTATACGTCCAAACTGAACCTTATATTCCAAAAAATTACTTCTCCCAATTATTTCTTGTATTTTACACACGCAAATGCATGAGCAACCATTACAAGGGACGTGGATAAAAAAAATGTGTGCATTATTTAATTCGGTTATCAACGAAATTTGTTTTTAAAATATCTAACTAATTAATTAATTTTAGTAGCAAATCAAACCAATCAAACTTTAAGTAAACCTAGAATTTTAAAACATTGAAACAATCGAACTAGATTAATACCCAAATTATTTATTATAAGAGAAAAAAAATTATTGTCGTCGTTGGACTTTACAGCACATTTTGATACTATATATATATATATATATATATTAACCAAAAAAAAAAACACTTAAGTCTAGTTTAGTTTCAATTTAATATTATAGTACTACGTACCCATATTAATATATAATTGAATTTCATCGAGAAGACCATCTGTTATTTCAATTTTATCAATTATTTTTAAATAACTTGAAATCGAAATAACTGATGTTCAACAATAAAAATCGAATTAATCGAATTAAAGATTTAAATTAGTTCAGTTTTTCGTCTACCTAAAAATATTAATACCTATGGTTGGTATATAAGCCTGGCTTTGAACCGGTTTGATTAATTCTGAGGGGATATATATATATATATATATATATATATATATATATATATATATATATAATATATATATATATATATATATATAGAAAATTTAATGAATTTTATTATTATTTTTTTGGGGAAAAAATAAATAAATTTCCCATTATTTGACTTGACCAAGATCTGCTGCTCACACGAACCAAAAGCCACCTTTGCACCGCTAACTCCGAACCAAATTAAAATAAAGCTTATGGTATCATTAATTCCTTGAGAAATACTTTATCACATTTTTTAAAGAATAATAAAATATTTAAAAGCATGAATACAGTTAGATCTGGTAGATCTTGAATTGGCCCTTCAAAAAAGTATAAAGAACTAGAGTGAATGATTGATCTATTGTATTCATTTTGTAATAGAAGAAAAAGAAAATTGTAATTATAATAGCGTGTGTAGCCTGTAGGTGATGTAAATAAAATTTATTGAATTTAATTGATATAAAAGTCATTACTTTATAAACGACAATTCAAATTCAGCCGTGGGTTAATAAGATAATAAGATATATAAAATAGCATATAAATATAATAAATTTGGGTATTTACTATTTATATTTAATTTTTTGTAGACTCGGTTAATAATACTTAATAATAACACGGAAAAGTATGAAACTGATATTATATTTACTATGAAATAAATATCACATCACGTGGTTTGATAATTTTTTGTTATTGCATGATAGCTGGCTTCATAAAGGCTACGAAATTCAATAATTAGAAAGAAATCTTTTTTTTTTTAATGACATAAAACCTTGTTTTTTTTATTGGGTGAGTATTCAATAAACTTCACCCAAACTAAGATAAACTTTAATTATGTATGATAGACTCGTCTAAAAAAATATTAATAAAAATAATCGAACTTCTAATAATTAAAAGGATCGTTTCATTGCCGTTAAATTTCCATATATTTCCATGTGTCATGTGTGTGTACACATATATATATATATATATATATATATATATATAATGTTTTTTATATATTTGAGTAAAAAAAATTATTTATTGATTTGAGGTAAACATATTAATTTTCAACTAATCAAATGTTTTTATAAAAAATATATATATATAAAATTTGTTTTAAAAACAAATATGTGTTTGGACTTAAAAAACGTTTTTAATTTTAAAAAAATATATTTTAATTTCCATCATTACGTACCTTTATTTTTTAAAACATCAAAAATATATCTCAATAGTTTTTTCAAAATTTTACATGTATAATATTTTTTCAAAAATATTTTACAAAAATCTTATATATACTTTAAGTTTTTTTCACTTATAAAACAAATTAACATTTTAAAATAATTTTTCAAACGGAACTCATGTCACTGGTTTTAAAGTTGACAAGTAGTGTAACTCATCGTCATTTTCCTTTCCTCGTTTGTGTTGCTTGTGATAATTCTTCGCATCCTCCTCTCTACCACAAAATCAAAGCCGTATTTTGATCACCAATCGCATAAAAGAACATTCTTCTAGAGGGATTACCTTCAAATTTTAGTATCGAATTGCACGCGTTGCAAATACAGTTCGTGTTTGCGTATACATATTACGTAATTGTACACTTCATTTTTTATTTATAAGTAATTGTTAAAAATAAAAAAATATTACATAATTGTATAAAAAATGATTTAAAAAAAAAACAAACAAACTAAAAGGCACACTTAATATATTATACTTGGCACAAACAAACAAAAAAAAATATTTTTAATTATACTTAGCATTTTGTAGTAATCATTTGATGCATAATATCATACCAAAGTTTATTTTAATGTTTCCCTCTGTAATTTGGTATGATATATTAAGTGTGCCTCTTAGTTGAGAGATTTATATAAAATCTCTCAACTTTTTATCATTTTATCTCCAATTAATCTTATTTTATGTCAAAAATAGCATATTTTTACATTTTTTTTTTCTTTTTTACGGAGGAGAGTAAAATTCGAAAACATGGACAATTATGAGAATTCACATGAAAATTAAAGTTGAGGCACACAACTACGTGAATTGTTGCCCACCACTTAATTCAACTCAATACCTCGATCTTTCTTTGTCTATATTGTCACATGGACGTTGAAATTAATCATGGAAAAAATAAAATTTATGTATATTTATTTAATTCAAATTAACAATTGGTATCATTCATCTCATTCAATATCATATAATTAACAATATAGCATAGTTTGATTCTGTACATTTTTAAGCATGCTCGTTTTATAGTTAAATATGTTTTAGAGGGTGTTTGTCTAAGCTTATTAAAAAGAGTTTATGAGCTCCTAGAGCTTAAAAGCTGTTTTACGAGCTTATAAGTTGTTAGAACTTATTTTAATAATAAGTTGTTAAAGTGTTTGGATAAACTTATTTTAAATAACTTAAGATGTTGATGTGTTGGGATTATAAGATCTTTTTATCGTCGAAATTACCAAAAAGGGTATAATTATATGAAAATAATGTTTCGAGTTATACATATATGAAAATAGTTTTAGAATAAACATATATTAAAAAATAAAATTGTTATAATATTTTATTTTAGAAAAATTTATGTGATTTGAAATTTTTTTTAAAAATAATATTTAATATTTAATGGGTGGAGGATATGATGGAGATTTATTAAAATATTTAAGGATATTTTAGAGAGATCAAAAGTTAAAATAAGATTTTTTTTAAATAAAAAAGTACCTCCCCCCTTACTTTTTTAAAAACAGCTTATAAGCTGTCAAACAGCTTATTTTGACAGCTTATAAGTTGTTTCTAAAAAAATTTACCAAACAGATCCGGAGAGTTTTTAAGTTCTAAATCAGCTTAAAAGCTGTTTTTAAGAGCTTAAAAGCTCTCTCAAACAAGTGAATTCATTTTGCATTTGCATTTTGTTGGGATCGAAAATGTCACGCCCCGAGATCGGAACGCAGCATCGGCGTTGTTAACAATTTTAAATCGTAAAACAACAAGCCATGTAGTGTATAAATAGCCTTCAACCAGTCTTTTACAAATTCCGAAATGTCTTTACAATATCAAAACATGACAATAGCGGAAACGAAACATAAAAGATAATAAAACTAATAAGACTGCTAGCATTTCCATAATTTTAGACTTGATCACCAACCCCAGAATGCGTGTTGCTCATCGTCATCCATCTGCTCTTCGGTATCTGGGAAGAGAAGTAAGGGGGATGAGTGTTTTGGGAAACACTCAGCAAGAGGGGGTCAATCGTACATGCAAATGTCGAATATACATATATATAGGAGTTCAAAGGTAGCATGTTCCAACACATGTCGCAACATAGATCAAGACAAGGCAAAACTTGAAACTGAGCATCAACACATATCATGAATGAAACATAAACTTAGACATAACACTGTTATTCATCTCGTTAATCATGGCTACTGATCAGTCCCTACTTGTTACTCCTCTAAGGGGACGAGGCCTTAAATGGTTATTATAACCCACCGCATCAGGGTCATATCATATCTTATCATATTTTTGGAATTCCTTATCCACTTCTTAAGTCGAATTCTAATAGTGCATAACAAGGAGTTTCATGGAATAAACATGTACGAAATTCAAAGAAATATGAACCAGACGATGTACGATTGAATTTTCACAAACAAGATCATGAACGTTTTTAAGAAAAACATATATAAATATAAGCCCTCTTACCTTAAGTGATTTGTAAGAAAATCGTGCAGAAACTGATGTTGATTGTAAGCCTCAAACGTGAGCAAAATAGAACAGAATGCTTGCTTTGAAACTGGGACAAAAACCTTGCTCCAACTCTGGACAAGAATCTGCTTGAACTGCTGCTATCAAACAGGTGCTGCTTCTGCTATGCTTCGAAAGTGGCAGAAGGTTGGAACTCGAAGATGTGCAGAGTTTTACTCAGTTTTTGTGCTCGAAAATGGTGTGATTTCCCTTCTGAATCTGCCACTATTTATAGGTATAAAAAGCAGCTGAAGGGCCTCCCATTCATGGCCAATAACTCATATTAACAACCATCATTCTCCATTATTGTGGCTGTTACATTTTTGACTATTATATGCAGCATGAATTTTGAAATTAACAACATAATCCATCAGTTTCATCAGCCACTACTCTCCATCATTGTTACTTTTACCATTCCTATGTTCAGTTGGTTCTTGCCCCTTTGTATTGCAAAATTCAACATCATTACACCATCAGTTACATTTGCTTTTATATGACTGATAGAGTTACAGCTTTTGCCTTCAAGTACATGCATATAACACATGCATATAACCGTGGCTTCACATTCCTCCCACCTTAGGAGAAGTTTCGTCCTCGAAACTTGGGTTGGCTTGTTCTGCAAAAAGAAATGGATACATGTTGCGCATCTTCTCTTCCAATTCCCAAGTGGCCTCCCTCTCCGTGTGATTAGACCATTGGACCTTTACATATAGAATGGTCCTTCGCCTCAAAATTTGATCCTTAGTATCAACTATTCGAATTGGAACCTCTTCGTACTTGAGCCCCTTATTCAGATTTCCTTCAATTACAAGAGGTTCAATTTCAAGGACATGACTGGGATCTGGGATGTACTTTCTTAATTGAGAAACATGAAAAACATTGAGAATCCTTGACATATCTGGTGGTAAAGCCAGTCTATATGCCAAGGTTCCTACTTTGTCCAGAATCTCAAATGGTCCGACATATCTGGGATTCAATTTTCCAGTTTTACCAAATCGAACTATTCCTTTCATGGGTGAGATTTTTACATAGGCTTTTTCACCTACTTCAAATTCCAACGATCGTCTCTTCATATCAGCCCAACTCTTTTGTCGATCTTGAGCAGCTTTGAGTCTTTCCTTGATGATGGTTATTTTTTCTACCATTTCTTGAACCAGTTCAGGTCCAGTGATGGCTTTCTCCCCTACTTCATCCCAGTATAAAGGTGAGCGACACTTTCTCCCATATAAGGCTTCGTATGGTGCCATTCCAATACTGCTATGGTAACTATTGTTGTAAGCAAATTCGATTAAAGGCAAGTGTTCACTCCAATTACCACTAAAGTCTAGAGCACAAGCCCTCAGCATGTCCTCCAATGTTTGGATCGTTCTCTCTGTTTGGCCATCAGTTTGAGGGTGATAGGCCGTACTGAGAGTGACTTTGGTTCCCATGACATTCTGAAAGCTTTTCCAAAATCTGGATGCAAACCTCGGGTCCCTATCTGACAAAATACTAGCAGGTACGCCATGTAATCTTACGATATTGTTCATGTATAGGGTAGCTAGTTTATCCAAGTTGTAGTTCATGCGGACCGATAGGAAATGCGCTGTCTTTGTAAGTCTATCTACAATTACCCATATTCCATCATGACTCTGCCTTGACTTGGGTAAGCCGACAACAAAATCCATAGAAATGTATTCCCACTTCCATTCTGTAATTTCCAACGGTTGGAGTAATCCTCCAGGTCGTTGATGTTTAGCTTTGACTTTTTGACAGACCTGACATCGAGACACAAACTCAGCAACATCCTTCTTCATCCCATTCCACCAAAAATTTCCTTTTAAATCTCGATACATCTTGGTGCTGCCGGGATGAACTGAAAATTTTGATTTGTGTGCTTCAGACATCACTTCATGACGAAGATTATCGATGTCGGGGACACACAACCGTCCTTTCATCCACAAAACTCCATTTTGATATATTTGGAGATTAGGCGTCTTTCCTTCCTTGAATTGGTCCTTGAGTTTTATTAAAGAAGGATCTTGATTCTGTTTCAACTTGACTATTTCTCGAAGACATGGTTGTGCCGAGAGTGAAGCTAGAATTACTTTACCCATATTCTTCCGACTTAATGCATCAGCGACCTTGTTTGCTTTTCCAGGATGGTAGCTTATCGTCAAGTCATAATCTTTCAGTAGCTCAATCCACCTTCTCTGTCTCATATTCAACTCTTTTTGAGTAAACAAGTACTTGAGGCTTTGGTGATCAGTAAATATTTCACACTTTGCCCCGTAGAGGTAGTGCCTCCAAATTTTTAGTGCAAAGACTACTGCTGCTAATTCAAGATCATGTGTGGGGTAGTTTTGCTCATACGGCTTCAGTTGTCTTAATGCATAAGCAATTACCCTTCCTTCTTGCATGAATACGCATCTCAACCTTCCTTTTGACGCATCACTGTATATGGTAAAATCTTTACCTTCAGTTGATAGAATCAACACTGGAGTGGATGCCAACTTTTCTTTCAAGGTTTGAAAGCTCTTCTCACACAATTCATCCCAGTTGAATTTAAAGTTCTTTTATGTGAGTTTGGTGAGAGGTATAGCTATTGAGAAAAATCCTTCCACAAACTTCCGATAATAGCCAGCTAGGCCTAGAAAACTCCAAACTTCAGTTACCGTTTTTGGTCTAGGCCAGTCCATGACGGCTTTCACTTTCTTGGAATCCACTGACACTCCGTCTTTGGAAATTATATGACCCAGAAAAGTTACGCTCTTTAGCCAGAATTCACACTTCTTAAATTTGGCGTAGAGTTCGTTTTCTCTCAATGTCTGAAGTGTGAGTCGGAGATGGTCTTTATGGTCCTCGTCACTTGGTGAATATACGAGAATGTCGTCAATAAACACCACTACAAACTTGTCGAGGAACGGCTTGAATACTCTGTTCATGAGGTCCATGAATGCTGCTGGTGCATTGGTTAATCCGAAAGGCATCACCATGAACTCGTAATGTCCATACCTTGTTCGAAAAGCTGTTTTCGGAACATCTTCTGTCTTGACTTTCAATTGGTGATAGCCTGACCTTAGATCGAGCTTGGAAAAGACTGTTGCTCCTTTGAGTTGGTCAAACAGATCATCAATTCTTGGAAGAGGATACTTGTTCTTGATTGTGATTTTATTGAGTTCTCGGTAGTCAATACACAATCTCATTCTCCCATCTTTCTTCTTTACAAACAGGACCGGGGCTCCCCAAGGAGATGCACTTGGTCGTATTTGCTTTTTATCCAACAATTCTTGGAGTTGCTCTTTTAATTCTTTCAACTCTACTGGAGCCATTCGGTATGGTGCCTTTGAGATAGGTGCAGCACCAGGTACCAGATTAATATCAAATTCCACTTCGCGGTCGGGAATTACCCCAGGAAGTTCTTCAGGAAACACATCTGGAAATTCTTGAACTACCGGAATATATTCTAATGAAAGTGTAACTTCTTCCTTTACCTCGCCTACCACTGCTAGGTATACTTCTTCGCCACTTTTCATAGCTTTCCAAGTTTGAGAAGCAGATAAAAAGAGATTTTTGCTCCTTGACTTTGCCATGATAAATGACATCGTCGAGATTTGCAGCTCTCAATTTGACATTCTTCATGCGACAATCTACTAAAGCATGGTTATTTTCTAGCCAATCCATTCCTAAAATGGCATCAAATTCTACCATGTTTAGCTGAATGAGTTCAGCTTGAAATATGTGTTCACTGATGTTAATTACGGAATCTCTGTGAACCCTATGTGTTTCAATTGGGTTTCTAGTGAGAGTTGCTACTCTAAAAGGTTCCACAAGTATCTCAGGAGTAAGTCCTAACTTCTTAGCAAACCTTTTAGATATAAATGAATGCATAGCACCACAATCAAACAACACATAAGCAGAATTTTTGTTGATTAGAATGGTACCTGCTACAACGTCATTTGCATTCTCGACCTCCTCTTGGGTTATGGCAAAAACTCGGGCATTCGTCTTGTTCTCCTTTGGTTTATTCGGAATAGAACTGGCTTTTGCCTTAGTTTCTTTGCCCTTGTTTTCTGGACAATCTGCAATGCGGTGCCCAGTCTTCCCACATCCAAAACAGGCACCACTTGCTCGGCGGCATTCTCCGAAGTGTTTAAATCCACAGGTACTACATAGTTTTATTTCTTGATTGCTTGGTTTGGAAGGAGAGCTCTTGTTTGTTCCAGTAAATTGATATGGTTTCTTGAATGACTGTTTTCCTGTTGAAGACTGCCCCACAAGAGGTCTCTTGTTCGTGTTCTCGTCTTCCCATCGCTTGATATCGGTCTCAGCTCAAATTGCAGCTCCCATTAAATCAGCGAAACTTTTGGCATGGTATACTGCTAAAGCTGTCTGAATACGACTGCTCAAACCTCTTTTGAAACGGTGCATCTTCAAGACATCATCAGCCATGATAGTAGGAGCATACGTTCCGAGTGAATTGAATTTTGAAGTGTATTCAACCACTGACATATCCTGAGTCTGAGTGAAATTTTCGAACTCACTTAATTTTTTCAATCTGACTTCCGTAGGATAATACTGCTTCAGGAACACATCCTTAAATTGTCGCCATTTGATTGGACCGGCTGCAATCATAGGTGGTGAAACTGCCTCCCACCACTTGGCTGCTTTTTCTTCCAAAAATGGTGTCACGACATCTACTTTAAACTCGTCAGGAATCTCGAGTAGGCGAAGTTGAGTCTCAATATTCTTGAGCCAATTTTGGCCAACCTCGGGATCTGAATCTCCTTTAAAGGTTTGGGCTCGATTCTTTCTCAATGACTCATAATGATACTTCACCCCTTGCACCTGTTGTACTGCCTGTGGTGGTGGATTTCCATTGACAAGCGGGTTTCCCAACCCTTGAATGGTGGTAGCCACAATGGTTTCTATGGCCATCAAATCTGCTTGATTCAAGCCTAACCCTGGTGGTGGTGGTGGATTCCCTTCATTGTTGTTGTTGCGGTTTCGATAGCGTGGGTTACGATTGTTGCATACTGGCCTCTCGTCCATGTCCTACAATTGCGTAAAGTTTCTAAGATTTTGATAGATTTATGTATTAGAAGCATAACTAGACAAGTTGGACACATAGATAATCAAAAGATTATTCATTGAATTTTAACATAACACTGAATCAAAATAACAACTGATAGTTTTTGTTGGAATTAAAACAACAGAGTTGGAAATAAGTGTAGTGACCCTTACCTGGATCACCTACTAAACAGAACTTAGGCATGCAATTAACTTAATTAAACGAATATCAGAATAAAACTGCGGAAACCATAAACAATATACAATCCCAAGGCAAGGAATCTGTAAATACCCAAATATTATACAACCATATCGAACAGCTGTATTAATCCAATAACAACAGAATAAAACCTAGGCGAAGCTCCAGCTGGCCAACCACTGCCTAGCCCCTCTTGGATTCACCCGCCTCGTCCAATCGCAAACCTGCCCCATGGAATAGGGTGTCCAGAAACACAGAGTACGAGACGTGAGCATAAAACGCTCAGTACGAGAGTATGAGTATACATGCATGCAAAGTGAACTCCCTATAACTCGAGGTCAAAGATCAGATAACAGAGACAGACCGGGCCCTGGTATATAGCACGCTGTGCCGTTGCTTCAGGAGGTGGCTCCCATACCAATATACCAGTGGATATGCCGGACCCAAATCGATGGAAGTCCATCCACTAACAGGATAGGGTACAACCCTACTAATATACATCTCGAAGGAGATAGCTCAATATGCAGATGAATGCAACATAAATCAATGACATATAAATCATGCAGTCACATAATACATGCATACTCAGTCAGGATATCTCGAACAGTACTATCGTACCTAACACCGAAGTCTGAACTAAGATGGAAGAAGACAACCCCTAGCTGCCTTAGGTCCAAGTCCCGACCCGACCTGGTCTCAAGACTGACCCGACCTGACCTCTCCCTTCAAGACCAACCTGAACTGCTCCTGGTCAAGCCCGACCTGAACTGCTCCTGGTCAAGCCCCGAGCTACTCCTTCCCAAACTCCCGAGCTACTCTTTCCCGAGCTCCCGAGCTACTCCTTGGTCCGAGTAGAACTAAAAAGTGAGATGAAATGGTGTATAATGACCGAACACTCGACTCCTATTTATAGAGGATGAGCCGGGACAGGTGTCACTACAAAAAAAAACTCCTAAAGACAACATTTTGTTTCAGTTGTCGTAGCCTACTTAAAACTGTTGTAGAATCCCTTGTTGTAAAAAAACACGCTCAACCACAACAGTTTTTAAATGTTGTGTTTGAGCAATAGACAACAGTTCCGCAACATTTTTAAAATGTTGTCTTTTAACATTAAAGACAACACTTTCGCAACAAATTTAAACTGTTGTCTTTTACATTAAAGACAACAGTTTCGCAACAGTTAAAAACTGTTGTCTTTTTTTGAATCATACAACAAAAAAAAGGCTTTAGGAGAACCGCTCCTAAAGCCTTTATTTTAATTCAAAAAATATAAAATTAATATACAATATTTTTAGCGTTAAATCACTCGATATTCAAAATTCAAGTATTAGAAAAATAATATCAACATACATTTTATTTGATTATGGTAAAAAATTAATAGCTAAATTGATGTATCTTATCAAAACATAAAAGAAAAATAATACTAGGCATAAAAAGAATAAATATAGCGCCAACAAGATCATGGAACCCTTCTGCTCAACAAGTTTGTGAAATCTACAGCTGTGTTATTGTGATGAAAATTGGCACCAGTTGTTGCCAAGAGGATTGCAAGGATAGAACCATAATTTAGCTCTACAACCACCTATTTTCCCTTTACTGCCACCTCTGTAAATGGAGTAATTAACTGTTGATTTTCCTAGATCAATCAAAATCACACGTCACAAAATAAACCTGAAGAAAGCTGTAAGTGCCATAAAAACTGTGTTCAACCTATCATCTTCCACATGACCTTCCCCAAACCCGTTGGAATTCTTGCCTTCCTAGAGTTCACCTTAAAGAATTGATGCTGAATAAGAATATAAGTTAATGCTCCAGGAATGAATATGGAAATACTGAATGCTGGGAAAACACCTAATAAAACCATAGAAACCATATAATAAGATGTATTGTCATCAAAAAATTGTTATTCAATACTACAACATTTCATATTCTCCCTTTCACCTGCCAAAACTTGCTCTAAGTACCTGTATTTTGGATATAAGGATCAAAGAAAGTATCCCCACATTTCAGGAAGAACACAACAGAAAAAGAAATCAAAATGGCATTGAAAAGATGGTTAGGAAGCTTACCGCTGGGTGAAGATTTGCAATCAAGTAGAACATTGAGTTCTTTGGTTGCAGTGAGGGAGAAATACAAGCAACACAAGGTCGGCACACCTAACTTCATGCATGTTTTCCTATGTTCTGATTTGTGTTTAGTCACAAACGGTGAACAAATATTGACAATAGTTCTTTATGTAACAGTTCAAATGCGTGTCAGCCCTTTTTTCGCCTTCAGAAATACCGGAGTCTTATTTCGAATGCTTCAAAGTTGACTCATAAGGTTTAGTTTACGAAGTAGAAATCGGGGGAAAATGTACAAACTACAAAGCTTCAGGAGCACAACCGATGGACCTACAAAGCTTATAATAATTGACAAATCGAGCGAGGTTGTGTAGCACCATAACTAATTGCATTTAACTATTTACCTCAAGTATAACAATATTCAAAATTTAGTCCAAATGTGCGCGAACAACTTAGTTAAATTTAAGTAGAATCAAGATAACCTAAAATATTTATTCAGTGATAACACGTCCGAGAAACCAACTTTAAGATTTTCTATTTCAATTTCATCCTTCTCCTTATGATACAAGATGATGAGATCAGTCCTTTCCTCTCCTAAACCATTATCCACGTAGCATTAACGGAAGCTTCATACGTTGTATTTGTTCTTGATATTCCACCAAATAAAAGAATAGTTTTGGTAGATAAACACATTCAAACACAAATTTCGTATGCATATTTACTAGTTTTAGTTATTTAGTTAAAGGAAATAAACTATACAAATAATGGTATTTAACTGGAATATAAATGAAGTAACTAAGGACAAATATAGATGAAATAATACTGAAACGAGAATCATTTTGTTGACTACTTACCACAGCAGCATAGGCATCAATGTTCCCCTGACGAGCAGATTTACTGAGACCCCTAATATTTCAAGACAAATGATAAGATATGCTGTCGTCCAGATTTTACATGGATTCAAAAATTATAGCATTAATTTCCAAGGTGACCAAAATCCATAAAAAATAATATTATAATTATAAACATGCGACATAAATTCGAGTTGTGGGCGTGAATCACCCTTCTTTCCCAGTCCCCCTTTGTACATGAAAATGTTACTTTCTCTCCAATTTAAACCTTCTTCTGCTCCACCTTAATGAGGTGCATGGGGCTAAATTCAAAGTGCATTGAGAATCTCTTCACTTACTAATAAAATTGCAAATATAAAATACAGATTAATTTAGTAGATGCTACTTCTAGTTCTCTTTTAAAAAAAAAAAGTGCTGCAAAATCTAGCACAAAATCTCGAAAGAGAAACAAAATGTATTTATTCTGAGAGAAGACACTATTTCAGTAGAAAAAAATTTCGTATGATAATCTTATTGGTGTCGACCACACCACTTAAGTCTTTTCTAAGACTAAGCAGGCACACAATTTTGAAAGTCAACGGTTGAGATTTACTCAAGTCATCACCTTTTACAAAGTAAATTCCTACTAAGGCAAAAACATTCAACATATCTTGGCAAAAACAATATGGCGATACCCAGATGAAGAGGTAATTACGGGGCAATCATATGATCAACAACCTGGGTTGATGTTCCATGCTCATCCTGAAGGTAAACCCTCCACCCCCTGACACAAAATCAAGGATTATGGTTGATATAACAATGTTCTAAATAGCACGAATTGAGATTAAACACTAGCAATCATTTAGTCAGTGATACAAAAGCAGACCAGGGAGCAGTAAAGTTAACGAGTTAAAGTTGTGTATGCAATAACTAAAAATTCATTTTTAATCCGAAAATATTGCCATGTTAACTCTACGGAGTAAATATCGCCTCAAGAAATTGCAGAACTAGCACATCAAAGCAGGCCTTTGCATCATTCACTGCATTCAATCAACATACTTCAAAAACTCTGCTATTTGAAATTTGTTGTGCTCAAATCAATTCATACATGTCAAGTCAGGATAGTGATCTAAACGGGTGAGGGGGCTCGGCAGTTGACTCCGTGAATCTATAAAACATTAAATTTCAAGTGAAACTTCTCCGAAACTATACATTTGTCCCTGTTCTTAAC
Source organism: Henckelia pumila (assembly GCF_033568475.1). Taxonomy (NCBI): domain Eukaryota; kingdom Viridiplantae; phylum Streptophyta; class Magnoliopsida; order Lamiales; family Gesneriaceae; genus Henckelia; species Henckelia pumila. The sequence goes on along the minus strand of NC_133122.1, from coordinate 15,359,421 downwards.
ACTATACTACACTCCCAGTTGAATCTCTATGCTGCGGCACAGCCTCAGTCCCTTATAAAGTTAGGTCATTGGATAAATACTGTAGTGACCCTGCATGGTATCACCTACTAACTTGAAACTAATAGCATGCATTAAACTTAATACAACAAAATAACTTAACAGAGTAAAACGTGCGGAAACATAACCATAAATTACATATCAGCTTAGTATAAAAGTGTCAAGCTTATTCATCAGTAGTGATACAACCATATCGAAATACTTAAAAGTAAACATTATACAGCTATATCGAATCCTGCTGTATAATTAACTCCTCAAGGCCTGCTCCCTAATCCTGCCTTGAACCACCAGCTCCGTTCATCCTGCGACCTGCCCCATGGAATAGGGTGTCCAAGATAACAACTAGGACGTAAGCACTAACGCCCAGTAGATAGACATGAGTAAACATATGTATATAATGCATGTAACATGATGACTGGTAAAGGGTCATCTGAAAAGTCATGCTCAGTATCGGCGCCACATGAGTGCTGCCACCGCACGGATCAACCTCTGGGTGCAACCACACTCATCTAGTACACCAGAGTAGACAGACATAAATGCCCCCGCCGTCGCGGTACTCTCAATGACAAACTATCGAGTATACAGCTGAGCGGCTCTATAATCAGGTATATCAAGGTATAGGCTCAACGTGTATATGCACATGACATATGAATATAGAAAGCGGTAAATCATATATCATGCCATATAATAATGCCAACTAAATGCAACATATAAACATGTATACTCGCTGGCAATCTCAGTCAATGTGTACGTACCTCTAGGCTAGTTCAAGTATAGCAGGATCCTAGCTTCCAAGCCTATATTCAAAAGTTCACCGTATCACTACATAAATTCTATAAGCCTTAACTAAGCTAATAAGTACTCCCAAAACTTAAATAGATTCCCGGACCATACCTTTGTCCGTAGATAGCCCTTTGAAGTCGCTAGTCCCGGATGACTATAACCACTCCTTGGTTATTCCAGAACCTCTATTATAACCGATAGGGCCCTCAAGTGTATATCTCACACTACATAACTGAAGAATGAAACTCGGAATTTGTATTTAGAAATGAATCTAGGAAGCCCTATTTATAGGCAAAATTTCCGGCCAGGATCGGAGCTTCCGATCCAGCTCACGCCTTGCATGCATGACATGCCGGGATCGGAACGTCCGATCCGACGATCGGAGCTTCCGATCTCGCCTCCGATCAACACTTGTCAAAACTCGTGGCTGAGTCATTGGGTAAAGCTGGCAGCCGGAGATCGGAACGTCCGTTCCAGGATCGGAACTTCCAATCTCGGTGCTTCCGCTGAGCTTCCGAAGTGACTGGGATAGGAGCTTCCGATCTGGGTTTAGAGCTTCCGATCCGGCCCAAAGTCAAAAGCCCAAATTCTCTTTCGAAGTCCAATAACACTCCAAAATTGATTAATTACCAATCCTTAATCATGTTTAACATATAATTATCTTAAAATGGAATCTGGGTTACTACATTCTCCCCACCTTTAGATATTTCGTCCGCGAAATAAAATCTAAAAACAAATCAAGATAATAATATGAAACATCAAACCATGTTTTATTACAACAACTGTAATTACAACTACATGGTAATCAAAAATACAAAGCAAACAACTCAGGATATTCTGCTTGCATACGACTCTCAGTTTCCCAAGTTGCTTCTTCAACGCCTCGGCGCTGCCACTGTACCATTACAAGTGGTATAGTCTTGTTCCGAAGAACTTTCTCCTTTCTGTCTAAGATACGGATTGGTCGTTCAACAAAAGACAGATCTGGCTCTAGCTGAATATCAGTAGACTGAATCACATGAGATTCATCAGCTATATATTGTCGAAGTAACGACACATGAAAAACATTATGTATACTGGAAAGATTTGGCAGTAAAGCCAAACGATATGCAACATCTCCGATCTTCTCCAGTATCTGGAAAGGTCCAATAAAACGAGGAGACAACTTGCCTTTCACGCCAAATCTCATCACCTTCCTTAAAGGTGATACTCGTAGAAACACATATTCACCAGGCTCAAACTGAAGTGGCCTGCGACGAATATTAGCATAACTGGCTTGTCTATCTTGAGCAACTTTGATCCTATGCTTGATCAAATCTACCTTGTCTACAATCTGCTGCACCAATTCAGGACCCTCGACTTGTCGTTCCCCGACTTCATCCCAGAATAACGGAGTACGACACCGTCGACCGTACAATGCCTCGAAAGGTGCCATATCAATACTACGATGATAACTGTTATTGTAGGCAAATTCGATCAAAGGTAACTGATCCTGCCAAGATAAGCCAAAGTCCATGATAGAAGAACGTAACATATCCTCCAATGTACGAATCATCCGCTCTGACTGTCCGTCAGTCTCCGGATGATATGCAGTGCTCAAACTCAGAGTGGTACCCAACGCCTCCTGAAAACTACCCCAAAAACGTGAGGTAAATCGCGGGTCTCTATCACTGACTATGCTCACTGGAATCCCATGCAATCGTACTATCTCCTGGACATACAATCGTGTCATGCGATTATAAGAATACTCCCGGTTGTAAGGAATATAGTGTGCTGATTTCGTCAAACGGTCAACAACGACCCAGATAGCGTCACACTGACATGAAGTCATAGGTAAGTGGATAACAAAATCCATAGTTACGTGCTCCCACTTCCATACGGGAATCTCAAGATTCTGCAATAATCCACCTGGTCGTCGGTGTTCAGTCTTGACCTGTTGACAAACCAAACATCGAGAAACAAATTGATACACACTACGCTTCATCCCCTTCCCCCAGAATCTAGTTCGCAAGTCCTTATACATTTTCATGCTTCCAGGATGAACTGATAATCGACTCTTGTGAGCATGAGATAGAATATCGTTCCTGAGCTCCGCAACATTAGGTACAACCACTCGATTAGATAAGCACAATAAACCATCTGCCTGAAAATGAAATCCAAATGTATTAACTCCATTGGCTAAACGTGCCAACCGCTGAGTCTTAATATCAGATATCTGAGCATCTCTGATCCGAGAATACAATGCTGGCTCAGACAAAATAGTATATAATCGAATCCCATTTCTCCCTTTCTTGTGCTTGAGCGTAAAACTCAATGAACAGCACTCTAGAATCATATGAGATACTTCACTAGTCTGAAGTGCAGAAAGTCTCACCTGCCGACTCAAGGCATCAGCAATAAGATTAACAGAGCCTGGATGATATTTGATTTCACAATCATAATCCTTCAGAAGATCCATCCAGCGTCTCTGTCGCATATTCAACTCCGCCTGAGTGAATAAATACTTCAAAATCTTGTGATCCGTGAATATCTCAAATTTCTCGCCATAAAGATAATGCCTCCAAATCTTGAGTGCAAATACAATGGCGGCTAACTCGAGATCATGTACTGGATAATTACTCTCATGCGTCTTCAACTGTCGAGAAGCATAGGCAATAACATGTCCATGTTGTGTCAGAACACATCCTAACCCCTGACCAGAGGCATCAGTATAGACAACATAACCTCCTGATCCAGAAGGTAGAGCTAGCACAGGTGCAGTAGTAAGACGTCCACGCAGCTCGTGAAATGACTCCTCACAATCCAAGGACCATATGAAGGCAACATCTTTCCGTGTAATCTGTGTCAAAGGCCTTTCCAACTGTGCAAAATTCTTGATGAACCGACGGTAATATCCAGCTAGACCCAAGAAACTACGAATCTCAGCAACCATCGTCTAATGAGACCAGTTCAGCACTGCCTCTATCTTACTAGGATCAACAGATATCCCTTCATTAGAAATCACATGACCGAGAAACACTACCCGATCAAGCCAGAATTCACACTTGCTCAATTTCGCATACAACTGCTTATCTCGTAACGTCTGTAAAACAATCCTCAGATGCTGTGCATGCTCATCCTTTTCATGAGAATAGACAAGAATATCATCAATGAAGACGATGACAAATCTATCCAGATATTCTCGAAATACCTGATTCATCAGATTCATAAAGACTGCCGGTGCATTCGTCAAACCGAATGGCATAACCAGAAATTCATAATGCTCGTATCTGGTCCTAAAAGCAGTCGTAGAAATATCTGAGTCTCGTACCCGCATCTGGTGGTATCCAGATCTCAGATCTATCTTCGAGTAAACAGAAGTACCCTGTAATTGATCGAACAGATCATCAATCCGCGGCAAAGGATACTTATTCTTGATGATGACACGATTCAACTGCCTGTAATCAATACACAATCGCATCGATCCATCTTTCTTCTTGACGAACAAAACAGGTGCTCCCCACGGAGAAACACTCGGACGAATATATCCCTTATCAAGCAGATCCTGTAACTGCTGTTTCAATTCCCTCATCTCTGATGGTGCTCTATGATAAGGCGCTCGGGATATAGGCATAGTTCCTGGTACTAAATCAATACCAAATTCAACCTCTCGCACTGGAGGAAAACCAGGAATCTCATCAGGGAATACAACGAGAAACTCACTGACTACCGGTAACTGATCAATACCCATACTACTCATGGACATATCAACTGCATAGATAAGGTAGCCCTCCCCACCTGACTCCAAGACATGACATGCCTTCAGAGCCGAAACAAGTGGCATCGGAGGTCGCGCACCCTCACCATAAAAATACCAGCTATCACCCTCAGCAGGATGAAACTGTACCAGACGCTGATAACAATCCACAGTAGCATGATACAAAGTCAGCATATCTATTCCCAAAATACAGTCAAAATCTATCATCGCTAATATCATCAAATTAGCCGATAACGTATTACCCTCAAACTCTAGAAGGCAACCCATCACTAGACACTTAGTTACTATCTCCTGCTCTAGCGGAGTAGATACAACTAAATCCATATCTAAAGATACATAAGGTAATATATGTCTCTTAACAAAGCGACTAGAAATAAAGGAATGCGATGCTCCAGTATCAATTAAAACAAGTGCAGGAATACCACATAACAAAAAGGTACCTACCAACATGCGATCGCTTCCCTCAGTAGCCTGTTCTTGAGACAGAGCAAATACCTGCCCTTGAGTCTGGGGACGATAACCAGAAGAACTCTGTGGTGCTGGCTGCTATCGTGGAAAAGTAAAAGCTTGAGATCCAACCTGTGATCCCGATCCACTAGCAGAACCCATGCGCTGAGGACAATCTCTCCGCAAATGTCCCTGCTGACCGCAAATATAACAAGCACCAGTAGCTCTCCGACATGAAGCTGCAGAATGCTTCCCTCCACAGTTAATACAAAACTCCTCCTCCTTCTTCTTCTTCTTCTTCTTCCCAAAATGGAACATACCTCGTGAACCGCGAGATCCAGATGAAGTAGTAGGAGTAGAAGAAGACGTAGGTCCAGATTGCACAACAGATTGAGCTCTAGGCTCAAATGATCCACTAAGCTGTGCTGGCATCAACAACTGTGCACGCCTGTTGCTGCTCTCCACAAGACGACAACGGTTCACCAAAGTCTTATAAGATACTGGGTCATCACAAACAACAACCTGTGAGTAGATATCTTGGTTCAGGCCTTGTAGAAAGAGATCATACTTCGATGCATCACTCTCATTAATATGAGGACTGAAAGGTAGCAGATCAAGAAATTGTTGCTGATATTGATCAATAGTCATTGATCCTTGCCTCAGAGTAAGCAACTCCATTGATCGTGCTTGGCGAACAGCTGAAGGAAAATACAGTTTCTGGAACTGCTGACAGAAATCTCCCCAAGTCACCTGTCCTCTCTCAGTACGTGCCTGAGCAGCTTTGGCATCCCACCAAAAACGTGCTCGATCCTCTAGAACAAATTCTAGAACTTCCAATTTCTGATCCTCAGTACAATCGAAAGCACGAAAAGTACTCTCGAGTTTAGACATCCAACTTCTTGCTTGTTCAGGATTCTCGCCTCCCACCAAAGGTTTCGGTCCTACTTGCATGAATTTATTGATAGATTAGCGACGTCTACCCTCATGATGACGATGTTGATGACCACCTCCCTGGCCAACACAACCGTGACTCTCGTCAGCCATATCCTGAAAAGAATTGCACATTAAAATCCCAAATGCGCAATAATTACTCAAAACTAATTTTAAATCCCAAGTACTAATTCCAAAATCTAAGCATGCTCTGATACCAAAAATGTAGTGACCCTGCATGGTATCACCTACTAACTGGCAACTAATAGCATGCATTAAACTTAATACAACAAAATAACTTAACAGAGTAAAACGTGCGGAAACATAACCATAAATTACATATCAGCTTAGTATAAAAGTGTCAAGCTTATTCATCAGTAGTGATACAACCTTATCGAAATACTTAAAAGTAAACATTATACATCTATATCGAATCCTGCTGTATAATTAACTCCTCAAGGCCTGCTCCCTAATCCTGCCTTGAACCACCAGCTCCGTTCATCCTGCGACCTGCCCCATGGAATAGGGTGTCCAAGATAACAACTAGGACGTGAGCACTAATGCCCAGTACATAGACATGAGTAAACATATGTATATAATGCATGTAACATGATGACTGGTAAAGGGTCATCTGAAAAGTCATGCTCAGTATCGGCGCCACATGAGTGCTGCCACCGCACGGATCAACCTCTGGGTGCAACCACACTCGTCTAGTACACCAGAGTAGACAGACATAAATGCCCCCGCCGTCGCGGTACTCTCAGTGACAGACTATCGAGTATAGAGCTGAGCGGCTCTATAATCAGGTATATCAAGGTATAGGCTCAACGTGTATATGCACATGACATATGAATATAGAAAGCGGTAAATCATATATCATGCCATATAATAATGCCGACTAAATGCAACATATAAACATGTATACTCGCTGACAATCTCAGTCAATGTGTACGTACCTCTAGGCTATTTCAAGTATAGTAGGATCTTAGGTTCCAAGCCTATATTCAAAAGTTCACCGTATCACTACATAAATTCTATAAGCCTTAACTAAGCTAATAAGTACTCCCAAAACATAAATAGATTCCCGGACCATACCTTCGTCCGTAGATAGCCCTTTGAAGTCGCTAGTCCCGGATGACTATAACCACTCCTTGGTTATTCCAGAACCTCTATTATAACCGATAGGGCCCTCAAGTGTATATCTCACACTATATAACTGAATAAGGAAACTTGGAATTCGTATTTAGAAATGAATCTAGGAAACCCTATTTATAGGCAAAATTTCCGGCCAGGATCGGAACCACCGATCTCAGGATCGGAGCTTCCGATCCAGCTCACGCCTTGCATGCATGACACGCCGGGATCGGAACGTCCGATCCAACGATTAGAGCTGCCGATCTCGCCTCCGATCAACACTTGTCAAAACTCGTGGCTGAGTCATCGGGTAAAGCTGGCAGCCGGAGATCGGAACGTCCGTTCCAGGATAGGAACTTCCGATCTCGGTGCTTCCGCTGAGCTTCCGAAGTGACTGGGATCGGAGCTTCCGATCTGGGTTCGGAGCTTCCGATCCGGCCCAAAGTCAAAAGCCCAAATTCTCTTCCGAAGTCCAATAACACTCCGAAATTGATTAATTACCAATCCTTAATCATGTTTAACATATGATTATCTTAAAATGGAATCTGGATTACTACAAATACCGTGCTGCTGAAAACGGAAGAAGAATATTATACCTTTCTGCTGCTCGAACTGCAAGCCTATCGGCAACACTACGAACCTTATTCGATTTCTCCTTCTCCATGCCATCACTTGACTTAGGAAGCCCCACTATAAACTCATCAACTTCCTAAAAAATGCGCATAAAAGAAACATATTTACAAAAACACTAAACTCTAGATAATATTATCCAGTAGTAACAAAGGCAAAAAATCCTGAAAACCCCAGGGAAAAAAAGGAATTTAGAGCGACGGTGCTTGAAAGTGAGCGGAACAAGACCGAGTTTGTACGGAGGTGGTGGTCGCCGCCATGAGACAGGCGACTGGAGCTTAACTCGAATGACCCAACCACCTTTAACCTGAGATAATATAGATAAATAAATCCAACTAAAAACTCAAAAATTCCAGAAATACTGGTCCGATTAAAAACCCAAGCCTTGACAAAATCCTATTTGGACGAACGCATTAATCCTAGCACATTAATCGCATAAATTTGTTTACACCAAAATAAGAACCCTAAAAAATTGCTCCTATACATAACACATCCAAATCCATGAAAAGTCAACACCTAAACTATATATTGTTAAAGATTGTATCTTCGATTTCTTGAACGTCGCAGAGCTAACAAATGGATGGCCGTAAGTGTAGTTGAGAAGAAACCAAAAGCAGGAAAGAGGCTCTCGAAGGAGGGCGCCGCCGCGGTCACCGCCGCCGCCGCCGAAGCTGCCGGAGAGAAGAAGAAAAAGCGGAAGAAACGTGGTGAAGAAATTTGGGGATTAGATCTACGTTGTGTTGGTAAGCTTGTATCGATATATGTTGAGCTAGACCTGGCCACGGGCCGGTTCCGGATTGGTATTTTACCAACCCTTGGCCGGTTCTGGTCCGGGTTGGTGAACCGGCGGTTTTGGTCCGGGTCCGGTTAACCGCCGGTTTCGGATCCGGGTCAACCCTTGCTTTTTTAAAAAAATAATATTTTTTTAAAAATTTTTTTTTACAATTAAATTTTTAAAAACTCTATCAAATATTTCATCATCTCAATAAAAAATATATACATTTATTAAATAAAAATATATACATTTAAACTTTTAACATCTTTTAATATTATATTTATTCAATAAAAAAATATATGACATTTCAACTTTCAACATTTTATATTAAAAACTATGTCTATATCAATTAAAAAAATTATATTTATTAAATAAAAAATATATTACATTTCTTATATTAAAAATTATATATATTTTAATAAAAAATTTATTACATTTATTCAATAAAAAAATATATTATAGGGGAAATTGCATATATCACCCTTGTGAAATTCCGTGTTAGCTAATAACCCCCTGTAAAATTTTTTTAAGCTAATAACCCCCTGTGATTCTAGATTTGTAGCATACACACCCTTTTCAGCTAAAAAATGACAAAAATACCCCTACATAAAATAAATGATAAATTAAATAGTTCAAAAAATTCGAGGGCGTTTTCGTCATTTTTTAGCCAAAAGGGGTGTGTATGCTACAAATCTAGAATCACAGGGGGTTATTAGATTAAAATTTTTTTACAGGGGGTTATTAGCTAGCACGGGATTTCACAAGGATGATATATGCAATTTTCCCTATATTATATTTTAACTTTCAACATCTTATATTAAAAACTATACATATCTCAATAAAAAATCTATTACATTTCAATTTAAACATCTTGTATACAAATTTTATTACATTTAATTATTTTCAATCACAATCTAATATCAAATTATCTATTGGCCTAGTGGCAAGAATGATGCCTCAATATCAATTGGTCTTGAGTTCAAATCCAACATGTGTAGATTTTAAATATATTATTTAAAATTTTAACAAAATAATAAATATATTATTTAAAAATAGGCCGACCCGCCACGGGTTGGGTCCGGGTTTGAACCGGCCCTTGGCCAGGTCTATGTTGAGCATTGGGTTAAAAAAAAAAAAGGATATGTGAGAATAAAATAATATTATTTATTTATATAAAATTATTTTAATTAAAAACAATTATTTTAATTAAAAGACATCATTTTTTTTACAACAATTTTAAAAAAATATTGTCTTTAATTCCAAAAAACACTCTCATTAACAACATTATATAAAAACTATTGTAGGTTGTATAAAAAATATTGTCGTAACTAAAAAAAAAGGTAAAAGACAACAATTTTTAAAATACTATTGTCTTTGATACTAAAAAACGCTCAACAACAACATTTTTTAATAAAAATGTTGTCGAAAGGTGTAAGACAACAGTTTTCCCAAAAAAATGTTGTCTATTGACTGTTGTAAATTGTTGTCGATAGCGTGGGTTACGATTGTTGCGTACCGGCCTCTCGTCCATGTCCTACAATTGCGTAAAGTTTCTAAGATTTTGATAGATTTATGTATTAGAAGCATAACTGGACAAGTTGGACACATAGATAATCAAAAGATCATTCATTGAATCTCAACATAACACTGAATCAAAATAACAACTGATAGTTTTTGTTGGAATTAAAACAATAGAGTTGGAAATAAGTGTAGTGACCCTTACCTGGATCACCTACTAAACAGAACTTAGGCATGCAATTAACTTAATTAAACGGATATCAGAATAAAACTGCGGAAACCATAAACAATATACAATCTCAAGGCAAGGAATCTGTAAATACCCAAATATTATACAACCATATCGAACAGCTGTATTAATCCAATAACAACAGAATAAAACCTAGGCGAAGCTCCAGCTGGCCAACCACTGCCTAGCCCCTCTTGGATCCACCCGCCTCGTCCAATCGCAAATTTGCCTCATGGAATAGGGTGTCCAGAAACACAGAGTACGAGACGTGAGCATAAAACGCTCAGTACGAGAGTATGAGTATGCATGCATGCAAAGTGAACTCCCTATAACTCGAGGTCAAAGATCAGATAACAGAGACAGACCGGACCCTGGTATGTAGCACGCTGTGCAGTCGCTTCAGGAGGTGGCTCCCATACCAATATACCAGTGGATATGCCGGACCCAAATCGATGAAAGTCCATCCACTAACAGGATAGGGTACAACCCTACTAATATACATCTCGAAGGAGATAGCTCAATATGCAGATGAATGCAGCATAAATCAATGACATATAAATCATGCAGTCACATAATACATGCATACTCAGTTAGGATATCTCGAACAGTACTATCGTACCTAACACCGAAGTCTGAACTAAGCTGGAAGAAGACAACCCCTAGCTGCCTTAGGTCCAAGTCCCGACCCGACCTGGTCTCAAGACTGACCCGACCTGACCTCTCCCTTCAAGCCCGACCTGAACTGCTCCTGGTCAAGCCCCGAGCTACTCCTTCCCGAACTCCCGAGCTACAATTTCCCGAGCTCCCGAGCTACTCCTTGGTCCGAGTAGAACTAAGAAGTGAGATGAAATGGTGTATAATGACCGAACCCTCAACTCCTATTTATAGAGGATGAGCCGGGACATGTGTCAATCGAGTGAATGACACCTAGAAGGACACTAATCTTGTTTTAGCTCCAGCCATGTGTCCATTCCCGACCTGAATACCATGTGTTCTTCCCATGACCGAACACTACCCTGGCCTTGCACATCACTTTCTTGAGCACCCTATGCCCCGACCCGAGCCAAGCACTAACACATTCCCGAGCCCTAGCTCCAAGCCCGAGCTCTAGCTCAATGTCCGAGCTCTTGCTCAATGCCCGAGCTATTGTTGAACAACCATGACCGACCCGAGCTACTCATGACCGACCCGAGCTACTCATGTCATGTGTTCTTGATCTTAACTTGTGCTCTTGTTAATAAAATATAATTAACCAATTAATCTTGTAAATTGGAACTGGGCTACTACAATAAGTGACAAAGAAACACAGCTGAATAATGACTAAAGCATCCATACTAATCTAAGTCTATAACTTCTCCATCCCCCATGGCTTTGACGGGCTCTTCCTCAACCTCTATCTCTTCCGGATCCTCCTCCGGATCTTCCTCGGGTTCTTCCTCAGAATCCTCTCTTTGCAGCTGATTCACAGCCTGGAGTAGAATAGCATTATGATTATTCAAGTTTGCCACTGTACCCTGAAATTGCTGGACTTGAGCTTCCAGCTGCTAGATACGATCTCGCATCTGTTGATGACGTTGCCCATGTTCTGCGCAGGACTGCTGCCCCAACTGCTTCTCATGCTCCACTTGTTTAGTCAAATGGCTAACAACACCAGACAGCTCTGCTATGGTGTCTTGTGCTGTCCCCAATCTGTCTTTCGTCTGCTTATGCTCTATCTCAGCTGCCTCCATTTTCCCTTTCGTTTTGTTATGCTCTTCTTCAGACTTAATCACTTGGTTGCGCAGAGCCTCTTCACGGAAGTGATTAAGGTCCATGTCATCACGAAGATATATGTTATCCCCCCTCACTTGCTCTAGCTCATAGAAGTATTTGTTGGCCCTCTTCTCCCATTCTCGCTGCTCACACCTATCAAGAACAACCTTAGCACAAAGTCGAGTAATCTTATGCTTCTGGTTATCAAGAACCAGTTGCTTCATGCGAAAGATGGAATGAGCACGTGTACGAGGAAAACTTGACGCCATTTCCTGAAAGAAAACAAATGGAAAGGCAAGGCTTAGAACAAAATATCAGAAATCAGCAATTACACAACACATGAACAGTTTGAAATAATTACAAACGAAACGGGACTTTTCGGAAAAGTTTTTTCCAAAAATGGAAAATTTTGAGATTTTTAATTGAGCTGACAGTATCGATTGTGAGGATCGTGACACAATCGACGGAATTGGATTTCGAGTTTTTTTATAAAAAAGTTATAAGCATTCTAAATCTTTCCTAAAACGGCAAAAACGCGATTTCGGAGGCCTAAACGAAGGAATTCGGCCGAAATAAGAGTTACCTCATGGCAAAATGTAATTTTACGATGACTTTGATTTGTGAGATCGTTTCGGAGGGGACTACATTGGCCTTTTGGCCTACTATGAGAAACTGCCAAAAATTTTCTAAGGAATTCCCACCCGGATTATGAACTTGGCGGCTTTGATACCACAAAAATGTCACGCCCCGAGATCGGAACGCAGCATCGGCGTTGTTAACAATTTTAAATCGTAAAACAACAAGCCATGTAGTGTATAAATAGCCTTCAACCAGTCTTTTACAAATCCCGAAATGTCTTTACAATATCAAAACATGACAATAGCGGAAATAAAACATAAAAGATAATAAAACTAATAAGACTGCTAGCATTTCCATAATTTTAGACTTAATCACCAACCCCAAAATGCGTGTTGCTCATCGTCATCCAACTTCTCTTCGGTATCTGGTAAGGAAAGTAAGGGGGATGAGTGTTTTGGGAAACACTCAGCAAGAGGGGGCAAATAGTACATGCAAATGTCGAATATACATATATATATAGGAGTTCAAAGGTAGCATGTTCCAACACATGTCGCAACATAGATCAAGACAAGGCAAAACTTGAAACTGAGCATCAACACATATCATGAATGAAACATAAACTTAGACATAGCACTGTTATTCATCTCGTTAATCATGACTACTGATCAGTCCCTAATTGTTACTCCTCTAAGGGAACGAGGCCTTAAACGGTTATTATAACCCACCGCATTAGGGCCATATCATATCTTATCATATTTTTGGAATTCCTTATCCACTTCTTAAGTCGAATTCTAATAGTGCATAACAAGGAGTTTCATGGAATAAACATGTATGAAATTCAAATAAATATGAACCAGACGATGTACGATTGAATTTTCACAAACAAGATCACGAACGTTTTTAAGAAAAACATATATAAATATAAGCCCTCTTACCTTAAGTGATTTGTAAGAAAATCGTGCACAAACTGATGTTGATGGTAAGCCTCAAACGTGAGCAAAATAGAACAGAATGCTTGCTTTGAAACTGGGACAGAAACCTTGCTCCAACTCTGGACAGGAATCTGCTTGAACTGCTGCTATCAAACAGGTGCTGCTTTTGCTATGCTTCGAAAGTGGCAGAAGGTTGGAACTCGAAAATGTGCAGAGTTTTACTCAGTTTTTGTGCTCGAAAATGGTGTGATTTTCCTTCTGAATCTGCCACTATTTATAGGTATAAAAAGCAGCTGAAGGGCCTCCCATTCATGGCCAATAACTCATATTAACAGCCATCATTCTCCATTATTGTGGCTGTTACATTTCTGACTATTATATGCAGCATGAATTTCGAAATTAACAACATAATCCATCAGTTTCAGCAGCCACTACTCTCCATCATTGTGACTGTTACCATTCCTTATATTCAGTTGGTTCTTGCCCCTTTGTATTTCAAAATTCAACATCATTACACCATCAGTTACATTTGCTTTTATATGACTGATAGAGTTACAGCTTTTGCCTTCAAGTACATGCATATAATCGTGGCTTCACAGAAAATGCATGTAGAGAGGTGTGAATACATACATAAAAATACATGTAGAGAGGGGTGAATACACACAGAAAAATATTTTTGAGCTACAATAGTTCGTTCTTGAAATGTTCAAAAATAAACCGAGCACCGAGATATTATATCGAGTTCGATTTTAAAACTGAGCGGAAGACCCTCAAAATAATCCCTCTAAAAACTGATAACATTTTAGAAATTATTTGAAAAAAAAATGCAAGTTAAAATGAAAAAAACAGTTTGGTTAGAGTATTTTATCAAGGACTTTATATAGAACATTTTGATATTTTATCAAACACATAAAATATTTCAACCAAAATAGTAACAAGAAGTAAATGCAATGAAATAAAGAGACACAAACTTATTAATGGAAATTCGAAGGTCAAATCCGTCTACATGATCTCCCTTTCTTCCATTTTCGGAAGGATTTCAATAGAATACTTTGCATTATACAAATCCGTTGTACAATCTCGATCCAACCGATGTCACTCTCTTGATTAAAACTCTTAGCACACTCTCAGTGTTCTTGACAACAAGTCAACAACCAATTACACATGCATTAGTGTCTTTCTGAAAAGACTCTCACTCAATTATTCTAAGAAACACATCTCTCTTTCGTGTAAGTGAGCTCTCTTCAAATGATGTATTCATCAATACTTGAAAATAGAAGAGTGTTCTACAAACTTGATTTGGTGCATGTAAATGATTTAACTTTGAAAGCTCATCTCGCTTCTTATTTCTCACACCTCACTTTTGTGGGTTTGCTCTCATTCTAACTTGTTTTTTCTCTATAATTGGTCCATGTTTTTAATCCCCATCAAAAGATTTTAAATGATCTTCAAAATGTTGTATTTATGGCCTCCAAGAAAGATATAAATGTTAGATTCAAGAATATGACCGTTTGGAAAGTTTCAGTATGATTTCTGATGTTGAAACAATCATATTTAAGTTGATGGATATTTTTTAAAGTTGAGCTGATTTACTGTTCATCGGACTGGTTTGACTGAGCTGGGTTGACCAATTTGGTCTACTCCAATTTCGAGCTGGTCCGTTCGAACTGATCTGGTTCATTCGAACGGATCTGGTCCAAGTTGAGATGGTCCAAGCTGATCAAAGTCGAGTTGATCTTTCTACTTGAATGTAGTTCTTGATTCACTGATATTATAGGCAAAGTGATGAACACAAAAGCTATAGACCTTTGTTCTGGATTTTTGCAGAATCAAGAATCACTCGATTTTTAGTTTGTACGAGAGAGATATGCTGAAAATACAAGACTGTATATAAGTTTGAACTTTTTCTTCATCCTGTGCAGAACCAGAAAATCGTCGAGATTTATCAACTTCTCAAGCTCTGATTCAGACTTCAACTTGTGAATAAGATCTGTAGATCATTGTATTAGCTTCGTAACTCATATTGAATAATTCCACTTGGATAACCGAGCTGGAAGATATGACCAAATTACCAGAGCTGGTATTTTTTATCTGATTGTTGTATCAATTGCATATAGCTTGGTTTTTCGACCACCATATCACATAGATGACATCCGAACTAACTGATCTGGTCGAAAATATGACTTGTAGATTTGAGTTGTGTCTCTGCATCTGGTCATTTGTATTACCGAGTTAATATATGTTCGAAATAATCAACTGTGTCAGAATTCCAGCTTGACTAAATTTGAGTTTCAGCTTCTCAAAACTTTCAATTTTTGATCTACCAACTACAAACTTGTGTAAATATTTTAGAAATATAATAAAAAGTTTTGGTATCATCTAAATCATGATTGCTTGTGTTTTTGGACCCAATAGATTCGACCAAGTATTTGTAGATATTATATAGAGATGAATTTGAAAATCTATTATAATAATAAATACAAAAATAACTTGTTGAGATTTGAAATTTATGACGGCTCTCAAATATTCAAGTAAATCCAAACTAATGAATTAATTTGTTATTATGAATTTGAAATCCTCAAACTTTAAATTTATCGTTTCAAATACAACGTAACCTTATAAAATTAAACCCAATTATCAACTTTGTATTGTATTTGTACGTACTCACGAGGATGGGGATCGATGGTTTGTCTACCCTCTGAATAAATTAGCTACAATTACTGTGTTATCAATAAGGATAGTATCTCAATATTGCTTAATCCAAAATTATTATTATAAATGGAAACGTGAGGGAAAAAAATGGAACCAGCATTAAAATAAGGGCAAATTATTTTAAACTCCCCACTACCAAACTTCTTTTTAACTTAACTCCCTACCCACCCTTTTCTTTATTTTCACTCCCTAGTGGTCCCCATATTTGAATTAAAATATAATTAAAACTAATCCTTTGTACGTGGCTTTGTTATACCTATCGAACTAGTCCCGGCCATGCAAGACTATTAGTTACGCAAGGTTTCCAGCCGATATACTCCAGATTAGGGTCCAACATGCTTCCGTAAGATGAATTAAATTTAAATATCTCTTTGACCATAATGTCGTCGGGTCATACCTGCCGAATTTTACGAAGTGCTTCTCACACTCTAACCACGCAGTCGCAACAGATGGTTTCTGCACAAGTTCCTTCAACAACACCCAGCACAGCCTTAATTCATTTTCTACCTTAAGGCGTATGGTATATAAATTTAATTATAAAATATGAGCATGAACAACGAGAGATTTAGAAATTTATTCAGACATAATATTATTACATAAATCAACTCTTTTGAAGAGGAGAAGACAACTTGTTTAGCTACTCATAGTAGCCTTGTTCTTGAAATACATAAAAAAAAACTTAATACAATAGAAAGAGAAATATTACAACAATTTATTTGTAAGAAAACTGAAGGGAATGATCGATATTTTCAGCTTCCTCAAATGCCTGTATTTATAGCTGTAGTTCCACTCGTTTCACCGAGAAACTTCAGGGAATCTCACAGCTATTTTGTATTTCTTTATGCCATTATTGATGGCATCTTTTACTAGTGGAGGAGGCAGCTGTCTGGAAATTTTTTTATGCCATTATTGATGGCATCTTTTACTAGTGGAGGAATCACATGCCTGCCACTTTCTTTTGGCTTTATTCTCCTTACATGCCTGCTTTATTGTTGTCGGAGCATCTTTTGATTTTGAAGTAGGCCCCTGTGAAAACGCATCTTTGGTGGTCCTTGTCCACCTTTGCTTGTCTCGGAAAAATCCTTTTGATCCGTTCGGGGTCTAAAGGTTTTTCCAAATTCTGGCTCCTTCTGATTTGGGCATTCTGGGCAGATATTCTCTGACCATCGTCCAATATGAGCCATGTTACAAAATTTTCGGCGAGCTTCTTTACTCCCCGGCAGCTTGCTGTTCCACAAAAGATTTCTCTTCTTTTCGAAGAGTTCTTCCGCAAATGCTGTAGTTTTTCCTGTCATTGTGTTCAACAGAAACGATCCATTCACAGAATTCTGATAAAATTTGAATGGAAACTTGACTTTGTCCATTTAGTAAGACAGACCCAAATACCCCATGCCCTTCTGGTTGAGATCTCATTTTCCCCGAAAGTGGACACCAAGGGTATTTCTTCAGTTTTAGGATCCTTGATAAATTTATGACTGTTTATATCAGGTCTCCTCAGCTTGATGAAATGAAAGGGTTCGTGTGATCCTTTCATTGTTGGTTCTGGAGCTGAACTAAAAAAGTATAACTCAAGCACATCTCCTCTGGACAAATGATCATTATTTGCCCATGTTTCTTGGACTGCTTCCTGGATCCATTTTGGTAACTGTGATATATCCGTGAAGCTTCGTGACGTATAAACTGAGGCCAAAGCCCCAAATTCATACCAGAGTTTTACATCTTTAGGATTGACATTATTTTTTAGCCAAACCCTTGGATATATTCCTGCAACTTCAACCCTGCAAGTGTTCGGGTTGATTTCACTCCTTGTATTCAATTTCTCCCACCTTTGTTGATAAACCTGGAATGGAGAAATAATAGATGGATTAGTATCAATCTTAGATTTGCCCTTATCAGTGTTGGACCTAAGATTGATCTCTTCCTCTTTTACCCCAGAGGCGGAGGGTTGACTTGATGAGTTATCCTCATCAATTGTTGCTTCATCCAGATCATCAAAGGCTGATGATAGATTAGCACTTGTTTCTTGAGTTTTGGATTCCTCAACATCTTGTTTCACAACCGGTGGTTGTATTTCTTGTTCTTGTAAAACCAATGGTTATAGCATATCTTGTTTATGAGAAACCAATGGTTTTTCTATAACCTTCACAATTGGCCCTTGAATAGCAGCCCATAGTTGTGTTTGAGCTTGCATACATCCTGTAATTCGATTAGATACTTTGATCCGATCAGCTTGTTGTAACCTGCCGGCCATTTCAGCATTAATGGATAACTGGTTGAACTCATTTTGAAGCAACCCAAGGTGTTCCCTGAGATGCCTCTGCATTTTCATGATGGAATCCACGTCACTGTCTTCCATCTCTTGTTAATAAATCTGCAAGAATATTTTCATGAGATTTAATAATAACAATATCAAAAATATAATTTTGACATAATGCTTGTCATCTTAATAACCTAGCTTTCTCAGGTTTAGATTTAATCTTATTTTTTAGAAAAGCTTTTACCTGGGTGTTATCAACCTTCAGAGTGAATTTTTTAGCAAGTAAAAATAATGGCCATTTTTCAGAAGCCCTTTTAACTGCATAAAATTCCTTCTCGTTGATATGTCATCTAATGACCTCAGATTATGAAAAAAGACCGCTACAGTATCTGCATGGTATTTCCCCATCTGGAGTGATCTTGGTAAGGACTGCTGCCCACCAATCGTCGCTGGCATCCGTAAATAATACCAGATTATCTTCATCTACGGGTATAGCCATTTTTGGAAGATTCTTACATATCTCTTTTAATTGGTTTACCCCTTTAGTATGGTCATCGGTCCATATAAACCTAGCATCCTTTTTTAACTAAGTACTGAACACCTTTCTGTACATTGCTAGATTGTTAATGAACATCCCTGCAAAATTAACTACTCCAAAAAAACTCTGGAGTTGTTTTACATCTTTGAGTTTATCTGGAAAATTCTTTACCTTTTCCACAATATAGGGTTGTAGAATTATTCCAGTTTCATCAATCTCAATACCGAGGAATTCAAATTTCCTCGTTGCTATGACTGCTTTCTTTTCAAATAAAACCAGTCCTTCTTGTTTACAAATTTTAGAGAAAATCTCTAAGTGTTTAACGTGTTTGTCTATATTTTTGATGCTATAAGAATATCATCAATATAAACAAACATAAAGTTGAAATAATCTTTAAAAAAGTTATCCATCTTTTTTTGAAATATCTGGGGTGCATTAGCTAATCCCATAGGCATAACTTCCCAAATATAGTGTCCTTGTGGAGTAGAGAAGGCTCTGAATTTCTTACTTCCTTCTTCCATTCGAATCTGGTAAAATCCAGACTTACAATCAAATTTTGAGAACACTCTAGCATTTCGTACACAGCTAATTAGGTGTTCTCTACTCGGTATGAAGTACCCATCAAACTCCAGGATTTTATTAATACCTTGGTAGTTAATAACTAGCCTGAGTTTCCCTCTTTTTATTTCACCATGATTTCTAACCAGAAAACCTGGGCTGCTATATGGTGAAGCTCCTTCTTTGATTAAACCAAGGTCCAAATGTTCCTTGATAATCATTCTCATATCCCTTTGATCTGTTATGTTCATCGGGATAGACTTATATCTGACGAATTCATACTCTTTGCCTTCCTTTAGAGTAAGACTGGCTTTGAGTTGATTTCTATCCCACCATGCCAATGGATGCTCGTTGTAACTTTCTTTGAGCCTCTTTTTGACATCTTCAAGGGATACTTTATTCTCTAACTCTATATCTCTGTGATTTAGAGTTACCTTGAGAAGCTCCATATCCTCTGTTTGGAGTTCTTGTTCTGTTGTTATTTTCAACATGGTTTCTCCAAACCTTCTTGGATCTTTCATTTTTGGGTGAAAAAGTTGTCCTTTATCACCACGCTGGCTGCGAAATATTATCGGCAATTGTCGATAAAAAGCAACCTTGAGTCTTTGAACGATAATTTTATGCTCACAAATTGTAGTGAACATAAGTCTTCTTGACTCATTGTGTAATGCCACGATTTTATTATAACTGAGTTTAATCGAGATAATCAGAGTTTTTAGTATTTAAGAATCGTATTGATATTTTCAGGGGATCATTTTGCAAACTTGGAGAAATAAAGGACTGAAATGCAAAAATTAGATTTTGTATAATATCTTAAGGCAACTTGCCTCACCATCACATCAAATCATTTCCCTCCTCCCCCTTCTCCTTTCCATTCAACGTACCGAACAGGAAGCCATGGGAGACGCCATTTTGAGCTCCTTCTTCCTTCGATTCGCTCGATCCGACCGTTAGATTTTTATTCCGAGTTGAGATTCACGATCAACGCAGCGAGGGCTTCATTCTGACGTAAGTTTTGCTTCGATCCTCGAACTTTGAATTTCGTTGGGTTGTCAGAATTTGATAATATTGGAGTATGTCGTTCTTGAGCTAGTATAGATCGTGTATTCGAAGTCGGTTTGGAAAAAGAACGAAGTTTGGATTTTATATGATTTCAGAGGTGAAATTCAAAAATGATGATTTTGATTGAGGTTGGATTTGAGTTATTTTGATGGATTGGGATGATGATTGAGTTATTGTGATTGTTGTTTGATGTTTTGTATTTCCGGGTAGTCAATTTATAGCCGTTATGCCGTCGAAATCGAGTTTGAATTGTCGGTTTTTTTGGTTCGGTTTAGTTGAATATCGAATTTGATTGAGTTTGAATTCTGAGTTGATATTGAGTCCGTATTCGATGTTTTGAAAGTTGATTGAGGATTCGGGAGTTGATCGAACTTGAAGACTTGTTTATCGATTGAAGAATTGAAGACGGTATATTATTGATTGTTGTATCGACTTTGAGTTTGTTATCCGAATAGACTATGATATCGAGTTATCTCTTGTTGACAGGAATCGCTTGAAGCTTCGAGAAAAGGTAAAAGTCGACAATGAAACGAATGGGAACGAATACTCGAGATCGACTTATTCTCGAGTTCCCGAAAATCACATACTACATGTTTATTTGCTTGAGTGAATTTGATTGTTATTCTAATTTCACTTGCATTCCATATTGAGCCGATTTCTCGATTCGTTTTGAAATTAGACGATTTAGGGAGCTATATTGAAGTGGCTTTGGATTTCGAGTTTTTTCAATTGCCAGAATACTTCTTATAGTTGCTCTGAAGTCTAGGGGTTGAGTTGAACGACATCCACCCCGAATAGGTGTGTCGGTGAGTTGTTGTGAGGACTTGGCCCCGGGATCCCAACCGAATAATGATTGATATTTTGATTATCTAATTTGATAGTCCCGAATTTTGAAGTCATGCATTCATTCATTCTCATTTTGATTTGTTACTGATTATTACATTTCAATATGAGGTGTTTACTTGATATTTCATGTCTGTCTCTTTTACTTAGAAATTATATTTTTAACCGGTTTATCCGGCTATTGTCTTTGTTTGTATGTGTACTTGGCAACAGGAGCATCAGGAGCTGGACCTAGTCGTTTGGGTTAGCTCGGGGTGAGATGATAGAAGTGAGACTTCGTGTGTTGTAGGGTTGCTTTTGGACTTGTATTCTATTTTGTTTAGTCGAACAATTACTACCGTCAAACTGGTATTATTAAACATCGTCCTGTTGGTGTTTCGAACGACTTATTTTATGTTTAAGCTATGATTGGAACCTTGGTTGTTTAGATTATCATTTTGAGCTTGTAGAGTCAATATTTTCTTGCCTAGGTTTCAGCAACCCGAGGACTACGTGCGGGCGCGCGTCCATGACGCACGTGGCTGGCCGAGAAGTATGCGCGGGCACCCGACTTGACGAGCGGGCGCGCTTTATTGTGCAGAAATTTTGGTTTTTCTACCCGAGGGCTATGCGCGGGCGTGCGAGTTTTACCGCCCGGGCGCGCATGGTGGCCGAGGGGCATGCGCGGGCGTGCGTGAGTTCTTTAAAAAAAAAAAATTGATTCGTTTTTTCGTGGCTCATCGTGTTTGATTTTGTTTAATTATTCGAGAATAGTAGATTAGAAACGGGGTCTCACATTAAGTGGTATCAGAGCCATAAGGTTCTTGGAGTCGAACTAGAGTGAGCGAGGTAGATCGAGTCCGCATGAATTGAACTCTCGTATGTGATTGATTTATGTAAATGATTATTTTTAAAAACGTGCGAGTATGCTTTATTGATTCTTGAATTAATTGAATTACATGAGTAATGATTTGATTTATAAAGCATGAATTACGTGATTTATATTTGTCCTTGTGCTATTATCTGTCCTCGTATATCATTGAGGTTCATGAGTACTCAGAGCAGAGTTTTGGACACCGAGGTTATGAGATTGAGAATAAGTTTGAGATATTGTGTCCTAACCCTTGATATCAGATGGCACCTCGACGATCTTTGAGAAGGAATCAACCACCTTTGACTCCTCCTTCTACTGAGAATCTGCCGCCAGTGATAACTCCTCAGAACGATCAGGATAGTACAGGAGTGGATCAGTTTGATGCAACCGCGACCCCGATGGAGACTCTTTTGAAGAGATTCCGATCTTTTCGACCGCCTACTTTAACGGGTACCGAGAACTCCGTTGCTTGTGAAAGTTGGCTAGATGAAATGGATGAGCTCTTCGATTCCCTTGACTATACCAATGACCGCAGAATCAGGTTAGTCAGTTATCAGTTGCAGGGTGTTGCTAAGAATTGGTGGACCACAACCAAGAGAGCGAATGAGAACCGAGGCACCGCCATCACTTGGAGCTTGTTCAAGACTGAGTTCTTTAAGCGTTTCTTTCCTATCTCGTATCGAAAGGAAAAGGGTGCCGAATTTGCGAATCTGAAACAAGGGAACTTGAGCATTGAGGACTATGTGAGCAAATTTGACAATCTCTTGAGGTTTGCACCTCATGTTGCAGATAACGAGGAAGCCAAGGCCGACCATTTCATCAATGGCTTGAACCCTGAGATATTTACCCTGGTCAATACCGAAAGACCCAACAACTTCACAGATGCTATGGATCAAGCGAAGGGAGCCGAGGCCGGATTCTTGATGCAACGAGTTAATCAGGTAGCTCCTCAGCAGCAGCAGAGATCTTTTCAGAACCAGCCTGTTCAGTTTCAGCCTCAACAGTCTCAGTATCAGTACCAACCGTCTCAGCAGGCGAATCAGCCTCAGAGGTTTGAGGGAGGCAATAGTGGCAGAAACAGGCGAGATCAGTATCGGCCGAAGGGAAAGAATTTCAAGAAGTCTGGTAACAGTTCATCGAGTTCCAGTGGCTCTAGACAGTTCAGTTCTGGGCAGAGTTCAGGGTTTTCTGGAGCTTCATGCAGCAAGTGTGGAGGACGTCATCCCAGTGATCAGTGTCAAGGCGTGTTTGGTAGTTGCAATATCTTCCAGCAGCCGGGTCACTTTGCTAGAGTTTGTCCTCAACGAGGATCCGATAGAGCTCAGAGCGGCAGTTCTTCTTGACCGCCAGCTCAGCCCGAGAGATCAGCTTCTGCAGTTCATTCCTTTCAAACTCAACAGCAGACTCGTCAGGGAGGTAATCAGAATCAGAACCAACCTCCTCGACAGCAGGCGAGGGTGTTTGCCTTGACAGAGGATTAAGCCAATGCAGCCTCGAATGACGTGATAGCAGGTAACTGTTCGATTTTTGGTTATCCTGCATTTGTGTTGATTGATACGGGTGCTTCTCACTTTTTTATTTCTGAAAGATTTGTCGTGATGCATGATTTATTTGCTGAGCCATTATCTGATGTTGTTTCTATTACTTCACCTTTGGGTGGAGGAATTGTTTCGGTGAGAATGGTCCGAAATTGTGTAATAGAATCCGAAGGGAATTCGATTGAGATTGACTATATCGTACTTGGATTATCTGATTTTGACTGTATTATCGGGATTGATGCTCTGACCAAGTATAGGGCGACAGTAGATTGCTTTCAGAAAGTGATTCGATTCAGACCTGAGATGGCAGACGATTGGAAGTTTTTAGGTAAGGGTTCTCGATCCAAAATTCCGTTGATTTCTGTGTTATCCATGTCACGTTTGCTACAGAAAGGAGCAGAGGGATTCTTGATTTATGCCATGGATGTTCAAAAGTTTAGCCCTGAGTTGTCTGAGATACCGGTTGTTAGCGAGTTTCCTGATGTTTTTCCAGACGAGATTCCTGGTTTACAGCCTATTCGAGACATCGAATTTAGCATTGAACTTGCACCAGGTACTCAGCCTATTTCGAAAGCACCTTACCATATGGCTCCGTTAGAGTTGAAAGAATTGAAGGAACAGTTAGAAGATTTGATTTCCAAGGGATACATCCGACCTAGCGTATCGCCTTGGGGTGCACCAGTGCTTTTTGTAAGGAAGAAAGACAGTTCTATGCGACTTTGCATCGATTACCGTCAGTTGAATCAAGCGACGGTCAAGAATAAGTATCCTCTTCCGAGAATTGATGACATTTTTGATCAACTGCAAGGTTCTTCAGTGTATTCGAAGATAGATCTGCGATCAGGGTATCATCAGCTGAGAGTTCGCGACGAGGATGTGCCGAAGACAGCTTTCAGAACCAGATATGGGCATTTCGAATTCATAGTCATGCCGTTTGGTTTGACCAATGCTCCAGCAGTTTTTATGGATCTGATGAATCGTATCTTTCAGCGGTATCTAGATGAGTTCATCATCATCTTCATCGACAATATTCTGATCTATTCGAAGAACCGTTCTGATCATGCCGAGCATTTGAGAATCGTATTGCAGACTTTGCAAGCCGAACATTTGTATGCTAAGCTATCGAAGTGCGAGTTTTGGTTGGACCGAGTGGTTTTCTTAGGCCACATTGTATCAGGAGATGGAATATCTGTGGATCCCAGTAAGATCGAGGCAGTTATGAATTGGCAGAGACCGACATCAGTGCCAGAAATCCGAAGCTTCATGGGTTTAGCTGGGTACTATCGCAGATTTATCGAGGGTTTCTCTTCCATTGCAAAGCCGATTACTCAGTTGACCCAGAAGAATGCACCGTTTGTTTGGTCCGAGCAGTGTGAGGCTAGTTTCATTGAGTTGAAGAAGAGATTGACGAGCGCTCCGATCTTGTCTATTCCATCAGGTACTGGAGGTTTCTCTGTGTACTGCGATGCTTCTCACCATGGTCTCGGGTGTATTCTTATGCAGAGGAAGCACATCATAGCTTATGCTTTGAGGCAGCTGAAGCCTCATGAGACTCGCTATCCGATCCATGATCTCGAGCTAGCTGCAATCGTGTTTGCTTTGAAGACTTGGCACCATTACCTGTATGGCGATTCGTTTGAGATATTTTCTGACCACAAGAGCCTGAAATACTTGTTTTCTCAGTCCGAGCTGAATATGAGGCAAAGGAGATGGATGGATTTGCTTAAGGACTTCGACTGCGAGATCAAGTATTATCCTGAAAAGTCGAATGCAGCTGTAGACGCTAGTAGTCGAAATCTTTGTTCTTTGTCTCTTTCTACGATTGGTGTCTCTCGATTGATTGAAGACTGTTGTACTTCTGGTTTGGAGTTTGAGACCGATAGGAGATCCATCAGAGTTTTTGCGATTCAGGCCGAGCCAGAGTTGTTTCAGTCGATCAGAGAGGCTCAGAGATCTGATCCGAGCATTCAGAGTTCGATAGAGAAGGTCAGGTCAGGTCACCAGTCAGAGTTTCAGGTCAGGGATGATGTGTTATTTGTGAATAGCCATATTGTTGTGCTCGATGTTTCTGAGTTGAGACAGCGTATTCTTCGAGAGGCGTATTTCAATCGGTTCAGTGTTCATCCTGGAGGCCGGAAGATGTATAATGACTTGAAGACTCAATTCTGGTGGAAGCAGTTGAAAGGAGACGTCACGAGGTTTGTATCCCGTTGTTTGAATTGTCAACAGGTGAAAGCTGAGAGGAAGAAGCCCAGAGGATTATTGCACAGTTTTCCTGTCCCGGAATGGAAATGGGATCATATCTCAATGGATTTTGTCACGAAGCTACCACATTCAGTCAGATGTTGTGATGCGATTTGGGTAGTGATTGACCGGTTGACAAAATCTGCTTGTTTCATTCCTTATCGTATGACATACCGTCACGATCAGATGGCCGAGTTGTATGTCAGAGAGGTTGTGAGATTGCACGGCGTGCCAAAGTCGATAATATCAGATAGAGATCCGAGGTTCACCTCTCCCTTTTGGCACAGTCTTCAGGAGGTTTTGGGTACTCGTTTGAACTTAAGCACAGCGTATCACCCTTAGACCGATGGTTAGTCCGAGCGTATGATCCAGACGTTGGAGGATATGCTTTGGGATGTAGTGCTTGATTTTGGCTCAGGTTGGCAAGATTCCTTGCCTCTAGTGGAGTTTTTGTACAATAACAGCTTCCAGGCGAGCATTGAAATGGCACCTTTTGAAGCTTTGTACGGGAAGAAGTGCAGATCTCCGTTATTTTGGGATGAGATTTTAGAATCACCTGAGTTGGGTCCAGATATGATTCGCGATATGGCAGAGTAGGTGAAGTTGATCCGAGTCAGAATGAAGACAGCCCAAGATCGATAGGCCAAGTATGCGAATGTCTGACGCAGACCACTGTCTTTTGATCAGGGAGACTGTGTATTTTTGAAGATTTCTCCGTTCCGTGGTACTGTCAGATTTGGAAAGAAAGGGAAGTTGTCGCCGAAATTCCTTGGTCCGTATGAAATTCTGGAGAAGATAGACGATCTTGCCTATAATATTGCTCTTCCTCCGTCTCTTTCAGGTATCCACGATGTGTTTCACGTCTCGATGTTGCGGAAATATCATCCGGATCCGTCCCATGTTCTTCAACCAGACGAGGCCGAACTTGATGAGACTCTGAGTTACTTCGAACGACCGATTCAGATTCTTGACAGAAAAGAGAAACAGCTCAGAAACAAGTCGATTCCGTTAGTGAAGATTCAGTGGAGTCGTTACGGAGTTGAAGAAGCAACCTGGGAGACCGAATCCGATATGAGGCAGTGATTTCCAGAGTTATTCGATTGAGGTGAGTTCGTCTTCAGTTTGTTTCGTTCTTGTTCAGTCTGTGATCTGTCAGATTTCGAGGACGAAATCGGATCTTAGAGGGGGAGAATTGTAATGCCCCAATTTTATTATAATTGAGTTTAATCGAGATAATTAGAGTTTTCAGTATTTAAGAATCGTATTGATATACGCAGGGGATCATTTTGCAAACTTGGAAAAATAAAGGACTGAAATGCGAAAATTGGATTTTGTATAATATCTTAAGGCAACTTGCCTCACCACCACATCAAATCATTTCCCTCCTCCCCCTTCTCCTCTCCATTCAACGTACCGAACAGGAAGCCATGGGAGACGCCATTTTGAGCTCCTTCTTCCTTCGATTCGCTCGATCCGGCCGTTAGATTTTCATTCCAAGTTGAGATTCACGATCACCGCAGCGAGTGCTTCATTCTGACGTAAGTTTTGCTTCGATCCTCGAAATTTGAATTTCGTTGGGTTGTCAGAATTTGATAATATTGGAGTATGTCGTTCTTGAGCTAGTATAGATCGTGTATTCGAAGTCGGTTTGGAAAAAAAACAAAGTTTGGATTTTATATGATTTTAGAGGTGAAATTCAAAAATGATGATTTTGATTGAGGTTGGATTTGAGTTGTTTTGATGGATTGGGATGATGATTGAGTTATTGTGATTGTTGTTTGATGGTTTGTATTTTCGGGTAGTCAATTTATAGTCGTTATGCCGTCGAAATCGAGTTTGAATTGTCGGTTTTTTGGTTCGGTTTAGTTGAATATCGAATTTGATTGAGTTTGAATTCCGAGTTGATATTGAGTCCGTATTCGATGTTTTGACAGTTGATTGAGGATTCGGGATTTGATCGAACTTGGAGACTTGTTTATCGATTGAAGAATTGAAGACCGTATATTATTGATTGTTGTATCGACTTTGAGTTTGTTATCCGAATAGACTATGATATCGAGTTATCTCTTGTTGACAGGAATCACTTGAAGCTTCGAGAAAAGGTAAAAGTCGACAATGAAACAAATGGGAACGAATACTCGAGATCGACTTATTCTCGAGTTCCCGAAAATCACATACTACATGTTTATTTGCTTGAGTGAATTTGATTGTTATTCTATTTTCACTTGCATTCCATATTGAGCCGATTTCTCGATTCATTTTGAAATTAGACGATTTAGGGAGTTATATTGAAGTGGCTTTGGATTTCGAGTTTTTCCAATTGCCAGAATACTTCTTATAGTTGCTCTGAAGTCTAGGGGTTGAGTTGAACGACATCCACCCCGAATGGGTGTGTCGGTGAGTTGTTGTGAGGACTTGGCCCCAGGATCCCAATCGAATAACGATTGATATTTCGATTATCTGATTTGATAGTCCCGAGTTTTGAAGTCATGCATTCATTCATTCTCATTTTGATTTGTTACTGATTATTACATTTTAATCTGAGGTGTTTACTTGATATTGCATGTCTGTCTCTTTTACTTACAAATTATATTTCTAACCGGTTTATCCGGCTGTTGTCTTTGTTTGTATGTGTACTTGGCAACAGGAGCATCAGGAGCTGGACCTAGTCGTTTGGGTTAGCTCGGGGTGAGATGATAGAAGTGAGACTTCGTGTGTCGTAGGGTTGCTTTTGGACTTGTATTCTATTTTGTTTAGCCGAACAATTACTACCGTCGAACTGGTATTATTAAACATCGTCCTGTTGGTGTTTCGAATGCCTTATTTCATGTTTAAGCTATGATTGGAACCTTGGTTGTTTAGATTATCATTTTGAGCTTGTAGAGTCAATATTTTCTTGCCTAGGTTTCAGCAACCCGAGGACTACGCGCGAGCGCGCGTGGCTGGTAGAGAAGTATGCGCGGGCGCGCGACTTGACGAGCGGGCGTGCTTCATTGTGCAGAAATTTTGGTTTTTCTACCCGAGGGCTATGCGTGGGCGCGCATGGTGGCCGAAGGGCATGCGCGGGCGCGCGTGAGTTCTTTTAAAAAAAAAAAAATTTGATTCGTTTTTTCACGGCTTATCGTGTTTGATTTTGTTTAATTATTCGAGAATAGTAGATTAGAAATGGGTTCTCACACATTGTCTTGTGTGTACTTCTTAAACATTTGTAAGAAGTTATTTCCTAACAGGATATCAGCTCATGTATCATGGAAATAGATTGGTGGTGTTTTTACCTTGTACCAAGGTGTTTGACCTGCACCTCCCATAAGGATCTCTGCTTGTTTTATTCCTTTGCAAAGAATTAAAATTCTTCGAGAGAAATATTGTCCAGCAATTTTTGGCAATTCCTCTTCGCATTCTTCAGGGAAGACTCCTCTTTTTGCTGTACAAATTCCTGCTCCCGAGTCAATATAAGCTGCAAAATACTCAGCCTTATATTGTTCATATAACATCCCTATCGGAATGTATATGGAGAAAGGACTTGTTGTCATTTTTTAAAGGGATTACTAAATGGCCCCGCCATTTTTAACAGACTGTGTTGTAACTCAGTAATTCGATTAAGACTATTTACCTTTAGTTTCCCTAAGGCCTCAGAAGGTAGAGTATGGTTACTCCTTTCTACTTCTTCAATGCGTTCTAGTAAATCATGTTCATGACTTACTAATTTCAACTGTTGCTTCTTCCTTTGTCTGTGAACAGAGTTCTCGAATCTGATTAAGGGATTGTCCCTTATCCAATTCTCTTGGTTTTCCATTTCGTAGAATTCTTATTGAATTCTCCAAGTCTTTTCTTTTGCCATGAACTCTATTCCTTTTTCAAGGTGTTTCCATGGTTTATGGTCCTCCAGGAATTCTAGACCAAGAATGAGTTGATCTATTTCTTTTCCTGGAATTCCCCATATTTGAACTTCCAATTCTCCAATATTTATCACTCCTTGGTAAGTTCCTTTTTCCTGTTGTTCCAAATAGTAAATCGAGTTACAAGGGAACAAGTTCCGATGACTTGTAATTTCGAATACTATTTTCACTTCTTTCCATCCTTCTGGAGATCTAAGTTTTCCTATTATAAAAAACTCTTTTTCTTCTGGTGGAATTTCTTGAATAGGAGATTTGTCTAATCTCCTGCTTGTCATTCTGTCTCCTTGGAAAGATAACCTTCGGGGTTCTATTTTAAGGTCTCTGTATAGAACCGGTCTGTCTTGAATTTGAATGTCTGTTTCCTGAATTAAAGGAAACTCGATTCATTTCGGATATATTGCTTGAGCAATTTTCCCAAAGATCTCTGAAATTTCAATGAACTCATTTCTAATAAATAATTCAGAATGGTGAGTATTAGAAGAGCATATGAAATTTGATACGTAATAGAATATGGCATATTACCTTCCTTCATTAGTCTTTTTTCCTTGAAGTTTTGATGCAAAGTCAAGGCTCGACTAAAATCTCTATCAGCTAAATTGTAGGCTATTCTTGGATAAATAACTCCCACAATTTTTCCTGCACATAAATTTCCCGAGATAGCTCCTAGAACCGCATCTTGTATATTCCCCATTCTTTTATCGTATACTACGATATCTATGGGTGAATCTATTCCTTCTTTAAAATTAGCCTTGATCATAATCTGGATTGCTCCAATATGAATCCAAGACCTTGTCTTTGCTACTTCTGCTTTTAATTTATGTAATTTTTCTCGAATTTCTTCAAAGGGAATTAACTGCATTTCAATTTGATTACTGGTTAGTTCCATAGGGATCGCCATTTCCCTTCTGGATACCTTATAAATCAAATTATGTCTTCTTTGTCTTAGCCCTAGGTTTTCTAAGACTCTTTCAACTTGTCCTGCCGAAAATCCTTGATACTTCTGTAATGTTGGATTTTCTCTCATAATCCTTTGGACCATATTATGAGATATCGTGGTTTGACTAAAGAACCCAGCCAAACTTTCATGTGTTTCATGGCGAAACACTTCCTCTTTACTCTGATTCTGATTTTGATTCATCTTCAGAAACTTCTCGACTAAACAATATCTCTTTTTCGTATATGCTTTCATCTGAGGGGATATCCTCAAATTGATATACTTGGACTAGATCTTGAAAGAAGACCGCATCATCCATATTTGGTGTTGCTTCAAAGAGTTTAACTCCTTTTTTCTCGTTTTCTGGACAATTTATAGATATATGTCCTCTTGCTCCATATGTCCAGCAGTTGCAATCCTTGAAACTTTCACTTGCTCTTGTATGAGTTCTTCTGAAAGTTCTTCTTGAAGGTGTTCTTCCCCTACTTTGTGATGAGCCTGTTGATGGGGATGTTCTTGTAGGTCCACTTCTTCTACTTGATCTATAGGATCTGGCCTTTTGTTTGGACCAAAATTTTCTTGGTTTCCAAGAACTTTTCATTCTTTTATTATAGGGATTATTTCTGAATTTTTTCCTTTTAAATCCCTGTGATCTGTTTCCAATGATCGTTGGAAGATCATTTTCTCTACAACACAAAGGTGTACGCTTATCTATACCCCTTATTTTCTTGTAGTTCTTCTGTAATGCTGTCATATGGCACCATTCTGCTAATTTTCCTTTCAAAAAAAAGGAGGCACGTCTTGCCAATGTATCAAGATTGCCTGGAACATATTCTTTAATCAGCATTTCTCTCCAGGGACTGGGCATTTTTGCAAAAAATAGCTGAATAGCTATATTTTCCTCGACTCCCGAATTTCATCTGTATTTAGTGAATAACATAATGTATTCATCAACTAAGCAGATATCATGTAACTCGAGGCTATAAAGAGCTTGAGTATATCTTCTCTTTTTCTCTGTATCTTGATTATTGAAATAGTCTACCCCTATGAATTGTGCTTTAAATAGGGTGACCATTCTTTCTCCAATCTCGCTGAGGGATTCTCCTGCTAAGATTGATTCCTTAGTTTCTGGCATAGTCATCTCCCATGCGATCTTAACAGATCCCATTAGACTCATTTCTAGAAGTTTAATGAATCCTTCTTTATTGAGATCTAATGTCCCTGCTGCTATTCTCATAGCTGACGTCCAATCATCTATAAGATCTTCTCTGTTTTTGAAGTCCAAAACATCAAGGTTTAACATAACCCCGTAAGGATGTATTGGATCTAAAACAGTTTTTCCGTAAGGAGTTTGATGGAGTGGGATTTTACTCCTTCTTGATCTGGTTCTTGCTGGATGTGAATTTTTTCCAACCTGAAACTCACTATGTGGTTCTTCTGTTTTAACCACATATCTTGGGGGATTCCCTATGGGTTGTTCACCCCCAGGGAAATTCATTTTTAGATCTACTACTTTGAGATTCGCAAAAGAATCCGCAAGATCTTGTAGATCCTCGAAATTTAATATTTCTAAAGTAGTCATCAGCTAGTGTTTTTCTCTGATACTGCTTTTATAAGATTAATCATCATTTCATCATTGGTTAAAGGTTTTTGGACCATTTTGGTTTTACCTTTCTGATGTAACAAAGGTTCGGTACCAAATGATAGTGGTAACCTTCCTCTTGTATTTCATTTTCTAGAACCCGAAGTGTGTTCTAGATTTATGATTTTATTTTGAAGATCTTTTAGGTTTCCAAGAATTTCTTCTTGTTTCTTAAGGATTTCTTCAATTTGCCGAGGTATTTCATACAGCTGATTGCTGTAATATTGTACCGTCTTTTGAATTTCTCTAAGATCTCCGGAGAGTTTAGAGGAATCTGGGGTAATCTCTAAAAATTGAGAGTTAGAAATCATTTTTCTGTATCTCTTCAAAATTAAGAGCATTAATCACAACCTGTTGTAAGTAATCTATTGTGAATAGATTAACTTGTTTATAGGATTTCATATGAATAAAATCCTCTTGATTCAAACCTTCGTTTGAAGTCATCTTTTTTAAAAAAATCTTCTCCTCAACAAAGAAAAGCATGAATTATCGAATAATATTATGTCTGAATAATTAACCTAAGGCTCTGATACCATTTTTATGGATAATTCTTTGTACCATGAATAAGCACAAAATCTTCAGATTTTAGCATAAAGTCTTTAGATTTTAAGCATAAAAAAGTATAAATCCAGTACAAGAATTAAACAATTAAATATTCAAGTTTTGTGGTCCTAGGGAGCTATTGCAAAGAATCTTATGGATAGGGAGTTATGGCAAAGTTAAGTTTTGGTTTAGGGATTTATCACCAATTTGCTCTTAAAATAATCACGGATAACTGTATCCTGGTGATAGCATTTCATTAGAATCATTACCCATTAATTGATTTCTTTCTTGATTTCGTAAAATTTATATCTCATGATAGTACTCGAGACAAGGATTAATATCTCCCACACGCATATGTCAAGAGTAACACAATGCATTCAAAATTTCAAGCAGTACTGAACTTGGAGTTTTATTTTTTCCAATTTGCGTGATACTGTTTCGTATGAATCATAAAATAATCATTGATGTCATAACTCACACTTATCATATACTCCATATAAACTTTATATAATTAATTAACTACATAAATTATCTTATGTCTAGTGTTGTTTTTATCATTTATATTACATAAACATATATTTTACTTATCTTGTCTTACGTACTAAACAATTATAAATATAATTTTTACTAAAAATAATTACTATACGTCATATCTTCATCAGCTTTTTAGGTCATGAGTTCATTTTAAAATAGAACACGTAATTCATGGTGCGAGTAATTAGTGCCAATGTCAGATGTTGTTTAGGGAATATTTATATAGGTATTGTCGGATGAGCAATGCTACAAGTACAACGAATTTTGTACAACAAATATTACAACACAATGCAAAAATTAAATATATCAAAATCTCACGATAAATTGAATACAAAATCTCGCGATAAAATAGCAAATTTCACGATGTTGTAAATATCGTTGTACACGATATTTGTTGTACCTTTAGCATTATCCATTGTCGGATTGACCATTCTATCAGACGTAGATCGTATCGCGAAATGCTTGATATTCTTCTACGGATACATTAGGTTCCGATTTCCTCCGCTAACAGCCAACAAAATATTGTTAAATCACGTTATGATCAAGAAGATTTTATCATAGATGGGCTATTTATTTACACGCGACCATTATATATGAAGATTAATTAAAACAGTAACAAGCATGGTGGTGGCGATACTTGGCCTAATTTTTTATATTTTAATTACAGACACTCACATGTGCATTCAATGAATGAGCCCTAAATCCTAATTGCCAAAATTAGGCAACGCACGTTTATTTGAAAATAAAATCACACCTGTAAGTTGGCAATTAGGGCATAAATCGACCTGACTATTAGAACCCCGATTTATTTAACAAGATGAAAAAGTCAACGTCATTCCAATTTCAATTATTCACACCAACCAAAATTAAGTATAAATGTGTTACTTTCATAATTATTAAAAATTCAACAATAATTGCAAATTTACTACTGGGTAAGCTTTTTGTACGTGAGGAGTGACGAGACGATAAAAAATTATGAATACATCAACCTAAAAGACTGCTACTACGTGATAAACTTGAAGATTAGAAAACTATACAAAATTAATTTTAACTTGGTTTTAGATTAAATAAAGAAATACACCGATCTAATATATACATTACTAACGAGTAACGGGACATGAAACACACAATATCGTCCGAAAAAAGGAAATGAAGTGGTCTTAATTTTTTTTTAAAAATAAAATAAAAACTATCAATTTTTTAAAATCAAAATATTGGTAGGAGAGAAATTTAATATGAAAAGAGAAATGTGAGATATGAAATGTGGGTAAATATATTTTGTAACGATAAAAAAAGCAACATATAAAATGAGTTTTCTGATATTATCATATATCTTTATTAGTGAGTTGAGTCATATCTGTTTATATTTATAATAAAAAATAACACTTTTGACAAAAAAATAATATTTTTTCTTTGTCACCTAAGTATCGTGAGACCGTCTAAAAAAAAAGTGTTTCAGAGCTTATAAGTAAGGGTGGGCGTTTGGGGTCGGGTATCGGATATCCGACCCGACCTGATCGGGTCGGTTACTTTTAAAAAAATCGGGTTCGGGTTTTGCGATTTTTGGGTTGGTGTCGGGTCGTATAATTACCACCCGATCGGGTTCGGGTACCCGACAAAACCCGATTTTTTTTTTGAAAAATTAACATATATTAGTATGTATTATCCAAACACATATCTTCTCTATTTTCATTCTATTGCTCTCAACTAAAATGGTCGTTCGTTTTTCTTGGATTGAGTATACATACATCACTTGAGAAATGATGATTATTTTTCCATAAATTTCGATTATTTAATTGTTTGATAGAGTTGAGAATATTTTTTTTCAAAACTTGTGAAAAATCTGTAAATATCTGAGGGTATAAGTAGCTACAACCACAAATATATGAATTGCTTTCATCGAATTTGAAAAAAAAAAAAAAAAAAAAAAAAAAAAGGTGCCTGACCTTACCCGAAAAAATCGGGTCGGGTTCGGGTAGTCAAAATGACTACCCGACATGTCGGGTACCCAACCCGACGAAACCCGACCCGCGCCCACCTCTGCTTATAAGCTCTTCAAATTTGTTTGACAATTTTTTTGTCAAAAAACTTATAAGCTGTCAAAATAAGTTGTTTGACAGTTTATAAGCTGTTTTTTAAAAAGTAAGGTCACCCCTACTTTTATAAAAAAAATCTTATTTTGATATTTTATTTCTTCATATTATCCTTATGTGTTTTATTAAATTTATACCATGCCCTCAACCAATTTTTTGTACATAATTTATCATATTTTTTATAAATTAAAATAAAAAAATATTTTTATTTTTTAATATATGTTTAATATTTATGAAAAATTTAAAACTGTTTTTGTATATATATTACTATTTACATTACTTTCATATTATTATACCTTCTTTGATAATTTTGACAATAAAAAGATCTTGTAATACCAAACACATCAATATCTTTAAGTTGTTTAAAATAAATTCACCAAAACACTTTAACATATAAGCTCCTAAAACAACTTATACGCTTCTAGAACTTATAAACTATTTTTAATAAGTTCAAACACCTTCTTAGTAAGATATATCTAAAGAGAAATTTCAAATGAATTAGCATTGACATGAATTTGAAATCTACTCCAATGACAAAAAAAAATAACTAATTGAGATTTGCAATTTATTGTCGAGTGGATTTTGACAAACAACAGATCGATTTATTATTACGAATTTGAAATTCTTAACTGTAAATACATCAATGCAACCAAACGAAAAGAGGGCTTATTCTATGCTGCACCGGGTGAAATTCACCCGGTGCAGCATCTACCGTCCAAAACAGCCTGGGCCCCACATAATTATGTGGGGCCCGGGCTCCTATTCATGGGGCCCGACCCCATGAACGACCTAGATTCATCGGGTGAAATTCACCCGATGGATCATAGAACTTTCCCGAAAAGAGTAATATTGATGTGGGGCCCAGGCTCCTATTCATAGGTCCCGACTCCATGAACGGCCCAAATCCACCGGGTGAAATTCACCCGGTGAATCATAGAACTTCCCCGAAAAGAGTAATATTGTTAGAAAAATGTTAATATTATATATAAAATATCCCAACCTTAAAAAAATTATCAAATTTGGACACTGAAACATCTAGTACTAATATTATTAAATGCGGAAATATTTTTTTTTTTTTAAAGTACTAATTAAAAATATATGTACATACATGCCCATACATATATGCACAGAATAAATGAATTTAAAAA
The DNA here is from genome assembly GCF_033568475.1 of Henckelia pumila. Taxonomy (NCBI): domain Eukaryota; kingdom Viridiplantae; phylum Streptophyta; class Magnoliopsida; order Lamiales; family Gesneriaceae; genus Henckelia; species Henckelia pumila. The sequence goes on along the minus strand of NC_133122.1, from coordinate 15,322,500 downwards.
TAAATAACTTATGAAAAAAATGAAATCTTTAGTAAATTAAATATCTGAGTCATGCATTAAAATAAAAACATTGTACTAAACAAATAAGTAAAATGTTTGCATGCACTGAAAATATTTAAGTAAAAATAACGATGTGTTTAATATTCCATAAAATCATTAAGACTCAGACGACGGCCGCGGGGGAATCACTGCATGTCCACTCATACGTCCTCGCCTCCAGTGGGTACTACATCCTCAACGTACTCACCTGCACCATACCAGTGTAGTGAGCCTAGAGGCCCAACATGCTAACATAACAAGGGTTTAAAATAATTTAAAACACTGGAATACTAATACATAACATATACATGAATGAGCATGCTAAAAATAATGAATTATAATATCTTGCTTAAAAACTGATCTTAACTATAATCATATAATACATACTGAAACATTGTTGAGCATACATTTTTCTAACATAGCATGGTTGTATCCATAGTGTAACCTGATAAAGTTCGACTGATCAGTCTCTTAAACCAACGTACGTGGCGGTGACGAATCACCCTGAAAATTTGGTAGTAAACTACCCTGATAATGACAGTAAACTGCCCTGATAAATGGGGACTGGTCCCCCTGATAATTGTCACACTACTTCAACTTCCAACATAAAATTTTTATTTGCTCAACCTTAAACATTAAATCATGCCATAAAATTATTTCGTGAATGCATGTACTTAAATAAAATGTGTGTTTTTCATATATATTTAATTTAATTTTTCATACTAACATATAAATACTAAAATAACTTTCATGCATATAATAATTACATATATAATCAGGACACATGCAAATTTCTCATGGTTTGTACTGAACTGCTGGCCCTAACACTCAAGCCCATTTTCTTAAAATCTGGCCCATTAACATACTTAAACCCATTAACACATTTCTAAGCCCAAATAACTTGATTAACTTAACTGGGCCTAAATAAAATATTTAAGCCCATTAACTTAATTAAACCCAATAAAATTCTAGACTGGCCCAAAAATACACTGACTGGCCCAAAAATTCCTATGGGCCCATGAGCCCATAAAAATTATTGGGCTAACTTAAAAATATTTTGAAAAGTCCAAATAAAATTATTTGGAAGCCCAAATAATTTTATTTCTAATTTAATTGGCCCAAAAACCAATTAAATCCTAAAATAATTTAAAATTAAAAATACTCGAGCCCGGCCCTCATAACCCGAACTCGGACTCACTTGACCCGACCCTAGACTCTATTGACCCGACCCTGACCCCCAGGACCCGACCCTGACCAACCCAACCCATAACCCGAAGCCCCCCCCCCCCTCGTTTCTGTTACGGCTGCGAGCAACAACCCTTCTAGGGCTGCAGCCGCCCTGCTTCGGCAGTCCCTGGCCGGAGCTCCACTGCCCAGACGTAGCCCACGTCTGGGCGGACCAAACCAGCCCAAGGCCTCAGCCCCATGCACCTCCTACACCTTAACCGATCACCATTTCCCTTAAACCCTAACCTGCGCCGATCTAGGACACCCGATCGCCTAGCTTGCTTCCTGGGCTCGTTTGGCTCGAACCACTCGAGCCACTCGAGTCCAGACCACCCTTACACGACCTCAAGACCCCTGGCCAGCAGCAGGACGCACCATGGTTGAATAAAACATGAGCATGATGGAAGGAATACATGAACAAAGTGCATAACAATCAAAAGCCAATGTTTTTCTGAAAATTTCTTGGATGTTTCTGCTGCATACACACGCACGCTATTACCCACTGATATGGAACGAAAATTTGAGAAAGAAAACATGCCTTCCACCGAAGTTGAAGAGAAAGCAACGTGTAAAACGATTCCGGGACGACGAGCAACCATGAAACTTCGAAGAAACTCGGCTATGGAACCTCCTTGGCTGTGGTTCGAGGAAGAAGATGATGGATGGGGGTGAGAAAACTGATGGAGGCGGCTGATGGAGGGTTTGAGCGTAGGGTTGGGTAGTTTTAGGATTTAAAATTTTAAATATAATTACCCTACATAAATTACTTAATTAATATACCAAAGTATATAATTAAAGACTCCACTTAAAATATTTAAATCTGATACTAATCATAAATCTCGAATTATATAATTAAGGAAATTTTAAAAATACTAAAAAGTCATTATTTTGGCTTAATTTGAATAAAAACGGACTCCTAAAAATATATAAAATTAAATACTGAAAATTTTGAGGAAATAAAACTCAAAATAATATTTTTGGGCTCTTAAAAGGCTCATGAAATAAATTGGATAGAAAGTTGTCATCTCGTCTGTCCACGGTCCCGTCAACGCGATCAAAACAATTAATTTCAATAAATCGTGAAAATCACTAATTATGGGTTAAATACTTAAAAATAACTTAAAACATGCACAAATAATTCACATAATTATTTAACCCATATTCTAAAATTTTAAATAAATAAAATCCCTAATTATGCATGCGAATTTACGTATTAAAAGTACCGGATGTTACAATTTTTCCCCCCTTAAATTGAATTTCGTCCTCGAAATTAAAGTACTTACCCGAACAACTCCGGGTAGCGAGTCCTCATGTCTGCCTCGGTCTCCCAAGTAGCTTCCTCCTCTGAGTGATTCAGCCACTGGACTCTGACCATCGGTATGACTCGCGTCCTCAATCTGCGCTCCTCCCTAGCCAAGATCCGTATAGGCCTCTCCTCAAATGCTAACTCCGGTGTCAACTGAAGAGGCTCATAATCCAACATATGCGACGGGTTGGAGACATATCTCCGCAGCATGGATACATGGAAAACGTTGTGCACTGCTGCAAGCCCTGGCGGTAGAGCTAAACGGTAGGCCAACGTGCCAACTCTCTCCAAGATCTCGAATGGCCCTATATACCTCGGATTAAGCTTACCTCTCCGGCCAAATCGTACCACTCCCTTCATAGGTGACACTTTCAGAAACACGTGATCACCTACTGCGAACTCCAAATCTCGTCGTCGAGTATCTGCATAACTCTTCTGACGACTCTGAGCAGTCTTCATGCGATCCCGAATCTGAGTCACAATGTCAGCTGTCTGCTGCACAATCTCGGGACCGAGTAAAATCCTCTCGCCAACCTCATCCCAATGCACAGAAGATCTGCATCTCCTCCCATACAACGCTGCATAAGGAGCCATACCTATAGACGACTGAAAACTGTTGTTATAGGTAAACTCCACTAATGGCAGTCTAGTCTCCCATGAGCCCTGAAAATCGATGACACAGGCTCTCAATAAATCCTCAAGAATCTGTATCACCCTCTCTGACTGACCATCTGTCTGGGGATGAAAAGCTGTGCTGAACAGTAGTCTAGTCCCCAAAGCTGTGTGCAAACTCTTCCAAAATGCGGATGTGAATCTCGAATCTCTATCGGATACAATGGACACAGGTATGCCATGCAATCTAACAATCTCCTTGATGTACAGCTCTGCATACTGTGTCAAGGAGTAGGTAGTCCTCACCGGCAAGAAATGAGCTGACTTGGTGAGTCTATCCACGATCACCCATATAGCTGTACATCTTCTAGCACTCCTCGGAAGGCCAACTACAAAGTCCATCGTAATGTTCTCCCATTTCCATTCTGGAATAGAAAGAGGTCTAAGAAGTCCTGCTGGACGCTGATGCTCTGCCTTGACTCGCTGACAAGTCAAGCACTCTGACACAACTCTCCCGATGTCTCTCTTCATCCCGGGCCACCAATATAATAACTGCAAATCTCTGTACATCTTCGTACTTCCGGGGTGAATGGAGTACGGAGATGTGTGAGCCTCTGCCAAAATCTCAACTCTCAACTGATCGACGTTTGGTACCCACATCCTACCACGGTACTGAACGATGCCATCCACAACTGTATACAGACGACCACCCTTGGCCTCATCCCTCTGCCTCCAACGCTGTAACTCCTCATCAGTAGTCTGTCCAACTCTGATCCGATCTCGCAGAATCGGCTGCACCGTCAACACTGACAAGCTCGGTGCATGACCACTCGAGTACAACTCCAAATCAAACCTCTGAATCTCGCTCTGCAGTGGTAGCTGCACTGTCAAACACGACACCACTGACGACTTCCAACTCAAAGCATCGACCACTACATTAGCTTTACCTGGATGGTAGCTATTGTCACAGTCATAATCCTTCACTAACTCCAACCATCGGCATTGTCTCATGTTCAATTCCTTCTGAGTGAAGAAATATTTGAGACTCTTGTGGTTTGTGAAAATCTTGCACTTCTCACCATACAGATAGTGCCTCCAGATTTTCAAAGCGAAGACCACTGCTGCTAACTCCAAATCATGTGTCGGGTAGCTCTGCTCGTGAATCTTCAACTGCCTCGACGCATATGCAATAACCTTACCACACTGCATAAGTACCGCGCCTAAACCTAGCTTAGACGCGTCAGTGTACACCACTAACTCCTCGTGTGGTACTATCATTGCCAAAACTGGTGCGGTAGTGAGTGCTTCCTTCAGCTGATCGAAGCTCCTCTGACAGTCTGGACTCCAACTAAACTTCGCATTCTTCTTGGTTAAGGAAGTCAAGGGTACAGCAATAGAGGAAAAAACCTTGATGAACTTCCTATAATATCCTGCCAAACCCATGAAACTGCGAATATCTGAAGCATTCTTTGGAATCCCCCAATTCTGAACCGCCTCAACCTTCGACTGATCCACTGCAATCCCATCTCTCGAAATAATGTGGCCAAGAAATGCCACCTGCTCAAGCCAAAACTCGCACTTGCTGAACTTGGCATACAACCGATGTTCCCTCAAAGTCCGCAAGGCTGTCTGTAGATGCTGCCTATGCTCCTCAATGCTCCTAGAATAGATCAAGATATCATCAATAAAGACTATGATGAACTGATCGAGATACGGCTGAAATACTCGGTTCATGAGATCCATGAAAACCGCTGGAGCATTGGTCATCCCAAATGGCATCACTAAGAACTCGTAATGCCCATAACGTGTCCGGAAAGCAGTCTTGGACACATCTGCATCTCTAACTTGCAACTGATGATAACCAGATCGCAGATCGATCTTGGAGAACACTGAAGCTCCCTGCAACTGGTCAAATAAGTCCTCTATCCTCGGCAATGGGTACTTATTCTTCACCGTGACTCTGAGCTCTCGATAATCGATGCACAGTCTCATACTGCCATCCTTCTTCTTCACAAACAACACTGGAGCTCCCCATGGAGAAAAGCTAGGACGAACAAAGCCTTTCTCTAATAACTCTTGTATCTGCTCCTTCAACTCTTTCATCTCGGTAGGAGCAAGTCTGTACGGTGCCTTAGAGATAGGCACGGTGTCTGGCACTAAGTCGATACCGAACTCCACATCTCTCACTGGTGGAATTCCTTCAACATCCTCCGGAAATACATCCGGAAAATCACGAACCACCTCTATCTCTGATAATGATCTGCTAGATGGTTCTGAGGCCGTGACAATACTCGCTAGGAAACCTCGGCAACCCCGTCTCAATAACTTCCTCGCCTGAATAAGAGATATCACCTGAGGAGTACTACTGCTCTGAGATGCATGAAAAGTAAACGAGTCGCCTCCTGTTGGTTTCACTGACACTGTCCTCCGACGGAAATCAATCAAAGCTCCATTGACTGTCAACCAGTCCATACCCAGAATCAAATCAAACCCGCTCAACGGTAACACCACTACATCTGCGTGGATGGTGTGTCCCTGTAGCTCTAACTCCAGCTCTCGGATGACACTGGAGGTAGTAATAATCTGTCCTGACGGCATAGTGACATCATAACCACTGTTGGCAATCTCCGGTGTGATGCCTATCCGTCTGATGAACTCTAGGGAGATAAACGAATGCGTAGCCCCTGAATCTAGCAACGCAAACGTGGAGTTACCTCCAACTAGAATTCTCCCTGCACGCAGAAGAATCCCAACAATTCATACTATTACTAAACTTTTCCCCCAAAGATGAATCACTAACAACCCTTAATTCTAATCACAAGTAAAACATGCTTCCTATTCTAACATGCAGATAGGAAATCCCAAATAACAAATTATTCCACAAGAAAAATCGAAATTCTTAACCAAAAAGAAATTATAAAATATTAGGATAAGATATACCGGTGATCAAGGAGGTATCTGGGTCTGCCTCCTCAGCCTGCATCACGAACACTCTCCCTGTAGTGTTCCTCCTCCTCGGGCAATTGGCCATCTGATGCCCTGGCTCCTTACAATGAAAACAGACGCCCGCTCCTAGAAGACATGGTCCTGGATGCTTTTTCTGGCACTTCGGGCAAGTAGGAAATTCTGCAGTATTAGGGGCCCCGCCCCTCGGCTGCTGTGGCCTCTGCTGCTGATTCGGGCCCTTAGACGGCCCAGTAGACTGCTTCTTCGCAGGAGGCTGCGAAGATGGTTGCTGATACCCAGACTGAAACTGCCTCTTACCCTGCTGCTCCCTATGGATCTCTATCCTGCCCTCCTCGGAACGCAAGGCTCTACTGACTGCAGCCTCAAAAGTAGGGACGTCCGCCATACGAACGTCATGCTTGATTTCTGCCCTGAGCCCCTCGATAAACTATCTCATCTTCTCAGGTGCACTGTCAGCAATCAGCGGCACAAAGTGACAGCCCCTCTCGAACTGTCTGATGTACTCCACAACTATCTTATCCCCCTGCCGGAGACTCATAAACTCTCGGATCATACGACTGCGCGCATCCTCCGTGAAGTATTTGGCGTAAAAGATACGCTTAAACTCCGCCCAAGTCAAAGTAGGAAGATGTACTCCCCTGGCTGCACCCTCTCACCAAAGAGCTGCATCGCCCTTCATCATATACATCGCACAGTTCACCCTGTCGGTGTCAGTAATCCCCATATAAGCAAAGATGGACTCCAAAGAGCGAATCCACCCCTCAGCCACCAATGGATCGGTGGTACCAGTAAACTCCTTCGGTCCCTTCTTCTGGAACCGCTCAGCCATATCCTCCTCATGGGAAAGCCTAGGACGCGCCGTCTGCTGCTCCAACAGAGCAGTAATCCCAGCCATCATGTTTGCATTGGCCTGCTCCAATGCTGATAGAGGGTTCTGCGGAGGTGGAGGTGGAGGTGGAGGTCCCCCACGTCTGTTCACTGGTCTCGGAGGCATTCTGCACCATCACAATTTCTTTACGTAAATCGCAATGCATAACTAAGTACTTAAAAATTTTCTGCTAACATAAATGCTTAAGTTTTAAACATGATACTACTAGATCATACTAAAAGCAATTAAAACTTACAGATCGGTAGCGTGGATTTCTGAGCTCGCATAGCAGTGATGACCCCACCAAGAACGACCTCTCTGATACCAATTGAAACATCTAGTACTAATATTATTAAATGCGGAAATATTTTTTTTTTAAAGTACTAATTAAACATATATGTACATACATGCCCATACATATATGCACAGAATAAATGAATTTAAAAATAAATGACTTATGAAAAAAATAAAATCTTTAGTAAATTAAATATCTGAGTCATGCATTAAAATAAAAACATTGTACTAAACAAATAAGTAAAATGTTTGCATGCACTGAAAATATTTAAGTAAAAATAACGATGTGTTTAATATTCCATAAAATCATTAAGACTCAGACGACGGCCGCGGGGGAATCACTGCATGTCCACTCATACGTCCTCGCCTCCAGTGGGTACTACATCCTCAACGTAATCACCTGCACCATACCAGTGTAGTGAGCCTAGAGGCCCAACATGCTAACATAACAAGAGTTTAAAATAATTTAAAACACTGGAATACTAATACATAACATATACATGAATGAGCATGCTAAAAATCATGAATTATAATATCTTGCTTAAAAACTGATCTTAACTATAATCATATAATACATACTGAAACATTGTTGAGCATACATTTTTCTAACATAGCATGGTTGTATCCATAGTGTAACCTGATAAAGTTCGACTGATCAGTCTCTTAAACCAACGTACGTGGCGGTGACGAATCACCCTGAAAATTTGGTAGTAAACTACCCTGATAATGACAGTAAACTGCCCTGATAAATGGGGACTGGTCCCCCTGATAATTGTCACACTACTTCAACTTCCAACATAAAATTTTTATTTGCTCAACCTTAAACATTAAATCATGCCATAAAATTATTTCGTGAATGCATGTACTTAAATAAAATGTGTGTCCTTCATATATATTTAATTTAATTTTTCATACTAACATATAAATACTAAAATAACTTTCATGCATATAATAATTAAATATATAATCAGGACACATGCAAATTTCTCATGGTTTGTACTGAGCTGCTGGCCCTAACACTCAAGCCCATTTTCTTAAAATCTGGCCCATTAACATACTTAAGCCCATTAACACATTTTTAAGCCCAAATAACTTGATTAACTTAACTGGGCCTAAATAAAATATTTAAGCCCATTAACTTAATTAAACCCAATAAAGTTCTAGACTGGCCCAAAAATACACTGACTGGCCCAAAAATTCCTATGGGCCCACGAGCCCATAAAAATTATTGGGCTAACTTAAAAATATTTTGAAAAGTCCAAATAAAATTATTTGGAAGCCCAAATAATTTTATTTCTAATTTAATTGGCCCAAAAAACAATTAAATCCTAAAATACTTTAAAATTAAAAATACTCGAGCCCGGCCCACCTAACCTGGACCCGGACTCACTTAACCCGACCCTAGACTCTACTGACCCGACCCTGACCCCCAGGACCGGACCCTGACCAACCCAAACCCATAACCCGAAGCCTCCCCCCCCTCGTTTCTGTTACGGCCGCGAGCAGCAGCCCTTCTAGGGCTGCTGCCGCCCTGCTCCGCCGTCCCTGGCCGGAGCTCTGCCGCCCAGACGTAGCCCACGTCTGGGCGGACAAAACCAGCCCAAGGCCTCAGCCCCATGCACCTCCTACACCTTAACCGATCACCCTTTCCCTTAAACCCTAACCTGCGCCGATCTAGGACACCCGATCACCTAGCTTGCTTCCTGGGCTCGTTTGGCTCGAACCACTCGAGCCACTCGAGTCCAGACCACCCTTACACAACCTCAAGACCCCTGGCCAGCAGCGGGACGCACCATGGTTGAATAAAACATGAGCATGATGGAAGGAATACATGAACAAAGTGCATAACAATCAAAAGCCAATGTTTTTCTGAAAATTTCTTGGATGTTTCTGCTGCATACACATGCACACTATTACCCACTGATATGGAACGAAAATTTGAGAAAGAAAACATGCCTTCCACAGAAGTTGAAGAGAAAGCAACGTGTAAAACGATTCCGGGATGACGGGACGACGAGCAACCTTGAAACTTCGAAGAAACTCGGCTATGGAACCTCCTTGGCTGTGGTTCGAGGAAGAAGATGATGGATGGGGGTGAGAAAAATGATGGAGGCGGCTGATGGAGGGATTGAGCGTAGGGTTGGGTAGTTTTAGGATTTAAAATTTTAAATATAATTACCCTACATAAATTACTTAATTAATATACCAAAGTATATAATTAAAGACTCCACTTAAAATATTTAAATCTGATACTAATCATAAATCTTGAATTATATAATTAAGGAAATTTTAAAAATACTAAAAAGTCATTATTTTGGCTTAATTTGAATAAAAACGGACTCCTAAAAATATATAAAATTAAATACTGAAAATTTTGAGGAAATAAAACTCAAAATAATATTTTTGGGCTCTTAAAAGGCTCATGAAATAAATTGGATAGAAAGTTGTCATCTCGTCCGTCCACGGTCCCGTCAACGCGATCAAAACAATTAATTTCCATAAATCGTGAAAATCACTAATTATGGGTTAAATACTTAAAAATAACTTAAAACATGCACAAATAATTCACATAAATATTTAACCCATATTCTAAAATTTTAAATAAATAAAATCCCTAATTATGCATGCAAATTTACGTATTAAAAGTACCGGATGTTACAAACACTAATATCATTATGTCAAACATAATCACATTTTTCAATTAATTTCTAAAACTAAAACATTGTACAGCCCAAAATTCCATGAAGGCAAGGATTAATTACCCTTTTATCAATAAAGATATTGATAATAAATGCAATTTATTAGTGTTTGTTTAATAATAAAGTTTATCACGCATAGTCACGTTCCATGATAATAAAAAGACGAAATGTCCCTTTCTTCGTACAGATTAGAAAATACCCAAATATGACTTACATTTTTGTTTAAAATAAAATAATAATGATAATTCCAAGCTAATTACTAGAATTCTTACTAAATAAAACTCATTCATAACAAATTAGCAAGTAATCTAACTAATTTTATAAAAAAATGAATATATAGTTTTTAGATATATAAATTGTTTTCATCAACAATTAATGTGCGATATACATTACTTTTCGATGCGCACTGAGTAAACATGTAATAGATCGAAAACACATTTTAGATGACAAACTCGTTTGAGATCGTATTGATAAATAAATTAAAGTTTTTATTATTTTACAAGTACTCAACCGTATTTTTAAGAGCTGAATATGTGCCTTTTCTATGATGTAAGTTGTAACAATATTGGAAAACTTGAAAAAAATATACTTGGCTCTTTTACGACTATTATTATATTATTATATTAGATCAAATGTTTGGATATCGCATGCATCCATCGATAATTTTCTTCCTTGATTTACGTTTTTAATTTCTTCATGTAGAAATTGAGCCAATCTCATCAAAGATCCACTTCGCTTCCTCTCCAAGCCTTAACAACAAACTAATTTTCCCTCTTTCCAAATTTATAGTTTAAAATATATTTTGTCGATAATTCTTGGTTACCTGCGAAGTGTTCATCATCATTCTCACTCCTATGATCCCCCCTTCATGCTTTTGGATTTTTCTAACCCATGTCCCATTTTCTCCTCCACTCTTTTTCTCACAAGATTTCGGATTTGGTTCTTGAGAAACTGCGAGCAATGCCTATACAGTAGCTCTTTTGCTTCAAGCGTCTGTAATGGAGGTTAAAGCCAAGATTAGGATCGTTGCGGTGCTTTTTCTCTTTGGGTTTTCGGTTGTTTGTAGTGTTACGGACCCTAATGATTTAGCTATTTTGAATGAGTTCAGAAAAGGTTTGGAAAATGCAGAGCTTTTGAACTGGCCTATCAATGGCGACGACCCTTGTGGTCCTCCGAGCTGGAGTCATGTGTTTTGTTCTGGTGGCAGGGTTACGCAGATTCAGGTCAGAGGGTTGGGTTTGAAAGGCCCTTTACCTAAAAATTTCAACCAGTTGTCTATGCTGCAGAATTTAGGCCTTCAGCAGAACCAGTTTAGTGGGAGTTTGCCCTCTTTCAGTGGGTTGTCTGAATTGAGATATGCTTATTTGGATTACAACAATTTTAACACAATCCCGTCAGATTTCTTTAAAGGGCTTGTGAATTTGGAGGTTTTGGCATTGGATAACATCCCTTTGAATGCCACCAAGGGCTGGTTTTTGCCTTCTGACTTGCAAGATTCAGCCCAGTTGAAGAATCTCTCTCTTATGAACTGCAATTTGGCTGGTCCTTTGCCTGAGTTCTTGGGAAATATGTCGTCTTTAGAGGTCTTGAAACTGTCTTTGAATCGAATTTCAGGTACCATCCCGGAGAGTTTTCGGGGATCTCTTTTGACAATTCTATGGTTAAATGGGCAAACAGATGGCATGACTGGTCCAATTGATGTGGTTTCAAGCATGGTCTCACTCACTAGTCTCTGGCTCCATGGAAACCATTTTTCAGGTAAAATCCCTGAAAATATCGGTGATTTAGCATCTTTGCAAGATCTTAATCTCAATAGAAACGATCTTGTTGGTTTAATTCCTGCCGGAATAGCAAATATGGCGTTAGTCCATCTAGATTTGAACAACAATCATTTCATGGGTCCTATACCAAAATTCAAAGCCGTTAATTATACTTATTCATCAAATCCATTTTGTCTTCCAAATCCTGGAACTCTCTGCGCACCAGAAGTTATGGCGCTCTTAGATTTTCTTGATGGGGTAAATTACCCCTCCAAGCTCGTCCAATCATGGTCTGGCAATGATCCATGTGCATCTTGGTTTGGAGTGACTTGTGATGTTAATAGACATGTGGATATCATAAACTTGCAAAGCTCTAATCTTTATGGTACTTTAAGCCCTTCACTTGCAGAGCTTGATTCGCTTACCCGTATATCACTGCAGTCCAACAATCTATCTGGTCCGATCCCAACAAATTGGACTGGTTTGAAATCTTTAATTTTGTTGAATTTGAGTGAAAACAACCTCTCCCCTCCTGTTCCTAATTTTAGTGACAATGTAAAGCTTTTTCTAAGTGGAAACTCTCTATTAAACTTGAATCCTGAATCACCTTCACAAGGTAATAACTCTGTTTCTCCGAGTTCACGACCCTCACCTGTCCCATTTTCACCAACAGTTGGTTCCACATTTAATTCTTCTAGTTCAACATATATAGAAGGGAATCGTTCCAAGAATCCTAAGATATTCGCCATTGTTGCACCTGTTGCTAGTTTTGCGATTCTTGTTTGCTTGGTCGTGCCATTGTCTATTTATATCTGCAAGAACAAAAAAACCAGGGACCCTGCTCCAAGCTCCTCCCTTGTGGTTCACCCAAGAGAGCCATCTGATTCAGAAAACACAGTAAAAATTGTTGTTGCTGATAACACAAATAGAAGCATGTCTTCTTTAGCTACAAGTGGCTCTGCAAGCATAAACAGTAGTGAGTCCCATGTGGTTGAGGCCGGAAATCTTGTCATATCGGTTCAAGTTCTTCGAAATATGACCAAGAATTTCGCTCCCGAAAATGAACTTGGTCGTGGTGGTTTTGGTGTAGTTTACAAGGGAGAATTGGATGATGGGACTAAAATAGCCGTGAAAAGGATGGAAGGTGCAGTGTTTAGCAGCAAGGCATTAGACGAATTTCAATCCGAAATCGCTGTTCTTTCCAAAGTTCGTCACCGGCATTTAGTATCTCTTTTGGGATATTCAGTCCAAGGAAACGAAAGGATTCTTGTTTACGAGTACATGCATCAAGGTGCCCTCAGCAAGCATCTTTTTCACTGGAAGGAATTTCAATCAGAGCCTCTTTCTTGGAAGAGAAGGCTAAATATTGCCCTAGATGTCGCTCGGGCAATGGAGTACCTTCATACTCTTGCTCATCAAAGTTTTATACACCGCGACCTCAAATCTTCTAATATCTTACTTGGTGACGATTTTCGAGCTAAAGTATCAGATTTTGGGCTTGTCAAACTAGCCCCTGATGGCAAAAAATCTGTGGTGACACGGCTAGCCGGAACTTTTGGATACCTAGCTCCTGAATATGCAGGTAACCATATTGCTGATTTTATGGTGCTCTCTATTAAACTCAAATTTTGATGGTTTCTTAACCATTTACATTTACTCCAAACATGATAATTTACATAGTAACTCTTCCACTTCATTTCAGTGACAGGTAAAATCACCACAAAAGCTGATGTATTCAGCTTTGGTGTCGTGTTAATGGAACTATTAACCGGAATGATGGCCATCGACGAGGAAAGACCTGAGGAAATCCAATACTTGGTTGGATGGTTCTGGCAAGTTAAATCAAATAAAGAAAAGTTAACGGCAGCCATTGATCAAGCACTAGACCTAAAAGATGAAACATTTGATAGCATCTTAAGCGTGTCGGAGCTTGCCGGACACTGCACCGCGCGGGAGCCTGGCCAACGACCCGATATGGGGCATGCTGTCAATGTCTTGGCATCTCTGGTCGAGAAATGGAAGACAATAGACGATGATACTGTGGAATATTGTGGTATTGATTATAGCCTCCCGCTTAACCAAATGGTGAAAGATTGGCAAGAGGCGGAAGGGAAATGTTCTAGTTATATGGACCTTGAGGATAGTAAGGGGAGTATTCCGGCCAGGCCTGCCGGATTTGCCGAGTTGTTCACTTCATCCGATGGGCGGTAGAATGTGCATAGGGGCGGATCCAGCGAGAGGCATGATGAGTTGATGGCTATTTGTGTTGAAATGTTTTTGAAATTTCGTGTACAAGTTTATGAAGTTACAAATCTCAACTATTCAAAATCCATGCAGTCGTCGGGTCTCGCCTTCCTCTATTTCACTTTGCCGGCCCCAAGTCCATTCGTCGCACCGTCTTTCCCCCCACAAAACCCCGGCCCCGATCTCAACTCTGTTTGACGTGTATATTTGTTTTGATGTTTTGGCAAATATGTAGATAACATGTTCTATGTTGTGTGAAGGAGTCCATTATTGGAGTTGTAGGATTGCTTTTGATTCCATTTTGTAGGGTTGTAGATATAGCCAAACAATTCTTCCATCAATTTTCATGACGATGTTAGTTTAACATGATTGCTGTTGTTATAAAATGTTTAAATTGAAGCCACAAATGTTTCATACACATTTAAGAGTCATTTCACTACATTTTTAATAAACTAGAATACAATGGTCTCCCTTCTTACCATTTCTTTTACATTACTAAAAACTTAGAAATATATATATATATATATATATATCTAATAAATGGAGATTTGTTAATAATGGTCCAAGAGGTAACTTTCGTGCATGAGAGTGTAGACCCAAGTGTCCCAATAACTATAAAATTGGCGTGGGTCTCAATCATTCGCTTATGTATGTATCCTCTTTCCGAAGTTGATGAATATTCAACCAACCAATCCCACCCCTATGTCATTAGATCCAATTATTCCAACACATGGCCTTGTTTCTCGCCTCACGGATTTTTCTCTCACAAAAATTATAGTCATTATTATTACTTTTTTAAAGTGGTCCAATTACTCATGGAATACTACAAAAATAAAAATATTTGTGGGAGACTCGGGCAAAATAATCTCAACTATGGACAACAATAATCCAGTCATATATACACACACATATATATACACACACACACACACACACATATATATATATATATAATATTTATGTCTCTATTCTTGTAGGTACAATTGTTTCTATTCAACAATTCATTGGTAAAGGGTGAAATCAAGTTGAATCGAAGTTTTGAATATTTGAGTTTGATTTATTTATGATTAAGTCGAGCTCAATTTTATTTAATGAATATATTAATGACTCACGAACTTATTCGAGTTTTTATCGAACTCAAGTGAAGTTAAAAATATAAATTATAATTGTAAATATTCTTTAAAAATAAATTTATATTTATATTTGTAATTTTATTCTGATAAATACTTTTAATAGATTTATATATATATATATGTCATAAATAAAAGTGAAAAATTTATAAATCAAATATCAGAATTATTATTTTTTTAATCTAAGAGATGACTCATGAGCCTACTAACGAATCTGTTAAGGAGCTGAATATTGTATAGCTTAAGTTTGGTTTGTTTATCTTAACGAGTCTCATTAAACGAGCTGACAAAGTTTTTATCGAATCGAGTTTCGAATAACTCACGAAGAATTAAATTCATTTATGTCCTGACCCCTAATTGATAATTTTAATACCTTGCAAATCATAGCTAGTAATATAATAGAGTATTCACAACTTCGTAAGAAATTATAATTAAGGAGAAGATGATGATAATACAGCGAAGCATTAATAGAACGTATAGGAAGAGCCAAGAACAGATAAGAAATGGGGATGCAATTAAATGTGTAAGTCAACATCATGTTTTGATTATGAAACGTGAAATGTCAATTTCATGTATATCTGATCGATACATTCATTCACCAATACCAATAATTGTGATTAATATCAAGTTACTGTTTGAGAAAGCTGGCATGCACCATTAATTGCTCATTTATATGTTAATCTTCATTTATGATTTAAGTAATACTATATTGTGTTTATTTATCATGAAATAGGCACCGTCATTAATCACATATTACATACCAAGAGGTACTAAAATTGCATAGCGGAGCTTGTAGCTGTCAAAGGAGGAGTTTGCAAGCAATACACTATGTATGGACTAGGTGGATTATTGAATAGTATGCAATCGACTGCAATTTGTTAAAGAAATCGGGCTGGGATCTAAATCCACCCCAAAAACTAATTCAAGATGATGATTGTCTTAGTCTATATGTTGAAATCTCATGAACCTTTCCAACGATGTTGGACATCTCAACACACCCCCAAGATTGCATGAAACGATTGGAGCGTGGAGATATATGATGATGTAACTATAAACAATCTAACTATGAGCAGTACAACACATAATAATAGGCCGAACTCTAATATCATGTTAAGAAATGAACTTGGACTTAATTTAACCTCAAAAGCTAGCTCAAAAAGAGAGGTTGTTCTT
This sequence comes from Henckelia pumila, assembly GCF_033568475.1. Classification (NCBI taxonomy): domain Eukaryota; kingdom Viridiplantae; phylum Streptophyta; class Magnoliopsida; order Lamiales; family Gesneriaceae; genus Henckelia; species Henckelia pumila. Next base: position 15,306,181 of record NC_133122.1, on the reverse strand, counting down.
GTCTATATTTTGAACTCCCAAAAACTTTATCAAACCGATATGAAACATCTCAACACAATTCATGACAAGAGTCGTAATTATACTTCTTTCTCCATAGATTACCTAATTGCTTATTGTATCCGACATCTATGCTACACGTGGAACTGATTTGAATCGCTACCAAAGAACCAAAAAATAAAGGGCTCATGAATTGGCTAGTACTATAAGCAACCCAACTATGAGCGATTCAACACATAACTGTAGGCCTGGATTCTGATATCATGTTAATAAATGAACTTGAACCTCATTTAACCACAAAAATTAGCTCAAGGGGTTGCTCTTATCTATATATTGAACTCAAAAGAACTTTATCAAAGTGATGTAAAACATCTCAACACAATTCATGGCGGGAGTCGTAGCTACACTTCTTTTTCCATGGATGACCTAATTGCTTATTGTATCCGGCATCTATGCTCAAGAACATGTGGAGCTGTTTTGAATCGCTATCAAAGAACCACAAAAAGAGTGGCTCGTGAATTGGCTTGTCCTAGTCGGAATTTGCTGCTACAGGCTAGTCAGAATTTGTATAACAAAAAAATATTTTTTTGGGAGACATTCTATAGATTTTTATGTAAAAGTAAAATCATAACTCATGATTGATGAATTGTTAATGAAAAATGATTTCATGGGGAAAAAGAGACAGTTGTACAATATATTCATGTGAAATGACATTCATGTAAGATATTATATGACCAATTCAATCTATTATTCGATGCCATATTTGAAAATTTTAAACAAGCTACTCAGGCAAGTATGTCGACTGTCATATACACAAACACGAACACGTGAAATACATTTGGTCTTTGTTTGAACAAGTATTTATAAGATATTTTCATAAAGTATTTTTCACAAAATTTTATAAAAATGTATTGAAAGTTATTTTAGAAATAAAAAATGTGTTTGAACAACTATTCTATAAAAAACATTTTTACAGTTAAATGTAATATGTTTTGATTTTCATAATTAGATTCAATCACAAAACATTGAAAAAACGCATCACAATTGTTATTCGAAACTATACTCGAAGATCATTTTTTTAAAAAAAATTTACTAAAATTTTGTCAAAAAACATATTTTATTTTTTTCACTTGTAAAACACTAATTTTTTTTTTAAAAAAACACTTGTCCCAATGGAGCCTCGAATATCGATCTAGTTGTCATACCATTTTTTCCCTCACTTCCCAAAGATTAATGGAAAAAACTAAAATTTTCTAAGCCTGCTAACCGTATTCATTTAATTAAGTTCTTGGGTCGGTCCATTTCTTTTACGCAATCATCTGCTAAAACAGCCCATTATTTTAGGCCCGCTTATATGGGCTTCAATTCAGCGGCACTTACACTGAATGGGCTTTAAGTCAAACTCAGTTCATGCTTGACCTACTACTCGCAATCAGCAGATTTCGGAATACCTTCGAAATTCACTGTAGAAGTCGGGAAGAAGACGCTCGGAAAAAATGGTGAAACCGAAAACTCAGTCGAAGAAGCCGCAAAAACGTGGGGTGGACTTCAAAGTAATATTCAATATTTGTTTAGCTATTGAAGTTCCAGTTGTTTGTTAAAAAAACTCTGTTTTGGAGCGTTGTGGTGGTTGAATTCTGATACTTGTGATATTATTGCAGAAAATCAAACGAAAAATTGGTAGGAAATTGCCGCCACCGAATAATGCTACCAATACTGAAATAAAATCGAAAGCCATTGTTCTTCCTGAGCAAAGTATAGCATCCGACAAGACCGGTTTAGCGGTCAGTAAGAAGGGGTTGACACTGAAAGAGCTTCTCCAACAGACAAGCCATCACAATTCCAAAGTCCGAAAAGGTGGGTCTTTATTGTCTGAATCTGTGATTTATTTTTGTTAGTAATGCAGTGGAATTAATGGTTAAATTTATTGGCGTGAAGAATGTTAAAGCTATAAAATATTGATTGCTTTGCCTATAAAAACTAGAGATATTGGGCCAAGCTTATCAAAATGATGTCAAATGTAGTTGGTCGATGGTACTTGGTTCCTTTGTTGTATAATGCCGTGCCAGCTATCATGACTATGATTTGGATGTTAATTTAGTATAGATTCCCTATGTTTAGTTTATGCAAGCAGGATGTCTGAAATCGCTGAACTAATTGTGGTTTGCCACTTCATGACTACAAACGTTGTTTACAAAATATCCCGTGGTTGACCTGGTTCTACTCCAGGGGCCCTGAGGGTAGTAGGGTAGCAGGAAAATTTCAAACTTTTGTCTAATTCTTTTGAAAAAGTAAGTTTTATTAGGCTCTACTAGTTCGACCTTTGTTGATGTGTTTTTACGGAATAGGTACTTATATTGGCTTTTTTTTTTTTAAATTTACTGAGTGAACCCTAACATTTGGAACTTGTTAGTTTGATTGGCTTATAAATTTTGAAATATTTAGTGTTGTGTGTGAGTGTCTTATAAATGAAGATGGATGCATGTATAGAGCAGTTAGGTTTCAGATGTAGCATATTTGATCTTACTGAACCTTTTACTTGATTCCTAGAGAGGGAGGGTTTTATGGTCTATGCCCTCTAGTCTCAACAGAGGGATGATTTCTTGAATGATCAGGAGGACTGAAGGACCTCATGCAAGGCTATCACAATGATGCATTGCTTTGGTTTTTCTTCGTTCTCTCAGTATCTTAACATTGCTTGCTAAGTTGGTTAATTGAATTGAGTAAACTGTTGATTTAATAATGTGCTTTTGGCAATTGATAAGGATGCGTCGTGTCCTGTATGATGTCTTGCTTCTCATTGTTGTACGATAAATAGTAATGGGGAGTGTTTATCTTTTTCTTTAGATGCATTACTAGGAATAAAGAATATTTTGCTCACACACCCAGCTGAGCTGAAGCTGCATAAACTTGCTGTTATCGAGAAAATGCGGGAACGCATTGGTGATCACGACAAGTTGGTTCGTGAAAACCTGTATCAACTTTTTAAGTCAGTAATTTTCCCTGGATGCAAAGAGGTAATTGGAAATGCTAAAGTGACTTTCAGATTTCCTGAGAGAATATTAAGTTCAATTTAGCACTTTTTAGTGTGATGTATCTTGAATCTGTTTCTTCCGCAAGCAATTTTAGTGCCGTTTACATTTGTATCTAGTATTATTTGTAACATAGGTCTAATAAAATGTTGGTTACTTTTGGCTATTTTCCTGGTATTACTAAGCTTTCCAGATAGTTGTAACTTGTAATCCATGTACTACTTGGAAATCATATCCTTAACTAGTAGGACCATCAATGTTTGAATTTTTTTATTTTATATCCTGAGATGTTCATGGACACAAAACTTTAAATTAGTAATTTTGGTGGAGAAATTGCGTTAAGGTTGGAGGCTCTTTTTGTCATCAAATTTTTATGAATTATCCTGGCTGTTCTCTTTTTCTGTTTTATCTCTAGTTTAAGATACAGGTTTAGCATCTTGAGACTTTTGGGACTCAGGGTAACAATAGAGACTAAGCATGTTTCTCTTTTGAAAAGTTAGGTTGATTTTTAGACTTATTTTAGAATATTGATTTGATTCTACCTCCAGAGATCCTAAATTTTATATTTTTATTGTTTCAAATATGACATTTTTACCGTTAAAAACTCCATGTAAACTCTTGCTCAAATGCAAATAACTTAGAAATATAACGGGAGTTGCTGCCAATTTATACAACCAATCACTTTGTACATAGTTAGCATTGGACTGGTTCTAGGCTTACCTTTTCTTCCCACTTTCAATATCCATAATATTAGTTGTTATAATGAAGTCTTGTTGATTATACATATGCTCCTATTAATTGACAAATGCAAGCATCTCGTAATGCATAATGATTTTGTAATATTCATTGTTGAGAACTTAGATTGGTTTAAAGTGGAAAGGTAGAATTAAATTATTTTCAATTTATCCTCTTTTTTCTTTTACAGGATAACCAAGGTCCAATAGTTTCCTTGATGATGCCGTATATCTTTAATGCCATGACACATTTAGCAATTGAAGTGCGATTGATGGCTTTTAAATTTTTTGACCTCACCGTCGAGCACTACCCTTCTTCATTTTCCTTGTATGCTGAAAAGGTATGCTCGGAGTCTCCTTCAACATATAGACGCATGTTGCTTTTATCCTTATTGTTTGTGATGCAAAGTATAATTCTATTGAGAAATGTTATTTACACTCCAAAATTATTAAAACACTCAACCTTGTAAATTTAATTAATTACTAATTAACAACATTATCCTTTATATTTCTTTTAATTTTAGAAGATAACTATATTTTAATATGTTAATTTAAACTTAAAATAGTTTCAAAACAAATATTAAAGTACCATCCCATTATTTTCAAATTGTAATTGTAACTATAAAGCATATAAATTATGATTAAAAAAATAATGAGAGTGATACGTGAAAAATATTTTTTTAAAATACCAATTAAATGAATTTATTAAAAATTTAATGTTATTATACCAAATAACATTTCTCTTGATCAATTGCACTTCAAAATAATAGTGATGTTTATATTTTCTTAATTATGCCAGATAAAAATGAATATATATCAATGTTTTCAAAACCGGACCGACCGGTCACGGATCCGGTCCGGAATAATCTAAAACACCGTTTTCCGGTCAAATCTCTCGGAACCGGCCAAACCCGGTCAAAAACCGGTCGGACTGGTTTAAAACTGGTGCGAACGGTTCATTTATTTTTAAAAAAATTAATTTTTTTTAAAATTGTAATTATTTCTTATGTTCCTTAGAAAAATATTTCCTGTATTTAAAATTTAAAAGTTTAATTTTTGTTATATATGCATGTTTATTTGATTTTAAACTTTTTAAAATTGTATTTTAGTAATATTTGAGCTTATTTTGATTTATTTTTTGCTTATAAAATATATAAATAATTATAATTGATATTTTGATTATATATATTTTGTTGTTTAGATTTTAAGCTTTGATAAATATATATATATATATATGTATATATAGGAATTTTTAGCTGCCCAACCATGTTTTCCCACTTGGTCCGCGACCACTAAAACCCGATAGTGGGTTTTAGTGATGCGGAAAAAAAAACCACTAAAACCCATTACCGGGTTTTAGTGGTCGCGGACCAAGTGGGGAAACATGGTTGGGCAGCTGAAAATTTCTATATATATATATATATATACATATCTAAGGTTTTTAAAATTTTAAATTAAAGTATATCAATAACTATATTATATTATTATTATTTTATATAATATAATAATATTCCTGTTCGATGGTCCGGCTGAACTCATTTTTAAGGGTTTACCGGTCGATTATCAGTCCGATTATATATATATATATATAATTTTGATCTCGTACGTCATAGGGTGCAAGAGCGGCCGCTAAAACCAATCAATTGGTTTTAGTGGTTGCTAGGGTGCCGGTGATCAGAGCTATATATATATATATATATATATATATAATTTTGATCACATGCATTCTAGGGTGCAAAAAATTCGTGTGCTAGTTGTGCAAAAAAAAACCCATTAAAACCCGGTACCGGATTTTAGTGTTCGCACACAAATTTCCAGCACCCTAGGGTACAGGTGATCAAAGTTGTGTGTGTGTGTCTATATATATATATATATATATATACACATATACATTGTACCTTGTTATTTAGAACTAATTACATTTTTAAAAAGTATTATCAAATATCTTATAAATTTATAATATTAGATTAGATTAGATTAGATTAAGATAATTCATCATTTTATTCAATGGTATTGGAGTATGTAGTCAGGCATTAATTTATTACCTATGTAAAAATAGTCAAATCAATCTTTAATCTGCATAATCGGTTGTTTATTGCGTAAATAGTTAAATCCAAATAATCTAAATAACTAAATCAAAAAATTAAAGTGTGAATGACTATTTTTCTCAGAAGTTTGATTTATCTAGCATAGAGTTAAGGGGGATAAATAAGAATCCAGAAACATTGATAAACAAATCTTGAAAAATTAGGGAATATTTGGGAAAATGGATTTGATCAACCAATTTTTTTTTTAAATGACCTCCCAATGTGTAATTGAAATACACTACAGACGGTCATTTTTTTAAAAAATAATGGTTAACCAGGGTTAGATAGCAAAATACCCCAAAAATTAGTTTTGAATTTATCAAAATAAACAAACCAAATTATTCATTTAAATCGTTTCAATCTGTCATTATTGTTTTTATTTTATAAGTAAAGATTATTATGATAAACTTTTGAAATATATTTAATAACAGTTGATATGAAAATATATTTCATTATAGTTTGAAAATCAACTAAAATTTATATAAAACTTATGTAGGGCAATATTGTCAATTGGTTAACCAAAAAAGTGAGATGGAGTGTTGATTAAAGTGTTAATAGCACTTCCCAATTCCATATATTTCGATAATTCGAAGCTCAATAAAACTGCCTTTATTTGCATATTTTGGTAGCAGATAAAAAAGATGGTGATGTGGGTGGGTTTGTTTCATCTGTTGTAGCCTCATAGATTTGCCATTGAAACGAGAATTTTATGTCTTTGGTTCTCAAGTGTTGTATTATCATTCTTGTTCCTTCTTAACTTTATGATATTTTTGCTTATGTCCCAACAACTTGCAGCCGATGCAATTCTGCTTTAGTTATTACTTATTGTCCTTTTGGTCATATTGTGTACTTATACTGTTTCTCAAAGTTTTCTCATCATTTTTATTGATCCCATCTGCAGATTCTCTGTAACTATGAAGATATATTACGTAAGAACCAATTTTTAGATGATAAGGGAAAATTAAAGAGCTTGCTGTCTGGATTGGCTCGCTGCTTATCGCTGTTGCCATGTGATGAAAGAGATCAATCGTCATTTAATAATGTACCCTTTGTAATTTTTTATTTGTTGAAAAGATGTAATGGCGCTGCATGACTCAGTTTTGCAGTAAATATAGGAAAACAAGCATGAATTCTTATTATTTTATGTGTACTTGGATGGCTGTGTGCTTGTCTTTAAGTGGAACCTGCAACTAGATATTTGACCTGGACAGCGATAACTAATGCCATTTTGACAATATCATCTCATACTGACCTTACTCTTCCTGATTATCCATCCAGCTAGCTCCCTAGACCGAAATAATTACTTTCTTTTTAACATCCCAAATTATTGCCGAACTTGACTACTGCATTATTCATTATTTTGTTCTACCTTTACACAACCATTCCACTTGCATATGTTGAAAATTGAAAGGTTTAATCAAATGCCATTAGTATACAGCTACTACACAAGTGTTGAATAATTGTACAAGGGAAATTGTACGTTTTTTGCTTACCTTTTCAGGTTGCCTTCTCATTTTACCATTGTTATTCATGAATAAGTCTAAGAATAAGCCTGAGCTGATGAATCCATGGTACCATGACGCATTAAGCTATCTTCAAAGCAATCTGTTTTACAAACTTCTGTATTTGTCCCCTGCTGTCCAAAGTTTTCGTGTCTTCCTTTGTGCTGTATATTTAATGCCAAATTTGTTTTACAGGATGTCCCTTCTCATAACGTTCTGCATGCATTTGAGTCTGAAGCTGCTCAAGAGCCTATCAGTGAGTGTGGAAATCTTTTTCAGTACTACATAGTGCGTTATTTTATTGCACGCTGGTCGCTTGCCAGGCTTTGTGCATGACTATTTCCCTGTCTGTTTTCTAAAATTGCATTGTGTTTGACATTTGTTATTGTATATATCCTTCATGTGTTGTGTAGATTCATGAGACGTTTTCCCGCTATCTTTAGATTCATGAGACGTTTTCCTGCAATTTTCAAGCATATTTCCAGCAAGGAAGTGGTTTTGAATCCTTCTAGAATACCAGGCTTATAAGTTTCTACTCGCAACATTAAAATTTTAATGATTTTGGACAACATTGTTACTAATCTCGACCAAGAGGGTGAAGAAGGCTTGTAAGCAGCAGAAATTTCTTTTATCAATAAATCACCTTGATGACGAGCTTACAAATTTGATTTAAGTTCTACATATGGCTACCCTCTCTAACCCACCTGTGACTTTCACCACAATCTGTATTAATCCCGGCAGGAAATGCTTAATTTACCCCATCAATTGTAGGCTTTGGGCAAATCCAATTTGAAGGACAATCTAGTGCATCAGATTATGAGGGGATGCAATTCAAAGGGCTGTAGGTTTCTGTTTTTCTCCTGGTCACTAGAGTGGTTTTAGTTAGTTAGTTTGGCTTGGGTTTTTTCAATATAGTATTTGGAAAATCTTCAACCACTGTTCTGCATTGGCTTGAGATGTAAGAAGCTCTCATGATTGGTAATGTGCCTCCACTCATGTCTCTTGCCTAATGATGATAGTTGGTGGGCAAAACTGGTTGTTAGAGGGAAGGAGTAACTCACTATTATGTTCCCAATATTTTGCTGCATGTGCTGGTATTGTTTTGTAATCTTGGTATTTTGAAGAAGAAAAATGTAGTTTGATATTGCAAGGTTTTTGCTTTATATTAATGATTAGTTATTTGGCATTCTATGATTTTTGCTTTATTTTTATTGTACAATATGAGGGGATTTCACCTTGTGTTCACAGTTATATTATAATACTAGATAATAATTGATATAATTTTGTTTCATCAATCCTTGTTTGAAGAAAAACTGCATGACGATTTCATGATTTGCAGGGCTTGCTGACATCATCAAGAAACTGAAGGATCTGTTGCCCATCCTAGTTTCTTGTTTCCTGGATTTCATGCCATTGGTGCATAGCATTACACAGTTAGACGCGCAATCATGTGATTGCATGCAGTGTATTCTTCAAAGCATAGATCTCATAGTCAGGTGTATGACTTGTGGGGGTTATGGAAGTGAATCAGATCAAAATGGTTTTCTACCTTATCAGAAGCCTGATAAGATAGCATCTGACGATGGATATTTATTCCCTAGAGCGATGAAGAAATTGTGGGATGTTTTTCCTCTCAACCTAGTTGATCATCTATCTGGAAAGGTGTGTATATGTAATTGTGTGGTGCAGCTTTCAATTTAATTGTGTTCCAGTCGACTCTTGAGGTTTGTTGGCACCTAAAATTTGTTTAAGCAAACATTTTTAAGATGACACTTTCTTGGACTCCATATGCAATTGAAATAACTATCCATAGGCTCAAAATTGTTGTGACGAACCTGATGTTATGCTGAAGCTGTCCAATGTTGTTTTCTTTTTGTTGAATCATCTGCATAGGAACTGTGTGGTTGTTTTGAACTGTGCTGCTTTTTATGGATGTTGCTCATGGTTATGTTACTTGCCTCTCTCTCTCTCTCTCTCTCTCTCTCTCTGTTGGACCTCATTTGCCAATCTCTTCTTGCTTTTAGGGAATCTAGACCTCTCATTTTTCTTTCTTTTTTACATTGCAGGATGGAGATAGAATCTCAATGCTAAATGTGTTAATTATCCAAATATTTTTACGATTAAATGACTGGAACTACTCCCCCCCTTCTTTGGTGGAGAAGTTTTTGGAATTTTTTGAGAGTTCACTGCCTACAAAGGTTTGTACAGGGGTCCCCATTTTTTCAATGCTTATATAGAGTAGTATTGAGATTTTCAGTGGATTTTTTTCAACTGATCAAGGACCAAATAGCATTTACTACCAACAAATTTGTTTGCTTCCTTGTGTTATATTCTTTCATTTTTTCCATTTCTTTTTGTGGCTTAAAACTATGATTCTATATCTAGTATTATAATTTACTACCAACAATTTACTTCTTTGTGTGGTACTCTTTCATTTCCATTTCTTTTTGTGACTTAAATCTATGACTTTTTTTATCTATCATTAGTAGCTATTTTGTTCTTTATCTGTAGAAATTATCTTAACCTATCAATTGATGTTCTTTTAAGTAACGTGTTTTTACTCAAATGGGTGCAAACATCTATTGCATGGCAAATTAACACACAATATTCGCAGATACAAGTGGGCAAGGTGCTTCAGGAAAACCACTTGCTTGCACTGATACCATACATCCCAAAACTAACCAAGCGAATTTCTGGTGAATGGAAATCTCGCACTCTTCAGGTCTGATTTAATATTGAAGTATTTGATAACTCATTGGTTATTTATTAATTTAATTATTAATTAGGGACTCAATTCCTGGGATGATTTATATCCATGATGCAGGCTTTTACTGCAGTTTTCCAGAACTGCAATCCAGAGTCTTCGATGAAATTAGCTTGCCTTTCTGCAATCGAAGAAATGTCGGCTCTTGTAAGATATCTTCTGGTGTTATTAGGTTCTGAAGTTATGGACCAATATATATTTTAAAAATAATAGACTAAACTTGTACTATGGACATAGTGGATTAAGCATAACATGCAACCTTTGAAGCTGAAGTGGACAATCATTTGTGTTCTGGCGTTGAGTTTTAATATCTAAGCATGATAGTGACATGCAAAGCTTCTGGATAGTAGTAACTTATTTGGGCATTATTGATGATGATTGATGACTTGTAGTTAATGCTCCTGGATCACAGTGACACAAGATCGGATATTTACTTGCAATGTATCTACCAATCATTTACTATATCATGAATAAGCATTAGCCAAGTATTATTTGCACAATGTGTGAATAGGAAATGTTTTACACTGTCCTCAGTTATTGTGTTATCTTTTTGAACTCATATGCTGGTAAGAGTTCACATCTTATTTTCAATCTCGAAAATTGTCATCTTCTAGAAGTTGTGCAGCTATATGTAATCCTGCTATATTTTTGTGACGGAGAATGTTAAAAACATTATGTTTAGCTGCTTTCTAAATTTGTCCGTATTCTTCTGTTTTATTATTGCTAGTCGACCATGTTTCTGTGACATTTGCTGTGTCTATGTTGAAACTTTTACGAACTTTCGCTTGGTGATGTATAGGGAATCTGCTGACGTATATCGTTTTACACTATCAATGATCTAATAGAGATAAATTTGGGAGATGGGGGCAAACACTATCAATGATCCGTGTTCCATTCTTGATGATTGGATTTGACACAAATCTAAATTTATTAGTGACTTTAGTCTGAATTAGTGTCTTATTTTCTACTGCATATTTATGAATTATTTTGCTTAACTTATTCTGATACCAATTAGAAGTGTGTTACGCATATAAACAACATTCCTACTACACATGAATGAATTATTTTGCTTAACTTATTCTGATACGGTGGTAGACCTCACGCACAGATTAGATTTCTATTCGTATTGTTCTCTATAATTTTTGCCTAATTCTTTTGTGCAGCAGGAAGAGAGCTGGCTGTACCCAGATGCAGCTGATCCTACATTTTTGGAATATCTAATGTCCTGGATAAGGGATCTTCCATCATTGCTAATTTTATTGGGTGACAAAAACCCTTTATGTTCAAAGGTAATTGTGCGATCACCATGTCAAAATTATCTTCAAGAGTTTCCTGCCAGAAAGATACATTGGCATTGCAAAATCCTTGATTGATTGTTGTTTTCTGCAGACTGTCTTGCGCCTTCAACTTGGCCTCGGACAAAAAGCTCCAGTGAACTCTCCTATCTCTCGGGAAATTGACAATATTCAGTATGGTCTTTTAGGTTTTTACTGCAGAGAAGTTGACAAAGGTGAGGACTGTTGGTTGTTCTTTTCTTCTTAATTTGAGCTTTCCACATCAAATGTGATTCTTGTTTTGCAGACATATGCTATGGTCCATTTGTCAGGCTCCGTGCAGAAATTCAAGAACTTGCCATTTGTTGCCTTCGGTTTTTCTCTTTCATCGACTCTCTGCTTCTGCAGTCACTAGTTTCTTGTTGCTTGTGTGAGTGTTAATGAGCCAGCCTAAGATCTTTATAGTTTGCGGTTAAAATTCAGCTAATTTTTGTGTTTTCTTTATGACCATTTTCATGGATCGATCTCTTTAAATTACTATTGTGAGCTCTTTAACTTACAAATGCTGTGATCTACGAACAGCTTCTATCTTGAAACTTTTGGATTCCGACATATAAATTTATGGTTTATGTATATATAGATTTCTTGAGCTCTGTTCTGTTCATGATCTAATTTCATATTGTGATTTAGTTGCTGATGTCATGCAATCCCTTGTTTGCATTTATTTATCAACAGCAAGATAATTTTTTTTTTACATTTTTTTTGTTTCAGAAGGAACACTAACAAAACTTTAGATAGGTTATGCTGTTAAGAAAAGATGAAATAGTAAATCCGTTGAAAGGAAAAAAAAAAAGAAGAAAAATGCAGTATATGTTATTTTGTAGAATGAGAAAGTGTTATCTGTTAAATAAAAACTTATTCATGGAGTTTCATGTCACACTACTGCAGATGATGCTCTTGAGCCATATACACTTCTCCGCATTTTAGAAGTTCTGGACTGTGCCTTCAGAGATGGACAGATCCAGATTGCAGAATATACAAGTTTCCATCTAACTTTACTTTCAAGGTTCCAAGTTTATCCGGGTAATTTTTTTATTGATCTCAGTTGCTTCTTATTTGTGGTTGTATCATTTCCATCGGTTTTTTAAATTTTTGGCTTATTTGAATCAGCAGTTTTGATTTTAAGTTAAGGTTTGTGGCCTTGCATGCTTCTTGTTAGCCAATGTACTTGTTAATCTTGTGCTATACTTTATGGGAAAGGGGTTGAGATGTTGGTGGGACAAGTTTCTTGTAATAAACTCATTTGGAGAAAGTAGAAATAGATGTGCATTTGGCTGTCATCATCGGATACTGCTTTTGTGCTGACAACCAGAGGTAATGCTAGATTGGATAAAACAGGCTTTTATTTCCTTTTCTGCTTTCCGGTAAAGGTTTTGGCGGTTTCGCAAATGATTTCTGCATACCAAAGACCATACTCATGTATATCCTCTCTTCTAAAAACAAGAAAAAAAAGGTTATCTGCAACTTCTTTCGAACCTTTTCTTGCAGTATATAATTGTGTTTTTTCGTTTTTTTGTTTGCTTTTACTTTATTTTTGTGTTGTAGTTACTTTAGATTTATCCCTTGCACTTATTACTGAATGGTTTTGATTGTTATGCAGAAAAAGATTGTCCTGCTGTGAAGTATGACGGGAAGTCAAACCGCAAGACGTTTAATTCTGTCACTAGTATTGTCTGCAAATATTTGGCACAGATTGGTGATGATTATCTTGTTTTCCAGATGCTGGAGAAGATAATCGTTGATCAAATTGTATGTTCTATAATCATCCACTAAAATACAATTTTTTTTTGTTGGTGAATTTTTTTGGACATATTAATAAAGGTGGCTTACTGCTTGTGAAAGATCTTAATCACCTCTCTCTTGTTGATGTACATCGAATTTGTCATTTAAATATCATTGTCGTTCATCAAACTTTAATTCAATTAACTATGCTTCAGTGTGGTGAAATATCGATGGACAACAAGTGCGCTTTTCTCCGGTTGCTCGTCTCCCTTGATTCCAAACCGACGAGACTTTCTGAACTGAGCATCACCAAGATTAGCCATGTCCTTCCGCAATACTTGATTGATATCTCTCTTGTGAGTAATTTTCCTGTAATTTGTTTGATATAAATGTGTGTGTGTGTGTGTGCGTTGTGTGTACGTTCTCGCTATCTTACCTGAAATGTTGTACCAGTACCCAATTAATCAACAAGATAAGATTGTAAGAGTTCCCAAAACAATTCTCTATTGAATACAAGATCATTCTGGTTGATGCCACCAAGTCCTTGTCAAAATCTAATGCCAGGTCACTAAGACGATTTAGACATGGTGTATGGTGATGGGTTGACTTTCAATGGTAGTGTAGAGGTGAAATGCAAAAGTTCCAACACCGGTGGTTACCCTTTAGGATCGTGTTTTGTTTGATTGGAGAATTCAATTTTTTATTAGTGTATTGGACTTCGACTAAAGCTCAGTACCTGCTTTCTCTCTGTCACTCTGTCGCATATTGTTTCCACAGTTTTGTCAGTTGGTGTTTTGTAGCCTTGTGTCCATCTTGACACATCTCTCTCATTTCAATTCAATCTTGACTAGGATAGAAAATTCCACATTTGGTTAAGGATTGTATCTGAATATATTAATCTCTATGATATACCGGTCCTTTTTTGTATTGGGTATATTATCTGCACAACTGCAAAAAGAATAAAAACAATTTTGGCTTGAGAAAACTGAAATGTAAGCACATTCACACGCCTAAACAGAAAAGAAAAATAAAAAAAGAATAGTTGACCATAGTTGGGCTAAAAAAAAACTTGCCTTATTTTTTATCAATATCTATCGTAAGAATCTAGTTTTGTTTTTTTAAAATTTGTTTTCTGTCATTCTTGCTGATGCAGATTTTTGCGGATGATGACCAGAAGGCGACTTCTGCCATAATTGTGAAACAAAGACAATATTATCTGATACCTTCCTTTTATATGTTTCATAATAGTAAACAACTTGCAAATCTTGTTCTAGATGTCATGGCTTCTTGGGTTTCTGAGGTTAGCTCAGTGTTTAGTACTCAACTTTTTCATTCCTCCATCAACCGTTCGACGAGGGTATGTGCCATTACCTCTGTACTTCGTCATATGTACAAAGATGGCAAGATGAGGCAAATTCTGTTGTCATGCAACATGCAAATACAAACTGTGTTACAGAATCTGCTAACTTTACTGGTACGCATTAGCTTCCTTTTACCTTTGGAAACTTTGCTTTTAACATAAAACTAGAATGAACACTGCTGGTCAACAAGCTGAGAGGCTTTTATCAAATGACATCAGCAATGTTGTATTTTAGTGTTGTGCACGAATAATGCATTAGCTATTTTGGCACCATAACCACTGCCGTATTCCTTTTCTACAGTCATCGGAAAAAACAAACTTGACGTTAGAGGAAAAGTACAAAATTCAAAGTGCATATGATCGTTTGAAAGTTATCAGTGGCAATGATGTGACATGATGCCCATAATTTCGGAGCAGGCTCAAGTAAGTCTTCTGTCTCATCTTTGCTTGTGTATTTGATTTGAACATTTCGTCTGAGAAATGTTTCAAGTGATCGACATATCTTTACTGATTTTTGTTAATGCTATTCTTCAATCTTGAATTCCATGTAAGAAAAAAACAGTGTAAAATATCAGAAAGAACTTGGGATCTATTTAGCTATCTTCAAAATATTTTAAAATTTTGGTCGTGACTTGAAATGAAACATTGAAAGTGTAATGAAAAATTCTTCGTTTTTAATGCTGTCCTTCATCACTCTTTTCGACCATATCTGAATCCAATTGTGGAGGATGTGTTGGGAATGTTAATTCGGCAAGTGTATTGGCTCTTCTGTTGGTTACCTTACCGTTTTAAGGGGAAAGGGCTCTCTAATTGCCCAACCTTTTACCGAACATCTGTTCCATCTCTGAACAGTGGAGATTGAAGCCTGTTTTTAGGATGCAGAATTATAGATTTCATTAGGCAGCTGTCACAGCTTCCAACCAAGTTTCCAATCTTACATTAGACCATTGTGTGGGTCAGGTTTCATTTGTCTACACACCCGAAATGAAGGTCGATGGGGAGAGAAGTGGCGGATGGCTCCATCGCGAATATTGAGGTGCATCATAACAAATCTATGAGCATAGGTACTTATTGGCAGCTTCAAGTTTATATGTCGTGAAATTATGAGAATATGTATTTACAGATTTCGATAAACTCCACATCTTTTGTAAAAATTCCTCGATTTTCTCATGTGAGAGAATCTCACAATTCGTGATAGATGAAAATCATCTGTTAGCACAGTAGTCAAATTCTCCCAGGCCTCCGTCAAAAAAAAAAAATTCTCCCTGGCCGGGATGACATTTCACCTTGCTTAGTAGGTGATTGTTTTAGTTTCTTTCTTGCTTGTTTTTGAAGCTGTGTTAAATGTATATGCAAATCTTGTCTGTTTCTTTGTTCTGTCAGAACATTTTCCTGTTCCAACAATTCTTAATTCTGTACTTGCAGAATACCTTGATAACACGGAGTTGACACTATCCAGATAATTTGTAACTGATGCCTTCGCTGATCAGCGATCTGCTCCAGCTGACAAGTCAAGCCTTTCTGAGGTTCTAATGACGAAGTATATGCTTACCTTATGCAAAATCTTTGCTATCTGCAGTTTTTTGTAGCTTTAGTCACCCGGACCCTTTCGAGTTTTGCGAGTTGGAAAAATGAACTAGAAGCAACCAAAGACATCAGATATAGTCATGAAAAAGCGTGTAAGGTGCCGTGCATACCTAGGATTTAGGAGTACCCGTATATAGTTTCTCATTCATAGGCGCCTATACCTTAACAGTGAAATGCCCACTATTGCGTGTGCCTCTCACACTAATGCTTTTTTAAATGAAATACAGTCGATTATTTCTTCATGCTCATTCGAGTGGTAATTAAGTGAGTTGTATTTGTATCCAAAGCATGTATGTGATATTTTGCTATATATCAAGTGAGTTTGGTGATGAATGAATTTTTTTTGTACTCACAAGATCTGATTTCGAAACCACTTTCAAGTATTCCATCTGTAGTAGAAAGTCAAGAAGCATATAAAAATGATTGTTTGCATCAAAACAAAGCTTGGTGATAATATCACACACACACACCGTCTAAAATGCCGTAAAATATTTCTGATGCTGGATTTTGTGCGCACTAGGAAACATTAATGGTCTTCATAGATTCCAACATTCGATTCATTTGGTACAAATATATTTAATTTTTATGCAACAAACCAATACATATCATGATAAAATTAAGGAAAGACGATTGATTTTATTAATAATTATCCAAATTTACTACTTGAGGCCGTGCATGAGCATCTTACGCCCCCGAGTCGGGTTCATAACTCCCATACAATGGAACATAAATGTGAAGAAATTGCATTTTCTCTATTAAAGGATTAATTGTCCTTGTGAGAAATCATGGATTTTTTATACTACACTTGACGTGTTTTTTCTTATTATGATACGGTGAATTTTTTTAAGATATAAGCTTGAGAGGTGCACATTGACATGGCATCTGTATGACTTCGACACTTAGGTCATAACTCATACATGCTCATATAAGAGATATGCCATAAACACACAATATACAATGGAAGTTTAATTTTTTGTTATATAAACAAAACAAAATATTAGGAATAATAAATAATAATAATAACTCTTAAGATATAGATATCTCATTATTCCACTACTTAATTTAAGTGGATGATCATCCAATTAAATTCCAATTCCGACTAATTTTCATGAAAATTCGTTTGTTCTACTTTTGCATAATTGAAGCTGTAACACCCGGTATTTTTAATTACATAAATCCGCCTGCATAATTAGGATATTTAATTATTTAAATTTATGATTTATGGGTTAAATAATTATGTGAATTATTTATGCATGATTTAAGTTATTTTTAAGCATTTAACCCATAATTAGTGATTTTTATGATTTTTAGTATTTTAATTATTTGATCGCGTAGACGGGACCGTGGACGGACGAGATGACAACTTTCCATCCAAATTATTTTATGAGCCTTTTTAGAGCCTTAAAATATTATTTTGAGTTTTATTATCTCAAAATTTTAAGTATTTGACTTTATATAATTTTAGGAGTCCTTTTTATTCAAAGTTAAGCCATTTTAATGACTTTTTCTTATCTTTAAAATTCCCCTAATTTTTAATTTCGGGATTTTATAAATTTTAATCTAATTTTATGATTTGAACGTGTATTTAGGATGCTTAAATTTATATGATATTTTTCTAGTATTATTAATTAACCTAAAAACCTATTTCCTTATATATTAAAACCTAATCTACCCAAACCCATCCCTCAACCTACCGATCACACACCTAGCCGCCACCCCTACTATTCATCATCCCCTCCAACGCTCCAGCAACCTCCAAGACCCCATAGCCAATTAATTCGAAGGTTCCAAGCAAGGCCAAGGTACCCCGTTGTCGTCCCGCCGTCCCGAAGTCCGTCGTACACGTTTCTAACGCTACGAATCGGTGAAAGGCATGATTTTCTTTCAACTTTTCGTGCCAATCAGATATCTATATTGTGTTGATGGTTTATGCATTAAATCTTTCGAAATTGTTTTAGAAAAGAGTTGAAGGGTTCGATTTTTTTTTCTGGCCTTGCTTCATGTTCACGTTTTGTTGATATAGATCGGTCAAGGGCTGTTGGCTAGGGTTCAAGAGGGTCCTAAGGAGCCTTAGGGTCGGTTGGAGTCGGACGGTTCAGGCTGGAATGGAGCCATGACCGAGCTACATCAATCGGCCCCAAGATGGTCACAGTTTAGGGTTACGGGTTCAGGGGCTTCGGGTTCAGGGTTCCTGGCTGCATGGGGACTGGGGCCCGACTGGGTTAGGTCCGCCCGGACGTGGGCTACGTCCGGGCGGCGGCGCTCCGGCCAGGGGCGGCCGGAGCCGGCCGGCAGCAGGCCAAGAGGGCCTGCTGCTCACGGCCGAGAGGCAAGGGGGGGAGGGGGATCGGGCTGGGCTAGTTTAGGTGTCCGGGTCGGGTCTGAGTGGTCCGGGTCGGGTCGGTTAGGTAGTGGGTCGGGTCAGTGAGTTCGGGTCCGAGTTTGGTGGGCCGGGCTCGAGTATTTTATTTTTTTAAGTATTTTACAAAATTATGTGTTTTTGAGACTAATAAATTGAAATAAAATTATTTGGACTCCCAAATAATTTTATTTGGACTTTTAAAATTTTAATTAAGTTAGTCCATTAATTTTGTGGGCTTTTGAGCCCATAAAAGTTATTGGGCCAGTCTTTGGGTTTTTGGGCCCATTGGGCCAGTTTAAGTGTTATTGGGCTTAGTGTAATTTTAATGGGCTTTATTAATTTAATTGGGCTTAGAATAATTATTTGGGCTTAAGGTTTGAAATAATGGGCTTAAGTATGTTAATGGGCCAGATTTAAGATAATGGGCTTGAGTGTAGGGCCAGCAGTCCAGGACCATCCATGAGAAAATTTGCATGTGTCCTGATTATATATTTAATTATTTTTATGCATTTGAGTTATTTTAATATTTATATGTTAATAAGAAATTTAAATTAAATATATATGATGGACACACATTTTATTCAAGTACATGCATTCATGAAATAATATTTTATGCATGATTTAATGTTTAAGTTGAGCAATAAAAATATTTTATGTTGGAAGTTGAAGTAGTGTGACAATTTAAGGGGGATTCGTCCCCATATGATTGAAGGGCAGTTTACTGCCAATTTAAGAGGTGATTCGTCACCGGCCACGTACGTAGGTTTCCACGCTGATCAGTATTTAATGTATGATTTAAGGTTACACTACGGATACAACCATGCGATGTTAGAAAATGAATTGCTCAATAATGTTATGTATAATGTTATTTATGTTTATTTAAGTTAAGTTATGTTATGAAATTTTTAAGCATGCTCATTCATGTATATGTATGTATTAGTATTAAATTGGTTTAAATTATTTTAAACCCTTGTTATGTTAGCATGTTGGGCCTCTAGGCTCACTACACTGGTATGGTGCAGGTGAGTACGTTGAGGATGACGTTGTACCCACCGGAGGCGAGGACGTATGAGCATGCATGCAGTGGCCCCGTGACCGTGAAATATTCTGAGTCGCTATGCATGTTTTTGTGTTGTCAGCATGATACATATTTTTATTATTTTCAGTGCATGCAAACTTTTATTTATTTATGCAGTATATTTTAATTAATGTTTGACTCAGATATTTATTATATTTTTAAGAATGCAATTTTTATTTAAGTATTTAATTGGTTATTCATTTTAAATATTTTTACTCTGTGCATATATGTATGGGCATATATGTACATATTTTATTTAGTAAGTATAAAAAAAAAAAAAAATTTTCCGCATATTTATTTATTATAGAGTTAGGGTCGTTTCAGTTGGTATCAGAGCACGGTCCTCGGAGGGGTCCTCACTGCTATGCGAGCTCAGAAATCCACGCTACCGGTCTGTAAGTTTTAAATGTTTATAGCATGATTTAAATTTCTAGAATTTAAGTTGCCTTAATTTTTAAACACTTAGTTATGCAAGGCGATTTACGTAAATAAATATGTGGTGGTGCAGAATGCCTCCCAGACCAGTGAACCGACGTGGGGGACCTCCACCTCCACCTCCACCGCCACCTCAGCAGCACCCCATGACAGCACTGGAGCAGGCCAGTGCCACGATGATGGCGGGTATTACTGCCTTGCTGGAGCAGCAGGCAGCCCGTCCCAGACTGTCCCACGAGGAGGACGTCGCCGAGAGGTTCCAGAAGAAGGGGCCTAAGGAGTTCTTGGGGACCACCGATCCGTTGGTGGCTGAGGGATGGATTCGCTCACTTGAGTCCATCTTTGACTATATGGGGATCACAGACGCCGACAGGGTGAGCTGTGCTACATACATGATGCGAGGCGATGCAGCCTCATGGTGGGAGGGTGCAGTACGAGGAGTCCATCTACCTACTCTGACATGGGCTGAGTTCAGGCGTATCTTCTACGCCAAATATTTCACTGAGGATGTGCGCAGTCGCATGATCCGAGAGTTCATGAGTCTCCGTCAGGGGGACAGATCTGTGGTGGAGTACATAAGCCAGTTTGAGAGGGGCTGTCGTTTTGTGCCCATGATTGCTGATAGTCCGCAGGAGAAGCTGCGACAGTTTGTTGAGGGCCTGAAGGCTGAGATCAGGCATGACGTGCGCATGGCAGACGTGTTTACATATGAGTCTGCAGTCAGCAGGGCCTTGCGTTCTGAGGAGGGTCGGAGAGCGATCCAGAGAGAGCAGCAGGGCAAGAGGCAGTTTGTACAGACAGGATATCAGCGACCATCTTCGCAGCCACCTGCGAAGAAGCAGTATACAGGGCCGGCTAAGGGCCCGAATCAGCAGCATAGGCCACAGCAGCAGAGGCCGCAGCAGCAGCAGAGGGGCGGGGCCCCTAATGCCATAGCTCATCCCACTTGCCCGAAGTGCCAGAAGATGCATTCGGGACCTTGCCTATTGGGAGCAGGAGTTTGCTTCCACTGCAGAGAGCCGGGGCATCAGATTGCTAACTGCCCCAGGAAGAAGAACACCGCTGGTAGGGTGTTCGTGATGCAGGCTGAGGAGGTCGATCCAGACACCTCCTTGATCACCGGGAGAATTCTAGTTGGGGGCAACTCCACGTTTGCGTTGCTAGATTCAGGGGCTACGCATTCGTTTATCTCCCTGGAGTTTATCAGACGGGTAGGCATCACACCTGAGAGTAGTGACAGCGGGTATGATGTTACTATGCCGTCAGGGCAGATTATGTCTACCTCGAAGGTTATTCGAGGACTGGAGTTAGAGCTGCAGGGACACTCCATTCGAGCAGATGTAGTAGTCTTGCCTTTGAGTGGTTTTGATCTTATTTTGGGTATGGACTGGTTGACAGTCAATGGAGCTTCGATTGATTTTCGTCGGAGATCAGTGTCAGTGAGACCTACAGGGGGCGACCCGTTCACTTTTTATGCATCTCAGAGCAGTGATATTCCTCAGGTGATATCCTATATTCAGGCGAGGAAGTTGTTGAGACGGGGTTGCCAGGGGTTTCTAGCGAGTATTGTCACGACTTCAGAGCTATCTAGCAGATCATTATCAGAGTTAGAGGTGGTTCGTGACTTTCCGGATGTCTTTCCGGAGGATGTGGCAGGAATTCCACCAGTGAGAGAGGTGGAGTTCAGTATTGACTTAGTGCCAGACACCGTGCCTATCTCTAAGGCACCGTACAGGCTTGCTCCTACCGAGATGAAAGAGTTGAAGGAGCAGATACAGGAGTTGTTAGAGAAAGGCTTTGTTCGACCTAGCTTTTCTCCTTGGGGAGCTCCGGTGTTGTTTGTGAAGAAGAAGGATGGCAGTATGAGACTGTGCATCGATTACCGAGAGCTTAACAGAGTCACAGTGAAGAACAAGTATCCACTGCCGAGGATAGAGGACTTGTTTGACCAGTTGCAGGGAGCTTCAGTGTTCTCCAAGATCGATCTGCGATCTGGTTACCATCAGTTGCGTGTTAGGGATGCAGATGTGTCCAAGACTGCTTTCCGGACACGATATGGGCATTACGAGTTCTTGGTGATGCCATTTGGGTTGACCAATGCTCCAGCGGTTTTCATGGATCTCATGAACCGAGTCTTTCAGCCATATCTGGATCAGTTCATCATAGTCTTTATTGATGATATTTTGATCTATTCTAGGAGCATCGAGGAGCATAGACAGCACCTTCAGACCGCATTGCAGACTTTGAGGGAGCATCGGTTGTATGCCAAGTTCAGCAAGTGCGAGTTTTGGCTTGAGCAGGTGGCATTTCTTGGCCACATTATTTCGAGAGATGGAGTTGCAGTCGATCAGTCTAAGGTGGAGGCAGTGCAGAATTGGGGCATTCCGAAGAATGCTTCAGAGATTCGCAGTTTCTTGGGTTTGGCCGGATACTACAGGAAGTTCATCAAGGGTTTTTCCTCTATTGCAGTACCCTTGACTTCCTTGACCAAGAAGAATGCGAAGTTTATATGGAGTTCAGACTGTCAGAGGAGCTTCGATCAGCTGAAGGAAGCACTCACTACAGCACCAGTGTTAGCGATGACAGTACCACATGAGGAGTTAGTGGTTTACACCGACGCGTCTAAACTTGGTTTAGGCGCAGTGCTTATGCAGTGTGGTAAGGTTATTGCGTATGCGTCGAGACAGTTGAAGATTCATGAGCAGAACTACCCGACGCATGACTTGGAGTTGGCAGCAGTGGTTTTCGCTTTGAAAATCTGGAGGCACTATCTTTACGGCGAGAAGTGCAAGATTTTCACCGATCACAAGAGCCTCAAGTACTTCTTCACCCAGAAGGAGTTGAACATGAGACAGCGCAGATGGTTGGAGTTGGTGAAGGACTATGATTGTGACATTAGCTACCATCCGGGTAAAGCTAATGTAGTGGCCGATGCTTTGAGTCGGAAGTCATCAGTGGTAACATGTTTGACTGTGCAGTTACCACTACAGACCGAGATTCAGAGATTTGGTTTGGAGTGCTATCCGAGTGGCCATGCACCGAGCTTGTCAGTGTTGACGGTGCAGCCAGTTTTGAGAGATCGGATTAGAGAGGGACAGTCCACTGATGAGGAGTTACAGCGATGGAGACAGAGAGATGAGGCTAGAGGTAATCTCTTGTATACAGTGGAGGATGGCATCGTTCAGTACCGTGGTAGGATGTGGGTACCGAACGTCGATCAGTTGCGAGCTGAGATTTTGACAGAGGCTCACGCATCTCCGTACTCCATTCACCCCGGAAGTACGAAGATGTACAAGGACTTGCAGCTATTGTATTGGTGGCCCGGGATGAAGAGTGACATCGGGAGAGTGGTGTCAGAGTGCTTGACTTGTCAGCAAGTCAAAGCAGAGCATCAGCGTCCAGCAGGACTTCTTAGACCTCTCCCTATTCCGGAATGGAAGTGGGAGAATATTACGATGGACTTTGTAGTTGGCTTACCGAGGAGTACCAGAGGATGTACAGCGATTTGGGTGATTGTGGATAGACTCACCAAGTCAGCTCATTTCTTGCCGGTAAGGACTAACTACACCTTGACACAGTATGCAGAGCTTTACATCAGAGAGATTGTTAGACTGCATGGCATACCAGTGTCTATTGTGTCAGACAGAGATCCGAGATTCACCTCAGCATTTTGGAAGAGTCTGCACACAGCTTTGGGAACTAGGCTTTTGTTCAGTACAGCATTTCATCCCCAGACAGATGGCCAGTCTGAGAGAGTGATCCAGGTTCTCGAGGATCTTCTGAGAGCTTGTGTTATCGATTTTCGAGGATCTTGGGAGACTAGACTGCCTTTAGTGGAGTTTACCTATAACAACAGCTTTCAGTCGTCTATAGGTATGGCTCCATATGCAGCACTTTATGGGAGGAGATGCAGATCTCCGGTGCATTGGGATGAGGTTGGTGAGAGGATTTTGTTGGGTCCGGAGATTGTGCAGCAGACAGCTGACATTGTGACGCAGATTCGAGACAGGATGAGGACAGCGCAGAGTCGGCAGAAGAGTTATGCGGATGCCAGACGACGCGATTTGGAGTTCGCGGTAGGTGATCACGTATTCTTGAAGGTGTCACCTATGAAGGGAGTAGCGCGTTTTGGGCGGAGAGGCAAGCTTAATCCGAGATACATAGGGCCATTCGAGATCTTGGAGCGAGTTGGCACGTTGGCCTATCGTTTAGCTCTACCTCCAGGGCTAGCGGCAGTGCACAACGTATTTCATGTATCCATGCTTCGGAGATATGTTTCCCAACCCGTCGCATGTGTTGGATTTTGAGCCCTTACAGTTGCCACCAGATCTTGTTTACGAGGAGAGACCAGTGCGGATTTTGGCTAGAGAGGAGCGGAGGCTTAGGACGCGGGTCATACCGATGGTCAGAGTCCAGTGGCTGAATCACTCGGAGGAGGAAGCTACTTGGGAGACCGAGGCAGACATGAGGACTCGCTACCCGGAGTTGTTCGGGTAAGTACCTTAATTTCGAGGACGAAATTCAATTTAAGGGGGGGAGAATTGTAACACCCGGTATTTTTAATTACATAAATCCGCCTGCATAATTAGGATATTTAATTATTTAAATTTATGATTTATGGGTTAAATAATTATGTGAATTATTTATGCATGATTTAAGTTATTTTTAAGCATTTAACCCATAATTAGTGATTTTTATGATTTTTAGTATTTTAATTATTTGATCGCGTAGACGGGACCGTGGACGGACGAGATGACAACTTTCCATCCAAATTATTTTATGAGCCTTTTTAGAGCCTTAAAATATTATTTTGAGTTTTATTATCTCAAAATTTTAAGTATTTGACTTTATATAATTTTAGGAGTCCTTTTTATTCAAAGTTAAGCCATTTTAATGACTTTTTCTTATCTTTAAAATTCCCCTAATTTTTAATTTCGGGATTTTATAAATTTTAATCTAATTTTATGATTTGAACGTGTATTTAGGATGCTTAAATTTATATGATATTTTTCTAGTATTATTAATTAACCTAAAAACCTATTTCCTTATATATTAAAACCTAATCTACCCAAACCCATCCCTCAACCTACCGATCACACACCTAGCCGCCACCCCTACTATTCATCCTCCCCTCCAACGCTCCAGCAACCTCCAAGACCCCATAGCCAATTAATTCGAAGGTTCCAAGCAAGGCCAAGGTACCCCGTTGTCGTCCCGCCGTCCCGAAGTCCGTCGTACACGTTTCTAACGCTACGAATCGGTGAAAGGCATGATTTTCTTTCAACTTTTCGTGCCAATCAGATATCTATATTGTGTTGATGGTTTATGCATTAAATCTTTCGAAATTTTTTTAGAAAAGAGTTGAAGGGTTCGATTTTTTTTTCTGGCCTTGCTTCATGTTCACGTTTTGTTGATATAGATCGGTCAAGGGCTGTTGGCTAGGGTTCAAGAGGGTCCTAAGGAGCCTTAGGGTCGGTTGGAGTCGGACGGTTCAGGCTGGAATGGAGCCATGACCGAGCTACATCAATCGGCCCCAAGATGGTCACAGTTTAGGGTTACGGGTTCAGGGGCTTCGGGTTCAGGGTTCCTGGCTGCATGGGGACTGGGGCCCGACTGGGTTAGGTCCGCCCGGACGTGGGCTACGTCCGGGCGGCGGCGCTCCGGCCAGGGGCGGCCGGAGCCGGCCGGCAGCAGGCCAAGAGGGCCTGCTGCTCACGGCCGAGAGGCAAGGGGGGGAGGGGGATCGGGCTGGGCTAGTTTAGGTGTCCGGGTCGGGTCTGAGTGGTCCGGGTCGGGTCGGTTAGGTAGTGGGTCGGGTCAGTGAGTTCGGGTCCGAGTTTGGTGGGCCGGGCTCGAGTATTTTATTTTTTTAAGTATTTTACAAAATTATGTGTTTTTGAGACTAATAAATTGAAATAAAATTATTTGGACTCCCAAATAATTTTATTTGGACTTTTAAAATTTTAATTAAGTTAGTCCATTAATTTTGTGGGCTTTTGAGCCCATAAAAGTTATTGGGCCAGTCTTTGGGTTTTTGGGCCCATTGGGCCAGTTTAAGTGTTATTGGGCTTAGTGTAATTTTAATGGGCTTTATTAATTTAATTGGGCTTAGAATAATTATTTGGGCTTAAGGTTTGAAATAATGGGCTTAAGTATGTTAATGGGCCAGATTTAAGATAATGGGCTTGAGTGTAGGGCCAGCAGTCCAGGACCATCCATGAGAAAATTTGCATGTGTCCTGATTATATATTTAATTATTTTTATGCATTTGAGTTATTTTAATATTTATATGTTAATAAGAAATTTAAATTAAATATATATGATGGACACACATTTTATTCAAGTACATGCATTCATGAAATAATATTTTATGCATGATTTAATGTTTAAGTTGAGCAATAAAAATATTTTATGTTGGAAGTTGAAGTAGTGTGACAATTTAAGGGGGATTCGTCCCCATATGATTGAAGGGCAGTTTACTGCCAATTTAAGAGGTGATTCGTCACCGGCCACGTACGTAGGTTTCCACGCTGATCAGTATTTAATGTATGATTTAAGGTTACACTACGGATACAACCATGCGATGTTAGAAAATGAATTGCTCAATAATGTTATGTATAATGTTATTTATGTTTATTTAAGTTAAGTTATGTTATGAAATTTTTAAGCATGCTCATTCATGTATATGTATGTATTAGTATTAAATTGGTTTAAATTATTTTAAACCCTTGTTATGTTAGCATGTTGGGCCTCTAGGCTCACTACACTGGTATGGTGCAGGTGAGTACGTTGAGGATGACGTTGTACCCACCGGAGGCGAGGACGTATGAGCATGCATGCAGTGGCCCCGTGACCGTGAAATATTCTGAGTCGCTATGCATGTTTTTGTGTTGTCAGCATGATACATATTTTTATTATTTTCAGTGCATGCAAACTTTTATTTATTTATGCAGTATATTTTAATTAATGTTTGACTCAGATATTTATTATTATATTTTTAAGAATGCAATTTTTATTTAAGTATTTAATTGGTTATTCATTTTAAATATTTTTACTCTGTGCATATATGTATGGGCATATATGTACATATTTTATTTAGTAAGTATAAAAAAAAAAAAAAATTTTCCGCATATTTATTTATTATAGAGTTAGGGTCGTTTCAGAAGCTCGCCATCTTAGTTATAAAAAAGGAAATATGAAGGCGATTGGTTCAGAGAAAGTTAGTACCATAATTTCAAATATGTTTGAACTACCCTTTGTGTAGTACTCAAATTATTCATCCTATGGTTTACATCTCCATACATATGTATAATTAATATTATAATACTGACATGACACATGAATTGTTAGATCTCCTATTAGAATAATATCCTTAAGGTAGGTTGAAATAAAACGCTTTACAGACACGAGCGACCAGAGTTTCTGCTTTGGGTGACTAAAGTTTCACTTGGAAAAATATTTGTTGTTAAAAATTGATTAGTCTGGATATTTTTTATATTAGGTTAATATTTAATTCTCTTATTTTAAACAAATTTTTATTTTTTATTTTTATATCAATCTTCTAATAAGGCTATAATAAATTAAATCTTAAAATATATTATTCTAAATTTATGATATTAATATTAATAAGAACATCACACTGTCTAAATTTTATCGTGAAAAACAACTGCATAGAATTTTGATAGGTGATTGCCTTTTAAAAAAAAAAATTAAAGTAGCTTTGTAACTTATTATATTATTTTCGTGAATATAAGTATAATTATAAGTATAATTTTAATTTTAATTTGTATTAATGTCATTCTATATCATCAAAAGGATTAATCCATAGTACAAGTAGTAAATATTGAGAGATTAGTTTCTATATATAAGAAAAAAGACTTTAACTAAAAAGTCGTTTAAATGAATGTTTGTCAACTTTATCGATTTTAATTAATACCAATAAATCTGTATCATGAGAAAACACTTAATTTATTGGATCATGTATAATCAAATTTTATAAACCAAAAAATTATTTTAAATCATAAAACACATCTTTTTACAGTTAATTTATATATGTAATAAAATTTCACACCTATCACACTACATAATGATTTAATGTTCGAATATTCTCCAATTTCATTTAAATTCAGTCTGTACAAATGTGATAATGATCTAAATTTTGAGTATATTGTGTTAGTATTTTAACGTTTTAAAATTAATTTTATTTCTAAACTCTAAATAATACCATTTAACTGAATTAAAATACTAACAAATTTTCGCACGCAGTCCATGCACAAAATTTAATATAAAATAAATTATGAAATATAATGAGCTTCAATTAGGTTTTAAAGTTAATATTTGAGATTTTATTTTATAGAATTGTATTTCGTTTCATTATATTCATAAAATAATAGTATCATACGAAGGAATATTTTGGGAAAAAATAAATAAATAAAGTGGTGTTCGAAAAGACCGACTAAAATGTTCCAACTTCATATATGATGTAAAATTTTTAATTTTTTTTAAAATTAAATATTTTATTATTAAAATACTTAATGTTCGTATATAGTTACTTCATACAAACAATGTGTACACATAGTTGCTAGCATGTTCTATTTGGTTAGGCTCTAGAAAAATCCTCATATTTTCATTCATTTTGTTTTGAGTAGAAAACAAAATAAGTGATTTATCAAATATGAAACGTGTCTCACAAAATTGATTCGTGATATATTTTTACATTAAGATTTTGTGTCTTGTTTTTTAAATTATCCTTCACATCATTTCATTTTTTTAAATAATTATAATTATTATTAAATAAGGATAAGAGGTTTGTTTTAACATGAAATCAAACTCACGACTCTCCAAAATAAAAATCAGATATTGATATATGGTAAGTAAACATAACTTTCAATTTCCTTTTTTACCTTTGGAATTGTAATTATTACACAATATTAAACATTACGTAACCTTCAAACTTTAAACTAAACTATTTATATCAAAATATTTGAGTTGGGTGAGATAAAAATATATATATATATCAAAAAGACCCGATAAATTTTATATTTTTCCAGATATTCAAACAAAGGAAATAATTCTTATTTAGGGGAAATATTCTTCAGGAAATATTCAGAAATCGTGAAAAGTACGTCGAGACTTTGAGTCAAAAGGGTTGAAAAAAGGGGCATTATCGTCCCGAAACAACGAGAGAATCGCAACAAGAAAGGGCATTTTTCAAAAAGCGTGTTTACTAGAAAACGATTTTAGTACCAAAAAGACAGACCTCATTGTATAACAAACTTTTGCTTGGACTACAAGTAATTGCCAAAAGTATGCTGTTGAAGCCACTCACAAAACCCCACGCAATCTGTATTTTCACTTTCGTTTTCCCAAAGATACCCCTGTAATCAATATTTATTTACTATAATACCCCTGAAATCCCACGCCTATATAAAACGTTCCTCTCTCCTGTCATTCAGTTTTCTCCTTCCCTGGTTTGATCAAATATATATTTGGCCGAAGCCGACGCCATGGTGGACGGCAGCGGAGAGCCGGCGTTTCCGGTGGCGTTTTTCGACGGCGAGAAGGAAATGAACATTGGAAGTGTGAAAATCAACCCTGCGTTACAGTACAAGCCGTTTCAACTCATGTTGAGCCAAAAGATCGGTATATCGCCGAATCAAATTTCTATTTACCTAGTCGACACGAGGAAGGTTCCGGCGATTCCTTTCACGGAGCATCGCCGGAGAATCCCGATCACAGGAAAGGTGAACTTCGGATTGATATGTCGGCAGAGGGACTGTCATTTCCTGGTCGTCTTGAAGAGGTCGCGGAAGTCGAGGAACCGGAGGGAGAGAATGACAAACGACGTCGAATTCTCCGATTTCATCCTTGATCGGATCGAGTTTTCTGCACCACCTCCGCCGCCGAAAAGTCTAATCCTGTTGAAGCGGAACCAGCCTTCGCCATTTTATGACCAGGTTCCGCAGTCGGACTTGAATGATCAGTTGCAGAGATTCAGGCTTCAGAGAGAGAATTATCAGTTAGCATCGAGGAAAGGAGAAGTGAGTCCGCCGAACTCTGGTTCCGCTCATGGTATGTACCTAAACCGGAGCCCGATCCCCACCCCGAACCTGAATCTGGATATGGATATGGATGATTACACGAAAACCGACGAGGAGAAACTTTTCTGCAAAGACTGCGTGAACCAGGGGAAAACGCCATCGTTCCATCCTTGCGTGAGAGACGCGGTAGTTTTTCGTTTCTCCACGCGGTTGGGCCCGATTAATCGGCCCATTAAACAGAAGCATCATTGATTACCCATTGGGTTTTTTTTTTCACTATAACTTCAGAATATGGCCGGAAGTCGTCTTCTGCTGAGGATGGGCATACAAGAAGACCCATCCACCATCATTTACTTTCTTCCCACGCCACTTGTAATTGACTAATTTGCCCTTGGATTTGGCACCTTGTGGCTGGTGTTTGCTCAAATGTTGGCAGAGTTTTTTAACTGTTTAGGTAACAATTTGTCTACCAATTCGTAGCTCAAGGTTCTTGCCGCTATAAGTTGTGGCGGGTTATTTTTATGTTTTTTTTTTTTTTTTGACAGAGTTATTTTTATGTTTTGGTTGAATCGAGTGCTATGGTGTTTTAGCTGTGTTCTGATGTTGTTGGCTTCACCAAAGCCCAATATAGATGCTGGGGTGTAAATTATCTATATATATTTACTTTTAATATAGTTTTTAGTATAATCATGCATTTCCTTAACATAGTTAATTATTACAGGATTTAAATTTAAATTATATTCGAACATTTATTTATACCATATATATATTGAGTCACAATCCTTTGTTTATATGACCAAATTACACTGATATAAAATTATTGTTTATACCTTTAACTAAAGTAAAAATTCACAACTGTATCCATATTGTGTAATATAAAAATGGAACTAGTTATAAAATACTTGATCAAAACCCAAAGGAAAATTTTTTAAAAAAAGAAAACCTTTTCAAGCACACGTGTGCTAGAATATCATTATTGAGAGTCGGGACAATATTTGTCCTTCTCTTTTTGTGGAAATTATTTATCCGGGCAAGCATCTGAAATTTGTTAAATTCCAGATCACGTTAAAAAAGGTCTGCAAGACTACATTGTGTCCACGCACATAACTTCTCCACATTGTCAAGGCTCACCAAGAAGCAATCCAATGAAACAAATCCTATAGATATTAGACAACACGAAAAATTATGAGTTGCACTGAAGTCCAAAGACGAAAGAAGGATATTGATATGATATAAAGTATTCGGTCAAAGCATGGGATCATCTCCAGTGCCTTCTCGGTTCAAAGATTTTCTTCGAGTCATACACCACGAATCCTAGTGAAACGAAACAGTCAGCACTGCAAGTGAAACACCCGTTCCATTGTGGATGCTACAAAAAGAATGAAGATTTGCAGGCGGTCTGTGGCAGTATTCGTCTCTGAAACTTGTTTCATCTCTATGGTGCTGTACACAGAAGACCATGTCCTGGATGGTGTTCCAGAGGATACATAGTGGTGTCTCTTACATATTTTTTATGGTCAACTGCAGCTTTTCTCAAGCTTGACACCGATTCAAGTGAAGATTTTCCTCGGAGTTTCTTGGCGGTGATGGAACATGCAGCTAATGAATCTGAAGAACCTGCTCCAACCCTCCTATCAACGAAAGGACACTAATGTATGAGTTGGAATCTATCTAATATTTCATAAAAGAAAATATTGGATTTAACCAAGGTCATGACACGTGCAGCTTTGTAGGAGAAAAACTAAGCTTAGAAGCTATAGGTTGAACCTCCGCAATCAGCTTCAAGGACAAGACTATGTGACATGAATTTAATGTTTTTTTTAATTTCATTTATTACAAGTTGCCCGGGATGCTTCAACACTCGGGGCATTTTAGCCTGTTTCAGTCCTATAGTCTATTTCAAATGAAAATTTATAAATATGAGTTTCATTTTGGACCTTTTGGTGAATTTTTGTAAATGGGGCCAGAATGGTTTTGCTAGGAAACTGGAGAAAATGGCAAAAACACGAATTTATATTCGACCTCCTCAGCCAAGATAGTTGGCTCCCCACTTGTAGCACCCAATGATGATACGGAATTTTCCGGAAATAAAAAAGAATTTTCTTGGTATGTTGAATCATCTAATTGTGGTAGAGAGAAATATCAAGAATGTACATTGTCTATTTTAGGTAGTAATATCATTTTTAGAGCTTAGTATAAATAACAACGTGCAAAACGTATACAAAGATCAAATGGCAGATGAGGAATGAAATAAACAGTCCAGAAAATTTAATTTAAAGCAACTGATGATTACCTCAACAATTTATCCGATGCAATCCGAGCAGCAGAGATTAAACTGTGGCTTGGAACCCACTTCACAACACGATTGGGATCTGCCCGCATTGGAGAATGGATTTTGATAAGCTTATAACACACATAAGAGAAATTATTAGACAGAAAATTTGTGATAGCAAACCCACATCATATTGAGTAAAGGTATCTCTAACTGATTTAATTTGCAAAGAAAATGGGAATTACACGAAGAACCATCAGATAATCACACGGCGACATCTCAACAACAGAGGGTGAGGCAGACATTGTGATCAAACAAAGTGCATTGTCTTTGTATGATTTATCATCGTGTTTAGATGGTCCGCAGCTATGCAGATTTATAATGAATATGCAGGACAAGGCAACATCATCACGTAAGCCTGAATCATTTATACAGCTTCAGCATAACAAGATTTAAGTTTTGTGCTTACCCCGAGACATTCCATCATCTGATAGTAGGCTCTACCATGCAGAGGAGTATGGCCTTGTCTAGACTCTGAGAAATATCTGGTCCTGAGATTATATTGATTCTCCACAGTAAGAAATACAGCACAGAACAAAAAATAAATGCATTTAGAAACTTCTTCCAATGGCGACATACCATTCTTTATAACCAGGATCGACTGTGAAGCCATACATATCAACAGTGTCACATACGGAAAGAGCGAATTCAAGAGCCTTCAGTCCAGTACCTTTTGCAGCTGATCCAAATGACGATCCCAGCATGAGATATACAGGATTGAGTATTGGAATTTCCTAAAAGTAGAAAGATAAGTACTTCTAATTGGAATTTTCACAGAGCAGATAGGATCAAACTTAATTTGCTAGAGTGAATTGGCAAGTGTAAACACCTGGATCATCTTGTTCATGATGTCATGAATTGTTGTTTTAACTATCAAAACTTCCTTTCCTTTATCTGTGAATTCGAAATTGTTAACTTCCACACGAGAATAATGTTCAAGACCAGTGAATCGCGTTCATACCATACAACTCTGCGACTTTATCAAGAGCTTTTGCAGAGCCCCTATTGAGAAGGCGGAATGTACTTTTTGTACCCACATTTTCTGAAAAGTTCTGCATAAAGCACGAGGCAACAGTGAGAGCATGTGGATATCATAAGCGGAAGATAAATAAAAATAGAATGACAACCTGAATAGGTGCTCCGTTTTCTCTCAAAACCGCGTCATAACTATCTATTTCTTTGCCAAATTTAGTTTTCAAAAGATCACCAGAGTTACCAATAACAGCACATCGGCCAAATTGCCTTGGCACATAAGGTGGTCCATCTGGTAGCACCAGAGCAAGTTTTTCCATGCACAGAGTCTTATTCTCACATCGGTTCCTGCAGCAAAAAATAAATGGAACTTGTTAGGTGGAGGAATAGAGTGCATCTATATGGACACTTACAATTACTGATCACCTTAAAAGTAGGATTCACATGCATAAGTGCTAGGTGCACCAGATATTAGCTTGCCATATTTAACCATTACAATTGAGACAATAAGAAATACAGAAGTGTAGTTGGAAAGCAAACAATCACAGCCCTTTGGGCATCAAATGTTCTTCAAAGAAAGCCTGTTGAATACCATCCCATCACCGATAATGTTACAGGGCTATATGGAAATAGTAACTTAACAATGGGTATTTCAAGAAGCCATTGTTCAAAGTTGGTATATCAGCTAAATATGCAACATTAAGCATCCCTTTATACAAAAAAACGTGCTATTTACATATCGAATAATATTTCTTGTTTTGAATTAAAAGAATTAGGAGGAAGTTAAAGTAGTAGGCATCTATCGGCATCAGAAATGTAGTGAACAAAACAGTATTCGTTGATCGGCATAAAGCCTTTGAGATGATAATGCAAGTAGAAACTTATTGTTTTGGCCTACAATGATAAACAATAAACTTGATGTACTACATGGGATCACGTCTGCATACAAAGATACCAAGGACACAATTTGGAGGAGTCAACCGAATCATTATTCTATCATCAACAGAAAACATCAATGCATATGCTGTGAAATGCATTTTACGATTCACTTCTGAACCTCATCTCCTCTTATTCGATGCTTACTATAACGGGTATTTGTACTGATATGAGTTAGCACCTTGCAACATAGTACTTACAGAAGTACACCCTTGTTGATCCTCTGCCAGGCATACTCCTCCCATCCATTTGGCAAAGCATCAATGAATTCTCGAGTCAGTACTGTGGTACTATTCCTCACCTGAGCAAGTCCTCACTAAATAACAAATCAATTGTAGCAGATAAAATAACATTCTAAAAGAAATAGATATCAAGAGCTTCAGAATGCATGCAGCATTCAACGAAAAATTAAAAGGAAGTTTATTAGACTTATGACAACACAAAAACAAATGCTCTAACCAATTGAATCAGGCTTTACTCTGTAAGTTTGTACAAAATTTTCAGATAGAACATTGACCTGTTCCCATGTAGCTACTGCTTCACATAAATCAAAATCAAATGACAGTCCTTCGAGTTCACCTGTTTTGGGATTTTTCTGTTCAGAAGTTTAACACATAGACTTTTGTGAGAAAGCTGGATCATATATATATGACGAAATTGCCCTTTCCAACATACTATAAATATAACAAAGTTAAAACCATATATCTCTCCAAATTCTAGAGGGCAGGCGTAGTAAAATCAGGAAGGCCACCATGTATTGGTTATACACAAGAAAACATCATGACTGATGGGGGCAATTTTAATCAAGCTAGGAAATGTACCCATTTTGGAATTGTATCACTGGGAAACTTCATAGAAATCTCACAAAGGTCCTTGCCGCTTGACGCTTGTAAACCTAATCCATTGGCATTCTGCATCACGTAGAAATGTATTCAGTGTATCACAAAACATAAAAGCTAAAGCAATATAATCAACACATAATCGTGAAGCTGTCAAGGTGAAATAGATGCACATCTTATAAGATCAAATATCAGTCAAATTATGGGGTTGTACCATTGATGCACCGACTATACCGATTAAAAGAAGTAAACAGTTAAGAGTCTTGATAAATCCATACTTTCTGCTATCTCTATAATCCACCATAAACTCAAATCATATGATGAAAATGACAGATCATTTCTCTTTTTTTGACATGAAAAACCACAATGAGAGCCATCTAAGAAAGAGAAGCTTGCATAAGAGGGCAGAACAAGCAGGAACACTTCGAAGGATGAGTGTGTTTGGATTATGGAGTAGCCTACTTAAGTTTACAACCACGCACTCGCTTTACTACTGTAAGACTTTCTGGCCATCGAGAGCAATCCATCAAACTGCACCAGTGGCACCAATGAGATCAACAAGAAGAAGAAGCAAAAGCAAGGCAAGTCAACTTAAATGTCATTTTTTCTCACCTCGAATTCAAAATCCTAATCCATGTAAACACATGGAAAAATCAGTTTTAAAAACTAAAACAAAATTCCAAAATATTCAGTTCCTTGTCTTCCGATTCTATTAAGATAAAGAACAGAAGAAAATTTGTGACAAACCAAGACTCCATACTCATTCAAATTTCCTAGATTTCCACGTGTATGCAGTTACAAAAAAATTAATCAAAGGGTGATGATTAAAAAATTTATGGGTGCTTGGTGGATGGATATCAAATAATTCATTAAACACAGATATCCAAGCACAGTTAAACAAAAGAGATTGAGCCCTCTCACAAGAATTATTTAAACTTGAATATATAACCATCTGATCTCTTGTGGTTGGGTCAATTGAGTTTGTTAAAACAAAGCACTGCTGTCCAGTTTCAAAAGCAACAATCTGATCAGCACAAAAGATCAGAAAAGCCAGCAAACAAGAATGCTCATTATCCATTCACTGGGCCAAAAAGCGTACTTCGTGATTGGCCTAAGACATTGAATAACACTGCTTGAACTCAACCTAGTGGATCCTTAAAACACATGCTTTTTATTTATAGAATGCTTGTCCCGGAGTTTGAGAATGGGAAAGAGTACCTGATAAAAGTCTACAAAAGCCAATCAAGTAAAGCACCAACACTCAAAATTAACTTCAAAGAATTTTGGCAGCGGAGATTATGTGAAGTTGGAAAATCAATTTTTAGGAGAACATTAACAGTAAAGAGCACAGAGCTCTCGAGCCAATAGTCCATCTCCAACCACTACAAATACCAAATTCAATTCATAAGGCAAGCTCCATAAACCTTTTACTTTCTAAAATCGTCCGTACTTCTTGACTTCTGGCTATTTTTGGATCTCCGCCTGACTGTCCAAGTTCATTGTTAGAGGTCACAAGAGGGATATCCCCATGATTGTGAGTTAGCCTATGCAGGTCTTCCTGATCTTTCCAATTACTGATCAGATAGCTAAATTCGATGTTAAAATTCATTGTATGGTAATAACTTTAAGGCTTGAGAAAGCATATTCCACCATTTTTTTTGCACTAATGCGATGCTCACATCTCTCGCCTGTGTTAGTTCATCCAACCACTCCAAAAAGCCATTCGATTAAAGACCATAAGATGTCCATACCTTCATTGTCCAAATCCTCTCCACTTCCAAACCTTTCCTTTGCAGATATTGTCTAACATTAAGGAATTTCCACCATTCCGTTTGGATGGCATTCCTCCTCCCTTCACTATGTTCAGATCTTTATAAGAGATAACAATCTAAGCAGCTTCTTTTTTTTTTCCAATCGAAAGGTAATTTAAACAAAGCCTTCCGCAAATTATCTACTAAATTGCAATTTTCATCAAGCATATAAAAACTTATCAAACAATGAATTAGAAAAACGGAAAAACCCAATAATCGAAGTGTAAAAAAAGGAGAAATGGAAAGAAAACTCACCACACACTTTTTGAAATAACCCCGCAATGAACCCAATGCTTCCAGATCTTCTCGGGAAAGATGAAATGGCGCCCCTGCGCATGAATCGACACAAAACCACATTCATTCCAGACGAAAAAGGAAAAATCGGTGAAATAATGAATTTCTATGTACCAATTCATACCTGGGTCGGAAAAACCAATAATGCTGATGAAAATCGCTGCGAGCCCAGATGCCAAAGCAACAAGAAAAACAAGCCGTAATAGCCTCATCTAAAACTGGATTTAGGCAGAAAAAACAACCATAAACATTTAATTATCAAATCAAAAATAAAATTTGATATGTATTTTTGGGATCTGCGGAGAAGGGAAGCGGCAGTGATGAACTGAAATCCCAGCTCAGCAGTAGGAGGGAGGCGAGTGGTTTCCTTTTCAGAAAATACCCTTGTATTCTTGAATAATATCAATTGAGTCCCTCTACATTATCTTCTATAAAATTTTGTGGCTTTGTTTGAACTTGTTTTTTTAGGGGTTTTTTTTAGATTTTTTAAAATAATAAGTTTTATATTAAAATAAAATAGTGTGGGCAAATGAAATTTATGGCTCCTGCCTAAAAAAAAAAATTATGGCTGTAGCTTATATTATTAATTTATATATAATTTATTTTATTCAATCTTGTGTTTTTTCGCCATATTATACATTCATTTATTAATTATTTATTTTACATCAATCAAATCATTGAATTTAAATTACTATATTATCCCTTATAAATAATATTATTTATATTTTATTTATTGTTAAAAGGACAAAATGATAATTTATTTTTATATAAAATTTAATCAGTCAAATCAAGTAAATTATAATCAATCAATCAAATCAAATACTATATTCACTAGCATTTTTTATTTATTTTTTTATTACATTACATTATTTATTTATGTATTATTTATCTCATCATACTTACCAAACAGGATAATTAATTTTATATCGCATGAGTACATAGTATAGTGTATGATTGTGCGATCTAGCAAAAAAATTACACTTCAAAAAATATTATTTATTATTTATTAGATATATACATCATCTATAATTCTATACAAATCAGTAAAGTTCGTTGGTCTCGTCGTCTTTTATAAACCCCAACAATGTTTTCGGTGGGATGGAATCCTGATATAATATATTAATTAATAAAATATACCTGATTTTATAAGTTCAAGATATAATGGCTTATGTCTGCCAAGTACTTTTAAACCTCTATAAATAGAGTTTTTTTTTTTTTTTTTTTATGTCAAATGTACATTTTTATTTATTTGTTCTCATTTAATTTCTCTCAAAAATTAACATTGTGTTTTTTATTGACTTGAGCTCGGATCATCTACGTAAGGCAACCACCCAACGCCTCTAACGAATGTCCGTGACGTGGGTCACTATATCCACCAAGTCACAACTTACGGGTCTACACTTACAAAATTATAATTTGTTGGTCTATACTTATGAAGTTTCGACATACAAAATTACAGCTTACGATTCAGTTGGATTCCGTAATTCAATTACGTAGTTTCGAGTAATAATATGTTTTTGTTACTATCAGTTACTTTCTAAAATTATTCTTCAAATCGAAAACCTCATCAACCCGAAGAAAACACGGAGTGTTACAAAACTAGAGTTTTCAGACGAATTAACTCATAGCGGGGTGGGGCGGCCCACTAAAAACCCACCGTTTGACAGGTCGAGGGTGGGCCGGCCCATTATCCCAACGGGCTGGAAATATTCAACCCAACCCAACCCAAGGTAGGTTGCAGGTTAGACGGGTCGATCCTCGGGTTGACTCATTACAAATAAAAATAAATAAATATCATTATAATTAATTATAAATTTTATTTCATAAATAAATATTAATAGAAACGTATTAATAAAATTTTTAATTATTGATTTCATAAGTGTAAATTTTATATAAAATAATTGATACAAAAAAAAATTTCACAACTTTCATTAAAAAATACATATATCACAATAAAAAGTAAAAAAAGAAAAAGAAAACCCGCCTAGGGTCGCGACCCGCACGGGTTGGCCCAACCTTTAATTGGATTGAAAAAATTTCAACCTAACCCACTTGAATTATGTGGTGGGACGTACCGACCCGACATACTTAACCTAAATTAATTGACGGCTAGTGGATTAAGGCAAAACTTTGTAATAATCTATTACATATATAGGATGCAGAAACAAATTAGCGAGAATAATCTTTTAACTTTATAAGAGAAAAGAAGGTTGTAGAAAACATGTATATGAAAACAATTTTCCTTTCATATGTGAAAATCTACAACAAACTTTTCTTTATTTTTCTTCCAATGAAATCTCATACTCCTTTTCTTCTTTCTTCCTTCAAATTTCAACTCTCGAAGTAAGCATGAATCATGTTAAATTAAATGCGACCTACTTCAAATACATATGATACACAAATCTATACGAAATAATAAATTTTATATAAATATATAGAATATATTTAAATTATTATATTATAATTATAATTATATATATACGTGATCTGATCCGTAGAAAACAGTAGACACCCACCCCCAAAATCCCATTCCCCCATCTACTTCACACGTAGCACTCCACTCCACCGACGATAGCTGCAGCCATGTCGGACAAGGTCTGCAGTCACCACAAAAACAAGCGTCGCAAGTCCCTCCTCCGGTGCTGCGCCTGCCTCCTCGCCGCCATCTTCGTGGTCCTGCTGGTGGTCCTGCTCACCTGGGCCATCCTCAAGCCCAAGAAACCCCGATTCACCCTCCAAGACGCCACCATCTTCGCGCTCAACGTCTCCGCCCCCAACGTCATCTCCACCTCCGTCCAAGTCACCGTCAACTCCCACAACCCCAACTCCCGGATCGGCATCTACTACGACAGGCTCTACGTCTACGCCACCTACGCCAACCAGCAGATCACCTTCTTCACCGTCATCCCTCCGGTCTACCAAGGCCACAAGGACTTCAACGTCTGGTCTCCGTTCGTCTACGGCAGCAACGTCCCCGTCGCTCCGTACAACGGAATCGCGCTGTCCCAGGTGCAGAGCGACGGCGCCCCCATCGAGATGACGATCAAAATCGACGGCCGCCTTAAATGGAAGGTGGGCTCCTTAACAACGGGACGGTATCACATCCACGTGACCTGCCCCGTCGGTATTCAGCTTGGAAATAGCAAAAACTCTGGAATTGTCGTCGGCAATGGAGTTAAGTATCAGATTTCACAGGGCTGTAGCGTTAGTGTTTGATGACGTACAATTTATATTTTTAAAAATAATATATTTATTATGATATGATTCTCTTAAATAATTTGGAGCCCGAGAATTGTATATTTTGCACAAGAATAAACAAATATTTTTCAATTTTTTTTTTAATTGTTCTTGGAAGATGTGAGCTGGTTATAATTTGTCTGGAAAGAAAAATGGACAAGCCATGTGAGGGTACCAAATTAAATACATGGCAAAACAAATTAAATGAAATTTAATATCCTGACAAACAAAATATTTTTTTTATTGTTATTATTTACTCATTTTGTTTTAGACATGATATATATAAATTTTTACCTCAGTTCTAACTTCTGAGTATAAGTACAGTTGAATTTGATTGGACTGTACACATTAACATGCACCGACTTCTTGATCTTGGTTTTGTCATTTCTGTTGCATTTTGTTGAACTTTATGCTTAATTTATTATTATTCTTGATTTAGCACTTGAACACACCTTTGACCCTTATAAACTATTGAATATTATATATATATATATGATTTTATTTTAATAACGGGGCCTAAAAAAATTAAATTCTAGGGCAATTCTTTCAGTGTAGGGAAAAAAAGGTTGGTTTTATTTATTAGCGTGCCTCGATCTATGTCACTTTGTTGCCTAGCTAGCTAGATTCGGTTTTCATATTGATTCCGTCACAATTTCTAACAAAAGTAACACACGTTGATTTTTTAAAAATGATAACTATATATATAGAGCCGAAAAGTATACTCTTGCTGCTTATTCTAAAAAAAGAAATCTGCACATTATCGTAGTACGACGATAGAATCCAACTTCAATATTTATGTTTTGAATTTCCATTTTTAATTATAAAGTTTTTATTAGTGTTTTGAAGAAAAAAATAAGTTTTAATATTCATTAATTTGCGTGGTGATATGATATATGTCATCACATATGTATATGCAATTATGCATGAAGTTGTGTATTATGTGGAGGCCCTTCGATTCGTAGAAGGTGGTGGGTTCAAATTTCACATGGAAACCTGCTCATACACTTTGTTTTATTATTATTATAATCTTGTATAAATTGTCTTCGACTCCACCCCTTCAATTATGGATCTTACACGATATTCTGGAAACAGAGTCCACTCCCTCGTGCACGATATGTGATGCAAAACGGATTTTTTTTATATAAAAATCAGACATTGTTTAATAATTTTATAAAGGCATGGATCCAGGATCTAAAAAGTTTTATAATTTTTAAAGATATTATCTAAAAAAATTAATGTTGTTGTGTACAAAAAATTATCGAGACACATGTTATTAAATGGTCAGATTTAATTTTAGATGCAAATGATGATTAGACATGATTCATAAACACACTGATATTAACACAAACCAAACACCAATCCATTGGGTAGTACCCCATGGCCTATGCGGAGGCTTTTCATCGGGTAAAATCATGTGGGGCTCACATGATTTTATATGGGACCCACATTATATGGCCAATGACAGGCCTCCACGCTACACATTGGGTGCTACCCAATGTGCAACATCGACGTTTCCTTCTAGCACATAGATGAAATCTTGTGCGAAAACTGAGCGCTCGGGTAAATAAATTTGCATACAAAATGTTCACATATTTGCGAACTTTTCTACGGGTAATGGAGGTGTGCGTGTTCAATATTTAGAAAAAAAAAATCTTTTACTACAAAAAAATTCCGATATTTGCGACGATTTTTCATAGCGTTGAAAATCACCTGCCGAAACACATTGCAACGGTTTTTGAAAAACCGTGAGAAATATTTCCGACGGTTTTTTAAAAACCGTGGCAAAATCTGCTACGATTTTTAAAAAATCGTCGAAAATATTTTCCACGATTTTAAAAAACCGTCGCACTATTTACGGCGGTTTATAATAAACCGCGGATAATATTATATATATAATAAAAACGTTAATTCTATAATATATAATTAGATTGCAAATTAAATTTTTTGATATTAATTAATTATTATTATTAATAATAATTAAATAATGCTAATAATTAAGAAAATCACAATTTGATAACAAATTAATAATTCAAACATTTATATATGATTTGATACAATAATTTACGGTCTAACTGTGTCCAATTTGGGGCCTGTGTTTCGTCGTCGTCGTACCCCTCGTCGTCGTCGTTCTGATGGGTGGGTTCCTGAATACGCAACGTGCTTCTATTTCTCGGAGCACGTGTGTCCTCGGTGGGCTGCTGCATCTTCTGCCTCCCACGCTTTTGAATGGCAGACATAAACTTATTCATCATCCACTCCATCTGACTCATCAGCACCTGCAGCTGCTGCATCTCCCATCTAGATGAGTGTTTGGTTGCTAAGTATTTTGGGAACTTGTGGACTTCTCAGGAACTCGAGTTCTATAATATATGTGTTAAGCTTAATCGATAAATAGACATTAAGCATAGTCTCGTTGTGAGAAAGCTTTTAATTTATGGTTGAGTTCGACATAAATTATTTATTGGTTTTACGGACTCTATTGCTTGAATTTGAGATTGGGGATTTAAAGTTATCGAATTAAGAAAAGTACCAGACATTGTAAGACTTTATGTAGAGAATATTTGAGTAATAACAAAGGATATAAGATTAGCAAAATGTAAGTTGTGCGATAACTTAAAGATCTAGCTAAGAATTTGTAGGTTGTAGAACTTATCAGTTGCGGTAGGATGACGTTTTAGGTTTGTAAATTTAGATCGAAAGTAAATTTATGCAGTGATAAAATTTCATTTAGGATAAGATCACTTGGGAACAAATAAAAACTGTAAATTTATATTACAGTTGGAGTTAGTAAGATCCTTGGTAGTATAGATGTCAATAAGTATAAGAGTGCGCAATGAAAGCTGATTATAGCCAATTTATGTGGGTGCAAATTAAGTTAGAAAATTTAGTGTTGATCAGGCCTAACGTACCCGAACCTAGTTATTACGTTTTAAATTTCGAGGACGAAATTCCATTTAGGGAGGAGGGGGAGAGAAGGAATTGTAGCGCCTAAAATCCAATCTACTAAATCGCATTCATAAAACTA
Source organism: Henckelia pumila (assembly GCF_033568475.1). Classification (NCBI taxonomy): domain Eukaryota; kingdom Viridiplantae; phylum Streptophyta; class Magnoliopsida; order Lamiales; family Gesneriaceae; genus Henckelia; species Henckelia pumila. The sequence continues at coordinate 15,262,701 of NC_133122.1, read as the reverse complement.
AATAAATATTATGAACATTATTTTTAAGTTTAATTGATTTAAATCCTTTATTTGATTTATGCGTTAATAAAATGCTAATTATATATCTAAATGATTTTATTGCAACTTATTTGTTTTAATGATTTTAAAGGCTTAAGCTTGCTTGTTTAAATGATTTTAAATGTCCAGCTTATTTATTTAAAATGACTTAAGTTTATCGGTTAGTTATGTAAATGATTTTAACTGTCTAGCTTAATTATTTAAATGTGATTGATTGTCCAATTTATTTTAAAAATATTTAATTCCGCTTGTGTATTTATTTAAATGATTTTTAAATGTTCAACTATTTTATGTAAATTATTTTAATCGCTCCGTTTATTATTTAACTGTTTTATTTATCAGCGTGACATCAAAATATTTAAGTATTTTTTAAAAAAATTCTTGAGTTTTTGTGGTTTCAGGGCCGACGAGAGGAGCCGAGGATATTGAGGTATCTTTTATTTAAAGATTTTAAATACTTAAAAGTTGAGAAAAATAGATAAATCTTTATTCTAAGGATTTTTGAGTAGTCATAATTATTTCACAAAGAATTGTAGAGTTTATTTATTTATCTTCAAAATTAGTATTTTTAAAACCCGGATAAAGGATATTTAAATCCTTTCAATTAGTAATTTTCAAATATAAGGGAATTTAAGTAATATTAGTGAGAGTAGTGTAGAAGTTGTGAAAAAAAATCCTAGTAGCAACTCTTTTAATTTTAAAGTAACAACTTTTAAAATCCTACCTACACACACAAATACATACTCACACACTTAATTCAAGCAAAATATGTAAACCCTACCCAAAATAAATCCCTTCCCTCTCCGCCTTGTGTGCGCCGCCCCTTTCCCCCATTTCTTCAACTTTCAAGTCGCCTCATTCCCCCTCCACCGCAGCACCTCCACCGCCTCTCTTGCCGGCCGGTGTCCACCTTCAACTCAAGGGCAAGATTCTCTCCATCTTCTCCCTCTCCCAGATTGGTTTTTGGTAATATTTTTGTGTTTAAGGCAACTAAAATTCTCCTTTTGTTTCACCATGTAAGCCTACTATGTGTGTTTGCCATGTTATAATCATAGTTCGAATTTTTCCACCTTTGGAGCTAGGGTTTCGAAATTACAGCATGTTCTTGGCTGGATTTTTATGTAAATTCGAGATTTCCATGTTGTATTAAGTTGATATTGAGTTATATTTTGAGCCATGGTGTGATTTTCCATTGTTGTGTAAGGTGTTTAAAATTTTGAAGCTTTTTGTGGTCATTTTTCTTGCGATTTCGAAAATTATGTGGTTATGTTCTAGGGGCTGCCCTAGCTGTGAATTTAGTCTTGTTTTTGGTGTGTTTTATTGGTGTATCGACGGTGGTTGAGGTGGATTTGAGGGCTGGTTGTGAGGGAGTCTTTGGAGTACGTTGTTGGACTTGATTGCTTGTGTGATGGCTCGAGCTAAGATTGAGAGGGAAGCCTACGGCCTAGGCTGGTTCGGGGCTGGAGACGAGTCAAGTGATGTCCCACGGTGTCGTGTTGGGTGGTTCATAGGCTGGTTGTGAGATCTCGATTCTAATCATCTAATCTAGGATAAAAATAAGCAATAATCGTACAAGAGTTAGCCAAAATTTAAAAGGATAAAAAAATTCATTTTGTGAACAGTGCCTTGCTCGAGCGGTGAAAAATGCCCACCCGCTTGAGCGAGAAAATACCTGTCCGGCCTCCTGAATATCTCTCGCTCGAGCGGTAAGAAACATTCGCTCGAGCGAGCAAAGATATGCCTCAAAAAATAAGAGACCCCTTGCTCGAGCGAGAATAAACCTCCGTTCGAGCGAGACCTGCTCTGAACCAAAAATCTGGAATTAATTTCATTCAATACTCCAACTTCAAATCAAAACAAAACATGTCGAGATATAAATAAATGTGACAACAACATTCAAACATCAATATTCTATTATTCGATACAACGAGTTCCAAACCAAGTTGAGTTCTAACATGCTTTCAAATACAACAAAAGTTCGACATGCTAATAGTTCATAAACCGAAGTCCCACTTCTATTTCTCGGTCTCGATGCTAACCAAGTCTCCTCTGACTCGATCATGCCCCACCTGTCACCAAATACGCATACAAAACAAAACAACAGCCGGATAACTTTGGTGAGAATAAATCCCAGTAAAAGCAACATAAACATGCAATATCAATTAACATATCATTATCATGATATGACATACATGTGATTCGATAATACTAGATATGAAATGCATGTCTTTAAAAACTCGGGATTATCATATCAGATAATCAAAAGGAAATTCGTTCGTTCGGTTGGGATCCCGAGGACCAGACCTTGTAACTTGCCACCGACTCTCCCGATCGGGGTAAGGTCACTTATCTACGTCCTCTAGATCTTGAGCAACTATAAAGATTCTTCTGACACTGGAGAGAACTCATACAAACAAGGTCACTCAAATATAGTTTCCAAAACGTCTATTTCGCATTTGGGCGGTTCTGCCCTTTCAAATAAAAGATGAAGGCTCAATATGATTGCAATACAATTCGATATGCAATCAAATAACTTCATGAATATCATATAAGACCATATAGTCAAATAATACTCATTCAAGATCAAATAATATGCAAGCATGTGGTTTAGGAAAACTCGAGAATCAAATCAGATTCGAGTGTTCAATCCCATTCGATCGATGTCAACTTATACCTTTTCTTCGATTTGAGGTGCTCCAAAACTGGAAAGCAAATGAGAATCTCAAATCAAAATTTATTCGAATCCAAATCAATCGTCAAGAGAGAAATCAATACTATACCGACTACGATCTCTAAATCGAATCGAATTCTGTCAACTTCGAACTCAACGTCCTTCAAACCAATATGTAAAGAAGTAATAAAGGCTCGACATAAACATTCAACTCAATCAAAAACAATGCTCAAACCATTCGAACCAATCGATATTGCAAAAACTCAAACTGACGGTATAACGGCTATAAACGGTCAACCAAAAAACTACAAACATCAAAACCAACTATCCAACAACTCATAGCATCATCAAAACATCAATCCCCAATCAAGAACACGACCAAAAACATAAATCCAGAAATTGACCCTACTCAATTAACTTCAAAAATTCATAACAAATCCAAACGACATTTTTTTTCCGATCTGTCTTCGAATAAATGATCTAAGTTATCTCAAGCACGACCTCTCCGAAAATAAACCAATTACATCAACATCCAAAAATTCAAACCTCGCAGAAATAAAATAAACTTACTTCATAATGGAGCTCTCGAGACGGTGATCGACAATATATCTTCGGATTGAAATTCTATCGGACGGATCGAACAAAACCGAGAAATCAAAAGCTTGGAGAAGCGTTTGGGGAAGCTTCAATGGAGGGAAGGCGTGTTGGGAGGGGTGAAGTGAAGGAGAAGTAGTCAACTCAAGTATAAATATCTAATAAAGTCCAGATTTGCACTTTAGACTCTGAATTCCTCAAAAATTGCAAAATAGTCCCTGATAAATATCAATTCAACCCTCGAATATTCTAATATCAGAATATCAATAATAAACTCAATTAGGTTAATTCTGGGGCGTTAAACTGGTGGTGAAAGAAAAGTTTGTTAGGAGTGGTTAATGATAAGTTGAAGTCGTGCAGATTTTTGAAGCGATGCGTTAGAGCTATTGGCGTTTTAGATCAGCTGGATGGTTCGGGCAACTAGGGCTGGGTGTGGTCTGGTCCTAGGTCGAGTCTAGGATATGAGGGTTGTGTCAGTTCAAGTTGGAGTCGTTTCGGATTGGGGATGGTCAAGTGGCAAATTAGTGTCGAGTGGTCGGTGCAAAAATTTTACGAGTTTTAAGGGGGCTGTCCTGGTGCTGTGGATTAGGGGCTGGCCTGTAGTGACCCTTACCCGGATCACCTACTAATAGAACTTAGACATGCAATTAACTTAATTAATTAGATATCAGAATAAAACTACGGAAACCATAAACATTATACAATCCCAAGTAAAGGAATCTGTAATTTATCCAAATAATATACAACCAAATCGAATAGCTGTATCAACCTCAAAACAATAGAAATAAAACCTAGACGAAGCTCCAGCTGGTCAACCACTGACTAGCCCCTCCTGGATCCACCCGCCTCGTCCAATCACAAACCTGCCACATGTAATAGGGTGTCCAAAAACACAGAGTACGAGACGTGAGCATAAAATGCTCAGTACGAGAGTATGAGTATACATGCATACAAAGTGAACTCCCTATAAACTCGAGGTCAATGATCAGATAACAGAGACAGACCGGGCCCTGGTATGTAGCACGCTGTGCCGTCGCTTCAGGAGGTGGCTCCCATACCATAATACCAGTGGATATGCCGGACCCAAATCGATGGAAGTCCAACCACTAACAGGATAGGGAAAAACCCTACTAACAGGCATCTCGAAGGAGATAGCTCAGTATGCAAATGAATGCAGCATAAATCAATGACATATGAACCATGCAGTCACATAATACATGTATACTCAGTCAGGATATCTCGAACAGTACTTTCGTACCTCAAATCAGTGCAAGCTCTACCAACTCTAGGTCCACGCCTATAGTCTGCTCTACACTGCCAAATGATACTACTATCATTTAAGTGCTCTAAAAGCCTTAACTAAGCTATTGCATACTCCTAAATATTTATAGGAAGCAAAAGCTATACCTTCGTCCGTCGTTAGCCCTTTGATGTCGATGCCTCCAGAACTTGGGCACAACTCCGCTACGACTACCGAACGCCTCGCCGACCACCGGGTCAAGCCTAGGAAGGCTAGAACAACTCGAATAGACTAGAAAGGAGAGAGAAACACTCGGAATTGGCAATTGGAAATGAAGCCTCGGCCCTCTATTTATAGACAACGATCGGAACTTCCGATCCTCGATCGGAATGTCCGAACCTCGATCGGAACGTCCGATCCTGCCATCGGAGCTTCCGAAGATCCTGATCTGCCACGTGTCAAAATATCACTTGTTGACTCCGGATAGGGGTGATCGGAGTTTCCGATCCTGATCGGAGCTTCCGATCCAACCACACGTCATGCCTGACGTAATATTATCGGTGCCTCCGATCGCTCATCGGAGCTTCCGATCCTGTTCGGAGCTTCCGATCGTGCCTTCGGAGCTTTCGATCCGTCTGATACCCAATTTATTTAATTAGCATAAATCCTTTAATTACTCAATTAGGGTACGGGCTACTACATTCTCCCCCACTTAAGATATTTCGTCCTCGAAATCAGATCTTAAGTATCGAATGCAATACAGAAATCAGAAACATTCTTTATTCAAATCAAACGTTTACAGAGTTTGCAACTGAATACAACTTAAGAATGAAATCAAAACAACTCAGGATGGTCTTCACGCATCCTGTCCTCAAGCTCCCAAGTAGCTTCCTCAGTGCCTCGGCGCTGCCACTGAACTAAAACCAAAGGAATGACTTTGTTCCGTAAAACCTTATCCTTATAATCCAGGATACGAAAAGGCTTCTCAACATAGGTCAAATCCTTGTTCACCTGAACCTCAGACCGCTGCAGAATATGAGATTCATCCGCCACATACCGTCGCAACAGAGATACGTGGAACACGTCGTGAATACTGGATAGATGCGGTGGCAAAGCTAGTCGATAAGCCAAATCGCCAATGCTCTCCAAGATCTCAAACGGACCGATAAACCTGGGAGATAACTTGCCCTTAAGGCCGAATCTGAGAATCTTGCGAAAAGGTGACACTCTCAGAAACACTTTTTCTCCGACATCGAACTGCAAAGGCCTACGCTTGATATTAGCATAGCTGGCCTGACGATCCTGTGGAGTCTTAATCCGTTTCTTGATCTGATCAACAATGTCTATCGCCTGCTGGATAAACTCCGGTCCCTCAGCCTGTCTCTCCCCCACTTCTTCCCAGAAGAGTGGAGTACGACAACGTCGCCCGTACAACGCCTCAAAAGGTGCCATACCAATACTAGTATGATAGCTGTTGTTGTACGCGAACTCGATCAATGGCAAATGTTCTTGCCAGGCTGAACCAAAATCCATGACACACGCTCTAAGCATATCCTCCAAAGTACGGATAGTGCGCTCTGACTGACCATCAGTCTCCGGATGATAGGCAGTACTCAAACTGAGAGTAGTACCCATCGCACGCTGAATACTCCCCTAGAATCTAGAAGTAAACCTGGGGTCCCGATCGCTGACAATTCTCACAGGCACTCCATGAAGTCGAACGATCTCCTGAATGTGCAACCGTGCCATACGATCCACATTGTACTCTCGGCTATAGGCAATGAAATGCGCTGACTTGGTGAGTCGATCCACCACAACCCAGATAGCATCACAGTTCCTCGGGGATACCGGCAAATGGGTCACAAAGTCCATTGTGATAAACTCCCATTTCCATTCAGGAATAGGCAGACTGTGAAGCAATCCTCCAGGTCGTCGGTGCTCTGCCTTGACCTGTTGACACACTAAACATCTCGAAACAAACTGATAAACACTGCGTTTCATTTCCTTCCACCAGAAACGAGTACGTAGATCCTTGTACATCTTGTTGCTCCCAGGATGAATACTCAATTTAGTGCGATGTGCCTGAGACAAAATCTCCTCTCGCAACTCTTCATCCTGTGGAATCACAAGCCTACCAGACAAACACAGAAAGTCATCTGACTGATAATGAAATCCAGACGAGCTACCCTCGTTAGCTAGACGAGCTAAATGCTGGGTCTTCGAATCAGACATCTGAGCATCTCGGATCCGCGAATACAAAGCTGGCTCAGATAATATCGCAAACATCTGGATACTCTGCATACCTTTGTTATGCTTGAAGGTATAACCTGAAGTACAACAGTCACTGATCGCACTAGACATTGAACTAGTCTGAAGTGCAGATAGTCGCACCTTGCGACTCAAGGCATCAGCGGTGAGATTAGCAGTTTCCGGATGGTACTTAATCTCGCAATCATAGTCCTTAAGCAAGTCCATCCAACGTCTCTGCCTCATGTTCAACTCCGCCTGAGTGAACAAATACTTGAGACTCTTATGGTCGGTGAAGATCTCAAATTTCTCGCCATACAGATAATGACGCCAGATCTTCAAAGCGAACACAATGGCTGCTAACTCCAAATCATGGACTGGATAGTTGTCCTCGTGAAGCTTTAGCTGTCTAGAAGCGTATGCGATCACATGCCCATTCTGAGTCAGGACACAACCTAACCCCTGAAGAGAAGCATCAGTGTATACCATATACCCTCCAGATCCTGACGGTAATGCCAACACCGGCGCAGAAGTCAACCGCCGTCGAAGCTCACAGAAATTCTCCTCACACTCGGAGGACCACTCGAAGTCCACACCCTTGCGGGTGAGCTGCGTCAAAGGTCGAGCTAGTTGAGAGAAGTTCAGAATGAAGCGACGATAATACCCTGCTAGACCCAAAAAACTACGGATCTCAGTAACTGTCATCGGACGCGACCAATTAAGTACCGCTTCAATCTTGCTTGGATCAACAGAAATCCCCTCCCTGGATATGATATGGCCAAGAAAGACCACTCTATCCATCCAGAACTCACACTTGCTCAGCTTGGCGTACAACTGCTCATCTCGAAGAGTCTGCAGTACCAACCGCAAGTGAGAAACATGCTCTTCCGTATTACGTGAATACACCAAGATGTCGTCAATGAAAACCACGACAAACTTGTCCAAATACTCCCTGAAGACACGGTTCATCAAATCCATGAATATAGCCAGCACATTAGTCAAACCAAATGGCATCACTATGAACTCGTAATGCCCATAGCGAGTACGGAATGCAGTCTTGGCTACGTCCTGATCACGGACTCTCAACTGATGATACCCAGATCTCAAGTCAATCTTGGAGTAAACTGACGTGCCCTGCAGCTGATCAAACAAGTCATCAATACGAGGCAACGGATACTTGTTCTTCACAGTGACTCGATTCAACTGCCGATAGTCAATGCACAACCGCATCGACCCATCCTTCTTCTTCACGAAGAGAACAGGAGCTCCCCAAGGAGATACACTAGGACGAATGTACCCCTTGTCCAAAAGATCCTGTAACTGATTCTTCAATTCACGCATCTCTGACGGAGCCAGACGATACGGTGCTCGAGAGATAGGCGAAGTACCCGGCATCAACTCTATGCCAAACTCGACTTCCCTAGCAGGAGGAAAACCCGGAATCTCATTAGGAAATACATCTGGAAATTCATCCACAACAGGAATGCTCTCTATCCCAATACTCTCAGCGGACAAATCAACTGCATAGATAAGGTAGCCTTCCCTGCCAGACTCTAGAGCTCGACAGGCTCTCAAAGCTGATACCAAAGGCATCGGGGGTCGCGCTCCCTCACCATAAAAAAACCAGCTCTCACTCCCCTCCGGATGAAAGCGTACTAATCTCTGATAGCAGTCCACTGAAGCTCGATAGGTAGTCAACATATCTATTCCCAGAATGCAATCAAATTCGTCCATCGCCAGGACCATGAGATTCGCAATCAAAATGTTACCCTCAAACTCTAAAGGGCAACTCATCACTAGACGCTTAGCCAAAGCAGATTGGCCCGTCGGAGTAGAAACAGACATCACTACGTCTAGTGCAATGCATGGTAATTTATGCCTCTTAACAAAACGTGCAGAAATGAAGGAATGAGATGCACCAGTGTCAATAAGTACAAGAGCAGGTATACCATAAAGCAGAAATATACCTACGATGACTTTCTCATTCTCCTCCACTGCCTGATCATGCTTCAAGGCAAACACCTGGACAGAAGCTCGTGGCTTCAAATGAGAACTCCCAGCAGGTTGTCCCTGCGACCTCTGCTGAACGGTGGCCTGAGAACCAGATCCTGAACCAGAACCAGAACCGCCTCCCCCAGACAGTGGACAATCCCTCCGGATATGACCAGTCTCTCCACAATGGAAACAAGCTCCAGAAGCTCTGCGGCACTTGTCGGATGGATGGTTCTTCCCACAGTGATCACACTTGTCCTTCTTACCGAAATGGACAACACCTCCAGAACCAGAGGAAGAAGTAGATCCAGACTTCTTAAAGTTTGGGCACGGGGACCCAAAGAACTAGCAGGCCTCGATTGAGGAAAAGACCTATTCCGCCGAATGCTGTCCTCCGCCTGGTGACAACGGCTCACCAAACCCTCGTAGGACATGTCGTCGCCAACCGCCAAACGGTCATGGATCTCAGGGTTAAGGCCCTGAAGGAACAGATTATACTTCATCTCTGAGCTATCAGCAATCTCGGAGCAATAAGATAGAAGATCAAAGAACCTTTGCTGATACTCATCGATATACATGGCTCCCTGTCGCAAACTCATTAGCTCGCCTGCCTTCGACTGACGGAGTGCAGGAGGAAAATACCGCTTTTAGAAAGCTGTGCAGAACTCGGCCCAGGTGGCCACTCCTCTCGCTGCAATAAAGGGTGCAGAAGTAAACCTCCACCACCTGCGCGCACGTCCATCCAGAAGATAGCCAAGGGTCTCCATATTCTGCTCCTCGGTGCAGTGGAAAGTCTAAAAAGTCGTCTCCATGCGGTCTAACCAGTTCTCCGCATCCTCCGGAGACTCACCTCCAACTAAGGGCTTAGGACCCATAGCTAAGAATCGACGCACAGTGAAACGCTCGTCGTCATGATGACGATGACGCCGTTCTCAACGATGCTCTCGGTCGGCATCACCCCAACGCCCACCAATACTGCCATGAGAACTCTGGTCATCACGATTTTCCATCTACAAAAATACCTCATGATGAGACTAAATCCCAAGAATTCTTTTGCATGCTCTGATACCATAAATGTAGTGACCCTTACCCGGATCACCTACTAACAGAACTTAGGCATGCAATTAACTTAATTAATCAGATATCAGAATAAAACTGCGGAAACCATAAACATTATACAATCCCAAGTAAAGGAATCTGTAATTTATCCAAATAATATACAACCAAATCGAATAACTGTATCAACCTCAAAACAACAGAAATAAAACCTAGACGAAGCTCCAGCTGGTCAACCACTGACTAGCCCCTCCTGGATCCACCCGCCTCGTCCAATCGCAAACCTGCCCCATGGAATAGGGTGTCCAGAAACACAGAGTACAAGACGTGAGCATAAAACGCTCAGTACGAGAGTATGAGTATACATGCATGCAAAGTGAATTCCCTATAAACTTGAGGTCAAGGATCAGATAACAGAGACATACCGGGCCCTGGTATGTAGCAAGCTGTGCCGTCGCTTCAGGAGGTGGCTCTCATACCATAATACCAGTGGATATGCCGGACCCAAATCGATGGAAGTCCAATCACTAACAGGATAGGGAAAAACCCTACTAATAGACATCTCAAAGGAGATAGCTCAGTATGCAAATGAATGCAGCATAAATCAATGACATATAAACCATGCAGTCACATAATACATGTATACTCAGTCAGGATATCTCGAACAGTACTTTCGTACCTCAAATCAGTGCAAGCTCTACCAACTCTAGGTCCACGCCTATAGTCTGATCTACACTGCCAAATGATACTACTATCATTTAAGTGCTCTAAAAGCCTTAACTAAGCTATTGCATACTCCTAAATATTTATAGGAAGAAAAAGCTATACCTTCGTCCGTCGTTAGCTCTTTGATGTCGATGCCTCCAGAACTTGGGCACAACTCCGCTACGACTACCGAACGTCTCGCCGACCACCAAGCCTAGGAAGGCTAGAACAACTCGAATAGACTAGAAAGGAGAGGGAAACACTCGGAATTGGAAATTGAAAATGATGCCTCGACCCTCTATTTATAGACAACGATCGGAACTTCCGATCCTCGATCGGAACATCCGAACCTCGATCGGAACATCCGATCCTGCCATCGGAGCTTCCGAATATCCTGATCTGCCACGTGTCAAAATATCACTTGTTGACTCCGGATAGGGGTGATCGGAGCTTCCGATCCTGATCGGAGCTTCCGATCCAACCACACGTCATTCCTGACGTAATATTATCGGTGCCTCCGATCGCTCATCGGAGCTTCCGATCGTGCCTTCGGAGCTTCCGATCCGTCTGATACCCAATTTATTTAATTAACATAAATTCTTTAATTACTCAATTAGGGTACGGGCTACTACATGGCCTAATGAACTTTTTGGGTTAAAGGCTGGTCATTGGGTTAGTACAGGGAGTGTAGGAGATGTCGGTTCAAGCTAGAGTCAATTAGGTTAAGAAATTGTTAGTTTAAGGGTCATATGGGCCGGTCGCCCGTAACGAGTCTAAAACAGGAAAAGTTAAGAGTCAAGGGTCAACTTCAAATGCTTAGGTGCAACCATGCCCATCACTTTTCTTCCCGACTGAAATTGTGTAATTGAGCTTAAGTTAAGGGGCAGCAACTCGAACTAGTCAGTGGCAAGCAAAATAGTCCGTAAATATATATTTAATAGATGTTGATCGGGTCTAACATACCCGAATCTAGTTATTAAGTTTTAAATTTCAAGAACTAAATTCCATGTAGGGGGGAAGGAATTGTAGCGCCTAAAATCCAATCTACTAAATCGCATGCATAAAACTAAATAAATATTATGAGCATTATTTTTAAGTTTAATTGATTTAAATTCTTTATTTTATTTATGCCTTAATAAAATGATAATTATATATCTAAATGATTTTATTGCAACTTATTTGTTTTAATAATTTTAAAAGCTTAAGCTTACTTATTTAAATTATTTTAAATATCCAGCTTGTTTATTTAAAATGACTTAAGTTTATCGGTTAGTTATGTAAATGATTTTAACTGTATAACTTAATTATTTATATGCTATTGATTGTCTAATTTATTTTAAATATTTTTAATTCTTCTTGTGTATTTATTTAAATGAATTTTAAATTTCAACTATTTTATGCAAATTATTTTAATCGCTCTGTTTATTATTTAAATGTTTTATTTATCAGCGTGACATCAAAATGTTTAAGAATTTATTTTTAAAGAATTCTTGAGTTTTTGTGGTTTCAGGGCAGATAAGAGGAGCCGAGGATGTTGAGGTATCTTTTATTTAAAGATTTTAAATACTTAAAAGTTGAGAAAAATAGATAAATCTTTATTCTAAGGATTTTTTAGTAGTCATAATTATTTTAAAAAGAATTGTAGAGTTTATTTATTTATATCTTCAAAATTAGTACTTTTAAAACTCGGGTAAATGATATTTAAATCCCTTCAATTGGTAATTTTCAAAGATACGGGAACTTAAGTAATATTAGTGAGAGTAGTGTAGAAATTGTAAAAAAAAAAAAAAAACCCAGTAGCAACTCTTTTATTTTAAAGTAGCAACTTTTAAACTCCTACCTACACACACAAATACATACTCACACACTTAATTCAAGCAAAATATGTAAATTCTACCCAAAAAAATCCCTTCCCTCTCCCCCCTTGTGTGCGCCGCCCCTTTCCCTCATTTCTTCAACCTTTACGTCGACTCCTTCCCCCTCCACCGCAGCGCCGCCGTCCTACTCTCGTCGACCGAAGTCCACCTTCAACTCAAGGGAAAGCTTCTCTCCATCTTCTCCCTCTCCCAGCTCGGTTTTGGGTTATTTTTGTTTTTAAGGCAACTAAATTCTCCTTTTGTTGCACCATGTAAGCCTACTATGTGTGTTTGCCATGCTATAGTCATAGTTCGAATTTTTCCACCTTTGGAGCTAGGGTTTCGAAATTACAAAATGTTATTGGTTGGATTTTTATGTAAATTTGAGATTTCCATGCTGTATTAAGTTGATATTGAGTTATATTTCGAGCCATGTGATGATTTTTCATTGTTGTGTATTGTGTTTGAAATTTTGAAGCTTTTTGTGGCCATTTTTCTTGCAATTTCGAAAATTATGTGGTGATGGTCTAGGGGCTGCTCTGGCAATGAATTTAGTCTTGTTTTTTGTGTGTTTTATTGGTGTATCGATGGTGATTGAGGTGTCTTTGAGGGCTGGTTGTGAAGGATGCTTGGGAATACGTTGTTGGACTTAATTTCTTGTGTGATGGCTCGAGCTAGGATTGAGAGGGAAGATTTCGGCCTAGGCTGGTTCGGGGCTGGAGATGAGTCAAGTGATGTCCCACGGTGCCGTGTTGGGTGGGTCATAGGCTGGTGGTGAAATAAAATTTCGTTAGGAGTGGTTAATGATAAGTTGAAGTCGTGCATATTTTTGGAGCGATGTGTTAGAGCTAATGGCGTTATAGATCACCTGGACGGTTTGGGCAACTAGGGCTGGGTGTGGTCTAAACTCTAAGGATGTCAATTTTCCAAAAACCCGAAACGGGGCGAGTTTGGGGGAGAATTTTAAGGTATGAGTTCGGGTTCGAAGATTTTTAAAAATCCCAGCAACATATTGGGGAGGGTATGGGGATGCTCTCCCCATCCTCGAACCCGCCCCGATAATAATAATAATAATAATAATAATAATAATAATAATAATAATAATAATAATAATAATAATATAGTATACAAATATTTTAATTTTCAATTTTATTAAATCTAATATATTATAAAAATAAAAATAAAATATATTATTATTATTTGGTTTATATATATATTTTTATGCATTATATATAATATATCCCCTTATGATAACGTATTTTATTATAACATAAAAATATTATTTAAATTTCATTCATGTTACGTACATAGTATTTTATTTAAAATAATTTTGATTGATAACAATATTTTTTATCTAAAATATTTTGATTAATTTTAAAATTTTATATTAGAACTAAAAAATTTACCAAAATATTTTATTTATTTTATAATAAAATTTAATAATAATTTTTATATTCTTATAAAATAAAATTTACTAATATCATATATATATATATATAAATATTTTATAATAAAATTTAATATATATATATATATATATATATATATATATATATATATATATATATATATATATATATATATATATTTGGGTATGGGGACGGGGATGGAGAGTTGCTCCCCGCGAGGATGGAGATAGGGTATCCCCTATAAGAAATTATGGGGATCAGAGCGGGTATGGGGAGGGGGTTCGAATTTGGGGACGGAGTTGGGGAAGGCATCCCCGTCCCCACCCCGTCTCATTGTCATCCCTAGTGTGGTCTGGTCCTAGGTCGAGTCTAGGATGTGAGAATTGTGTCTGTTCAAGTTGGAGTCGTTTCGGATTGGGGATAGTCAAGTTAAGGGAAAATTAGTATCGAGTGGTCGGTGCAGAAAATTTACGAGTTTTAAGGGGGCTGTCCTAGTGTTGTGGAATAGGGGCAGCCATGCCCATCACTCTTCTTCCCGACTGAAATTGTGTAAATGAGCTTAAGTTAAGGGCAACAGCTCGAACTAGCCAGTGTCAAGCAAAATAGTCCATAAATATATATTTAATAGATGTTGATCGGGTCAAACATACCCGGATCTAATTATTAAGTTTTAAATTTCGAGGACGAAATTTCATGTAGTGGGAAGGAATTTTAGCGTCTAAAATCTAATCTACTAAATCACATGCATAAAACTAAATAAATATTATGAGCATAATTTTTAAGTTTATTTGATTTAAATCCTTTATTTGATTTATGCGTTAATAAAATGATAATTATATATCTAAATGATTTTATTGCACTTATTTGTTTTAATGATTTAAAGGTTTAAACTTGCTTATTTAACTTATTTTAAATGTCTAGCTTGTTTATTTAAAATTTTTAAGTTTATCGGTTAGTTATGTAAATGATTTTAACTGTCTATATTAATTATTTATATGTTATTGATTGTCTAATTTATTTTAAAGATTTTTAGTTCCGCTTGTATATTTATTTAAATGACTTTTAAATTTCAACTATTTTATGCAAATTATTTTAATCGCTTCGTTTATTATTTAAATGTTTTATTTATCAGCGTGGCATCAAAATGTTTAAATATTTATTTTTACAGAATTATTGAGTTTTTGTGGTTTCAGGGCCGACGAGGGGAGCCGATGATGTTGAGGTATCTTTTATTTAAAGATTTTAAATACTTAAAAGTTGAGAAAATAGATAAATCTTTATTCTAAAGATTTTCAAGTAGTCGTAATTATTTTAAAAAAAATTATAGAGTTTATTTATTTATATCTTCAAAATTAGTATTTTTAAATCTCGGGTAAATGATATTTAAATCCCTTCAATTGGTAATTTTCAAAGATATGAGAATTTAAGTAATATTAGTGAGAGTAGTGTAGAAGTTGTAAAAAAAACTAGTAGCAACTCTTTTATTTTAAAGTAGCAACTTTTAAACTCCTACTTACACACACAAATACATTCTCACACACTTAATTCAAGCAAAATATATAAACCATACCCAAAAGAAATCCCTTCCCTCTCCCCCTTGTGTGCGCCGCCTCTTTTCCCCATTTCTTCAACCTTCACATCGCCTCCTTCCCCCTCCACCGCAGCGCCGCCGCCACCCCCTCTCGTCGACTGGAGTCCACCTTCAAATCAAGGGCAAGCTTCTCTCCATCTTCTCCGTCTCCCAGCTCGATTTTGGGTAATATTTTTGTGTTTAAGGCAACTAAAATTCTCTTTTTGTTGCACCATGTAAGCCTACTATGTGTGTTTTTCATGTTATAGTAGTTCAAATTTTTTCACCTTTGGAGCTAGGGTTTTGAAGTTACAGAATGTTATTGGCTGGATTTTTATGTAAATTCAAGATTTTCATGTTTTATTAAGTTGATATTGAATTATATTTCGAGCCATGAGATGATTTTCCATTGTTGTGTATGGTGTTTGAAATTTTGAAGCTTTTTGTGGCCATTTTTCTTGTGATTTCGAAAATTATGTGGTGATGTTCTAGGGGCTGCCCTAGCTATGAATTAAGTCTTGTTTTTTGGTGTGTTTTATTGGTGTGTTGATGGTGGTTGAGGTGTCTTTGAGGGCTAGTTGTGAGGGATGCTTGGGAGTACGTTGTTGGACTTGATTGCTTGTGTGATGGCTCGAGCTAGGATAGAGAGGGAAGCCTTTGGCCCAGGCTGGTTCGGGGCTGGAGATGAGTCAAGTGATGTCCCATGGTGTCGTGTTTGGTGTGTCATAGGATGGTGGTGAAAGAAAATTTGTTAGGAGTGGTTGATTATAAGTTAAAGCCGTGCAGATTTTGGAGCGATACGTTAGAACTGTTGTCGTTTTAGATCAGCTGGATGGTTCGAGCAACTAGGGCTGAGTGTGGTCTGGTCCTAGGTCTATTTTAGGATGTGAGGGTTGTGTCGGTTCAAGTTGGAGTCGTTTCGGATAGGGGATGATTAAGTTAAGGTAAAATTAGTGTCGAGTGGTCGGTACGGAAATTTTTTGGGTTTTAAGGGGGCTGTCCTAGTGCTGTGGATTAGGGGCTGGCCTATTGAACTTTTGGGGTTAAGGGATGGTCATTGAGTTAGTACAGGGATTGTAGGAGATGTCGGTTTAAGCGAGAGTCAATTCGATTAAGAAATTGTTAGGTTAAGGGCCGTACGGGCCAATCGCCTGAAACGAGTCTAAAACGAGAAAAGTTAAGAGTCAAGGGTCAACTTCATATTCTTAGGTGCAGCCATGCCCATCACTTTTCTTTTCCACTGAAATTGTGTAAATGTGCTTAAGTTAAGGGGCAGCAGCTCGAACTAGTCAGTAGCAAGCAAAATAGTCCGTAAATAAATATTTAATAGATGTATATGTATACTTTGATATAATTCTGATTTTTATGAAAAATAAATTAAATATATAATTACGGGCAGAATTTTTAATGAAAATGATAGTTTTTTTTAGTTCATGATTTATGCATGTATTTTATGATAAGAATATGGACATGTAAAGAAAATATTTTGGGAAGTTGATGTGATTTGTGGCAAATACGGGACTGGAGGTTGGGATACCGGACCCGATGACCTTTTCCATACGTTTATGAACTTATGGATCCCCAAAGGTTGGGTGAAGTAGCATAGAGGGCGTAGGGGAAACCCCCCATAGGTCGCCAGGCGTAGGAGGTCGCCGCGACGTATGTTGGTTTTAGATTGATCAATCGCTATGGTTGCACTTCACTGATATGACCCACATGAAAAAATGAATTTATGATTATGACATATCAGGATTATGTTACGTATTATGATTAAGATTATGTTTAAGATTATGATAATGCTTATGTTTACGATTCAACATTATGCAAAAGTTTTCACGATCATGCATTCATAAGATAACTCATGATATTTTTTTCTTTATGATACGTGCATGCATGTGATCTCTTTAAAAGTTCCAAGTCTTATTTTACTTTAATTCAAAGTATTTTTGGGGAAAAAGTTTCAAAGTAGTTTACTACAACTATGTTAAAGGTATGTGCACGTATTTAATAGTATTTGCTATCAAGAATTTTAATTGTTGAGTCTTTAGACTCACTACGCTTATATGGTGCAGTTGAGCAGGTTGATGATGAGACAGAGGGACGGGACTCTGGAGTGGATTGCGATGCAGACGTGACACATCCCTCCGACCTATGCTAGCTTTCCGCAAATATGTTATTTTTTTATGTAGAATTTAACATCATATATTTTATTTAAAGTTTATAAGTCAATTTAGAAAATTTTAGAAACTGTTTAGATTGTTGATTAATATTTTTATGTTATGATTAAATTTGTTAGTTTAAATTTGAAGATATTTAGCGTTATTTATGAAAATGTTTATGTTGGTGAATAGTAATATGGCTTGCTATTGACCTGTAGAGCGCGAGTTAAAAGTTTTATTTTTCACGTTTATTTATTTAAAAATTTTAGAATTTTTATAAAAAGTCTATGGTCGTTTCAGATCGACCACAGGTGAACAAGTTTCTGCTACGACGCAATGGATAATCGGCGGGAAGGAACTTTTTGTGGTTATCAAATCAAGATGTTTTCGCAAGATGTGGTAGTGTGTTAGGAGTAAGTGGGTCCTAGGAAATCACTGATCGTCCAAAAATCTGAGCTGCTCATAAAGTGAAATTTGTACGAGAGTGGATGTCGTACATAACAGCTCCGTCGAACCAAAGTGATTGCAGTTCAGCGACGAGTGGTTGCAGAAACACATCAAGTTTCTCTTTGGGGTTCTTTGGACCAAAAGCGAGCACAATGAAAAACATATACTCGTCTTTCATGCACATCCAAGGCCGCAGGTTATACGGAGTCAAAATCACAAGCCACGATGAATATTGTTGGCCCGTCTAGCCGAAAGGTTGGAAGCCGTCAGCAGAAAGTTATAGTCTCACACTCCTGATTTCATCTGCAAAAGTTGTGTGTGTTTCATTGAAATAAAGCCAAGCAGGTGAATCGGACGGGTGAGTCATTGTTTCCCCATCATACACATGTTCGTGGTGCCAACGCATGTGTGACTCCGTTGCATCTAAAGCATACAACCTTTGAAGACGCAGGGTGATTGGGAAGTAATACATCCTCTTGTACGGGGTTTTTTTCTTATTCCTCTGAGATCCACGTGATCGAGTTTGTTTGTAACGTGGATGTTCACAGAATATGCATTCAGTTAACTCAATATCTGGGCTCCAACATATCATGCAATTGTTGTTGCAAGAATCAATGTTCTCGACCGGCAATCCCATATCCTTTATGAGTTTCTTGGTTGCATTAAAGCTATCTGGAATATTGTGATTAGGAGGACATAACTCAGTCGTTAATTGACACATGTCATTATAATTTCTTTCAGACATGTTATGCTCATGTTTCATCTTCAACAACCTTTCAAGAACAGACAACAAAGTATGTCTGTGTGGATTCCCTTCCCAAATCTCCTTCTTCATCGAATTGATCATTTCATATAGAGCACTGACAGTGTTAGGGATCGATATAGTGTGTAGAGGGGGGGGGGGGGGGAGGGGTGAATACACAATATTGATAGTCTTTAAAAATCTAATGCAATATGGTTGAGTAAATGTTAGTTCACTCGACCGGTTTTCTTTTAGCCTGCTAGAAATATAAGAGCAACTATGATTAGTGCGGAAATAGCTCTCAACATGCTAGATGATATCCATGGAATGATGCAATGCAATAACGTAAGTAGACACATATATGTTTCTTGGATGTTCGGAGCTCAATTTCCTACGTCACCCCTTCGTCCACCTCGGAAGAATTCACTAGAAGACTTTGGTTATTACAACATCTTGCAATACACCCGATCCAAGTTAGGACTTATCCAATACCTAATATGGAACTCCTAGATTCACAGTGATAAGATTTGAAGCTCTTATCAAACTTTTCTTCAGATGGTGATGATGATTGTCTTAGTCTCTCGAGGACTTAAGACTTCTCAAACCCTTGTATCAGGTAGCGTTCTTCAAACGATATCTGGATTTGAGCAACCCTTGAAAAGATCTCTTCGAAGATCGGATAAAGCTGTTAAGGATAAGGTTTTCTCTTTGAGCGGTTGAGTATTCAAGATGGGTTCGAGAGCTCAGACAGACAGATTCTCAATAAGCGTTTGTTGTGTTGTGTTGTGTTCTGTCGTCTCTTTCTATCTAGAGAGGCTTTGATATGTATAGCCTTTGTCTTCAACGTCTTTCTTCTTTGTTCAATGGTAGGATTTCCCTACTGATAAAGCTTTCTGAATATTTCGTACTTGGAGCGCCTTTAATTGTCTATTCAATGTGTCGCTCACATTAAATGCTATTTAAGGCTTTCTCACTTTATCAGACAAATCCTTAAATGCTTCGTCCTTTTGCTATTCAGTTTTCTTGTCACTTTCTGAGATCTAGGAAACTGTAACTTCGAAATGTAGCGTATAGCTTTTTGTATTTGAAGTTCGGTAGATATCTCAGTCGGTAGATATGTTTGACATACAACTGTTTTGCATCTTTCGTTGGTTGATAAGATTTAGCTGAAGTCGGTAGATATGTACTTGTTCGGTTGATGTACAACTACTTTGCATGCTTTGGCTGCCGTTGGTAGATATGTCTTTGTTCGGTTGACGTAGCTGCTTATACAAATAAATGGCGGCCGACTAAACAACAAAGTATTGTTTTGTTATCACCAAAAGTCAGAATTTAACAATTTCCCCCTTTTTGGTGATGACAAAACCTAGGCCCCAAAAATCATTTAAAGAAGATAGTAGACGAAATGAATTCATTGCGAAGATGAATTGCATTGAACAATTAATGTTACAAGCAATCATTGATAAGTAGCAGTGAAGACCTATTACACCTACATTGCGTTAAGTAAATAAAATGTACATAAAATGTACCTTACTTCCTTTGCATTCTCTGTGAAGATGTGTCAACTGATTTTCTGGATACTTCTCCCTTTTTGACATCACCACGGGTGAGATGAGAGATAATCTTTCCTAGTTGAGCACCGACAGTGTTTTGAAAATTGTCAATACGGGAGTCGATATGAGCGGTTAAATCAGCCTGAAGAACTGAGATTTGCGTTGAAGTATGCTCATTTGTGCGTCGAACAGTATGAGAGACCTGTTTGGCAATAGTACCCATAACTCGAAGATTACGTTCTTTGTAGTTTTTCCGTTCAGTGACGCATCTGCCGAGTTCAGAAGACAAACTGTTAAGACGAGACATAATCGCTGATCTTGTGTTGTCAATGACAGCGTCTTGTCCTTGTATGCGATTGCTGAGTCGCTGTGTGGTTTTGCAAAGATCTTCTACGATGCGTTCCAAAGCATAATTAGCTGGTTCGGAGTCAGCGACTGAAGTTGAAGCAAGTGTGGTAGTTTGTGCTTTTGGAGGCGAGACTGTGGTGGTCTCGATCGATGAATGGACATCGATTCCAATCACCTGATCTGTTTGGTGAATTGGACTGGAGGGCTGCGAGCCGTCAGTTGTCGGTTTAGGTGAGTCTTCAGAATGGATCTCCAGAAGAGGAGATGTTGGTTGTTCATCATAAAAAATTGATTGCATAACATCTGAGACTGATGTGAGTAGGATCTCAGGAAGATTATCACCAGTAATTGTTGTGATTGGGTCAGTCAGTTAAGTGTCTGTGATGAGATCAACATTTGACGTAGGTTCAATGGCTGATGAGGAAGCAAACGGAAAATATGTCAAGGGACATTCGTCTTGTGCCGCAATAAATTCCTGTTCCTCTGCTGAAAATACGAAGTCAGATGTTTCCGAGTTATCATGAGAATCTAGAAGAAGGATCATGGCCTGAACTTTGTTGTTATACGCCTGTATGTATTCGTCGTCCGGTAGTGGGATGGAGTATTTGAGCCGATATTCTCGTAAAAAGGTGTCAGTGACATCAACTGACTGCTTAAGACGTAAGATGACTTCAGTGTCATCTTTGGCAGTTTTGCTCATCGGTTGATAGTTCTCTTCTCTTTTGTCAAGAATATGTCGGGCGAGACTGTAGTGACCCTTACCCGGATCACCTACTAAACAGAACTTAGGCATGCAATTAACTTAATAAAACAGATATCAGAATAAAACTGCGGAAACCAATAACATTATACAATCCCAAGAAAAGAAATCTGTAATTATCCAATAATATACAACCAAATCGAATAGCTGTATAAACCCAAACAACGGTAATAAAACCTAGGCGAAGCTCCAGCTGGCCAACCACTGACTAGCCCCTCCTGGATCCACCCTCCTCGTCCAATCGCAAACCTGCCCCATGGAATAGGGTGTCCAGAAAATACAGAGTACGAGACGTGAGCATAAAACGCTCAGTGCGAGAGTATGAGTATATATGCATGCAAAGTGAACTCCCTATAGACTCGAGGTCAAGGATCAGATAACAGAGACAGACCGGGCCCTGGTATGTAGCACGCTGTGCCGTCGCTTCAGGAGGTGGCTCCCATACCGAGATAACTGTGGATACGCCGGACCCAAATCGATGGAAGTCCATCCACTAACAGGATAGGGTACAACCCTACTACAGACATCTCGAAGGAGATACAGCAAGATGCAAATGAATGCAGCATAATATCATGGCATATAAATCATGCAGTCACATAATACATGCATACTCAGTCAGGATATCTCGAACAGTACTTCCTATCTCAAAACAGTGCAAGCTCTACCAACTCTAGGTCCACGCCTATAGTCTGCTCTACACTGCCAAATGATACTACTATCATTAAAGTGCTCTAAAAGCCTTAACTAAGCTATTGCATACTCCTAAATATTTATAGGGAGCAAAAGCTATACCTTCGTCCGTCGTTAGCACTTTGATGTCGATGCCTCCAGAACTTGGGCACAACTCCGCTACGACTATCAAACGCCTCTCCGACCTCCGGACCAAGCCTAAGAAGACTAGAACAGCTCCAAAAGGACTAGAAAGGAAAGGAGAACTCGGAATTGGCAAAGAGAAATGAAGTCTCGGCCTTCTATTTATAGACAACGATCGGAGCCTCCGATCCTCGATCGGAACGTCCGAACTTTGATCGGAACGTCCGATCCTGCCATCGGAGCTTCCGAAGATCCTGATCTACCACGTGTCAAAATATCACTTGATGACTCCGGATAGGGGTGATCGGAACGTCCGATCCTGATCGGAGCTTCCGATCCAGCCACACGTCATGGATGACGTAATATCATCGGTGCCTCCGATCCTCATCGGAGCTTCCGATCCCGATCGGAGCTTTCGATCGTCCCTTCGGAGCTTCCGATCCGTCCGATGCCTAATTGAATTAATTAGCATTAATCCTTTAATTACTCAATTAGGGCACGGGCTACTACATTCTCCCCCACTTAAGATATTTCGTCCTCGAAATCAGATCTTAAGTACCGAATGCAAATACAGAAATCAGAAACATTCTTTATTCAATCAAACGTTTATAGAGTTTGCAACTGAATACAACTTAAAGAATGAAATCAAAACAACTCAGGATGGTCTTTACGCATCCTGTCTTCAAGCTCCCAAGTAGCTTCCTCAGTGCCTCGGTGCTGCCACTGAACTAAAACCAAAGGAATGACTTTGTTCCGTAAAACCTTATGCTTATAATCAAGGATGCGAAGAGGTTTCTCAACATAAGTCAAATCCTTGTCTACCTGAACCTCAGATCACTGCAGAATATGAGATTCATCCGCCACATACCGTCGCAACAGAGATACATGGAACACGTCGTGAATGCTGGATAGATGCGGTGGCAATGCTAGTCGATAAGCTAAATCGCCAATGCTCTCCAAGACCTCAAATGGACCGATAAATCTGGGAGACAACTTGCCCTTAAGGCCAAATCTGAGAATCTTGCGGAAAGGTGACACTCTCAGAAACACTTTCTCCCCGACCTCGAACTGCAAAGGCCTACGCTTGATATTAGCATAACTGGCCTGACGATCCTGTGCAGTCTTAATCCGTTTCTTGATTTGATCAACAATGTCTATCGCCTGCTGGATAAAATCCGGTCCCTCAGCCTGTCTCTCCCCCACTTCTTCCCAGAAGAGTGGAGTACGACAACGTCGCCCATACAACGCTTCAAAAGGTGTCATCCCAATACTAGTGTGATAGCTGTTGTTGTAAGCGAACGCGATCAACGGCAAATGATCCTGCCAGGCTGAACCAAAATCCATGACGCACGCTCTAAGCATATCCTCTAACGTACGGATAGTGCGCTCTGACTGACCATCAGTCTCTGGATGATAGGCTGTACTCAAACTGAGAGTAGTACCCATCGCACGCTGAACACTCCCCCAGAATCTAGAAGTAAACCTGGGGTCCCGATCGCTGACAATGCTCACAGGCACTCCATGAAGTCGGACGATCTCCTGAATGTACAACCAAGCCATGCGATCCACAGAGTACTCTCGGCTATAGGCAATGAAATGCGCTGACTTGGTGAGTCGGTCTACCACCACCCAGATAGCATCACAGTTCCTCGGGGATATCGGCAAATGGGTCACAAAGTCCATAGTGATAAACTCCCATTTCCATTCAGGAATAGGCAGACTGTGAAGCAATCCTCCAGGTCGTCGGTGCTCTGCCTTGACCTGTTGACACACCAAACATCTCGAAACAAACTGATAAACACTGCGTTTCATTCCCTTCCACCAGAAACGAGTACGTAGATCCTTGTACATCTTGTTGCTCCCAGGATGAATACTCAACTTAGTGCGATGTGCCTGAGATAAAATCTCCTCTCGCAACTCTTCATCCTGTGGAATCACAAGCCTACCAGACAATCACAGAAAGCCATCTAACTGATAATGAAATCCAGACGAGCTACCCTCGTTAGCTAGACGAGCTAAACGCTGGGTCTTCGAATCAGACATCTGAGCATCTCGGATCCGCGAATACAAGGCTGGCTCAGATAATATCGCAAACATCTGGATACTCTGCATACCTTTCTTATGCTTGAAGGTAAAACCTGAAGTACAACAGTCACTGATCGCACTAGACATCGAACAAGTCTGAAGTGCGGATAGTCGCACCTTGCGACTCAAAGCATCAGCGGTGAGATTAGCAGCTCCCGGATGGTACTTAATCTCGCAATCATAGTCCTTAAGCAAGTCCATCCAACGTCTCTGCCTCATGTTCAACTCCGCCTGAGTGAACAAATACTTGAGACTCTTATGGTCGGTGAAGATCTCAAATTTCTCGCCATAAAGATAATGACGCCAGATCTTCAAAGCGAACACAATGGCTGCTAACTCCAAATCATGGACTGGGTAGTTGTCCTCGTGAAGCTTCAGCTGTCTAGAGGCGTATGCGATTACATGCCCATTCTGAGTCAGGACACAACCTAACCCCTGAAGAGAAGCATCCGTGTAAACTACATACCCTCCAGATCCTGACGGTAATGCTAACACCGGCGCAGAAGTCAACCGCCGTCGAAGCTCACGGAAATTCTCCTCACACTCGGAGGACCACTCGAAATCCACACCCTTGCGGGTAAGCTGCGTCAACGGTCGAGCTAACTGAGAGAAGTTCAGAATGAAGCGACGATAATACCCTGCTAGACCCAGAAAACTACGGATCTCAGCAACTGTCGTCGGACGCGACCAATTAAGTACTGCTTCAATCTTGCTTGGATCAACAGAAATCCCCTCCCTGGATATGATATGGCCAAGAAAAACCACTCTATCCATCCAGAACTCACACTTGCTCAGCTTGGCGTACAATTGCTCATCTCGAAGAGTCTGTAGTACCAACCGCAAGTGAGAAACATGCTCTTCAGTATTACGCGAATACACCAGGATGTCGTCAATGAAGACCACGACAAACTTGTCCAAATACTCCCTGAAGACACGGTTCATCAAATCCATGAATATAGCCGGAGCATTGGTCAAACCAAATGGCATCACTAGGAACTCGTAATGCCCATAGCGAGTACGGAATGCAGTCTTGGCTACGTCCTGATCACGGACTCTCAACTGATGATACCCAGATCTCAAGTCAATCTTGGAGTAAATTGATGTGCCCTGCAGCTGGTCAAACAAGTCATCAACACGAGGCAACGGATACTTGTTCTTCACAGTGACTCGATTCAGCTGCCGATAGTCAATGCACAGCCGCATCGACCCATCCTTCTTCTTCACGAAGAGAACAGGAGCTCCCCAAGGAGATACACTAGGACGAATGTACCCCTTGTCCAAAAGATCCTGTAGCTGATTCTTTAACTCACGCATCTCTGACGGAGCCAGACGATACGGTGCTCTAGAAATAGGTGAAGTACCCGGCATCAACTCTATGCCAAACTCGACTTCCCTAGCAGGAGGAAAACCCGGAATCTCATCAGGAAATACATCTGGAAATTAATCCACAACAGGAATGCTCTCTATCCCAATACTCTCAGCGGACAAATCAACTGCATAGATAAGGTAGCCTTCCCCGCCAGACTCCAGAGCTCGACAGGCTCTCAAAGCTGATACCAAAGGCATCGGGGGTCGCGCTCCCTCACCATAGAAAAACCAACTCTCACTCCCTTTCGGATGAAAGCGTACTAATCTCTGATAGCAGTCCACTGAAGCTCGATAGGTAGTCAGCACATCTATTCCCAGAATGCAATCAAAGTCGTCCATCGCCAGGACCATGAGATTCGCCAACAGAACGTTCCTTTCGAACTCTAAAGGGCAACCCATCACTAGACGCTTAGCCAAAGCAGATTGGCCCGTCGAAGTAGAAACAGACATCACTACGTCTAGTGCAATGCATGGTAACTTATGCCTCTTAACAAAACGTGCAGAAATGAAGGAATGAGATGCACCAGTGTCAATAAGTACAAGAGCAGGTATACCATAAAGCATAAATGTACCTGCGATGACTTTCTCATTCTCCTCCACAGCCTGATCATGTCTCAGGGCAAACACCTGGCCAGAAGCTCGTGGCCTCAAATGAGAACTCCCAGCAGACTGTCCCTGCGACCTCTGCTGTACGGTAACCTGAGAACCCGATCCTGTACCAGAACCAGAACCGCCTCCCCCAGACATTGGACAATCTCTCCGGATATGACCAGTCTCTCCACAACGAAAACAAGCTCCAGAAGCTCTACGGCACTTGTCGGATGGATGGTTCTTCCCACAGTGATCACACTTGTCCTTCTTACCATAACGGACAATACCTCCAGAACCAGAGGAAGAAGAAGATCCAGACTTCTTGAAAGTTTGGGCACGGGGACCCAAAGAACTAGCAGGTCTCGACTGAGAGAAAGACCTGTTCCGCCGAATGCTGTCCTCCGCCTGGTGACAACGGCTCACCAAACCCTCGTAGGACATGTCGTCACCAACCGCCACACGGTCATGGATCTCAGGGTTAAGGCCCTGAAGAAACAGATTATACTTCATCTCTGAGCTATCAGCAATCTCGGGGCAATAGGATAACAGATCAAAGAACCTCTGCTGGTACTCATCGATAGACATGGCTCCATGTCGCAGACTAAGTAGCTCGCCTGCCTTCGACTGTCGGAGTGCAGGAGGAAAATACCGCTTTTGGAAAGCTGTGCGGAACTCGGCCCAGGTGGCCACTCCTCTTGCCGCAATAAAAGGTGTAGAAGTAAACCTCCACCACCTGCGCGCACGCCCATCCAGAAGATAGCCAAGGGTCTCCACCTTCTGCTCATCGGTGCATTGGAAAGTCTGAAAAGTCGTCTCCATGCGGTCTAACCAGTTCTCCGCATCCTCCGGAGACTCACCTCCAACTAAGGGCTTAGGACCCATAGCTAAGAATCGACGCACAGTGAAACGCTCGTCGTCATGGTGACGATGACGCCGTTCTCGACGAGGCTCCCGGTCGGCATCACCCCGACGCCCACCAACACTGCCATGAGAACTCTGGTCGTCACGATTTGACATCTACAAAAATACCTCAAAATGAGACTAAATCCCAAGAAATCTTTTGCATGCTCTGATACCATAAATGTAGTGACCCTTACCCGGATCACCTACTAAACAGAACTTAGGCATGCAATTAACTTAATAAAACAGATATCAGAATAAAACTGCGGAAACCAATAACATTATACAATCCCAAGAAAAGGAATTTGTAATTATCCAATAATATACAACCAAATCGAATAGCTGTATAAACCCAAACAACGGTAATAAAACCTAGGCGAAGCTCCAGCTGGCCAACCACTGACTAGCCCCTCCTGGATCCACCCTCCTCGTCCAATCGCAAACCTGCCCCATGGAATAGGGTGTCCAGAAAATACAGAGTACGAGACGTGAGCATAAAACGCTCAGTGCGAGAGTATGAGTATATATGCATGCAAAGTGAACTCCCTATAGACTCGAGGTCAAGGATCAGATAACAGAGACAGACCGGGCCCTGGTATGTAGCACACTGTGCCGTCGCTTCAGGAGGTGGCTCCCATACCGAGATAACTGTGGATACGCCGGACCCAAATCGATGGAAGTCCATCCACTAACAGGATAGGGTACAACCCTACTACAGACATCTCGAAGGAGATACAGCAAGATGCAAATGAATGCAGCATAATATCATGGCATATAAATCATGCAGTCACATAATACATGCATACTCAGTCAGGATATCTCGAACAGTACTTCCGTACCTCAAAACAGTGCAAGCTCTACCAACTCTAGGTCCACGCCTATAGTCTGCTCTACACTGCCAAATGATACTACTATCATTAAAGTGCTCTAAAAGCCTTAACTAAGCTATTGCATACTCCTAAATATTTATAGGGAGCAAAAGCTATACCTTCGTCCGTCGTTAGCCCTTTGATGTCGATGCCTTCAGAACTTGGGCACAACTCCGCTACGACTATCAAACGCCTCTCCGACCTCCGGACCAAGCCTAAGAAGACTAGAACAGCTCCAAAAAGACTAGAAAGGAAAGGAGAACTCGGAATTGGCAAAGAGAAATGAAGTCTCGACCTTCTATTTATAGACAACGATCGGAGCCTCCGATCCTCGATCGGAACGTCCGAACTTCGATCGGAACGTCCGATCCTGCCATCGGAGCTTCCGAAGATCCTGATCTGCCATGTGTCAAAATATCACTTGATGACTCCAGATAGGGGTGATCGGAACGTCCGATCCTGATCGGAGCTTCCGATCCAGCCACACGTCATGGATGACGTAATATCATCGGTGCCTCCGATCCTCATCGGAGCTTCCGATCTCGATCGGAGCTTCCGATCGTCCCTTCGGAGCTTCCGATCCGTCCGATGCCTAATTGAATTAATTAGCATTAATCCTTTAATTACTCAATTAGGGCACGGGCTACTACAGAGACTATCACGGATCTGAACGTCCACCAACTTATATCTGCCGAGTGCGGTTTCAAGATTTGATGTGGTAGTGAGAATGAACATCTTGTCTTCCAATTTGGAAAGGTATTCCAGTTTATTCTCAAGAAAGATCTGAGAATATGAAGCATTCAGACGATAGTTCACCCATTAATCAAATTCCTATAGTTTGAACCGCACGGCCCGAAGAATGTTAAAAATAATGATAAGAACCTCCATTTTTCCTACCTATTGGATTTTTTGAAATGGGATGAGAGGTGCTTTTCCTTTTCCCTGAGGGTCGGTTGAAGTTGAGGTCAGTACAGAGAACGAGGGTTCCTGGATAGTGATTCCTTTTGGTGGAGGAATCTGGGTCTTCACAACCAACTCTTGTGTTCTCAAGATTTGCTGACTGATGACGGCAGCAATATCAACTGATGAAGTCGGTGAGAGCAGAGAAATGTGTAATGTGGTAACAATGGTGCTGTAAGTTGGTTCGAAAGTTATTTGGGGAATTTGGATTGGGTGAGTAGATAGTGTTTCGGATGTTGAGACTTCAGTGGTTGCTGTGGTCAGTTGAGACGTTGGGGTGTGAACTGTAGATAGCAACTTGATCCTCTTTCGTTTCGGGTGATATAGCTTGGGAGCCATTTTTGCCTTTTGGGATGGAGAGGGGTGAACGAATACTTGAACTAAGGGAGCATTGTCACTAACCTCATCCTCCAGATCAGAGTCTACTTGAATAGGTTGTCTGATAGGTCGAGTACGCTTGACTTGGGGAGTTGCAGTGCTTTTGGCAGTGTGTTGCTCTGCCCGAATTTCTCGTTTGATAGTCCTGAGCTGGTCAGAAGTCACCTGATTCTTGTTTAAGAACAGAGGGATTGTGACTGCATTTAACCATTTGGCAACATGAAGGACTTCATAGTATGAGGAGTCAACGTCTAGGGCTGCAATTAGATAACATATCTGTAGTGCAAAACCTTTCGATTGTCCTTTGCCTCTAATTATTTCACATAAAGTAGAGTAGAGAATCGAAGACCAGTTGAAGTTCAACTGGGAGGCAATAGAGGCCATGTATTGAAGTTTTTCGAGAGTGATCTTGTCGTAGGAGCCAGCCTTGGCTAAAAGAGTTTTTGCGACTATGTTAACCAACAGTCGGTATGCTGGCTTCAAGCTTTGTTTGAGGACATTGACCTTAATGGGTGAGCCATCAAGTGTGAAATGAGCTGCCCAGTGAGTTGCATTTCCGTCAGGTAAGTCTGCGCATTTCATCAAACCGGTTGTGGGCAAGTTGAAAGTGTCGCCGAAGAAACGTTGATTGAACTCGATCTTCCGTCCTCTGATGATACATATGATGCTTCCATGATGTAGTTGGGAGGGTTCAAAGAATTCCTTGACCAGATCATAGTTGACCGTTGATCCAGAGCTAAGAAATTTGCGAAGACCTGAAGCTTCAATCATGTTGAACATGGCTGAAATTTCCGCATTCTGGATGGAATGAACTTCATCGAAATTAATATCCAGACAAGTCTTTTGGATAGACATCCTTGAGTTTTTTTGCTAACAGAGTATTTGATCAATAGTTTGTGAAGAATGCAGATGCAAAAAAGTGAATATGAGTTTGATTTGCAAGACAAGTTGTGAGAGACGTCTGAAATGATCGGTAAATATGGTGCCACGTCACTTAAAATTTTGAATTTTGAAATAAAGAGAGAGTGAAAGATACGCGGTAAAATAAAGTAAGTACAATGAATATAAGATAATAAAATATAATATAGGCGGTTGGATACGAATTCCAACGATTGTAATCATTCTTGAACGTCTGACATCATGATATGTGAAGTCTTGGACACGCCGTCGATTTTCAAAGTAATGATTTGATGCGTGATCCGTTCAGTAGACGAATGATATCACCCGACGTTTCACCTTCTCTTATTATGCCTATAAATATGAATATATTAGTCGTGCAACAATAAGAAGTCATTCAATAAATCAAAAAACAATATGTCGGGTCCGGGAGGTGATTTGGCAGAAGAATTCGCCGCTGTGCTAACGAGAGTAAGGTCTCGAGAGTACGAAGATGCTGTGTTCTTCCAGGTTGTTGAAAAAATGGAGACAATTGAAGAGTTGCGTCTGTTTCTCTCAACTGGCCATCCTCATGATTCTGAGAGAGACTATGCTGCCCTTGTGCAGCAATATGAAGAAAAGTTGGGGTCGTCTGACTCGATGTTGGTCTTCAGTCCAGAGGGCCTGTTGCTCCTCTCGCTTTATAAAGAGCTAGAAGGACTGGAGCGCATCCGGTCGGATGATCTCGGCTACGTTCGCTCTTCTACCAGGGAGCTTACGTTCTTCATGCTCTCTTGGAAGAGTGAGGTGGAGAAGGAGATCGGTAGGGCTCTTGAAGCCTTTAGGGCTCTTATGTAATATGTTCTTCTCTGTTTCCTGAAATAAACAAATCTATTTTGCGCATTATCTGCTTTTATGAATCAATAAGCAATAAAGTTACGTCACATTACACATTAAACGAGATATCATCGAGAAGAAAAACAGATATTGATGAAGACAGATCACTATTTGCAAATAATAACTATTTTGAGCTTTTAGATAAATGCAAGAGTGCACAAATATCGATAATGTATGCTTATCAACAGTTTGAGCCAGTATCTCTTTCGGATTTTCTCGAAGATAAATCAGTAGGTAACTGTTGGCATTCATGACCTTTGGCCTTTGGTATTCTTCGCCTATAAATACTGTGATGTAAACAAGTAAATAGATCATAGCTTCGTTGAAAAAATAACAAATAACAAAAAAAATGGATGAATCCGATTTCGAAAGACGAAAGTCCATCTACAGAAGTAGAGTTTTGGAAAGAGGCATGAGCGTGTGGTATATGATGGAAGCCATTCGTCGTCAACATCGTTCAGGTGTTGTGCCTCTTAGGCCGGGCCTTGCTTCAGGGTTGCTGTGGTGCAAGCGTTGCTTGCGAATCCAAAGCACTGGTGTGGTGCTAAGGCCATCTGCTATTTGGCTCATGATGCTGTTGGCAGAAAGAGACGAGATGCAGAACATCTGTTTCGATAATGACGTCTGCAATGGTCAAGGCTCGCTCTCCGTCTGGATGATAGAGTGAAGTCATGAAATGAGAAGCAGAATTTCTGCGGCTCATGCTGACTTCAGACTCACTAGGGGTTAGAGTTAAGCACTCCATGTAATGAAAGTATTTAAAAGAAATAAACGATTATTCCCCCTAAACTTATGCTTGTCTTAATTTAAATCAATTAAACCAAGAATATTGCGAAAATAAGAAAACTTAGCGTCCGGCAATGGCTTGGTGAAAATATCTGTTGCCTGCTGGTCAGTAGATACGTAGATCATTTGAATCTCCTTTTGAGTACGTGTTCACGAATGAAATGATGGCGCACATCAATGTGCTTGGTTCTGGAATGCATCACTGGATTTTGAGTGATTGCAATAGCACTCATGTTGTCACAAAATATAGGAGCTTCATTTGACTTGATTCCATAGTCCCTAAGCTGTTGTTGTATCCACAGTATTTGAGCACAGCAACTGCCAGCTGCAAGATATTCTGCTTCAGCAGTAGAGGTGGCAATCGATGTTTGCTTCTTACTGAACCATGAAATAAGTCTATCTCCCAAAAATTGACACGATCCGCTAGTGCTTTTTATGTCAATCTTGCAACCTGCATAATCTGCATCTGAATAGCCAACAAGGTTAAATTCTGAGTCTTTGGAATACCAAAGACCCACATGTGTTGTGCCTTTAAGATATTTAATAATCCTCTTGGCTGCGATGTAATGTGATTGCTTGGGTGCTGCTTGAAATCTTGCACACAAACATACATCAAACATAATATCTGGTCTATTGGCCGTAAGATAAAGTAATGAACCGATTAGACCTCGATACATAGTTACCTCAACTGGTGCTCCTGCTTCATCTTTGTCAAGTTTAATAGAAGCACTCATAGGGGTAGAAATGTCAGAGCAATTCTCCATACCAAACTTCTTGATAAGTTCTTTGGTGTACTTAGTTTGATTTATGAAGATGCCATTATCCAGCTGCTTGACTTGTAGTCCGAGGAAGAAATTTAATTCTCCCATCATGCTCATTTCAAACTGTTTCTGCATCATCTTAGAAAATTTCTCGCATAGACAAGGATTAGTTGATCCAAATATAATATCATCTACATATATTTGAACGAGTAAAATGTGATCTCCTTTAACAAACTTAAAAAGAGTTTTATCGGTTGTTCCTATAGTAAAGGCATGATCTAATAGGAATTGTGATAACATATCATACCATGCACGCGGTGCTTGTTTTAAGCCATAAAGAGCTTTATCAAGCTTAAAAACAAAATTAGGAGTTAAAGAGTTGATAAAACCTGGTGGTTGTTCAACATATACTTCTTCTTGAAGTAGACCATTGAGAAAAGCTGACTTGACATCCATTTGATATACTTTGAAGTTTTTGTAAGCAGCATAGGCAAGGAATATTCTGATAGCCTCAAGCCTTGCTACTGGAGCGAATGATTCATCAAAGTCAATGTCTTCCTCTTGTCTGAATCCTTGAGCAACCAGTCGGTCTTTATTTCTTACCACTGTCCCATCCTCATTCAATTTGTTGCGAAACACCCATCGGGTGCCTATGATGTTTTGATTTGTCGGTCGAGGGAATAGATTCCACACTTTGTTTCTAGTGAATTGATTTAGTTCTTCTTGCATTGCTTCAATCCAGCTAGCATCTTGTAATGCTTCATCTACGTGTTTGGGCTCTAGCTGTGAAATGAAAGCTGCATGCAATAACTCATCAATCAGTTGATTACGTGTACGAATAGGTGCCGTAGGGTTACCGATGACCAGATCAGGTGGATGATTTTTATTCCACCGAGGATTTGGTCCGAGAGGATTTGCGCCTGTTTGAGTGTCTCCCTCATCCCTGATTGCGTTGTTAGGTTCAATAGCACCCTCTCCGATTATCTGTTCGTCATTGATGTGATCTACTCCTCCTTCATTGGGTTGAATAATCTCTTCTGCTTGCTCATGTCTTGTGTTAGAAGGGTCATCAATCACTTTCATCCTGTAAAACGGTTGATTTCAGACTACTGGTTAAATCTTGAATGTCAGTTTGAAACTTTTCTGCACATACAGTAGTTTCATAAAAAATAACATGAATTGATTCCTCTATAGTCAGTGATCTTTTATTGAACACTCTGTAAGCTTGGCTGACTGAGGAAAATCCAACAAATATGCCTTCATCTGCTTTTGCATCAAAAGCTGTCAGGCGATGTTTTCCATTATCATGAATATAACAAACACAACCAAATACTTTAAAATACGAGACATCAGGTTTTGTGTCATTCCAGATCTCATATGGTGTTTTGTTGTGTCTCTTGTTAATCATAGATCTGTTTTGAGTGTAACATGCTGTGTTAATTGCTTCTGCCCAGAGTCTTTGAGATACATTAGAATCAGCAATCATAGTTCTAGCTGCCTCCTTAAGAGTTCGATTTCTTTGTACAGCAACCCCGTTTTGCTGTGGGGTCCGAGCAGCAGATAACTCATGCTTGATGCCTTGGTCATCTAGATAGGATTCAAGGGTTTTGTTTAAAAACTCAGTGCCTCTATCACTCCTGATACTGTCTTGTTGGAACACGGTCGTTCTCCAGATCAAAAAGAAAGTGATACCCGATGCAGCGGAAGTTTTAAAATTTTATATGGAACGATTCCATATGGGTATCAAATTCCTACGATTAAAATTGAAAATATAAAATTTAAACAATATAAATTTTACCTTAAAATCTCGAAGCGAGATTATGGATACCAACAGATTAAACTGCTCTTGTTGTATATCCCAGGAACTGATGAACGAACAATTCTTCAATCAGGTCCACGAACAGAAATTTAATCCCTCTGATAGACTGCACTAGAAATTCTATCAGAAGTTTCTACGATGAGATAGAACAGATATGATCTGTTAAATCAGTCTGCAAATTCAAAAATTTACAGACTGAATTTTCGAACACTGTGAGAGGGAGAGGGAGGGGTCGGCCGAAAAACCCTAAGAGTGAGCTCTCTAGGTTTTCGAAATTATGACCTGTGTTGTGTAATTTCTGTACTGCAATAACTTATTTATAATGTGGGCTTCTAACAGCTTAGGGCCCATTAGTCATAAGTTCAAGCCTGACAAGCAAAGCCCGCATGTTCAGAAATTAATATAAAATTCATCGTGACTCAGATTGATAAACCAATTTCACCAATGTGCACAGAAACCATTTCTGCATCTTTTAAAGTCAAGATAAATTTTCTGAATCCGAATTCAGTGGTTTCCAAAAATGTCCATCAATATGTCATTTTAGGAAATCTTACTCCCTCTACTTTTAAATAAGAAGTCTCACTTCTTTATTCACTAAATTTAACTCTTTAAATTTAATTATCTCAACGGGGATTAGAAATCCATTACTTGTGTGACCCTCAATGGTTCAGGGATACAGCTAGCCGCGGGCTCACACCTCCTTGTGACTCGGAACAACAATTTCCGACTTGCCCATCGAATCATGGTAAGAGCGCCTAGCAACATCGCTCCATGATTCCCTAGGTATCACTGATAGTGCCTGCAAGAACCAATAGATTTTGGTTAGCGTACAGTACGGTCCCTTCATCTATATATCCCGACCGAATCAACAACCATTGGTAAATCGAGAGTCGTTCGAGATTCGATAACTAT
This sequence comes from Henckelia pumila, assembly GCF_033568475.1. Taxonomy (NCBI): domain Eukaryota; kingdom Viridiplantae; phylum Streptophyta; class Magnoliopsida; order Lamiales; family Gesneriaceae; genus Henckelia; species Henckelia pumila. The sequence goes on along the minus strand of NC_133122.1, from coordinate 15,227,298 downwards.
GCAATGCATCTTGAAGATCAAATAGTGACATCACATGTGCTATTAGGAAACCAAGTAACCTAAAACACATCATGTACTCTGGCCAGAGATTCGTCACACTAATATCTCCTCAGATTGCATAGGATATCCACACTCGCAAGCATGTGGTGAATCCTTAACAACAAAGTATCGACTCCTATATGTGTCATAAATGCACCCAATCCCGACACCTGATGACCCCAATAGAGTCGGTAAACGAGTCAAAGTACAGTACTAGCATATAGAGTCTCAATGATGTTTCAAGTAGTAAGGACTAATGGTGTACAACCAAAACTGTGGACTTTATCCACTCGATAAGTGATAACCACTTGGAAAGTCCGGATAGGGTAGTTCGATCATTCATCATATAAATATCTATTTGCATGCTTTGAACATCTCTATGTTCCATACCAATGAAACGTGGTACTCGGCATCGCAAATGCTAGTCTCAATCTCGAGCGATCCTTATCCTTATTAACGGACGGCTCAATTCGACTAGGAACTGTTTAGAATATACAGTGACTATAAGATGTGTTTCATGATAGCCATCCCCATGTGCTACCACATCTTACATACACTATAGTATATTCAAGGTCTTCATCTAAACATCTTATAGTATGTCACAACATAATAATATGATAAAAGATAAAGTAAATGTCATTATAAAAGTGTAAATTATATTAAACAAAAGATTGTTTATACATAGAGTCATAAAAGCCCTTAGCCACAAGTTGGCTCACCGGGCACCCACTTTTTAAATCTCCCACTTGCCCTAAAGCCAACTAGTCATACTACATAGTCCCATTGCTTCGCGATGTTTGTCAAATAATGGTCCTGGCAAGGGCTTAGTAAGTGGATCAGCGATATTGTCTGCAGAGGCCACTCTCTCGACAGTGATGTCTCCTCTTTCCACGATCTCCCGGATGATGTGGTATTTCCTCAGTACGTGTTTTTATCTTTGATGAGACCTTGGTTCCTTTGCCTGAGCAACGGCACCCGTGTTGTCACAGTACACCGGGACTGGACCAACAGCTTCAGGAATAACGCCCAACTCTTGGACGAAATTCCTCATCCAAACGGCCTCTTTAGCAGCAGCTGATGCCGCAATGTATTCTGCCTCAGTGGTGGAATCCGCTGTGGTGTCCTGCTTGGAACTCTTCCAAGAGACAGAACCGCCATTGAGCATGAACACAAATCCAGAGGTTGACTTCGAGTCATCCACGTCACTTTGGAAGCTAGAGTCGGTATAGCCTTTCAATTTCAGTTCTCTTCCTCCATAAACCATGAATACATTCTTAGTTCTTCTCAAGTACTTAAGAATATCCTTCACGGCTTTCCAATGCATTTGACCGGGATTGGCTTGATATCTGCTCGTGACACTCAGAGCAAATGCCACATCCGGTCTGGTAGATATCATCCCATACATGATACTCCCTATGGCTGACGCATATGGTATGTGTGTCATTTTCTCTATCTCTTCGTCAGTCTTGGGACACATAGACTTGGATAGAGAGACTCCATGACACATAGGTAGATGTCCTCTCTTGGACTCATCCATTGAAAACCTTTTCAATATGGTGTCGATGTAGGTTGCTTGAGTGAGTCCTATCATTCTCTTAGATCTATCTCTATAGATCTATATCCCTAGAATATAGGATGCCTCACCCAAATCCTTCATCGAGAATCTACCTGATAACCATATCTTTGTTGATTGCAACATCTCTACATCATTCCCAATGAGTAAAATGTCATCAACATAAAGTACTAAGAATGTCACAGCATCCTTAACTACTTTCTTGTATACGCACGGTTCCTCCGGGTTCTTGATGAAACCAAAATCCTTTATAGTTTCATCAAATTTCTGGTTCCAACTTCTTGATGCTTGTTTGAGACCATAGATCGATCTCTGAAGCTTGCATACTTTATGCTCGCTTCCCATGGATGTGAATCCCTCGGGCTGCATCATATAGATTTCTTCCTTAATGTTTCCATTAAAAAATGCAGTCTTCACATCCATTTGTCATATCTCATAGTCATACCATGCTGCTATGGCAATAAGGATTCTTATGGATTTGAACATTGCGACTGGTGAAAAAGTTTCATCATAGTCAACTCCTTGTCTTTGAGTATAACCTTTTGTCACCAATCGTACCTTGTAGGTCAGTACCTTTCCATCAGGCCCAAGTTTTCTCTTATAGATCCATTTACACCCTATTGGAACAATTCCATCAGGAGGATCTACTAAAGACCAAACTTGGTTTGTATGCATCGAATCTATTTCCGACTGCATAGCTTCAAGCCATAAATTCGAATCCGCATCAGAAATTGCTTTCTTGAAGTTTCTTGGATCACATCCAATGTCGGGTTCACTTTGATCCCCTTCAAGAAGAAGACCATATCTAATAGGAGGCCTAGAAGTCCTCTCGGATCTTCTAGTAATAGGCATGTCTAGTGATGATTCTTGAGGTATAGGATCGTTATTTTGTATCTCGGGTTCTTCTCGAATTTCTTCGAGTTCCATCATCTTGCCTTTCTTATCCAATAAGAACTCCTTCTCCAAGAAGGTGGCATTCCTTGAAACAAACACTTTTGTTTCAGTAGGATGATAGAAATAATATCCGATTGAATTCTTCGGATACCCTACAAAATAACATAAGGTGGATCGACTATCCAACTTATCTCCCACTGTCTGCTTCACGTAAGCAGGACATCCCCAAATCCTCAAGTACGAATACTTAGGAGCTTTGCCATTCCATAACTCGTATGGTGTTTTGTCCACTGCTTTAGTGTGGACGTTGTTCAACAACAATACCGCCGTTTCAAGAGCATAGCCCCAAAACGAAGGTGGGAGCTCAGTGAAGCTCAACATTGATCGAACCATGTCCAACAAAGTTCGATTGCGACGCTCCGAAACACCATTAAGCTGAGGTGTCATAGGAGAAGTCCACTGAGAGAGAATCCCATTCTCTTTTAGATAGCTCAAAAACTCGGTACTCAAGTATTCTCCACCTCGATCTGATCGAAGTGCTTTAATACTCTTACCTAGTTTGTTTTCTACTTCAGCCTTGAATTCTTTGAACTTTTCAAATGATTCAGACTTATATTTCATCAAATATAAGTACCCATACCTAGAATAATCATCAGTAAAGGTAATGAAGTAGGTGTGATCAAATTTTGTACCAATACTAAATGGTCCGCAAACATCTGTATGGATCAAATCCAATAGATTTTGACTACGCTCAGGTTTTCCTTTGAAAGGAGATTTAGTCATTTTTCCTTTCAGGCAGGACTCACAAGTAGGTAGAGAGTTAATATCAGACATATCAAACATGCCCTCTCCCACTAGCTTGTTCATCCTCCTTGAGGAAATATGACCTAGCCTAGCATGCCAAAGGTTTGCCGGGTTTTGACTATCGATTTTCCTTTTGTTCGTTGTTACCGGTTTATCAACATAATTTATTGGAACATCTTTTAATTTTAAGTTATATAGATCGTTTTCAAGTTGTCCATTTCCAATCAAACATTCATTCTTGTAAATATTGCAAATCTCATTCACAAAATTGCAAGAAAAACCATCTCTATCAAGCATAGAAACAGAAATAATGTTTTTAATCAAGTCTGGAACAAATAAAACATCTCTCAAAAGTAACTTAAAATCGTTCTGCAAAATTAAATAAACGTCTCCCACAGCTTTGGCTTCAACTCTAGAACCATTTTCGAGCCTCAGCTGGGTCTCACCCATTCTAAGCTTGCGACTTCTTGTCATCACCTGCAAATCATTGCAAATGTGAGATCCACATCCGGTATCCAATACCCAAGAAGTAGTATTAAGTGAAACATTTATTTCAATATAAAACATACCCTTCGCAGTTCGCAACTGCTCAAGATATTCCTTGCAGTTACGTTTCCAATGACCGGGTTTCTTGCAGTGATGGCAAACATCCTTGGATTTTTCCATGTTTGAAGCCTTTGTCTTGTTCTTCTTCTCGGGTCTGGTTTTCTTGGATGGGGCAGAACGTTTCTTACCCTTTGTACTTGGCCCCTTCTTAGCAGAAGAAGAGGAGCCCACCAAGAGAACTGGTTTATCCTTCTTAAAGTGGCTTCATAAGTTACAAGCATATTGACCATCTCTTCAAGGGAGGCCTCTATCTTGTTCATATTGAAATTCACCACAAAACCGTCAAACGATGAAGGAAGAGAGAGAAGTAATAAGTCCACATTGAGTTCATGCTCCAATACCAATTCAAGCGTTACCAACTTCTGAATGAGCCAAATCACGCGTACCCCATAATCACGGACCGAAGCCCCTTCACGCATGCGACACGTCATTAACTCTTTTATAGTAGCGAACCTCTCAGCTCTCGATTGAGCCCCAAAAAGTTCCTTGAGTTGTGTGTGAATGTCAGCAGCATTCACGGTATCCTCAAATCGCCTCTGGAGTTCATCAGACATCGAAGCTTGCATATAGCATTTGGCCTTGATATCATGGTCCCACCATTTATCAAGTTTGGCCAACTATTCCGGACTTATATCAGCAGGTGCTTCCTTCGGAGGAGATTTTTCTAACACGTAGAACATCTTCTCCGAGGTCAAGACAATCTTCAACTTACGGAACCATTCCGTATAGTTTGCGCCAGTCAGTTTGTTTTGTTCGAGAATAGAGAATAGTGGATTGCGCGAATTCATCTTAATGAAATACTGAAAAGAAACAGACAATAATCAGTGATTGTTTAATTAATTTACTAAGACATAAAATAAGGCAAAATTTATTTTATGAATCTCACTCCCACTATTTTAACGATTTCACTACCCTCTAGTGAAAACGAGAAACATTTTCTTTAGTGGGAACATGGAGTCCAATTGACAAACTATTGTCCCGAATAATATCAGCCAACCATAATTTTCAAAAGGTAGAGCCCAATTGCTTCCAAAGCAACCTCCATGTTTTTACCTCATGTGCAATAAGGGCCCAATAATATGACGCCGTTTATTGTGACACGTCATGATGACCCATCAATATTAAGTTGTGATGGACGGTCGCCATGTGGATCCCCAATAATATGAGCCAATCCCATGGGAGTTCCATCCAACTTACAACATGTTTCGATCCAATGTACAGCTTTTCGACGAACGGGCCTCCCCAATAATATGAGCCGGACCGTATCCGCGGGTAGCATCTCATACATTGATCGTTGATGGAAGGTAGGAACATTTAAAAAATATTTAAATTTTCTTTATTTATCTTGATATCAATTTTAAATCATATTTAAAATGAGGGATTTTTAATTTTGAAAATTTGTCTCATCATTTAAAATTTGTATGCTTGCGGGATTCATACAATTTAGTCTAAACATACATACAACGATAATATCATATATTATATTTTAGGATGATCGATTACATTACTAATCGACCCGTGGTTGCCAATCACGAGTCTAAGTCCAATCCTAGGTGATATGCAAGTATGCAATGCAATCCTATTACATTGTGCTTCCAATTTATATTTCTTCAGTCTTTATCATTGCTTGCTGGTCCCACCTCCATCTTCAAAATCTCCCACTATTTCTAGTGAATTTACAATAAATTACTATGACAAATAAAGGGATACATTATAGGGGTGGGAACGGGCCATAAACCAGGCCCACTTTTATTACAAATGATAAAATCAAATTTGGGCCATAAACCAGGCCCATTAATAAAATCCAACAATCAATAATAAAGCCAAATGTAAACAACCTAACATACACCTATAATATTGATCATGGCAATCGATCATCCTTATCCAATAATATTTAATTCAAAAATTAATTTATTGGATATCATGCAATGGCAATAAATATAAATAGATAAAATCATATTTCATACATAAAATCTTATTTTATATATAAAATCATATTTTATATATAAAATCATATTTTATCTAGTTTATCCATAAAATCATATTTTACATATAAAATCCAATTTTATACATAAAATTATATTTTATTATCAGTTGTACCAAAATTAATAATTAAAGATTTAATTTATTGGATTAAATCTATAAATTTACAAAACTCAAAATTTATCCAAAAATTAATTTTCTTAGTTTAAAAAAATTTTTTGGGCTCAAACAATTTTGACACATTGCCTCGTGGACCAACTGAAACAATTTTCAATCGGGCCAAAAACTGGGCCCAAAACCATTTTGGGTTAGAATTCATAATTCACGAAAAAATTTAATTTTTTTTTTAATAAAAAAAATTCTGGGCAGCTCGGGACAATTCCGGGCTGCCAGCCCGTCGCTGGGCTGGACTCGTCCAGCCCAGCCGCTGGGCCGCTCCATGCGGCCCAGCTGCGCGGGCTAGGGCAACGCTTGCCCTAGCTCGCGCAGGGTTGCTGCGTGCAGCCAAGCTGCGCGCAGGGCTGCACGCGGCGCTGCTCGCTGCCTTCGGGCAGCAAGCAGCCCCGAAATTTTTTTTTTCTTTTCCGTTTTATTTTTCTGAAAAATCAAGGCTTTGTACAATCGATAAAATTTTAATCGTAAAATCCGAGAACAGCCTGGCTCTGATAACACTGTTGGAACACGGTCGTTCTCCGGATCAAAAAGAAAGTGATACCCGGTGCAGCGGAAGTTTTAAAATTTTATATGGAACGATTCCATATGGGTATCAAATTCCTACGATTAAAATTGAAAATATAAAATTTAAACAATATAAATTTTACCTTAAAATCTCGAAGCGAGATTATGGACACCAACAGATTAAACTGCTCTTGTTGTATATCCCAAGAACTGATGAACGAACAATTCTTCAATCAGGTCCACGAACAGAAATTTAATCCCTCTGATAGACTGCACTAGAAAGTCTATTAGAAGTTTCTACGATGAGATAGAACAGATATGATCTGTTAAATCAGTCTGCAAATTCAAAAATTTACAGACTGAATTTTCGAACACTGTGAGAGGGAGAGGGAGGGGTCGGCCAAAAAACCCTAAGAGTGAGCTCTCTAGGTTTTCAAAATTATGACCTGTGTTGTGTAATTTCTGTACTGCAATAACTTATTTATAATGTGGGCTGCTAACAGCTTAGGGCCCATTAGTCATAAGTTCAAGTCTGACAAGCAAAGCCCGCATGTTCAGAAATTAATATAAAATTCATCGTGACTCAGATTGATAAACCAATTTCACCAATGTGCACAGAAACCATTTCTGCATCTTTTAAAGTCAAGATAAATTTTCTGAATCCGAATTCAGTGGTTTCCAAAAATGTCCATCAATATGTCATTTTAGGAAATCTTACTCCCTCTACTTTTAAATAAGAAGTCCCACTTCTTTATTCACTAAATTTAACTCTTTAAATTTAATTATCTCAACGGAGATTAGAAATCCATTACTTGTGTGACCCTCAATGGTTCAGGGATACAGCTAGCCGCGGGCTCACACCTCCTTGTGACTCGGAACAACAATTTCCGACTTGCCCATCGAATCATGGTAAGAGTGCCTAGCAACATCGCCCCATGATTCCCTAGGTATCACTGATAGTGCCTGCAAGAACCAATAGATTTTGGTTAGCGTACAGTACGGTCCCTTCATCCATATATCCCGATCGAATCAACAACCATTGGTAAATCGAGAGTCGTTCGAGATTCGATAACTATGTAATGCATCTTGAAGATCAAATAGTGACATCGCATGTGCTACTAGGAAACCAAGTAACCTAAAACACATCATGTACTCTGGTCAGTGATTCATCACACTAATATCTCCTCAGATTGCATAGGATATCCACACTCGCAAGCATGTGGTGAATCCTTGACAACAAAGCATCAAATCCTATATGTGTCATAACTGTACCCAATCCCGACACCTGATGATCCCAATAGAGTCGATAAACGAGTCAAAGTACAGTACTAGCATATAGAGTCTCAATGATGTTTCAAGTAGTAAGGACTAATGGTGTACAACAAAAACCGTGGACTTGATCCACTCGATAAGTGATAACCACTTGGAAAGTTCGGATAGGGTAGTTCGATCATTCATCATATGAATATCCATTTGCATGCTTTGAACATCTCTATGTTCCATACCAATGAAACGTGGTACTCGGCATCGCAAATGCTAGTCTCAATCTCGAGCGATCCTTATCCTTATTAACGGACGGCTCAATTCGACTAGGAACTGTTTAGAATATACAGTGACTATAAGATGTGTTTCATGATAGCCATCCCCATGTGCTACCACATCTTACATACACTATAGTATATTCAAGGTCTTCATCTAAACATCTTATAGTATGTCACAACATAATAATATGATAAAAGATAAAGTAAATGCCATTATAAAAGTGTAAATTATATTAAACAAAAGATTGTTTATACATAGAGTCATAAAAGCCTTTAGCCACAAGTTGGCTCACCGGGCACCCACTCTTTCATGTCTATCCCAGTATGTTTCTCATTTTGCATACGTTTAAAAATTTTTATCAGGTGAGTAGCAGTTTGACCTTTGGATGATAAGAAAATTACCCAAGTAAACCGAGAGTAATCATCCACAATCACTAACGTATATCTCATTCCCCCTAAGCTCCTGAATGGTATAGGACCAAACAGATCCATATGTAACAGATCCAATCATTTGGAAGAAGATGAGCATCCTTTGTTTTTAAAAGAGGCTCTCACCTGTTTGCCCTGCTGACAAGCGGAGCAAACTCTATCTATTTTAAAATCACCTTTGGGCAAGCCAAGAACCAACTCATGTTTACTTAGAGGCTTAATGGACTTGAAATTTAAATGGTTGAGCCATTTATGCCATAACCACTGCTTATCATTCTGAGCAACAAAACAAGTAGGAACTATCGGTTGTTTACTTTGCCAATTCAGCCTATACGTGTTTTGTTCTCTTAGTCCGGTTAGCATAATATCGCCGTTGCTAGATTTGATCATGCAAGAATGTTTAAGAAATTCAACAGTATAACCATTGTCACATAGTTGACTGATGCTGATCAGATTATAACATAAGTTATCAACGAGCAATACGTCATTAATGATAAAGTTACCATGAGTAACCTTACACTTACTCACGGTCTTACCCTTTGAGTTATCACCAAAAATAATCTTAGGCCCTTTGTAATGCATGATATCGGATAGTAAATATTTGTTTCCAGTCATGTGTCTGGAACATCCGCTATCAAAATACCACGTTGACCTTTCTGTTGCACTATTCTTCTCGACTGATTTTACTGATAGTACTTGTAACAAGAATGTACAACCATGGTATCCTTATCTATTTGGGTCCAAATTGGATTAGACCTTTTGGAACCCACACCTGAATTACTCTAACGGTTTTACCCGTGTGAGTGTTTACAAAGTGAGTCGGTCGAGGTACACGATGTGAATTTGTGTGTGATCTAGGCTTTACAGTGTACTGTTTGAACTTCTGATCTGTGTTATTCAGTCTATATCGTTTTTGAATAGGCTTACAATTGAAGTGTTGGTTATGTGTCACCCGATGATTCCTGTACTTGAGTTGACTTGGTTCAAACCTTGATTGTTTGAACTTAGTTTGGTTTCCCATTCTTTGTTCATTCAATCTTGGTTTATTCCATGTCTCTTCTTTCCTTGGGATCTTAGGTTTCACATATCCTAGTCCTTCATGCTTACCTTTACCATAGTGACTTGGCTGTTTAACATCTGCATCTGGTTCAGTGTGTTCATATATCGTACTAGATCAAACAAATCTCATCTCATTGGGATTGTTCCCACTAGATTACGGTTGAGTATTTTCTTTTGAGCCAGTACATTCATTTTATCCATATCCAAGACCGGTTTTATCACCTGCTTGTTTCTGGTTATCATGTATCTTATCCAAAGAGACAGAAACCTTATTCCAAGCATTGATTGTTTTAAGCAACTTTTGATTTTCAAATAAAGTAGCTTGGAATACTCGTTTCATATTATCATTCTCAGTAGCTAACAGATTTAGCTTAGTCCTTAGACCATCAAGTTCTTTTTGCTGTAAACAGCTAGATTCCCTTGATTTATCAATGAGACATGTTTTTTCTGTTTTTGCTTCCTCAAATGATATAGAAAGCTTCTTATACTCAGCGACCATCTCATTTAGTGCCTGAATAAGTTCCTCTTGTGTAAAGTTAGATGAGTTGAAGTCAAATACATCAGTGTCATCTTCTTCATGTATGGAGTTAGCCATGAGACATTGAACTCGCTCTTCCTCGCTTTTTTCGGATGAGCTATCTGTATCGGTTGAGTCATATTCTGTTTCAGCCCATTTGCTTTTCCCTTCGTCTGCAACTAGTACCTTTTGCTCCTTCTTCTTTCGATATGTTCTTCTTCCTTCTTTGTCTTTCTTCTTCTCATAATGCTGCTTTCTTTATTCATTCTTAGGTTTAGTACAATCTGCAATAAAATGGCCTTGCTTGCCACAGTTAAAGCATGCGGGACCATCCCCTGTATGGTCTTGTTTGTAGTAAGGTTTAAATTTTTTATTATTACGCATAAATTTCCCAAACCTTTTGATAAAGAGAGACATAGCTTCTCCACTCATTTGTTCAGCTGTCTTCTTTGTTGTATCCTCGATCGGTTGAGATAGGATAGTTGTCGTTAGTGCCTTGGTGGGGTTTGACGCTAATGGTTCTTCCTCTGTTCGAATTCCAAGTTCAAACTCATATGCTTTGAGATCTGCAAACAGATCATGAACCTCTAGCTTGTTCAGATCTTTTGATTCCCTCATGGCTATGGTCTTGACATCCCATTCTCTGGGTAGTGCTCGCATAACCTTCAAAGCAATTTCACGATTAGTGTATATCTTTCCAAGAGCAATTAATTCACAAATAATATTGTTGAATCTTTCGTCAAACTCAGTCATTGTTTCTCCTGGTTTCATCTTGACGTTGTCAAACATCTGTATTGCTACAGTGAGTTTGTTTTCTTTGGTTTGGTCGTTCCCTTCGCACAATTGAGTGAGTTTCTCCCAAATTTTTTTGGCAGTTGAGCACGCCTTGATTTTGCTAAACATATTTTTGTCCAGCGTCTTGTACAGCATATCTTTGGCTACGTTATCAAGATTTTCTTTCTTTTTATCCTCATTAGTCCATTCCATTCTGGGTTTCTCGACCATCTGTGATTCTCCTACAGTTATGGCTATAGCATTGTTGAATTTGAGAATCTTCATGGGTCCGTCAGTGATAACGTACCACATATCATCATCTTGAGCAGAAAGATGTGCCTGCATACGAATTTTTCAGTCATCATAATCTTCTTTAGAGAACATAGGATTTTATTTAAAGAAGTCATGATGAATATCAGTAGCTAAATAGAAAAACCCTCTCTGATACCACTTGTTGGGGATCGATATAGTGTGTAGAGGGGGGGTGAATACACAATATTGATAGTCTTTAAAAATCTAATGCAATATGGTTGAGTAAATGTTAGTTCACTCGACCGGTTTTCTTTTAGCCTGCTAGAAATATAAGAGCAACTATGATTAGTGCGGAAATAGATCTCAACATGCTAGATGATATCCATGAAATGATGCAATGCAATAACGTAAGTAGACACATATATGTTTCTTGGATGTTCGGAGCTCAATCTCCTACGTCACCCCTTCTTCCACCTCGGAAGGATTCACTAGAAAACTTTGGTTATTATAACATCTTGCAATACACCCGATCCAAGTTAGGACTTATCCAATGCCTAATATGGAACTCCTAGATTCACAGTGATAAGATTTGAAGCTCTTATCAAACTTTTCTTCAGATGCTGATGATGATTGTCTTAGTCTCTCGAGGACTTAAGACTTCTCAAATTCTTGTATCAGGTAGCATTCTTCAAACGATATCTGGATTTGAGCAACCCTTGAAAAGATCTCTTCGAAGATCGGATAAAGCTGTTAAGGCTAAGGGTTTTCTCTTTGAGCGGTTGAGTATTCAAGATGAGTTCGAGAGCTCAGATAGATAGATTCTCAATAAGCGTTTGTTGTGTTGTGTTCTGTCGTCTCTTTCTGTCTAGAGAGGCTTTGATATATATAGCATTTGTCTTCAACGTCTTTCTTCTTTGTTCAACGGTAGGATTTCCCTACTGATAAAGCTTTCTGAATATTTCGTACTTGGAGCGCCTTTAATTGTCTATTCAATGTGTCGCTCACATTAAATGTTATTTAAGTCTTTCTCACTTTATCAGACAAATCCTTAAATGCTTCGTCCTTTTGCTTTTCAGTTGTCTTGTCACTTTCTGAGATCTGGGAAACTGTAACTTCGAAATGTAGCGTATAGATTTTTGTATTTGAAGTTCGGTAGATATCTCAGTCGGTAGATATGTTTGACATACAACTGTTTTGCATCTTTCGTTGATTGATAAGCTTTAGCTGAAGTCGGTAGATATGTACTTGTTCGGTTGACGTACAACTACTTTGCATGCTTTGGCTGCCGTTGGTAGATATGTCTTTGTTCGGTTGACGTAGCTGCTTATACAAATAAATGACGGCCGACTAAACAACAAAATATTGTTTTGTTATCATCAAAAGTCAGGATTCAACAGACAGTGATGTTAAGATCCTACTCGATTACGTTGATGTTGGGATCCGCGACGACATTGACGTAAGGATCCTCGTTGACATCTTCCACCTCATTAAATGTTTGGTAATCATAAGAAGGTTGGTCGAATTCTAATTGATGATATTGACTGTCAGTATGTGTGCTTGGATCCATTGTCTTCAAAAAGTTCGGTGTTCCAATGTCTGTGGTCGTATGTCGTTGTCTACTTCGGGATGAAGAATGTGTTCGTATGTCGTTGTCTACTTCGGGATGAAGAATGTACATCTATATTAACTCCTAGAAATGACGGAGGGATGTAATCCTCCCCATGAAAAAATCAATTATAGTAATTATGAACAAACCCATATCTGCACAAGTGTAACTTCATTGTGTCCTCGTCTATGTAAGTGCAATTCTGACATTTCTTTCGGTTGCATGGACACCTTATTCGACCGTCGAGCAGACAAGTAGGATTCCTCAAGTTTTTGATACATATTATCAAAGAGTATATGTATAGCATACTTTTGCAAAGAACTCCACATATTGACGGTGTAGTAGCCCGGTTCCATTTTACAAGATTAGGTGATTTTAAACATGTTAGAAAATGACATATAATTTTAAAAGTGTCAAAACATGTTTAAGGAGTCCTTATTTGGTTAAAATAAATGGAAAATCAGATCCGTAACGTCCGAAAATGGTAGGGTAGGTCCCGGGGGTCCAAAACCAGTTCGGAAGCACCCGAAAACAGTTCGGAAGAAGCGGTTCGATCGGAGCTTCCGAACAAGTTCGGAGCTTTCGATCAGTTTGGAGCTTCCGATCCTCGTTCAGAGCTTCCGATCCCTGTCCAGTGCCAAGTGTCTTCGAGGATTGAACACGTAGCTGCAGGTGGAGATCGGAGCTTCCGATCCTACGATCGGAGCTTGCGATCGTAGCCTATAAATATGGGTTCCGAGGGCCACAATTTCACACCAATCTCACATCTTTCCTCTCGTTTTAGGTGTATTCTAGGTGTTTTAGGTGGTTTCAGCCTTCCTAGGCTTGGTCCGGAGGTTGGCGAGGCGCTCCAGGGTTGCTGCGGAGTGGTGCCCAAGTTCTGGGGCAATCGTCATCAGCGGGCTGACGACGGACGCAGGTATAGCTTTGACTCCTTATAGTAAATAGGGAGTATGCTATAGCGCAGTTAAGACTTTTAGAATATTGTTATAATGCATGAGTATTTTGCATTGTATTGCGGATTATAGGCTTGGACTTTAGAGCTGGTATAGCTTGCCTAGTAGAACTAAGGTACGTAAGTACAGACTGAGATAGCCAGCTGAATATACATGTTTATGTGTTGCATAATTATGTGTTGCATTATTATCTGTCATAATATGCATGATTTACTGTTCATGATTTGTATGCGGCATTTGCATGCCATGTTGAGCCTGTTATCCTTTTGAGATAACCAGTTGTTCTAGGGTCGCTCAGCCCTATGGTTGTTGTTATTATACGATCGGGTACCGTGTGACACCCACTGGACCGACGGGGCAGCGTGTACGGTTTTTACCCAGGACGGTGATAGTCCAAGATCGGGTTCAGTATGTGTGGCACCCACTGGATCTTCGGAGCAGCGTGCGCATACTGGAGGCGCCTATGAACTGAGCATGATTTTCCAGATATGATCCCAGTTACCCAGATCATTCATAGTTCATGTTGCATGTATCATATAGACCTGTATATTCAATACTTTACGTACTGGGCGTTAGCGCTCATGTCCCTGCTTTTATCTCGGACACCCCATTCGATGGGGCAGGTTTTGCAGGTGGACCAGGAGCGAGATCAGTAGTTGATCGGTGACCAGGGTTTGGTAGCAAGGGTCATCAGAGGATTTCTAGATTAAGATTTTTATTCGGTATATATTCGATTTGGTTGTATCAAGATTTATTTATCTTGGAATTATTTATCTTTAAGATTTTCCGCTGTTATTTATCTGATTATGTTTAATTAAGTTAAATGCATGTTTAAGTTCTGATTAGTAGGTGATCACGGCGCGGGTCACTACAAACGGAATCGAATAGGCGGTATAACCGGTCATATAAATATATATATACAAAAATAACGTACCCGCGCTTTTAATTTTTGGAATATGCAACAGAGAAGAAAAGAGACTATGGCGATGTAAATATAGAACAATCGCACTTAACTAGATAATTAAAAGAACGTTGTATATAAAGAATAATGTCACATCATTGGTGGGCATGGTAGGTGGACAGCTGAAAAAAACTCATATATATATATATATATATATATATATATATATAGTATGCATCAGTTATGAGTCCGCAATGACGTATTTATAGCTAATGTTTTGCGACGATTTTATTAAAACCGTTGCAACATAAAATATCTTTTCAACGCGTAAAATTAATTGCGAAGCGTAAAAAATGTGTGATGCAGATATCCATCACTTGCGACGGTTTTATAAAACCATAGCCAAATTTTTTCACGGTTTAACCAAACCGTCGCAAATGCGACGGTTTGGCAAAAAACCGTAGCAATTTTTTTCGACGGTTTATCGAAACCGTAGCAATGTTTTTGCTACGGTTTTGTAAAAATGCGACGGTTAATTAAAACCGTGGCAAAAAATGCGACGGTTTTTTATGGCAAATCTTTTGCCACGGTTTTAATTAACCATCACAAATTACGACGTTTTTTAAAAGCATCGCATTTTTTTACTTTTTATAAAATCAGCGCAAAAAACGAGTTTTTTGTAGTGTTTGAAACAATGTCGCGAATATATATATATATATATATATATATATATTTGTGAAATGAGTTGATTTGATAATATCTGAACTGAGAAGTTATACATTTCATGGATTCAATTATATAAGAGATATTTGTCATATGGTTGTTGATGGAGTATCTTCCTTCTCTACTTTCTTGTCTCTCTTGTATCTGCGTTGATGTGTTTATTGACTTCTTGTTATTCTTTACGATTTTCTCGCTCCTCTTTATTCTATTGTTCTGTGCGTTATTCTTTGTGGTGGAGGGAAGTTCATGAACCCATGCAATATTTTAGGAATTTTAAGTTCACACATGTTTTTTGTGGTGGAGGGAAGATCATATAAATCGGTAATTTATTGATTATGGGCTTATACTTGCTTTATACGGGTGGTCATGTACACGGGTTGCGTGTTGCATGCGAATGAATAGTATATGTTTGTGATGTTTATAAAATTACTAATGCATATAAACCATTTGTAGAAAATAGATTTAAAAAATGGATAAGACAATGAAGTTATAAATTATATGAATAACTATATGTTAATTTTCTTTTTCTTTAATTAAGTAAAATAGTATTTTTATGTAGTGCTCTTGGTTTATAATAGTAATAAATAAACGTCGATGACTTGTAGTTTGTATAACATTAAGATCTAGAGTTCAAGACTTAATTGTAAGTTTGTAACAAACACTAGTAGAAAATTGTTAAAAGACTTCGGTATTTTTTACTTCGGCAATCACTATTGCCGAAGTAATATATAGTTATTTACTGCGGTAATAAAATTAATGAAGTAAAAACCTACTTTAGACTTCGCTCATTGAAAAACGCGGGCTTCACTAAAATTTTAAGTAACATTTTACTTCGGATTTTGTATTTGACGAAGTAAAAAGTTATCAAATTAAATTTATAATTTCTTAAGCTGAAGTAATAGGATAGGAAAAACTAGTTTCTTTTTAAATTTTAATCTCTTTCTCTCGTTCAATCAAGTTAGGGTTTTCTCATCTCCATTCTCTAGTTTTTCTTTCCCGTCACTTCTGGCTCCTCGCCATGAATCTGGATAAATCTCGCCATCAATATGTGTAAATCCTCAAGCTGCCGAGTTTATATGTTTCTAAACCCTGCGTCGTGAAAATTAGAGAAAATTTTTCCAGTCAAAGGAATATGGGCCGATGAGAATAGGGAAAGTGAAGTCCGCCGTGTTCTCGATCACTGTCACTTTCGGCATCGTGAGATTTACTTTACTTTGATTTGTGAAACAATACTCACAAATTTTGTACCTTAGGTTTTTTCAATTGTTAATATACGTAGACGAAACTCTCCAGATTTGATCAATTTAGATGGGTGAAAGTCTATGTGCCTCGCCAAAAATAGGTATGACTGATTTAATTCTATTCAAAATGATATTTTTCTTTCTTCTATTTATTCATGATTTCGTTCGATTTTCTTAGGTCCTCTTGCAAAGGATTGTATTTGTGTTTGTTGGAAATCTGTGGAGTACATCTCAGCATCGATTTTCAGAATTTGAAACAAAATGGTCTTGAAGACACCGGTTACGGATACCGTCGCGGCGCTGCAATTACTCCTACCACAGGAACAAGATGGGGGAACGGGGTCAGGAAGCAGAAATAAGCCTCTTTTAGAAATAGGTACACCTGTTGGTGCCCTTTCGAAGGAGCAGTTTCATATGGGCCGGAAGCAGATATCAATTTCATGGTGGGGGATTATGAAGAAGATCTTGATCACGTTAATTGTTTGAGGATTTCATGAACTGACTGACTCTAGCTAGCTCATGCATATATATATATATATATTAATTATATTGGGACTTTTTCACTTTCTCTGATCCATATTTAGATGAAGAATTTAACCAAGGAATAATTTGTGCACATACGTCGGCGCCAGAGCACAGGTTTCTCCAGAGGGAGTTCAAGGTATAGGGGAGTTACATTGCACAAATGTGGACGGTGGGAAGCACGGATGGGGAAGTTTCTTAGCAAGAAGTAAGATGGCATCACAACAAGTACCCATATTTATAATGATTTCATCATTTTTATGTTATGTTATGTTGCATTGCAGGTATGTCTATCTTGGATTGTTTGACAGTGAGATAGAAGCTAAGGTGAATAATATTCATGTACAAGATCAGCACGTCACTTACACATAGTCTTAAATTTGTTTGATCTTAATTAATTTTATTGCATGTTGATCAGAGCATACGACAAGGCTGCTATCAAGTGCAACGGAAGGGAAGCGGTCACCAATTTTGAGCCCAGCACATACAAAGGGAACAATGGAGGTAATCATTTAATATATCATCATGGCCACCAAATTAAATTAATAATATTCTCCTTTCCTTGGAAATTAATTAAAATTGCTTGTTTTGATTTTTCTATAAGCAGCACCTCATCGTATTCGTCTCTTATTGTTGTCATCACAACACAAGTAATTATTAATTATTTATTTAGGATCGATTTTTATGAATTATTAGCTAGGTAGGTAGTACTTTATGTTTAATTTCATTTGTGAATATATAATCATATTTAGAAGATATATATATATATATATATATATATATATATTTGTGTGTATGTGTGTGTGTGTGTGTGTGATGTATTGCACTTGTAATGATTGGGTTTTGAATGGTAGTGCTGGGATTTGGATGGGCTGGAATTTTTAGAAGGTATCTGGTGGAACTAGCAGCCATGTGGTGGCCAGCAAATTTAGTGCAGGTTTCCCTCTTCAGGCGAGTTTCCCGCATTCTTCAAAATTAAAATTAATTTATGTCCATGAAAATATTGCTAATTAAGAAAGTCTTGTAACAATCGCCATTGTATTGTTTAATTTCCGAAAAAAATATTGTTAGCATAAAAAATTGAAATGGATTATGAAGTTGCCATTTAAGTTAGTAAAGTGTTGCTAGGATATAGACCAACGCTTGATTTCTTTCTCTTAAATTTTTGTAACTTGCTGCACAGGTGTTGGCAAAAGCACTTGAAGGTCTTTCTTTTGAATGTAGTTCTGATTTGCACAAGGTTTGAGAATATATACATGTACTTCACAGTTGAGTGCATTTCAAAAACTTGAAGCAATGCTTCATATTTTTTAAAGTCGTATGGGAGCATTGCTCTTTTTAATAGAGCTGACTCGTGCTCCAGAGACTGTTTAAGATAAAAATCTTCTGCATATTTTTCATTCGTACTGTTTCGATCACCATCATGTGTTATCTTTGAGTTGAGGTTATTTTTATTCGTACTGTTCTGGTTGTACCTCCTTTTTACAAGGTTGGTATGTTCCTAATCTTCATTTTACAGAGCTATTCAATTTATTTTGTAAGAGGTTAATATGTCTGAGAATTGAGAAGTTTAGTTTTTTTCCCAATTCAGCGAGGTCTATCAAATGCAAATATTGCTAATTTAGTAGGATTTTTTTTGCTTCGGTTCTTTAATTTGTAGTATGTTATTGTTTGTTTACTATTTCTCATAGTGTTTTGTTTGAGGAGAAAGGGGATGAATGCCTCTGTTTTTGTTTATTAACTGCCCTTCTCTTCTTATTGTTTTCACTGGATGGAGAAAAGCATATTTTAAACTTGAAATTATGTCCCATTTTATTGACTTTGGTTTCTGTAAAATTATATAATTTTCCTTAGTCCATATATAGCTCATATCATTTTGAATATGTTTGTTCCTAAAACTGTGAGTTCCGGGGTTTTTTGGTCAATCGAGGCCATGCCCTGCACCGCGTCCCATGGTAGAATGGAAATTCTAGCTAGGAAATGTGAGCTCATCAAGAAAACTCGAGTTTGTTACAGTACAAACAATGATATTCTTGTATTTGTCGAAAACATATCCGTGGTTTCTATCTTTGCTTGTGATTTTTTTTCTGGCAGGTGTTGGGGATGGATCTCGAGCGCATGAGTCATGAAGATCTGCGATATTAGTCTAGAAACTTGAACAATCATGGAATCAAGTGTGCCGATTATTCTCTTGTTTTGTGCACCAGTTGATTTCGCATTAAGGTTCTGGATAAATATGGTAAGGCAAAAGTTCACTTTGTTGATGTTTTATTTTTGGCAGGAGCAACAGTACATGGAGGAGAATGAGATCTTACATATAAATGCATGTGTAGGCTCTCTTATTTTAGTTGCGAAATTTGGATATTGATGTAAATATATATGTATCTAAGTACTCTGCATCGGCTTGATATGATTCAAAGGTTGAACAACTTGAAAAATGCTTTTTGAGCGTACCAGTTATCAACCACTTTGCGTCAAGTACCAGTTGATACCCCTGAGCGTCGTAACACTTGATGGTTCTCTTTTTGAAAAATCCGGTACTTTGACTGGTGGAGGAAACAAGCCACGTGGAGGTAAAATGGGTTCATCTATTCGATTTGCCAGTGTGTCAGGAGAAGCAGTGGCAAATGCTGAAAAATAGCTTTCTGATTTTGTTGAAAGACTCAGTAATCTACGCAACAAAATCTACGCATCATCATTCTTGATTATTCCGATTATCAGATCATTTATGCCTTTAGCACACTTGACTGTTTGAGGACATGTGCACATGGACGCTAGTACAATCTAGAAACAGGAGAGGAGAGAGTGTATATATGGATGAACAATTAATTTTTTATTTTATTTTTTCTTCACTTGCCCCCTGAATCACAATTTTTAAAAACTGTAGGGGATAGTAATTTTTTGAAAACAAGCATGAGAAAGAAAATGCATATTTATTTGACTTGGACATGGTATTTCCTTTGTGATGGATTTTGTCTACATGGCACAAGTATGTGCAAGATACTACTTGTTTACACGTGATTTTTCTCCCTTTTCCCTTGGAAACTATTATGAAAACTTCAGAAAATGGGAAAAAGAAATTTTAACATGGTGTTTAAATGTACCTTTTAGACATTTACATTAAGATGAGTTTGAAATTTACAAACTTGTAGCTTTGTCTGCTCGTCGCCCTACCCTACTAGATAATGAATTTTAATCAACTATTTCATTTGAGGGCCACCATTATTTTTTTCCATACAAGCATTGACATAAGATTCATGCTCCCAAACATATTCTTAGTCGAAATATTTTTTCCATATCTAATTATGCTCTTATATTCATACTTTTACTAATCTCTTTTTTTATTTAAATATATTGCATTGATCTAGCGATGTCAAGCACCTTGTCCTCCGCCTGTTTTTTTATCTTCAGCCAGCATTTTTTCCTGCTCATGTAGGGGAAGGAATCAGGTAAGTAGCAGCAGAACTACTTTGTCTATATTCCAAATATTTTGCCGGAGGAAACCACTTAATCCAAAAGATCGAGCTCATGAAAGGTAGAGTAACAATAATTTTATACTTCCACAAGTTTACTTATGTTTGAACTGAAGATTGATTACTCATACCCTAAATTTATATCCTACTCATTACGTGCACATATATTGAGTAATAGCTTAAAAAATAGAAACTACTACCAACTTTATGAAGCATAAAAAATATTGAACCCCAGATATTTTGCTATGAAAAAATATTGAAATTTATATGTGTTAGGAAGTGCTTAGAGTCTGCCATTACCTTGGGTGAAGTGTGGTTAGTAACACTTAGTTTTCCAATAAATTTGAGTTCTCTTTTTTGATTCAGTTTTAAAAATAAGAGATTAAGGTTAGATTTTTTGTTCTTTGCAGAATTTGAGAACAAAATATGTAGGTGTTTCGTTACTTCCTCTTTCCAGTAAATTTGTTAATATAATACCCTTTCCACAAATTCACAGGTTGAAACACCCCTCGTTTTCCCTCATGGATTAGTTGCATCCAAGTATTCCCCCATGTGGGCTGGCTTGTACTCTGGTTTTGCCCCAAATAACAAGGTGAATTTTCTCTTCTACTATTGTTTTTCAGCTCTGGTGTTTTTGGTCGATGCTTCACCCAAAATGTTATTCACTACTTGCTCTTCGGTTCGTCTCTCTTTTTCTTTATATTTTTCATCCCATTTGTTTCTGCTTTTTTTTTGCCTTTTTTCTGCTTCTACTATACTGTTTTTTAAATCTGAATTTTTATGTTTGGAACCTGAAAATCGTGGATATCTGAAAAAAATTACTTGTTATACCTTTGGTTTCTGGTCTAGGCCAATTGTTTTCAGTTATATTATGGATTCTGAACATACCATCCATTTCTTAAAAGCTGAGGCCTACTGCATTTTCCTGTCCTCCACGGGCACACATGAAAGCAGTATCACCTTTTCTTTTGCAGACAAATCTGTGAGATATTTTGATAGTTTTACTTTACAAACAAGATGATTAATGTTCATTAACATGTCAATACTTTCAGGTAATAGAGATGAGGTTGAAGCAGATAGGATAAAGTTGAAGAAAAATGGCGATAGGTCCGCCGACGACAACAGTAAATCGAAGAGAGAATGAGAATGTATAGATCATTATCGGTTCCTCCCGTAATAGAGATGATGTTGAAGCAGCAAGAACTTTTATTCAGAATTGTATATTGAATTTTATTACTGAATAAGACCTGCTAAGTTCGGTGAGTAAAATCCAGAAACTTACTTCCGATATTGTTTGTTTTTGCACCTAAATTCAAATTATATAAATGTTCAAATCTTTGCATTCTAAGTTTGTTGCAAGTACTAGTTACTGATAAAGGATATATGTCTCTGGATTGATTCAGGTTTGGAGGCATTGGCGTGAGGAAACACCTGCAAATATGATAGATCCTATGTTGAAGGATGGATTAATGTATAGTTTTTTCCATAGTATTTATATAGTTAGAATTTGATTTTTTTTTAGATGCACTTTTTGTTTTGTGGAAATACGTGTGGATACATGCATATTTTTGGGTTATTTTGGTGGATATACTTGTGAATTCATGGATGTTTGTTGTTATGAGATGAATAATTTATTAACCTTATTAGTCTATTTTAAATTATTTTAATTTTTTTTTTTGTTTTTTAGAATGTCTTTTACTTCGTCAATTAGTGAAATTTCCGAAGTATAAGCATATCTTTTGCTTTGAAAATTTCATTAAAAATCGAAGTAAAAGAATACATTTTACTTCGGCAATTTCTTTAATTGACGAAGTATAAGCATATGTTTTACTTCGTAACTTATGAAATGAGCGAAGTAAAATATATGTTTTTACTTCGGCACCGGTCCAATTCTGCTTCCATAAAATGACCAAAGACTTCGGTAATTTAAGGTATAAGACTTCGGCGATTCAGCGAAGTAAAAAGGTACCCTATTACTTCACGTGACACTACTTCGGTAATTAAGTGCCTACGACTTCGGTTATTAACCGAAGTCTTAAGCGATTTTTCTACTAGTGAAACTCCACTAAAAAAATGTAATAGATAAACATTAAAAAAATAAAATAAAATAATAATAATTGGGCCTCCGTACAAGGCTGGGCTTGAGGTGGAGGCCTCTTGGGCTTTCTTTACACTTCATGCCCACCATGTACAAGTCAAATCATTTATTGTATCGGTCAACTCATCTTGTACATGGTGGGCATGAAGTGGGCATATAGTATTGGGCACCATAAAAGAACTATATATATATATATTATTAAAGTTTAGAGGTTGGTACGTTGGTATGAATAACCCTCTTTATTTTGTCATTTAGTATATATATTTAATTACCAAAATGTCATTTTTTTTCCTTAATAACCACTTATTTACGAAAATGTCATGTTTATAAAATTAATTTATTTTATAAAAGTACTTCTCAAAATTGTTCTCTAATTTTTTTTTTATTTTATTTACAAAAAAAAAATGGATTGTATAAGCACGCAACGCGTGCTCACATGTACTTAGTATTGAGTAAAATTGAGTCATGGAAATGCGAAATAGTTATATAATCTGTTTATTTAGAATCCCAAAATACCCTTATTTACTTATAATAATCCGTAAAAATTGAATTTTTATCCATTAGAATCACCATAACCACATGATTAATGTTGGCTTATAATCTTTATATTTGAGATAAAAATTAATTTAATATGCAAAGATTTTTTTATAAATCAGAAAATTTTAAATTTTACTTTTAATTTTTCCAAATTATTTTTACAAAAAAATAGTGTACAATCATGCAATTTATGTATGCCAAAATATACTAACTATTTTATCTAGAGGGTTAGATGCAAAGTTACAAACTATTTTGGTATACAAGTTTCTTGATGCCGAAATTATCCACAATGTATCACTCAACGACAAAAAAAAAACATCATTGATATGAATAATAATTATTTATTTATTTTTGGAGATCTTAATTAGAGTTGTCAAAACGAATCGGTTTTGTCGGGTCAACCAGCCTCACCATGAAAAAATGGCGGGTTGGAGTAGGGTTTAACTGGCCCGTTTGGAAGGGGGCCTAAATGGGCCGCGGGGCAGGCCGACCCTCCAGTTTTTTAAAAAAATAAAATTTTTAAAATTATGGGCATAAAAATACTTATTTTTAAATAATATGATTTTAAAATTTTAAAACTAGTATTTGTAATATTTTTAATATCTTACATTATTATTTTTTTATGGTTAAATATCTATTTATATTATTTATAGTATTTGAAAATGCGATTTTTTTATCCAAAATATAATAGTTAACATCATAATTCTATATTATTTGTTTGATTGTAACATTTATTATTTTTTATTGTTTAACATGTTGATATATTTTTTTCAATCTCAAATACTAATTTTATTTTTTGAATTTTTTTATATATTTTTTTAAAATTTTATCGGGTTGGCCCGCCTAACCCACAACCCGCGACGGGACTGGGCGGATTATGGTTTTTATGGCCTGTTTTTGAGGTGGGCCTAAACGGGCCATGGGTCATGGCGGGGCAGGGCGGGCCAGCCCGTCTGACTGCTCTAATCTTATTCGAGTATCAAAATTTTTTAACTTATTTTCATATCATTCCTTAACTCCAATTAATTTTCAAACCACCCTTAAGGAACCTCCACATCCCTTATCGAAATGTCGTGCTAATCGGGTACATAATTTTTTTATATATATGTATTAAAATTTCTCGGAAAATATTAAAATGACCCTTGTGTTGCTTATTGCTTGTTTTGAAGATAGCATGCGAGTCATTCCATTCAAAATATTACATTTACAATTCATGAAACACATATTGCAGTGATAGTTTGTTAATTTGCTTAGCCCAAAGGCTTAGTAAAGCCCATAAAGATCGGATCACTGAATTATAGCTCTCACATGGGCCCATTATCTCTCTCTTTCCTTCTTTATGTATTCAGAAATGTCAAAATAGGTTAAGTTATATCTATGCTTCATCATATAAAATAGATGAGTTGAGTTGAAAACCTCCTAACCCGAAACATGATATCTCCTGCAATTTGCGTTCATGATATCTATATTCAACTCTGTCCCGAAACATGGTCGAAGCACGACTGTTGAGAAGTTCTGCTTGAGTTCCACCAATGGACGTGTCTGTTGATATAAATTGAAAATATGCCTTCTCAATTACAAAAATATTCTGTTTTTAAAATCATAAGGACCTATTGTAGTAAATTTATATATTATTATTATCTATTGTCATATTCTAATAAATTATATTTATCTTTATCTATGTTTTTTAATTTTAAAATAATCATATCACCCTAAATAAAAACATTTTTTTTATAGAAAAACTTTATAATTTAATAAAATCCATAAACATTTTATAACTTCGAATTATTTAAATTAAAACATTTAGGCTGCGTTTATTTGGGATGATTATCATGTGATAAGATTATTAATAATAATTCATCCCATGTTTATTTAAAAATTTACAAAAATTCCTAAACTCAAGGCCCGTTAATAATTAGACTTGAGCATGATTTTTAATCCTCAATTTCATTAAGAATAAATAATCTATGACTTGTATAAATGGAAAGAAAATTAGAAAACTCCAAATATACCCTTATTTCTAATCATTTCTATTATATTTAAAGGGCAAAATTGTGAATATTTGTTTAATCACAATCCTAATCAATCACAGTAAACAAATTATTATTTTTCCATAACACTCTATATCATATCTAATTAGTTTAATAATCATCTAATAAATTATATCTTCACAATTCTATCAACATAATTAAATGCACCCTATATATATATATATATATATATAGTTTTGCTATGCTGCCCACCAACCGTGCCAACCTCTGTGCCCACCATGTACAATAGTTGAGTGTTTTATACATGATGAGCACAGAAGTTGGCACGGTTGGTGGGCAGCATAACAAAACTATATATATATATGCACTACGTGCATAAAGATGCTTGAATGAATTATGATTTGGAAATGGGTTATATATAAATTTACCAGTCCTACGTCTTAGGAAAAATTGCTTTTTTGGTCCTATATGTTTGTTACTTTGCGATTTCAGTCTTTTATATTTTTAGATTTCAGTTTTAGTCCGCTATCTTTATTTTTTTTGGCAATTTTAGTCTTTTTTTCCTACGTGGCGCTGACGTGGCACCAATTCAGTGCTGATGTGGAGCTGACGTGTACAGTGCCACGTAAGCATTTTCGAATAAAAAGGACCAAAATTGCCAAAAATCGGAACATGCTGGACTAAAACTGAAATATAAAAACACAGAGAACCAAAATCGCAAAGTGGCAAATTTATAGGACCAAATTTGCAGTTTTCCCTACATCTTATTATTTGTAGGAATTATTTTTGAAAAAAATACTTAAATGTATATACTTATAAAACCACAAAAAATACTTGTTAGAGCTTCTTACGAGTAAATTTTATGAGAAATATATCCGATTCAATTCGAATCATGAAAATTTTATTTTTTTATGTCAAAAATCTTACTTTTCGGTTTTCAGTAACACGATCAATCAATCTCACAGATATAGATTCATTAGACCGTCTTATAAGAGATATATACTCGTGAAGAAGTTACGATTTCAAGAGTAGATTAAGTTAGTGTTTAGAAGTTCAAATTTTATGAAAAAAAAGCTTAATAATGCTTCCAAATTCCAATAAGCATTCCAAAATACTACCTAAAATTGAGGAAACGTACTTAATTCTAAAATATGAGGTACGTAAAATGGTTTCCATGTGTCTTAATCAGTGGCGTACCTACATGGTCTCGAAAGGGTGCGATCGTCCCTCCTGAAATTTTAAAAATATTTAGTACTACATACATGATCTCTCTTTTAAATACAAATTTAATTGAGAAACCACCTCCTTGAATTTTTTTTAAAAATAACTTAGTATTATGTATATAATATATCTATAAAATATTAATTTACTTATTCATTGATTAAGATGATATCTGATGAATAAGATAAGAATAAATTTATAATTTATTTTAGATTAAATAGATTTGGCATTATATTTTGTATTGTCCTATATTTTAAAAAAAAAAAAAAAGAAAACGAAAAGACTTTTGGCTTAAATGTGTTAAACAAAAATTGCTTTAGTTTGCTCGATTTTATCTACCTGATTTATCTATAATGGAGTTAACACATCTTAAAACTAATTTGATAACTTTATTTTTGGCATGCGAAATAGCAATTAGTCGTTTAAAGTTGCAAGAATTAGATAGTTTGTTTGTAAAATAATGATTTAATCAAATAAATATCAATTATATCATTTGAAATATAGATATAATTTTAAATTTAGCATTATTAATATCCGTTATAAATTTAGAGAGAGTATTTTTAGTAATGAAAATCTTAAAAATCAATTTGTAATAGGTTGGGAGATGATATATTGTAAAATGATTGTTTGATACCACCTATTGATCGATGTGTATTTAAGACAGTTGATAACGAGCTATTATTTAACATTTTCAAATTATGAAATATCGATATGTGTTAGTAAAAACATATTAAGTTAATATATAGTATTTATTATACGTCGTGTTGTATATATTAATTTTTTAAATTTTTTAAATTCGTCCCTCCTGATTGAAAATTCTGGATACGCCACTGGTCTTAATCAATTTTTTAATTAACGACTAAGCAAATTAGGTGTGAATCATGTCATATGTTCCCACTTCCCACCATGCAACTTCTTACACACACAATATATATATATATATATACAAAAAAATGTATATTGAAATTTTTTTTAAGAAAAGGCAAAGGCATTTAAAGGTACAAAAAGTTGTGTGGATTAAAGTTGTCTTTTTTAAATTATAATCCACGAGGTGCAAAAAAAGGGTATAACTTTGTGTTAAAAGGGCTGTCCACTTTCTACACTTGTTGTTGCAAATTTTAATGAGTAATCATGAAGTATCTTCCTTCCTACTTTTGAGGGAAAATTAGATTCCAAGTGTCTTCAAATATATTAATTAATTAAATATGGAATATATTATTCTTTAATTCTTTGATAGGTTCTAATAATTGAGTTCCTATTTCTAATATTCTACAAGCTAACATGTTTAATTAGTTAACCAACACAAGGATATATCAAGTCTATTCTGAAAAGTAATTCTGATAGTCCATCCAATATCATGTATATATGAATTTGTCCCAATATGAGTGTTTGTAAATAATTATGATTTTATAGAAATGATTAATTAAATTTATAAATTATTAAAAAATTGAAGAAAAATGAGAAGTAGATAGTATTTGAAAACAAAAATAAAAAACTAAAAATCAATGTTGGGTATTGTTTGATAAATAAGTGATTATATGATTTTAACATTATTATTATTATTATTATTATTATTATTATTATTATTATTATTATTTTACTAAAATCATTTTTGGAGAATCAAATCAGCATATGACCAGTTTTTTTATTTCAAGTACGTTAAGCAGAAGTTAACAATAATTAGGGTTTAAGAAATACGGTAATAATTTTTCAAAACTAATTTATAATCACTTTTTTAGTGATTGGAAGCGCTCACTTATTTTGTTGTGATCAAATAATAAAACAACGTACGTTCATTATAGTTAGGATAATGCTAAAGGTACAACAAATATCGTGTACAACGATATTTACAACAATTATATCATGAGATTTGCTATTTTATCGCGAGATTTTGTATTCAATTTATCGTGAGATTTTGATATATTTAATTTTTACATTGTGTTGTAAGATTTGTTGTATAAAATTTGTTGTACATATAACATTGCTCTTATAGTTATAGTTTATTTTGAGAATATTCCAAAAATATATATTAAATTGGATATCAAAATTTAAGATTTGACAATTTAATACAATAATTTTCCGAATCTAATAAATTAAATTAGTAAAACCAAACTCTTTAACCATATATATAATATATATATACACACACATATATATATATATATATATATGTATATGTGTGATGTAAGTTCATTATTATTATTATTATTATTATTATTATTATTATTATTATTATTATTATTATTATTATTATTATTATTATTATTATTATTATTATTATTATTATTATTATTATTATTAAACCTCATATTAATTAATATGTTGCATAAGCATGCAACCTTGTTAAGATCTCCTTTATAATATGCATTAATACCCTAACATACGAGCTGAGATTAACACTTTCTTCTAAATCCAAACGTCGACAAATTCCCTACTTATGCCTACATGTTATATTTTAAAGTCGCAATATTGTAACAATCTTTTGGCGATTCTAAAGTAATATAATTCTCATCTTTTTTTAAGGGTTTAAAGATAGCTTCTTTATTCATGTTTTCCTTCGATATATATTCTTTTTTTAAAACTCGTTTTTAATTTGAATTCGAAGTCTTGTTCATCAACTTTATTATGCTTTTTCTAGAGATAAAGAATGTGGAGTTTCGAAAATCAAAGGGAAAAAGGGTGATTCTTTTGCAAAAAACATATAACAACGAAGCATAAAAAGTAGTGCTTTCTTTTGTTATTTCTTAGGGAAGATTTAATTTGGCTTCTTTTTTTTTTTTTTCAAAAAAAATCTATTTTAATTATAATCCATTGATTTTTATTTATTTCCCCCTTTCTAAAGTGAAAAAAAGTTATTTTCTCCTTTCCACAACGGACATTTATTATATTATGAGATTTCATTAATTCTTTAAATTTGAATTATATGATCCGACCACTCATTTTTTTCCTTCTCAATCATGAGTAACTAAATAAAATTATTTTTTGGGCCATAATGCCACAATTATTCCTCTTCAATTTCATTCGCGCTCATGAAAACCTTATTAACTCATGTAATTATTACTGCTAGTAAAAAAAAGAACTTTTGTACATGTCATAATTATATATGTTGAGCAGATTGGAGCAAGATGGTCGACTAATTAGAAAAATACAATTGATTAACTTATGATGTTAGCTGATAAGACTAATTTGATTCACCATGCTAAATGAGTTAAAAAATTATGATTAAAAATATATGTATATATGATCTCAAGTTTGTCTGTGAAGAGCGGATTTAATTGTATTAGTGTCGAGAATTGATTTCTATCATTAGACGCTCAGGGGTTGTCCTGCTCGTCTAGCTTTTTGTTTATTGTGGTAGTATTTGGAAGAGCTTCTATGAAGTCTTCGCAGCTTTTACTTAACAAAATTTTGAAATTTTGTAAAATTTTGTTAAGAAAAAACTGAAAAATGTTTTCTAGAAGTTCTCTCAAATTAAACACTACATTTAATGTGGAATCATTAGCTAAACTCATTGGTTATATATGGATTATCCTAGCTCTAACTTGTTCCTCAGTTTAGTTTGTTATTACCATATCAAGCATGAAAAATAGGATACATTTGGATTGGAGAGGATTAGGACTCGAAGGATTAGTAATGGAAAGAAAGTTAAAAGTAACTCCATATTGAGATATACAATATATGGAATCTACTATATATGTATGATGACTCAAAAAATAACTAGTTAAAGATTAATTAATATTATTTGAAAACCTCAACTCGAAATGACATTTTTTTGCTTTCCCACGTCGTTAAAAAATAAAAGAGAAAGCAACTTATTTTCACCTTTAAATTACTTTTTATTTTGCTTATTTTTTATTTTTGAACTTTCTTCTAAACGAGCTAGACCACTTTTTTTGATTCCCATTGCTTCCAGGAAAAGAGTTAAAGATCACTAGCCTGGATTTCGTAACCAAATTTAAATCTGAACTCCGAATATATATGTAATTAATTGAAATTTTATGATCTGTGATGTTCTACTGATGCAAAATATTCGCATGCATATATATCATTTAGGTCCCGATATATTTTTGCATCCAACGGGAGATTATTTTAAAGCTTGTTATTATCACCTTTTTTATATTCTTGATCTATCGGAATTAGTATACTTCCCAATAATTGCAAAATCGTAATTTATGAGAATCCACCAGGTGATAACATAATTGGCTTAATTTGATATGATTTTATTTTAGGATTTAATATTTTTTTGCTATATGAAACATTTTACGTGGCATTACTGGCATTAGGGTTTTTGTAAGACGGTATCACGGGTTGACGTGAATATCCATATATGTAACATATTTTTAACATACAAAATAATTTTATGAGTTGGATCGGGTCAAGTCAGGTCGAAAAATCGTCTCACCAAATTGACTTGCGAGAAGTTTTTATTCGTTTTAAAGTGTCCCCTCATCCGATAATTATTATTTATATATAGTTATATTAAAAAATAAATTACTCTCTTCTCAGTTCTCACATTCATCTAATTAGTTTTAACCCTAGTAAGTAGCAAGCTAGGTAAACCATCGAAGTGTGGGAAGGCTGCATGCATTAAACCGGATTTTCAAGCTAAGGGTTCAAATTAATATATATCTTCAGTGGCAAAATTATATATAAAATTGTATGATATATCTACAAGAAATCAAAATTTAATTGAACTAAGCATTTCACCTAAAAATTAGTAGGATTTTTTGTTGTTGTTGTTGTTGTTGGTGTTCTTTCTACAAGAAATTAAATTATCAAGGGCTATTAATTAATGTTCATCTTCTGGTTTTCCTGTATCTTGAACACCACTCGCCGATCGACGCTTTTAAGAATCCCTAACTCATCAATCAACTGATCATCAAAATCATCAAATGAAATGTTCAAATCCAACGAAAAACCGCGACCGATCTGATCCTCTTCCATTTTCTGCTTAGAAGGAGAGCAAACCCTTGACCTAGAGCTGAACTTGTCGCAGCTCAACACGACAACGGCGTCGTAGAGACACACTTCTTCACCATTTCCATTGCTTATTCTTCCACTTTCGATAGCCCTTTTCACTGCCATTTGCGAGCAGTAGTCCGCTTCCTCCAAATCTTCCATCAAGAAAACGCGGTGTGGATTCGCTGACACCGCTTGAGCAAACCTCTCGATGTAGCTGCTGCAACTTTGTTCGTCTCTCCCTCTTTTGTTTCGATAATCAACTTCTGTTGAATCTGCTATTGTTAATGTGATGTTGAAGCTGCTGATCCCCACTGATACAAAGCTTGAATAAGATCCGAACACGATCCTCGCCAGTTCTTTGCATATTTTCTCTTTTGCAGCTGAATCATGGCCTAGGAAGAACATCCAAGTTTCTTCTTTTTTACTACTGCTACTTAGGTTGTCTTTTCTTCTTAACATTCCGGACCGGCATTGTAGAACGGTTCCAGCGATTTCGGCAATGATTTCTCTCTGCCATGGGACCTTTTCCTCCAGTGCATTGCATATGATGTTCAAATTTTCGGCGTTGAATTCTTTGAACTTTTGCGCGTACTCCATATCTATGGTGTCGCTAGAGGAAGCGGAGTTAGGGGTTGAAGTACTAGGGATTGATGAAAACATATGTCTCAAGTTTCCATTCTCCGGTATGCGATTAGGATTCGAAGGGCTATGCTCATGAGGCAATATGGGGAAATTTAATTGGCTTTTGATCACTTGATGCAAATTAGGGTTCTGTTGATCAAATGAGAAGCAAGAAGTAGGCGATGGAGAGAAGATTGTTAAGGTTCTTTCGGGTGATTTAGGATGTTTTTGTGACGAACTGTAGTCGAATGAGTTCCAATTCTTGTAAAATTCTCTCGAATCAAATTTCTGAAAATCATCAAAAAGCAAGGTGAAAATTAAAAAAAGGCAAACAAATTAGTTTTCAAGATGTAATGATGAAAAAAGTATAAAAAAAATTCTTCAAAACTATCAATACAGCTAATTATCTGACTGATTACTAAAGTTTCGTAAATACTATTGAGATATGGTAAAACTACAGGAAAAGTGAAGACTATATCCGGAAAAAAAGATGCACCAAAGATTTTATTGGTAAGTTATAATATGAGATTATATAATTACCTGATCATTGTTACTAAGCCTTTTGCTTTCATTCATAAGCCAAGGAGGTAGGCTTGCGGGCACGTCGGAATATTGCACCTTTCCGGTTTCTTCTTCGAATTTTGTTGTGTAATCTGTGCTGCAACTCATGTTTTCTTCTCCATTTATGAGCAGAAGTTTACAGGATCCATTTTTACCTTTGCCATGTCCAACTTCAATTTGTTCATCCCTGCAGATTGAAATATTCAGTAATTAACGTGCCCCTTAAAAATGGCGAAAAGAGAGATGCATGTTTATAGTTCTTTAAATTCTCAAGCAACCCCTTTTTTTTTATTTTGATTGTAAAAATGATGAATCTGGCAAGAAAACATGCAAATCAAGAAAAAAGATTATTTTTTTTTATACCTGTCAGAAAGTAGTCTCAAGCCTAAACTGTTGGCAGGGATTGTGACTGGATGTAAACCCCAAATGGTTTCTAGTGAATTCGAGCCATTTCTACACTTCATATAAGTTTGAAATGAAGCAATTCCCATTAACCAAAACCTTCCATTTATCTCTCCGATTCCGCAAACTAATCTCCCGAGCTCCATTATCATGTGCTCCAAAGAGCAGTAGTAGTTTCTTTGTTGCTCCAAATTGACCCTATAATCACTGATCCACTTGAGGTCTCCTAGGTATAAGACAACCCCTGTTGTAGCCTGATTCTTCAAAAGACAAGTTAATTCTCCCATTTTCTGCTCAACTTCTTTTCTTTGAAGATTACAGAAAGAGTAAAATGGCGGGAGAGTTACAAATTTTGCTTCCCTCAGGGCCTCAGGAAGCTCACCTTTATCAACCTTATGCATCAGTCCTTTAACTGTATTTTCTATGTTGGAAATGGACTCTCCTACTACGACAAAGCTCTTTCTCTTTTTGTTCGTTAGTAATGCCTCGATTATCATATTCAAGTCTTCGTTTCGGATGGATTCCAACGTTTTTTCTTCGTCTTGGCTCGCCAGAGGAGATGCAGAATGAAGGGTCAAAAGGGTGTTTTTTTTATCTTTCGAATTGTTGATGGTGGAACGAGGGGATGTAGAAGATGAGTTTTGAGACCGAAACTCCGAAGAAACAGATTTTTCGACATTGGTTTTCACTTGAGTACTCGAAAAACCGGCTTCCCTCATCACTCTACTAACACTTGGATCATCCAAAATAGAGATAATCAGCTGCTCCAGCTCGATTTTCACAGTTAGAACAGGCTGCTGCTGATTTTCAATCGATCCGCGGCGCTGGTGAGCTTGTGCCCGCTTGAAAGCTGCCACAAGGGCATTAGAAATCGAGGGGTACTGCGAATGATATTGGTGGCCTAATACGGGGGGGCTCGATGAAGAAGCTGGCAACCGATTAAGCGCCACGTTGAAGCAAAGCTCGAGGGCTTTGCACTGCAAAGGGTGCGAATGGGACTGCAAGCAAGCGACTCGAAGCAATCCACTCGAAGCCGCCAGCATGGTGTTGGCCACATGTAGAGGCGTCACCTGTGCGTGGCCGCGCCGCTTAGCAAGCGTCACAGCCTGTTTCACTACGCCTGCTGCCTCCGCAGTCAGCGCTTGCTGCACCGCACAGTTTCCCGTTCTCATTCTTGTCTCCGAATTTTGCTATTCTTGGCTAAAACCTCGATCGATTTTTCAACAATAACAGCAACAAAAAAAGGAATCTGACACGCAAAATCTTGATAAGATATATAACTAGAGCAAATATATATACCACAAAACTAGCTAGCTAGTACTCAAATCAAGATCCGAACCAAGATCACATAAAAAACCTATTTAGTACATATTGAAACAAACCTGCGAACAAATTAAGGATAATCATACAGAATCATCAAGGGCTGTATGTGTTATTTTCTTGCTTGGGTTCCAAAGTGGATTATATTTGGCAGTGGAAAGTGGAATGCATGTGTATTGAATAGCTAAGAGCAGTATCAAAGGCAACTCAGCTTTACTCTTACTTCTTAGCTATCTTTTTTAATCTTATCGATAAATTTATATATAAGACACAATGCGTAAAATTTGATTCAAAGATATATATGGAATGCGTTCATAGTGGGACTCTGCCTTTCATGCAACAAATAATATATATATTACTGCCAAAGGTATGAACATAGATATCAATCACATCCACCTCTTACTATGCAAATCAAATTAATGTACGTTTTCTTTTATAATTCTGTATTATCTTTTTTTCTTTTGTTTCTTTTGCAGTCACCTAATTAAGTGGTCATGACATAGCTTTTAACTATATATATATATATAAATTTTTATTCATATCCAATTATGCAAAAAATGTTACATGCATAGGTAATGCTTATTAATTATCACACTCAGATTTAGAAAAAACTAAATTGGTAAATATTATACCTCTGAAATTAAATTTAAAAAAATGGAAAGAAGGGAGGTCAAAATTTTAAAATAAATAAAACTGATATTATTATTTGGAAAATTTTTTTAGGCCAATTATAACTTGTCCTTTTTTTTTGGGTTTTTGCCCACCAAACTTTTAATTTTATTTTATTTTTTATCTTGATATAGTAACTTCTGATTTTATTTTTTTTTTACTATTTTGGTCTATCTACCACTGGAATATTCAATTTTTGTCCGAAAATGCTGAATAGGCTGTTACCAAATTAAAACACATTTTGATATCAGGATAGTTGAATTTTTCTAGCTAGTGGAAATAAAACTTCTAAAGTTTGTTTGATTTGTTTGAAATTTTTTTTAATCTCAAGTTGTTCTAATTAGTAAATTGATTTCCCTACAAAATCAAGAAATTGCCAGAATTTGGTCACGTGAGCTTTAGCCACATTATAATAAACATTTTTTCAACGAAAATTGAACATTCCGATGATAGATGAACCAAAGCAAAAATTAAGAAGTCACTCTAACCATACCAAAAATTAAAAAGCTTGTGGATCAAAACTAAAAAAGTTACTGGACCAAAATTTTTGTTTATACCAATATTACCCTCCATCTCCACATTTTCTAATCTCATTTTCTCTAATTTGTTTCCTTCAAACACGTACTATGCAACAATTTTCAATTCTCTCAACTTAACACACTCAATTTCAACTTCTCTCCAATTAACTCACTTGATTTTTATGATAGATTGACAGTTTCAAAATTCCAATTTCTCTATTTCAGAAACGAAATCAACCTCATTATTTGTCATTCGCTTATATTTGGTTTGGGTAATCTAATTTCGTATGATTATTTTTTTTAAAGATAGGAATTTGATTTTGTGAAAATTCGGATACAGTTTAATACGCAATCAACAAAGTTCTGGAATTAAGAGTTGCATTAATCTTAAATTTATAAAAGTAAAAAAAATTAATAAATATTTTTTATATTGTTACACACGCAATGCGTGTGCCAGTTTGCTAGTATCTATTATAAATTATAATCTTCATTTGCAGAAATTAAATTCGATGGAGATAAAAATTTTTTTTTTTTTTTTGGAAAGGCGAAGGAGATAAGTTACGATAAATTTTGTGTTTTTTATTATTAAAAAAGAGTAATAAAGCACAATAGAATTAATAAATATAGTGATCCAGATATGCATACATTGTGCCAATTATTAACATTCTGCATATAGATTTCACTTTTATAAATTTGGGTGCAACATATTTATTATCTTTTGTATTATATTTATACAATTCATGTTATCATTTAATAACACAGTTTAGTTTTAAAAATGTTGAAATAATTAAAAATATCTCGGTCTTTATCATTATATCCGAGAAGTTTTCAAAATATTTTTTTCTCATTTTTTATCTCATTCTCATCTACTTTTTCTCAAAAAAATTTCTCTAACTCAGCTTAATTTATCCAAAATTGGTCTTGCATGTAAATTGTTCTTTACTGTGATCTTATTCAATATTTCTCTACCAACATCTCAATGTAGTATAATACTTGACATGTATATATATGATTCTATATCAAAACTCCAATCGCAAAAAAGTAAATCTGTGGCATTAAAACCATTAACTAATTACATGACCATTAAATTTGTAATTTTGTCGCCCCCTAGGCGCAGCACACGCTAATTATTACATATATATTTAGAACATAATTTTCAAAATTAAATCCATTTATTTACTAATTTTTTTTTTGAGGGAAATTAATTATTTACTAATGAAAGAATGTGAAGTAGAGGGGGAATTAAGAATCAGAAAGAAGAAGTGGACACAAAATACGAGGACCTGAAAAGTGAAGGCAAGGAGTGGGGGCTGTCTGTTTGAAGGAATCGGGAACTGTGTTCCATTTTCTTCTCAACTCAAACACACAAAGAATAAAGCCTCACACTATACCTATTACCTACCTTTATTTACATGCATGCATACACACACAAACATGTGTGTGTGTGTGAAGATTCTCCTATTATTACATCATAAATCCAAAAACAGAAATGTTCTCATATTTAAATATGATCTATCTAACGATCTTAATATCCAATTATCACTTCTTCCATTTGATTTTTATGAAGTTTTTAGGCTATATATAATTATTAATATGGAGCAATAATAATAATAAAAAATTTACGTCATATCGGCTTTCTTGGTATTGATCGTATTGAAAAGATCATATACCTTGAAATTAAGCATTCCTAACAAGTAATTAAAAATGGTAAATGGTAAAAGAAACAATCAACAAATATTTATTCATATTTCCAAAATTATAAGTTTATTGAGTAAAATTTATCTTCGAGACTGGACCCAATTATTTTCATCATCATTGCATATGTACTCATAAGCTGGGAGTTATATATATTGGGAAAGCCGAAAAGCATATGATAATGATGTAAATATAATATCAGAGATATTATTCACAATTTAACTAATTTGAACTAACCAGTAGATTTCTAATTATTTCCCCGAATTTTATGTATTTATTTTTCATCATTTCAGAATATATATAGGGCTATATACATACATAAATATAATAAAATCATTGGATTTTTATAATTATTTTAAGAGTAGATAATACTTTGGAGTTTGGCCCATGCACGTTATTAGTGGTCTCCTTCATTCCTCAGCGTGCCAATGCATGGAAAGTAGAGCGAAACGAATCACCATCCAATATCCATTTATCTTTATCTGAGATTTCATTTTTTATAATATGTATTTTTTTAAAAATAAATAAATATATTTATCTACACACCCAATGTCACACACAATGCATGCATGCATGTACACTTATATATATATATATATATAAACATTGTTAATAAGTGCAGAGAAAAATAGAGAAATATTAAAACATTTAATTATATTTACAAGCTTACTTTTTTTTTTTTTGAAAAGAATATTTACAAGCTTACTTGAACATTGAAAAACTCTTGTACTTTCATATAGGACATCCATTTTTATTTTATTTTTGTTTAATTACCTACAACGGAGAATATATATATATATATATATATATATATATATATATATATTGTATGTACGTTTGGAGGGGTTTGGGGCAACATAATTTTGGTTGCCTTGGTACGTACCACGTACGTAATTAATGTAGACTTTTGTTGAAGTGTACTTCTATCAAATTGAATGAGAATAGAGAAGAGAAGAAATCAGAGAGTACAGATCAGATGAGTTCATGGTCAGATCGAATATTGAGATCAAATCGAATGTGATGGTCAGATGAGTCTTCGGATGAGTTCAAGCAGATCGATTGCTCGAGTACTGGGACTTGGTTAGAATTCAGATGAATTGTCCGTGAAGCTGTAAGCTTGGAGGCAGATCAATGTACTAGAGCAGATCAGACGGAAGTGATAAGACTTATCTGATTGGACCATGTTGACTTTATAATTGGGCCGTAAGTTGTTGTTGACCTAAAGCCCAAGAAGAAAGTCGGTGTAATTCTCTATATATACAGATCGAATCTACGCCAACTGAGATAACAAAAAATAAAATTCTTCAACCTCCAAAAAATATTTGAGGGCAAAGAAAAGAGAGATTTCAGAGAAGAAAACTGAGGCGCAGATTGTGATGGGAGAATTCAAGGATAACAAGCTTGAATTGTGTCTGTATCTAGCGTTAGAGTTTTTTGATCTGTCTCTGTAATAAGCTCTGGTTTTTTAGCTTGGATTTTTTCTGTTCATGATTAATAAAAGTGTTGTGTTGCTCTCCCATGGACGTAGGCAAATTCATTGCCGAATCACGTAAATACTTGTGTTGTTTAAATCGTTTTTGCGTGCATTGGTGTTTGATCTGAGTTGCGTGTTATTATTCATCTGGGATTGTGTTATTGCTCTTGTTGTTGTGTTCGCGTGGTGAATTCTCGGAATATTGAATTTACTTTGATTGATTCCTAACAACTTCAATAAATTCTTTTCTTTGTTTTTTTCCTTCCAAATCCATATAATATATATCATCCTGCAATCGACCGTATAAGCATTAGGCAGTGCTTGGGAGAGCTTATATGAAGCACTTCTAAGCTTTTACTTCACAAACTTTTAAAATTTGATGAAGAAAAAGCTGAGAAGTGCTTCCTATATGGTCTCTCAAACACTACGTTAATATGATATATAAAGTTTAGTTTAGGTTTAAATAATATTGAAATTTGATCATATATACATACATATAATCTGGAATATTGATTGAGTTTTAATTTTATAATCCCCACCACTAACAATTAAATGTCAAGTTTATCAATTTTTTGAATTATAAATTCAAACAATGGAAAAATAGATTTTTTTAAAATTAACTTGTCTATTTTTTGGTTTTGGTACACTAACTTTTAGTTTCGACTATTTTAATTTGGTAAAACTATTGACGTGACACCGAAAAATGCTGACGTGACATCGAAAAATGATGACATGATATCGAAAAATATTGACATGTAAATTAAGCCTACCACGTCAGCGATTTGACCAAAATAACTGAAAATCAAAGGTTAGTGTGCCAAAACCAAACTTTGAAAAGTTAATTAACAAAAAAAAATGGACAGGTTAATGGACCAAAAAAATCTTTTTCCCATTCAAACAATAGAGAACCAATATGTATATATATATATATACACACATATATATATAGATATATATTTGTAAAACAATATTAAATGATGTACGCACGGTATACAAAATTAAATATACATTAATCTTATTAATTCTGTAAAAAATTCAAAATATATAAGAAAAGATATAAATATATATTATGGTTTTATGAATGCACCGGAAACGAGAGATCTCCCTTTCTTTTCTTTTCTTTTCTTTTCTTTTTTATTTTTGCTTTGTGTTTTTTGACCCTCTTTGTTTTAGATCTAATGGTTCATTGAACAAAAAGTAATGCGAAAGGGAAAATAATCTTTACATACAGAAAATCTAAAGTTACATAGAAGAATTAAGCGCCAATCATTAAAAGCTGTGGCATATTATTTTGAATAGAAAATTAATTCTAGAAAGAATACAAATAACACCAAGAATGTTTTTTTCCATTCTTAAAAAAAGAATGTTTACTCCATAGGGACCCAACTTGCCAGATCTCATAAGACATGATAGGACCCTTGTTTAATTTCTGCATATTTTTTCTCCATTGATTGGATTGTGAAAATTAGCACTCTGGATCACGCGTTATCATGTTCTTGTACAATCGTGATTTTATTTTTAATTTGTTTTTGTTCTATACGGCTTTTTAATTAGATATTTTTGTAATTTAAACACAAAATTAGAGATAATATATGATCATTATAAAAATTGATAGGGGCAACATGAGAATTAAGGTATTGATGGGTTACATACCCAATTTAACTTTCTCTCAAGGCCCAAGCTTAATGACTCAATTCATCTGGGTCCCATATTACTCTGATATATTTATTTGGACATTTTATCAAAGCCCATAAATTTTTTAAAGCCCATAAGAGGCTCAAGCCCATGAAACTCTCCGACTATCTATAAATAGCTCAACTGCTCTCATTATTAAGGTACGCACTCAATAGTCACATGCTCTAGTTTTCTAAAACTTTTATTGAGCAAATACTGACTTGAGCGTCGGAGTGTTTTCATCGGGCAATCCCCGACGCCACTCATTTTGCTTTGTGATGCAGGTGACAACCCACGAAGTTCGGTCTTTGGAACAGTTCGAGTATTAATCCGGCTATCCAGATCTCCACAAATTACCCACATTCTCTCCAATCGGGTAATATCAATTTTTTGCTACATCAGCTTGGCGCCGTCTGTGGAAACTTGTTCACTGCATCATTGAGAATGCATACTCCACCACAAACATCTCAAGGAAATAATCGCAATGGAGACCCACCTACAATCTCCAAACCACCGCCTGAATTTAGTTTTACAAAGGAAAAGTTGACAGCCTTAATGGAAGGAACAGCCGCACGCGCAGCGACTGAAGCAGTCGCTCAGTTCGTGGAAACCCGTCAACTCCGAAGCGCCAACAAGAGAGCTCAAAGAAGAGGGCTCTCATCTCATGACCCCGATAACAAAGACCCAAAGAAAACTAAGTCTAAAGTGAATGACAAAGATCCTGAGGAGAGCGAGAAAAATACTACTCCTAAATAGGGGGAAGCAAGTGGTCACACAGTTCACGACGTCTCTGAAGAAAACAAAACCATTAATCCAACACGTGGAGATGGATCTCACACATAAGTAACTGGAGAGAATTCGTCAGCAATCTTGCCTGCACGTCGGAGCCCGTTCACTAACGTCATTCTATCTGAAGCATTGCCTAAGGGAGTCAAAATCCCCACCCTACCTGAATCCGATGGAACTAGTGATCCTCAAGATCATATTAACAAATTCTATGCAAAAGCAGATTTGTATGACACCACAGATGCTGCTTACTGCAAGATATTCCGAACAACGTTATCAGGGCGAGCTCTCACATGGTTCAATAATTTGCCGTCCGAATCCATCGCCAACTTGGAGCAACTCATCCAGCGCTTCATCCAACAATTCTCAATTAACAAGATATACCCGAAAACAGCAGCATACTTATTCACAATTCTTCAAAATGAAGGGGAAAGTTTGATAGACTATATTAAGAGATTTATTTACGCGGTTCATGAAGTCCCACATGTGAACCACGATATGTTATCTGGAATAATGCAGCAGAACTTGCGTCCTGGAAGGTTCAAGGAATCTATAGCAGGAAAATCCCCGAACACCTTGGAGGAGTTGTTTTCTAGAGCCGAAAAATACATCCGCATCGAGGAAACTGATGAGTTGCACTCCTCGGGAAAAAGAAAACGAGACGAAAAATACGATGAAATATAACGCAGGACAGAGAGTCATGCCAATCTAAAAAAACTCTATATTCATTGAGCAAACACCTGCAAGCTAAAATATATTGCTTGTCGCTACTTTATTTTCTCTACAGATCAAAACTTTTACTTGATTCTCTTTTATTTTAAGTTTAATAATAAACTTACGTTTATTTGTTTACTTTTCTATTTAATTATATAGGAAGGAACACAGCTCCGTCAACGAATGCTTAACTCATACGTCACGACCCATGCATTCATTAAGGCTACTCATCCATCAGAGGCTTGGCCAGCCCTGTATGACTACCTAAGCCACGATGCTGTAAGAGGTCAAGACGACAAAATTATAGTCCCGGGATACCTCACAACCTAGCAAATAGAGTGGGTTCAGGACTTTCCCATGAGACAAAATCTTAGGAACTTTATCCACTCCTAAGTACTCCATGTTAAGCTCTACATTATTTCTCCTAGAGCACAACAAAAAGTCATAGTGACTATAAACAATTCAAAAAAATCATAGTGACTATAAATAATTCAAAAAGTCATAGCGACTATAAATAATTCATCAAATCATAGCGACTATAAAAAAATTTCTGAAGAAGTCATAGCGACTATAAATAATTTATCAAGTCATGATGACTATAAAAATTCATAAAGTCATAGAGACTATAAAATTTTTTTTAGAAGAAGTCATAGTGACTATAAATTTTTTTTCAAGAAAAGTCATAGAGACTATAAAATTTTTTTTCCAGAAGGAGTCATAGTGACTATAAAAATTTTTCAGAAAAAGTCATAGCGGCTATAAACAATTCAAAAAAATCATAGTGACTATAAATAATTCAAAAAGTCATAGCGACTATAAATATTTTTTTAAAAAAGTCATAGTGACTATAAATAATTCAAAAAAGTCATAGTGACTATAAATAATTCAAAAAGTCATAGCGACTATAAATAATTTTTCAAAAAAGTCATAGTGACTATAAATAATTCAAAAAGTCATAGTGACTATAAATAATTCATTAAGTCATAGCGACTATAAAAATTTTTCAGAAGAAGTCACAATGACTTTAAATAATTCAAAAAGTCATACTGACTATAAATAATTCATCAAGTCATAGCGACTATAAAATTTTTTCAGAAGAAGTCATAGCGACTATAAATAATTTATCAATTCATGATGACTATAAA
Organism: Henckelia pumila; assembly: GCF_033568475.1. Lineage (NCBI taxonomy): Eukaryota > Viridiplantae > Streptophyta > Magnoliopsida > Lamiales > Gesneriaceae > Henckelia > Henckelia pumila. The sequence continues at coordinate 15,184,339 of NC_133122.1, read as the reverse complement.
AATTCACGAAGTCATAGCTACTATAAAAGAAATTTCAGAAGAAGTTGTAGCGACTATAATATATATATATATATATATATATATATATATATATATTTATTTATTTATTTTTTCAAAAGAAGTCATATCGACTATAAAAAATTTATCAAGACATGATGACTGTCACAAAATTCATCACGTCATGATAACCATAAAAAATTCATCAAGTCTTAAAGACTATACAGAATCATAACCCCAAGAGCTTACATCCAATGCACCAACCTAAGAGGTTACGTGAAATATACTAACTCAAGGGTTTTCATCGAAAATACTTGTAACGCTCCACTGTATCAAGACGGGTCTTTTCAGCGTGCTTATGTCCTCACTCACACGTACCCTAGAAAACTTTCCAGGAGGTCACCCATCCTATAATTGCCCCAAGTCAAGCACGCTTAACTTTGGAGTTCTTATGTGATGAGCTTCCGAAAAAAAGATGCACCTTCTTGATATGAATAGTACATATGAAATTTTTTAAGCCCTCATCAACCATGTAGTCTCATACCTACACAGTCTTAGAATCCCTCTCATTCCGGCACGGGATCGGTTCATTCATGTCTCCCTCCGCCTAGAAGCCTATCAGGAGCCGCTCATTGTCCGTGCAACCTCTTGGCACTGGCGATCACTCCCTGCCTCTTCAGCCCCGGGCGTCACATGCCCACCAGCTTCCGCTTGGTTCGTCCCCGAACCATACCGTACTAAGAGAGGTCGGCTTTGATACCATTTGTAACGCTCCACTGTATCAAGACGGGTCTTTTCAGCGTGCTTATGTCCTCACTCACACGCACCCTGAAAAACTTTCCAGGAGGTCACCCATCCTATAATTGCCCCAAGTCAAGCACGCTTAACTTTGGAGTTCTTATGGATGAGCTTCCGAAAAGAAGATGCACCCTCTTGATATGAATAGTACATATGAAATCTTTTAAGCCCTCATCAACCATGTAGTCCCATACCTACACAGTCTCAGAATCCCTCTCATTTCGGCACGAGATCGGTTTATTCATGTCTTCCTCCGCCTAGAAGCGTACCAGGAGCCGCTCATTGTCCGTGCAACCTCTTGGCACCGGCGATCACTCCCTGCCTCTTCAGCCCCGGGCGTCACAATACTACTCCAAGGTATTGTAGAAAACGCATTCCTACAAGAGATTACTTAGAAGACAAAAAATCTCTCAAGCATTCGGAAAACTCTCCGTCGAAAATATTATAAGTTGCGGTCCAACACCCATATGTGGGCTTAAGCAACCGCCATTATAACCCACGGTCCAATTTTTGGAAATAGTGAAAATTCACTCGTTACATCAACTATCATCGCTATGTTACACTGGATCAAACAGATTATTATCTCCATTTGCCATTACGGAAAAAAATTTATTACCCCGAGAAAGACGCCATGCGAGAGTTGTTTACATTAAATTCTTTTGACACCAATTTATTGGGTCTATTCAATATAAATCGACAGCATATTTTATTTTAAAAAAAGTGAAATATTTTCTCGCATGGAGTAAAATATTGAACTTTCTGAACTTATAGAATCAAAGATTTAAATAACATGCTCATTATTTACAGAATTAAATTCGTGATTTGACAGACCATGTCATCACATAATAATAATAACAATAAGTGATAACATCAAGCACTTTTCCACAATAATTAATTATCATAAGTCATAAATGTGTCTATATATACGCATATGTATGTATATGTATCTATATCCATCATAAACCCGGATCATCATCTCCAACATCGTCGGTCGCCTTCGTCATCACCGATCAACGCCCACCTCCGATGTCCGACATCTCTGGCGAGCCATCATCGGTCGGATCTCGGACAACCGCCGCCACCTCACCAGATCGGCAACAAACTCCTTTAGATCTTCCCTTCCTCGACTCGATCCCAGATTTGGCCACGTTCCACACCCGAGAACGCAGCCATGGCTGAGACTCGCACCAGTGGATGCCGGCGATCTCGCGCAGCAACTCCGCCACCAATCTTGCACAGCAACCTTCGCCGGTCCAAGGAATCCGATCTACCATCACTCAGTATCCCTTTCGCACTACAAGAAAAACGCAAAAAGACAACGGATTTTATCCGTTGTCGTAGGGGGTAAAAAACTGTTGTAACTGGTGGTGTTGTTAAAAGAACGCTCAACGACAACGGATAAAATCCGTTGTCTTTGACCTCAAAGACAAAGGATTTTCCCTACGACAACGGATAAAATCCGTTGTTTTTTTACCTCAACGACAACAGATTTTATCCGTTGTCTTTGATTTTCAAAGACAATGGATAAAATCCGTTGTCATTGAGCGTGCTTTTAACAACACCATTAATTACAACAGTTTTTTTTACCCACTACGACAACGGATTTTATTCGTTGTAGTTTTCCATATAAAAAACAAAAAAAAATAATATACAAATTTCAATATTATAAGTAAACCAAAATTTAAAATTTCAAAAATAAAATTTAATATACAATTTTTTATTATTACAAATCATTCAAAATTAAATTATAATGCAATACACACTACAGAAAAATACCAAAAATTAAATATACTACGATGGAATCAAATGTAGCTTTCAGATGAATCCTTGGACGAACCATTAAAGCGCGCCTCGGTTGCTCACTCATCTCTTGGAGCAGAATCTAACCCAAAATATTGATTGTCGGCAAAATATTCTTGATGTTTGACGTTAATACTATACTGCAAAAATTAACACAAAAACAGTCCAACCGATATAAAGCACGTGATGGTGAAACACGGTCATCCATTGAAGATTAACACACAAAAAAAATGATTAAACATTTACAAATATGAACATGTTTAATACCGTGCCAGGAACACATATGAACGTAAATAAAATTATAGTTGTTACCTCCCGCAAAGCCTTGGAAAGATCCTCCATGTTCAAGATGAGACGCTTATCCTGTTACCAACCAAGTGTTAAAAATTGTTGATAACCATAGGAAGTGATGATACCAAGAACAATATGCACACTGCTTATCTCTTTTGTCTTTAACTATAAATGATTGTCTCGCCTTGCAATGCCTGAAGATAAATACTATTACCATAGCATTATTACCAGGGAGAATGAAACAGAAAAAGAAATTTCAACCAAAAAGAGAGAGATGAACAATGACGTCAAGCTACATAAAACGAAGAACATACTGAAGAGCATCAGTAGCAACGTCTGCGATGAATTTCTGAGTGGCAACTGCACTAGCCTCTTCATGAGGGAAAAAAAGGAAGCTCTGAGAAACAAATCCCGTGCATGCAGATGAACAGAGAAAAAGTGAAACAAAAAACAGGGAAGTATGGGACAGAAACAAGATAAAGACCAACTGGAACCAAGTTGTAGAGTTAATAGGTGGCATTGGATTAACACTTCGTAACACCCACAAATATAATACATTTTCTAGGACAGTATTTCGTACAACTCTAAAGATTTTCTTCGTTGCCTTTAGAATTTGCAATTTATTTAGTTATTAGTAGGATCATATATAGAAAACATCATCACTCTCTAAACGATCATGAAAATAATATCAATTTTTATGAGTAATTAATACAGCTAAATCAGTTATTGCCACAGTAGATGGTATCAAGAAATTATGACATAAGGTATATTTTGACTTAAGGAACAATCATTTTTAATACCATTTGATTAAGATAAATTCCCCGCTTGTGAGGTTCCACAGACAAGAGAGTTTCTATTAGTGTAACAGCAGCTTCAGGTAGATCTTCTGCAGTTTCCTGTTCTAACTCCAAAATCCTGTTTAACTCAAAAATCCAAGCAAAGTGCAGTGAAAGCAACTGGAACTGAATATAGAAGTTGTGCTATATTATCTACGACAACAATGAACTATGGCTTACCGACCGTCCATGCTTGGCTTTGTCAACAACTTTGGCCTTTTGAGGATGGGGATAACCTAGAAATTTATATAAGAAGATGAGCAATTAATAAGCAATGTTTCAATTTTCAACTGTAGAGAAACCGTAAACAACAATTTAGCCATAGAAAAACAGTATCTAGCATCAAAGAAGAAACTTTATGTAGATAATTTGAGAACAAGACCTAGGATAAAGCAGAAAATTAGGAGGAACATCACCCTTTTTGGGAACATGTGTAACCTGACATAACAAATTTTAACCGAAAATGTCATTTTTAATCCCAGTTTTAACCATAGAAAGCACTGTATTCTTACTCTCACCATTTCATTCATACAAGAGGAAAAGAAATGCAACACCAGGAGAATACTGAAGGACTTTCTCCCACAGGCACAAGTGTAAGACATGGTTATTGAGTCAAGCCAAGTCATGTGCTTCTTTAAAAATGCCCAAAATCTTGTGAGCATGTGGCATCATTTCCTGTACCTGTGAAATGAGAACACCATCTGCTGATACCCTTGCTAATTCAGGAAGGGTTCCGTTGAGATATTTTGGAGACAAGTACATCCGTACTTCGCATTGAGACCCTGCAAACAGTGGAAAATGTAAATACTCAGGACCATCTCGTTCAATATTTTGGGATGTGAACCTAGACAAAGACACATGAACTTTGTGAGAGTTTTGAGCATCTCGTTAACTAACTGGCCCCCCAACTCCCAATCAACTAATGAAAAATTATGCACATATATGATTAGAAGAAGCATCAAATACAAACAAAAGTGAGAAACTGGCAGAGATATATGGGCACTTGCTTTTAACCAGAAAAACGTCTCTCAAGCAAAATTCAAAGCTACAATTTAACAACAAAAGCTAAAAATAAAGAAAAAAATTATTTCTAATCGAAATCTAGTAGATAACCAAAAGACATATCACAGATACCAGATACCAGAATAATGAAAACAGTGGGTAGGTGAGAATGCGAACGAGATCTTGAACGAATAGAAGACGCAAATGGAGCTGCTCCACTTTCTGATGTACGTCTTTTGGCATCATATTTCTTGCACATGACCCATGGAACACTAGTACCAAGTTCCATATCCATTTTGGCCGCCCAATCAGAGTATGCCCTGCCATCAGCACCAAGCTTGTTTTCCAAAGGTCCATACTCATTCTCGATCTGGCACACAAAGAAATCTTACATATTTGCGTTCTCATTAGATGACCTGTAACTTGAAAAAAATAATAATAATCAAGATTGGATCCCCTGAGGTCCACAACTTGCATTATACTTGAGCATTGTCTGGGTCCTCTCACCCGTACTCTTATTTTTTTCTGTAACTTTAACTTGACTCTGACTTATTCTGTAATTAGTTACTGCCCTAAACAAAAACATGCATAAAGCAATTTGATTAAAAAACGAGGTCTTCTAGCAATAAGGTGCACCTAATAATCTATACACTCAATTAAAAAACAATTTGTTATCAATAAAACAATGATAAATGTGACCGTTCAAGTAGCCCAACTACTAATGACAATCTCGTTAAAAATATATGTATACACAAAAGACACTAAATACTAAGATTTGTTAATAAAATAAGTATCCAAGGAATTTGATTTTTTGACAAACAAAAGGCTGAAATCCTCAACAAGGATTTCTTGGCCATATGGATGTGACATCAAGACTCGAGATTTTTGGTTTAAAATCCAATTTTTGTAATAAAAAAAAAGCTAGAAATCATAAAAAAAAGCTAGAAATCATACTAATAAATGAAAATGTGAATTGTTATTATTATTTTATATTCAAAACATGAGCAGCAGTGAGAAGCATCCCAGCAGTGAGAACTCTGTTTTGTTAACCCCATATTTACTTATTTTATGCTTAATAGAAAATTTTATTAGATATGAAAATATGATATATATTAACATTTAATATGCACATACACGTATCTCTTAAATAAAAAATTGAAGATATTTTTCTAATTACCAAAAATATGCATCAAACACCCAAAAAAAAAAAGTACTAAGCACAAAGACCCCATCTAGTAGTTGCTACTGCCATCACATGGAAGCATATGTTACCAAAAAAGGCACAATCCAACTTGTGATTTCTGATTCATATAACCATCTCCCAGCTAAAGTAAAATATAATATAAGGCCAAGCCATGACACATGCATCTAATGCGTTCTCAAAACAATAAATCCTTAAATCACACAGATCTCAAAATGCCACCCACAAAAAATCGATTGAATGATAAATATAAACTTAAAATACACATAATACATCTTACTTTTCGTCAAGCTTCTTTCATTCTCGTACTGCCCTGCCAATTCGCTAACAATCACGAGTTCCAAAACCTTCACAAGAAACCAAAACGATGCCTTTCAGAGTAGGAAAATAATGAGCCAAAATCGCACGACTGTAGAAAATGGGTTGATGAGGATTGCGATTAAAGTGTGAAAATCGGTAGTAAAATATAGCCCTTGTCGTGAGCTTTCCGGATCCACTCTTGGATCTAAATTTTGAGTACGGACGACGGTGATATGGCCGATCAAAGGAGGTGTTTTTGGTTGAAGAAAAAAAAAGAAGAAAACTGCAGAGAGAAGGGACGATGATAACGATGAGAGAGAGAGTAGACAATAAAATGAGTGATATGGAAATATATATATATATATTTTTAAAAAAACAAATACAACAATTTTTATTAAAGCGTTATCGTAGATGCTTAAAAACGCGCTCATCCACAACGTTTTATAAAACCGTTGTCTTTCAGCCATCAAAGACAACGGTTTCTCAGAAACCGTTGTCGTAAATTTTAAAAAAAAAACTCAAACACAACGGTTTTCATGAAAACCGTTGTTAAATAGTAAACTACAACGGTTTTTGACAAAAACTGTTGTCTTTGGAGTGTTGTCTATTACCATATTTGTTGTAGTGTTCCCCTTCGAGTTCAGATCTGGGTGCATTCATTGTTCATGGACACAAATCCATGGTTGCAACTCGAAGAGCAAACCCGCCGGGAAATATAAGCCACTGTCGCCAAACCTCGCCGCCACCTCTCCCGCACGCCGCCGCTTCTCCCGAATGCCGCCGCCAACTCGGCTGTTGACTGGGGAGGAGATGAAGAACCATGGAGAGGGATGGGAAGATAGATACACACTTACACAAAAATATACGTGTAGATACATACACACCAATCTTGAAGACACGTTGAATAGATGGGGAAAGAAAAAAAGACTATTTTAATATAGTACCAATATTAAAAGCAACATAAAGAGAAAGTAATAAATACCTGCCATGTGGAACAAGTTGATTGTATTCCATCTACTTATTTTGGGACTAGCTAGATCACGGGAATACTACAATTAAAAAAAATTTCAAAAACCGAGTTAGTAAATTGTGATGAAAACACTACGGTGTTCAATTTATAATGATAATCCAGCCAGAGTTCTACTGGGTTTCTACAATTATTATTCTGGCAGGACTTTGATTCCTATTCAATTACACTACAATATTACTGCAATCCTAAAATCATTATTCAACTAGGACTTTGCTTCCTACTATCTGCAATTCAATTGCAACACAATCCTACTACAATTATTCCAAAAAATTATTTCAAAAAATTCTATTCTCGGTCATCTCGGAGCGCGCGACACGCCAAGAGTAGGGGCCTATGATGGGTTACGTACCCAACTTTATTATCTTATGTACTCAGACTATCAAACTCATGTTACATGTCTACCGACAGACTACTCCAGAAATTCTTACTCTCGGCCATTTCGCTACGTGACATGCCCGAGAGTGGGGGGCTTATGATGGGTTACATACCCAATTTGACTTTCTCTCGGGGCCCAAGCCCAATGACTCAATCCATCTGGGTCCCATATTACTCTGATATATTTATTTGGACACTTTATCAAATCCCATAAATTCCTAAAAGCCCATAAGAGGCTCAAGCCCATGAAACTCTCCGACTATCTATAACTAGCTCAACTCCTCTCATTATTAAGGTACGCACTTAATAGTCACATGCTCCAGTTCTCTAAAACTTTTATTGAGCAAATACTGACTTGAGCGTCGGAGTGTTTTCGCCGTGCAATCCCCGGCGCCACTCACTTTGCTTTGTGATGCAGGTGACAACCCACGAAGTTCGGTCTTTGAAACAGTTCGAGTATTAATCCGTCTATCCAAATCTCCATAAATTACCCACATTCTCTCCAATCGGTAATATCAATTTTTTGCTACATCTGGTATCAACTTTAATTAACAGATAGATACTAAATGCAAACAAATGTATTCATAAGTAAGGGTGCTGAATTTCAAGCGTATACGATCTTCATATATATAGAGTATAGCATGTGTATATATTCCAGTCAAAAAGCTTACTTCTCCCTTCTTTGATAGCCTAAAAAGACATACAAAGAGCACCAAATAATTTGAATGCAAAGTTTACGGTTAGACTTGAATAAAGAAGTGTTTGAACGAAAAAGAAAATACATACATATATATATAGTTTTGATTTCCTAGACAATCACCGTAGACAACTGCATGAGCACCAGCTGACATGTCATTCACTTATTGGATGTATAAAATGTCACGTCAACCGATGCTCATGCAGCTGCTCATGATGATTGTCCAGGAGATCAAATTAAACTATATATATATATATATATATATATATATATATGTATGTGTGTGTAATATATGTGTCTATGTGTGTGTAATATAATTTAATACGTTCACCATATAGAGTATAATATTTGAAATGTGGTACCACATTATAAAAGATCATTTCTCAAATATCAACATTACCTCTATATACCTCAGTAAGCAAATTGACTTGACCATATCATATTATCTGTATTCCACAAAATCAATTACACACTCGGGCTTCTATATTAATGTTATTATAAGTTGAATTGGATTCTTTTGAGCTTCTATCCTACCATCACTCTAGGTGGTACAATAAATTAATAAATAAAAGGAGGGTGATGCATCTGTCCCCCTTTTTGACTGATTAATTAACATTAACCTTCAAAATTATATCAGTAAATTAATGGAGAAATTATAGATAATTAATCAGATAATAGAGAATTAGGAGGCCATTAATTTACTTTTCTTTTGGTTAAAGTAAAGCACTAAAACATAAAGAACCTTTAAAAGTAATCTGTGGCATTATCTATCTACTCAAAAGGGCTGCCGTTTTATGCTTTTTGGGTTTCAAATTAAATAGGCATCTTTTCCTCTACGCGGCCATGTGATTAAAAGCAATATTGGTATATATAATTTATATGTGTGTGTTTCCGTGTACTTGTACATACTTAAATATTAAATAAAATTGATAGACAATTGTAAATACTACATTAATCTCAGCAATTTTTTTTTGGTGTACACCACCCTTCAATTTGTTATGTTGTCCATCAGCCGTGCTCATCTCTGTGTCCATCATTAAGGTGGCACTCAGCTATTAGATATTTAATTCATCAATTCAATAGGTGAGAGTCACTTCAATGGTGAAAACATTGGATGAGCGCGGTGGGTGAATAATATAACAAAATTATATATATATATATATAAATTGTTTTTGAATGGATTTAAAACAAAATTAGGCTAACATTCATGCATGAATTTTCGGGTTCGAGCCGTTTATTAAGCTAATTAACTTATACTTTATTATTTGATTCAATATGCATTGCGTACAAATACAATATCATATATTATATTATACAGATTTTTTTTTTTATATTTTGAAATCAATTATAATTTATCCACCGAAATAATAATATTATTTATAATTTCATGGTACTTAATTAATTAATGTGTGAAGATATACGTCCCATAAATCTAACTCATGACCATATGTGTGAAAAAATACGCGCGCCAAATGGCTCATCTGTCGGCTCAACTCATTATACATCCCATAAATTGAATGTACGCGGTAGTTGCTTACATGAGTTTGTTGTATTCTCAAATTTTACTATGAATGCTTCAAATTTAAATATTTTCATCGAGTGTGTAACAAGTAGTTATGGCCACATGAGCTAACAAATTCAGGTCTTGAGCTTTTTTGAATCGGATCGTGATTCGAATGTTATTCGATTTATGTTTTAAAGCATCAAACTTGAGCAGAATTCAAGTGTGTTCTTAGAGTCTGTTTTTTTGATTTGATAGGTCTCGAGTCACCCATAAACCAACATATAAATTTGCTGTCTATTTCGTTTTGAAATCGAAACTAAATAACTATTTTTGAGCAAAGAGCTGATTAAAGATTTGACTTCACTCCCAAACTCGACTACATATAGCAATTTGCGAATGTGTCGTGTCAAATTGATCTATGAAGTACTTTTAGATAGGGATGATCATTTTTTTTTTATTAACTGCCGGATCTTTTAAACCGAATTACATCGTATCGTTTTTCTTCATTTTTCTAAAAATCGCTATTAAAAATAATAATCATAAACCACACCGTATACATGGTGCATCTATTTTTTTTTTTTTGGTCAAAAACCATACCAAACCGCTTGTCATAGTAATTGACCCAGAGTTATTTATTTGTACAAAAATTCAACTAAAGAAATCATTGGTCCTTGAAAAAATAATCATATTTTTCGTAAATAGTAAATGATATTTAACATACTCTGGTATTTATTAGAGTATTTTTAATTTTTGCAATGAATATTTTGTTAAAAGTAAAAAAATTACATCATAGTGAAAATGTCATTTTTGTTGTAAATATCTTGTTGTAATCAATTATTAACTTGATTTTGAACCTTGATTATTATTTTAGTTAGTTTTAATTTTCTATGATTTAAACTATATTTTATATTTAAGACATTTTAGTTTTATTGTTTTCAAATCAATTTTAATATATGCTTTAACATTTTAAATTCTATTTGATCATTAAAAAAAAATCGCAAACCGACCGAAAACCACCATACTAATTTTACATATAAAATCGCGATTTTTTTTCTAGAAATTAACCGATAGCGAATAGGAATTCAATATAAATTTTTTTAAAAAACTGCAAAACTACACCGCGATCATCCCTACTTTTAGAAATGTAATTATATCGATAGATATAACTCATAATTTAGATTATTGAACATATATATATCACTTTAAAATTTTATATTTTATGGGTGACAACTGACATGAGAGATGAGACCTTGCTAAAGTGGTGCTTATGCCAAGTGACTTTATATATTAGACAGAAAACATAATTATATATATATATATATATATATTAAAGTTAATGAGGGAAAACCAAAAAGTTGATCAAATTTTGACATGACAGCCTTCTTAATGCAAAGGAGGGAATTGGAATTACGTACGACACACTCCTTGGTCAGAAAGTTGCCATTAATTTAATTATTTTTTTCCATATAATGACCAAACTTTTGTTAAGTACTTCACCAAACTTAAAAGCCATTAACCCACACAGTTTTGATACGATGAATATCGATGCCATTTATATGAACACTAATTGAGGTGACATCCATCTATTAGAAATAAAAGTCTTACGTCATATAAACAGTATTCATATAAATGTTCATAGTGACTAAGCACCATATCAAAAGTATACATGTGTATATAATCACATAATTAATATGGATTTTTTTAAGAATAAACATCTATATTTATAAATTAGATAGATATTAAATTTCTTATATATATTTCTCAATATATGCATATAAAATTAGGATACGTTAAATTATAAAATTTATTATTAACATATTTTTTTTGGTAAACCCAAGTTTATATATAAAATAATTTCCAACCAAACGCCACTTACATTAAAATATCATACCAAATTACCAATGACAAGCCCCTTATAATTTAGTACATAAAGTTGTAATATTTTTTGGGCTTATAATTGACCCAATTCATATGAACAACTTCTGGCCCAAAATTATTCATATTCCAATTCCAAATACCTGTATTGCATTCATGATATACATATCTGTCTGAGTGTGATTGTTTAGATACTTGAACTTTGAATACTAGAACTTTTACAAAATTATTATGACCTGGGCCCATTTAGTCATGGTCTGAACAGCACGGATTTTCTATTGGGCTTGAACAATATTAGATGGGCCGATCCACGATATATGACGGGAACAACCTCCTATGAACATTTTAAATTACATCTCGTCTCAAGATTTATGAGTCATTTATCTCCTAGAGTTCGTCCCTAACTTTCCGTCAATTTCCATTACAATCTCCATCGTCTCTCGACGGCGTACAACGGCGGCGGCGGAGCATCACCGGACAGATCAGGTTCTACTTGTATCATTATACTTTTTTTTATTTCAATTGTTTTACTTTTAAACCTAATCACCCACCAGTCCGGAGTCGCTGGGGAAAATGGTGCTTGGACGTTGTCAGTAGGTTCACTGTTTCGCTGATCACCAGCGATACGTATCAATGGTTATGATTATTTGGTCTTTCTTTTTTTGAAATTTTACAAGTTTTATATTTCCTACCTTGTGTTTAGCTGGCTACCGCAATCCAGGGGGTGAATACAGGATTCACTGTTTATTTTTGCTGCTGTGCTTCATGAAATTGGAGTAAAATGTCGAAATATTCTGGCAAAGGAGCCTCCATGAACGCGGTTGTTTACGTTTGTAATTTGCCCCCGGGGACGGATGAGAATATGTTGGCGGAGCACTTTGGTACAATTGGCTTGCTCAAGGTATCCTATTGATCTACTATTGTTTACAATACAGGACATCGCTTGCAAAGTAGCTTATTAAGTTCGGAATTTTAAGTGTTTTTTTATTTAAAAAAATAGGTTTGATGCTGTGATGTGTTGGTTTTGTTCTGTTCTGTTCTTTTTTTAAAATTTTTAAGGACTTTCTCCATCAAAACGCCAATTTCGTGGTTACTTGATAATTGATATTAGTAGACCTGAAAATGGTATGTGCTCTTGTCTGCACTTGTGATTATCATGATTGTTAATATGATCTCAATCTTTTGGTTTCGTTGGCTGTATTTTTGCTCTATAGAAAGACAAACGAAGTGGACGTCCCAAGATATGGTTGTACCATGATAAAGTGACAAATGAGCCCAAAGGTGATGCCACAGTCACGTATGAGGATCCACATGCAGCCGCAGCTGCAGTTGAATGGTTTAACAACAAAGATTTCCATGGAGCTGTAATTGGAGTTTTTCTGGCAGAGTCAAAGAACAAAGATGACCTTGGGAATCAAGCTGGTTCAGTTCAGGGTAGTGATCCCATTGAGCTTGAGGAAGCAGCTAAGGATTTGAATGATGGGGGTGGAAGAGGCAGAGGTAAAGCGTGGCAGCAAGATGGAGACTGGCTATGTACGAATACAAGGTCTGTGATGTGATTATTGGTGAGCGGCTCTTTCTTGCTCTTTTAAGCCCTGTGATATTTCATATTTCAGGTAGAATTCTGCTACTAGCTTCTTATAATTTTTGGTGGAAGCAGTTGTGGCAATGTAAACTTTGCATTTCGAGGTGCGTGCAACCGCTGTGGAACTGCACGCCCTGCTGGAGCGTCCTCCGGCGGTGCCACCGGAGGTGGTCGAGGTAGGGGCCGAGATGGGCAAGAATTAGGAGGCCAGAATCATGCAGTTGGTGGTACTGGAGGAGGGCTTTTTGGTCCAAATGACTGGCCTTGCCCCATGTAATACATCCTTTTCCTTTTATCGTGTTCAAATACTTGTGTATCTTCTTTTACTGTGCTCATAGTGGTTTATTTTGTTTGATTCTGAAGAAGTAGAATTTCTCCGATGACGGATGAACTATAGTATATCGCACTCGAGTAGGGAATGACAATCGATGCAGTTGGTTTGTGTTTTGTCCTACGTATTATCCAACCATGTTCTAAACTTGGTTAGTGAAAGTTGAGGTTGAGACACTGAGTGTAGATTTGTCCTTGCACATTTCTATAATTTATAGTGAAGAACATCTGGTTTCTTCACTGCATATAAGAGACGTGCATTAAGATTTAAGAGTGACAAAATACTCCTCGGAAATTTGATGCAACACTCTGGTATTTGCTGGATATTTGGTGATTAAAAATGGGGCTTGTGGTGCACTTGAGAAGTGTTGCGTGGAGTGAAAAGAATATACAAGAAAAAGTAATCGACATACCTTCTTTATAACTGGTTATGTCAATTTTTGCATCCTGAGCAACCAAGATTTCTCAATATAGGCAGGATTTTCTCGTTTCTGGATGTGCCATTAACTACTTGTGCATTTTATCCCACCAGTGACCAGTTAATGGATAAGGATTATCTTCACACATTCTGATATTTAGGTCACTGGAAACCGACTTAGTGGAAACCCAATCGACATCCTGCTTTGGATCTTTTATTGGAATTTCTGAAGAACGGTGAAATACTTTTGGTATGATATTTTTTATGAGGATTAAATCAGGAGGATTAGAAATCTTGTGATGGCTGTTGGTTATTTCCTTTTCTTTTATTCATATATTTTTTATTCGACATTAATATAGATTGCCGATTCTGTTGTTGTTGAGAATTATTCAAGTGTTAGATTTTGTACTGCAATGGATTATTGCCTGCAAGATTTGGCTAATAACTAATTTTGACTCTCTCAGTAAGATGGTTCTTTCTGTGCTTTTTGTGTTGGCATGCATGTTTCTTGCACACTGAAAGTATTAACTTTGTGCCTGTTTTCCTCAGGTGTGGAAACATTAATTGGGCAAAGCGCCTAAAATGTAACATCTGCAACACTAACAAACCTGGACACAGCGAGGGGGGTGTGAGGTATATGGATTATGTTTTTAGCCTTTTGGCTGTCTGCTTTTTGTTCTTCTGTAATTTTATACCACTACATGGGCTTTCTGATATTGAAGCAATAGGTTTTTAACTGTAAACTCTGAAATTTCTTGTCGAATGATCTTGTTACAGAGATGAATATATAATTGATTGCTCTGTTTTTTTCCTCCCTCAAATTATCATGTGTAAAATCTTTTGAGTCGGAGAGGACTGTATAGTTGGATGGGTTTGTACCTTCTTCCTCACATATTAGCAGAATGCTGATCTTGGTAATATATTTTGATTCACTTCTAGAGGTGGGCGTGGCGGAGGCTACAAAGAACTAGATGAGGAAGAAATAGAAGAGACCAAACGGCGCCGACGAGAGGCCGAAGAGGTAGTGAAAACTTTCTCCTAGATATGCAGGGGTATGCGATCGAGGCTATTAATCAAATTGCTTTCCATGATATCAGGATGATGGTGAGATGTACGATGAATTTGGAAATCTTAAAAAGAAGTTCCGTTCTAAAACACAACAAACTGAAAATGCTCTAGGAGTTCCTGGTGTTGGACGTGCTGGATGGGAGGTTGAAGAACTAGGTACTTTATGATTCTGTGAATTGTGTCCCCTTCTGATTTAATTTGAATACATCTTTTTTCAGTGCGTAATGTTACGTTTTGTGAGACAAATGGACTTGACCAAATATTGTGCATGTCTATTCTGCAATTTCTTCTGGCCTACGTAAGCACACAATTTGATTTATGTCACCAAGTTATGTGGATGTTTTTGTTGGCATCTTACATTTTTCATTTTGCTATACCGTAAGTGGTACAATGATTAAAGACCTATGAACAAAATATTTGAAACAATGCTGAAGGGAAAGGAATGAGGAGATAATTATCTTTAACCTAGCAAAACAGCTTAGGGTAGCAAGTTACTTCCGGTGGAGGCCATTTGAATTACTGTAAATCTATTTAGATTTCAATATGTCTAGTTGCTTCTTTATAATGATTTCATTCGTTGAGAATATTTTTTTTAGGGAATGACATTTTTCTGAATGGAGAGCATCTGGCTCGGTTTGTTGTTTTTCTCCGACTAATAAATTTGGATGTCTGATTATGCCCCGTCCTGCAAGAAGGGGGGATACTGTATCCATCCATCCATCCATCCATCCATTTTCTCTTTGACAGAGCATCACCCATTGGAGTGCTCCAGAATGTGCACAAACCGCTTGGCGTGCTTTACATGGGATTCTTTTGGGTCAAGGCAAACTTTGAATTTACCCCCAAAAAACTGCAAAACTTCATTTTCACCTTAAAAATGCCTGGTACCCTGGTTGCTTCGCTTAAATTTACTCCAGCAGTTGTTTTTGTAGTTCATCAATTGGTTATGTCCTTAGATGTTTAAAATGGTTAATATCATAATAAAGGAATGTTTGCATCATATTTCCACTTTCTTCAATCTATCATATCAGCCACAGGCGAAGCTTACTTGCTACCACAAACTCCTTCCTGCCAAGCAACTTAGAAACCAAAATGCTGGTGATCATCCAGACAGTCTATACGTAAACTGCATCATTGCAAGTGATGGTGATGCTATTGTTATGGTTACAATCTTAGTGTTTATTACCGCATGTCTACTGAGAATTGACCTGGAATTTTTTGCAACTTTTTGGCTCAAACTGATTTTTTATTGCGGGGAAATTGGTGGTCTTTAGAAATTGGTATTAAGATTTCAGTTTTATATTTTTTTGATCTGGCTGTGAGGTTAGAGGTACAATTTCTCTGATGATCTACGAAGGAATGATGTTTATAGTCAACATAAGGCGAACTCATTTTCCATAAAGCACTTGCTTAGTAGTTAACTTGGTCAAATGAAGAGAGCATAATCGCTGGAAAGGCATTTGTGTTGCATGAGTTACATCGTCGATTTATTGAACGTTATGACAATGTTACGTTATTGACAGGTACTGCTGAAAGGGACAGGAAAGAAAGAAGTAGAGAGCGGGGGCGAGAGCGTGACGAGGAGAGGGTTCGGCATAGAAGTAGAGAACGAGACAGGCTCAGAGAAAGGGATCGAAACAGAGAATATGGGCGGGAACGAGAGCGTGATAGGGACCGCAGCAGCAGGTATCGTAATTGAGTTTGTCAGCGTACAAGAGTAATCATTTTCTCAGAACCATGTTTGTTGATTCGAACATGAATGTAGCTTGATGTTGGACCAACTAGGTTACCATTATTACGACTCAAAAAGGGTAACTTGAAAGTGTGATCTTCAAGCTAGATTTTTGAATGAAATGGTAATGGTGGTGAATTATGTCGGTCATATGGCCTTCTAGTTTAGCATCACCTATTGTATCAATGGTAACATTTCTTGAGATTTTAATTGAATATTGTTGCTAGGGATATAGTCACGTCGAGTCGAGCTGAAGTTTTGAATGTCTGAGTTTGACTCGTTTATAATCGAGTTGAACTCGAGCTTTATTCAACGAATATATCATGGTTCACGAGCATATTCGAGTTTTTATCAAGTTTAAAAGAGCTTAATAAATATACATTATAAATGTAAATACGGATTGGATTCATTAAAAATTAAATTTTATATGTAAAAAAAATATAATATTCTTATTAAAACTTATAATTTTATTTTAATAAATAAAGTTATTAAATATTTATATATTTGTCACGATTAAAAATGTAAAATCTATAGACAACCTTCCACCGTCGCATTCCATCGTCCTGTAATTGTATTGTACCATATTGCATTCCATCTAGGGATGACAATGGGTTCAGCATTGAACTCGGTCCGGCGGACGAGTTTAGACTCGGCCAAGCGGCTTCACATGCAGGTTCGGCGGGTCTCGACCAAACCGGCCAAAAATATATATATTAAATATAATTAAATATAAATATAAAATATACATGTATATATATATTAATAATATATAATTATATTATTTATATTATATAAACAATATTTTATCCCTAATTTAAGTTTATAATATTTTTGGATTTAATAATTTTAAAATATTATGATATTTTTAATATGAAAATATATTATTATGATTTTTTTTTGTTATTAATTATTAATTAAATAAAAATTATATAGTTTAACTTGTAGGAATATTTTTTTGTTCTAAATATTATTAATATAAATTTGAAAATTAAATTTAATGATGGTTTGTTAATTTTTGAATTTATTTAATTTTTTTATTTAATAAAATTTAAATTATATTTAATTTGACGGATCAACGATCGCGGGACGGGTTCCTTGTTTGCCCAAACCTGCACTGAAGCCATCCCTAATTTCATCGTCTCGAATTGTACTGTACCATATTAGACCAGATAGATCTATTGAGTGAGAGGAAGGGATAAAACCATAAATCAAATATAAGAAGTATTATTATTTTTAATCTAAAAGCCGATTTACGAGCTAATGAGATTTGAATATCGTAAAGCTAGGATTTGGTTTGTTTATGGTAACGAAACTCATTGATCGAGTTTTTATCATATTCGAAACTCACGAACAGCTTGGTTATCGAATCGAGTTCCGAATAGCTCACGAACGAACTGTTTGATTCATTCTCATTCCTGTTCACCGTTAAAAAACGGTTATTATTTATCGAACGGTTGAGCCAAATGATTATTCAAATATCGGATCTTATTTTATCAAAGAGAGACTTTCAAATAAGATTTCTCAAATCTCTCTCATGACTGTTCATCATAACTACCAAGTATTGAAAGAGACATTTACACTTCCGAATTAATAATAAACAACCAGATTGCCAAAACTCAACACAAGAATTCTCTAGTTACATGGTTAAAGGGGGAAAAAAATCAATGACCTCTCCAACTGGAAAATAACACCAATAGTTCAGACTTCGAATGATTTCATTTCTCGGCCTAAATCGCAGCAAAGTACTCCTTGCTGAGAACAGGATCCGGCTTCATGGATTTCTCCCCAGGCTTCCATCCAGCAGGACACACTTCGTCCGGGTTCTCCTGCACATATTGCAAAGCCTGCACAAGAAACATACAAATACTACTCTGATCAACAAGGGACATGGGTAGAAGCTGGTTGTTACATCTACTGCTGTATCGATAGAATATTTGTCCAGTACACAGGACTCTTACAATGTTTGATGAAGACTTCTTAATCATAGGACTTGTGACAAAGAAAGTAGCAGAAGATTTAAAACCATGTTCCAAATGGTCATTTTGTTTGTATGTTTTACATCACCTGAAGAGTTCTTAGCGTTTCATCGACACTTCGGCCAATTGCAAGGTTGTTGATAGTAGAATGTTGAATAACCCCTTCCTTGTCAATAATAAAAAGTCCTCTTAATGCGATACCCTGAAATGGTAGAAGAAATGATCAAATTTTCTTGAATCACTGCCTTTTCCTACTCATTGACCCTAAGAAAATGGTAACATCATGATATTAAAAAGGGATCACTCAATCAATAATCTCTCGATTTATATTCTCTCATAAAAAGAAAATATATAGCAGCAAAAGTAAAAAGGATTTCCAAAAATTAAATGTCAAAATCAACAAGTACATCCAATTTTCTTTCCCAAAATAACTTTCCGGGGAACACCTTTATTTTTTATACGAGGAAAAAAGCATGATAAAATAAAACTCATCCAACATGATTACGCTTTGTAAAACTTAATGTGTCTAAAACAACTCTTTGCATCAAAATTTAATATTATACGCATGAATTGCATGCAACAAATCAGTAATATATAGTTTGTACCTGATCTGGAATCAATACGCCATATGATTTTGAAACCGATTTTGTCACATCGGAAATCAATGGATACTGCAAATCACCCAATCCCCCAGATTTTCTGTCTGTTTGAACCCATGCGAGGTGTGAAAACTACAAATAACGTTTGAGTAATAAGTGAACAAGTCAATAACACAAAAATAGGTAACAAATTCATCTAGGATAGCATAAAACTCGGCTTGCTTATGAAAAATGCTCATAGCCTAGAACTCTAGACCATATAAAATCAACATAATATGCATATATAGATGTTCACTTAGGTAGATACAAGAAAAAAGTTAAGACTCACCACACTGTCTATAGATACACCCAATATTTCAGTGTTCAGCTTCTGAAATTCGTCGTATCGGTCACTGAAAGCAATAATTTCTGTAAAATAAATAATGAATGAGTCGAATATACATCAATCAACAAAGACCACTAGTACAAAGATAAGGGAAATGATATAGCCGCAGGTTCAAGAATCGGATTAATCACCAGTGGGGCAAACAAATGTGAAGTCCAGAGGGTAGAAGAAGAGAATAACATATTTCTTCCCCACATACTCAGAGAGTTTAACCTGCGGTAGAAATTAATCTTGGTAAGCAACAATATCCATACAAATGAATAGGAGATATTGCACTATGTTGGGCATGAGGTGGTAAAAAAATGATTGAGTTGAGGTGGAGTTTGTTTCAAACTTCAAACAATCCAAAGGTCGAAAATGAGGTTGGGGCGGCTCTAGTGTCTCTTTTCATGAACCTTTTATTAAACATCTTGGAAGGTAGTCTCTAAAGGTTATCACCAAGTTGTGTTACTCCCATGAAAGGAAACAGGGAGGACCCTAAGCAGCCACACAAACGGAACATGCAACACATACGTCTGATCGAACCATGACAACAAGTTGAACACAAAACTCTAAAGTGCATTTCCATGAAAAAACTCTTGGTAAGAAAGAGTATTTTTTCTGAAAAAATGGTGATCAGTTGAACTTTTTATTTAAAAAATGATTAAAGAAATCAAGATCAAAAAGTTATTCTACAATGCATCAAAACATTAAACTACTTCTACTTTATCTTAAAGAGCACTTCTGAAACCGCTTAGACTGGATTTGGATTTGGATTTGGATTTGGATTTGGATTTGGATTTGTGGATAGAGAAGCCAAGGGAAAATGTCAATTTTTTCCCTAAAAAAATATTTTCTTAAGAACAAAAAGCTTTCTGTCCCACTGCTTCTCTGCAACGTCGAGAGAATGCCCACAATCAAACATGACATTCTAGATCATTTTACCTTGATAAATTCCTGATCAAAAACAGCTTCTGCCTCAAAGTCTGGAGCTTTATTTCCAACCAGTGGAAGTTCACTCTGTCAAGATAGGCGCAGATCACAATTCACAGGTAATACATTTGAATTGGAAGTGGATAAAAATTTCTGGAAGAAAAAAAAAAGACATTCATTTGCTCTTGAAATCCAAAGAACAGCACCACAATCCATGGTCACAAGCCATATATACACACATCGGCGTATTTAGACAAGAATAATGTAGTTATGCATTATAGTAAAGTCGAATCTTATGATTAAAAAAGTTGAATTCCTACATTATTGAACTACATTCCGAACACAGCCATGGATAACGTAAGCAGTAAAATTAATCTCAAAGCCGGACCTTTACAAATAGAAGTACGAAATACAGCAGAGGGTCTTCCCCAAAACATAAGTTACAGAAAGATCAAACAAGCATTAACCCATTTCAAGATCGATGCAAATTCACTAGATAAAGAAAGGGGTAAAAGAAAAACATAACTGTGAAAAAGAAGAACATCAAAGAGTGACAATGGCAAGACTTACAGCACGGACAACAAAACTGCATCTTTTCGAGGAAGAACAAGAGCAGGGTAGATGGGATAGAAAAGATTTGCCAATCCCAGCAAATGAAGAAGGTAGGACAAGTGATGGGAATTTATTGGAGGATAATCTTGAAGAAAAGCAAGCTTTGGTATTGGGACTGGGATTGGCTGGGAGAAGAGCAGCCATTGAAGTGGCAGCTGAGCAAGCCATTTTTTGCCAGTGGAATGGGTGTGAATTGGCAGTATAAAGTAGGGATCGATCAGGGTTCTAAGGTTGAGAGTAGTCGGTGAGAAGATAAGTTTGCGCCATGGAGTGAGTAGTTGTCACTATGTGGACTGTGGGGATAATCCATACTCTCCAATTTGCACTAAAATTTGATGATCACCGATGTTTCTGGAATGCTATCTTTTTATTATTCCATTCACAAATCTATTTGGAATTATATTTTGTATGCATTATTTGAGTCATTAAGTTAATTACAGCCACTAAAACTATGATTCTCACCAAAAATGGTGACAGGGATTGTTAACAACTCCTACGTGGTTAAATTTCTGCCAAGATTTTACATTTTTAGTCATGACAATATTAATATTTAAATTTATAATCATTAAGTTTGTTCAAATTCGATAAAAATTTGAATAATCTCACGAGTCATGAATAAACTCGTTAAATAAAACTCGAGCTCGACCCAATTATAAACAAGACAAACCCAAACTTTCAAGAATTCGGCTAGGTTCGGATAGATTTAATACCGGTCTTTTGTTTTATAATGCTGAATTGCGGCTGACCTTTTTCCTAGGGGTGTAAAGTGTAAACGAACCGAATCGAGCCGAATAATGGTAAAATTTCAAGGCTCGAATTCGGCTCGATAAGAGTATATTCGAGTTCGAGTTCGATTCGAAGCTCGATAATTTCAAATATTTTGGCTCGAGCTCGGCTTGAAATGAAGTTCGAGTTCGAGTTTGGCTCGAAACATTCGAACCTATTAGTGAATTATTGATCGGATATTATGGTTCGAAAATCTCAAAATGTTCGAAAATGTTCGAAATGTATATATTTATTATATAATTATATTATATTAATTAAATATTAAGGCTCGCGAATTATTCGCGAACTATCGAATAGAATAATTTTGGCTCGAGCTCGGCTCGAAAAAAAATTCGAACATGTTCGAATTCGGCTCGAGTTCGATAAGCTCGAATACAAATCAAATATTTATCGAATGGGCTAGCGAGCTCGTAAAGTTTACGAATCGTCTCGGTTCGTTTGCACCCTACTTCTTCCTTTTAGCTGGGGCATGGATCAAAGCTTTTGCCTGGACCAACCTCATGCTTACAATTGGACATTCGTTCGTGCATTGGGCCTATCGGAATTTGATTGTTCAACCAGCCCAGCCCAGACCACTCAATCAAAGCTCGGCCCCATCACAGAATCGTACGAAGTCTATGTAATAAGTTGACTGCAAATAAAATATTGCAAGTTTTTTTTTTTTTTTTGAAACAAAAATATTGCAAGTTATTTTATTAGTTTTCGGCATTGTTAACCACCAAAATATTTCCACAAGTTCCATATATAATTTCCCAGATGAAAAAGATTATCCAGTAAAATGGAGCCATTAGTACTTCTGGTCCTCTTTTCTTGTTAGATTGTTATTATCATTGAAATAATGAACGGTAAGAAATCATTTTACTTTGATATTAATTGCAATGATCAAAATTGGACCAAAACTTTAGGTTGATTTAGACAAAATACATAATTATTTTTTTCCTCGTGGGACTCATTTAATTATATATTAATATTGGATTGATCTCTGAATAATATAGTTCGGAAGGCGTTCTTCAAACACTAATTGGATGAAGCAAAAAATATCATTATTATCACACACACACAAGAGAATTTCAAGCTACACTTAGGGAGTGTTTGAGAGAGCTTTTACTTATTTAAAAGTGATTCTAGTAGAGATTATTTTAAAGTTGGTGAGAAGCTAAAGTTGGGAGTGTTTGAAAATAGAAGTTGAAAACTAATACAAACTAAAGTTTAGTGTTTGGAGAATAATTACTTCCAAACTTAATTTTTTAACTAAATGACAATCATACCCTTATTTTATTATTAAATTTTTGATACTCATCTATAAAAAATGAGTTTATATATTATTTTACATTATGAATTTTGTATCAAAAATATTTTATTTTTTATAAGATGAATATTTGAAAAAATATATAAGATTAATAAAAATAAAAATATTAAAATGAAAAAAATTGTATAAATATATAAGATATGTACAAAAATGTATGAATTGCAATATATATATATATATATATATATATATATATATATATATATATATATATATATATATATAATTATGCAGCTACGATCCCCTGCACCCTAGGGTGCAAGAAAACTGTGTGCGATGGGTTTTAGTGGTTTTTTTTTGCACCACTAAAACCCACTACCGGGTTTTAGTGGTCGCACACAGTTTTCCTGCACCATAGGGATGATCAAAATTATATATTTATATATATATTAGCAATAATGTAAAATTTTAAAAAAATTTAAAAAATGCTTGTAATAATAATGTAAAATTAAAAAAATATTTTAAAAAAATAATAAAATTATATGTAATATGATAAGTTTATTAAGTGTATATATGTCAAATTGTAATTTTATATCTTAAACAAAAAACAAAAGCTAAAAAAATCATCAAATTTTAGCTTCTTGCTTTTGAGTAAAGGTTGTAGAAGTTAAAACATAATTTAACATTCACAAATACTCAAAATCATTTTTATGCAGCTAAAAGTTAAAAAGCACCTTGTAAAATCTCTACCAAACACTCCCTTAGAGTACTACATCAAATGTATATTGAAGATATATGTGTGATCGCTCACTCCAAAATTAATGAACTCCATATATTATTGGGACACGTCCACTCTTAAATTGACCCTTAAAATAATACCATAAGAGTAACGTTTTATTTCTCTGTGTATTTGTAAATCTTAAGGTTTTGTGTCGCCTTTTTAACGTGAAATCTCCTAGTCATAAAAATTGACGATAGGCCTTAGGACACGGTGCCATGTTATGGTCGCGTTCGTACAATTTGTACTACATATATATGTATGTATATATATGATCAATCATAGGTTCAGTTATTTTCAAAAAAAATATTAAGTTCAGTTTGATTACTACTTTTCATTTCATCACTTGTCACTATTGTCTACGTTTAATTTAGAACTACCAGACATGTATTACCTTTTGATCATTTTATAAATTTTGTCGAGTCCGTCGTTTTTGGAATGACTGTTTTTGGTCCAATCATGTTATACAATCACCATAGTACGTTTGTAATATTTTTTTCAATATTTTTCTTTATGAGTAAATATTCAAGGCAGTTTGATCATGATCTACATTCGCAAGACGTGTTGATTCATACTAGAATGAAAAATAATACTTTTGATATGAAAAATAACATATTTTCATGAGTAGAGTTGGATAAGAGATTTGTCTCACAAAATTAACTCGTGAGACTGTCTCATAGGAGCTTTTGTGATTTTTTATTTAGTTGTCAAATTTTAACTCCATGACACAGTATGCCGGCTTTCGTTTCCTATATTATGCATTGCATGTTTCACATTAAATAATAAATTTACACATAATTTTTTCAATTATTATTACCTAATATTTATAAAATAATCAAATATAGTTATAAATTAAACAGATTAAAGGGAAGAATACTCTATCGAATCAAGATTACATGCACTTGATGATGTACTCACAGCGATTAGTTAAAATATATATTAAAAAAAAATACGATTCACGTTGCAGTTACAAATTGGGAGATTATTGGAAAATGATATCGTCAAGATAGAATAATAGTCAATCAATATGTGACGTTTAGACTACTATATATACCACTTGAAATATCTGAATTATTTTGTTACGAGTCTTGACAAAAGTGACAGGTGCTGCTCGGTTATTGTATAAATCAAATTGATGACATTGAAAATAAATTATCTTCAAAAAATTTCTTTTAATTATCATATATATTAAAAAAAACTATATCACATTGGATACACGTTGAACACAAAATACATGATTTTGTTTTCTTCTTGTTACAATTTACAACATAGAGGGACTTTTTTTATTTATTATTATTACTTTAATATGAGTTCAAAGTTCAAACCTATATATCTTCCCTCAACTAACGAAATATACGCATAATTAGTTGAGTATACATAATAGAGTAACAAATTGTCCCAAAAACACAAACCTATGTAATAAATGATTATTTCATATTTAAATTCAAGTTTCAACACAATATTATATTAGTCAATTACAAGTGTTTTTTTTTAGAGTGCCACTCATACATTAATATTAGGCATCTATCTATCATGCTCACTACCATGCCCACCAATGATGTGACACTATTTTATTGGACCTACAATTTATCACATCTTTATCACATCCAATAGAATAGTGACACATCATTGGTGGATATGGTAATGGGCATGATAGATGGGGACTTGAAAAAAATTATATATATATATATATATATATATTGTTGAAAAATATATTATTATTATTATGTTGAATATTGAATATTGAATATTGAATATTGAGTTGTAAAATGTGGAAAATTAGTGTGTGATGATGTAGATAATGATGTATTAATTTTTGGACTAATCTCAAATGTGGATCTATAAATAGGTCTTCATTTGTGATGAAAAATACACAATTGAGTTGAGAGAAAAATATTATAAAGTATAGAGTTTAATATATTTTGAGTTTTGGAGTATTTACTTTTTACCGTAAATTTTTACTTTTTCACAACACGTTATCAGCACGATCGCTCAAAAGTTCTCTATAATTTCAGACACTCCAAAATACAAGAAGAAGTCAAAAATATTGAACAAGTAAGAATATTTATTTTTAATGTTTATATATTTTTATTGTGTATAATATCATGTTATGAATTTCAAAAACTTGTTATAAATCCTGGGAGGATGTTAAGACGACATCCCACACTCCCGGTAAGGGATACGAAAAATATAAAAGCCTCTAAGGTTTTTAAACAATATAATCATATTTGTATAATTTCATGTTATTATATAAAAGGCTGTCTATGACACCGATCTTATAATAATGTGATATGATATACTATACCTGACTTTATACTAACTATATTAGTATAATTAATTTCACAATATTATATAAAAGGCTGTCTACGACACCGACCTTATAATAATGTGATATGATATACATAATTATTTAATTATGATTATCATTATATGCATCACATGATTATCACGAATTTTTATTCAACACATACTTGATTTTTTCTTTACCCCCAACGGTCACAAACGATCATAAACGGCTAGTTTTTTGCCTATAAATATGTTCACTCAAACTCTTTTCAATCACACCAAATTCATTCTTTCTCTCAAAATAATTTCTCCTCGTTTTTTTTTTCGAAAAAGAAGAAGATGGAGTTCTTGACCTTTCTAAGGCTATTTTTCATAACGACTATGATCATCATGCTAACGAGTTTTGTACTCACCGGCGATTTTCCACCACAGATTTTTTATCTATTTATATACGCACTTGTAATTTTCGTCATTCCATTATTTTGTATTATCATACTAATAGAAATTAACTAATAAAATGCATTGTTATTTTTCTAGCACCACCATGTCAAACTTGGCAAAGCTTGAATTCGTTGCACTCGATATCACTGAAAAAAATTATATGCCATGGACTCTTGATGTTGAGATGCATCTTGAGTCATTGGGTCTAAGTGAAACCATCAAAAAAAATAATATATCAACCTCACAAGATAAAGCAAAGGCTATGATTTTCTTACGCCGACATCTTGATGAAGGGTTGAAATGTAAGTATCTCACAGAAAAAGACCCAATGATTTTATGGAAAGGCTTGAAAGAAAGATTTGAGCATATAAGGGAAGTGATACTTCCGACCGCCCGTGATGAATAGAATATGTTGAGATTCCAAGACTTTAAAAAAGTCAGTGATTATAATTCTGCGATGTATCGAATAGTCTCTCAATTGAAATTCTGTGGACTTGAAGTCACAGAGATGGAAATGCTTGAGAAAACATTTTCCACTTTTCACGCATCAAATATAACTCTACAGCAACAATATAGAGTGCGTGGATTTTCGAGATATTCTGAACTCATCGCATGTCTTCTTGTGGCGGAAAAGAACAATGAATTGTTAGTAAGAAATCATCAATCTCGACCCACTAGATCAACGGCATTTCCAGAAGCAAATGTCGTAATTAAAAATGAAAACAAAAATCAAAGGCATAGACCAGATTTTGGTCGTAGACGAGGTCGAGGACGTGGGCGTGGACATGGACGTGGACGCAAAAATGATCGCGATCGTGGTCGCGGCCGTGGATATAAAAATAATCGAGATAGTTTTTTCAATAACTCATCTCAAAAGAACGTCACGAACCACCCACCAAAAAGGCAGCATGAAAACACGAGTGAAAATGAAAATCACTCAAAAAGACCTGAGAGTGTTTGTTATAGATGTGGCACTCCAGGACATTGGTCACATATTTGTCGAACCCCTGAGCACCTATGTAAACTCTATAAAGAATCGACAAAGGGGAAAGTAAAAGAGACCAATTTTGTTGAAAACAGTAACCATTTAATTGGTTCAACTAGTTTCAATTCTGTAGATTTTTTGAATTATTTCGAAGACATTGCTTAAAAGATTGATGGGACTAGATTGTAACAAATTTGTATTTTTCATGCATTTTTGTATTATAAAACATGTTATATTTTGCATTTGTATTGTACTTAATTTTTCTTTATTGCATTTTTGTGAAGTTTTGTAGTGACCCTTACCCGGATCACCTACTAACAGAACTTAGGCATGCAATTAACTTAATTAATCAGATATCAGAATAAAACTGCGGAAACCATAAACGTTTATACAATCCCAAGTAAAGGAATCTATAATTTATCTAAATAATATACAACCAAATCGAATAGCTGTATCAATCTCAAAACAACAGAAATAAAATCTAGACGAAGCTCCAGCTGGTCAACCACTGACTAGCCCCTCATGGATCCACCCGCCTCGTCCAATCACAAACCTGCCCAATGGAATAGGGTGTCCAAAAACACAGAGTACGAGACGTGAGCAGAAAACGCTCAGTACGAGAGTATGAGTATACATGCATGCAAAGTGAACTCCCTATAAACTCGAGGTCAAGGATCAGATAACAGAGACAGACCGGGCCCTGGTATGTAGCACGCTGTGCCGTCGCTTCAGGAGGTGGCTCCCATACCATAATACAAGTGGATATGCCGGACCCAAATCGATGGAAGTCCAACCACTAACAGGATAGGGAAAAACCATACTAACAGACATCTCGAAAGAGATAGCTAAGTATGCAAATGAATGCAGCATAAATCAATGACATATAAATCATGCAGTCACATAATACATGCATACTCAGTCAGGATATCTCGAACAGTACTTCCGTACCTCAAAACAGTGCAAGCTCTACCAACTCTAGGTCCACGCCTATAGTCTGCTCTACACTGCCAAATGATACTACTATCATTAAAGTGCTCTAAAAGCCTTAACTAAGCTATTGCATACTCTTAAATATTTATAGGAAGCAAAAGCTATACCTTCGTCCGTCGTTAGCCCTTTGATGTCGATGCCTCCAGAACTTGGGCACAACTCTGCTACGACTATCGAACGCCTTGAAAACTCCTGGGTCAAGCCTAGGAAGGCTAGAACAACTCGAATACGACTAGAATAGAGAGAAAATCCAGAATTGGAAATTGAAAATGAATTCTCGGTCTTCTATTTATAGACAACGATCGGAACTTTCGATCCTCGATCGGAACGTCCGAACCTAGATCGGAACATCCGATCCTGCTATCGGAGCTTCCGAAGATCCTGATCTGCCACGTGTCAAAATATCATTGGTTGACTTCGGATAGGGCGATCGGAGCTTCCGATCCCGATCGGAGTTTCCGGTCCTGCCACACGTCATGCATGACGTAATATCGATCGGAGCTTCCAATCCTGCATCGGAGCTTCCGATCTCACCTTCGGAGCTTCCGATCCGTTCGATACCAAATTGGTTTAATTAACATAATTAATCTCTTAATTACCAATTTTGGGTACGGGGTACTACAAGTTTGATATGAAAAATGCTATGAGCAAACATGGAAATAATATCATGGAAATTTGCATATCGGATAGTGGTACAACGCACACTATTATGCGATATGAAAGATATTTCTTGGAAATAAAACCAACAAAAACAATGGTGAATACAATGTTGGAAAACTGGCGTTCAGATCAATCACGATTGATACCCGGTGCAGCGGAAGTTTAAAAATTTTATTATGGAACAATTCCATAGTGTGGGTATCAACCGTTTACGATTAAATTATTTGTGTGTGTAAAAATTAAATAACTGTTATGTAATTTTTACCTTCAATCTCGAAGCGAGATTATTGGACACCACACAGATTTCTCTGCGCTTCTTGTATCTCCCTGGAACTGATGAACAAGCTTTCCTTCAATCAGGTCCACGAATGGAGGTTTAATCCCTCTGATAGATTGCACTAGAAAATCTATCAAAAGTTTTCTACGAAGAGAATAAACGAATTTGATTCGCTATTCCAGACTGCAATTCAAAATCACAGACCGGAATTTCTCACGCAGAGAAGGGAAGGGGGCGGCCGATTTGAGAGAGAGGAGGCTAGGGTTTTCGAAATTTTTCTCTCAAAATTATGACCTGTTGTGTGTAATTTCTGTACTGCAATAACTTATTTATAATGCAGGCCACTAACACCTTAGGGCCCATTAGTCATAAGTTGAGGCCCGACAAGCAAAGCCCGCATGTTCAGAAATTAATATAAAATTTATCGTGACTCCGATTGATAAACCGATTTTACCAATGTGCACAGAAACCATTTCTGCACATTTTAAAGTCAAGATAAATTTTCCTGAATCCGAATTCAGTGGTTTCCAAAAATGTACATCCCTATGTCATTTTAGGAAATCCTACTCCCTTACTCTTATTTAAGAAGTCCAACTTCTTTATTCATTAAATTTAACTCTTTAAATTTAACTATCTCAACGGGGATTAAAACTCCATTACACTGTGTGACCCTCAATGGTTCAGGGATACAGCTAGCCGTGGGCTCACAACTCCTTGTGACTCGGAACAACGATTTCCGACTTGCCCAACGAATCATGGTAAAGCGCCTAGCAACATCGCCCCATGATTCCCTAGGTATCACTGATAGTGCCTACAAGAACCAGTAGATTTTGGTTAGCGTACAGTACGGTCCCTTCATCCATATATCCCGATCGAATCAACAACCATTGGTATATCGAGAGTCGCTCAAGATTCGATAACTATGCAATACATCTTGAAGATCAAATTAGTGACATCGCATGTGCTACTAAGAAACCATTTCTTAAATCACATCAAGTACTCTGGCCAGAGATTCGTCACACTAATATCTCCTCAGATCGCATAGGATATCCACACTCGCAAGTATGTGGTGAATCCTTGACAACAATGCATCGACTCCTATATGTGTTGTAACTGTACCCAATCCCGACACCTGATGACCCCCATAGAGTCGATAAACGAGTCAAAGCACAGTACTAGCATATAGAGTCTCCATGATGTTTCAAGTAGTAAGGACTAATGGTGTACAACCAAAACCGCGGACTTTATCCACTCGATAAGTGATAACCACTTGGAAAGCCCGGATAGGGTAGTTCGATTATTCATCCTATGAATATCCATTTGCATGCTTCGAACATCTCCATGTTCCCTACCAATGAAACGTGGTACTCCGCATCGCAAATGCTAGTCTCAAACTCGAGCGATCCTTATCCTTATTCTCGGACGGCTCAATCGACTAGGAACAGTTTAGAATATACAGTGACTATAAGATGTATTTCATGATAGACATCCCCATGTTCTACCACATCTTACATACACTATAGTATATTCAAGGTCTTTATCAAAACAACAATAGTATATCACAATATAACAATATGAAGAAAGATAAAGTCATTGCCATTAATAAAAGTGTAAATTACATTAAACAAAAGATCGTTTGTACAAAGAGTCATCAAAGCCCATAGCCACAAGTTGGCTCACTGGGCACCCACTCTTTCATACAATATCAGGTCCTGTAGACTTGATTGAAGGTTGTGGAAAAGCACATTTTTTGTTACCTAATGGTACAAATTTTTTGATAAATGATGCTTTATATTCACCAGAATCAAAAAGAAATTTGTTGAGTTTTAATGACATATATTCTCATGGATATGATACTGAGACAATAACTGATGGAAATCAGAAATATATGTGTCTTACCACATATAAATCAGGAAAGAAATATGTGGTTGAAAAATTATCAATGCTCCCTACTGGATTGCATTATACATATATAAGGTCAATCAAATCAAATATGGTGGTTAATAGTTCTTCAATATTAACCAATTGGCATGTGTTGTGAAAATTTCCTCGCAAGCGTACGAGTGTCAAGTTTTAATATAGTGAATAATTCAGATATCGATCCCACATGGAGTAAAATGAAAATATTTAGTACTTGTAATTAGAATAGTCCAAACTTTATCTAGAAAATCAAACTTTGAGAATTTTGCAATAAAAATAAAATAATTAAGAGATTTAAAAGAACGCACACCACTTTCAGATTAAAAATCAATCAGAGAAAAATGGTCTAGAGGTATAGATTTCACCTGGTTTCAACAACAGTCAATCATAAATAATTAATCTTCATGAATTTCAGTCAATTAATAGCCAAGAACACTTAAGTTTATTATTTCCCTCTCTCGAGCAACAAATAATGTTTATCAACTACAATTCAATTCCAATATTCCTATTAAGAATTTATCGCAGTGATCTATCACAAAACAATGTTCTTTTTAAAAGCTCTGTTAAAATCATACACTCTCCCGAGTTGTATAAATAATTAACAGTGTAGTTTCTAATGTCCTATTCAAAATCCCCTCTCCCGAGCAATGATTCAAATAAATATAACAAATCAATTATTGATCAGATAATTGAAAAGACAATCAATTCTAAAAAAACAATTAATCTAGAAGAAACTCAATTCAATAAAATCAAACATTCATGAAAGCGTCTACACCAGGTTTCATCCGACCTCTAGACTATAAAAATTAGTTCATAATAAAATTCTGAATAAAACAATAATTTATAAATTCAAACATATTCAGAATTAAATAAAATTAAGAAATCAAATCCGTCGACGCCGTGTCCGGACTATCGAACTCCGTCTTCGTTCTTCAGTTAAGCTCCAGAAAAAATCACCAAAGTTTACGATCAATCTCTGATATCCTCTTGTGTGTGTGGCGGCTCTCTCCTCTATTGTCAGATAAAAATCCTTTTATATTGCTCAGCAAAAGCCCACAAAACTAAGCCCATAAAAATTGCCTGAAATAATAAAATCTTTCCAATTCAGCAACGGAGCGGGCGCTCAAGTGAAGGCGCGGGCGCGCCTCTACCTCGATTACAATCTCCAATCTTCGGAAGGCATAGCGCGTTTGCTCTTATCTCAACGCTAACAACAAGCGCTAATCTTTCTTCAGGCCCATTAAAGAAAAGTCCATTAACCTCTTTGCTCTTGTCTGATCGTTACTTTCTTCTTCTTTTCTTCTCTAATTCTTCTTATTTTCTTTTCTCCATTTTATTCTTTTCTCTTCTCAAATTTTTATTTTTCTTCACTTTTCCACATAACTTCACTAAATTTCTACGACCACAAAAACAACAAAACACAGCATAAATCTGCTCGAAACCAATAATTAACAATTAAAATCATATATAAATTAAGTGTATAAAATACACTTATCAAATACCCCCAAACTTAGACTTTTGCTAGTCCCGAGCAAAACAATTCAAAACAAAATTACTTCAAAAACTACTACTCATCATAAACTCACAAGAATAGTCAAGAAATATTATGGATCAATGGCCTCGACAATGATTTCAAAGAATTTTCAAATCCAATCATGTCACACCTACTAACACTTGAAATTTTTAGCCAATCACAAAATAATAACCGCATAAACTCACAATCTTCGCAACTCATGTTCAAAACACCATTTTCCAAGTTCAATTCAAACATTCATAGATCATGAGGACTTTTCAAGGATAGCATAGGATCAAATATAGGATATAAATCAAAAACACTCACAATTAGGTAAATGCAAAGAATAATAATGTGTGCGTGTTTCGATCAATATTCATAATCATTAAAAGCATCAATCAACAGTCCATTGGCTAAATTCTCGCAACTCTTCTCCACTAGTATATTGGGCAACTGAGACTCGGTCAATAGGACTTGTTCAGCTTATAATGTAAGGCCTGGCTCACGGCTACAAACGAAGGATAAGAATTCAAATAAGGAGTAATTCACATTCATGCTTTAATTCTAATTTCAACTCCTTTTCTTTCACACTTTCACACTTATTGATTTTTCAATTTTTTCACACATCTTTCACAAATTTTTTCATTTCTTTCACAACTTTTTCAACCACATTTTTCAACTCTTTCTACTACCTCTTTTAATCTTTTCAATTCATCCACCACACCATTTCATTTTTCACAAATAAAGCTAGGAGCATACAACATTTTAGCATTCAAATTACTCCCTTAAAGGTAGGAATTAGTGTTTAGGCTAATTAGGTAGTCAATGTAGGACCTTGAAATAATGATGAATGGGGGTTTCATCACATGTTTACACGCATGCCATTCGATTTTCAATAAAGTTCAAATAAGGTACTGGGGATACATATAAAATAGGTAGCTTGAAAGGCTCAAACGCATTCAGAAAAATCGCCTAAATCATTCCTAATCTCAATTTTGCCCGTATTTCGCCTCGAAGAGTGTCCGAACTAGTTCTAGACAAGTCTCAATCCACAATTAAATCATACAAATTCAATCAGTGCAGAAAAGATAATCATCAGCAGTAAACGATGATTTTCACAAATTTCAGAATTTTGTACCTCAAAGTACTAATATACGTGTAGACTCAAATCGGCAACAAAGGATAAAATAATTCAATGAAAATCAGGCCCAAAAATTTCAAACAATGCCTCAATCATATCTATGACTGTATGTCTCAAAAATCAGATTCAAGTATTAATCACAGAGTATATAGGAAACTGTTCATAAAATTGGTTCCATTTTTCTCAAAAATATTTGTCAGATAGGTAGACAATCATGGATTTCAGTTATAGCACAAAACAAAAAATTTTCAGCCATGCATCCACATATTTCTCAACTTCTTTTCAACTTAACTAACAACAACAACTAAACTCAACAAAAAATTTTATCTATGAAATTCAAAACTCAACTTTCAACAATCAATTCAACAAAATCAGACATTGATTTACCCCCCCAAACTTAATGTAATCATTGTCCCTAATGATTAAAAACAATAAAAGAACAAGGGACTCATACCTTCGACACCGAGCATCAGTACTCAGCGTAATCAAAATGTCCAATAAAATAACTTGCAGCCGCAAAACCAAGGTGGAAGATATGGAGGAGGTAGAGATACACGACTTAACATCCACTTTAACCTGAAAAGAGTACATGCACTCGATTAAAACACAAAAATTGAAACCCAAAGCATGCAATACAATATATCTCGCTTAATGTATGGGAAAATAGGGAAGAGTGCTAGGCATCATGCGCTTCATATGTTCGATCTTGCATGGTTTGGCTGCTGAAGATTCATTTGCTCAAGAGATGGCTGTGCATAAAGGTTATTTGAGCAAGGTGGAGGTGCAGAAGGTTGTGCTATATGTTACTCCATTCAAATTTTATGGAAGTGCAAGCTGCGCATGGAGAGTAGCAGCTGGAATGGTTGATTAGCGCAATGTTTCTGATCAAGTAGGAGAGCGAGAGCACATGTTAGGCTGTTGTGATCTCATTTGCGCATGGAATTTCTGATCAAGGTTGCCCGTTTGCACTAGGAAGAGAAACAACATGGAGCGCTGGTGGTGATTATTTGCATAGCAACTGGGAGCGCGATATCGCATTATGAGGTGCAGAGTAGGAATAATTGGCGCAAGATGAAGGGCAGCTGGGTTGGTTGGGATTGCGCGATGGCGCATGAATTGTAGCTGGGAAGGAGCGCGTTAGTGCTGAGGAACGCGCTAATGGAGATGATGATGCGCTATCGCGCTAGTTGGAAGGCGCAGAAAAAGCGCGGGCGCTAAAGAGGAGTGGCGCGGGCGCGCCTTTAAGTCGCAAAATAACTCCAATTTCGTCCAGGTAAGGCGCGGGCGCTTCGATAAATGGGGCGGGCGCGCCCCTTGCTCGAATTTGAGATTTTTGGAGCCTGCAATTTTTTGAAAATTAAGAAAAATTAGCTCAAAAATTTAAAATAAAAAAAATACTTAAAACAATTAAATAACAAAAATGAAATAAACTGAAAATAAAAGCAAATAAAATAAAATAAACAAAATGCTTGGGTTGCCTCCCAAATGGCGCTTGGTTTATAGTCGTCATCCCGACTTTCACCGGTGTTAGTTGATTTTTTCCTTCGCTCTCACACGCCAAATATATTCACTAAAACTGCAATGAAAACAAAAGAAATAAATTAAAAATTAAAAATCAAATAAATAAAAACTCTAAATTAAAATCTAGACTAATTGGTAACAAGACTAAAAAATAATCAAAATTTACTCCCCGGCAACGGCACCAAAAACTTGTTGTGAAAATTTTCTCGCAAGCGTACGAGTGTCAAGTTTTAATATAGTGAATAATTCAGATATCGATCCCACAGGGAGTAAAATGAAAATATTTAGTACTTGTAATTAGAATAGTCCAAACTTTATCTAGAAAATCAAACTTTGAGAATTTTGCAATAAAAATAAAATAATTAAGAGATTTAAAAGCATGCACACCACTTTCAGATTAAAAATCAATCAGAGAAAAATGGTCTAGAGGTATAGATTTCACCTGGTTTCAACAACAGTCAATCATAAATAATTAATCTTCATGAATTTCAGTCAATTAATAGCCAAGAACACTTAAGTCTATTATTTCCCTCTTCCGAGTAACAAATAATGTTTATCAACTACAATTTAATTCCAATATTCCTATTAAGAATTTATCGCAGTGATCTATCACAAAACAATGTTTTTTTTAAAAGCTCTGTTAAAATCATACACTCTCCCGAGCTATATAAATAATTAACAGTGTAGTTTCTAATGTCCTATTCAAAATCCCCTCTCCGAAGAAATGATTTCAAATAAATATAACAAATCAATTATTGATCAGATAATTGAAAAGACAATCAATTCTAGAAAAAACAATTAATCTAGAAGAAACTCAATTCAAAAATCAAACATTCATGAAAGCGTCTACACCAGGTTCCATCCGACCTCTAGACTATAAAAATTAGTTCATAATAAAATTCTGAATAAAACAATAATTTATAAATTCAAACATATTCAGAATTAAATAAAAGTAAGAAATCAAATCCGTCGACGCCGTGTCCGGACTATCGAACTCCGTCTTCGTTCTTCAGTTAAGCTCCAGAAAAAATCACCAAAGTTTACGATCAATCTCTGATATCCTCTTGTGTGTGTGGCGGCTCTCTCCTCTATTGTCAGATAAAAATCTTTTTATATTGCTCAGCAAAAGCCCACAAAACTAAGCCCATAAAAATTGCCTGAAATAATAAAATCTTTCCAATTCAGCAACGGAGCGGGCGCTCAAGTGAAGGCGCGGGCGCGCCTCTACCTCGATTACAATCTCCAATCTTCAGAAGGCATAGCGCGTTTGCTCTTATCTCAACGCTAACAACAAGCGCTAATCTTTCTTCAGGCCCATTAAAGAAAAGCTCATTAACCTCTTTGATCTTGTCTGATCGTTACTTTCTTCTTCTTTTCTTCTCTAATTCTTCTTATTTTCTTTTCTCCATTTTATTCTTTTCTCTTCTCAAATTCTTATTTTTCTTCACTTTTCCACATAACTTCACTAAATTTCTACGACCACAAAAACAACAAAATACAGCATAAATCTGCTCGAAACCAATAATTAACAATTAAAATCATATATAAATTAAGTGTATAAAATACACTTATCAGCATGATCGATTGGAACATCCTGGTTCAATAATGATGCGAATAATTATTGAAAATACACATGGTCATCCATTGAAAGACCAGAAGATCTTTCAGAATAATAAGTTTCAATGTAAAGCATGTTCTCTTGGAAAACTTATTATAAGACCATCGCCAGCTAAAATCCAAACAGAATCACCCATATTTCTTGAACGTATTCAGGGTGATATTTGTGGGCCAATTCATCCACCATGTGGACCATTTCGATATTTTATGGTATTGATCGATGCCTCCAGCAGATGGTCACATGTATGCTTATTGTCAACTCGAAATGTGGCATTTGCAAGATTAATGGCTCAAATAATAAAATTGCGGAATCAATTTTCCGACTATACAATCAAGAAAATAAGACTTGATAATGCTGGAGAATTTACTTCCCAAACTTTCAATGACTATTGTATGTCAATGGGAATTACTGTTGAACATCATGTTGCTCATGTTCATACACAGAATGGATTGGTTGAATCATTGATTAAACATCTACAGCTGATTGCTAGACCAATGATTATGAGAACAAAACTCCCTATTTCTATATGGGGACATGCAATTTTACATGCTGCGGCATTAATTCGCATCAGACCAAGTGCATATCATAAATTCTCCCCATTGCAGCTTGCATTTGGTAAAGAACCAAATATTTCTCATCTGAGAATTTTTAGATGTATGGTGTATGTTCCTATTGCACCACCTCAACGATCAAAAATGGGTCCTCAAAGAAAAATTGGTATTTAT
Organism: Henckelia pumila; assembly: GCF_033568475.1. Lineage (NCBI taxonomy): Eukaryota > Viridiplantae > Streptophyta > Magnoliopsida > Lamiales > Gesneriaceae > Henckelia > Henckelia pumila. Next base: position 15,146,126 of record NC_133122.1, on the reverse strand, counting down.
ATCGGTTATGATAGCCCATCAATCATTCGATATCTTGAGCCTCAGACAGGCGATGTGTTTACAACACATTTTGTTGATTGTCATTTTAATGAAGAAATCTTCCCAATGTTAGGGGGAGAAAAGAAACACATCGAAAAAGAAATCACATGGTATGTACCATCATTGTTACATTTGGATCCAAGGACCAAACAATGTGAGAAAGATGTACATCAAATTGTGCACTTGAAAAGAATTGCAAATCAAATGCCAGATGCATTTGCAGACACAAAAGGGATAACAAAATCATATATACATGCTGTAAATGCCCCTGCTCGAATTGAAATTCCAAAGAAACAAATTGAAGACACTCATGATGTCATAAAACGCTTGAAGCGTGGAAGACCAGTCGGTTCCAAGGATAAAAATCCTTGAAAAAGAAAAGGCATAGAGAAACACGATGATCATAAAATTGAAAATGGTGTTCCAGAAGAAACACCTGATGATGAAAATGTTCTGTCAGAACCATAAACTGACAAGAATCGTGAAATCTCTATCAATTATATTAATACTGGAAAAATATGGAACCGAAAAGACATAGAAGATATTGATGAGATATTTTCTTATAATGTGGCTTGTAACATCATAAATGAAAATGAGAATCATAAACCAAAATCTTTTGGTGAATGTAAAACTCATCATGATTGGGCCAAATGGAAAGATGTCATCCAGGTTGAATTGGATTCGCTAAATAAACGTAATGTTTTTGGACCTATAGTCCTCACACCTGAAGGTGTAAAACCTGTTAGATACAAATGGGTTTTTATTCGAAAGCGAAATGAGAAAAATGAAATAGTCAGATATAAAGCTAAACTTGTTGCACAAGGTTTTTCTCAAAGGCCTGGAATTGATTATGAAGAAACGTATTCTCCTGTTATGGATGCAATTACGTTTTGATATTTGATTAGTTTGGCCGTGTCAGAAAATTTGGAAATGTGTCTTATGGATGTTGTTACAGCTTACTTATACGGATCACTTGATAGTGATATATACATGAAAATCCCTGAAGGATTTAAGATGTCTGAAGCACAAAGTTCAACCCAGAGAATTTTATTCTGTAAAATTGCAAAGATCATTATATGGGTTAAAACAATTAGGCCGAATGTGGTATAATCGGCTAAGTGAGCACTTGATGAAAAAGGGATATGTAAATGATCCAATATGCCCTTGTGTTTTCATCAAGAAAACAACATCCGGATGTGTAATTATTGCTGTATATATTGATGATTTAAATATCATTGGAACGAATAAAGAAATTCAAGAAGTTATGATGTACTTGAAGGAAGAATTTGAAATGAAGGATCTTTTAAAAACCAAGTACTGTCTGGGTTTGCAAATCGAACAAAAAGAATGTGGAATTTTTGTTCACCAGACAAATTATACAGAAAAGGTCCTTAAACATTTTAATATGGATAAATCAAATCCATTAAGTACTCCAATGGTTGTAAGATCATTAAATATAGAAAAAGATCCATTTCGTCCATGTGAAGGTGATGAAATTATTCTTGGTCATGAAGTACCATATCTAAGTGCCATTGGTGCCCTTATGTATCTTGCAAATTGCACTAGACCTGATATATCTTTTGCTGTAAATTTATTGGCAAAATTCAGTTCATATCCAACAAAAAGGCACTGGAACGAAATTAAACATATATTCCGTTATCTACGAGGAATGACAGATTTGGGACTTTTGTACTCAAAAGACACCAATCAAAGTATCATTGGTTATGCTGATGCTGGATATTTATCTGATCCACATAAGGCACATTCCTAAACCGGATATGTATTTACTCGTGGAGGCACCGCAATTTCTTGGCGTTCATAGAAACAAACACTCGTAATAACTTCATCAAATCACGCTGAGATTATTGCGCTACATGAAGCAAGCCGTGAATGTGTTTGGCTAAAATCAATGACACAACATATCCAAACTTCTTGTGGATTATCAGTAGATGTTGCGTGTTTTTCGCTTGCAAGCGCACGATGTCAAGTTATAATACAGGAATTTAAGTCCAGATCGTTCCCACGGAGAATGAATAAATGATATTATATCAAATATTTGCAACTAATATAATCCTAATCCTATGTAGAGCTACGAAGTTGATTTGATTTTTATAAAACTAAAATTTGCAAGAAACAAAACTAAATAACCACGAGTTCATGAGAAAAAATTCAATAAGCGATGAATGCTAGAGGTTCGACTTCACTTGACTGTACACCACAATTTATTTCTAATGATTGTTCAATTATAAAATATTCTAATTTATTAGCCAAGAATCCCTATTATTTTCTACTACCTCTCTCAAGTGTCAAGCAGAAATTCGTATTCAATAACAAACTCAATATCTCTATCAAAGTTCAATTATTAAATCCGTTAAATAGCACAAAAATTCTTATAACGACTTCTATGGAGTTATATGCCTCTCGAACAGTATAAACACCAAAGATGTATTTTCCTATGTCGTATTCAAAATCTCCTCTCTCGAGTGATAGATTCTAAATAAAATATCATTTAATCTATGGCCAGTAAATTGAAAGCATTAAGATCAGGAAAACACAAATAAACTGTGTGAAGAAATTTAAATATATAAATCAAAATATGTCAATCATGGTTTCCAGTCAAGATCCGTCTACCTCTAGACTAAGAAATTAGTTTATAACGCAATTCAAAATCAAATAAATCATGTTTTTCCAACAATCCATAAACTAAGAAAAACAGAGTTCAAAGAGAAACTAAAACGAATTAGAATGAAGCTTCTCCGTCGCCGGATGCCGCCGTCTTCCGTCTTCGTACTGAATTCTCAAGCTCTTGTGCACTTCCAATCGCTCAATAGCCGTCTTATGCTCTGAAAAATTCTCTCCAACCCTCGTATCTTTTAGAATAAGCCTTAAAATCCTTTCTTAAACTCGATCAAAAACTTTCCAAATTTTAGGATTGCGCAGCGCTGGAGCGCTAGTCATCGGCGCTGGAGCGCCCGTCCAATTTCCTCAACAGCACTGGAGCGCTGGTTTGATAGCGCTGGAGCGCTATTTCCTCGACTTTTCACCCTTCGGAAGACTCCGTGTAGCGCTGGAGCGCTTGGCTTGTAGCGCTGGGGCGCTAGTCTGGGCAATTTTATTTCTTTGTTCTTCAACTCTTTTTCACCTCCTTTTCACTTCTTTTGGCCGATTAAAATGAATAACACTTAAATTCCTGCAAACAACACAAACAACAAGGGAAATGCATAATATCGCTCAAAACACAACAAAAGCCAAGCTAAATCATATAAAATATAAGTGCATAAATTGCACTTATCAAATACCCCCAAACTTGAACTTTTGCTAGTCCCGAGCAAAACAAAACAACACAAACAAAATACTAAGACGCACAGGGAATTAAAAACACACAAGAAAATAGTAAAACTTATTAACCTAACTGGCCTCAGATGTTCAACAATTAATCCATGTGTAGTTAATTTTCTCAAGAGTTCTCGTGTGTGTGTGATTAGCCAATCTTGTCTACCCACCTAACTTTCGGTCAAATCATGCAATCAGTAAGCCTCAAAGAGTCATTAACTCCGCTCTCTAGTTTCAACACACTCTCCACCAAGTTCAACCGTTACTCCCAAAAATCAACAGGACTTATCAGGGAGTTCTTTTAGGCAAGCACTTTTTATAGCAGAGAAGTATCCATAGTCAATGTAAGCATATAGGATTCAAGTAAAGAGAATTGGATATTTATAATTTTCTGCGGTATTGAGTAGGCTAGGTTTATCAGTTACAGGGCATTGTCAGACATTTGTCTGACTCCTCTACTCCATACATTCTACACCTTTTTGCATTTTTTTTGGACTCAAATTTCAATTCATTTTCAATGCCTCCCCTCACCTTACTTTCTCCATCTTTTTCATCCAATTGGATTTTTTTTTCTTTTTTTTTTTCTTTTCGGCCTTCTTTCAGTTTTGGATTTTTCTTTTTTTTTTTTTTTCGCAAGGCTACAAATGAAAGACTAACAAATCAAAGGCTTGCAGGCTCAAAAACAAAGTTGCCTAAATCATTTCTCTGTTTGTAAAAATCTACCTCAGTTTCGAGTATGTATCACCAAAGTTAAGAATCAAATCAGCTAATCTTCTCACAAAATCCACACAATTTTCTCTACTTATCAGGAGTATCGACAGTCAAGGCTATAGTGCAGAAAAAGTGAGAACTCAAGATCCAATGTCGCCAACACTAGATTATATTTTCTTTTCTTGTTTTTTTCAACTTCATCGTCATAGGCCATTTTTCTTTTTCTTTTCTCATTTTCATATTTTTGTTTTTGTTTTCTCAAATAAACAACCACACAACCGAACACAGACAACATTAAAATAAAACGAACAACTGAACAATAAAACTGACACAAAACAAAACAAGCAAAAACATAATACGAACGAGAAACTAAAAATACAGATGCAGGAACTAGTGACTGATTCAGCATGCAACAACAACTATCCAAATTTCATACTACGTTTCAACTCAACCACTTTCGCCAACCCAACAATTCAACAACCACATAAACATCAAACATTTTACATCCAAATCACAACCAACATAACAGTTCAATACCCCCCCAAACTTAGATTCGTGCATTGTCCCTAATGTACAATGAATCGATAAAAGAACAAGGGAAGACACGTACCTATGGCGACGACCATCAGTGGTCATCGCCCATGTCATCATCCTGGGGTTGCCACGTAGGAGGTGGGGGAAACTGCGGATCCTCACTGGAGCCAGGAAAGAGCTGGGCTAGAGTCGTCGTGAAATCCACCATATAATCCATGAAAATATCAGTCCGACGACAATGAAGGTCTAGCCGCTGCTCCACTCGCGTCAATCGCTCATCAAAATGCTCATACGCTCCAGTAAGTGGTAGTGGTGGTGGCTGGCTGCTACTCGTCGGGCGATCTCGAGGTGCGGCTGCTCGCGGAGGGGGTGGTATATTCTCTCGTGTAGTCCCAGTAATAGGTCCTTGAACCTTAAAAAGCTCTTCATCTGCACCCCATGTAACTCCAGCATGTGCACAAAGCGCGGTGATCAGAGCAGGGTGCGGCAATCCACCAGTCGTGGTGCCCTTTACCGCCGAAATAATGGAATCCTGAATGATGTTCCCCAAGTTTACCGTCTTTCCTGTGACAATACTGTAAGTCAGCACAGCCCGTTTCGCTGTCACCTCAGAATTGTGGCCAGTGGGCAGCACACGAGAAGCTATCAGAAAAAACCAAGACCTCGCATCTTGCTTCATTTTCCCGGAAGGAAAATGTACCACTGCTTCATTCTTCATCTTCCATTATGCCCCTTCTTCACAAAGAGTGGCAATAATCTCATCATAGTCCACATCACTCGCCTTGAATGCCGAATACTCATCCTCATCTATAGATGGCATACCATAGAGGGTATTAATGGTGTGCCCATCAAATTCCACTCGCTTACCTCGCACTAGAACATGGAATTGCTCATGCTTGCATTTTAGATTGGCATAAAATTCCCGGACTAAAGAAATCACAGCATCACCGGGATGTTGGACAAAATTCGTCCATCTTCGCGCAACAGCTGCTTGTCGCACATCCCACAAAGGTAGAGGAGAATTAGGATCAAACCCTCTTTCTCTAACCATGCTCTTGCTCACCATGAGAGAATAATTCTTGGCGGCCTCTTCATCCCAAAACTGATGGGCATCGAAAGTACCGAACGAAGATGCACCTTTCTTTTGTTTCTTTCTCGGAGCCATTACAATAGCGCAATCTCAATTGAACCAAGCAATAATTCAACACAACAGTACACCACCGCCCACTATGCCGCTTAATCTCCAACCAATCTAAACAATTTACCACGCCGCACAACCAACAATAACAAGTCTACCAACCCGATATAACCGCACAAATCGCAAATCTTCAGCATAACAACAATGTCACAGAAATTGGCCCCTCCAATAACAAATAAGCAAATATTATGCACCACCTAATGATCAACTTCCAATCCATGTACGAATTTCTCACAACAATTTCGGATGATCAATTCTAAAAGCACCATAAACATGTAAATAATACGCAGCACGGAGCCCTTCCAATATAAAAAATCGGCCGAATTTTTCAAGCCCCAAAATGTTCAATTTACCTCGGATGGTGTCGAGTCCGGCGGAATAGATAAAGTTGGACAAGATATAGAACAACTCGGCTTCGCCCCTCAGTGAATTCGAAGCTTACTTCTTCGACAGAAATAATAGAGATCGACGCCCCTTTTCTCGAAATCCCTAGCTGCGAAAATATTGAAACCCGGATGACGAAAATTCGAACAAGATGCGAGGAAAGGATGAATTTGTGCGATGTATGGTGTAGCCGAGAGTTTTAGGTGGGATTTTTTTTCGAATTGCAGGGGCGGATTTCTTGGAGGCGGCGAACAAGGCTAGGAAATCTGAAGGATTATGACTGAATGAATTCTGAGATCCCCTTTTATTTTTCAAAATTTTTGCGATAGCGCTGGAGCGCTATATAAGTGGCGCTGGAGCGCCCGATGTTTTTCAGGCACAGCACTGGAGCGCTATATGAAGAGCACTGGAGCGCTAAACTTTCGTCCTTGATGATACAGAACAGCACTGGAGAGCTATATTGAGAGCGCTGGGGCGCTATATCTTCGACTTTGGAACTCACATACTAGCGTTGGAGCGCTAAACTTTCGACTTTTCTAAAAAAATCCAACGTAAGAACAGCGCTGGAGCGCTATATGGAGAGCGCTGGAGCGCTATATTCTCGAATTTCATACTCCAAAATGTGATTTTTGTGAAGAAAAGAACCTGCAATAAAACTCCGAATTAGGACCAAAATTAGTCAAATAACTGAAATTCAATAAAAGTAACTAAAAAAATAAAATAAAATAAAACAAAATTTAAAAAAAAAATTGGGTTGCCTCCCAAAGAGCGCTTGGTTTATCGTCGTCAGCCCGACTTTTCTGGAGTGTTTATGCAGGGTCTATCAAAGCAACTTTCTCCATGTTCCGCACTTCATTGCCAAAATAATGTTTCAACCTCTGCCCATTGACTTGGAATGTCTGACCATCTTGACAGCTCAGTTCAATGGCGCCATAGGAATGCACTTTCACCATGGTGAACGGACCAGACCATCTTGATTTCAACTTACCTGGAAATAAGCGGAGACGAGAGTTAAATAATAATACATGTTGTCCAAGCTCGAACTCTCTCTTCAGTAATATTTTGTCATGCCACTTTTTGGTTTGTTCTTTGTAGAGCTTGGCATTTTCGTAAGAATGATTACGAAACTTCTCAATCTCATGCAACTGCAACAATCGCTCTTCTCCAGCAGCTTTCATATCAAAATTCAACTTTTTCACCGCCCAATACGCTCGATGCTCTAACTCCACTGGCAGATGGCATGCTTTACCAAAGACCAACCTGTATGGAGACATGCCCATAGGAGTTTTGAACGCAGTCCGGTATGCCCATAGTGCATCATCCAACTTAACTGCCCAATCCTTTCGGTTCGTGTTGACAGTCTTTTCCAGAATTTGCTTAATTTCCCGGTTGGATATTTCAGCTTGCCCATTTGTTTGTGGATGATATGCACATGCCACTTTATGCCTAACACCATATTTTTTCAGCAATGAATTAAAGATTTTATTGCAAAAATGCGTACCTTCATCACTGATAATGGCCCTTGGTGTTCCAAACCTCGTGAAAATATTTTTCTGCACAAACTGCACCACTACACGAGCATCATTAGTGGAGGTGGCGATTGCTTCCACCCATTTCGAAACATAATCAACAGCCAATAAAATATACGATTGCCCAAAAGATATAGGAAATGGTCCCATAAAATCAATACCCCACACATCAAATAATTCGACCTCTAAAATATTTGTGAGAGGTAATTCATGACGCCTAGATATATTTCCCATCCTTTGACATCTATCACATGATTTTACCAAGGTATAACTGTCTTTGAATAAATTTGGCCAATAAAAACCAGACTGAAGTACCTTGGCGGCTGTCCGTGTGGCTCCAAAGTGACCACCATACGGTGCAGAATGACATTGTTCCAAAATCTCTTTTGCTTCAGCTTCATCCACGCATCTCCTTATCACTTGGTCCGAACACTTCTTGTACACAAACGGATCATCCCACAGATAAAACTTGACATCATGAAAGAATTTCTTCCTTTGGTGATGATTGAGATCTGGAGGCATAACACCACACGAAAGAAAATTAGCAAAATCTGCAAACCAAGGAAGTTTAGAATTTACCTCAAAAAGATGCTCATCAGGAAATTGCTCCTTAATGAGTTCATGTTCAACTTTTCCTTCCAACTCCAAGCGAGACAGATGATCCGCTACTAAATTTTCACTCCCTTTCTTGTCTCTAATTTTGAAATCAAACTCTTGTAGTAAGAGTATCCACCGAATCAATCTTGGCTTGGCATCCTTCTTGGCAAAGAGATAACGAATAGCTGCATGGTCAGTATAAACAATTACTTTTGAGTCTATGAGATACGACCTGAATTTGTCGAAGGAGAACGCCACAGCCAGCATCTCTTTTTCAGTAGTGGTGTAATTTTGTTGTGCTCCGTCAAGAGTGTGGCTGGCGTAGTAAATCGCCTGAAACATCTTATCTTTTCGTTGTCCCAAAACTGCTCCTACAACATAATCGCTGGCATCACACATTACTTCAAACGGCTTCTTCCAGTCAGGCACAATCATAATAGGCGCAGAAATTAGTGCCTCCTTGATTTTCGTGAACGCCTGCAAACACGCGTTATCAAAAATAAATGATGTATCTTTTTCTAACAAATTACATAAAGGCTTAGTAATTTTAGAAAAATCTCTAATAAAGCGACGATAAAACCCGGCGTGTCCCAAGAAACTTCTAATAGCTTTCACATTATTTGGCAGTGGAAGCTTTTCAATCGCAACCACTTTTGCTCGATCCACCTCAAGCCCATTAGATGACACTTTATGCCCAAGTACGATGCCTTCTTGCACCATGAAGTCGCATTTTCCCCAGTTAAGCACTAAATTTTTCTCTTGACAACGCTGCAAAACAAGGGTCAGATTGTGCAAACAATGATCAAACAAAGACCCAAACACAGAAAAATCATCCATAAAAATTTCCATGACTTCTTCTACCATGTCGGAAAAAATTGCCATCATGCACCGCTGAAAAGTAGCCGGTGCATTACACAAACCAAATGGCATTCTCCTAAAAGCATAAGTACCATAGGGACATGTGAAAGTTGTTTTCTCTTGATCCTCTGGCGCTATAGCAATTTGATTATAGCTAGAATAGCCATCTAAAAAACAGTAATGTTTATAACCTATCAACCTGTCAAGCATCTGATCAATAAAAGGAAGAGGAAAATGATCTTTTCTAGTAGCCGTATTCAACCTTCTATAATCAATGCAAACTCTCCAACCAGTAACAGTACAAGTCGAAATCAACTCATTTTTCTCATTTTTAACTACAGTCATACCTCCCTTTTTCGGCACAACCTGTACTGGCGACACCCAAAAACTGTCAGAAATAGCATAAATAATACCAGCATTCAATAATTTCAACACCTCAGCTTTTACCACTTCTTTCATCGCAGGATTTAACCTCCTTTGATTATCAACATAGGGATTATATGACTCCTCCATTAAAATCTTATGCATGCAGATATTGGGACTAATTCCCTTGATATCAGAAATTGACCAACCCAACGCAGATTTAAATTTTCTCAAAACTCTTAATAATTTATCTTTTTCATCATGAGTAAGAGAAGATGAAATAATTACCGGGTTAGTCGAATTTTCTCCCAAAAATGCATAACATAAATGATCAGGCAGTTCTTTCAATTCAGGAGTAGAAACTGATACCTCTTTTTCGACTTCCGAAGACAATGATTCAGTTTTTTCTTGGCCATCTTTTTCCTTTGGCAAACTTTCAAGAGCGAGAAATTTCTCTCTAAGTTCCCAATCATCCCCATCAAATTGGGTTATGGAATTAATTAAGCACCTCGCCAAAACGTCCTCCAATTCCAATCCTGCACAAAAATTATTCTCATAAGAATTAGATAAATCAATGCGATTACAAGAATGTACCTCCTCTTGGTATTTCATGGTTTTATAGATATTGAAAGTGACAGCATCACCACCAACTCGTAGAGTTAGTTCACCCTCTTGCACATCAATTAACGCTCTGCCAGTCGCCAAGAATGGTCTCCCCAAAATTAGAGGGACATCTAGATCTTCTTCCATATCAAACACTACAAAGTCAGCAGGAAAAATAAACTTATCTACTTTTACCAGTACATCTTCCACAACTCCTCTAGGATAAGTAAGAGAACGATCAGCCAATTGCAGAGTAATCGTGGTTGGTTTCACCTCGCCAAGCTCCAAAGACCTGAAAATAGACAAAGACATTAAATTAATACTTGCACCTAAATCACATAATGCCCTATTAACAGTCGCACCACCAAAATACAAGGAATAGTGAAACTCCCTGGGTCTTTCAGTTTCTGTGGCAATTTCTTTTGTAGGATGGCGCTGCACTCCTCTGTCAACTTCACTGTTTCAAACTCTTCAAGCTTTCTCTTCCTCGTCATCACATCCTTCATGAATTTAGCATAGTGTGGCATCTGCTCCAAAGCATCAGCGAATGGAATATTAATATGAATTTTCTTGAAAATGTCAAGAAACTTAGAAAACCTCTCATCTAACGCTTTCTTCTTGAACCGCTGAGGATATGGTAGAACAGCTTCTGGCACAAGCGGTTTCTCAGGAACAACTGCAGACTTGCTGGAATTTTTGCTATCAGAATTTTCGGACTCCACCACAATCTCTTCAAATTCCTCATCATCCACTGCCTTTGGATTATCAGTCCCAATTTCTTTACCACTTCTAAGAGTAACAACATTACATTGCTCCCTAGGATTAACCTCAGTATTGCTAGGAAACACACCTCTCTGCTGATTATTCAATGCATTAGCCAGTTGACCAATTTGTGTTTCAAGATTTTTCATAGAAGCGCTCACATTGGTCAAGTGTGTCTCCATACTGTCAAGACTATTTTCATTCCTCTTAAATCTTGTGGATGATTCTGCAATAAAACTACCCACCAAATCTTCCAACGATGCCTTACCCTCACCATCCTGAGTATTGAACCCCGGTGGAGGATTCAAAACATTCTTATTGTTTGCATAAGAAAAATTCTCATGATTACGCAAACTAGGATGATACTGATTGGGTACAGGATTACCTCGATAATTGTTGTAATTCATGTTGTTCACATATTGAGCTTGCTCCACACTCTCAAATCCATCAGCAGAATTTACGGCAGTCGCCAGTGATGCTGTCTCAGTAGAACTTTGATTCCCTTTGGTCAGTGCAGCCAACTGTGTAGAAATAGTAGCCATCTGAGCAGTCAAAGCAGTGAATGCATCCACCTCATGAATTCCAGCAGCAGGCTTCCTTATTGCAGATCTCTCACTCGGCCACTGATAACTGTTAACAGCCATTTGCTCAAGCATCTCATAAGCCTGTTCAGGAAATTTAGAAAATATCGAACCTCCAGCTGCAGCATCCACAGAAATACGAGTTGGCCCATTCAAACCATTGTAGAATAATTCAATCTGTTCCCAGTCCGGAAAATTATGGTTTGGACACTTTCTAAGCAACTCCTTGTACCGCTCCCAGGCTTCATACAACTGCTCAAAATCTTGCTGTTTGAATGTAGTAATCTCTATTTTCAACTGAGCCGACTTAGCAGGCGGGAAATACTTAGCTAGAAATTTGGAAGCCATATCATCCCATGTAGTAATACTCCCAAGAGGTAGGGATTGCAACCAACTACGAGCATTGTCCCTAAGAGAGAACGGGAACAATCGTAGTTTGATTGTGTCCTCAGTAACACCATGAATCTTTACTGTGTCAGCAATCTCCAGAAAAGTACGCAGATGCAGATTCGGATCTTCAATAGCTGCACCCCTGAACTGATTCTGCTGCACCATATTAATCAGAGCTGGCTTCAATTCAAAGTTATTCGCCGTAATGTTCTGCCGAGCAATCCCAGAATAATGTGTATTGATCACCGGTCGAAAGTGATCTCTGATCGGCACCTGAGCATTATTGACAGCTCTTTCCCTTTCTCTTTCTTCAGCCATTTGTTGCAACTCTTCTCTTCTAGCTTTTCGCAAAGCTTTAGCAGTTTTCTCGATTTCTGGATCAAAGAGCAGTGAGTCGTAACTTTGGCTTTTTCGCATAAACTGCATAGACAGAAAAAAAAAATTAAAATTAGAACCAAAAAATAAAATAAAATGCTCTAAATCAAAATTAAGACTAATTATGAAACGACCCTAACTCTATAATTAATAAGTAAATATGCGGAATTTTTTTTTTTTTTTTATATATACTTACTAAATAAAATATGTACATATATGCCCATACATATATGCACAGAATAAAAAGGATTTAAAATAAATAAATAAATAAATAAGTAAACAATTAAATACTTAAATAAAAATGCATTCTTTAAAATAAAATAAATATCTGAGTCAAACATTTAATTAAAAATACTGCATAAACAAAATGATTAAAATTTGCATGCATTGACAATATTCAATAAAATATTCAAAACTCACAACCACTAAAAAAATAATATAAAATGTGTAACGTGTTGACATAATCAAAAACATGCATGTGACTCAGACATCTATCACGGTCACGGGGTCACTGCATGCCCGCTCATACATCCTCGCCTCCGGTGGGTACAACCTCATCCTCAACGTACTCACCTGCACCATACCAGTGTAGTGAGCCTATAGGCCCAACATGCTAACATAACAAGGGTTTAAAATAATTTAAAACAATTAAATACTAATACATACATATACATGAATGAGCATGCTTGAAAATTTCATAACATAACATAACTTAACTTAAATAACATAATACATAAACATTATTGAGCAATTAATTTTCTAACATCGTATGGTTGTATCCGTAGTGTAACCTTAAATCATACATTAAATACTGATCAGCGTGGAAACCAACGTACGTGGCGGTGACGAATCACCTCTTAAATTGGCAGTAAACTGCCCTTCAATAGTTCACATATGGGGACGAATCCCCCTTAAATTGTCACACTACTTCAACTTCCAACATAAAATATTTTATTATTGCTCAACCTTAAACATTTAATTATGCATAAAATTATTTCATGAATGCATGCACTTAAATAAAATGTGTGTCCTTCATATATATTTAATTTAATTTCTTACTAACATATAAATATTAAAATAACTTCAATGCATAAAATAATTAAATATATAATCAGAACACATGCAAATTTCTCACGGATGGTCCTGGACTGCTGGCCCTAACACTCAAGCCCATTTACTTAAATCTGGCTCATTAACATACTTAAGCCCAATAAAATTGTTCTAAGCCCAATTAAAATAATTTAAAGCCCATAAAACATTCTAGGCCCAATAACAACTTAAACTGACCCAATGGGCCCAAAAGCCCAAAGACTGGCCCAATAACTTTTATGGGCTCAAAAGCCCATAAAATTTCTGAACTAACTTAATTAAAATTTTAAAAGTCCAAATAAAATTATTCGGGAGTCCAAATAATTTTATTTCAAATTAATTGGCCCAAAAACCCATTAATTCATAAAATATTTTAAAAATAAAAAGACTCGAGCCCGACCCACCAAACCCAGACCCGGACTCACTTAACCCGACCCACGACCCACTGACTTGACCCGGACCCAAGAACCCGACCCGGACCCAGCCCTAACCCTAAACCCGAACTCACCCTACCCGATCGTCCCTCGGCCGTGAGCAGCAGCCACTCCGTGGCTGCTGCCGGCCTGCTCCGGCCGCCCCTGGCCGGAGCGCCGCCGCCCAGACGTAGCCCACATCTGGGCGGTCCGAACCTGACCCTAGCCCCGGCCCCATGCAGCCCCAAGCACTGAACCCGAAGGCCCTTCCCCAGAACCCCAACCTGCAACCCTCCTCGGCCGATCTGCTGTAGTTGCTTCCCTGGGCTCGTTTGGCTCAAGCCATTCGAGCCACTCGAGTCCAGTCACACCTAGGACACCCTAGGGACCCTAGCCATCAGATATAACGTACCCATGACCTAAAAACTTGAACATGAATCATGAAAAAAACGAGTAACCTTGGAAAAATCCGAACACTCAAACCATTTTCTGAAAAAGATTGAAGGTTTTGATGCATACACAATCCACACAATATAATATCTGATAGGTACAAAAATATTGGAAGAAAATCATGCCTTTCACCGTAAAAACGAGGAGAAAACGGGCGTGAGACGATTTCGGGACGACGACGACTTGCTTTGGACCTTCAAAAACGTGGCTATGGTGTTCTTCCTTAGGGCTGCTCGATGAATAAGATGATGGAGAAGGGAGGGAGGCGGCTACTAGGGTGAAGGATCGGTTAAGGGTTTGGGGTAGATTAGGTTAAAGTTTTTATTTTTAATTAAAATAGGTTTTAGGATAATTAAAAGTTTTAAATATAAAACCTAAAATTTTAAAACTCTAAATAAAAACTAAAATCTGATAATTTAAGTTAATCATAAACAAAATCCCGAAATTATAAATTTAGGGAATTTTAAAAATACTAAAAAGTCAATATTTTGGCTTATTTTGAATAAAAATGGACTCCTAAAATTATATAAAATTAAATACTAAAAATTTTGAGATAATAAAACTCAAAATAATATTTTAGGGCTCTAAAAAGGCTCATGAAATTAATTGGCTAGAAAGTTGTCATCTCGTCCGTCCACGGTCCCGTCTACGCGATAAAATAATTAAAATACTAAAAATCATAAAAATCACTAATTATGGGTTAAATGCTTAAAAATAAATTAAATCATGCACAAATAATTCACATAATTATTTAACCCATAAATCTAAAATTTAAATAATTAAATATCCTAATTATGCATGCGGATTTACGTATTTAAAATACCGGGTGTTACAATTCTCCCCCCCCTTAAATTGAATTTCGTCCTCGAAATTAAAGTACTTACCCGAACAACTCCGGGTAGCGAGTCCTCATGTCTGCCTCGGTCTCCCAAGTAGCTTCCTCCTCCGAGTGATTCAGCCACTGGACTCTGACCATCGGTATGACCCGCGTCCTAAGCCTCCGCTCCTCCCTAGCCAAGATCCGCACTGGCCTCTCCTCATACACTAGATCTGGTGGCAACTGTAAGGGCTCGAAATCCAACACATGCGACGGGTTGGAGACATATCTCCGAAGCATGGATACATGGAAAACGTTGTGCACTGCCGCTAGCCCTGGAGGTAGAGCTAAACGGTAGGCCAACGTGCCAACTCTCTCCAAGATCTCGAATGGCCCTATATACCTCGGATTAAGCTTGCCTCTCCGGCCAAAACGCACTACTCCCTTCATCGGTGACACCTTCAGGAATACGTGATCACCTACAGCGAACTCCAAATCTCGTCGTCGGGCATCTGCGTAACTCTTCTGCCGACTCTGAGCTGTCCTCATCCGATCTCGAATCTGAGTCACTATGTCAGCTGTCTGCTGCATGATCTCAGGACCCAGTAAAATCCGCTCACCAACCTCATCCCAATGCACAGGAGATCTGCATCTCCTCCCATACAATGCTGTATAAGGAGCCATACCTATAGACGACTGAAAACTGTTGTTATAGGTAAACCCCACTAATGGCAGTCTAGTCTCCCAAGAGCCCCGAAAATCAATGACACAAGCTCTTAGAAGATCCTCGAGAACCTGGATCACTCTCTCAGACTGACCATCTGTCTGGGGATGAAATTCTATACTGAACAAAAGCCTCGTCCCCAAAGCTGTGTGCAGACTCTTCCAAAACGCAGATGTGAATCTCGGATCTCTGTCTGACACAATAGACACTGGTATGCCATGCAGTCTAACAATCTCTCTGATGTAAAGCTCTGCATACTGTGTCAAAGTATAAGTAGTCCTCACCGGCAAGAAATGAGCTGACTTGGTGAGTCTATCCACAATCACCCAAATCGTTGTGCAACCTCTGGCACTTCTCGGTAAGCCAACCACAAAGTCCATCGTAATATTCTCCCATTTCCATTCCGGAATAGGAAGAGGTCCAAGAAGTCCTGCTGGACGCTGATGCTCTGCCTTGACTTGCTGACAAGTCAAGCACTCTGACACCACTCTCCCGATGTCACTCTTCATCCCGGGCCACCAATACAATAGCTGCAAATCTTTGTACATCTTCGTACTTCCGGGGTGAATGGATTACGGAGATGTGTGAGCCTCTGCTAAAATCTCAGCTCTCAACTGATCGACGTTCGGTACCCACATCCTCCCACGGTACTGAACGATACCATCCTCCACTGTATACAAGATATTACCTCTAGCATCATCTCTCTGTCTCCATCGCTGCAACTCCTCATCAGTAGACTGTCCCTCCCTAATCCGATCTCACAGAACTGGCTGCACCGTCAACACTGACAAGCTCGGTGCATGGCCACTCGGATAACACTCCAAGCCAAATCTCTGAATCTCGCTCTGTAGTGGTAAATGTACGGTCAAACATGATACCACTGACGACTTCCGACTCAAAGCATCGGCCACTACATTGGCTTTACCCGGATGGTAGCTAATGTCACAGTCATAGTCCTTCACCAACTCCAACCATCTGCGCTGTCTCATGTTCAACTCCTTCTGTGTGAAGAAGTACTTGAGACTCTTGTGGTCTGTGAAAATCTTGCACTTCTCTCCATACAGATAGTGCCTCCAGATTTTCAAAGCGAAAACCACTGCTGCTAACTCCAAGTCATGCGTCGGATAATTCTGCTCGTGAATCTTCAGCTGCCTCGACGCATACACAATAACCTTACCACACTGCATAAGCACTGCGCCTAAACCTAGTTTAGACGCGTCGGTATACACCACTAACTCCTCGTGTGGTACTGTCATCGCTAACACTGGTGCAGTAGTGAGTGCTTCCTTCAGCTGATTGAAGCTCCTCTGACAGTCTGAACTCCAGATAAACTTCGCATTCTTCTTGGTCAAGGAAGTCAAGGGTACTGCAATAGAGGAAAAACCCTTGATGAACTTCCTATAATATCCTGCCAAACCCAAGAAACTGCGAATCTCTGAAGCATTCTTCGGAATACCCCAATTCTGCACTGCCTCAACCTTAGACTGATCAACTGCAATCCCATCTCTCGAAATAATGTGGCCAAGAAATGCCACCTGCTCAAGCTAAAACTCGCACTTGCTGAACTTGGCATACAACCGATGCTCCCTCAAAGTCTGCAAGGCCGTCTGAAGATGCTGTCTATGCTCCTCGATGCTCCTAGAATAGATCAAAATATCATCAATAAAGACTATGATGAACTGATCTAAATACGGCTGAAAGACTCGGTTCATGAGATCCATGAAAACCGCTGGAGCATTGGTCATCCCAAATGGCATCACTAAGAACTCATAATGCCCATATCGTGTCCTGAAAGCAGTCTTGGACACATCCGTATCTCTGACACGCAACTGATGATAACCAGATCGCAGATCGATCTTGGAGAACACTGAAGCTCCCTGCAACTGGTCAAATAAATCCTCTATCCTCGGCAGTGGATACTTATTCTTCATGGTAACCCTGTTGAGCTCTCGGTAATCGATGCACAGTCTCATACTGCCATCCTTCTTCTTCACAAATAACACCGGAGCTCCCCACGGAGAAAAGCTAGGACGAACAAAGCCTTTCTCTAACAACTCCTGAATCTGCTCCTTCAACTCTTTCATCTCGGTAGGAGCAAGTCTGTACGGTGCCTTAGAGATAGGCACGGTGTCTGGCACTAAGTCGATGCTGAACTCCACATCTCTCACTGGTGGAATTCCTGCAACATCCTCCGGAAAGACATCCGAAAAGTCACGAACCACCTCTATCTCCGATAATGGTCTGCTAGATGGCTCTGAAGTCGTGACGATACTCGCTAGAAACCCCTGGCAACCCCGTCTCAACAACTTCCTCGCCTGAATATGAGATATCACCTGAGGCATATCACTGCTCTGAGATGCATGAAAAGTGAACGGATCGCCCACTGTAGGTCTCACTGACACTGATCTCCGACGAAAATCAATCGAAGCTCCATTGACTGTCAACCAGTCCAAGCCCAAAATCAAATCGAATCCACTCAATGGCAAAACTACTACATCTGCTCGAATGGAGTGTCCCTGCAGCTCCAACTCCAGTCCTCGAATAACCTTCGAGGTAGAAATAATCTGCCCTGACGGCATAGTAACATCATACCCACTGTCACTACTCTCAGGTGTGATGCCTACCCGCCTGATAAACTCCAGGGAGATAAACGAATGCGTAGCCCCTGAATCTAGCAACGCAAACGTGGAGTTGCCTCCAACTAGAATTCTCCCGGTGATCAAGGAGGTGTCTGGATCTACCTCCTCGGCCTGCATCCCAAACACCCTACCAGCGGTGTTCTTCTTCCTCGGGCAGTTAGCTATCTGATGCCCTGGCTCCCTACAGTGGTAGCAAACACCTGCTCCCAATACACAAGGTCCCGAATGCATCTTCTGGCACTTCGGGCAAGTAGGATAAGATATGGCATTAGGGGCCCCGCCCCTCTGCTGCTGTGGCCTCTGCTGCTGATTCGGGCCCTTAGCCGGCGCTGTAAACTGCTTCTTCGCAGGAGGCTGCGAAGATGGTCGCTGATACCCAGCCTGAAACTGCCTCTTCCCCTGCTGCTCTCTCTGAATCTCTCTCCGACCCTCCTCGGAACGCAAGGCTCTACTGACTGCAGACTCATAAGTAAGGACGTCTACCATGCGAGCATCATGCTTGATATCCGCCTTCAAACCCTCCACAAACTGCCTCAACTTCTCTGGTGGACTATCTGAAATCAGAGGCACAAAGTGACAGCCCCTCTCGAACTGTCTCACATACTCAACCACTGTCTTGTCCCCCTGACGGAGACTCATAAACTCACGGATCATGCGACTGCGCACATCCTCAGTAAAGTACTTGGCGTAGAAGATACGCCTAAAATCTGCCCAGGTCAGCGTAGGAAGGTCAACTCCTCTGGCTGCACCCTCCCACCAGAGCGCTGCATCACCCCTCAGCATGTACGTCGCACAGTTCACCCTGTCGGTGTCTGTGATCCCCATATAAGAAAAGATGGACTCTAGAGAGCGAATCCATCCCTCCGCCACCAAAGGATCGGTGGTACCCACAAACTCCTTGGGTCCCTTCTTCTGGAACCTCTCAGCAACGTCCTCCTCATGGGACAACCTGGGACGAGTAGCCTGCTGCTCTAACAGAGCAGTAATCCCTGCCATCATATTTGCATTGGCCTGCTCCAATGCTGCAATAGGGTTCTGCGGAGGTGGAGGTGGAGGTGGAGATCCCCCACGTCGGTTCATCGGTCTAGGAGGCATTTTGCACCACCACATATTTCTTTACGTAAATCGACATGCATAACTAAGTTGTTTAAAAGTAATACTAACTTAAATCCAAAGAATTAAATCATGCTATAAACACTTAAAACTTACAGACCGGTAGCGTGGATTTCTGAGCTCGCATAGCAGTAATGACCCCTCCAAGGACAGTGCTCTGATACCAACTGAAACGACCCTAACTCTATAATTAATAAGTAAATATGCGGAAAAATTTTTTTTTTTTATATATACTTACTAAATAAAATATGTACATATATGCCCATACATATATGCATAGAATAAAAAGGATTTAAAATAAATAAATAAATAAATAAATAAATAAGTAAACAATTAAATACTTAAATAAAAATGCATTCTTTAAAATAAAATAAATATCTGAGTCAAACATTTAATTAAAAATACTGCATAAATAAAATGATTAAAATTTGCATGCATTGACAATATTCAATAAAATATTCAAAACTCACAACCACTGAAAAAATAATATAAAATGTGTAACGTGTTGACATAATCAAAAACATGCATGTGACTCAGACATCTATCACGGTCGCGGGGTCACTGCATGCCCGCTCATACATCCTCGCCTCCGGTGGGTACAACCTCATCCTCAACGTACTCACCTGCACCATACCAGTGTAGTGAGCCTATAGGCCCAACATGCTAACATAACAAGGGTTTAAAATAATTTAAAACAATTAAATACTAATACATACATATACATGAATGAGCATGCTTGAAAATTTCATAACATAACATAACTTAACTTAAATAACATAATACATAAACATTATTGAGCAATTAATTTTCTAACATCGCATGGTTGTATCCGTAGTGTAACCTTAAATCATACATTAAATACTGATCAGCGTGGAAACCAACGTACGTGGCGGTGACGAATCACCTCTTAAATTGGCAGTAAACTGCCCTTCAATAGTTCACATATGGGGACGAATCCCCCTTAAATTGTCACACTACTTCAACTTCCAACATAAAATATTTTATTATTGCTCAACCTTAAACATTTAATTATGCATAAAATTATTTCATGAATGCATGCACTTAAATAAAATGTGTGTCCTTCATATATATTTAATTTAATTTCTTACTAACATATAAATATTAAAATAACTTCAATGCATAAAATAATTAAATATATAATCAGAACACATGCAAATTTCTCACGGATGGTCCTGGACTGCTAGCCCTAACACTCAAGCCCATTTACTTAAATCTGGCCCATTAACATACTTAAGCCCAATAAAATTGTTCTAAGCCCAATTAAAATAATTTAAAGCCCATAAAACATTCTAGGCCCAATAACAACTTAAACTGGCCCAATGGGCCCAAAAGCCCAAAGACTGGCCCAATAACTTTTATGGGCTCAAAAGCCCATAAAATTTCTGGACTAACTTAATTAAAATTTTAAAAGTCCAAATAAAATTATTCGGGAGTCCAAATAATTTTATTTCAAATTAATTGGCCCAAAAACCCATTAATTCATAAAATATTTTAAAAATAAAAAGACTCGAGCCCGGCCCACCAAACCCAGACCCGGACTCACTTAACCCGACCCACGACCCACTGACTTGACCCGAACCCAATAACCCGACCCGGACCCAGCCCTAACCCTAAACCCGAACTCACCCTACCCGATCGTCCCTCGGCCGTGAGCAGCCGGCCTGCTCCGGCCGCCCCTGGCCGGAGCGCCGCCGCCCACACGTAGCCCATGTCTGGGCGGTCCGAACCTGACCCTAGCCCCGGCCCCATGCAGCCCCAAGCACTGAACCCGAAGGCCCTTCCCCAGAACCCTAACCTGCAACCCTCCTCGGCCGATCTGCTGTAGTTGCTTCCCTGGGCTCGTTTGGCTCGAGCCATTCGAGCCACTCGAGTCCAGTCACACCTAGGACACCCTAGGGACCCTAGCCATCAGATAGAACGCACCCATGGCCTAAAAACTTGAACATGAATCATGAAAAAAACGAGTAACCTTGGAAAAATCCGAACACTCAAACCATTTTTTGAAAAAGATTGAAGGTTTTGATGCATACACAATCCACACAATATAATATCTGATAGGTACAAAAAGATTGGAAGAAAATCATGCCTTTCACCGTAAAAACGAGGAGAAAACGGGCGTGAGACGATTCCGGGACGACGACGAATTGCTTTGGACCTTCAAAAACGTGGCTATGGTGTTTTTCCTTAGGGCTGCTCGATGAAGAAGATGATGGAGAAGGGAGGGAGGCGGCTACTAGGGTGAAGGATCGGTTAAGGGTTTGGGGTAGATTAGGTTAAAGTTTTTATTTTTAATTAAAATAGGTTTTAGGATAATTAAAAGTTTTAAATATAAAACCTAAAATTTTAAAACTCTAAATAAAAACTAAAATCTGATAATTTAAGTTAATCATAAACAAAATCCCGAAATTATAAATTTAGGGAATTTTTAAAATACTAAAAAGTCAATATTTTGGCTTATTTTGAATAAAAATGGACTCCTAAAATTATATAAAATTAAATACTAAAAATTTTGAGATAATAAAACTCAAAATAATATTTTAGGGCTCTAAAAAGGCTCATGAAATTAATTGGCTAGAAAGTTGTCATCTCGTCCGTCCACGGTCCCGTCTACGCGATAAAATAATTAAAATACTAAAAATCATAAAAATCACTAATTATGGGTTAAATGCTTAAAAATAAATTAAATCATGCACAAATAATTCACATAATTATTTAACCCATAAATCTAAAATTTAAATAATTAAATATCCTAATTATGCATGCGGATTTACGTATTTAAAATACCGGGTGTTACAATTAGCACAATTTAATATAAATCAAATAAAATTTATTCCCCGGCAATGGCGCCAAAAACTTGTTGCGTGTTTTTTGCTCGCAAACGCACGATGTCAAGTTATAATACAGGAATTTAAGTCCAGATCGTTCCCACGGAGAATGAATAAATGATATTATATCAAATATTTGCAACTAATATAATCCTAATCCTATGCAGAGCTACGAAGTTGATTTGATTTTTATAAAACTAAAATTTGCAAGAAACAAAACTAAATAACCATGAGTTCACGAGAAAAAATTCAATAAGCGATGAATGCTAGAGGTTCGACTTCACTTGACTGTACACCACAATTTATTTCTAATGATTGTTCAATTATAAAATCTTCTAATTTATTAGCCAAGAATCCCTATTATTTTCTACTACCTCTCTCGAGTGTCAAGCAGAAATTCGTATTCAATAACAAACTCAATATCTCTATCAAAGTTCAATTATTAAATCCGTTAAATAGCACAAAAATTCTTATAACGACTTCTATGGAGTTATATGCCTCTCGAACAGTATAAACACCAAAGATGTATTTTCTTATGTCGTATTCAAAATCTCCTCTCTCGAGTGATAGATTCTAAATAAAATATCATTTAATCTATGGCCAGTAAATTGAAAGCATTAAGATCAGAAAAACACAAATAAACTGTGTGAAGAAATTTAAATATATAAATCAAAATATGTCAATCATGGTTTCCAGTCAAGATCCGTCTACCTCTAGACTAAGAAATTAGTTCATAACGCAATTCAAAATCAAATAACTCATGTTTTTTCAACAATCCATAAACTAAAAAAAATAGAGTTCAAAGAGAAACTAGAACGAATTAGAATGAAGCTTCTCCGTCGCCGGATGCCGCCGTCTTCCGTCTTCGTACCGAATTCTCAAGCTCTTGTGCACTTTCAATCGCTCAATAGCCGTCTTATGCTCTGAAAAATTCTCTCCAACCCTCGTATCTTTTAGAATAAGCCTTAAAATCCTTTCTTAAACTCGATCAAAAACTTTCCAAATTTTAGGATTGCGCAGCGCTGGAGCGCTAGTCATCGGCGCTGGAGCGCCCGTCCAATTTCCTCAACAGCGCTGGAGCGCTGGTTTGATAGCGTTGGAGCGCTATTTCCTCGACTTTTCACCCTTCGGAAGACTCCGTGTAGCGCTGGAGCGCTTGGCTTGTAGCGCTGGGGCGCTAGTTTGGGCAATTTTATTTCTTTGTTCTTCAACTCTTTTTCACCTCCTTTCCACTTCTTTTGGCCGATTAAAATGAATAACACTTAAATTCCTGCAAACAACACAAACAACAAGGGAAATGCATAATATCGCTCAAAACACAACAAAAGCCAAGCTAAATCATATAAAATATAAGTGCATAAATTGCACTTATCAGTAGACAAGAAGCCTGTGGCATTGTATGAAGATAATGCTGCATGTATTGCTCAAATGAAAGAAGGATACATCAAAAGTGACAGAAACAAACATATCCCCCCAAAGTTCTTTGCCTACACTCAAGAGCTTGAGAAGAATAAAGATATTGATATCTGTTACATTCAATCAAGTGAGAACTCATCAGATCTTTTCACAAAGGCGCTTCCTACGGCAATATTCAGAAAGCATATATATAACATTGGGATGCGCAATCTACGGAATATGTGAAGAATCACTCATGTTAACATGAGGGGGAGTTTACGTGGCTGCACTCTTTTTCCCTTACTATGGTTTTTATCCCACTGGGTTTTTCCTAGTAAGTTTTTTAATGAGGCAGTATAAAACACGTAATGAAGACAGTCATCATATCACGATCATCATCACAAGAGGGAGTGTTGAAAAATATATTATTATTATTATTATTATGTTGAATATTGAATATTGAATGTTGAATATTGAGTTGTAAAATGTGGAAAATTAGTGTGTGATGATGTAGATAATGATGTATTAATTTTTGGACTAATCTCAAATGTGGATCTATAAATAGGTCTTTATTTGTGATGAAAAATACACAATTGAGTTGAGAGAAAAATATTATAATGTGTAAAGTTTAATATATTTTGAGTTTTGAAATATTTACTTTTTACCGTAAATTTTTACTTTTTCACAATATATATATATATATATATATATATATATATATATATATATATATATATATATATATATATATATATATATATCTCCTAATTTGAAGGGACCGCCCACGCATGCCGTGATCGACAAATTAATGTTTTCGTCACCCAATTCCAAAAAAAAACAAACAAACAAATAAATAAATATAAAAAAGCAAAACAAAAATGAAAAAAGAGTGTGGGAAAATTAATGAAACGAAACTTTCCAAGAGAAATGAATGGAAAGAAAGTGAGTTGGAGGAAGAAGAATGTAAAGTTAGATAAGATAAATATTAAATTACAACGTATAGTAATTATCATCAAAGAATCGTGACTTATTCACGTGATATTTTGGTACCAGGTGTATGGCGGAGGCCACCACGCTTACGCCGTCCCTATCACGTGGATTGGCCGGCACCGCCCCTTTTGCCCATCGGAACCACACCTGGCTCCACCTATATCTACGTACCTTCATCTGGTTTTAATTAATTTACACCTTTTTTTCAGAAACAAAAAAGTTATAAGATAAATGTTATCCATTTTTCACACCAATCAAATCATCAAAAAAATTTTTAAAAAAAAATAATGCTAATCACGTGCAGTTGTTCGTGAAGATTCATAGATTGTGTAATGTGAATCTCGGAAAGCACCTAAAAGAAACATTATTTTTTAAAATAACAAAATTTGTTTGTTTAATTTTCTTTTTGTTTTTTTTTTGTGGGATCTTGGAAGTTACGTAACTACAAAAATGTTCTTTTCTCAAACCTCTTTATTGTACTTTTTTTTTCTTTCCAATTTCTTCGAAATTACATGCATTAAATATTATATTTAAATTAAAAAATTGATCTCGATATATACTGAAGTCTGAATTAATGATCTGGGAAATCCGATTTTAAAATTTTGCTCAGTATCCTTTAGACTTTAGTCATAAACCAATTAATACGTCAAATTGTGAATATTATCGATGTAGCCATTTTGTAATGTTAATACCACAAGCATTGATTATATATATATACTAGCTAAAGATGCACACACGTTGTGTATTAAATATAATATACAGAAAATAAGGGGTAGTGGAAAAAGCAAAGAGAACGTGGGTCTTGGAATGAGAAGTTGGATTTAGATGGGTCATGGATATTACAATATCGTCATTCAATTATTTTTATCGGTTAATAAAATTGAGGAATATTTTAGTCTACACACATATTACCAAATCAGTTTTTATATGGGGTTGAGGTTTTATTAAATGGTAAGATATATATATATATATATATATATATATATATATATATATATATATATATATATATATGTATAGAATTTTTTTCAAGTGCCCACTTATCATGCCCACTACCATGCCCACCAATGATGTGGCACTATTCTATTGGACCACATCTTTATCACATCCAATAAAATAGTGCCACATCATTGGTGGGCATGGTAGTGAGCATGATAGGTGGGCACTTGAAAGAAACTATATATATATATATATATATATATATATATATATATATATATATTGTGCATGTGAATCTAGGTGATTAAAAGTTATATATGTTTTATTATTATTTTTATTTCCTTTTTGAAATATTTGTGCAGCGAATTATGAAATTTTATATAACACTAGAATATTTATACTGTACATAAACATATTGACCAGCTCATATGTCAATTAATTAATCTATATTTTAATATGTTTTTTTTAGTTTTTTAAGACTTCAAAAAAATTGTTTTTTAACATATTAAAAATGAGTTATATATATATATATAGATATATGAGCATGCATTAGTCATTAGTGATTAGACAAGTGCAAAAAACGTGGCATGACATAAATTATAGAAAACATGAAGAAAACATAATTTTTAACCAGCTTCACACAAAATTTAAAACAATTTCTTCCATAGAGAATGATTATGAGATGTTCATGCATCATCCCCTTGTAGTCTAGTCGATTAAAAGATGCAATTCAAACGATGACCACGATCATCATGAAATAATTATGACGAAATATATACTATCATGTTTTATATCATGTTTTATATTATCGTGAAATCATTACCTACGTACCTTTTACTATATATATATATATATTTAATCCTCCTACTTATTAAAAATATTAATAATAGTAGTAGTAGTAGCTAGCAGTAATAAATGTGTATGTGTGTGATTGTGATTGGTTGTTATGTGAGGCTAGCTAAAAGATAGAAGTGGTACATGATTAGGAAAGAACCAAATGGATGCCCTATAAATGAGGAAACCTCGGATGAAATTTGGCCGCAATTTGATTCTTGACAGCATGTAAATGTCACGTCCAAGCAGGCCATGCATGGCAAGTACCTAATCGATCATTAATTTGGTTCAACAAGAAAGGAAGAAAAAACTATTACTACTACGGCTTACCAAAAGTTTGGTTAGATAGACATGAAACCTAATTATATATACATTCAAGGATATATATATATATATATATATATATATATATATATATATATATATATATATATATATCATTTGGTGTGTACTTAGTACGTAGACCTCTGGATTAGTATGCATTAGTTTGTAAATCACGTTAGTCAGATAAATCGCATTGGACAAACCATGTGTGATTGTGCAA
Organism: Henckelia pumila; assembly: GCF_033568475.1. NCBI lineage: Eukaryota > Viridiplantae > Streptophyta > Magnoliopsida > Lamiales > Gesneriaceae > Henckelia > Henckelia pumila. The sequence continues at coordinate 15,119,076 of NC_133122.1, read as the reverse complement.
CAAGCTCGACCGAGAAGATATTGATAGAGCCAAAGAGAATCGAACACATGAACATTGATCGAGCGTTCACTACTCTTCCAACTCTAATACCCTGTCGAGAGAATAAGGTTATAAATTGTCGACCTCAATTCAATTCATTGTTTGACAAGTAAATCTTGTATCTATATGGTTGAGATCAATATTGTATATATGTAGCAGAAAATATTATAAGCAATACATTGGAGTAGCTGGATCTGATATACAAACCTAATCCGCGTCAAAAAAGCGGTGTGACATGAATTAATGGGATGGCAAAAATTGTCCGAACACGTCTACGGTAGAGAGGAATGACATTGGACCGAAATTGATTGCTAATTGTTTCCATATCAGTACACTTGAAAAAGTCATTGCTAGTTGACAAATTGTTTGAAAAAGTTAATCATAAAGTTTACATGACAAACAAACTCATTTGTTCATGATTTTGTGTTAAAGTTTAATTTATAAAGCTTTAGTTCATGAGTTCAAATATGTTCTGAGTAGAGTACTTATTCGAATATAAAACATTTTATTTGATAGTATGCAAACTTTAATCACTTGAGACATGCATGCATTCAGCTTGGACCAATTTGAATACAAAGAACCCCAATTAAAGAGAATACATTTCTAAACTGAACTTTTTAAATGTGTTTAAAATCACATAAATTAAATAGTCTTAAAAAAATCACATAAATAGTTTTTATTTGAATAAAAGTGTGGGGAAAGAAAATTTTAATACTTTTCAAGTAGCATTAATATTGTAAATATTTTTCGAAAGATCTTTTGCATCAAATCAAAATAATAACAATAATAATAATAATAATAATAATAATAATAATAAAATTCTTTCAAGAGAGGAAAACACAAGTTCAAACACAATATATATATATATATATATATATATATATATAACTCTAGATTTATTTTGTTTCCGGTCGCTCCTTAGTTGAGTAATTGGCGCCCAACTCCCAGCCTTTTATTTTTAAATTTTTTTAAAAAAAACAAGTTGGGCTTCTGTTAGCTAGTTTGTGTCCAACTTATAAGTCTTACATTTTTTAAAAACATCTTTTTCAGATGTTAGCGTGAACTTTTGAAAAATAAAATTTTTAAAAATAAAAGGCTTCAAGTTGAGCTGCGCTCATCGTTCCCTTGCACTCTAGGGTGGGGAAAACAAATCTTAATTCTATATATAACTCAATGATCAAGTTCGAACAAACAACATAAACTAAAACTTGAACTCTAAATTAATTGAAATTCAATTTTAAAAAAATTAGTTTATCAGTGTGATTTTTTCGCATCCATTTAACAAAAAAAGAAAAAATTAAAATTGAGAAAATGGACCTGACCAGCCACATTTTAAAAAATAATGGCTTCTCCAAATGTATAATAAATAAGTTGAAAGAATTTATTTTTAAAAAAATAAAAAAAATTGACCAGATTAGACTAAAAATAACCCCCCAAAAAATAAATAAATAAAAATTGACATTTTAAAATGACCTATGCTTATTTGATTCGAAAACTCTTTCCATTAAAATGAGGGGTATTTATGTAACTTGAAGATTCTCTATGATTGGCCCTTATAAAAGACTATAAAATATAGTGCAAGCGCGCCAGTTCCCTTCAGACGCCACACTCCAATTTGCTTTCATCACACAACCTTTTCTCTAAATTCTGTAAGTGTACATACATGTACTACTTCCCATTAATTCAATATCAAAATACGGAACAGATAAAAATAGAATAAAACTAGGATATCCATTTTTGTTATAATTATATATTTATCAATTTTACAATCTTGAATTATATATGATCCCATGCAGGAAATTTATATATTAAATTACAATCAACAAGTTATGGCTACGGACAAAACGAACTCCACGGTCGGACTTCTTCGAACTAAATCCGATCAGCTAGTGGAGACGATGGCGGCGGCGCTGGCTTCGATGAAGTCTCCGTTTTCGTCCACCGACGCCACGACGACGGCAGCTGCTGCGCCGGCGCCTGGAGGTGGCTCGGAGGGTGGCGGCAATCTTTCAAGAAAGTCGAGCAGGAGCTTCCTGCAGGCAGCTTCCCCCGGGAAGAACGCACACATTCGGAAGTCGAGAAGCGCACAGATGAAAATCGAACTGGAGGATTTGAGCAGCGGCGCCGCCTTGAGCCGAGCTTCCAGCGCCAGCTTAGGCTTCTCTTTCTCCTTCACTGGCTTCACCGTGCCACCAGATGACATTGATGATTTCAAGCCATTTAGTGATGATGAAACTCGTACGTCCTTTAACTTCGATCTATTTGAGTATATTTATTATACATTTTTACATGTATGTATATGAATCATATTAATATTATATACATTTTTGCATGTATATCAGTATATATGTATTCAAGAAAAAATTATTAATCATTGTTCGTTTTTATTGATCATAATTCATAATTTACAACATTACTTGCCAAATATAGTGAGCCATGTATATCGCCATATTTTATCAAATCCGGGTTTGCTAATTTCTCTACTACATTTTGCAATATATATATATATATATATAATAAATTGATATTATGAACACCTTGATGTGCACTTTTGTGTGCATCGCTGACGTGACATCCTCTACATCCAATAGGTGAACGTCACATCAGCAGGTGCACATAATAGGTGCTCACCATATCAAAACTCATAAATATATATATATATATATATATTTTATGAGACAATTTTATTATGTTTATTTATTATAGCATGAAGTATAACACCACGTGTAGTAGAAAATCTCGTCCGATTAAAAGCCATGTTAGCATGACTTAGAATCCAAATTTAGGGGAAAATAAATGAATTTAGAAGATTGTATTATTTGAGGGTCAAATTAAAGTTACGGTTTTCCTTTGGTTTTGGACCCCTTTTTTATATAATAATAAGAAATATTTCTAGAAATTCGATTTTTAGACGTGGAAGCATTAATTTGAGTGTTGTAGTCCCATGTAAAAGAGGCATAGTATTGTATTGTGGTTCACAAACTTTCCAATAATATGAATCTTTCGGGGAATGATTAAATTATCATCTATATAAGTCTCTCTCGTCTACCCTATTCTCAAGGCAAGTTATCCTGTCCAAACAATAAATCCTTGCTTACATGTATATGTAGGAATTATTAAATTATTATATGCCCAAGATTTTGGTTTATCAATTGGAAGAGAAACGTGAAATTCATATTTATGGTTGCTTTGGATTGATAGTTTGGAATTCATGAATTTCGATTAGTTTTATTATTTATGATAAATCAAGTCTTAAATCTACACCTTAATTTTTTTACTTTGTATAATGAATTTCATTTGACACAATTATTTACTGAACTTGAAAATTGAAATACATCATAATAACATAAAATATTGAATATGAATATAAAGGGTGTATTTGAAGTTTATGATTTTATTTATACAAACAATAAAAATACATTTGAAATCAATGAATTTGAAATTCATCAATCTGCCAACACAAACTACGGGTTTTTATTTAGATATATATATGTTCAATCTTTAAAGAAGTAACAAAAATACATTTGTTGTGATTGTATAGTGTAACGATGTATATGCACTTCATGCAAAGCATGAAAAAGTAATTTTCTGGGTAACATTCGTGCACAATGTGCTGCTTATCTTTATTAGCAGCTGAAGATCTTGAGGCAGGCAGGCGTAGGAAGAAATTTCACGCAGATCCCACCTTACCAATCTACCTAAAGGTGCGTTATACAAACCCGTAGACTAGACGTGCTCGTTTTCTTCACGTCGAAAACATCCTTAACTGATGGTCATGTTAGAGTCGATCCCTAGTTCAATAGTCTGATATTATGTATTTGGGCAGGAAGGAATCGACGGTATTTTACAGATCAATACGACTTATTGAACATATCGCTTTGGTATCTATCAGGTTCAGTCTTGTACAGATCATGAATTTCATTTTACATGGCATCTTTGTACAAGACTAGCTCCCCTTGAAACACCAAGCAAATTAGTTAAAATGGACAGTGTATAGCTATATAAAACATAGTGTTGAAACTCAAAAGGGCCAACAAAATCACCTAAATGATAAGATTATAAGGTTGTAGAGATGAATGTAACAGAGGTTTCTTTACTGTAATTGAATATGATGTGTGAAATTGGGGTGCGTCTGCCTTAAAACGTCTCGTTTCAATCATGCATGCAGTTCACAGATGTAACATACAAGTTGGTTCTCAAAGGAATAGCTTCAACGGTGGAGAAGGATATTTTGAATGGGATTACAGGCTCAGTTGTTCCGGGGGAGGTTTTAGCGTTGATGGGGCCATCGGGAAGCGGGAAGACGACACTACTGAGTCTACTCGGAGGGCGAGTAACAGAGCATTCAGTTGGTGGTTCAATAACTTACAACGATCAATCATATTCGAAGTCACTAAAAAGCAGGTGAGTTATGTTGAAGTGATTCAACATAGTATAAGATCAGTTTTGAGCATATTATGCAAGCAAAAATATACCTAAGAAATAGAGCTACAAGATAGTCACGGGACAATGGTTAACTCACCAGAAAATTCATATATCAACAGTTTGATACAATGAGGGATCAAAAATTTGTCGCAAAAAACCACAGGAACACATTTGTTATGAACTATACATTACCTTGTTGTTGAAACAGGATCGGGTTCGTGACACAAGACGACATTCTATTTCCCAACCTTACAGTAAGAGAAACACTTACATACGCAGCTCGACTGCGACTTCCAAGGACATTAACAAAAGATGAAAAGGATAAAAGAGCCATGGATGTCATACACGAGCTGGGTCTTGAGAGGTAATTAACAACAATGGATTCCCCTGACACTTTAAGCTTAAGACTTATATCGTACTCTTTCAACAGAAAAAAGATGTAAACGATTCTGAAGCTTTTCAACAAACCTGACAGATCAATGCAACTTTGAATTTGACTAGGTGTCAAGACACAATAATTGGCGGCTCCTTCGTTAGGGGCGTTTCAGGTGGAGAAAGGAAGCGTGTCTGCATCGGAAACGAGATAATAATCAACCCATCACTGTTGTTCCTTGATGAACCTACTTCTGGCCTGGATTCTACGACAGCTTCGAGGATAATCGAGACCTTAAATGACATAGCAGAGGTAGCAATTTTAAATTCTTTCCCCGACCATAACACACACTCTCTCTCTCTCTCATTTTAAGGATTCCAATTCCAATACTATAACACCTATATAATATATCTAATACTGTGGCAGGCTGGAAAAACAGTAATCACCACAATCCATCAGCCGTCAAGCCGACTTTTCCTTAAATTTGACAAGTTGATTTTACTTGGTAAAGGGAGCTTGCTTTATTTTGGAAAGGCATCAGAAGCAATGATTTACTTTTCTACCATAGGATGTTCCCCCCTTATAGCAATGAACCCAGCAGAATTCATGCTTGACCTAGCAAATGGAAATGTAACAGATATTTCCATCCCATCAGAATTCCAAGACAAAGTTCAAATGGGAAACACAGAAACCAAGAGTGGAAAGATTGACCCTGCAGTTATACATGAGGTAAAATATGTTTTGAAACAACAAATGAGAAATTTAGACCGGTGGTCGATTGATTTTTTTACGTAGCTAAAATAAGCAAAAGATAATGTGTTAACATCGCAAGCTCTTTATTTAGAAAGAAATTTTTCTCATCCAGTATCTCGTGGAGGCCTATGAGGCACGAGTTGCTGTGCATGAGAAGAAAAATATTATGGAGCCAATATCCATGGATGAAGAAATGAAGTCTAAACTGAGTTCTTCCAAGAGAGAATATGGAGCAAGCTGGTATGAACAATATTCCATATTATTTTGGAGAGGACTAAAAGAACGGAAGAATGACTACTTCAGCTGGTTAAGGATTACTCAGGTTCTTGCAACAGCAGTTATCTTGGGATTGTTGTGGTGGCAATCTGGTGGTGATAATCCCAAAGAACTTCAAGATCAGGTTATCTATATTAACTTTATAAAGTCATTAGTCGATAGTCGATACTATACAAATTTAATTACCCAAATTAAAACAGTATTAGCAGTACTCAATCCCCCTTGAAACAAGGTATCCGTCATAATCTAAAAAGATATTTTATTGCAGGCTGGATTACTGTTCTTCATAGCTGTTTTCTGGGGATTTTTCCCAGTCTTCACTGCCATATTTACGTTTCCTCAGGAAAGAGCCATGCTAAGCAAGGAGCGAGCAGCTGACATGTATAGGTTAAGCGCGTATTTTGTGGCTAGAACCACAAGTGATCTTCCGCTAGACCTATTGCTGCCAGTACTTTTTCTTCTTGTTGTATATTTTATGGCAGGCTTAAGAATGAATGCTGGCTCCTTTTTCCTCACGATGGTGACAGTTTTTCTTTGCATTATAGCAGCTCAGGTGTGCCTTTCTTCCATTTACCTGATCATCTCACTGCTTCAACGAGATAATTCCCTACACAAGATTTACTTAACACGTGTTCTGAAATAGGGACTTGGGCTAGCCATCGGTGCTACACTAATGGATATGAAAAGAGCAACCACCCTGGCCTCAGTCACTGTGATGACCTTCATGTTGGCTGGGGGATTCTTTGTGCAGGTAAGTTCCAAAACTTTAAAATACAATGACGTAACATCTTCTAAAAAGCATCAAATTCATAAAATAATATGTGATTTAATAATTTGTAGAATGTCCCGGTGTTCATATCATGGCTTCGTTATCTCTCGTTTAACTATCACACCTACAAGCTTCTACTCAAAGTGCAATACCAACACATCAGTCACTCGATTAATGGGATCAGAATAGACAGCGGTTACAGTGAAGTTGGAGTTCTGCTAGCCATGGTCTTTGGCTACCGACTCCTAGCATATTTATCTTTGAGAAGAATGAAAATCCATCCAGGAGCTTAGATGTTCTGGCAGCAATACAAACCACAGATGGTTACAGAAGAACCAATGTTTTGGTTTCAAGACTTTTGACAAAGCCATCAGGACAAGAAAAAATTGAATCATAATTACTTCCTTGTATATTGGAACTTTTTTGCCTCTTAAAGAGGTTCTAATTCCAGCTTTTGGCTTAGGTTAGGAAAAAGTGTGTATTGTGGAGTTGTTGAAGACAAATTCAGTATGATATACTCAATTGTGTGCATGAAAGTTTGATCACCAAGTTTCTTCATAATAGGTTGTACAATGAGGTTGTCATATCACCTTTAGCATGAACTGAATGACATCCCCTCGAGGATTAGCCAATCTCATCTAGTTTTTGTAAAGAAGCTGATAGAATTTTAAAGAAGGCTCCAATAAAAGGTTATTTACTAGAATATATAAAATTCAAGCTGCCGTATAGTACCTCTATCTGCATCTATCACATTCTATCTACACGGACCAAAAGGAGTGATTGACATTTGATTGCTTGCTCTTGCTCATCATGCCCATACTTTCCGTTCAAAACTTATATATTTTCTTCAACTTCATGAAGAATGTTATGCCAGAGTTCTCAACCAACCAAGTAGCCGAAGAAGAGCCGCATCAAGAACTACATTTTTCTTTTCAAATCCTACATGAAATTGCAAAGAAAACATAAATCAACTGAATCTAAACAAGCAAAGCAAATCAATTTATCAACCAATCAAAAACCTTTTGGTGGTTGTACGAGTGTTGTTAGCTCAGGAAGCTCTAATTGATTATCTTTTTTCAAGTTAGTCATTCAGCAACAGTTTAAGGAAAGTAAATTGTTGGAGAATTGATCAGCAACAGTTTAAGGAAAGTAAATTGTTGGAGAAAATCAATTACCTCCGTTTTTTGTTCCCTTCAACTTATTCCCCAATAGATTGAAATTTGAAATTGTTTTCAAAGAAAAGAGTATTCTTCTACGTCCCCAAAACGTAAAAAAAACAATGTATGTATGCATTGATTACATCAAATGTAAGGGTTAAATCTACTCATTTGACTATATTACATCAGAGGACATTTTATCCAAGTAAATAAAGAAACTAATAAAGTCTCTTACCTAAATCTGCCGCTACTCTGTGTGCACACATAACTCCTGAAAAGGCAACAGATATAACACCTTGCCCAGGAAAGCAACTATCTCCCACACAATACAAGCCCTTTATAGCCTATAAATCCATTAAATGTCCAGAGTTACAAACTAAGATTAATAAAAATAACTTTCCATACATGGCTCGATAAGCCGCAATGAATAACAAATGGATTAACTTACAGTTGTATTGAATGGCATTCCTAATAAGCCTTTTGGGGTACTGCGAGGCATGGGGCCGTAGGTACCACTATCTCGAGCCAGGTACCGCCTATGTGTCTTTGGGGTCCCCACCTGTCACATATAGAAGGCGAGCAAGATATAAGAACAATCCCAATATTTGAACTAAAACGGTGACAAGAATACTGAGAGAGAGAGAGAGAGTGAATTAGAGTGACATGAACGATATTAGAAGATGCAACTTCCTAGAACAACAATTTCAATACAATAATAAAATTATCCAGAGACACAACTAAGTAATCAGTAAAACTTTGGTGCAATGTGTGGGAAGAAATTGTCACACCTCCTTGAAAACAATGGATGACTGAAGTCCAGGGAATAATTTCTTCTCAAGCCTGCTAATTATCTTTTCTGCCACAAGTTCCTTCTTTATTTCATAATCTTTCCGAGAGAGACCCTATAATAAAAAAAAGCCTCGTCATAATGGTTCCCACTGATATAAAAGACAAAAGGCATTGAACACTCTTATTTACAAAAGTTTTTAAGTAAAATACCTCCCAGTCTTCAATGTAAGAAGTTGTAAAAATGTGAAGGATGTGCTTTCCTTCTGGAGCTAATGATGAGTCAAGAACTGTTGGAATGCTCAAGAATATACTTCCATAAGGATCTTCTAAATATTTCCAATCATCCTAAGAACTCAGAACATCAAGAAAATAAATAAGAAGAAAACTAATTCAGAACCTCTGATATAATCATTATACCTCAAGGACGAAATGATGGCAATCCGTATTTGATGGCAAAACTTCCGCTTTAACCCCCAAGTGAATAGAGAGAAAAGATGGCGCTTTAACATAAGCCTTTTGAAATCTTTCTTCTTCTTTGGGCAAAACCTCCTTTTTCAAGAGCTTTTCTATAAAAAAATAAAATAAAAAATCGATTTAACTTTCCCCAAATATGGCCAAGATTATTATGGGCAATTGCAATAAGTGAAGTTGATTTCAATATCAAACAACTTTTGTGCACATACCAAAAGTATCCCATCTAGTGGCGTTTGAAATGATGGTTTTAGCATAGAATTCCCTTCCATCAGATAGCCTAACCCCAACCTACAAGAAAGTGATGCAAAACATGTAACTCCTCACGCATGATGATACAAGAATAACCAAGAAACACCATTACAAACAAAGATTGTGCTCAATCTTACTGCTTGTCCATTATCGATCACAATGTTGGTTGCATTTGCCCTGTAGATTATATTGCTCCCATGATTAGTCAAACCTTTTGCCAATGTATTTGCGATTTCCCCAACTCCACCAACAGGATAGTTAATTCCCCCAAAATGTCTATCGCACAAAACCTGTAAGGAAGAATATTAGAAAAATAATACATTCTAAAATCAAATTTGATATGATTAAAATTATGATATATTTTTCTATAGTTTTATAGCTTCAAAGATTTCCTAATATATTTATCACAATCTAGTTTCAATGATATAAAGAGGTGATGATTGTAGTGAAAACTAAGATCAAAATGAAATTTAAACTTATGGGAATTGTGTGGTGCAAGCAAGGGTTTAAAAAGCGAGAAGTACGTTGTAGCATTGAGGTCTAGCTTCAAGCTTTTCGAGCTTAAACGTAAAAAAGAGCTTTGACTTTTTACTACAATTTTAATTAGCTCGCTTAAGCGTAAAAAATGCTTTCAATTTTTACTACAATTTTAATTATTTTAAGTCAAACATTAAACAACATGATAGAATTACCATAAATATAATACTTAATAGATGTTTCAAGTTCTAATTCTAAACAATAAATATATACATTTATAAAAATATTTTCATTCAGAAAAATAAATCAAATCTTCCCTGCTAAAAATGGTTGCTTAATCGAGATTAAGCGTATTAAAGCTTGAGCGAGACTAAGTGTCACTTAAGCGACTGAACCATGTAAATCTTGTGTTGTGTTGTGTTGTGTTGTGTTGATTGATCTATTTACTATTTTTCTGCTATTCAAAATTCAACACATTAACATTTTTTTTAAATAAAAAAAATCAACCCAAAATAAATTAGGAACAGGTTGGATATGAATAACTGAAAGAGACACAAAAACTTTTAAACAAGATTACCATGCTTGCATTGATCATAGGTGTCCGTTTAGCATTGACTGTGCTCACTATAAAACACTGTCAGAAAAAAATCCAAATCAAATAGCTGATAAAAAAGAATCAATTAAGTTGATACAAAGCTTCAAGTTCTTAAATTTTTGTCAAGATGTATAAATCACACATTCACACCTCAGTATCAATAAAAGAGAGCAATTCAGGATCCTTAATATACTTCCGAGCTATATCACCTGCATTCTGGGGCAGATAGTAGGCTGAGATGAACAACACAAACATCGATCAACAACTGATTGAAAAATTTTGGCTGTTTATAACAGAACAATTCATAATAAATAACAAAAATTATATGTGAAAGCAGTAACGATAATTGACGATTCTCACAATACCATTTTGATTTATCATACTGCCTAAATATAATCTAATGCACAGGGTCTTTTCACTTTTATGATTCAGTAAAGGCTTTTGAACAAAATAATAGTGGGTATTTAACTTGGCATAAAAATGTTCTTGGTTCAAAAGTCACCAGTGAGCTCATGCATGATGCCATGAACGTAGATGAGTTTCCAATATTTACTTTGAACACTGTATTTTCAGGTTAAATCACCAGGTTTACACAATAATGATTAGACTTTACTCAAATCAATTGACATGCAATTCTTCTGATGAGCAAGATAAGATAAACCAACTGTAATAGCTTAATCCAAATGATAGCTTAAAAAAAAAAAATTCTAATACAATCATGCTTATAAATAAAACAGACTACAAACACAAAACGAAAAAAATAGATTAACTACCCAGAGTCAAGCATTCAAGAGGCTTCTTGAAAAATTGTCCAAACAGATAGATAGGCTCTTCTAAGGATTTCAACTCCAGCGAGTTCAAGGCATTAAAGATCTAACAAACATTGAAACTGTCAGTGCTAGTTTAAAGCAACAGAGTTGAACCACCAAAAATCATCTTAATCAATACAAACCTTCCAGCATTCGCCGTAGAATTTGAGAATTCCTTCTTCCTCGTGGGGAAATTTTGCGACAAGTTCTGAAATAAATTCACTATATTGTCTATGCACTTGGATAGAAAAACCATTAGGTAAATGAAAATGAACCGTTGTTGGGTCTGGTATAGATTGCATCCTACACCCAACTGCTTCTAATGCTTGCGTGATCAAATTTAGATTTCCCTGAAAGAATTCACAATTTCTGTTTAATGAACAATAACCACTTAGAAAAACGAAGATGTAAAATATAATAATCACATCTATAACAACCAAAAGAAGCAGGACAAAACAACTGAGGCAACACAAATTAGTGGCTGAACCACCTTAAACAATTTATGATCATGTACACTTGAGTAAAAGTCTGCGCCAGTAAATGTGTATCCGACTTTTCCAAAACTATGAATAGAGAACCATTTTTATTTTTTTGTTGGTTATCGGAAAATAGTGGTAGTTAAGTTACTCATATATTCAAGCCCAAAGGTTAAAATCAGTTATTAGTATGAATCGAAAAGTTTTCAAATGAACCGATACGACACAACAATAAAATAACTGAGTCTAAACCTGCTCACAGTCCCTTCAACAATTTAACAGTGGATATGTCGTGCATCAATGATCATAAATTATGCTTGTAATAAACTAACCTTATCGCTGAAACCAAACATAACCGATGATCCAACATCAAATGTGAATCCGTCTCTTTGGTAAAACCCGGAGCTTCCTCCTGGGATCACATACTTCTCCACAACCAACACCTTGGCACCTTTCACTGCCAGCTGGGTTGCCGCCACCAATCCTCCAATCCCAGAACCCACGACGATGGCATCATAGTTTTGACTTTTCAAACCACCCTCTGTCTGTGGAACCTCACTTTCCATCATTTTCTCTGCATCAATCACTGATTTCAAACTGTGAAGATTGTTTCTTTTTCCACGTTTAGCCCTGCCAACCATAGATTCCGAATCAAGAAACTGGTAGTCGCTAATGTTTTGCCATTTTAAAGAGTCAAAACAAACAACTCTATGATTTTGATTCTCGGGCTCTCGTCTGAAAACAGATCTAGTCATCCGGTTACTGATGAACGACTGGGACATGGGAAGCCCAAAACTCAGGATGTCCATTTTCCAGTTCGTACCCTTTAAGCTTAAAAATCAAGAATTTGGAACTTCGGCTAACACTATCCAACTCTAGACATCCGTAGTTTCTAAATGATATAATTCTTGAAATACCCAAATTCCACTCTCTCGTAAATTTCACAAAAATTGAACTTTGGACTGTAAATTAGAAACAAGTCGAGAACGAAATCTTTTATATTTCTAATTCAGAGATTGAAAATCAGGGAAATTAGGGGGTGCTTGGTGACCGAGAGAGGAAGTTTTAGGTGGGCAGCCAACTAGTGCAGGAATGCATTGGATTTTAGTAGAGTTTGGACCTTTGGGTGAGAAGGTTAGAGGGATGGCAATTTTTTAGAAATAAATAATAATAATAATAAAGACACACACTCATCATCATATAATAAATTTTTCTTGAATTTACTTAGAATTTTCAACGTATATATGTTAAAGATATTTGAATCACTAAGTTGAATTATTTGATATTTGAGACTTGAAATGTCTCAATTTTTTTTATATAAATCTAGAATTTATGAATATCTGTCAAAATTTTAGAGTTAGAGTTAGAGTTTGAGCATTTTCTAAGGCAGTACATAAAAATGTAATATTAATGATTTTTGGAATATAAAAAGATAATTGTTGGAAAATTGAATATTTTAAGTTTGATGTCTACGGGAACGGGTTCGGGGATTTTCCCACGGGTTCGAAGATCCACCCCATCACAATCTCATTTTCATCTCTACAATGGGTTCGGATTCGGGGATGAGGGTTTAGTCCCCACAGGTTCGGGGATGGGGATTCCCCGAATATGTAGAACCGGGGATGGGGATGGGGACGGGGATGGGTTTTTAATTCGGGGACGGGGATGGGGATGGCAAACCCGTCCCCGCCCCGTTGCCATCCCTATAGGTAAAGTTGGAATCGAGGATGGATTAGCATCATTTTTTACTATGATTTCTTGTTAGATGCGATAATTCGGTTTAAGAATCTTGCCAACTTTGCAAAAAATTTGTGGGCTTTTCATGGTCACTATATATACTAGCTGTCAGAGCGCACGTGTTATGTAAAATTTTATTTTTAGTTAAAATTATATAAAATTTTAACATGTTGAAAACAATTTAGTTATATGCATTTCGTTGGGCTAAAAATCATTTTAAAAAATGAGGTTAGATAATTTCAAGATTTTGAAGAAACAAATGCTATTAATTATGGGGAAAAAAAAACAGAGAAGTGGGTTTGTGTCATTGACCGTGTAATTGGATATTTAGAAGTGGTCGTGTTGGTTTTTAGTTAGTAAGAATAAAATAGAATATTAATATTTAAAGACTAAATAAATTAGTTAATATCAACGGTATTTTATGTCTACAGACATTTATGAGAAAATACAGTTATTATATATATATATATAAGTTTGTGTAATTGTGTGTGGTAAGCAGTCATCACGGGCATTTATATGAGCATCAGTTGAAGTTGTACTCTCTATATCTTAAAAATATATGTCACACCTCAACAAGTGCTCACATAGGTGTCCACTCGCCATATCAAAATTGTGTGTATGAGTTTTGATATGGTGAGTACTCACCATAGACATCTATGTATCATCGGTTGAGGTGACATTTTGTATATCCAATAAGTGGATATCATCTCAACAATTATTCTCATAGATATCCACGATTGGTGCTCACCATATGAAATTTGGGTGTGCATGAGTTTAATTTGATAGGGATGGTAATGGGTCGGATCTAAACACGACTCCGCATTGAACCCGGTCCGACGGGTGGGTTTAGACCCGGTCAAGCGGGTCCACATGCGGGTCCCTGGTTTGGCCGGACCTGTCCCGCAAAAAATATATATATTAAATATAAATTTAAAATAGGTTAAATATATATGTATATATATTAATAATATATAATTATATTATTTATATTACATATTCAATATTTTATCCTTAATTTGAGTTTATAATATTTTGGATTTAAATACTTTTAATATATTATGATATTTTTAATATGAAAATATATTATTATAAATTTTTTTTGTTATTAATTATTAATTAAACAAAAAATAATATATTTTAACTTGTAAGAATATTTTTTGTCCTAAATATTATTAATATAAATTTGAAAAATAAATTTAATGATGATTTGTTAATTTTTTAATTTATTTAATTTTTTTATTTAATAAAATTTAAATTATATTTTAATTTGGCGGATCAAACGGGTCTAACCCAGATTAGACCCGCCGCAAACCCGAGACCTGTCCCGCCCCGTTGTCATCCCTAAGTTTTGATATGGTGAGCATCTACCATAGACACCTATGTGAGCATCGACTAAGGTGATGTTTCTGTATATCAGATAAGGAAATGTTACCTCAGCAAATACTCACATACACGTACGTTCTCGGTGGGATGTTGTTGCACACTCGTTACTAGCATGCAGGGGCGGAGCCAGAATTTATGTTCAGTGTAGGCAACAATATACTATAATTAATTAAAAAAAACACTGGTTAATCGATCGAGAACTTGAAATAATATTTCCTAAGATTCGAACACAATTTACACACAACCAATAGAAACTGTTAGTTGAATTTAAAATGCCGAAAATGACGAAGAATAGCGTGTACAAAACCTGTAATAAAAAAAATTGATAGAAAATATACTCTACTTTCGAAAATTAAACATGAATTCATTCTCAATTGCAAAAAAAAAAAAAAAAAAAACACAAAATTTTTTTAAAAAAATTGAATGATTGACTAACAATGAAATAAAAACAAAACCTAAATTTTGGTGAAATTTTGGATTTTATAGAGAATATAAAAGGTGAAATAGTAAGTAATATAAATTAGAATAATTTTAAATCAAAGCGTCAAGCGTCTGACGTTCGTGATTCGTGAGGAAAAAACATTGTACAGAAAATTATTAACTGTATACCTATGTAATAATAACAGGTAAAAATTTGAGCCTAAATTTTGGGTATAAAAATTATGAAAGGAAACAAATTTGTTATTTTTTGGATTCAGCATAGATATTTGAGAATGTAATAATAGTATATACAAATTTATAATTTGGATAAAAAATTATATATATATATAAATATATATACACACACATACATATGTACATGTTTTATTTTTTGGGTACAATGTGGGCAAAAACCCACATTGGCACAGGGTTGGCTCCACCAGTGTTAGCATGTAAGTTGTGACATAATATGTGTCCCACATATGAGTACGATCATCAATCAGTTCAATTTAGAAAATTTATTATACACTCTTTTTTAAAAATCACGTGAAACGAGTTGACTCTATTGTTATTTACAATGAAATGTGATATTTTTGACATAAATAATAATATTTTTTAATTGATCGCAGGGATCCGTCCCATTAAATTAACCCATGAAACTTTATTACAGGAGTATTTGTTATACAATTTTGGGTTCCCAACCCTAAGCCTATCCCTAATTGCACTTGCAAATATGAAATATGAGTGCACCACGCGTTGGGAGAACTAAGAAGATGAAAGGCTAGAAGGGGATCGATTTCAATTATGTCAGGGTGTCGTTGTTCGACGCTCAGGTTTTTGTTCCATGATGGAATCAAGGTTATGCATGGTTCCCTTTCCCTTAGGATTCTTTGGAAAACCAGAATAATTCTTACCAATATATTATAATATTATTTGTCCATTCTTGATTTGGTTGTATGTATATATACATATACATAGTTTCGATTACATGGGCAACTACGTGAGCAATAGCTGACGTAGCACCTTGTACATCCAATGAATGATTGACACGTCAGTTGTTGCTCACGTAGTTGCTATGGTGGTTGCTCATATGATCGAAACTCTACATATACATATATAAATATACATATAATCTATAAACAGATGTCATATAAGATTACTATAGTTTTATACGTACGTAACTGTTAACCAACATAAGTGTGACACTCTATTGTATTAATTGATTTATTGCTAGATAAATTTACTCTTAGATTACTTATATATACATATACATATATATATATATATAGCACACAAATACTATGATGATACGGTGTCACGAGTCAATTTTGTGTTAAGTCTTCTATTTGAGTCATCCACAGAATAAGTGTTAATCTTTATTATTGATTATAAATATAGATCGAGTTTGACTCGTCTCAGTAAAGAATATCTGTACCGTATAAAAAATATCTACTCATTAAAGCTTTTACCTTCCAAAAAAAAAAAAGCGCATGCTTTGTCATTCCTTAAAAAAAACATGTTTTGTCCTTTTAAAATATAAAAAGAAAAGATATTAAAAGTAAATTATGCAAACCAAAAAAAGTTTCCGTGATCAGATAATAATATAATTGTTAATCAATTAATAAAAATCTTTACATTTTCTAAAAAAAATAAAAATAAAAATAAAAATCTTTACATAAATTTATTGATCATTTATTGTTTTAGACTTTTAAAATAAATCTCAACGTCTACCAGATGAACGAGACACGTGTACGGGCAGATGATGAGTTCAAAAGTCAAAAATGATTATATATAAAGTATTTGCCACTCTTTCTCCTTTACCCATTTAAATTAAATATTGGGAGTGGGAGGAAGAATCCAGATGCCAAATCCAAATCCAAATCCAAATCCAAATCCTGGATCTCCCCCCTTGCTCTCCGCACGTAGCCCTAAAATTCTCGTTCCCCAATGGCTCTCAGAATCGTATACGGCCTCGTGTTTCTGTCCTTTTCCACCGCCTGTTTCCTCTGCCTCCATCTCGTCCTTCAGCCGGTTTTCTACTTCACCGCCTCCTGAATCGTCGCCGGAGCTCATGGGCCTGTGAGTCTTTTCTTAGATTCACTCGAACACATGTATGCATAGTATTAATACATATATATATATATGTTGGCTGTTGCTGTATGTATTATGTATAGCGGATCTAAGCTGTTTTTGTTGGGGAAGAATGGAACGATTTGGGTTGTTTTTGACTGATTATGGGTTATGGTTATGCCGTATTTATCGGTTATCTGATCTAACGGCCTAAATTGTTGTTTGCATGCTATTTTTTTTTATTATCTATTATTATTATATATTTACTCGTCCATAATGATTTGAATGCATTTTTTGTTCTTTTTGTAATTTGTATTTACGAGTCAGGGAAGTTTAAAGTTTGATCGCTAATGGAGATATCTTCTATAATTACGTTCGCAATTTATGAAAAAGAGAAAAAAAAAAAATCTGGTTATAGGATTGAAAATTGTGAGCTTTTAGACATTGTGACAGAGAGAGGGAAAAATCGTGGATGGAGAAAGTCGAATACTGCGAATAAATGATAAAGATGGCTTTATAATGCACTAGGAATAGGATCGTGGCGTCAAGGTTCATATTGGGGGCGAATATTTTTGCTGTAATTGGGTTTCGGTTGATATTTTGTATCAAATTTAAGATTTTTGTGTAAGATGAAGTATAAGTCGTCATATATACTTTAACATTTGAAAAAAGTTGAATACAAAATTCTTTTATTGCATAATGGCTGTATTCCTATTCTACGAGGGCTTTTTGCAATATAAGATATTTAGGAAAATTAATTAGTAAATTAATGCTCCTTTTGAAAAGTTTGGATTTGATTACGCATTATGATCGAAACTGTGAAAATGTGTTTGATTTAAAAAATTAAAAGTTTTTTTTTGAAGCTATTTTAAAAATTAAAGTTCAAATATTAATTATGATATGATTTTTATTTTATAGTTAAAATAATAATTATTTGGTTCTAAATTATGGGGGATAATGTATTTTTTGCTGTACTTGATTTTTTTTTTTTTTTGGTCATAAATTTGGGTGCGTGAATCGTGAATTTAGTAGCTGTTCCGTAGGGAAAGGGGTTGGTCGATTTATAACCATCACATGAAAAAATAAATGTAATATGAAATTATGAATAGCTGTATGCTAAAAACTGGAATTGTGCTAAATATTGAAATAAAATATGTTACTTTTTAATCGGTTATTTTTAAAATTTACATATAAAAATGTTAAAAATTATTGGCCTCCAAATTTATGACAAAGATGTCACATATTGCAGTCGACAACTTGTAATGTTGACTTTTCAGTCGACAACTCGAGCACATCGATTTCTTTTTTATTCATCGGAAAATTATATTAAGTTGTTTGTTATTTTTCCTAAAATCGTATAGCTAGTAAAATAAATTATTCTGATTACAAAATGATTTTCTCCAACTTATAATCACAAAGTCGAAAACGGTCGAGCAAAATTCAACACTCAAATTTTGTAATTGCTCAAAAATTGTTTTATGACATAGTAATGTATGTATGTTACGCACTTGCACTCAAAATATTAATGTATGAAACTTCACAAATGTAAATGGCTCCTCTTGTCTCATTACAATTTACACAGGCATTCCAAAATACTGAAAATAATTTAAATATATATATATATTTTAAAAAATGTGTGGCCGGGATATGATATGCCCATGGGTCACGGGTCAATGGTGACCCAGTGGTAGGTTGCCATGCTGTCATGGGCCACATTTATGTATTTTATTTTATATATATATCTATATATAGATAGATGTAGCTAGTCAACGATTTTTCTATAAAAATATTTTTACAAAAAATATATTCTGGTCACACAGATCCGGCATTTTGTAATTCCGTTTGGACCGAGATTATTATTTTATAAAAAGAATGTAAACTGATTATACTTTGTCAAATGTTGTAAGAGAATCATTCTAAACTGAATTGAATTGAGAATAATAGTTGTGTGGAAAAATATAGAATATGATTGAACAAGTTACAAATATTTAGGTGACAGCGAATAGCGTGTTGGTTTTATTTATTTTGGAAAAAACCAAAAAAATACTTTTTTCAAAATAGAACAAAACATAAACAATATCACGTTTATTCTAAAAACTGTGATTTTCAAACCAAAGGGTCAATACTCATAAACAGATTGGTGTCCCCATCCCCATTCCCCACTTCTAAAGCAACCAACGAACTGCTGCTGCAAAAGTTGAGGTCCAATTACGCTGTTCTTTTGCTTTCTGTATCCTTTTTCTTTGGATTCTCACGCCGAGTTGAATCATTCCATGTAAAATAAATTAGTTAGATTAATAATTTCTCAACCCATTAAAATACTTTTCCAATCCTGTTTTCTCCTAATAAATTTACACACGCGCGTGTGTATAGATATACAAACCGCATTGCATCATTTTTTTTTGTTGGTTGCTTTGTCTGAAAGCCAACTTGTCTTCGTTCTCACGCACAACCGTTTTTTTTCCCCAAAATATGCTAAAGACTGGATCTTTTTCATGCTGTCTGCCATTTTCGGTCTGTAAGTGGAACTTGTGTAGAATGAATGTGTCTTGCTTGCTTTAATATGTTTTCAATTTAGCACCCATTTGATTTCTCGCTTGTTTAGTAACGTTAAATCATGTGCGACCACCTTTTTTGGTTCCCCGTCCAGTGTCCCCACCTCTCTGTATTTCTCTCTCAGAGTTCGATCGACAGGCAATAAATGGCCATAATTTTGTGAGTTTACGGATATACGTTTACTGTGTTCAGTTGTTGGAAAATTAAAGCTGTAACCGTTTGTTTTTTCCGTGTTAAATTAATGTCGTTGGGCCAGGATGTGTAGGCGAGTGTTGTCAATTGATAAAATGGACTGTTCCCATTCCGAATTTAGTTTATTTTTGCGATAATTACGTTTATATTTTCCACGGTATGCAGACAATCCACTGTATGAATGACTGGATTTCCATAGGGATGGGATGTGAGTTTTGGGCTGAGATTTAGGAAAGTTGTGTGAACTCCTGTCTTAGAGTGAGATGGAGGAAATTTTTGATGAAAAAGCATTCAAGGCATGGTCATGGTCTGTTGAGCAATGTTTGAAAGAGTACAAAGTGAAACTTGAAAAGGGTCTAAGCACCAGCGAGGTGGAGAACAGGCGAGAGCGATACGGTTGGAATGAACTTACCAAAGAGAAAGGAAAACCTATTTGGAGACTCGTTCTCGAACAATTCGATGATACGCTTGTGAAGATACTCTTGGTGGCAGCTTTCATTTCATTTGTTCTGGCTTACTTGCATGGAAATGACAACGGCGAGTCAGGGTTCGAAGCATATGTAGAACCTTTTGTAATCGTCTTGATATTGATCCTTAATGCTATTGTTGGTGTCTGGCAAGAGGGTAACGCCGAAAAAGCGCTCGAAGCTTTAAAAGAAATGCAATGTGATACTGGAAAGGCAATAAGAGATGGGTATTTGGTGCCAGATCTACCCGCACGTGAACTTGTACCAGGAGATATTGTAGAATTACGAGTTGGGGATAAAGTTCCGGCGGACATGCGAGTTGCCGTTTTGAGAACATTGACCTTACGAGTCGAGCAGAGTTCACTGACTGGTGAGGCAATGCCGGTCATGAAAGGAACCAATCCCATATTCTTGGATGATTGTGAGTTGCAGGCCAAAGAAAACATGGTTTTTGCTGGAACGACGGTTGTTAATGGTAGTTGCATCTGCATCGTTGTGAACATTGGAATGTGCACCGAAATTGGCAAGATACAGACACAAATACATGAAGCATCGTTGGAAGAAAACGAGACCCCTTTGAAAAAGAAACTAGATGAGTTTGGTAATAGGCTTACTATTGCAATTGGCCTCATCTGTCTCATGGTGTGGATAATAAATTACAAATATTTTCTCACATGGGAGGTTGTCGATGGATGGCCTCTTAACTTCCAGTTCTCTTTTGACAAATGCACTTATTATTTTAAGATAGCAATCGCTCTAGCAGTTGCTGCCATCCCCGAAGGTCTTCCTGCTGTAATTACCACCTGCTTAGCACTTGGTACAAGGAAAATGGCCCAAAAAAATGCTATAGTACGGAAGCTTCCTAGTGTGGAGACCTTAGGATGTACAACTGTTATTTGTTCAGATAAAACTGGTACCTTGACTACGAATCAGATGTCTGTGACGGAATTCCTTACATTGGGACGAGACGCTACAACATCGAGAATTTTCCGTGTTGAAGGTACAACTTATGATCCTAAGGATGGAGGAATAGTTGACTGGAAATGCTCTGATATGGATGCCAATTTGCAAGCTGTGGCTGAAATTTGTGCAGTTTGCAATGATGCTGGAATATTTTGTGATGGTCGTTTATTCAGAGCAACTGGACTGCCAACTGAAGCAGCCCTTAAGGTTTTAGTTGAAAAGATGGGAGTTCCAGAGAGTGAGGTGAGGAACAAAATCCGTAATTCGAAGCTTTTATCGAGCTATTTGATTGATTGCAACACAGTTAAACTAGGTGAGTGATCATATCCCATCATTTCTGTTCGACCTTTTTTATTGGCGACATTACTCTGTATTTAATCACTTTTTAACTCTAGCTTGTTGCGAGTGGTGGAATAAAAGATCGAAAAAAGTTGCTACGCTTGAATTTGATCGTGTCCGTAAATCAATGAGTGTTATTGTCCGTGAGCCTAGTGGGCACAACCGACTCCTTGTCAAGGTAAACTGTATTTTTGTTTAAATATGTGAGTTCAAAATCATATAATCTGATGAGATAGGAGTGCCAAAATATTGAATATTCACACAGGGTGCGGTTGAGAGTCTTTTGGAGCGTAGTTCCCATGTCCAACTTGCTGGTGGATCTATCATCCCCATTGACGATCCCTGTAAGCAACTGCTTCTATTGAGACACCTGGACATGAGTTCAAAGGGTCTGCGATGCTTAGGATTGGCTTATAAAGAAGAACTGGGGGAACTTTCCGACTATTATACTGATAATCACCCAGCCCACAAAAAGTTACTTGATCATTCCTCCTACGCCATTATAGAAAGTGGACTAATTTTTGTAGGGGTGGTCGGCCTAAGGGTACGTTTCATCTTGCTGCTGTATGTTATTTGTTCATCATAGCCCCTTTATATATTTCTTATGCCCTTCATTGGTTACATAATAGGACCCTCCTCGTGAGGAAGTCCACAAAGCAATAGAGGATTGCCGAGGAGCAGGAATTAAGGTCATGGTAATCACTGGAGACAATAAGTCCACAGCTGAGGCTATTTGTCGGGAAATTCTGTTGTTTTCTGAGGGTGAGGATATTCAAGGAAAAAGCTTTACCAGCAAAGAGTTCATGTCCCTTTCTCGCTCAAAACAACTTGATATTTTGTCGAAACCGGGTGGCAAGGTTTTCTCTCGAGCCGAGCCTAAGCATAAGCAAGACATCGTGAGGATGCTAAAAGACATGGGAGAAGTTGTCGCAATGACCGGGGATGGTGTGAATGATGCTCCTGCACTGAAACTTGCTGATATTGGTATTGCTATGGGAATTACTGGAACTGAGGTAATTGTGCCATTACAAGCTGAGTTTATTTTTTTCCTATCATTTTTTTTTTCTTCTGATGTTGTCTCCTTCGACGTCATTTCTTGTTAGGTTGCCAAGGAAGCTTCAGATATGGTTTTGGCTGATGATAACTTTAGTTCTATTGTGTCAGCGGTTGCTGAGGGTCGTTCAATCTATAATAACATGAAAGCTTTTATAAGGTTCATACTATCTTTTTCTAGTTGAACAACACTGTATTGGCAAATAATCAAGGATTACATGATGATTGGATTAAGTTGAGCCAACCACTAAAATGGAAAATTGTTTAACTTGACAACGAATATCATAAGCCGGCAGAAAAGATGGCAAATCTGAAAACGTACTTGTACTTGTACTTTAGCGTCTGATAATTATCCAAAATTGCGATTCAAAAGGTTTGTTTATGTAGGTACATGATATCATCAAATGTTGGAGAGGTCGTATCCATATTTTTCACCGCTGCTCTTGGATTACCAGAATGCATGATACCAGTGCAACTACTGTGGGTGAATTTGGTTACAGATGGCCCACCCGCCACAGCCCTCGGATTCAACCCTGCTGATGTTGATATAATGCAAAAACCACCCCGGAAAAGCAATGATGCTCTAATCAATTCTTGGGTTTTCTTCCGTTATATGGTCAGCCATTTTACAGTTACTGTCATCTTACTAGAATGACGACACTTTTTCATTTCATCTTTTGTGTATATACCTTCGACCAGGTGATTGGTTCATACGTTGGCATTGCTACGGTTGGAGTATTCATCTTGTGGTACACTCGGCCTTCATTCCTCGGGATAAATTTAGTTGAAGATGGGCACACGCTAGTCGAACTATCTCAACTTCGCCACTGGGGAGAATGCTCTTCCTGGTCAAATTTTACAGCTTCCCCATACACGGTTGTTGGTGGCCGTTTGATCACTTTTTCAAATCCTTGTGATTACTTTTCTGTCGGGAAGGTCAAGGCAATGACACTCTCTCTCTCAGTTTTGGTTGCGATTGAAATGTTTAATTCTCTGAACGCTCTCTCGGAAGACAACAGTTTGATCCAGATGCCTCCATGGAGGAACCCTTGGCTTCTTTTAGCCATGGCGGTCTCTCTATGCCTACATTGTTTGATACTTTATGTACCAATTCTTGCAAACGTGTTCGGCATTGTTCCATTGAGTTTAAACGAATGGCTGCTGGTACTCGTTGTTTCAGCTCCTGTTGTTCTTATAGACGAAGTACTTAAATTCGTGGGGAGGAGAAGGAGAAGATTATTGTTGGTTACCAAAGCCAAGAAAGCATGATTGATTTGTTTCGTTTTTGTAGTTGACAAGTGTAGAATACAGAGCTCTGTACTGTTTAGTCCGTTATCATATGTTTGAGCAAAGAATGAGTAATGTAATTGATTTATAGAAGCCAAACTGTAAAAATGCAACATTTTGTCCTTTGATCATGTTTGTAAATTGTAATCAGTGACTGTATCTGATGACCTTTTTTGTCAATCTTTTCACAAAAAATAAAACAAGTTGTTCTCTCTCTTTTTTTTAAGAAATTCTCTCTTTTATCTTATTAAAATTAAAATGAAAGTTAAAAAGATTCTGCATGTAACTTCAATGACAGAAAAAAGCGAATTTGGATAATTAAGCTGTAGTCCAAAAGAAACATTTATCTACTATTGAAGTCGAATGTATGCTCCAATATGAACTCCATCAGATTTTTTTTTTTTTTTTTTAAACACAGTTCATCAGATTTTGCGTCCATATTCAATCGATTTTGGTTATTTGTATTATGACAATTGATTTCTGAAACGAGGGCCAGCTGTTTTGTTTATATAATGATTTACTACATATACCAAATCGTAACGAAGGACAAATTCGAAAGAGATGTATTTTATTAACAAAATTAAAAATAAATGTATAATTATTTATTAGTAAAGAAAATATCGGCCTCCGTTTTTTTTAGTTGGGGAATATGTGATGAATTTCCTTTTTGTTTTTGTTTTTTTTTTGGGTTGAAAATTTAAAGTATTGGCCAAAAGAAGTTAATATCATATATTTATGCATGTTAATGATGCGAAAATAACGTGTAGTTCATCTAACACTTAAATTCCAAGTTTGAAATGACATAAATATCCCCAACTGTGGGTTTAAGAAATGAAAAAAAAAAAAAAAACCACCATAATGTTGTAATAAAAGAAAATCCAAGAAATCCATATTCGCAAGATTTATTAAAAATCACATGATAACTAAATAAAATAAGAGGAAAAAACAGGAACTATAAGTGCCATAAAATTAATTAATCTGAGTGGTATATAGCAAATGGAATACTGCTTTGTTTAGTTCAATAAAATATAAAAAATTTTGATGTTATTTTCATGTCATTACTGAGATAACGATTGTCTGTCCACACCTTTTTTTTTAATTATTTTTTATGATGACAAACATTTTCAGCAAAATGTCAAAAATTTCAAATAAAATAAAAACGATTAAAACATAAATAAAAAAAAAGGTGATTAATTGAGTGCTGACTTAAATAATAGAATATTGAGATTAACTGTAATATTAACTCTTTTATGAATAACTCTTTTTATGAGATGATATGAAGAATCAATGAAAGAATAATTTCTTTACACAAAACTAATATTTCTTTGAGTAAGGGGAGTTAGAAATATGTTTCCTAAAATTGATCCATATAGAGTCTCATAATAATTTTGTGCAACTTAGAGAATTGAAACCCTCAAAATGGGACAAAACAAAATCCTCCGGCATTTGAACTGATTCATATTAGGGTCTGTTTGGTAGGCCTGACTACAGGCCCGTGATTATTTGTTGGCCATCGAAGGAAATAGCTGCAAAAAGAAACCAGCTTCGATGCAGGTATAGGGAATCACGATTTGTACAGTGCACGAGACTAAGCGATGTAATTACCATTCTGTCCCTGGCTCTTCATAATTATTCATCAAAAAACCAGTGTATCAGATGGGGAAAATATACGGTTCTGTGCGGCAAAAGTTGGATCCAAGATCTTATCGTTCGCGTTTGATCTGGACTCTTCTCTTCAACTACAAGTAAGCAAAAATTTGCAAAAAAGGTTCCATGCTCATCGAAATGAAATTAGGACCCTATCGTGCGGCATCGTTATTCGTCAACCCACTTGGTGCCGAAAAATGGATATTGAACAACTTCAGCACTTCGGAGCTTCAAGTGCCGAAGATTAAAAAAACACTAAAATCTGGAATTTAAATAATAGATGAGAGAGTTGAAAAATTATTCAACAAACTTACAACACGAAAATGAAAGAACACAGATTAGATCTGGCATATACATGAAAATGAACGCATCACAAGAAAATTTTTACCGTTGTCGGTGAAGAAGATGATGTTTCGCAGCCCAATAAAGAAGTTCAAGCTCACGGACAATGAACCAGATCTGTATTACGAAGTGGGTCAATATTTGATAAATTCGAGATGAAGACAGGGGTATTTTGGTAATGTGAAAACGTATATAAATTTTATCCACCGAATAAAAAACGTACCAAATAGATTTAGTTTTTATCCTCGTTAATAATTATCTGCATATATCCATAAAATAATCCATCAATTAACACATCTTTTATTTATCTTATCACTCCTATCAAACGGACCCGAGTATTCCATTTTTTTTAATAATAATTTGTTTTTCTCAAGAGCTCAAAAGCAATAGAGAACCGAGATCAATCTCCATTGTTGTTTATTATTATTATTATTTAAAGATAATCGAGTTGTATATTATTACTCTAATTAGCATATAATATGATAATAGTTTATAAATAAAAATATAGATCGTTTCCAAGAACACAATTGACACCATTCATTTCACGTGACCCATAAAAGGAATCGATTTGAGCCACATAATTGCGTTCAAGGAAAGTAGTCCGTTTGCCCACAAAGACATACTCGAGTTGGTAAGGCCTGAGGTGACGTGGGAAAAAATTCTCCAGCGTTGCCCGTTTGATCCTCGTATAAAGCATATTCCCTGCTGAAATATTGTGGGGTATGCTCTGGGGATTGGGCCATGTGCTCCCTTCCTCAGGTCCCTGCCGCTCGTGCACATCCATCGATTTATCCTCCACAACCAATGGACCTCTGAATCATGTGGAATGGGTCACATTCGGAGTCAATCCTTTCTAAAAAAAAAAAAGAAGAAAAGGAAAGTAGTCCGTTTACTTCAATTTTGTAATTTAATAATAAAGTCAAATATTAACGAGTTTTTTTAATTTTAAATAATTGGAATTTTTATAAATACCTTGCCTCATTGCACATTGTTTGAGTGATGTTTTAAGAAAAGCTTTTGATCTTTTTTTAAACAAAATTTTCAAATTTTAGGAAAATTTTTTTTAAAAAATTAAAAAGTGATTCGTTGAAACTCTATCAAACACTATTTTACTTTAGCGGTCATTATCTTGACTGATACAATGGAGGTGGATCTAGAAAATTGTAGAAGAATAATGAAATAAATTGAGAGTATAACAGGATATGCATTGAGTGGGTTACAATTTGAAATAATAATATTATATATGTTATTATCTACAATTAAAAATAATATTTTTTACATAAAAAAATAATAATATATTTGTGTCATAAAATTGATATGTGAAAGCGTCATGTGAATTTTTGTGTTTTGTATTCATAGCAATGCTTAATATGAAACTAACAAAAATGAATTTAAATTTTTTTTTATGAGTTTTGATTTATTATTTCTTAAAAGATAAATATTTATTTTATGCTTTTATGTTTTTGCAAAATTAACTAGGGGAGTAAACCAATCGACAAACCAAATAATAATATAAAATTAAGGTTTGAGTTCGGCTCAAACTAAGTATATTTGAGTTCGAGCTCGATTTGAATATCAAATTTCAAATATTTCTACTCGAGCTCGAAACGAAGTTCAAGTTCGATTTAGGATTGAAATATTCGAACATATTTATGAAATATTTGAAATTTTGCTCGGATATTATGATTCAAGAACTTCGTTCGAAAGCTCGAAATATCTAAAAAGTTCGAAATATATATTTATATGATTACATTACATTACAGTAATTATAAAATATTAATGCTCGCGAATTTTTTTTAAAACAGTTAATTTTACTCGATTTTGGCTTGAGAAAAAAGTTTCAACATGTTCGGGTTCGACTCAAGTTCAATAAATTCAAATAAAAATCAAATATTTATCAAACCAAGTCAAAAATCGCAAACCAACTCGATTCGTTATACACCTATTCAAAACAATTGTTTAGTTACCAGTCATTTCGGAAAAAGAAAAAAAAAGAAAAAAAAAACTGGGTTGAGCATTTATTGCAATAAAACAAATTTTTTTTATACAAAAAATGGTAGTAAAACATTTAGAAGAAATATATGATGGTCACAAGTTCAGATGCCAACACCCATTTGGAGACATCGATTAGGTGGAAACTAATCAAACGACAGGCCGCTCCCAACGAATGCAAACGAACCTACAATTTAGGAATTGAAGATGTGGTGAACTTTTACTTTTACTTAATGTAATAAATTATATGTTATTAATTATATGTTATTAGTTATGACGACAAAATATTATAAATTGTATGTTAAAAAAAATTACAATATATTGTTCAATGAAGTTGTGTTCTAGAAGTTAGAAAATTGACAGAACTTTAAGTACTGAAAAATATGGTCTTTAACGAGCTAAATGAAAAACTCGTGTAGAATTTTTTTCGATAAATAAAATATAACGTAAAAATGATCTAAGCTAGATCCGTCATCGATCTTAGAAGAAAGCGTAAAATAAAATGTGGATACTAAAGTTATAAACAAAATTTGGGTTTGAGCACAAAAGATGACCATACAAACGAGACATTAAGTTGGGGATAGTTGAGGCGTATTTAATTAGGATAACGTGATGAGCTGGTATGAAAGGACACTTGAATTAGGATGCCCCATCCTATCAAACAAATACATGTTTATAATAATAATAATGTGTAAAATTTGCCCAAAATGTTTAAAAATCGATGTAAATTGATATTTTAAAAGATTTGTTTTATATTGTTTCGGATACATTTAAAATGAGTCATTTGCATTAACATCTCCTATTCTTTATACATTTGACACTCACTTCTTTTATCAATTATAATTATAATTATATAATATCTTATTATATTATTAAAATAGAGATCCTTTAATTAACAAATTTTCAATTAATTGGTGAAACTTGATTTGAAATGATCATTATCTCCTGACTCAATTTTCAATAAAATCAAAATTAATGGGCAAAATAGTTATTTTATATGGTTTTCTCTTTTCTAGCCACTAAAAGCTCACTTTGTGTCATTTGATATTATTTTATTTACAAAAATGACACTCACTTTATAAAAAATATATATTTTTTGTGAATATTTGTTTAGGAAAACGTTATATTTTTATTATTTTTAAATTTTATAATTTATTATTTATTTTCTTCGTTAAAAAAATAAAATGTACGAGCACGCAACGCGTGCAATGAAATACTAGTAACTTATAAAATGAGTGAATGTCAGGAATAGAAAAAATTAATGAGAAATGCAAATTATCCCATTTAAAATTATACTTGAGTATTTATCACGTACATATGAATAACATAATACAACGTGCCTTGAAAACTATAATGGACTGAGAGTCGTAATTAATGGTACATATGATCTGTGACACAATTCGAAGGATTTAGTAATAATAATTACTGTACCAATGATGTTTTAAGATATTTTAAAATAGATGAAGCTGCCTGTTTAGGGTTCGAATTTTATTATTATTATTTTTATGGAATCATCGGAATCGGAATTATTATTAAACAAGTGTTTCAATTTGTCTTCTTATTATATATTGAGAGATTAGCTTCTCGGAATTTTGTGTGCATTCATTCACATTATAGTTGTACTTATTATTTAATGTTAATTATGCGCATTCAAATATATTATTTGTTTGATGACAAGATTTTACCAAAATGTTTTGACTTGGTAAATAATCATGGCATGACGTAAACTTAGTATTGTTTTCAACCTCTAATAATAAGTGATTATGATATGCAAAAAATTTTTTTTTCATGGTTCGACTCATATAATTTTTTTTAAAATGATTAAAAAAGAAAGAATTTTATAAGAATAGGATTAAGCAAAAAGGTATTTTAATTAACACAAATTCGTATGACACAGTCTCACGAGTCAATTTTGTGAAACAATTATCTTATTTCACCGGTTTCATTAAAAAATATATATTTTTTATTATTGTAGATATAGATCATATCATTCACCTAACATACATAAATAAATGAGATCGTCTCATAGCAAACTTATTTATTAATTATTAATAAAAAAATATTAATGAGAATTAACTCAAAAATAGAATATTTATGTGTGATGACTGATGCTATATTTTTATTTTTAATTTTATTTTTTATTTATCATAAAAAGGTGAATTAAAAAATTCCTTCTCCTTGTATATCATCTATTATGATCTATCTATTCCATTATGTTAAAGTCGAGCATAACAAATTTGTGAAAAAAAAAATTTATAATGACTTATATATTTTAAAATATTACAAACACTACCTTAAATTTATAGAAACTCTATTTTTTATTTTTTTAAATTTTGTAAAACTATCTTCAAGTTTATCTCCAATGACGTCTTATCACATGCTCGCATTGATTTATAAAATCATCATATCTTTAATAAGAATAATCTGATTTCTAAACTCAAGATTTCATTTTAATTCAAATTGTTGCAATTATCAATATTTAGACTAAGTCAAAATTTTATAAAATAAAAGATTATACATATATGAAAGATGGTTATATATATGTGTGTGAGCTCGTATATATATGCATTAAAGAAGAATATTCATAAAAATATAGATTTGAACCTATACAAATATTTATGTATTAATTAATGACTGAATATACGAAAATAGCCTCTATCTAAAAGTATTTAAATATATAATAATAATAATAATAATAATAATAATAGTCGTAGAACGAATGAATGATTAAACAAGTATTGATAATAATAGTGGAACCTTAGCTACAGAGCAGGGGAACCGATCGCTTGAATTTGTCAAAAATCGCTGATATTCAAAATCTTTTCTTTCGACTCTTATCATCATCCAAGAAAAAAGGGTCTTACGCCGCGGATTCGCCGAGTTTTTTGCGTGTCCCGGCGGTCGATTGAAGCCGTATCCCCCGGAGCATGGCGAGGCTAGCTCCCGCTCTGCAACTTTTGTGAAATAAGTGTTTGGAAATTTCTGGGTATTCTTGTTTTCTTGTCATTGATATATTTTTTGTTGATTATCTCGTTGGATTCGGGTGATCGGGAAATTGGATTGGGTTTTTTTTTTTTTTTTTTTTGAAGTGGGATTATGTTAATTTAGATTTTTCTTTTTTGGGGGTGATTCTTCAAGTGCAGGTTGCGAGATTTTAATCGAAAAGAACTGTGAGATTGGAGGAAATTGATTGAGTTTGTGTATATATATTAATGACGAGGCAAATCCTGCTGCGTCCGCCGGGTTCGATGGTTGACCGGCGGCAGCCGCTGCTGGAGAACGCGGACTACTCGTCGTCACGGGGCGGCGTGAGGAAGATGAGGCTGGCGGAGGTGGCGGGGGGCACGGCTGCGGAGTGCGCGGCGGTGTGCTGTTGCTGTCCCTGCGGGATTGTGAACCTTCTGGTGCTGGCTGTGTACAAGTTGCCGGCGGGGCTGTGCCGGAAGGCCTTGAGGCGGAAGCGGCGGCTGAGGCTGATGAAGAAGGGGCTGCTGCCGCCGCGGAAGTGCGGGTGCGATGAAAAGGAGGTGCATATGCATTCGGTGGCCATGGTCAATGCTCTGGAGATGATGGGGGACGACAAGGAGGTGATGGAGCTGGAGAAGGAGATGTGGGAAAAATTTTACAGTGCTGGATTCTGGAGGAGTTCGTCTCAGAGAAGTGAAAATTAATTAAAACTGTAAAAACAAACAAAAAAAAATTGAAGCTTGATTTACTGGGAAATTAATTGTTCGATACATATGAGATTATTATTGTGTTTAATTATTTTTCTTGATTTTCAATGCTGTGCATATTGCTAAAAACTTGAACTTCTAGGCATTATCTTTGTAATACATTTTCAACTATCTGGTTTTGATTTAATTAATTTCTGAACAATAAGGCACTGTTTCGTTCATGGATTATATAATGATGAATTAATAATTTAAGAACTTTAAATTAATATACTTGGATTAGACAATTGCGCATTTTTTTAAAGAACTTGAGCCAAATATTAGTTAAAACAATGATTATTAATTAACCAATGTGTTATCCTTCGTATCAAATAGTGCCTAAAGTTTAGAATTATGGTGTCGCGGGGAGATGATAAAGTTCAGCTAACTCGTAGTTGGCCGGTCTCGTGTTGAAGGTCGGACCACCGGCTTATCAAACGACCCCAGTCTAGTTCCGAGCCAGTTCCTGTTTGCTGTCGAGCCAAAAGTGAATATAAAGTTTAGACTTTGATAACACAACACATAAGAACAGAAATTGACATTCCTCCACAATAAGATGATTATATGTTTTACCATATATTGTTTTTATCATACTCGAAAAAGGCACGGATGATAACGCAGGTAGAGTTCGATCTAAATTAAAAATATTGTCAACAATGTAATATTAATTATACCAACTAGCATAATCGCACACGCGTTGCGTATGTATAAAATCATACAATATATTTAATATTGTATGTTATATATAAATATTATTTTTTCAATAATATTTAAATTAATTTTTTATCATTTATAAAATAATATAAAAATAAATTTAAATTTTTTTTATCAATTTATCTTATCTACAATGTTTAGTTGAGAAAAATATGAAAATTTGAAATATCAAAATTTCAAAAAAAAAAAACAAATAAAAATAAAATTGTAATATTTATATTACATAAGAGCAATTTTGGCAATTTAAAAAATGGTGTTTAAAGGGGAAATTCTTTATATATAGGGAGAAATTTACCCATTCTCGATTACTAAGTATGTTCTAACAAATTTACTTATTGAGTTAAGCAACAATTATCTTGGTAATTTCACCATTAATGTGAAGTGTAACAAAATAAATGTGGCAAACACGTTTGTGTATAACCTACCACAATTTTCCAAAATAAATTTAATTTACTGTGATCAAATAAGATAACTAAATTCTTTAAAACACACATATATATACACATTGGCATGTACCTTTTAGAAAAGTCTTTAACTAAAAAAATTTGAAAATACAATCCTAATATATACATGTTTGTCGCAACCATAATATTATTTTTAATCTAAAACTCAAAAGATATTCCTGCATATCAATATTTGAACTTAAACTTCTTTCATGACCACTTGGATTTTTTATGTGTGGACCTATAGTAATCATCAGGAATCGAATAGTTGTTGCTGCATAAAATCCAATGTCATGATATTATAATTTGTAGCAAAATAATAGATGAAAACAAAGTAGTATTGCAAGAAAAAATGTTCATGTAAAGTAATTCTCACTAATTCCAAAAGAAACTTGAGAACATAAAATTTAAGGCTACCAAAAATAACACAACATTAAATCACACAGTTATCAGCAATATTTAAAAACTTGGTATTAAGACACCTAAAAAAGGAAAGTACACAAAAAACATTAAAATGTGTAACTTAAGTAAAATCATGGAAAAAACCACAAAGTGATAATAATTTGTATTTTGAGGTAAATAATATTTATAGTATTTACCAATTCTGAAAACTATGTGTGCATAAAATTTATAGTTATAACTTAGCTAAAATTTTGTGTAATCAAGCACTGTATTTAAAGGTATACATAGTTAGACAGATAAATATGCATCGCTTTAATTGTAAATTTAAAGGCACACGCATTGCTTGCGTAGACACCACGTTCTGTGAAGAGGGGAAGAGGGAGGAGGGAAAGAGAATAAGAGAGATGGTTATTGTAAAAGAGAAATATGAAGATGAAGGAGAGCTTTAAGCTATATGCAGAAGTGTGAGGTTCTGGTTGTGATATTCAAGATTGTGTGAAGGCTTTTGATGCTTATGCTAGTGCAGCGAAGCAGATCGATGAGCTGGTGGGATTCTATAACTGGTGCAAGGACATTGGTGTGGCAAAGTGATCAGAGTATCCGGAAGTACAAAAAATTTCTGGCAAGTTGTTGGAGACTTTGGAGGAATTTGTGAGGGACAGAGCACAATGAGACAAATATCCAAATTCCAACTCCAAATATACCATATGCACATGTTGAAGAAAATGAAGCAGTAAACTTCAACAACCTCCTTACATCAACCAAGGAGATTGTATCTCAAACATTCGAAAAGACATAAGAAGTAAATGTACCATACTTAAAATCTTGGACATCAAATCAGTAGCAGATAAATTACGAAGATACGTTCGTCGACTTTGATTGAAAACAACATGGTATCCACAATATGCATCACATCCCCTAAACTCCATCCTAATTACTAATTCCAATAAATCAAATGTAAAATGATCAAGAATATATGTAGATATCATATTTAGAAAGGCCTAAAACCACGTTGGAATTAAAATATTGTAAGGAAATAAAAGTTGCACATAAAAGTTTGAGGTGTTGTCACAAGGTGTTGACAACACCTACTATAACACTTTGAGTAATTTGCAGCGGAATATAAGTTAAGCGTGTATAAAATAAATAAGCAACCAAATAAATAGACTCAATTGAATTAAGCAAGAGTATTTATACTCTTGCAGTGCCTCAGGGCAAAACTTCACTAGAAAACTTTCACAGAGTGTTACAAACCCTAACACTAGTGACTATTGTAAAAATCAATTTCTCAAGAAAAGTGAGAAAATAAATAATAAAGTTTCTCCTAGAAAACATTCTATATGAAATAGAATAATAAAAAAAAACAGAATAAGGAGAAAAACTCTTGAAGCCAAAACATGTGAGTAGCACACTTCTTCGATCAACAATCTCCGAATTGTTCT
Source organism: Henckelia pumila (assembly GCF_033568475.1). Taxonomy (NCBI): domain Eukaryota; kingdom Viridiplantae; phylum Streptophyta; class Magnoliopsida; order Lamiales; family Gesneriaceae; genus Henckelia; species Henckelia pumila. Next base: position 15,084,256 of record NC_133122.1, on the reverse strand, counting down.
TCATGACTTCAAGCACTATGTTCAACCGTCAAGCTCCAGCCGTTCTAAGAACGTATTCTTTTGCTTTTGAAAACTCCCGGTCTCTCAATGATCGATGCCTTCCTTGTAGGCATATGTCATCAATAAATAGAGCAAGAGTCCTTCTTTAGAATGTTTTCTTGTAGGCGCAGGACTCTAGATCTTGATCAAGACAAATCTACACAATAAAGAATTAAATCAATAGATATTAGATAACATAATATTCTGATAACTTTAATTAAATCAAGTTATTCAAGGAATTAAATAACTTCATGTCCAAGAAAGGTAAAAGATAAATAATAAAATCTTTTTCAAAATAGGATGATTTTAAAGAATAAAATATTCCTTTCAATCTCCCCCTTTTTGCCTTTCTGGACAAAACACAACTAAACTCCCCCTTAATCAAAACTCTCCCTGAATAGGTTCTCCTCCTAAGTATAAGCAAAGGTGTTGTCACAAGATGTTGGCAACATCTAGCTTATGACATCTCAAAATTAATACGAAACATCAGTGATAAACAAAAAAATTTTGATTAGGGACAGAGCAAAAACCAGAACAATTAAAACTTAACCTAAAAGAAACAAATAAACTAGGAAAGCCAAAAAAAAAAACTAAAAAATAGAAAACCAAACACTAAAAATTAGAATTGATTGCTCTCGGAAGCCTCATCACTGTCTTCTCCCCCTTTTTGTTCAGAAGGGCCAGCTCCCCTTAAAAGAGACTCATAGTGAGCCTTTAACCCTTTGTAATATGCAAGGTCAGCCAGAGCTTGTGCAATCTTCTTTTCAGCATGCACCAATTGAGCTTGAATAAACGTTGAATCAACAGCTTGAGCAGCAGAAGGGGGCACAAAAATAGTAGTGGCAGATGGGTGTTGGCCACACCTGCCACAACACCTGCGGCAACACCTGACTCAGACCAAGGAAGATCAACTGTCCTGTTTCCTTTGAGTAGAGCAGGTGCAATTTTCATCAACTCCCCAGGCTCAGTAAGTACTTCATCAACATCCTTCTCAATTTCTTGAGACAGCAGCATAGAATAGATCAAAGATGGATAAGGAAGCTTCAAGGTAGGTTGAGCACAATCTGCAAATCCCATTACAGTGTCAAAAACAAGTCTTCCATAGTTAAAACTTGCGCCTGTGCCAATGGCATAAAGGACAGGAGTTTGGTGCTTTGTCACAACTGTAGAATTTCCGGAGGGAGTCCATGTCTTCACAGCAGTCTTGTGGAGAACAGAGTAGAAAGATATGAGTTTGGCAGCCTGCAACTTCTTAGGATGGGAGGGAAAAATAGTGACTTGACCACCTGTAATGACAGAGGTCATCTCATCCATAGACGGAAGTGCAGCATCATCAACAGTCAGAGTATGAAGGAAACCATTTATCATGGCAGGACTAAATGCAAAAATCTGTCCTCGCACATACACCTTTCCATACTTGACAAATCTTGGATCCTTCACAGCTTCAGTGAGATTGCAGTAGAATTCTCGAACAATTTCCCTGCAATATGGACCAGCGGTAGAGACAGTGGCCAGTAGATTTCTCACTTCAAAAAATCTGACCAAGTTTTGAGCTTCATAGCTCTCGACATCAATGTTTCGCTCCTCCAAGAATTCACGATCAGAGTACTGATCCCAACAGTCAGCAATCTCCTTGGAATAAAAAGCAAAGGAATAGGAGGAATTTACCCGGTACCCTTCTCCTAAGGTGTTGTCCAGGGTGTCGGCAACACCTTCCTCAGCACCTTCTTCTTCTTCTTCTTCTTCTTCTTCTTCTTCTTCTTCTTCTTCTTCTTCTTCTTCTTCTTCTTCAGAGTCATCAGAAACTGACTCTTCTTCCAACTCATCCTCAGCATCTGAATCCTCACTTGAAGTAGAGCTGGAACTCTCAGAAGGTGTAGGGCGATTTTCAGCATACTCCTGAAGCATCTCTTCATCAGGTTCATCATCCGATTCCTGAACAGGGGCAGTAGGAGAGGATATAGGCTTTTTGCCGTGGGCCTTCTTCATCTTAGCCATGAACTGGGCTATGGAAATCTCCTCATCATCAAATGGTACAGAAGGAGCAGTAGAAGATGGTCCCTCAGAAACTGGAATAGAAGCAGGAGCTACTTTTTCAGCAGGAACATATGGAGTCTCTGATTCAGTGGATTCACTATCAGAGGATGAACTTCCTTTAGATTTTTCTTCAGATTCAAATGGGACGGGGATGGTTTGAACTGAGGGTTCCATTGCACTTGCTTTTCCCCTCTTTCGATGCACCAGTTTGTAATCTTCATCATCACTTGCATCTCCTGAAGAAAACTCTGTATCTAGCATTGAAGGCCTTGATGATTGACCTTTTCCACGGAAACGCTTTGAGGCAGTGTAATCTGGATTATATCCAGCTTGTCTCTTCGATCGTCGGGTCAAGGGTTTCGATGGAAACACCCTATTCAGCACACTTAAGTCCGGCATATTTTCCACGTCGATGGCATTACCAGGCTCTCCTGGAGCGATGGAGTCCAGAGGCACTGGTTCCTCAGCAACCAGAACAATAGCTTGTTCAACCACGGGGTGTGGTGATGTAGGTGCTGTGACACCTTCCGCAGCATCTTCATTGTAACCCATTTCAGAACGAATATCTTGGGGATCAAAACCCTTTTCTGCCATGAAATTACGTGAGGATAGAGAAAAAAAACAGGACACAACAACACAGAGAAGATGAGGGAATGCGAGATGAAAATATAGAGAAAAAGTGTTTCCAAAATAAGATAAAATCCCAGATAAATAAACCCTCAAACCTTTCCTATTCTAACTTGGATTCTGAGTAGGCCCCAACGGTAACAATGACCCTAACGGTAAAAAAGTGAGAAACGGTAACAAATCTGCTTTAAAATTAGGCAATAAATCCCATTGATTTCCTCCGATAATCTTGGCCAAATATTTCACCAAATATTTCCAATTTTAACTCCTCATCAGATTTTAACACCACTGAAACAAAGTCCAATCACTTTTAAATTCAAAAATTCAGAGGATAGGGCACAATTCAAAATTTTTGTTAGATCGGAATTTATAACCTTTCAGCCAAAGATATTCATAAAATAAAATATGAATGTCCTAATTATGTCTAAAACAGAACGTGACATAAAATTAAAATGCAATTAGATGAGCAAATATATGTTGACAAATGAGGTGTTATCCACGATGTTGGCAACATCTCCCAGCAACACTTCAGGATTCAAAAAATTTTAATTTCCTATATCATTATTATTGAAGAAGTGGTAGCATGCACACTAAAGGAACGATTTTCAAATGGACCCCTCTAGGTAGCTTTTTCCATTTGCTTCTGATTTTCAATCAAATTTGATGATTGAGATGATCTCTTTTAACCATTTTGTTATTTTGAGTTTTTGAATTTGCGAAATCACTTTTCACTTGGGACATGATCATGGAATACACGAACATCCCTCCACTACTTCGTGATTTAGTCAGAACTCTTCTTCAATTAAATCTCATTAAACTGTAAAATAATTTGCAAAGAATCCTGAGTGAAAACTAGTCAATGGTTACAAAGTATCCATCACATCACAAAACAAAGTGAATGCATGAATGCAGAGATGCCTAAGATCCTAAAAATGCACATGCATGAAAAGGTGTTGTCACAGGGTGTTGGCAACACTCCTGACAACATCTCGATCCTGTCTATAATGCACACATACTGAGAGATTTTCTTAGGTTGGAAAATCTCTCAAAATCCAAAGATTTTGTGAATATATCAGCTAATTGGTTATTAGTTCCAACAAACTCAATTAAGATCATGCTTTTCTCGACCAAATCTCGAATGAAGTGATGTCTAATATTAATGTGTTTTGTTCGAGAGTGTTGTACTGGATTTTTGGATATATCAATGACACTAGAATTATCACAGTACACAATAGGAGTATCACTCTTAACACCATAATCATTTAGCATTTGATTCATCCATAGGAGTTGAGAGCAACAGCTACCTACAACAACATATTCAGACTCGGAAGTAGACAAAGAGACACAATTTTGTTTCTTGCTGTACCATGACACTAAATTATTTCCCAAATAAAAACATTCTCCCGAAGTGCTCTTTCTCTCATCTAAATCCCCAGCCCAATCAGCATCACTAAATCCTACCAAATTCGAATTGGTTTCTTTAGTGTAACACAAACCCAAATTCATGGTTCCTGCCACATATTTCAGTATACGTTTAACGGCCTTTAGGTGAGTAATTTTTGGGTTAGACTGGTATCTAGCACATAGACAAACACTATACATGATATCAGGTCTAGTAGCACTTAAATATAAAAGACTATCAATCATGCTTCTGTAGAGGGTGTTGTCAACACCTTCGGCAACATCCTCCCTTGACAGCTTTTCATTAGACCCCATAGGTGTGCGCATGTGTTTAGTGTTATCATTCAGAAACTTTTTCACCAGATTTTTTGCATACTTGCTTTGACTCAAGAATATACCATCATACATTTGTTTTACTTGTAATCCCAAAAAGTAAGTTAACTCACCAACCATGCTCATCTCGAATGTAGAGCACATGCACTTCACAAAATCATCAACAAGTTTATCATTTGAAGCACAAAAGATTATGTCATCCACATAAATTTGGCAAATTAAGATATTACCTTGAGACTTTTGCACAAATAAAGTCTTATCCACTTCACCTCTTTTGAACCCAATATTCAACAAGTACTCGGTGAGTCTCCCATACCATGCACGTGGTGCTTGCTTCAATCCATACAATGCCTTTTTCAACTTATACACATAATCAAGATGATTTGGATCCTCAAACCCTTTAGGTTGTTTCACATAGACTTCTTTATTCAGGATCCCATTAAAAAAGGCACTTTTTACATCCATTTGAAAAAGTTTCATACCCATGTTACATGAAATAGCAAGCAAAAGTCGGACAGACTCAATGCAGGCTACAGGAGCAAAGGTTTCATCAAAATCCACCTCTTCAACCTGTGTATACCCTTGAGCTACCAACCTAGATTTATTTCTTATGATGTTTCCCGACTCATCAGTTTTATTCTTGAAAATCCATTTAGTTCCTATGACATTACCATGAGCAGGACACGGTACCAAATACCAAACATCATTTCTCACAAATTGTTCTAACTCTTCATGCATAGCATTGACCCAAAATTCATATTTTAAAGCTTCTTCAACCCTTTTTGGTTCAATGTTTGACACGAAACAAGAGAATCTTACCTGAGAATATGTAGAACTCATGCATAGTAGACCTGCCATCTTTCGATAATCAACTTTTTCTTTTCTTCGAGTTTGCAAGTCTCCATACACATCTCCAATTACCTGTGAGGTTGGGTGATTCTTCTGAATTCTGCTTGAAATATTCTTTCCAGCTTCGTTTACCTCATTGCTTTCATCAGTATTCTCATCAGTAGGCTTTTCAACTTTTGAATCTGGATTTTTTGTAGGAGGTGTTGTCGGAGGTGTTGGAAACACTCCTTTGACAACATCTATATTTCCAGAATTATCCAGCAGATCATTAACATCATCCTCAGCTGTTTTTTTCTTTAGATCTGCAAAGTCATCAAAAACAACATTAATTGATTCAAAAATAGTCCTTGTTCTCAAGTTATACATCCTATAGGCTCGGCTATTTGATGAATATCCTAAGAACATACACTTATCACTCTTTGCATCAAATTTAGCAAGATGATCTCTATCATTCAAAACGTGACAAACATATCCAAAAACATGAAAATATTTAAGGTTTGGCCTCTTTCCCATGAGAAGTTCATAGGATGTCACAGTAGTACCATTCCTCAAATAGACTCTATTTGAAATATGACATGCAGTATTCAAAGTTTCAGCCCAAAAACATTTTGAAATATTTTTAGAGCTAAGTATCACTCTTGCCATTTCTTGCAAAGTCCTATTTTTTCTCTCGGCTATCCCATTTTGTTGTGGAGTTTTAGGGGCATAATATTCATGAGAAATACCTTTCTTATCACACAAGCTAGCAAATGAAGAGTTTTCGAACTCCTTACCATGATCAGAACGAATTCTGATTATCTTCAGATTGTATAGATTCGAAATTTTGGTGAGCAATTTCTTGAATGCATCAAATGTGTCTGATTTTTCTCTCAGAAAATTTACCCATGTGTATCTTGAAAAATCATCCACACAAACAAAAGAGTATTTCTTACCACCGAAGCTTTCAACATCCATTGGACCCATCAAGTCCATATGCAAAAGCTAAAGGCAGCGTGTTGTCACAGATGTTGGCAACACCTCGTGTGACACCCTAGTCTGCTTCCCTTTCTGGCATGCTTCACACACAAATGGAATACCAGATTTTAAGTTAGGCATACCTCTTACTGAAACGACCCTAACTCTATAATTATTAAATAAATAAATATGCGGAATTTTTTTTTTTTATATATACTTACTAATTAAAATATGTACATATATTCCCATACATATATGCACAGAATAAAAAGATTTAAAATAAATAAATAAATAACTTAAATAAAAATTGCATTCTTTAAATAAAATAAATATCTGAGTCAAACATTTAATTAAAAATACTGCATAAGAAAAATGATTAAAGTTTGCATGCACTGACAATATTCAATAAAATATTCAAAACTCACAACCACTGAAAAATAATATAAAATGTGTAACGTGCTGACATAATCAAAAACATGCATGTGACTCAGACATCTATCACGGTCACGGGGTCACTGAATGCCCGCTCATACATCCTCGCCTCCGGTGGGTACAACCTCATCCTCAACGTACTCACCTGCACCATACCAGTGTAGTGAGCCTAGAGACCCAACATGCTAACATAACAAGAGTTTAAAATAATTTAAAACAATTAAATACTAATACATAAATATACATGAATGAGCATGCTTGAAGATTTCATAACATAACATAACTTAACTTAAATAACATAATACATAAACATTGTTGAGAAATTTATTTTCTAACATCGCATGGTTGTATCCGTAGTGTAACCTTAAATCATACATTAAATACTGATCAGCGTGAAAACCAACGTACGTGGCGGTGACGAATCACCTCTTAAATTGGCAGTAAACTGCCCTTCAATAGTTCACATATGGGGACGAATCCCCCTTAAATTGTCACACTACTTCAACTTCCAACATAAAATATTTTATTATTGCTCAACCTTAAACATTTAATTATGCATAAAATTATTTCATGAATGCATGTACTTAATTAAAATGTGTGTCCTTCATATATATTTAATTTAAATTTCTTACTAACATATAAATATTAAAATAACTTCAATGCATAAAAATAATTAAATATATCAGGACACATGCAATTTTCTCATGGATGGTCCTGGACTGTTGGCCCTAACACTCAAGCCCAATTACTTAAATCTGGCACATTAACATACTTAAGCCCAATAAAATTGTTCTAAGCCCAATAAAATAATTTAAAGCCCATAAAATATTCTAGGCCCAATAACAACTTAAACTGGCCCAATGGGCCCAAAAGCCCAAAGACTGGCCCAATAACTTTTATGGGCTCAAAAGCCCATAAAATTTATGGACTTACTTAATTAAAATTTTAAAAGCCCAAATAAAATTATTTGGGAGTCCAAACAATTTTATTTCAAATTAATTGGCCCAAAAACCCATTAATTCATAAAATATTTTAAAAATAAAAAGACTCAAGCCCGGCCCACCAAACCCGGACCCGGACCCACTTAACCCGACCACTACCCTACTGACCCGACCCGGACCACAAACCCGACCCGAACCCAACAGAAAACCCTAGAACCCGACCCCTAGCCTCTTCTCGGCTGCGGCCGTGAGCAGCAGCCACTCCGTGGCTGCTGCCGGCCTGCTCCGGCCGCCCCTGGCCGGAGCGCCGCCGCCCAGACGTAGCCCACGTATGGGCGGACCTGACTTGACCCAGCCCCAGCCCCCATGCAGCCGCACGCACCGAGCCGTGGCCCTCTTTCTCGAAACCCTAGACTGCGTCTCCCCCTCGGCTGCAGTAATGGCTTCCCTGGGCTCGTTTGGCTCGAGCCATTCGAGCCACTCGAGTCCAGTCACACCTAGGACACCCTAGGGACCCTAGCCAGCAGATAGAACGCACCCATGGCCTAAAAACGTGAACATGAATCATGAAAACAAGTAACCTTGGGAAAAATCCGAACACTCGAACCATTCTCTGAAAAAAAAAATTGAAAGTTTTGATGCATACACAATCCACACAATATAATATCTGATAGGTACAAAAAAATTGGAAGAAAATCATGCCTTTCACCGATGTTTGAGTTTAGAAGCACGTAGAACGATTCCCGGGACGACGAACGACGAACAACCCTTCGAAACTTACAGAAAAATCGAGCTATGGAGTCACCTTGGCCTTGGTTCGAGGAAGAAGATGAATAGTGGGGGTGGCGGCTGAGAGCGTGAGGGATCGGTGGGTTTGGGGTAGATTAGGTTAGAGTTTTATTTTTAATTAAAATAGGTTTTAGGATAATTAAAAGTTTTAAATATAAAACCTAAAATTTTAAAACTCTAAATAAAAACTAAAATCTGATAATTTAAGTTAATCATATACAAAATCCCGAAATTATAAATTTAGGGAATTTTAAAAATACTAAAAAGTCAATATTTTGGCTTATTTTGAATAAAAATGGACTCCTAAAATTATATAAAATTAAATACTAAAAATTTTGAGGTAATAAAACTCAAAATAATATTTTAGGGCTCTAAAAAGACTCATGAAATTAATTGGCTAGAAAGTTGTCATCTCGCCCGTCCACGGTCCCGTCTACGCGATAAAATAATTAAAATACTAAAAATCATAAAAATCACTAATTATGGGTTAAATGCTTAAAAATAAATTAAATCATGCACAAATAATTCACATAATTATTTAACCCATAAATCTCAAATTTAAATAATTAACTATCCTAATTATGCATGCGGATTTACATATTTAAAATACCGGGTGTTACACTTACAGCATCTAACTTACTCAAGTTCTTTAATGTCTTGAAATTTTCATGACCCAATTTTTGATGCCATAGATCAAACTCATTCACTTTTGTGTGCCTACAAGCCATTTCTTCTCCGAGTTGATAACAGTTGTCGGACGACCTTGTACCTGACATGACACATAGATTTGATTCATCAAAAACTTTACATAACTTTTTATCAAATTGCACATGCAAATTATCATCACAAAGTTGGCTTATGCTTATTAGATTCGCGGTTAATCCTTCAACATGAAGCACATTGTGAAGCTTGGGCAGTCCAGCAACATTCAGAGTTCCCTTTCCAACAATGTTTCCCTTTGAACCTCCTCCATAGGTTACTTTTCCACTTTTCTGTTCGACATAATCAGTGAGAAACTTCTTGGATCCTGTCATGTGACGAGAGCTACCGCTATCAAAGTACCATGCACCTGAAACATTAGTCCTCAAAGCACTATAAATCATATGACATTGAATATCAGCTTTTGGTACCCAAATCTTTCTTACATAAGATCTGTTTCTAGGGATGTTGTGAGGAGGTGTTGGCAACACCGTAGGCAACACCTTCGATGCAGATCTATACCTGTAATCTTCATGCAGCTTAAAATAATATGGTTTGATATGACCAGGTCTATGAAAATAGTGACAGATATACTTACGTTTCCTTCTAGCCATTGAAGGAGCAGCAGGTTGTGGATTTGTTTTTGGAGGAACAATTGGTGAGGCCTTTTTATTTGAGTTTTCTGAACTGTTACTTTCCTTGACAAACACAGGGCCTTTCGATCACCAATCTCAAAAATGCTATTTTCAAATCCCAAACCAGCAGTACCATCTCTTCCCATCATGAGTAGAGAATCAAGCTTGGAGGTGCTTGAATTAAACTTAGCCAATGTAGCCTTTGCCTTTCCGAGTTCTTCCTTCACTTGGCTTAATTCAATGTCTTTCTTACTTAGTATGATTTCCAGTCTTGACACATCAGCCTTTAGATCAGAATTTTTCTTTGAAAGGATAGTATTCACTTTGTTCCTTTCAATCCAATCAGTATGTAATTCTTCAAACATCATCCGAGCTTCTTCTATAGACATTGTCTCTTCCTCTGTATCATTATCACACATATTATCAGTAATGGAGGAATTCAAACAGACTGACCTTTGGGAGGTGTTACGGCCAGATGTGGCAACACCTGCGGCAACATCTAAAGGATTGACTTGAAACTTCTTCTTGCTTTTCAGTAAGACAGATAGGGCAGTATGACTCTCTTCATATTCATGTTCTTCTTCTTCAGACTCTTCATCACTCAAAGACGTGTTCATCCCTTTCCTAAGTGTGTTGGCACACTCATTTGCATAGTGTCCAAAACCTTGACAAGCATGACATTGAACCTTGTCCAGCTTCTTTGAGACAAACTTCTTTTTTTCATCCACCATCATCCGAGGCTTAGAAATATCAGTAGGTTTCTTTGGTGATTGTTCTGGTCCAGTGATCCTCAAGGGTTTGTTGGAGAACATTGGAGTCTTGAATTTTTGATCCGTCTTTCTTGACTCTTTCATCCTCTTCAGATAATCATTGAATTTCTTAGTCATGAGAGAGATCGAATCTTCTCCTAAATCAGATTGATGAACCTCTTGATGAAATTGAACATATTCCTCATATGAAGGCTTTGAAGCTTGAAAAGCTATTGATTTTCCTTTATCCTTCTCTTGATCTGAATTATTCATCTCAAAAACTTGAAGAATGCTAATCAATTCAGTCATCTTCATCTTTGAAGTGTCCTTTACTTCTTCAAGTGCCTATATCTTTCCATTGAATCTTTTAGGCAAAGATCAAAGAACCTTGTTCACCATAGCTTCACTCGCAATAGGTCCTCCGAGAGCATGAGCCTCAGTAGCTATCTCCCTAAGTTTCTTATCATACTCAGCAATAGTCTCATTTTCATCCATCCTGATTCTCTCAAATTTAGCGTTTAACAATCTCAGTCTTGTTCTTTTCACACTATCAGTCCCTTCGCAGTGTTCTTGAAGAGCATCCCATGCATCCTTAGCAATAGTGCAGTCAGATATGATCCCATACATCCTCATGTCCACAGTTGCAAGGATTTCATTGAGTGCCTTAGCATTGTAGCTTGAGCTTAGTGTTTCCTCGGTAGTCCAATTTTCTTCTCTCTTGATGATATAGTCTCCGTCGTCATCTTGCGTTGTTGGAGGAGTCCAACCAGTCAGAATACTTTGCCAAGCACGAACATCCATAGCTTTAATAGTATATCTCATTCTATGCTTCCAAAGTGCGTAATTGGCTCCATCAAGAATTGGAGGTTTGAGAAACGAATTCGAAACAGATGATGAGTCCATCTTATTTCCTGTAATAAAATAAGCAACCAAGATCAGTTCTTAATGTATCAAGAAGATGGCTCTGATGCCACTTGTAAGGAAATAAAAGTTGCACATAAAAGTTTGAGGTGTTGTCACAAGGTGTTGACAACACCTACTATAACACCTTGAGTAATTTGCAGCGGAATATAAGTTAAGCGTGTATAAAATAAATAAGCAATCAAATAAATAGACTCAATTGAATTAAGCAAGAGTATAAATACTCTTGCAGCGCCTCAGGGCAAAACTTCACTAGAAAACTTTCACAGAGTGTTACAAACCCTAACACTAGTGACTATTGTAAAAATCAATTTCTCAAGAAAAGTGAGAAAATAAATAATAAAGTTTCTCCTAGAAAACATTCTATATGAAATAGAATAATAAAAAAAAACAGAATAAGGAGAAAAACTCTTGAAGCCAAAACATGTGAGTAGCACACTTCTTCGATCAACAATCTCCGAATTGTTCTTCACGGCTTCAAGCACTATGTTCAACCGTCAAGCTCCAGCCGTTCTAAGAACGTATTCTTTTGCTTTTGAAAACTCCCGGTCTCTCAATGATCGATGCCTTCCTTGTAGGCGTATGTCATCAATAAATAGAGCAAGAGTCCTTTTTAGAATGTTTTCTTGTAGGCGCAGGACTCTAGATCTTGATCAAGGCAAATCTACACAATAAAGAATTAAATCAATAGATATTAGATAACATAATATTTTGATAAATTTAATTAAATCAAGTTATTCAAGGAATTAAATAACTTCATGTCCAAGAAAGGCAAAAGATAAATAATAAATTTTTTTCAAAATAGGATGATTTTAAGGAATAAAATATTCCTTTCAAATATAATCTATAATAAATACATATTCCATAAACTGAATGACATGTAAAAAGGCCTAAAACCAAGATGTAATTAAAATGTAATCTGTAATATATACATATTCCATAAACTGAATGATAAATCTCTCTAGAACAACTGCCCTCCAAAACAGAGACAAATTGTATTCCCATGTATGTATTCAATTTTAATCTATCTAATTTTGTAATTCGGTTTTCATTTTCTTGTGTTTATCCCTGTATATATAGACAATATTCAGAGTATATAGGTTCTTGAATTCAACATGATGAAATGGCCTTCTTATATATATGCAGACGATCAATGATGTTCTTTTCGGGGTAATAACATTTTGGTTTTTCAAAAAACTTGAACATAAAATATCCATGTGCTGGTAATATATACATATTCCTACTGCAATGCTGCCATATCCAGAAGCGAAATAGTAAAAAAAAACTCATGAACGTGGACACACTACACAATTGCTATATGAGTCCTAAATCTGTAAGACCAATACATTTGTAAATGCTAAACTAGATGGAACTTGAGTATGCCTCCTTACGCCCGGGTCTTGTGTAGTAAAATATAATTTTTCATTTTCACACATTTTATCGAACAGTTAGTGGTTGATTCTTTCAAAACAGTAGAGAAGCCATAAAAGCCGAAGTGAATTTATGGCAAATCAGTAGAACCCGAATAGAGTAGGACGCATGTAAGCTAAAGTAATCAAATGAATGTGTTTGTTACCTTATGCAAGACCCAATTTGATGACTATGTTATGTAGTACTCCACTGGTCTTCGTTGGAAAATCTTTAGCACTTGGAGAAATACTAAAAAGTAATTCTAAGTGTAATCGGACTTCCAATGCCGTTGCCGTAGAAATTTTGGGATGAATGATGAGGAGTGAGTTTGAGATGGAGAATTCGTTGAGTAGAGAACTTGAATGGAGATGCCAAAACTGATATGTAAACCCACGAATCACGATCTACGGATAGTAGACCTGGCCACGGTCCGGGTCCAGTTCGGATCCGCCGGGTCCGGGTTGGCATTTAGCCAACCCTTAACCGAACCGGCTATGGTCGGTTCTGGTCCGGGTCCGGTTAACCGCCGGTTCAGGGTCCGGGCTAACTCATGAAATTTTTTTAAAAAAAATATTGCAGCGCCCCAGCACTGATTTTGCAGCGCTGGGGTGCTACCCCTTCAAATTTAATTCGAAGGGGCAAGACCGCAACTCCGCAAGTGAGCAACTTCAATTTTTTTAAAATTTTTAAACAAATTTTTAATAAGACATATTCTTTAAATAATCTCAATCAAATATTTCATATCTCCATAATAAAAATCTATTACATTTATTAAATAAACAATATATTAGAATTTCAACATCTTATGACTTATATTACAAATCTATTACATTTTATTCTACTTCACTCGCATTTCCTTCCGTCGTAGTTCCGGATGTTCCTTCGGTATCATCTTGGTCTTCTTCATCACTTTGAATATGTTGAGTTCGAGTAGCGACTTTTGACCAATCATTGAGCAAACATTGGGCTTCCAAATTTTCCGGCCTTAAGCTAGAACGTCTATCGTCCAATGTATTTCCTCCAATACTAAATGTTTGCTCCACTGCAACTGTTGAAATCGGACAAGCTAGAATTTCTTTTGCCATTATAGCCAAAATTGGATATATTTGTGTTTTTTGCGACCACCATCTCAAAATGTCGAAGTTTTCCTCATCTGTATCACTAAAATCAAAAGTAGTAGTAAAATAATTCTCAAGTTCCTGACTGAAACTTGAGAATTCTCGTGGACGTTTCGTCTGTTCCCTTAATAAAAGTTGTGCTTTAGTAAGTTTAGAAGTAACATTACTAGTTGCAGTGGATTATGTTTCATGTGAAACAATTTGTCCACCATATTTGATGTTATATTCAATATAAATATCAAGTAAATGAGTTTTAATATTAAACAAAATCAATGAGATAGAAGGAATCGTTTCCGCAATAGGATCCAAAGATTCATAATATAATGTTAACATCTCTCTTAAGCCATCTAATTTAAGTCTAGGATCTAAAACAAAAGCACAAAAAAAAATTTCAGGAATGAGCAAAAAATATTTTTCCCATTTTGCTTTAATGACGAGAATACATTGAGATAAAACACTATCATTAGATTTAACATGTTCATGAAAAATACAAGCAATGTTGCAACAATGTGTTAAAACTAAATGTGAAGTAGGGTAATAAACATCGGATAGTTGGTCACTAGCATCATTAAAAACTTTTAAAATTTCACAAATACTAGTGCATATGTTTCATTGATTTGAAAACAAATAAATATCACGAGCTTGAACAAATTGATGAAAAAATGTACATAATAAATCTTTATATTCAAAAGAGGATAATAACAATTTATATGTTGAATTCCAACGAGTTGGAACATCTCGTGCAAACCGCTTAGGCTTCATACCATTTACTCTACAAAATTTTTCCCATTGCTTCATAACCTGAGGATGCGTCCATAAATAATGAATAGCGTTCCTAATTGGTTGAATATGTATGCCTAAACTTTTTAGCCCATCTTGAACACACAAATTTAAAATATGACATGTGCATCTAATATGAAAAAATTTGCTACCTAGTGATGGTTTACATATTTCAATAAGCTCACTAATACTAGAAGTATTTGCACTAGCATTATCAAAAGACATTGAAAAAACTTTGGTAGTTAGACCATATTCTTTTAAAATAACAAATATAAGTTGCGAAATATTTTGTGCCGTGTGTGATTCGTTGAAACATCTATATGCAAGCAACCTTTTTTGAATGTTCCAATTATTATCAATCTAATGACATGTAATACTCATATATGAACAACTTTGCCAATGATCACTCCAAATATCGGAACACAAAGAAACTTTATTATTCAAACTATAAAATTCCTTAATCAATTCTTTCTTTTGATCAACGACTAACTTTTTCATTGTGCGTTTGAGACTATTTCTTGGAATACGTCTAATAGAATGATTTGCACTTGTAGAAAGCCAATTTTCAAAAGATAATTTATCGCTAAAACTAAAAGAAAGTTGTTCAACCGCACAAAATTTAGTTGTTTCTTCTCTAAATCTAGCTTCGTTATATTTAAATAGTTGAGATTCATTATCCGATTGAGAAGAGAATGCTGAAATTTGAGTTTGACCACGATCAATACCAATTTCCACCGGATGATTTTTCTCGATATGCCGCGTCAAAGTTTCATAACCACCTTCTTGTTTAAATTTGTAACATTTTGAACAATATTTGAATTTGGCTTGCAAATCACCGGAGGGAAGCGTCATCTTGTCAAAATATTTGGTGAAGATATCGGATGTCGGGCGAGGCACCGCTCGAGTTTGTCTTTGAGAGGCCGCCAGATCGTTCATACTTTTTTGACTTGCATGATGATGTGGTGGTGGTGGTTGTTCAACTTGTTGTTTTTGTTGCGTCTCTTGTCGAATTTCTTGAATTTCATCATCGGAATATTCAAGATTAAAGTCATCGACATTGAATTGAGGATACTCGACCTCGGGTGGTATGATGCTCTTTTCCTTTCCTTTTCCTTTGTCACCCCTACGACTTGATCCCGCTCTAGACATTTGTAATTGTATAAATATGAAAATAAATCAACAATTGACAATAAACCAATAATCGAAACTTGATATTTTTGATAATTCAAGAAATTAAAAGGAATTGAGAATAGAGAGAATGAAGAGAGAATTGTGTAAACAAAATAAAAGGAGGTTGGGGGTATTTATAGATAAAATCATAAAAAGTAGGTTTTAAAAAAAATAAATTCCGGTAGACCCGCCGGGTCGGCCGGGTTTCAACGGCCACGAAATCGTGGCCGTTGAGTAATCCAACGGCCACTTGCTAGTGGCCGTTGGATTATCTGGGCGCCCCCATGGGCGCCATGTGTCCAACCCGGCGGGTCAGACCCGTTCAATCCGGCGGGTCCAACCCGCCGGGTTGACGATTTTCCCTTTGGAAAACCGGGACCGGACCGTCTAGTGGCCGGTCCGGTCCCGGTTTTGGGTTGGACCCGTTGACCCGGTTAACCGGCCCGTTGACCACGGGCCGGTTCCGGGCACAACCCGACCCTTGGCCAGGTCTAACGGACAACAGAGTAACGGTTTTGATCCATACCAAACACACGAAGACATACCAAACTTCAGCCATACCAAACGCACGAAGACAGTTTCTATTGAACTCTAATGCTTTATAAGATAGTAAAAGATAGTAAGAGATATGTGATTAACACACCGAAAGTTGCGAAAGTAAGAGTATGAGTAAATATGATTTAAAATGATTCTATTCAAAAATCATAAATAAAAGTATACATTTGGCTTCATTCTTTACATGGATCGATTCGATATATTTTATAAATAAATACCTATGAGATAGCTTACAATAAACCTATTAAACAATATATACATGAAAAATATTAATTTTGTTCGGAACAATTTAATTTGCACCAGTTAATTTTTTCAAAAGTGTTGTTGCCAATAGTCACCGAAATCACAATTATGAATGCGAGAATTGACATTAAATGGACCCAATTTTCTTGATTTTGTTCTGGTACCATTCTGCTACAGGTAAACTAAATTATCATATATACATTCAATTTTCCTGGACTAGATGACTCGTGATTTCTTGGCGTTTTGTTTCATATTGTCCTTTCTAATAATTAATATTCTGATAGGAACATCCTTTTGTTGATCAAAGAAACAAAAAAGAAGAAAAAAAAAACAAGTTGAAAGTTGTCCAAAAAAAATAATATTTCTTCGTAAGTCGATCAGATGAGAGATATGTTTCATAAATTGATATGTAGATCGTCTCAAAAAAATGTACTAAATAAATGGATAAAGGGTTAAAAAGGAGTTGAAGATTGTCCAAAAACTGACTTAATAATTGAAGGTAGTAGTTTGAATAGCGAGGGGTCAGCGTCGGACGGGGAATCCAGGTGGTTCGGAAAATTGATCACAAAATGGTCCCCTTTGGTTTCCTAGCTATCCTCTCCACTGTCATCAAAATTGTCCTCTCTCCACACATCTTCTGTCTCTAACTTGTCCTATCACATGCCAAAAAGGGCCTCCATTCATGCATGCCAAACTACCAATGGAACCAATAAAGATTTGTATTAATCAGAGGCCGAAATTATAGATTTTACCTATAAAAATATATATTCCGGGTGACGACTGAACCCTCGAAAAGACCAGGGGTTCGAATCCTGAAGATAACAAAAAAAACACCGTAACTAGTAAATTTTGAATGACGTTGTCTTGTTGTCAAATTTTAGGAATGTAATGTAATTTGTAGATGCTGCTCAGGTAGAATAAAGTTTTTTTCGGTGCGCACTGAGATAAACTCCCGGACTAACGCAATATCTTGCAAGTTACGTTAGTCAGATGAACCGCACTAGACAAGTTCTGTGCGACAAAATAGTCCAAGAATGTGTTGACAAGAGAAATCGAACTTCTGATCTCTAGCCAAGTGTTCACCTACTTCACTAACTAGAAGACCTCCTCGAGGACAAATAAGATAAAGTCTTTGGTTTTATCCGATGTAATTCGTGCCGCTTGCTTTCGATCTCCGGACTAGCTTTAGTTCAATAGAAGTGTATCCTAATTCCTATCTTTGGCCAGTCTTTGAATTTTTGAGCTGTAGAAGATTTTTGCTCTTTTTATTTAGTCAGGATTGTAGATCATTTAGCTTAGACCTATTTTTTCTTGTCTTTTGTATATCTTGATGATTTTTGTGCTGCTGGACCATTGATTTTGAGTCTTCTGCACTTTCGGGATTGATATGATATCTCATTTTCCCCTTTGGATTTTGTTGTAGTATCAAATGGCTCTCTCGGTAAGTGGGCTTTGTACATTACTCACTCCTTTTTTTTTTAAAAAAATAATAGGAAAAAAAAATTGTAATTTGTAGATTTTAATGATGTTTTCTCAGAAAGTTCGAGCCTAGTTCCTCCATCCAGGACTAGCCCAATCCACGTAAGTCATGTTAGCCCATTAACCTCTGGGCTTCAAGCAGAACAACTTGTGATTAAAGTCCTAACCTGGGCCCATGAAACAATGAAACAAGGGTCCAGATACAAATTGGATGCCCATATTCGCAATCAGACTAGTGTACCATTTTCTCCCTGCCGACAGCTACGATCCGTACATGCGAAAAAATATCTATATAGTTTGACATTTCTAGAATAGAGAATTTAAATAAATGAAGTCCCAACTATCCAAAACCATATAAAATGTGATCCATATGGCGACATGAATTAACCCCTCTTTTCCCCACATTAATCCCCACTTGAGCTTCAATAAATTAAATGATAACCAAATGATTTGTGAATCAAAGCCACGACCATTTGTTACATGATTTGTTATCTAAACATGTAACAAAATTATTTTTGTGTAATGTACTCTAGGTTTTGGGTCAGAGACCTTGAAATTGTGATCATTAGGTTATGAATTTTATTTACTATATAAATATTTTATTGATAAAAAATCTGTCGCAAATATTGCATATAATTGTGATTTATTCGGCTGACAATTGACATGATTTGTAGACTACTGCGTTAAAATTGAAAGTTCTTCTAATTAATACATGTTTCAAAGATAAAGACCATGGATTCTCCGATAAACAAAAAAATGTTTATAAATTTTGATGCGCTTGTTAAAGTACAAGGAATGTTGATAAAAATTTGAAAATGAATAGCTGAAGTTCTTATTTTTCTTGTTTATAATCTGCATTCATCAAACTTTTTAACAAAAAAATATGTATGATTTGGAGCTCTTTTCTCGTGATTTAGAGCAGATCTTGACATAATTTGATTGTGAATCTAAACTTGAAATCTTAATGAGATATATAAATTGAAGGTTTGATTGATTTATCACTCGAATTGTGTCGGTAAATTGATATATAATATCTGAATTTTTTTTAAGAAAAAGAATGAAATACCCAAAAATCGAATCAAGTCGCGGAGCATAGGTAATACATTCGTAAATAATTAAATTTGAGATTATAAAGAATTACATAAAATTTTAGTATTTATTAAATAAGATTATCACCTTTTTAAATATTGTAATAAATAAATGGAGATACGTGACAAATCATCTGCCGTCGGGCGAGGTGTCTTTGTTGAAGTGTGACTGCGCTATAAAAACAAGCGTTATTGGCACGCGCTAGTACAAGCGCGTGTACTTATTCAGTTTCGGACAGTGACAGCTAGCCTCCCCACTTCCCTGCAGACCTTCCAGCGTAGCTTACACGGCTTGCTTAGCCACCCATATCTATTTATTCTAAAATATTATATTTAAATATATTGTTCAAAAAATATATTAAAATTACAGTTTTTTTTTTTTTTGCTTTTATTTAAAATATATCCTCTCGATTAAAATCTAGATTTAATTGGAAAAAATCTCCATATAATATGTTTGATGAGGATTCAATCTCTATCAAAATTTTTTATTTTTTCTCTACTCCCTAATTCATAAAAAGTTTTCTATATTCTCTGGGCGCACAATCATTTTCTACGTGAAAAATATGTATAAAAATAAGTTCTAATTATCTCAGATTTGGTATAAAAATAAGTTCTATTGGTATAAAATTTTTTGTGTTATATTTCATCTCTATATTTGAAAATATAATCATGATTCTATACTCAATTTGAGGTAATTGATGTTATAAATATATAAATCAATACGTAAAGTAAATACTTTGTACTTAGATTTCTTAAATTAGTGCAAGAAAATTATTAATTTTCATGATTTTCAAAATATATTAGTATGTATTGATTAATAATGAACAAGTGTTGTAATATAAATATTTTGTACATATGTACGATAAGTTTTTGATATTAATAAAGTTGTTTTAATGTTATACTCAAAATTTTAATATTTTTTACCATATCTGAAAAATGTTAGTACTCAAATATCATGTATCAATATCATATATTTAAATTTTTGTATTGTTTTTCATCCATGTAAAAAGACCGTGTGACCAGGGAGTTCAAACAAAACTTTCTGACGTAAAGATTAAATTTTAACTCATATTTGAAGTTAATGACTGAATCATAAGTTCTCGTAAAATCTGATAATCAACCCATTTTTCCTTGCACATCGACGAAAAGATGGCAGCTCTCTCTTTTTCTTTTTTCCTTTGAAAAAAGTGTCAAGAAAATAAGTCGATTTTATAAAAGTCATCATTTTTATCGTAATATGATTTTGTAATACAAATGTCAATGAATAGATCATGACATCTTTAGTTTTATTACATCGAATAAGTGCTAAAATGTAATTTTTAATTTGTATGTTTTAAACAACGTGAGAATGGCAAGAGAATTGTCATTTAATCAACCTAATAATTATAATAAATACAAGACAGATGATTCTATTTCATTTTTTTTTAAAAAAAATAAATATGTTTTTTTTTTGAAAAAAAAAAGGGGACCAGGGACTGTCGGTAGGATTAAACCGCAAGGAGGACGGCTTAGTGAGCCGAGCCGTTCACCGACTGCTAACTCCGTGTGGTCCCACGCCCAGCCTGTCTTTTATATTCCCTTTTTACTCCATTCTTGTTCTTATTTTTCTTCGGTGTTTTTACGCAACAAAATTCTAATTTATATTTGAGAAATTTAATATTTATTTTTATATATTATATAAATTCTTATTAAATTTATTTATTTTTTAAACTAATTATTATTAAATTTAGAGAAATTTTACACAGGGAAATACTTATTAATCTCCTCAACTCTGGCCTGATTAATTCTAAAATTGGTAAGTTATTATTTAATAATTATAATTATAATTTATAATATATATTGAGATTTAATGACAGAAATATTAAATACAACACCAAACATCACGTCAACTCTTTCTTCCCAACTTTAATATTACATTACTACAGGCAAAAGCCCATTCCCCAAAGCAAAGCGAAGCGAAGCGAAGCCACATTTCTCTTACAGAAACAGAGAAACCAACAATTCCATTAGTCTTCTTCTACACTGAGATTCCAACCCATAATTCACTCCTCCAACGCCATGGATTCTCAGATCTATGGCGTCCCCAATCTTCTTTTCTTCACCCTTTTCGCTTTCTTGGCTTTCACTGATTCTGCATTGCCTGAAAACTCGTCAGCAAAGGCGCCACAAATCAACTCCAATTCGGTTCTCGTGGCCCTTTTGGATTCTCACTACACCGAGCTCTCGGAGCTCGTGGAGAAAGCGCTCTTGCTTCAGACTCTCGAAGAAGCTGTTTCTAGGCATAATATCACCATTTTCGCTCCCAAGAATCAAGCTCTGGAGCGGGATTTGGACCCCGAGTTCAAGCGCTTCTTGCTGGAGCCTGGAAATCTCAAATCCCTGCAAAATCTTCTTCTCTTCCATATGATTCCAGCTCGCATTGAGTCCAAACATTGGCCGGTGCAGGAGGGGAACAAGAAGTACTCTGTTCTTCATGCCAGCCTTTGCCGTGATGGGAATGGGGAGAAGATTCGATTGGACGGCAAGAATGGAGACAAAATCGTGGGAATGGCCAAGGTTGTCAAATCCGACGATATTGTTCGTCCAGATGGAATCATTCACGGTATCGAGAGGTTGTTGGTTCCCAAATCTGTACAACAAGATTTCAACGCGCGGCGGAGCTTGAGGGCAACTTCCGCCGTTTTACCAGAAGGTGCACCGGAAGTTGACCCGAGGACCAACAGGCTGAAGAAACCGGCGCCGCCTGTACCAGTCGGTTCTTCTCCGGTTCTTCCCATCTTCGACGCTCTGGCTCCCGGTCCATCCCTGGCTCCGGCACCGGCTCCCGGTCCTGGAGGGCCTCACCACCACTTCGACGGCGAGAGTCAGGTCAAAGACTTTATCCAAACCCTTCTGCATTACGGTGGATACAACGAAATGGCGGATATCTTGGTGAATCTCACCTCTCTGGCTACAGAAATGGGGAGATTAGTTTCAGAAGGGTACGTGCTCACAGTACTAGCTCCGAACGATGAAGCCATGGCGAAATTGACCACAGACCAATTAAGCGAACCCGGTGCCCCGGAGCAAATCATGTATTATCACCTGATTCCCGAATACCAGACGGAGGAGAGTATGTACAATGCGGTGAGGAGATTCGGGAAGGTGAAGTACGACACATTGAGACTGCCGCATAAGGTGGCGACGGAGGAGGCCGACGGGTCTGTCAAATTCGGACAAGGAGAAGGATCCGCCTACCTTTTTGACCCCGATATCTACACAGACGGGAGGATCTCTGTTCAGGGAATTGATGGGGTCCTGTTTCCACCACAAGAAAGCAAGCTTCCTCCTAAAGCTGCTTCTGTTGCTAAAGTTGCTTCCATACCAAGAAGAGGTACGATGTTTTTATTTAGTTTCTGTTCTAATTAATTACCCTTTTGTCCGAGTAGTAGCCGGAATCTGTGAATCGATGGGGATTCATCAGGTAGTCTCCGGTGGGGAAGCATTAATCGCCACCACATTTGGTGGCGATTAATGATGAGTCAACGAGGAACACTCTATTAGGCTTTACAGCTGCCATGTTATTTGGCTTTTTGCATCGTTTTGGTGTAATGGTAGCCTGTCCATGCCTATTTTTAACCACTGCTAAAGTTCTTAAAATTCAGACATGTGTTAGGAAATATGGTGGCAAGAAAATCCATTAGTGTCCTAAAGGGTTTAGGGGAACTCTTGGCCACAGAGGCGAGGAGTTCGGTTTCCTTCACCAACACCCTCTCGGTTTAATTTGTACTTGCCTAATTTGGTTTATCTGATTAACGTAGCTTGCAGCTTATTGCGTTAGTTCGGGGTTTACCCAATGCGCACCAAAAGTAGCGGCTGCGGGATCCTATGTCACAAAAAAAAATACATTAGTCTGGCTGTAATAATCACCATATTCACTTCACCAGAATCACTACACTTTTTTATGCTGAAATTTGCTAGTTTTTGGAATGTTCGTTTATAGAAATCAATCGAGGGATGAATATTGATGATGACACGGTGGAAGAAATATTTTAGCATTCACTGTTTAGGTATTTGTTTTTGTCGGTTGGGGACTTCAGGCTTGAGCCCGTGCTGTAGGGAACACCAAAAATAACCATTCTTGATATTTTATTGAAAGAGTTTGGTGCAATATACAATCAATGGACTTCTGTTGAGGCTCTATGGCTCTGTTGTATGGATCAAGTGTTCCTTAATACACATGGGACCTATGCGTGAATCAAGACCCGGTCGCGATCGGGTCGGGTCTCTTCCTGTATTCATATATGCATCTTATACACGTGAGATTGATTCATGCATGAAGGAATGTTTCTTGGATTCTTGGTCTTCTTAACATGATTGTAAAACATTAACATGTTAGGTGTTGTGTAATATCTATGTTACATTGTAAATCATTTGGTGTCTAGCTTAGCTGTGTGGAACAATACAAGTCTTGATTTGAGGGATCAACTTTCAGACCCAGCCTGTTTTTTGATGAGTTGTTCGATTTGGTTTGCTGTGTCTTTCATTGAATTTATGTATAGTTGTTGACAGAGAAATGTATCTTAATTATTTCATTTATGTGTATATAAAATAAAGTAGGCATCAAATTTATTTCTCCCAAATTCGTCGGTGGCAATGAATTTTAAGAATGGCCCACCAATAATTATGATATTTGCATGTTTTTTTTTAATAGCATCTCACTTTTCTTTTTCTTTTTTTTTTTAATTTTATTTTTGTGCAGGAAAATTGTTAGAAATGGCATGTACATTGCTTGGGTCTGGTTTCTCTGGCTGTTATTAAAAAGTTTATACTTGGGAAGTGTGGATGAAAATAATAATAAAATAAAATGATGTAAAACGATACACAATGCTTCAGAATTGGTAAGTGAAATATTCATTTTTTTTTTCTAGTTAAATTAAATTTTTTTTTGCATTGTAATAATATGTTCTATAAATAATCTGTTTATTTAAAATTACAGTTCTTGATTAGAGAATGGCAGTGCTTGCATTCAAGAAAACGCTCGAACCCGCAAGAGTAGAGGTTTTTGTTTTCATTTTTTTTCCCTTTTTTTTCTATTTTATATATATTTTGGTATAAACACTGTAATTAAGGGTCGATTTTTTATTTGTAATTAAGGGTTTTCTTCTTCCTGCCGACAGTGTCTGCAAAATATTTAATTCCTTCGTTTTCTTTTTATAGGTGTTTTATGCTTTTATATTAATTATTCATGATATTAAAACAAAACACCGTCACTAAAAAGACTAATTAAAGGGACAAAGAAAACTAATTCGTTAATTGTTTTTTATATTGTGGTCAAAGAATGCATTTAACTACGGTTTGAACCTAATTTATAATAATTAATGATTGACTTTATTTTTTTGCAACAAATGCTTTATTAATATGTAATTAATTACATTTAGTGAGATTCCAAAGTTTGATTATATGAAAGTTGTTAAATGATTAATTAATAAAGTAATGAAACTAGACATTTTTTTGACTTTATATTGTATTAAACAAGTTATTAATTTTAAATCGCCCGATGAAAAGTTACCCATATGTTTTAGCTTATGAACGAATGCACCTAAACCTAAGGAAGGCTTGAAAAAATACATAGTTAACCGTGAAAAATTTCATAGTTACACACACTACGTCTCTTGTGATTGATATTCGTTGATAAGACAAATCGAGTCAATTCCTATGTATAGTTCTTTTTTATATATAATAATACTTTTTAATAAGAATAAAAAATTCGTGTAACAAAATTAATTTGTGCGACGATCACACAAGAGGTTTTATATTCGTCTATTTATACATATCTGATACCCCCAGGAGGAAATCACCTCAGCTCATAGATGACCCTAAGGTAAAAGAAACATCCCTAATTTATCAGAGAGAGTTCAGGATCTCAGCTCGGGAACTCGGGAGATCGGCCAAGCTCCACCACCTTAATTGCCAGCTCTGGTCGGGAGCTCGGCCTCGGGAGCTCGGGAGCTCGGCCAAGCTCCACCACTATAATTGCCAGCTCGGGTCGGGAGCTCGGTCTCGGGAGCTCAGCTCAGGTGTCTGGGAGCTCAGCTCAGCCCTGATGACAATAAGAAGTTAGTTGGGTGAATTTGTTCGGCAACCTCGATGAACCAACTAGGATGTTAGGATCAGTGTTTGAGATAAGATTTGGGCGAGATCTCAGCCTAGATATTCGGGATCGTGATCCCGTGATTCTCGGGTTCTTAATAAGGGAGGTAAGCGAAAATTACGGAGCTTTCTCCTATAAATATCAGGTTCATTTTCATTATTTGGATCCTAATTCTTGACTCGTATTCACACACTACTCTCTATATTTTCGCTATCCTAGCATCTGACTTGAGCGTCGGAGGGGATACGCCGGAACACCTTTCGGCCTCCCTTTAACACTCTTGTTAGTGGTTTCAGGTCAGCAGAAGCAGTTCATATTTTATTTGGAGGAGTTTCTTCAGCTCATCCAAGGAGATCACTTAATTGAGGTACATCAATTGGCGCCGTCTGTGGGAAAATCGAGCTAAGACGTAGATATGGCAGGAAGAGGAAGAGGAAGGGGAAGAGGAAATGTGGCGGATATGACTGTAGATCAGCTCAGCCAGTTCATCACTCAAACGGTGCAAGCGGCCATGGGTCACAATCCACCACCTCCTCCCGTGGGTCAGCCAAACCCAATGGATGCGGTGTGGGAAGAGATTAGGAGACTAGGTCGGCAAGTAGGAGGTCGGCCTGGGCCTATACAAAGGGAAAGTCCTTTTGCTCGGGCTATTCTAGATGAGGAACTCCCTGCAAATTTTAAGCAGCCTACTTTAGGGAAATATGACGGGAGCTCAGATCCGGAGGAACATTTGGGGAGATTTGAAAATGCAGCCTTGTTGCATAGATATTCAGATGCAATTAAATGTCGGGTCTTCCTCACTACTTTGGTAAGGTCAGCCCAGCAATGGTTCAACCTTTTACAGCCTGGTAGTATTCAGAGTTTCAATGACTTCAGCTCAGCTTTTCTACACCAATATGCGAGTAGCAAGAAATATTTGAAGACTTCTCTCAGTTTGTTCAATATGAAGCAATCTGAGGTGGAATCGTTGCGGGAGTATGTTCAGTGCTTCAATACAGCAGCTCTGGAAGTACCTGCTGCCACTGCTGACACCTTGGTCAACTCTTTCACTCAAGGGTTGAGAGGAGGGGAGTTTTTCAGATCCTTAGTCAAGAAGCCTCATTTGACTTATGATGAGCTCCTTAGTAGAGCTGAGAAGTACGTGAATTTGGAGGATGCACAGAGGCAGAGGAGACAGGAAGGAACGTCTGGGAGTAAGCCCAGTGCCAAGGTGGGAGCAAAGGCAGAGGGGAAGACAGAAGGAGGAAGGAAGAGGGTGGCAGAAGAGATGAACAGTGTCAAAGGACCCTACCCCTATGTACCCCTATCGGTGAGCCTGGAGAAGGCAATGCAAGTATGTGAGGATAGGCGAGCACTTGTGAGGCCCCGCAATGCTGAGAAAGGCCCGCGGTTACCGCCATCTGACAAGTTTTGCGATTTTCATCAGGAGTATGGGCATATCACCAATGATTGTCATAGGCTAGGTGAGGAGGTTCAAAGGATCATGTATGATAACCCTCGAATCAGAGCTGAGCTAACTCGAAGAGCGAATCCTCCTCGCCAAGGCCGAGCTCCCCAATGGAGGAATCAAAGGAATGAAGATAGAGAGAATCAAGGTGATCATCAGGGAAGAGCTCCTCCAAACGGTCAAGGAGATAGGGTGCAGCAGATTGAAAATCATCCCAATCGGGGTGTTATCCATATGATCTCCGGGGGTAGTACGGATGGAGATTCGGGAAGGGCTCGCAAAGCTCACGGGCATAGGTTGGAAAATTTTGAGGTAAGTTCTCAGCTCAGCTGTCCCACTGACCCGAACATCAGTTTCGAAAGGGAAGATTTAAAGGATGTGGTGCTACCTCATAATGATCCCCTACTGGTCACCTTGACCATAGCCAATTATGACGTGGCCCGTATCTTTGTGGATACTGGGAGCTCAGTAAACATTATCTTTAAAGAAACTCTGGATCAAATGAAATTGGAAGGATTTGAATTGGATCCAATCACCACAGAGTTGTATGGGTTCACGGGTCATGCTCTGCAACCATTGGGACAGATAGTGCTCCCCTTGTCCCTTGGGAGTGGAGAGCAGAGAGTAACCAAAATGTCTTGCTTCACCGTGGTGGAGGCACCATCCTCTTTCAATGGAATATTGGGGCGCCCTGCCCTGAGTGATTTTCGAGCCGTGGCATCTACCTATCATCAGAAGTTGAAGTTCCCAAGTGGAAGAGAAGTGGGGGTTGTTCGGGGTGATCAGAAAGCAGCTCGGTTGTGCTATGTGAATGAGGTAAGAATTGATTCAAAGAAGAAGAAGAGGGAAGTAGGAATGGTTTCAATAGGTCGAACATCGAAGGTGCACGGACAGAAGGTGCTTCTGATGTCCGAAGAAGGTCATGAGAAGGTGGAATTAATCCCGGGCGCTCAGATTGTCAAATTAGCTGCTGATCTGAGCCCATCAGTGAAGCAAAACTTGGTTGGTTGCTTAAAGAAGAACAAAGATGTTTTTGCTTGGTTTGTATCGGAGCTCACAGGGGTCAGTGCAGAAATTATGGTTCATCGACTAAATATTTTTGCGGGAGTAAGACCGATAAAACAGAAGAAGAGACACTTTGGTCCAGACAAGGATAAGATCATTAAAAAAGAGGTAGAGGAACTTCTTAAGGCAGGACACATTAGGGAAGTGCAATTCCCTACCTGGTTATCCAATGTGGTCCTTGTCCCTAAGAGTTCAGGCAAGTGGAGAATGTGTGTTGATTTCAGGGACTTAAATAAGGCGTGCCCGAAGGATTGCTATCCACTGCCTCGAATTGACCAATTGATTGATTCAACGGCAGGTCATCAGTACTTATGCTTCATGGATGCATATCAGGGGTATCATCAAATTCCTCTAGTGGAGGAAGATTAGGACAAAGTAAGTTTCACCACCTCTCATGGAACTTTTTGTTACAGAATGATGCCTTTTGGTTTGAAGAATGCAGGGGCCACTTATCAAAGACTCATGGACAGAGTGTTTGCTTCCCAAATTGGCAGAAATGTGGAAGTTTATGTAGATGATATTTTGGTAAAGTCTCAGGATGATGTGGGGTTGCTGACCGACCTTGAGGAGACTTTCTCGACTTTGAGGGCTTATCGGGTGAAGCTTAATCCGGAGAAGTGTGTATTCGGAGTCAGGGGAGGTAAGTTTTTGGGGTATATGGTTACTGAGAGGGGCATAGAGGCCAATCCTGAGAAGGTGCAGGCTATTCGATCCATGTCTGCTCCCCGTAACTTGCAAGAAGTTCAAAGGTTGGCAGGAAGGATTGCAGCCCTGTCTCGATTTATATCAAGATCAGCCCATAGAAGCTTACCTTTCTTCAAGGTGCTTCGCAGATCCAAGAAGTTTGAATGGGATGATGAATGCGGGAAGGCATTCGATGATTTAAAGAGCTACTTAGTTGAACTCCCTGTGTTGGCTAAGGCAATTCCTGGTGAACCATTGTACATCTACTTATCAGCTTTGGAAGGGGCCGTTAGCTCAGTACTTATTAGGCAGGAGAGAACAGCTCAACACCCTATCTATTTCTTCTCACATGCCCTTAAGGGTGTAGAACTTCGGTATTCAGAGGTGGAAAAGTTAGCATTAGCCTTGGTTATGACAGCAAGGAAGCTCAGACCTTACTTTCTATCACATCCTATTATGGTTCTAACCAACAACCATATTGGGAGGATATTAACTCGAGTTGATATTTCGGGAAGGTTGGTAAAGTGGACTACGGAGCTTAGTGAGTATGATATCCAGTATGAACCAAGGACGGCCGTTAAGGCCCAGGCGTTAGCTGATTTCCTTGCCGAAACGAGACATATGGAAGCAGAGGATTTGTGGAAGGTATACGTTGACGGCTCTTCTAATAGTGAAGGATGTGGGGTGGGGGTGTTTTTGATCTCCCCTCGTGGAGATGAGATCAAATTGGCAGTTAGGTTGGATTTTCGAGCTTCTAATAACGAAGCAGAGTATGAGGTTGTGTTGATTGGTCTCCGAGCAGCTAAGCAAGCTGGGGCAGCTCGGGTGCACCTCTACTCTGATTCACAGTTAGTAGCCCAGCAGGTGAATGGAACGTATGAAGTCAAAAATGAAAAGCTGAAGGAATATATGAGGGCGATAGAGGAAGCTAAGGGTTTCTTTGATGAGGTATTGTTTGAACAAATTCCGAGGGAGGGCAATGAAAAAGCAGATTATCTCGCCAGGATGGCTAGCTCACTTCATAACTGGAAGACCAGGGAAGTTGTCGTGCAAGTGGAATTGACACCCTCTACTGAGCTCGCACCATTAGCTCAGGAAGAGAGTGACTGGAGAAGGGAGCTCTTGGATTACATGGAGAAGGGTGAGTTACCAAAGGATCCGAAGAAGACATATCGGTTGAAACAAAAGAGTCTCCGCTTTGTGATGATGGAGGGAGTTCTTTATAAGAGGTCATTTGCCGGACCTTTTCTCAAGTGTTTAGGCCCCAAGGAAGCTCATTATGTCCTAAAGGAGATACACGAGGGGTGTTGTGGTAATCATTTAGGGTCTTATTCTCTAGCCCGTAAGGTTCTCCTGGCGGGATATTTTTGGCCCACTATTCTGAAAGATGCCATAACTTTGGTGACTTCTTGTGATAGTTGTCAAAGACATAGTAGACTTCAACACCAACCAGCAGCGTTAATGAAAGGGATAGTAGCAGCATGTCCTTTCGATCAATGGGGAATTGATATTGTGGGTCCTTTCCCTCCAGCCCCAGCTCAAAAGAAATTCTTGCTGGTTGCTATTGATTACTTCTCTAAATGGGTTGAGGCAGAGGCTTTAGCTCGAATCACTGAAGGGGACGTCTTGAAATTTCTGTGGAAGAATATTGTGTGCAGATTTGGAGTACCACGTAAGCTCATATCTGATAATGGGAGGCAGTTTCAAGGGGCTCGAGTACAAGCTTGGTGTAAAGAAATGAAAATTCAGCAACACTTCACATCTGTCCATTATCCTCAGAGTAATGGTCAGGTGGAGGTGACTAATAGGTCTTTGGTGCAAAGCTTGAAGACGCGTTTGGGCCAAGCCCAGGGAAATTGGGTGGAAGAGCTCCCTAGTGTGTTATGGTCATATCGTACCACGCCAAGAATTGGGACTGGAGAGACTCCATTTAGTATGGTGTACGGAAACGAGGCCGTCCTTCCAGCAGAAATTGGAGAGGAGTCGGCTCGGATCATTTTCTATGATGAGGAAAATGGAAAGAGGAGGATGGAAGACTTAGACTTTTTGGGTGAAAAGAGAGAAGCTGCTGCTATCAGGATGGAGGCATACAAGAACAGGATAGCTCGGTCCTATAATCGTCGGGTGCGCAGGAAGGGTTTTCAGGTAGGAGATTTGGTGCTGAGAAAAGTTCAGGAGGTGGCTGTAGGGAAGCTCGACCCTAAATGGGAAGGACCATACAAGGTGGTGATGAGACTCAGTTCGAATGCTTACTACTTGGAGGATTCAAAAGGAAAGATGTTGAAGAGACCTTGGAGCGCTTACAATTTACGCAAATATTATTCTTAAATGTTGCAAGTTCAATTTTCCTTTAAGTTATAATTTATGCAAGCTACCTTCTACGTTTATCTATAAGCAGTTATTTTTTTCAGAAATATTGATGTAAATGTGCTTCAGCTCATCACCTTAGTCACGCCTCTTAGGCCCCTGACTTGGGTTCAGCTCATCACCTTAGTCACGCTCCTTGAGCCCCTGACTTTGGTTCAGCTCATCACCTTAGTCACGCCTCTTAGGCCCCTGACTTGGGTTCAGCTCATCACCTTAGTCACGCTCCTTGAGCCCCTGACTTTGGTTCAGCTCATCACCTTAGTCACGCCTCTTAGGCCCCTGACTTGAGTTCAGCTCATCACCTTAATCACGCTCCTTGAGCCCCTGACTTTGGTTCAGCTCATCACCTTAGTCACGCCTCTTAGGCCCCTGACTTGGGTTCAGCTCATCACCTTAGTCACGCCTCTTAGGCCCCTGACTTGGGTTCGGCTCATCACCTTAGTCACGCCTCTTAGGCCCCTGACTTGGGTTCAGCTCATCACCTTAGTCACGCCTCTTAGGCCCCTGGCTTTGGTTCAGCTCATCACCTTAGTCACGCCTCTTAGGCCCCTGACTTGGGTTCAGCTCATCACCTTAGTCACGCTCCTTGAGCCCCTGACTTTGGTTCAGCTCATCACCTTAGTCACGCCTCTTAGGCCCCTGACTTGGGTTCGGCTCATCACCTTAGTCACACCTCTTAGGCCCCTGTTTTTGGTTCAGCTCATCACCTTAGTCACGCCTCTTAGGCCCCTGACTTGGGTTCAGCTCATCACCTTAGTCACGCTCCTTGAGCCCCTGACTTTGGTTCAGCTCATCACCTTAGTTACGCCTCTTAGGCCCCTGACTTGGGTTCGGCTCATCATCTTAGTCACACCTCTTAGGCCCCTGACTTGGGTTCCGCTCATCACCTAAGTCGCGCCTCTTAGGCCCCTGACTTGGGTTCAACTCATCACCTTAGTCACGCCTCTTAGGCCCCTGACTTTGGTTCAGCCCTCTACCTTAGTCTAGTCACCTCGACCCTGATTTTCGGGCTCAGTTCAGTTACGGTACTTTGATTTCAGCCCTTAGCTCATTTTAGATACTCAAGTACAAATGGTGTTAGCAAGTTAATTAAACACGCGCTTGATAATTATGAAGGGTCACTTCATAGTGGTCTCATGTAGATGAGCTGGCGGTCCAGGAATATTGGCTGGGGAGCTCGGGAGCTCGGGAGTCCATTTAGGCAATCTGAGAACACATTTTAGGTCAGGTCGGAAGTTTGGTCCCAGAGGCTCAGCTCGGCTCCGGCAGCTCAGCTCGGCTTCCGGGTAGTTAGTTTATTTTAAAACAAGTATTTTGCTCCCCTTAGGGAGCTCAGCTCTGTTCAACGCCTCCGGGTGTTGGTTTATTTTAAAAACAAGTACTTTGCTCCCCTTAGGGAGCTCAGCTCTGTTCAACGCCTCCGGGTGTTAGTTTATTTTTAAAACAAGTACTTTGCTCCCCTTAGGGAGCTCAGCTCTGTTCAACGCCTCCGGGTGTTAGTTTATTTTAAAACAAGTACTTTGCTCCTCTTAGGGAGCTCAGCTCTGTTCAACGCCTCCGGGTGTTAGTTTATTTTTAAACAAGTATTTTGCTCCCCTTAAGAAGCTCAGCTCTGTTCAGCGCCTCCGAATGTTAGTTTATTTTTAAATCCGTACTGTGCTCTCTCCGGGGAGCTCAGCTTAGCTCGACATTTTTGGGTGTTAGTTTATTTTTTTTAAAATAAAAAATTAAAAAAAAAATATAATAAAAAAAAAATTCTAATGTTATTTCCCTTCATGGAGCTCAGCTCAGCTTACCTTCGGGTGAGCCTATTTTGAAGAATTAATCTTACCTCCTCTAAGGGAGCTCGGCTCGGTTCAACCAAACACCATCAGCTTAAGCACCTGTAATACTATCATACCAATACAGTGCCTGTTTAAACAAAGCTTATCAAGGTAAACTTAGAACAATTCAGGTTAGGTCGGGAACTCATTCAGGCGTTCGGGCGACATAAGTCATGTCAGGTCGGGAACTCAGTCAAGTTCTCGGGCGACATAATCCAGGGCAGGTCGGGACCCATTCAAGCTCTCGGGTCACATAAAACAGGTCAGGTCGGGAGCTCGGACGTGGGAGCTCGGGAGCACGGCTAAGGTTCCCCGGCGTATTTGATAGCTCGGCTCGGGAGCTCAGCTCAAGAGTTTGGGAGCTCAGCTCGGCCATCTAAAGCTCAGCTCAGCTCACCTTTGAGTGTTAGTTTATTTTTAAGGGTAAATTTTGCCTCCCTTAAGGGAGCTGAGCTTAGCTCACCTTCGGGTTTTGGTTTATTTTTAAGTGCTTATTTTACCTCTCTTCCGGGAGCTCGGCTCAGCTCATCCTAGGGCATTAATAATCACAGTTCAATTAATGATAACATAAAAGAATAATAACAGAACTGAGCTTGCATTGTATGCCAATACTTCTAAGTGTTTACATCAACCATTACAAAATTTAATTTGCGTCCTCCCCTTCACCCTTGCCTTCCTCGGCTTCGGCCTCTTCCTCGCCCTCCTGGGCTGCCTCTCCTGAGGTGATTGAAAGGGCAAACCCGTTCAGATCCAAGAAGTCTACAGGGGTCCCTTCAGGAGGATAACCTGCTGCCCTGAACTGCTGGGTACAACCTTCGAACCCTTTGGATAGGTAGCCGTAAGCTTGGGCAGCCACTTCATCCATAAATTCGTCGGACTTCAGGAAGGAACTCTTGAAGCCCTCAGCCCCTTTGAGCAGCTCAGCTCGAGATTCTTCCAGCTCTTGAAGGGCTCCAGCAAGCTGATCTTGAGAGTCTTTGAGGTCTCCATGTAAGGCCTCCTTCTGTACCTCGGAAATCCGGAGGTCATTTTGCCACTTCAGCCTCTCCGCTTGATAGCCCATCCGTATCTCCTCCATTTGGGCTTGGAGATTGGCCACCTCTCTTGCATGAGCAAGTTTAGCTTCCTCAGCCAATTGGTTAAGCTCAGCAATATGGGTTTCATAACCCCGGGTGTCCTTCGAAAGTTGCTTTCGGGCCAAGGAAGCTCGGAGGGACATCTCAGCATTAAGAACGGCAGCCTAAAAAAGGATAAGAGTAAGCAAACCAGAAACATACATGAAAAATATAACATAATGCTGAAATTAAAGTCACCTCAGCGGAAGCAGTGTTGGAACGTTGCATCAGCTCAGCCCATCCAAGACTCTTCACATAGTCAGCATCAGCCTGGGAGATCATGTCCCGAAGGACTGACCCGGCAGTAGGGGTAGGCCCGACCCCCACAATGCGCAATGCATCGTGATACACCTCAAAGAAATTGGCTCGGCATCGGACCACAGGAGTGTGGGACCTGTCCACCCTGAATTGACGGAGGGGAGCTACCTCAGGAATAGAAGACTTTCCTGAGTCTAACTCCACTACCTCGGGGGAAGGGCTGGATAGGGCACGTCTCTTAGAACCCTTAGAAGCAGCAGTGGGGGGTTCGGAAGTAGCAGCAGCACGGGGGGAGGGAGCTTTGGGCTTAGCTGAGCTCTTCTCAACCTTGGCCTCTGAGTTAGCGGAGGCCTTTTGCTTCTCCACCATCCTCTTCATGGCAGCGTCCATAACTCTTTTTTCTGAGTAATCAAAAAATGGGGTCAGACAAAAAAAAAAAAAAAAAAAAAGAAGGGGGGATTTTGGAGGCCAGAGAAGGGGAGGGCTATACCTAAGTTTCCTCGAACAGAAACGTCGGCCGAACTGAGCCCGTGGTGGCAGAGCAGATCCTCTGCCATCAGGGCAGCTACATTAAAGCACCTACCTCCTATAGCCCTCTGAGCTCCTGTGAATAGCTTCCCCTGTCGAAAGCCCGGAGTAGGAACAGGCAAAAGAGGGAGGACTTCTCTCCAAGTGGAGCATATGTCCCAAGCATCGGTGGGGTGAACGAAAAATAAGGAGTTCTTCCAGTTCTTGTTCGAACTAGGAGAACCCTTGAAGAATTTACAGTTAGGTCGGCAAGAAAAGTAGAAGGGGCCTTCCTCAGAACGTTTGGGGAGCAAGAAGTTACAAATAGTAAAACAATTTACTTCAAAACCTAAGGTTCTAAAAAGAACTACAAAGCTGCACAGGGTTCGGAAGGAATTTGGAGTGAACTGTCCTAAGTGGAGTTCATAGTATCGGCTGAGCTGCTGAAAGAGGAGGGGGAGAGGAAACCTAAGACCGGCCTCCAGCTGATCTAAATAAAAAGTGTAAAACCCCTCTGGAGGATGGTCAGCTCGGTCCTCAGGGTCAGGAATGATGAACTCGTAACCCTCCGGGGCGTGAGAGAGAGCTCTTATTTTGTCCTCATCCGAAGCATCTAGCTCGGATGAGTATTGCTCAAACCACGATACCGAGGGGACTCCTGGGTCGTGGCCCAGGTCATCTTCCTGAGGAAAGGGTGAAGCGTGAGCAGGGTCCCGGCCCGAGGGCTCTCCTGCGGAGGTAAGGGCGAAGGAGTCAAATTGATCCACCTCGCGGAATACCTCATCTGAGCTCCCAAAGTGAGCTCGGGAGGAAGTGGCCATAAGAAAGGTTTACTTACTTAGGAAGCTCGAATGCGTAGGAAAAGAAGGAGAGCAAAGGAGCTCGGGAAAAAGGAATTTGAGAGAAAATTCGCGAAAGCAAAGAGCAGAGAAAGTGAAAATGAAATTTTTACGGTGAGGCCTATTTATAGAAAGGTCGGATTAATCCAGGCCGTTGATTTTAGGACAGGTAGATGGCTCAGATCAAGTTGAATTCAAAAAGTTACCGTTGGAGGGGTGAAACAAAGTACATCTTGTCAGAATGACAGCTGGGCTTGGTTGGATAGCTCAGCTCGGCATTTTCTTAGGGACACCTCAGAACAAAAATAACGAACTTCGAGTCTTTGACCTCAGTTCAACTTTTAAGGGGGGGACTTGTGATACCCCCAGGAGAAAATCACCTCAGCTCATAGATGACCCTAAGGTAAAAGGAACATCCCTAATTTATCAGAGAGAGTTCAGGATCTCAGCTCGGGAACTCGGGAGATCGGCCAAGCTCCACCACCTTAATTGCCAGCTCTGGTCGGGAGCTCGGGAGCTCGGCCAAGCTCCACCACTATAATTGCCAGCTCGGGTCGGGAGCTCGGTCTCGGGAGCTCAGCTCAGGTATCTGGGAGCTCAGCTCAGCCCTGATGACAATAAGGAGTTAGTTGGGTGAATTTGTTCGGCAACCTCGATGAACCAACTAGGATGTTAGGATCAGTGTTTGAGATAAGATTTGGGCGAGATCTCAGCCTAGATATTCGGGATCGTAATCCCGTGATTCTCGGGTTCTTAATAAGGGAGGTAAGCAAAAATTACGGAGCTTTCTCCTATAAATATCAGGTTTATTTTCATTATTTGGATCCTAATTCTTGACTCGTATTCACACACTACTCTCTATATTTTTGCTATCCTAGCATCTGACTTGAGCGTCGGAGGGGATACGCCGGAACACCTTCCGGCCTCCCTTTAACACTCTTGTTAGTGGTTTCAGGTCAGCAGAAGCAGTTCATATTTTATTTGGAGGAGTTTCTTCAGCTCATCCAAGGAGATCACTTAATTGAGGTACATCAATATCCGTATATAATTAAGATTAAGATAGTGAGTCGTTTTTAATTATAAATGGTATATATGAAGATGACACAAAAATGGTAGATGTACATGGTTTTTCACGTAAGTTGCCATGTCCAATCCAAAAATTAAATCAACATATCATTCTCAATTATTGGTACACGCTCATTTTGCTTTCAACTAATTATTACTCTATATATTCAATATTAAATGTTTTAGTTCAATGTGTTTCCTTTTAACCATTTTTTAAAATTATTATTACTACATGTTTAACTATTATTATTAATCACATTATAATATATGAATGAGAACTGAGCTGTCTCACATGGCGAATTATTAGTTTTGTGGGGACTTCACAATTCCTCCACTTTATTCTTTGATTGGCGACTCAGAAAGTTTCAAACTTACTTCATTGCCAAGCCTTAACATTTACACTTTCTTCAACAAGGCCACTATGTTATATTGTTTTTTTCTTTTTAAATATATATATGATTTTTTTTTTTTCACTTTATTAGTTCTTATCTTCTTATTTCATTTTATTTTTTGAAAATTTGATACTTGTTTTTTTTAAAAAAATAATCTAGACCTCCCAGAATTTGAAGCTAGTTTGTTAGAATTAATTCAAAGTCGAAATTGATCCTACTCGTTATCAGGAAAATTCTAACAACAAAAATTATTGCGATGGATGATTGATTGAATTCAGGGAATGAGTCAGAAAATTCAATTAAGAGGGACAAAAATAATTTTTTATAGGACGAGAGTGCGGCGTCGAAAAATCATTTAGAAAATCAACTATTTTTGTATATTTGAAGGCAGGGATGGAGCTATGATTTTGGTTGAGTGTAGGCAAAAATATATTATAATTATAACGCAAAAAAAAAAAGCATTTTAATCGACAACCAAAAATAATGTGTCTAAAGTTCGAACACAAATTATACGGTCAGAAGCAAATTTATTTGATGAAAAAAAGACAGAAAAAATGACAAAGAACATTGCGTACATAAATCCGTAATCAAAAATATATTTAATAGAAAATATAAACTCTACATTCGAAAAATAAGCATGAATTATTTTCACTCTTGATTGCAAAAAAGACACGATCTAAAAACAATTTAATAATTGATAAAAATTGAAAGAAAAAAGTAGTCCTAAAATTTGGTGAAATTGTGGGTTTTGTAAAAAAATTGAAATATGAAACAAGTAATATGAATTGTAATGGTTGTTAATCAACATTCAAAATGCATGACACTCGTGACTCGTGAAAAAAATACATTGTACAAACTGTGTAGATGAGGTAAAAATTTGAATCTAAAATTTGGGTCTAAAAATTTATAAAAAAAAATAATTAGTATTTTTTTGGGTTTAGTGTGAACAGCTAAGCATGCAAATAATAGCATATAAATAAAAATTAAAATTTTGAATCTAAAAATTATACATAATATATATACACACACACTATATTAAGTAAGATCATGTTAGTGACATACCAAAACATCAAATTACATTAAATTCAAAGATACTTCAACCTTAATAAAGTTCACGCAAAAATTTAATTTTGTGCACAAATTGCATTAAATTTTCTAGTATATATATATATATATACACACACAATATAATAATGCATGAACCCCTTAGAATAACCACTTTAGTCAAATTACTGGATGAACAAAAATGTCCATCACTACTTATAACTACCATCTTTCAAATTTATTTTTTAATTTAAAAATATAAAACAATGTTCATTATTTTTAGATATAATATAAACTATTTATGCAATTTTAGCTTGTGTTGATTACTAATATATATAATGTTTTGGGCCTATATTTATACATATATACAACTCTTAGCCGGCTTTGCCCATGTTTGGAGGATATAATACTACAATAAAATAAAGTTGAGGGGTGGTGAGTGTAATCACTGACCCACCGTTGACTCCGTCTCAGATTGATTATCAATCCTTGTTTTATCAAATGTTTGAATCAAGTTTTATAAAAGATTATGTCGTACATCATTATCTTATGTAATTATATTGATTTATTATACTTATAGTATGTGTCATTTTGTTTTTATCATTTCATCAATAAATCAAGCGGTGTCTTAGTGTATATTATGTGTGTTCAAAATATATTTGCAAATTAATAGACAATGGTTTGATGTAGCTGCTGGAGTTTATTGAATAGATTTAAGACCTAAAGAGCTTAAACTAATAAGTCATGTCTTTGAAAATTTGTCTTCAATTTCACATCTGACAACTGTGCAATCTCTTTTATGGATCCCACCAAATGTCTCAAGGAATCTGTTTCTATTGACATTGTCAATATTATGAAATTATAAAAACATTAGGCTTTGTTTAGTTGTTTGATTGCCTTTTTAACACGTTTTATTTTTATACAAGTAAATTCAACTTCAGGGCCCAACCGTTTACACTTTTCAGTATAGTCCACAAGCTTTGGACCCAATTCTAGTCCAGCAAGAAAACTGATAATAATATTGGCCCATCGATGTAGACACTGAGCCAATAATCAATTTCGGTTCAGCAAAATAAACCAAATTTCAATTTTATTATGTATGTATGTTCAAGAGCGTGAAATTTTTAGTAGAATAACGATCGATTTTATTCTTTCGTTATGAGCAATATGTAATCAAACGGTTATTGTTTTTTATATACGAAGGATTGTACAATGGAATTTGCATATACATCTCCACCATATTATGGGAGTGTTTGGTGGAGCTTCTACTTATTTAAAAGTGATTCTTTTAGAGATTATAAAGAAGTGGGTGATAAGCAAAAGTAGATAGTGTTTGAAAACAAAAGTTAAAAGTTAATACAAGCTAAAGTTTAAGTGTTTGGAGAAAAAATGCTTTTAAGCTTAATTTTAAATAAAATGACAACAATATCCTTAACTTATATAACACTTAATTAATTCTTTTAATTAACAAAGCCACTATTGTCCACATCAAAATATTTTTAAAACCTGTTGTAGAATTAATTCCGCCATTTTAATTCTTCAAGACAACATAGAAGAATTCTATAATTAATTCTTGAAAATTTATTTACGATTTTTAATTAAAATAAAAATACAAAATTTGCATAAATGTACAGAATATATATATATTTAAAAATTCTGGAAATTAAAACTTTTAAACAATGCAAATATTATTTTTTTAAAAAAAATAAATCCTTATAGTAAATATGATGAGAATTTTATGAATTCCATTATTAGAAACTATAAAAAAAAACCTCATATATATATAAATTAAAATTAAAATTTTAAAAGAATCTCCAAAAATATTAAAAAATTTATTTTTATTCATCAGATGATTAAATTGTGCCGTTTAGTTGGACCATCTCATTAAACCTGAGCAAAATAAAAAATATAAAATAATTAACAAATTAAATCATTATTAATTGAAAAACATGTACGATCTATAATAATTAAAATTCTTGAAGATGCAAACTCTAATAAAGAAATTAATATAACATCCAACAAATTAATATAACAAGAAATTAAAAATCATCTCGATATTTTGCTAGAATATCTGCAACCATTCACAATATATTTGTCCATAAAAAATAAAAAATATTAATATATTGTGATGTTCATTCTGATGTTCTAGAAAAGGGAACACCAGTCCTTCCAAATACTATCGATGTGCATATATCATCTCTCAATTTGTCCATGGTCTCATCTGACTGTATACAGTAAGATGCAAAGTTGTTTGCATCACTCTGTTTAATATAATCATTTCCATTATTTGCTCTTAAATCAGCCTCCAAAAAATCTTCATCCTTTGCATCTGTCTTTCTGATAAAATTGTGTATTGCCATTGTGGATGACACAAGTGCAATCTGGTCTAACCAAGAAATATTGACAGGCATGTTACTCATAATTTGAAACTTTTTCTTCCTTACACCAAAAGTGCGCTCAATAGTACCACGAAGTGATGAATGCAAGTGATTGAAGACCTCAACATGACTGTTGTATGAAGAGGCACGCTGAAAATGTGGAATGTGATATTTCTGCCCTTTATATGGAGCAAGAAATCCCAACATATTAGGATATCCTGCATCAACTAGATAATATTTTCTTGAAAAAAAATAAATATAATTACAATGCAGAAATTAAGATATCATTAAAGAGATTTATGTTAAAATATTATCGTAATACGAACCTCTTGGTGGCATTGGAAAGTTCTTTGAGGCGTCTTTTATAGCGGAATAGAAAATTCTAGTGTCATGAGCACTCCCTTCCCAACCAGACAAAACAAATGTGAAACACATATCAAAATCACAAGCCACCATTACGTTTTGAGTTGGACTACCTTTTCTACCAATAAATGGAACTTGCAAGTGACACGGTATTGATGCTTTGATGTGAATACCGTCGATTGCACCAATACAATCCTGAAAATTTGTATAAAGTAAATGACATAAACCATTAACATAATATTTGATAAAATGAAATATTCAAGAAAATTTATAATTATTTACCTTAAAATGAGGGAAATATCGGGAATTTTGTTGAATATATGGATGAATAGTGGTGTTATCAGAAAATGGCCTTATCCAATCAAGAGACATCTTTGTACAAGCTTTCAGGACATTATGAAATGACATACTAATAGTATATCCAGACCGTTGAAAAGATTCTTGTAGTTGTCTGTTCCCTTCACATACACCGACTATCATCATGAAAGTTGTCAATTGCTCTTCAACAGTCACACTTCTTGTGGGTTTCAGGCCATAATTATTCACTAAAATTCCACATAGCTCAAAAAAGACCTCTTTATGCATTCTAAAGGATTGGTAACATCGGCGAGGATTTCCATTCAAGATAGATATTAACGAAGCCCATCCACTATATTCACGGTCATAACATGGAGACTTATGCAAATATTTCTCATAATATATTGTTGCTCCAACTGCAAACACAGATAACAATTTTTTTCTCCTCTTAGTAAGTGGGTTTGAACCCGTACCTTCGATGTTTTCATTGTTCATAATGTCATCTAACTCTTCAGAACCTGATGAAGAAGAAAGAGAATCCAATATGCTGTTTGAGTCACTGTTTGATTCACTATCTGACATTTGCAAGTTTTTTGAAAAATTTAAGAGTACCAATCAATTTCATTCCTTCATTGTTGATATAATAAAGTAAGCAAAAAAAGAATATTCAAAGTAATATAATTTGTAAATAAGGCTGCCATCTGCCATATGCAATCAATTAAGACAAAAGAAGTCTCCCAACACGTTTCACTCATGTCAACATTAACAACTCCATACAAACATGAAAACAAAAGAAGTCTGCCATACAAGTTTTTTTAACAGTGCTCCCCTCAACATAAGTTATTCAAAAGAAAAACTTTGTTTAAATCCTATTCAAAGGATGATCATCCAAAAGAGGCATTGTCATTATGGTATGACTCTCCACGTGATGCATGAGCTGAAGTCATGGAAGAAGTCCTTCGCTGCATGTCCCTTTCCATCTGATCTTGCAACCACTTTAGCCTTAAATCATCTCTCTTGATTGTTAAAAATAACTCTCTAACAGCAGGTTTCAAAAATAATCTTGTTGCATACATCCACAAGCTACCACCTTCGTCAATTCCTGACATACAATCTAAAACCTCCATGCAATCTTTGATAGTATAATTTCATACACTATCAGTTGTCAAGCGAGATGATTGTGATTTTCTCTCTATTGTATTAACCATCCGCTCAAGACACCTCGCGATTTTTTCTGCGGTTGATGATTTCTTTTGCTTTTTATGATGGATGGGAGCAGAAAATGGGTTATTTCTGATGTTTCTCCTAGATGAACCACTCTCCATGTTGATTTGTTGTGTGTCATTTGTTTCAGTAGTATAGTCAATTTCGGGTCCATTAACCTCACCAGAAAGTATATTGATGTCATCTTCATGCTCATCTTGTAAGTGTGATAGCAAAATTCCAGAGCTGGGAGCCCACTCACTATTCCCTTCAGCTACAACATCTAAAAATAATAAATCTTGATCATGTACTAGCAAAGGTCCTCTCTCTCTAAACTTGGCAGCTTCAGAACGTGCCTAATAAAAATATAAAATCATGTAATTGTGTGTTAAATAAACAAATAGTAAACAAAACATAAAATCGCTTAATCTTGTTTTGAATAAACAAATACTCACTTGTATCTTTCGTTGCCACCACTCAGGAGTCGCATCCACAGTTCCTTTTTCGTGATTCCAACCTAGTCCAGTCTCTCCTCTCAATAATGTCTTCCAAATACTCCATTCTTTCTTCAAGCTATCCCAACAATTTTTCAATTGTATCTTTGAATACTTACAACTCGTACGTGCTTCAAATTTACGAACCAAATTTTCCCAACCGGACTTGTTAAAGTGAGTACCGGGCCTATTCCCTGCTTGGAGCTCCTCTAAACATATTTTAATAAATACCTCAGTACTTGCACGATCCCAATTTGTCTTCCCAATACACTCAGTGCTTCTCGTAGTTTGTTGTCTACTAGCATCAACACTTTGAGATGGTTGTGATAGTGGTTGTGAATACATCTGAAAATTAGTATCAGAACGTCTTGCCCAGGGCATTTGTGAATCCATGACTGCATAAAACAAGTCAAACAATGAGGCCGAATGCATTAAAGTATTTGATAAAAAAAACATGCGAGAAAAACCATTAGTTAAACGTGTAAACATTGAAGTTATTTTTGTTATATATTACAGAAAGTTAAAACTTAATATTTACAGAAAGCATGTATCTTTTATTATCTTGCTGCTAAAGTATAGGTCTCACGCTGGCATGCAGTGGCACCACTTCTCTTTTTATAATAAATGAGATGATTGTGTATTAAGCTTATTAGAAAATAATGACTAGTTCTTAAGAGGTATGATCCAATAGGTAGCTACGATTCCAAATCTTGATTTAATCAATTGTGCATTAAGCTTATCAAAAATAATGACACCTTCGTGAGTAACTCAAAGCCAATCCTAAAAGCACATCTTATTCACAATTCTTATAAAAACTAAAGGGCAATAAAGAATGCTAAAGATTTCGTGGATCCGACTTCACATTGAGCAAACGAGATAATCATCAGCACATAATAAAGCAACGAGAGAAACAAAAATTTCAAAAAATGGAAACAAGATCTCCAAATGCTGGTGTTTAGAAATTAGAATAATAATCATTCATTGACCGTTGTAATATTAATGTAATAAAATAAATTTCTTCATGTCTAAAATTTTTAACAGCAGCACAAAGAAGCAAAAATCAAAGAAAATTTTAAAGTTCACAGACGACGGAGAAATACACACCACAGCTGATGTGAGAAAAAGTAATCTAAAGGAATTAGGGCAGATTGGGGGCAAAAATCACGGTTATGAACAAAAGGGCAATAAAGAATCATCTGGCATGTGAATTTCACAAAGAAATAATAACTGGATCAACTAACTCAACAATCTTAGCCTTCTATTTGTCTAGATGGAATAATTTTGACATATCACAATCCCAATAACAGAAACACATAGACCGACAAAAATCAGACGAATAAAATAGATATCTATAAGGATTGCATAACCTAAGGAAGACGAATCTACAATTATCTTGATGTCAGATAATCACCATGCTCGAATTCGCCGCCGCTAGCTGTAGAAAATCGCCGCCCCTAGCTTCGAGAGAGGAGAATGCCCAAATCGCCGCCGCTAGCTTTGAGAGAGAATGCTTAAAAGAGGAGCGTGAATGCAAAAGAAAAGTGAGTGAAA
Source organism: Henckelia pumila (assembly GCF_033568475.1). NCBI lineage: Eukaryota > Viridiplantae > Streptophyta > Magnoliopsida > Lamiales > Gesneriaceae > Henckelia > Henckelia pumila. Next base: position 15,039,982 of record NC_133122.1, on the reverse strand, counting down.
AATGGGGAGGGTAATTATGGAACGTGAAAAGTTTTGTAAGGGCACAAGCGTCCCATTTTAATTTTCAATATTAATATAAAAAAAGCAGAAGCACAAAAAAGCATCTCAAGCTTGCTTTTGGCTTTTAATTAAAAATTTTAAAAGTTAAAGCAGAAGCAAATGTTCACAAACACTATTAAGCACTTTTGTGCAGCTAAAATCTAATAAGTGATTATTAAAAGCTCCACCAAACACTCCCTATATATTTTGGACTTCAACTTTCGAGAATTTGTTCTTAGATTTTATCCAAAAAGACTCGTACCAATTTAGATATTTTCTTGTATTAAACGATGATATGTATTTCAAACGTAAGACTCTGGTTGTATTACCAACTGTCACGCCCCAAAATCGAGTATAGTTGACATCGGCGTTGTTTAACAATTTATCATTGAAACAACAAGACTCGTAGTACAAATCTTGCCAAAAACCAGTCTATTTCATAAACCATAACTATTTTTACAGAGAAAGCACAAGTGCGGAAGCGATAACGTAGTAAGAAATAAAACTGAAATAAATTCTTAAATCTTCGTGTCTCAACTTAATCACCAATCCCAAAACAGTTGTTGTTCATGATCCTCTTCTAGCTGATCTTCTTCATTATCCGGGGAAGAAGGTAAGGGGGTGAGTGTTTTGGGAAAAACTCAGCAAGTAGGGGCTGATACGACATGTTAAACACCAAAATATACATATGTACATATCATAATCTCGAAACAAATTAAACATATTGAATCTGACACACATACGAACCAAACTGTGCACTGATAATTATCTCATTTTTCATGGTTTATTGATCAGTCCCCTATATGTTACTCCTCTAAGGGGCGATGCTAAAGAAAAGATTATTATTACGGTAAATTCGCATTCAGTACCTAAACCTAAACACATATACATGTTCAGTCTCCTGTCAGAAAAAATGTTTGTTTAAACTCCCTAGGCCCACATTTTTTTCTCGGATGAAAATCGGTACAAAACATTGAAAATAAGGTACGAATACATGATATTCCAGTACAAAACATTGTAAATCTGGGATAAATGTATAATTTTTGAGTACTCAAATATATAGATAAATATTGATATTAATGATAAATTGTATGTTTTGATGAAAATGAGTACAAAATATCAGAAATAGAGCACTAAAATATGATATTTGAGTATAAAATGTGTTAGATCTGGTACAAATATATGATTTTTGAATACTAAAAAATATTAATATTAATGACATATTTTTCTTATTAATAAAAATGTTCAGGTTTTATACTCGAAATCTTATTTTTTATACCATATTTTCAATGTTTTGTACTGGAATATCATGTATTCGTACCTTATTTTCAATGTTTTGTACCGATTTTCATCCAAAAAAAATGTGGGTCTAGGGAGTTTAAACAAATATTTTTCTGACAGGGGACTAAACATGTATATGTGTTTGGGTTTAGGTACTGAATGCAAATTTACACTTATTATAATCCACCGCATCAAGAACATATCAAATCAAATCATCAGAAATTCATTAACCATTTCTAAATCGATTCTTAACAATGCATCACAAATACTTCCAAATAACTCTAACATGCTTCAAATAACATAACGAATAGCCAACAAATGGTATATCAAAGTGAAACGAATATACTTATCATGCCGATAGAATTTTCAAAAGCATATGTAATTTATTTTATAAAGTTTAACTCACTCAAGAATGAATATAAATGTAGAGACTTATATCACGCAAAAGAAAAAGCCCACTTACAATATTAGATTTTTTTAAGCAAATCGTGTAGGATCTGATGTTGGGGGAAAACCTCAAACGTGAGCAAAAAATATTAAAGCTCCTTAATCGACTTCGGCACTCCTTCTTGGATCAACTTCGAACAGATTTTATTGGCTTTGTTTGCTGTAGATAACTGCTTGAAATTTGGGTAGATTACTCCTTCGAAATTGAACAGAAATTCTGCTCGAAGATGGACAGTAAGTCTACTCAATTTTGGACAAAAAACTCCTTCAAACCGATGCCGCGTTCCGAGTTTTCTGGGAAGATTCGAAGGCTTCGAGAATAGACTAAAAACTGTTGTTCAAATTCTCTACAATGGTCAGCAGCTTTCTTCGAAATTGTACAGCAATTGGCTTCACTTTCTTGCTGCCAAGGATGGTGACTGGAACGGCTTGAAGGTGGCAGAAAGCTATGGCTCGAAAATATGGAAGTGTGCTGCTTGAAAGTGTGTATTTTTCCATCAGCTTGCTTCACTATTTATAGGCTACAAAATAGAAGCTGAAATACCCCGGCCCCCATTCATTGATAATAATTCGAATTAACAGCAATTATTCCCATTGATTTTTGCTGTTACAACTCTTGGCTTCACATCAGTTTCAAATTTGAAAGGTCTGGTCTGCCTTTATTCCTTCGGTTATGACTGCCTTCATTCTTTCGGTTATAGTTTCATTGCATGCTTGAAGGCACCAACAATCCTCCCAATGAAGTTATCTTTCCATCTTATAGACTCGTGATGTTCCATGCGTATTTCTGGCACTCCCAATAAAAACTGAACCGATCCTATTTTATTATATTTTGGAAGTCAACAAATCAAATATTTTATTCAATTAAAATAATCATGATAATGTGAAAAAAGAAATACGTAAAAAATCAATTCAACCAATGATAAGAATTTTGAATATGATAAAAATTCAGCCTCTCATTTTTACATAGCATTGTAATAGACAGCAGCAGACAACATACGAATATGACTGACTCAAAACATTAACATATAACAACAATATTCACAACAAAAAGAGAAACTTCAGACTCTGAACTTTGTGCAAGAACCACAATTTAAAGTTTGATTAGTTAATAAATAAATCCCTTTACCCTTGAGCACCAACTTCAGAAGCAATTACCACCGAAGTTGTTGAACCAAGAAATGCTCCATTCTCATCTGAAAAATTATTTTCTGGGCATTCTTCAATCTGATTCTCTAGTTCTCGGATTTCTTCCGAGCTAGGCGCTTTGATTTGCACTTCTTTCTTCTCTGTCTCACCGTTCTTTACTTTCTTAGCAGCCAAAGATTGTTGTAGACGAGGTTTGGATACTGAGCTTTTGAAGGATTTCTTCACCGTAACGACATTTGCCTCAGAAGCCTTATCTAACACATGATTTTCTTTAGTTATGCTTGGACTGAGAGTGGAACCTCCATTTTCGAGCGAGTTCCTAGCAGTGGATTCAGTGCTTTTACGCCTTCCAAGCTTAGGAGATACGGGTCGTGTAGTTGGTATCTGATCAAAGGAAAAAACAAAATAAAAGGATCACATTGAACTAGTTTTCCCAGTTTGGTCATCAAGATTTATGGGTCTCATATACCTTCTTGAGTTCAGCTTTTGGAGGGGGATCTTTGTAGAAAGTCGGCATAGGTGTGGCTTTAAACGTCAAACTCTTCCTCAATTGCTTAATTTCCGCCTCTTGATGTTCCTAACATATCAAACACAAGAACATAAAATCATGAACAAATCAAATTCCATCTTTAGTATGAGAATTTAACAGCGCGTCGGTTTCCTGTCTGATCTCAAGCACCTTGGATTTTGCTTCCAGATTGATCACTTCCACTTCCTTGGCGTGTATTTTCTTCTCAATCTTCGAATAAAACTGATGATCAATAGCATGTTATTCTTCAAGGTTCAATAGTTTTAGAAAAAAAAAATTGAGATATGTATGCTAATTGCTACATAGTCGACCTCTTTTCTCTTTTCAGCGCGCTCTTCCAATCTGAAAGGGAAAGCTGAGACATTAGTCTTCTGTTGAGGAGTAGCATTTCTGTTCAAATCACGCAAATTCATCAACGTTTCTGTTCGAGGGAAAAAATTTCAGACAAGAAAACAGAAGATAAGGAGTCTAATATGAAACATTACGATGAAGTAATGGAACCGGTATCCTCCTCCTCCTTGACAGGTAACTCATTGTTGACATGTTCCGAAATCTTTTCGACCAATCTTCTCCAATATAGACAAATAATCAACAGTCAGAGCATCATTCAAAGAAAGATTACATCATGAGCTTCTCAAGTAAGAAAAACCAATGAAGTACAAAGAGAGGCCACTGCTACATACCCATCAGGACCCGGATTCGTCTCATTTCCATTCACATTTTCATGTTTCACTGGCTGAACCAGTCACATACAATTGCTCAATTGTCAGAAAAGATAACAAGAAAGAAAGAAAATAAAAGCGGGAGCTTGCAGAAATTAAGGTCTACCCAAGATTGGCGAGTCTTGGGTGCGTTCCCTGAACTTGTGATGCCCTTACCCTGCTCTGCTTTTGCACCATTTTTCAGTGACGACTTCACCGGATATGTATCAATGCTTCTTTTCATAACATCCGAGTGGCGGCCCTTGGCTGGAAAAGAGAGGCTTTGGCTCAAACTAGGCTTAGTATTACGGCCAAGCACAACCGATCCTTTGGAGCTAGTAGATTGATTCTTGGATGATTTACTGTTCTTTGGACCATTACCATTGGAATCTCGTTTACTCTGAGTTGATACTCTACTTTTCGATACAGATTCAGACAATTTGGCTGCTGGCCCAGATGAATCAACACTCTCTTTTTCCATTATCAAATCTTTGTACACTTCATTTCCACCAGAACCCAAAGTTGACCCCTCCCCATTATTTTTCTCCCTGCTAAGTTTCTTTTCTTCTTCAAGTTGAGCTCCATTATTCGATTCCATCCCAGAAAAAATGAATCCTAGACAGATCCGCAAAAGCACAAAAATCAATTACCCAAAATGAAAAATCGCCCCATTTCCCACTGAATCAAAGCAATCAGTAAATGTAGTCAGCAAATCTGACACATGTGTATAAGAAAAGAAAACCCAAGAAAGCAAATTCAAGTCTTGAGTTACTAACATTGGATCCAGGATTTTAGTTAACAGGGTAGATATAAAATTCGAATTTTTTTTTTCCCAATAGCAACAAAGCGGGTCCAAGATTTCACCACCAAACAGAGCATTCCACTGAATGCTCCAGAAACATCATACTCAACCAATCACAGATTCAAACAAGAGATTCAGGAAAGATCAGAAGGGAAAACCCATAGATCTTGAACAAGTTGGTGTCATCCAGAATAACAGTGATCAAAACAGTCAAAAATTTGATCCCATTACAGAGCCAGAACAAGATTTGAAGCATCTAAGAACGATAGAAACAGAAGGATTACCTTGTTTCGAGGATTTTGGATTGATGATGGTGAGATCTTATCGAAGCAAAACAGTGCTGAAGAGTAGAATTAAGAGTGGAATTTGAATGCTGGTTTTCTATAAAAGGTGATGTCGTGTGTACTTCGACAAAACTACGTGAGAGGGAAGAGAGGGGGTAGTTTCTGTCCTTTTCAGGGCAGGTGAAATTACCGAAATGACCCCATCACAGCCAGCCATATCCACATTACAACTCTAAATTCTACCCAAATAATGAAATTTAACATATTTGCATTTAGATTACGAAATTTAACATTTGATTATTTCCCATAGTTATTGTTTTTACATTCTCTTGCACTTTACAATCTTCTTATAAAATCATGACTTAAACCGCTGGAGTTATAATGCTCATTTCCTAATTATTGAGTTTCCACCATCTCGTCTATCACAATTAGATATCCGTAATGCTTTCGAATGTTGATTAATTGTGGATCTTCTACACATCAAAAACATTCATTTCTCGTCAGCTCATTCAATATCGATTTCTCATACGTTTAACACTGGCTTTGACATAATAATAATCACTATTTCTGATTGTTTTTTTTTTTGAATTACTTTGACTGTAGAACGTTATTCTTCACAAGCTCTACAAGAAAAATATTGTTGGGCACTCGAATTTCTTTTAATATTTGTATTTTTTTTCACACTCTCAACATGAAATAAAATAAAATAAAAATAAATTATGATATCTACTAGTTAGTTAATTAATGAATGTTCCACACTGTATGGTAAATTATGACACACTTGCATGCTTGGAGAAGAGGCATCAAAGGTACTTGAGTTGCTTGGATATTCACTCACCTTGATATACAAGTTCATGGTACAATCAAGAAGCAACTATATATTTCACGCAAGGCATTCATTTTAATGCAATTTACTGTACTTCCAGCTTGCTATGATAGTGGCAATTGGACAATGACATACTATATTAAATGTCATGTTATTTGAAATTTCACCTTTTTCGCTTAAACCCTAACAAAAACTCTTATATAAGTTATATTATATAGAATACAGCAAACACACTGTATATTATTATATATACAATGGCTTAAAATTGTGGTTTGTCCCACACTTTCTTACATGACATGATATGATACTTGGTCTTCAAGGTAACTCAATTTAGTAATAGTGTATTTTCCAATGTTGTTGGAGGGTAAATTGGATATTTATCGTGTGTTTGGATACCTAAAAAATAAGATTTAGAATTGGAATTTGATTTGGATTTGGAATTGGATTTTAAATATATGGAATTGAAATTCCATTTTGGTGTTTGGAATTCAATTTTGGTGTTTGGAATTTGATATTTTGTAATTTTTTTTTGAAATAAACTTAAAATTTATAACCAACGTATATACATTTATTATTAAAATATATTTATTATTTTTATAAACCCAAATCCCGTAAAATCCCATGAAATTCGACCTATTTTATAAGAATTTCAGTTAGTTAAATGAAATCCCATGAAATTTCATCAAATACCAATTCCATTTTGTCAAACACTAAAACGGTATTTTCAATTCCAAATCCAACCAAATCCAATGCAGTTCCATGATTTCAAACACAATGGTTTTATAAAGTCAAAAATGGTAATTGTTGACGGTAAGGGTAAATACGTAAAATAACATTTCGGCAGAAAGAAAATGATAAGGGCAATATGGTAAAAACGGAGAAGACAAATGATTGATTCAAATAAATAAGAACTGTAGAAGAACGTGGGGGGTTAACTAAACTGGAACGTTTGGGTCCATGAGGGCGGTCCAGTAGAAGCTGACGTGTCTATTTCGAGAAACGTGATTGGTCCTCTTCTTGACGTGTTATCGCCAACCGTTGATGGCGAGCTGAGTAAATTAGGACAAAGAAGGACAATGTTTTTAAATGTACCAATTATTGTTACTATTTTTCGATCATGTACACGTATTGAGTATGTAACATATACACAAATATCATATAAGATTTATATTTGATAAATTTATATTTTCAAAATATTTCGATATAAATGATGTGATATATCAAAGAGAAAATGTCAGAAAACATTATAGTTTTACAAACAAATTGTTTGACGTTACATGACCAAATTTGATTTTATTCATGTAATTAACTAAATACATATCATCAAAAGGTATTTTTAATTATGCAAGTCCAAAGTTACGCCATGATCCCGAATGACTGCTCTAGGATGTTAAGATATTTCAATATAGTAATAGTAAATATTTATATTATTTTTTATATATAAAATCAAAATATATTTATTCATCCCTAAAACAATAACACAAAAAACTCTCACGATACTTCGATTTGATCTCATTTATAAAAAATATATATATATATATTATATTTATGTTAAAAATATTATTTTTCACTCTATATATATATTTCCGTGTGGTGGCTAATGAAAATTGATCGGGTTGACATGGGCCCATCAGAGTGATCTTGGCCGTTGATTTGGGTCAAAGCCATTTGAGGGACAAGGAGGTGGGATATTTATGGGTGATGGGTTGTATTCAAAGCTGGCATGTTACAACTGGAATTTTGTGTTAATCCTAATCAACCGCTCAATTATGATACTCTTCTCATGTTTAATTAATTTTATGTTATCTTACTATATCACTATTATTATTTACGAAAATATCGCTTTTTTTTTTTTTTTGTAAAATTAATGTATTGATTGAGATTTGGTGATTATTTGTTTATGGAAAATGTAATTTTTTTTGCATTTTATAATTTTTTTCATTTTCATTAAATACGTCTGATACAAACACACTATGCGTGCATTGAAGTGCTAGAATTAATTAAAACAAATTGATTACGAATTCTTGAATCGATCATATCCGTTGCATATATTTGGATAGTACATTTCAAATTCCTTCGCATATTGGTTTAAAAAAATTTAAAATAAACAAACAACTGTACCGGTACGTGATTTCAAATCCATGAATGTTTTAAATACTTTAATTTTAAAATATTCTTTAAATTATATTATTATCATATTATGGGGCATTGTCGTAAGTTGGGCTGGCCCGAACATCGTCAAGTGCGCTGAATTCAATTTGGATTATGGATTGGCGAACGTTGCGACGCACGAAATGTGAAATACAGGAGGAATTAACATCTAACAAGAGTGCACATTTTTTGCCCACAAAGTGGTGTTCAAGTTTGATGAAGTAGGTGAACGCTAAGCCAAAGGTCATAAGTTGATTTTCTTTACCAACATCTTCTTGGACAATCTGTCACACAGGACTTGACTAACATAGTTTACCTAGCTAGCCTAGTATGTAGATAATTACTTTAGTTCGGAGATTTACCCAATGCACACCGAAAAATAGCGGCCGCGGCATGCGGGTTCTCACGTCATTTAAAAAAAAAGAATGCACATTTTTGTTGAGGAAACTTATACATTAGTTTTTTTTAAAAAATGTACAATATACATTGGTGTGAACTAATTTTTTTAAAAAATTTATATATTGTATTAAAACAAATAATTTTAAAGATTTACTTTATAATTATTTAAGTAGGATAAATTATTTGTTTGTTTTTAAATTTATGTTGCTTTATTTTTTTTAAATTTTTTTTTCTAATATGGGTGATACATTAATCAATTGATGAACACAAATGTACAGTAATTAAGGTAGTTTCGCTGCGTCCTTCATCTATCTAGTATGGCATAGTTGTAGACAGTATAAACTATAAACTAGTCATTAACTCAATCAAATTAATTTTGTTTTTTGTCGAAAAAATGAAAACTCAATAAAATTAATTAATTATAATTCTTGAAGTTTTTCCTCTTCACCAAACATTGTAGGACATGTTGACACAAATTTTTTTATTACTCTTGAATATTTCATCTATAAATAAACATAACTCATGAAATAAATTTTGTTAAGTGATATAGTTTGATATCCTATTATAAAATCATAATTAAAATAAAAATGTGTTAGACTTCTTATTATTTTTAAGTTCTACTAGCAAGTAGCAAGAGACTAACAATTTTTTGTTCGAAGAATTCTTCGTTAATTATATTATTTTTATTCGGCGAGTTACGATAAGCTACCCGGTTAACAAAACGAGGAAACTTCATATGAAGTTTCGAAAACAACGGTGGTGCGGGGCGCAGTATATGATTTATAATATAATATAATATAATATAATATAATGTGACACGTGCATGTCACAATTAATCAAACGCATGCAATTGAATATATTTTTTGATGAACCCTCTCAGGTTAATTCAATTCGACGCTGACTTAGAGGAATGCCCTAAGCCATTGAAATAGTGACACGTGTCCGGTCTACGGAGTTATTATCCAATCAACCCTCCTTGCTGCAGGAGTAGCATAGACTTTGTTTTCGAAACTTCATACGAAGTTTCTCCCCAGACCGCCGTGGCCATCTCGTGTCTGTATAAATATAAATATACTTTTCTTTTCATTCTACTCGATCTGAATTATATTACTCAACACATTTAGAAACCGACATATGTATTCCTCAGCTCCAAAAACAACACATTATTAATAATGTTTGATTCTCATGATCATTATATTCCGACAACAAGAAGAAGATTTTGATGCATGGTAGAATATTATAATTTAATATTGCAGCTTCCTTCCGACAAGAGCAATTCTTACCGGCCATTGCCAGTCCGAGAAGCCATAAAGCGCCGGATTTTCTCCGGAATTGTTCGTACTTGATGAATAATCTGTTTACAGCACGAGATCGATCATTGATCCAAGTTATATATATTTAATTTGGATTGATGAAAAAGCTGTACGTTCTTCAATTCCATGTCAATAATTAAGCTGCATGCTTTTCCGTACGTACGTTTTATATATGTTTTTCAGCCTTTTTTCTTGTTCATTTGAGGTATGATTAATTGTTTTTGTTCTTCCTTAATTTGTGTCATGTTTCGGTACGTACGTGCCATCTTCCTCATCATGGGTCATATATATAATATCAATTCATATATATGTAAAATACGGTCCTTGTGCTTAATATCGCGCGCGTTTATTTAATCTCTGTGGCTCAATTATATATATCAATCGGCCATAGAAAAGGAGCGCGGGATCATAAAATTATGACATGCATGCTAGCTATACGTTCAACTTAATTTCCAGATTCATCAGTACGTTCAAACTAGGGTTACTATATATATTTGTTTGGAAAGCTCCTATATATATATATATATATATATCGTACTCATATTGCCCAAAGCGGAAGACAAGAAAGTGGTAGGCCTGCATGCCGCAGAGGCATACGTAACGAGCTATATCTAACAAGCTAAGTCGACTCGACTAGGTTTCAGCATCGGAGTTGACCTGTCTTGGTATAAATCAACTAATTTTGACCAGAAAATTAATCGTTAAAGTTTATCTGTATAATGACCAGAAAATAGAAAAGAAGTTTGAATGACAACATGACTATATGGGTGTCACTGTGTGTGTGTGTGTGTGTTGTACTTGTAATGGCCAGAAGAATACTCTGATATATGGCTCAACCAAATTAACATATATATGGATCAAAACTATTTATTAATATAATTACATAATAAATCTTTGTTCTAAAATATAAATATAATATAGTATATATAATTCTTACTTTAATAGTTTAATTAATATTTTATATTTATTACGTATTATTTCCTTTTAAGTTTTAGAAATATGCATGCAGGGAGCGAGATTTAATTTGAGTGCCAATGTACCTTATCTTCAGCAACATATATATATATATATATATATATTTAAAATAATGTATTAAATAAATACATTCTTATAAATATAAAACTGTTTCACTTGTTTAAAAAGTAGTAATTAACACAATTTGGTTAAATTATTCGTCAGATAATTAAATCAAACCATATAAAAAATTAAAGAAAATCAAATTTAATTGACATTGGGTCTACGTCCGACGTGGCATCAAGCGTATTGTACAAGTCGTGCATCAAAATTTGAAAATTGGCCCCAATGCATCGGCATGGCCTCACTCCACGCAAAAAAATAAAAGTCCACGTATGACGTCACATAAAAAAAATGGATTGAACTTGGAAGAAATAAAAAATAGGATTAATTGTCAATCACTCCCTAAACCACTTTATAATTTATTTATAAATTCTTACATAAATAAAACTTGCTTTCAACTCCCTAAAGAGAGAAATTTTTGTTTCTAAATACCAATTTTACCCTTATCTCTTAAAAAAAAAAGAGAATGGATAATAAAAACAAAACTAATCAAAATAGTATATATATAAAAATTCAAATTAAAATCAAAGAACATAAACCATATCATATACATGCTTATGTTGATACAGGAGCAAGTATGTGTTTAGGAAGCAAGCATATACTTCCAAATCATTATTGGAAGAAATATGATAAAGAATTAAAAGTTCGAATAGGAGATGGATCAATAATCATGCTTAATACAGTAGCAGAAAAATTAAAAATAGAAATATAAGAAACAAAATTTGTAATACCCATTATATATCAAATAGAATCAGGAATGGACATTATAATATGAAATAACTTTTTAAGAGAATATCTTCCCTTTACATAATTTGAAGATCACATAACTTTAAACAAAGGATCATCAATGATTTACATTCCCAAAATACGAACAGCATTTCGCGTAGGAAGGATTTACAAAGAATTTTCATAAAAGAAATACAAATCCAATAGAACTAAAAATAGAAAATATTTTAACGATTAATCCTGAAAAAGAAATCATGACGAAATTTCATGATATATGTTCTGAAAATCCTCAGGATAAAATTAAGAAAAGAAAACAATTCATTGCTTCAATAAAAACTCAAAGACCCTAATATCACAATCCGTGAAGCACCAAGAAGATGTAACATGGATGATGTAAAAATATTTGAAAAAAAAGTTCAAGAATTATTAAAATTTAAGATAATTGATAAGTGTATTTTATACACTTAATTTATATATGATTTTAATTGTTAATAACTTGTTTCGAGCAAATTTATGCTGTGTTGTGTTGTTTTTGTGCTTGCAGAGAATTATTGAATTATTGTGAAAAAGAGAAGAAAAATGAGAAAAATGAGATTTGAGAAAAAAGAATTAAAAGAATAAAAGGAAAGAAGAAAAAGGAAAAGAAAAGAACGATCAGACAAAAGAAGAAGGAATAGTGTTGGGCCTTTCTTATTTGGGCCAAGGTTCAGCGCTCCTTGTTAGCGCTTCTTCAAGAGCTAACGCGCAATGCTATGTTTCTGGGAGAATTGAGATTTCGAGTTGAAGGCGCGCCCGCGCCGTCTATTGAGCGTCCGCCCCGTTGCTGGATTGGAAAGTTTTATTATTTCGGGCAATTAATTGTATGGGCTTTTTTTGAAGGGCTTTTGATGAGAAGTATAAAAGAATTTTTATCTGAAAATAAGAAGGAGGAGCCGCCACAATATTTTACACAGAAATTAGAGGGTTTGATCGTGTGATTGGCTAAGGATTTTTCTGGAGCTTAACTGAAGAACGAAGACGGAGTTTGATAGTCCGGACACGGCGTCGACGACGGATTTGTTTCTTATCTTTTATTTAATTCTGAACATGTTTGGATTTATTATTTATTGTTTTCAGAATTTTATTATGAACTAATTTTTATAGTCTAGAGGTCGGATGGAACCTGGTGTAGACGCTTTCATGAATTTTTGATTTTATTGAATTGAATTTCTTCTAGATTAATTATTTTTTCTAGAATTGATTGTCTTTTCAATTATCTGATCAATAATTGATTTGTTATATTTATTTGAAATCATTGCTCGGGAGAGGGGATTTTGAATAGGACATTAGAAAATACACTGCTAATTATTTATACAGCTCGGGAGAGTGTATGATTTTAACAGAGCTTTTAAAGAGAACATTGTTTTGTGCTAGATCACTGCGATAAATTCTTAATAGGAATATTAGAATTGAATTGTAGTTGATAAACATTATTTGTTGCTCGGGAGAGGGAAATAATATACGTAAGTGTTCTTGGTTATTAATTGATTGGAATTCATGAAGATTAATTAATTAGGATTGATTGTTGTTGAAACCAGGTGAAATCTATACCTCTAGACCGTTTTTCTCTGATTGATTATTCCTGAAATTTGTGTGCGTGCTATCTAAAATCATCTTAATTATTTTATTTTTATTGTAAAATTCTTGATTATTGATTTTTTAGATAAATTTTAGACTATTTTAATTACAAGTACTAAATATTTTCATTTTACTCCCTGTGGAATCGATATCTAAATTATTCACTATATTAAAACTTGACACTCGTACACTTGCGAGGAAATTTACAACAAGTTTTTGGCGCCGTTGCCGGGGAGTAAATTTTGATTAATTTTTAGTCTTGTTACCAATTAGTCTAGATTTTAATTTAGAGTTTTTATTTTATTTTAAGTTACTAATTAATTTTTTCTTATCTTTTAATTGCAGTCTATGCGACGATCTCAAAGTGCTAATTCTCTACTGTTTGATCCGGAGATCGAGCGCACTGCACGTGCTTTAAGACGAGCTAGAAGAGAAGAAATTGAAAGAATGGCTGAACAAGAAGCAAATCAAGCTCCCCTAGTGCCAATTAGAGATCACTTCAGACCGACGATCCAGGCTCACTATTCTGGAATCGCTCGAGGAACTATCAATGCAAACAATTTTGAGCTGAAGCCGGCCTTGATCAACATGGTTCAACAGAACCAATTTAATGGGAGCGCCACTGCCGATCCTCATCTACACCTATGCACCTTTTTCGAGATAACCGATACGGTAAAAATTAATGGTGTGTCTGAGGATATTATACGTTTACGCTTGTTTTCGTTTTCTCTCAGGGATCAAGCCAGAAGTTGGTTGCAATCACTGCCGCTTGGAAGCATCACTACTTGGGAGGGGATGTCAGAAAAATTTCTTGCAAAATATTTTCCTCCTGCCAAAACCACCCAACTGAAGATCGGGATCAGCACCTTCCGGCAGATGGACACTGAACAGTTATACGAGGCGTGGGAAATGTATAAAGAATTATTAAGACGTTGTCCTAACCACAATTTTGCAGATTGGGAACAGATCGAGTGGTTTTACAACGGACTGAATGCGCCTACAAGGATGAATGTCGATTCTGCTGCTGGAGGTACTATATTTGCAAAGGATCATGTTCAGTCTTATGATATGTTAGAGCATATGACAGTCAATAGCTTTTAATGGCCATCTGAGCGTATGGGAGTCAAAAAGCCAGCTGGAGTGTATGCAGTGGATCCTCTCACGTCCATCACTGCTCAATTATCGGCACTGACTACACAGGTAGCTGCATTGAATAAAGTGAGTGTTGCAGAACCAGCAGGTGTGCGGAGTGCTATGGATGAATCTCACTATCATGAACAAGCCCAGTACATCAATCAAAGAGGTTATGGAGCTTTCAGAGGTAACCCTGTCCCAAATACTTATCATCCTAGCTTGCGTAATCATGAAATTTTTTCGTATGCTAACAATAAAAATGTGCTGAATCCTTCGGGATTCAATACAAACAAGGATGAGGGTAAGCAGTCGTTGGAGGATGTGGTTAGTACTTTTGTGCAGGAATCAGGTAAGAGGATGACGAGAACTGAGTCTCGCCTTGACAGCTTGGAGACGCACATGGCCAACATGGGTGCTGTGTTGCAATCCATGGAAACCAGCTTAGGGCAGTTGGCGAACGCACTGAAGGACAACAACCGCGACCAGTTCCCTAGCAATACTGAGGTAAATCCCAAGGAGCAGTGCAATTCCATAGAGTTGCGGAGTGGAAAAGAAGTTGAAGTCCAAGAACCTGCGGTTGAAGAGAAGGAAGTCGAGAAGAAGGAGCCTGAACTGGGGCCGAAACCGATGTACAAGCCTCCACTTCCCTACCCGCAGAGATTCAAGAAGAAAGCATTGGACGAGCAGTTCTCCAAATTCTTGGAGATTTTCAAGAAAATTCACATCAACATCCCCTTTGCTGATGCTTTAGAACAAATGCCGAACTATGCAAAATTCATCAAGGAGATGATGTCAAAGAAGAGGAGACTGCTAGAAAACGAGGTGGTCAAGCTAACTGAAGAGTGCAGTGCGGTGCTTCAAAAGAAAATGCCACAAAAGCTTAAGGATCCAGGGAGTTTTATTATTCCTTGTTCTATTGGTGGTTCTTATTTTAATAATTCACTTTGTGATTTAGGAGCCAGTATTAATTTAATGCCATTATCTATTTACAGGGCCTTGGAGTTGGGAGACATGAAATCGACTAAGATTTCATTGCAATTGGCGGATCGGAGCATTACATATCCCCTTGGTATTGTTGAAGATGTTCTAGTCAAGGTGGATAAATTCATATTCCCAGCGGATTTTGTAATTTTGGATATTGACGCAGATCATGGTGCTCCATTGATCTTTGGGAGACCATTCTTGGCCACGACGGATTCAAAAATTGAAGTGAAAAAGGGTGAATTGTCGATGGGTGTGGAGTGCGAACGAGTGATTTTTAATCTATTTATGAAAGCACCTAATCCACCCATCGAAGAATTATGCTTAATTGAACCGATTGTGAAGTTGGAGAGCTGTCAAAGAGCTAATATTGCGGTTGAATCTTCAAAGAAGAAAACGCCAAATTTACCACCAAAGAAGGCCACAACAAAGAGAGAAAAATTTAAAAGGCGGTTCGTGGAAATTATTTGGCGTGTCAAAGAAAAAGGGAAGATCTAACAACGGTGAAAGTCGGGCTGACGACTATAAACCAAGCGCTACTTGGGAGGCAACCCAAGCATTTTATTTTATTTTTAGTTTATTTAATTTTTGTTATTTAATTGTTTAAGTATTTTTTTTATTTTAAATTTTTGACCTTAATTTTTCTTAATTTTCAAAAAATTTGCAGGCTCCAGAAATCTCAAATTCGAGTAGACGGCGCGCCCGCCCTATCAATCGCGCGCCCGCCATGCATGGCCGATGAAAAATATTTTTGTGCTGTAACTGAAATCCATGATTGTCTACCTATGTGACAAATATTTTTGAAAATATGGAACCAATTAGATGAACAATTTCCTATATACTCTGTGATTAATACTTGAATCTGATTTTTGAGACATACATACATAGATATGATTGAGGCATTGTTTGAAATTTTTGGGCCTACTTTTCATTGAATTTATCCTTAGTTGCCCATTTGAGCTACACTTGTATATTAGTACATTGAGGTACGAGAAAATCTAAATTTTTTGTGAAAATCATCGTTAACTGCTGATGATTATTTTTTTCTGCACTGATTGAGATTTGTATGATTTAATTGTGGATTGAGACTTGTCTAGAACTAGTTCGAACACTCTTCGAGGCGAAATACGGGCAAAACTAAGATTAGGGATGATTTAGGCAATTTTTCTGATTGAGTTTGAGCCTTTCAAGCTACCTTCTGATGAATTTTATCCCTAGTACCTTATTTGAGCTTTATTAAAAATCGAATGACATGCGTGTAAACGTGTGATTAAACCCCAATTCGTCATTATTTCAAGGTCCTACATTGACTACTTAATTAGCTTATACACTAATTCCTACCTTTAAGGGAGTAATTTGAATGCTAAATTGTGATATGCTTCTAGTTTTATTTGTGAAAAAAATGAAATGGTGTGATGATGAATTGAAAAGATGCAAAGAGGTAGTAGAAAAAAAAAATAATTGAAATTGTTGGGAAAAAGAAAAAAAAGTTGTGAAAAAGTTGAGAAATGAAGTGAATTGAAATAGAAGTGAATTGTGAAAGAAAAGGAGTTGAAATTAGAATTAGAACATGAATGTGAATTACTCCTTATTTTTGAATTCTTATCCTTTATTTGTAGCCATGAGCCATGCCTTACATTATAAGCTGAATAAGTCCTATTGACCGAGTCTCAGTTGCCCAATATACTAGTGGAGAAGAGTTGCAAGAATTTAGCCTATGGACCGTTGATTGATGCTTTTAATGATTATGAATTTTGATCTAAACACGCACACACTATTATTCGTTGCATTTACCTATTTGTGAGTGTTTTTGATTTATATCCTATTTTTGATCCTATGCTATCCTTGAAAAGTCCTCATGATCTATGAATGTTTGAATTGAATTCGGATGAAGGTGTTTTGAAATGTGAGTTGCGGAGATTGTGAGTTTATGCGGTTATTTTGTTCTGGCTGAAACTTTCAAGTGTTAGTAGGTTGGATATGATTGGATTTGATATTTTTTTTTGAAATCATTGCTGAGGCCATTGTTCCATAATATTTCTTGACTATTTTTGTTGGTTTTTGAGAGAATGAGTTTTTGGAATTTAATAGTTTTGCTCGGGACTAGCAAAAGTCTAAGTTTGGGGGTATTTGATAAGTGTATTTTATACACTTAATTTATATATGATTTTAATTGTTAATTACTTGTTTCGAGCAGATTTATGCTGTAGTAGCCCGTGCCCTAATTGAGTAATTAAAGGAGTAATGCTAATTAATTGAATTAGGTATCAGACGGATCGGAAGCTCCGAAGGCACGATCGGAAGCTCCGAACAGGATCGGAAGCTCCGATGAGCGATCGGAGGCACCGATGTTATTACGTCAGGCATGACGTGTGGTTGGATTGGAAGCTCCGATCAGGACCGGAAGCTCCGATCACCCCTATCCGGAGTCAACAAGTGATATTTTGACACGTGGCAGATCAGGATCTTCGGAAGCTTCGATGGCAGGATCGGACGTTCCGATCGAGGTTCGGACGTTCCGATCAAGGATCGGAAGTTCCGATCGTTGTCTATAAATAGAAGGCCGAGACTTCACTTTCTTTTGCCAATTCCGAGTTCTCCTTTCCTTTCTAGTCCTTTTGGAGCTATTCTAGTCTTCTTAGGCTTGGTCCGGAGGTCGGCGAGGCGTTCGGTAGTCGTAGCGGAGTCGTGCCCAAGTTCTGGAGGCATCGACATCAAAGGGCTAACGACGGACGAAGGTATAGCTTTGCTCCCTATAAATATTTAGGAGTATGCAATAGCTTAGTTAAGGCTTTTAGAGCACTTTAATGATAGTAGTATCATTTGGCAGTGTAGAGCAGACTATAGGCGTGGACCTAGAGTTGGTAGAGCTTTCACTGTTTTGAGGTACGAAAGTACTGTTCGAGATATCCTGACTGAGTATGCATGTATTATATGACTGCATGATTTATATGCCATGATATTATGCTGCATTCATTTGCATCTTGCTGTATCTCCTTCGAGATGTCTGTAGTAGGGTTGTACCCTATCCTGTTAGTGGATGGACTTCCATCGATTTGGGTCCGGCGTATCCACGGTTATCTCGGTATGGGAGCCACCTCCTGAAGCGACGGCACAGCGTGCTACATACCAGGGCCCGGTCTGTCTCTGTTATCTGATCCTTGACCTCGAGTCTATAGAGAGTTCACTTTGCATGCATGTATACTCATACTCTTGCACTGAGCGTTTTATGCTCACGTCTCGTACTCTGTATTTTCTGGACACCCTATTCCATGGGGCAGGTTTGCGATTGGACGAGGAGGGTGGATCCAGGAGGGGCTAGTCAGTGGTTGGCCAGCTGGAGCTTCGTCTAGGTTTTATTACTGTTGTTTGGGTTTATACAGCTATTTCGATTTGGTTGTATAATATTGGATAATTACAGATTCCTTTACTTGGGATTGTATAATGTTTATGGTTTCCGCAGTTTTATTCTGATATCTGTTTAATTAAGTTAATTGCATGCCTAAGTTCTGTTTAGTAGGTGATCCAGGTAAGGGTCACTACATTTAAGGTATCAGAGCATGCAAAAGATTTCTTGGGATTTAGTCTCATCTTGAGGTATTTTTGTAGATGTCAAATCGTGACGACCAGAGTTCTCATGGCAGTGTTGGTGGGCGTTGGGGAGATGCCGACCGGGAGCCTCGTCGAGAACAGGCGTCATCGTCATCATGACGACGAGCGTTTCACTGTGCGTCGATTCTTAGCTATGGGTCCTAAGCCCTTAGTTGGAGGTGAGTCTCCGGAGGATGCGGAGAACTGGTTAGACCGCATGGAGACGACTTTTCAGACTTTCCAATGCACAGATGAGCAGAAGGTGGAGACCCTTGGCTATCTTCTGGATGGGCGTGCGCGCAGGTGGTGGAGGTTTACTTCTGCACCTTTTGTTGCGGCGAGAGGAGTGGCCACCTGGGCCGAGTTTCGCACAGCTTTCCAAAAGCGGTATTTTCCTCCGGCACTCCGTCAGTCGAAGGCAGGCGAGCTACTGAGTCTGCGACAGGGAGCCATGTCTATCGATGAGTATCAGCAGAGGTTCTTTGATCTGCTATCTTATTGCCCCGAGATTGCTGATAGCTCAGAGATGAAGTATAATCTGTTCCTTCAGGGCCTTAACCCTGAGATCCATGACCGTGTGGCAGTTGGTGACGACATGTCCTACGAGGGTTTGGTGAGCCGTTGTCATCAGGCAGAGGACAGCATTCGGCGGAACAGGTCTTTCCCTCAGTCGAGGCCTGCTAGTTCTTTGGGTCCCCGTGCCCAAACTTTCAAGAAGTCTGGATCTTCTTCTTCCTCTGGTTCGGGAGATGTTGTTCGTTTTGGTAAGAAGGACAAGTGTGATCACTGTGGGAAGAACCATCCATCCGACAAGTGTCGTAGAGCTTCTGGAGCTTGTTTCCGTTGTGGAGAGACTGGTCATATCCGGAGAGATTGTCCAATGTCTGGGGGAGGTGGTTCTGGTTCTGGTACAGGATCGGGTTCTCAGGCTACCGTTCAGCAGAGGTCGCAGGGACAGTCTGCTGGGAGTTCTCATTTGAGGCCACGAGCTTCTGGCCAGGTGTTTGCCCTGAGACATGATCAGGCTGTGGAGGAGAATGAGAAAGTCATCGCAGGTACATTTCTGCTTTATGGTATACCTGCTCTTGTACTTATTGACACTGGTGCATCTCATTCCTTCATTTCTGCACGTTTTGTTAAGAGGCATAAGTTACCATGCATTGCACTAGACGTAGTGATGTCTGTTTCTACTCCGACGGGCCAATCTGCTTTGGCTAAGCGTCTAGTGATGGGTTGCCCTTTAGAGTTCGAAGGGAACGTTCTGTTGGCGAATCTCATGGTCCTGGCGATGGACGACTTTGATTGCATTCTGGGAATAGATGTGCTGACTACCTATCGAGCTTCAGTGGACTGCTATCAGAGATTAGTACGCTTTCATCCGGAAGGGAGTGAGAGTTGGTTTTTCTATGGTGAGGGAGCGCGACCCCCGATGCCTTTGGTATCAGCTTTGAGAGCCTGTCGAGCTCTAGAGTCTGGCGGGGAAGGCTACCTTATCTATGCAGTTGATTTGTCCGCTGAGAGTATTGGGATAGAGAGCATTCCTGTTGTGGATGAATTTCCAGATGTGTTTCCTGATGAGATTCCGGGTTTTCCTTCTGCTAGGGAAGTCGAGTTTGGCATAGAGTTGATGCCGGGTACTTCGCCTATTTCTAGAGCACCGTATCGTCTGGCTCCATCAGAGATGCGTGAGTTAAAGAATCAGCTACAGGATCTTTTGGACAAGGGGTACATTCGTCCTAGTGTATCTCCTTGGGGAGCTCCTGTTCTCTTCGTGAAGAAGAAGTATGGGTCGATGCGGCTGTGCATTGACTATCGGCAGCTGAATCGAGTCACTGTGAAGAACAAGTATCCGTTGCCTCGTGTTGATGACTTGTTTGACCAGCTGCAGGGCACATCAATTTACTCCAAGATTGACTTGAGATCTGGGTATCATCAGTTGAGAGTCCGTGATCAGGACGTAGCCAAAACTGCATTCCGTACTCGCTATGGGCATTACGAGTTCCTAGTGATGCCATTTGGTTTGACTAATGCGCCGGCTATATTCATGGATTTGATAAACCGTGTCTTCAGGGAGTATTTGGACAAGTTTGTCGTGGTCTTCATTGACGACATCCTGGTTTATTCGCGTAATACGGAAGAGCATGTTTCTCACTTGCGGTTGGTACTATAGACTCTTCGAGATGAGCAGTTGTACGCCAAGCTGAGCAAGTATGAGTTCTGGATGGATAGAGTGGTCTTTCTTGGCCATATCATATCCAGAGAAGGGATTTCTGTTGATCCAAGCAAGATTGAAGCGGTACTTAATTGGTCGCGTCCGACGACGGTTGCTGAGATCCGTAGTTTTCTGGGTCTAGCAGGGTATTATCGTCGCTTCATTCTGAACTTCTCTCAGTTAGCTCGACCGTTGACGCAGCTTACCCGCAA
Organism: Henckelia pumila; assembly: GCF_033568475.1. Lineage (NCBI taxonomy): Eukaryota > Viridiplantae > Streptophyta > Magnoliopsida > Lamiales > Gesneriaceae > Henckelia > Henckelia pumila. Next base: position 15,018,511 of record NC_133122.1, on the reverse strand, counting down.
GGGTGTGGATTTTGAGTGGTCCTCCGAGTGTGAGGAGAATTTCCGTGAGCTTCGACGGCGGTTGACTTCTGCGCCGGTGTTAGCATTACCGTCAGGATCTGGAGGGTATGTAGTTTACACGGATGCTTCTCTTCAGGGGTTAGGTTGTGTCCTGACTCAGAATGGGCATGTGATCGCATACGCTTCTAGACAGCTGAAGCTTCACGAGGACAACTACCAAGTCCATGATTTGGAATTGGCAGCCATTGTGTTCGCTTTGAAGATCTGGCGTCATTATCTTTATGTCGAGAAATTTGAGATCTTCACCGACCATAAGAGTCTCAAGTATTTGTTCACTCAGGCAGAATTGAACATGAGACAGAGACGTTGGATGGACTTGCTTAAGGACTATGATTGCGAGATTAAGTACCATCCGGGAGCTGCTAATCTCACCGCCGATGCTTTGAGTCGCAAGGTGCGACTATCCGCACTTCAGACTTGTTCGATGTCTAGTGCGATCAGTGACTGTTGTACTTCAGGTTATACCTTCAAGCATAAGAAAGGTATGCAGAGTATCCAGATGTTTGCGATATTATCTGAGCCAGCTTTGTATTCGCGGATCCGAGATGCTCAGATGTCTGATTCAAAGACCCAGCGTTTAGCTCGTCTAGCTAACGAGGGTAGCTCGTCTGGATTTCATTATCAGTCAGATGGCTTTCTGTGTTTGTCTGGTAGGCTTGTGATTCCACAGGATGAAGAGTTGCGAGAGGAGATTTTATCTCAGGCACATCGCACTAAGTTGAGTATTCATCCTGGGAGCAACAAGATGTACAAGGATCTACGTACTCGTTTCTGGTGGAAGGGAATGAAACGCAGTGTTTATCAGTTTGTTTCGAGATGTTTGGTGTGTCAACAGGTCAAGGCAGAGCACCGACGACCTGGAGGATTGCTTCACAGTCTGCCTATTCCTGAATGGAAATGAGAGTTTATCACAATGGACTTTGTGACCCATTTGCCGTTATCCCCGAGGAACTGTGATGCTATCTGGGTTGTGGTGGACCGAATCACCAAGTCAGCGCATTTCATTGCCTATAGCCGAGAGTACTCTGTGGATCGCATGGCACGGCTGTACATTCAGGAGATCGTCCGACTTCATGGAGTGCCTGTGAGCATTGTCAGCGATCGGGACCCCAGGTTTACTTCTAGATTCTGGGGGAGTGTTCAGCGTGCGATGGGTACTACTCTCAGTTTGAGTACAGCCTATCATCCGGAGACTGATGGTCAGTCAGAGCGCACTATCCGTACGTTAGAGGATATGCTTAGAGCGTGCGTCATGGATTTTGGTTCAGCCTGGCAGGATCATTTGCCGTTGATCGAGTTCGCTTACAACAACAGCTATCATACTAGTATTGGGATGGCACCTTTTGAGGCGTTGTATGGGCGACGTTGTCGTACTCCACTCTTCTGGGAAGAAGTGGGGGAGAGACAGGCTGAGGGACCGGAGTTTATCCAGCAGGCGATAGACATTGTTGATCAGATCAAGAAACGGATTAAGACTACACAGGATCGTCAGACCAGTTATGCTAATATCAAGCGTAGGCCTTTGCAGTTCGAGGTCGGGGAGAAAGTGTTTCTGAGAGTGTCACCTTTCCGCAAGATTCTCAGATTTGGCCTTAAGGGCAAGTTGTCTCCCAGATTTATCGGTCCGTTTGAGATCTTGGAGTGTATTGGCGATTTGGCTTATCGACTAGCATTGCCACCGCATCTATCAAGCATTCACGACGTTTTCCACGTATCTCTGTTGCGGCGGTATGTGGCGGATGAATCTCATATTCTGCAGCGGTCTGAGGTTCAGGTAGACAAGGATTTGACTTATGTTGAGAAACCTCTTCGTATCCTGGATTATAAGGATAAGGTTTTACGGAACAAAGTCATTCCTTTGGTTTTAATTCAGTGGCAGCGCCGAGGCACTGAGGAAGCTACTTGGGAGCTTGAGGACAGGATGCGTAAAGACCATCCTGAGTTGTTTTGATTTCATTCTTTAAGTTGTATTCAGTTGCAAACTCTGTAAACGTTTGATTTGAATAAAGAATGTTTCTGATTTCTGTATTTGCATTCGGTACTTAAGATCTGATTTCGAGGACGAAATATCTTAAGTGGGGGAGAATGTAGTAGCCCGTGCCCTAATTGAGTAATTAAAGGATTAATGCTAATTAATTGAATTAGGTATCGGACGGATCGGAAGCTCCGAAGGCACGATCGGAAGCTCCGAACAGGATCGGAAGCTCCGATGAGCGATCGGAGGCACCGATGTTATTACGTCAGGCATGACGTGTGGTTGGATCGGAAGCTCCGATCAGGACCGGAAGCTCCGATCACCCCTATCCGGAGTCAACAAGTGATATTTTGACACGTGGCAGATCAGGATCTTCGGAAGCTCCGATGGCAGGATCGGACGTTCCGATCGAGGTTCGGACGTTCCGATCAAGGATCGGAAGTTCCGATCGTTGTCTATAAATAGAAGGCCGAGACTTCACTTTCTTTTGCCAATTCCGAGTTCTCATTTCCTTTCTAGTCCTTTTGGAGCTGTTCTAGTCTTCTTAGGCTTGGTCCGGAGGTCGGCGAGGCGTTCGGTAGTCGTAGCGGAGTCGTGCCCAAGTTCTGGAGGCATCGACATCAAAGGGCTAACGACGGACGAAGGTATAGCTTTGCTCCCTATAAATATTTAGGAGTATGCAATAGCTTAGTTAAGGCTTTTAGAGCACTTTAATGATAGTAGTATCATTTGGCAGTGTAGAGCAGACTATAGGCGTGGACCTAGAGTTGGTAGAGCTTTTACTATTTTGAGGTACGAAAGTACTGTTCGAGATATCCTGACTGAGTATGCATGTATTATATGACTGCATGATTTATATGCCATGATATTATGCTGCATTCATTTGCATCTTGCTGTATCTCCTTCGAGATGTCTGTAGTAGGGTTGTACCCTATCCTGTTAGTGGATGGACTTCCATCGATTTGGGTCCGGCGTATCCACGGTTATCTCGGTATGGGAGCCACCTCCTGAAGCGACGGCACAACGTGCTACATACCAGGGCCCGGTCTGTCTCTGTTATCTGATCCTTGACCTCGAGTCTATAGAGAGTTCACTTTGCATGCATGTATACTCATACTCTTGCACTGAGCGTTTTATGCTCACGTCTCGTACTCTGTATTTTCTGGACACCCTATTTCATGGGGCAGGTTTGCGATTGGACGAGGAGGGTGGATCCAGGAGGGGCTAGTCAGTGGTTGGCCAGCTGGAGCTTCGTCTAGGTTTTATTACTGTTGTTTGGGTTTATACAGCTATTTCGATTTGGTTGTATAATATTGGATAATTACAGATTCCTTTACTTGAGATTGTATAATGTTTATGGTTTCCGCAGTTTTATTCTGATATCTGTTTAATTAAGTTAATTGCATGCCTAAGTTCTGTTTAGTAGGTGATCCGGGTAAGGGTCACTACATATGCTGTGTTGTGTTGTTTTTGTGCTTGCAGAGAATTATTGAATTATTGTGAAAAAGAGAAGAAAAATGAGAAAAATGAGATTTGAGAGAAAAGAATTAAAAGAATCAAAGGGAAGAAGAAAAAGGAAAAGAAAAGAACGATCAGACAAAAGAAGAGAAGGAATAGTGTTGGGCCTTTCTTATTTGGGCCAAGGTTCAGCGCTCCTTGTTAGCGCTTCTTCAAGAGCTAACGCGCAACGCTATGTTTCTGGGAGAATTGAGATTTCGAGTTGAAGGCGCGCCCGCGCCGTCTATTGAGCGTCCGCCCCGTTGCTGGATTGAAAAGTTTTATTATTTCGGGCAATTAATTGTATGGGCTTTTTTTGAAGGGCTTTTGATGAGAAGTATAAAAGGATTTTTATCTGAAAATAAGAGGGAGGAGCCGCCACAATATTTTACACAGAAATCAGAGGGTTTGATCGTGTGATTGGCTAAGGATTTTTCTGGAGCTTAACTGAAGAACGAAGACGAAGTTTGATAGTCCGGACACGACTTCGACGACGGATTTGTTTCTTAGCTTTTATTTAATTTTGAACATGTTTGGATTTATTATTTATTGTTTTCAGAATTTTATTATGAACTAATTTTTATAGTCTAGAGGTCGGATGGAACCTGGTGTAGACGCTTTCATGAATTTTTGATTTTATTGTATTGAATTTCTTCTAGATTAATTGTTTTTTCTAGAATTGATTGTCTTTTCAATTATCTGATCAATAATTGATTTGTTATATTTATTTGAAATCATTGCTCGGGAGAGGGGATTTTGAATAGGACATTAGAAAATACACTGCTAATTATTTATACAGCTCAGGAGAGTGTATGATTTTAACAGAGCTTTTAAAGAGAACATTGTTTTGTGCTAGATCACTGCGATAAATTCTTAATAGGAATATTGGAATTGAATTGTAGTTGATAAACATTATTTGTTGCTCGGGAGAGGGAAATAATATACGTAAGTGTTCTTGGTTATTAATTGATTGGAATTCATGAAGATTAATTAATTAGGATTGATTGTTGTTGAAACCAGGTGAAATCTATACCTCTAGACCGTTTTTCTCTGATTGATTATTCCTGAAATTTGTGTGCGTGCTATCTAAAATCATCTTAATTATTTTATTTTTATTGTAAAATTCTTGATTATTGATTTTTTAGATAAAGTTTAGACTATTTTAATTACAAGTACTAAATATTTTCATTTTACTCCCTGTGGGATCGATATCTGAATTATTCACTATATTAAAACTTGACACTCGTACACTTGCGAGGAAATTTCACAACAATAATCATCCCTAGTAAAAGTCCACACTCTTCACCAGCCTTTTATGTCAGTAAGAAAGATACTGATAAAAAAAAGAATGATAATTGATTATCGAAAGATGAATAAAACAACAATTATGGATGGATATTATATCCCAAATAAGAATGATTTACTATCTTATATAGGAGAAATGAAATATTTTTCCAGTTTAGATTGTAAATCAGGATTCTGGCAAATTCAACTAGAACCACAAACACAATTACTTACAGCATTCAGTTGTCCAAAAGGACAGTATCAATGGACTGTATTACCTTTCGGACTTAAACAAGCACCAGGTATCTTTCAAAGATATATGGATGAATCTTTTAAATCATATATAGATTTTTGTTGTGTTTATATAGATGACATATTAATTTATTCAAAAACACTAGATCAACATTATAAAGATCTCATGACAGTTTTAGATATTTGTCATAAAGATGGAATTATACTTTCTGAAAAGAAAGCACAATTATTCAAAACAAAAATAAATTATTTAGGATTACAAATAGAAGATGGAAAACATTGTTTACAACCGCGTATACTTAAGAAAATTCATGATTTTCCTAGTGAAATCAAGGATAAATATCAATTAAGAAGATTTTTAGGATTATTAACTTATTCTGGAAATTACATTAAGAAACTTGCAGAAATCAGAAAACCTCTTCAGGTAAAACTTAAACAGGACTGTAAGTGGAAATGGTCGAAAGAAGATACTAATTACATAGACACTATTAAAAAGAAAATAATTAGTAATCTTCCTGAATTATATTTTCCTTCAAATAAAGATATAATAATAATTGAAATAGACGCTTCAGATGAATACTGGGGATCATGTTTAAAATCTTATACTGGAGAAAGAAATTTAGAAGAACTTACTAAAACAGCTACTAGAAATAATGAAGAATTATGCAACTATACATCAGGAACTTTTCAAGGTGCACAATTAAATTATCATTCGAATGAAAAAGAATTATTAGCTTTAATATTCACAATTAGAACTTATGAAATTTATCTTATTTCTAAACCATTTTTAGTAAGAACAGATAATATGAATTTAACATATTTCAAAACAAGGAAAATATCAAGAAATGCAGGGAGAAATGCAGCAAGGCTAATTAGATGGCAATTGGAATTGAACCATTATCAGTTCGAAATCCAACATGTCAAAGAAACGGATAATTCATTATCCGACGCATTAACCAGAGAACTTCATCCAAACTATACTATCCGTAGTAACGGAATAACAAAGGAGATCCTAAGTGATTCAGAAAATGACTGTGAGTCATCCGAACATGCCTCAGAAAGCATGGGGAATATAAATTGATGAAATGAGATTTATATTCAGAAATATGAATTATTTTATTACTTTCAGTCATCCAAACATGCCTCAGAAAGCATGGGGAATATAAATTAATGAAATGAGATTTATATTCAGAAACATAAATTACTCTTTGAGTAAAATAATCAATTTAAGATTGATTCAATTCTTGCAAAAGAATTTATAAATGCAATGATACGCATAATAAAACTATCCGAATTACTCACGAAAAGAGTTATTTTACTAACCATTATATATATAAATATGTTTTCTTGTGCAGAGTATAATCAAGATGGAGCAACTAAGTCAATTAAAGGAACAATTGATTGAATTTCAGGAAGAAATTCAAATTCTTCAACTAAAAGAAAGGAATTTGAGTAGAAAAATTCAAAGGACATAAGAAAAGATGATAACTTCATCATCATCATCCTCACCAAGAACACCAATCAAAATGACAACTCCATTTGACAAAATAATGGAGATAAAAGAGAAACAGTCAGTGGTCACAGCCAACACTGACAAAGAAAAAGAAAAGAAAAAAGAACCGGTGGACACAGCCAGCACCGAGAAAAATAAAAAAGAAGAAAGGACGTTTAAAAGTGCCCTTGAAAAGAAAGAAAGAAAGATGGTCAATCTGCGACCACAAAAACCAATTTTTGAAAAAACAAATTTTTCAGAAAAACTCAAGACTGAATTCTTTGAAACACTAAACTATTTGAGAATAGCCAAACCATCTGCAGAATCTTGGCGACAAACTTGTGACACACAGAGTCTATCAAGAGCAAGAACACTGCAAGGTGCTCCAGTGCATGAAGTCGCAAGATTCTTTTCAAATGGATTATTAAGTGGATTGGAAGTCAGTCCCAACAATCAAGAAATAGAACTATTTCCATATCAGTTGAGAAATAGTATCATCTAGTTCAAGAAAGCAGTCTTTAAGGACGATCCAGTATTTACATTGAGTATTCACTCAACCCTTCCAGATTGGGATGATAACAAATTCTATCAACCAATGGTATATATTCAATGTCGAAAACAAAAAGACAAGTTCTTATTCGAAGGATCAAATGAAGAGAAACCAGTAATGGATATCTCAACACTTCCTGAGATAAGAATAAAGACATTGATTGATATGATCTCAAAGACATGAAAGATTGATGGAAACTCAAAGGTTAAAATAAATTTTGCAACCAGTAAAATTTTATTAACCACTGGACACAAGGAGACAATCCAAAAGAAAGAACAAGCCATGTTAGCTCAATTCGAAGCTCCAATCTATGAAGCAAGAGTTGACATGACCCGAGAAACCCAACAAATGTTATGTCAAAGACTAAGAACAATGATTTCCACTCACAAATGTGGACATTGCCAACCCATTCAGACAGAAGAAGCAGATGTCAAAGAGGACAAACTAGCTGTCAAAGAAGACAAACCAATAAAGAAATGGTCCGAATGCACCAGTGATTCAGAGAGTGACACAATGTAAAAACAAATGAAATCGTGGACCACACCACATGTTAAAGGCATCCACTCAGATGTAAAATGAGCTGTTTCCATTATGTAGTGTCGGGTGGTCCCCCTCTTTTCTTTTATTTTTAATTATGTATACGTTTCTCCACGCCTATAAAAGGAGATGTTTTGTGCTGTAAAAGAGGAAGTGAAGTTTGAGTATCTCTCTCTTCTTAAAGTTTCTTACAATCTGGTTCATACAAGACGTATGAAAACTATCAGAAACTAAGAAACATAAAATCAGAAACAAAATAAGTCTTATGACTAATAACTAAATAAGCAGGGCGTAAGGAGGATAAGGTTGGAAACCAATCATTGAATATTCATGGTTAAGAGTAAACCTGGAGATCCATAGAGCAAGTACCAGTTGATCAAGTGATCGTTAAGGGAAAGCAAGGATTTGGCCTCTGCTCAAAACCAAGATTCATTCAAACAAGGTAACCTTCCTAAACCTCCTGCAGTCCTTAATTCAAAGAAATAGTCAAAATACATTAATCATGTCATCATCCTTTATAAGAAATGGAAGATTAATAATATAAAACTGGTTCGAAATAGAAGATGATCATGAATATGATACATTTCGTGAATATCGTTTAAATACTTCTGATTTAACCATATTTGAATCAATTTATCAACTAAAATTTATATTAATAACCCATGAATGGAACCAAACTAATATGAAAACATTTATCTGTTATAAATGAATCAGATCTGTAAATCCATGAATCAGATCTGTAAATCCATGAATAAGAAAATTCATAAGAATTTGAAGAATTCCGCAACCTGGTATCAGAGCCTAAATAAAGCAGATTATTAATGTCTGGATTAACTTTAGGTATTGAGATTAAAAATTTATTTGATAAAATAATCTTACTAAAAGATTTACGTCAAATAGATCAATTATGGAATAAAATAAAAGATCTCCAAACCTTTTATTTCAAAAATCATAAAAAAGAACATTTTTCAAGCAACTGGAAAATGATAATTCAAATTTCTGAAAACGATGAAATTGAAGACATAACAATATGTTATGAATAAGAACAAACTTTGTTATCGAAATCCGATCAACAAAAACAAAATAATAAAAGTAACAATTTTTACTAAATGGAAAATGTATGAAAATACAAAAATGAATATCTTTAATTTATATTCTCAAAATATAAATTTTGATATAGAAAATTGTGAAAACAATTTGAAACATCTTAAAAATTGTCAATCTTCAATTATAGTTTCGAAGATTTTCAGAATTTATTAGAACAGATAGATTCAACAAAAAGGTTTTCAATAGCCTTAAGAAAATTAAGAAGTTCTATCATCTGTTAAAATTACAGAAGTAATAATTCTAAATCAAAACAACCTGGTCGATGAATCTGAAGAATCTGAAGAAAACCAAGAGTATAATTTGAATATTATATTCAATCAAAGTAAGTTTGCTGAAATACAGAAAACAGAGTTTTCTAATTCAAAAACAAATCTAATAGACCAACCAGGAATACTAAGTAAGATTTCAAATTTTATTAATCCCAGAAAAAATTTAATTTATTATTCGATTCGTACAAAAGAACGATCTTGTAAAATAAATAACGAATCAAGGTCTAATACTCTGAAGTTATTAACAACTCAAGATATTAATACCATCATGGCAAAAGCCAGTGAAAAAGAACGATCTGAACTGAAATATGTTCATATCGGAGGAATTGAAATAATAATATCAGCTCACTACCGAGAAGAAATAGATACACCAATTGAAATAACAGTTCGTGACAAAAGAATACGTAATTTCGAGGATTCTATCCTTGGAAAAATTGAAGGAAATTTATGTTACAAAAAGATGAAATTTTGTATTTATCCACAATACAATATATCTCTTTTTGATAAAAACATAAATGACGTTTTAACATTAGATTATTACTTTTATAGAAATAATCTTATGTTAACAGGAAGCCATCCGATCAATATAAACTATGTTGTCGGTTTAGCAATAAGTAATAATTCTCAAACAGGAATAATTTCAACAAAACCAACTATTTCTGTTGAAAGAATGTTTGAAAATATTACAAGAATTGAACACCCTCGAAAAGCATTTATTGAAGAAATAAATCCCTATAAAAGATGGAGTTCAGATGACCTCCAAATCACAAAACAGTCTGTACCAAGAAGATCATTATCATTTGCTAGAAATGATGAAGATATTCTTGATAAGATTGGAACCATGAATCAAAATATTCTTAAAATTAAACAAGCTATTGTTAATGAGTCAACCTCATCGCAATGACGTCCTTAATAAAATTAGAAAAAGATCTAGGAGATTTAGAAAATAATATTAATAAGATCAATCTATCAATACAAGAATTAGAGAAGAATTTCAAGGAATATATTGATTTAGCAACGACTACATTAATAATTGAACAAGAAAGATATAGTAATGAAATATTAAACTATCTTAAGGAAGTTCTTCCAATAGATAAAGAAAAAAGAAAAATGGAAGAAGAACCACCATTCAAAATTGAATCATGGTATAGAAATCCCCTTAATTATGGCAAACATAAGTATGGAGATGTTTAGTGAAACCGACTCATCTGATTTTGAACAAATAGGAGTAAATACAGAAGAATTATATCATTCACATCAGGACTCAGAACAATACAGAGATATGGATATTTCAGAATCAGAATTTGAAGATGATTCTAGACCACGATTAAATCTACGAACGAATGTAGAAGGTAGTGGTGGAAGAGATGATGAAGAATTTAAATATAACAGAGACCAATACTCTGGATCTTATAAAGATATTAGAGATATTCTTAGAGAATCAAAAACATCAGGATTTATGAAACAAAATATCTTAGATTTAGGTTGTTCAACAGCCAAAGAAAGAAAATCAAAGATAGATCATTAGGCAAATGAACTATCAGTACAAATTCAATTAACATCATTATTAGACAAAATTGAGAATATTCAAGTTTTAACTCATGGGATGATAAAAATGACACTGGTAGGAGCAGTAAGAACTTGGGCTGAAAACCTAGTAATTACTAATCTACCACAAGGAATGACAGGACATCGATATTTCGAACTATTTGTTGATGCCTTCACTACAACAAATATGCTCATTAACAACACTGAAAAGACAACGGTTTTATACACAAACTGTTGTCTTTTTGCCTTTAACAACGGTTTTTACAAAAACCGTTGTCGTTAACCGTATTTTTAATTAAAAAGACAACGGTTTTTAAAAATCCGTTGTCTTATATTCGTCAAAGACAACGGTTTTTAAAAACCGTTGTCAATGAGCGCGTTTTTGATGTTCTATGACAACGGTTTTTAAAAACCATTGTCAATGAGCGCGTTTTTGATGTTCTATGACAACGGTTTTAAAAACCGTTGTCTATTAGAGTTTTTCTGAAGGTCTAAGACAACAGATTGTAATCTGTTGTCCTTGTTATTTATTTATTTATTTTTTATTTTTAATATTTTAAAAAATATAATAATATTTAAAAAATATAATACATATAACATTAACCCATATAGTACAACACTACGTCTGCCTTAAGAAGAATCGAGAGAAACCCAATCCCTAGCCAAACCCTTCGCCCCCTTCAACCCAGCTCACCTCCGGCGCCGATGGATCGCCGAAAAATGGTTGTCCGACCTCTTTGCACCTAGCCCAAGCCTTGGCAACGCCAATCGTGACTTCAATCGTGAGTTTAAAGCTTGGATCGGAGCTTCAGTGTCGCGACTTTCACGTGTAAGTTTTGTTGCTTTCTTCTCTTTCTTCGGGCTCATGTTTCTAGGTATTTTTAGTAGATGTTGAGAGTCTAGATTTATTGTTGTTTGGGTTTTAGGTGAATGTCGAGAAAAGGTGAAAAACGAGACTCTATTTTGTGTTTTTTTTTGGGTTCTTTCATTAGCTCATCCGTTTGTGTAAAACCATTGCCTGTGATATTGTTTTCGAGTTCATACCACAAAACTCATGTTACTCTTTGGTGTTACGCATTCCTACGGGAGTATCGACAATCCGTGTTGATTATCTTTTTGCTAAATTTGTCTTTGTTATAATATATATGGCTCGGTCACTCTGTTCTCGGTTGTAGTTTCTACATATAATATGAATTTCCAGTTTCCAAATAATTCATTTCTTCCTGGTTAAAGCTAGACAAGCAATTTTTACCTTTTGTAATACTGGATCGTAGTATTTTAAACCTTGACTTCACCTCACCGTATCACATTTTTATATAAAAGTCATGCAGTAGTTATTTCAAATCTGTTTAGTTAGCGACCTCTTGTTTGAATTCGTTTAATTTGATTTTTTTTCCTTTTTGTTAAATATCTATGGTAGTGAGGATATATGTATGTGCATGGGCCTCTGTATGCCTTTTCTTGGTTAGAAAATCCTGTTTTCTTGATGAATCCATGGCCAAAGGCTTGTAATTTTCCGATGACTTGAAGCCTTTGTCTTTTTTCCCCATTCTTATTTATATGATATTTTTTAATTCTGTTGTGTGACATTGGATGTGTTTTTCTGTTCATAAATGATTCTTTTGATTCCTGCCAAAGTCTAGAAAGAATCCAGACTGCTTAATGGAGAACCAGTTTGGAAAAATTTCCTTTTTTTCTTTTGGCAGTACCCTGGAATTTATACGTGTTTAGGTTATGGTCATGGACATAGACATTTTCTGCTGTTTTTATTGATGACTATCGGGTTTCAACTGATCTGGTTTGACCCTATTTATTTTTCTTTATCTTGTTTGGATACTTTTATTTTAACATAATATCATTGCACATGGTTCAAGTGTCAAACATGTTAGCTTTTACGATGATGATGTTCGCTACTGGCAACATTGGCGTAATCGTTCGGCTGCTGCTGAAGCTCCATCAGCTGTCAATAATCTAACTTCAGCTTTCAATTCCCCTGCACCATCCACAAAAGGACGTCATTTTCTTGGTCATATGCTGTGAGAACAAAGCTATTTTCTGAACAGATTTATTGGGATTAAAGATATTGGCGAGATATTTTGTTTCTTTTCTGAACAGATTTTCTCAGTTCTTGGAGAATAAATGTAGGCGTGCGCATCCATTTAAAAGAGTGAAGTAATCAATTGAAAGAGTGCCCCCTCAAACAATGGCTCAGTAATGACGAGTTCTGGTGTAGAATTCTAGAGAAATCCCATAACTTTTGCGCTTGGTTGAGGAGAAAAAGGTCAGTGAAGAAATGTTTTCCCTGTATCTGATTACTAAATTCAGTTTATCCTGTGATGAATGATTCTTTTATTGGAAAAAAAATCGGCTAATGTTGATAACCAGAACCGACCCATTATGGGCAGATCTCCTCCTCGAAGAAATTTTTCATGAGTTTGTGTTTAGTGTTTTTAAAATTACAAGTTTTGGTTGCAAATCCACTGAATCGCCCAAATTATTGGTTGAAGATTGAATTTATTTGAGTTTGTTGCAATCTTTTCATCATTCTGTTAATTGTGAGATGTTCTTTCTTTGAAAATCATAAACCCATCAACTCTTGAATTGGTGTGACCTTGTGAGGTTGGAGTGTAGATGAAGTTGTGCAGGTATCGATAATGCAACAGTACTCAAGGTATCCATGAAAGAAAAAGGTGGAAATATTTGCATAAAATAGCGATTATTTCCAGTTGTGTTAGATAACTTCTCTGTGTGTTTTCTTGGCCATAATGGTGCGTGTTCTAAATTGATACAGGATTATTTCCAGCTGTGTTAGATAACTTCAGTGCCAATGTCTCTGTGGATGGGAACTGATCTGTGAATCTTGTCTGTGGTATACTGCTGGTAAGACAATCCTCTTCTTCATTTCTTATTTTTGATTTTTGAAATATGAACCTCAAAAAGTGGTTCTATTTTGTTACTGTTTTCTTTGCCATTGAATTCTTTTCACAATTTTTCATTATGTTCTAGGTTGAATATCAAATCATAAAATTTATTTTTCTGAGAAATTCGCTCCTTTTCACTCAAATATTGGACATTAGTAGAATTAGTTCTTTCCTTATTTTTCCATAGTCCGTTGATTGGTGGATTAGATCAATATTTAAGGATTTTATTATAAAGATTAGAAACTAGTGTTAACTGGTATATTTCTTCAACAAAATAGAATGATAAAACATTGATTAATTTTTTTTAAGTTTTGAAGGATTAGACTCAGTGCTGGTTGCTTATTTGTATGAGTAATGGACAAAGCTTGGATGTCAAAGAACAGATTATCACATGAATATGAGGTTGGGGTAGAATCTTTTCTGCAATTTGCAATGCAAAATGCCAACGATCCAAATGAAATACCTTGCCCCTGCACAAGATGTGGAATCTACAGATGAAAGATGTTCGCACTATAAGGGCACATTTATGTTCTAATGGCATGGATTTAACATATCATACATGGATTTGGCACGGGGAAAGATCTACGGTCAAGAACCCAATGAATGATAGTGATCAAGTAGGACCAGATGAACACAAATATTTTGCCGAGGAAACTATAGATATGGTACATGATGCATATGATAGCTATGCTAAGAATCCAAGCCAATTTCATAAGATACTTGAAGATGCCGAGAAACCTTTATACTCTGGATGCACAAAATTTACAAAGTTAACAGCACTTGTGAAATTATTTAATTTGAAAGCAAAATATAGTTGGAGCGATAAAAGTTTCACTGACTTGCTAAGTTTGTTAGGAGAAATGCTTCCTGATCACAATGAATTGCCTTTATCCTACTATGATGCAAAGAAAAGCTTCAGTGCATTAGGAATGAATTATGTGAAAATACATGCTTGCCCTAATGATTGTATCTTGTACCGGAAAGAGTTTGAGGACTTGTCCAATTGTCCTATTTGCGGTATGTCTAGGTGGAAGTTGGGTAATAATTCTGTGGTGAATGAAGGTACTCCTGCAAAGGTTCTTTGGTACTTCCCACCTATTCCTAGATTTCAAAGATTATTTCGGAACAAAGAGGTGTCTAAAGAGTTAACTTGGCATGCTGATAAAAGAATTTGTGATGGATACTTGCGTCATCTAGCTGATTCGCCGGCTTGGAAATTAGTGGATCACAAATGGCCGGATTTTGCATCGGAGTCAAGAAATCTTAGATTGGCCATATCAGCAGATGGGATCAATCCCCATAGTTTGATAAGTTCTGCATATAGCTGTTGGCCAGTTGTGATGATCACTTACAACCATCCTCCATGGTTGTGTATGAAGAGAAAATTTATGATACTGACTTTATTGATTTCTGGACCCAAACAACCTGGAAATGATATTGACGTTTATTTAGCACCTCTAGTTGATGACTTAAAATGTTTATGGGAGATAGGTGTTGATGCATATGATGCATATCGGAAAGAATATTTCTCGCTCAGAGCTGTCTTACTATGGACAATCAATGATTTTCCTGCTTATGGGAACATGTCAGGTTGTGTTGTGAAAGGATATCAAGCATGCCCTATCTGTGGGGAAGAAACATATTCGACCAGGTTGAAGCATAGTAGAAAAATGTCATATACAGGTCATCGAAGGTTTCTTCCTAGAAATCATCCTTACCGAAGGCAAAAAAAAGCTTTTAATGGGAAACAAGAGTTTAACCCCGCACCAAAACCATTAACTGGGCTTGAAGTGTTGGAAAGAGTTGATAAGATTAACTATCGTGCGGGAAAAATGAGTGGGAAGCTTCAGCGCAAGGAGTTGGAAACAAAATCATGTTGGAAAAGAAAATCCATATTCTTTGAACTAGAGTATTGGAAACATCTACATGTTCGACATGTGCTTGATGTGATGCACATTGAAAAAAATGTTTGTGAAAGTCTTATTGGTACGCTACTTAATGTTCCAGGAAAAACAAAGGATGGGGTAGCCGCTAGACTAGACCTTGTGGAGATGAATGTGAGGACTGATTTGGCACCAAAGACGGAGGAGAATAGAACTTTTTTGCCAGCAGCTTGTTTTACACTAAGTAGGACTGAGAAAAGAAAACTTTGCAATTCTTTGTTTGGAATGAAAGTCCCGACAGGTTACTCCTCCAATGTTAAAAATCTGGTGTCAATGAAGGACTTAAAACTTGTTGGCCTCAAGTCACATGACTACCACACTTTGATGCAACAATTGTTTCCAATCGCCATCCGCGATGTCTTGCCTAAACATGTTAGAGATACTATCATCCGGTTGTGTGGGTTCTTCAATGTTTTATGCAATAAAGTGATAGATGTCTCAAAGTTGGATGGTCTGCAAAGAGAGATTGTTACCCTATTGTGTATGCTTGAAAAATATTTTCCACCATCGTTTTTCGATATAATGGTTCATTTAACTGTCCATCTTGTGCGGGAGGTAAAATTGTGTGGACCTGTTTGGTATAGGCAGATGTACCCATTTGAAAGATTCATGAAGATCTTGAAAGGCTATGTGCGAAATCGCAATCGGCCGGAAGCGTGTATAGCCGAATGTTACATTGCTGAAGAGGCTGTGGAATTTTGCTCCGACTACATGTCTAACGTTCATACAATTGGGATCCCAACAAGGCATCGACAATTACAACTTACTAGGCCTTTATCTGGTGCCGTAGTGTACTCCACTAGCCTTGATGAGTTGCATCAAGCGCATCGCTATGTGTTGGAAAATGATGTTGACGTTGATCCATATATCGAGTAATTTCTCTAACTTATTAGTAATTTCTTTCAACTTTTTTGATCTATTGTTTAACATAAACACATTTATTTTTTTATTAGGGAACACATGACATTTCTAAATGAAAAATTTCCCAATAAAGCTAAGTCCAAAAAGTGGTTACAAGATGAGCACAACCGTGTGTTTGCTAACTGGTTACGTGACCGTGTAAGTGTCATAAGCATTGAAATATAAGTTTTGAAGTTCGTGATAAAATTTATCACATTGTGAAATATAGGTTGGAAGTGGTGTTGGTCATTCCACCTGTCAAATATCAGAAAAATTAAAGTGGATAGCCCGTGGACCTAGCAATCAAGTGTTAAAGTACTCTAGCTATCTGATTGATGGGGTAACTTATCATACCAAAGAGTGTGATGATACACGAGTTGTTCAAAACTCTGGAGTAAGCTTAATTGCAAAAACAATGCAAGTTGCCAGTGCAAAGGACAAACATCCAGTTGTGTCAGACATGATTTTCTTTGGAGTCATTCAAGAGATATGGGTACTCGATTACCACAAATATCAAGTTCCAATGTTTAAATGTAATTGGGTTGAGAATAATAACGGTATTAAAGTTGATGATCTTGGTTTCACGTTGGTGAACTTGAAAAGAGTTGGATTCAAATCTGACTCTTTTATCTTAGCCAGTCAAGCAAAGCAGGTGTTTTATATTGAAGATCCTCAAGATCCTACATGGCATGTTGTACTTACTACTCCTACCAAGGAGTACATTGAATTCATATATGAGGATGTGTTGGAAAACTCTGTAATTCATTATCAATCTTTTACTAGAGGATTTCTACCAATGGAACCATTGGATGTTGATGAAAAAGATGAAAATGAACCACCATGCATTCGTGAAGATTGTGATGGAACTTGGGTTGACAATGCATAATGTAACCCACTGAAATCCTTTTTTTACTGTTTAGTATATAAATCTCGTTAATCTATTTTCTTTGTATTTTATCTTGAAATTTATAGTTCGTTTTCATTATCACTCTTTATTTCGTTTTAATACGTATGCCTAACAAGATGTCAACTTTTGCAGGAACTGTCATTGGGGAAACTTGAGGTCTGATTTGGAATTGAATAATCTTCTAATTTCTGGCACTATGGAAGCTCGTGAACAGTTTTGTAAGGGTTATCACAATGGTAAAGCTGCTGAAAACAATGAGGCAGAACCGGTGGAATCTACTGAGACCGAGATGACAAGAAGTTCTAGAGGACGTACACGTTTGGATAAGGTCGTTAGGCAAAGGGTGCAGGGAGTTAGAAAGGATGTAATGTTCAATAAAATTGGACAGCCAATAGGAGAGTTTGCGGCTGAAATGCAGAGTTATATAGGAGTTCTCGCTCGAGAAAATATTAAGATCAGTTACAAGAATTGGAAGCAAGTTCCAAGTGATGTTAAAGAGTTAATATGGGAATCTGTTAATGTAAGTAAGAAGTATTTGACAGTTTAAATAATTTAAATGTTATGTATGGGTTGATATATACTTTTCTTTACAGCTGACATACAATGTTAGCCCAAGCTGGAGGAAGGGCTGTTTGCATTCAGCGAATAGTAAGTGGCGGCAATACAAGGCGCATCTAACTGAGAAGTTCATTTTCTCGAAGTTTGATAAACCAGAGGAGTTGAAAGAACCGCCAAGTGGCTACGGTATTCCACGGGATGATTGGAGTACCTTTGTAATCACTCGCATGTCCGTTGACTTCATGGTAAGATCGATTATTAATTACTTCTTAAAAACAATTTAACATGTCATTATTATATATACCGATACATTAACACATGTGGAGAATTATCTAGAACTTAAGTGCTGAGCAAAAGAAGAGAAGAAAGCAGAACATATACCCACATCGGCTTTCCCGTAAAGGTTATGCACAATTTGCTGATGAAATAGTAAGTATTTTTTTCATAGCCTATCTTCTATAACAATGGCAATCATTTGATATTTTTTATCTTGTTTGAAGGCAAGTGAATTATGTGATGATGATGATGTCAATCGGGCTCTTATTTGGAAGAAAGGACGGGTGAATAAGGAGGGTGAAGTTGAAGGAGATGATCTGAAAATGAAAATAGAAAAGATTGTATGTAATAAGTACATGAATCCAATAGTATTTATTCAACTAAACTGTTTTTTGGTAAAAAATAATTTCTTGTGCTTGACAGGATGAATATGTGAAGAAAAAACGGGATGGTAAGTTGCAATTTGAAGGGTCAAAAAAGGATATCCTTTCAAATGTACTTGATTCAGAAGAGCATGGTGGACGTGTCAGGGGTGTTGGAGGTCATATAACTCCAACTGTCTACTTTAATGTTGGTACATTATGGAAGAGGCCTACTGGTGATGGCCACTTATTGATGCAGCATAAAAAAGAGTTGTCAGAGGCAAAACTATTGATTTCAGAACAATCTCCTCGCCTTGCAGATCAAGACGAACACATAAAAAATTTGGAAGAAATGTTCAAAAATGGTGCATGCGCCTCTGAGATTGAAGAGAAAGGTAGTTGCTCCGTAAAGTTACATCTCAGGAATGAAGACAAAATCAAAACAGAAAAGAGTGCCCCATATTATGCAACTTTCATTGATGATGACATGCAAATTCTGAGCAAAGGCGATTTCTTGCAGGTATTGCCTACGCTACTGTTATTATGTAATTGAATGAATGTCACCCGGGAGTTGAATCAATTTATAACATGATGAAACTTTGTTTTATAGGGCAAGTTGGTTACGTTGACACTGGAATCTAATATTGTAGTTGCATACGGTACAATTGTTCATGTCAATGGAGGTGGTAACTTACTTCATGGAGTTCCATTGCCCGTAAATTGTATGCGCATCGCCATTGATGAGGCTGTGGAGAAATCAGCACAGCTGCCATTCCCAATTCCAAATGAATGTGATACTATTGGTGATGCTGTAGGTTCTCACGTGGCTTGGCCTGTGCACTTGGTATTGATGCGGGATGAGGTAAATATGATATTATAGTTGGACTTAACTTGTCCAATAAAATTTAGTGAACTGTACCTAACATATACATCTACATTTGCAATTTTTAGAAGAATGGAAAGAAGAAAATGTGAAGAAAACAAGTACTGTTTTGGCATCGCATGTACCGAAGTCCTTGAATATGTTGCATTTTTTCTGCAAGCATGCTCTTGATGAGGAAAATAATATATCAATCAATTTATATCATGATTTGTTTGATGAAGAATACGAACTACTTGTGCACCTTGAAGACATCATTCCCTTTTATGAGTTGGAGCCAGTATCTGCCAATTGTATGGTTGTTTACATTTGGTAGGTGTTCAATTAACATGAACTTTTATACCTTAATTTTTTTAGCATATACGTTGTACATACTTTAATTAATTAAGCATAATAACATTTTTCTGTTGATAATGGCAGGCATCTTTACAGAAAGATGAAAAGTGATAACAAGGTTGAGAAATATAGGTTCATGAATCCACACACCATCCAATTCATTCCATTTGTGACCAACCTTGACAGAAATGGTAAAATTGAACACTTCAATAAAAGAGCGACTGTTTTGGCAGATAGGTTGAGTGGTTAATCGAGAAATCAACTAGTTTTGGTGCCAGTTAATGTTGGGTAAGCAAATGTTATAATATCATATGAAATTGATTTTTGGAAACTGTTTAGGGAAATGTATGCACTAATAATATATTGTTACGCATAGGTTTCATTGGATTCTCACTGTTATTGATCCTTACGTAGAGATGTTTTATTTTTTGGATCCACTGAGTCATCGTAATCGTTATGAAGACTGGAAATATGTAGTGAATATGTGAGTACATATTTGTTTTTATCGAGGACTTAATTATGTGATTCAACATTAATGTGTTAATATTATGTATGAAGGAGCTTGAAATTATTTAATTCTAACAAAGAAAGGAAAGGCAGAAAACAGGCAATATGGGAAACAGTAAAGGTATGTATGCATGTCTACTTGTGATTCATCTACAAATATTATTTATAGATGAGACATTCTGCTTTCTTCTACACAGGGTCCTCGACAACCAGATGCAAAACAATGTGGTTATTATGTGATGAGATTTATGAAAGATATTATTGAAGGAAATGTTAACAGTGAAAAGCATTCACTGTCCGCTATAGTAAATCTTCTCAAATAATTGTTTTGTTATTGTTTTTCCAAAGCCATTTACATTTATTTGGGTAATAATATAATTTATTTGTGGTTTGAAGTTCGTGAAAACAGAGTACTCAATGGAAGAAATTAATGAAGTTCGTTCCGAATGGGCGGAATGCATACAAGATTATATTCATTACTAGGTACGTATATTTATGGACGAACAACGGAAATTTTACAGATAAGGTACTCTACCTATGACTGTCAGTGTGAATTAAGTATTGTTTTATGTTTATCAGATTTAAATCTCCAGCTGCATGTTTATGCCAAGACCTACAGGACCTGATGATTTTGTCGTTTGCATGTAGAATATTGGTGAGTCCACTTAGTTTCTACTTCTACTGGCCAAGTCTTGCCTAAACTTGTAGAATATTTTCCATATGCATGCTGTGCATTATAGGTTTGTTGAATTATGAAGTGGTATAACAAGACGGTTGGCAGAGTATTTAAGTGTTTTGTTTAATTTGGTTATATGCAAGATTAATTTGGTTCAAATCTTGCATTTTTAAACAAAGTTTTGTTCAAATATGGCCCTGTCAATGGAGGCCAGAGCTGTGGCTCTCTAAGTGACAGTCCCCCTGTCTCCCCCCCCTCTGAAATTGATGAATCCGATGATCACTGTCCGTTGGCTACATGCCCCACTGCACCTAGGGTCGTCGCTAAAGGATGTCCTGTTCATTAACGTCTATTTGTTGTCTGTTTTGCGGAGTGCATGAAGCATCTACGAGTCATTGTCTATTTTTCTGCCCGATGGTGCATAAGGTTTGGAAGTGTACAAAATTTTGGTCATATTTAAAGAAGTGTAGTATGTTGTCTCCTATTGATTGTGCATTATTGATACGAGATAAATTTTCAAAGAAAGAGTTTGAGTTGTATGTGATGTATCTTGGGCCACATGGAAAGATTGCTGTTAGATTAAACATGAGCAACTTAAGCAACATGTCTCGATTAAGATTGATTGGGTGATGCCTTATTTGATTGAATTCCATAAAGAAAGGGATGTAAGTTTGATATTTAATAGAGATAATCACCTAAGGAAAAAACATGGAAGAAACCGTGTGTGGGAGTCTTTAGACTTGATGTGGTGCAGGGTACGACGAACTCAATGGATGTTTTAGTGTGGCTCTGAAATATTTTTAGCTGCCATGTTACACAACTTAATTTTTTACTGTCTATTTGATTATCATGATAAGAAAAATAAAGCTTGTGAGCTAAGCTAGTTTGTTGTTTTTTTTGCATTTACTGATTGGAAAGAAAATCTTGAGGTGGACTGTGGAATTTTGGCCTGTTTCTTTGAGATGTTTAGTGTTCAGAAAGATTCAGTATTTTTTAAGCTGTTTTTGGGAATTGTAATGGGGAGTTGCTTGAGTAGCCATTCCAAGTTAAATCTGAGAGCCTTTTTCATTCTGACACAGGTAATTTGTTCTTCTAACCCTTCTTTTTTTGGGGATCTTATGTAATTTTTGTTTTTGACATTATTGATAATTTAAGAAATTGAGAAATTAGAAGCTTTACCCATATGGAGTCGCCTCAAATTGATGTTTTACCCGAGTCTGGATCTTTTGGAGCCAGAACGGGGTTGTGTTGCCATGCAAGATGCTCAAATTCTGTAGGGAACTCTAAGATATTTTATGCAGTGTTGATGTCTGAAAATGTATGCAAATGAATTGAATATGACAATACGTAAAGTATTAAAATGTGCCTGTTATAGGACACTAATGTGCCATAATTTCGTAATTGGCTTGTAACACTATTTGGTATTTGTTGTTACTTGTAGTTTTGGCTGTCGGGTGACTGGAAGTCATGTCGGGCATGGGCATGAAGCTGTGGAATGAACTTGCTGTTTTGGGAATGTGGAATGAACTTGCTGTTTTGGGAAATTGAGGAGAAGCGCTTTGTTTCAAGATCGAACTCTTAACAATTGAGGAGAAGCTGTTTTTGAAAATCATGATCGAAAATACTTGTAAATTGGTCAGATAAGTAGATCTATATTTTTTGTACAACTTCCATGACATGTTGGGTTCGAAATTACTAGCGCTACAATTTCTATAAAAGTATTTAGATGTATGTCACAGCTTTTGAGACTTGAAGATATATATTATTTCACATATTTTATGTATGTAGTAAATATTTTATTTTGTATGGGTATATACCACTAATTAAAATAGACAATGGTTTTTTAATTCATTGTGAATAATAGCTCTTGCGGAAAGGCAATTTAAGACAATGGTTATAAACTGTTGTTAAAAATAACATACGACAACGGTTTTAAAAATGGTTGAATAATAAGCAAACGACAACGGATATAAGAAGTTGCATATATGTTGTCGTAACCTACATAAGACATCATTTTTAAAATGTGGTTATTTCTAAACATACGACAACGGATATAAAGTGTTGCAAATCTGTTGTCGTATGCCAACATAGACAACGGTTTATAACTGTCGTAAAATACAACTTAAGACAACGGTTATAAACCGTGATCAAAAGGTGTGGTATGCCAACATAGACAACGGTTTATAACTGTCGTAGAAGACAACTTAAGACAACGGTTATAAACCATGGTCAAAAGGTGTGGTATGCCAACATAGACAACGGTTTATAACTGTCGTAGAAGACAACTTAAGACAACGGTTATAAACCGTGGTCAAAAGGTGTGTACCACAACAGATATTTAATGTTGCATATCTGTTGTCATATGTTGGAATCCACAACGGATATAAACCGTTGTCGTATGTTATACTTACGACAACACATAAAAGTACAACGGTTTTTCGACCCCTACGACAACGGATTAAAACCGTTGTCGTTTCCAGTTTTTCTTGTAGTGATGTTGTACCAAGAATTTTTAGGAGTTTCTAATAATGATGCTAATTTGGTAGCTAAGAATATAGAACAAAATAGAGCAATCTTTATATTAGATAATATTAAATTATGCAATTTATGTTACTTAGAAGAATTTATTTGTGATTATGAAACAAACTATTATCAATTAATAAATGCTGATAAAAAGGAACATTATAAACTAAGTATCTTTAATAAGATACCTAATATACCTATACACAGTAAAGATGAATTCTTAACTAGTCCTTATGCTAAAACTTTAGGAGGATCTATTAAATTCATCAAAAACATAATAACAAAGAAATGTCATGAAGTAACACTAAATAAAAGAATCTCTAAATCCTACAAACAAAACAATAAACTTTGTTGTGACAAAATGAAATTCACAGTAAAAGAATACGGTTGCAAAACAAACATGTCACACAAATATTTAAAACGACAGAAACAGAATAAATTTAATAAACCTTATAAATCTTTTAATAAGAAATTTATTCCCTATAAAAAAAATAAATTTAAAAAGAATTTATTCAGAAAACCTTATAAAAGAAAATTTTATAAAAAGTTTGATAACAAAAAACCACATTGCCCAAAGGGTAAAGGAAAGAATTTCACATGTTGGTTATGCAACGAAGAAGGACATTATGCGAATGAATGTCCAAAACGAAACGAAAAGAAAAATAAAATTAAACTTCTTGAAGAAATATATACTATAGGATTCTATCCCATAGAAACAATTGAATTTTCATCCGACGATGAAAATATTTATTATCTTGATGAATCAAGTGAATCAGATTTTGAATCCGATTCCACATTTGATAATTCAAGAAATAATAATGATTAAAATAACGACAAGGGCATTTTCGGAAATACAAATATAGGAAGTAAATTGAAAGTTATGTTTGATTTAGAGAGTTATCTACAAGTTGCCCTAAAAAATATTCATTTATGGTAGGAAACGCGAGTGCCTTTATAAGAATTATATATGTTATATAAAAGGACTTCTAAATCCGTTTGTGTTTGTCTTTATTATAATATGACCATTATAACATTACCAAATCAATTTTCATATTATTTTAAGGGTTTAAAGTTTATTGATTAAAAATCTATATATTCAAATATAAATAAGAAGATGACAAAATTACTTTTTTGGTCCAGAAATTGTTCTTCTTTAGATTTTGGTCTATGTACTAATTAGCTAGCATCCAATTAAGGTTTAGTTTTGATGCAGTAAATTTGATTTTTATTTTTTATTTTGCTTGTGATCATACTTTTCTCGAGTATAAATATAACACCAAAAAATATTGACATATTTACAGGTAAAATATGTTGGAATTATTGAATGAATTGTGGAAGTAATGGGCTTGAAAAATTTGTCCAAAAAGGCTTGAAAAGTTTGTCCCAAAGTGTTACAAATAATTTGAATTTGGTGAAATAAATTGGAGGGAAATGGAGAATTGGTTGTCCCACATTGGAACAACTCCAATTTGTTGCTCACCTTATATAGTCCAACATTGAACTATGGGATTGGGCCCTTAGGGCACCGATGTTTTGTAAAGAGGCAAGACGCTAATCGATGCAACAAACACACGTGCGCGCGCGCGGCCGGCCGGCTCGGCGTGGCGTGGCATGTTTTATTATTTTATTGAGTAGCCCGAGCGGTAAATTATTACCGCGCAGGCGCAGCATCTCACATGCGAGACAGTAAGTTCAAAGCGACTTGCGCCCAGGCGGTACCAAAATAGCGAGACAGTAGGTTGGCTTAAATTTGGCCGCTCGAGCGGTAGAAAATTACCGCCCGAGCGCACTTTCTGCAGACTGAAAAGTCACGATTGTTTCTGGCCTTTTTTTGTCATGGGTTGTATCCTTACGCCTTCAAACGTGTTGTTTCATGTATAAGACTATATATATGGTGATTATAATACAGAAAAGAACAGAGAAACATTATATAACATATATTTCTGATTTCTGATTTCTGAATTATCTCTCCCTCACTTTCTCAAAGAAAAGTTAAAACATATTTTCGTTCGTTGAAGTTCGAGATATTCATTGTGCTGCCATATCTCGTTCAGAAGTCGTTGTATCTTAGAGACTATTGTCGCCAACGTTTAGCACTATTAACGGGCAATTTCGTCTTGCGGATAGAGAGTTTCTCTCGCCTCGACTTTGTTCGTATTTGTTGCTGCTATTGCTGCTGTTGACGCACTCTTATTCAGAATTTGAAGTACACCCTAATAACAATCGCAAGACGAAACTTTGTATTTCTTGGATTCTGAAGATGTCTACCGTTTTATTCACTCCGCTCGCTTCCGCCCCTGCACATGGAGAAAGCCGCCAAAGTTTTCTGGTGCCGACTTCAAACGTTGGCAGCAGAAAATGCTCTTCTATCTTACAACATTGAATCTGTCTAGATTCCTGAAGGAGGATCCCCCCGTCGTCGTTGAAGGCGATTCTAACACCCAAAGGAGGACCGCTGTTGATGCATGGAACCACAGCGATTTTCTGTGCAGAAACTATATTCTGAATGGCCTTGATGACACTCTCTATAGTGTCTATTCATCAGTCAAGACGGCCAAGGAACTCTGGGATTCCTTGGAAAAGAAATACAAAACTGAAGATGCCGGTATAAAGAAGTTCGTGGTTGGCAAATTTCTGGACTTCAAAATGATAGACTCAAAAACTGTAATGAGTCAAGTGCAAGAGATACAAATCATCTTGCATGACTTATTGGCCAAAGGGATGGAAATCAATGAACCATTCCAAGTCGCGTCTATCATTGAGAAGTTGCCTCTTATATGGAAAGACTTCAAAAACTACCTGAAGCACAAACGTAAGGAGTTAAAACTTGAAGATCTTATAGTGCGACTTCGCATTGAGGAGGACAACAGGAATACTGAGGCCAGGTCAAGTAAAAAGATGATGGAAACCGAGGCCAAAACAAATCTGGCGGAGTCTAGTACGAGTCAAAAGAGGAAGCGCCCCCATGATGAAAAGCAAAAGGGGAAAGCAAAAAAATTCCAAGGAAGTTGCTACAACTGTGGCAAACCGAATCATATGGCAAGGGACTGCCGACTTCCAAAGAAAAATAACAAAAATCAGAAACCAAGGCAAGTGAACATGGTTCAAGAAAGGTATGTACCTTTAGCACTTTCTGATATTGATCTTAGTGCTGTTATATGTGAGACCAACATGGTGGATAATCCAAGAGGATGGTGGATCGATACCGGCTCTACGAGTCACGTGTGTGCCGAGAAAGACATGTATTCCACCTATGCCACCGTTGGGGATCGAAAGTTGTTCATGGGAAACTCCGCAACATCTGAAGTTGTGGGAGTGGGAAATGTGGTGTTGAAGATGACCTCGGGTAAAGAGGTGACGCTCAAGAATGTGCTGCATGCGCCAGACATTCGGAAGAACTTAGTTTCTGGTTCACTCTTGAGCAAGGCTGGATTTAGAATGGTATTTAAATCTGATAAATTTGTGTTAACTAAATCTGGTGTATTTGTTGGGAAAGGGTACCAAGATAGTGGTCTCTTTAAGTTGAATGTAATGAATGTTTTCCTCCTTGAGGCGAAGAATAAAGTTATTGGTTCTGCTTACTTGACTGAAAGTTATGATATATGACATGAACGATTAGGACATGTTAACTTCAACACGTTGCAAAGACTTGCAAATTTAAATGTAATACCTATGTTTAAAAGAAATCCACAACATAAGTGTGAGATTTGTGTTGAAGAAAAAATGGTTAAAACTCTATTTCATAATGTCACGAGAAGTACTACGCCACTTGAATTAATACATACTGATGTATGTGATTTAAAATTGGTACAAACACGAGGTGAAAATAAGTACTTTATAACATTCATTGATGATTGCTCCAGATTTTGTTACGTATATTTATTGAAAAGCAAAGATGAAGCAATTGAAGCTTTCAAGAAATATAAGACTGAGATTGAAAATCAACGAAGTTCGAAAATTAAAATGATTCGAAGTGATCGAGGTGGAGAGTATGTGGCTCCTTTTGAAGAATTTTGCTCAACTTCAGGCATCATTCATCAAACGACAGCCCCTTACTCACTTCAATCCAATGGCATTGCAGAACGCAAAAATCGAACATTAAAGGAAATGATGAACGCGTTGTTAATAAATTCGGGCTTACCTCAAAATATGTGGGGTGAAGCGATTCTCTCAGCAACTCACATTCTAAACCGGATTCCAATCAAAGGAAAAGACGAAACACCATATGAACAGTGGAAAGGTCGTAAACCTTCTTACCAATACCTCAAAATGTGGGGGTGTTTGGCGAAATTAGAAGTACCTAAGCCAAAACAAATAAAAATTGGGCCTAAAACGGTTGACTGTATATTTATTGGTTATGCATACAATAGTAGTGCATATCGATTTTTAGTACATAAGTCAACTATTCCTGATGTACATGAAGGCACAATTATGGAGTCAAGGAATGCTGTATTCTTTGAAAATATCTTTCCATGTAAAGAAAGGAAAGAAATTAGTTCGAACAAGCGAACTCGTGAAAATACAACTGAAACTCCACAAAACAACGAGGAACCACGACGCAGCAAGCGTGTAAGAGTGGAAAAGTCGTTTGGTCCTGATTTTCTAACATACATGTTAGATAATGAACCAAGAACTCTTCAAGAGGCTTTATTAAATCCTGAGGCTCCTTTTTGGAAGGAAGCCATACAAAATGAAATAGATTCCATCATGCACAATCATACGTGGGAGTTGGTTGATCTCCCTCCGGGATGTACATCTTTGGGATCCAAGTGGATTCTTAAAAGGAAATACAAAGAAGATGGATCTATAGATAAATATAAAGCTCGACTAGTGGTTCAAGGTTTTAGACAAAAGGAGGGATATGATTTCTTCGATACCTACTCTCCTGTTTCTAGAATAACATCCATTCGTGTTCTCATATCTATTGCAGCATTGCATGATCTAGAGATACATCAAATGGATGTTAAAACAGCGTTTTTGAATGGAGAGTTGGACGAAGAAATATATATAAAACAACCAGAAGGGTTTATTGTACCCGAAAAAGAAGAAAAGGTGTGTAAACTTGTCAAGTCGCTGTATGGACTCAAACAAGAACCTAAACAGTGGCATCAAAAGTTTGACACTGCTATGTTGTCAAATGGTTTCACAATAAATGAATGTGACAAATGTGTCTATATTAAAGGTACTACAAATGCATATGTAATTGTTTGCCTTTATGTAGATGACATGTTAATCATGGGAAGCAACCATGAATTGATTGTGAAAACCAAGAAAATGTTGAGACAACATTTTGATATGAAGGATTTGGGATTGTGTGATATAATTCTAGGGATTAAAGTCTCTAGACTTCCTGCTGGAATTATGTTATCCCAAACTCATTATGTAGAAAAGGTTCTTGAACGATTTCATGCCACAAATCATCCTCCGGCTAGAACACCTATGGAATTGGGTACACATTTAGCCAAAAATAGACGAGAACCTGTTTCACAAGTGGAATATGCAAGGGTGATAGGAAGTTTAATGTACTTAACTAACTGTACCCGTCCTGATCTTGCATATACTGTAAACAAACTTAGTCGGTTCACAAGTAATCCAAGTGAGGATCATTGGAAAGCACTAATGAGAGTGCTTGGATATTTGAAATACACTTCTAGTTATGGAATAGTGTATACAAAATATCCTGCAGTCCTAGAAGGATATTGTAATGCAAATTGGATTTCTGAAACGAAAGACTCCAAGTCTACGAGTGGATATGTGTTCACAATCGGTGGAGGAGCGGTGTCATGGAGATCCTTTAAAAAACTTGTATAGCTCGATCGACTATGGAGTCCGAGTTCATTGCTCTAGATAAAGCTGGAGAAGAAGCCGAGTGGTTTCGAAACTTTCTAGAAGATATTCCATGTTGGAATAAACCGGTGTCTTCCATTACGATTCATTGTGACAATCAGTCAGCAATAGGAAGAGCACAAAGTAGTATGTACAATGGTAAATCTCGACATATTCATCGGAGACACAATACCATAAGACAATTGATCTCGAATGGGGTTATTTCGGTTGACTATGTGAAGTCAAAGAAAAACCTTGCGGATCCGCTTACAAAAAGTATAAATAGAGATCAAATGTACAAAGTACTTGGATGAATGGGTTTAAAATCCACAAATTAAAATATTTATGGCGGTAACCCAACCTTGAGAATTGAAGATCCCAAAACATTGGTTCAATGGGACAACTAAGTTATAAATATTAGTTTGAGTGCTTGGAATTGTTACTTACTCATTCCTGAAATATCCAAGTCTAAATGACCTGCAAAATATGGTGAGGTTAAGTTTTCTTTTAATGATTCCTATACCTATGAGGTGGAGTAACGCAGGATACTCTTGATAGGAGATCACCTATATAAGTGCAAAGTATTGGCCGCTTTGATTGCAACACTTATGAATCTAAGATACGGTCCAGGGCCGAAATGGACACAACGTGAGAACAAAATATGTTAGAGTATTGTTATGTAAGTACTATTGTCTTGGTTTACACAAAGGGTTGACTAGTTCAAGACATCGCGTCACTATGCAACTAGTAAATCCGATAGTATTTTACTAAGGTAGGTTCAAAGCCACAAGCTACCTATCCTGATGTAACAATAACTCAAAATGATTTTCTAGTGAGAATGCTAATATACATGAAATTCATTCATGTGGGGGATTGTTGAAATTATTGAATGAATTGTGGAAGTAATGGGCTTGAAAAACTTGTCCAAAAAGGCTTGAAAAGTTTGTCCCAAAGTGTTACAAATAATTTGAATTTGGTGAAATAAATTGGAGGAAAATGGGGAATTGGTTGTCCCACATTGGAACAACTCCAATTTGTTGCTCACCTTATATAGTCCAACATTGAACTATGGGATTGGGCCCTTAGGGCACCGATGTTTTGTAAAGGGGCAAGACGTTAATCGATGCAACAAACACACGCGCGCGCGCGCGCTGCCGGCCGGCGTGGCATGGTGTGGTGCGAGACAGGTAAGAATAGCGAGACAGTAGGTTGGCTTAAAGTTGGCCGCTCGAGCGGTAGAAAATTACCGCCCGAGCGCACCTTCTGCAGACTGAAAAGTCACGATTGTTTCTGGCCTTTTTCTGTCATGGGTTGCATCTTTACGCCTTCAAACGTGTTGTTTCGTGTATAAGACTATATATATGGTGGTTATAACACAGAAAAGAACAGAGAAACATTAGATAACATATATTTCAGATTTCTGATTTCTAGATTATCTCTCCCTCACTTTCTCAAAGAAAAGTTAAAACATATTTTCGTTCGTTGAAGTTTGAGATATTCGTTGTGCTGCCATATCTCGTTCAAAAAGTCGTTGTATCTTAGAGACGATTGCCGCCAACGTTTAGCACTGTTAACGGGCAATTTCGTCTTGCGGATAGAGAGTTTCTCTCGCCTCGACTTTGTTCGTATTTGTTGCTGCTATTGCTGCTGTTGATGCACTCTTATTCAGAATTTGAAGTACACCCTAATAACAAAATACTGACTTCATATCCATTTCGTAGTTACAATCAAGAGAGAAAGACAATATAATTGGCCAAGTAAAATACATGTAGAACTACGGTATTTTTTTGGAACAAATGGACCAGTCAACAATAAATTATAGCCAGCTCAATAAAATTAGATTTTCAATTAGTGTAATTACAAGATTAATGAGGTTTTACTTATATCCTTCAATTTTGATCACAATTTAACATTCTCAAGGTTTTATGAAATAAAAATTCTCTCAAATATTACCTATATAAATATTCTCATGTTTATACGAAAGAATGAAAATTATTGAAAATTTTGATTTTTATCATAACATATCCACTCTTCTATAAAAAATAAAAATAATATAATTATACATATATTCTCAAAACTAAATACAACATACATGCATGTATATCATTTTTAAAAAAATTGATCGTAATATTCGAAGTCGGATATCATTAAAAATAAAAATGAACATGATCTTGTTATCATATATATAGTACTTTTTTTTTGTGATGTAGGAACCCGCAGCCGCTATTTTCGGTGTGCACTGGGTAAACCCCGGACTAACGTAATACCCTGCAAACTACGTTAGTCAGGTAAACCACACTAGGCAAGCCTTGTGTGACAAAAGGTGTTGGTAGGGGGAATCGAACTCCTGACCTCTAGCCAAAAGTTCACATACTCCATCAACTTGAACATCTAAGAAAGTGTTTTATTTTTAAGTCGTAAAGAGGACAAAAAATTTGTATATTGGGTTGAAATAATTGACATCCTACTCATATACTAAACCCCAAATATATATATATATATATATATATATATATATATATATATATATGAAAAATTGTTTTTTTTCATACAAAGGGGACGGGAAGACTCGAACTCGACTTTACGCCAATTGGCGTACAGATGAGACCAATTGGGCTACAAGTCCGTCTCAAAAAATTGCTTTTTCGATCTTATATATTTGTTTATTTGAGATTTTGGTCATCTATGTTAACAAATTTCAATTTTATTTGCTATCTTTTTTTTGTGTGCAATTTTAGTCATTTTTTCGATTTGACGCTGATATTAAACAAATATGTGCTAATATGGCACCGATATATACAGTACCATGTCAACGCTCCCAATTAAAAATGTCTCAAATTGTCAAAAATAAAAACTTACATGACTAAAAGTCTAAAACTAAAATTTTATAACATAAAAGACCAAATCACAAAGTAACAAAATTATATGACAAAAATGTAATTTTCACTATTAAATAAATATGAATACTTTTCATGGCTCCAAACTCAATTTAATCGTAAAGTCAGGGGCGGCCCTGTCCCTGGGCAGCTAGGGCCCCACCTTTGTGTGGGGCCTCAATTTTTTTTTTTAAAAAAATTATTATATATATTTATTTATATATAAATTTATATATTATGTTCTCACACAAAATTCATCCACATAAAATAAAGGTTGAGTTTTTAATTTTGAGAGTTTGGATAATACTTTGCCCTTTTGTTAGTTTGTGGTTGCGTGCGATTACGTGAATTGACTATCAATAGTTTAAGAATTCAGAAAATAGAGAAATACAAAATTTACAAAAATACACAAACACATTCAACAAAACGAACCAATGTATGAATTAGAAGACTCTTGTTCAAATTTATTTTATTTTCGAATTTTGATATATTGTTTAATCTTATTTTGATTTAATATTTTTGTTCACATTAGTTTGGTTTAAGGTAAGATGTTAATATTTTTTTGTAATTTCACATAGATTCTGAAAATTCGATGATTGCAGGTCTGAAAATGAATATTTTTCCTATGATCGTGGTTGCGTATCAAATTTTATTGACTATTCCTGTGACTGTATTATCAGTTGAGAAAAGTTTTTTCAAGTTAAAATTATTAAAATTTTATTTGAGAACCACAATGAGTCAAGAAAAACCGAATGATTTGACGATCCTCTGCATAAAAAAAAAACATATTGGAAGATATATGTTATGACGACATAATTGATGATTTTGTTTCAAAAAACATAAGAAGAACCAATTTTAAATAATATTTTTATTGATTAAAATATTTTGAAAAATTATTTAAACATTCTTTCATTTGTGTACTTTATTGATTTATGTATTTTGGTTTATTTTAATTTTGTTATTCGATATATATATAAATTTTCAAGTTAATATCAAAGGGCTCATAGTTTAAACTTTGCCCAGGACCTCGTTTTTCTTAGGACCGCCCCTGCGTAAAGTTGGGCTTCAATTCCTTCATTTATTAATTTATTTGTACCAATTCAGATCAGTGGGGACTGGGAGCTGGATCTTGCTAAGTCAAAGCTCAACTAATTGGTAAATGGAATTTTATCTACATAAGTTCAGATTTATCAATACATGTAAGTTTACTATTTTTTCAGTGGATCCATAAATATTGATAAATTTTCACCTTTAAATACATCATTGGGGTAGTGCCTATAAATATAATATGAAATTATCCAAATTTTTTAGTCTAACATAAGCTAAAAACCCAGCTTTGATCGTAAGGCTAAAAAAAATTGGATTGATTGAACATATATATATAAGTTTCTAAGATTATGTTTCTTAAAGTGATTAAGAGAGATTGATTACCCATTTTGTAAAGTAGTAATTAAAATAATTGGATGATATTGGTTTTTAAACATATTGAAAATTTCGCGGCGGCTGTATTATTATCATTTCGGTAGCTCTCAAATTAAGGCCTCATTTGAAATCAAAAGCCACACTAGAAAAGCACTTTTTTTTTTAAAAAAAAAAAGTATTTTTTTAGTTTATAAGGTGTTTTGATGATCATTTAAGTGCTTAAAAAAATCACTTTTTAAGTCAAATTTAGAGTCTTTTCAAAAGCCTAAAATTAGAGCTTAAAAAATATTTTTTTAAAAAAAAATCTATGAAATCCAAACGGGCTCTAAGGCTACACCCATAGCTAAATAGAGTAAATTACAGTATATTCAAAGTTCTCCTTGTTGTATTATAATCAAGTAAATTTTATTTTGGTAAATAAATTATTAAAAATGGTTTAATTGATACATAATCAAGTTAAAATCAATTTTATATTTACTCAAATTATTTTTCAGTCCAATATTATTATTGATATTTTATTATTCAAGATTTATTTATTAATTAAAATTATTAAATAAGTTTATATTTATTTAAACTTTAAACTAAATAAATATATCATATTCGTATAAAATTTTATAAATATGAATTAATATATTATATATTATATAAAAGAGATAAATTATAAACTCAAAAATAATATAAATTAAAAATTACTTCTAATTATACAATAAAATGTTTATATATTACAATATATAATCGTCAACCACAGAGGAAAAAATTATTCTCCTTGCAGATTGTAAGACCTCGATAAATCGCCATCAGCTCCACTTGATTGTTAGTATTCATCTAAATACTGTCATGAAAGGCCAGAATAGGGTGAACTACCAAATGATCTCTAATTATACCCCATATGGCTGAACCTCCATCATCTTTCAAGAATCCATCTGTGTTAAGTTTATACCAGCCAGGCGGTGGTGGAACACACTGAACAACAGAAATAGTCGACCGAATTGAATGTGTTGAATCCGATATTTTGGTGATAACAAACAACAACTCATTGTATAGGAATGTGCTGCCAACCATTGTATTTCAGGAATCTACTACAACTTCTACCGGAAGCTTGTCAACCGCCTTTGCCCTCGACCGGCTGAAGTCACAAGCCTATCGACTGGCTATCAAAACCAGCAGAGGATAAATCTATCTACCGGAAGCTTGTCAACCGCCTTTATCTCTCGACCGGTTGAAGTCACAAGCTTATCGACTGGTTATTCAAACCAGCAGAGGACAAATATCTCTACCGGTAGAATGCCAACTGCCTATCTAGATATCTCGAGACAAGTACCTGTGACAAAATGTTCTTTGCAGGATCCTTTATTAAAAGCAGAACCGGCGTTTCAGAAGATTTGTTGACTCCTGCAAATCAAGACAACAGGTTGTACCAAAATGGCAAAAACACAGAATGACTGCAGATAAAGCATTCGACCGTTTATTCCAGTTTTGGACCCTGGAAGTTGTCTGCAGTGTACGATCCTCATGCAGAATCATCAATGCATTTATGAGCATTAAATGTGCATTCAATGCAGCATCAGAACGTTCAAAATAAAGACGTTGATGATTGACCTATATAAAGGGAAGATTGCTCAAAAAGAGAACAACAAGAACAACAACAAGTGATACGAGACAACGAAGAGAGACAAGCAACTCAGAAAAATTTCAATCACTTGACTAATATCAAAAGTCCTCATCTGATATACTTGAGCACACTTACAAGATCATTCATCTGCTGCTCAAATAAACCCTCGCCTACAGTTCACATATCTGATCGTCAAGGATCATCCTAGGGTTTTCAAGCCTCTCGACCGCTCTGCAGTCTGAGAAGCTCAACTCAACTATACTCAGTGTTGAAGAGACTTGAAGCTGCTCTGAAAGCTTCCACCAGTCTGATAAGAACTGAGAATCTTATCTGTGTAAATCTAGGAGTTTCGGATTAGGCATTGGATAAGTCCTAAGTCTGAAGTGGGTGTATTACAAGACGTTGTAATAACCAAAGTCTTCTAGTGAATTCCTTCCTAAGTGGAAGAAGGGGAGACGTAGAAGGATTAAGCCTTCGAACTTCCATAAAATCGTGCTTTAGCATTTACTGCCATTTATCTTACATCCTGCTCATACACTGCATTATAAACTTTGCATCACTAAAACCTCTGAACTATTTCCGCACTATTTAAGTTGTTCAAAACGTTTTAGAAGTTGAGAAAACTGATTAAGTGAACTAAACCTCACTTGATCATTTTAAAGAAGAAGAAGAAAAGTTTCAGAGTGTATTCACCCCCCTCTACCCTCTGAACCGATCCCAACAAGTGGTATCAAAGCGGGTTCCTTTCTCAACTGCTGATCTGAAGTTTTCAAATCATGACTTCTTTCAACAGAATTCCTATGTTTTCTAAAGAAGAGTATGATGATTGGAAAATTCGCATGCAGGCACATCTTGCAGCACAGGATGATGACATGCTATATGTCATAACAGACGGTCCTATCAAAATTATGAAGGTCAACCCAGCTCTAGCCGATGGTGCAGGACAAATGATTGAGAAACCAAGAGCTGAGTGGACCACTGAGGACAAAAAGAAGGCCAATCTTGACAATGTGGCCCGGGACATCCTATACAAAACACTGGACAAGAATATGTTCAGCAAAATCAAGTCATGTTCCACAGCAAAGGAGATTTGGGACAAGCTCACTCAGCTGTGTGAAGGGAATGACCAGACAAAGGAAAACAAGCTCACTCTGGCCATTCAAAAATATGACAACGCCAAAATGAAGCCAGGGGAAACCATGGCTGAATTTGATGAACGGTTCAGTAGTATCATCTGTGATCTTATTGCTTTAGGTAAAACTTATACTAACCGTGAAATTGCTGTGAAGGTTATGAGAGCTCTGCCCAAAGAATGGGAGATCAAGACAGTGGCCATGAGAGAGTCAAAAGACTTGAGCAAGGTTGAACTGCATGATCTCTTTGCAGATCTCAAAGCCTATGAGTTCGAGCTCAACATGAGAACAGAAGATGAACCATCTACTTCTCAACCAACCAAGGCCTTAACCTCAACCGTGATATGTCCACCGGTCGAGGTAGCTCCAAAGAGATCAGCTGAGCAAATCAGCAATGAAGCATTACACTCTTTGTCAAGAAATTTGGTAAATTTATGCGTAAAAACAATTCTAAATTTAAAAATTATCATAAATCGGACCATACAAACGATGGTCCTACTTGTTTTAACTGTGGAAAGCCAGGCCACTTCATTGTAGACTGCACCAAGCCTAAGAACAATGATCAGAAGCAATTCTCCGAAAGAAGAAGGGGTAAGGAGGATAAAAGGACGTTTAGAAAAGGAAGAGACCAAAGGGTTCTAGTAGCAGACGAAAGCAAAAGCAAGTGGGCTGAGTCTGACTCTGACAACTTCAATACCGGAAGCTCTTCAGATGACAGCGATGATGAAAAAGTGGAATGCCTTATGGCCGACATCGAAGAAGAAGCTGAGGAGGTATTTGACTTTGGCTCACCTGAATTTACTCACAGTGATTTAGTTACTGCTTTACACGAAATGGCTAATGAATACAAAGCATTATCCAAGGAGTTCGAGGAAGTAAAGGCAGAAAGAGCTGACCTAAAAGATAAGTCAAGCAAATCAAGCTGCATGCAGCAAAAAGAGCTTGATGGTCTTAAGGTCAAGCTAAGTCTGCTGGCTACTGAGAACGACACCTTGAAAAGAGTATTCCAAGCTACCTTGATTGAGAATAAAAAACTACTTGAAACCATTAAGGCTTGGAATAAATCTTCGGTAACCATTGACAAGATTCAAGAAATCCAAAGACCGGTACATGATAAAACCGGTCTAGGGTTTGGAACAAATGAACAGTCTATGGAATCCTGTATTCAGTCAAGCCTGGACAAAGGCAATCTTAACAAAATAAGATTTGTCAGGTCCAGCACGATATATGAACACGATAAGTGCAGCTTTGACAAAAATCAGAAAGTATCGAACGAACGAAGCTCTAAGCATAGAGGGCTGGGATATGTGGATCCCCAGACCTCTAATCAAAGAGGAACTTGGATCAAACCAAAACCTAATGAAAGAAGAAAGGGAAACCAATCTAATTTCAAAAGGCCATGGAATGAGTCTAACTACTCTAAGAAAAGATGGTCAAAGGAGAAGCCTTACCAGTACTTTAATTGCAGGCCAGTTCAAAAGAGGTACAGGCTAACTGATGAAAATAAAAAAGGCAAGCAGCACACAGCAACCTCACAAGCACACACATTTACTGCCTATCGACCGCACAGATTTCTGGACACACACACGGGCAAACCTGTAAGGGTGTTCCAGGTGTGGGTCCCGAAAGGGCTAATCCGACCTGGACCCTACTAGATATGGGTACCAAAAGTTCTTCACTCTTTGCAGGTACTAAAAGTCCAAACGGGCGAGAAAACCACTTCTATCAAGGACACTACCTGGTATTTAGATAGCGGTTGCTCACGACACATGACAGGGAATCCAGAACTTCTAACAGAAGTGGTGTTGTGCAAAGGACCAAAGATCAGCTTTGGAGACAACTCCAAAGGTAAAACCGTGGGTAAGGGTAAGATCATCCATGGTAACATCATTATTAAAGATGTGTTACTTGTTGACAAACTATGCTATAATTTGATAAGTATTAGTCAACTATGTGACAATGATCATTCGGTCGAGTTTCACAAACACACTTGCCTCATAAAAAATGACAAAGGTGAGACTCTTATGACCGGTGTACGAGACCTAAACACCTACAAGGTAAACTGGTCTTGCTCACATATTTCTTCACCTACTTGTCTTACTGCTCATCATGATAAACATTGGTTGTGGCATAAGCGGTTAAATCATCTAAATTTTAAGTCCATTTTTAACTTGAGGAAGCATGATTTGGTTTCTGGTCTGCCCGAAGGAGATTTTATAAAAGACAAAGTTTGTCCTGCTTGTCAACTAGGAAAGCAGGTGAGAGCAACTTTTAAAATAAAGGGTGTATGTCTTCTTCCAAATGTTTAGACTTACTTCACATGGACCTATTTGGTCCTATACCAGTAAGAAGCATAGGGGGAATGAGATATGCTCTTGTTGTTATAGATGACTTTTCTCGATTTACTTGGGTCATCTTTCTCTCTTCAAAAGATCAAACTGCACCTCACCTGATTAAGCTTTTTAAACGCTTGCAAAATGAACAATCTACTGTGATAGATAGAATCAGGAGTGATAGAGGGACTGAATTTTTAAACACCACTCTTATGACTTATCTAGATGATCAGGGAATCAAGCATGAGTTGTCAGCTGCTAGATCCCCACAGCAAAATGGGGTGGCTGAAAGAAGGAACCGTACTTTAAAAGAAGCAGCCAGAACTATGATTGCTGATTCAAATGTTTCTCAAAGACTTTGGGCAGAAGCAGTTAACACAGCTTGCTATACTCAAAACAGATCTATGATTAATAAACGATTTAACAAAACTCCATATGAGATCTGGAATGGCACAAAACCTGATATTTCTTATTTCAAAATTTTTGGGTGCAAATGCTTTATCCACAACAATGGCAAAAACCATTTGACAGCCTTCGATGCCAAAGCAGACGAAGGAACTTTTATTGGTTACTCAGCCGTTAGCAGAGCTTATCGAGTGTTCAATCAAAGATCACTAACGGTCGAGGAAACCATTCATGTTGTTTTTGATGAATCTACTCTATGTACAGAACAAACTCAAGGGAGCATAAATGATCTGAGTCACAGACTGGAAAACACAAATCTACAGGAAGAGAGTGACAGTGATCTATATCCTCCAAAGAAGGATGATCCAGTTCCCTCTACCGGGTGTGATCAAACAAGGCCAGAAGTGGATCCACCGGTTGATAACAATCCTCCAGCCAATGATGATCCAGTAAACGAGGACGTTCATCAACCAATTGATGACAACCTTTAGGGAATTATTTTAGGTGGAACAAAGATCATCCACCTGGGTTGGTCATAGGTGACCCTTCTGCTCCTCGAAAAACGCGTGGTCAAATGATTAATGAATTCTTGCATGCCGCTTTCATATCTCAGGTAGAACCCAAGAAAATAGATGAAGCTCTATCAGATGCCAGCTGGATTGAAGCTATGCAAGAAGAGTTGAATCAATTCACCCGCAACAATGTTTGGCATCTAGTTCCTCGACCGAAAAATCAAAATGTGATTGGAACTAGATGGGTGTTTCGTAACAAGCTCGATGAACATGGCACTGTTGTGCGTAACAAAGCTCGACTTGTTGCTCAAGGATTCAGACAAGAAGAAGGCATAGACTTTGAGGAATCTTTCGCGCCAGTTGCAAGACTAGAAGCAATCCGCATCTTTCTTGCTCATGCAGCCTTCAAGAATTTTAAAGTTTATCAAATGGATGTGAAGTCTGCATTCCTCAATGGTCTACTTCAAGAAGAGGTGTACGTTGAACAACCACCAGGTTTTGTCAATCCTACTCATCCTCAATATATCTATAAACTTGACAAAGCTCTCTATGGATTAAAACAAGCACCGCGTGCTTGGTATGACACTTTGCTAAAATTTTTACTGGAACATGATTTCCAAATTGGAACGGTCGATAAGACCCTGTTTAAATTTGTAAAAGGTGATCATGTGTTACTAGTACAAATTTATGTTGATGACATTATATTTGGGTCAACTAACCCCAAGTTGTGCTCAAAGTTCTCTAAACTGATGAAGGAGAAGTTTGAAATGAGCATGATGGGCGAGCTAAACTTCTTTCTTGGACTTCAAGTAAAGCAACTTGAAACTGGAATATTCATCAATCAGTCCAAGTATGCCAAGGAATTGGTAAAGAAGTTTGGAATGGAACAATGCTCAACTGTATCTACCCCCATGAGTACATCAATTAAGCTTGATAAAGATGAAGGGGGAATTCCGGTCGAGGTAACCATGTATCGAGGCCTTATTGGTTCACTGCTCTATTTGACTGCCAGTCGACCGGATATCATGTATTCAGTTTGTTTATGTGCTAGATTTCAAGCCGCACCTAAGCAATCTCATTTCATTGCTACCAAACGAATACTTAAATATATTAAAGGAACTACTAATGTGGGTCTTTGGTATCCCAAAGATTCAAATCTTAATCTTATTGGCTATTCAGATGCAGATTATGCAGGTTGTAGAATTGATCGCAAAAGTACAAGTGGCACATGTCAATTCCTTGGAGATAGACTAATTTCGTGGTCAAGTAAGAAGCAGACATCAATTGCTACCTCGACCGCCGAAGCAGAATACCTTGCTGCTGGCAGCTGTTGTGCTCAAATACTCTGGATTCAACAGCAGCTTAATGATTATGGGATTCGGTCGAGTGAAGCTCCAATCTACTGTGACAATACAAGTGCCATAGCCATCACTCACAATCCAGTGATGCACTCTCGGACAAAGCACATTGATGTCAGGCATCACTTTATCCGAGATCATGTCTTAAAGAAAGAAATCAGGCTGGAATACATCTCTACCGATCAGCAAGCAGCAGACATATTCACCAAGCCTCTACCGGACGCTAAGTTTTCATATTTTCGAAATATTCTTGGCTTAGTAGATTTAAGTTAGTATGCATGTGTTTAGGGGGAATGATTGTCAATATGACATTAATAGATTAGCTGTTACGTTGTCATTAATATTGGCATATCATCCGCCTTTAACTAGTCTCTGACAGGCTTCGTACTAGCAGCTTGGTGCTTTGAACCAAATGACATTAATTGGGCGCCGTGATTATGCTCTTCAAAACTTTTTGAATTTCAAAAATACTTTTCATGACATCACCCTATGGCCCATAGGTTCCTATATATACTTCTTTACACTCGTATATCAATCTTTCACCTTTGCTAAAAACTTTCATATTGTATTAAACGCTCCATCGAATTACTCTCAAGCTTTTGCTTACTCTTTGCTCGAGTTCTTATCTACAGATATCATGTCGATCCAGAAGACTTGCCTCGCCATCAACTTTGATTCCGTTGTTAAGGCAAACAACGCAGGAATAACTGAGGTCTTCACCATGCTTGAAGCCTCTGGACTG
This sequence comes from Henckelia pumila, assembly GCF_033568475.1. NCBI lineage: Eukaryota > Viridiplantae > Streptophyta > Magnoliopsida > Lamiales > Gesneriaceae > Henckelia > Henckelia pumila. Next base: position 14,976,932 of record NC_133122.1, on the reverse strand, counting down.
AAGAAATTTCTGGAATGCAGCGCCATCTGCGATTTGCCTGTTCTGAAGGAGTTCTTCGCAACCGCTCAAATCGAGCATGGGACTATCAAATGCTTGATCAAGACAGAGGTCTACTCCTTCAATCAGAAGTTCTTCGCCAGCACATTTGATTTGCCCTCCAGGGGTTTGACAAAATGCACGGATCTTCCAGATGGTAACTGCTCTTATTGGTTGAAGGAGTTCTCAACTACTGATGCTCCGATCAAACTGCCGGCCCAGAAGACATCTCTCAAAGCTCCATTCAGGCTACTGACTAATATCGTGGCCAAGAATCTTCTGGCCAAGGCTGGATCTTACGACAAGGTGACGCTGGAAAAATTTCAATACATGGCTTGTATTGCCTCCAAGATCAACATAAACTGGTCAGACATTCTGTTCAATATTCTATGTGAAATGATCAGGGGCAAAGGGCAATCCGAGGGATTTGCTTTGCAAATCTGCCACATCTTGGGCGTCCTTGGAGTGGACTTTTCCAAGACTGAGCCTCTGCATCCCACCAAATGGCTCAACAAGTCTACGATTCTCAAATTCCTGAACAAGAAAGAGACTACGGTCGACACCTTGCCCTCAACCGCAAAGGTTATTGCTATCCCTCAACCGCTTTCAACGGTTTCGGTCGTGGCCAAACCAGTCCATACCAAAAAGTCTGCCAAGCGTCAACTGATCATCGAATCTGACTCTGAAGATGAATCACGTGAGAATGTTCCACTGATTCAAGCTTTCAGCAGGTCATCCCCTTCGGTCTCCAAAGCAGCTGTATCATCCACGCCTGCAGGCGGGAAGAAGAGGCAGCACAAGAAGCTAAAGTCTCTTTCTGGACTTGCTCCTACCCTGCCAACGGTCGAGACTACTACCGTTGTTGCTTCTACTGCTCCTCGTCCTACAAAAGGTGTGATAATCCGGGAAGGTGCCTCATCAGCTCCTGAGGTCACTCTAGCTGATCCCAAAGACAAAGGGAAAGGTGTGATGATCTACACACCCAAGGCTCAACCAGCAGCTACGATAGAACTCAATATGATCATCTCTCACGTGCTCCGTACTGTCAAGCGTCATCTACAACGTTTTGACAGATGGCATCACTCCCGCACTCACTTGACACTCGCTCAAATATTTCCTAAATGGAAATCTCTAAACGTCATTGAGCAGAAGATGCTTCTATTTGCTGATACTGAAGACATCGTGGAGGCTCTGGGAAGAAGACATCTCATAGACTTGAAGCTTCGAGGAAGCCTGCTATCACTGCTAATTAATGAGCGTGTCAAGAATTTCAAATCCAAGAGTCCTACCGCTGCCGATGACTTTGTGATTTTGACTGGACTACAGGATAGTCTACGTCAAATCACTCAACTACTTCAGCACTTCCAAGCTCTCAACAATGTCAAAACACCAGCTTCAGCAGCCTGTTTGCAAGCTTATGTGCTGGAAGCACAAGTGATGATGAAAACCTTTCTCACTCAAGATCAGGGTGAAGAAGACGTCTATGCTCTCCCTTCTTCAGATGGGATTCTGACCGATCTCATCACTGCTGACCTCTTTCAATCATATGCTCTAAGATCGAGTGTAGCAGCATCTTCATCGGTCGACCCCTCCTCAACCGCAGTCCAAGCAGTTACTCAACCGGAAGCAGTTGTGATTGCTCACTCCTCTCCCGTGACGACCGCTCACACTTCTCCCGGTCATTCACAAGATGTTTTAGAAGTGGTTGCACAAGAGATACCTGTCACCTCTGTGACAGAGGCTCCTTGCAGTAGTGAAGCAACAGTGCCCCCAACGGAGATATCAAGCACTATTGTATCACCTGCATCTCCAGAACAGCAAGTGACTGATGCTGATCCAGCACTTCAACCGTCTCCATCTACTGAAAAGTTTATGGAAGATCTCATTATGGATGAACCAAGTGCTGATCCTGGTACTCCACCAACCATATTGGCTGCAGTCGAAACTATTACATCTCCAACTGTACCATTATTGGAAGGTCCATCGTGTAGCTCTCCAGCAAGTTCACCCGCACCACATCATCGTGAGTCTAGCCCGGTTTCACCAAGAAATGACTCAGAAGGGCAAATGATTCAGACTGATGATTCTTTAATTGAAGCCATGGCCGCAGCTCTAGATCATACCTTGATAAATCGGCTTCATGAGCTCATGCAAACGGTTAGGTCCTTCTCTCAAGACATAACAAACTCATCCTTATCGGTCGATAATTCACGCCAGACGATGATTCGGCATTTCGAGACCGTGTCTCGAGACCTTGCTCGTCTGTCCACAGAGATCACTAATCATCATCGCACTCAAATCAACACGCTCTCTACCGTCTCCGAACAAGTTATCCGATCCGAAAATCGCCTTCATAAGCAGTTGAATGATCGGATGGACACTATGCAAGCCACTCTACTTGCTCAAATCGATGCAAAAATAGACACTATGCAAGCCTGCCTTGGCACTCAACTCACTGAGGTCATCCTTCGGCTCAACCAAGGTGATGCCAAAAAGGGGGAAGAAGAGCAACGTAGAGCAGCAGAGGCAAGAAGACGTGAAGAAGAGTCCAGAAGAAAAGAAGAAGCCGACAGAAGAAGAAGAAAAGGCGATAGGTCAGGAGGAGCCAGTTGGTTCAAAAGATGAACAACTTATCTCTTCTTTACTTATCACAGCCGCATTTTTTTTTTTTTTCTGTAGGTGTAATAAAAATGTTTATTGTACTTAATGAAATTCATTCTCTCAATGAAGTTCATTTTAATGCTTTCATATTGTTCTTGGAGCACTTAAGTTTTGTCATCACCAAAAAGGGGGAAATTGTTGAATCCGATATTTTGGTGATAACAAACAACAACTCATTGTATAGGAATGTGCTGCCAACCATTGTATTTCAGGAATCTACTACAACTTCTACCGGAAGCTTGTCAACCGCCTTTGCCCTCGACCGGCTGAAGTCACAAGCCTATCGACTGGCTATCAAAACCAGCAGAGGATAAATCTATCTACCGGAAGCTTGTCAACCGCCTTTATCTCTCGACCGGTTGAAGTCACAAGCTTATCGACTGGTTATTCAAACCAGCAGAGGACAAATATCTCTACCGGTAGAATGCCAACTGCCTATCTAGATATCTCGAGACAAGTACCTGTGACAAAATGTTCTTTGCAGGATCCTTTATTAAAAGCAGAACCGGCGTTTCAGAAGATTTGTTGACTCCTGCAAATCAAGACAACAGGTTGTACCAAAATGGCAAAAACACAGAATGACTGCAGATAAAGCATTCGACCGTTTATTCCAGTTTTGGACCCTGGAAGTTGTCTGCAGTGTACGATCCTCATGCAGAATCATCAATGCATTTATGAGCATTAAATGTGCATTCAATGCAGCATCAGAACGTTCAAAATAAAGACGTTGATGATTGACCTATATAAAGGGAAGATTGCTCAAAAAGAGAACAACAAGAACAACAACAAGTGATACGAGACAACGAAGAGAGACAAGCAACTCAGAAAAATTTCAATCACTTGACTAATATCAAAAGTCCTCATCTGATATACTTGAGCACACTTACAAGATCATTCATCTGCTGCTCAAATAAACCCTCGCCTACAGTTCACATATCTGATCGTCAAGGATCATCCTAGGGTTTTCAAGCCTCTCGACCGCTCTGCAGTCTGAGAAGCTCAACTCAACTATACTCAGTGTTGAAGAGACTTGAAGCTGCTCTGAAAGCTTCCACCAGTCTGATAAGAACTGAGAATCTTATCTGTGTAAATCTAGGAGTTTCGGATTAGGCATTGGATAAGTCCTAAGTCTGAAGTGGGTGTATTACAAGACGTTGTAATAACCAAAGTCTTCTAGTGAATTCCTTCCTAAGTGGAAGAAGGGGAGACGTAGAAGGATTAAGCCTTCGAACTTCCATAAAATCGTGTTTTAGCATTTACTGCCATTTATCTTACATCCTGCTCATACACTGCATTATAAACTTTGCATCACTAAAACCTCTGAACTATTTCCGCACTATTTAAGTTGTTCAAAACGTTTTAGAAGTTGAGAAAACTGATTAAGTGAACTAAACCTCACTTGATCATTTTAAAGAAGAAGAAGAAAAGTTTCAGAGTGTATTCACCCCCCCTCTACCCTCTGAACCGATCCCAACAGAATGCATTAATTGAAATGAAGTTTCGCATTTGACTTCAATAAAGCTAGAATGATAATGCTAGTAGTAAATAAAATTAAAGATTATATATCTAGAGAGGGGGAGGGGTGAATGCAAGTGATATTATTTGGTGGAGTCGGGGTCGGCAGATGGATTGATTTTAATAGTGGACAATTTTTTTTGGCAATTTATGTCTATCTTATGTATATATCATGCCAATTTTTTTTAAATACAATTTATTTTTTAAAATTTTAACAACAAAAAAAAATTGCTCGAGTCTCGTTGGGTATTTCGTGATTCTAACATGACATACATGGTATAATTTCTATCGATAAATTTAGTGTCATATATTGATAAAATATTTAAAAATATTCGTAAAATTATGATATAATATTCTTGGTTTTCTTTCAGGATGGAGTCCAATACTCTCTAAAGTTCATTTCAAACATAAAATGCAACCGAACACGAAACACAGCAGTCTGCGGCTCAAAAATGACCAAAGAAGCCTCCTAAACAAGGCAAGAGTAAATTTTGGGAGCATTGTATAAAGGAGACAAGGAAGCTGAGTGATGATACAGTACAACAAATAAGGATATGCAATATTGCAAAGTTGAGATCCCAACAGTTAATGGATGCACTAGTGGGTTAAAAAAACCAATTAGTAAAGAGGTGTAAGACAAGTCCGCTCTAAGAAAAGAGTAGGGATGATAAAAGTCAAACTATATTGACGAATGAGACTATGGGACAAGGAAGTGTCTTGGTTCCTCATACTTTTAATAAAAAAATATGTGAATTGAAAGTGGCAAGGTATGTGATTGTCGATGAATTGTATTTTAGGGTTGTCGAAGGGAAGGGGTTTGTAGAATTATTGCATAAATTACAACCGAGATTCAGAATTTTTGATCGAAAGAAAGTTGCAGGTATGGTTTATGATCTTTTCTTAGTTGAAAAAGCTAAGATACAAAGTGTGATCGTCGACCTTAGGGTAAGTATCAATACTGATACTTGGACATCCATTTAAAACATAAATTACATGGCAGGTGCATGTTATTAGGATGTATTCCGAATTTTGAAGAACTTGAATGTCAACAACAACAACAACAACAAAAATGATGAACAAAGTCGAGGCGAGAGAATCTTTTTATCCGCAAGACAAAATTGCCCGTTAACAGTGCTCAACGTTGGCGGCAATCGTCCTTAAGATACAATGACTAATGATCGTGATATAGCAGCACTACAAATATCACGAACTTCAACAAACGAAAATAAGTTTCAACTTTTCTTTTGAGAAAGTGAGGGAGAGATTTTGCAGAAATCTGTATACGTTATCGGATGTTTTTTTCTATCAGATTATACGTTATAACTGATCATATATATAGCCTAAGACTTCAAACAATACGTCTTATAGCCTAAGGATGCAACCCATGACAAAAAAAGCCCAGAAACAGATGCAAATTTTTGGACTGTAGAGGGCGCGCTCGGTCGGTAATTTTTAACCGATCGAGCGCCCTACTTTGGCCACACTCACTGCCTCGGAAAAATAAGGGTACGCTCGGTCGGTATAATTTGGCCGACCGAGCGCCCAACTTTTCTGAAGCCCACTGTATCGGGAGCACTAAAAAAATAATAAATATTATTTTTTTTCTTTAACCAACCCCTCCGAGCCGAGCCGGCCGCGCGCGCACGTGTTTGTTGCATCGATTAACGTCTTGCCCCTTTACAAAACATCCGGTGCCCTAAGGGCCCAATCCCATAAACCAAATTTGGATTATTTAAGGTGAACAATACATTGAACATGTTTCAATGTGGGACAACTTTCCCTCCAATTTATTTCACCAAATTCAAAATTTTGCATCAATTTGGACAAGCTTTTTGGACAAGTATACAAGCCTTTTGGACAAGTAAAGCCCATTTACATGTCATTTTATTCCAACAATTTATTCAACATTTTTTTTCCAACAATTCCCCACATGAATGAATTTCACGTATATTAGCATTCTCACTAGAAAGTCATTTTGAGTTATTGGTACATCAGGATAGGTAGCTTGTGGCCTTGAACCTACCTTACTAAAATACTATTGGATTTACTAGTTGCATAGTGACGCGATGTCTTGAACTAGTCAACCGTTTATGTAAACCAAGTCAATAGTATTTACATAACAATACTCTAACATATTTTGTTCTCACGTTGTGTCCATTTCGGCCCTGGACCGTATCTTAGATTCATAAGTGTTGCAATCAAAGCGGCCAATACTTTGCACTTATATAGGTGATCTCCTATCAAGAGTATCATGCGTTACTCTACCTCATAGGTATAGAAATCATTAAAAAAAAACTTAACCTCACCACATTTTGTAGGTCATTTATACTTGGATATTTCAGGAATGAGCAAGTAACAATTTCAAGCACTCAAACTAATAGTTATAACTTAGTTGTCCCATTGAACCAAGGTTTTGGGATCTCCAATTCTCAAGGTTGGGTTACCGCTATAAATATTTTAATTTGTGGATTTAAACTCATTCCTCCAAGTAGTTGTACATTTGATCTCTATTTATACTTTTTGTAAGCGGATCCGCAAGGTTTTCCTTTAACTTCACATAGTCAACCGAAATAAACTCATTCGAGATCAATTGTCTTATGGTATTGTGTCTCCGATGAATATGTCGAGATTTATCATTGTACATACTACTTTGTGCTCTTCCTATTGCTGACTGACTGTCACAATAAATCGTAATGAAAGACACCGGTTTATTCCAACATGGAATATCTTCTAGAAAGTTTCGAAGCCACTCGGCTTCTTCTCCAGCTTTATCTAGAGCAATGAAATCGGACTCCATAGTCGACCGAGCTATACAAGTTTTTTTAGAGGATCTCCATGACACCGCGCCTCCACCGATTGTGAACACATATCCACTCGTAGACTTGGAGTCTTTCATGTCAGAAATCAAATTTGCATCACAATATCCTTCTAGCACCGCAGGATATTTTGTATACACTATTCCATAACTCGAAGTGTATTTCAAATATCCAAGCACTCTCATTAGTGCTTTTCAATGATCCTCACTTGGATTACTTGTGAATCGACTTAGCTTATTTATGGTATATGCAAGATCAAGATGGGTACAGTTAGTTAAATACATTAAACTTCCTATCACTCTTGCATATTCCACTTGTGAAACAGGTTCTCCTCTATTTTTGGCTAAATGTATACCCAATTCATAGGTGTTCTAGCCGGAGGACGATTTGTGACATTAAATCGTTCAAGAACATTTTCTACATAATGAGTTTGTGATAAAATAATTCCAGCAGGAATTCTAGAGACTTTAATCCCTAGAATAATATCACACAATCCCAAATCCTTAATGTAAAAATGTTGTCTCAAAATTTTCTTGGTTTTCACAATCAATTCATGGTTGCTTCCCATGATTAACATGTCATCTACATAAAGGCAAACAATTACATATGCATTTGTAGTACCTTTATTGTAGACACATTTGTCACATTCATTTATTGTGAAATCATTTGACAACATAGCAGTGTCAAACTTTTGATGCCACTGTTTAGGTGCTTGTTTAAGTCCATACAATGACTTGACAAGTTTACACACTTTTCCTTCTTTTTCGGGTACAATAAACCCTTTTGGTTGTTTTATATATATTTCTTCTTCCAACTCTCCATTCAAAAACGCTGTTTTAACATCCATTTGATGTATCTCAAGATCATGCAATGCTGCAATAGCTATGAGAACACGAATGGATGTTATTCGAGAAACCGAAGAGTAGGTATCGAAGAAATCATATCCCTCCTTTTGTTTAAAATCTTGAACCACTAGTCGAGCTTTATATTTATCTATAGATCCATCTTCTTTGTATTTCCTTTTAAGAATCCAATTGGATCCCAAAGGTTGACATCCCGGAGGGAGATCAACCAACTCCCATGTATGATTATGCATTATGGAATCTATTTCATTTTGTATGGTTTCCTTCCAAAAAGGAGCCTCAGGATTTGATAAAGCCTCTTGAAGAGTTCTTGGTTCATTATCTAACATGTATGTTAGAAAATAAGGACCAAACGACTTTTCAACTCGTGCACGCTTGCTGCGTCTTGGTTCTTCTTTGGTTTGTGGAGTTTCAATTGTATTTTCATAAGTTCGCTTGTTCGAACTTATTTCTTTCCTTTCTTTACAAGGAAATATATTTTCAAAGAATACAGCATTCCTTGGCTCCATAATTGTGCCTTCATGTACATCAGAAATTGTTGACTTATGCACTAAAAATCGATATGACTATTACTGTATGCATAACCAATAAATATGCAGTCAACCATTTTAGGCCCAATTTTTATTTGTTTTGGCTTAGGTACTTCTACTTTAGCCAAACACCCCCACACTTTGAGATATTGGTAAGAAGGTTTACGACCTTTTCACTGTTCATACGGTATTTCATCTTTCCCTTTGATTGGAATCTTGTTTAGAATGTGAGTTGTTGAGAGAATCGCTTCACCCCACATATTTTGAGGTAAGCCAGAATTTATTAACAACGCGTTCATCATTTACTTTAATGTTCGATTTTGCATTCTACAACGCCATTGGATTGTGGTGAGTAAGGGGCTGTCGTTTGATGAATAATGCCCGAAGTTGAGAAAAATTCTTCAAAAGGAGCCACATACTCTCCACCTCGATTACTTCGAATCATTTTAATCTTTGAACTTTGTTGATTTTCAATCTCAGTCTTATATTTCTTGAAAGCATCGATTGTCTCATCCTTGCTTTTCAATAAATATACATAACAAAATCTGGTGCAATCATCAATGAATGTTATAAAGTACTTATTTTCACCTCGTGTTTGTACCATTTTTAAATCACATACATCAGTATGTATTAATTCAAGTGGCGCAGTACTTCTTGTGACATTATGAAATGGAGCTTTAACCATTTTCGCTTCAACACAAATCTCACACTTGTTTTGTGGATTTCTTTTAAACGTAGGTATTACATTTAAATTTGCAAGTCGTTGCAACATGTTGAAGAATCGTTCATGCCATAATTCATAACTTTCAATCAAGTAAGCAAAACCAATAACTTTATTCTTCGCCTCAGGGCGGATAACATTCATTACATTCAATTTAAAGAGACCACTATCTTGATACCCTTTGGCAACAAATACACTAGATTTGGTTAATACAAATTTATCAGATTCAAAAATCATTCTAAAACCAGCCTTGCTCAAGATTGAACCAGACACCAAGTTCTTTCTAATCTCTGGAACATGCAGCACATTCTTGAGCATTACCACTTTGCCCGAGGTCATTTTCAACACCACGTTTCCCACTCCAGCAACTTCAGACGTTGCGGAGTTTCCCATGAACAACTTTCGATCCCCAACGGTGGCATAGGTGGAATAAATATCTTTATCGGCACAAACATGGCTCGTAGAGCCGATATCGATCCACCATCCTCTTGGATCATCCACCATGTTGGTCTCACAAATAACATAACTTAAATCAATATCAGAAATTTCTAAAGGTACATACCTTTGTTCAACCATGTTTACATGCTTTGGTTTCTGATTTGTGTTGGTTTTCTTTGGAAGGCGGCAATCCCTTGCCATATGATTCGGTTTGCCACAGTTGTAGCAAATTCCCTGAAATTTCTTCGTTTTCCTCTTTTGCTTTCCATCATGGGGGCTCTTCCTCTTTTTACTCGTACTAGATTCCGCCAGATTTGATTTGGCCTCGGTTTCCATCATCTTTTTATGTGACTTGGCCTCGGTATTTCTGTTGTCCTCCTCGATCCGAAGTCTCACAATCAGATCTTCAAGTTTCAACTCCTTACGTTTGTGCTTAAGGTAGTTTTTGAAGTCTTTCCATAGCGGAGACAACTTCTCAATGATAGACGCGACTTGGAATGGTTCATTGATTTCCATTCCTTTGGCTAATAAGTCATGCAAGATGATTTGTATCTCTTGCACTTGACTCATCACAGTTTTTGAGTCTATCATCTTGAAGTCCAGAAATTTGCCAACCACGAACTTCTTTATTCCTACGTCTTCAGTTTTGTATTTCTTTTCCAAGGAATCCCAGAGTTCCTTGGCCGTCTTGACAGAGGAATAGACACTATAGAGAGTGTCATCAAGGCCATTTAATATGTAGTTTCTGCACATAAAATCGTTGTGGTTCCATGCATCAACCGTGGTCCTCCTTTGGGTGTCAGAATCACCATCAATGATGATAGAGGGATCCTCATTCAGGAATCTAGACAGATTCAATGTGGTAAGGTAGAAGAGCATCTTCTGCTGCCAAAGTTTAAATTCGGCACCAAAAAACTTTGGCGGCTTTTCTCCATGTGCAGGGGCGGAAGCGAGCGGAGTGAATGAAACGGTAGACATTTTCAGAATTCGAGAAATACAAATATTTCATCTTGCGATTGTTATTAGGATGTATTTCTAATTCTAAAGAACTTGAATGTCAACAGCAACAATAGCAGCAAAAATGATGAACAAAGTCGAGGCGAGAGAATCTCTCTATCCGCAAGACGAAATTGCCCGTTAACAGTGCTCAACGTTGACGGCAATCATCCCTAAGATACAACGATTAACGATCGTGATATAGCAGCACTACAAATATCACGAACTTCAGCGAACGAAAATAAGTTTCAACTTTTCTTTTGAGAAAGTGAGGGAGAGATATTGCAGAAATCTGTATACGTTATCAGATGTTTTTTTTCTATCAGATTATACGTTATAACTGATCATATATATAGCCTAAGAATTCAAACAATACGTCTTATGTCCTAAGGATGCAACCCATGACAGAAAAATCCCAGAAACAGATGCAACTTTTCGGACTGTAGAGGGCACACTCGGTCGGTAATTTTTAACCGATCGAGCGCCCTACTTTGTCCACACTCACTACCTCGAAAAAATAAGGGTGCGCTCGGTCGGTATAATTTGGTCGACTGAGCACCCAACTTTTCTGAAGCCCACTGTCTGGCAAGGTGAGGGTTGCGCTCGGTCGGTAAATTTCCACCGATCGGGCGCACTAAAAAAAAAAAAATATTATTTTTTTTCTTTAACCAAATTTTATCCAAAAAGAATAATTAATCGTAAGACCTCGCCTCGCCTCGCCTCGCCCCACCGAGCCAGCCGGCCGCGCGCGTGTTTGTTGCATCGATTAGCGTCTTACCCCTTTAAAAAACATCCGGTGCCCTAAGGGCCTAATCCCATAAACCAAATTTGGATTATTTAAGGTGAACAATACATTGAACATGTTTCAATGTAGGACAACTTTCCCTCCAATTTATTTCATCAAATTCAAATTTTTGCATCAATTTGGAAAAGCTTTTTTGACAAGTATACAAGCTTTTTGGACAAGTAATTACATGCCATTTTATTCCAACAATTCATTTAACATTTTTTTTTCAACAGTACATAAAAGAATACTCAACTTCACAAAAATCACTAATCATTCTGGTGAAGAAATTGGGAAGATGGTTGAGGTTTTTCGTAGAGAGTGAGGGATAGAAAAGGTATTTTTAATTGTAGTTGACAATGCTTCTTCTAATGACATTACAATTGATTGCTTGAAAAGAAGGATGAAAGGTGAGAATGTATTGTTGTTTGTAGGGAAATACTTGCACTTGAGGTGTGCTTGTCATATAATTAACTTAGTTGTTAAGGATGGCTTGAAGGAACTTTACGTTTCAATTAAAGCTATAAAAAATGCAGTTGTTTTTATTCATTCTTCTCCATCAAGATTGAATAAATTTAGGGAGTTTTCCATGCTAGCCAAGTTTTCTTGAACATCAACCGTACCTATGGATGTCAAAACGAGGTGGAATGCAACTTATAAAATGCTTGAAGTTGCATTGAAGTATAAGAAGGTGTTCAAACGGATGGCTGAAGAATGGTTTCCTTTTATGAATTATTTTCGTGAAAAATATGATAAGGGCAAAGAAAAGATTGGGCCTCCAATTGCTAATGATTGTGAGAGAGCAAAGGCTTTTGTACACTTTTTGAAAAAGTTTTATGATGCCACTTTTGAGCTAAGTGCATCAAAAAGTCCTATCTCCTACTTTATTTATTAATCAATGATTGCACTACAAGTAGAGATTGAAAGAAAGAGACATGATGGTTCAGATCCAATTCTTACAGAGGTAGCATGCGCAATGAAGTCAAAGTTTGACAAATATTGGGAAAATTGGAATAGCATGAATCCTTTGATATTTAATGGTAATATTTTGGACTCGAGAAAAAAACTTCAAATAATCAAAGTCACCGTCAAAAAATTGGGAGGTTTACCTGCAATGATCAAATAGCTCGTTAATAAGGTCAAACAAGACTTGATAACTTTGTGGACGGAGTACAAAGAGATAAATGATATAGGGAATGTTGAGAGTCAAAATATGCAAATAGAGTGCGAGGGTGGAGATGGTGGTACTAGTGGTGATGATATTGGTCTTTGTGATAAATTGTTTGATAATGTGGAAGCACAAAACGAAACAGAACAACTTCAAGAGATATCCAATAAAGTGGAAGTATTTGGCTGATGATATTAAAAAATGATCTAATCAATCTTTCAATCTTTCGGAGTGGTGGAAAGGAAGTAAAACTAGGTATTCAATCCTTTCATTGATTGTCAAGGATGTTTTTTCAATTTCATGCTCAACCGTTGCTAGTGAGTCCGCTTATAGCTTGGGCAAAAGAGTTGTGGATCCTTTTAGGAAGAGTTTGAGTCATAAAATGGTAGAGGCATTGGTTTGCACTAGTGATTGGCTAAGAGTGAAGGAGTTCTCATTTTAAAAAGATCCAACGGATGATGACCTTGAACTATAAAAGAAAATTGAATAAATTGAAAAGATGAATCATTTTTTATTTAATTAAGTTTAAATTTATATAATATTTATCTTTGTTCATCTAATATGCATAATTTTTTTTGCAGCTGCAAATACCACTCAAGACCGTGTCAAAACTACATATTTCCCCTCCACTTTGGTCTAATTTGAAGAGTAAGACTATATTTATATTTACTTATTTCAATTCTAATATTTATAACTAAATTTAGTTTCTAAATTTTGCAAGTCCTTCGAGATGTTGGAGTTTCAAAAAAATTACAGTTAATAAGACTATATTTATGTTTACTTATTTATGTTATAATATTTTAGCAGAATTTATTTTTTAAATTTTGCAGATCTTTTGAGATGTTGGAGTTTAAAAAAATTAAGTTAGTAAGAATATATTTATGTTTACTTATCAAATTCTAATATTTGTAACTAGATTTAGTTTCTAACTTTTGCATGTCTTTTTGAGATGTTGCAATTTAAAAATGTTTTGCAAGAGATGACAATAATTTTTGCAATTAAAGTAAGGCCTTTTTTATTAACCACTTATGATATAGTTTATGTGGCACTTATATTTTGAGAATACTCTTGCTTATCTGGTAGATTTTTTGATAAGCAAATATGGCTCTTTTGGAACTTAGATATTATAAAAGCCTGTTATTATGTATGTGGTGTTTAATTTCTTTTGAAAATAGTTGTGACTTGTGTAGTTGAAACTTTGTCCTTCGGCCTGTGGTGTTTTAGTATCATTTGAAAGTAGCTATAACTTGTGAAGTTGAAACTTTGTTGCATTGTTTCAAAGACCTGTTTTGTTTTGAGATATATATGCTTCCCTGTTTTGCTTTGGTTCCTATGGAAGATTTGATGTTATTCTCATCACGTCCCACCATATTTTAGCCTCTCTTATTATTATTCGTTTCGACATGATTTTGAAGTTGATTTTTTGACTTGAATGGACAGCATTGAAAGTCGAAATGTTTGCTGGAATTCATTTGGATAAATCATGTTATTTGTGGCTGCCAAGTGAAATTTGAGGTATGAGTTGGGTTAAACTTGGTTCTGATTTTTTATTGGCTATAAGAGAAGTTTTTTTTGTGTGTGTTAAATAAGTTTATTTCTTTTCATTGGATAGTCTGATTTTTATTTGAAGCTTTCGATGGACCGGAGAATGATAAAATTAATCGTTCTTCATTTATTGTAATCACAACATTTCTATAAGAAACTTTCTTTCTTTCTTTTTTGATGGTCAGAAGTCATCAGCTTCATTTTGATATGATTGTGATGTGAGTAACATCAATTTTTGTTTTTTTGTTATAATTTCGGTATGGACGATATTATACCAATATCGTATCGAAATTTCGGTATACCGAAATTTTTTCGATAAAAACAACATGGAATTAAAGTCACACCGACATTTCGATATACCGAAATTTCGGTGCGGTATCTTTAGACAAAAAAAAACAATGATTATAAATCTATAATATCCTATGTTATCAGAAATGCCTAAACCAAGAGTAGAAACAAATTAAATGGCCATGGAAATCATACAAATCCGGACAACTAGTCTTATATTGAATAGTTTTCCAAATTCTTAACCGAATAATAATTTTTTTTGAAAAATTAAAAATGGTTCGATGGTCCAAATTCAATACCTCAAGACTCCAATGATATATATTTATTTTATTATATTTTATATATGATTTATTTATTTAGTTGTAATTTCGTTAATGCATAACTATAACACTATAGTATAGATCAATAAATAATATATTTTATTATATATTTACAAATATGATTAGATATGTTATATTTGAGTATATAATTTAAATATTGAGATAAATATAAGTAATAATTGATTATTCTAATGTTTTTAATACAAATAAATATCATACTTTTATTATATCGATATATATATATATATATATATATATATATATATATATATATATATATATATATATATATATATATATATATATATATATATATAAAGGTTGAGGGCCTTTGAATAACTATTTTTTGGTGTGTCATGACACACCAAAAACATCTTCCAATTTTACCTTTTATCTACATTTCTATCCACTTTTTTTCTTCTATCTTTTTAAAATAATAGTATATTAAATTTATATTATCTTTTCAATAAGTAATTTTCAACAATTAAATAATACATTATTTTATTAAAAATATCATAAAATATCATCTATTATATAGCACACGCAATGACGTGTGCTTCTGTCGCTACTTATAATATATATATATTGATATAAATAAATAATAAATAAAACTTCCGCCTTGTCTGTTTGGACTTTGGTATGTCTTTCCATATAATTACAATTTTGCCATTCATTTTTTTTTTTCTCTTTTTTTTTATTTTATTTTTCATTTTTTCCCTTTTTTATGGCAATTTAAAACATTGTCAAAATACTCCCACTCAATTTATAACTTAATCAACATATACAACTTTTAAAATATCAAATACTGTACGCGCACGCAATGTATATAAATCAATAAAATAATCTTAGAAATAATATTGTGTATCTAATTGAATTTAATAATATGAATTGGCATGAATTTATGCTTAAAAAACAGGCCAAGTACAAAATTGAATTTTCCGTTAGATCATGTTTAATTAATTAAGATATTTACATAAGTTCATATACCAAAATACTATTTACTATTTTTATGGATACCATAATCATCCTTGTGAATTCAAAATGACTCTTAAAAATTTTTACTTCTAAGATGCAAATCAAACTCATCTTCCGACAGTCAAATAATCTCTTTAGCTTGGACAGTTGCCAAAGCGATTTGTAACCCCCTATGAAAAATCAATAGGCTCTTAATCCATTTTTATTAAAGAAGTTCGACTAACCTTAAATTCATAATTATATATGTGTTTCTAATATACATGCAGCGATATGTAATTCACATTTTATGTATTGATAATACGTAAACAACATACTAGTCTTCGTGCACTCTATCTCAACTCTCCTGCAAAAGCTAAATGAGTCTTTTATTTGTTAGAGTATTTATTTTTTTTACTACAAATATTTTGTTTTGAAGTTTGAAAGTGAAAAAATGACAACATTGTTTAAATGACATTGTTGTTGTGAAGGTCTTGTATTCACTATACAAAAATGCTGAAAGACTACGGTGAAAAAACGTAGTTAATTGGTGGTTTAAAACCGTAGTTAATAGCCATGTAGTTAAAAGTGCGGTCATAGACTACGGTTTTTAACCGTAGTCTTTTGTCGTTAAAGACTACGTTAAAAACCGTAGTTTTTAGTCGTTAAAAGACTACGGTTTAGAACCGTAATCTTTTGCGACAAAAGACTACGATTAAAAACCGTAGTCTTTTCTATTGCACTTTTAACTACATAGCCTTTAACAACGGTTTTAAAGACCTTTTTAATTACGGTTTTTCATCATTGTCTTTTTTATGTATAAAACAAAAAAAAATAATTTCCAATATTATAAATTCCTCAGAATTTGAAATTTGAAAATAAAATTTAATATACAATTTTTCAGTATTGTAAATTACTCAAAATTGAAAATTTGAATCCTAGTTTCATACAAACTAAAAAATAGAGTAAAAAATGGTCCTAAATTCCTAATCTATCTGGCTCTTCTAAAACTACCTCGAAGCCTAGCTCCCTTGCTATTGGAGAGACTTCCCCATGATTGGTCAAGACACGTGTTTCTTTCCTCGTTATGATCATGATACGTGGCCTCGACCCTGTCAAGTTATCTCCCTTGCTTGTTATGTTATGAATTGACATAGCCCTCTGTTCTCTTCAAGGAATATGTTTCTGATCTATCATGTGTCCAATGATCGACTACAAAACGAACATCCTTCATCTAAAATATATGCATACCTCTGTTGTAGATCGGTTATCTCACATAGTAACTCCTTCTTCCTATCGTGAGCAGCCTCTAACTACAAGAAGGAAATAATATTAAGATTTACTCTTCCGAAATATCTTCAAATCTAAGTATAGAAAAATGCATATGCCACAGCAGAATGAATATTGGGCACCAACTATCAAGCCTAGCACTGCATGGAAAACGAAATCAAGATCAATGAAAGATTATTAATTACCTTTCTATTTGTACAAGCAACAACGGTTTTTATAAAACTGTAGACGTATATTTTAAAAAAACGCCCATTAACTACGGCTTATGTAATAACCGTAGTTAATTGTAAAAATACTACGGTTTTATCACCAACCTTATCAAAGACCAGTTTGTCGAAGAATGGAGATGCTTCTTCTTGCTTAAGTCCTTTCTCCATATTACCCAATTTACTGTTCAAAAATAATTTATTAGTTGGTACGAAGGTTTAAAGACAATTAAGCTTGAATATGCTTTGAAAATGGAACATACTAATTGTATGCAAACTGGAATAGCGAGTTTTTCAATACACCACTAGCCGCAATTTTATCCATGATGCCTACGAACACATTAGTAAATAAATTAATTTCACCAAAATGCCACTATTCTACAATATATAACTTCGTTAAGATTCATTTTCAATTCTCAAATTACATTTCCATCATATTCTATATTTTCTTAGATTATCATGACTCCTGTTCAACTTTTCACTTCTTTCCAATAACAACTAAATTCTTATTCTAACCCAATAAATAATATCTTGAAATTGCAAGTATCCCAAAAAATATTTAAATATCAAACTAACCTGAATATTTTATTTCTACATGACATAACATTTAAAGAGGAAAATGTGTCGTGTGGTAAATAAAAAACCAAACATTCATCTTACTCTGCAATCCATTTCAGAAAAGTACTTTTCTCAAAAAACATTTGCCGAAAAAACCCAAAAGTAATATCAAGCCTCCCTATAGTGTGCAAATAAAGGTGCAACAAAAATAAAGTTTGATTATAACTCAAGGCACCAATCTGTTTCAAATGTTGAGTAAATTGATGACAGACACAACAGAGGCTTAATTCCAATTATATCAATAAACAATTGTATACCAATGTATATCCTGTCAAAAACTCTAGGAACTCCAAAAAATAAAGTTGTCTTTAACATGAGGAGATCTTCAATCATGTACCTGATATCCTGTAAGTTTGATGTAAATCCTTTTCGGTGTAAGAAATCATCACTTCAAAATTTTTGGCACTAGAATGCATTAGATTTTGAAATCATTGTCGCAAAAATGAAAAATTGTTAAATATTAATCTCACCGCCTACCAAAACCCAATTGAAGAACCTCGATAAATACAGTACGTAGGTCTCAATAATTTGATAAATATGGGCAAGAGGAAGAAAAGAGAAATACACATCCTCTTTTTTACCTTGCAGAAAGACGTGAAATCACTTAAAATTCTCGTGTCTTCATCAAATTGCAAACCTAACAAAGCAAAAACAGCCAAATTTTTACCACTTTATCTGTTTTTCTAAGAAGGTGATCCATAGACAATACTTCTGCCACGAAAGCACCATTATTTATGATGACACCTTTAGGTTCTCCCGTTGTTCCACTCGTATACATTATAGTGCATACGTCAGTCCTTGCTTTAGGAGGAAGATCATCGTCCAAATTTCCCTGCCAAAACAGATGAGAGAGTGTATCTGGTAAGTTTCCAGTATTTCTGGAAAATATTTTAAACTTTGCAGATAATGATTGTATTGGCAAATGCGAAATTGGGTTGAAAACAATTGGAGGAAACTGCAACAATTGAGTTTCATCACAAAATTTTTATCCAGGAAACATTAAAGAACGATTCAAAAACTACAGTAAAGACTAGAAATTAGAAGTAGTAACACGTTAAGAAAGAGGAATCTCACATTGGTTGCATTTGGGTAGATGGATTTGGAGATGATAACAAATCCATTGGTCTGTTAGTATAAATCCACTTGAAAATGGATTTCAAATCCTAACTAGCTAGTTATGTTTTGACTCATTCGGAGGTATTTCAAATAAAAAAGAAGAGAGAAGCAAAACTAACAAGGCAAATAGAGCAAGAGAGGAGAGTATTTTATTCGCGAGCCACAGTCGAGGGGAGAAAACCATCGAGGCAGTCCGCCGTCGGATGCCCTAACCAGCTCCACATAGTGCTGATAGTAATTTTTTATACTCAAACCGCCGCTCGGAGACGAAGCCTTCTCCATTACACTTTCCCTACGCTGGTACATGTCGCAAAGAAAAAGAACCCGCAGTCTCATGTCACGAAATTAGTCGACAGTCAAGCTTTGGGCCGAGAATCCTCAATATTTTGGTACTAAATTGAAGCCAAGAACAAGATCTCGCCTTTGTCTAGCTTCAAACGGCATATTTCCGGCGTCTAGGGTGGCGAATCGACCTCTTAGAGCGACGGCAAGGGCTAGGGGAGAAAGGGAATCGATAGTGGCAAAGGGGTTTGGGAGGGAGAGAGAAACGATCCTTTTCCTCTTATGTAACTATGTATATATGTATGTATCTATGTATCTATTGTATATCTCATAGACCTCATAGACTACGGTTAAAAAAACCGTAGTCTATTTATTTAAAAAAAAGCTCATAGACTACGGTACAAAAAAACCGTAGTCTATTTGTTAAAAAAAAATGCTCATTGACTACGGTACAAAAAACCGTAGTCTATTTATTAAAAAAAACAAGTTCATAGACTACGGTACAAAATAACCGTAGTTTATTTATAAAAAAAAACTATCATAGACTACGGTTTTTAAAAACCGATGTTGTAGAACACAAACAACTACGGTTTTTACAAAACTGTAGGCGTATATTTTTAAAAAACGTCCATTAACTACGGTTTTTGTAAAAACCGTAGTTAATCGTAAAAATACTACGGTTTTATTAAAAACCGTAGTCATTCTGATGTAGTCTATTATCAAATTTCTTGTAGTGATTGCTCAATTATTAACTTAGTTTTGAATTTTGATTATTATTTTATCTGGTTTTATTTTTGTACGATTTAAGCTATATTTAATATTTGAAAGACACTGTTGTTATTATTTTTGAATCAATTAGAATTTATGTTATAATATTATGTATTTTACTTGATTAATTATTCAAAAAAAATGATAATAATAAAAACTGCAACCACTCAAAACCGTAAAATTAATCCTCATTTAAAATCGTAATTAATCATTTTATTAAAAGACTAACTGTTAAGACTATAAAATAAATTTTATGTCAGCCCAAAGTAGAATGAGTTCTTTTGGCCCAGTTTCCGAAGCCAAAAAGCCCAACAACGACAGCCCATCAGAAATAAGGAAAATGAGGGTCCGATGAAAATGGGAGGGAAATTGAGAATTGGATATTTGATTAAAAATCAAAAGACCGAGTCAAAATGGAGTAATCAGTCACCTGCCCAGATGAAAATCATAGTATCAATGTAGCTATCGCAAATGAGATTAAATTCCTTGAATAGTTGTCTTAATGTGAAGTTAATTCATGCGCGTCGTTTGGCTAATGAGGTCGCTCACGCTATTGTTCATTTTGTTTCTCCCTCCCAAAGTTCTTTCACTTGAGATAATGTGAATTTTCCTATTTGGTTGGTTGATCTTGTAAATAAAGACATTACTTTGGATTAATAAATTACAAGTTTCACCTGTCAAAAAAAAAATAATCAAAAGACCGAGTCAAAATGGAGTAGTGAGAAATGGAGGAGAAAAACGTGGCCCATCTTTATAAGGAGTGAGAATTTATTCAATCAAGAACAAAAAGGAATCGGCAACCACAATTGGATCTATCGCAAATTCATCAATCAAACACAACTCCAAATGCTTTGTCTTCTCGGCAATATTTCTGCACTTTTTGATCTTCATCTTTTTAGCATTTTTTCTAAATATTCAGTGTACAATTTAATTAGCGCTTTGTTTAGTTAGTTCCTCGAGCTATCCAGCAACTTATCTTTTATTTTGTATGGAAATTAATTGTCATTTTCGAATTTTCAGTAGCAAGAATGAAATGTTTGATTGCTATTAATAATTCTACTTCAATAGTCTTTGTGTTCTTTGACATGTAACCGGTGAAATTTAGACCGACAACGAAATCGGGGTTCATTTTTACTTGATTTTAGAAGTTAGATTTTCATTTTCATTTTTATACAATTTTGGAATGTGAATGCCTGACACACCCGAAACACACCACTCGAACTATTTTTGTGTGCAAACACTAACCAACTAAGTGACAATTCAGTTTGAATTTTTTAACATTTGAACTTTAGCCTTATAGAAATGGGCACGTAGTGTAGTTGCGCGTCACTTGGGCATGTTAAATTTGATTTTTTTTTCTTGAATTATATATCTGGTTTATTTCCAGTTATTTGAAGAATAATTTCACTATATATATTATGATTTTGTATTTAATTATAGTATAATAATTATTTTTAATTAATATGTTGTTAATGACCTGTTAAATGGGATCCGAATCCAGCTCCCATGCATTTCACCCTAGGTTCGACAGAAGCAACTTGAGTGTTTTCTAGGCATATAAAGGCTGATCCTAGCTTGATGATCAGATATATATTTGCTTGAAAAGTGTGCGGAGATGAGCATATCTCCATATGTTCAGATTAGTGCTGGAATGCATGTAGTTGTTGTTGTTGTTGTTTTTTTTTTTTTTTTTTTTTTAATTTTGTTTTTACGTTATATTAAATTTCAATCTTAATAATGCATTTTTTCGATTTTCAATACTTCTAGTCCTCTTATAGATTTTCTAAATAATAATATGATAAACAAATTAATTAATGACAATGACAATTTGTGCAACAGAATTGTTTCATCCGAATATTAATGGACATAAAGATGCAATT
Source organism: Henckelia pumila (assembly GCF_033568475.1). Lineage (NCBI taxonomy): Eukaryota > Viridiplantae > Streptophyta > Magnoliopsida > Lamiales > Gesneriaceae > Henckelia > Henckelia pumila. The sequence goes on along the minus strand of NC_133122.1, from coordinate 14,955,140 downwards.
ATTGACCAAATCCGGCACGCACAGGCACCGCAAGGGGAGCATATAATATTAGTAAATATTAGACCATTTGATGTTGGAGCCGCAATATTAGAAAAATTAGACTAAGCAAGAATAAAACATGCATGAATTTAATATTACAAAATAAGAAATCAATCTCTCTCATTTACATTTAGTTATCACGAATTGGATCACTAAAAACATCAACTTAGGCACCGTTTTCTTCACTATATTATTAATATATGTATAACTCATCTCATCTCATCCTACGTTCTTTTCATCATATTATTTATACATATATTAACTATTTATTTTATATCAATCAAATCATTAATTAAAAGGAAAAATATCTTCCTAAATGGGAAAAATCTCTTCCTAAATGATTGACGCTAAAAAAAATTAAGAGGAAAAACATTACATAGAAAACACGTAACTTTAATTTAGAAGAAAGTTAAGAAATGCTTGGTTCCATTTCGAATAATGTTTTCAAACGTTAAAAAAAGAAGAAAAAATTATTTTTTTGGTTCGATATGTTTTTTTTTTCGATTTCGGTTTTTCATGTGGTCAGATTTAATTTTTAATCTACTATCTTTGTTTTTTTTTTTTTTTTGTCAATTTTAATTTTTTTTTCAATGTAACGTGACATCAATACAATCCTACTGTGAATGTGACATGTATAATGTCACATCAACATTTACAACGAAAAATAAATAAAATTATCAAAATCTGGAACATATAGAACTAAAACTTAAGTGAAAAAACAATAAAGGACTAATTATCTTTCTGATTCAATATTCATTCTATTAATTTGAATTGAAAGTCAAATAATTATTTCGAAACCAAACCACAAAAAGCCGTACTCTACCACATGCCGGGCATAGTATCGACGGTTAGCGAAGGAATATAATTGTGTACATGATATATTTATTTATTGAGTTGGGATTTTATTAAAAAAATCATTTATTATATATATATATATATATATATATATATCAGCAAAATCCGATCCAATTTATCGTAATTTATTATTTAATAATTTTAAAATTTTTATGTAATTAATATTATACTTAAAAACCAAATTAGAATAGGGGTAAAAAATTGATTTTTTTTTCGTAATAATTTATCGAATAAACAATTCATAATAGTTCATGTACCAAATTGCCGATTTTAAAGTGTTGATCAGTATTGAGTTGAAGTCGTCCGCTACACCTACACAGTTAAAAATATAAATCATATTCAACATTCAAAGAGTGATAATAAAATCCTTCTGTGGTCGATCGGCCTCAGTCTGCGTGGACCCAATTAATTTTTATTTGGTTTTATGGAATTAATAACAGGAAATTTCCAAGAAAAATGCAACATGCATGTCGTAATTCTAGCTACTTCTCGACTATATATAAAACTTATATAGACCTAAGCTTCACGTACGCTATTTGTCAAGAATTCCCCATTTGATTTGGCTGGCAAAAATGCATGATTCTGAGCATTACATGGACAAGAAGACAGTGCTGCCATTGTTGTTGCTTTCCGATTCGGACCACAAGGATTTCAAGTCCCCTAAACCCAAGAATTCCTTCCCTGCATTGCCTGTCCGAGGATCCATCAAACGCCGTATCTTCTCAAAACTCTTAAGTCGGCTTTTTGTGGCAACCCTATCTCTATGTGATTGATGAGAGATCACTCACGTACGTTTGTTTTTCGTCGTTGGGTCACAAGTGTAAGTCTGGTGTATCTATACTTTATTTGATCAGTTCCATGTCTATTTTGGTAACATATCTATGTACCGATCGATTATAAGTTCACAATACAATATACACTAATATTTCTTTCTGTGGCATATTAGCTGCCTTAGTTTTCACATATATGTTCAGCTTGAGTTTATAATATAAGGTTTATAGTTTCAACTTTGAATAAATCGTGTACTATAAACTAAATTTGATCACTTTCAAAGGTATATATATTTTTATACATCTTTGAAAGAAAGAATCTGGTGAATGTATTCTTCGGCCTTCGGTAGGCCTGATGGTGGAAATTAAAGCCCAAGCAAGGTTGGGCTTAAAGCATTTATCTTATATTATATACGAATTGTGGGGCTCGGATATATTTATCGGCAAATAAAGTCCAGCCACTACTCTATCTTTTTGAAGACTCGATAAATTGATAGGCCCTTTTTAGTTTTAACTCCATAAAGCCCAGTACCAGCACCCACCTTTTGTGTTTTTCTGAGAATATTTAACTCCATATATACTTTACTTATAATATTTATTTTCCTAAAATTATAAAATTTTGATTCACCTTCCACACGTTAACAACTCTAATTATAATTATATATATATATACATAATTACATTTAGAAATTTGATATAGTGAACAATCCCCGTGAGCACTTATGTGAGTACCGGATCTTCTTCCAAACGATTTTTTACCTTCACTAGCTGTATATATTCACAAATTTTTAAAAATATATTTGATTGAGAATAACATAGGATATATTATAATTATCATTGGTGCTTAATTGGATTGAGAACTCACATTAGATTCTATTAGAAAATAAAATAGTGTTCGGAATTAAAAAAAAACTTATTCTTAGAATATTATATTTATAAACATTTGAAAATTTTATAAAGAAAAACTAGAAATAACGTTTTAAAAGCGTTTCCAAACAGTACTGCTAAAATATTTCATCTCTAATAAAGTTTTAAAAAAAAAATGTGCTTGAAGCATGGTTGCCAGTTGACAACTATTTAGCGGCATGGATGACATATGACGGATTACTCCAATAATCAATTAATGACCGAAGCTAAATTAATTAAACAACATAAACTTTTGGATAGCTTGCCATTGATAATTATGAGGTCTCCTGATTAAACATTTAAACTTCAAATACTTGACCACTAATTTTTGTGATAAGGACATCGATCGTGACAGGGACGACCCACCCTTTTCTTTAAGCAAATTATACGAATTTTCTACTATTTTATATGCGATTTCTTTAAAATTTTAAACTTGTTAGTCTCTTGTGTTTTATTTCCTTTAAAATTTTGTGTTGGCCGGTAAGTATATATAAGGCTTAATCGGATCCTATCATTTTCAATTTTTGACAACTTAAATGGATTACAATTGCAAAGCATACAAAGACAAATAATCAAAATCTCAGAGAGATATATATATATATACAATACTAGAAATGATAATTTCCACGGTAAATTTCATTATTTTCAAATTTTGTTGAAAGGTCATCGCCCGATCATGCACAATCCCTTTCGTTTGCTGATCTTGAATGCACAAATATAAATTTTCTTCCAATAAAATATGCTCATTGATTATTATTATTATTATTATTATTGTCTTTGTCGTCCTTTTTCTTAATCAAGAAACGGAATGCTTATAAAGCCGGTAACTCTCTAGAAAGTTGAAGCCACGAAATTCACAAGAAACCAAACATCAACCCCTACATACCGACTCCTCCTACGTACGAAACAGACATTTCGAGAAATCAATACTTCCACTAAAGGTTTGATTCTCTCTAGTATTGAAGAAGAACATGACGACGCCATTGAAGACTTTTGGATGCACCCGAGTTCTTCCGGTCCGAGGAGACGTCAAACGGCAAATTTTCATTAACCTCTTTCGTATGTTAAGCAACTGTTTTCAGGGCTTTGTCCGTTTCGTCACACGAGTAAGAGTTTTTAGGAAACACTTCTCCTAAACAACCGTCTTATATAATGTTGTTCTTCGTGTGTGTCGCCTCACTGCCTCAGCGGCTCTCTCTGTGTACGTGTTTTCTTTTTTCTTAACATTTTTGCTTCCAGTTTATTTGGATTGTAATGCTACATTTTCCTCTTTTGTTTGAATTTCGATGTCATGTACTAGCCTCATACGTCCCTGGAATCGCTTCACATTTTAACACTCAATTTGAACTTATATCTGTCAGTTTGATATATGGATTTGAAATTTAGTTCCAACCTAAATTCAAAATGTACAAATTTATGGATTATTCTATGCTATGTGGTCAAATGTTAACCATTGGATCATCAACACACATGTCAATTTTCATAAAACTATAAGGGTCCCACGTTATCTAATGATATTGAATTAGGGGGAGAAACACTCACGGTGTAGCATAGACTAACCCCAAATTTATAGGTGCATGTTTGAGTTTTTTAATTCGTGTTTGATTTTTTGCGATTTTTATAAATTTATCAGTGATATTGTCATAATTGAGTTTTAATCATGCATGTATCTTCCGTGTTTTTTTTTTATTTTTTATGATAATTAAAGACTAGATGGAAAAAACTGACTTTATAGCATCAAGTCATACACAAAGCAGAGTTACTCAATTCACGACACTACCACAATTGAAATTAAAGCTGTTAATTTTGGTTTTGTATTTTGTAAGTTAATTAAGTGTTTTATTCCTTGAAAGTGGTTACGTGATATTGAACACGTCGCTTCATAGTCACGTAGAAAAATGATTAAAATTATAAAAAAATAAAAGATAATATATTAAAATTAAAAAAAATCGGCAATATACAAACACAATTGACTAAAAATGCTTTTTTCTCATTTAAAAAAAATATTTTAAAAATATTTATAAAATAATGATGGGTTTTCACATTAATTATCACAAGTCAACCCACGGCCCACCACCTGCTAGCTGCTCGATTCCACAAACCTACATCGACACGAAAGAATAAAGATCGATATTTAATATTTTTAATTCATTAATATTGTAAAATAGTATAGTTTTAGTTTGTGACTTGAAATCTTTTTCAGAAAATATTTGGGGCGCTCGCTCACATTTATTAATTCCGTGGGTTCACAACTTCACATTATAGATTTTATTTATTTAAGAAAATAGGTTTGCGACCAAACAATAGTATAATATATATCCAACTAATTTCTACAATAAAATTTATGTATTTATATAACAAAAGTTTTCATCAGTGCTATTAATTTTTTGAAAATTGACTAATTTATACTGAAAACGTACACTAGTGGGAAATTATATATAAATGATCGAGGATAAATTTAAATAAAGCATTTAAAATCTATGTATTGAAAACATTACTACACTTGTTTTTTTTTTTTTTTTTTTAAGAAGAAAACTGTGACGTCCCGTATTTAAAAACATTTAACAAAAGAGTTGTGGAAAAAGAGTGAGAAAATTTTTCAAAACCTTTTAAACTATGCAGGGAGTGCATCGCCCTAGTACATCAACAAATCATAATATGGAACACGGATGCAACACTACATTTAAGTCCATCAAGATACGGCACGTCAAAACCTACTAATAATATTTAAAGAGGATAGGGGAAAGTGAGTTCAATTAATTAATTATGTATATAAAATACATTTGAAAATAATCAGAGAACTCACATAACAACATTAACTGAAATAAACATTTGAAAGACGAAACATTTGAAATCCTCAAAACTCGTCTTTAAAAGACTGACAATGAAAATAATTAAATCATTACTTTTAAACATCGTAAATAAAATATTGTAACAACATAACATAAATAAATATAAGTAAATCTTTCTGCTTTAAATACATCAGAGCTTTTGAACTATTGTGTCATGTAATGTCTTCGCCTCTTGGACTCTTCAGCCGTGCTACCAAAGCTTTTTAAATCAAAACTGCTAAACCATCTGCACCATTCAAGTATAGTGAGTCTAAAGGACTCAGCAAGATTAACATATTCATATCAATATCATTATTATTTCAAAATACTTTAAAATTAAAATAACTTGAACATACATAACATGATACCTTAAACTTGAAGAATTTTGACGTAAACATCATAGAACTTTAAACTTAAAATCTTGAACATGACTTCAAAACTCTTAAAAGATGCAAGGAATTTAAACATGAACATCAACTCACTTAACTTTAAATCTTGAAAATAGACTTCATTCATATTCTCAAAACTTTACCATTTTATTCTTAAATAAACATTTGCACTTAACATCTAATAAATAAAATCATGCAACTTGGACAAACATTAAACCATGAACATAACATAAAAACTTATCATTTTGGGGTGATGAATTATGTGAAATTGTGGCAACCATCATAATGGACACATTCGTAGTTCCTGTTGATCAACAAGCATATGACACTAAGCCTCATAACATTCGTTCTTTGGAAAGGCCCTCTCCGGAGCTCATCCCGGAGTACCAGTCCCGTGTACTTATCTGTCTCTTGAGCCATGTTTGGAAAGGCCCTCTCCGGAGCCCAAGCCGGAGCACCAATCCCGTGTTTGCCACCACAAAGACACATAAGACATCAAAAGCGTTTTCATACATTAACATGTCATATCATGCTTCATATTAACATCATTCATTCATGTCTCATCATTTTATCATTTCATCATAACTTTCATCATAACATTCATTTCATTCATTATGAAGCATCATTATTTCATCGTAACTTCCTTCATAACTTTTATTCATGAACATAAAACTTTACTCGATAACTTCATGCATGTCATAAATGATAAAAATCATACTTTCATATTGAACATAGGTTTCATGAATGAAACATAGACATGTACATGCATCACATAACGTAATCGATCCACGTAAGTCGTTCTTGTCGTTCTTGTCGTTCTTGACTTAAAACTTGAAACTTTTTGCATAGAAACTCTTAAATATATTTTATAAGCTTTAAAAGATCATAACCATGAATTTAGGACCCTAAAATAAAATATAAAAATCATAAATTTCGAATGAAAGGGGCGCCCGCTCAACTTCTAGGCGCGGGCGCGCCTGACCTGCGCAACTGGGTCATCTTGCTCGCTCCCAAACTCTATTATTAATTCGGAATCGGAAAACGTGGTAAACATGAAAGTTGTATATCTTGATCTTGGCTTTCGAATGCCGAAAACCTCACCTAAATTAGATTTTTCAGTAAAACGTTATGCTGATTCTCCCGAGATGTGTCACTGCCAGAAATTCAAAACATTTGACACACTTCGGAGCGATTTTGGCCAATCATCCAAACTGATTTTGATAAAACTCAAAACACAAAAGTTGTAGATAAATAATTTATTTTCCAAAAAGAATTGGCCTCATATCATTTGGATCACTACACTAATTTTTATCCTCAAAATCATAACAAGTATCGATATTCCGGTGTCACCGGATACAACTTTAACACTTTAACTTCAAACATATACTTCTTTTACCCAAAATCCTAACTTCATAAATCATCAAAACTCATTTTCTTGTAATTGAAAATGGATTAACTAACTTCAAAACACTAAAATATTAAATGATTTTGCTTCAAAACTTTTAAACCGTAACTACCATAAAAAATATTGCTTAACTTCTTCAAAATCTCAAAAATTCATTTTCTTTCAATTAAACATCATTTTCTCACCTTTAAAACTTCCAATAACATCATAATCTTCAAAAGAATCATTATTTTCTACATATCTATCAAAAACTTGTCAAGAACGACCACGCTTCATAATTTCAAAACTTCATAACTTGATACTCGTAATTTCATGCTTCTTCAAAATCATAAACCATTAAAACATGCACATAAACATACATTTTCATATTAAAATAATTATAATCTTGAATGGGTTTCAAAACCTTAAAATACTTGTTGAAAAACTTGCCTTAACCGTATATGGAGTTTATCCGGATTCTTGGCAACGAGCTAACCTTAGCACAACCGGAATTCGAAATCTTGGACTTACCTCGGATGAAAGAATAGATGAACAAAATGAAGAACTAAAGGAGTAGAAAGGAAGGGGAAAAGTGACGTGCAAGGAAAAGCAATGAGGGAGAGGAGACAACACATTAAAGGAGTGGGGAATTGAAATTAAAGATGGGGTAGAGGAGTAGATAAGTGTGAAAGAGGGGAGTTAATACAATGCGTGTGTTGACTACATAAAACGTAGTCTGTCCAGAATATCCCAACTCAGAATAATAAAATTTTCTTCTTCCGATGAATAAAATAAAATGATACCAATATTATACTCAAAATACTCGTAGAATTATTTTCTATGATCTCGTGCGTAGGCTAGTCTCGTTTTCTCAGTCCAAGATTAATTCAATCATGAAACAATTAAATTATTTAACAAGGCATAAAAATATATTAGGCATATACCTAACATCAATTAATTTAAATCATAACTTTACACTTCATAATTAAAGTGCACAAACTATTAAAATCATTTAACACAATAAATAAATGTATATTTTTAAAATATGAATTATTCTCTTTTAAATCGTTTACACAACACATAAAATTATTTAATTAAAAATAACTTTTAAATCATAAATAATCAAATGAAATAGCTTAAAATTCATTTAAAATTCTTGAAATAAATCATGAATAGATTTATGGATTTTTCGGGTATTACAATCTACCCTCCTTAAAAAGAATTTCGTTCTCGAAATTCGAATGATCAATATTTAACAACTTAAGTTTTCATGAGTTTAACTCATACACTCCAACACTTACACATCTAGTTCCCAATTTCAATGTCTCATAAATCAACAATTTGCTGCGCACTCTGATAAAAATTTATCGTTCTTATTTGCAATTCTAATCTTATCAAATCAAAACATATCTGTTCGAATCTGCCACGAATCCGCTTGAAGATTTAATTCAAATCGAAACATATCTTTTCATGTCGGCCATGAATCTGCTTTAAGACTTAATTCAGATCACCAAAATCCTCAAAATCTTCAGACATGTGATTCCTACTCCCAACGCTAGCTAAAGGTCAAAGAAAACGGTAACAAAACGACTTGTTTTCTTCTCTTTCACCGTATAAATATGATCACAAAACAAATTTCAATCACATTCAACTTACTATTTCACACACAAGGTATTTTTCCAAGATCTCAAAGAAGAAGAAGATGGCATTTTTAATGTTATTCATTGAAACCATCATGATTATCCTTCTCATGTACCTTGTATTTACCGGTGAATATCCACTCCAACTTTTTTATTTGTTCTTAAAAATGCTTGTACTCCTTGTCCTTCCATTATATTGTATTGTCGTAATAATAGAGCTTAATTAAACCCAATCAAATTCTCAAATTCATCTGTTAAAACTTAGCATTCACAGTATTAATTTTGAAAATAAGCTTGTTCCAGCAAACTTAACCTTGTAATACTCCAAAAGTAATTTCACATGTCAACAAATTTTCGTGTCACAGCTTCTTATAGTCCAAAGAAACAATCACCGAGGACATTAGTTGTCATCGAATCTATTCTATACAACAAGAGTATTCCAACGGAAAATCAATAATCATCTTACATTCCTCATGGTGAAAGTATAACATCCTTAGAGAATAATCTTAACTGTAATGCCCAAGAAGGAATTTTTTTTTTTCATCAATAAATCCCGTGCCCTCACAAAATCTTTTATTCCAACAATAGTATCCAAAGTATAGCACATTCAAATCTAAAAATGATCACTTAATTTATCCAAACAAGATATTACTATTAACCAAATTTAGAAAGTAACATTAATCTAAATTCATGTCTTTGAACAATGCTCATTATTTCCTCAAGATGCTCTTAATCAAGTAAAGTTCGTCACGATCACAAATCCAAAATCCATTAAACACATGAAAAATTTTCTTTTGAAATTCACACCCGATCATAACTGTAAGAGAAAACACAATTGAAAATTTCAAACATTAAACTTACAGTCATGGAGGCAGGAGCATTCGAGTCCTTGACGAGATTGCACGCATGAACTATATCCCAGAGCCAATTGCTCTGATACCAACTGTGACATCCCGTATTTAAAAATATTTAATAAAAGAGTTGCGAAAAAAGAGTGAGAAAATTTTTCAAAACCTTTTAAACTATGCAGGGAGTGCATCGCCCTAGTACATCAACAAATCATAATATGGAACACGGATGCAACACTACATTTAAGTCCATCAAGATACGGCACGTCAAAACCTACTAATAACATTTAAAGAGGATAGGGGAAAGTGAGTTCAATTAATTAACTATGTATATAAAATACATTTGAAAATAATCAGAGAACTCACATAACAACATTAACTGAAATAAACATTTGAAAGACGAAACATTTGAAATCCTCAAAACTCGTCTTTAAAAGACTGACAATGAAAATAATTAAATCATTACTTTTAAACATCGAACATAAAATATTGTAACAACATAACATAAATAAATATAAGTAAATCTTTCTGCTTTAAATACATCAGAGCTTTTGAACTATTGTGTCATGCAATGTCTTCGCCTCTTGGACTCTTCAGCCGTGCTACCAAAGCTTTTTAAATCAAAACTGCAAACCATCTGCACCATTCAAGTATAGTGAGTCTAAAGGACTCAGCAAGATTAACATATTCATATCAATATCATTATTGTTTCAAAATACTTTAAAATTAAAATAACTTGAACATACATAACATGATACCTTAAACTTGAAGAATTTTAACGTAAACATCATAGAACTTTAAACTTAAAATCTTGAACATGACTTCAAAACTCTTAAAAGATGCAAGGAATTTAAACATGAACATCAACTTACTTAACTTTAAATCTTGAAAATAGACTTCATTCATATTCTCAAAACTTTACCATTTTATTCTTAAATAAACATTTGCACTTAACATCTAATAAATAAAATCATGCAACTTGGACAAACATTAAACCATGAACATAACATAAAAACTTATCATTTTGGGGTGATGAATTATGTGAAATTGTGGCAACCATCATAATGGGTACATTCGTAGTTCCTGTTGATCAACAAGCATATGGCACTAAGCCTCATAACATTCGTTCTTTGGAAAGGCCCTCTCCGGAGCTCATCCCGGAGCACCAGTCCCATGTACTTATCTGTCTCTTGAGCCATGTTTGGAAAGGCCCTCTCCGGAGCCCAAGCCGGAGCACCAATCCCGTGTTTGCCACCACAAAGACACATAAGACATCAAAAGCGTTTTCATACATTAACATGTCATATCATGCTTCATATTAACATCATTCATTCATGTCTCATCATTTTATCATTTCATCATAACTTTCATCATAACATTCATTTCATTCATTATGAAGTATCATTATTTCATCGTAACTTCCTTCATAACTTTTATTCATGAACATAAAACTTTACTCGATAACTTCATGCATGTCATAAATGATAAAAATCATACTTTCATATTGAACATAGGTTTCATGAATGAAACATAGACATGTACATGCATCATATAACGTAATCGATCCACGTAAGTCGTTCTTGTCGTTCTTGACTTAAAACTTGAAACTTTTTGCATAGAAACTCTTAAATATATTTTAGAAGCCTTAAAAGATCATAACCATGAATTTAGGACCCTAAAATAAAATATAAAAATCATAAATTTCGAATGAAAGGGGCGCCCGCTCAACTTCTAGGCGCGGGCGCGCCTGACCTGCGCAACTGGGTCATCTTGCTCGCTCCCAAACTCTATTATTAATTCAGAATCGGAAAATGTGGTAAACATGAAAGTTTAGATCTTGATCTTGGCTTTCGAATGCCGAAAACCTCACCTATAATATATTTTTCAGTAAAAAGTTATGCTGATTCTCCCGAGATGTGTCACTGCCAGAAATTCAAAACATTTGACACACTTCGGAGCGATTTTGGCTAATCATCCAAACTGATTTTGATAAAACTCAAAACACAAAAGTTGTAGATAAATAATTTATTTTCCAAATAGAATTGGCCTCATATCATTTGGATCACTACACTAATTTTTATCCTCAAAATCATAACAAGTATCGGTATTTCGGTGTCACCGGACACAACTTTAACACTTTAACTTCAAACATATACTTCTTTTACCCAAAATCCTAACTTCATAAATCATCAAAACTCATTTTCTTGTAATTGAAAATGGATTAACTAACTTCAAAACACTAAAATATTAAATGATTTTGCTTCAAAACTTTTAAATCGTAACTACCATAAAAAATATTGCTTAACTTCTTCAAAATATCATAAATTCATTTTCTTTCAATTAAACATCATTTTCTCACTTTTAAAACTTTCAATAACATCATAATCTTCAAAAGAATCATTATTTTATATACATCTATCAAAAACTTGTCAAGAACGACCACGCTTCACAATTTCAAAACTTCATAACTTGATACTCGTAATTTCATGCTTATTCAAAATCATAAACCATTAAAACATGCACATAAACATACATTTTCATATTAAAATAATTATAATCTTGAATGGGTTTCAAAACCTTAAAATACTTGTTGAAAAACTTGCCTTAACCGTATATGGAGTTTATCCAGATTCTTGGCAACGAGCTAACCTTAGCACAACCGGAATTCGAAATCTTGGACTTACCTCGGATGAAAGAATAGATGAACAAAATGAAGAACTAAAGGAGTGGAAAGGAAGGGGAAAAGTGACGTGCAAGGAAAAGTAATGAGGGAGAGGAGACAACACATTAAAGGAGTGGGGAATTGAAATTAAAGATGGGGTAGAGGAGTAGATAAGTGTGAAAGAGGGGAGTTAATACAATGCGTGTGTTGACTACATAAAACGTAGTCTGTCCAGAATATCCCAACTCAGAATAATAAAATTTTCTTCTTCCGATGAATAAAATAAAATGATACCAATATTATACTCAAAATACTCGTAGAATTATTTTCTATGATCTCGTGCGTAGGCTAGTCTCGTTTTCTCAGTCCAAGATTAATTCAATCATGAAACAATTAAATTATTTAACAAGGCATAAAAATATATTAGGCATATACCTAACATCAATTAATTTAAATCATAACTTTACACTTCATAATTAAAGTGCACAAACTATTAAAATCATTTAACACAATAAATAAATGTATATTTTTAAAATATGAATTATTCTCTTTTAAATCGTTTACACAACACATAAAATCATTTAATTAAAAATAACTTTTAAATCATAAATAATCAAATTAAATAGCTTAAAATTCATTTAAAATTCTTGAAATAAATCATGAATAGATTTATGGATTTTCCGGGTATTACAAAAACATTACTACACTTGTATTCGTACCATATCGATACATTTTGAACTGAAAAGACTATCAAACTTAATTTCAGTTTTATGTTACTCTTTTGCTCTTATAAATTTTTTAAAATTTCCTTGGTGGTCCCGTAGAGCTCCTCCAATGGCATGTAAATCTTGATTTTTTAAGTATATATATATACAATTTTGCTATTCTGTCCACTCACCGTGCCCACCTAAGTGCCCACCACGAGGTGACACTCAACTATTGGATGTGATGAATTGTGCGTCCAATAGTTGAGTGCCACCTCATAGTGGGCATATTATGTGGGCACGGTGGGTGGGCAGGATAGCAAAACTCTATATATATATATATATATATATATATATATATATATATATATACAGAAATGTTCGCCTGCACGGGGTGCAGGCAAACTTGGGCGCCAGCCTACGTGGCACCCAAGTGTGTATTATTTTATTTTTTTAAATTCTCACGTGGGCCTGCTTTAATTTCTTTCACCTAACAGAAGCTATCTTCTCAGAAGCCCCAAAGACATCGCGATCCCAATTTCTCCTCTTTCACATCTGGAAATGAAATCCTCGATGCCGTCCATCTCCGCCGTGAAACGACCACGTCTCTGCCGTCTCTAAGGTTAATCTTCCTCTCACATAGGCGATTCCATTTTCTCCTCTTCTCACGTCTGCAAATGAAATCCCCGATGCCGCCCATCTCCGCCGTGGAACGACCACATCTCCGCCGTCGCTAAGGTTCATATCCGTTTTTCTCTTATCACACGTTTATAAAGTTTGAGATTTTCACGATCCCTCCACCGCCCATCATTTCTGTCCGAGACCGCCCAATCACGCCGTGGAACAAGCGCAGATCCGACGACCGAATCTCACATCTGAAAATCGGATATTTGGTTTTAAGATTAGTTCATATTTCTGTTGTGTGGAGCTCATTTGAGGGTTTCTGGCATATAGTTCTTGCACTCTGATTAGTTTATTTTTTCTTTTCTTGTTTTTGAATGAACATTGCTCATCTTGTTGTTGCGTTATTGTTGTTTAAAAATTTCTGGGTGTGTTTTTTGATTTGTTTGAATGCGATTCTCGGACAGAAATGATGGGCGGTGGACCGTGAGCATCAACCCATTACAATTAAAAGATTATTGAACTTACTAAGAAAACACTTTACGTACAATTTACATATGCATCGAATGTGGTTTACACATTAGCATTCACTAAACACATTTGTGGAATTTATCAGGGTTTAGGCTTATGTTTTGTCTTTGTTTCCCAGTCAAAAGATGGAACTAGTGATCTATTTGCAACCTTATTGTGTTTGTAGATTGATTGTGTTTATAAGTCATTATATACTATCAGATTCAATCTTATGAGAGTTCATTGAATCTTTTGCAGGAGAGTTGAAAACAGAGATTCTTAATATTTCGAAATGGTGTGTTTTAATTTATTTTATAATATTGTATGTATAGTTCTAATATTTTATATATTCAAGATTATAAAATTGTTTGTGATTAATTTTTCATTCAAGGGAATAACATACGTTGTATTCGTTGGACATGAGCCAGGTCTTTATGACACATGGGCAGAAGCAAGCGACCAAGTACTTGGATATAGCTATGTTGTCCACGACTCCTTCGACAGTAGAGAGGAAGCAAAAAAAGTTTATCATTCATACATGGTGAGAAATTCTGCATCGAATACATTTCGGAATACAAGAAACCAAAGTTCGCATTCAATTCCGAGTTCAAGGACTGGAGGACCGTTCCGGACTACAGGGAACCAAAGTTCACTTGCATCTTCAAGTTCAGGGACTCAAGCATCCTTCCGGACTACTGGAAACCAAAGTTCACATGCAATTCCGAGTTCAAGGACTGGAGCACCGTTCCGGACTACAGGGAACCAAAGTTCACATGCATCTTCAAGTTCAGGGACTCAAGAATCCTTCCGGACTACTAGAAACCAAAGTTCACACTCAACTTCTACTGTAAGGACTGAAGTGAATATGACTAAGTTGGAGGAAATACAACAGAACCTAGATGAAATCAAGAGGATTGTCGCTATGGTAGAAGTGAATTTGAAAGCACTAAGAATTAGCAAAGATAATTAGAAATATTATTCTAAGTTGTTTCCTAGTTTGAATTTTATTATATAACTGGTTATGTTGGAAAAATTGATGCAGTTTCGAAAATTTTATGGCATTGTATGACTGAATTGTTCCCCTGTTCTATCTATTAATTAATCTGAGAGATGATCGATGTTATGTATATCTTGTTTGGTTTATGTGCGCTTGTGTCTTTAGCACATTTGTAATTGTTATCGATGGCCTTTTTTGTTTTTCAATTTAAGGAATTTTGCAAATGTATTGTTTGTTGTATAATTTTTTTTTGAGTTAAGTCTTTTTTGGTTTTTTTTTTTCTTGGCCTCCTCTAGTCTCCTATCCCGTATCACTTGTATGAAAAATTGGGTGGTTTGACCAATTGGCCGCCTCCTACTTATCTTTTTTAATGTGATTTTTGTTACTTCGTGAAGAGACAATTTCAATGCAAGTGAATTCAATATTTTGCATTCAAGTATTATGATCCTTAGAGTTGTTTGTATCTATTGATTACTTACGTTATCTTTTGCCCAGAAATAGCATAAAATGCCCAATTTCCATAGTAGTACTGCATATGACATTCATTTGCACATCATGAAATCCACTTATAAAAACATATCACAAATCCGTAAGAAAAGCGCGCAGGACATTCATTCTTCGTGATGAAAAAGAAACAACACAATGAAACAAAAAATCACGAATAATTTTCATATATTAATCGTCAACTTCACTTCACAAAATACTTGATATATATCCATCGTTTTCGAATTCACGTGATGTATATCCATCGTTATATTAATTATCTCTTCAGGTTCTTGTCCAACTTGTTGGATATCCCGCAAAACACGTTTTACAGGATCAAAATGCACTCCACCAGTAACAGAGACACGACGGGAGCTGGGAACTTCGATGGTCATGTTTGATGAAGAAGCTACTAATACATGAGACTGGCCCCTTTTGTCCATGTCGCGAACAAATTCAACCCTTTGAACAATGAGATTGGTGCTGGAGCCAACTTTTCCCACCGATAGAAATACATGATTTTTCAGAAAATCTGACCTGAGCCTCTGCAGGCAATAAAATCGAAACAAGAATGTGATGATATCAAACCACTTGAGCAGTTGAAGGCACATAATCAACCCACTAAATAATAGATATCCATTTCCTTGCTGTGGAGGTCCACACCCCACATGTTTCAGCTATAAATAACACACAATGTCCCCATCCTTTATCCTTTCGTCCTATCCCTGTGATAGATACCTTATCAACATTTCCCCTAAACAGTACTGCAAACAAGATACCATAAACGTATCACATGATATAAAAACAAACCAATTCTCTAATCGATTAACTAAGCATCTTATTTGAATCCATTTATATATAATGTATATTTTGAATCCAAACCCATTTATATTTGGCAAACATGTGCACTGCCCTTTATGTTTTTGGCAACATTTTTAGACAACCTCTCTTATACCTCTGTACACAAGTAATACCTCAAAGTAAACACAAAAGACTAACAGACGATTAAGCATGTTGGCAGAAATAAGTACTGCAAGCTAACTTAGTAGTCAACACAGTTTAATTCAATTTAATACTTATTTACAGAAGGATTAAACAAGTAAGAAACGAAGATAGATATACAATTAAAGAGTCCGGGAATATAAAAGACATGAGAAAGGTATAAAATTGCTTACCAAGTGATAGGCTAGCACGGACTAAAATATTTAGCCTCCTCGGGGTAACTGGAAACAATAAAGAAAACTAATGTGATTAGACCCTAAGAAAAACCAGAGATCTTATCAAATAACTCAATTAAATAAGTTTTAATAAAGCCATCAGCCATTCGACACCACATTCCCTCCCAGGCTAACCTTGGACAACTTCTGATCACTCGTTGCATTTTCATCCACCGTCACTTTAATTCTGTGTTCCTGTATCGTACAATTACATGTTTCCAAAGATACAAACTTAATACACTAACCTAAAATAATGTGAACTAGTAACTTAATTTCACATAAAATACTAAACCATTTAAAATACCATCTATCGATTCAAAATTTTCTTCATCTGAACTGTCATCTTCGTTATAATTGTTTGCACTTGACCTAGTAAACCAAAAATGAAAAAAATATGAGTAATGGAATTTATAGCTTTGCAAATACAAATAAATAAAATTAATCAAGTAATACTTGTCTAGCAAATTTGGGCAATTGCGCTTGTCATGCGACACACCACGATGCCCACATCCACGACACTGTCTACCCTTCGAGGTTGCCTTCTCCTTCGATGACTTAAATCTCTTCCCACACCCTTTTGTTCTTATTACACAAGGATCAATGATAGCACTGGCCCCATCCATGGATCTCCTGTTTTCACTTGCATTGCTTGATGGTATGCAAATATTCAACTCCTTCATTTTGCAATCAATATTATCAAATTGTTCATGCAAGAATTTTGTTCCCTCTTCAGTCATAGATGTTGCAACTACTAAAGCAGAAGATCTAAAAGATAAATTCCAATGCCTTGACGTCAAACACCTCTCTGGATCGTCTCACATTTTGCTCAGGCAGAGAAAATAATGCTCCTACTTTTGCGCCTTGGGTCCACCGTTTGAGAATATACTTATCAGGCAAGTGGAAAACTTGGTTGACACGAAAAAATGCTAGCATATGCCTGCATGGAATGCCGTGAAACTGAGATTTCATACAACTACAATATACATAATTTCTCTGCACGTCATGTGTAAGCACCCTTGGTTTCGATGAAGAAGAACCTTGAAAATTCATTACATGATAAACCCAAAACTCGATTCCAGTAGATACTTGTTCCACATAATAGTGATGACTCTCACCTACTTCCTTTTTAAACTCCAACCATTTTTTTTTTGTATAAACTTTCACCATTTGAGTTTCCATTGGCCAATTTGACATTACTTTTGGGCGCTCATTCATATCAATATGATCTGCGACTAACTCAATGTGTCTTTGGTTCCGGAGTGCCTTATTAAAACGAACAATAAAATCCATCAATGCATTCTTGTTAGAGATGTATTGTTTGAAAAAAGCATGGGAACTTTCTGATCTTTGACTGCTTGAAATCCCTGCAGAGAATACATTTAGGAAATAAGATGGCACCCACCTATGTCGCAAATCATACATCAAATTCAGCCAATCATTTTGGACCAAGGAGCAGACTCCATAACCCCTTTCCATGACTCCTCAAATTCATCACTTGTTGTTGAATGTACAATGACAATCCTAATGCTTTGGTAATGGTCACGGAAAATCACAGGACTCAATTTGTCTGGAAATTTGTTTAAAATGTGAAACAGACAATATCGATGCACTGTTTGGGGAAAAACTTGGGCTATGGCTTTGGTCATGGCAGGATCCTGATCAGTGATGATCAATTTTGGTGCACCACTAGGCATTGCTTGTAGGAACTTACCTAGCAACCAAACAAAAGATTCTGTTCTTTCGTCACTCAGAAATCCATAACCAAAGAGGATGGTCTGACTGTGATGATTGACACCTACAAAAGGTGCAAAAATCAGCCCATATTTGTTGGTGTTATATGTTGTATCAAACACCACTACATCTCCAAAGACAGTGTTTGCCCTCCTTGACACAGAATCTGCCCAAAAAAACCTGCTAAATCTGTTGTCTGAGTCAGTCTCATAATCAAAGAAAAAAGTTGAACACTTGTCTTTCTCAGATTGCAAGAAATCAACAAATGTTTCAGCATCTATCCCCATGTGCTCCTCCCTTAAACTTCTCTGATAGTTTCTCAAATCTCTTTCTGTACAACCTACGTTCTCTGGCCCTCCATGTTCTATCTCAAATAATCGCATTTGTTGACAAGTTGGGATATTGGCTTCTGCAAATTGTTGACTTAGTGCTCTCTTTGATACAGAAATACTGCGATGTGAACGTAACAAATGGACTTTTGAAGGAGTAGCAAGTGGATGGTTATGGTTTTCTATGAAAGTACTAATCATCCATCCCGGACCAATTTGTTCCTTCACAACTGAAATCTTTGCCTTACATCCAGATCGAATGTCTCGACGAGCTCTGTTTTGTCTTGGTTTATCACTATTTGCCTCTTTACTCCATCGAACTTCATCTGTCTGCCCTTCTTTAAAGCATACAAATTTTTTCCAAATAACTTCACTCGTCTTCTTACTTCTCTTGCTATTGCTAATTCTCGCACTAAATCCAGATTCTCGTGCGTATTGGTTATAGTACGAATATGCATCCTCCAATGATTCGAATCTCATTCCAATATTTGTCTTTCGATCTTCTCCAACTTGAGGGAAGTATGACTGATCATCCCCACTATTTTCTTTCATCTCTGTAAAATATGACGATCATACATTTTAATATAATAATTTTTAATAAATTCAGAAAACAAATAATTAACAATATTACTAATAATTGATAGATACCTGATGTAAGATACCACAATTTCTGGAACGCAAACGACCCACTGCTTTTAATTATTCTGAATTTTATTGTATTTGCAAAATACAAAATATAACAAATGTGATTATCATGAAAGATAAAACCATATAATAATAATAACAGTTAACATGAACTTATCTACAAATTATGAAAACGGGTAAACAACAATTTATCGAACAAACTATAAAAAACAAACAAGAATCGACCTGGGCTGGCCTCCTCGATTTCTTCTTGTTCTCGTGACCGAGAACGACGTAGAAGTAGATGGAGTTTCTCTGTTGCTTCCAATTTTGACTATGAAAGACCCCAAAATGTACGTGAATCACCTTTGAATTATTATTAAAAAAATGGGATCGTGGAAGAGGCAGCGGAGAGTATATTATTTGGGCGTGAATGCAGCAGAGAGTATATTATTATGAAAAGATTCAAAACAATGGGATCGTGAAAGTCACAAACTATGTAAACGTGATAAGAGAAAAATGGGCTTGCTTAAATAATCGCCTACCTGAGAGGACGAAAAACCTTAGCAACGGCGGAGATGTGGTCGTTCCACGGCGGAGATGGGCGGCATCGGGGATTCCATTTGCAGACGTGAGAAGAGGAGAAAATGGAATCGCCTATGTGAGAGGAAGATTAACCTTAGCAACGGCGGAGACGTGGTCGTTCCACGGCGGAGATGGGCGGCATCGAGGATTCCATTTGCAGACGTGAAAGAGGAGAAATTGGGATCGCGATGTCTTTGGGGCTTCTGAGAAGATAGCTTCTGTTAGGTGAAAGAAATTAAGGCAGGCCCACGTGAGAATTTAAAAAAACAAAATAATACACACTTGGGCGCCACGTAGGCTGGCGCCCAAGTTTGCCTGCACCCCTTGGGTAGGGGTGGGCACGGGTCGGGTTATTCGGTTTTCGGGTACTTCGGGTCGTGTACCCGACTAAGTCGGGTAGTGTTTTGTACTACCTGAACCCGAACCGACACTATCGGGTACCCGACTTGTCGGGTACCCGATTAAGTCGGGTTCGGTTAGGGTCGGTTTCGGTTATCCAGTTTTAAAAAAAATTAATAAAAATGGATACAAACTATAAATTAATATACTAACTTGTCCAATGCTTACAATAACAAGCAAGAAAAATAATTAATCTTCAATGTTCCATGATAACACATAACATATATAATAAATTAAAAAGTTTGATCAATCCAATCTTGACATCAACATCCCATGATGAATATTTCAATTTTCAACATCCGTCTGCCATCATTTGGCCAAAACTCAAATCCAACCCTAACACCGCAACAAACTTTTAACTGCAACAAAAATTTAAATAAATAAGAAAGAAATTATAGATTTAAATAAACAAGCCAAGACCTAAAAAAATTCCAGTGCAATGCATGAGATTCACCTTTTCTAAAACAAAATGCAGCACTCCTACGGTCCCATCTCATTGATCTATTGTCCACATATGAAGCAGGGTGCAAGGGCTTTAATTGTCCTAACATAAACAATGTCAATTTACAAGTTATTTGTGATCTTTGTTCCCCATAAAACAGTACTGTGTATTGTAACATTGCATAAGCAATCTCAATTTCCAAGCAACAAGATAAGGGGCACTTCTAATTTAACAGAGAAAATGACTACTGGGAGGTAAACAAAAATAATGCAGTAGGAATATGTAATGCAACAACTAGTAATGCACTGATTCAAAAAAAATGAAAAAATATGTAATTCAAGGAAATATTACCCAAAAACTTTTACTGGATAATCAAACATCAAAAATAGATGAATCAACATCTAATTTTGTCAACTCTGCAAAATAAATCAAGAGAGTAAAAGGTTAGTAATTTGAAATACTTAGATAGAACTAGAATAAATTAAATTAAAATACCTTTGTAAATTATTTCAACATCACACAAATCCTCTTCCACATTAATTGGTTTTGAATCACATCGAAACCAGTATTGAGCACAAATGAGAGATTGAACTATCTTGGCTGATAAAGAGCTCCTAAATGCATCAAGTACATGCCCACCTGTGTTAAATGCATACTCTGAAGCAACTGTGGAAATTGGAACTGCCAATATATCTCAAGCCATTTGAGAAAGAATTGGAAACCTAGGACTATTCTCCTTCCACCATTTCAATATATCGAAGTTCTTTCTCTCCTCCTCAACATCTTTACTCAAATATTTTTCCAACTCAGATTTTACTATTTCACCTTTTCCTCCACTCTTATACATCTTGAACTCTTGCTTCAAAGACAATCTTATAATCATTTCAGATTCATCATCCACCTCAATTGAGAGTTTCTTAGACATAAGCTTGGAACCACTTGATGAAGAACATAAACTTTCAGTGGCTTGTGGATGTTTATTGGAAAACCTCAAATTATAATCATCAAACAACTCTTTAAGGCCATCTCTCACTTGTTCTTTCATAATCTCATTTCTCCCCTCACGACCAAATATTCTATCAAAAGAAAATTCAATGAACTCCAACTTGTGACGTGGATCAAGGATCACAGCATAATATAAAATCATATTCATTTTCTCAATTGATCCCCAGTACTTATCATATTTTTCTTTCATTTTTCTTGCCATTAAACTCAGTTCAAAATCAGCACTGTCCAACCATTGCTTGAGAAGCATATCAACCTCACTAATTTCATGAAACATAATGTTTGATGTGACATACAAAGAACCTGAAATACGCAAAGTGAGTTTATAAAAATGTTTCAAAAATTTCAGCAAAAGCTTGCATATATCCCAATCATGATCATTTGGAACCCCATCATATGGCTTCTTTGAAAGATCAATACGAAAATCAAGATCAGCTTCATCATATGCATCAAATGCTCTTTTAATATTTATTGCTGAATCCAACATTAGGTATGTCGAGTTCCATCTAGTAGGCACATCAAGAGTTAACAACTTATTTGTTTCTAATTTTTCAAGATGAACACACTCTTGAAATCTTTTGTACCTAGCCGGAGAACTTCGTAAATACCTAACAGCTCCTATAACACGAGAAATAGCTAAATGCTCATCATTTTCTTTCAAACCATCCTGCACAACAAGATTAATGATATGTGCAATACACCTTACGTGAACATATTTCACTCCCATAATATTGCTTCCCCAATTATCGAACTTCTTTTTCAAATAAGCAATTGCGCTATCATTTGAAGATGCATTGTCCACAGTGATTGAAAAATTTTTACCAATACCCCAATCAAGTAAACTTCTGTATATATATATATATATATATATATATATATATATATATATATATATATATATATATATTGAAAAAACTGAATTGATATTTGTGATGTGGACTACTTTTTTTTTTTTTTAGTACAAGTATATCGGATATCAAATTAAGATTTAAGCTTGCGAATGTGGTACTATTTTAATATTATATGTTGATAATAAATTATAATATCGTAACGATTCGAATATAAAATATTTAGAGATAAAGCGGACCACCTTTGTTTTACTAGATTCTGATATATTATTAGTTGGTTGGCTGGTTGGCTCGTACTTGTAAATATTATTATATCGGTATTATATTTCAATTCATGTATTAATGGTATTTACTGAAAGAGTGGGTGCCCTGCTAGCCAACTTGTGGCTAAGGGTCTTTTTGATTCTATTTGTAAACAATCTTTGTTTAATATAATTACACTTTATATTGGCGTTTACTTTATCTTTTATCATATTGTTATGTTGTGACGTGCTATACGATGTTTAGATAAAGACCTTGAATATACTAAAGTGCATTCAAGATGTGATAGTGGATATGGATGACTATCATGAAACACATCTTGTAATCACTGTATATTCTAAACCAGTTCCAAGTCAATTGAGTCATCCGCAATAGGGATAAAGATCGCTCAAGATTGAGACTAGCATTTGCAATGCCGAGTACCACGTTTCATTGGTATGGAACATATAGATGTTCGAAGCATGCAAATGGATATTCATTGGATGAATGATCGAACTACCCTATTCGGACTTTCCAAGTGGTTTTCACTAATTGAGTGGAAAAAGTCCGTGGTTTTGGTTGTACATCATTAGTCCTTACTACTTGAAACATCATGGAGACTCTATATGCTAGTACTGTACTTTAACTTGTTTACCGACTCTATGAGGGTCATCAGGTGTCGAGATTGGGTACAGTTACAACACATATAGGAGTCAATGCTTTGTTGTCAAAGATTCACCACACGATTGCGAGTGTGGATATCCTATGCGATCTGAGCAGATATTAGTGTGACAAATCTCTAGTCAGAGTACATGATGTCTTTTAGGTTACTTGGTTTCCTAGTTGCACATGCGATGTCACTATTTGATCTTCAAGAAGTATTGCATAGTTATCGAATCTCGAACGACTCTCGATATACCAATGGTTGTTGATTCGATCGGGATATATGGATGAAGGGACCGTACTGTACGCTAACCAAAACCCACTGGTTCTTGTAGGCACTATCAGTGATACCTAGGGAATCATGGGGCGATGTTGCTAGGCGTTCTTACCATTATTCGATGGCCAAGTCGGAAATTGTTGTTCCGAGTCACAAAGGAGTTGTGGACCCACGGCTAGCTGTATCCCTGAACCATTGAGGGTTACACAAGTAATAGATTTCTAATCCCCGTTGAGATAATTAAATTTAATGAGTTAAATTTAGCGAATGAGAAGTAGGACTTCTTATTAATGAGTAGAGGGAGTGAGATTTCTTAAAATGACATAAGGATGCCATTTTTGAAAATGACTGAATTCGGATTCAGAAAATTTATCTTGACTTTAAAATGTACAGAAAAGGTTTCTGTACATATTGGTAAAATTGGTTTGTCAAATTAAGTCACGATGAATTTTATATTAATTTCTGAACATGCGGGCTTTACTTGTCAGGCTTGAACTTATGACTAATGGGCCCTAAGCTGTTAGCAGCTCATGTTATAAACAATTTATTGCAGTACAGAAATTAGAATGAACAGCTCATAATTTTCGAAACCTAGAGAGCTCTCTCCCTAGGGTTTTTCGGTCGCCCCCTTCCTCCTCTGTGTTCGAAAATTCCAATCTGTAATTTTCAAAATTGCAGTCTGGTTTAACAGATCAAAATTAAAACTTACAGACCGGTAGCGTGGATTTCTGAGCTCGCACAGCAGTGATGACCCCTCCAAGAACGCGGCTTTGATACCAATTGAAACGTCCTAAACTTCTACGTAAATGCGGAAATTTTTTTTTTTTTTAATAATACTAAGTAAAATAGATATACATACATGCCCATACATATATGCACAAAATAAACAGATTTAAAAATAACATAAATAAATTGCAACATTTTTACTTAAATAATTGAGTCAAACTTAAATAAAATACGGTCAAACATTCAACTTAAAAGGTTGCATGCAATAAAAATTATTTAATAAAATAGTACTAAAATCCACCACTGACAAGACATAAAAGAATAAATAAGAAACAGAGTTTAAAATTTCTTAAAAATGTTCTCAAGACTCAGCCGGCGGTCACGGGGGATCACTGTCTGTCTGCTCATACGTCCTCACCACCGGTAGGTACCACATCATCCTCTACATACTCACCTGCATCATATAAGTGTAGTGAGCCTAGAGACCCAACATGCTAACATAACAAGGGTTTAACATAATTTAAATCACTGGAATACTAATACATAACATATACATGAATGGACATGCTTAAAAATCATGAATCATAACTTAAAATCTTGCTTAAACTTGATCTTAAATATAATCATATAATACATACTTAAACATTGTTGAGCATAACATTTTTCTAACATCGCATGGTCGTATCCATAGTGTAACCTTAAACTTAACTGGTTCGACTGATCAGTCTCTTAAAACCAACGTACGCGGCGGTGATGAATCACCTCTTACTGGTAGTAAACTACTATTAACATGTGGGGACTTGTCCCCCTTAAATTGTCACACTACTTCAACTTCCAACATAAAAATTATTTTCTAGCTCAACCTTAAACATTAAATCATGCCATAAAATTATTTCATGAATGCATGTACTTAAATAAAATGTGTGTCCTTCATATATATTTAATTTAATTTTTATACTAACATATAAATACTAAAATAACATTCATGCATAAAATAATTAAATATATATTTAGGACACATGCAATTTCTCATGGTTTGTGCTGAACTGCTGGCCCTAACACTCAAGCCCATTTTCTTAAATTCTGGCCCATTAACACTGAGACTGGCCCAATAACATACTTAAGCCCATTAACATGTTTCTAATCCCAATAAACCAATTAAATTCAACCCAAATAAATTAATTAGACTTAACTGGGCCTAAATAAGATATTTAAGCCCATTAACTTAATTAAACCCAATAAAATCCTAGACTGGCCCAAAAATCCACTGACTGGCCCAAAAATTCTCATTGGCTCCCAAGCCCATAAAAATCATTGGGCTAACTTAAATAAATTATTTAAGGCCCAAATAAAATTATTTGAAGGCCCAAATAATTTTTTAACTAATTTTAAAAGTCCAAAACCAATTAATCTATTATTTAATTAAAAATTAAAATACCCGAGCCCGGCCCACCTAACCTGGACTCGGACCACCAGAACTGACCCTAGACCTACCAGACCCAACCCTAACCCCAAGACCCGGCCTTGAACCCACCCCCAGCCCCAAACCCGTACCCCCTCCCTTCCTTACGCTGCGCGAGCAGCAGCCCTTTCAGGGCTGCTGCCGCCTTGCTCCAGCCATGGCCGGCCAGGGCGCCGCTGCCCAGACGTAGCCCACATCTGGGCGGTCTAAACCAAGCCCAAGTCCCGACCTCATGCAACCCGTAGGAGCCACACACGAGCCTCTTACCAAAAACCCTAGTCTGTGCCCCTTGGAGGCCGACCTACATCAGCTGGTTTCCTGGGCTCGTTTGGCTCGAGCCACTCGAGCCATTCGAGTCTAGGCCACCCTCACACATCCTAAATCCCTTTGACCAGCAGTGGTACGAACCATGGCTAAGAAAATAATGAATATGATCAAGAATCACAAGAACAAACACATAAAACCAAAACTGATCTCGTTTTTCTGAAAATTCTTGAAGAAAATTGATGCTCATGCACACACACACATAAACAATGATATGGCACATTAAAAATGAAAAGAAACATGCCTTGCACCGTAGAATTAATAGAGCAAAGTGCATAGAACGTTTCCGGGATGACGGGACGACGAACAACCTTTCTTGAAGCTTCAAAATATCGAGGCTATGGAGGTTATGTTTTTTTTTTTTTCTGAGATGGAGGCGTGAAGAGGGTTTGGAAGAAGATGGGAGTCGGATGATTGGGGTTGAGAGATAGGGTAGGTTTGTTTTAAATTTGATAAATAGAATTAAAATAGGATATTAACTAATTTAGAAATAAAATCATACCTAATTAAATATTTAAAACTCAAAAATAACTTAATAAATCTGATAACACAACCAAAAACCCGAAATAATATTTTAGGCAAATTTTAAAAATTAATAAAAGTCAATAAAGAGACTAATTTTGGCTAAAAAGCAACCCTTAAATAAATATATAATTAAATACTAAAATTTTTTTGACACAACACCTTAAAATATTATTTTAAGGCTCGTAAAACTCATAAAATATTTTTGGCTAAATAATTTGGCGTTTCGTCCGTCCTCGGTCCCGTCTACGCGATCAAAACCAATATTTCCTTAAAAATCTAAAAATACTATAACTGCGGGTTAAATGATAAAATAAATTAAATCATGCATATAAATCATATAAATACATTTAACCCTTAATTAAAAATTAATTTCTCCTAATTATGCATGTGGATTTACGTTTAAAATTTCCGGGTGTTACAATTATCCCCCTCTTAAATCGAATTTCGTCCTCGAAATTAAAGTACTTACCCGAATAACTCCGGGTAGCGAGTCCTCATGTCTGCCTCGGTCTCCCAAGTAGCTTCCTCCTCCGAGTGATTCAGCCACTGGACTCTGACCATCGGTATGACCCGCGTCCTAAGTCTCCGCTCATCCCTAGCCAAGAACCGCACTGGCCTCTCCTCATATACTAAATCAGGTGGCAACTGCAAGGGCTCGTAATTCAACACATGCGACGGGTTAGAGACATATCTCCGAAGCATGGATACATGGAAGACATCGTGCACTGCCGCAAGCCCTGGTGGTAAGGCCAAACGGTAGGCCAATGTGTCAACTCTCTCCAAGATCTCAAATGGCCCAATATATCTCGGATTCAACTTACCTCTGCGTCCAAATCTCATCACCCCTTTCATAGGTGATACTTTCAGAAACACATGATCACCTACTGCGAACTCCAAATCTCGTCGTCGAGTATCTGCATAACTCTTCTGACGACTCTGAGCAGTCCTCATACGATCCCGAATCTGAGTCACAATGTCAGCTGTCTGCTGCACGATCTCAGGACCCAGTAAAATCCTGTCACCAACCTCATCCCAATGCACAGGAGATCTGCATCTCCTCCCGTATAATGCTGCATAAGGAGCCATACCTATAGACGACTGAAAACTGTTGTTATAGGTAAACTCCACTAATGGCAGTCTAGTCTCCCACGAGCCCTGAAAGTCGATGACACAAGCTCTCTGTAGATCCTCGAGAACCTGGATCACTCTCTCAGACTGACCATCTTTCTGGGGATGGAACGTTGTACTGAACAAAAGTCTAGTCCCCAATGCTGTGTGCAAACTCTTCCAAAACGCAGATGTAAATCTCGGATCTCTGTCTGATACTATCGACACTGGTATGCCATGCAGTCTAACAATCTCCTTGATGTAAAGCTCTGCATACTGTGTCAACGAGTAAGTAGTCCTCACCGGCAAGAAATGAGCTGACTTGGTGAGTCTATCCACGACCACCCAAATAGCCGTGCAACCTCTGGCACTCCTCGGTAAACCAACTACAAAGTCCATTGTAATGTTCTCCCATTTCCATTCCGGAATAGGAAGAGGTTTAAGAAGTCCTGCTGGACGCTGATGCTCTGCCTTGACCTGCTGACAAGTCAAGCACTCTGACACAACTCTCCCGATGTCTCTCTTCATCCCGGGCCACCAATACAATAGATGTAAATCTCGGTACATCTTCGTACTTCCGGGGTGAATGGAGTACAGAGATGTGTGAGCCTCTGCTAAAATCTCAGCTCTCAACTGATCGACGTTCGGTACCCACATCCTACCATAGTATTGAACAATGCCATCCACCATTGTATAAAGAAGACCACCCTTGGCCTCATCTCTCTGCCTCCAATGCTGTAACTCCTCATCTGTAGACTGTCAATCTCTGATCCGATCTCGTAGAATCGGCTGCACCGTCAACAATGACAAGCTCGGTGCATGACCACTCGAGTAAAACTCCAAATCAAACCTCTGAATCTCGCTCTGCAGTGGTAACTGCACTGTCAAACACGATACCACTGACGACTTCCGACTCAAAGCATCGGCCACTACATTAGCTTTACCTGGATGGTAGCTAATGTCACAGTCATAATCCTTAACCAACTCCAACCATCTCCGTTGCCTCATGTTCAACTCCTTCTGAGTGAAGAAGTACTTGAGGCTCTTATGATCCGTGAAAATCTTGCACTTCTCGCCATACAGATAGTGCCTCCAGATTTTCAAAGTGAAGACCACTGCTGCTAACTCCAAGTCATGTGTCGGGTAGTTCTACTCGTGAATTTTCAACTGCCTCGACGCATAAGCAATAAACTTACCATACTGCATAAGTACTGCGCCTAAACCTAGCTTAGATGCGTCGGTGTACACCACTAACTCCTTGTGTGGTACTGCCATTGCCAAAACCGGTGCGGTAGTGAGTGCTTCCTTCAGCTGATCGAAACTCCTCTGACAGTCTGGACTCCAAATAAACTTCGCATTCTTCTTGGTTAAGGAAGTCAAGGGTACTGCAATAGAGGAAAAACCCTTGATGAACTTCCTATAATATCCTGCCAAACCCAAGAAACTGCGAATCTCCGAAGCATTCCTCGGAATACCCCATTTTTGCACTGCCTCAACCTTCGACTGATCCACTGCAATCCCATCTCTCGAAATAATATGGCCAAGAAATGCCACCTGCTCAAGCCAAAACTCGCACTTGCTGAACTTGGCAAACAAACGATGCTCCCTCAAAGTCTGCAAGGCTGTCTGTAAATGCTGCCTATGCTCCTCGATGCTCCTAGAGTAGATCAAGATATCATCAATGAAGACTATGATGAACTTATCAAGATACGGCTGAAATACCCGGTTCATGAGATCCATGAAAACCGCTGGAGCATTGGTCATCCCAAATGGCATCACTAAGAACTCGTAATGCCCATAACGTGTCCGAAAAGCAGTCTTGGACACATCTTCCTCTCTAACTCGCAGCTGATGATAACCAGATCGCAGATCGATCTTGGAGAACACTGAAGCTCCCTGCAACTGATCAAATAAGCCTTCTATCCTCGGCTGGGTATTTATTCTTCACGGTGACTCTGTTGAGCTCTCGATAATCGATGCACAGTCTCATACTGCCATCCTTCTTCTTCACAAATAACATTAGAGCTCCCCAAGGAGAAAAGCTAGGACGAACAAAGCCTTTCTCTAATAACTCCTGAATCTGCTCCTTCAACTCTTTCATCTCGATAGGAGCAAGTCTGTATGGTGCCTTTGAGATAGGCACCGTGTCTGGCAATAAGTCGATACTGAACTCCACCTCTCTCACTGGTGGAATCCCTGCAACATCCTCCGGAAAGACGTCCGGAAAATCACGAACCACCTCTATCTCTGATAATGATCTACTAGCTTGTTCTGAGGCCGTGACAATACTCGCTAGGAAACCTCGGCAACCCCGTTTCAACAGCTTCCTCGCTTGAATAAGAGATATCACCTGAGAAATATCACTGCTCTGAGATGCATGAAAAGTAAACGGGTTGCCTCCCGGCTGTTTCACTGACACTGTCCTTCGACGAAAATCAATCGAAGCTTCATTGACTGTCAACCAGTCCATACCCAATATCAAATCAAATCCGCTCAACGGCAAAACCACTACATCTGCACGAATGGAGTGCCCCTGTAGCTCCAACTCCAGCTCTCGAATGACACTAGAGGTAGAAATAATCTGTCCTGACGGCATAGTGACATCATAACTACTGTCGACAATCTCAGGTGTGATGCCTATCTGTCTGATAAACTCTAGGGAGATAAACGAATGCCTAGCCCCTGAATCTAGCAATGCAAACGTGGAGTTGCCTCCAACTAGAATTCTCCCTGCACGCAGAAGAATCCCAACAACTTCATAACACTACTAAAATTTTCCTCCAAAGATGAGTCACTAATAACCCTTAATTCTAATCACAAGTAAAACATGCTTCCTATTCTAACATGCAGATAGAAAAATCCCAAATAACAAATTATTTCACAAAGAAAAATCGAAATTCTTAACCAAAGGAAGAAATTATAAAGTACTAGGGGTAAGATATACCGGTGATCAAGGAGGTATCTGGGTATGCCTCCTCAGCCTGCATCACAAACACTCTCCCTGTAGTGTTCTTCTTCCTCAGGCAATTGGCCATCTGGTGCCCTGGATCTTTACAATGAAAAAAGACGCCCGCTCCTAGAAGACATGGTCCTAGATGCATCTTCTGGCACTTCGGGCAAGTAGGATATCCTCCAGCATTAGGGGCCCCGCCCCTAGGCTGCTGTCTCTGCTGCTGTGGCTTCTGCTGGTTCGGGCCCTTATATGGCCCAGTATACTGCTTCTTCATAGGAGGCTGCGAAGATAGTCGTTGATACCCAGACTGAAACTGCCTCTTACTCTGCTTCTCTCTCTGGATCTCTCTCCTACCCTCCTCAGAACGCAAGGCTCTACTGACTGCGGCCTCATAAGTAGGGACGTCCGCCATGCGAACGTCATGCTTGATTTATGCCCTGAGCCCCTCGATAAACTGTCTCATCTTCTCAGGTGCAGTGTCAGCAATCAATGGCACCAAGTGACAGCCCCTCTCGAACTGACGGATGTACTCCACAACTGTCTTGTCTCCCTGCCGGAGCCTCATGAAATCTCGAATCATCCTACTGCGCACGTCTTCAGTGAAATACTTGGAGAAAAACATCCTCCGGAAGTCTGCCCATAGCATAGTAGTCAGATTCACTCCCCGTGATGCACTCTCCCACCATAAGTCTGCATCACCCTTCAGCATGTACACTGCGCATCTCACCTTGTCCGCATCAGTCAACCCCATGTAAACAAAGATGCTCTCCAAAGAATGGATCCACCCCTCAGCAACGAGTGGATCTGTGGCACCTGAGAACTCCTTCGGTCCCTTCTTCTAGAACCTCTCAGCCACGTCCTCATCATGGGAAAGTCTCGGACGTGCCGCCTGCTGCTCCAACAGAGCAGTAATCCCAGCCATCATGTTTGCATTGGCCTGCTCCAATGCTGAAAGAAGATTCTGCGGAGGTGGGGATTCCCCACGCCTGATTTTTGGTCTCGGAGTCATTCTGCACCACCATATATATTTTTTTTACGTAAATCGACATGCATAACTAAGTACTTAAAATTTTCTGCTAACATAAATGCTTATGTCTTAAACATGCTACTACTAAATCATACTAAAAGAAATTAAAACTTACAGACCGGTAGCGTGGATTTCTGAGCTCGCACAGCAGTGATGACCCCTCCAAGAACGCGGCTTTGATACCAATTGAAACGTCCTAAACTTCTACGTAAATGCGAAAATTTTTTTTTTTTAATAATACTAAGTAAAATAGATGTACATACATGTCCATACATATATGCACAAAATAAACAGATTTAAAAATAACATAAATAAATTGCAACATTTTTACTTAAATAATTGAGTCAAACTTAAATAAAATACGGTCAAACATTCAACTTAAAAGGTTGCATGCAATAAAAATTATTTAATAAAATAGTACTAAAATCCACCACTGACAAGACATAAAAGAATAAATAAGAAACAGAGTTTAAATTTCTTAAAAATGTTCTCAAGACTCAGCCGGCGGTCACGGGGGATCACTGCCTGTCTGCTCATACGTCCTCACCACCGGTAGGTACCACATCATCCTCTACATACTCACCTGCATCATATAAGTGTAGTGAGCCTAGAGACCCAACATGCTAACATAACAAGGGTTTAACATAATTTAAATCACTGGAATACTAATACATAACATATACATGAATGGACATGCTTAAAAATCATGAATCATAACTTAAAATCTTGCTTAAACTTGATCTTAAATATAATCATATAATACATACTTAAACATTGTTGAGCATAACATTTTTCTAACATCACATGGTCGTATCCATAGTGTAACCTTACACTTAACTGGTTCGACTGATCAGTCTCTTAAAACCAACGTACGCGGCGGTGACGAATCACCTCTTACTGGTAGTAAACTACCCTTAACATGTAGGGACTTGTCCCCCTTAAATTGTCACACTACTTCAACTTCCAACATAAAAATTATTTTCTAGCTCAACCTTAAACATTAAATCATGCCATAAAATTATTTCATGAATGCATGTACTTAAACAAAATGTGTGTCCTTCATATATATTTAATTTAATTTTTATACTAACATATAAATACTGAAATAACATTAATGCATAAAATAATTAAATATATATTTAAGACACATGCAATTTTTCATGGTTTGTGCTTAACTGCTGGCCCTAACACTCAAGCCCATTTTCATAAATTCTGGCCCATTAACACTGAGACTGACCCAATAACATACTTACGCCCATTAACATGTTTTTAATCCCAATAAACCAATTAAATTCAACCCAAATAAATTAATTAGACTTAACTGGGCCTAAATAAAATATTTAAGTCCATTAACTTAATTAAACCCAATAAAATCCTAGACTGGCCCAAAAATCCACTGACTGGCCCAAAAATTCTCATGGGCTTCCAAGCCCATAAAAATCATTGGGCTAACTTAAATAAATTATTTAAGGCCCAAATAAAATTATTTGAAGGCCCAAATAATTTTCTAACTAATTTTAAAAGTCCAAAACCAATTAATTTATAATTTAATTAAAAATTAAAATACCCGAGCCAGGCCCACCTAACCTGGACTCGGACCACCTGACCCGACCCTAGACCTACCAAACCCGACCCTGACCCCAAGCCCGGCCCTGAATCCACCCCCAGCCCCAAACCCGTACCCCCCTCCCTTCCTTACGCTGCGCGAGAAGCAGCCCTTTCAGGGCTGCTGCCGCCTTGATCCGGCCATGGCCGGCCGGGGCGCCACCGCCCAGACGTAGCCCACGTCTGGGCGGTCTGAACCAAGCCCAAGTCCCGACC
Source organism: Henckelia pumila (assembly GCF_033568475.1). Classification (NCBI taxonomy): domain Eukaryota; kingdom Viridiplantae; phylum Streptophyta; class Magnoliopsida; order Lamiales; family Gesneriaceae; genus Henckelia; species Henckelia pumila. The sequence goes on along the minus strand of NC_133122.1, from coordinate 14,921,196 downwards.
GCATGCAACCCATAGGAGCCACACACAAGCCTCTTACCAAAAACCCTAATCTGCGCCCCTTGGAGGCCGACCTGCATCAGCTGGTTTCCTGGGCTCGTTTGGCTCGAGCCACTCGAGCCATTAGAGTCTAGGCCACCCTCACACATCCTAAATCCCTTTGACCAGCAGTGGTACGAACCATGGCTAAGAAAATCATGAATATGATCAAGAATCACAAGAACAAACGCATAAAACCAAAACTGATCTCGTTTTTCTGAAAATTCTTGAAGAAAACTGATGCTCACGCACACACACGCATAAACACTGATATGGCACATTAAAAACGAAAATAAACATGCCTTGCACCATAGAATTAATAGAGCAAAGTGCGTAGAACATTTCAGGGACGACGGGACGACGAACAACCTTTCTTGAAGCTTCAAAATATCGAGGCTATGGAGGTTATGTTTTTTTTTTTCTGAGATGGAGGCGTGAAGAGGGTTTGGAAGAAGATGAGAGTCGGCTGATTAGGGTTGAGAGATAGGGGTTGTTTTAAATTTGATAAATAGAATTAAAATAGGATATTAACTAATTTAGAAATAAAATCATGCCTAATTAAATATTTAAAACTCAAAAATAACTTAATAAATCTGATAACACAACCAAAAACCCGAAATAATATTTTAGGCAAATTTTAAAAATTAATAAAAGTCAATAAAGAGACTAATTTTGGCTAAAAAGCAACCCTTAAATAAATATATAATTAAATACTAAAATTTTCTTGACACAACACCTTAAAATATTATTTTAAGGCTCGTAAAACTCATAAAATATTTTTGGCTAAATAATTTGGCGTTTCGTCCGTCCTCGGTCCCGTCTACGCGATCAAAACCAATATTTCCTTAAAAATCTAAAAATACTATAATTGCGGGTTAAATGATAAAATAAATTAAATCATGCATATAAATCACATAAATACATTTAACCCTTAATTAAAAATTAATTTTTCCTAATTATGAATGTGGATTTAAGTTTAAAATTTCCGGGTGTTACAAAATCTGTTAATTCTCATCGTAGAAACTTCTGATAGACTTTCTAGTGCAGACTATCAGAGGGTTTAGATTTTTGTTCGTGGACGTGATTCAGGAGTTGATCGAGTCATCAGTTCCTGGGATATACAAGAAGAGCAGAGTAATCTGTTGGAGTCCATAACCTCAAGTTGAGACTTGAGAGGTAAAATTTAATTGTTATTTTATTTTACTTATTTGTTTTAATTGTAAGGATTTGATACCCACGATCAGGAATCGTTCCAGATTAGAAAATAAAAATTTTAAACTTCCGCTGCTACGGGTATCAGATCTGACAGATCCGAGAACGTGTTCCAACAGTGGTATCAGAGCCAGGTTGCTCTCGGATCTAACGATTAAAATTTATCGATTGTACAAAGCCTAGATTTTTCGGAAAACAAAACGAAAAAAAAAAAATTTGGAGCTACCCGCTGCCCTGCTGGGCCGCACTCGGCGGCCCAGCAGCGGAGCTGGGCCCCCGATAGTCGGGGGCTGCCCGGGATCGTCCCGGGCAGCCCAGAAAAATTAAAATTTTATTTTTTTTTGAATTTTGAATTTCGGCCCGCTAATAGTTGTTGGGCCCAGTTTTTGGCCCGATCGAAAATCGTTTCGATTGGTCCACGAGGCAATGGGTCAAAATTGTTTGAACCCAAAATTTTAAGAAAATTAATTTTTGGATAAATTTTGAATTTTTGAAAATTTATAAATTTAATCCAATAAATTAAATTTTATGAAAATTAATTATTTTGGTACAATTGATTATAAAATATGATTTTATATATATAACTAGATGTTATGTATAAAATATGATTTTATGGATAAATTAGATAAAATATGATTTTATATATAAAATGAGATTTTATGTATAAAATCTGATTTTTATCTATTTATATTTATTGTCATCTTGAATTGCATGTTATCCAATCATTTAATTGAATTAAATAATTGGATAAAAGGATGATCGATTGTCATGACCAAATTTTTAAGTGTATGCTAGGTTGTTTACATTTGGTTTTTATTATTGTTGTTGGGTTTTATTAATGAGCTTGTATTATGACCCAATTTGATTTTTCATTTGTAATAAAAGTGGGCCTGGTTTATGGCCCGTTCCCACCCTTAAATATGTATCCCCTACTTGTCATTGAAATTTATTGTAAATTTATTAGACTTAGTGGGAGATAAAGATTTGAAGACAATGGTGGGCCCAGCAGACATAAAGACCGAATAAATGTAAATTGGAAGCTCAATGTAATAGGATTGCATTGCATACTTGCATATCACCTAGGATTGGACTTAGACTCGTGATTGGCAACCACGGGTCGATTAGATCTAGGCATCGATCATCCTTTATTTAATATTTGATATTATTGTTGTATGCATGTTTAGACTAAATTGCATGAATCCTGCAAGCATATAAATTTATTAAATGATGAGACAAATTTTAAAATTAAAATCTTTCATTTTAAATATGATTTAAAATTAATATCAAGTTTAATAAAATGGAAATTAAATATAGTTTATATTTTACAACCTTCCATCAACTATCAATGCATGATAGATGCTACCCGCGAACGTGGTCTATCTCATATTATTGGGAAGGTCCGTTCGCCGAAAAGCTGTGCATTGAGTAGACAATTGTTGTAAGTTGGGTGGAACTCCCATGAGATCACCTCATATTATTGGGGTCCACATGGCGACCGTCCATCACAACTTAATATTGATGGGTCAACTTGACATATCACTTTAAACGACGTCATATTATTGGGCCCTTTATTGGATATGAGGTAAAAACATGGAGGTTGCTATAGCAGCAATTTAACTCTACCTTTTTAAAATTATAATTGGCTGATTTTATTCGGAACTATAATTTGTAAATTGGGCTCCATGTTCCTACTAAAAAAAATGGTTTTTTCGTTTTTACTAGAGAGTGGTGAAATCGTAAAAATAGTGGGAGAGTAATTCATAAAATTAATCTCGCCTTATTTTATGTCTTAGTAAATTAATTAAACAATCACTGATTATTGTCTGTTTTTTTTCCAGTATATCGTTATAATGAATTCGCGTAATCCACTCTTTTTCATTCTCGAACAAAACAAACTGACTGCCGCGAACTATACGGAATGGTTCCGTAAGTTGAAGATTGTCCTATGCTCGGAAAAGATTTTCTACGTGTTAGAAAAGTCTCCTCCGAAGGAAGCCCCGACTGATGTGAGTCCGGAAGAGTTGGTCAAACTTGATAAATGGTGGGACCATGATATCAAGGCCAAATGCTACATGCAGGCTTTGATGTCTGACGAACTTCAGAGGCGATTTGAGGATGCAGTGAATGCTGCTAACATTCACAAGACCCTCAAGAAACTTTTTGGAGCTCAGTCGAGATCTAAGCGGTATGCCACTGTCAAAGAGCTAATGACATGCCGCATGCGAGATGGGACTTTGGTCCGTGAGCATGGGGTATACATGATTTGGCTCATTGAAAAATTGGTGACTCTCGAGTTGACGTTGGAGCACGAATTGTGTGCGGACTTACTGCTTCTTTATCTTCCTTCATCGTTTGACGATTTTGTGGTGAACTTTAATATGAACAAGATAGAGGCCACCTTTGAAAAAATGGTCAATATGCTTGTCACTTATGAGGCCACATTCAAGAAGGATAAACCGGTTCTCTTGGTGGGCTCCTCTTCTTCTACGAAGAAGGGGTCAAGTGCAAAGGGTAAGAAACGTTCTGCTCCACCCAAGAAAACTGGGCCCAAGAAGAAACACAAGACCAAAGCTTCTAACATGGACAAGTTTGAAGATGTTTTCCATCACTGCAAGAAACCCGGTCACTGGAAGCGTAACTGCAAAGAATATCTCGAGCAGTTGCGAACTGCAAAGGGTATGTTTTATATTGAAATAAATGTTTCACTTAATACTACTTTTTGGGTATTGGATACCGGATGTGGATCTCATATTTGCAATGATTTGCATGATGTCAAGAAGTCGTAGGCTGAGGATGGGTGAGACCCAGTTGAGGCTCGGAAATGGTTCCAGAGTTGAGGCCAAAGCTGTGGGAGATGTTTATTTAATTTTGCAGAACAATTTTAAGTTATTTCTGAGAGATGTTTTATTTGTACCAGATTTGGTTAAAAACATTATTTCTGTTTCTATACTTGATAGAGATGATTTTTATTGCAATTTTGTGAATGAGATTTGCAATATTTACAAGAATGAATGCTTGATTGGATATGGACAACTTGAAAATGATCTATATAACTTGAAATTAAAAGACGTTCCAGTTAATTATGTTGATAAACTGGTAACAACAATAAAAATGAAAAACGATAGTCAAAACCCGGCAAACCTTTGGCATGCTAGGCTAGGCCATATTTCCTCACGGAGGATGAACAAACTAGTGGGAGAGGGCATGTTTGATATATCAGATATAAACTCTCTACCTACTTGTGAGTCTTGCCTGAAAGGAAAAATGACTAAAACACCTTTTAAGGGAAAGCCTGAGCGTAGTCAAAATCTATTGGATTTGATTCATACAGATGTTTGTGGACCATTTAGTATTGGTGCTAAATATGGTCACACCTACTTTATTACCTTTACTGATGATTATTCAAGATATGGGTATTTATATTTAATGAAATATAAGTCTCAATCATTTGAAAAGTTCAAAGAATTCAAGACTGAAGTAGAAAACCAGCTAGGTAAAAGTATTAAAGCACTTCGATCTGATCGAGGCGGTGAATACTTGAGCACGGAACTTTTAGACTATCTGAAAGAAAATGGAATTCTTTCTCAGTGGACTCCTCCTGCCACACCTCAGCTTAATGGTGTAGCAGAGAGTCGTAATCGAACTCTGTTGGACATGGTTCGATCTATGATGAGCTTCATTGAGCTCCCACTTTCGTTTTGGGGCTATGCACTTGAAACGGCGGTATTGTTGTTGAACAATGTCCACACTAAAGCAGTAAATAAAACTCCATATGAATTATGGACTGGCAAAACTCCTAAGTATTCGTACTTAAGGATTTGGGGATGTCATGCTTACGTGAAGCAGACAGTGGGAGATAAGTTGGATAGTCGATCCACCTTGTGTTATTTTGTAGGGTATCCGAAGAATTCGATCGGATATTACTTCTATCATCCTACTGAAACAAAAGTGTTTGTTTCTAGGAATGCCACCTTCCTGGAGAAGGAGTTCTTACTTGAAATAAAAGGCAAGATGATGGAACTCGAAAAAGTTCGACAAGAACCCGAAATACAAAATAACGATCCCACACCTCAGGAACCAATAAATGACACGCCACTTCTTAGGAAATCTGAAAGGGCTACTAGACCTCCTGTTCGACTTAATCTCCTACTTGAAGGGGATCAAAGTGAACCCATCATTGGATGTGATACAAGAAACTTCAAGGAAGCAATTTCTGATGCCGATTCGAATTTATGGCTTGAAGCCATGCAGTATGAAATAGACTCCATGCATGCAAACCAAGTTTGGTCTTTAGTAGATCCTCCCGATGGAATTGTTCCTATAGGGTGTAAATGGATCTACAATAGAAAACTTGGGCCTGATGGTAAGGTGCTGACCTACAAGGCACGATTGGTCGCAAAAAGGTTATACACAAAGACAAGGTGTTGACTATGATAAAACCTTTTCACCAGTCGCAATGTTCAAGTCCATAAGAATCTTAATTTCCATAGCAGCATGGTATGACTATGAGATATGGCAAATGAATGTGAAGACTGCGTTCCTTAATGGAAACATTAAGGAAGAGATCTATATGATGCAGCCCGAGGGATTCACATCCATGGAAAGCGAGCATAAGGTATGCAAGCTTCAGAGATCAATTTATGGTCTAAAAAAGGCGTCAAGAAGTTGGAACCAGAAATTTGATGAAACAATAAAAGACTTTGGTTTCATCAAGAACCCGGAGGAACCGTGCGTGTACAAGAAAGTAGTTAAGGATGCTGTGACATTCTTAGTGCTCTATGTTGACGAAATCCTACTCATTGGAAATGATGTAGGGATGTTGTAGTCGACAAAGATATGGTTATCAGGTATATTTTCGATGAAGGACTTGGGTTAGGCATCCTATATTCTAGGAATACAGATCTATAGAGATAGGTCTAAGAGAATGATAGGACTCATCTACCTATGTGTCATGGAGTTTCTTTATCCAAGTCAATGTCTCCCAAGACTGACGAAGAGATAGAGAAAATGACACACATACCATATGCGTCAGCTATAGGTAGTATCATGTATGTGAATATGTGATGATATCTACCAGACCGGATGTAGCCTTTGCTCTGAGTGTCACGAGCAGATATCAGGCCAACCCCGGTCAAATGCATTGGAAAGCTGTGAAGGATATTCTTAAGTACTTGAGAAGGACTAAGAATATATTCATGGTTTATGGGGGAAGAGAATTGAAATTGGAAGGCTATACCGAATCTTGCTTCCAAAGCGACGTGGATGACTTGAAATCAACCTCTGGATTTGTATTCATGCTCAATAGCGGTGCTGTCTCTTGGAAGAGTTCCAAGCAGGACACCACAACGGATTCCACCACTGAGGCAGAGTACATTGCAGCATCAGCTGCTGCTAAAGAGGCCGTTTGGATGAGAAATTTCGTCCAAGACTTGGGGGTCATTCCTGAAGCTGTTGGTCTAGTCTCGGTGTACTGTGACAACACTGGTGTCGTTGCTCAGGAAAAGAAACCAAGGTCTCATCAAAGATCCAAACACATACTGAGAAAATACCACATTATCCGGGAGATCATGGAAAGAGGAGACATTGCTATCGAGAGAGTGGTCTCTGCAGACAATATCGCTGATCCAGTTACTAAGCCCTTGCCCGGACCATTATTTGACAAACATTGCGAAGCAATGGGACTACGTAGTATGACTAGTTGGCTTTAGGGCAAGTGTGAGATTGAAAGAGTGAGTGTCCTGCAAGCCAACTTGTGGCTAAGTGCCTTTTTGACTATATTTTTAAACAATCTTTGTTTAATATAATTTACACTTTGTATTGGCGTTTACTTTATCTTTTATCATATTGTTATGTTGTGACGTGCTATACGATGTTTAGATAAAGACTTTGAATATACTAAAGTGCATGCTAGATGTGATAGTGGATATGGATGACTATCATGAAACACATCTTGTAATCACTGTATATTCTAAACCAGTTCCTAGTCAATTGAGCCGTCCGCAATAAGGATAAGGATCGCTCAAGATTGAGACTAGCATTTGTAATGCCGAGTACCACGTTTCATTGGTATGGAACATAGAGATGTTCGAAGCATGCAAATGGATATTCATTGGATGAATGATCGAACACCCTATTTGGACTTTCCAAGTGGTTTTCATTAATTTAGTGGAAAAGTCCGTGGTTTTGGTTGTACGTCATTAGTCCTTACTACTTGAAACATCATGGAGACTCTATATGCTAGTACTGTACTTTGACTCGTTTACCGACTATATGAGGGTCATCAGGTGTCAATATTGGATACAGTTACAACACATATAGGAGTCAATTCTTTGTTGTCAAGGATTCACCACACTCTTGCGAGTGTGGATATCCTATGCGATCTGAGGAGATATTAGTGTGACAAATATCTGGCCAGAGTACATGATGTGTTTTAGGTTACTTGGTTTCCCAGTTGCACATGCAATGTCACTATTTGATCTTCAAAAAGTATTGCATAGTTATCGAATCTCGAACGACTCTCGATATACCAAAGGTTGTTGATTCGATCGGGATATATGGATGAAGGGACCGTACTGTACGCTAACCAAAACCCACTGGTTCTTGCAGGCACTATCAGTGATACCTAGGGAATCATGGGGCGATGTTGCTAGGCGCTCTTACCATGATTCAATGGGCAAGTCGGAAATTGTTGTTCCGAGTCACAAAGGAGTTGTGGGCCCACGACTAGCTGTATCCCTGAACCATTGAGGATTACACAAGTAATAGATTTCTAATCCCCGTTGAGATAATTAATATTAGTGAGTTAAATTTAGCGAATGAGAATTAGGACTTCTTATTAATGAGTAGAGGGAGTGAGATTTCCTAAAATGACATAGGGATGCCATTTTTGGAAACCACTGAATTCGGATTCAGAAAATTTATCTTGACTTTAAAATGTACAGAAAAGTTTTCTGTACATATTGGTAAAATTGGTTTGTCAAATTAAGTCACGATGAATTTTATATTAATTTCTGAACATGCGGGCTTTGCTTGTCAGACTTGAACTTATGACTAATGGGCCCTAAGCTGTTAGCAGTCCATGTTATAAATAAGTTATTGCAGTACAGAAATTAGAATGAACAGCTCATAATTTTCGAAACCTAGAGAGCTCTCTCCCTAGGGTTTTTCGGCCGCCCCCTTCCTCCTCTGTGTTCGAAAATTCCAGTCTGCAATTTTCGAAATTGCAGTCTTGTTTAAAAGATCAAATCTGTTAATTCTCATCGTAGAAACTTCTGATAGACTTTGTAGTGCAGTCTATCAGAGGGTTTAGATTTCTGTTCGTGGACCTGATTCAGGAGTTGATCGAGTCATCAGTTCCTGGGATATACAAGAAGAGCAGAGTAATCTATTAGAGTCCATAACCTCAAGTTGAGACTTGAGAGGTAAAATTTAATTGTTATTTTATTTTACTTATTTGTTTTAATCGTAAAGATTTGATACCCACGATTTTTAATCGTTCCAGATTAGAAAATAAAAATTTTAAACTTCCGCTGCTACGGATATCAGATCTGACAGATCCGAGAACGTGTTCCAATATTTACATGCAACAACAAATGTGGTATTTAAGAAAGCTAAGTTTTTCAAACTTTTTAGAATAAACATTTTTTCTAATTGTACGATCTATAATTTATTTAATTTATTTATATTTTAATAATGTATCCAAATGCACATACTTATTAATTTTAATAATTAATTATATAAAATAGTATTACGAACATTGCAACAGTAAAATACCAGTTTATATATAAATTAAAATATTATATATCTATTACTAAACACTAACATTAATCAACTTTGGTTACATTGGTCATTGGTGCAACTTTTTTATAATACCGAAAATATCTTTTATTCATTCAATTTCATACTTATAAATCTCTTTAATTCTATATATATCTCTTTCTTCTAACACTTAAATATTAAGTTTTGATAACTTTAATTTAATTTCTTTTAAAAAAAAATTTACAGATCACGCAAAACGTATACCATTTTGTGCTACTATGTAATCATTTGTCCAGTCATCTTGTTTGACGCGTTCATACAAAGTATTTATTATATAATTATTATGAATAGTGATGTGGACTACTTATTTTAAACGAAAAATCTCATAAAAAATGGCTTCAAGGGTGTTCAAATTGATAAAGTAAGTAATCATTTGGTAATTGATTAAGTTTTTGATTTTTTTTACCAACATTTTTTGACTAGTTTGTCACTGAGATTTATCTAATGTGCATAGAAAGACAAAAGTTGTAGATTCTCGGTAAAACAAAAAAAGAAAGGAAATTCATAAGAAACCGATATCATTATATCAATGACTTGACCAAACTCCGCCGACTCCTAAGAAATTCATAAGAAACCGACATCAATGGTTACAAATTTTCAATTGATTTTCTTTTTTTGAAAAAAAAAATAAAGAAGAAAAGTGAAATATGGAAGGGCAGCCTAATCACCTCCCACAACCCTCCCAGGACACGACCAGTCCCGCCATTATTTTAAGGCGGGTTGGATCATGCTTTTGGCGACCTGTCAGGAGATGGGTCACGAGACAGTGCAGTCCGGCCCGCCAATTTTTTAAAATATTTTTTAAAATTATATTATAATTAATATTTTAAATATTTATGTTGGACCGATAAGTTTTGAACAATTTATATTGTTTGAAATGTTTTATAAATGATTATAAGCTCTAAAATGATTTATTATAATTTATGTTTAATTGATTGATTTTAAAAATATATATTACTTATAATGATTTATTTTTTTAAATAAGTTTTTAAATATTTATATCGTTTATAATTGTTTATGTATGATTTTTTTTTAAAAATTCATAGTTTTAAAAAAAATTAACTTTTGGCGGGTTGGCCCGCCCAACACACAACCCATGGCGGGTTGGGTTGGGTGGGTATTTCCAAACCGCCATCAATTCGGGCCGGCATCAAGCGGAGCGGGCGGGCCGGCTTGAATTGACAGGCCTACTTGTACGTGTCAGCAAGCATTATTTTTATAAAAACAAAATGTTTTAGAAAATGTTTTGAATGACGTTCAAAATATAGGTTTTTACTGCTATTAGTTCAATTTTCAGTTTTTGAATTATATAATTTCATATTTGTTGCGTGTTTTTCGCTCGCAAGCGCACGATGTCAAGTTATAATATAGGAATTAAGTCCAAGTCGATCCCACGGAGAATGAATAAATGATATTATATCAAATATTTGTAACTAATAAAATCCTAATCCTATGTAGAGCTACGAAATTGATCTGATTTTATAAAACTAAAATTTTCAAGAAACAAAACTAAATAACCACGAGTTCACGAGAGAAAAATTCAATAAGCGAAGAATGCTAGAGGTTCGACTTCACTTGACTGTTCACCACAATTTATTTCTAATAATTGTTCAATCATCAATTCTTCTAGTTTATTAGCCAAGAATCTCTATTATTTTCTACTACCTCTCTCGAGTGTCAAGCAGAAATTCATATTCAATAACAAACTCAATATCTCTATCAAAGTTCAATTATTAAATCCGGTAAATAGCACAAGAATTCTTCTAATGACTTTTATGGAGTTACATGCCTCTCGAACAATATAAACACCAAAGATGTATTTTCCTATATCGTATTCAAAATCTCCTCTCTCGAGTGATAGATTCTAAATAAAATACCATTCAATCTATGGCCAGTAAATTGAAAGCATTAAAATCAGGAAAACACAAATAAACTGTGCGAAGAATTCAAATATATAAATCAAAATATCTCAATCATGGTTTCCAGTCAAGATCCGTCTACCTCTAGACTAAGAAATTAGTTCATAACGCAATTCAAAATCAAATAAAACATGTTTTTCCAACAATCTATAAACTAAGAAAAATAGAGTTCAAAGAGAAACTAGAACGAATTAGAATGAAGCTTCTCCGTCGTCGGATGCCGCTGTCTTCAGTCTTCGTACCAAATTCTCGAGCTCTTATGCACTTCAAAACTCTCAATAGCCGTCTTATGCTCTGGAAAACTCTCTAAACCCTTGTATCCTTCAGAATAAGACATAAAATCCATTTTAAAACTCGATTAAAGACTTTTCATATTTTTGGAGACTGCGCAGCGCTGGAGCGCTCAAGTTTCGTATTTTATTTTTCAATGACGGACGTCTAGTGCTGGAGCGCTCAAAAGACGGCGGGAGGGCGCTTAAGACATGAAATTACGGGCGCTAGAGCGCTGAAAACAAGAGCTGGGGCGCTGAAATTTCGAAAAAAATTCTTTTACTGAGCTACAGAGAAGCGCTGGAGCGCTCCCAATGAGGAGCTGGGGCGCTATGCCTTTTGTCCAACGCGCAGCAATCTTGAAAAAATCATATCTTAAGTTCTAGCCGTCGGATCGAGCTGAAATTTTGACAGCAAGTTTAAAACATCCAAAACTTCAATTTGAACGGTGAAGATCGGATTTAGATGTCTGTAGAAGCTCCAGTAATTTTGTAAACTTTGCTGTCTATAATTCGTCCTTCCGCTTCTTCTTGCTACTTTTCTTTAAATCCTTGCAACTCACAAAAACAACAACAAATACGCATAATATTTACTCGATACATCACAAAATCCAAGTCAAATCATATATAAATTAAGTGCATAAAATGCACTTATCAAATCCCCCCAAAATTAGAATTTTGCTAGTCCCGAGCAAAAAGTAATGAGCAATATAGTCGACCTCCGAATTTATACATTCCAAGATTCAATACACATGTCGGCTATTTTTCTCAAGAGTTCTCGTGTGTGTGTGTGATTTGCCAATCTCATCTACCCACCTAACTTTCGGTAAAATCATGCAATCCGTAAGCTTCATAAAATCATTAACTCCGCCCTCAAGTTTCAAAATACTCTCAACCAAGTTCAACTTTTACTCACACAGATCAACAGGACTTTTTCGGTTAACATTAGGCTCAAGTATAATCAGCAGGAGATAAGCATCCATATGTATATCAATGTAAACAAGGACTCATGATGCAAAGCAAAGGGAATTGAATATTTTCAATTTGTGCAGGATTATGAGTAACTAAAATTTTTTTATTTGCATTGCCAGACATTAGTCTTGGCTTTCTTCTACTCCATACATATCCATCTTTATGCCTTGTATTTGGACTAGAATTTCAATCCATTTTTTTTATTTTCAAGGCCTCCCCTCACCTTTCCTTCCGCCATTACTTTTCTTTGAACTTTTTAGCTACTCAATTTGTTTTGGATTTTTCATGAATATAGAATGGCTAAAAAACTCAATAGATTAAAAAAAAAACGCCTAAATCACTTCTGTGATCTTAAAAATCTACTTTAGTTTCAAATAAAAATCACAAGAGTTAAGAATCAAATCCTCTAATCCACATCACAAATCCACATAATTTTTTTACTAATTGCTAGGAGTATCGAAAATCATGGCATTCGTGCATAAATGTGAGAACTCAAGATTAAATATAGCTAACATAAACTTTTTCAGCACACAAAATTTATTTTCATCATAGGCCAACACAATTACAACTTCATGCCTTCAACTCCAACTAACTCATAAAAAATTTCAAATTTTCACAATTTTTAAATACCACCCCAAACTTAAATTGTGCATTGTCCTCAATGTACAGTATTCATTAAAAACAAGGGACACATACCTTAGGCACCAAGCGTCAGTACTCAGCACCATCTTAATCACTCAAAACTCTTCATCAGGAGTGGCTCCTAAACTCTTTCAGCTCCATTCTTTTTCACCTACACAATTCAAAATCATTATTGATGTCTAGTTTCCTCATGATAAAAAATAATAAAAAGGAAAACAACTAAAATAAAATAAAAAACACGCAAAAAACAACTAGCTTGGGTTGCCTCCCAAGAAGCGCTTAGTTTATAGTCCATAGCCCGACTTTATTCCAATTCTAGCCCGGTTTCGTTTTGTTGAGGGTCTTCCCTTTCGCTTTCATTTTCCAAATATATTCAACAACCTTTTTAAACTTTGATTTCTTCATCGTTTTCTTCTTCTTCTTTGACACCTTCGGATCATTCTTCTTTGAATCTACCTCATGAACAAGTTTGGGATGACCATCCAGCTTTACAACTCGCTCAATCATGAATAATTCCTCGATGGGTGGATTACTTGATTTCTTGAATATGTTAAAAATAACTCTTTCTCCGTCCACACCCATCGACAACTCATCATTTTTTACCTCAATCTTGACATCAGCAGTAGTCAAGAAAGGTCTCCCCAATATTAGTGGCATATTTTCATCCTCCTCCATATCTAGCACAACAAAATCCGCGGGAAAAATAAATTTATCTATTTTTACCAAAATATCTTGAATGATTCCAAGCGGATATGTGATAGATCTATCAGCTAGCTGCAATGCGATCATTGTGGCCTTCACCTCGCCAAGTCCTAAGCTCCTGAAAATAGACAAAGGCATCAGATTAATGCTAGCTCCTAGATCGCAAAGTGCATTATTAAAAATAAGAAGAACCAATAGTGCAAGGAATAGTAAAACTCTCTGGATCATTCAGCTTTTGTGGCATCTTCTTTTGGAGCACAGCACTACATTCTTCAGTTAAGCTCACCACCTCATTCTCTTGCAGCCTCCTTTTCTTGGACATCACCTCTTTAATAAACTTCGCATAATTCGGCATTTGTGCCAAAGTATCAGCAAAAGGGATGTTGATATGTATCTTCTTGAAAATCTCCAAGAATTTTGAGAACTGCTCGTCCACTGCCTTCTTCTTGAACCTTTGGGAGTATGGAAGAGGAGGTTTATACATCGGTTTCTGCTCAGGTTCAGACTCTTTCTCCTCGACCTTCTTCTTGTCAACTGCAATTTTTTCAGACGTCTTGCTCTCAGATTTGCCCTCTTCATTATCCACCTGCTTCCCACTCCTCAAAGTGATAGCATTACACTGCTCCTTGGGATTCATCTCAGTATTACTTGGGAATTGGCCTCTGTTATTATCTTTCAGTGCGTTCGCCAACTGCCCAATGCTAGTCTCCATGGATTGCAATACAACACCCATGTTGGCCACATGCGTCTCTAAGCTGTCAAGGCGAGTCTCAGTCCTCGCCATCCTCTTGCTCAATTCCTGCACAAAAGCATTAACAACATCCTCCAAAGGAGGCTTACCCTCACCCTTATTTGTATTGTATCCCGGAGGAGGATTCAACACATTATTATTATTTGCATATAAAAAATTCTCATGATTATGCAAACTAGGATGATATTGATTGGGTACAGGATTACCTCAATAGTTGTTGTAATTTCTATTGTTCACATATTGAGCTTGATCCACACTCTCAAATCCATCAGCAAAATTTACGGCAGTCGCTAGCGATGTTGTCTTAATAGAAACTTGATTGCCTTTGGTCAGTGCAGCCAACTGTGTAGAAATAGTAGCCATCTGAGCAGTCAAAGCAGTGAATGCATCAACCTCATGAATTTCAGCAGGCTTCCTTATTACAGATCTCTCACTCGGCCACTGATAACTGTTAACAGTCATTTGCTCAAGCATCTCATAAGCCTGTTCAGAAAATTTAGAAAATATTGAACCTCCAGCTGCAGCATCCACAGAAATCCTCGTTGGGCCATTCAAATCATTGTAGAATAACTCAATCTGTTCCCAATCTGGAAAATTATGGTTTGGACACTTCTTAAGCAATTCCTTGTACCGCTCCCAAGCTTCATAAAGCTGCTCAAAATCTTGCTGTTTGAAAGTAGTAATCTCAATTTTCAGCTGGGCAGACTTGGCAGGAGGAAAGTACTTAGCTAGAAATTTGGATGTCATGTCTTCCCATGTAGTGATACTCCCAAGAGGTAGTGACTGCAACCAACTACGAGCATTGTCCCTAAGAGAGAACGGGAACAATCGTAGTCTGATGGTGTCCTCAGTAACACCATGAATATTCACTGTGTCAACAATCTCCAGAAAAGTACGCAGGTGCAAATATGGATCTTCAGTAGCTGCACCCCTAAGCTGATTCTGCTGCACCATAATAATCAGAGCTGGCTTCAACTCAAAATTATTTGTCGTGATTTTATGCCGAGCTATCCCAGAATAATGAGTATTGATCACTAGTCAAAAGTGATCTCTGATCGGCACTGGAGCATTATTGACAGCTCTTTCCCTTTCTTCAGCCATTTGTTGCAACTCTTCTCTTCTACATTTTCTCAAAGCTTTAGCAGTTTTCTCGATTTCCGGATCAAAGAGCAGTGAGTCGTAACTTTGGTTTTTTCGCATAAACTGCATAGACAGGAAAGATTTAAAATTAGAACCAACAAAATAAAATAAAATGCTCTAAATCAAAATTAAGACCAATTAGCACAATTTAATATAAATCAAATAAAATTCATTCCCCGGCAACGGCGCCAAAAACTTGTTGCGTGTTATTCGCTCGCAAGCGCACGATGTCAAGTTATAATATAGGAATTAAGTCCAAGCCGATCCCACGGAGAATGAATAAATGATATTATATCAAATATTTGTAACTAATAAAATTCTAATCCTATGTAGAGCTACGAAATTGATCTGATTTTATAAAACTAAAATTTTCAAGAAACAAAACTAAATAACCACGAGTTCACGAGAGAAAAATTCAATAAGCGAAGAATGCTAGAGGTTCGACTTCACTTGACTGTTCACCACAATTTATTTCTAATGATTGTTCAATTATCAATTCTTCTAGTTTATTAGCCAAGAATCTCTATTATTTTCTACTACCTCTCTCGAGTGTCAAGCAGAAATTCGTATTCAATAACAAACTCAATATCTATATCAAAGTTCAATTATTAAATCCGGTAAATAGCACAAAAATTCTTTTAATGACTTCTATGGAGTTATATGTCTCTCGAACAATATAAACACCAAAGATGTATTTTCCTATGTCGTATTCAAAATCTCCTCTCTCGAGTGATATATTCTAAATAAAATATCATTCAATCTATGGCCAGTAAATTGAAAGCATTAAAATCAGGAAAACACAAATAAACTGTGTGAAGAATTCAAATATATAAATCAAAATATCTCAATCCAGTCAAGATCGTCTACCTCTAGACTAAGAAATTAGTTCATAACGCAATTCAAAATCAAATAAAACATGTTTTCCAACAATCCATAAACTAAGAAAAATAGAGTTCAAAGAGAAACTAGAACGAATTAAAATGAAGCTTCTCCGTCTCCGGATGCCGCCGTCTTCAGTCTTCGTACCAAATTCTCGAGCTCTTATGCACTTCAAAACTCTCAATAGCCGTCTTATGCTCTGGAAAACTCTCTAAACCCTCATATCCTTCAGATTAAGTCATAAAATCCCTTTTAAAACTCGATTAAAGATTTTCCATATTTTTGGAGACTGCGCAGCGCTGGAGCGCTCAAGTTTCGTATTTTATTTTTCAATGACGGACGTCTAGCGCTGGAGCGCTCAAAAGACGGCGGGAGGGCGCTTAAGACATGAAATTACGGGCGCTGGAGCGCTGAAAAACTAGAGCTGGGGCGCTGAAATTTTGAATAAAATTCTTTTACTGAGCTACAGAGAAGCGCTGGAGCGCTCCCAATGAGGCGCTGAAGCGCTATGCCTTTTGTCCAACGCGCAGCAATCTTGAAAAAATCATATCTTAAGTTCTAGCCGTCGGATCGAGCTGAAATTTTGACAGAAAGTTTAAAACATCCAAAACTTCAATTTGAACGGTGGAGATCGGATTTCGATGTATGTAGAACCTCCAGTAATTTTGTAAACTTTGCTGTCTATAATTCGTCCTTCCGCTTCTTCTTGCTACTTTTCTTCAAATCCTTGCAATTCACAAAAACAACAACAAATACGCATAATATCTACTCGACACATCACAAAATCCAAGTCAAATCATATATAAATTAAGTGCATAAAATGCACTTATCAAATGCCCCCAAACTTAGACTTTTGCTAGTCCCGAGAAAAACAGTAATGAGCAATATAGTCGACCTCCGAATTAATACATTCCAAGATTCAATACACATGTCGGCTATTTTTCTCAAGAGTTCTCGTGTGTGTGTGTGATTTTCCAATCTCAGCTACCCACCTAACTTTCGGTAAAATCATGCAATCCGTAAACTTCATAAAATCATTAACTCCGCCCTCAAGTTTCAAAATACTCTCAACCAAGTTCAACTTTTACTCACACAGATCAACAGGACTTTTTCGATTAACATTAGGCTCAAGTATAATCAGCAGGAGATAAACATCCATATGTATATCAATGTAAACAAAGACTCATGATGCAAAGCAAAGGGAATTGAATATTTTCAATTTGTGCAGGATTATGAGTAGCTAAATTTTTTTTATTTGCATTGCCAGACATTAGTCTTGGCTTTCTTCTACTCTATACATCTCCATCTTTATGCCTTGTATTTGGACTAGAATTCCAATCCATTTTTTTTTTCAAGGCCTCCCCTCACCTTACTTTCTCCGCCATTACTTTTCTTTGAACTTTTTAGCTACTCAATTTGTTTTGGATTTTTCATGAATATATAATGGCTAAAAAAACTCAATAGATTCAAAAAAAAACGCCTAAATCACTTCTGTGATCTTAAAAATCTACCTCAGTTTCAAATAAAAATCACAAGAGTTAAGAATCAAATCCTCTAATCCACATCACAAATCCACATAATTTTTTCTAATTGCTAGGAGTATCGAAAATCATGGCATTCGTGCATAAATGTGAGAACTCAAGATTAAATTAATATAGCTAACATAAACTTTTTCAGCACACAAAATTTATTTTCATCATAGGCCAACACAATTACAACATCATGCCTTCAACTCCAACTAACTCATAAAAAATTTCAAACTTTCACAATTTTTAAACACCCCCCCAAACTTAAATTGTGCATTGTCCTCAATGTACAGTATTCATTAAAAACAAGGGACACATACCTTAGGCACCAAGCGTCACTACTCAGCACCATTTTAATCATTCAAAACTCTTCATCAGGGGTGGCTCCTAAACTCTTTCAGCTCCATACTTTTTCACCTACACAATTCAAAATCATTATTGATGTCAAGTTTCCTCATGATAAAAAATAATAAAAAGGAAAACAACTAAAATAAAGTAAAAAAAACGCAAAAAACAACTAGCTTGGGTTGCCTCCCAAGAAGCGCTTAGTTTATAGTTCATAGCCCAACTTTATTCCAATTCTAGCCCGGTTTCGTTTTTTTGAGGGTCTTCCCTTTCGCTTTCACCCTCCAAATATATTCAACAACCTTTTTAAATTTTGATTTCTTCATCGTTTTCTTCTTCTTCTTTGACACCTTCGGATCATTCTTCTTTGAATCTACCTCATGAACAAGTTTGGGATGACCATTCAGCTTCACAACTCGCTCAATCATGAATAATTCCTCGATTGGTGGATTACTTGATTTCTTGAATATGTTAAAAATAACTCTTTCTCCGTCCACACTCATCGATAACTCACCATTCTTCACCTCAATCTTGGCATCAGCAGTGGCCAAGAAAGGTCTCCCCAATATTAGTGGCATATTTGCATCCTCCTCCATATCTAGCACAACAAAATTTGCCGGAAAAATAAATTTATCTATTTTTACCAAAACATCTTCAATGATTCCAAGCGGATATGTGATAGATCTATCAGCTAGCTGCAATGCGATCATTGTGGCCTTCACCTCGCCAAGTCCTAAGCTCCTGAAAATAGACAAAGGCATCAGATTAATGCTAGCTCCTAGATCGCAAAGTGCATTATTAAAATAAGAAGAACCAATAGTGCAAGAAATAGTAAAACTCCCTGGATCCTTCAGCTTTTGTGGCATCTTTTTTTGGAGCACAGCACTACATTCTTCAGTTAAGCTCACCACCTCATTCTCTTGCAGCCTCTTTTCTTGGACATCACCTCTTTAATAAACTTCGCATAATTCGGCATTTGTGCCAAAGCATCAGCAAAAGGGATGTTGATATGTATCTTCTTGAAAATCTCCAAGAATTTTGAGAACTGTTCGTCCACTGCCTTCTTCTTGAACCTTTGGGGGTATGGAAGAGGAGATTTGTACATCGGTTTCTGCTCAGGTTCAGACTCTTTCTCCTCGACCTTCTTCTCGTCAACTGCAACTTTTTCAGACGTCTTGCTCTCAGATTTGCCCTCTTCATTATCCACCTGCTTCCCACTCCTCAAAGTGATAGCATTACACTGTTCCTTGGGATTCACCTCAGTATTACTTGGGAATTGACCTCTGTTATTATCTTTCAGTGTGTTCGCCAACTGCCCAATGCTAGTCTCCATGGATTGCAATACAACACCCATGTTGGCCACATGCGTCTCTAAGCTGTCAAGGCGAGTCTCAGTCCTCGCCATCCTCTTGCTCAATTCCTGCACAAAAGCATTAACAACATCCTCCAAAGGAGGCTTACCCTCACCCTTATTTGTATTGTATCCCGGAGGAGGATTCAACACATTATTATTATTTGCATATAAAAAATTCTCATGATTACGCAAACTAGGATGATATTGATTGGGTACATGATTACCTCGATAGTTGTTGTAATTTCTGTTGTTCATATATTGAGCTTGCTCCACACTCTCAAATCCATCAGCAGAATTTACGGCAGTCGCCAGCGATGTCTTAATAGAAACTTGATTGCCTTTGGTCAGTGCAGCCAACTGTGTAGAAATAGTAGCCATCTGAGCAGTCAAAGCAGTGAATGCATCAACCTCATGAATTTCAGCAGGCTTCCTTATTATAGATCTCTCACTCGGCCACTGATAACTGTTAACAGTCATTTGCTCAAGCATCTCATAAGGCTGTTCAGGAAATTTAGAAAATATTGAACCTCCAGCTGCAGCATCCACAGAAATCCTCGTTGGGCCATTCAAACCATTGTAGAATAACTCAATCTGTTCCCAATTCGAAAAATTATGGTTTGGACACTTCCTAAGCAACTCCTTGTACCGCTCCCAAGCTTCATAAAGCTGCTCAAAATCTTGCTGTTTGAAAGTAGTGATCTCAATTTTCAGCGAGAACTGTACGTGATTGGAGTTCACGGGAGAGCGAGAACTGTACGTGATTTAAATAATTTTCGCTTATTTTCTCTTCCAACATCCAAATTACGCCTAAAAAGATGGATTCAAAAATATCTGTAAATTACTTATCAGTCCCTAAATGAAACAAAAATACATTTTCAGTCCCTTGTCAGAAAAATCATTTTTTAAACTCTCTGGGCCCACATAATATTTCGGTTGAATTTCGGTACAAAACGTTGAAAATATGGTACGAATACATGATATTTGAGTATCAAATATTTCAAATATGGTACAAATGTAAGATTTTTGAGTACTTAAATATATAAATAAATTTGATATTAGTGACACATAGTGTTTTTTGGATGAGAATCGGTACAAATATCAAAAATACGGTACTAGTATATGATATTTCAGTATCAAATGTGTTAAATATGGTACAAATATATGATTTTTGAGTACTATGAAAAAATCGATATTAATGACATATTTATCTTATTTCGATGAAAATGGGTACAAAACATTGAAAATATGGTATTAATATATGATTTTTGAGTACAAAATGTGTTAGATCTGGTACAATTTTGTGATTTTTGCATATTCAAACATATGTTGCAATTTCATATTAATAAAGATGTTCAGTTTTTATAGTTAAAATCTTATTTTTTATACCTGATCTTGAATAGTTAGTGCTTGAATATCATGTATTAGTATCATATTTTCAATGTTTTGTGCTCACTTTCTATGATTTTTTAGTATTCAAATATATATTACAAGTTCATATTAATAAAGATGTTCAGGTTTTATACTCAAAATTTTATTTTTTGTACTCGATCTTGAACAATTAGTGCTTGAATATCATGTATTCGTACCATATTTTCAATATTTTGTACTTATTTTCATCCGAGAAAAAGATGTGGGCTCAGGGAGTTTAAACATATTTTTTTATGACAAGGGACTGAACACATATATGTGTTAGGGTTTAGGGACTGAATGCTAATTTACCCAAACTAAGACGATTTCCGGTTACCGTTGTACGTTGGCCTTACAGATTAATCAAATCTTTCTCCATTTTCCCCAAAATGTTGCCTAACCATTTATATATTCCTCATCATATTCTGTAAAAACGGATATATATAAATACACACCGTCTTAATCAAGCGTCGGCCGGTTGGGTTTATAGCGATCTTGACCGAAATGATAGGAAACGATGTTTAAAAAAAGAAAAAGAAAGAAAGAAACCCTTAGAAAACCTGACTTCCAGTTACGGTAGTTGACTTTAATTACAACTCATTAATCAAGCTATCTCAAAATTTCCCACCTGATGAAGGTTATAAATTTCTTATCACATATACTTTCAAACAAAGGAAATATTAATACAATTGAGCTAGCTCAAGTTCACACTCTATGTTTCCGCAATTGATCATTACAAATATTGCCGATAACATGTAGCTCTTCTAGTGTGGAACGAGGTTTCAATCGAGTTCGAGACCCAATTATAACACAACACCTCCTCAACTAACTGGGAAAAAATAAATATTACAAATATTGGAAAGCTTTGTTTAATTTTTTTAAAAAAATCTTTTTAAACAAGTATTGGGTCAGGTTTATGGCTTATGACTAAAATGTATCCATATTTGGTTAAATTTTTTTGTGCAACTTATAATTTAACGTGTTTTTATATTTACAATTAATATGTAATTAATGACATAATTAATAAAAATAAATAAATGATAAATAATTAAAATAAAATGGTATTTTGAAAATATTTATGCAACTTTTTTTTTGAAATTGTAATTAAAAATACATGCTTAAAAATAATTAAAATAAAATAGTATTTTAAAAAATTTATGCAACTTTTTTGTGTGAAATTGTAATTAAAATACATGCTAATTAATTGTTTATCCCTGAGGGAGTACTATATATGTAGGTAGGATGGGGAATGTTGATTGGGTCATAAACTAAAGTGAATGAACAATTCCGTTGGGCAAATCACTGGACCATTTTTATTTGGGCTAGCCTACTTTGGAAGCTAAACAAAACAGACCAATAACCCATTTGAAATTATCACCAATTATTCTTCTATTTTTTAAATAAATTAAAATAAAATTGACCAGCCACAACTTTTAATATTGACTATTTTTGCCACTAGCCCTTTGGGCTAAGTTGGGCTGTTATGTCTCACTGTACGAGACTTACTTCACCCCACTTGTAATAAAAAAAAACTATTTCCTATTTTTTTTATAGGATAAAATATATAATTCTAGCCTCTGATACACACAATACGTCGCAATGATATTATTGTACGGTTTATATATATATATATATATATATATATATATATATATATATATATATATATATATATATATTTGGCGTAGAAAAGTTTTAGTTAAATGGTGAGTTAATTTAGCATGCACAAATTTCAGACACTAAATTATGGAGAAAAAAATTTGATTATAAATCGAAGTTGTTAGTAAGTAATGTAATTATTATGATAACATTATTATACACACAAACAGCTCCATAATGAATTCTTGACGATTAAAATAATTCTCACTTTTTATGACATTTGTCATGTGGCTGTTGGTTTGCACTGTCACATAGGTAATAGCCAATCATATTTAATTTAGTATCAACATTTTTTTGGATGTTTTGTTGTAAATCCCAAATCCCAAATTTATTTGTTATAAATAATACACTTTATAAGAACTGAGGTTTGTCTTTTAAATTTGGGATCAACCATTGCAGAACAAATTTGTTTATATATGGTTTCAATCTTAAATAGAGTGCTGTAAAATTTGATTAAATCTCGAGAACTCATAAAGAGATCATATAAGCGTAGGTACAATTTCGATCACCGAATTCCTAAGTTTGAAAACATTGACGTAGATTTGCTATATTTATATGTGTGTGTATATATATATATATATATATATATTTATTTCTAATTGTTGAAGTATGCCTCTATCAAATTAAATGGGAATAGAGAAGAGATCGGATCGAATAGTACAGATCAGATGAACTCGGTGTTCAGATGAGTGCATGGCCCAGATCGTATACTGGGATCAGATCGATGTGATGGTCAGATGAGTCTTCAGATTGTTAGAAGGGTGTATTCCAAATTCTGAAAACCTTGTTTAAACAGCAGCAACAATAACAGCGACAATAATGAACACAGTCGAGGCGAGAGAAACTCTCTATCCGCAAGACGAAATTGCCCGTTCCAAGTGCTAAACGTTAGCGGCAATCGTCTCTAAGATACAACGACTTTCGATCGTGATATAGCAGCACAGCAAATATCACGAACTTCAACGAACAAAAATATGCTTTAAATTTTCTTTGAGAAAGTGAGGGAGAGATTTTTGAGAATCAGAAGGTGCGCTCGGGCGGTAATTTTCTACCGCTCGAGCGGCCAATTTTAAGCCAACCTACTGTCTCGCTATTTTGGTACCGCGCCCGCGCGGCAATTTTTGACCGCTCGGGCGCAAGCCGTTTTGAACTCACTGTCTCGCATGTGAGGTGCTGCGCCCGCGCGGTAATAATTTACCGATCGGATCAGAAGACCACACCACACCACACCACCCCTCGCCTCGCCTCGCCGCGCCGAGCCGGCCGGCCGCGCGCGCGCGCGTGTTTGTTGCATCGATTAGCGTCTTGCCCCTTTACAAAATATCCGGTGCCCTAAGGGCCTAATCCCATAGTCCAATGTTGGACTAATTAAGGTGAACAACAAATTGAAGTTGTTTCAATGTGGGACTACCATTTCCCCATTTTCCTCCAATTTATTTCACCAAAATTTTGAATTTTGTAATACTTTGGACAAGGCTTTTACAAACAATTTGGGTTAATCAATTCAAACCCTTTCAAGCCCATTTCAATTGTAATTCATTCAATAATAAAATTTCCAACAAGGATGAGTTCATGCAGATAGATTGCTCGAGTATTGTGACTTGGTTAGAAGTCAGATGAAGTTTCCGTAAAGCTGGAAGCTTGCAGGCAGATCGATGCAGATCGAAATACGAGGGCAGATCAGACTGATGAATGAAGGCTTATCGGGCTGGACCAGGTTGACTTTATATTTGGGTCGTAAGTTACTGTTGACCTAAAGCCTAAGATGAAAGTCGGTCTAATTCTCTATATAAGCAGATGGAAGCTGGCCGCAACGAGAATAACAGAAAATCAAAATTCTTCAAAATATATTGTGAGAGAAGAAGGAGAGATTTCGGAGGAGAAAACTAAGCGTAGATTGTGATGGAAAGATTCAAGTATCAATAGCTTGAATCGTGTCTGTATCTAGCTTGATAGTTTGTCTGAGTCCATCTCTATAATAAGCTATGTTTTTGAGCTTGGGTTGTTTTGTTGGTGATTAATAAAAGTGTTGTGTTGCTCTCCCGTGGACGTAGGAAAATTGATTGCCGAACCACGTAAATACTTACGTCGTTTAATCGTTTTCGCGTGAGTTGGTTGATTGATCTGTGTGCGTTGGTTTTATCTGCTTTCTGGGATTATTGTTCTTATCTGTGTGTTTCGTTTGCTTGGTGAATTCTCGATAACCAAATTTCGGATTGATTCCTAACACTAATTGACAGTTCTATTTTCATTATTAATTTTAAAATTTAATTATATATATATAAATATAAATATATGAATTGCGTTATATTATGGGATAATCAGATTGGTTATGGATCTTATCCTTGGACCAGTGGTCCTGCAGCAATACCCTATAAAATTATGTATTAAATACTTAAATTGCCTCGAAATAATCTATCAATACAGATGATTCATTTGTGGATGGGGCTCGACTCTTGATGCAGCAGCGAAGGGGGAAAAAGAGAGGAAAAAAGGGGAAAAAAAAAAGCAAAGATAAAAAAAACCGAATCATTAATTGCTATCCTCCAAAATTGTAAAAATGTCCAATTAATTCTGTAATTTTTCCCCATCTTTTTGGTCCATTTCATTTTTCTAAATTTTTAAAATTAATTTTAGTGTTCAATTTTTTAAATTTATTTGAAGTGTTTTATTTTATTCATTATAATTAATTTTAATTTTAATATTTATAATAAACACCAAATGGAAATTAAATAATGAACAAGGTCATGATAAAAAAACACATAACACAATTTATTACAAACATTTTATCACAGATATTTATAATCGACTTAATTTAACTTGATAAACATGCGATATTTTTTAATAATATAATATATAATTATTAATATATTATACAATTTATTTGAATTTTATTAAATTAATTCAGTTGAACGATATATTGTGTAATTATTTAATTATATATGTGTGTTTATAAAAGAAAAAAAAATAGAAAAATGAAATATTTAGTAATATTTAGAGGATATGAGTTGGAGAAACTTTTTAAAAATAGAGATTACGGATCTCTATTTTAGAGGATAGAAGATAAAAAATAGAGTATATGGACTGAAAATATCCCAAGAGATTCAAATAAAACTCTTCAAAATTCATAATAGTTCAAGGTGTACATTCTCTATTATAAGTCAAACACTTTAATTAAATTTTTATTAGGCAAATACTAATTTGAATGTCAAAATATCTTCTTCCAACAACTTTCGACACCACTCTTTTTGATGGCTCGTTCGATGCGATCGTGCCTTGAACGATTCATCTTTTGACACGTGTAAATTTACATATAATTTTTTTTAAGAAAATGGGATATGGGATTTTTTAAATGCTGACCCTTGTTTCTCTCCAACCCAACTATAGTTGAGTAAAACTCGGGTTAATTCAACTCCCTCTTCTCTTCTCTCCAACCCAAAGTTGAGGAAAACTAGATCTAGAGCAATGCTACATGTACAACGAAATTTGTACAATAATTTTTATACCACACAAAATTCAATACAAAAATTTAATTTATCAAATCTCATGATACATTGAATGCAAAATCTCACGATATAATATCAAAATCTCACGAGATAATAACAAAATATCATGACATAATTGTTGTAAATATCGTTGTACGATATATTGGTTGTATCTCTAGCATTATTCCTAGATCTAAACCATTTCTTCTCGTCAAACCATTTCTTCTCGGTGAAGATCTACTATCCACTGGTCATCGACTGTTGCTGCTCATATCTCTCTGTCAAACCATTTCTCTCCAGGTCACTCCTCGTATGTAATGCCCCGATTTTATTATAATTAAGTTTAATCGAGTTAATCAGGGTTTTCAGTAATTGAGGATTCTTTTGATATTTTGCAGAGGGTCACTTTTCAACTTTGGAGAAATAAAGGACTGAAATGCAAAAGTTGGACTTTATTATTATTATCAAGCAAGTTGCCATCCTCTCCATCACATCACTCCATCCCTCTCCCTTCTCCTCCCTCTCTCTCGTTCGTACGTACTGATCGAAGCCATGGATGGCTTTCAAGCTTTTCCTTTCCCCCAATTCGCTCGATCCGACCGTTAGATTTCAATTCCGAGTTGAGATTCACGATCACCGCAACGAGGGCTTCATTTAGACGTAAGTTTTGCATCGATCTCTTGAACTTCGATTTTGTTGAGTTGTCAGAATTTGATAATATTGGAGTATGTTATTCTTGAGCTAGCATAGATCGTGTATTCGAAGTCGGTTTGGAAAAAGAACGAAGTTTGGATTTTATATGAATTTCTAGGCTTAAATTCGAAAATGATGATTTTGATTGAGGTTGGATTTGATGGATTAGGATGATGATTGAGTTATTGTGATTGTTGTTTGATGGTTTGTATTTTCGGATAGTCAGTTTATAGCCGTTATGTAACACCCGGTATTTTTAATACGTAAATCCGCATGCATAATTAGGGAATTTAATTATTTAAAATTTTAGATTTATGGGTTAAATATTTATGTGAATTATTTGTGCATGATTTAATTTATTTTTTAAGCATTTAACCCATAATTAGTGATTTTATGATTTTTAGTATTTAAATTATTTTATCACGTAGACGGGACCGTGGACGGACGAGATGACAACTTTCTATCCAATTTATTTCATGAGCCTTTTAAGAGCCCAAAAATATTATTTTGAGTTTTATTTCCTCAAAATTTTTAGTATTTAATTTTATATAATTTTAGGAGTCCGTTTTTATTCAAAATAAGCCAAAATAATGACTTTTTATTATCTTTAAAATTTCCTTAATTTTATATTTCGGGATTTTATTAAAGTTATCAGATTTTAAATATTATTTAGAGTTTTTTTTTTGTTATATATTATATATTTAATATCCTTAATAATATTTTTAATTATCCTAAAACCTATTTTAATTAAAAACTTAAACCTAGACTAATCTAACCTACCCAACCCCACACACACACACGCCTCCACTCACTCAGCCGACACCTCCCTTGTTCTTCATCATCTTCTTCGGCTAGCACCAGCAAGGAAATCCATAGCCTAGTTTTGAAGCTTCAAAGTTTGTCGTCGTCGTCGTCCCGGATTCGCCACCGCCTATTCCTTCCATTGTTTTTATCGGTGAAAGGCATGTTTCCTTTCGATTTTTATGCCATATCAGTTGTTATAGTGTGTGTAATGTTATGCATCGAAAATTTGTAAGTTTTTTTTTTCAGAAAATGGTTTGAGTTTCGATGAAGGCGCACGGTTTTGTTGGATTGTTGGTTCATACTCACGTTTTTCTTAGCCATGGTTGCATCTAGCTGCTGGTCAGAGGTTCAGAGGGTTGTGAGGGTAGCCTGGACTCGAATGGCTCGAGCGGTTTGAGCCAAATGAGCCCAGGAAAACCAGAAGGTTCGATCGGCCTCCTGTAGCGCGCAGTTTAGGGTTCGCGGAGAGGGCTCGAGTTTGGCTAGGGACTGGGCTGCATGGCTCGGGTTCAGGGGTCAGGTTAGGACCGCCCAGACGTGGGCTACGTATGGGCGGTGGCGCTCCGGCCAGGGGCGGCCGGAGCAGGCCGGCAGCAGCCATGGAATGGCTGCTGCCCGCGGCCGAGAAGCATGGGGAAGGGGGCGACGGGTTTAGGTGTTAGGGTTGGTTCCGGGTCGGGTCTATGGCCTGGGTCGGGTCAATAGTGTGGTGGGTCGGGTTAAGTTGGTCCGGGTCCGGGTTAGGTGGGCCTAACTCGAGTTTTTTTAATATTAAAGTATTTTATGATTTAATTGGTTTTGGGCCAATTAATTTGAAATAAAATGATTTGGGTTCCATTTAATTAATTGGGTTGAATTTAATTATTTTTTGGCTTAATTAATTTAACTAAGTGAGTCCACTAATTTTCATGGGCTTTAGAGCCCATGGAAGTTATTGGGCCAGTCTTTGGGCTTTTGGGCCCATTGGGCCAGAATAGGTTGTTATTGGGCCAGGAATGTCTTAATGGGCTTCTATTAATTAATTGGGCTTAGAATAATCATTATTGGGCTTAAGTATGTTAATGGGCCAGTCTCAGTGTTAGTGGGCCAGAATTTAAGAAAATGGGCTTGAGTGTTAGGGCCAGCAGTTCAGCACAAACCATGAGAAATTGCATGTGTCCTAAATATATATTTAATTATTTTATGCATGAATGTTATTTTAGTATTTATATGTTAGTATAAAAATTAAATTAAATATATATGAAGGACACACATTTTATTTAAGTACATGCATTCATGAAATAATTTTTATGCATGATTTAATGTTTAAGGTTGAGCAAAAGAAAAATAATTTTTTATGTTGGAAGTTGAAGTAGTGTGATAATTTGAGGGTGATTCGTCCCCATATGTGAACTATTGAAGGGCAGTTTACTGCCAATTTAAGAGGTGATTCGTCACCGCCACGTACGTTGGTTTCCACGCTGATCAATATTTAATGTATGATTTAACGTTACACTATGGATACAACCATGCGATGTTAGAAAATAATTTGCTCAACAATGTTTATGTATTATGTATGATTATGATATTTAAGTTAATTTAAGTTATGTTATGTCATGATATTTTTTAAGCATGCTCATTCATGTATATGTTATGTATTAGTATTAAAGTGATTTCAATTATTTTAAACCTTTGTTATGTTAGCATGTTGGGCCTCTAGGCTCACTACACTGGTATGGTGCAGGTGAGTACGTAGAGGAGGATGTGGTACCCACCGACGGCGAGGACATATGAGCGGACATGCAGTGACCCCGTGACCGTGATAGTGGACTGAGTCATTACGCATGTTTTTGAATATTTTAGCATGATATACATTTTTAATTATTTTCAGTGGTTGAGAATTGGGATATTTTATCTAAATATTTTCAGTGCATGCAGATTTTAATTATTTTACTTATGACAGTATTTTATTAAATGTTTGACTCAGATATTTAAATTTATTTAAGGTGGCATTTTATTTAATTTATTTATTTATTTTTTAAATCTATTTATTTTGTGCATATATGTATGGGCATGTATGTACATATTTTTATTTAGTAAGTAAATAAAAAAAGAAAAAAAAATTTCCGCATATTTATTTATTATTTAGAGAGTTAGGGTCGTTTCAATTGGTATCAAAGGACGGTCCTTGGAGGGGTCATTACTGCTATGCGAGCTCAGAAATCCACGCTAACGGTCAGTAAGTTTTAAGTGTTTATAGCATGATTTACTTTTAAGAATTTAAGTTAGCATTAATTTTAAAACACTTAGTTATGCATGGCGATTTACGTAAAGAAATATGTGGTGGTGCAGAATGCCTCCCAGACCGATGAACAGACGTGGAGAATCTTCATCTCCACCTCCACCTCCACCTCCGCAGAACCCTCTTGCAGCATTGGAGCAGGCCAATGCGAATATGATGGCAGGGATTACTGCTCTGTTAGAGCAGCAGGCTACACGTCTTAGACTGTCCCATGAGGAGGACGTAGCAGAACGGTTCCAAAAGAAGGGACCCAAGGAGTTTTCTGGTACCACCGATCCTTTGGTGGCTGAGGGGTGGATTCGCTCTTTGGAGTCCATCTTTGCTTATATGGGGATCACAGATGCCGACAGGGTGAACTGTGCGACGTATATGTTGAGGGGAGACGCAGCTCTTTGGTGGGAGGGTGCTGCCAGGGGAGTACACCTTCCTACACTGTCTTGGGAGGAATTTAGGCATATCTTCTACGCCAAGTATTTCACGGAGGATGTGAGGAATCGCATAATCCGGGAGTTTATGAGTCTCCGTCAGGGGGACAAGTCAGTGGTTGAGTATGTGAGACAGTTCGAGAGGGGCTGTCGCTTTGTGCCTCTGATTTCAGACAGTCCACCGGAGAAGTTGAGGCAGTTTGTGGAGGGACTGAAGGCGGATATCAAGCATGACGTTCGCATGGCGGACGTCCTTACTTATGAGACTGCAGTCAGTAGAGCCTTGCGTTCCGAGGAGGGCAGGAGAGAGATCCAGAGGGAGCAGCAGGGTAAGAGGTAGTTTCAGTCTGGGTATCAGCGACCACCTTCGCAGCCTCCTGCGAAAAAGCAGTTTACTGGGCCGGCTAAGGGCCCGAATCTGCAGCAGAGGCCACAGCAGCCGAGGGGCGGGACCCCTAATGCTGTAGGTTTTCCTACTTGATCGAAGTGTCAGAAGATGCATTCGGGACCTTGTATGTTGGGAGCAGTAGTTTGTTTCCACTGTAGGGAACCAGGGCACCAGATAGCTAACTGCCCGAGGAAGAAGAACACCGCTGGTAGAGTGTTCGTCATGCAGGCAGAGGAGGCAGACCCAGACACCTCCTTGATCACTGGTATATCTTACCTCTAGTATTTTATAATTTTTCCTTTGGTTAAGAATTTCGTGTTTCTTGTGGAATTGTTGTTATTTGGGTTACCTATCTGCATGTTAGAATAAGAAGCATGTTTTACTTGTGATTAAAATTAAGGGTTATTAGTGACTCGTTGGGAGAAAGTTTAGTAGTGGTATGAAATTGTTGAGATTCTTCTGCATGCAGGGAGAATTCTAGTTGGAGGCAACTCCACGTTTGCGTTTCTAGATTCAGGGGCTACGCATTCGTTTATCTCCCTGGAGTTTATCAGACGGATAGACATCACACCTGAGATTGTTGACAGTGGGTATGATGTCTCTATGCCATCAGGGCAGATTATTACTACCTCTAGTGTCATTCAAGAACTGGAGTTGGAGCTTCAGGGACACTCCATTCGAGCAGATGTGGTGGTTTTGCCGTTGAGTGGTTTTGATTTGATTTTGGGTATGGACTGGTTGACAGTCAATGGAGCTTCGATTGACTTTCGTCGGATATCAGTGTCAGTGAAACCATCAGAAGGCGACCCGTTTACCTTCCATGCATTTCAGAGTAGTGATATTTCTCAGGTGATATCTCTTATTCAGGCGAGGAAGTTGTTGAGACGGGGTTGTCAGGGTTTTCTAGCAAGTATTGTCACGGCCTCAGAACCATCTAGCAGATCATTATCAGAGATAGAGGTGGTTCGTGACTTTCCGGATGTCTTTCCGGAGGATGTTGCAGGAATTCCACCAGTGAGAGATGTGGAGTTCAGCATCGATTTAGTGCCAGACACCGTGCCTATCTCTAAGGCACCGTACAGACTTGCTCCTACCGAGATGAAAGAGTTGAAGGAGCAGATTCAGGAGTTATTAGAGAAAGGCTTTGTTCGTCCTAACTTTTCTCCATGGGGAGCTCCAGTGTTATTTGTGAAGAAGAAGGATGGCAGTATGAGATTGTGCATCGATTATTGAAAGCTCAACAGGGTCACAGTGAAGAATAAGTACCCACTGCCGAGGATAGAGGATTTATTTGATCAGTTGCAGGGAGCTTCAGTGTTCTCCAAGATCGACCTGCGATCTGGTTATCATCAGCTGCGAGTTAGAGATGCAGATGTATCCAAGACTGCTTTTCGGACACGTTATGGGCATTACGAGTTCTTAGTGATGCCATTTGGGATGACCAATGCTCCAGCGGTTTTCATGGATCTCATGAACCGAGTATTTCAGCCGTATCTTGATCAGTTCATCATAGTCTTCATTGATGATATCTTGATCTACTCTAGGAGCATTGAGGAGCATAGACAGCATCTGCAGACAGCCTTGCAGACTTTGAGGGAGCATCGTTTGTATGCCAAGTTCAGCAAGTGCGAGTTTTGGCTCGAGCAGGTGGCATTTCTTGGCCACGTTATTTTGAGAGATGGGATTGCAGTGGATCAGTCGAAGGTTGAGGCAGTGCAGAAATGGGGTATTCCGAGGAATGCTTCGGAGATTCGCAGTTTCTTGGGTTTGGCAGGATATTATAAGAAGTTCATCAAGGGTTTTTCCTCTATTGCAGTACCCTTGACTTCCTTAACCAAGAAGAACGCGAAGTTTATTTGGAGTTCAGACTGTCAGAGGAGCTTCGATCAGCTGCAGGAAGCACTCACTACTGCACCGGTTTTAGCGATGACAGTACCACACGAGGAGTTAGTGGTGTACACCGACGCGTCTAAGCTAGGTTTAGGCGCAGTACTTATGCAGTGTGGTAAGGTTATTGCTTATGCGTCGAGGCAGTTGAAGATTCATGAGCAGAACTACCCGACACATGACTTGAAGTTAGCAGCAGTGGTCTTCGCTTTGAAAATCTGGAGGCACTATCTGTATGGCAAGAAGTGCAAGATTTTCACTGATCATAAGAGCCTCAAGTACTTCTTCACTCAGAAGGAGTTGAACATGAGGCAACGGAGATGGTTGGAGTTGGTGAAGGATTACGACTGTGACATTAGCTATCATCCGGGTAAAGCTAATGTAGTGGCCGATGCTTTGAGTCAAAAGTCGTCAGTGGTATCGTGTTTTTCAGTGCAGCTACCACTGCAGAGTGAGATTCAGAGGTTTGATTTGGAGTTTTACTCGAGTGGTCATGCACCAAGCTTGTCAGTGTTGACGGTGCAGCCAGTTCTGCGAGATCGGATCAGGGATGGACAGTCTACTGATGAGGAGTTGCAGCGATGAAGACAGAGAGATGAGGCCAAGGGTAATCTTCTGTATACAGTTGTGGATGGCATTGTTCAGTACCGTGGTATGATGTGGGTACCAAACGTCGATCAGTTGAGAGCTGAGATCTTAGCAGAGGCTCACACATCTCCGTACTCCATTCACCCCGGAAGTACGAAGATGTATCGAGATTTGCAGCTATTGTATTGGTGGCCCGGGATGAAGAGAGACATCGGGAGAGTTGTGTCAGAGTGCTTGACTTGTCAGCAGGTCAAGGCTGAGCATCAGCGTCCAGTAGGACTTCTTAGACCTCTTCCTATTCCGGAATGAAAATGGGAGAATATTACGATGAACTTTGTAGTTGGCTTACCGAGAAGTGCCAGAGGTTGCACAGCGATTTGGGTGATTGTGGATAGACTCACCAAGTCAGCTCATTTCTTGCCGGTGAGAACTACTTACTCATTGACACAGTATGCAGAGCTTTACATCAAGGATATTGTTAGACTGCATGGCATACCAGTGTCGATTGTGTCAGACAGAGATCCGAGGTTCACATCCGCGTTTTGAAAGAGTCTGCACACAGCATTGGGGACTAGATTTTTGTTCAGCACAACATTCCATCCCCAGACAGATGGTCAGTCTGAGAGAGTGATCCAGGTTCTCGAGGATCTACTGAGAGCTTGTGTCATTGATTTTCAGGGCTCTTGGGAGACTAGACTGCCATTAGTGGAGTTTACCTATAACAACAGTTTTCAGTCGTCTATAGGAATGACTCCTTATGCAGCATTGTACGGGAGAAGATGCAGATCTCCTGTGCATTGGGATGAGGTTGGCGAGAGGATTTTACTTGGTCCTGAGATTGTGCAGCAGACAGCTGACATTGTGACTCAGATTCGGGATCGAATGAGGACTGCTCAGAGTCGTCAGAAGAGTTATGCAGATACTCGACGACGAGATTTGGAGTTCGCAGTAGGTGATCACATGTTCCTGAGAGTGTCACCTATGAAGGGAGTGGAACGATTTGGCCGGAGAGGAAAGCTTAATCTGAGGTATATTGGGTCATTCGAGATCTTGGAGAGAGTTGGCACGTTGGCCTATCGTTTAGCTCTACCGCCAGGGCTTGCAGCAGTGCACAACGTTTTCCATGTATCCATGCTTCGGAGATATGTCTCTAACCTGTCGCATGTGTTGGATTTCGAGCCTTTGCAGTTGCCACCTGATCTGGGTTATGAGGAGAGGCCAGCGCGGATCTTGGCTAGGGAGGAGCGGAGGCTTAGGACGCGAGTCATACCGATGGTCAGAGTCCAGTGGCTGAATCACTCAGAGGAGGAAGCTACTTGGGAGACCGAGGCAGAGATGAGGACTCGTTTCCCGGAGTTGTTCGGGTAAGTACTTTAATTTCGGGGACGAAATTCAATTTAAGGGGGGGAGAATTGTAACACCCGGTATTTTTAATACGTAAATCCGCATGCATAATTAGGGAATTTAATTATTTAAAATTTTAGATTTATGGGTTAAATATTTATGTGAATTATTTGTGCATGATTTAATTTATTTTTTAAGCATTTAACCCATAATTAGTGATTTTATGATTTTTAGTATTTAAATTATTTTATCGCGTAGACGAGACCGTGGACGGACGAGATGACAACTTTCTATCCAATTTATTTCATGAGCCTTTTAAGAGCCCAAAAATATTATTTTGAGTTTTATTTTCTCAAAATTTTTAGTATTTAATTTTATATAATTTTAGGAGTCCGTTTTTATTCAAAATAAGTCAAAATAATGACTTTTTATTATCTTTAAAATTTCCTTAATTTTATATTTCGGGATTTTATTAAAGTTATCAGATTTTAAATATTATTTAGAGTTTTTTTTTTGTTATATATTATATATTTAATATCCTTAATAATATTTTTAATTATCCTAAAACCTATTTTAATTAAAAACTTAAACCTAGACTAATCTAACCTACCCAACCCCACACACACACGCCTCCACTCACTCAGCCGACACCTTCCTTGTTCTTCATCATCTTCTTCGGCTAGCACCAGCAAGGAAATCCATAGCCTAGTTTCGAAGCTTCAAAGTTTGTCGTCGTCGTCGTCCCGGATTCGCCACCGTCTATTCCTTCCATTGTTTTTATCGGTGAAAGGCATATTTCCTTTCGATTTTTATGCCATATCAGTTGTTATAGTGTGTGTAATGCTATGCATCAAAAATTTGTAAGTTTTTTTTTTCAGAAAATGGTTTGAGTTTCGATGAAGGCGCACGGTTTTGTTGGATTGTTGGTTCATACTCACGTTTTTCTTAGCCATGGTTGCATCTAGCTGCTGGTCAGAGGTTCAAAGGGTTGTGAGGGTAGCCTGGACTCGAATGGCTCGAGCGGTTCGAGCCAAACGAGCCCAGGAAAACCAGAAGGTTCGATCGGCCTCCTGTAGCGCGCAGTTTAGGGTTCGCGGAGAGGGCTCAAGTTTGGCTAGGGACTGGGCTGCATGGCTCGGGTTCAGGGGTCAGGTTAGGACCGCCTAGATGTGGGCTACATCTGGGCGGCGGCGCTCCGGCCAGGGGCGGTCGGAGCAAGCCGACAGCAGCCATGGAATGGCTGCTGCCCGCGGCCGAGAAGCATGGGGAAGGGGGCGACGGGTTTAGGTGTTAGGGTTGGTTCCGGGTCGGGTCTATGGCCTGGGTCGGGTCAGTAGTGTGGTGGGTCGGGTTAAGTTGGTCCGGGTCCAGGTTAGGTGGGCCGGACTCGAGTCTTTTTAATATTAAAGTATTTTATAATTTAATTGGTTTTGGGCCAATTAATTTGAAATAAAATGATTTGGGTTCCATTTAATTAATTGGGTTGAATTTAATTATTTTTGGGCTTAATTAATTTAACTAAGTGAGTCCACTAATTTTCATGGGCTTTAGAGCCCATGAAAGTTATTGGGTCAGTCTTTGGGATTTTGGGCCCATTGGGCCAGAATAGGTTGTTATTGGGCCAGGAATGTCTTAATGGGCTTTAATTAATTAATTGGGCTTAGAATAATCATTATTGGGCTTAAGTATGTTAATGGGACAGTCTCAGTGTTAGTGGGCCAGAATTTAAGAAAATGGGCTTGCGTGTTAGGGCCAGCAGTTCAGCACAAACCATGAGAAATTGCATGTGTCCTAAATATATATTTAATTATTTTATGCATGAATGTTATTTTAGTATTTATATGTTAGTATAAAAATTAAATTAAATATATATGAAGGACACACATTTTATTTAAGTACATACATTCATGAAATAATTTTTATGCATGATTTAATGTTTAAGATTGAGCAAAAGAAAAATAATTTTTTATGTTGGAAGTTGAAGTAGTGTGACAATTTGAGGGGGATTCGTTCCCATATGTGAACTATTGAAGGGTAGTTTACTGCCAATTTAAGAGGTGATTCGTCACCGCCGCGTACGTTGGTTTCCACGCTGATCAGTATTTAATGTATGATTTAAGGTTACACTATGGATACAACCATGCGATGTTAGAAAATAATTTGCTCAACAATGTTTATGTATTATGTATGATTATGATATTTAAGTTAATTTAAGTTATGTTATGTCATGATATTTTTTAAGCATGTTCATTCATGTATATGTTATGTATTAGTATTAAAGTGATTTAAATTATTTTAAACCTTTGTTATGTTAGCATGTTGGGCCTCTAGGCTCACTACACTGGTATGGTGCAGGTGAGTACGTAGAGGAGGATGTGGTATCCACCGGCAGCGAGGACATATGAGCGGACATGCAGTGACCCCGTGACCGTGATAGTGGACTGAGTCATTACGCATGTTTTTGAATATTTTAGCATGATATACATTTTTAATTATTTTCAGTGGTTGAGAATTGGGATATTTTATCTAAATATTTTCAGTGCATGCAGATTTTAATTATTTTACTTATGACAGTATTTTATTAAATGTTTGACTCAGATATTTAAATTTATTTAATATGGCATTTTATTTAATTTATTTATTTATTTTTTAAATCTATTTATTCTGTGCATATATGTATGGACATGTATGTACATATTTTTATTTAGTAAGTAAATAAAAAAAGAAAAAAAAATTCCGCATATTTATGTATTATTTAGAGAGTTAGGGTCGTTTCACGTTATGTCGTCGAAATCGAGTTGGAGTTATAGGTTTTGGTTCGGTTTGAGTTGTATATCGAATTTGATTGAGTTTGAATTCCGAGTTGATATTGAGTTCGTATTCGATGTTTTGACAGTTGATTGAGGATTCGGGAGTTGATCGAACTTGGAGACCTGTTTATCGATTGAAGAATTGAAGACGGTATATTATTGATTGTTGTATCGACTTTGAGTTTGTTATCCGAATAGACTATGATATCGAGTTATCTCTTGTTGACAGGAATCACTTGAAGTTTCGAGAAAAGGTAAAAGTCGACAATAAAACGAATGGGAACGAATACTCAAGATCGAATCATTCTCGAGTTCCCGAAAATCACATACTACATGTTTATTTGCTTGAGTGAATTTGATTGTTATTCTATTTTCACTTGCATTCCATATTGAGCCGATTTCTCGATTCATTTTGAAATTAGACGATTTAGGGAACTATATTGAAGTGGCTTTGGATTTCGAGTTTTTCCAATTGCCAGAATACTTCTTATAGTTGCTCTGAAGTCTAGGGGTTGAGTTGAACGACATCCACCCCGAATGGGTGTGTCGGTGAGTTGTTGTGAAAACTTGGCCCCGGGATCCCAACCGAATAACGATGGATATTTCGATTATCTGATTTGATAGTCCCGAGTTTTTGAAGTCATGCATTCATTCATTCTCATTTTGATTTGTTATTGATTATTACATTTCAGTCTGAGGTGTTTACTTGATATTGCATGTCTGTCTCTTTTACTTAGAAATTATATTTCTAACCGGTTTATCCGGCTGTTGTCTGTGTTTGTATGTGTACTTGGCAACATGAGGTCAGGAGCGGGACCAAGTCGTTTGGGTTAGCTCGGGGTGTGATGATAGAAGTGGGACACCGTGTGTCGTAGGCTCGTACCTTTTGGATTTGTACTGTTTTGATTAGTCGAACGAATCCCTACCGTCGAACTTGTACTATTAAACATCATTTTGTTGGTGTTTCAACTCCTTAGATTTCATGTATTTATGATGTTTGAATCTTGGTTGCTTTTGGTATTGTAGATGGAACTTGGAAAGTAATTTTGAAGTCATTTTTGCCTTAGTTCGAAGAGGCAGCGCGGGCGCTCCATGTAGATGTGCGGGCGCGCTGCCCCTGGGAGCTTTTGATTGTTTTGTGCATGAGCATAGCGCGGGCGCGCGATGCTTAGCGCGGGCGCATGTGTGTTTGCGAAGGCTCGGCACGGTCGCGCCTGATTATGGCGCGGGCGCGCAGTGCTTTTCCCTTTTAAAAAAAAAATTGATTCGATTTTTTTTATGGCTCTCGTGTTCGATTTTGTTTAATTATTCGAGAATAGAGGATTTAGAAACGGGGTCTCACATTAAGTAGTATCAGAGCGATAAGATTCTTGGATTTGAACTAGAGTGAGCGGGGTAGATCAAGTCCGCATGAATTGAATTCTCGCATGTGATTGATTTATTTAAAAGATTACTTTAAATACGTGCGAGCATGCTTTATCGATTCTTGAATTAATTGAATTACATGAGTTGTGATTTAATTTATAAAGCATGAATTATGTGCTATTATCTGTTTCCGAATATCATTGAGATTCATGGGTTCTCAGAGCAGAGTTTTGGACACCGAGATTTTGAGATTGAGATTGAGTTTGAGTTGAGATATTGTGTCCTAACCTTTGTTATCAGATGGCACCTCGACGATCTTTGAGAAGGAATCCACCACCTTTGACTCCTCCTTCTACTGAGAATCCGCCGCCAGTTATAACTCCTCCGAATGATCAGGATAGTACCGGAGTGGATCAGTTTGATGCAACTGCGACCCCGATGGAGACTCTATTGAAGAGATTTCGATCCTTCCGACCGCCTACCTTGACTGGTACCGAGAACTCCGTTGACTGTGAGAGTTGGCTAGAGGATATTGATCAGCTCTTTGATTCTCTCGACTATACCGATGACCGCAGGATCAGGTTAGTCATTCACCAGCTTCAGGGTGTTGCCAAGAATTGGTGGACCACGACCAAGAAGGCCAATGAGAATCGAGGCACCGTTATCACTTGGAGTTTGTTCAAGGCCGAGTTCTACAAGCGGTTCTTTCCGATATCTTATCGAAAGGAAAAAGGTGCCAAATTTGCGAATCTGAAGCAAGGGAATCTGAGTATCGAGGAGTACGTGAGTAAGTTTGACAGTCTCTTGAGGTTTGCACCTCACATCGCAGACCATGAGGAAGCCAAGACCGATCACTTTATCAATGGCTTGAATCCTGAGATTTTTACCTTGGTCAATACCGGGAGACCCAACAATTTCGCAGATGCCATGGATCAGGCAAAGGGAGCCGAAGCTTGGATTTTGATGCAACGAGGAAATCAGGTAGCTCCTCAGCAGCAGCAGAGATCTTTTCCGAATAAGCCTGTTCAGTTTCAGCCTCAGCAGTCTCAGTATCAGTACCAACCTTCTCAGCAGTCGAATCAGTCTCAGAGGGTTGAGGGAGGAAACAGTGGCAGAAACAGGAGAGATCAGTATAGACCAAAGGGGAAGCAATTTAAGAAGTCTGAGAGCAATTCATCGAGTTCCAGTGGCTCTAGACAGTTCAGTTCTGGACAGAATTCTGGGTTTTCAAGAGCATCGTACAGTAAGTGTGGAGGACGTCACCCAAGTGATCAGTGTCGAGGCGTGTTTGGTAGTTGCAATATCTGCCAGCAGCCGGGTCACTTTGCTAGAGTCTGTCCTCAGCGAGGATCCGATAGAGCTCAGAGCGGCAGCTCTTCTCGACCGTCATCTCAGCCCGAGAGATCAGCTTCTGCAGTCCATTCTTTCAGCCTCAACAACAGACTCGTCAGGGAGGTAATCAGAATCAAAACCAACCCCCTCGACAGCAGGCGAGGGTGTTTTCCCTGACAGAGGATCAAGCCAATGCAGCCCCAAATGATGTGGTAGCAGGTAACTGTTCGATCTTTGGTTATCCCGCGTTTGTGTTGATTGATACGGGTGCTTCTCACTGTTTTATTTCTGAAAGATTTTTCGTGATGCATGATTTATTTGCTGAGCCATTATCTGATGTTGTTTCTATTACTTCACCTTTGGGTGGAGGAATTGTTTCGGTTAGAATGGTCCGAAATTGTGTAATAGAATCCGAAGGGAATTCGATTGAGATTGACTGCATCGTACTTGGATTATCTGATTTTTACTGTATTGTCGGGATTGATGCTCTGACCAAGTATAGGGCGACAGTAGACTGCTTTCAGAAAGTTGTTCGCTTCAGACCTGAGACGACAGATGATTGGAAGTTTTTCGGTAAAAGTTCTCGATCCAAAATTCCGTTGATTTCTGTGTTATCCATGTCTCGTTTGCTACAGAAAGGAGCAGAGGGATTCTTGATTTATATAGTAGATGTTCAGAGGTCTAGTCCTGAGTTGACTGAGATATCGATGGTTAGCGAGTTTCCTGATGTTTTTCCAGACGAGATTCCTGGTTTGCCGCCTATTCGAGACATCGAACTTAGCATTGAACTTGCACCAGGTACTCAGCCTATTTCGAAAGCACCTTACCGAATGACTCCATTAGAGTTGAAAGAGTTGAAGGATTAGTTAGAAGATTTGATTGCCAAGGGATACATCCGACCTAGCGTATCGCCTTGGGGTGCACCAGTGTTGTTTGTGAGGAAGAAAGACGGTTCTATGCGACTTTGCATCGACTACCGCCAGTTGAATCAAGCGACGGTCAAGAACAAGTATCCTCTTCCGAGAATTGATGACCTTTTTGATCAACTGCAAGGTTCTTCAGTGTATTCGAAGATAGATCTGAGATCAGGGTACCATCAGCTGAGAGTTCGTAACGAGGATGTGCCTAAGACAGCTTTCAGAACCAGATATGGGCACTTCGAGTTCG
Organism: Henckelia pumila; assembly: GCF_033568475.1. Classification (NCBI taxonomy): domain Eukaryota; kingdom Viridiplantae; phylum Streptophyta; class Magnoliopsida; order Lamiales; family Gesneriaceae; genus Henckelia; species Henckelia pumila. The sequence goes on along the minus strand of NC_133122.1, from coordinate 14,879,996 downwards.
TAGTCATGCCTTTTGGTTTGACCAATGCTCCAGCAGTTTTTATGGACCTGATGAATCGCATCTTTCAGCGGTATTTGGATGAGTTCGTCATTATCTTCATTGACGATATTTTGATCTATTCGAAGAACCGTTCTGATCATGCCGAGCATTTGAGGATTGTATTGCAGACCTTGCGAGCCGAACAGTTGTATGCTAAGCTATCAAAGTGCGAGTTCTGGTTGGACCGATAGGCCACATTGTATCAGGAGATGGAATATCTGTGGACCCCAGTAAGATCGAGGCAGTTATGAATTGGCTGAGACCGACATCAGAGCCAGAGATCCGAAGCTTCATGGGTTTAGCGGGGTATTATCGCCGATTTATCGAGGGCTTCTATTCCATTGCAAAGCCGATTACTCGGTTGACCCAAAAGAATGCACCGTTTGTTTGGTCCGAGGAGTGCGAGGCCAGTTTCATTGAGCTAAAGAAGAGATTGACCAGTGCACCGATCTTGTCTATTCCATCAGGTACAGGAGGTTTTTCCGTTTACTGTGATGCTTCTCACCGTGGTCTTGGATGCATTCTTATGCAGAGGAAGCATGTCATAGCTTATGCTTCGAGGAAGCTGAAGCCGCACGAGACTCGTTATCTGATCCACGATCTCGAGCTAGCTGCAATCATGTTTGCTTTGAAGACTTGGCGCCATTATCTCTATGGTGAGTCATTCGAGATATTTTCTGACCACAAGAGCCTGAAATACTTGTTTTCCCAGTCCGAGCTTAACATGAGACAGAGGAGATGGATGGATTTGCTTAAGGACTTCGACTGTGAGATCAAGTACTATCCTGGAAAGTCGAATGCAGCTGCAGACGCTCTTAGTCGGAAGCTTTGTGAATTATCTCTTTCTACGATTGGCGTTTCTCAGATGATAGAAGACTGTTGTACTTCTGGTTTGGAGTTTGAGACCGATAGGAGATCCATCAGAGTTTTTGCGATTCAGGTCGAGCCAGAGTTGTTTCAGTCGATCAGAGAGGCTCAAAGATCTGATCCGAGCATTCAGAGTTCGATAGAGAAGGTCAGATCGGGTCACCAGTCAGAGTTTCAGGTCAGGGATGATGTGTTTGTAACACCCAAAAATTTTTATACGTAAATTCGCATGCATAATTAGGGAAAATAATTATTTAAAATTTATATTTGGGTTAAATGACATTTATGTGTTATTATGTGAATTATATGCATGATTTAAATTTATTTTTAGCATTTAACCCGCAATTATTGTATTTTTAGATTTTGAGAAAATAAGTTATTTGACCGCATAGACGGGACCGTGGACGGACAAAGTATTTATTTTTTTTTTCATCCAAAATATTTTAGAAGACTTTTAGTGGCCATAAATAATTATTTGAAAGATTTTATTCCCAAAATTTATGATATTTTATTTATGTATTTTAGAAAGTTCATTTTTAGCCAAAATAAGTTATTTTAATGACTTTTATTAATTTTTAAAACTCCCTTAAATTAATTTTTCGGGATTTATGTTTTATATCAGATTAGTATGTATTTTTAAAAGTTTAAAATTTTATGTTTATGTTATATTATCTACCTAATTAATTTATATTATCTATTAACCTATTTTCTACCCAAAATTTTATCCCAAAAATCATTCCCTACACTACGTAAACCCTATCAGCCGCCTCCACTCTCCTTTCCCCCTCCATTCCATCGACCAACAGCAGATTTCCAGAGCACCATAGCTGATCCTTGAAGTTTATCAAGTTGTTCGTCGTTTCGTCGTCCCGGAGTTGTACACGCGGTTACCTTTGTTAATAAATCAAAAGGCATGTTTAATTCCTTCGTTTCTACACCATATAAGCTATATATACGTTTCATGACATATTTATAAGGTTTTTACTTCGATTTTTTTGATGCATGCAAGATATTAAATTGTATATTGGAGCAACTCGATTTCTTTCATGTTTGGTGGCATCTCTCATGTTTTCTTGTCATGGAACAAGCATGGATGCTGGTCCAGGTCCAGAGAAGTTTCCTTAGGGTCCCTAGGGTCGAGCTTGTTCAGGGTTTGGGGCTGTAATGGGCTGGAACCGAAGCCCTTTGGTTCTGATGCACAACAGGTCGCAGTTTGAGCGGTCTGCATAAAATGACTCGTTCTCGGTCCACAGGTCGACTTTAGGCCTGGTTCTAGTTGGGTTAGAACCGAACGACAGAGAAAAAGGTAGTACAGGTGGGCCTCCGGCCGTTGGTTGCCGAAGATAAGCGGCCAAAAGGCCTGAAGTTTCTGGTCGCGTTCTGCGCGTGAGCAGAAACTAGGGGTAGATTTTTTTGGTTCGTTCTCCTTCTACGAGCTCCGTTTGAGGTAAAATTTGTTGGGTTAGAACCGTCTTGATGTTGGCTAAGTATGGGCAGTGGTTTCATGGCCAAAGGTGATCGGAGCAGGCGGCACGGGCAGTTTTTCCAAAGTCGCTTAGGGCTGCCGTGAGTTAGGATTAAGGAAAGAAAGGCTAAGATTGTGTCTAGGCTTTAGGCGGGCCGGGCTTGGTGTTTTGGGTCTGGGTCAAGTCAGTCAAGTCATGGGTCGGGTTTGGTCGGTCCGGGTCCGGGTTAGGTGGGTCGGGCTCGGGTATTTTAATTTTTAAGTGTTTATTTATTTAATTGGCTTTTGGGTTTTTAAATTAATAAAAAAATTATTTGGGCCTCCAAATAATTTTATTTGGACTTAAATAATTTATTTAATTTAGCCCAATGATTTTTATGGATTTGAGAGCCTATGAGAATTTTTGGGCCAGTCAGTGGATCTTTGGGCCATTCTAGAGTTTTATTGGGTTTAATTAGGTTAATGAGCTTAAATATTTTATTTAGGCCCGGTTAAGTTTAATTAAGTTATTTGGGCTAAAATATGATTTTTGGGCTTAGCTTAAGTTAAAGGGCTTAAATGTTTTTATTTATGCCCATTTATGAATAATGACATTTAATTAAGAATTTATTTCTATTGGGCTTTTATTTAAGTTTAATGGGCTTAGACTGAGTGACCAGCAGTCTGGACCAACCCATGAAAAATTAACTAAGTTCGGAATATATATTTAATTATTTTTATGCATGAAGTTTATTTTAAGTATAAGTAATTTATTATGAAAATTAATTAAATATATATTACGAACATATTTTAAGTGCATGCATACATGAAATATTTTATGATGTGTTTATGATCAAGAATTGAGCATGAAAAATATTTTTATGGAAACTGAAGTGATGTGGCGGCACAGAGGTGGTTTACCACCGGCACAGAGGTAGTTCTACTACCGGCATAGAAGTGGTTTTACCACTGGCACAGAGGTAGTTTACTACCAGGATAGAGGTGGATTTATCCACGCCACGTACGATGGTTCTTAGACTGATCAGTCGGCACAGTTATTAGTCGCATTCATGGATATGATCATACTCAGTTTTTAATATTATGACATGCTCAATTATGTTATGTATGATTAGTTATGATGTATGTATGATGATCATAGTTATGGCTAGCAAAAATTCATGGTGCATTATTTTACGAGCATGCATGCATATTCATGATGATTATATGTATTAGTATGATTATGTGATGCATTATTTTAACCCTTGTTACAAAGGTTTAGGCATGTTGAGCCCCTAGGCTCACTACGCTTATATGGTGCAGGTGACTACGATGATTCTTATGTTGCTCCTACCGGTGGCGAGGACGTATGAGTGAGCATGGGAGTGGCTCCGTGACCGTCGCATTGAGTCTTAGAATGTTAGAGTACTTAGAGAATTTATAAAACATGTTTCGTATTTTTTTTCAATTTTCAGTGTTTGAGAGAAATAATTTTTATATTGTTTTCGCATTTGAGATTTATGGATTTTTACTTAGATATTATTATTATTTTATTTAGCACGGCGTGAGATTTTCAGTGGTTTAATGTTATTATTTATTTAAGCTTTTATTTTAAGAATTTTATTTATTAGCAGTATTTTAATGTTGATACATATATGTAAGGGCATATATGTATAGTAATATTTTTAGTTATTTTTTAAAAAAAAAAAAAAGTTTTTCCGCATTTTATTAGTAGTAGGTGTTTCAGTGTTATTCGTGAATAACCGTATTGTGGTGCCCGATGTTTCTGGGTTGAGACAGCGTATTCTTCGAAAGGCGCATTGCAATCGGTTCAGTGTTCACCCCGGAGGCCGAAAGATGTATAACGACTTGAAGACTCAGTTTTGGTGGAAGCAATTGAAAGGAGATGTCACGAGGTTTGTGTCTCGTTGTCTGAATTGTCAACAAGTGGAAGCCGAGAGGAAGAGACCAGGTGGATTATTGCACAGTTTACCTATCCCGGAATGAAAGTGGGATCATATCTCTATGGATTTTGTCACGAAGCTACCGCGTTCAGTCAGAGGTTGTGATGCGATTTGGGTAGTGATTGACAGGTTGACGAAATCTGCTTGTTTCATTCCGTACCGTATGGCATACCGTCACGATCAGATGACCGAGTTGTATGTCAGAGAGGTTGTGAGATTGCACAGCGTTCCAAAGTCGATAGTATCAGACAGAGATCCGAGATTCACTTCTCACTTTTGGCACAGTTTGCAGGAGGCATTGGGTACTCGTTTGCACTTGAGCACAGCGTATCACCCTCAGAACGACGGTCAGTCCGAGCGTACGATCCAGACTTTGGAGGATATGCTTCGCGCAGTAGAGCTTGATTTTGGCTCAGGTTGGCAGGATTACTTGCCTCTAGTGGAGTTTTCGTACAATAACAGCTTCCAGACGAGTATTGGAATGACACCTTTCGAAGCTTTGTACGGGAAGAAGTGCAGATCTCCGTTGTTCTGGGATGAGATTTCAGAATCACCTGAGTTGGGTCCAGATATGATTCGCGATATGGCAGAGCAGGTGAAGTTGATCCGAGTGAGAATGAAGACAGCCCAAGATCGACAGGCCAAGTATGTGAATGTCAAATGCAGACCACTGTGTTTTGATCAGGGAGACCGCGTGTTTCTGAAGATTTCTCCGTTCCGAGGTACTGTCAGATTTGGAAAGAGAGGGAAGTTATCGCCGAGATTCCTTGGTCCGTATGAAATTCTGGAGAAGATAGGAGATCTTGCCTATAAGATTGCTCTTTCTCCGTCTCTTTTAGGCATCCACGATGTGTTTCACGTTTCGATGCTTCAAAAATATCATCCGGATCCATCCCATGTTCTTCAGCCAGACGAGGCCGAACTTGATGAGACTCTGAGTTACTTCGAACGATCGATTCAGATTCTCGATAGAAAAGAGAAGCAGCTCAGAACCAAGTCGATTCCGTTGATGAAGATTCAGTGGAGTCGTCACGGAGTTGAGGAAGCGACTTGGGAGACCGAATCTGAGATGAGGCAGCGATTTACAGAGTTGTTCGTTTAAGGTGAGTTCGTCTTCAGTATGGTTCTTTCTTGTTTCAGTCTGTGATCCGTTAGATTTCGAGGACGAAATCGAATCTTAGAGGGGGAGAATTGTAATGCCCCGATTTTATTATAATTAAGTTTAATCGAGTTAATCAGGGTTTTCAGTAATTGAGGATTGTTTTGATATTTCGCAGAGGGTCACTTTTCAACTTTGGAGAAATAAAGGACTGAAATGAAAAAGTTGGACTTTATTATTATTATCAAGAAAGTTTCCATCCTCTCCATCGCATCACTCCATCCCTCTCCCTTCTCCTCCTTCTCTCTCGTTCGTATGTACTGATCGAAGCCATGGATGGCTTTCAAGCTTTTCCTTTCCCCTGATTCGCTCGATCCGACCGTTAGATTTCAATTCCGAGTTGAGATTCACGATCACCGCAACGAGGGCTTCATTTAGACGTAAGTTTTGCTACGATCTCTTGAAATTCAATTTTGTTGAGTTGTCAGAATTTGATAATATTGGAGTATGTTATTCTTGAGCTAGCATAGATCATGTATTCGAAGTCGGTTTGGAAAAAGAACGAAGTTTGGATTTTATATGGATTTTTAGGCTTAAATTCGAAAATGATGATTTTGATTGAGGTTGGATTTGAGTTGTTTTGATGGATTGGGATGATGATTGAGTTATTGTGATTGTTGTTTGATGGTTTGTATTTTCGGATAGTCAGTTTATAGCCGTTATGCCGTCGAAATCGAGTTGGAGTTATCGGTTTTGGTTCGGTTTGAGTTGTATATCGAATTTGATTGAGTTTGAATTCCGAGTTGATATTGAGTCCGTATTCGATGTTTTGACAGTTGATTGAGGATTCGGGAGTTGATCGAACTTGGAGACCTGTTTATCGATTGAAGAATTGAAGACGGTATATTATTGATTGTTGTATCGACTTTGAGTTTGTTATCCGAATAGACTATGATATCGAGTTATTTCTTGTTGACAGGAATCACTTGAAGTTTCGAGAAAAGGTAAAAGTCGACAATGAAACGAATGGGAACGAATACTCGAGATCGACTCATTCTCGAGTTCCCGAAAATCACATACTACATGTTTATTTGCTTGAGTGAATTTGATTGTTATTCTATTTTCACTTGCATTTCATATTGAGCCGATTTCTCGATTCGTTTTGAAATTAGACGATTTAGGGAGCTATATTGAAGTGGCTTTGGATTTCGAGTTTTTCCAATTGCCAGAATACTTCTTATAGTTGCTCTGACGTCTAGGGGTTGAGTTGAACGACATCTACCCCGAATGGGTGTGTCGGTGAGTTGTTGTGAAGACTTGGCCCCGGGATCCCAACCGAATAACGATGGATATTTCGATTATCTGATTTGATAGTCCCGAGTTTTTGAAGTCATGCATTCATTCATTCTCATTTTGATTTGTTATTGATTATTACATTTCAATCTGAGGTGTTTACTTGATATTGCATGTCTGTCTCTTTTATTTAGAAATTATATTTCTAACTGGTTTATCCGGCTGTTGTCTTTGTTTGTATGTTAGAGTACTTAGAGAATTTATAAAACATGTTTCGTATTTTTTTTTCAGTTTCCAGTGTTTGAGAGAAATAATTTTTATATTGTTTCCGCATTTGAGATTTATGGATTTTTACTTAGATATTATTATTATTTTATTTAGCACGACGTGAGATTTTCAGTGGTTTAATGTTAGTATTTATTTAAGCTTTTATTTTAAGAATTTTATTTATTAGCAGTATTTTAATGTTGATACATATATGTATGGGCATATATGTATAGTAATATTTTTAGTTATTTTTTAAAAAAAAAAAAAAAGTTTTTCCGCATTTTATTAGTAGTAGGTGTTTCAGTGTTATTCGTGAATAACCGTATTGTGGTGCCAGATGTTTCTGGGTTGAGACAGCGTATTCTTCGATAGGCGCATTGCAGTCGGTTCAGTGTTCACCCCAGAGGCCGAAAGATGTATAACGACTTGAAGACTCAGTTTTGGTGGAAGCAACTGAAAGGAGATGTCACGAGGTTTGTGTCCCGTTGTCTGAATTGTCAACAAGTGGAAGCCGAGAGGAAGAAACCAGGTGGATTATTGCACAGTTTACCTATCTCGGAATGGAAGTGGGATCATATCTCTATGGATTTTGTCACGAAGCTACCGCGTTCATTCAGAGGTTGTGATGCGATTTGGGTAGTGATTGACAGGTTGAAATCTGCTTGTTTCGTATGACATACCGTCACGATCAGATGACCGAGTTGTATGTCAGAGAGGTTGTGAGATTGCACGGCGTTCCAAAGTCGATAGTATCAGACAGAGATCCGAGATTCACTTCTCACTTTTGGCACAGTTTGCAGGAGGCATTGGGTACTCATTTGCACTTGAGCACAGCGTATCACCCTCAGACCGACGGTCAGTCCGAGCGTACGATCCAGACTTCGGAGGATATGCTTCGCGCAGTAGTGCTTGATTTTGGCTCAAGTTGGCAGGATTCCTTGCCTCTAGTGGAGTTTTCGTTCAATAACAGCTTCTAGGCAAGTATTGGAATGACACCTTTCGAAGCTTTGTACGTGAAGAAGTGCAGATCTCCGTTGTTCTGGGATGAGATTTCAGAATCACCTGAGTTGGGTCCAGATATGATTCGCGATATGGCAGAGCAGGTGAAGTTGATCCGAGTCAGAATGAAGACAGCCCAAGATCGACAGGCCAAGTATGCGAATGTCAGACGCAGACCACTGTGTTTTGATCAGGTAGACCGTGTGTTTCTGAAGATTTCTTCGTTCCGAGGTACTGTCAGATTTGGAAAGAGAGGGAAGTTATCGCCGAGATTCCTTGGTCCGTATGAAATTCTGGAGAAGATAGGCGATCTTGCCTATAAGATTGCTCTTCCTCCGTCTCTTTCAGGCATCCACGATGTGTTTCACGTTTCGATGCTTCGAAAATATCATCCGGATCCATCCCATGTTCTTCAACCAGACGAGGCCGAACTTGATGAGACTCTGAGTTACTTCGAGCGACCGATTCAGATTCTCGATAGAAAAGAGAAGCATCTCAGAACCAAGTCGATTCCGTTGGTGAAGATTCAGTGGAGTCGTCACGGAGTTGAGGAAGCGACTTGGGAGACCAAATCTGAGATGAGGCAGCGATTTTCAGAGTTGTTCATTTGAGGTGAGTTCGTCTTCAGTATGGTTCTTTCTTGTTTCAGTCTGTGATCCGTTAGATTTCGAGGACAAAATCGAATCTTAGAGGGGAAGAATTGTAATGCCCCGATGTTATTATAATTAAGTTTAATCGAGTTAATCAGGGTTTTCAGTAATTGAGGATTGTTTTGATATTTCGCAGAGGGTCACTTTTCAACTTTGGAGAAATAAAGGACTGAAATGCAAAAGTTGGACTTTATTATTATTATCAAGCAAGTTGTCATCCTCTCCATCACATCACTCCATCCCTCTCCCTTCTCCTCCCTCTCTCTCGCTCGTACGTACTGATCGAAGCCATGGATGGCTTTCAAGCTTTTCCTTTCCCCTGATTCGCTCGATCCGACCGTTAGATTTTAATTCCGAGTTGAGATTCACGATCACCGCAACGAGGGCTTCATTTAGACGTAAGTTTTGCTACGATCTCTTGAACTTCAATTTTGTTGAGTTGTCAGAATTTGATAATATTGGAGTATGTTATTCTTGAGCTAGCATAGATCGTGTATTCGAAGTCGGTTTGGAAAAAAAAATGAAGTTTAGATTTTATATGAATTTCTAGGCTTAAATTCGAAAATGATGATATTGATTGAGGTTGGATTTGAGTTGTTTTGATGGATTGAGATGATGATTGAGTTATTGTGATTGTTGTTTGATGGTTTGTATTTCCGGATAGTCAGTTTATAGCCGTTATGCCGTCGAAATCAAGTTGGAGTTATAGGTTTTGGTTCGGTTTGAGTTGTATATCGAATTTGATTGAGTTTGAATTCCGAGTTGATATTGAGTCCGTATTCGATGTTTTGACAGTTGATTGAGGATTCGGGAGTTGATCGAACTTGGAGACCTGTTTATCGATTGAAGAATTGAAGACGGTATATTATTGATTGTTGTATCGACTTTGAGTTTGTTATCCGAATAGACTATGATATCGAGTTATTTCTTGTTGACAGGAATCACTTGAAGTTTCGAGAAAAGGTAAAAGTCGACAATGAAACGAATGGGAAAGAATACTCGAGATCGACTCATTCTCGAGTTCCCGAAAATCACATACTACATGTTTATTTGCTTGAGTGAATTTGATTGTCATTCTATTTTCACTTGCATTCCATATTGAGCCGATTTCTCGATTCGTTTTGAAATTAGACGATTTAGGGAGCTATATTGAAGTGGCTTTGGATTTCGAGTTTTTCCAATTGCCAGAATACTTCTTATAGTTGCTCTGAAGTCTAGGGGTTGAGTTGAACGACAACCACCCCGAATGGGTGTATCGGTGAGTTGTTGTGAAGACTTGGTCCCGGGATCCCAACCGAATAACGATGGATATTTTGATTATCTGATTTGATAGTCCCGAGTTTTTGAAGTCATGCATTCATTCATTCTCATTTTGATTTGTTATTGATTATTACATTTCAATCTGAGGTGTTTACTTAATATTGCATGTCTGTCTCTTTTATTTAGAAATTATATTTCTAACCGGTTTATGCGGCTGTTGTCTTTGTTTGTATGTGTACTTGGCAACAGGAGGATCAGGAGCGGGACCAAGTCGTTTGGGTTAGCTCGGGGTGTGATGATAGAAGTGGGACACCGTGTGTCGTAGGGTCGTACCTTTTGGATTTGTACTGTTTTGATTAGTCGAACGAATCCCTACCGTCGAACTTGTACTGTTAAACATCGTTTTGTTGGTGTTTCAACTCCTTAGATTTCATGTATTTATGATGTTTGAATCTTGGTTGCTTTTGGTATTGTAGATGGAACTTGGAAAGTAATTTTGAAGTCATTTTTGCCTTAGTTCGAAGAGGCAGCGCGGGCGCTCCATGTAGACGCGCGGGCGGGCAACCCCTGGGAGCTTTTGATTGTTTTGTGCGTGAGTATAGCGCGGGCGCGCATGTGTTTGCGAAGGCTCGGCGCGGCCACGCCTGATTATGGCACGGCCGCGCAGTGCTTTTTCCTTTAAAAAAAAAAAAAATTGATTCGATTTTTTTTTATGGATCTCGTATTCGATTTTGTTTAATTATTCAAAAATAGAGAATTTAGAAACGGAGATCCACTCTACGGTGCTTTTGGTGACCTGCTGTTTCCGCCCAGATATCCGCCATCAACTCCGACTTCCTTCACATGACCGTGTTCAATTCCTCATATTTCCATACATTTATTCATGATACTTTAAAATTAATCCACTTCATTTTGCTTTTTACCTCACGTTATGGTGTTCTTTTTTAAATTTTTTTCACTCTCACTCACTTAACTAGTGCACTTTCTCGTGATCCAGTGCAAGTACATCTCTTTAAAAAAAAAAATTCATTTCTTCAAGACCCAAAGATGACATCTTGAATCAATATCAAGGTAAATTTGTTTGTATTTTATCATTCTGTCAATAAATTAGTTCATTAAATATCCAGACATCCAGTAAATGCGTTTATATGCCATGATTGTGTGATTTCTTTGTCCATATTTAGGAATTGATGGGTTGTGTATTGGTTAGATTCTACTGTATTGATCATTTTGTGCAGATCGTTCCGTCTTAATTTGCTTCGTGTAATTATTTTGTAAATCAAGGTTTAATTTGTTTGGTGTAATGATTTTGTAAATCAATTTTGAGGGAAAGTAGAAAGCATGATGCATTTCATTAAATATCCAATAAATGTGTTTTATATTTGTGTAATTTGTTTGTTTATATAGGAGTTCATTGGGTTGTGTATTGGTTAGATTTAGCTATTGATGTGTAGTCGTTTTATTTATCATTATTTCTTAATTTACTGGGTACTATGATTTAGTAAATATAGCTTCAGAGTATGATTTAGTAAATATAGCTTCTTTTTTATTTTAACTTATTTATTTACTTTCAGTTGGGTCATCTTTGCAGATTATGGAGAAAATGGAAGAGATGAAACAAAAGTTTCAAGTGATAAGAATGAGTGGTCGTCGATAGTTTTTGTTAGAAAATGTAATATAATGTTAGACCCGTTTAGTGTATTTAGTATTTTGAAAGCATTAAGTGATTGTAAACGTTAGCATTGTTCTGTTCTGCTATTGATGAATCTCCCTTTAAAATAGCATACTTTCTGTTAATATTATGAATATAACATACTTTTTGCTCCCTTGGAGTTCTTTGCATGCACCTTTGGTTAGATTAGTTGGTTCTTTTATTTTTTTTTTGAGGTAAAACTTTGTTCTTCATCTTAGGAAGAAACCAATCAGAACTTGCTGTTAAAATGAAGGTTTGTTTATGAGATGGAGTTGTCTTTCAGTTTGATCATGTTAAATAATATCTGATTTTATGCTGCTGTTGTTTCTTGACTCCGAAATTTCAGTGGATATTGGGCATGGTGTATTATATTTGCCACAAAATTTTATAGTTGGAATTAAAATATACTGAAAAAATCTTGGAAGAGCCATGTTCATATATTTTTGGATTCTCTCTGTGTATCTTGAGGTTCAAGAGAAAAGATCACATTCTGTTGATGAGGACAAGATGGTAACAAGGAAGCAGAAAAAAGAGGGAAATGCACCCGAACAAGCGAGCCAAATGAATCCAAGGATTGGGGTGATAAAAAACTCCATATTAAGAGTGAAGCGACATATTAAGAAACTCCATGCGACCGATACATCCAACATAAAATAAAAACATGTCTCGTTCCATTCCATACAACCGATACCTCCTATAAAATATTTATGTGCTGTCAGCATTTGGTACAATACAAGTTAGTCACCATTCCATACACCGATACATCAAATAAAATATTGTCTTTGATGAGGAGGTACTTGGTTTGGAACCAATAGCAGAAGCCCATAACACCTTTTCAACATCTGATGGAGTGAATGATTCCTTTGGTTGACAATTCCTGGAATAATTTGAGTGAAGTGGTGCATTAACATTAATATTTTGGGTGAAGTGGTGGCGACAATTTTTAAAATATGTTGTATCATTGCAATAGAACATCAGAAAATGAATGCGTGGACCGAAATGTAGCAAATTACAAGAGCTATAGATAAAATAACTTTCATACCATTAGACCTCAGGGGGTGGAACACCATCTTTAAATTCTTGACATGGGGCAGCATATTGGAACACGAAAGGCGGTGGATACGGCGGTGGGGTAGGACAAATAGAAGGATCCAATCCCATCTGTGTGGCCATGCCGCGCATCAGGGCTTCCATCGAGCTCAAGTGGGCATTCGTGATAGTTTGACGGATCAACTTGTCTCAAGAAAAATGTGAAAATTTCACGGGGTCATGCCACCGTGCCCCCTCAAAACACAGCTCATTAATAATCGTTTCATAATCATGATTAGCTTTCAAAGAACGATACAATGCATCATCCACCGGAGGGGTCTCAAGCAAGGAATTCAATGTGTCCTAATAGCAGTTTATTTCTTCAAATATGATATTTAGTTAATAAAGGAATTCAATGTGTCCTAATAGTATTTAAGAAAGTTTTGCAAGTTATTATTATGTAAGTTTGACACCACCAAGAAGCACTGATTCATGCGGAGTTAGTTCCGGAATGGTTTGCAATGTTTCCAAGACATTCTCTCACAGCATTTTCTAGCCTAATAGCAGTTTATTTCTTCAAATATGACATTTAGTTAATAAATTCAATTTTGTATTGAAATCTAGGTTGCACAGGTGTCAAAAAAAAAACTAGATAAACTTATTTTCAAGGAACCAGAAGCAATGCCTGAAGAAAAAAGAGGAAAAACGTGCAAGACATGATGACATTTGGAGTAAAACGGCTTAGCGGTGATTAAGATTATCCAACTCACGAAGTAGCTAGCAAAAGAAACAATAGGATGAGATATCAACTAAAATTTAAGAGTTCAAAATCATAATACTTTATGTATAAACTGGCTATTACTTCCGACAAGAGATTCCAAGAGCATTACCAGCGCCCACAAGGTTTCACAGCAGCAGATCTCTTTATTTTTTGAGTCGTCCCTCTTTCTTTCTCCACATTCTTCCTTGTACTCTTGGAGATTTCCGGTGACGGCGAGGAGAAGCGATGGTGAGTGGCGAAGAGAAGCGAAGGGAGAGAAGAGATTTTGGGCAGTAAATGTTGTTGATGGTGAGCTCAACCACGCGGGAAGAAAGAGATTCGTTTTGAATTTTTCAAATATCCATGGTTAACCAGGGTTGGTGAAAGATACTACTAACTCATCCCATTAATTTTTTTTACTTTTAAAAAAAATTTACAAAATAATGCCATGTGTCAGACAACCAATGGTTCAAGGCGGCAGCATCTTGAGGGTTGAGTAGATGCTGCCCGCAAGGTAGTGCCCTACGGGTGATGTGGCGGCTCATGATTGGTTAAAATCAGTGGACCCCACGTGAAACACACTCATTTTGACCAATCATGGGAGTACACATCACCCCAGGGTAGTGCCTTGCCGGCGGCATGTACTAAACCCGAATTAACCCTTTTTGATTAATGATACAGGTAACAACCCTCAAATTTTATTTTTTTTTTTGACTCGTTGAAATAATAACCGATCACTCGGATCTCCGAATTTTATATAACCGGATAATGGTATTTTCTGACTACATACAACATTATTCTCTAAATTTTTTCCCCCTTTTCTAATTGAGATTATAAGAGTATATTATTATTATTCTTCTTAATATTATTATTATAAGCCAGAAGGCCGTAAGATGCCAACGAACAGCCATCACACGCATTTCACAAAACGACATGCGCACGGCTACTTGTTTCCTTTTTAATGAATTTGTTACATAATACTATTTTCACTCCAACACATTCTTGTTGAATTTGTCTACTAATTATTGTGATCACGTGCTCCAATTTTATATTTCAAAACACTTTTTTTTTCTTTCTCGCAAATCGGAAAACGGGTTAATGAAATGTTATCTTTGTAGTAATAATCTAATTGTGAAATGTGTAACTATTGAATATTGTTCCACATCGGTTGGATAGAGTTCCTGAGAGCCCTTAATATAGACAAGGGCAACCCTCACCTCTTGAGCTAGCTTTTGAGGTGAGTTAATATCTCCACGCTCCAGATGTTCATTCCTGGGCGTGTGGAGGGTGTGTTGAATATTGTCCCACATCGGTTGGATAGAATTTCTGGGAGCCATTAATATAGACAAAGGCAACCCTCACCTCTTGAGTTAGGTCCAAGTCAATTTTTAACAGTAACCAATGATCCATATCTCAACGCATATACCATACGTAAATATATAATATATTATAAGGCTGGAGGTGAATACATGAATATTACATATTGATGCCTAAAATGAAGTGAAAGAGGGGGACCCTCCTCCATTAAAAACCTCACCAAAAAATCTGTTGGTAACGTGACAACTTGGAAACAAAGAGACCACAAAAAAAGTTTCCCACTTTTGAAGGCTCCAAAAATGAAAGGTGAAGCTGTAAAGAAGCTAGCTGTGTTATGTCCCTCAAACGTGTGCTTCTCGTAGGAAATCCCTTACCCAATAGCTGAAGCAAATCCCACATGCAAATTATATCCCCTTGTTTTGTGTGCTTCCAAATTATGTGCACGTGAAGTCAATCACCCTCCCAACTTTGAATTTAATTTCAAGATTCAGTGTTGATTTATTTATTAATTATGGGGTTTCCGTGGCGGCATAAAACATGGCCGGTCGTAGGTATTTACATATAATCTTGTGGTGTAAATTCATGTAATATTTTCGAATTATCCAGCTGGGTTACGTTTTAGTTACATAGTCAATGATATTGTACAATTTTCTTGCACCTTTAGTACGTGGACGGGGATTCTGCTCATATTTTATGTATTTTTGGCAAAAGCAAAAAACTAGATTCATGAGATTGTTTAAAACATGTCAATTTTGTTAGAGAGATATCCTATTTAATTAACTAGATTCATTAAAAAAATGTATTATTTTTAGAAATTTTTTTGCGAGACGGTTTTATGAATACTTTGAAAATGAATCGATCCGATCTATATATAAAACGAAAAATAATATGTTTTTCCATAAAAAAACAGTCATATTTTTCATGGTTGATCAATAAAAGATTTGTCTCACATTAACTCATGAGACGGTCTCACCAGAGCTTTTCTGATTAATTTTTATGTCAAAAATATTATTTTGCATTCCAAATATAGACCAGATCAACTCGTCTCACATATATAGATCAATAAAACGTGAGATACATTCACACACACATATACATATTTAAAAATATTGAACTTTTTGTTAAAAAAGATTGAAATAATTTTATACTTGGTTTAAATATGTATTGAACGTAAGTATATTCGAGTTTGTACACCTGATGTAGCAAAAAATCATTTGTACTCGACACGTTGCTTTCACAAAGTTTGGAGTATCAATAAGTCCTTGTACGTTCCCTTGGGAGATCTTCAGTGGGTTATTCCTACGTCACAAAAAAAAGTCAGGAGCCGAGAGGGTTTCCGGCGAAGGCACTCCGACGCTCAATTCAGTGATTACTCAAGGAATAATAATCGAGAGTAGAGCGTTATAGTGCTAAAGAAAAGTGTGTAGCTTAATAATGAGATGACTTGAGCTATTTATAGATATTCGGAAAGTTTCACGGGCTTAAGCCTCTTATGGGCTTTTGTAGAATTCAGGGTCTACTTGAATTAAATATATATAATATTTAAATAAACTTGTGCCTCAAAAATATTTAGAGTAGACCTTCATGATTGGGCTAAAACCCAATTGAGTTTTTAGGTGTAACCTATCAACACCATTATATTTATATAGGTCATCGTCAATAAATAAAAAAAATTTCCCTAACTTCTCTCTCCTCCTTTTTTTTTTATGGTCGCAACAAGTATGAATTCCTAATTTGTTTTTGGGGGAAAATACAGGCAACCCACTTATCACTTAAGGCACGTTAAAAATATTGAGGCAATAATCATTATAGATTGCATGCGTTATTATATATTTTGGTCGCTCTAATAATATTTTTCATAATTAACGGGACATGGCTCGTTGATGATGCAAGGTTGGCGTCATCACTCGATCAATGCTGTGAAAATAATATGGAGTGAAATAATTAAATCTAGCTCAATTGAGGAAAAAAAGGGGGATGATGAACTAGTTATTCCTTCATATTTTTATAATAACTCCAAATTCATTTATGGATTAACAATATATCATCCGGTATATGGACTAAATTGAAATATAAAAAGTTGAGCCGATATATGTATGCCTAATTTTTTCTTGATGTTAAATAGATTTCCTGTAAAAAATTAAATATTATATTAAATTATTTAAAAATTCAAAGTATCGATAAAAGATATTTTAGTAGTTTTAAATATTTTGGAAAGTGGATTGCTTAAACCATGTAAACACTCATTATATCTTGGATTTAATTAATATTTCTTTATCTTATATTTTTCGTACGTAGATGATATTTTCCATAAATAAACGTTCTTTGTACATTATACTAATTAAAACTTTATCATTAACTCGTAAGCGCTACATTAAAAATTTGGCAATCCACGCTTATGTTTTTTTATAAAAAAATTATTTCTTTCATTATTATGACTAAAAAATCAAGCACACAATGATTCACGTGCACAAAATTTTCATATAATTAATTTTTTCTTAAAAATCTCTTACCTGTTTTTTAAGAAAATCTTTAAGATAGTAATTTAATTAACAAATCATTTTAACTACTTTTACAATTTACAGAAATAAGTTTGTTGTAACCATTTTTATTTGATGAAATAAATATATTTTTGTTTATCCATTGAATTATCAAGTTAGTTATTTTAAAAGTTTTTTATTATATAGCATAGAAGTAAAGATAACATAGATGATTCAAAACAGTAAATGAGATAAATAGATAAATCGATAAGATTATTTTATGAGTCAATTTTAAATATATAAAAAAATCTCTTATTCGATCACATGACTGAAAAAATATTACTTTTAAGTCAAAATGAAAAATAGTCATGAAAGACCTCATCTTAGATAAATAGTGGCAAGAAATCATAATAACAATAATAAAATAATAATAATCCCCTTAAGTTCGTAACTAATCCGAATTTTGAATGCGATCTTCGATGATCCAAAAACTGCGTAACCAAGTCAACTTAGTTGCTGCTTCCTCGCATCTCCACTATGTTTCCCTCTCTACATACGGATGCACTTGTTTCTCTCTCTCTCTATATATCTCCATGTATGTATAGCCACGCTGCAATTATTATACCGTGAAAAGCCAGGTAAATAACGGCATATTCCTCCCCACCTTTTCCTTATTTCCGGAGAGAAATCCTCCCAACAATTCATTGTGGAGTCCTAAAAATAAACCATTCTTTCCCATCAGCATTCTGCTTGGGAAACAAAACCCATTAAGTGTTCACAGATCTTCCATTTATTTTTTCCCCTTATCTGGGATTTGAAAAGGATTTTTTTTCCCCAAACCCACCTAGAAAGAGGAATCTTGCTTCCAAAATTCCAGTCTTTCTTGACTCCTTTTCCGTTTCTTGAAATTTGACCCAGATGGTGGTGAAGATGATGAGGTGGAGGCCTTGGCCGCCGCTGATTTCAAGAAAATACGAGGTTAAGCTCGCGGTGCTGAGGTTTGAGGGTGGCGATTGGATGCAGGAGAGTCCAGAGAAGGAGAATGGCAGTCTCGCAGTGGAGATCAGATGGAAGGGTCCGAAGTTTTCTTTGGGCTCGTTCAGGAGAAGTGTGAAAAGAAACTGTACTCGTGAGGAGAATGTGAGAAGGGTCGATGAGTTCAACGGCGCCGTTTTGGTGGAGTGGGGAGAGGAGTTTCAGAGCATTTGCAGCCTTTCTGGGTACAAGGACAATGCTTTCCATCCTTGGGAGATCAACTTCACTGTTTTGCATGTGGGTTATTTCTCTTGTCTTTCAGTGTATTTTCTTGGATTCCTTTTAATTATAATTTCTATCCCCTTGGGTAATCCCTCAAGTTCAGTTTGGGGTTTGATCTTTTTTCCTCTGCACCTGCATTTGATACTTTGATTTCAAAATTGGTGTCTTCTTGGAAACACTCAGACTTGAGGGGAAAAAAAACGAAAACTTGCTATGGAATTAATTAATTGGTTTAAGATGTATCTATAAATTCTTATCTTGCTTTGTGGATAAAATCTTGACTGGTTTTGCGTGTAGTACTGGTGCAATGTATGTATTGCATGTGCTCTCATTCTTTTCTTTTCTTTTTTTTGTCTGAACATCATGTGCTCTCATTCTTGTGACTCTAGTTTTGGTTATTCGTTATTTCTCTCCAATTATTATAGGAGGATATATAATTAAGGCCCATGTTCTTTTCGGGTTGCATTTATTTCTTTATCATTGTCAATTACTATGCTACTTGTATTTCTATTGCTCTTCTTCTTCTGACTTTGAATCTTTATGGATCTTGCTATGTCAAATTTGTTGATTTGTTTGTCAAATATTTTCTTTGAAAGATGAACTATGATGATGATCTCTAAAATGTTGGTTATCTATGTATCTGAGATTGTAGATTCTGCAATTTCAGAGTACTTTTTGGTGATCCTCATCTCTGATACCAAAATCTGGTGCATTGTACTTTTGTTTAATCATTTTTTTGCCTGTTAATTTGGTTGGTCGTTTGGTTAAAGCATGATCAAATGGCCTGAGATGCCAATGATTATGGAACCTATGGATTGTGTCGTTCTCTCATTTGAGACGTGCTCCTGTCAGCATTGGACTACTTAGTGAACGATAGCCGACTTAAGAAATTAAGTTTTGGGGATATGAGAACTGAACCTGTTTGGATTTTGATCAGGGGATCTATCAAGGGGTGAAGAACAAATATTCTGTCGTTGGATCAGCAGTCCTCAATCTTGCTGATTATATGTCTAGGACGACCGAGCAAGCCATTGACATCAAAATTCCCTTGACATTAGCTGGTGGCGGGGGTGAGCATTGTCCCTTCCTCCATGTAAGTAACTGATTTTTCATTTTTAACACTAACTCATGATCTGCCATATGCCCATTTAACTAACTAATCTTCATTTATATTTCAGATATCTCTTGGTTTATGGGAACTTAGAGCCACACAAGAACCAACAGAGCTGTTGCAAAGTCCAATATTACCTGTTCCATCTCCTGCAGCATCTGCGGAAACTTCTTCTACTGAGAAAGACGAGGTTTCTGCATTAAAAGCTGGTTTTATGAAGGTAAAATTATTTACCGAGTATGTTTCTACTCGTAAAGCTAAAAAGGCATGCCGTGAGGAGGGTAGTGACGGCCTGTGCTCGGTCAAGAGTGAGGGTGATTATGCCTACCCTTTTGACTCCGATTCTCTTGAAGATTTTGAGGATGGGGAAACTGACGAAAATAAGGAAGAATCCGCGGTTCGAAAGTCATTTAGCTATGGGACATTGGCACATGCTAATTATGCTGGTGTATCATATAATTCTAGTGCTAGAGTCAGTAATGAAGCTGAGGATTGGATTTACTACAGCAACCGACGCAGGTCAGATGTTGGCTGCTCTCGCATAGAGGATCCAAGTTTCGCCATGCCGGAGAAATTACCGATAGAGAATTCCAGACGTAGCATTTTGCCTTGGAGGAAGAGGAAGCTGAGTTTTAGGTCTCCTAAGTCTAAAGGGGAACCATTGCTTAAAAAGGCTTATGGAGAAGATGGTGGAGATGATATAGACTTTGACCGCAGGCAGCTCAGCTCGGACGAATCTCTCTCTTTTGGGGTAAGAAATCTTGTGCTAAAAGCCTAAATAGACTGGCGTTCAAGTTATTTTTTGCTTCAGAAGTATGTTTCTGGGCACAAATGTGAAATTTTTGGTTTATCTGACATGTAAATATATTTCTTGCTATTGTCAAGGCAAATAATCTAGCTATGCACTTTCTTTGCAGTGGCACAGAACTGATGAAGACTCCAATGCAAATCGATCATCGGTATCTGAGTTTGGTGATGATAGTTTTACTATTGGCACATGGGAGCAGAAAGAAATAACAAGCAGAGATGGGCATATGAAGATTCAAACACAAGTCTTTTTTGCTTCAATCGATCAGAGAAGCGAACGTGCTGCTGGAGAAAGTGCCTGTACAGCACTTGTTGCTGTTATTGCCGATTGGCTACAGAACAACCATAATCTCATGCCTATTAAATCGCAGTTTGATGCTTTGATCAGAGACGGTTCCTTGGAATGGAGAAATCTTTGTGTCCATGATACATACAGGGAACGGTTTCCTGATAAGCATTTTGACCTTGATACTGTCATGGAAGCCAAAGTCCGTGATCTTAGTGTAGTTCCTGCGAAATCATTTATCGGGTTTTTCCTTCCTGATGGGGTGGAAGGAGGGAACTTCGATTTTCTGCATGGTGCAATGTCGTTCGACAGTATATGGGATGAGATCAACCATTCCACTTGTGATGCCGAGGCTAGAGTTTTCATAGTTAGTTGGAACGATCATTTTTTCGTTCTGAAGGTTGAAACAGATGCTTACTATATCATCGACACGTTAGGGGAGCGACTGTACGAGGGATGCAACCAGGCTTATATACTGAAATTTGACAAGAAAACAACCATCTATAAACAGCCGAATGCTGGTCAATCATCAGAAGATAAACCTATGAACTCCACCGAAGCTTCCCAAGAAGAGAAGTCTTCGAGTGAATCCGAGGAACAAATGACGAACGAAGAAGAAAACGAGATTGTTTGTCGAGGTAAAGAGGCCTGCAAAGAGTACATAAAAAGTTTCTTGGCTGCTATTCCGATCAGAGAGCTTGAAGCTGATATCAAGAAAGGTTTAATGAAATCGACGCCTCTACATCACCGTCTGCAGATAGAGTTTCACTTCACTCGACTACAGCACGATTAAACATGCAGTCGAAGTTACTGTATTCTAGCCAAGACAAGTTAGCAGCACACTAAAGAATCAAGTAACTGTATATATCCGAGTAGTAGTGTGATTATCTCTAACTTTATTTTGTTTTAGGTGTTTTTGGGGTTTGATGGGCTGCTGAAAGAGTGGCTAACTCACCATCACGAGTACACATGTCATCTAGGTATAAATGAAATCGTAAGAGTATGCTTGGATTGATCGATTTGAAATGATAATTCCATGATTCTAATTTTTTTAACTCATCTGAATTTACTAAATACCAAGTGTATTTTAGATCCACTCTAGATAAACAATGTTGATAATGAATTATACTGATTGTGATGGATTCGATATACAGACAAGATGCGTGTCGATAAAATCAATTTTCAAGTAGTTCTCTAAATTTAATAAACTAAATCATTTCATCCCAACACAATATGATAATTATGGATCGAAAGCAAAATAGTTATCCGGAAGTAATTGAATAACTAATTTTTATCCTTAAAAAAAACAAATTTTAGTGTTGCTTGAATGCATTTAGATACTTTTATTTTTAAGGAAATATGCTGTATCTTAAACTTGGGCATACCATACAAAACAGATGGGTGCAATGATATGTAGTTGAAACATAGATAATTGCATATATTCTCTGTGTGAAATCATGAGATTGCTGAAAATCTCCTATGTTTATCAACCTCTTGTGCTTTCAAATTTTGAGAAAAAAATTCCTAAAAACACTCATGTGTGATCAAAATATGAAAATATGGAGACGTACGTACTCAAGATTAAAAACACATTAAGCTAATATTAGATCATTATGACTTCGAAATGTATTGGTGGATTCCAATCAAATTCCTGTACTCCATGACTTTCTTTTCCCCCCATATTGTTTTTTTTAAATGATAATAAAATAGGTCTCCCACTCCTTTATGTGGGCTCTGGATGGTAATGGAGAGTGAACGTGGATCTTTTTCTGAATTATGTACTTTATGGGGTGAGATAGGGCAAAGGCTATGCTACTTCTGGAGATATAAACTTCAGGAGGAAACGGTGACATGTATCCCTTGTTGTTTATTATTATTATTATTCTCAATTTTTTAAACATGGACGGAAAATGACTGTAGCTGTGTAGGTAATAGTTAAAAATTTTTAACTCACAATCTTTTTATTTTTTAAATTATATAATAAAAAATGTTAACTCACAATATTTTTATTTTTTCAAATTATATAATACAAATAAAAATTAGAAATACCTCTTTCTCCCCGACAGGAAATTAACCAATTTTTGAATTTTTTTAATCAATCGAGTTAATTCTTTAGGTTAACCAATTTTTTTTAAAAAAAAATTAAATTTTTAAAAAAATTAATGATTGAAAATCGAACTCAATTATTAACCGTTTTAACCGAAATTTTGTAACACTAAACTAAATTTCCAAATCAACCAACCGAATTTCTAAATTCATTTTTTTTATCATTTAATTCAAATTAACCGATATGGTACTCAGTACTCACACAAATCCAAATAGATACATATTTTTGTACAAAAAATAAATTTTTAAGATATATTTTCATTTAGCAATTATAGTACATTAAATTTTCAAAATTATTTTACAAATATCTATTAATAAGGTGTCCCACCTCAAACCAATTTTTTTTGAAAAAATGTAAATGATCAGAAGTTTAATCATATCTATGAATTAAATAAACACACTAACTACTCACATTAATAGCAAAAAAAATTTGTTAATAATTCTTCAACCCCTAGTTTCATCAAAATGGCTTCTTGTTTTTTTTTTTGTCTCCAGTGTATGTTACAAATATCATATTTGACATTCAAATCACCAAAAATAATTTTATTATCCACATTCAATTTATCCCCCAATCATCCTGCAAAAAATATAAAAATATTTGTTAATAAATCTTCATAAATTCACTTGAACAATACTATTGATGAAGTTTTAATGCATACCTGAAAAGAGTTGTGTGCATCCTGTGACATATGTTGAGTAAACTCACTAAAATTGTCGTGCAAATCTTGTCCCTAAATGTATTATAATTGACATCTTTCATTTAATCAATTGTTAAATGACAATAATATTGATAAGTACATCATAATAATAATAACTTACCATATGCATCAAAGAGTGTGTCGATGCATTGTGAAATTGAAATGACCAACCATTATGAGACATTTCTGCATCACCATTTTGAAATGTTTGATGTAAGATTATTTCTCACTAATTCAAGTGATCCACCATATGCTATATCACAAGAAGGTGCTTCACATGTATTTGCAGGTTTCGAAAGTTTTTGCATCTTTTTTTTTTGTAGTCATTTCTAGTAAATATTCAAATCAAATGTTAGTTTTAAGATATTCAAATCACGTATTCATAAAAATACAGTAAAACAGAATAATTATTTGAGTTTCAAGTAATACCTTTATTTTTTCTCTTCTTTGAGTTCCAATTACTTGGCATGCAAGTGTTGCTAGTTCCCTTTGATTTAACAAAAATAGGATCACGCACCACTACTTCATCAATATTGGAGATGTGATTGACCAACTTATCCTTTTCAAAAACAAAGCCTCCTATTCCAATACTTTCTTTATCATTAAGCTCATCATTATTTTTCAAACTCTCAAGCATCTCATTCATCTCTAAAGCTAAACTTTGCAATCTCATTCTCATCAACCTTTTCAAATCAATATGAACTGCACTTTTTGTGGTCAATTCATAACAAAGCCTCATTGTTTCATTTCTATACACCATATCGGACTCGTACCGGCAATTTGCGACAAACTTTTCATTGCATTGCACTCTGTCTCTAACTCCTTTTGTCCATCTCAATTTTATATATTTTTTTGGTATTTGATGCACATTCATAAACTTTAAAACAATTAAAGCATGTTTGCACAACACACCAACTGTCTCAAAATAATGGCAAGAACAACTGACTTCATTAGTTTGCATATCAAACTTTACACTTCTAATCCTCTTTGATTGTCCAAGTGATCGTATCCTATACTCACATCAATTCTCCATGAACGAAGGTGGACAAGCAAACTCAATGTTCAAAGAATTCACCAACTCATTTTCAAATATTTTGTAAATCTCAATCGTGTAAATAGATGCAGCGTGTTGCAACAATGGCTGATTTTTCACGACAATCGTAGGCATTTTATGGTGGCATTTGAAGTCTTCTTCATTTTCTTTCATCCGCCAACGTTTTTGAACAAATTCAGACAAAGTAGATGTTCTCTTGCCACCATCTTTTAAAATAGCATTTGTGCCTTCACTTCTAGATGTAGCTTTCAGTCCAGCACTAAATTTGCCTATACTAAATGCCGTTGACCATTTATGTCGCAACTTGTACATTCCACTTAGCCACGAATGTTCTTCAAGACCAAAATCATCAATCATTTTCCTCCACACTTCATTGAACTCCAATTCAGACTCACAAAATTGCATACACCTTGTAAACATACCTTTAAATATATAATTGGTATTCAAACTACCTAGGTGCGACGGTGCATTTTTGAAAATGTGTCATTGACAAAGGCGATGTTGCGAACAAGGAAAAATTGACTCGATAGCATTCATCATTGATCGACATTGATCAGTAAATATTGTTTCAGGTTGTTTTCCACCCATGGATTCAAGAAATGTTTTAAATAACCATTCAAGTGAAGCCACAGTCTCATCAGATATAAATGCTAACCCAAACATTACATTATCCATATGATGATTTATGCCAACAAATGGAGCACATATTAAATTATACTTGTTGGTCCGATAAGTAGTGTCAAAAGATATCACATCACCAAAAAATTCATAATCAATTCTCGCACGATTATCTCTGAAAAAAAACTAGACAAACGACCATCTTCATCCATTTCAATGTCCCAATAAAACAAGTCTCCGTCATTTGATTTGGTTTTAAAATACCGAATCAATTCAAATGCATCACCATTCTCAACTCTCAAATGTCCTTTTGTTGCTTGATTAAGATAATTATACGCATCTTTCCGAGTAAATCCTAAATTTTCCACCCCTCTTGATTCATTTTCCATGTACGACAAGGCATTTGAAGGTTTTATTCCGGCATTCGACATTGCTCTTAAAGTCTCACCTTGAGCAAATGAAACTTTACGAGCCGATCTTAAAAGATATTTTTGGCCATCTGCTGCCATTTCATGATTGTGTCCACTTTCAAAAATTGTAACTTTCCAATTCTCGTTTTTTTTCCTTCCAATTCTCAATCTTGCCTTACATTTGGTTCTCGTTTCCAAATTTTGATACACTGGTCTATTGTTATTTGCACTTCGTTTTCTATCTTTAATTCCTTGAGATGAACATTCAAATTCCTTCATGTAAAGATCCGTAGAACCACTAAAATATGCTTCTTTCCCTCTCCTAGCACTAAAACCTTTCATGTGTGCATATTCACAATATAACAAATATGCATCATCAACACTTTTAATGTTTCGACCAACTGCCAATGCACATTCGAATTCATCAATCTTAGAGTTAGATTGTACCTCCACAATTTCAGTCATAAAAGATTTTGCATCTGTATTACTAGCATATTCAGCTTCTTCACCACCATTCACCATTGTACCTAACAATATAAGAATGACAAAAGACACAAATTAAATATTTTTTTCATTATAAATTATAACATTAAATGCTTAAGTGAAAAAATTTGATCGAGAAATACACTATTATGTACGTATCTATAAATGTATGTATACATATTTTATATTGTGTATAAGATCAAATACATACATTTTTATTATTTACTAAATTTCTGTTTTATTTAAAGATTTTATTTTTAAAAAAAAACAAATGCATACCTTAACTTGAAGAAAAAGGCAAAAAGAAGATACAGTGTAGATCGAGGGACCACTTCTTGATTAATAAAAATAAAAAACGTGTTGGTGGAGAATGGAAATGGCAATTTCAGTGGTGGGCGTGATGGAAACTCCAGTGGCGGGAAGTTGGGAAGAACATATGTTAAATGGGTGGAAAAATTTTACCACAGTAACTTAATTTTAGTTGAAAAATATGATATAAAATTAATGTAAACAATTGTGTTTAAAGGAACACGTGTCATGCAAATAATAACCGAGAGTACTACTCCTGGATTAGCATAGCCTTTGCCGTGAGATAGGGTTGGGACCCTACATAACCCTCCAACTCAATTCTTGTTTTGAAAAGAATTGGAAATTTTTTTTTTCTCTTGATCTCGTACCCGACATATTTTGGGACTCGAATATTCGAGATCCCGTCAGATAGCGAGAGACAATCCTGAATTATTTTTCATGTTCAATATTTTATTCGAAAAACCAAAAAAAAAAGTGTTATTATTTTAAAAAAATACTATTTAGTAACTTATATTTTTAAATAAAAATAAATATTCAACTTAAATCATATAATAATATTAAAATATTCCAGATAATATTTCAAGATTTTGTCGATAGTAGAATATCGTACTGTGCGTATGATAATTATTATTAATAAAATATTCGGATACAAATTACTAGATAAATTTTGGTAAATACATTGTCAAATTGCATCTCTTATTCTACATATTTGTTCTAATTTATTGATTATAAATATGAATTAATTAAATTATTAATTAAATTTATTTTTAAAAATATACAAAAATAAAATGTCATTTCGTGATTATACTATTCGATCGTTCAAAAAATATACAATCATGCAAATTAAGTTCACAATTAATTGTTATATGGGTTGAAGCATAACAATATTTAGCTCAATCTATTAATAAAATTATAATAAAATATATTATAATATTATTTCGAGATGAGTCGGAAATCTCATCTGGATAAGGTTTTATTTACGATATCTTTCCTGATATTAGTCGGAACGGACAATATATTTAGAGAACTACTTGAAAAACTTAATTACTGCATTTTTATGTAAATCTTAATTCAACTCTAAAAAAGAAAAAAAAACTTGATCGTACAAACATATAATGTGTGCTCCATTTGAAATTATACCCAAGATTAATTTTATCGAAGCTATTTACGTGCGTGTTAGTCTGTCTATCTATCGCACATTATAATTTTAGGTTGCGTTGACTTGACTTGGTAAAGGTAGGATGCGTTTATTAATCCAATTTCATCATATGTTTACTTGAAAAAAAGTAAATTCTCCTAAAATCTCAAATCCCGTCATTTCACCTTTTTTTACCCTTATTCTCATCCTTCATATTTCTAAGTATAACTCATCCTTATAATTATTTTTGAAAAAAAAAATCCATAGATAACCTAATTTACCCTCTCCCAATTTAACATTTTAAAAAATAATCTAATCCAAATTTTATGAATACAAAAGTAAACATAAGATTATTTATAATAGGTGGTGGGTAAATTAAATTGTAATTTATTTACCAATCATTACTTCAATGTCAAAATTAATAACTTGAAGTAAGCATGTTACCGTTTATTCATTATTATTCTATATCCATTAAACTCATTTTAATAATCCTAGCATGATTTATCCATGTATAATCATATCATACTAAGTAAACGCAGCCTTACAATATTTACAATCAGGATCATATGATTACAGATCGATCAAAATCATTGATGCCAACCAAATGAGGTGTACAACACCAGGCAACGGTCATATACTAATGAATTCAGAATCAATATATATCAAAAACATTCCATTCTCGATGCTGATTCTTGATAAATATATATTTGCAGGCGAAGGACGTGAACTTGATGAGACGCCCTATGTCGGATTTCATGGATCAAAGGAAGAAAGGGGATGTGATCATCACTGTGGACTTTGAATCGATAGCGGTGCTTTGCGCAGCCAAGTCAAGCAAAGGTCGTCCAGCAATAGATTAATTGGTTTATGAAGAGCTGGACAAGGCTTACAGAAACACACAGTCCAAATGGTTGGTGCATTAACAGTAATAAAAAGTTTGTTTAGTAGAATAATACGAGAGTCGATCGGTTTTCTTATATTTTTGTAATTTTTATTAATCTTATATATTTTTTGTGTATTAATTTTTTTTGTCATTTTTATATATTTTTCCAAGCATTCATGTTATAAAAAATAAATTATTTTTGATAAAAATTCACAATAATAATTATTATTATTATATAAACACATTTTTTATGGTGTGCATATTTATATTTAAATAATTAAAAAAGATATCAATTTTTTATAGTTTAAGGGTATGATTGTCATGTAACTAAAAATTATTATTTAAACACTCAAATTTTAGCTTGTATTAGCTTTAAACGTCTATTTACAAACACTCTCTACTTTAGATTCTCACGAACTTCAAATTAATCTCTACAATAATCATTTTTAAATAAGCAAAAGCTCTCTAAAACACTTCATTAGAGCCTCCAGGATTGCCAAAGCTTTGGCCAAAGTATTAAAAAAAACCGGGGAGAGAACTCAAATTAATTTTTTTGTCCCAAAACTCGATGGTACGTAGAAACACGCAATGCACATACTAAGAGGCTAATATCTATACCATCTATAATACTTGAGACTCTTATAAAAATTGGTTTTGGTATACTGTGAGGACACCAAAACTTTCTTCAAGTTTTGCCCCTTAATTATATTGCAGCCAAATTTTCACAGCAGTTACTCCTATTTTCTTTTCAATTGAAAATCTAATTGTTCACCCACATGCATTTTCGAAGCACAAAATTTTAATATCATACATTATATTACTTACACACATAACACGTGTGCTTCGTAACTAGTAGAAATAATACCACATCCGAATTATACCGGAGATTAATATATGTGCGTGTGTCTAATTAATTTGTCACACATTGTAAGCCACTTAATTGCAACCAAAAGAAAATCTTAGGACTCGTCATTTCTTTAGTTTGTTTTCTATATATAAAATATTACATTTACATTTACAAATTAAATTAGGTGTACAACACTAAGCAATGATATACTATTGAATTCAGAATATCCAAAATTCCATCCTCGATTTCTACGAGGAACATATTCCTATAAAATTGTGTTTCCATTTCTCGTTTGTGGGGAAAAGAAAACACAACGTTGCCATATCTTCTCAGAAATATATATATATATAGCATTTCGTGGAATTCAGCGTCACATTTAT
Organism: Henckelia pumila; assembly: GCF_033568475.1. Lineage (NCBI taxonomy): Eukaryota > Viridiplantae > Streptophyta > Magnoliopsida > Lamiales > Gesneriaceae > Henckelia > Henckelia pumila. The sequence continues at coordinate 14,850,451 of NC_133122.1, read as the reverse complement.
GATGATGTGAAATCAAATTATTACATTAAAAGAAATGCAAGAAAGTTGCATGAAATTTAGGCTTCTTTATATCTTGTTCACGAGTGTCTTCTATGTTCAATCTTCTTCGCTCGACAAGAGTACTACAGGTTCTATACTATATTCTTTCCTATTCCTTTTCTTAGAATATCTGTCTTCTGATGCTCCCTTTTGTTTTTTGTATTTTTTTTTAAATCGAATTTTATCGATCAAACATGCATTAGTGATGGCATACTCGGGACATTCCCGGACAAGTCACGAATAACAAGTATGATATGAACCCAGGCCTAGTTAGCCGTTCCGAAAAAATCTCGACCTGACATTTTTTCGATCCGAAGTTTTTGGAATTTTTTTTTCATAGAGATTGAGAATAAAACTTTTTTCGGACAGGATTCTCGACCCGTAACGAAATAATATTATAATATATTTTATTAATAGATTGAGTTAAATGCTATTGAGTTTTAGCATATATAGCAATTAACCGTAGACTTAATTTGCATAATTGTTTATTTTTGGAATGATCGAATAGTAGAATCAGGAACGACATTTTATTCTTGTGTATTTTTAAAAAAATAATAATTAATAATTTAATTAATTCATATTTATGATTAATTAATTAGAACAATATGTAGAATAAGTGATGCAGTTTGTCCATATATTTTTAAAAAATTATGTAATAATTTGTATCCCGAATATTTTATTGATAATTATCCAATACACGATATTACGTTCTTTATTGACAAAACCAGCCAGAAGTATTGTCCGTAATATTTTAATATTAAATGTTTTAACTTAAAAAGTTTTTTTTTCTGAAGAAATATAATTTTTTAATCAGTAACCCAAGGCCTAGCAACAAAACCATTTATAATCTCGAAGAAAGAATGGGATCTATCTTGTACAATTATTCATGGCTTTCAAAATGGCGTGCGTAAACAGTCGAAACAATGGTGAAATTATGCTACAACGCTCTTATTTAAAACCAAATATGATATTTGGGCAACTCCAAAAAAAAAAATGTTGGATTAAGCTACGTGTTATAAATGAATAATTAAAATCTTATGAGAAAACTGTTGTAGCCTTGAAGGTATCGACCGAGTTTGTGGTATGTGGACAATGCTTTGTGCAGTAATTAATAAATTTAAAGACTTAATATAAAATGATTTTTTTTTTCGGATTTTCATTCCATATTCTAATATGAGAAACATTGTATTTTTTGGTCTTGTAGAAGTAGTTTCTATCTGTGCCATTTTGGACCAAATTTGAGTCTTATTATTATTATTATTATTATTATTATTATTATTATTATTATTATTATTATTATTATTATTTAATTTTAGCTTTTTTTTCTCCTTTTTGGTTTTACGTGTGTAACATCACATTGGACGAGAAAAACGACATAAATGACAAAAAATCAGAAAATACGATATTAAGAATGAAATTTAGGGACCAGTTCATGCTGTCTTTGTACAAGTCGAAATCTGCCGAATCAAAATTTACATAGATGATCAAAATTACATGAAACGAGGCAAATTAATTAAACTTACGTTATCAAAATTTCAATTTTCTGTTTTGACTTTTGATTGTCTGAGATCTGAGTTCCATTTACAGCTAACAAATAAGTGATCCGTTTCATAAAATTACGTCACAAGCTGTTTGTGTGAGTGGCAGGGTGCGGCCTTGATTTCTCTTCATACCCCTATCAACCTGTGGGAGGATGCTCTCAAGTTGAAGAAGATGTAGGTGACTGGAATGGCTTCCCGAAATCAACTTGCTGTCAAAATGCCCTCATCGTTCTTTCATATGGCTTAGCCCATCAAGCACTACAAAATCCATCGCGAGCCATTTTCATCAACCAACATCTCTGGAACGACTGCTCCGGACCCTTCACGCAACAGCCAAACGTGTCGGCCCATCACTGTGGTTTCGATGGCTTCTACTATGGCAATGGCCTCTGCGCCGCGCTTCAGCTGCCGATTTTCGACAAATATATGAGAGATCAGTGTTCCCTTTTCGCTTCATCGTCATTTGATCAAGCCTGTGAAAGCTGTACGTCTGCGATATCAAACGCTACGGATTCTTTGTTAAGTGATTTGAAGGCTGACAGAAGAAATATCACTGAGAAAGCCAACTGTCTCGTTGCTGTTATTGTGTTTGTAATAGCTAAGAAATTGAATATTGGTTCCTCTGCCACTGATGATTTCAGTAGATGCCTGCCTGCTTTGGCCTTACCAATACCAGGTGAATTCACCATGCCTGCCATATGTATGTTCTTATGTTATGTAGGTCTTTAATTTTTTGCTGATTTGACTTACTTGTTTTGGTTGTGACTTGTGAGCAGAAACAGAGGACTATATCAAAATCAAGAGTAAGTGAAGTTTATGTCATTTCACGAGATGATCAGCTTATACTTAAAAACCAATGGAACACCAAATTTATGTAGCCCGAAAATTGCTATTTGATTCAGGTGGTCTGGCAGAAGCCTTCTTAGCAATAGTTCTAGCGATGATCGGGCTAACCGCTGTCATCTCCCTGATAAAATACGTGGCAAAGAACCGGAAAAAAGAGAAAAAGCCTCTCAAGATCAAAGATATAGCCAACTCGTGTTCTGGCTTGTATCGTTTCTCTAAAGCTGAGATCGATAGTGCGATAAATTATGGCCCCGAAAAGAAGTGCTTGGGAAGAGGCAGTGCCGGGAGGGTCTATAAAGGCATGCTACCAAGTGGACAGATAGTGGCAATCAAGCAGATATACAAGAGCAATACCTCTGATTCTTTCACCAGAGAAATCGAAGGTCTTTCGAGAGTGAGGCATTCAAATCTCGTGTGCTTGTTTGGTTACTGCGTCGAGGATGGGGAACAGTATTTGGTGTATGAATATTGTTCCAATGGAAATCTAGCTCAGCGTCTCCTGAGTACGTACATTTTCTTTTTCACATTACTGCATGTATATTATATTTAATCTCGCGCAAAGAAATATATGATCTAGTACCAAGTGTTGATGAACTGATTTTAGGGAAAGACACTGTCCTAACATGGGAATTAAGAGTCAAAATCTTGAGGGACTGTGCTTATGCTCTCAAATACCTTCACAATCACGAAGATGGATGCATTGTCCATAGAGATATAAAGGTATACCATGACGTTTCCTAAGGTTTGTTTAACTCATTTGGCCTCGTTAACTCGGATCTGATTCTTGACAGTGTTGTCTTTGTAGCTCACGAACATCCTGCTAACTCATAATATGGATCCAAAACTATCAGATTTTGGACTGGCCAAGATGTTAGGGATGGAAGAGAGCAAAGTTTATACAGATGTTCGGGGGACAATAGGTTATATGGATCCAGAGTACATGAGCAATGCCAAGCTGACTAGTGCTAGTGACATATACAGCTTTGGAATTGTGATTCTCCAGCTTTTGTCCGGCCAAAGAGTGATAGACCTAGACTTGGACGCAAGAGACCAACTCACGCGAAAGGTAGCTTTTGTTACACCAACATACGGTAGTGTTTGAGATTGCTTCTGAAAAATCAAAATTTTGTGAAGAAAAAGCTGAAAAGCAGTTTTTAGAAGCAATTCCAAAAACTACCTGTGTCTCCTACCTAACCCATCAGTTCACACACTCTTTCAAGGTCGATTTTAAGGCCAAGATAGAGTCAGAGCAGGAGTGCACACGACGCTGATTCTTGAAAATCTTTGCAGGCAAAGGACGTGAACATGATGAAACGGCCTATATCGGATTTCCAGGATCAAAGGATGAAAGGGAATGTGATCACTGTGGACTTTGAATCCATACTGCAGATAGCGGTGCTGTGCGTGGCGAATTCGAGCACAGGTCGTCCCACTATAGAGTTGGTTTATGGAGAGCTGGACAAAGCTTACAAAAACATACAGGCTGAAAAAGTTGGTGCAACTTGAGTTAAAAATTTATACATTTGCTAGTATACATTACATGCATGAGAGTGAAATGAATTAGTTTGCGTGTATATGTATATGTATATCTGATGATATATATTTTTGATTCACTTGCAGAAAACGAGGAAGGAGAAGGGCTTATTGGTTGAGACATCACCTGATGTGATTCATGGATGATGAGAATATTAAGTGCAGAAATGACTCATGAAATTTTCTGAGACGGTTCTGATTAATAATAATTGAAGAAATCTGTAAAATGTGGGATCATTGGGCATATGATCTTAGTATACAACTAGTGCAGTTAGTAATATATTCTATTTTAGTTATTTGGTTTTCTATAATTTCCTTTTGGTTATTATGGTCACTAGCTCCATGTATTTAGTTTCTCTGTCTTACCAAGATATACAGAAAAAATTGTAATTTTGGTATTGTGAATTTGCTTCTTTTGGATTGTAGTCTTATATTAGTCCAAGTTTGGTCATTGAACAATAACTTGAGTTTTATTTTTGGTCTTTTTTTTTTGTGTGCAGAAGCTATCAAATACGCATGATATTGCTTATTTGGCTTTAATATTTTTCTAAGAGGGTAGTGTAACATAGAAGACAAAAATCTTCATGCGGCACATATTAAACTCCACGTGAAACCGGGCTTGTAACCTTGGTCTCATCTATTCGTCAATTGGCGAAAACCCTATCGAGTTCGAAACTTCGAGTCCTTCTCTTCTTGTTGTAATTAAAAAATAAAAACAAAAAAACTTCACCCAACTGAAATCAAAGGAGAAAAATAAAGAGAAAAAAAACTCAACATTTTTGCTTAATGGGTGTTAATTTGCGTCTGTTTACTAGTCACACAACCTAATATTGCTATAAAATATAAATGAACTGCTCCTAAATTATTTTAATCTATTAAACACTTAAATCATGGAGATGTGCCTTCGTTATTGTTATCATCGAAATATTTATCTAACCGTTGTATAATTGCTCTTACGTGAAGCATTTAGGAAAACAATATTTTTTTCTTTATTATCCTAAAATAGTATTTTAAAAAATCTATATTTCAATTTTATGTTTATCTATATTTTAAAATTCAATCATATCTATAAAAATATTTTTAAAAAATTTTGAAAATTGTTTTTCGTGTCCTATATGTTTGTCTCATCATTGCGATTTTAACTTGATCTTCTATGTTGTTATATTTCAATTTTAGTTTGTAATGTTTGTTTTTTCTTGAAATTTAGTTAATATTTTTTCACACTGACATAAAATCAATATAGTGTTGATGTGTTTTGCCGCTCGTGCACATGCCTCAATTTAACACTTGAATGTGCCAATGACTCATGTAGAATGGATCCTCTTCGGGGTCAACTCTTTTAAAATATAGTGTTGATGTGACGCTATGTGTATGGGCAGTGTCAATATTGGTGTTATCCAACAAGAAATTTCTTGTTCATATCCAAAAAATCCAAAGGTCTCTCAATAATAGCTCGTGCATCACAATCACATGGCACACGCCCGCTTTTCTTTTCGCAATCAATCCGAAGGCCACCAAAAGATGTTGTTTTATTATTATGATCACATATCTCGATCTTTCAATCTCACTAACATAAACCACAAATTTCAGTTAACAAATTTGGCTACATTTAATATATTCAAATAATTAAACTCTAACAATAAGATAAAATTAGACTCCGAATCATAACAAAGATACCAAATAACCTAAACAAGATGAGACAATTAGCTAGTGATATTCCAACAATATTTATTCCTACAACTAGCTAGCTACAAAACATGCACTTGATCAATCCATTCTCGTTGCAATTCTGGCACCGGATTGGCGATCCCGCATTTTGTCCCTCCGACGACATCACTTTCCGGCTACCATTACACCTAGAACACAGCACGAAATGAATCCCGCCGCACCCTTTGCAAGGATAATTCGAAGGGTTCAAAGGTATCCCTTTCACTAGATTTATCAGCATTCCCTTTTCATGCAATCCCACGACTTCGTCGGCTCCTCCGATGCACCTCCCTCTGATGAAAAGTTTAGGCGGGATAACTCTACGACCTAGGATTCCCCAAAGCTCCTCTCTGTATTCCAAGTGCATGGAGACATCTCTTTCGTAGTAAACTATCCGGAAACTTTGTAGCAGGAACCGGATCGTGCCGCAATCCTCGAACGTCTTCCGGATCCCCCTGAGGCTTGTTGTGTAAAGTATGACCGATTCGTTTCCTGTTAACTGGGAGTTGAAGTTGCACTCGGTTGTTTCTTGATCTGATGGAATGGAGTACTTAGACGAATTGCCATCTATTTCTTGAGTAGGAAGTACGATAAATTTGGTGGGATTTTGGTCTGTTTTTTCTTGGATACATATGTTGGGACGACGTGAAGCCATATCTTCATGATCCGTAGCATCCTCGTACAGCTCGGAATCTTTGAGTTTGTTGTGTTCTTTAGCAGTAGCTTGAAAGAGTTGAATCGGAGTCGTGGTGGTTTGTTGAGCTAGGCCAGCTGGCTTCCAAGCTGTGGGAATGGTGAGAGATTTCAGTTTTCTGATTATTATTCCTTTCATTTTTTGGATCAAAATATTGAAGAATATTATTCTTGGTTCTTTTGTGAGATATTTTTTTACATGTTCTGAGATAAAAAGAAGAGAGAAGACTGCTCGAGGAGGATAAGTCTAGCTAGCTAGGGTGAGAAATGAGAATGAGTAGTGGAAGCATATGCCGGGGGAACAAGAATGATAATTGATAAGAAGATTGCATTATTTATTTCTTATTATATATATATTTTTTGTTGAGTATATGAATTATTTTTCCATTTTAGTACGTAGCTTTACTTTTTACCTTAACTACAAGTATCTTACGAGTTTGTTTGATGATCTTTTGATCAAAACTCACTAATCTGATTTTTATGATTCCAAATTTGTGGATGATTGGCCAAAATCCGAGATTAAATTTGAAAATGAGGGTGTACGTAATTAATTAAAACTTGTATCATGATTTGAGATGATTTCTAACAATAAAAGTGCAAGTTTAATTTCTAAATTTTTTTTTATATCGATTTTAATTACGGGTGGTTGGAAAGTTGTCAAGATGATCATGCCATTTGTGGGTTGCCCTTTTTCACCTTTTAGAAACCATGCACGCACAGTGAGCTATGGGTGTGTGAGTGACTTTAATAGATTCTTTCCGTTGGCCGATCAGCCAATCACATCCCTCCACGTGAACGAACGAAGGGTAATTCGGAGATTTCGGCTTTGTAGATGGACGAAAATGCCCCCTGGTGAAAATGGGATTAGGACAATAATTGGGGCCAAGGGGGACAAAGTATGTCCCGGGTCATTATTGAGTCACTTATAAGAGCTAGCAAAAGCTAGCACCACACTTTATCATCACTTTACAAGCCATGGTGATTGAACCTTTTTTCTATACCAGCCATGAGTCATGTCTCCATCCAATGTCATCAAAAGGGATGGACCTCTGATTTGGGGAGAGGGGCCAACCCTAAACAACAAGAGATAGCTATCTTTTGCTATGTATACGTCCATTTTTTCGAGACAGACGATATACTTCCGACGACAAATTAACATCATACTGGGAAAAATAACTTTTGTCAAACTTCATTTTTTTAAAAAAATATAACACTCCTAGTGTATTTAGGTGGTGTTTTGAAAAGTTTCTAGAAAGCACTTCTCAGTTTTTTTTTTAACAAAATATCACAAAATTTCAAAATTTTGTTAAAGAAAAGCTGAAAAGTGTTTCTTACAAACTCTCTCGAACACTACCTTAAAATACACAGAAGTCGTTTTTTTTATTTTAAAAAAATGTTTGTCCAATGTTATTTAGCCGATTGTCTCCATCGATTGTTGAGATAGTTTGAAAAACTGACTTTTCACATGAAAGGTTTTCACAAGTAAATGACCTCCATGTGCTTGGTTTGCCCAAATTACCCGGGTGAATTAACATAGCCATGATATGAGCATTTCGTGCCTCATCTTGAACCGAATCAATGGAAGGAGTGCAATTGTAGAACAGTTATCGTCTTTTCCTCAGCTAAAAAATTACAAATAATTTACTTATGTAAAAATTATGAAAAATATTAATGTACACGTAGGGCCCATTTGGTAAGAGGTATTAGGGCATGATTATTAACAACCGGTGTTTGGTTCAACTTTCACTCTTCGTTTGATAACCCAAAGGCCGACATTAATTGACCCAGAAGGGCTGAAATGCACGGACAATAAGTCCACGTAAAAGAGCAGGTATTGTGAATACTTTGTAAACAATACTTGAGATTGTGCAGTGTATTTACCCTTTTGCCCATGATCCTAAATTCTTGTCTTCTTTCTAAAGCGCAATAATTGAGTGTAAATTTGCATATGGTTAAAGGGTATATTTGTCAAACAATGTATGTCAGTAAATGATCTCTTAACTTTAAAAAACGAACCAAACAACTTTCTTATTAAATGGTAGTATTATATATCCTCTCATATTTTTTATTTATCCACTCTGCTTAATAATCTCATCACATGTACCAAGCGGACCCGTAGTGTTACACATTGGGTTACATTAGGTTAGTTCCGTCTGGTTAGCCCGTCCCGCCATACAAAATAGTTGGGTTGAGTTGGTAATTTTCCAACCTACCTAAAAGGTGGGCCGTCCTGCCCCACACCGCCTAATGGTGGGTTGTGGCGGGTTACGGGTCGTCCTGCCAAAACCCGTTAAATTACACATAAGGGTTGGCCCGGTGCGCCACCTAAAATAGGTGAGTTGAGTTTATGTTTTCTCAATCCGCCTAAAAGATGGCCCCTCCTCGTCTAATGATGGGTTACAATGGGTTGTGAGTTGGCCCGTCCACTAGCCCGTTTTGACACTTACATATTCGATTTGAGATTATAAAATTATCCATATGTTTTATTTGAAAAAAAAAACTTTCAAAAATGCATGCTGAATAATTATGTAATTTCTAATACAATGTGTAATTCAATGTATAACACTCCGTGTACATGTAACATAACCCAAAAATTATATGTTGTGCAAACGCCACATTTGGGCAAGAGTTTTCGTTTTACGTAGTAGTAATAATAATAATAATAATAATAATAATTGTAGTACTAGTAACCAATGCCAATGTGAGATCCTTAAGCATGAGAAAGCTTGGTCATCCTTTAATTTCAATCGAAGTAGTACTCAAATTTCACTTTTTATTTTTTCTTTTTCCTTTTTTTTTTTTTTTCAGAAACGAAATTCCGAAAAAACAAGAACACCGCAAGTTCCTCTCACATAAATTATTGACCTAACCAGTAAGGAATAATTATAATAACTTTGCTATTTTAGTTCACAGAGGAGCAATGCGTAATATTTCCTTGACATGCCATTTTGACCAACGAAGTTATTGACATGCACAAAATTCAATGAAGTTCCTCCATTCTAATCAAATTGTATGTGTTGTGGTTCGGATACGGTAATCTGTCTCTGATAAGATATCGATTAAATCGTGTCTGTGACAAGATATATATCAATTAAACCGGAACATTTGAACTGCGTTAGAGATTAAAATATTTGAATTATATCGTCATCATTAGATATATATATTTAGTAAATTGATCGACAACTAATGTGCGATCTTATAATTCGGATGAGAGACAGAAGCACTTGCCTGATTTTTTTTAATGATATGAAGTACAATTATTGAGGAAAAAAATTAATTTTCGCGTATGCAATAATTTTTTTTAATAGGAAATTAATTGAACCATCGAACTTAAACTTTTATACGATTTAAAAAATTTAAATTCTTGTATAACTATACTTTTTTTTATAAAATTAGAAGCACTCGGTATACGGTCATAGTAAGCATTATAAATTCGGATTCAAATGAAGATTGGTGAGACAAAAAATGGTGGCCTCGGATGCTGCAAATAAAATGCTGAGATTAATTAAAACAAAAGCATGTTGATTGATTATTAGTTACACCAAGTGCTCATCATTACAAGACTACAAAAGTCAAATTCAACATGTGCAAATTAATTAAAATATAATTTAATACACTTTCAGAAAACTATTTTGATCATTTAAGTGTTAGCACATACATGTATTTAGCAAGGGAAAAAAACTATTATAATTAAGACCCAAAAACCCAAACGAATTTTAATGTAGGGTTGATATACCGGATCAAAATATCGAGTTTTTTTGCATATTGTACCGAAATTTTTTCGATATACAGACATTTTTTCGGCATACCATATTTTTTTCAGTATCTATACGGTATCAATATGGATTTTTTCTGTACCAAAATTTCAGAATTTCAGTATCAGTATCGATATGAATTTTTTTCATACCAATATTTTTGATACGGTATACCGAAAAATCATCTCTATTTTAAAGTACACACCTCACAACGCATAAATCCACTTAAATTTACAAATCCACTTGGCACTTTCTCGACTAATCTTTCTTCGACATTCGGATTTCGGACACCTTATTTTTCAATTAGTTTTAGGGAGAAATGAATTTTTTGTCCCGTAATTTTTATTATTTGAGATTTTGGTTTTTTATATTTTTAAATTTTAATTTTAGTTAAGTATATTTTGATTTTTGATAATTTTAATCTTTTTTTATTAAAAATGCTGCATTTGTATCATATCAGTGTCACATATAAAAAAAACTAAAATTGTCGAAAAAACAAAGATAATGGACTTAAATTAAAATCTGACAACATAAAAGACCGAAATCGCAAATAAGCAAATATGTACGACCAAAAAAGTAATTCTCCCTTAGTTTTAATTTGAGATTTTTCAAAATAATTCTTATCCCATTTTATTAGATTCTCTCTTTTAGTTTGTATGCAATAGGTAACCTATATATTAAATCAGTTTTGCCTTCACTTGCATAATTATTTCCTTCTGATTTGATGCAATCTGTTGAAGACTTGAAGTTGTTGCACGCGACGTATGCGCTGATGTCTAAGTATATAAAGTTGGCAAAATAATGATATTTGTCTGTTAACTTTTTTTATTTTTTTATTTTAATCCATTAATTTTTTAAAAATTTAGTTTTGATACATCAACTTTTAGTTTTCGTCTATTTTGATCAAATTGCTGATGTGACATCAGAAAATGCTGATATGTTAATTGTCATTTCAACAATTTGACCAAAATAGCCAAAAAATTAAAAGGTAGTACAAAAACCAAACTTTAAAAAATTAATGGATCAAAACCAAAATATGATCCTTATAAAATTTAACATATTTTAAATTTTTATATCATGTATGTTTATGATGTCAATACACGATGAATAGTTTAACATTTTTAGATATATTCATGATTTAAGTAACTTAATTAATTATTATTTTTCTTTTAAAATATTTGTTCATTAATTAGTATATAGTTTATACTCTTTTTCCTTCAAAACAAAAGGGGTTGATGCAAAAATGTTACTCCAAATATCACGTTAATTCTAGATTTGAAACATAATGCATGTGAAGGCAAAACCCAGAGTCGACGTTTGATTAAGGAGATAAATGCAAATTCATGTTGTTACAACGAAGGATTCAAAAGCCTAAAGAAGTTAAAAACTAAGGATTGGTGGGGAACATAGACAATGTAAGTCCAACTTATACATAGCAATATATTCCATGAACAACCAATAATCCAAAAACAAAGGATTGGTGGGGAACATAGACATATAGTAAGTCCAACTTATACATATCAATATAATCCAAGAACAACCAATAATTAACGTCAGAAAGATTATCCAGGGGAAAAAAAATCACAGAAAACGACTTGTGCCCTTTTTCTTACATAGTCATGGTAACAAGATTTAGCCATCAAGTGTATTTTCTTCGAAATATTTGGCATCCACATGTATCATAATAGATGGATTGCGAAAACGTCAATATCCAATCATATACTTGGATTGCAAATCCCAGTAGATCTTCGATTGCTTCACCATTTCAGCTCGTTCGGAAACCAATCTCTCATTCCAGTATTCCTTGCAACTACAAAGTAGAATGCATTAAAATGAGTCAGCTTAAAGCGAAAACAAAGAAATAAATATACTCGATGCAGATTATTAGTACTCACTGTTTCTTCAAGAGCAAAGATAATTCCATCATGTGTACCGCGTTGCCATACACGCCCGCCTGCATTAAGAATCGAGATTTTAAAACCAGCCTAGTGCTAAAAGCAGCAGCAGCAGCATTTTATGGCTTCAAAATTCTAGTACCGACACTGTTCATATACCAAAAATTTTATTCTAACATTTTATGGCATAAAAATGAAGTAACCCCCCTGTTGTACCAAAAATTATAGTTGGCATCATCTTTTTTAAAAAATATATATATAGCCATGCTTCACCATGCATGGCAACCGGGGTGATTGTTGTACCCAAAAATGCCCCTTGACAATTGTTCCAACTTACAATTTGTAGAGATCTAATGCCCAATTTCGGTTCTCATACCGATGAAAGTTACTGGTGTTTAATCGAAGTTACTGGTGTTTAAATGAAATGGAAATGACAAATAAGATACAGACACATATAAACAGATGCCACAAGTATGCACATATCTAACCTCTCTGCAGGAGGGGCATTTTGAATCTGAATCTGCTACCTTGAGGCCTTGAAAGATCATTACAGAAGCTGCAGAACAAGCACATATTTTGCACAAGAGATGCCCACATCCCAATGCATATGGTTTGAAAACAAGTTCCTGTAAATGATAAAAATTGAAACTCGTGTTATTGCAATAGAAATTATTTTCACCATTACCAATAAAATCCTAATCCGGAACGTAACCTTACCAAGCAAATAGCACATGTTAGACTGTATTCTAGTTTCTCATTGTCTGGAAGTGTCAACGTCATTACAGGGTCGGAAGAACTTAAATCACAAGAGAATGGATTGAGTACTTCATCAAGCTTTCCACTGTCAGATTCTCTCAGATTGACAAAGAAAGCCCCAAGTTCTATCAACCACGGCGATCGTAGAATCTCCATGTGTTCTGACCGCATTTTAGATTTGAATTTCTTGCCGTTATCAGAACTGTGCACCTACACAAAAGTCATTAGGACATAAAAAACTAGAAAAAATTGCAAAACCCAATCGGATACCATCTCTACGTATTTTAAATCTTATTGCTTCTGTATCTAATATCACACTTATTTGTGCTTACTTTATCATACTTCTTGAGGATTTTCCGCATAGCAACAGCATTCATCATAGCATATTCAACTAGCATTCGACATTCTTCTGCCTTGCCATTTTGGGGGCTCGTAAAACATCGGCGGAAGCTTGTGATGCATCTTTTCATTCCATGGTCTTGAAGATTGAAGAGGCGTCTCACTCTCGAACTAAAGCACCAGGCAATGTCCGAAGCCTCCTTAGTCAATTCAGAAAAGAACTTCTTATCACATACTGCAAGATGAGAAACAAATTAGGTTATCTGAACTTAATAGATGCAAAATTATCATTTATCATGTGATAAAAAAGCCGAACACTACAAAAATTGGGGAAAAAATGATATAATTAACCGTTAAAAGTATGCATGTTTCCCATCTTCAAGACAACACGTGAATAAATATGTTTAAATGTATTTTTTGTATATTCAACAAGAAATTATGTGATATCCAACTCATTAGAAGGTTTTAGGCTGTTAAGCTCCTGCGAAAAAGCGTTGGCTGAATAAAAAAATTCAAAACATGGGGAGATGGTTAAATTGTGTTTCAGGTCATTGGTTCTGTTGTAACAACTTATTTTGGTGCAACAAAGCCATCCGTCCGATACTCTGTTTTAAGAGCCCAATGTTCCAATCTTGCTCAGAACCAAAAAAAATTAATCAAATGAAAATCACCCAATTCATGTAAGAGAATAAAAATGTTCCAGCAGTTTTACGTCCCACTCTAGCGCTTATAGCATATGAACCATCGAAGTACCTTTCATAATGAGATATCAGAAATACAATTCACAATCAGGCGCTTGGGTATTGTAGAGCCTACACGACGCAAGATGCCAGGCAAAACATATGTCTTGTTATATTGACATACTCCAAGGGATAACATGATAGAATTATACTATCTTGAAAATATTTCACCAGATATAACCAAATATGTTTATTAAAGACTATTGAACGGCAATAAAATATGTACCCATAAGTCTATTACAAAACTTATCTTTTTCTTCACCTTAGATCTACCATTCCTACATTTAAAATGTGCTGGGAAAAGTACTTCAATCCTCTAATGCATACCAGAGTCAGTTCATCACGAGTAAGGTGGATGCTTATCCAAAAGACCAAGCCTTAGCCTATGCCAATTGTCAAGGCACAATGATTGAGCCTCTCCAACCTTTGAGCCTACGCTCAAATCTATGGAGATTGTAGTAACAATGCTTTCATATTATCTAGACGAATATGTTATGTCAAAAGTTCATTAAAGGGAAACATTCAGTATTAGTAAAAAGTCGAAATCTATCCCTTTCCCAACCAAAAAATGTAATCCCCTAAACTGACTAGTTTTATTTCTTACATTAACAGGTTCTAGCAGGAGCCAGGAAATGCATTCACGTAGTTTCCAATGTTAGACAAAACATCTTATCAAGCTTCTAGACTGCAATTAAACGAGCTCAACTTGATACACATATAAACCGGGCTCAATAAATTAATTGCATAAGCATTCATTCATTCACTCCCTAACTTACTGAATCAAGCACAAGCCAATATTCAAACATTTGGTTCATCGAAAGGATGTTCAATCTTGGTCATTAGCTAAGTAAATTAACCAAGTTGTAGCTCATTGAGCTGCTAAAAGTTGTAGCTAAAGTCTCGTTCATTCATTTGTTAAACTATCGAACTTGAACCTAGGTGAAGATTGCTAGAAATTATTTTCAAACCTGAATTATTTTGTTACAATAGAAGGAGAGCTTCGACATTTTAAAAAGATATTTTCAAATATACTTAAAGTTTCACGGGCTTGAATTTCAATTTGATTGCAATAGAGCCCCATAATTAAATTCTAGCAATTCTAACTCGCAAACAACATAAAACACAAAACCCGTTAACAACGAAATGGGCAAAAATCGAGAGATTACTAACGTGGGCAAGACTCGTATTGGCAACACGGGGATAAAGGATCGTCTTCTCCATTGTTTTCAGAAGAATCCTTGAGATCCCGGCATCTCCTGCAACTTTTGAGAACCTTTTTGAGCCTTTTGTACTCGACGTGAGTCGATTCCTCGATAAACCTCTCGTGATGCGCCTGCAAATACTCGGTGAACGTTTCCCCAAATTTCATCCTGGCAGATTATTGAACATTGTTTTCCCAAGAAAATCAATTGAATCCCAATGTCCAGATCCAAAAACCGAAAATTCGGAAAAGATTTTGACGGGATTTCTCTTCAATGTATAATCGGAGGGGTAATAAAGATTGATACCAAGTAACGTCCGGAATTCTCGGCGGCCGATAGAGATGGAGAATATTATTAGTTAGTTTGCATGTATTTATTTACCTCGTGGCTCTTGGAATTGTCACGTGACTGTATATTTCCTCGTACACGTACGACTATTTGGATTTTTTTGCTTTTTTTTGGGTATTGTTCTTTTGACTCTTTGACCCGTGAAATTTACTTCTATTGCATTTCGTGATTATATAGTTATTTTTTGTATATAAATATTTTTGAAATAAAATTAGAAATTAAATTTGTTCAATAAAAAATCAAATTTAAAATTTTATGATTTTAATAAATTTGCGATTGGATTAATAGATTTGAAGCTGATATTTCAAATTCACAATACAAATTTATTGATAAATTTAGATACGTTCACTTGACAAAAAACTTCAAATCTTAGATAGTTAACTTTTTAATCATTGTGATGAAGCTCAAATTCAATCTTGAGGTACATAAGGAGCCGAAATTTTTGAGATATATATATATATATATATCGAAATTTTATAAATCACGTATCATAAGGTGTCGAAATTTTTGATATTTGTCGGTATAGTAAGTGCGATATATCAAAATTTTTCTTATTTTTCTCTTCCCTGATCGTGATGCCAATTTGTCTTTATTAAACTCAATTCTCGAACGAGTAGATCTTTGAGACAGATCAATCCTATTTATATACAATACAAAACGATATTTTCTTATGAGTGACCCAAATAAAATATCTATATGACAAAATTGACCCATGAGAATGTCCTATATTAATTTTTGTATTCTCAAGTTTAATATATAACATAATATTAGATTTATGATACGATTGTTGTTTAATATCTATATTATTATTATTATTATTATTATTATTATATAATAGTTCCACACTTTATACTAACCGTTTTTTGCAGTGTTTTCATAATCGGACCGGAGCAGCCGGTTCGACCGGTTCAACCGGGAATCGGTGGCCTGTCCGATCCGGAAACATAAATAAACCCGGAAAAAATATTTAAGTTTTAACCGCTAAAAACCGGATCGAACCGATAAAACCGGTGAAAACCGAAAAACCAGACGGTTTGTAATAAACGGACGACTTTTTATTTATTTTTCTAAAAAAAAAAATACAGGAGTCGGGCTTTACGTGACTTTCATTTTCTGTAATTTTTCTATTCTCTCTCTGATTCATCGATCTCCGATATTACTTTAAGACCGCCTCTTTCTGCTTGGCCCGATCTACCACCATCCGCCGGTCGGAATGGAAAATTGGCACCATATTTGAAGAGCTTTCGAAGCTTGCTTTCTATCGATAACATCTATTGAAGAGCTCTCGACACCGACTTCA
Source organism: Henckelia pumila (assembly GCF_033568475.1). Lineage (NCBI taxonomy): Eukaryota > Viridiplantae > Streptophyta > Magnoliopsida > Lamiales > Gesneriaceae > Henckelia > Henckelia pumila. Next base: position 14,833,757 of record NC_133122.1, on the reverse strand, counting down.
AAATTAAAAACCTTCGTCACCTTTATTTTCTTTAATTTAGTTTATTTGTTGAATTCTTTAAGAAAATTATCAAGTTATAGTGTTGATTTTCGTATGTATAGAATGACTAATTTGAGTTTTTTATTTTTCCTTATTTATTCAATCAACATAGCATCACTCGAATCTTTCCTTCTTCCTGCGTCTGTTTCTTTGTTTTCTTCGATCTGATCTTCTCCATTTGCACCAATCAAACGTTTTTGTCAAGTATTTCCTATTCTTTTCATTTTAAAAAAAAAGTTTTCGATACATACAATTATTGTAGTGACCCTGCATTGAATCACCTACTATCTGGCAACTAATAGCATGCATTAAAATTAATAAAGCAAAAATGCTTAACAGAGTAAAACGTGCGGAAACATAATCCATAATTTACATATCAGCTTAGTACAAAAGTTTCAAGTTTATTTATCAGTAGTGATACAACCATATCAAAACAACTAGATGTAAACATTGTACATATATATCGAATTCTGCTGTATAAATAACTTTTCAAGGTTCTTGCTCCCTAGTCCTGCCTCGAACTACCGGCTCCGTTCATCCTGCGACCTGCCCCGTGGAATAGGGTGTCCAAGATAACAACTAGGACGTGAGCGCTAACGTTCAATACATAAACATGAGTAAACATATGTATATGATGCATGCAACCGTGATGACTGGTAAATGATCATCTGATAAGTCATGCTCAGTATAGGCGCCACATGAGTGTTGTAACCTCACGGATCAACCTCTGAGTACAACCACACTCGTCTAGTACACCAGAGTAGTCAGACATACATGTCTCCGCCTTCGCGGTACTCTCAGTGACAGACTAACAAGTATAGAGTTGAGCGGCTCTATAATCAGGTATAACAAGGTATAGGCTCCACGTATATATGCACATGACATATGAATATGAAAAGCGGTAAATCATATATTATGACATATAATAATGCCAAATAAATGCAACACATAAACATGTATACTCGCTGGCAATCTCAGTCACTGTGTACGTACCTCTAGGCTAGTTCAAGTTTAGTAAGACACTAGGTTCCAAGCCTATATTCAAAAGTTCACCGTATCACTACACAAGTTCTATAAGCCTTAACTAAGCTAATAAATACTCCCAAAACTTAAATAGATTCCCGGACCATACCTTTGTCGTAATAAGCCCTTTGGAGTCGCTAGTCCTGGATGACTATAACCACGTCTTGGTTATTCCAGAACCTCTATTATAATCGATAGGGCCCTCAAGTGTATATCTCACACTATATAACTGAAGAAGGAAACTCGGAATTCGTAATTCAAAATGAATCCGAATGAGCCCTATTTATAGGCAAAACTCTCGGCCAAGATCAGAGCTTCCGATCCAGCTCGTTGTGTGCATGCGTGACACGTCAGCATCGGAACTTCCGATCCGACGATCGGAGCTTTTGATCTGCCCTACGTTTGACATTTTTCAAAACTCGTGGCTGAGTCATCGCACATTGCTGGCAGCTGAGGATCGGAACTTCCGTTCCTGGATCGGAGCTTTCGATCGTGCCTTAGTTCCGAAGTAATCAAGCTCTTTTCGGTGTTATCTTCCTTATATTGATCTCTTCCAGCTTCTCCCGTTATTCCATCTCCTAGTTCTTCGAGCTCCACATGTGTGCGAAGCTACTGGATAAAAATTTTCCCCACGAAATGGCATAACAACCTAACCAATTTGATTCTCTTTCATTTATTTTAAATTCCTTTTTTGTTTTACTGAACCTTTGTATATAATAGCACAGGTGTACTCAAAATTCAATTCAATGAATAGAATCCAATTTATTTAAGTCTTTAAGCTTTTATAATTTTTAAATCTACTAAACATGTTTATAATAAATACATCATAAGAAAAAACATGTTCATATCAAGCAGACAATTTTTTTATTTATTACCTAAATACGTCAAATGTCAATACTTGTTTTGTGTTATTATTTTTGCATGTAGTTTTACATTTTGATGATGTCGAAATTTTCCTCCGGGTTCGGTCTGGTAGAGTGGATCTCCAAATCTTTAATAAACCGGGTTGGGTCAGGCCCGACGGTGTTCTGCACAGACAGAAGCTAGGTTAGGGGGCGCCAAAGGTGTTTTCGGCGTGACCCCTCCGATGCCTAAGTCAGTGTTCGAAAGTAAAAGAGCTTGACTAAAGTAAGAACAAGAGAATATGCGTGCGTGAGTGTGTGAACAAGAAATGAATAGAAGAGATGAATGAATACATCATGAACCATACCTGTATTTATAGGGGCTTGGAGGGGTAGTGTAAGGCCCTGAAATTAATTATTTTGGGATTAGTGGAATTTATTAATTATTAGAATTTAATTGATGAGAATTAGTTGAGCCGAGATGAAATTGATTTAATTTGAAAATTCAGGGACCGAGTTGCAAGATGAGGAGTTGGACCAAGTCAAGACATTGACTTGTTATTATTATTATCTCCATCACCATCACTCCCCATCATTCTCTCCTCTCTCCTCCTCTTTCTCCCTCACGCCATAGAGAGACCGAGACGCCATGGCTTTCTTTTCCAAGATTTTGCTCCGTCCAATTCGCTCAATCCGACCGTCAGATTTCAGATTCGAGTTGAGATTCACGCTCACCGCAACGAGGGCTTCGTTTGGACGTAAGTTTTGCTACGATCCATAGACTTTGATTTTTGTTGGGTTGTCAGAATTTGATAATCTTCGAGTATGTTGTTCTTGAACTAGCATAGATCGTGTATTCGAAGTTGGTTCGAAAAAAGAACGAAGTTTGGATTTTATATGATTTTGGAGGTTAATTTCGAAAATGGGTCTTTAGATTTTGGTTGGATTTTGATTGTTTGGTTGGTTTAGAAGATGATATGGATTGGTTTGAGTGGTTTGATGATGTTGTTGATTTTTGGATTGACCGTTTATAGCCGTTTTTCCGTCGAAATCAAGTTTTGGATTATTGGTTGTTTATTCGGTTTGATTTCTGGGTTTTATTTGAGTTAGAAGATTTATATCGAATCCATATGTTCAACTTTTTCAGAGTTTGATTAAAGGATTCGGGGTTGGAACGAACTGGTAGTTGAATCGTTTCGAGGATTGAAGACGGTATAGTATTTAACTTCTTGTTTGGCTTGTTTTGATTCAATTCGATATTAATTAAGTTCGTTGTTATTTTCAGATTTGAATCTTCGACGAACTTGGAAAGGTAAGAAGACGACAATTGAATGAATGAGACGATTAGCTCGAATTTGAATTAATTCGAGTGCCCAAAAGAAATCACATACTTGCATGCTACTTGAATTATATGATATTTGTTTTACTTGAATGAGTTTTGACTTGCATTGCATTCATATTGAGCCAATTACCTTGGTTTTACGGGCAAGAGAGACCCAGAAGAGTTAGACGTTCCGTGGACTATAGTTGAGTGACATTGGTTAGCAGATTTTTACCAATTGTCGAGAAACACTCTCTATAGGTGCCCAGAGTCTAGAGAAGTAAAATATTCACCGTCCACCTCGATCGGGAGAGTCGGTGAGTTGGTGATATTTTATCCTCGGGATCCCAAATAAGAGAAGAGAACATTTACCTCGTGATTATCCAGACTTGATAATCCCAGAGTTTTAAAGACATGCATTGCATTGTATGCATTTGAATTGAGTTTAGACATGCTTTTGGAATTGCTTGTCTTGTATGTATATATATCTTGTTTCGATATATTATTTGATATGCATGTTTTGTCTCTTTTACTGGGAATTGTATTCTCACCGGATTATTCGGCTGTCGTTTTTTTTTGTATGTGTACTTGACGGCAGGTGGGGCAGGATCGTGTCAGAAGATACATGACTAGATCGAGTTGGAAGTGATAGAGTGAGACACCATCTAGAAGTTTGTTCTTTTAGCAATCTTGCATTATAGGGTTGATGAAATTTCATGTCTTGATTCATGTTTAGGGAACTCGAATTTATTCGATTTGTCGAATGATTATATCATCAAATTTGTATGGTTAAATCGTTTTTGATGGTATTTCGAATCCCTTATTTCATGTATGAGCTATGGATTGAACCTTGGTGGCTTGTATTGTTGATTTTGAGTTTGTAAAGATTGCTCTTGCCCTGGTGGTTCCGCGAGGCGTGAGTGCGGGCGCGCTAGCTCTTGCGAAGCTAGGGCGCGGGCGCGCAATTTCCTGGCGCGGGCGCGCTGGTTTTGTAAGGTCTCGGCGCGGGCGCGCGACCCCCCCTTTTTAAAAAAAAAAAAAATTTGATTCTATTTTTCCGTGGCTCTCGTGATTTATTGTGTTTAATTATTCGAGATTAGACGATTAGAAACGGGGTCTCACATTAAGTGGTATCAGAGTGATAAGATTCTTGGATTTGAATTAGAGTGAGCGGGGTAGATCGAGTCCGCATGAATTGAATTCTCGCATGTGATTGATTTATTTAAATGATTATTTAAATACGTGCGAGCATGATTTATTGATTCTTGAATTAATTGAATTACATGAGTTGTGATTTAATTTTCGAAGCACGATTACTTGATTTGATTGAAAACATGCTTTATTATTTATGAGTTACTTGGAATTACGTGGCTATGTGATTTAAATTTTAAAGCATGAATTACTTGGAATATGAATTGTATTTTAAGTTCGGATCCGAGTTCCACCATCTTCTTGAGCTAGCAGATCAGAGATTGTTGTGAGGTGAATTAGAATCCGATTGAGATCCGAAAATTCAGTAATCTGTAGTTGATTAAACCTATCGAACAGAGATGTGGAACACTGAATTTTGAGATGGAGATTTGGTACTCCTTTTCTTACTGAATATCAGAATTGTCTCCTGAAAAATTTTAGCAGATGACAACCAGCAGTAACTCCTTCGACTGATCTAGATTGTACCACTACTTCACTGATAGATGTCACCCTGACACCGATGGGAGTTCTACCGAGAAGGTTTTGGTCGTTTAGGTTACCGATTTTGTAGAGTACCGAGAATGCTGTTGGAAGCGGGAGTCGAATAGAAGAGATCGATCAGTTGGGTGATTCTCCGAACTACACAGATGACCGGAGAATTCGGTTAGTGTGGTACCAACTTAGAGGATTGTTAAAGGTTGGTAGTATTTGAAGAAGACAGCATTAGGGAATCAAGGTTCGATCACTTTTTGGAATCCGCTTTCATCCGAATTTCTTCGACATATTCCTTTTCACCGTTTGATCAGAGTTAGAGGGACTTGGAGATCATCTTTCATCGAAGAGAAAGCAGTTTATGAAATCAGTGAGCAGTGCTTTGAGATCAAAAGACGCTGTCAGGTCCGTCATCAGCCCGAACACTATGCCAGAGTTCGTCATCATGATATTATCGAAAGATCTCCGAAGGGAATTTTCTTGTGTCTTTAACTCCGACAAAGATACTATCCATTTCAGTTGCTCCTATCAGCCGCAATGATAGAATCTATGAGAACTTAATCATTTGGCGAATCAATCTTCGAGGCATCAGATTCTGGTTGTACTCTTATTGAGGATCAGCCTTAGATTTCACCGATGACGACCGCAGGAATCAGTAGAGTATGGCTTCTTTTCTTATTCTAATATGATTGGTTACGCACCTCATCTCCCTTCTTATTGATATCTATCGTTGCATCTCGTTTGTTGAATTTTGATTATCAGTAGTCGCAATTCTTTGAATTGATGGGATGAGTTGGAACCGAACAGTATTGTACTTCAGATTCTGATTTGATTGAGGTTTTGATTTGATTGTAACTGAGCAGTATCGTACTTCAGTTATCAGATTTCGATTTGATTTTTTGTTAACTGCTTTTTCCAGTACAGGATTACTGTGGATTGTTTCAAGAAGTTGACAGATTCAGATCCGAGTCAAGAGACGAACGGAAATCCTCCGGTAAGGATTCTCGATTCCAGGATTATTTGTTAGTTGATCTGCCGAATGACGTTCTGATTTAGAATTTCGCGGAGGAATTCTCTCGTTCGCAGTTGATGTCCTATAATCTAGCCTGAATTGTTGATAAACCAGTGGTTAGAGATTTGCTAATATCATCCGGATGAGGTTTCTGGATTACCTCTGAGTCATGAGGTTAGATTCAGCAATGACTTGAGATCAGACATCATCAGTTGAGAGTTTGACAGGAAGAAGTATTGCAGATTGGACTTGGATCGACGTATGACTGCCTTGGAGTATAGTCGTACCATTTGAAGTGAAAACTCGTCTACTGTATCGTAGATCTTTTGAACTGAATCTATCAGAGGTATTTAGATGGAGTTATAATTCGTATCGATCTTTTCGATTCTGTTCGAAGTATAGTACTGATCATACAGAGTTTGGAGATTGGTCTTACAGGACTGAATGCCGAGGCGTTGCATGCTATGCTATTGAAGTCTGAATTTGGATTGTATCGAGATTTCCTTTCCTCGATCATGTAATTCTAGAGCTGGAATTTCTGTGATTATTGCAAGATCAAAGCTGCGTTGATTGAAGCCAATTCGACATCTGTATCTGAGAATTAAAGGTTTTGAGTTCTAAAGCAGATTTTCGAGAGATTCTTATCATTGTGGAGCCGATTTCTCAGCTAACTCCAGAGAATGCACTTGTACCTGAACCGAATCTTATGAGATCAGTTTGTTTGACGCGAAGAAGAGATCCCCTAGAGCTCCAGTAATTTTTATTTCCTCTGTACTGATGATCTTCAGTGCATTGCATCTTCTTATCCAGATTCTGGAGGTATTCTTATTCAGAGGAAGTCTGTGTTAGCGCAGTCATAGTAGCAGTTGGGCCAGTTCGAGACTCAACATCCGATTCGTGTTATTGAATTGGCAGTGGTCTTTTTGCTTGTTAGATCGGGCATCACTATTTTCAGTGAAATTTTTGAGGTCTTTTCTGAACTGAGAAGTGAGAGTATGAGTTTTGCAACCGAATTGATTTTGAGATTGAGGAACAGATTGGATATGGTGAAGAATTTGATGGTGAATTCCAGTATGATCCGAAGTAATACGAGGCAGCAACGGAGGTTTGAACAGAATGATCTATTATTATTTTATCTACTACCGTTATTCTCTTTGAGCCGATGAATTTGTTCTTATTTTATCTACTATCCTTGACTTTGCCGACCGATGGGTGTAGCACTTCTGATTTAGAGTCTGGAACAGATGTGGATTTATCAGAATTCTTTTATCCGAACTGAGCCAGAATTTATTTAGAAGATGGAGATAGCGTAGAAAACAGATTCGTTTTGGAGAATTTAATGAAGAAGAGTCAGAACTGGGTGCAGTCTGAGTTCAGGACAGTGACGATACCTCAGTTGTGAGTAATTGTTTTGTTATGCCAGAGATTTTGTTTGAGATAGAGTATATTGAGATTGACACTTTGCAGTTATTCATTAATCTTTCAGACGACCGAACGATATTCAGAGGATTGAGGAATCGATCAGTCTGGAAATTAGAAGCTATCTGAGCTTTATTAGACCGATTGCAGAAATTTGCTGCGGTATTCCGTACGGAATGAATTCCAGATTCAACCCGATGTTGAGTATTGGTCCGGAAGAATTTCATATTGTTTTGCCCTGTCACAGTTTATCCGTGCAGAATCGAATTGGGGAGCGTTAGACTCGTGGTCACGGAGGTATAGAACTGTTTGAATTGGAGATGTTATCTGAGTATAATCGAGATATCGTTGTAGTCTATTTCTGTTTCCGTGTGCATAATGGACTTCAGACACGACAGTATGACTGGGATTGTTGTCAGGAGGATTTTTCAGATAGTTGATTTGTCAAAGTATGTCCCCTCAGAATGAGATTTTGAGTTAACTCTCACCTTGAACTCAGTCCTCGAGAGACTTTGTTATTGGATTATTATCGGGTTCAGTTTATTATCCTCAGAACGACGGACATCCAAGAATAAGCGATATAGATTTTAAGAGGATATGATGAGCTGTAGTGCAAGATTTTGGTACTAGCTGGATGGATTTATCATCTTTTGTGAAGTCTCGGTACAACAGCTATCAAACGAGTACCTTGATAGTATTTTTTTTTTTTTTTTTGTAAATGAGTTGTACGAGAAGAAATGGGGATCCAAATTGAATTGGGATGATTTTCTGAGTTCCCGGCCTTGGGATTAGATTTGATTCGAGTTTTGATAGACGGATGAAGTTTTCTGTCTAAGAAGGAGACGACGTGAGAAGAAGGATGAACAAAGTATTCGGACTCCGATGCAGATCTCTGTACTTACATTCACGGAGGCCGAGTAATTCAGTTCCTCCTTTTCGAGGCTGTGGCGGTTATGATAAGGGAGAGAACTATCTCGATGAACTCACGGGTTCCTTTGAGATTCTAGAGGAGATAGGCGATCTCGCCTGCCGACTTTTACTCCTTCAGTTCTCCTTGTTTCCATCACTTTGTTCTTTCGTATTCTTCGGGTATTCTCGATGTGCTTCACGTCTTTTGTTGCCAATTTCGTAGATTTTCTTGATGTTGGGACGGAAATTGATGTGTCGCCAGTTTTGTTTGGGGCAACCGATTCAGAGTTGATCGTATATAGCTGCAGCTTCTTAGTAGAACTGTTTCAGATGAGTTTGTGCCGTTGAGCCGATACGGATTTAAAGAAACGGTGCAAGAAGCGGAGTTTGATTAGAACCGCGATTTCAAAGTTGTTTTGAGAGAAGAATTATTATAGCAGTCTTCGAACTGTATCTTGTTTTGTGAGATGGAACTGCTTTGATTTTGAGGACGAAATCGATTTTTAGAGGGGGAGAATTGTAAGGCCCTGAAATTAATCATTTTGGGATTAGTGGAATTTATTAATTATTAGAATTGAATTGATGGGAATTAGTTGAGCCGAGATGAAATTGATTTAATTTGGAAATTCAGGGACCGAGTTGCAAGATGAGGAGTTGGACCAAGTCAAGACATTGACTTGTTATTATTATTATCTCCATCACCATCACTCCCCATCATTCTCTCCTCTCTCCTCCTCCTTCTCCCTCATGCCATAGAGAGACCGAGACGCCATGGCTTTCTTTTCCAAGCTTTTGCTCCGTCCAATTCGCTCAATCCGACCGTCAGATTTTAGATTCGAGTTGAGATTCACGATCACCGCAAAGAGGGCTTCGTTTGGACGTAAGTTTTGCTACGATCCATAGACTTTGATTTTTGTTGGGTTGTCAGAATTTGATAATCTTCGAGTATGTTGTTCTAAAGCTAGCATAGATCGTGTATTCGAAGTTGGTTCAGAAAAAGAACGAATTTTGGATTTTATATGATTTTGGAGGTTAATTTCGAAAATGGGTCTTTAGATTTTGGTTGGATTTTGTGTAACGCCCGGAATTATTTAATTTTGATCTGAGAATATTTAATTTGGGAATATTTGGAGTTTTGATTTAAATTCTAATATTCTTAAATTATTTAGGATTGAAATTGAATGGAGTGAGAACTTGAGGACTGAATTGAAAAGAAGCAAGAATTGGAGGACCAAAGTACAAAATACTTATTTTGAATGGGACACTTGTTAATTCTTTTAGTATGCACGTGTGATTCACATATTCCATCAGAAATTCAGAGGAAAGAATCAAGAGAAAGGAGCAAGAAAACCCATGCTTATTCTTCAACTTTAAATTGCAATATCTTGAGTTCCGGATATCCGATTTCGATTCCGAAAGATGTTCTGGAATCCTTGCAACGAGACCTTCGAATTGATGTAAGTTTTCTCTTAGTTCATCAGGGTTTGGTAATTCGAAATTGACAGATATCAGAAGTTGATATGAATTGATGTGTTGAACTTATATGTTGTGTTTTGTTGAAGTTGGGTTGAAGAATGGATTGTTGGATTAGTTCTTATGATTTCCCAGCTATTATTCGACTTATATGCTTGCAGATATGTTGAGTTTGAGTTGATATACAGCTGATATGATTGTTAGAATGACTTAGTTGAGTTCGGGATTGCCGAATGATACCGATATGCCGTCGAAACTTTTGATTTGAAGTGTTTTGCTATCCTTTGCTTGAGCTGCTATTGAGCTGAGTATTAGCTGATGTTTTCTTGGTTGTTATGCTATGATTTCAGTTCATAAACAGGGCACATCAACTTGAGAATTCCGACTTCAAAACCGATAGAAGAAAGAACAAGGTTGGTAGTGTTTTGTCTTGAAGTTTAGTTGAAGCTTGAGCAGATTTTGAGATTAGGCTTTTGGTTGATGTTGTACAGATTTTGACAAGCTAGAAGACACCTTAAACCTCACATTTGAAAGGTAAAAGTGGATTACTACTTGAATGGGATTATAACTCGAGATGGTTTGTATCGAGTTCCCTAAATCACATATTTGTTTGCGTAATTGCTTTTATATGCTCTTCTATGCTTTGTTGAATGAGTCTTTGATGTTAATGAATGCTTTTATGATGATATATGTTGCATTCATCTTGCAAGACTTATTCCTTGATTTTGAAATGAACGGAAACGTTCGAATAGACGATTTGAGGGATTATGTATGTATGGCCTGGGTGGTTGACATAGCCTAGCGTCTGAAGTGCATATGTAGTGGCCTCAAAGTCTAGAGAAGCAAGATAAGTAGACCCACCTCGATTGGGAGAGTCGGTGGATTAGCTATGATATCTTCTTCTCGGGATCCCAATCGATGAAATGAGAGATTTTTTAGAGAACCTTGTTTTAAAAAAAAACATGCATTGTATTTATTTATATATCATGAGTTTGATATATGTTTTATATGCATGTTTAGTTGCTTTTACTGGGAAATATATTTCTCATCGGTGTTATCCGGCTATTGTTGTGTTGTATGTGTCATGGCAATAGGCGGGAGTGGAACAGGACAAAAGCGATCTTGAAGAACAAGGAATGAGAGAATAGCGTGATGATCCGAGTTTTAGATGGTTTGTGTGAGCTGTCAATGATAGTGTTGAGTTTCATGAACATGGTCATGTATAGATACTAGTACCAAGACTTGTTGGTTAATAAGTTGTTGTCTTGTTGATGTATATAGGATTTGAGATGATGTGTAAATCCTTAAGACAACATGATGTGGCTTAATCTTTATTGTATAACAATGCTTCTTGCATGTTTTGTGAGCCTTTATTATTATGATTGTAAGGACTTGTTATGATCTAGTTTCATCAATTGTATAGCATGTTGGAATGCATGTTAGTTGTTGATTTTGATTAAATCATGTGTGAACTGAAGCTAGATGAAAAAAATGAAGGAAAGGAACTCATTTGACAGCAATTTAGTTTATGCTGTTTTTCTGGAATGGGCTCGCTCGATCGGTGAAATGTCACGGATCGAGCGAGGCCATTGTTGCAGGAACAGAAGTTTTAGTGATTGTGGCTCGCTCGATCGGTGAAATGTCACGGATCGAGCGAGGCCATATTTTGATTGCCCCGAGAATTGGGCCAAAGTGCTCGCTCGATCGGCAGCTTTTCACCGATCGAGGGAGGTGCCCAAATTTTTAAAATTTTTTTTTATTTTGATTAGTCTTTGATTATTTGACTATTATTATGAAGATTTGATTAATGAGAGATTAGAACTCGGGTCGTCACAACAGGTGGTATCAGAGCAGAAAATTCTGGACTGAGTTAGATAGCGAGTGGGGTAGATCGAGTCATCTTCCTTGCTTATTTATTTTATTCTGCTATGATTTAATTACATGATTGAATTACATGTGGTAAATGCTAGCATTATTTACTTTTAAGTATTTTATTACATGATGTTGTATTTATTTTATTTGAAAGTCTGATGTAAGATGATTAAAGACGCATGCTTACTGCAATATCTGGAATGATTAGAGGCATGTGTTCTGATAAATTATGATATGCTACCTGATTATCTGAATGGATTGGAAGCATGTTGAAACATCTACTACTAATAAAATGCGGAAAACTTTTTTTTTTAATAATAACTAAAAATATTACTATACATATATGCCCATACATATATGTATAAACATTAAAAATAATACTAACAAATAAATTCTTTTAATGATAACTTAAATAAATAAAAATCTTGAAACACGCAATATTAATAAAAATCCGTAACCCAAAAATTCAAACTCATGCATGCGAAAATAAACATAAATAAAACTTTGAAATATGTTTTAAAAACCCTAATAAAGTATCTCAATATAATAATAACTCTTCCATGCAACGGTCACGGGGCCACTGTCATGCTTGCTCATACATCCTCGCCACCGGTAGGAGCTACAAATGAATTATCGTACTCACCTGCACCATATAAGCATTGTGAGCCTAGAGGCTCAACATGTCTAAACCTTTGTAACAATGGTTAAAATAATGCATCACATAATCATACTAATACATATAATCATCATGAATATGCATGCATGCTCGTAAAATAATGCACCATGAATTCTTGCTAGCCATAATTATGATCATCATACATACATCATAACTAATCATACATAGCATAAATTGAGCATGTCATAATCATAAAAACTGTGTAGGTCATATCCATGAGTGTGGCTCGTAATCATGAGCGACTGATCAGTCTAAGAACCATCGTACGTAGCGGTGAATAAATCCACCTCTATGCTGGTAGTAAACTACCTCTGTGCCAGTGGTAAAACCACTTCTATGCCGGTAGTAGAACTACCTCTGTGCCGGTGGTAAACCACCTCTGTGCTGCCACATCACTTCAATTTCCATAAAAATATTTTTCATGCTCAATTCTTAATCATAAACACATCATAAAATATTTCATGTATGCATGCACTTAAAATATGTCCGTAATATATATTTAATTAATTTTAATAATAAATATACTTATACTTAAAATAAACTTCATGCATAAAAAAATAATTAAATATATATTCTGGACTTAGTTAATTTTTATAGGTTGGTCAGACTGCTGGCCCCTTAGACTTAAACCCATAAATTATAAGAGTGGCCCAATAATTCAACTTAAGCCCATTAACTTACATTTAAGGCCAAATAATTTATTCAAGCCCAATATGACATACCTGACCCAATAACAAAACTCAAGCCCATTAATTACTTAGTTTGGCCCAATGACCCAAAAACCTAAAGACTGGCCCAATAATTTTCATGGGTCCCAAGGCCCATAAAATTAATAGACTCACTTAAATAATTACTAAAGCCCAATAACTTAATTCACATGTGGCCCAATTAATTAATTGAATTAGCCTTGGCCTATTTACAGCCCAACTTAATAATTAACTTAAAAATAAAAAATACTCGATCCCAACTAATATAACCCAGACCCGGACCCGACTAACATGACCCGTGACCCAACGGACCCGACCCATACCCAAAACACCAAGCCCGGCCCGCCTAAAGCCTAGACACAACCTTAGCCTTTCTTTCCTTAATCCTAACTCACGGCAGCCCTGAGCGACTTTGGAAAAACTGACCGTGCCGCCTACTCCGGCAACCTTTGGCCATGAAACCACTGCCCATACTTATCCAACATCTAGACGGTTCTAACCCAACAAAGTTTACCTCAAACGGAGCTCTGTAGAAGGAGAACAAACCAAAACAATCTACCCCTAGTTTCTGCTCACGCGCAGAATGCGACCAGAAACTTCAGGCCATTCGGATGCCAATCTCCGGCAACCACCGGCCGGAGAACCACCTGTAATATCTTCCCCAAGGTCTTGGGGTTCTAACTCCACTGGAATCAACCTAAAACACTCCCTGTGGACCGAGAACGAGTCAATCTCCCAACGCTGCGCAATTTGCGCGATCTGCTGCACCCAACTTCTTTGGCTTCGGTTCCGGCCCTTCTTGGCACAAACCCCCTGCCTCACTCAATCCTACAGAATCTAGGACATGATTCTAACCACAGCCAACAGCCTAGACCCGAGCCACATGAGAAAAACGTGATCAAACCTTGAAGAAAACAAGAAAACTCATGCACGTGAAGGAGTCTATGAGATTTTTCAGAATAAGTTCAGTAAATATCATGTCAAATCCATATAGTCTGATGAAAAACGTGAGTAGTAGCTTATATGGTGGTAAATAAAAGGAATTAAACATGCCTTGTTAATTATAACGAAGATTTATGCGTATACGGGGCTCCGGGACGACGAACGGGCCAAAAACTTGAATAATCCTTGAAGAACTTGGCTAAGGAGGCTGCTATCTGCTGAAAAACGTGAGGGAGGAGGTGGAGGAGATGGGGTTGGCGGCTGATGGGGTTTGAGCGTAGGGTAGGGAGAGATTTTGGGTGTAATGTTGGGTAGATTAGGATAATAACTAATATAATTTATTTAGAAAGATAATATACCATAAACTTAAAATTTTAAACTCTTAAAATACCTACCAATCTGATAAATAGACCAAAATCCCGAAATAAATAAATAGCCTATTTTTAAAAATTAATAAAAGTCATTAAAATGACTTATTTTGGCTAAAAATCAACCCTTAAATAAATATATAATTAAATAATAAAATTTTCTTGACAAAATACCATAAAATATTATTTTTTTAAGGCTCATAAAATCTCATAAAATATTTTTGGCTCAAAAGTTGATATCTCATCCGTCCACGGTCCCGTCTATGCGATCAAATCAATAAAATTCTGAAAAATTTAGAAATTCTAAAATCACGGGTTAAATGCTAAAATAAATTTAAATCATGCATATAATTCATATAATAACACATAAATGTCATTTAACCCAAATATAATTTTTTAAATAATTATTTTTCCTAATTATGCAATGCGAATTTACGTATTAAAATTTTCGGATGTTACAATTCTCCCCCACTTAAATTGAATTTCGTCCTCGAAATTCGACTGATCAAATTCTAATAACGACGTCCCTCAAAATTCTAGTTTACTAACTCCACGATTACTTATCTAGTTCTCAAGTTTCAGTATCCCAAAGTCACGTAATCGCAATGCATAACTAAGTATTTTAAAACTTTGCTAACATAAAGTCTTAAGTCATAACATATGCTCCTGATAAATCATAATAAAACATTTAAAACTTACAGACCGGTACTGAGATTTCTGAGCTTCACGTGGCATGTGGACACCCTCCAAGGACCGTGCTTTGATACCAATTGAAACATCTACTACTAATAAAATGCGGAAAACTTTTTTTTTTTTTAATAATAACTAAAAATATTACTATACATATATGCCCATACATATATGTATAAACATTAAAAATAATACTAACAAATAAATTCTTTTAATGATAACTTAAATAAATAAAAATCTTGAAACACGCAATATTAATAAAAATCCGTAACCCAAAAATTCAAACTCATGCATGCGAAAATAAACATAAATAAAACTTTAAAATATGTTTTAAAAACCCTAATAAAGTATCTCAATATAATAATAACTCTTCCATGCGACGGTCACGGGGCCACTGCCATGCTTGCTCATACATCCTCGCCACCGGTAGGAGCTACAAATGAATTATCGTACTCACCTGCACCATATAAGCATTGTGAGCCTAGAGGCTCAACATGTCTAAACCTTTGTAACAATGGTTAAAATAATGCATCACATAATCATACTAATACATATAATCATCATGAATATGCATGCATGCTCGTAAAATAATGCACCATGAATTCTTGCTAGCCATAATTATGATCATCATACATACATCATTACTAATCATACATAGCATAAATTGAGCATGTCATAATCATAAAAACTGTGTAGGTCATATCCATGAGTGTGGCTCGTAATCATGAGCGACTGATCAGTCTAAGAACCATCGTACGTGGCGATGGATAAATCCACCTCTATGCTGGTAGTAAACTACCTCTGTGCCAGTGGTAAAACCACTTCTATGCCGGTAGTAGAACTACCTCTGTGCCGGTGGTAAACCACCTCTGTGCTGCCACATCTTTCAATTTCCATAAAAATATTTTTCATGCTCAATTCTTAATCATAAACACATCATAAAATATTTCATGTATGCATGCACTTAAAATATGTCCGTAATATATATTTAATTAATTTTAATAATAAATATACTTATACTTAAAATAAACTTCATGCATAAAAAAATAATTAAATATATATTCTGGACTTAGTTAATTTTTATGGGTTGGTCAGACTGCTGGCCCCTTAGACTTAAACCCATAAATTATAAGACTGGCCCAATAATTCAACTTAAGCCCATTAACTTACATTTAATCCCAAATAATTTATTCAAGCCCAATATGACATACCTGACCCAATAACAAAACCCAAGCCCATTAATTACTTAGTCTGGCCCAATTACCCAAAAACCTAAAGACTGACCCAATAATTTTCATGGGCCCCAAGGCCCATAAAATTAATAGACTCACTTAAATAATTACTAAAGCCCAATAACTTAATTCACATGTGGCCCAATTAATTAATTGAATTAGCCTTGGCCCATTTACAGCCCAACTTAATAATTAACTTAAAAATAAAAAATACTCGAGCCCAACTAATATAACCCAGACCCGGACTCGACTAACATGACCGGTGACCCAACGGACCTGACCCGTACCCAAAACACCAAGCCCGGCCCGCCTAAAGCCTAGACACAACCTTAGCCTTTCTTTCCTTAATCCTAACTCACGGTAGCCCTGAGCGACTTTGGAAAAACTGACCATGCCGCCTACTCCGGTGACCTTTGGCCGTGAAACCACTGTCCATAATTAGACAACATCCAGACGGTTCTAACCCAACAAATTTTACCTCAAACGGAGCTCTGTAGAAGGCAAACAAACCAAAACAATCTACCCCTAGTTTCTGCTCACGCGCAGAACGCGACCAGAAACTTCAGGCCGTTCGGACGCCAATCTCCGGCAACCACCGGCAGGAGAACCACCTGTAATATCTTCCCCAAGGTCTTGGGGTTCTAACCCCACTGGAAACAACCTAAAACACGCCTTGTGGACCGAGAACGAGCCAATCTCCCAACGCTGCGCAATCTACGCGATCTGCTGCACCCAACTTCTTTGGCTTCGGTTCCGGCCCTTCTTGGCACAAACCCCCTGCCTCACTCAATCCTACAGAACCTAGGACACAATTCTAACCATAGCCAATAGCCTGGACCCGAGCCACATGAGAAAAACGTGATCAAACCTTGAAGAAAACAAGAAAACTCATGCACGTGAAGGAGTCTATGAGATTTTTCAGAAGAAGTTCAGTAAATATCATGTCAAATCCATATAGTCTGATGAAAAACGTGAGTAGTAGCTTATATGGTGGTAAAGGAAAGGAATTAAACATGCCTTGTTAATTATACGAAGATTTATGCGTATACGGGGCTCCGGGACGACGAACGGGCCAAAAACTTAAATAATCCTTAAAGAACTTGGCTAAGGAGGCTGCTATCTGCTGAAAAACGTGAGGGAGGAGGTGGAGGAGATGGGGTTGGTGGATGATGGGGTTTGAGCGTAGGGTAGGGAGAGATTTTGGGTGTAATATTGGGTAGATTAGGATAATAACTAATATAATTTATTTAGAAAGATAATATACCATAAACTTAAAATTTTAAACTCTTAAAATACCTACCAATCTGATAAATAGACCAAAATCCCGAAATAAATAAATAGCCTATTTTTAAAAATTAATAAAAGTCATTAAAATGACTTATTTTGGCTAAAAATCAACCCTTAAATAAATATATAACTAAATACTAAAATTTTCTTGACAAAATACCATAAAATATTATTTTTTTAAGGCTCATAAAATCTCATCAAATATTTTTGGCTCAAAAGTTGATATCTCATCCGTCCACGGTCCCTTCTACGCGATCAAATCAATAAAATTCTGAAAAATTTAGAAATTCCAAAATCACGGGTTAAATGCTAAAATAAATTTAAATCATGCATATAATTCACATAATAACACATAAATGTCATTTAACCCAAATATAAATTTTTAAATAATTATTTTCCCTAATTATGCAATGCGAATTTACGTATTAAAATTTCCGGGTGTTACACATGTCTTGTTGAGTACCTCGATTATTTCTTTTAAGATTGAATCAGAACCGAGTCTTGATCAGAGGTAAGATGATCAGAGGAGGACTGAGATAGATTTGATGATTGTGGTATCCTAACCCTTTTGATAATCAGATATGTCTCGACGACCAGGACGACCTCCTCTGAGACCCCATGTTCCTACTCCAATGCCAGAGCAGATAGTTCATACTCCTCTGCCAGAACAGACAGTGGTGACCCCGATAGTACCTCAAGCTGCAGTCCCAAGCAATGAACAGGGAAGTACCTCTCGAGACATGACAGATATGACTGCTACTCCGATGGAAACATTATTGAAAAGATTTCAATCTTACCATCCGCCTACTCTGAACGGTACTGAAAATGTAGTTGTATGTGAAGGATGGCTTGATGACATGGAGATGTTATTTGATTCACTAGATTATGGTGATGAATGGAGAGTCAGATTAATTGGACATCAGTTGCATGAGGTTGCAAAGAGCTAGTGGTCCACGACTAAGAAAGCTTTGGAGCGTAGAGGAACTGTACTGACGTGGAATGTCTTCAAAACTGAGTTTTACCAACGCTTCTTTCCAGTGTCTTACCGCAAAGATAAAGGTTCAGAATTTGCAAACCTGAAGCAGGGTAACTTAAATATTGAAGATTATGTTGCAAAATTCACTACATTGCTACGTTTTGCTCCACATGTTGCTGATAGTGATGAGGCAATGGCTGATCAGTTCATTAATGGACTGACTCCGGAGGTCTTTAATTTGGTAAACACAAGGCGACCGAATAATTTTGCTGATGCTTTGAACAGTGCCAAAGGAGCGGAAGCTGGTTTGATACAACAGCGAGGAGCTTCGTATATCGCTCAGCCTCCGAGACAGTCACAACCCTCAGCTCCCATTCCACAACAACCTCCTCGATTTGAAAGTGGTAGTAGTAGCAGTGGCAAGAAAGGATATTTGCAAGCTCGAGGAAAACATTTTAAAAAGTCAGGGAGCAGTTCTTCGAGTTCCAGTGGCACGAAATAGAAGACATGAGTGTTTTGTAACAGTTGTGGTGGAGGTCATCCAACCGATCAGTGCCGAGGTGTATCTGGGAGGTGCCATATATGTCATCAGACGGGCCATTTTGCGAGGGTGTGTCCTCAGAGAGGTTCTGGACAGTCACGAGGTGCAGAATCATCCCGATCAGTGGCTCAACCTGCGAGGCAAGCCTCTTCTGTTCATTCCTTTCAACCACCACATCCACAACAACAGTCAAGGCCAGGAGGAAATCAGACAGGCAGTCAGCCACAGAGACAACAGGCTCATGTCTTTGCACTGACGGAGGAACAGGCACAGGGAGCACCAGATGACGTGATTGCAGGTATCTGTTCTCTTTATTGTTATCCCGCATATGTATTGATAGATACATGTGCATCCCATACATTTATCTCTGCACGATTTGCATCCTTACATGCTTTGCCTGTTGAAACATTACCTGTTGTAGTATCTGTTTCTTTTCCTTTGGGGAGAGGTCTTATATCTATTCAGACGGTTAAGAATTGTTTGTTACAGTATGACGGTAATGAGATCGAGATAGATTGTTTTGTGCTTGGTTTGTCTGATTTTGACTGCATTATCGGGATTGATATGCTTAACAAGTACAGAGCTACCGTAGATTGTTTCCAGAGGATAGTGAGATTCAGACCGGAGATGGCTGGAGAATGGAAATTCTATGGTAAGGGTTCTCGTGCTAAGATTCCTCTGATTTCTGTATTATCAATGACCCGACTTTTGCAGAAAGGAGCAGAGGGATTTATTGTATATGCAGTTGATGTTTTGAAAACTAGCCCGAACCTGGCTGATTTTCTAGTGGTTAATGAATTTGCGGATGTTTTACCCGATGAAATTCCAGGACTACCTCCGTATCGTGAGATTGATTTCAACATAGAACTGATGCCAGGTACTGCACCGATTTCTAAAGCACCTTATCGAATGGCACCAGTGGAATTGAAAGAGTTGAAAGATCAGTTAGAAGATTTACTGGCCAAGGGATACATTCGACCCAGTGTTTCTCCTTGGGGAGCTCCAGTACTGTTTGTCAGAAAGAAAGACGGTTCAATGAGATTATGTATCGACTACCGACAACTGAAAAAGGCAACGGTAAAGAAAAAATACCCTTTGCCTCGTATTGATGATTTATTTGACCAGTTGCAGGGTTCTTCTGTGTATTTCAAGATCGATCTGAGATCTGGATACCATCAGCTGAGAGTTAGGGATTCTGATATTCCGAAAACTGCGTTCAGAACCAGGTATGGCCATTATGAGTTTATAGTTATGCCGTTTGGTTTGACAAATTCTCCAGCTGTGTTTATGGCTTTGATGAACCCTGTGTTTCAGAAATATCTCGACGAGTTTGTGATAATTTTTATTGATGATATTCTGATATATTCGAAGAATCTGATTGATCATTCTGAGCATTTGAGAACTATGTTGAAGACTCTGAGATCTGAGAAACTGTATGCTAAACTGTCAAAATGTGAGTTTTGGCTGAAACAAGTTGTATTTCTTGGACATATCATATCTGGAGATGGTATAGCTATTGATCCAAGTAAAGTCGAGGCAGTGATCAGTTGGTCGAGACCAATATCTGTTCCTGAGATACATAGTTTTATGGGTTTGGCTGGGTATTATCGTCGTTTTATTAAAGATTTTTCCAGTATTGCGAAGCCGATTACTCAGTTAACTCAGAAGAATGCTCCTTTTCTCTGGTCTGAAGCTTGTGAATCCAGTTTTATTGAGTTGAAAAAGCGACTGACCAGTGCACCAATCTTGACGATTCCTTCAGGTACTGATGGTTTCACTGTTTATTGTGATGCATCTCATCGAGGTCTGGGATGTGTTTTGATGCAGCGAGGGCATGTGATTGCTTATGCCTCGAGACAGTTGAAGCCTCATGAGACCAGATATCCGATTCATGATCTTGAATTGGCCGCCATTGTATTTGCTTTGAAGATTTGGCGACATTATCTGTACGGGGAATAGTTTGAGATCTATTCTGATCACAAGAGTCTGAAATATTTGTTTTCACAGTCAGAATTGAATATGAGACAGCGGAGATGGCTTGACTTGCTTAAAGATTTTGATTGTGAGATTAAATACTATCCGGGAAAATCGAATGCAGCAGTTGATGCATTGAGACGAAAGGTATGTTCTTTATCCCTATCGACGATTGGTATATCCCATTTGATTGAAGACTGTTGTTGTTCTGGATTAGTATTTGATATGAATTATCAGCCTTTGCGACTTTATCAAATTCAAGTTGAACCAGAGTTATTGTTGAGAATTAAAGAAGCGCAGAAACTTGATAAAAATGTG
This sequence comes from Henckelia pumila, assembly GCF_033568475.1. Lineage (NCBI taxonomy): Eukaryota > Viridiplantae > Streptophyta > Magnoliopsida > Lamiales > Gesneriaceae > Henckelia > Henckelia pumila. The sequence continues at coordinate 14,812,453 of NC_133122.1, read as the reverse complement.
CAGAATTCGATTGAGAAAGTCCGATCAGGGCATGTGTCTGAATACCAGGTTCGAGATGATCTTTTGTATGTAAAAAATTGCCTTGTAGTGCCTGATATTTCTGATGTGCGACAACAACTACTGAAAGAGGCGCATTGTAGTTGTTATAGTATTCATCCTAGAGGTAGAAAGATGTATAACGATTTGAAGACTCGATATTGGTGGAAACCAATGAAGTCTGATATCATTGATTTTGTGTCTCGATGTCTTAATTGCCAACAGGTGAAGGCTGAAAGGAAGAAACCGTCTGGTTTGTTACAGAGTTTATCAGTGCCTGAATGGAAATGGGATCATATTTCCATGGACTTTGTGACGAAGTTACCTCGATCTTCTAGAGGTTGCGATGCTATCTGGGTGATTATCGATAGATTGACGAAATCAGCGTGTTTTATACCTTATCGTATGGCATATAGACACGATCAGATGGCAGAGCTTTATGTCCGAGAATCATATTGCATGGAGTGCCGAAGTCTATTGTATCAGATCGTGATCCTCGATTTACATCACACTTCTCGCACAGTTTACAAAGTGCTTTGGGTACTCAGTTACACTTGAGCACAGCCTATCATCCACAGACTGACGGACGTACAATCTGAATGTACCATTCAGATTTTGGAGGACATGTTGAGAGCTGTAGTGCTTGATTTTGGCACTAGTTGGCAAGAATCACTACCACTTTGTGAATTCTCGTACAACAACAGCTATCAATCGAGTATTGAAATGGCTCCGTTTGAAGCTTTATATGGAAAGAAGTGTCGATCTCCTCTGTACTGGGATGATATTTTTGAAGTACCTAATATTGGACCTGATATGATTCGAGATATGACTGAACAAGTTAAGCTTATTCAGAAAAGAATGAAGACAGCTCAAGACAGACAAGCGAAGTATGCCAATGTTCGACGTCGACCTTTGTCTTTTGAACAGGGGGATATGGTGTTTCTGAAGATTTCTCCATTCAGAGGCACTGTCAGATTTGGCAAGCGAGGGAAGTTGTCTCCACGCTACATTGGTCCTTATGAAGTTCTTGAGAAAATAGGCAATCTTGCCTATCGATTAGCTCTTCCTCTGGCTTTATCTGGAATACTTGATGTCTTTCATGTATCGATGCTTCGAAAATACCTTGCGGATGAATCTCATGTGCTTCAGTCTGATGAGGCTGAACTTGACAAAACCTTGAGTTATTTCGAAAAGCCAATTCAGATTCTTGATCGAAAAGAGAAGCAACTTCGAACGAAGACTATTCCGCTTGTGAAAGTCCAGTGGAGTCGTCATGGTATTGAAGAAGCAACTTGGGAGACAGAATCAAATATGAGGCAACGTTTTCCAGAGATATTTCAATGATGTGAGTCTCCTTTAGTTTTTTTTGTTATCTGATATATCATATGTGCTGTTCGTACCTGAGATTTTGAGGACGAAATCGTGTCTTAGTGGGGGAGAATTGTAACGCCCGGAATTATTTAATTTTGATCCGAGAATATTTAATTTGGGAATATTTAGAGTTTTGATTAAAATTCTAATATTCTTAAATTATTTAGGATTGAAATTGAATGGAATGAGAACTTGAGGACAGAATTGAAAAGAAGCAAGAATTGGAGGACCAAAGTGCAAAATCCTTATTTTGAATGGGACACTTGTTAATTCTTTTATTATGCACGTGTGATTCACATATTCCATCAGAAATTCAAAGGAAAGAATCAAGAGAAAGGAGCAAGAAAACCCAAGCTTATTCTTCAACTTTAAATTGCAATATCTTGAGTTCTGGATATCTGATTTCGATTCCGAAAGATGTTCTGGAATCCTTGCAACGAGACCTTCGAATTGATGTAAGTTTTCTCTTAGTTCATCAGGGTTTGGGAATTCGAAATTGACAGAGATCAGAAGTTGATATGAATTGATGTGTTGAACTTATATGTTGTGTTTTGTTGAAGTTGAGTTGAAGAATGGATTGTTGGATTAGTTCTTATGATTTTCCAGCTATTATTCGACTTATATGCTTGCAGATATGTTGAGTTTGAGTTGATATACAGCTGATATGATTGTTAGAATGACTTAGTTGAGTTCGGGATTGCCGAATGATACCGATATGCCGTCGAAACTTTTGATTTGAAGTGTTTTGCTATCCTTTGCTTGAGCTGCTATTGAGCTGAGTATTAGCTGATGTTTTTTTGGTTGTTATGCTATGATTTCAGTTCATAAACATGGCACATCAACTTGAGAATTTCGACTTCGAAACCGATAGAAGAAAGAACAAGGTTGGTAGTGTTTTGTCTTGAAGTTTAGTTGAAGCTTGAGAAGATTTTGAGATTAGGCTTTTGGTTGATGTTGTACAGATTTTGACAAGCTAGAAGACAACTTAAACCTCACATTTGAAAGGTAAAAGTGGATTACTACTTGAATGGGATTATAACTCGAGATGGTTTGTATCGAGTTCCCTAAATCACATATTTGTTTGCGTAATTGCTTTTATATGCTCTTCTATGCTTTGTTGAATGAGTCTTTGATGTTAATGAATGCTTTTATGATGATATATGTTGCATTCATCTTGCAAGACTTATTCCTTGATTTTGAAATGAACGGAAACGTTCGAATAGACGATTTGAGGGATTATGTATGTATGGCCTGGGTGGTTGACGTAGCCTAGCGTCTGAAGTGCATATGTAGTGGCCTCAAAGTCTAGAGAAGCAAGATAAGTAGACCCACCTCGATTGGGAGAGTCGGTGGATTAGCTATGATATCTTCTTCTCGGGATCCCAATCGATGAAATGAGAGATTTGTTAGAGAACCTTGTTTTAAAAAAAAACATGCATTGTATTTATTTATATATCATGAGTTTGATATATGTTTTATATGCATGTTTAGTTGCTTTTACTGGGAAATATATTTCTCACCGGTGTTATCCGGCTATTGTTGTGTTGTATGTGTCATGGCAATAGGCGGGAGTGGAACAGGACAAAAGCGATCTTGAAGAACAAGGAATGAGAGAATAACATGATGATCCGAGTTTTAGATGGTTTGTGTGAGCTGTCAATGATAGTGTTGAGTTTCATGAACATGGTCATGTATAGCTACTAGTACCAAGACTTGTTGGTTAATAAGTTGTTGTCTTGTTGATGTATATAGGATTTGAGATGATGTGTAAATCCTTAAGACAACATGATGTAGCTTAATCTTTATTGTATAACAATGCTTCTTGCATGTTTTGTGAGCCTTTATTATTATGATTGTAAGGCCTTGTTATGATCTAGTTCCATTAATTGTATAGCATGTTGGAATGCATGTTAGTTGTTGATTTTGATTAGATCATGTGTGAACTGAAGCTAGATGAAAAAAATAAAGGAAAGGAACTCATTTGACAGCAATTTAGTTTCTGCTGTTTTTCTGGAATGGGCTCGCTCGATCGGTGAAATGTCACGGATCGAGCGAGGCCATTGTTGCAGGAACAAAAGTTTTGGTGATTGTGGCTCGCTCGATCGGTGAAATGTCACGGATCGAGCGAGGCCATATTTTGATTGCCCCCGAGAATTGGGCCAAAGTGCTCGCTCGATCGGCAGCTTTTCACCGATCGAGCGAGGTGCTCAAATTTTAAATTTTTTTTTTATTTTTATTTTGTTTAGTCTTTGATTATTTGACTATTATTACGAAGATTTGATTAATGAGAGATTAGAACTCGGGTCTTCACATTTTGATTGTTTGGTTGGTTTAGAAGATGATATGGATCGGTTTGAGTGGTTTGATGATGTTGTTGATTTTTGGATTGATCGTTTATAGTCGTTATGCCGTCGAAATCGAGTTTTGGATTATCGGTTGTTTATTCGGTTTGATTTCTGGGTTTTATTTGAGTTAGAAGATTTATATCGAATCCGTATGTTCAAATTTTTCAGAGTTTGATTAAAGGATTCGGGGTTGGAACGAACTGGTAGTTGAATCGTTTCGAGGATTGAAGACGGTATAGTATTTAACTTCTTATTTGGCTTGTTTTGATTCAATTCGATATTAATTAAGTTCGTTGTTATTTTTAGATTTGAATCCTCGACGAACTTGGAAAGGTAAGAAGACGACAATTGAATGAATGAGACGATTAGCTCGAATTTGAATTAATTCGAGTGCCCAAAAAAATCACATACTTGCATGCTACTTGAATTATATGATATTTGTTTTACTTGAATGAGTTTTGACTTGCATTGCATTCATATTGAGCCAATTACCTTGGTTTTACGGGCAAGAGAGACCCAGAAGAGTTAGACGTTCTTTGGACTATAGTTGAGTGACATTGGTTAGCAGATTTTTACCAATTGTCGAGAAACACTCTCTATAGGTGCCCAGAGTCTAGAGGAGTAAAATATTCACCGTCCACCTTGATCGTGAGAGTCGGTGAGTTGGTGATATTTTATCCTCGGGATCCCAAATAAGAGAAGAGAACCTTTACCTCGTGATTATCCAGACTTGATAATCCCAGAGTTTTAAAGACATGCATTGCATTGTATGCATTTGAATTGAGTTTAGACATGCTTTTGGAATTGCTTGTCTTGTATGTATATATATCTTGTTTCGATATATTATTTGATATGCATGTTTTGTCTCTTTTACTGGGAATTGTATTCTCACCGGATTATCCGGCTGTCGTTTTGTTTGTATGTGTACTTGACGGCAGGTGGGGCAGGATCGTGTCAGAAGATACATGACTAGATCGAGTTGGAAGTGATAGAGTGAGACACCGTCTAGAAGTTTGTTCTTTTAGCAATCTTGCATTATAGGGTTGATGAAATTTCATGTCTTGATTCATGTTTAGGGAACTAGAATTTATTCGATTTGTCGAATGATTATATCGTCAAATTTGTATGGTTAAATCGTTTTTGATGGTATTTCGAATCCCTTATTTCATGTATGAGCTATGGATTGAACCTTGGTGGCTTGGATTGTTGATTTTGAGTTTGTAAAGATTGCTCTTGCCCTGGTTTTTCTGCAGCTCGAATGGACGGCGCGAGCGCGCTGTTTCTGGCGCGGGCGCGCCGTGGTTCCACGAGGCATGAGTGCGGGCGCGCTAGCTCTTGCGAAGCTAGGGCGTGGGCGCGCAATTTCCTTGCGCGGGCGCGCTGGTTTTGCGAGGTCTCGGCGCGGGCGCGCGACCCCCTTTTTTTTTTAAAAAAAAAATGATTCGATTTTTCCGTGGCTCTTCGTGATTTATTGTGTTTAATTATTCGAGATTAGACGATTAGAAACGGGGTCCCATAGGTAGGTTACCTTGTCAAGGTACAACATGTGTTAGAGTAGGACTCTAATTGATTAGTCTGAAATCATATCAAATCTTGGATTCATAAGATATTGTCCTTATCTGTTGTCGATCTTCATGTGTCCGAGCGTACTGGAATGTTCTAGATATTGGGCCATTCCTGGGCCCGGGTCGGGCTCCAACCTTACCAGTTAGGGCTCAAGCCCATGAATTTATGATCATGAACCCATTACCTAATAGGGTCATCCCAGACTGGGCTTCTCATAAAATAAGACTAGATGAGCCTCAAAGTATATTTCCAAAAATATGGATTATTGAGCTCGGGTCGGGATTTTACCATGCCTAGATAGGGCTCGGCCCAGTGAGCTCAGCAGCTGGGGCTTGAGTCAAGGGCTCTTCCCTTTGTTTTGAATATGTCCATCTAACTTGAATTGGTACATGGGGCATGATCTAATGGGCTTTGTATTGTCTTAAATCATGTCTCCTAACAATAGTAGGTGATTTTTGAACCATGTTTCCTGATTATGGGTTGTCGGGTTCGGGTCGGACCAGACCCAATTATTTATGGGGGCATCAATAGTACCTCCCTTTTTGGTCTAAAAGAAGTATGAAGTTTAGACCAAGTGGTCTGGTTGGATCCCGAACCGAGTAGGAAAAATTTTCTCCGTACAAATCATATCTCGAATAGGAGTACATGTAGTAACCCAGATACCATTTTAAGATAATAATATGTTAAACATGATTAAGGGTTGGTATTTAACCAATTTCGGTGTGTTATTGGACTTCAGAAGTAAAATTTGAGCTTTTTAATTTTGGACCGGATAGTAAGTTCCGATCCCGGATAGTAAGCTCCGATCGGAACGGAAGCTCCGATCCTGGAACGGAAGTTCCAATCCCCAGCTGTCAAAAATGATCGATGACTCAGTCGCGAGTTTTGACAAGTGTCGGTCATAGAGCAGATCGGAAGCTCCGATCCTGGCGTGGCAGACATGCACGCAATGAGCTGGATCGGAAGCTCCGATCCCGAAATCGGAAGTTTCGATCCTGGCCGAGAAATTTGGCTATAAATAGGGTCGTTCAGAGTTCATTTTCAATTACGAATTCCCGAGTTTCCTTCTTCAGTTATATAGTGTGAGATATACACTTGAGGGCCCTATCGGTTATAATAGAGGTTCTGGAATAACCAAGGTGTGGTTATAGTCATCCGGGACTAGAGACTCCAAAGGGCTAACTACGGACGAAGGTATGGTCCCGGGAATCTATTTAAGTTTTGGGAGTACTTATTAGCTTAGTTAAGGCTTATAGAATTTATGTAGTGATACGGTGAACTTTTGAATATAGACTTGGAACCTAGGATCCTATTATACTTGAACTAGTCTAGAGGTACGTACACATTGACTGAGATTGCCAGCGAGTATACATGTTTATATGTTGCATTTATTTGGCATTATTATATGGCATGATGTATGTTTTACCGTTTTCTATACTCATATGTCATGTGCATATACACGTTGAGCCTATACCTTGTTATACCTGATTATAGAGCCGCTCAGCTCTATACTCGATAGTCTGTTACTGAGAGTACCGCGACGGCGGGGACATTTATGTCTGTCTACTCTGGTGTACTAGACGAGTGTGGTTGCACCCAGAGGTTGATCCGTGCGGTGGCAGCACTCATGTGGCGCCGGTTCTGAGCATGACTTTTCAGATGACCCTGTACCAGTCATCATGTTGCATGCATTATATACATATGTTTACTCATGTCTATGTACTGGGCATAGCGCTCACGTCCTAGTTGTTATCTTGGACACCCTATTCCATGGGGCAGGTCGCAGGATGGACGGAGCTGGTAGTTCAAGGCAGGACTAGGGAGCAGGAGCCTTGAGGATTTTATTATACAGCAGGATTCGATATAGCTGTATAATGTTTACTGTTTAAGATTTCGATTTGGTTGTATCATTACAGATTTAAGCCTGGATAATATTACTAAGCTGATATGTAAATTATGGTTAAGTTTCCGCACGTTTTTACTCTGTTAGTATTTTGCTGTATTAAGTTTAATGCATGTTATTAGTTTCCAGTTAGTAGGTGATTCCATGCAGGGTCACTACAGTACAACTGTGAGTTTTCTATAAACCGTGTTCCCAAGCTGGAATTAACAAGTATGGGTCATATTCCCGAGGCTGAAATATGACAAAATTTTGCAAAGTATTAAACATATTCCCGAGCTGGAATATAGAAAAATTTTGATTAAGCATTAAACATATTTCCTAACTGGAAACATGATTTAAAGATCCACCAAGTGCAAAGTATATTCCCAAGCTGGAATAAGATTATGAAATTTTAACAAGTGTAAAGCATACTCCGAGCTGGAATTTTGCTAAAATTCAACCACAAATCGCATGATGTACGCCGAGCTGATCGGGCTTTTAAGTTTGATCACGAATTTCGTGTTGTATACGGAGTTGTTCGGGCTTTGATTTTGACCACGAGTAGTTGGGAGAGTGCGGAGCTGGTCGGGCTTTGAATTTGACCACGAAGTGCGTGGTAGGTGCCGAGCTGGTTGGGCTTTGAATTTGACCACGAAGTGCATGGTAGGTGTCGAGCTTGGTTAAGATTTTGAGATAACCACGAGTGGCGTGGGTTTACATATTTCCGAGCTGGCCGAGATTTTGAGATAACCACGAGTGGCGTGGGTTTACATATTGCCGAGCTGGTCGGGCTTTTGAGATAACCACGAGTGGCGTGGGTTTACATATTGCCGAGCTGGTCGGGATTTTGAGATAACCACGAGTGGCGTGGGTTTACATATTTCCGATCTGGTCCGGCTCTTGAGATAACCATAAGTGGCGTGAGTTTATATATTGCCGAGCTGGTCGGGCTTTTGAGATAACCACGAGTGGCGTAGGTTTACATATTGCCGAGCTGATCGGGCTTTTGAGATAACCACGAGTGGCGTGGGTTTACATATTGCCGAGCTGGTCGTGCTTTTGAGATAACCACGAGTGGCGTGGGTTTACATATTGCCGAGCTGGTCGGGCTTTTGAGATAACCATGAGTGGCATGATTTATATATTGCCGAGCTGGTCGGGCTTTTGAGATAACCACGAGTGGCATGTGTTTACATATTGCCGAGATGGTTTGGCTTTTTAGATAACCACGAGTGGCGTGGGTTTACATATTGCCAAGCTGGTCGGGATTTTGAGATAACCACGAGTGGCGTGGGTTTACATATTGCCGAGCTGGTCGGGCATTTGAAATAATCACGAGTGGCTTGGGTTTATATATTGCCGAGCTGGTCGGGCTTTTGAGATAACCACAAGTGGCGTGGGTTTATATATTGCCGAGCTGGTCGGGCTTTTGAATTCTTTGTGTTTGACAAAAGCATGTATTTTTCATTAATAACTCAAAAAGATATTTTCAAAATTTAAAAAATAACAAAATAAATTTGCTACTATTGTTAACAAAATTAAAAACAAAATTAATGAAATAACTCACAACCCATTGTGTTATGAGGCTCGATAGTAGAGTAGGATTGTCCAGGCACCTATGCATAATATTTCTTCAAGTGTTGGGTGTTCCATGACCTCTTCTCTTTTGCTCAAATGGTCTGGACCATCCCGATCCCTTTTTCCGGGACGATACCTTCCTCCTTGTCGTGCTACCAATATATCTTTCATCACCTCATCTTGTTGAATTATCCTCTCAATCTCTTGTTCCAATTGTTGACAGTTATTGGTGATGTGCCCATATTCATTGTGAAAATCACAATACTTATCAGATTTTGGCCTGCGAGACCCCTGCTCACTCCATGGGGGTCTTTGTAGAAATCTTTTTTCTTCGCATATTCGCAGGGCCTGAGTCTTACTCATCCTTAGAGGGGTGAAGGATGTGAATTTTCCAAGCAGCTCGGGTCAGGGAGCTGGTCCCATCTTCCGAGGCGTGTTAGGGGTCATGGTGTCCTTTGGGCTTTGGGGCTTGTCTATCCCCCTATTCAACCGAGAAACTTGTATCTCCTCTAAATTCACATATTTCTCGGCCCGAGCAAGCAACTCATCGTATGTAGACGACGATTTTTTGATCAAGGATTTAAGAAAATCTCTTGTAGTAAGTCCTTGGGTGAAAGCGCTGATGAGCAGATCAGTAGTGGCAGTAGGTACTTCAAGGGCCAAAGCACTAAATCGACGAATATATGCTCACAAATCTTCTTGACCTTGTTGTTTGATAGCGAAAAGACTGAGAGTGGTTGTGGGGTGCTTTTTGCTACTAGCAAAATGATGTAGAAAGGCCTTGCTGAAATCCGTGAATTCCTTGATATCCACTGGACGCAATAGGTTGAACCATTGTTGTGCTGTCCCTATCAGAGTATCGAGGAAGAACCTGTGACACCCGGAGCCAAAAAGTCCTAGGGCGGTACATGGTCCGCAATATGGGTGGTTAATACCTGAAAGATGAAAAGCCCACCAAAGAATGGGTGACGGGTGACATGAATGAACCGATCCCACACCGGAATGAGAGGTACAAAAAATTTGATATGTGCAACTCATATCAAGAAGGTGCATCTTCTTTTCGGAAGCTCATCACATAAGAACTCCAAATTTAAGCGTGCTTGACTTGGGGCAATTATAGGATGGGTGACCCCCTGGGAAATTTTCCAGGGTGCGTGTGAGTGAGGACATAAGCACGCTGAAAAAACCCGTTTTGATACAGTGGGGAGTTTCAAATGGTATCAGAGACTGGCCTCTCCCAGTACGGTGTGGTTCGGGGACGAACCAAGCGGAAGCTGGTGGGCATGTGACACCCGGAGCCAAAAATTCCTATGGCGGTACATGGTCCGCAATATGGGTGGTTAATACCTGAAAGATGGAAACCCCACCAAAGAATGGGCGACGGGTGACATGAATGAACCGATCCCACATCGGAATGAGAGGTACAAAAAATTTGATATGTGCAACTCATATCAAGAAGGTGCATCTTCTTTTCGGAAGCTCATCACATAAGAACTCCAAAGTTAAGCATGCTTGACTTGGGGCAATTATAGGATGGGTGACCCCCTGAAAAGTTTTCCAGGGTGCGTGTGAGTGAGGACATAAGCACGCTGAAAAGACCCGTCTTAATACAGTGGGGAGTTACAAATAATTGTAACACCCGAAAATTTTTATACGTAAATTCACATGCATAATTAGGGAAATTAATTATTTAAATTTTTAGAAATATAAGTTAAATATTACTTATGTGTTATTATGTGTATTATGTGCATGTTTTAAATTATTTTAGTATTTAACCCATAATTATGAAAATTTTAGACTTTTAAGGAATTTATTATTTTGAGCGCGTAGACGGGACCGTGGACGGACGAGATACCAATATTTTTAGCCAAAAATATTTTATGAGTCTTATGAGCCTTAAAAAAATATTTTAAGGTATTTTGTCAAGAAAATTTTAGTATTTATTTATATATTTATTTAAGGGTTGATTTTTAGCCAAAATAAGCCATTTTAATGACTTTTATTAAATTTTAAAAATCCTCTAAATTATTATTTCGGGATTTTTGGTTTATTATCAGATTAATAAGTTATTATTGAGTTTTTAAATATTTATTTAGGTATGATATTATCTCAAATTAGTTTTTATCCTAATTTAATCCTATTTATAAAATTTTAAAACTAAAACCTATCCTACCCTACCCTAACCCCACTCAGCCGACAACCCCCTTTCCTCCACCTCCTTCCTCATGTTTCAACAGAAGCAAAAAACCTCCAAAGCTGATTTCTTCAAGAAAATTTAGAGTTTTTCGTAGATTCGTCGTCCCGGAGCCGTACACGTGGAACCTAGTGATGATGGATTTTCATCAGGATGACAGATTAACTAATACCAAGAGTTGTGGATTGTGACCAGTACTAGACATGAGGGGGCGCCACCCTTAGTCGGTTATTCCTTTGGAAGTTTCTATACTTCGGAGAATGTTTGGAGGCCTTGGTGCTCCAGGGACTATATAGGAAAGGCTACTCACTTTAGAAATTTGGCAACAGTCACAACAGGGTATGACTTTGGATATGACAGATACCAGGTGTGGTATCAAGGTTTAGTTATCGTTTATTTGAGATAAAGATGTTCCGTTGTCAGAACAGTCTTGGAATGGATTTTTTCTTGACAAGTAATTGTTATGAGTAGATAAGTTTTTGATCTTGATTTGTGATATCGGGATTTAATCCAGGAGATTAGTTGAATTGATATTCAACAGGATTTAATTATCAGATGCTTGCAGACTCGGGATTTGAGTTGTGCCTCTACAGAGAATTTTCCTTGACCAATGATTTTGGTCCAGAAAGGAATGATTGCATAATATCAGAGACTCAGGGATGAGTTATGCCAGGGTGCTCTTTACTGTCGGGTTCCGAGATGGTATAGTAAGTGCGACCTTATGCCGGTGTACTCTGGAAGGATTCTTTTGTTCCAGTTTGGCATTATAGGAAGACTTACCTCAGTCTCGTTGTTTGTATAGTCATAGCAATAGGTATAATTATCAGAAGAATATTCAGGATTTATTTGAGTCTTCTGGAGTTATACTTGGTACTGGATTAGTTCCAAGGGATTTGAGTTATCGTCTGACTTCATCAGAGATACAGACTTTCGTTTTCGTGGACAGAATATTCTTGGAAAGGATTCTTTGACAAGTGAATATTCTGGACGGGTAGTTCTCGCACGTGATACTGGGGGAGAACCAGGAGGTTTTACCAGTATTGTCTGATTCTATCAGAGGTATTTTAGTGATCAGGATCTTGATTACGAGATGAACAGGAAATTCTAAGTGATGAGTTTACTTAGGTAAATTTTTCTGTAAGAATTGGAATTCAATCGATGGATTGTCAAGCAAAGAAGAATTTTATCAGGGCACTGTGATGACTTATACTAGGAGACGTGAACTGTGATCAACGATAGACATGGGAGAGTATATTTCCATTGATATTCTGGAAGTCTTTTGTACTTCAGGAAAGGATGGAAAAATTACTCAGTCTAGAGATCATTGCAATAGTTACGTTAAAAATATAGTTTGGTGTCAGTTTGATAACCTTGAAAAGATACTCGATTCTATTGACAGATGTCATGAGCCTGCTAAATTACAGTATGGATTCATCAGTATGAGAATTCACTTGGTTAGTGAAAGCTGGGCACTTAGGTGTTCATGTATGTTTTGAAATGGTCAGTTAAACTGGTGCAAGTTTGCTGCCCAGTGACTATTTGCAATTTTATCTGAGCCAGCTTTGTATTTGAGAATTCGAGATGCTCAGATGTCTGATTCAAAGACCCAACGTTTGGCTCGCCTAGCCAACGAGGGTAGTACGTCTGAATTTCACTATCAGTCAGATGGTTTTCTGTGTTTGTCTAGTAGGCTTGTGATTCCGGAGGATGAAGAGTTGCGAGATGATATTTTGTCTCAGGCGCATCGCACTAAGTTGAGTATTCATCCAGGAAGCAACAAGATGTAAAAGGATCTACGTACTCGTTTTTGGTGGAAAGGAATGAAACGCAGTGTGTATCAGTATGTTTCGAGATGCTTGGTTTGTCAGCAGGTCAAGGCAGAACACCGACGACCTGGAGGTTTGCTTCACAGTCTGCCTATTCCTGAGTGAAAATGGGAGTTGATCACGATGGATTTTGTGACCCATTTGCCAATGACCTCGAGGAACTGTGATGCTATCTGGGTGGTGGTAGACCGACTCACCAAGTCAACACATTTCATTGCCTATAGCCGAGAGTATTCTGTGGATCGTATGGCGCGGTTGTACATTCAGGAGATCGTTCGACTTCATGGAGTGCCTGTGAGCATTGTCAGTGATCGAGACCCCAGGTTTACTTCTAGGTTCTGGGGGAGTGTTCAGAGTGCGATGGGTACTACTCTCAGTTTGAGTACTGCTTATCACCCGAAGACAGATGGTCAGTCAGAGCGCACTATCCGTACTTTGGAGGATATGCTTCGAGCGTGCACTATGGACTTTGGTTCAGCCTGGCAAGATCATTTGCCTTTGATTGAGTTTGCGTACAACAACAGCTATCATACTAGTATTGGGATGGCACCTTTTGAGGCATTGTACGGGCGACGTTGTCGTACTCCACTCTTCTGGGAAGAAGTGGGGGAGAGACAGGCTGAGGGACCGGAGTTTATCCAGCAGGCGATAGACATTAATGATTAGATCAAGAAACGGATTAAGACTGCACAGGATCGTCAGGCCAGCTATGCTAACACCAAGCGTAGGCCTTTGAAGTTCGATGTCGGGGAGAAAGTGTTTTTGAGAGTGTCACATTTTCGCAAAATTCTCAGATTTGGACTTAAGGGCAAGTTGTCTCCCAGGTTTATCGGTCCGTTTGAAATCTTGGAGAGCATTGGCGATTTGGCTTATCGACTAGCTTTGCCACCGCATCTTTCCAGTATTCACGACTTGTTACATGTTTCATTGTTGCGACGGTATGTGGCGGATGAGTCTCATATTCTGCAGCGGTCTGAGGTTCAGGTGAGCAAGGATTTGACCTATGTTGAGAAACCTATTCGTATCCTGGATCATAAGGATAAGGTTTTGCGGAACAAAGTCATTCCTCTGGTTTTAGTTCAGTGGCAGCGTCGAGGCACTGAGGAAGCTACTTGGGAACTCGAAGACTGGATGCGCACAGAATATCCTGAGTTGTTTTGATTTCATTTTCGAGTTGTATTCAGTTGTAAACGTTTGATTAGAATAAAGAATGTTTCTGATTTCTGTATTACATTCAGTACTTAAGATCTTATTTCGAGGACGAAATATCTTAAGTGGGGGAGAATGTAGTAGCCCAGTTCCAATTTACAAGATTAATTGGTTAATTATATTTTATTAACAAGAGCACAAGTTAAGATCAAGAACACATGACATGAGTAGCTCGGGTCGGTCATGAGTAGCTCGGGTCGGTCATGGTTGTTCAACATTAGCTCGGGCATTGAGCAAGGGCTCGGGCATTGAACTAGACCTCGGCCTTGGAGCTAGGGCTCGGGAATGTGTTTGTGCTTGGCTCGGGTCGGGGCTTAGGGTGCTCAAGAAAGTGATGTGCAAGGCTAGGGTAGTGTTCGGTCATGGGAAGAACACATGGTATTCAGGTCGGGAATGGACACGTGGCTGGAGCTAAAACACGATTAGTGTCCTGCTAGGTGTCATGCACTCGATTGACACCTGTCCCGGCTCATCCTCTATAAATAGGAGTCAAGAGTTCGGTCATTTTACACCATTTCATCTCACTTCTTAGTTCTACTCGGACCAAGGAGTAGCTCGGGAGCTCGGGAAAGAGTAGCTCGGGAGTTCGGGAAAGAGTAGCTCGGGAGCTCGGGAGTTTGGGAAGGAGTAGCTCGGGGCTTGACCAGGTGCAGTTCAGGTCGGGATTGACCAGGAGCAGTTCAGGTCGGGCTTGAAGGGAGAGGTCAGGTCGGGTCAGTCTTGAGACCAGGTCGGGTCGGGACTTGAACCTAAGGCAGCTAGGGGTTGTCTTCTTCCAGCTTAGTTCAGACTTTGGTGTTAGGTACGATAGTACTGTTCGAGATATCCTGACTGAGTATGCATGTATTATGTGACTGCATGATTTATATGTCATTGATTTATGCTGCATTCATCTGCATATTGAGCTATCTCCTTCGAGATGTATATTAGTAAGGTTGTACCCTATCCTGTTAGTGGATGGACTTCCTGTTGGAAAACTGGCGAGTTCCCAGACCAATTACGATTGATACCCGGTGCAGCGGAAGTTTAAAATTTTTCATGGAACGTTTCCATGGTATGGGTATCAACCGTTCATCGATTGAATTACGTGTGTGTAAAATTTAAATAACAATTAAATAAATTTTACCTCAAATCTCGCAACGAGATTAATGGACACCAACAGAACAATTCTGCTCTTGTTGTCTCTCCCTGGAACCGATGAACGCCTTCAATCAGGTCCACGAACAGAGGTTTAATCCCTCTGATAGATTGCACTAGAAAATCTATCAGAAGTTTTCTGCGAAGAGAATACACGAATTTGATTCGTTATTCCTTACTGCGATTCAAAATCACAGACCGGAATTTTCTCTGACAGAGTAGGGAGGGGGCGGCCAAAAACGTTTTGAGAGGCTAGGGTTTTCGATTTTTGCTTCTCAAAATAATGACCTGTTGTGTGTAATTTCTGTACTGAAATAACTTATTTATAATGCAGGCCACTAACACCTTAGGGCCCATTAGTCATAAGCTGGGGCCCGACAAGCAAAGCCCGCTCGTTCAGAAATTAATATAAAATTCATCGTGACTCCGATTGATGAAACGATTTCACCAATGTGCACAGAAACCATTTCTGCACGTTTTAAAGTCAAAATAAATTTTCCTGAATCCGAATTCAGTGGTTTCCAAAAATGTCCATCCCTATGTCATTTTAGGAAATCCTACTCCCTTACTCTTATTTAAGAAGTCCAACTCCTTAGTTCATTAAATTTAACTCTTTAAATTTAACTTTCTCAACGGGGATTAAAACTCCATTACACTGTGTGACCCTCAATGGTTCAGGGATACAGCTAGCCGTGGGCTCACAACTCCTTGTGACTCGGAACAACACTTTCCGACTTGCCCAACGAATCATGGTAAAGCGCCTAGCAACATCGCCCCATGATTCCCTAGGTATCACTGATAGTGCCTACAAGAACCAGTAGATTTTGGTTAGCGTACAGTACGGTCCCTTCATCCATATATCCCGATCGAATCAACAACCATTGGTATATCGAGAGTCGCTCAAGATTCGATAACTATGCAATACATCTTGAAGATCAAATTAGTGACATCGCATGTGCTACTAAGAAACCATTTCTTAAATCACATCAATTACTCTGGCCAGAGATTTATCACACTAATATCTCCTCAGATCGCATAGGATATCCACACTCGCAAGTATGTGGTGAATCCTTGACAACAATGCATTGACTCCTATATGTGTCGTAACTGTACCCAATCTCGACACCTGATGACCCCCTCAGAGTCGGTAAACGAGTCAAAGCACAGTACTAGCATATAGAGTCTCCATGATGTTTCAAGTCGTAAGGACTAATGGTGTACAACCAAAACCGCGGACTTTATCCACTCGATAAGTGATAACCACTTGGAAAGTCCGGATAGGGTAGTTCGACTATTCATCCTATGAATATCCATTTGCATGCTTCGAACATCTCCATGTTCCCTACCAATGAAACGTGGTACTCCGCATCGCAAATGCTAGTCTCAAACTCGAGCGATCCTTATCCTTATTATCGGACGGCTCAATCGACTAGGAACGGTTTTAGAATATACAGTGACTATAAGATGTATTTCATGATAGACATCTCCATGTTCTACCACATCTTACATACACTATAGTATATTCAAGGTCTTTATCAAAACAACAATAGTATATCACAATATAACAATATGAAGTAATATAAAGTCATTGCCATAAAAGTGTAAATAATATTAAACAAAAGATTGTTTATACAAAGAGTCAACAAAGCCCATAGCCACACAGTTGGCTCACTGGGCACCCACTCTTACAATCTCCCACTTGCCCTATAGCCAACTAGTCATACTACGTAGACCCATTGCTTCGCGATGTTTGTCAAACAATGGTCCTGGCAAAGGCTTAGTAAGTGGATCAGCGATATTGTCTGCAGAGGCCACTCGTTCGACACTGATGTCTCCTCTTTCCACAATCTCCCGGATTATGTGGTATTTCCTCAGTACGTGTTTGGATCTTTGATGAGACCTTGGTTCCTTTGCTTGAGCAACGGCACCCGTGTTGTCGCAGTACACCGGGACTGGACCAACAAATTCAGGAATGACGCCCAACTCTTGGACGAAATTCCTCATCCAAACGGCCTCTTTAGCAGCAGCTGATGCTGCAATGTATTCAGCCTCAGTGGTGGAATCCGCTGTGGTGTCCTGCTTGGAACTCTTCCAAGAGACAGCACCGCCATTGAGCATGAACACAAATCCAGAGGTTGACTTCGAGTCATCCACATCACTTTGGAAGCTAGAGTCGGTATAGCCTTCCAGTTTGAGTTCTCGTCCTCCATAAACCATGAACATATTCTTAGTCCTTCGCAAGTACTTAAGAATGTCCTTCACGGCTTTCCAATGCATCTGACCAGGATTAGACTGATATCTGCTCGTGACACTCAGAGCAAATGCTACATCCGGTCTGGTAGATATCATCCCATACATGATACTACCTATAGCTGACGCATATGGTACATGTGTCATATTCTCTATCTCTGCATCAGTCTTGGGACACATAGACTTGGATAGAGAAACTCCATGACACATGGGTAGATGTCCTCTCTTGGACCCATCCATTGAAAACCGTTTCAATATGGTATCGATGTAGGTTGATTGAGTGAGTCCTATCATTCTCTTAGATCTATCCCTATAGATCTGTATCCCAAGAATGTAGGATGCCTCACCCAAATCCTTCATCGAAAATCTACCTGATAACCATATCTTTGTTGACTGCAACATCCCTACATCATTCCCAATGAGTAGGATGTCATCAACATAAAGTACTAAGAATGTCACCGCATCCTTAAATACTTTCTTGTACACGCAAGGTTCCTCCGGGTTCTTGATGAAACCAAAGTCTTTAATTGTTTCATCAAATTTCTGGTTCCAACTTCTTGATGCTTGTTTTAGACCATAAATTGATCTCTGAAGCTTGCATACCTTATGCTCGCTTCCCATGGATGTGAACCCCTCAGGCTGCTTCATATAGATTTCCTCCTTAATGTCTCCATTAAGAAAAGCAGTCTTCACATCCATTTGCCATATCTCATAGTCATACCATGCAGCTATGGCAATTAGGATTCTTATGGACTTGAACATTGCGACTGGTGAAAAGGTTTCATCATAGTCAACTCCTTGCCTTTGAGTATAACCTTTCGCCACCAATCGCGCCTTGTAAGTCAATATCTTACCATCAGGCCCAAGCTTTCTTTTGTAGATCCATTTACACCCTATTGGAACAATTCCATCGGGAGGATCCACTAAAGACCAGACTTGGTTAG
This sequence comes from Henckelia pumila, assembly GCF_033568475.1. NCBI lineage: Eukaryota > Viridiplantae > Streptophyta > Magnoliopsida > Lamiales > Gesneriaceae > Henckelia > Henckelia pumila. The sequence goes on along the minus strand of NC_133122.1, from coordinate 14,794,115 downwards.
TATGCATCGAATCCAATTCTGACTGCATAGCTTCAAGCCATAAATTCGAATCCGCATCAGAAATTGCTTCCTTGAAGCTTCTTGGATCACATCCAATGTCGGGTTCATCTTGACCCTCTTCAAGAAGAAGACCATATCGAACTGGAGGTCTAGAAGTCCTCTCAGATCTTCTAGGTGCAGGCGTGTCCAGCAATGGTTCCTGAGGTGTGGGATCGTTATTTTGTATTTCGGGTTCTTCTCGAACTTCTTCGAGTTCCATCATCTCGCCTTTCTTATCCAATAAGAACTCCTTCTCCAAGAAGGTGGCATTCCGTGAAACAAACACCTTTGTTTCAGCAGGATAATAGAAATAATATCCGATTGAATTCTTCGGATACCCCACAAAATAACACAAGCTGGATCGACTATCCAACTTATCTCCCACTGTCCGCTTCACGTAAGCAGGACATCCCCAAATCCTCAAGTATGAATACTTAGGAGCTTTGCCATTCCATAACTCGTATGGTGTTTTGTCCACTGCTTTAGTGTGGACGTTATTCAACAACAATACCGCCGTTTCAAGCGCATAGCCCCAAAACGAAGGTGGAAGCTCAGTGAAGCTCATCATGGATCGAACCATGTCCAACAAAGTTCGATTACGACGCTCCGATACACCATTAAGCTGTGGTGTCATAGGAGGAGTCCACTGAGAGAGAATCCCATTCTCTTTTAGATAGTCCAAAAACTCGGTACTCAAGTATTCTCCACCTCGATCCGATCGAAGTGCTTTAATACTTTTACCTAGCTTGTTTTCTACTTCAGCCTTGAATTCTTTGAACTTTTCAAATGCTTCAGACTTATATTTCATTAAATATAAATACCCATACCTTGAATAATCGTCAGTAAAGGTAATGAAGTAGGTGTGGCCATATTGAGTCCCAACTCTAAATGGTCCACAAACATCTGTATGGATCAAATCCAACAGATTTTGACTACGTTCAGGCTTCCCCTTAAAAGGAGATTTAGTCATTTTCCCTTTTAGGCAGGATTCACAAGTAGGTAGAGAGTTAATATCAGACATATCAAACATGCCCTCTCCCACTAGCTTGTTCATCCTCCTTGAGGAAATATGACCTAGTCTAGCGTGCCAAAGGTTTGCCGGGTTTTGACTATCGATTTTCCTTTTGTTTGTTGTCGCCGGTTTGTCAATACAATTTACTGGAACGTCTTTTAGTTTTAAATTGTATAGATCGTTTTCAAGTTGTCCATTTCCAATTAAACATTCATTCTTGTAAATATTGCAAATCCCATTCACAAAATTACAAGAATAACCATCTCTATCAAGCATAGAAATAGAAATAATGTTTTTAATTAAATCTGGCACAAATAAAACATCTCTCAACAATAATTTAAAACCGTTCTGCAAAATCAAACAAACATCTCCAATGGCCGTAGCTTCAACTCTGGAACCATTCCCGAGTCTCAGCTGGGTCTCACCCATTCTAAGCCTGCGACTTCTTGTCATCACCTGCAAATCATTGCAAATGTGAGATCCACATCCGGTATCCAATACCCAAGAAGTTGTATTAAGTGACATGTTTATTTCGATATAGAACATACCCTTTGCAGTTCCCAACTGCTCAAGATACTCCTTGCAGTTGCGCTTCCAATGACCCGGCTTCTTGCAGTAATGGCAAACATCCTTGGATTTTCCATCGTTTGAAGCCTTTGTCTTTTGCTTCTTCTCGGGTTCCACTTTCTTGGGTGGGGCAGAACGTTTCTTGCCCTTCATACTTGGCCCCTTCTTTGCAGAAGATGAGGAGCCCACCAAGAAAGCTGGCTTATCCTTCTTAAGTGTGGATTCATATGTAACGAGCATATTGACCATCTCTTCAAGGGTGGCCTCTATCTTGTTCATATTAAAATTTATCACGAATCCATCAAATGAAGAAGGAAGAGATAGAAGCAGCAAGTCCACATTGAGTTCATGCTCCAACACCAAATCAAGGGTCGCTAACTTCTGTATGAGCCAAATCACTCGTACCCCATGATCACGGACCGAAGTCCCTTCACGCATGCGGCACGTCATCAACTCCTTAACAGTAGAGAACCTTTCAGCCCTCGACTGAGCCCCAAAAAGTTCCTTGAGTTGCGTGTGAATGTCAGCAGCATTCACCGTGTCCTCAAATCGCCTCTGGAGTTCATCAGACATCGAGGCTTGCATATAGCATTTGGTCTTGATGTCATGGTCACACCATGCATCAAGTTTGGCCAATTCCTCCGGACTTATGTCAGCTGGTGCTTCCTTCGGAGGTGCTTTCTCTAACACGTAGAGCATTTTCTCCGAAGTTAAGACAATCTTCAACTTCCGGAACCATTCCGTATAGTTGGCGCCAGTCAGCTTGTTTTGTTCGAGGATCGAGAATAAAGGATTTCGCGAATTCATTGTATGAAATACTGAAAAGGAAAAACAGACATATATCAATGATTGTTTAACAATTTACTAAGACATAAAATAGGCGAATTTAATTTTATGAATCTCACTCCCACTATTTTAACGATTTCACCACCCTCTAGTGAAAACGGGAAACTTTTTCCTTAGTGAGAACATGGAGTCCAATTGACAAACTTATGGTCCCGAATAATATCAGCCAACCATAATTCTCAAAAGGTAGAGCCCAATTGCTTCCAAAGCAACCCCCATGTATTTACCTCATGTCCAATAAGGGCCCAATAATATGACGCCGTTTAAAGTGACATGTCAAGATGACCCATCAATATTAAGTTGTGATGGACGGTCGCCATGTGGATCCCCCAATAATATGAGCCGATCCCATGGGAGTTCCACCCAACTTACAACATTTGTCGATCCAATGTACAGCTTTCCGACGGACGGGCCCCCCCAATAATATGAGCCGGACCGTATCCGCGGGTAGCATCACATACATTGACCGTTGATGGAAGGTAGGAACATTTAAACAATATTTAAATTTCCTTTATTTATCTTGATATAAATTTTAAATCATATTTAAAATGAGGGATTTTATTTATAAAAATATTTGTCTCATCATATTTAATTTATTGCATGCATTGCCGGATTCACGCAATTTATGTCTAAACATGCATACAATCATAATATCACATATTATATAGGATGATCGATTCCATTTCTAATTGACCCGTGGTTGCCAATCACGGGTCTTAGTCCAATCCTAGGTAATATGCAGTATGCAAATGCAATCCTATTACATATGCTTCCAATTTACATTTCTTCAGTCTTCATTGTCTGCTGGGCCCACCATCTTCAAATCTTGATCTCCCACTAAATCTAATGTATTTACAATAAATAACAATGACAAGTAGGGGATACATTTTTAGGGGGTGGGAACGGGCTATAAACCAAGCCCACTTTTATTACATATGACATTCATATCGGGCCATAAACCAGGCCCATTAATAAAACCAACAACAATAAAGACAAAATGTAAATTCCTAACATACACCTACAAAATTGGTCATGGCAATCGATCATCCTTATCCAATAACATTTAATTCAAAATTAATTTATTGGATAACATGCTGTGGCAATTCAAATTTAAACAAGATAAAATCATATTTTATATATAAAATCACATTTCACATATAAAATCATATTTTATCTCCATATCAAATAAAATCATATTTTATCTATAAAATCCAATTTTACAAATAAAATCATATTTTACTCAATATATCATAAGATCATATCTTATCATCAATTGTACCAAAATAATTGATTTCAAAATTCAATTTACGGATAAAATATTAAAATTTTCCAAAAATTCAAATTTATCCAAAATCAATTTTAAAATTTACGGACTCGAACAATTCGATCCGAAATCTCGTGAACCAATCAAAAACAATTTTTGACCGGACCAAAAATAAAATTTTAAATATTAAAATTAAAATATAATTTTTCCCGCGGGCCGCCCGGGACACTCCCGGGCCGGCCCGCACCCGGGGCGCGGGCCGGGGCAGCCCGGCTGCCCCCTTAGGGCAGCAACGTTTGCTGCCCTGGCGGCGCCTGGCGCCGCCGCTGGGCGGCGCCGTGCGTCGCCCTGGGCGGCGCTGTGAGCCGCCCTGGGCAGCGCCGAGCGCTGCGCTGGGCAGCGCACAGCGCTGCCCTGGGCAGCGCCGTGCGCCGCCCTGGGCGGCGACGGTCGCCGCCCTGGGCGGCGCCGTGCGCCCCCTTTGGGCGGCGCCGTGCGCCGCCCCTGGGGGCAGCGACCATCGCTGCCCCCTCCGGGCAGCGATCCAATCGCTGCCCGGGTTTCGCCCCCCGAAAAAAAAATTTTTTTATTAAAAATATTTATTTTGTTTCAAAAACCGAGACTCAAAAATTTTGTACAATTGATTAATTCAATCGATTGATCTGAGCAACCTGGCTCTGATACCACTGTTGGAAAACTGGCGAGTTCCCAGACCAATTACGATTGATACCCGGTGCAGCGGAAGTTTAAAATTTTTCATGGAACGTTTCCATGGTATGGGTATCAACCGTTCATCGATTGAATTACGTGTGTGTAAAATTTAAATAACAATTAAATAAATTTTACCTCAAATCTCGCAACGAGATTAATGGACACCAACAGAACAATTCTGCTCTTGTTGTCTCTCCCTGGAACCGATGAACGCCTTCAATCAGGTCCACGAACAGAGGTTTAATCCCTCTGATAGATTGCACTAGAAAATCTATCAGAAGTTTTCTGCGAAGAGAATACACGAATTTGATTCGTTATTCCTTACTGCGATTCAAAATCACAGACCGGAATTTTCTCTGACAGAGTAGGGAGGGGGCGGCCAAAAACGTTTTGAGAGGCTAGGGTTTTCGATTTTTGCTTCTCAAAATAATGACCTGTTGTGTGTAATTTCTGTACTGAAATAACTTATTTATAATGCAGGCCACTAACACCTTAGGGCCCATTAGTCATAAGCTGGGGCCCGACAAGCAAAGCCCGCTCGTTCAGAAATTAATATAAAATTCATCGTGACTCCGATTGATGAAACGATTTCACCAATGTGCACAGAAACCATTTCTGCACGTTTTAAAGTCAAAATAAATTTTCCTGAATCCGAATTCAGTGGTTTCCAAAAATGTCCATCCCTATGTCATTTTAGGAAATCCTACTCCCTTACTCTTATTTAAGAAGTCCAACTCCTTAGTTCATTAAATTTAACTCTTTAAATTTAACTTTCTCAACGGGGATTAAAACTCCATTACACTGTGTGACCCTCAATGGTTCAGGGATACAGCTAGCCGTGGGCTCACAACTCCTTGTGACTCGGAACAACACTTTCCGACTTGCCCAACGAATCATGGTAAAGCGCCTAGCAACATCGCCCCATGATTCCCTAGGTATCACTGATAGTGCCTACAAGAACCAGTAGATTTTGGTTAGCGTACAGTACGGTCCCTTCATCCATATATCCCGATCGAATCAACAACCATTGGTATATCGAGAGTCGCTCAAGATTCGATAACTATGCAATACATCTTGAAGATCAAATTAGTGACATCGCATGTGCTACTAAGAAACCATTTCTTAAATCACATCAATTACTCTGGCCAGAGATTTATCACACTAATATCTCCTCAGATCGCATAGGATATCCACACTCGCAAGTATGTGGTGAATCCTTGACAACAATGCATTGACTCCTATATGTGTCGTAACTGTACCCAATCTCGACACCTGATGACCCCCTCAGAGTCGGTAAACGAGTCAAAGCACAGTACTAGCATATAGAGTCTCCATGATGTTTCAAGTCGTAAGGACTAATGGTGTACAACCAAAACCGCGGACTTTATCCACTCGATAAGTGATAACCACTTGGAAAGTCCGGATAGGGTAGTTCGACTATTCATCCTATGAATATCCATTTGCATGCTTCGAACATCTCCATGTTCCCTACCAATGAAACGTGGTACTCCGCATCGCAAATGCTAGTCTCAAACTCGAGCGATCCTTATCCTTATTATCGGACGGCTCAATCGACTAGGAACGGTTTTAGAATATACAGTGACTATAAGATGTATTTCATGATAGACATCTCCATGTTCTACCACATCTTACATACACTATAGTATATTCAAGGTCTTTATCAAAACAACAATAGTATATCACAATATAACAATATGAAGTAATATAAAGTCATTGCCATAAAAGTGTAAATAATATTAAACAAAAGATTGTTTATACAAAGAGTCAACAAAGCCCATAGCCACACAGTTGGCTCACTGGGCACCCACTCTTACACTTCCATCGATTTGGGTCCGGCATATCCACTGGTATATTGGTATGGGGGCCACCTCCTGAAGCGATGGCACGGCGTGCTACATACCAGGGCCCGGTCTGTCTCTGTTATCTGATCTTTGACCTCGAGTTATAGGAGTTCACTTTGCATGCATGTATACCCATACTCTCGTACTGAGCGTTTTATGCTCACGTCTCGTACTTTGTGTTTCTGAACACCCTATTCCATGGGGTAGGTTTGCGATTGGACGAGGCGGGTGGTTCCAGGAGGGGCTAGGCAGCGGTTGGTCAGCTGGAGCTTCGCTTAGGTTTTTATTTCTGTTGTTATCGGACTGATACAACTTTTCGATATGGTTGTATAATCTATTTGGATTTTTTACAGATTCCTTGCCTTGGGATTGTAGTATTTGTAATGTTTCCGCAGTTTATTCTGATATCTGTTTAATTAAGTTAATTGCATGCCTAAGTTCTATTTAGTAGGTGATCCGGGTAAGGGTCACTACAATTTTTAATGTTTATACATATATGTATGGGCATATATGTATAGTATTATTCTTAGTTATTTAAAAAAAAAAATTCCGCATTTATTAGTAGTAGATGTTTCAATTGGTATCAGAGCGCGGTCCTTGGAGGGTGTCCTACTGCCACGTGAAGCTCAGAAATCCTACTACCGGTCTGTAAGTTTTAAATGTTTTATTATGATTTATCAGGAGCATATGTTATGACTTAAGACTTTACGTTAGCAAAGTTTTAAAATACTTAGTTATGCATTGCGATTTACGTGAAGAATGTGTGGTGACGCAGTATGCCCAAGACATGTTATATGACAGGTGGACCACAAGAAATTTCGAATTTGGGAAATTCAGTTTTATGTTGTTAAAACTAAGTTTGATATTTATGATATATGGGTTGTCACTTGAATTTTTGTAGTAACTTATTGATTTTAAGTTAGAATAATTTCATTAGTAAATTATTGGGTTGGTGATGGTAAGAGGTAGCGGGCCTATCTAGGAAATTTTTATGAAGGTATAGCGATAAATAGAAAAATAAAGGTAAATTCCGATAAGAGGTATTAAGTTTTTGTGATAGCAATAGAATTATTGCTTGAGGCAAGAGTAGGATTCCTCGCAAGATTGATTAATCGAGGGTTGTATCATTTTCTTCTTTGGTGAATTTAAAATGTTACTTTTTAGAGGCTAATATATATTTTTGGGAATTAAGTCCGCATGTGTCAAATTATGCTAGTTGTGTTCACAGATATCATATTGTCATTCATTTAACTATTAAGGTTTTTTCTTTGACGAAGAAATCATGATTTTCTTGGAGATGGCAATTGTACCATAAGGTTATAGTTTGATGGTTTGTGGTTTTAAGTTTGTATTTTTAATTATATGAGATATAAATTGATGATAAATATGTTTTGTATTAGGTTCTTGAATCTTTGAGAATAAGAATAATTGTGGAGTTAGTTTGATAAAGAATTGGATAATCTTTGATAATACTTAAGGGTTTGCGTGGTTGGTGTTACTAAGTAAGCTGTATTGAGTTTGACGTTCAAGTCACTACGTTTAAATAAATAGATTTGGGAAAGATAAAATATTTTGTTTATCAGAGTGCGCAGCAGAAGCATGACTTTTGGGATACCCAAACTTGGGAACTAGATATGTAATAGTGGATTTAGTAAATTGGATTTTTGAAGGACTCCGTTACTAGAGTTTGACCAGTCGAATTTCGAGGACGAAATTCAATTTAAGGGGGGGAGAATTGTAACACCCGAAAATTTTTATACGTAAATTCACATGCATAATTAGGGAAATTAATTATTTAAATTTTTAGAAATATAAGTTAAATATTAATTATGTGTTATTATGTGTATTATGTGCATGTTTTAAATTATTTTAGTATTTAACCCATAATTATGGAAATTTTAGACTTTTAAGGAATTTATTATTTTGAGCGCGTAGACGGGACCGTGGACGGACGAGATACCAATATTTTTAGCCAAAAATATTTTATGAGTCTTATGAGCCTTAAAATAATATTTTAAGGTATTTTGTCAAGAAAATTTTAGTATTTATTTATATATTTATTTAAGGGTTGATTTTTAGCCAAAATAAGCCATTTTAATGACTTTTATTAAATTTTAAAAATCCTCTAAATTATTATTTCGGGATTTTTGGTTTATTATCAGATTAATAAGTTATTATTGAGTTTTTAAATATTTAGTTAGGTATGATATTATCTCAAATTAGTTTTTATCCTAATTTAATCCTATTTATAAAATTTTAAAACTAAAACCTATCCTACCCTACCCTAAACCCACTCAGCCGAAAACCCCCTTTCCTCCACCTCCTTCCTCACATTTCAACAGAAGCAAACAACCTCCATAGCCGATTTCTTCAAGAAAATTTAGAGTTTTTCGTAGATTCGTCGTCCCGAAGCCGTACACGTGGAAGCTTCGATTTAAATCAAAGGCATGCCTAATTCTTTTGTTTCTACACCATGTAAGCTATTATTTCATTGTTTTATCAGAAACACTATGATCCACACGTTTAAATTTCTGAATTTTCGAAGCATGAATGTTTCTTTTTCCTTTCTTGCTCACGTTTGCTTGGTTCATGGTCATATCACGTTTTTTTAATGCATGGGAAGGTCCAAGGTGGTGTCCAACATCTGGGTGCATGTGTGAGGGTCCTTAGAGTCGTCCTAGTTCATGGTGTAGGTCGGTCATAGGCTGGAACCGAAGCCTCTTCTTCCGGATGCACCAAATCGCGCAGGTTAGTGTTCTGAGGAAGAAGACTTCGTTCTCCTTCCTCAGGCCACGGTTTGGGGTGAGGTTTGAAGGTATTGAACCCTATCGATGTTGGCTAGTATTGGGAAGTGGTTTAAGGGAAACATATGGCCGGAGTAGGGAGAACGAACGGATTTGGCAACACTGCTCATCTGCGCGCGCGAGCACAGATGATGTCTGGTGTGTGTGTTCGTTCTCCACCTATAGTGCATGGTTTGGGTTGATTTTTATCTTGTTGGAAACCTATAGATGTTTTCTAGGATTGGAAAGTGGTTTCACGGTCATTGGTGGTCGGAGCAGGGAGAACGATTGGATTTACGGCAGCCGCTCAGGGCTGGACGCGAGCTAGGGGAACAGCTATTGCAAGGCTTTCTTCTCCTTCCTTGAACCACTGTTTGGGCTGATTTTTAGCTTGATGGAAACGTCTTGATGTTTTCTAAGTGATAGAAGTGGTTTCATGGTCAAATATTGTCTGATCAGAGAGAACGAAAGGAATTAGTACAGCTGCACGGAGTTGGTTGTGAGCAGAAATATGCTTGGGTTAAGTTTTGAACTTCTGGGTTTTATTTTGAGCTGGGCTTGGGCTGGGTGGTTCGGGTCGGGTCTGGGGTGTCATGGATCGGGTCAGTAGGGTTTGGGTCCGGGTTAGGTGGGTCGGGCTCGGGTATTTTAATTTTTAAGTAATTAAGAGTTTAATTGGTTTTTGGGCCAGTTTAATGATAAAAAAATTATTTGGGACTCCAAATAATTTTATTTGGGCCTTAAATGATTTATTTAAGTTAACTCAATGATTTTCACGGGCTTGGGAGCCCATGGGAATTTTTGGGCCCGTCGATGGATTTTTGGGCCAGTCTAGAGTTTTATTGGGTTTAATTAAGTTAATGGGCTTAAATATTTTTATTTAGGCCCAATTAAGTTTAATTAAGTTATTTGGGCTAAAATATGATTTTTGGGCTTAGCTTAAGTTAATGAACTTAAATGTTTTTATTTAGGTCCATTTATGAATAATAACATTTAATTAAGAATTTATTTCCATTGGGCTTTTATTTAAGTTTAATGGACTTAGAGTGAGTGATCAGCAGTCTGGACCAACCCATGAAAATAAACTAAGTCCGGAATATATATTTAATTATTTTTATGCATGAAGTCTATTTTAAGTAAAAGTATATTTATTATGAAAATTTAATTAAATATATATTACGGACATATTTTACGCGCATGCATACATGAAGAGTTTTATGATATGTTTATGATTAAGAATTGAGCATGAAAAATATTTTTATGGAAATTGAAGTTATGTGGCGGCACAGAGGTGGTTTACCACCAGCACAGAGGTAGTTCTACTACCGGCATAGAAGTAGTTTTACCACTGACACAGAGGTAGTTTACTACCAGCATAGAGGTGGATTTATCCACCGCCACGTACGATGGTTCTCAGACTGATCAGTCGCTCATGTTTACGAGCCACATATACGGATATAACCTTCACAGTTACTTATGATTAAGTCATGCTCTATTTACGTATGGATTATATGATTAGTGTGATGGATGTTATGTTATAAGATATGGTATGCAAGAGTTTACAGTGCACATTTTTAAGAGCATGCATGCATACTCATGATATTATATGTATTAGTATGATTATGTGATGCATTATTTTTAACCCTTGTTATAAAGGATTAGACATGTTGAGCCCCTAGGCTCACTACGCTTATATGGTGCAGGTGAGTGTGATGATTCGTTTGTAGCTCCTACCGGTGGCAAGGATGTATGAGCAAGCATGACAGTGGCCCCGTGACCGTCGCATTGAGTCTTGCATGTTTGAGTACCTTTGAGATTTTATAAAACATGTTTCGTATTTTCAGTTTCCAGTGGTTGAGCGAATTAATTTTATTATTTTTATTTAGCACGACGAGAGATTTTCAGTGGTTTAATATTATTATTTATTTAAGTTTTTATTTTAAATAATTTTATTTATTAGCAGTATTTTTAATGTTTATACATATATGTATGGGCATATATGTATAGTATTATTCTTAGTTATTTAAAAAAAAATCCGCATTTATTAGTAGTAGATGTTTCAGACCCGGCACTTGATCGGGTCAGAATATTTGTGCAACAACGCAGCATTCTCAAAACGGGACAGGTGCTCTTCCGGATCCCCTTTTCCATCATATTCCCCAACATGTGGAAATTTAAAGTTTTTTGGGGAGTTCGGACTCCAGTATTTCAGCAGAGAAAGGAATATTCCGGACTGGCATGGCTAGGTATCCAGACTGCTTCTTCTTCAAGAGCTCCATCTCTCTTTCAATTTCTTGATCTCCTCCAATTGTGCGTTTTGATCTGGTGGGGGGAGATTGGCTTCCCCCCTTGCAGCTAACGCTTGTTCGACAGCGGTAGTGAAAAGATGATTTATTTGTGCGTTGACTCCGTTTGCATCAGCCATCTCAATTTTTTTTCTTAAAATTCCCACAGACGGCGCCAATTGATGATGTCGAAATTTTTCTCCGGGTTCGTTCTGTTAGAGTGGATCTCCAAATATTCAATAAACCGGGTCGGGTCGGGCACGACTGTGTTCTGCACAGACAGAAGCTAGGTTAGGGGGCGCCGAAGGTGTTTTCGTCGTGACCCCTCCGATGCCTAAGTCAGTGTTCGAAAGTAAAAGAGCTTGACTAAAGTAAGAACAAGAGAATATGCGTGTGTGAGTGTGTGAACAAGAAGTGAATAGAAGAGATGAATGAATAAACCATGAACCATACCTGTATTTATAGGAGTTTGGAGGGGTAGGTTACCTTGTCAAAGTAGAACATGTGTTAGAGTAGGACTCTAATTGATTAGTCTGAAATCATATCAAATCTTGGATTCATAAGATATTGTCCTTATTTGTTGCAGATCTTCATGTGTCCGAGCGTATTAGAAGGTTCTAGATATTGGGCCCTTCCTGGGCCCGGGTCGGGCTCCAACCTTACCAGTTAGGGCTCAAGCCCATGAATTTATGATCATGAACTCATTTTCTAACAGGACCATCCCAGACTGGGCTTCTCATAAAATAAGACTAGATGAGCCTCAAATTATATTTTCAAAAATATGGATTATTGAGCTCGGGTCGGGCTTTTACCTTGCCTAGATAGGGCTCGGCCCAGTGAGCTCAGCAGCTAGGGCTTGAGTCAAGGGCTCTTCCCTTTGTCTAGAATATGTCCATCTAACTTAAATTGGTACATGGGGCATGATCGAATGGACTTTGTATTGTCTTAAGTCATGTCTTCTAACAATAGTAGGTGATTTTTGAACCATGTTCCCTAATTATGGGTTGTCGGGTTCGGGTCGGACCAGACCCAATTATTTATGGGGCATCATATTTCTTAATTTGACTAATCATAAACGTGACCAAAATAAGATAAAACCTGATCCAACACATTGTAATTTCTTAATTTTACATTCTATATTTTTTTGCTTTTTTTGGGTATTGTCCTTTTGACTCTTTGACCGGGTGAAATTTACTTCTATTGCATTTCGTAATTATATAGTCATTTTTATTTTTTGAATATAAATATTTTTGTTATAAAATTATAAATTAAATTTGTTCAATAAAAAATCAAATTTAAAATTTTATGATTTTAATAAATTTGCGATTGGATTAATAGATTTGAAGCTCGAGATTTCAAATTCACAACACAAATTTGTTGATAATTTTAGGTACGTTCACTTGACAAAAAACTTCAAATCCTGGATAGTTAACTTTTTAATCATTGTGATGGAGCTCAAATTCAAACTTGAGGTACATAATGAGCCGAAATTTTCGAGATATATATATATTTTATAAATCACGTATCATAAGGTGTCGAAATTTTTGATATTTTTCGGTATAGTAAGTGCGATATATCAAAATTTTTCTTATTTTTCTTGTCCCTGATCGTGATACCAATTTGTCTTTATTAAACTCAATTCTCGAACGAGTAGATCTTTGACACGGATCAATCATATTTATATACAATACAAAACGATATTTTCTTATGGGTGACCCAAATAAAATATCTGCATGGCAAAATTGACCCGTGAGATCGTCTTATATTAATTTTTGTATTCTCAAATTTAATATATAACATAATATTATATTAATTTTTGTATTCTCAAATTTAATATATAACATAATATTAGATTTATGATACGATTGTTGTTTAATATCTATATTATTATTATTATATAATAGTTCCACCTTTTATATTAACCATTTTTTGCAGTGTTTTCAGAACGGGAGCGAAGCGATCGGTTCAATCGGGAACCCGTGGCCTGTTCGGTCCGGAAACATAAATAATCCCGGAAAAGCTATTTAAGTTTTAACCGCTAAAAACTGGATCGAACCGATAAAACCGGTAAAAACTGGAAAACCGGCCGATTTTTAATAAACGACCAACTTTTTTATTTCTTTTTTAAAAAAAACAACAGGAGCCAGGCTTTATTGACTTCCATTTTCTGTATTTTTTTCTATTCTCTCTCTGATTCATCGATCCCCGATATTACTTCAAGACCGCCTCTTTCTGCTCGGCCCGATCTACCGCCGTCCGCCGGTCGAAATGAAAAATTGGCACCATATTTGAAGAGCTTTCGAAGCTTGCTTTCTATCGATAACATCTGTTGGAGAGCTCTCGACACCGACTTCGAAATTAAAAACCTTCGTCGCCTTTATTTTCTTAAATTTAGTTTATTTGTTGAATTATTTAAGAAAATTATCAAGTTATAGTGTTGATTTTCGTATGTATAGAATGATTAATATGAGTTTTTTTTATTTTTCCTTATTTATTCAATCAACATAGCATCACTCGAATCTTTCCTTCTTCTTGCGTTTGTTTCTTTGTTTTCTTCGATCTGATCTTCTCCATTTGCACCAATCAAACTTTTTTGTCAAGTATTTCCTATTCTTTTCATTAAAAAAAAAAAGGTTTTCGATACATACAATTATAATGCTGCTTTGTACTCAAAAAAAATTTATAATGCTACTTTCTTTTGTTTAATAATATTTTTAAACTTTAGTTTCATTGTCTTAATTCTTTGATGGTTTTAATTATGAAGTATAAATATACATATATATATATATAAAGATATATATACATATATATATATATAACATCAGAACCATTAATATTTGTTTGAATATATCATTTTAAATTTTTTATTAAAAGCTATAAATTAATGAATAATGAATATATTATTATTTTCTCCTATATAAAATGAATATAATATTGATTTTTATTAATCCGGTTGGACCGTCCGGTGGAACCGGTTGGACCATTTTTTTAAGGGTCGACCAGTTCAATTATCGGTCCGGTTATAAAAACACTAATTTTTGGTGTGTCAAATCACACCAAAATTTTTTCTCATTTACTCCTAAATTTAACACAACTCTCTTTTAGGTTAGATCTTAATAGACTAAATTATCCTCACTTTTCTCTAACATCATTATCTCCTTTTATCTCTAATTTTTTTTTAAATGTCATCATTTATCAATTCTTATTAAACTATATACGGGAGAGTCAGGGCCGGTCCTTCCATTAGGCTGCAGAGTCAATGGACTCATGCCCCAAAATTTTAAAAAAAAAATTGGGGCCCATTTTTTTTGGTTTATATAGGTATATAGTAGTAATAATAATAAATACAAGTCTATTAATTTTGTGATTGTGAAAAGGCCCAATTATATTAAAATAAATTGTAGTCCCAATTCAATCGGCCCAGATTCTTTCTCATTCAATCATTGTCATTTTACGTGAAGGATGGACTGCGGAGCTTCTTTTCTGCCTTTTGTTTCTCTGAGAAAAATATTTCTCTCCTTTGGAGGCTTGCAACTTTAAGTTATTTTTCATAATTTATCAAGATTAGTGGAGAAATCTTGTGCAGAAAGAATTTTTTCAAAGTTGAATCTTATCAAAACATTTCTCGGATCGACTATATCACAAGAAAGATTGAATGGGTTGGTTATGTTATCAATTGAAAATGAATTTATTGAACAACTTGATTATACAGATTTGATTAATATTTTTGCTACCAAAACTGTTAGGCGAGTTGTGTTTAAGTGATCATTTTCAATGTGTTTGACATTATTGTTTAGTTATAATAGAAATATTGCATTTAGATAAATATTGTATTTAGTTTTGTTGATTTAATTTAAGAAAATTGTAATGAAGTATTATGAGTGTTCACAGGGGCTTTTTTTTTTTAAGTTAGACTCAAGCCACAAAGCTAATAGGACCGGCCCTGGGGAGAGTCTATGCTGGAAGACCGGTACTATCCGATCTGCCAGCATCAACGGTCCCGAGCCCTTTTGCACACCAAATGATTTGATGTGCAAAGACCCGGGGACCGTTGGATTGCCCTTCGGGCAGTGCCCCGAAGGGCAACATAGACTCTCCCACTATGTATATAATTTTTTTACGGCTTTTCTCTACTTTATATATATCAAAACTTTAATATTTTTTCACCGTGATATTTTTTTATATTTTTAAAAATAATTAAATTGTCGAGCACATGAAAATCACGTGCGACGACTGCTAGTTCACTTTAATATTTTTCCGGTGTAAAAAGGATTTTGAGATGTGAAATATTTATTCCTAAATAATGCCAAATTCTAAGTTCACAAATAGGGATTTTTTAGGGAAAAAAATTTAAAAAAAATTCCAAAATTTTAACTGCAACATAAAATTTGGAAGAATTGTGTTCTACCCCTCGTGTTATCACTTAAGAACACACAACTCTCAATATAGTCCATGTGTTTCTCAAATAGAAACATATATTTCTTTTTTAATACAAATTATATTTTAAAGTGTTTAATTACTAAAATATCTATGATACATATTATTTAAGCGTGAAACCAATATATATATTAATAACAATAAGAGACAATAGAAAATCTTAAATTTTGGAGAGACTTCGTGTTTTTAATGCAATCCATGCCAAAGAACTTCATTGAAATTTGCGAGAGGTATCCGAAGTGGCCGATTAAAGTTAAAGCTGTGTGCGCTAAGGGATAATTTGGGGCAAGAAATGTGAGAAATATCAAAATAAAATACTTAATACACCCACTATATGTTGCTCCTTCCTCAGATTTCTGCCGCTCGTGCACATCTCTCGATTTAACATCCACATTAGCCAATGAGCTTTTGACTCATGTGGGATGGGGTCCCCTTCGAGGTCAACCCTTTTTATATGTAAAAAACCATTTCCATCACAAGAGTGATTAGATCCTAATTTAAAAACACAGAGACTAAGGTAGTGTTTGTAATCAGCTCTAAAAATAAGTGATTATGAAGATTTAATCACTTATTTTTAGAAATTGCAAACAGTACTACTTAAGATAATAAAGATTATGTAGGGAATTATATACTTTTGCGTTTACTTTAAATGATAGGATTGAACAAGGATAGATTAAAGTATGATTATTAAGATAATTTAAAAGGATATAAAGTGGTTATGGATAAATAATACTTTGCGATTTTGGTCCTCTATCGCGGGTTGGTTCATTACAAATAAAAATAAACAAAAATTATTATAATTAATTATAAATATAATAAATAAATAAATTTTAATAAAAAAATATTAATAAAAATTTTAATTATTGATTTCATATATGTAAATTTTATATAAAGTAATTAATACAAAAAAAAATTACAATTTTTATTAAAAAATGCATTTATCACAATAAAATTTAAAATAAAATATTAATTCTCCAGGCCCACGGGCCAATCCGCGCGGGTCACGGGCCTAGGCGGGTTGGCCCATCTAAGCCCACCTTTTGTTGAATTGGCGGGCGGGCCTAACCCAAATTGACGGTTCTACCCGCACCCTAGAGTACGTAGGATCAAAACTATATATATATTGTTGGAAAAGTTATTGAATGAATTATAATTGAAATGAGCTTGAAAGGCTTATTTGAATTGTGTTGAAACAAATTTGAAATTTGGTGAATAAATTGGAGGGAAAACTTGTTTTGGTTTGTCACACATTGGAACATGTTCAATATATTGTTCACCTTATATAATCTAACTTTGGATTATGGGATTAGGCGCTTAGGGCACCGGATGTTTTGTAAAGGGGCAAGACGTTAATCGATGCAACAAACACAACTTTGGATCTCGAATGGGGTTATTTCGGTTGATTATGTGAAGTCAAAGGAAAACCTTGCGGATCCGCTTATAAAAAGTATAAATAGAGATCAAATGTACAAACTACTTGGAGGAATGAGTTTAAAATCCACTAATTAAAATATGTATAGCGGTAACCCAACCTTGAGAATTGGAGATCCCAAAACCTTGGTTCAATGGGACAACTAAGTTATAAATATTAGTTTGAGTGCTTGGAATTGTTACTTGCTCATTCCTGAAATATCCAAGTATAAGTGACCTGTAAAATGTGATGATGTTAAGTTTTGTTTTAATGATTCCTATACCTATGAGGTGGAGTAACGCAGGATACTCTTGATAGAAGATCACCTATATAAGTGCAAAGTATTGGCCGCTTTGATTGCAACACTTATGAATCTAAGATACGGTCCAGGGCCGAAATGGATACAACGTGAGAACAAAATATGTTAGAGTATTGTTATGTAAATACTATTGACTTGGTTTACACAAACGGTAGACTAGTTCAAGACATCGCGTCACTATGCAACTAGTAAATCCGATAGTATTTTACTAAGGTAGGTTCAAAGCCACAAGCTACCTATCCTGATGTGACAATAACTCAAAAAGACTTTCTAGTGAGAATGCTAATGTACATGAAATTCAATAATGTGGGGATTGTTGGAAAAGTTATTGAATGAATTATAATTGAAATGAGTTTGAAAGGCTTATTTGAATTGTGTTAAAACAAATTTGAAATTTGGTGAATAAATTGGAGGAAAAACTTGTTTTGGTTTGTCCCACATTAGAACATGTTCAATATATTGTTCACCTTATATAATCCAACTTTGGATTATGGGATTGGGCCCTTAGGGCACCGGATGTTTTGTAAAGGGGCAAGACGCTAATCGATGCAACAAACACGCGCGCGCGGCCGGCTTAACGCGGCGAGACATGGCGAGGCGAGGCGAGGTCTTATGATCAATTATTCTTTTTGAATAAAAGCCCTCGTCTGCGAAACAGTAGGTTGGCCAAAAGTTGGGCGCTCGATCAGTGGAAATTTACCGACCGAGCGCAGCATCGTTTGAGCGAAACAAAAAGTTGGTAAAATGTGGGGCGCTCGATCGGTTAAAAATTACCGACCGAGCGCGCCCTCTACAGTCCGAAAAGTTGTATCTGTTTTTGGGCATTTTCTGTCATGGGTTGCATCCTTAGGCCATGAGACGTATTGTTTGAAGTCTTAGTGTAGTAGCCCGTATCCAGAATTAACGATTTATAAGTATTTAATCGTGTAATTATGTTTAGATTAAGTAAAACATGATTAAGAAAATTCCAGAAGGGTTAACGGAGTCCAGAAATTGATCCAGAACACTCGAAAATGGTTTGGAGGGTCCCAAGATTCGAGTGGGATCGGAACCACCGATCCAGGATCGGAACTTCCGATCTTGGTGAGTTCGGAACCACATCGGAAACAGGGAGATTGGAACGTCCGATCAGGATCGGAGCTTCCGATGGCTGTCGGTGACAGGTGTGTGGTTGCATGTGGACCAAATTGACACGTAGCGAACGAAGCTTCCGATCGGGGGAACGGAGCTTCCGATCTACACGTTCGGAGCTTCCGATCGAGGAACGGAGCTTCCGATCGATGCCTATAAATATGAGGTCCGATCTTCTCATTTCTTGCCAATTCCGAGTTCCTCTCCTTCGCCTAGTAGCTCTATTTTAGGGCTTTGGGTACTCTTATTTTAGAGTTGGAGTAGGGAATATATTTTAGTATAGTCAGACAGTGTCTGACATAGTAGCGGAGCAGTGCTCGAGTAGCGGAGCAGCGCTCGTGTAGCGGAGTAGTGATCGAGGCTGTGGAGCTGCAGCAGGGGTGTGCCCCTAGTTGCGGGATAGTCGCCATCAGTGGGCTAACGACGGACGCAGGTATAGCTATGGTCTCCTTAAATTATTTAGGAGTATGCAATAGCTTAGTTAAGGCTTTTAGAGCTTATTGAATGATGCATGAGTATTTGAATTGTAGACTTGATGATAGGCTTGGAACCTAGAGTGGGACTACTAGGACTGCCTTAGAAAGGTACGTAAGTACTGACTGAGATTGTCAGCGGATATGCATGCTTATATGTTGCATTTTTGTGTTTGCATGTTATTATTGTTATGCGGCATGTGCATATCATCTTGTGCCTGTACATCTGTATATCTTTCGAGATGAGCCAGTTAGAGTTGCTCAGCCCTGTTAGGACGTTTGATATCGAGTACCCCTAGGTACTGATACCTGAAGGACTCCGTGGTCCGCATCCGTGATTCGGGAATGAGTGGTCGCACACAGTGGTTAGCTACCCCGATGTGACGAGCTTATATCCCAGGCGCCAGTCTGAGTAGTTCGTATACGGTTATCCCAGATATGGATACCCTGTCATTTGCATGCATCATATTTGTATGTTTATCCGTGCTTTCGTATTGAGCTTAGAGCTCACGTTCAGAATTTTCTGTGTATCTGGATACCCTATTCGACGGGGCAGATGTAGGTACAGGATTGAGCACCAGGAGCTTGGAGGAGCCAGCGACCTTGAAGACAGCAGTATTTAGCTGTAGGTTTTTATCTATGTAAATTCGATTGGGTTGTGTAAATCGATGATGATTAGCCGATTGTATTCTGCCGGTCTGCTTGTATTTAAGTCTTCCGCAGTTTTATTTAATGCATGCTTAATTATGCTCTTAACTCTGATTAGGTAGTGGATCCGGGTCGGGTCACTACATTTATTGGTATCAGAGCACTGCATGCAAGGGACTTAAGAAATTGATAATAAGACTTCTTGATTATCCTTGTAGGATTTATTGAGGCCTAGCGAAAGAAGATTTGGTTCTTCATTGCCGAGGTTCGCGGCATAAGTCTTTACTATAAGGAATGCAGCAGTGATGAGAACACCAGTAGTAGCATATCGATAGATAGACTGACTGCTATGGACAGTTCATCATTCGATGAATTGGAATGTTGATCGAAGAACATATGGATTCCAGCTAGGGAAGGCTGGAAGAGAAGATCAAGTATATCACGTCAAATACCTCCGAGGGCTTTTTGGAACGAATGGTGTTTAGTAATCCATGTGGTTCCAGTCCTTGAAGATTCTCCATTCGTAGCTGGAGAGATTGTCAGATAGACCTTCACAGAAGATACCTTGAGTGCCTAAGGCATGACAGGTTTCGAACGTAAGGTCTGTAAACTCGTGTAGAACATGGTTTTGCCGGTATGCTTGTATCGATGCTTTTGGTAGGCATACGGAAAACTTCATGTTCAAAAGCATGATTTGGATACAAGAAGAACGCTGATGGTAGATCGTGAGCAGAAGAAGTCGACTGACATGCACTGACGCAGAGCATAGCTGGTTAGCTATCACTGAAAGAGTGGGTGCCCGGTTAGCTAACTTGTGGCTAAGGGCTTTTATGACTCTAAGTAAAACAATCTTTTATTTAATATAATTTACACTTTTATAATGGCATTGACTTTATCTTTCTTAATATTGTTATATTATGATATACTATTGTTGTTTTGATAAAGACCTTGAATATACTATAGTGTATGTAAGATGTGGTAGCACATGGGGATGGCTATCATGAAACACATCTTATAGTCACTGTATATTCTAAACTGTTCCTAGTCAATTGAGTCGTCC
Source organism: Henckelia pumila (assembly GCF_033568475.1). NCBI lineage: Eukaryota > Viridiplantae > Streptophyta > Magnoliopsida > Lamiales > Gesneriaceae > Henckelia > Henckelia pumila. The sequence continues at coordinate 14,773,267 of NC_133122.1, read as the reverse complement.
GCAAATAAGGATAAGGATCGCTCGAGATTGAGACTAGCATTTGCGATGCCGAGTACCACGTTTCATTGGTGTGGAACATAGAGATGTTCAAAGCATGCAAATGGATATTCATATGATGAATGATCGAACTACCCTATTCGGACTTTCCAAGTGGTTATCACTTATCGAGTGGATAAAGTCCGCGGTTTTGGTTGTACACCATTAGTCCTTATTACTTGAAACATCATTGAGACTCTATATGCTAGTACTGTACTTTGACTCGTTTACCGACTCTATTGGGGTCATCAGGTGTCGGGATTGGGTACAGTTATGACACATATAGGAGTCGATGCTTTGTTGTCAAGGATTCACCACATAATTGCGAGTGTGGATATCCTATGCGATCTGAGGAGATATTAGTGTGACGAATCTCTGGCCAGAGTACATGATGTGTTTTAGGTTACTTGGTGTTTCTAGTAACACATGCGATGTCACTAATAGATCTCCAAGATGTTATGCATAGTTATCGAATCTCGAACGACTTTCGATGCACCAATGGTTGTTGATTTGATCGGGATATTTGGTTGAAGGGACCGTACTGTACGCTAACCAAAATCTACTGGTTCTTGCAGGAACTATCAGTAATACCTAGGGAATCATGGGGCGATGTTGCTAGGCGCTCTTGCCATGATTCGATGGGTAAGTCGGAAATTGTTGTTCCGAGTCACAAGGAGTTGTGAGCCCACGGCTAGCTGTATTCCTGAACCATTGAGGGTTACACAAGTAATGGATTACTAAAATCCCGTAAAGATAGTTAAATTTAAAGAGTTAAATTTAATGAAAGAGAAGTTGGACTTCTTAACTAAAGGGAGTGGAATTTCCTAAAATGACATAGGGATGGACATTTTTGGAAATCACTGAATTCGGATTCAGAAAAATTATCTTGACTCTAAAAGATGCAGAAATGGTTTCTGTGCACATTGGTGAAATCAGTTTATCAATCGGAGTCACGATGAATTTTATATTAATTTTTATAACAACAGGCTTGGCTTGTTGGGCTTAAGTTATGGATTGTGGGCTTTAAGGAGTTAGAGTTCTGATATAATTATAACTTAATCCAGTCTAGAAATTATCTATAAATAGGACTGCAGTGTTCGAAAATTTGGTGTGATTTCAGTCTTGAAATTTTCGAATTTCAGCCTATATTATTCAAGGGGATTTTCGAAATCCTCTGTCCCTTTTGGAGAAAATTCGGGTTGTGTTTTTGTGAAAAATTACAATCTGAATTAACAGATCATATCTGTTTATTCTCTACACAAACTTCTGATTGATTTCTAGTGCAGTCAATTAGAGGGTTTTGTTTTCTATTCGTGGACCTGATTGAAGAAACGTTCGTTCATCAGTTCCGGGGATATACAACAAGAGCAGATTAAATTCTGTTGGTGTCCATAATCTCGCTTCGAGATTTTAAGGTAAAATATTTAATAGTGATTATTTGTTTTACTTACACAATTTAATCGTAAAGTTTTGATACCCAGATATGGAATCGTTCCATATTAATAAAATAAATTTTTAAACTTCCGCTGCACCGTCAATTCTAATTGACCTGAACACAGTTTTTCAACAGTGGTATCAGATCCAGGTTGCTCAGATCAAACGATTAAATTAATCGATTGTACAAAATTTTTAAGCCTCGGTTTTTGAAACAAAACGAAAATTTAAAATTAAATTTTAATGGGCAAATCGGGCAGCGAGCGTCGCTGCCCAGCCCGGGCCCTTTTTGGGGCACGGGCTGCCCGGGATTGTCCCGGGCAGCCCGGAAAAATTATTTTTTAATTTTTAATTAAAATTTTAATTTTTTGAAATTCTAGTTTTTGATCCGATCAAAAATTGTTTTTGATTGGTTCACGAGACATCGGATCGAATTGTTCGAGTCCGAAAATATTAAAATTGATTTTTGGATAAATTTGAATTTTTGGAAAATTTATAAATTTTATCCGTTAAATTAAATTTTATAAAATTAATTATTTTGGTACAATTGATGATAAGATATGATCTTATGGATGGATAAGATAAAATATGATTTTATCTTTTAAATTATGATGCTTTTGCATGTTTATCCAATTATTTAATTATTGAATTAATTAATGGATAAAGGATGATCGATTGCCATGACCAATGTTTTAGGTGTATGTTAGGTGATTTACATTTGTCTTATTGTTGTTGGTGTTTATTAATGGGCTTGGTTTATAGCCCAATATGATTGTCATATGTAATAAAAGTGGGCCTGGTTTATGGCCCGTTCCCACCCCTAAAATGTATCCCATATTTGTCATCGAAATTTATTGTAAATTTATTAGACTTAGTGGGAGACAAAGATTTGAAGAAATGGTGGTCCCAACAGACAATGAAGACCGAAGAAATGTAAATTAGAAGCACAATGTAATAGGATTGCATTGCATACTTACATATCACCTAGGATTGGACTTAGACTCGTGATTGGCAACCACGGGTCGATTAGTTAATGGGATCGATCATCCTTAAATAATATATGATATTATTGATGTGTGCATGTTTAGACAAAATTGTATGAATCCCGCAAGCATACATAAATTGCATGATGAGACAAATTTTCAAAATTAAAAATCCCTCATTTTAAATATGATTTAAAATTGATATCAAGATTAATAAAAAGGGAATTTAAATATTGTTTAAATATTCCTACCTTCCATCAACGATCAATGTATGAGATGCTACCCGCGGATACGGTCCGGCTCATATTATTGGGGGGGCCCGTTCGTCGAAAAGCTGTACATTGGATCGAAACTTGTTGTAAGTTGGGTGGAACTCCCATGGGATTGGCTCATATTATTGGGGGATCCACATGACGACCGTCCATCACAACTTAATATTGATGGGTTATCTTGACATGTCACAATAAACGGCGTCATATTATTGGGCCCTTATTGGACTTGAGGTAAAAAACATGGGGGTTACTTTGGAAGTAATTGGGCTCTACCTTTTGAAAATTATGGTTGGCTGATATTATTCGGGATCATGATTTGTCAATTGGACTCCATGTTCTCACTAAGAAAAATAGTTTCCCGTTTTCACTAGAGCGTAGTGAAATCGTTAAAATAGTGGGAGTGTAATTCATAAAATAAAATTAGCCATATTTTATGTCTTAGTAAATTAATTAAACAATCATTGATTATTGTCTGTTTCCTTTTCAGTATACTATTACAATGACTTCTCGCAATCCACTTTTTTCAATTCTCGAACAAAACAAATTGACTGGCGCAAACTATACGGAATGGTTCCGTAAGTTAAAAATTATTCTTACTTCGGAAAAAGCTTTCTACGTGTTAGAGAAGCCGCCTCCGAAGGAAGCCCCGGCTAATACAAGTTCGGAAGAGTTGGCCAAACTTGATTTATGGTGGGACCATGATATCAAGGCCAAATGCTACATGCAGGCTTCGATGTCTGATGAGCTTCAAAGGAGATTCGAGGATGCCGTGAATGCTGCTGACATTCACAAGAACCTCAAGGAACTCTTTGGAGCTCAGTCAAGGTCGGAGAGGTATGCCACCGTCAGAGAGCTCATGACGAGCCGCATGCAAGATGGGACTTCGGTCCGTGAGCATGGGGTGCACATGATTGGGCTCATTGAAAAGTTGGTAACGCTCGACTTGACTTTGGAGCATGAACTTAGCGCGGACTTGTTGCTTCTATCACTTCCTTCATCGTTTGACGGTTTTGTGATGAACTTCAATATGAACAAGATAGAGGCCACCCTTGAAGAGATGGTCAATATGCTTGTCACATATGAAGCCACACTAAAGAAGGATAAACCGGTGCTCTTGGTTGGCTCCTCTTCTAACTCTAAGAAAGGACCAAGTGGAAAGGATAAGAAACGTTCTGCCCCACCCAAGAAGATTGTACCAAATAAGAAGGGAAAGGCCAAGGCTTCAATTGGGATAAAAGATGAAAACGTTTGCCATTACTGCAAGAAACCCGGTCATTGGAAACGTAACTGCAAGGAATACCTCGAACAGTTGCGAACTGCAAAGGGTATGTTTTACATTGAAATAAATGTTTCGCTTAATACTTCTTCTTGGGTATTGGATACCGGATGTGGATCTTACATTTGCAATGATTTGCAGGTGATGACAAGAAGTCGTAAGCTAAGGATAGGTGAGACCCAGCTAAGGCTTGGGAATGGTTCTAGAGTCGAAGCCAAAGCTATAGGAGACATTTATTTAGTTTTGCAGAACAATTTTAAGTTATTTTTTAGAGATGTTTTATATGTTCCGGATTTAATCAAAAACATTATATCTATTTCTATGCTTGATAGAGATGGTTTTTCTTGCAATTTTGTGAATGGGATTTGCAATATTTACAAGAATGAATGTTTGATTGGAAATGGACAACTTGAAAACGATCTATATAGCTTAAAATTAAAAGACGTTCCAATTAATTATGTTGATAAACCGGTAACAACAATTAAAAGGAAGGACGATAGTCAAAACCCGGCAAACCTTTGGCATGCTAGGCTAGGTCATATTTCCTCAAGGAGGATGAACAAGCTAATGGGAGAGGGCATGTTTGATATGTCTGATATTAACTCTCTACCTACTTGTGAGTCCTGCCTAAAGGGAAAAATGACTAAATATCCTTTCAAAGGGAAACCTGAGCGTAGTCAAAATCTGTTGGATTTGATCCATACAGATGTTTGCGGTCCATTTAGGATTGGTACTAAATGTGGCAACACCTACTTCATTACCTTTACTGATGATCATTCTAGGTATGGGTATTTATATTTAATGAAATATAAGTCTGAAGCATTTGAAAAGTTCAAAGAATTCAAGTCTGAAGTAGAAAACAAACTAGGTAAAAGTATTAAGGCACTTCGATCGGATCGAGGTGGAGAATACTTAAGTACCGAGTTTTTGGACTATCTAAAAGAGAATGGGATTCTCTCTCAGTGGACTCCTCCTATGACACCTCATCTTAATGGTGTTTCGGAGCGTCGCAATCGAACTTTGTTGGACATGGTTCGATCCATGATGAGCTTCACTGAGCTCCCACCTTTGTTTTGGGGCTACGCGCTTGAAACGGCGATATTGTTGTTAAACAACGTCCACACTAAAGCAGTAAATAAAACACCATACGAGTTATGGAATGGCAAAGCTCCTAAGTATTCGTACTTGAGGATTTGGGGATGTCCTGCTTATGTGAAGCAGACAGTGAGAGATAAATTGGATAGTCGATCCACTTTATGTTATTTTGTAGGGTATCCGAAGAATTCAATCGGATATTATTTCTATCATCCTGCTGAAACAAAAGTGTTTGTTTCAAGGAATGCCACCTTCTTGGAGAAGGAGTTCTTATTGGATAAGAAAAAGGCAAGATGATGGAACTCGAAGAAATTCGAGAAGAACCCGAGATACAAAATAGAGATCCTACACCTCAAGAATCATCACAAGACACGCCTATTACTAGGAGATCCGAGAGGACTTCTAGGCCTCCTATTAGATATGGTCTTCTTCTTGAAGGGGATCAAAGTGAACCCATCATTGAATGTGATCCAAGAAACTTCAAGGACGCAATTTCTGATGCGGATTCGAATTTATGGCTTGAAGCTATGCAATCGGAAATAGACTCGATGCATTCTAACCAAGTTTGGTCTTTAGTAGATCCTCCGGATGGAATTGCTCCAATTGGGTGCAAATGGATCTACAAGAGAAAGCTTGGGCCTGATGGAAAGGTATTGACCTACAAGGCACGATTGGTGACAAAAGGTTATACTCAAAGACAAGGAGTTGACTATGATGAAACCTTTTCTCCAGTCGCAATGTTAAAGTCCATAGGAATCCTTATTGCCATAGCAGCATGGTATGACTATGAGATATGGCAAATGGATGTAAAGACTGCATTTCTTAATGGAAATATTAAGGAAGAGATCTATATGACGCAGCCTGAGGGATACACATCCATGGGAAGCGAGCATAAGGTATGCAAGCTTCAGAGATCAATCTATAGTCTCAAACAAGCATCAAGAAGTTGGAACCAGAAATTTGATGAAACAATAAAGGATTTTGGTTTCATCAAGAACCCGGAGGAACCATGCGTGTACAAGAAAGTAGTTAAGAATGCGGTAACATTCTTAGTACTTTATGTTGATGACATCCTAATCATGGGGAATGATGTAGGGATGTTGCAGTAAACAAAGATATGGTTATCAGGTAGATTCTCGATGAAGGATTTAGGTGAGGCATCCTATATTCTAGGAATTCAGATCTATAGAGATAGATCTAAAAGAATGATAGGACTCACTCAATCAACCTACATCGATACCATATTGAAAAGGTTTTCTATGGATGAGTCCAAGAGAGGACATCTACCTATGTGTCATGGAGTTTCTCTATCCAAGTCTATGTGTCCCAAGACTGACGAAGAGATAGAGAAGATGACACACGTGCCATATGCGTCAGCCATAGGTAGTATCATGTATGGGATGATATCTACCAGGCCGGATGTGGCCTATGCTCTGAGCGTCACGAGCAGATACCAAGCCAATCCCGGTCAAATGCATTGGAAAGCCGTGAAGGATATTCTTAAGTACTTGCGAAGGACTAAGAATTTATTCATGGTTTATGGAGGGAGAGAATTGAAGTTGGAAGGCTATACCGACTCTAGCTTCCAATGTGACGTGGATGACTCAAAATCAACCTCTGGATTTGTATTCATGCTCAATGGTGGTGCTGTCTCTTGGAAGAGTTTCAAGCAGGACACCACAGCGGATTCCACCACTGAGGCAGAATATATTGCAGCATCAGCTGCTGCTAAAGAGGCGGTTTGGATAAGGAAATTCATCCAAGAGTTGGGTGTAATTCCTGAAGCTGTTGGTCCAGTCCCGGTGTACTGTGACAACACGGGTGTCGTTGCTCAGGAAAAGGAGCCAAGGTCTCATCAGAAGTCCAAACACGTACTGAGGAAATACCACATCATCCGGGAGATTGTGGAAAGAGGAGACATCAGTGTCGAGAGAGTGGCCTCTACAGACAATATCGCTGATCCGCTTACTAAGCCCTTGCCAGGACCATTGTTTGACAAACATCGCGAAGCAATGGGATTACGTAGTATGACTAGTTGGCTTTAGGGCAAGTGGGAGATTGAAAGAGTGGGTGCCCGGTTAGCCAACTTGTGGCTAAGGGCTTTTATGACTCTATGTAAAACAATCTTTTGTTTAATATAATTTACACTTTTATAATGGCATTGACTTTATCTTTCTTCATATTGTTATATTATGATATACTATTGTTGTTTTGATAAAGACCTTGAATATACTATAGTGTATGTAAGATGTGGTAGCACATGGGAATGGCTATTATGAAACACATCTTATAGTCACTGTATATTCTAAACTGTTCCTAGTCAATTGAGTCGTCCACAAATAAGGATAAGGATTGCTCGAGATTGAGACTAGCATTTGCGATGCCGAGTACCACGTTTCATTGGTGTGGAACATAGAGATGTTCAAAGCATGCAAATGGATATTCATATGATGAATGATCGAACTACCCTATTCGGACTTTCCAAGTGGTTATCACTTATCGAGTGGATAAAGTCCGCGGTTTTGGTTGTACACCATTAGTCCTTATTACTTGAAACATCATTGAGACTCTATATGCTAGTACTGTACTTTGACTCGTTTACCGACTTTATTGGGGTCATCAGGTGTCGGGATTGGGTACAGTTATGACACATATAGGAGTCGATGCTTTGTTGTCAAGGATTCACCACATACTTGCGAGTGTGGATATCCTATGCGATCTGAGGAGATATTAGTGTGACGAATATCTGGCCAGAGTACATGATGTGTTTTAGGTTACTTGGTGTTCCTAGTAACACATGCGATGTCACTAATAAATCTCCAAGATGTTATGCATAGTTATCGAATCTCGAACGACTCTCGATGCACCAATGGTTGTTGATTCGATCGGGATATTTGGTTGAAGGGACCGTACTGTACGCTAACCAAAATCTACTGGTTCTTGCAGGCACTATCAGTAATACCTAGGGAATCATGGGGCGATGTTGCTAGGCGCTCTTATCATGATTCGATGGGTAAGTCAGAAATTGTTGTTCCGAGTCACAAGGAGTTGTGAGCCCACGGCTAACTGTATTCCTGAACCATTGAGGGTTACACAAGTAATGGATTACTAAAATCCCGTAGAGATAGTTAAATTTAAAGAGTTAAATTTAATGAAAGAGAAGTTGAACTTCTTAACTAAAGGGAGTAAAATTTCCTAAAATGACATAGGGATGGACATTTTTGAAAATCACTGAATTCGGATTCAGAAAAATTATCTTGACTCTAAAAGATGCAGAAATGGTTTCTGTGCACATTGGTGAAATCAGTTTATCAATCGGAGTCACGATGAATTTATATTAATTTCTATAACAACAGGCTTGGCTTGTTGGGCTTAAGTTATGGATTGTGGGATTTAAGGAGTTAGAGTTCTGATATAATTATAACTTAATCCAGTCTAGAAATTATCTATAAATAGGACTGCAGTGTTCGAAAATTTGGTGTGATTTCAGTCTTGCAATTTTCGAATTTCAGCCTATATTATTCAAGGGGATTTTCGAAATCCTCTGTCTCTTTTGGAGAAAATTCGGGTTGTGTTTTTGTGAAAAATTACAATCTGAATTAACAGATCATATCTGTTTATTCTCTACGCAAACTTCTGATTGATTTCTAGTGCAGTCAATCAGAGGGTTTTGTTTTCTATTCGTGGACCTGATTGAAGAAACGTTCGTTCATCAGTTCCGGGGATATACAACAAGAGCAGATTAAATTCTGTTGGTGTCCATAATCTCGCTTCGAGATTTTAAGGTAAAATATTTAATAGTAATTATTTGTTTTACTTACACAATTTAATCGTAAAGTTTTGATACGCAGATATGGAATCGTTCCATATTAATAAAATAAATTTTTAAACTTCCGCTGCACCGGGTATCAATTCTAATTAATCTGAACACAGTTTTCCAACAATCACGTGCCATTTCTCCGGAGTTCTTCGCTGGAGGACATGTAGAGAGACTTGGATGGAAGTATGCTTGTATCGATGCGTGTGTCGATTGGAAGCTTCCTGCTCAAGGAGTGAAGACAAGTTCGACGATTTTAAATACTATATTGATGTATTTGTAAACAGTATTTCAGTTGTAATGAATCATCAGAATTTGGTTGTATCAGTTCAAGTTATTGGATGTACATTTTGTTGTATTTTGAATACTGTATTTATTACATGGGATTGTAATAAAGGAAATTGTACATAACTTAAAGTAATGATACATGTTTTACTTATTTAAAGATTCGTGTTTGATTACAAGTAATTTTACTAAGTTTGGCTTGGAATTAGTTGTTTGGTGATCAACTATGTTAACTCATGGATTTTGGGTAAGCCAGCGGTAACGAATTGACATAGGGTTAGTCTAGGTGTCTTCCTAGGGCTGACCTAATTAGTCGTTTGACTGGGTTAATGCCATTGATGAGGTAATTCATCCGGGGGCATGAGAATTTTGATCTTGTTTGAAATTTTGAGTTTCGTTCTAGGTTGTTTCCGTAGAACAATAACCTGATTGACCTTCATAGGTTGGGAATTCGTGATGTTGGGATTTCATCAGGAACCAGTTGAGTACATATCGAGAGTTGTGGACTATGACCAAGACTAGACATGATGGAGCGCGACCCTATGCCAGTGTTACTTTGGGAGTCTTTCGTACTTCGGAGAATTCCTGGAAGCCTTCGTGCTTCAGGATTTGGCGGTGGGAAGGCTACTTAGTCTAGAGTTTTGGTAACAGCCACGACGGGGTATGACATTGGATTGGATTCCTGGTTAGGTATCGGCGGTATAGATATCGTCTGACTGTCGTCAGAGATATTGGTTTGCAGTTTTTGTCATAAGAACCAGTCTTGGAGGGATTTCCTTGACAAGTGCGTACTCTGAGCAGATAGTTTTAGCCTATCGAATATTGCTGGACTAGTGGATCTAGTCGGTGTTTGGATGCTCTGGTGATAAGGGCTATTCAGGAGTTGTGTTAGTGAATTTCCTAGAGCATTTGACTCGGGGATGAGTATTTTTCGGCAAGGATAGTTTTCTTCAGTGATAGATTATATTTGATGCTAAGGATTGTAAATGGCTATTTGAGGCGTGAGAAAAGCTTGACTTATACCAGTGTACACTTGGTGGTGCTTCCAGGTGGTACATTTTGACAGGTTACCTCAGTCTTGATTTGTTGCAATCTTAGCGAGAGATATAATTAACAGGAGCATGTTCAGCGTTATCTGGAATCTTTCGAACTTGTATTGTGATTTGAGTTGAACAAGTCCTTAGGATAATCTTGAACGAGTATAGACAGTGGTTAGTATGTCTAGACGGATGCCGGCTCGGCACTGGTGCTTACTCGTGGTTATTGTCTGACTCTGACAAAGATGAGTGGTTGAATCAGCTGTGATTCTTTTGATTCCAAGTATTTGGGATCTGCGGACGTGTGGCAGGGAGATCATCGATATTGATCATCCATGAGAGTTCATTGATCTGTGATCGTCTGACTATGGTCGATATCGTCAGGAAGATCGAGAGCTACAGTAGATTGACTTGATCGATCATATTATTCCAATCGGTGTTGATTTGGGATGTAGTGAATCAACAAGTGCTGGAAATAGTACTTTAAGTATTGTATGCTTGATATAGCGATTCAAGTGTATTTAGGGGATTCTTCATCGCTAAGGATCTTCCGGAATGCGGAGATCTGGACTTTTGGATTCTATGGATCACGAAAGTGGTCATAGGGTGGCTCTTGTGATCGTAGTTCGCTGACAGCGTTGCTGAGATTACCATTGATGGATTTTGATTTGAGCATTGCTTGGTTTTAGCAATGATTGATTCAGCATGGGAAATAGGATTCAGTGATTGTCCAAGGATTGTCAGTGGACAAATTTTAAAGACTGTTAATCGGAATGATTAGTTTGGATGCTTCCAGTGGATTTCTTGAGATTTATTCTTTGGAGGCGCATCGCGCTAAGTTAAGTATTCATCCGGGGAAGCAACAGGTTGTGCAAAGATCTACGTACTCGGTTCGGATGAAAGGGAATGAAATGCTATGTTTATCAATTTGTCTCGAGATATTTGGTGTGTCAGCAGGTCAAGGCAGAGCACCGACGACCTGGAGGTTTGCTTCACAGTCTGCCTATTCCTGAGTGGGAAATGGGAGTTATCACGATGGACTTTTTGTGACCCATTTTCCGGTATCCTCGAGGAATTGTGATGCTATCTGGGTTGTGGTGGACGGACTCACCAAGTCAGCGCATTTCATTTTCTGTAGCCGAGAGTACAATGTGGATCGTTTTGACTCGGTTATGTATTCAGGAGATCGATCGACTTCATGGAGTGCCTATGAGCATTATCAGTGATCGAGGCCCCGGGTTTACTTCCAGATTTTGGGGGAGGGTTCGACGTGTAATGGTCATTACTCTCAGTTTGAGTAATACATATCATCTGAAGACAGATGGTCAGTCAGAGCGCACAATCCTTACTTTGAAGGATATGCTGCGAGCATGTGTTATAGATTTTGGTTCAGTCTGGCAGGATCAGTTGCCATTGATGAGTTCGCATACAACAACAGCTATCATAGTAGCTTTGGGATGACACCATTTGAGGCGTTGTACGGATGACATTGTCATACTCCACCCTTCTAGGGGAGAAGTGGGGGAGAGACAGACTGAAGGACTGGAGTTAGTCCAGCAAATAGCAGACATAGTTGATCAGACCAAGAAACGGATTAAGAATGCACAGGATCGTCGGGACAGCTATGCCAGATACTAAGCATGAGCCTTTGCAGCTTGATGCTGGGGGAGAAAGTAACTCTGAGAATGTCACCTTTCTGCAGGATTCTCAGATTTGGCCTTAAGGGCAAGTTATCTCCTAGGTTTATGGTTCGTTCGAGAGCATTGGCAATTTGGATTATCGGCTAGCTTTGCTACCTTATTTTCCCAGTATTCACAAAGTATTTCACGTATCTCTATTGCGACGATATGTGGTGGATCAGTCTCATATTCTGCAGTGGTCTGAGATTCAAGAGGATACTGATTTGATTTACGTGGAAAGACCTACTCGTATCCTGGATCATAAGGATAAGGTCTTGCATAATAAAGTTATTCCTCTGATTGATAGTTCAATGACGACATTGAAGTACTGAGGAAGCTATTTGGGAACTTGAGAGAAGGATGTGTTCAGAACATCCTGAGTTGTTTTCATTCGGTACTTAAGATCTGATTTCGAGGACGAAATATCTTAAGTGGGGAAGAATGTAGTAGCCCGTATCCAGAATTAACGATTTATAAGTATTTAATCGTGTAATTATGTTTAGATTAAGTAAAACATGATTAAAGAAATTCCAGAAGGGTTAACGGAGTCCAGAAATGGATCCAGAACACTCGAAAATGGTTTGGAGGGTCCCAAGATTCGAGTGGGATCGGAACCACCGATCCAGGATTGGAACTTCCGATCTTGGTGAGTTCGGAACCACATCGGAAACAGGGAGATCGGAACGTCCGATCAGGATCGGAGCTTTCGATGGCTGTCGGTGACAGGTGTATGGTTGCATGTGGACCGAATTGACACGTAGCAAATGAAGCTTCCGATCGGGGGAACGGAGCTTCCGATCTACACGTTCGGAGCTTCCGATCGAGGAACGGAGCTTCCGATCGAGGAACGGAGCTTCCGATCGATGCCTATAAATATGAGGTCCGAGCTCCTCATTTCTTGCCAATTCCGAGTTCCTCTCCTTTGCCTAGTAGCTCTATTTTAGGGCTTTGGGTACTCTTATTTTAGAGTTGGAGTAGGGAATATATTTTAGTATAGTCAGACAGTGTCTGACATAGTAGCGGAGCAGTGCTTGAGTAGCGGAGCAGCGCTCGTGTAGCGGAGTAGTGCTCGAGGCTGTGGAGCTGCAGCAGAGGTGTGCCCCTAGTTGCGGGATAGTCGCCATCAGTGGGCTAACGACGGACGTAGGTATAGCTATGATCTCCTTAAATTATTTAGGAGTATGCAATAGCTTAGTTAAGGCTTTTAGAGCTTATTGAATGATTGTTGTGAATATTTCTCGCAAGCGTACGAGTGTCAAGTTTTAATATAGTGATAAAATCAAGTATCGATCCCTCAGGGAGTAAAATGAAAATAATAGTGCTTGTAATTAGAATAGTCCAAACTTTATCTAGAAAATCAATAATCAAGAATTTTGCAATTAAAATAAATAATCAGTTGATTTTAGATAGCACGCAAACAACTTTCAGGAATAATCAATCAGAGAAAATGGTCTAGAGGTATAGATTTCACCTGGTTTCAACAACAATCATTCCTAATTAATTAATCTTCATGAATTTCAAAGAATTAATAGCCAAGAACACTTACGTGTATTATTCTCTCTCCCGAGTGCCGAATAAAATATATCAACTACAATTCAATTCCAATATCCCTATTAAGAATATACTTGCAGTGATCAATTCAAAACTATGTTCTCTTTTAAAAAGCTCTGTTAAAGTTATAAGCTCTCCCGAGTCAGATAAACAATTAACAGTGTATTTTCCATTGGTCCTATTCAAAATCTCCTCTCCCGAGTGCCAGATTTCAAATAAATATTACAAATCAATTATTGATCAGATAATTGAAAAGACAATCAATTCTAGAAAAAACAATTAATCTAGAAGAAATTCAATCCAATAAAATCAAGAATTCAAGAAAGTGTCTACACCAGGTTCCATCCGACCTCTAGACTATAAAAATTAGTTCATAATAAAATTGTGAAAACAATAATTAATAAATTCAAACATATTCAGAATAAAATAAAAGATAAAATAAACAAATCCGTCGTCGACGCCGTGTCCGGTCTATCAAACTCCGTCTTCGTTCTTCACGATGAAGCTCTAGAAAATCCCAGAAAAATCTCGATCAATCTCTGATGTCTACGTAATTGTTGCGGCGGCTCCCTTTAGTCTGATGAAAAATTGCCTTTTATATCGTCTCCCAAAGCCCACTCAAAAGCCCACAAAATATAGAAGTTTCCTTCCGATAAAATATTTCCAAGTTCAGAAATTGGCGACAAGCGCCCACTCCAGAAATCACGCGCCCGCGTATAACCCTCTATCGAGGTTTCTCAATATTCTCCTCTGAAGCGCGATAGCGCTTGCTTTCTTTCCCATTAGCGCTTAAAGAAGCGCTAATCAATTAAGGCCCAATAGTTGAAGCCCATCACTATTCATCTTCTTTGTCTGTACGTTTCTTTTCTTTTCTTTTCTTCTTTCTCTTCTAAACTTCTTATTTTTCTCCTCAAAATTCCATAATTCACAAAATCTCCATAATTTCCTACAATCACAAAAAACAACACAATACCCACATAAATCTGCTCGAAACAAATATTTAACAATTAAAATCATATATAAATTAAGTGTATAAAATACACTTATCAAATACCCCCAAACTTAGACTTTTGCTAGTCCCGAGCAAAACTATTAAATTCCAACAACTCATTCTATCAAACCCACAAAAATAGTCAAGAAATATTATGGAACAATGGCCTCAACAATGATTTCAAAAATATCAAATCCAAATCATATCCAACCTACTAACACTTGAAAGTTTTAGCCAATCACAAAATAATAACTGCATAAACTCACAATCTCCGCAACTCAAGTTCAAAACACCATTCTCCAAATTCAATTCAAACATTCATAGATCATGAGGACTTTTCAAGGATAGCATAGGATCAAATATAGGATATTAATCAAAAACACTCACAATTAGGTAAATGCAAAGAATAAACGTGTAAGTGTTTAGATCAAAATTCATAATCATTAAAAGCATCAATCAACAGTCCATATGCTAAATTCTCGCAACTCTTCTCCACTAGTATATTGGGCAACTGAGACTCGATCAATAGGACTTATTCAGCTTATAATGTAAGGCCTGGCTCATGGCTACAAATGAAGGATAAGAATTCAAAATAAGGAGTAATTCATATTATCAAACTCAATTACGACTCCTTTTTCATTCACAATTTCACTTCTATTTCAATTCACTTCATTTCTCAACTTTTTCACAACTCTTCTTTTCAGAAATTTTTTTTTTCTTTCTTTCACTACTACCTTTTTTAATTTTTTTCTTTTCAATTCACCACCACACCATTCAATTTTTTGACATATAAAACTAGGAGCATAAAACATTTTAGCATTCAAATTACTCCTTTAAAGGTAGGAAATAGTGTTTAGGCTAATTAGGTAGTCAATGTAGGACCTTGAAATAATGACGAATGGGGGTATAATCACACGTTTACACGCATGCCATTCGATTTTCAAATAAAGCTCAAACAAGGTACTAGGGATAAAATAGTAATAGGTAGCTTGAAAGGCTCAAACGAATTCAGAAAAATCGCCTAAATCATTCCTAATCTCAGTTTTGCCCGTATTTCGCCTCGAAGAGTGTCCGAACTAGTTCTAGACAAGTCTCAATCCATAATTAAATCATACAAATTCAATCAGTGCAGAAAAAGAATAATCATCAGCAGTTAAAGATGATTTTCACAACAAATTCAGAATTTTGTACCTCAAAGTACTAATATACGTGTAGCTCAAATGGGCAACTAAGGATAAATTCAATGAAAATTAGGCCCAAAAATTTCAAACAATGCCTCAATCATATCTATGTTTGTATGTCTCAAAAATCAGATTCAAGCATTAATCACAGAGTATATAGGAAATTGTTCATCTAATTGGTTCCATTTTTTTCAAAAATATTTGTCAGACAGGTAGACAATCATGGATTTCAGTTACAGCATAAAAATATTTTTCATTGGCCATGCATCCATTTCTTTCTCAACTCAATTCAACTCAACTCAACAAAAACAACAATTAAAAATTTTATCTATAAAGCACACAATAAAATTCAACTACTCAACTATCAACCAAACAACTAAATCACTAAATCAAAAACTAATTCTCCCCCCAAACTTAATGTAATCATTGTCCCTAATGATTAAAAACAATAAAAAGAACAAGGGACTCATACCTTCGACACCGAGCATAAGGACTCGGCGTCATCATCATCATCTCCATGGAACGAAGGTGCAGCAGCAGCAGTATCATCAGAAGACCACTGCGGAGGAGCTGGATAAGGCACAACAGTGGGCGGATAATTCTGGGCAAGAGCGGCAGTGAAGTCATGCATATATGTCATATGTGCTCGCATCATCCTCCACTGCTTCTTCATCTGAGAAAGCACGGCCGTAGAATCATCACGAGTAGAATACTCAGGGGCCGGATGTGTCGGTAGTGACATAAGTCCTTCCAAATGGGAAGGTGCTGGCTCAAAGTGTGGTAGTGGCTCCGAGGGTTGCGGTGGTTCAGCTGCCTGTTCAGAAGTACTGGCTGCTTTCTTCTTCTTGTCCCGTCTCAATGCACCAGTAATTCTTATAGGACCTCGAATTGGAAGAATCTGCTCTGTATCATCCCACACAACACCAGCTAACCGGCAAATTTGAGTAATCAAAGACGAGTGGGGTAAACTGATAGTCGAGGAACCCCTAACTGCAGCAATAATAGACTCCTGAATTACTCTCCCAACATCAACGGATTTCCCTGTCACAATGCAGTACACCAGTCCAGCTCTAACCTTAGTCACATCGGATGTATGCCCAGATGACAACATCCTGGCAGCCACAAACTCATGCCAATTATTCGCTTCTCGTCGAAGAAATATGGATGGAAATGTAACAACTTCATCCTTCGCATTCTTCTTCCATTCCGCCCCATCCTCACACAAGGTCTAAAGTACAATGTTATCTGGATATGACTGATTCTTAAATACCTCATACTCATCATCTGCAATGTCCAAATCCGGCATTTCATAGAGACGGTTAATTGTACTCTTATCAAAAGGCACCAATTTCCCTCGAACTCGAACTTTCAGATTCACGTCTTTGACCATCAAATTTTCATAAAACTCATGAATCAATGATATAACAGCATCTGGTGGACTCCTAACAAATGTCTCCCAACCTCTTCTCTTTGCTTCAATTAACGCCGGTGCACTATGCTCTCTCAAACTCATTCCTCTTTCTTTGTGCATCCCTCGCTCCATGACATCAAAACAATACTCCTCTGCTGTGGCATTCCAAAATCTGTGTCTATCATATGAAGCAGCAGAGGACGAAGAAATTGCTCCTTTCCCTTTGGTTTTCGGTGGCATTGTAACTCAATAATTCAACTCAATTCAAATCAAATGCCTCAAACAATGCAATAAACTCCCAACAATTCCAGCAACCAACGTTCAAATAACCCAAGCAATTCAACAAACACTTGGTAGGCACTAATACAATGATATAGAATTTCACTGCATCAAACATACTCCACTCCACAGCTCAGACAACCCAATAGCCTCAAATCACAACATTTATCAAAAATCAAATGTAAGAGATAAAATTTCAGCTGTTGTACCGTTCACGAATACATTTTCCAAATTCTTCAATTTCCCCTTTCTCGACAAGCTGAGATGGAGCAAGATCAATTTTGAGAATCTTTGCCTTGTAATTAAGATCACAATCCTTAAGCTGATGATATTTTGTTGAATAGAAGATTTACGATGATCATGCCCTTGCGTGAGATTTAAATATGGACTGGGGATTGTGATTTAAGTCTGGGAGGAAGACTCTGGAATGGGCTTTTAAACTCCTGAAGTAATTCGTGCGCGATAGCGCCTAAACATGCGCTATTTAATCGCGCGATAGCGCTTGTGTGGTGGTAAAGTAGCGCGATAGCGCTTGATAATGGCGCTATAAAGGAGCGCGTTAGCGCATGAATTGGAAGGTGAAGGAGCGCGTTAGCGCATGGTGCTTGCGCTGCTGGAGTGCGCGATAGCGCATGCTTCTTGCGCTAGTATGGAGGGCGATAGCGCATGGTGAGGCGCTATTCAGTAGTGCGATGGCGCAAGGCGTAGCGCTGTTCGTGTAGCTTCAGTGCATAGAGTGGAGGCGAGCGCGCATAAGCCTCTGATTTCAACTCCCAAATCTTGAGCGGACGCCTCCAATCTTGGGCGAGCGCCCATAATGCGCTGCAAGAAGACCAAAATCCTGAAAAATAATTCAAAAATTTTAAAATTAGGCCTCCCAAATTATCAACAATAATTCAAAAATCATAAAATTAACTAATGAGCAAAAATAAAAATAAAAATTAAAGCAGACATTTAAATAAAATAAATAAAAAAAATAAAACAAAAATTTTTGGGTTGCCTCCCAAAAAGCGCTTGGTTTAGAGTCGCCAGCCCGACTTTCAAAGTATTAAGTCTTCCCTTTCTCTTTCACGCGCCAAATAAATTCCACGAACCGCCTTTTAAATTTTGCTTTTTTCGTGGCCTTCTTTGGTGGTTTTGGCGCTCTCTCATTCGATGAATCAACCGCAATGTCGGCTTTTGAACAACCCTCCAACTTCATAACCGGTTCAATTAAGCATAATTGTTCGATGGATGGATTAGGTGCTTTCGTAAATAAGTTGAAGATTACTCGTTCGCACTCCACACCCATTGACAACTCCCCTTTCATCACTTCAATTTTTGCATCCGCCGTGGCCAAGAATGGTCTTCCAAAAATGAGCGGAGCACCATGATCTGCTTCTATATCCAATACCACAAAATCCGCTGGGAAGATGAATCTATCCACCTTGACTAGAACATCTTCAACAATTCCTCGTGGATATTTAATGCTCCGATCCGCCAATTGCAATGAAATCTTAGTCGATTTCATGTCTCCCAACTCCAAGGCCCTGTACATAGATAATGGCATTAAATTAATACTGGCCCCTAAATCACAAAGTGCATTATTAAAATGAGAACCACCAATAGAACAAGGAACAGTAAAACTCCCTGGATCCTTAAGTTTCTGTGGCATCTTCTTTTGTAGCACCGCACTGCACTCTTCCGTCAGATTGACCACCTCGTTCTCTAGCAGTCTCCTTTTCTTGGACATCATCTCCTTGATGAATTTCGCGTAGTTCGGCATTTGTTCCAAAGCATCAGCAAAGGGGATGTTGATGTGAATTTTCTTGAAAATCTCCAAGAATTTGGAAAACTGCTCGTCCAATATTTTCTTCTTGAACCTCTGCGGGTAGGGAAGTGGAGGCTTATACATCGGTTTTGGCTCCGGTTTTGGCTCCTTCTCCTCAAATTTTTCCTCAAATTTCTTCTCTTCAACAGCAGGTTCTTGAATTCCAACTTCTTTTCCACTTCTCAACTCTATGGAATTGCACTGCTCCTTGGGATTTACCTCAGTATTGCTAGGGAACTGGCCGCGGTTGTTGTCTTTCAGTGCGTTCGCCAACTGCCCTATGCTGGTTTCCATGGATTGCAACACAGCACCCATGTTGGTCATGTGCGTCTCCAAACTGTCAAGTCGAGACTCAGTTCTTGCCATCCTCTTACCTGATTCCTGCACAAAGGTACTAACCACATCCTCCAAAGACAACTTACCATCACCCTTATTAGTATTGTTAGCATAAGAAAAATCTTCATGATTTCGAAAATTATGGTGAAAGGTATTGGAAATAGGATTACCTCTGTACGCTCCATAACCTCGGTATCCATTTGGATTTATATAATTGACTTGCTCTATAGCCGGTGATCCTTCAACTCCATTTGAATCTGCAACATTAATTTTATTCAAAGAAGCTACCTGTGTAGTCAGTGCAGATAATTGAGCAGTGATGGACGTGAGAGGATCCACTGCATATACTCCAGCCGGCTTCTTGACTCCCACACGCTCATATGGTCATTGGAAACTATTGACCGTCATCTCCTCCAACATATCATAAGCCTGAACATGATCCTTCGCAAATATAGTACCTCCAGCCGCTGAGTCCACATTCATTCTCGTAGGCGCATTCAGTCCGTTGTAAAACCACTCAATCTGTTCCCAATCTGCAAAATTGTGGTTAGGACAACGTCTTAATAATTCTTTATACCTTTCCCATGCCTCGTATAGCTGTTCAGTGTCCATCTGCCGGAAGGTGCTGATCTCGATCTTCAGTTGGGTGGTTTTGGCAGGAGGAAAATATTTTGCAAGAAATTTTTCTGCCATCACCTCCCAAGTAGTGATGCTTCCAAGCGGCAGTGATTGCAACCAACTTCTGGCTTGATCCCTGAGAGAAAACGGAAACAAGCGTAAGCGTATAGTATCCTCAGACACACCATTAATTTTTACCGTATCGGTTATCTCCAAAAAGGTGCGTAGGTGTAGATAAGGATCGGCAGTGGCACTCCCATTAAATTGGTTCTGTTGAACCATGTTGATCAATGCAGGCTTCAGCTCAAAATTGTTTGCATTGATAGTTCCTCGAGCGATTCCAGAATAGTGAGCCTGGATCGTCGGTCTGAAGTGATCTCTAATAGGCACTAGGGGAGCTTGGTTTTCTTCTTGTTCAGCCATTCTTTCAAGTTCTTCTCTTTTCTATCTTCTCAAAGCACGTGCAGTGCGCTCGATCTCCGGATCAAAAAGTAGAGAATTAGAACTTTGAGATCGTCGCATAGACTGCAATTAAAAATAAGAAGAAATTAATTAGCAACTTAAAAATAAAATAAAAAACTCTAAATTAAAATCTAGACTAATTGGTAACAAGACTAAAAAAATAATCAAATTTCCTCCCCGGCAATGGCGCCAAAAACTTGTTGTGAATATTCCTCGCAAGCGTACGAGTGTCAAGTTTTAATATAGTGATAAAATCAAGTATCGATCCCTCAGGGAGTAAAATGAAATAATAGTGCTTGTAATTAGAATAGTCCAAACTTTATCTAGAAATCAATAATCAAGAATTTTGCAATTAAAATAAATAATCAGTTGATTTTAGATAGCACGCAAACAACTTTCAGGAATAATCAATCAGAGAAAATGGTCTAGAGGTATAGATTTCACATGGTTTCAACAACAATCAATCCTAATTAATTAATCTTCATGAATTTCAAAGAATTAATAGCCAAGAACACTTACGTGTATTATTCCCTCTCCCGAGTGCCGAATAAAATATATCAACTACAATTCAATTCCAATATCCCTATTAAGAATATACTTGCAGTGATCAATTCAAAACTATGTTCTCTTTTAAAAAGCTCTGTTAAAGTTATAAGCTCTCCCGAGTCAGATAAATAATTAACAGTGTATTTTCCATTGGTCCTATTCAAAATCTCCTCTCCCGAGTGCCAGATTTAAAATAAATATTACAAATCAATTATTGATCAGATAATTGAAAAGACAATCAATTCTAGAAAAAACAATTAATCTAGAAGAAATTCAATCCAATAAAATCAAGAATTCAAGAAAGTGTCTACACCAGGTTCCATCCGACCTCTAGACTATAAAAATTAGTTCATAATAAAATTGTGAAAACAATAATTAATAAATTCAAACATATTCAGAATAAAATAAAAGACAAAATAAACAAATCCGTCGTCGACGCCGTGTCCGGTCTATCAAACTCCGTCTTCGTTCTTCACGATGAAGCTCTAGAAAATCCCAGAAAAATCTCGATCAATCTCTGATGTCTACGTAATTGTTGCGGCGGCTCCCTTTAGTCTGATGAAAAATTGCCTTTTATATCGTCTCCCAAAGCCCACTCAAAAGCCCACAAAATATATAAGTTTCCT
This sequence comes from Henckelia pumila, assembly GCF_033568475.1. Classification (NCBI taxonomy): domain Eukaryota; kingdom Viridiplantae; phylum Streptophyta; class Magnoliopsida; order Lamiales; family Gesneriaceae; genus Henckelia; species Henckelia pumila. The sequence continues at coordinate 14,751,542 of NC_133122.1, read as the reverse complement.
TCCGATAAAATATTTCCAAGTTCAGAAAAGCGCCCACTCCAGAAATCACGCGCCCGCGTATAACCCTCTGTCGAGGTTTCTCAATCTTCTCCTCTGAAGCGCGATAGCGCTTGCTTTCTTTCCCATTAGCGCTTAAAGAAGCGCTAATCAATTAAGGCCCAATAGTTGAAGCCCATCACTATTCATCTTCTTTGTCTATACGTTTCTTTTCTTTTCTTTTCTTTTTTCTCTTCTAAACTTCTTATTTTTCTCCTCAAAATTCCATAATTCACAAAATCTCCATAATTTCCTACAATCACAAAAACAACACAATACCCACATAAATCTGCTCGAAACAAATATTTAACAATTAAAATCATATATAAATTAAGTGTATAAAATACACTTATCAATGATGCATGAGTATTTGCATTGTAGACTTGATGATAGGCTTGGAACCTAAACTGAGACTACTAGGACTGCCTTAGAAAGGTACGTAAGTACTGACTGAGATTGCCAGCGGATATGCATGCTTATATGTTGCATTTATGTGTTTGCATGTTATTATTGTTATGTGGCATGTGCATATCATCTTGTGCCTGTACATCTGTATATCTTTCGAGATGAGCCAGTTAGGGTTGCTCAGCCCTGTTAGGACGTTTGATATCAAGTACCCCTAGGTACTGATACCTGAAGGACTCCGTGTTCCGCGTCCGTGATTCGGGAATGAGTGGTCGCACACAGTGGTTAGCTACCCCGATGTGACGAGCTTATATCCCAGGCGCCAGTCTGAGTAGTTCGTATACGGTTATCCCAGATATGGATACTCTGTCATTTGCATGCATCATATTTGTATGTTTATCCGTGCTTTCGTATTGAGCTTAGAGCTCACGTTCAGTATTTTTTGTGTATCTGGATACCCTATTCGACGGGGCAGATGTAGGTGCAGGATTGAGCACCAGGAGCTTGGAGGAGCCAGCGACCTTGAAGACAGCAGTATTTAGCTGTAGGTTTTTATCTATGTAAATTCGATTGGGTTGTGTAAATCGATGATGATTAGCCGGTTGTATTCTGCCGGTCTGCTTGTATTTAAGTCTTCCGCAGCGATTTTATTTAATGCATGCTTAATAATGCTCTTAACTCTGATTAGGTAGTGGATCCGGGTCGGGTCACTACACTTAGGCTATATATGATCAGTTATAACATATAACAATATAGAAAAACATTTGAAACGCAGACAAAACCTCTGAGAAAGTAAAACATCAGAGTTTTTTCTTTCGCTGCAATTTCCTCCCTCTCTCTCAAAAGAAAACTGTTTTGCATATTTTAGTTCGCTGAAGTTTGAGATATTTTTTGTGTTGATATATCTCGTTCGCAAAGTCGTTGTATCTTAGAGACAATTGCCGCCAACGTTGAGCACTTTTAACGGGCAATTTCGTCTTGCGGATATAGAGACTCTCTCGCCTCGACTTATTCTTTGTTGCTGCTGTTGATTGTCAAGTTCTTTAAAATTCGGAATACTATCTTAATAACATACATACATACATACATACAAACATATATATCCTTACTATCCTTACTATCTAATAATTGCTAAACCCCTTAAACTAACTACTTTGTCCAAAATAATGTTTAGACTAAATTGCCCTCCATTAACAATAAATACCCTAAGTTTAATCATCTATATAAAAAAGGGCAATTCGATGAAATGCGCGAGTACAACTTCTCATCATTATTACCCCACAACGTACCCACGTACTCATCATCGTGCATACCCTTTCTTCCATTTTAATTTTAATCTCTTCAAATTTCAATCAAAATCTTCTTCCTTCACATTCCCCGATCGCATCATTGCCTTCTCATGTTGCCGGTATCTCCAATTATGCTCTTATTCTTATTGGATTTTATTTGTTTACTTATGATATCAATTTGTGCCAAAACATGATCAGGTTGGAAAATAAAAACAAAATTCTGCGTTGTATTTCTTTCAAACTATCGAGATTGCTGTCAAATTTTGCCAAAAGTGTATTCATTGGTTGGGAGAAGTTTGACACAATAAATTTCAGCGTTGGATTTGTTACTAAGAAACTTGAGATGGAGTGTTCGTTCTTGCGAGGGCAACGCCTTGTCTTGGAGGCAAGTATTTGTGTCCATCTGTTTGTTAAATGTTCTTTAATTATATGAAATCCTAAATATTACTTTTTAGTTTCATAACCATTCAATTCTTCGGTTTCTCGAAAAAAATTGCAGACATGCATACGAGTACGACTCCTGAAATCCAATTCATATAGTGCCGGTTTCTCCAAAAAAAATTCAAGATTGCAGGTATAGAAACGACTCCTCATATCCAATACTTATAGTTATAATTTTATTTTTGAATATTCTATTATATTATCTTCGTATTTATGTTTTTTCAATTTTTTCCTTTTGTGTCATGTTTTTTCCCTCGATCGTGAGATGAAAATAAATTAGTATAATTTGCAATGGATTTGAAATTTCAAATGCAAATTTTCGAGATTCTGATATCCGCAAATAGAAGAATGGATATTTGGTGATTCTTTCTTGCTCGATTTCAAAAAAAATTTAAAGTTTCATTATTTCTAATTAATTTGGTTTCTAAAAACTTTTATTATGTTTTTATTGATGTATATAGATCATATATAGTTTGCTTTTTAATGTCGTTTTTAGGCCATATTTATTTGTAAAACTTATATATATCTTCACTATTTTATAATGTTTAAACTCATTTGATTTCGACTCAAAATATAAAGGTATGTACTAAAATACATTTCTTTTGTTTTTCAATATTCTGAAATAGGAAGGAAAATTTTGATATTTTAGTAAAAGAATTCGTCCACTTCCCATTTCGTTACTCGCCACATTGTCTTCCCTACAACTCCCAAAGTTTCCCCTCTTATTCCTGCTTTTGAAATTTTTTGAAATACTTTTCCGGTAAAGAGGATATACCCATTAATATGTAAGATGCAATTTGGTATGGTGAACTTTTTATGGCTCTTCGTAATCATCGGAAACCGCCATAACTTTGGTTGTTGTTCTGTCTCCATATTCTTTTCATTTTTCATTTTAATTTGATTGAATACACTCCGAAAAAGACGGCTCGTTCGATGCTGGGTGTAGAGGTAGTGTCATGATCCATTAGTTGGCTGACACGTGGAAATGGGCCATGTTATTTTTTTTGAAAATGTAATTCTATTTTTCAAACCCAACCCTAACCCATCCCCCAACCAGGGTAAACAAATCCCTAAAATAATTCTCATTTTTCATTTGTCATATCTCATTACCGAGTCATTCTTGGTGGAGCTATCGCCCAGATCTCAGAACTCAGCCACCGTCTACGAGTTCCACTCTTCATTTTCGCCCCAGACTCTGGCTCCCGTCGAGGTGAAAGCCAAGATCCACTACACCGAGGCCTTCATTGAACCACCGCGGACTCCGACTCCCTTCTACGTTAAAACTGATCTGATTGAAGGTATTACTGAAATGTTAGCTAAAAACAATGTTTATTTGTTTATTTGAATTTTTTGGGAGTTTTCGAGATTTGTGTGCGTGTGTGTTTTTTTAAAAAAGAGATTTGTGTGTTTTCATCATATTTTTTTTTTGAGATTTTTTTGGAATAGAGTTTTGTGGTGGGCAAAGGGCAAAGTCTATGCATTTGGTTCATTTTTTTTTGTGGAGTTATTCAAGAAATGAAGGTTATGCCATTTTCTTTTCTTTAAATAGAACGAGCTGTTCTTCATTGTCGCAGGATGCTCTTATATGTGGTGACTATGAGCTTAAAACTCATTTGTGCCTTAATTTTATTTATCTTTTCTGAGATATTAATCACTGAACAATGGTGGAACAAAGTTTTACTAAATGCTAAAATGAGATTATCGAAGTTGTGGGAACAATTACACTACACTGGGGAGTTGGTGTAGCTGGCTACGAGCTTCATAAGCCAAAAAATTATCATTTACTGGTTGGTGATTAGGTTTCTATTAATTAGTATTTAGTTCTCGGTAATTACTTTTAAATCTTGTATTTTCTTTTATGTATTTAATTCAACTGATTGGATACATCAATTTACATATCTTTGTCAAAATTTTTTGCTTGATCTAATATTTTTACTTAGCGTGGTTACTTGATTAATAAAAAATGGCTTTCACTTATCTCCAAGAACTAGAGTGACTTGTTATATGGGTTTTTCATGTTGTCATCTGCCATTATCATTTTAATGGCAATCATTTTTTATAAAGCAATTTTCTACATACATGTCTTCTCCTTATATTCCAGGTTTATATTATCGTGGATTTTTTTAAATTTTATTTTGTTTTATCCTGTTTTTCAGCTACTGTCTATATGTAATACAGGTAATGAATTGTCCATTTAATTGGTTTGTGATGAGTGCAACCAAAACAGAAACTCATGGTTGAAAATGTGTGCATCTATATAATGTGAGAAGAAGTTCTTGTGAAACTAAGACAACTTGTTTTGTCAAATAATTTAGTTACCGCATTTCAGTTAAATAATTTTATTCTCCCTTGTCTTTAATCACAATTTTACTTGTTTGCTTCATTAGGTTTAATGGAATTGAAGACACCACCACAATGTGCATACGGGAATGGGTTGATGATCTTACGGACTGGCGAACAGCCGAGAACCACTCAACCCATCCGGGTCAGAAGTACTATATTTGTCCGGTTGCCCTAAAACATGAGAAAAGATTCTTTTGATTTTCACAGACGGGAATTCGTATAACACGAACATCAACTCAACTAATATTGAAGATCATTCGCTTGATAGCGGTAACAAAATGCATTTTAACAAGCACACGGCGAACTCATTCACAAGCCCATTTCATCATCCTCTGAGGCAACCTCTCAAGTATATTCTACCAATCGATTTGCTGAGAATGACCGTGGCATGTCATACTCAAGTCATGTGTTACCTACTGTAACTGTAAAGAATATACCATATGGACCTAAACAAGTCTCTTGTGCCGGTTGATTTGTTTCATGTTTGTAATTATTATAGTTTTCGGTAGTAAGATGTGATATGTTGGTTGTCTATGTACTTTCTCTTGTAGGCTAACATTTCAGCACAGAACTATGTATCTTGTAGGCTAACATCCCGTGCTTAATATTTTGCGAGTTTGTTCATTTGTTTTTGCTTCATTATGTCATGATTTATTTTCTCTTTTTTAATGATAATATTTTTGTCTTTGATCTTGGGTTATTTTTCTTATCAATTCAAAAAAAATGAATAAGTAAAAAAAATGTGAATAAAAGAGAAATTGAAGACTTGAGCCCCTTTTGTTCTTGACTTGCATGAATGAATTTTTTTTGTAAAACATCTTTAAAAATATTTAAATCAACAAACAAAAATTATAAAGTGGCTTACATATACTGAAAATAACTTTTTTAAAAAAAAAATTTAAAATTCATCTAAAACTCACAAATGATTCGATCAAAGAAAACATAGTTTCTTGAATTTAATACACAAATCAGGTTCTTTCAAATGCCTCCCAAACAACAATCAACCATGAAAATATTTGGAAATTAATTAAATATACTTATTTAAACAAACTTTACTCAAAATCTAACTCTAAAAACACATCAAAACCTAAAAAAAATATAACTTCTCATTTCTGCAATCTGTGCATATCAGACAAAACATACTCCTTCCTCATTAGTTTTGATTTTTGTGAATTCCATGTTGTCCTTAAACCTGTCAATTTCCGCAACATAAGAGATTATGAGAGAACGTCTAAAACGAAACTTTTATAGAGAAATCACTAGCAAGAGTAACAAAATAGCAAAGTGACCATCTTTTTGAGAAACTATATGTAATGCCCCATATATTGAAATTTAAAGTTTCCGGGTTTTTCAAAATTTTGACAGTAGCAGCAAAAAAAAAAATGGCAGAATTGCAGTAGTGCAGATGCGCCTAATTGGAGAGAAGAAGATCAAAAAGGCAGAAAGTCGGATTTGGGTTTAGTGCAGTTGCACTGATTTTAAGCGCCTCTACGCAAAAAAACAGTTAGTTCTAGTGATCGGTTTCTGATAAACTGCAAGTCTGCAATCTTTTTACTAAATCTTTTCTCATCTATCGAACCTTCACAAAACAATTAAATTCTTTCGATTGGAGCTCATTTGAATGAGAAAAACATCGTTGATCACTCTTTCTCACACTAAATCCTTTGGCATGTGCGTATTGACAATACAACAAATACACATCTTTCACAGAGTTCACAATCTGACCAACTTCTAGTTTACTCTCTAAAACATTAATAATAGAAAGTTGTACCTCAACATTATCTTGCACGAAAAAATCAGGAAACTTCACATTGAATATTTGGAATATGATCAATTCAACTTCTTCACAGCAATGAATTGTCGTCTTCCATTTTCAAACAAGAATAATAGATGAAATGAAATAAATAATTGATACACCGTCATTTTGGATGAAATTAGCAACATTTGAAAATCACAAAAGATTTACAGTACAACTTTTAATGGTCTAAGCTAATTTATTTATGTAGATAGTTTTTAAGAAAGTTTTGCAAGTTATTATCAAGTAAGTTTCCCTATCTCTATAGATAATAAATTAAAAAAAGTCCTAATGAAAATAAATCTAAGTCATGCTTCAAGAATTAATTCTCATGTAAATTGGTTAAATTCGATAATTGAGAAAGCAATGCATCCAAATTGTTCGTACCCACTTTCCTAGTTTTTTTCATATAACAAGACCCAAATACACATCATCCGTTCGAATTTGATACCAAGAACTTTACAGTCAAAATAAAACACAAAACTCATGTATTATACATGAGTAAGAAAAGTTTAACAAATCTTGAAGAAAATATGGTGTAATAAGAATCAATTAATCAATTCTAAGATAAATGTCACTGGACATCCATCCAAATTCCACCACCAAATTGATTTCTCTTTTTCCCTGAAAATTTAAGCATTACCGCATATACAAGTGTCTTGCATCCACTATATAAAACAAGATCCAAACACAATATATTACAAGACCCAAACACACATCATCCGGTACCAAGAATTTTACAGTTTAGATAAAACACAAAACTCATGTATTATACATGCCTAAGAAAGTTTTTGAGTTTCTCAATCTTTTGCTTAACTCTAGGGGCATAGAAAAGCAAAACCCAATAACCTATATTATTATTACTCAAAACACTAATTTTTTCAAAGATTTGCCTTGATCTAGAACAGCAGCGTGTACTGTGGGAGCAGCGGCGCGGTGGGCCTTCGTCGGCGCGGCGGGGGCGGTGGACATTCTTTGGTGTGGTGGTCGTGGGGTGAAGCTATGTCACGATAGAAAAGTGTAGCGGACGGTGTGATGGAAAGATGGTATGCAATGTGGGACTAGGGAGCCAAAGAGAATAGAATGAAATATCAGAATCAGGGCGGCAGCGATGGGAGACAGTGTCGGATTCAGGGCGGCAGTGGCGGAGCGTCACACTCAGAGCGGCAACGGCGGCTTAAGATGGCGTCGGAAACGAGGAGATCTGGGCTGTGGGGAGAGGAGAAAAAAAAAACGCGGCCAAAATTTGAATTGTGTGAAATATTTTGTTCCTTTTCACTTTTCACGCGTAAAAGTTAACCATGGTTCACGTACAGTCTATTTTTTATTTAAAAACAAAAACAAAACCCACATGCCATGTGTCAAATATTGAGTGGATCAAGGCACTACCTGTACACCTAGCATCGCCGAATGACATGCTATTATCTTCGGTTGCTTGCCTCCCATGAATACGTAGTCTGCGAATGCTGCATCTGAAGAGAATCGATGTGTTGATCCATGAATTATTGGAAACGTAAGATTATTTTTTTTAAAAAAAATTCAATTTTTTATGATAATATGCTTGTTTCTTGCAGGTTATAGTCATTAGTTCGGGTATCAGAATTTATGCTTTGTATTATTTGTGTAGGTTTAATGTTGAATATTTATGCTTAAGTAATTGTGGATTATAATTTTTTTTCAATTTCCAAATATAAGTATTTTTTACTTACGTATTTATCATTCAAATGAAATGATTTTTTTTTTTAGGAAATGAAATGAATTAATATACTAGGTATCAATGGTTATATTTATCTAATTTATTTGTTCTTCTATGTTCATAAGTTTGGTTTTTATTTTTGGAACGAAATGTTTATCGTTTGTTACTTTCATTGTTTTATTGATGTATATGTTCAGGTTCTGTAACCATGAGCTAGAACGTACGAATGCAAACAATGTCTAATTTTTGATTTTTTCAGCTTACAATTTATGTTGATTTGTGCTAATAAATCTTAAATCTGACTAATTATATAAGATATACCATATGATAATATTACGTCACACACACGCAACGCGTGTGCTTTGTTGCTAGTATATATAGAGTTTTGCTATGCTGCCCACCTCCATGTTCACCTATAGCAATCATCCAATGGATGAGATGAATCATATACAAATGGTTCATCCAATGGATGAGTGACACCTCATAGGTGAGCATGAAGGTGGGCAGCATAGCAAAACTCTATATATATATATATATATATATATATATATATATATATATACCAAAATCACGATAAAATTCAACGTAACTTATGAATATTACTTTAATTATCAATCGAATAATTCAATAATTTGGCTCGTCTCTTCTCTAATATTAAATATTAATTATGTTTGTTTGAGAAAATATAGATAATTAGATCATTTTTGGGATATGTTCGAAACTTAACATGAGCTCGTAGATAAATCATAAATCGCACACGTAGGAATAAGGAACCTTGTCGAGCCGGAGTTAAAGCGACAAGCCGTAATCTCACGCAGAAACCGTGAAGAAATCGAAATTGCAACCGACCCGAAGAACGAGGGTTTCGATTTTGTTCGATAATCCAGGACCAAAATCATCAGGTTTTATTTGTGTAAATGAATTAGTAAATCGACTCTGTCAGAAGTTGATATGTATATTACTAAAATCATAAGATTTGTGGATCGAAATGTTTGGGTTGTTTGTTCATTGTGAAGTATTGTTGTACAATTGAAAAGTTGATTGATATTTATTGGAGTTTCCGAGAATGACCAGCTCCATCGTTTGTGAAACTCTTCCCTTGATTTGAATCTTCCAGTTTTGGAACGAGAAACGATTGGATTGTGAACCAAATTTTGCTGAATGGTGCTGGCACTGATTTTCATTTTATTTATGTTACTGAGATGGGAGTCTCAGATGAATGTAAGGCACAAAAAAAAAAAAAAAAAAAAAAAAACAAGGTTCCCTTTTTTGCCCCCATTTCGCTTTGGAAAGCAGGATGGAACGTGATTCTCCAATAATTTTGGCTCAATGGTGATGGATCTTTATTAAATAAGAGGTTACATGGTTCGTTGTTACCTCTTTTAATGTGGATTTGAAATGTGCAGTACTGCAATTATATGGTTTTTGAGTGGCTTTTCTGTGGATCTTAGGGAGTGTTTGTGAAGGGAAATCTAATAATCACTTCTTTTCGGATGTTGCAAACACTCCCTTAGTCTCAGCCTGAGAATTTATGGTTGGTTTTGATTGTAGACTCTATTTTGTATCTTGTTTGCATCAATGCTGATAGAAGTGTTCTTTTGTTTATGGCGTCAGATGTTTTTTGTGAAAGAAAACATGTACTTTTTTTTAATTTAAACCCTTACAGATTGATTGTATGACTTAAACCTGTTTTATATGAAGCTTTCATGAGCAAATTATTTCATAACGTTGCACTCACATTGCAATTTAAGTCGGCTACACAAGCTACTGTGGAGCAAATAACAAGCTTTGGAGGCTCCTCCACTTAAAAAGGCTAATATGTTTTGTTTTGTGCTCTACTTGCGGGTTCATGGTATGACATTGAGGCTGAATCAATGGGATTGTTAACTTGGAAAGGGCTATCATAAGGTTATTGTTGATAACATATTTACATTATAGACAAGATTAAAGTTCATGCATCAAATATTATTGGCGAGTAAATGTCGTCCAGAATAGGCAGCTGTGAGTATGGACTTCTTAAGGGTGGACAATATTGTGTCCCACTACCAATGCTTCTCAATAAATTATGGAGTAACTAAATAAGTTTGGGATGCTCTCCCACTTGTGATGAAGTGTTTTAATTTAGGTTCTCCTCTAGGGGTTATTACCTGACATTTCTGACAGTCTCACTTTGGTTGCCTTCCTTTCTGTGATTGCTCCCTTAATTGGGGTCAAAGTTTGTGTATAAATTGGGCCAACCACCATAGAACTTGGGCCAAACAATATTGGATGACAACAATTTCTTCATCCTTAAAAGTGACCTTGTGCTCATGATGGTCACTACACTCACCACTTGACACAAGCCAACCTATCAAGTCTTTATTGCTAGTTGAGTAGTCGACTGAATACTTTCAGTTATGAGTTTTTATTCTCCATGTGGAAATTGTTTCCTGACATGCTTCAGTGTATGCAGGCACAAAACTGATGGTGAAGCCAAAACAAAGACATGTTCCCTTTGTTGTTGGCAAGAATAAGAAAATTCAAGGTGTCTCTGATGTTGATCCACTTGATCATGGCGATTGGACACTCGTCAAGAAACAGCGAGTCACAATTATAATCCCAGCATTACCTATTAAGATGCAATCCACATTTCCTATTGCAGGGGAGGGTCAGGTACAAGAAATGCCCAGAAAAACAAATTCCCAGTCACAATGCCCATCGTCGACCCCTTCCCCAAAACAATTGGTTAATCAAACTGAGAAAACCATGACATTATCTCCTGAGCATACCACTCCATCTTCAAAAACACTTCATCCACCTGAACCCGCTCTAACACCCCAAAAGCCAACAACTCCATTGCGAAGAATTTCCTCAGACAATTCACCCCCTCATAGGTGTGGAGAAGACTCAAATATTGGATTTTGTACTGCCACAAAAGTGAGTAAAGGCTTCATGATGTATGATTTAAGTAGAGTGTTACCGAATCAAAGGATGAGAGCATCCCATCTGGAGAGAAAACTGAAAAAGGCTGGAGGATTGGAAAATTGGCTAGTTTCCCTTGGGCTCAGCAGATTTATTAATGTATTTGAGGGGAAATGTGCTGGAAAATTTCACCTGGCAAAACTTAACATGAAAAAGCTTAAAGATATGGGTGCAGATGCTGTTGGTCCACGGAGAAAGCTGTTGCATGCCATCGAATGCCTTTGTGAACCACACTGTTTCCTGCAGGCATGAATTTGGAATATTCTCGTATTCTACATGCCTTCAGATGACTTAATGAACACTTCATTGTGGGACAACTAGAGCTCGCTTTCTGTCATCACCTCTTCTACTATCTTTTGCGAAAGTCCAGTACACTTTCTCGACTTCACTACCAGCTGCAGTGACACCGGAGATGATTGTAAAGTTTGTTTTACTCAGGGTTTTGAGATTGGAGATGATTGTAAAGTTTGTTTTACTCAGGGTTTTGAGATTGTCGCTATTACCGTGGCTTGACAAATGTTGTGTGAAATGCATGATCATGGTTATGCTTCGGGATTCTATCTCCTGCAGTGTGATTGATGAAATTGTAACGAAATCTTGTCTAAGCTGTGATATGGACCTTATATTTCTAATAGAGTGTTTAAGCTGTGAAAAGAAGAATGATGGGGTAATAAAAAGGATGATACTTCTTCCTTTCAAAAAGTTTAAAAAGAAGTTACGTGATGTAAAAAGTTCATGACCATCTTTGCACACTACAATATAGTAGTATCAGGAAGGACGATTATTTTTGTGATAAATACATCCAATTTTTTAAAGTTATTGTGATGCCTAGTTTCTGCAGTTTGGATCAGTGTTACAGTGTTACTTGCTTCATATGGACTATGTTCAATGCCTCTTTTCTCTTGGAGATATTTAACGCTGACAAGATATATCATGTATGTTTGATACAATATGTTTTTTGGTCCCTCTCTTCGTACATAATATTAAGAAATCGAAATAGGAAAGACGAAAACATTTAATTTAATGGGGCAAATAACCATTTTTTTCTTTTCTCAAATTTTGCTCTTAGTGAATTCCTGCTTCATATGGTTCTTTGCCTCTTTTCTCGTTGAGATATTTAACGTTGGAAAGATATATCATTTATGTTTGATATAAAATGTTTTTTTTTTCTTGTCTCTCTCTTCATAGATAATACTAAGAAATCGAAATAAGAGAGACGAAAATGTTCAATGGGGCAAGAACCATTTTTTTTTCCTTTTCGCGATTTTGCTCTTAGTAAATTCATGCAGTAGAGTCGTGGACTAATTATGTTCTAGTTCTTCGGAAGAAAAAAATATTGAATGAACAAAAACAAAAAAAAAACAAAAAAGGAGGCGAAAATGTTCAATGTAATGGGGCAAGAACCTTTTTTTTTTTTTTTTTTTTTTCTTTTTTGCAATTTTGCTCTCGATGAATTCCTGCACGTAGAGTCGTGGACTAATTGTGTTCTAGTTTTTTTTATTAAAAAAAAAAAAAAAAAAAAAAAAAACTGTCATTTTGGTCACATATGTTTGCCACTTTGAGATTTGGTCTTTTATATTTTCATATTTCAGTTTTAGTCCAGCATGTTTCGATTTTTTATAATTTCAATCATTTTTATCTGAAAATGCTTACGTGAAACTATACACGCCAGTTCCACAGCAACACTGCATTGGTATCACATTTACGGCACATTGGAAAAAGACTAAAATTACTTTTAAAAAATAAAGTTTGCGGACTAAAACTAAAATTTGAAAATATAGAGGAATCGCAATGTGGCAAACATACAACAAAAAAAACAATTTTCCAAAAAAAAAAATAAAATTGAATGAATAAAAAAGAGAGGAAGTTATCAACGACACGCGCCAGGTAGGGGTCGAACCTACGACTTTCTGCTTAGGAAACAGACGCTCTATCCACTGAGCTACAGGCGCCTTTCGATTACAATGTTAATATTTATGTATATATATATATATATATATATATTTCTTTAGAATTTTTAAGGATCTTCCTAAACGTCATTCTGCATATAATTCGATTTAAAAAGTCCACGGCCATACTATAAGATATATATATTTCTTTAGAATTTTTAAGGATCTTCCTAAACGTCATTCTGCATATAATTCGATTTAAAAAGTCCACGACCTTACTATAAGCGATTCTCTCTCCCTTTTTTAATTTTTTTTAAGGAAGCAATTCTCTCTTTTTATGCTTCAAAAGTTACGTCTATATGACAGTACAAATCGATAAATTTTTGTTCCGAGTCATTTAGATTGATGCAAGTATTAATTTTATCAGAAAAAATGAAAAAATCGTGTGAGACGGTTTCACGGATCAATTTCATGAGACGCATCTTTTATTTGGATCACCCATAAAAAAAAGTATTATTTTTTATACCAAAAATATTATTTTTAATTGTAAATATGAATTGAATTCGCTATTTTTTGCTCAAACACATACAGTATGAGTTTGAGCGAAAAATAGATGTGTTTGAGCAAAAAATAGATGGAAAAAAATGGGGGACACAAAAAAAAAACGAAAAAGCAAACAAATGAAAAAAAAAAAGGAAGAGAGAGGGAAAAAAAGGAAAAAAAGATGAGGTCATACCAAACATACCAAAACCTTCCATACTCGGTTAATTATAGAAGATAGTGATACATACAGCCCGGTAGGAAAAGTAACAAGTGAAGGGAAGTTATTTTATTAACACGTTTAGAACCTGTTGTTGAAAAAAAAAACACACACATTTAGAAGTCTTTATGGTCATACCAAACAACCAAGGGCTCATTCTTAATAAAATAGAAAAAATAGTGATACATATAGCCGGTAGAGAAAAGTAACAAGTAAAGGGCGTTTCTATGGTTATATGCTATAAACTTCTCATGGTTCTCATTTAAAACTTCTAATCGTTTTTTCCTCAACAGCCTCTTTCATCTGTGTACTTCATTCCTTTTTGCATATCAAGTCAACAACGTTCAAGGAATATAATGGTAATAAAGCATATTTGAGGGTTGTGTTCTGCAAAATATCGTGCATAATTCCATCAATCCGACATGATAAATTTTCACGTATGACTCTCTGGCTTCATGTAAACGCAGTGCTCAAATCAAACACTAGACGAGACATGATCGTATAGAATCATTCTGTTATCATTTGGGGCCGAGGATTAATGGTTTAAAAGCAAATTTCTCAATATAACCCCATCCAAATTTGTTGAACACAACTCTTGAAACTTTGCTAGTGCAAAAGGCCACAATGTAGAAATAGTATACCATATCAATCTCACCAGGGAAAGTGGATATCTATCTATATTACATAAATATGAGATCGTGCAGAGAAATATAAGCATTAAAGGGTCTACTTTTCATATTTTCTCTATTTGCAAGATTAACTGTCTCTTGTACATCATATACCGTCCCCTATAATAAAACATCAAATAGACAAATACAATCAAAACAAAAAGATTTGAAACTCGAACAAAGGAAAAAGCGCTAAACGGAGGCCTAACTATAGCAACTATACAACCCCATCAATCAAAATCTATAAACGAGTAATACAGCTTACAAAGGAAACTACTTCAACCAATGTTAAAACCGAAAGAAGAGAGGCACGATAATATCTACCCACCACCAAAAATCAAAGTACATCCAAGACCGAAGGCCCTTCATCCAGTTCAAGTTGTGAGACAATATAATACCGAAAACAACCCTTGATCCCTTGGAGACGAGAGGAACAAGCATCACACATCTTTCTGCTTGTTTCCTCCATTGAATATCCATCCACGCTTCAAGATTTTTGCATTCTTGTTTTGGTATCAAAGTAAGCAGATTTTCAGGTGCATTTCCCACTTAATTGTATATTTTCACAGGTTTCTCAAATGTATGGCGGTTCTGTGATGGTCACAAGGGTAAAAAATTATATAAGCTTCAGACCATAAGCTGGGTGACATGAAAAGTTTTAACAATATCATTATCATAAAGGGGAAAACGTGGAATTCAGTTCAAACATAAAGAATTCAGTAATTAACATACGAAGCTCCTATATAGTTTTGTTTATAGCCTTGCATCATAATCATGATCAAATAAAAATTAAGCAGCAATCATATAAAATCTGGCAGCTATAGCAGTCCCGATGAAATTACCTGGCTTGCAGCATAAGTCCTTTTAGGAGAAGTATCTGAGTGCTCTAAACCTAGGTACTGCTCCCAAGCGCCATAAATGTCTCTTCTCTGGAAGAGAGAGAAACAAAAGTTATTAGTCTTGATTTATCATCCAGTAAAAGGTCAAATAATTCATTAACCAAAACAATACTGATAATCAAGCAACAAAGATCCAGATAGGAAATTACCTGAAAACGACTGGAAACAATGTCAGAATCCTCGAGATATTCTGGGCGTCCAAGTGACAAAAAGGCAAACTTCCACTGAAGGAAGAAATCACATGATCAGAAATAGAATATTAGCAATTGGAAAAACCAAGAGAACCTTTTTTTTTTTTATAAGAAACAAATATAATATTAAAACTTAGTAACAGTTACATAGGAAGGTGGACCAGTGGTCCACTAAATTCACTATACAAGATCTAGGAAAGTACTATATGAAAACCAAACTTCAAGAGAACTCATTCTCAGGGGGTAAAAAAAGGGGAACGGAACTCATATCAAATACAATTGTTCAACAATTATGTCTGAAGTTCAAATGTTAAAATTGGTCATACCTTAGAAAACTCTTCATCTGGAACCTGCAACCTCTTTTGAATTCGTACTTTAACACTTTCTAATGTTTCACCTTCGTGGATAACAAGAAAGAAGGGTTCCCCAAAATTTGTGACTTGCTGTTCCACATATAATGCAAACAATTGATTAAATAGTTGCACAGTTCAATATCTACATCCATGCATAAGATTGCATATTAGCATCACTCAAGATCATTATTGTCATAGAATGTCAGAACGATGACTCTGTATAGAAACAACCAAACAGCATTATATGGCAATTACTGCAGGAAATGCTTTAGTACCACTTGATTCTGGGCGCTCTCCTTTGTAATATGGTAAACATGGATCAGCCGGTCATTGGCCCCAAGGTTCTTCTCTTCTTCTGGAATCTGAAATAGGACAAAATTTAGAAATTACGAACAATATAAATTTTTTTTAAAAAAAGGCAATGTCAGTCTTTTCGCCATAGCAGCAAAAAAACAGCAAATGAGACACAATTCATTTCCAACCACACACGAAGGCAGGTTTTTCAAAATCGTTGTGCTTGTGTATTCCTACACTTCATCAGACGTTCATAATTCATCTGCTAAATAATACTGAATAAATCCATCTTCCATGTTGCAGGATAAGCTTCAACTTTGAAAGTTAAAAATAGGATTCACACCGCAGTGCAGGCAACTGCGCAAATAAAATGCAAAATCAAAGTAGTTAAAAGATTTTGAGAAGTGAATTTACCTCCTCAGCACGCAATGTCCAGTACTGGTCATTTATATTCTCAATTTTCTCATTGACAGGAAAGATCTGCAAAATTAAGAAAGCCGAACCAGAAATAGATTAAAAGGATAAGGATAATAAAATCGATGTGATATAATAAAATTCCAGAAAATTAGCTGCAGGAATATCTATACAAGCCAATGCAAATCAAGGAGAATTTTCTAAACAGAATTTCAAGAACCATGCAAGGGTCAGACCGGTTGTAAAAATTTCCATTAATATCTAAGATATTCATTAAAAAACATCCTGACTAGTTTATGATAAAGATACACAAATTTTTCTAAACAAGTCACGAACAGCACAAAAGCAACATATCCAGAAAAGAAACAATATTAGTAGATGAATTACCTTGTAAATCTTGTGATAAAAAACTTCAAGCAGCCTAAGTTCAGCACTTGGATGAGACAATTCTACCTATGATTGGATGCATAAGATGTGAGACCCGGTCAATATTATGCTGAAACAAAAACAAATATTAATCAAAGGCAATCTTTTGACAGGTTACCTTTGTTTTAATCTCATTGAGAACATCTCCAACAGTGCTTTGTTTTGGCAATCTAATATTGAGAATTAAAGCCTGAAAAAGACAGTGTAGTAAAGTTTGAGGAATTTATAAAACTTAAGCAGACAAATGACGTTATGAGTAAGGAGCACAGCAATAGTAGCACCTCATCCTTTGTTGCGTGATGGAAGGCAACTTTCAGAGTTTTCAGACATTGCAATTCTGGAAGAGGGATGTCCAGCACTTCATAATAGAGTGTATCAGAGATCTATCACGAGAAATCAAATACCGTCAATCAGACAAATAACACAAACACCCAGTCTAAGTGTCTAACCAGTCTCAGCATCATCCCCAGCACGACAACCCCCTTCAAAATATATATACACGCACACAGGGCCGTCTCCAGAAAATTGGAGGCCCTAGGCTAATTTAAATTTTATATAAAAATTTTATTAAATATAAAAATATTGCATATGAACTGGTAATAAAATGAACGTGATGATCACCAATTTATAATTTAATAAATCTAGTTATTGCAATTCTTTCTTTTTCTCCTTGAACTTATAGATTCAAATTTTCTTTTCTTTTTCCTCATAATTCACAATAAAAATCTAACAAAACAAATACAAAAAATTATTTAAATAATAACAAAGATTCATTATTGATATGAGATTTAATATAAACACAATATAAACGTATTTTAGATCGTAATAAAATATTAAAAATTGATTTTATTTACTGCCAAATTTATCAAGAAAGAATCAATACAATAATTTCATATAATAATCAAAATTTCAAATTCTTGCTATTAAAAATGACATAAACAATTGTATTGAAACTAAGTAAAACATAAATAATTGATTTTTGTTACAAAAAAATCTAACAAAACAAATACAAATTATAATTTAATTTAAATACTAAAATATGAAAGAAATTAAAATCCCGAAGACCAAGGTCCAAAAATCAAATTATTAAAAATCAAATAAAAACACCAACTGTGACATACAAACATACAAGAAAAATCAAATTCAATAAAAACGACATGATAATTGACCCACTTTGAGTAATCTCACTCACTTGAAAGAAGAAATTTAACGAAAAAAGAACTTTGAATCCTAAAAATAGAGGGTTTTTTTTGTTAGCAATTAAAAAAAATGACTAAAATCACAAAAATTAGCAATTTTTCATATTTTTTACAAAACATTTAAAGACACATGACCTATAAAAAATTTTAAATAGAAAAAATAAATTATACATATATTATTTTTTTAAAAAATTTGATGCACCACCCTAGGGGAGGCCCTAGGCAGCTGCCTAGGTGGCCTCCCCCTAGGGCCGGCACTGCACGCACACACACACACACACACACACATACAAAGAAACATAACAGAATATAAGTTGGAAGAACAGTTCACGGCTGAACTACCTGATTGTAGTGAACCAGCATGTCTAACAAATGGTCCACTGATCTATATTTGATAGGATTGGGCTTTGGTTGCTGAGAGTAGCAATTATGAGGAGTAAGCCGAATTTTAGATGGGTCATCCAAGCCAAGGTGCTTGGCCACTCTTTCCACAACATCATCATAAGTGTGATTCTTTGCTCTGTTGATTCAATAAAAAAAATGATAATAATTTTTTAATGAATAATTCAAAATGCTACTCTAGAATTGCACACTCAACTGTCAATACAAAGGTATAAAAAAAACTTACAAATCCAGGGAAAAATCATCTTCCTTGGGTCTCTCCAAAGCTCGAAAATGCACAACCTGTAGAAGGGAAAATACATAATGAAATTAGTTCAAGCAAAAGTAACAACAAATTGAAAAAGAAATACTTCTTTCAGAAAGGGAAAGGGACAGGAAGTAGCTTTTCAGCCACACTAGGAAAAATCTTATAACGAAGAACTGCATAGAACAGAACGGAATGAAAACTCAATGCACGAAAATTGTGCCACACCCCATGTGTTGCAATCAATTATTACTTTTTAATTAAAAATGTACAAAATTGACCTGGCGATTCTTCACGTATTCCAAAAACAATGGAACTTCAGGAAATCTGATGTTCTCTTGAACTTCAGACGGAGGTCGTTTTTGGAAGCAAATAATGTCCCCATCTTCAATCTAGGGAGGAGAGATGGAGGAAGAAAGAGTAAGAAAACAACAGCCATGGAAACAATAAAAACTTTTAAAAAATGGAACCCGGTTGAACGAACATACAACTAAAGTACAACATAAAATACCTGACTAAACCGAAATGAAGCTCTTTTATCGAGGCGTTCACACATAACAGATGGCTCATATTTTATTTCCTAGAGACATTGCAACCCACGACATTAGTTGTGCAGTATAATTCAATGCTTTTAAATTGCAAAAGGCAAAACATATGACCAATGGCACAGAGTAAATAGAGTAAGTCAAAACTGAGACTATATTACAACGAGCAGAAATACCTCAAAGAGATCTATCTCTACATCAGGTGCAAATCCAACCAATTCATTTAGTTTTGTTAGGATCTCAATTGGTTTGCTGTAGCTTTTCACAAAAAGTCTCCCAACATATCTGAAAATGGCGATAATCAACTTGAATTGGTGCCCATAGTTGAACAAAAATTACAAATATAATATATATGTTCAGATAAATACCGAAGCTCTTCTTTTTCAGGGTCATAAAGTTTGAAGAACAGCAGTATGTCATCCTTAAGTTTTTCTGGCGGAGGAACAGGATGTAAACCCTATAATCCATAAGAATAAATGCGTGTAAAATATGAACAAAGAATATCTTTCGACGTTCAATTCAAATGCCAGCAATCAATTTCATATAAAATGTGGTAAAGAAGATACCAATCCATTCTCTACTTCCAAAAACAACTTCAACTCTGCATTGTGGGCCTTATTGGAAACTTCCCTCAATGCTCCAACCTGTACAACATGATTGGGAAAAGTTTGAATAAAATTTCAGAGAATTGACAAATAAAATAAAGTAGAATCAAGTATCTAACAAAGTTGTTATCTCACGAAAACAGTGAAGCATCATAAAATTAAATGTAAATGAGAAATAAAAACCATCTTTGACTTGTATTGCATGACAAGGCAATGATGGTATCCATGTGGATATGAGGAATAGTTGAACAAGAACCAAAGCCATCAAAATCAAACGGCTGAAACAGGACTTTTCAAAATGTTCACAAGTGCATAAATACTCATCATGCCATGAGATATAGGCTGCATCACTTTGATCAATTGGCGTAAGAAACAGGGAGAGATAAGGGTTGCATCTTTGCATACACCGAAGGCAATTAAAACAGAACATTAGACCATTGACGAACTATAATTGTGGAAAGTAAGGGTATTTTGTGGATTAAGAGACAGTCAAAAGCATAAAGAGAATAAATTTGCTGCCCTTCCATCAGGCTAAACTCTAAAGGAATATTGTTTGGACATCTAGCACACAATTCAAGGTAAGCATTTTGTAGGTAATGTAACCGTTTGTGAGTATAAGTATTCACAGGGGTGGATAATTTGGTTTTAACTTTTTAAGTAACAGTTTGAGCTTGATGCCTTTACCCAGCACCACCCCACATATGAAAAGTGTTGGGCTTCTGAATCAGAAAAAGGAAAAAAATTGAAAGGAATTCTCCATTTAAGATATCTAGGACAACTAGTCACCTCCTCTAGCCAAAAAAATTCAAAGAAAAATTGAAAATTGTTAAGATGCTTATCCTTATCCGAATCATTATGGACAAGAAAATAATCAAACCACTACACTAATGCTCCTCATTAACTTGTATGCCAATCATCTCAATAGGCCTTTCCACTAAGGAGTTTCATCACAAATCATATGTTTTCTTTAGCTTAGATGCTGAAGAAGCAGGTGCTGATAATTTATTGTTTCCTTTACAGTGTGTTTGGATGCCTAAAAAATGAAATTTGGAATCGGATTTGGATTTGGAATTGGAATTGGAATTGGATTTCAAATCCATGGAATTGGAATTCTATTTTGGTGTTTGGTAAGAATTTAAAATGTAACGTGAATTGATAATATAAATTTTATAATAAATGGTATTTTGTAAAATTTACAAAAAAGACTTGAAATCTACGAGTAAGTAATATAATATAATTTTTTGGAAAAAAAATATTATTTTTTAAATTCAAATCCTATGAAATACCACGAAATCCGACCTCTTTCATAAGAATTTCATTCAGTTAAATGAAATCCCATGAAATTTCATCAAATACAAATTCCGTTTCGAAATCTCATTTTACCAAACACAAAAAAGGTATTTATAATTCCAAATCCCATGGAAATCCTTGACTCCAAACACAGTGTTAAGGATCAAACCCAGCCCTCACTGTCAACTTATACAGAACCATAATGGTCTACCTTCCATGAAAGATAATTAGCAAAGATACAATTGGCAACCCAAACCTCAAGAACTTTGATTGACCTTCATGGTGGTCAGATTTTGGTTTTCTCTGATTGTTACACAGAAACATCCAACAGAAATAGTTGGAATATTTAGACCACCCACCATGCACAAGGAGAAAAGCCAGTAAAGTTTGACTCCGCCTCTAAAATTTCACTAAAGAAGTTTTTGAATTAAAATCCCATGCAAGGTTCGTGCTATCCACACCTAATAACTGATTTCCAAGACAAAATTTGGGTCCATAAACATGAATTTATAATTCTGAGCAAAGCTCACACATTGGGACTGATCCATTTACCTCCGCTCAAATTGAATCCCACACATTTTACAATCACTCTTACTCATTAATTACTGGTCAATGTGTATTATTTGTGCTTGATCATATCATACACGTAACTCACAATTTAAAGTCCAGAATTCACTCAATATATTATTAGCAGACTATGAATTCTCAGAAAGGATTTTTTTCTGTGATTGTACAAAGAGGTAAATGGAAAATAAATTGTAATGCTACTTACAGTTTGTGCCTCCTCCTGTGGCGTCAATGGCCTGTTTGGGCGATATGTATGGTTCTGTCTTTTGGCCCAAATCCAAAAGCGCTGGAATTGAACTGGTATACCAAATTCTTTAGCAACCTCCTCCTTCAAATTAACATCAGATCATTAGCATTGCAAAAGAACATGAAAAAATAATACATATGCTTTAGCTTGTTTAAACAAATATAATGACAATAGTAAAGTAGGTATACAAATAAAAGCAAGTGTTGAAAAACCAATTAAT
The DNA here is from genome assembly GCF_033568475.1 of Henckelia pumila. Lineage (NCBI taxonomy): Eukaryota > Viridiplantae > Streptophyta > Magnoliopsida > Lamiales > Gesneriaceae > Henckelia > Henckelia pumila. Next base: position 14,729,363 of record NC_133122.1, on the reverse strand, counting down.
AAACTGGCAGTCTCATTTCAGGAACATCAAATTATTTAAGCCTTATAAGCAACACATAAAAGGTTGAGAATTGAAGCTGCAAAATTCCTCAAAGAAGTTACAAATGCAATATCTATTCTCTGGATGTAGTTAGCTTTGACAAGTACCGAGAACAAACATGTCAAGATGCAGTTAACATTACTGTAGAATGGCATGATCGTTATAGCATGATGTTTTCTTTTCCATATTTCCATCAGATGATGTTTTCTTTTTCCATGCTTTCATCAGATGATAGAGAATTAGCATCGCACAAAAAATTGTGTGTGACCACAGATCTTGCTTGGGTTCATCAACATCTCCATTCCATCAATCAAGGTTATCTTTGCATTCAAATCATGAAGGTACTAATGCTAATGATTAACCTCACCTCAGTTTATGTAATGTTTCGTAGACCCCTCCCTTGAGGTTTACAGAAAGAAAGAGTGCAAGTGTGCAACCATATATGCTAATGCCATATACTATATAGCCCATCTAAAACCTTTAATCACACCCAAACATTCATTTTCTAAAGTTTTAAAAGAAATAGATCGCACTAATAAACCATTCAATATATTGAACATGAGAAAAAGGTACCTTGAAAAGGGTAAATGTCAATTGTTTCTGAATTCGAAAGTTGCGGACTTTATCATGATCAACAAGATCAAAAAATATATCCTTTCCAATATGTTCCTTCAAATCCTCATCACGAGCAACCTGCAAACATGAATAAATTGCTTCAGCTACCCATCCCGAGAAATGCCACGATCAATTTTACTTTAGAATGAAAATATAACCTTGATGATAGTATAAAGGTGAGCCTGAGCTTTATATCTTCTCTTGTCCTCCTTTTCTTCTTGTTCTTTTTTCAGCCTTATCTGGGGAAGTACAGTATGGCATGTTTAAACTTATGCAATACGATGATTAGATTGGGACAATTCCATGTTCACGAAAGCAAATTACCCTCAGATGTTCAGCAATATCCTTTTCATCCACATCGCAAATTATTTTATCCTTGTCACTCACTCGCACATACACCAGCATGTATGCGTTTGAGTACTTTGTAAATTTGAATGGAGTGTTATTGTATCCAGGATTTGTCTGTGGCAACTGGAGGATAAGGTGAAGATAAGCAACATATCAGAAAGGGAAAGCAAGAGGTTGAAATCAAGAGATAGAAATGCTACCTCTTCTTCACCACCATATTGCTCCTCCAATGCTTTCTTCACATCTTCCTTGGTGACCCTCTCATCGTCAAATTTGTACCTATGAGGAGAATCACCATGCGGTCTCAGTACCTAACAATTTTATCATACTAAAGAGAGTGTAGTCATCTAGCAACTTAGTAAAGGTGAACCGAAGGATGAATTACAAAAATTGCATATATGTTGTGCCCATAAAATAAATGAAGATGGGAAAGTGGATGTGTATGTGTGGGCGCAGGGGTGTGGTGAGGTGGGCAAATCCTTCACAAGCATGTGCAGTACCATTGGTCGGAGAGTGTCGGCCTCATGAAAGCATGATAATGTCCACCATGCACTCCACCACTATGCACCAAAACACTGTTGGGAAGGTAAAAGTGAGAAGAAAAGGTAAGTAAGGCCAAGTTCAAAATCCAAACAAGTCACAGCCCAATTATTGTAGCTAATGTCATGGACGACCTTGCCAGGGCCTCACACACAAGAACCAAAATACAAAAATTTTCATTTCCAAGGATCAGTAATATGATAATATTATGTCTTACCTGACAAGTTATCAACCAATGTCATAATAATTTTCACTCTAAGGATATGATATACAACCCTGAAGGTAAAATATCCTTGAAACTTGTACATAAAGATGCAACAACAAGGTTGGGCAAGTATTTACTGACACATCATGCGATATACCATTCTATAAGGCTGCCCCGAAAAGTTTATCAGATATGACCATTGAATAGAAGAATTAGAATAAACTATGAATCATTTTACACAAAGCTCACATTCTGGCTACCATCTATAACAAAAGGCTAAAATGGACTAGATAGGGGTAGGTAATGGAGGTCATTAACCAGTAACTCCAACTCAAGTTCAAGTTGCCATTGCCAATAAACAAGAAAAATCTACAGGCAGCAAAGACAGGCAATAAGAAACTGAGACATCATGCAATAAAGTACATGCAAGGAGAAGGCCAACTTTTATTGGGTTTCTAACATATTCCTCAAAGACAAGTAAGTGGTTGCGATTGATACCCACACAAAAAGAAAGAGCTAAAAGGTTGAAAACATGGATAAACTTAGTCAGATAAGTAATACACAAAGGAGGCACAACAACCTATGAAGCATGTAGAGGTTTCGTATGCTCCTATCTGCTTCTGGAGACAAATACTTTCCGTTATCTCTATCAAGATCAAGTTCCAATGGGAATTCATAGCGGTCATTTATCTGCAAACATGAAGCAATTTTTCCAAAGTTGCGTACAAGGCAGCCATTATGTCAAGGAAAAATATAAAATCAAATCAATCCAAAGTTTTGTAATTATATCATCTGTAGCCAATAAATTAAAATAACATCTGTGAGATAAAGAAAATGATGAACTTCTGACGAAGTTTGTTTCTTGGAGAAAATCTGCCTCAAAAATAATGTAGAAAGGAGATTGGAAAAACTGAATGATTTCCCTCAAAAAAAAAAAAAAAAAAAAAAAAAAAAACTGAATGATCAAAATACATTCAAACAAATTGCATCAACATGATTACATGACATTGGATAGAGTATGATTTAGACAGCATCATCAACTACATATCCAAGTATAACAATCATTTGAAATTACTTTGGGAAGCTATAGTGAACACCAGCCACCAGCATAACCAGAAAGCTGAAGCTGCAATATTATTGTAATAAAATACTCAAAAGTAGGGGAGGGAGAACCATGAACAGATTCAGCTTAATCCTCCGATAATGATCACAGGAGGGAAGAAGGATGCTACATTAAATAAATAAAAAAGTTCTCCAATAAAAGCCTATTAGAAACGTAAAATTCACAAAGAGAACGATCAAGAACAGCTACAGACCCACCGAGAAAGGTCAATTGTTTTAATTATTATTGTGAAGACTTAACATGGTCATTCATTAAAGATTTTTCCTGAAAAATCAGTAGTCTAGGATAAACCTGAAAACAAAACTATAATTTGCTATCATCCCAGGTTTAAAGAGACAAGGGTTCAATCAATGAGTAGAGTCAAAGACATAACTACTGAACATGAAATTAACTTGGCAAGTGACAACTGTTCACATCACTCTTAGATTCATGATGAAGCCAATAATTACACGCGTAACATAAGAGATAAACTAAACAATACTGTATGAAGAAAACACAAGCAACAAATTTTACCCTAAAAAGTAAAACAAACCAAAAATAATCAAACAACAATGAAACTTCAAAAGCTATAACCACTAACCTTAACCATTGTATCCCTCATGAAATCATACTCAAAACGCTTTAACTGAAGCTGCAGAACTGGAGGAAAATCAATGAACAACACCCCCTTCTTCGCATCCTAAGTCCAAAAAATATTTTCAGCTGATCTATTAACAAGAGAACTGATTGTAGAGATAAATTATGTACAAAGAACATAGTTAATCAAGTTTCACAGCAAACATAAACAAAAACCTCAAAGAAATGTTCATTAGATAAGTCAAAAACCCAAAACCCCAAATAGCAGTTCATCATACTTTCGCAACAGCCATCCATGATTGATGTGCAACCAATTAAAAATAATCCTGCTGTAAACAATGTTCAAACAACATAACAAAAGCTTCTCTAAAGAAACATAATCAGAGCAACCCTCTAATTTATAAGCAGCAATTCAACTTTCCAACTCCTCTTTATATTACTTTTGCAAGTTTAAATTTAGATTTCTCAACAACCCAACAATCAATTCTGTGGGTCCTGCTCATGCTTCAGCTCAATACAACATACCATTCATCCTTATAGTGGCAGACAACAAAAGATAAGTAGTAACATTTATGGACTAAATCATCATCAATCAGATCAGTACAAACCTGCAAGCCATGCTCTTCAGCATGGTACTTGTTATCTCCTTCCAGCCGTTCAACTTCCACATACTTGTCAAAGGAAGCGTAAACATCCTTACAGCCTTTTACATCAAGTTGAAGGTCTGCCACAATAACATGTATAAACACTTATTTTTGTGGCCTACACTAAAAAAGTTAAAGAGCTACTCTAAGAAACAGATTATACCATAAAATGACTCCTTTCGTGTGGATTTGAAGTCTACGTTGATGCACTCAATGTAATTCATATGGTGCCCTTCAAACAACTTTTGTATAGTCCCCTCAACAACAGTTCCCTGTTCCAGTAAAATAGCTATGTCTACATCATACCTTTCGTAGATAGTACATCAGAAAATAAAAATCAAGAAAGGTGGTCACATCAGATCCACTTACCTTCATCTTGTCTTCAAGCTTTTCACATAAAACACGGTTAAGTTCTTGCACATCATGCTGCATGAATGAATCATGTGTATCCCATCCAAAAGATTTAGTTAATTCTTTGGTAGCCACACTGGTGTCATTATATTGTAGCTTATAGAATAAGCTCTGTAAAGCCAAAGGGATGCTCCCTGTAGGGTTGTCATTCTCTGTTGTTGGCATGTGGTATACTGCCTGATATAACATCATTCAAGTGAGGCATATTAATACTCCACTAATAAAAAGCCCATTCATTAAAGAAACATGAAAACTGAACTTGATAAATGAGAAAAGTCTATTATTACCTTTCTAAAGTAAGGAATATGATACAAAGTTTGGAGAAGAGAGTTCATGTAACAGGTTGCTCCCTGGTTCTTCAATCCAACGTAGCCTGTCTCCTTCTTTGAGTCATATGACCAGTAGTCAATGACCTTACGAACAGCAACATCAGCCTCGATAACACAAGTATCGTTCACAAGGTATCCCTTGTTCGGATCATAGAGCTCACTAAGCGGCATGAAGGATGTGAAACCCCAATCACTCTCCCTTTGATTGAACTGGTGCTGTGTGTCTGTGATACCCACAAACAAGGATTGGTGCACAACAACCATAATACAGGTAGAAAATGTTTTGTTCCAGAGGAAAATTAACTCAATATTGATGTTCCGTGTTATAACAACCAAGCAAATACTTCAAAGGAAAATACTTAACCAACAAGTCAGGTAATTATAAAGTAAGAAGTTATTAGACGCTTTTCATTTCCAAAATTCCAATTCAAACACGATTTCTATTTTAGTTGGCGCTATCCAAAAGATCAATTAGCTAACAAAAGAACATATGTACAGAAGAAGGGTGGTTTGACAAGAACACTGATTACAAACTCTAAAAAAAAAAATTTGCAATGAGAACACCCAATTACTAAAAAGCTACATCAACAATAAAAATCAGAATTAAGCAAGAGTGCTTGTTTGTAATGTGAGTAGACAATACAAATGGCCCACAAAAAGAACAGATAAACGGTTCATTCATCATAAATACCTTTTTTCATTGTATATCTGTTATGAACCTGATTAACTACAGCCAGGCTAAATTGTGCATATCTATTCCACCCATATGGCAAGGTTGCTGAGTCAGCAACATCTAAATACATCGACAAGTAATCAACATTATTTCCTTTTGGGAAAATAAGCACCCGCCTGCAAAAACAGAAAAACCAATGCATGTCAGAAGGCAATCAGGACCTTACTGAATTCAGAGAAACACAACCATGAAATCTAGTTTTATAGTGCTTGACATAGAGAAATAAAGAACCGTTCTTCAATTAGGTCGGACTAGCAATATAAATTTCCTTCCAAACACAAGCCAATATAAAAAAGAGAGATAGTGGCATTCCAGCTGTCAAGTACCATTTATATCCCCCAACAAAGAAGACGTCAGAATAAAGCTTCTTCACATTCAATCGAGAGAAGTTCTCTATGGTCCACGTGAAGCGAGATGCCTGAGGTTCGTCATTTGCCTGGTTTTCCACAGTTTCGGCATTGTCAGCTGTTGCCACTGAGAAAGTGAAAGCGCTTAAGATACGCATAAACCAAACATCATAAAATTCATTTACTTAGGTACAAACCATATACTGGAATATGAACGACCCAATAACCATATGCAGCATGTCAGAATGAACGTCATAAAAAATCTCACAAAAAAATAACGAAAGAATCAGCGGTACGGCAAGCACCGCCAAAAAAACAGAAAGCAAAAACGCAATCACTGATGGAAAAAAGATCACCTTCCATGGGCTGAGGACCTTCAACTAAAGGCTGGGGACCTTCGACCAAATCAGAGTGCGGTACCAGCATCTCTTCATCTTCCTGCTGCTACAGTGTCACGATGAAAAAAAAAAATCAAATAACACGCCTGATCCAATAACCCAATCCATTTTCCCGATTCAAAACCTCAATAAAAAGATTAAATTCAATAGTTGAACTTGATACAATTAAAGTAGGAAACTTAAAAATCTCCCTTCCCCAGTCACTCAAAACCCTAGTCGATCACAACCATTCAGGCACCATAGACCAACAACCAATCAAGGAAGAAAAATAATTCTCCGCCGCGAAAGGAAAAATAACAGATTGAGAATTATCATCACAGATTAAAGATTGAAAATTTCATGCAAACACACATAACACAACGTTGAAAATTGACAATGGGACTTAATGAGAAAAGGGAAGACAGCGGAGTTACATCCAACGACTGAGGAGTCATCATCGTCATGGCTGAAGAGATTGTAGCCTCTGGATCGGTGAATCAGATAGAAATCAATGCTGTTTGAGAGAAGGGGGGGAGATTGGAAGAAGAATGGAGAGACCAGGCCTTCAGTGAGTTCGAGTCTTTGTTCATATACGGGGATATATTGGGAAATATGGGACACAGGAAGAGCATTTTGGACATATGAACAAATACACACATATATATACATATTGTTGTGAAATAGTAAAAATTTATGGTAAAAAGTAAAAACTTCAAAACTCAAAATATATCAAACTTTACATTTTATAATATTTTTTTCTCAATTCAAATTGTATTTTTCATCACAAATGAAGACCTATTTATAGATCCACATTTGAGATTAGTCCAAAAATAAATAAATCATCATCTACATCATCACACACTAATTTTTCACATTTTACAACTCAATATTCAACATTCAAAATTCAATATTCAATATTCAACATAATAATAAAATAATAATATATTTTTCAACACTCCCCCTTGTGATGATGATCGTGATATGATGACTGTCTTCATTACGTGTTTTATATTGCCTCGTTAAAAACCTTACTAGGAAAAACCCAGTGAGATAAAAACCATAGTAAGGGAAAAAAGACTATGGAAAAAAGAATGCAGCCACGTAAACTCCCCCTCATCTTAACATGAGTGATTCTTCACATATTCCGCAGATTGCGCATCCCAATGTTGTATATATGCTTTCTGAATATCGTCGTGGAAAGTGCCTTTGTGAAGAGATCTGATGAGTTCTCACTTGATTGAATACAACAGATATCAATATATTTATTCTTCTCAAGCTCTTGAGTGTAGGCAAAGAACTTTGAGGGTATATGTTTTGTTCTGTCACTTTTGATGTATCCTTCTTTCATTTGAGCAATACATGCAGCATTGTTTTCATACAACGTCACAGGCTTCTTGTCTACTGATAATCCACAAGAAGTTTGGATATGTTGTGTCATTGATTTTAGCCAAACACATTCACGGCTTGCTTCATGTAGCGCAATAATCTCAGCGTGATTTGATGAAGTTGTTACGAGTGTTTGTTTCTGTGAATGCCAAGAAATTGTGGTGCCTCCACGAGTAAATACATATCCGGTTTGGGAACGTGCCTTATGTGGATCAGATAAATATCCAGCATCGGCATAACCAATGATACTTTTATTGGTGTCTTTAGAGTACAAAAGTCTCAAATCTGTCGTTCCTCGTAGATAACGAAATATATGTTTAATTCCGTTCCAGTGCCTCTTTGTTGGATATGAACTGAATCTTGCCAATAAATTTACAGCAAAAGATATATCTGGTCTAGTGCAATTTGCAAGATACATAAGGGCACCAATGTCACTTAGATATGGTACTTTTGGACCAAGAATAATTTCATCATCTTCACATGGACGGAATGAATCATTTTCTATGTTTAATGATCTTACAACCATTGGAGTACTTAATGGATTTGATTTATCCATATTAAAACGTTTAAGGATCTTTTCTGTATAATGTGTCTGGTGAACAAAAATTTCACATTCTTTTGTTCTATTTGCAAACCCAGACAATACTTGATTTTTCCAAGATCCTTCATTTCGAATTCTTCCTTCAAGTACATCATAACCTCTTGAATTTTTTTATTCGTTCCAATGATGTTTAAATCATCAACATATACAGCAATAATTACACATCCGGATGTTGTTTTCTTGATGAAAATACAAGGGCATATTGGATCATTTACATATCTCTTTTTCATCAAGTGCTCACTTAGCCGATTATACCACATTCGGCCGGATTGCTTCAACCCATATTGAAATGCCTACTACTACTAAATGCGGAAAAACTTTTTTTAAAAAATAATAACTAAAAATAATACTATACATATATGCCCATACATATATGTATAAACATGCAAGAAAAATATTTCTTATTAAATAAAATATCTCAAATAATAATAAACAACTAACAACTTAAAAAGGTTTCATGCATGAAATAATATAATAAGTATACTAGTGAAAAACTCCCATAAGCGGAAATAATAAATAAAATGTAACTTGCTTAAAAACTCAAAATAATAAAAATAAATGTATCTGAAACATCAACTAAAACTGCAACGGTCACGGGGCCACTGTTCCGTGAACTCATACATCCTCACCACCGGTAGGAGCTACATAAGTATAATCTGACTCACCTGCACCATATAAGCATAGTGAGACTAGGGGCTCAACATGTCTAAACTTGAATATCAAGGTTTAAAATAATGCATCACATAATCATACTAATACATATACATGATACATGAACATGCATGGAAACATTTTCATAACATAAATGCTGAATCATAATCTTAAACATAATCATAATCTTTTCTTCATCATACATAACATAGTTGAGCATGGTATTTTTGAAAAAGTTTATGGTCCTATCCGTAAGTGTGACCTTAACTGTGCCGACCGATCAGTCTCCTGAACCAACGTATGTGGCGGTGATAAATCACCTCCTATGATAGTAAACTACCTCATAAATCATATGGTGGATAACCACCCTTATGTCACACTACATCAATTTCCATCATAAAAAATATTTTGCTGCTCAACACTTGATTATAATCATAACAGGTAAATTTTCATGAATGCATGCACTGAAAATATGTCCGTAATATATATTTAATTGATTTTCATAATAAATAGTCTTATACTTAAAATACTTTCATGCATAAAATAAATTAAATATATATTTCGGACTTAGTAATTTTCATGGGTTGGTCCAGACTGCTGATCACTCACTCTAAGCCCATTAAACTTAAATAAAAGCCCAATAGAAATAAATTCTTAATTAAATGTCATTAATCATAAATGGACCTGAATAAAAACATTTAAGCCCATTAACTTAAGCTAAGCCCAAAAATCATATTTTAGCCCAATAAGACACATCTGGCCCAATAACCAAGCTAAAAACCATTAATCCCCTAAACTGGCCCAATGGGCCCAATATCCCAAAAACCGACCCAATAAATTCTACGGGCTCTAGGCCCATAAAAATTATTGAACTAACTTAAATAATTATTTAAACCCAGTTTATTCAACTCATGAAGCCCAATTAAATTAATTAACCCAAAATAGGCTCATACTCTCACTTAAACTATTAATTAAATTAAAAATAAAATACCCGAGCTCAACTAACATAACCCGGACCCAGACCCATCTAACTCAACCCATGACATAATCGACCCGACCCGAACCCGTGATGACCAAAACTGAGCCCGGCCAAATGAAAAATCAAAGGGCCGATCTGTACGTACATGACATTGCACCTTTGTGCAGGTCTCGGCCGTGAGCAGCAGGCCTTTATGGCCTGCTGCCGGCCAGCTCCGGCCACCCACCGGCCGGAGCTCCACCGCCCAGACGTATCCCACGTCTGGGCGGTTCAAACGAGCCATGCCTCGACTAAAACCGATCCCTACACATCCCTAGCGAACCACTTTCGGAAATCCCGAAAACGGCAACCTGTAGCAACCAAAGGAAAAGAAAACCTTCGGCCTTTGACTGCTCAACCCATAGCAGCCAAACCAATATAGATTCTAGACTCTTAGGGACCCTGGTACGACTCTTAACCAAGAACAGCAGCCTAAGCCGATCACATGAAAGGAAAAGGCATAGAAACGTGAGGGAAAACATGAAAGATGTGAACCTTGAGCAGCTAGCATTCACATACAATGATCTCTGGAAAAAAAATTTCGAACTCAACATGAAAATTCAAAGGGTTTTATGCATAAATCAGAATATACGACTTAAACGGTGGCCAAGAAGAGAATTCAAACGTGCCTTTCTTGAAGATTTCGAAGAAAACGATAATATGGCGCGTACGGCGATCACCGGGACGAATGATCTACAATATTTTGCTTAAACTCTTCAAAACTTATGCGTGCAAGTGGGTTTTCTGCTAACGAACGTGATGAAGAAGAGAAGAGATGGCGGCTAGGTATTCTACGTGAAGAAGGATTGAAGAAAATAAGCTAGATATATTTTACTTATTTAATTAGATTTTTGGAAGATAATATATCAAGTTAATATAAAAATATAACTCCTAAAATTAAATAATTTCTGAGTAATTTTCGTAATATATTTATATAATTTTTAAAACTCCTTAAAAGTCTTTTAAATAGCTTATTTTTGTGAAAATTGCTTTCATATATAACTATATATATGCAAGACTTGTCAGAAGCCTCATTCGGGGCAGTGCATGGCTGGTTCAAATCTCTGTTACAAGTGTAAGCTACCGGGGCACGTTGCGATGAACTGCCCTAATGCGAGGAACATCTCGGGGCGTGTATATGTCATGCAGGCAGAGGAGGCTGACCCAGACACGTCTTTGATCACGGGTAATCCTAACTTTTGTATTTAAGATTCGATAGTTTGCATGATTATTTGGATAGCGTGGAAAGTTTGTATTTATGTGATATTTTGAGTGAATTGCTCTTGCATGTGTAGTATAAAGGAAATGACTAGGAATTTGGGTAATAGTATACTTAAGGGAATTGTTGTGAATTATGGGCTCAATTAAATTATTCTTAAGTTGTATGTGCGTTGGGACATTTTCTGAGTGCAGGGAAGATCCTCGTTAGAGGTAATGCTACGTATGCGTTGCTAGACTCAGGAGCTACGAATTCGTTTATTTCTCAAGAATTTGTTAGGCGGGTAGGCATCATACCTGAGGATGCTGTACGGGCTATGATGTTACCTTTTCATCTGGCGAGATTCTTACTACCTCTAGTGTACTTAATGGTGTTGAGTTGGAGCTTCAGGGGAATATGATTAGAGCCGATCTAGTGGTTCTACCGATGTCAGAATTTGATCTCATTCTTGGCATGGATTGGTTATCAGTTAATGGAGCTTCGATAGATTTTCGGAGGCGATCAGTTTCAGTGAATCCGTCAGGCGGAGTTTCTTTCATATTCCTTGCAGCTCAAAGCAGCGGTACTTCGCATGTCATATCTTATATGCGTGCAAAGAAGTTATTACGCAAGGGTTGTCAGGGCTTCCTTGCAAGTTTAGTAGTTGCAGCGGATGACCCGTCTTCTAAATCTATTGCAGATGTTGAGATCGTTTGTGAGTTTTTGGATGTCTTTCCGGATGATGTAGTAGGAATTCCACCAGTCAGAGAGGTGAAGTTCAGTATTGAGCTGATGCCGGGTACTGTGCCTATCTCTAAGGCACCGTATCGTCTTGCTCCCACTGAGATGAAAGAGTTGAGGGATCAGATACAAGAGCTTTTGGAGAAGGGCTTTATCCACCCTAGTGTGTCACCTTGGGGTACCGAGTACTGATAAGTTGAGAGAAGATATCATGTCAGAGGCACATGCATCTCCGTATTCCATCCATCCAAGGGGTACGAAGATGTACCGAGATTTGAGGACCTTGTATTAGTGGCCGGGTATGAAGGGAGATATTGGTCAGTTTGTTTCCGAATGCTTGACTTGTCAGCAAGTCAAGGCAGAGCATCAGCGACCAGCAGGATTGTTACGACCACTTCCCATTCCGGAGTGGAAATGGGAGAACATCTCTATGGATTTTGTAGTTGGGCTACCGAGGAGTACTAGAGGATCGACATCGATTTGGGTGTCGATCGACTCACCAAATCTGCACATTTTCTGCTGGTGAGGACTACTTTTACTATGACTCAGTTTGCAGAACTTTACATTAAGGAGATAGTCAGACTTCACGGTATTCCAGTGTCCATTGTGTTAGACCGAGATCCAATGTTCACTTCTGCATTTTGGAAGAGTCTGCATACAGCTTTGGGGACTAAGTTATTGTTCAGCACTGCTTTTCATCCTCAGACAGATTGTCAGTCGGAGAGAGTAATTCAGACACTTGAGGATCACTTGAGGATTTGTTGAGGGCATGTGTGATTGATTTCCAGGGCTCGTGGGAGTCGGGATTGCCTTTAGTGGAGTTTACTTATAACAACAGTTTTCAGGCATCTATAGGTATGGCTCCATACAAGGCTCTTTACGGGAGACGATGTAGATCTCTTGTGCATTGGGACGAGGTTGGAGAGAGGGTCTTGCTAGGACCCGAGATTGTGCAGCAAACGGCGGATATTGTAGCTCAGATCCGAGAGCGGATGAGGACCGCACAGAGTCGTCAAAAAAATTATGCTGATCTACAACGACGAGACCTCGAGTTTGCCGTGGGAGATCATGTATTCTTGAAGGTCTCGCCTATGAAAGGCGTGATGCGATTTGGTAGGAGAGGCAAGCTCAACCCGAGGTATATCGGTCCGTTCGAGATTTTGGAGAGGATTGGGACGTTGGCTTATCGTTTGGCATTACCACCGAGCCTTGCGAAAGTTCACAACGTGTTCCATGTATCTATGCTTCGGAGGTATGTCTCTAATCCGTCGCATGTTTTGGATTTTGAGCCTCTACAGTTGTCACCAGAGCTAGCATTTGAGGAGAGACCCGTTCGGATCTTGGCTCATGAGGAAAGGAGGCTTAGGACGCGGTCTATTCCGATGGTCAAAGTCCAGTGGCTGAATCATTCTGAGGAGGAAGCTACTTGGGAGACCGAGGCCGACATGAGGACTCGTTATCCGGAGTTAATCGGTAAGTAATCTAATTTCGAGGATGAAATTCAATTTAAGGGGGGGAGAGTTGTAATGCCCATAATTTTCTTAGGTGATTTCGCATGCATAACTAGGAAATAATTAAATTAAAATTTAGAAAATGGGTTAAATGACTTTATGTGGATTACGTGAATTTATTTGCATGATTTAAATATTATTTATAGCATTTAACCCGCATTTATGTTATTTATGAGATTTTTAGAAATAAAGTTTTTCGATCGCGTAGTCGGGACCGTGGACGGACGAGATATATGGATTTTATTCTAAATATTTTTGAGATAATTTTAAGAGCCTTAGAATATTATTTTAAGGTATTATTTTCATAAAATAATAGTTTTTATATATATAGTTATATATGAAAGCAATTTTCACAAAAATAAGCTATTTAAAAGACTTTTAAGGAGTTTTAAAAATTATATAAATATATTACGAAAATTACTCAGAAATTATTTAGAATAAAATTCATATATCTCGTCCGTCCACAGTCCCGACTACGCGATCGAAAAACTTTATTTCTAAAAATCTCATAAATAACATAAATGCGGGTTAAATGCTATAAATAATATTTAAATCATGCAAATAAATTCACGTAATCAACATAAAGTCATTTAACCCATTTTCTAAATTTTAATTTAATTATTTCCTAGTTATGCATGCGAAATCACCTAAGAAAATTCTGGGCATTACACATATAATGATCTTTGCAATTTTACAAAATAAAATTCTCTGGATTTTGAACTTTGTGCCTCAGGCATCTTAAATCCTTCAGGGATTTTCATGTATATATCACTATCAAGTGATCCGTATAAGTAAGGCGTAACAACATCCATCAGACACATTTCCAAATTTTCAGACACTGCCAAACTAATCAAATATCGAAACGTAATTGCATTTATAACAGGAGAATACGTTTCTTCATAATCAATTCCAGGCCTTTGAGAAAAACCTTGTGCAACAAGTCTAGTTTTATATCTTACTATTTCATTTTTCTCATTTCGCTTTCGAATAAAAACTCATTTGTATCCAACAGGTTTTACACCTTCAGGTGTGAGGACTATAGGTCCAAAAATATTGCGTTTATTTAGCGAATCTAATTCAACCTGGATTACATCTTTCCATTTTGCCCAATCATGACGAGTTTTACATTCGCCAAAGGATTTTGGTTCATGATCCTCGTTTTCATTTATGATGTCACATGCCACATTATAAGAAAATATCTCATCAATATCTTTTCGGTTCCATATTTTTCCAGTATTAATATAATTGATAGAGATTTCACGATTCTCGTCAGTTTGTGGTTCTGACAGAACATTTTCATCATCAGGTGTTTCTTCTGGAACACCATTTTCTATTTTATGATCATCGTGTTTCTCTATGCCTTTTCTTTTCCGAGGATTTTTATCCTTGGAACCGACTGGCCTTCCACGCTTCAAGCGTTTTATAACATCATGAGTGTCTTCAATTTATTTCTTTGGAATTTCAATTCGAGCAGGGATATTTACAGCATGTATATATGATTTTGTTACCCCTTTTGTGTCTGCAAATGCATCTGGCATTTGATTTGCAATTCTTTGCAAGTGCACAATTTGCTGTACATCTTTCTCACATTGTTTGGTCCTTGGATCCAAATGTAACAATGATGGTACATACCATGTGATTTCTTTTTTGATGTGTTTCTTTTCTCCCCCTAACATTGGGAAGATTTTTTCATTAAAATGACAATCATCAAAACGTGTTGTAAACACATCGCCTGTCTGAGGCTCAAGATATCGAATGATTGATGGACCATCATAACCGATATAAATACCGATTTTTCTTTGAGGACCCATTTTTTATCGTTGAGGTGGTGCAATAGGCACATACACCATACATCCAAAAATTCTCAGATGAGAAATATTTGGTTCTTTACCAAATGCAAGCTGCAATGAGGAGAATTTATGATATGCACTTGGTCTGATGCGAATTATTGCCGCAGCATGTAAAATTGCATGTCCCCATATAGAAATAGGGAGTTTTATTCTTATAATCATTGGTCTAGCAATAAGTTGTAGACGTTTAATCAATGATTCAGCTAATCCATTCTGTGTATGAACATGAGCAACAGGATGTTCAACAGTAATTCCCATTGACATACAATAGTCATTGAAAGTTTGGGAAGTAAATTCTCCAGCATTATCAAGTCTTATTTTTTTGATTGTATAATCGGGAAATTGATTCCGCAATTTTATTATTTGAGCCATTAGTTTTGCAAATGCCACATTTCGAGTTGACAATAAGCATACATGTAACCATCTGCTGGAGGCATCGATCAATACCATAAAATATCAAAATGGTCCACATGGTGGATTAATTGGCCCACAAATATCACCCTGAATATGTTCAAGAAATATGGGTGATTTTGTTTGGATTTTAGCTGGCGATGATCTTATAATAAGTTTTCCAAAAGAACATGATTTACATTGAAACTTATTATTCTGAAAAATCTTCTAGTCTTTCAATGGATAACCATGCGTATTTTCAATAATTCTTCGCATCATTATTGAACCAATATGTCCTAATCGATCATGTCAATTGATTAATATTGAAGAACTATTAACCACCATATTTGATTTGATTGGCCTTATATGTGTATAATGCAATCCAGTAGGGAGCATTGATAATTTTTCAACCACATATTTCTTTCCTGATTTATATGTGGTAAGACACATATATTTCTGATTTCCATCAGTTATCGTCTCAGTGTCATATCCATGAGAATATATGTCATTAAAACTCAACAAATTTCTTTTCGATTGTGGTGAATATAAAGCATCATTTATCAAAAATTTTGTACCATTTGGTAACAAAAATTGTGCTTTACCACAACCTTCAATCAAGTCTACAGGACCTGATATTGTATTCACCGTTGTTTTTGTTGGTTTTATTTCCAAGAAATATCTTTCATCTCGCAGAATAGTGTGCGTTGTACCACTATCCGGTATGCAAATTTTCATGATATTATTTCAATGTTTGCTCATAGCATTTTCCATATCAAACTTCACAAAAATACAATAAAGAAAAATTAAGTACAATACAAATGCAAAATATAACATGCTTTATAATACAAGAATGCATGAAAAATACAAATTTGTTACAATCTAGTTCCACCAATCTTTAATCAATGTCTTCGAAATCATTCAAAAAATCTACAGCATTGAAACTAGTTGAACCAATTAAATGGTCACTATTTTCAACAAAATTGGTCTCTTTTCCTTTCCCCTTTGTCGATTCTTTATAGAGCTTACATAGGTGCTCAGGGGTTCGACAAATATGTGACCAATGTCCTGGAGTGTCACATCTATAACAAACACTCTCATTTCTTTTTGAGTGATTTTCATTTTCACTCGTATTTTCATGCTGCCTTTTTGGTGGGTGGTTCGTGACGTTATTTTGAGATGAGTTATTGAAGTAACTATCTCGATTATTTTCATATCCACGGCCGCGACCATGACCGCGATCATTTTTACGTCCACGTCCACGTCCACGTCCACGGCCGCGACCATGACCTCGATTATTTCTTTGATTTTGATTTTCATTTTTCATTACGACATTTGCTTCAGGAAATGCCGTTGATCCAGTGGGTCGGGATTGATGATTTCTTATTAACAATTCGTTGTTATTTTTCGCCACAAGAAGACATGTAATGAGTTCAGAATATCTCGTAAAATCACGCACTCTATACTGTTGATGTAAAGTTATATTTGATGCGTGAAAAGTGAAAAATGTTTTCTCAAGCATTTCCATCTCTGTGACTTCAAGTCCACAGAATTTTAATTGCGAGACTATTCGATACATCGCAGAATTATAATCATTGACTTTTTTAAAGTCTTGGAATCTCAACGTATTCCATTCATCATGGGCGGTCGGGAGTATCACTTCCCTTATATGCTCAAATCTTTCTTTCAACCCTTTCCATAAAATCATTGGGTTTTTTTCTGTGAGATACTCACATTTCAACCCTTCATCAAGATGTCGGCATAAGAAAATCATTGCATTTGCTTTATCTTGTAAGGTTGATATATTAATTTCTTTGATGGTATCACTTAGACCCAATGACTCAAGATGCATCTCAACATCAAGAGTCCATGACATATAATTTTTTCCAGTGATATCGAGTGCAACGAATTCAAGCTTTGCCAAGTTTGATACGGTGGTACTAGAAAAATAACAATGCATTTTATTAGTTAATTTCCATTAATATGACAATACAAAATAATGGAAAATGAAAATTACAAGTGCATATACAAATAGATAAAAAGTATGTGGTGGAAAATCGCTGGTGAGTACAAGACTCGTGAGCATGATGATCATAATCGTTATGAAAAATAGCCTTATAAATGCCATCATCTCCATCTTCGAAAAATCGAGTAAAAATATTTTGAGAGAAAGAGTGAATTTTGGTGTGATTGAAAATAAGTTTAAGTGAACATATTTATAGGCCAAAAACTAGCCGTTTGTGACCGTTGAGGGTAAAAAAAAAAAAGCGAGTATATGGTGAATAAAAATTCGTGATAATGATGCAATGCATATAATGATAATCATAATTAAATAATTATGTATATCATATCACATTATCATAAGGTCAGTGTCGTAGACAACCTTTTATATAATATTGTGAAATTATACCAATATAGTTAGTATAAATTCAGGTATAGTATATCATATCACATTATTATAAGATCGGTGTCATAGACAACCTTTTATATAATAACATGAAATTATACAAATATGATTATATTGTTTAAGAACCTTAGAGTCTTTTATACTTGTCGTATCCCTTACCGGGAGTGTGGGATGTTGTCTTAACATCCTCCCAGGATTTATAACAAGTTTTGAAAAAAAAACTTATTTTTTTTCATAACATGATATTATATATTAATATATACACAATAAAAATATATAAACAGTAAAATAAAAATTCTTACTTGTTGAATATTTTTGATTTCTTCTTGTATTTTGGAGCGTTGAAAATTATAGAGAACCTTCGAGCGATCGTGCTGATAACGTGTTGTGAAAAAGTAAAAATTTATGGTAAAAAGTAAAAACTCCAAAACTCAAAATATATCAAACTCTACACTTTATAATATTTTTCTCTCAACTCAATTTTATTTTTCATCACAAATGAAGACCTATTTATAGATCCACATTTGAGATTAGTTCAAAAATAAATACATCATCATCACACACTAATTTTCCACATTTTACAACTCAATATTCAACATTCAACATTCAATATTCAACATAATAATAAAAATAATAATATATTTTTCAACACATATAATAATTTGGTTACACCTTTTTTCATCATTTTTTTTGGAAAATTGCTTTTTTGATCTTGTATGTTTGTCACTTTGCGATTTCAGTCCTTTATATTTTTCATATTTCAGTTTTAGTCCGCTATCTTAATTTTTTTTGGTAATTTTAGTCCTTTTTTCCGACGTGGTGCTGACGTGACACCAATTCAGTGTTGATGTGGAGTTGACGTGTACAATGTCACGTAAGCATTTTCAAATAAAAAAGACCTAAATTGCCAAAAATCGAAACATACATGACTAAAACTGAAATATGAAAACATAGAGTATCAAAATCGCAAAATGACAAACATACAAGACCAAATTTGCAGTTTTCCCTTTTTTTTTAATCTTTGACGTTTTATTTTATTTATTAATTAATTAATGGATCGAACTATAAGGCAACAACTAACTATATTTGTAAAATTTTGTTAAATAAAAGCTCAGAAGTGTTTTCTAAAAACTCTCCAAAACATTACCTAAATTGGGTAGTCGCTTTTGGCTTTAAAACCCGGTAATTTGTTCGTTGAACAAATTATAACATTGGTTTGGTTTCTGCTTAATTTAAATTAAAATTCAAATGTTGGTGAAATGTTGATTCTACTTCTACAAATTTGTTATGATAAAAGCTAGTATTAAAATTACTTATTTAATAGGGCAACTTGGGATTCAGTACCTGATTTCAAATATAAGTTTAGATTCAATCCTTATTTCAGAAAATTTTGTTTCAACTCCCTTGTCTTTATTTTCATGGATGAAAATTGGTACAAAAGTTTAAATATATGGTACAAACATATGATATTTGAGTATTAACAATTTTAGATCTGGTACAAAAAATTAAGATTTTGAGTATAACATTGAAACTTTCTTAATAATAAAAGCTTACCGTACATACATGTTTATGTACAAGATATTTATATCAACGCACTTGTTCATTATGAATCAGTACAAACATCAGTATTTTGAGAATCACATAAATTAAAAATTTATGTGCACTTATTTTAGAAATTTGAGTACAAAAATATTTATTTTACGTATTGATTTATATATTTATGGCATCAATCGCCTCAAATAGAGTACAAAATCACGATTTATATTTTTAGTTTTAGAGATATGCAATATAACACAAAATATTTATACCTAAAAAAATTGTTTTTATACCAGATTAAAATAGTTAATACTGAAATTTCATATATTTGTACGTGATTTTCAATTTTTTATACCTATTTTTCAATTTGAAAATAACTTGTGGGCCCAGAAAATACATACAAACTTTTATTGAATCACGGAGTGCAGTAAAAGAAAATACCTGGCGGGGACTGAATCTTAACAAAACATATGGAATGGAGAGTTTTTACCAATTAACTCTATTTATTAATATACATTACCTATTTTTTGGTTTTCAATTTTTATACTTTTTTTTCGAACACCACTCGCTGCTGATTTTTTCAACTTATTCAAAATTTATTAGTTTAATAAATTATTTTTAAAAAAATTGTTTCGGTGATATGTTTTATTTGAATCGAACATAATGAAGAATATAATAATAATAATAATATATTATTATTATTATTAATTAATTAAACTAAATCTCGCCTCAAATAATTTAAACTATTTCCCATTGCACGTAATAGTTGAATAGTTATTTAAACATGTTTTTTTTTAAGTTTCAAATTATTGAAAAAATAATTTGAATAGATATTTGGGATTATAATAATAAGTAAGTCTCATAAAGACGGTCTCATGAATCTTTATCCGTAAGACGAGTCAATTCTATACATACTTATGTTTTCAAAACCGGATCGGACCGATCGGTTCGACTAGGAACCGGTCAAATATCCGGTCTGGAACACCCTCAAAACCGTTGTAACAGTTAAATCGGACAGAACAGATCAAAACCGATCAAGAATCGATCGAACCAGTTCTTTGAAAATTTTCTTTTTTTCGAAAAAAACATTTTTTTTCTTTTTAAAACTTTCAATTTAATATTTTGTTGTATATATGCATGATTATTTGGAATTTGTACTTCATTAAAGATGTTATTTTAGTAATAATATATTTTTAAAATTAATTTAAAATATATATAACTATAATTGATATTTTGAATATATTTATAAATATTTTTTTGTGTATTTATATATATATTTTGGGTTTTTAAAATTCAAAATATATTACTCATTATATTATATTATATAAACAGTTTTTCGGTTCTACCGTCTGGTTAAAATAGTCCGATCGGTTGAACCATTTTTTCAAGGTAGATTGGTTCGATTATCGATTCTGTTATGAAAACATTGACTCATATAATAAAAAGTAATACATTTGACATAAACAATAATATATTTTAATATCTGACTCAAATAGGAGTTCGTCACACGAAATTGACCCATGATACCATCTCATAAAAATATTTATTTATAATTTATCATCAGAAAATACCAATCTAGTGTAGTTAAAAAAGAGGGCTCTAAATACGCGTATGGGAAAATCTTGCGCGATTTACAATATTCAAGGTCAAGGTTAAAATGATTAAAACAGTTATAATGAACAAAATGAGCCCATTCCATAACTGTGATCAAGATGAAAGTGTCGATGTTATAGTGGGGGTACTAGATACTATCCTCACTGTAGTTGTGCGGATAGAAATTGGCCACACATGCAAAATCATATGGGTCCCACATGATTTTGGCCAATAAAAGTCATCCACGCTGCACACGGGGTAGTACCCCGTGTGTAGCATCGAATTTTTCAATCAAGACATAAATTGAAGCGAGTACATTTCAAACGAATCTAAAATGTGCAATAGATACTATTCTATTTAATTCGCTATTACAAAATTTATGTTTAGAAATGTTATTTAACGCAACTATATTTAGTAACTAAAGATAGAAACACACGCAATTACGTGTGTGATATAATATATGATATTTTATGAATTTTTTATTTATGAAATAATATATTATTTAGTAGTTGAAAATTAGTTATTGAAAAGATAATATATTCAAAAAAGTAGAAGAGAAAAAGAGGAAAAAAATGTGGATTATAAGTAGACCTGGCCAAGGGCCGGGTCAAACCCGGAACCGGCCCGTGGTCAACGGGCCAGTTAACCGGGTCAACGGGTTTGACCCGGAACCGTGATCGGACCGGGCCAGTCACGGTTTTTCATTATGCAACCCTCCGGGCGGGTTGGCCCAGGTCAACCCGGTGGGTCGGCCTATTTTAAAATAATTTAATTATTATTTTGTTAAAAATTTAAATAATATTATATAATACCGACAAATATTGGATTTTGAACCCAAGACCAACTGGTATTGAGGCACCACTCATGCCACTAGGCCAAGAGATCATTTGATATTAGAATGTATTTGAAAATAATTAAATGTAATAAATTTTGTATACAAGATGTTTAAATTGAAATATAATAGATTTTTAATTGAAATAGATATAGTTTTTAATATAAGATGTTGAAAGTTGAAATATAATATATTTTTTATTGAATAAATGTAATATTAGAAGATGTTAAATGTAGTAACCCAGATTCTATTTTAAGATAATAATATGTTAAACATGATTAAGGGTTAGTAATTAACCGATTCCGGAGTTTATTGGGCTTTTGAGTTTGGGCCGGATCGGAAGCTCCGATCCCAGCCACTTCGGAAGCTCAGCGGAAGCACCGAGATCGGAAGCTCCGATCTTGGAACGAAAGTTCCGATCTCCGGCTGTCAGCTTTGCTCGATGACTCAGCCACGAGTTTTGACAAGTGTTGAACGTAGAGCAGATCGGAAGCTCCGATCGCCCGATCGGAAGTTCCGATCTCGACGTGTCACACATGCATGCAATGAGCTGGATCGGAAGCTTCGATCCTGAAATCGGAAGTTCCGATCCTGGCCAGAAATTTTGCCTATAAATAGGGCTTCCCAGATTCATTTCTAAATACGAATTCCCGAGTTTCTTTCTTCAGTTATATAGTGTGAGATATACACTTGAGGGCCCTATCGGTTATAATAGAGGTTCTGGAATAACCAAGGTGTGGTTATAGTCATCCGGGACTAACGACTCCAAAGGGCTAACTACGGACGAAGGTATGGTCCGGAAATCTGTTTAAGTTTTGGGAGTACTTATTAGCTTAGTTAAGTCTTATAGAATTTATGTAGTGATACGGTGAACTTTTGAATATAGGCTTGGAACCTAGGATCCTACTATACTTGAACTAGCCTAGAGGTACGTACACATTGACTGAGATTGCCAGCGAGTATACATGTTTATATGTTGCATTTATTTGGCATTATTATATGGCATGATATATGATTTACCGCTTTCTATATTCATATGTCATGTGCATATACACGTTGAGCCTATACCTTATTATACCTGACTATAGAGCCGCTCAGCTCTATACTCGATAGTCTGTCACTGAGAGTACCGCAACGGCGGGGGCATTTATGTCTGTCTACTCTGGTGTACTAGACGAGTGTGGTTGCACCCAGAGGTTGATCCGTGCGGTGGCAGCACTCATGTCGCGCCGGTTCTGAGCATGATTTTTCAGATGATCCTGTACCAGTCATCATGTTGCATGCATCATATATTTACGTGTACTCATGTTTATGTATTGGGCGTTAGTGCTCACGTCCTAGTTGTTATCTTGGACACCCTATTCCATGTGGCAGGTCGTAGGATGGACGGAGCTGGTAGTTCAAGGCAGGACTAGGGAGCAGGAGCCTTGAGGATTTTATTATACAACAGGATTCGATATAGCTGTATAATGTTTACTGTTTAAGGTTTCGATTTGGTTGTATCACTACAGATTTAAGCCTGGATTATGTTACTAAGCTGATATGTAAATTATGGTTTGTTTCCGCATGTTTTACTCTGTTAAGTTATTTTGCTGTATTAAGTTTTATGCATGCTATTAGTTGCCAGTTAGTAGGTGATACCATGCAGGGTCACTACATTTTTGGTATCAGAGCATGCTTAGATTTTGGGATTAGTACTTGGGATTTAGAATTAGTTTTGAGTAATTCTTGCTCATTTGGGATTTTAATGTGCAATTCTTTTCAGGATATGGCTGACGAGAGTCACGGTAGTGTTGGTCAGGGAGGTGGTCATCATCATCGTCATCACCGCCATCATGATGATCAACATCGTCATCATAAGGGTAGACGTCGCTACTATATTAATAAATTCATGCAAGTATGACCGAAACCTTTGGTGGGAGGCGAGAATCCTGAACAGGCGAGGAGTTGGATGTCTAAACTCGAGAGTACTTTTCGTGCTTTCGATTGTACTGAGGAGCAGAAATTGGAAGTTCTAGAATTTGTTTTAGAGGATCGAGCACGTTTTTGGTGGGATGCCAAGGCTGCTCAGGCACGTACTGAGAGAGGACAGGTGACTTGGGGGGATTTCTTTCGGGAGTTCCAGAAATTGTATTTTCCTCCGGCTGTTCGCCAAGCACGATCGATGGAGTTGCTTACTCTGAGACAAGGATCAATGATTATTGATCAATATCAGCAACGATTTCTTGATCTGCTACCTTTCAGTCCTCATATTAATGAGAGTGATGCGTCGAAGTATGATATCTTTCTACAAGGTTTGAACCAAGATATCTACTCTCAGGTTGTCGTCTGTGATGACCCGGTATCTTTTGAGACTTTGGTGAACCGTTGCCGTCTTGTGGAGACTAGCAACAGGCGGGCACAATTGATGATGTCAGGACAGCCTAGTGGATCTTTTGAGCCTCGAGCTCAATCTGTTGTGCAATCTGGACCTACGTCTTCTTCTACTCCTACTACTTCATCTGGATCTCGTGGTTCACGAGGTATGTTCCGTTTTGGGAATTAGAAGAAGAAGGAGGAGTTTTGTAGTCATTGTGGAGGGAAGCATCCTGCAGCTTCATGTCGGAGAGCTACTGGTGCTTGTTATATTTGTGGTCAGCAGGGACATCTGCGGAGAGATTGTCCTCAGCGCATGGGTTCTGCTAGTGGATCGGGATCACAGGTTGGATCTCAGGCTTCTATTGTTCCACGTCAGCATCCAGCACCACAGAGTTTTTCTGGTTATCGTCCCCAGACTCAAGGGCAGATGTTTGCTCTGTCTCAGGAGCAGGCTACAGAGGGAAGCGATCGCATGTTGGCAGGTACCTTTCTGTTATGTGGTATTCCTACACTTTTATTAATTGATACTGGAGCATCGCATTCCTTTATTTCTAGTCGTTTTGTTAAGAGACATAGATTACCTTATGTATCATTAGATATGGATTTAGTTGTATCTACTCCGTTGGAGCAAGAGATAGTAACTAAGCGTCTAGTGATGGGTTGTCTTCTGAAGTTTGAGGGTAATGTATTATCGGCTAATTTGATGATATTAGCAATGACAGATTTTGACTGTATTTTGGGAATAGATATGCTGACTTTGTATCACGCTACTGTGGATTGTTATTAGCGTCTGGTACAGTTTCATCCTGTTGAGGGTGATAGCTGGTATTTTTATGGTGAGGGTGCGCGACCTCCGATGCCACTTGTTTCGGCTCTGAAGGCATGTCATGGAGTCAGGTGGGGAGGGCTACCTCATCTATGCAGTTGATATGTCCACGAGTAGTACGGGTATTGATCAGTTACCGGTTGTCAGTGAGTTTCCTGATGTATTCCCTGATGAGATTCCTGGTTTTCCTTCAGTGCGAGAGGTTGAATTTGGTATTGATTTAGTACCAGGAACTACGCCTATATCCCGAGTACCTTATCGTCTGGCACCATCAGAGATGAGGAAATTGAAACAGCAGTTACAGGATCTGCTTGATAAGGGATATATCCGTCCGAGTGTTTCCCGTGGGGAGCACCTGTTTTGTTTGTCAAGAAGAAGGATGGATCGATGCGATTGTGTATTGACTACAGGCAGTTGAATCGTGTCACCATTAAGAATAAGTATCCTTTGCCGCGGATTGATGATCTATTCGATCAACTACAGGGTACTTCTGTTTACTCCAAGATAGATCTGAGATCGGGATACCACCAGATGCGGGTACGAGACTCAGATATTTCTACGACTGCTTTCAGGACCAGATATGGGCATTATGAATTTCTGGTTATGCCATTTGGTTTGACGAATGCACCGGCAGTCTTTATGAATCTGATGAATCAGATATTTCGAGAGTATCTGGATAGATTTGTCATCGTCTTCATTGATGATATTCTGGTCTATTCTCATGACAAGGATGAGCATGCACAACATCTAAGGATTGTTTTACAGACGTTACGAGTTAAGCAGCTGTATGCGAAATTAAGCAAGTGCGAATTTTGGCTTGATCAAGTAGTGTTTCTCGGTCATGTGATTTCTAATGAAGGGATATCTGTTGATCCTAGTAAGATAGAGGCGGTGCTGAACTGGTCTCGTCCGACGACGGTTGCTAAGATTCGTAGTTTCTTGGGTCTAGCTGGATATTACCGTCGGTTCATCGACAATTTTGCACAGTTGGCGAGGCCTTTGACACAGCTTACTCGGAAAGATATTTCCTTCATATGGTCCTCGGATTGTGAGAAGTCATTTCACGAGCTGCGTAGACGTCTTACTACTGCACCTGTGCTAGCTCTACCTTCTGGATCAGGAGGTTATGTTGTCTATACTAATGCCTCAGGTCAGGAGTTAGGATGTGTTCTGACACAGCATGGACATGTTATTGCCTATGCTTCTCGACACTTGAAGATGCATGAGAGTAATTATCCAGTACATGATCTCGAGTTAGCCGCCATTGTATTTGCGCTCAAGATTTGGAGGCATTATCTTTATGGCGAGAAATTTGAGATATTCACGGATCACAAGAGTTTGAAGTATTTATTCACTCAGGCGGAGTTGAATATGCGACAGAGACGCTGGATGGATCTTCTGAAAGATTATGATTGTGAAATCAAATATCATCCAGGTTCTGTTAATCGTATTGCTGATGCCTTGAGTCGGCAGGTGAGACTTTCTGCACTTCAGACTAGTGAAGTATCTCATATGATTCAAGAGTGCTGTTCATTGAGTTTTACGCTCAAGCACAAGAAAAGGAGGAATGAGATTCGTTTGTATACTATTCTATCTGAGCCAGCATTGTATTCTCGGATCAGAGATGCTCAGATATCTGATATTAAGACTCAGCGTTTGGCACGTCTAGCCAATGGAATTAATACATCTGGATTTCATTTTCAGGCAGATGGTTTATTGTGCTTATCTAATCGAGTGGTTGTACCTAATGATGCGAAGCTCAGGAATGATATTCTTTCTCAAGCTCACAGGAATCGATTATCAGTTCATCCTGAAAGCATGAAAATGTATAAGGACTTGCAAATTAGATTCTGGTGGAAAGGGATGAAGCGAAGTGTGTATCAATTTGTTTCTAGATGTTTGATTTGTCAACAGGTCAAGGCTGAACATCGACGACCAGGTGGATTACTGCTGAATCTTGAGATTCCCGAATGGAAGTGGGAGCACGTGACTATGGATTTTGTCACCCACTTACCTATGACTATACGTCAGTGTGATGCTATCTGGGTCGTTGTTGACCGATTGACAAAATCAGCACACTTTATTCCTTATAATCGGGAGTATTCTTATGATCGCATGGAACGTTTATACATCCAGGAGATAGTGCGATTACATGGGATTCCAGTGAGCATAGTCAATGATAGAGACCTGCGATTTACCTCACGTTTTTGGGGTAGTTTTCAGGAGGCGTTGGGTACCACTCTGAGTTTGAGCACTGCATATCATCCGGAGACTGACGGACAGTCAGAGCGGACGATTCGTACTTTGGAGGATATGCTATGTTCTTCTGTCATGGATTTTGTCTTATCTTGGCAGGATCAGTTACCTTTGATCGAATTTGCCTACAATAACAGTTATCATCGTAGTATTGATATGTCACCTTTCGAGGCATTGTATGGTCAACGGTGTCGTACTCCGTTATTCTGGGATGAAGTCGGGGAATGACAAGTCGAGGGTCCTGAATTGGTGCAGCAGATTGTAGACAAGGTAGATTTGATCAAGCATAGGATCAAAGTTGCTCCAGATAGACAAGCCAGTTATGCTAATATTCGTCGCAGGCCACTTCAGTTTGAGCCTGGTGAATATGTGTTTCTACGAGTATCACCTTTTAGGAAGGTGATGAGATTCGGCGTGAAGGGCAAATTGTCTCCTCGTTTCATTGGGCCTTTCCAGATACTGGAAAAGATCGGAGATGTTGCATATCGTCTGGCGTTACCGCCAAATCTTTCCAGTATACATAATGTTTTTCATGTGTCGTTACTTCGACAGTATATAGCTGATGAATCTCATGTGATTCAGTCTACTGATATTCAGCTAGAGCCAGATCTGTCTTTTGTTGAACGACCAATCCGTATCCTAGACAGGAAGGAGAAAGTTCTTCGAAACAAGACTATACCACTTGTGATGGTACAGTGGCAGCGCCGAGGCGTTGAAGAAGCAACTTGGGAAACTTAGAGTCGTATGCAAGCGGAATATAGTGAGTTGTTTTCTTTGTATTTTTGATTACCATGTAGTTGTAATTATAATTGTTGTAATAAAACATGATTTGATGCTTCATATTGTTATCTTGATTTGTCTTTAGATGTTATTTCGCGGACGAAATATCTAAAGGTGGGGAGAATGTAGTAACCCAGATTCCATTTTAAGATAATAATATGTTAAACATGATTAAGGGTTAGTAATTAACCAATTCCGGAGTTTATTGGGCTTTTGAGTTTGGGCCGGATCGGAAGCTCCGAACTCAGATCGGAAGCTCCGATCCCAGCCACTTCGGAAGCTCAGCGGAAGCACCGAGATCGGAAGCTCCGATCCTGGAACGGAAGTTCCGATCTCCGGCTGCCAGCTTTGCTCGATGACTCAGCCACGAGTTTTGACAAGTGTTGAACGTAGAGCAGATCGGAAGCTCCGATCGCCCGATCGGAAGTTCCGATCCCGACGTGTCACACATGCATGCAATGAGCTGGATCGGAAGCTCCGATCCTGAAATCGGAAGTTCCGATCCTGGCCGGGAATTTTGCCTATAAATAGGGCTTCCCAGATTCATTTCTAAATACGAATTCCCGAGTTTCTTTCTTTAGTTATATAGTGTGAGATATACACTTGAGGGCCCTATCGGTTATAATAGAGGTTCTGGAATAACCAAGGTGTGGTTATAGTCATCCGGGACTAACGACTCCAAAGGGCTAACTACGGACGAAGGTATGGTCCGGGAATCTGTTTAAGTTTTGGGAGTACTTATTAGCTTAGTTAAGGCTTATAGAATTTATGTAGTGATACGGTGAACTTTTGAATATAGGCTTGGAACCTAGGATCCTACTATACTTGAACTAGCCTAGAGGTACGTACACATTGACTGAGATTGCCAGCGAGTATAAATGTTTATATGTTGCATTTATTTGGCATTATTATATGGCATGATATATGATTTACCGCTTTCTATATTCATATGTCATGTGCATATACACGTTGAGCCTATACCTTGTTATACCTGACTATAGAGCCGCTCAGCTCTATACTCGATAGTCTGTCACTGAGAGTACCACGACGGCGGGGGCATTTATGTCTGTCTACTCTGGTGTATTAGACGAGTGTGGTTGCACCCAGAGGTTGATCCGTGCGGTGGCAGCACTCATGTGGCGCCGGTTCTGAGCATGATTTTTCAGATGATCCTGTACCAGTCATCATATTGCATGCATCATATATTTACATGTACTCATGTTTATGTACTGGGCGTTAGTGCTCACGTCCTAGTTGTTATCTTGGACACCCTATTCCATGGGGCAGGTCGCAGGATGGACGGAGCTGGTAGTTCAAGGCAGGACTAGGGAGCAGGAGCCTTGAGGATTTTATTATACAGCAGGATTCGATATAGCTGTATAATGTTTACTGTTTAAGGTTTCGATTTGGTTGTATCACTACAGATTTAAGCCTGGATTATGTTACTAAGCTGATATGTAAATTCTGGTTTGTTTCCGCATGTTTTACTCTGTTAAGTTATTTTGCTGTATTAAGTTTTATGCATGCTATTAGTTGCCAATTAGTAGGTGATACCATGCAGGGTCACTACATTAAAAGTTTAAATGTATATATTTTTTATTTAATAATTTTATATATTTTTTATTGAGATAATGAATTATTTGATAGAGTTTTAAAAGTTCAAATGTAATTTTTTTTAAACAAAAATTAATTTTTTTTCAAAAAACAAGGGTTGACTTCACCAACCCGGACCGGAACCGGCCAAGGGCGGGCCAGTTGATGGTTGGTAAAATACCAACCCGGACCCGACGGGTCCGACCCAAACCCGGCCCGTGGCCAGGTCTAATTAGAAGGATAAAATTGAAAGATATTTTTGTTGTGCCATGACACACCAAAAAACAGTTATTCAAAGATCATCGACCTTTATATAATAGTAGAGTGTAGGTAATATAAAATAGTATAGATTAATAAGATAGAAAAAAATAATTACTTTGCGTGAAATTCTCAGTTCTCCGCAAAAAAAAAAAAGTGTTTCTACGAGCATAATGACCTATGGCTTTGGCTATGCATTTCTGTGTGTGCATAGCACTTCGAGTATGGAAAAGACGCGGTAAATTCAACAAGGCCTGTAGGATCTATTCGAAAGATAACATGTATTTTATACAAAAATTTTGATATCCTGCACTCTAAGGTGCAATATTTTTGTGAGCCACCACTAAAACTCATTAGTAAGTTTAATGATTTTTGTTTTCGTTTTTTTTTTTGCAACACTAAAACTCACCGGTCACTCATGAAAATCCTTCACCCTAAGGTGCAGTTGATCAAAACTATATTATAAAAATAATTGATTAAAAAAAATATATGAACCTCGTGAGTTAAGGAAACAAAATAAGACCCACAAGTAAACTCCAAAGCCCAAATCAAAATAAAGCCCAAGTCTATATAGAAGTCCTTTTCACTTAGTGGATAGGTTAATGATTATGAAAGCAGGGGAATATTTTGGATCTGTAGTCAGTTACGATTTCTTGGCCACCACCTGTCGTTGGCTTTTCTTATATTAGTATTGTAAAAAGTCTTTTCAGTCAAGAAATGAAATGAAATCATTCTTCATCCTTTAGAGTTTTTCTATCTTGGTATCCAAAGTCACTGAAGCCATATCCTCGTCTTTTGTCAGTACTTCCACCCCCACCAGTGTGTTAATAATCAACCCAACAAATCAGATAAACTCGGTGAAATTGAGCGATGACAACTTTATTCTTTGGAATGATCAGATTCTTGCTGGGATTCGTGGTTTAGGGTTGGACATCTATCTTCTTGATGATCCGCCTGTTCCAGCAAAGGTTTTACTCGATGAACATGGAGTCGAGACGATCAATACAACCTTCATCTCTTGGTGTCGGCAGGATCATCTTCTAATCACTCTGGAAATTACTCTCCTTCACATCAACATCACCCTCGTCCTCAATACCCTACTGCTGCTGTAGCTTCAACCATGGCTGGTCTCTCTTCTGATGAGTGGTGGTATCCGGAATCTGGTGCCTCCCATCATGTAACTAATGATCTTGGTAATCTCTCCCTTGGCTATGAGTACACTAGGCATGGTAAGGTTCACATGGGAAATGAAAAAGGTCTGTCAATTTCTCATATCGATAGTTCAAAATTTCTATTATCTTCTCGTCCTTTTCTACTCAAAAATTTGTTGTGTGTCCCTAACATAACCAAAAATCTCTTAAGTGTTAGTAAGTTTGCTCAAGATAATGGTGTTTTCTTTGAGTTTCATCTTGTTTTCTGTTTTGTGAAGGATCAAGCTGAAAGAGTGGGTGCCCAGTTAACCAACTTGTGGCTAAGGGCTTTTATGACTCTATGTAAAACAATCTTTTGTTAATATAATTTACACTTTTATAATGGCATTGACTTTATCTTTCTTCATATTGTTATATTATGATATACTATTGTTGTTTTGATAAAGACCTTGAATATACTATAGTGTATGTAAGATGTGGTAGCACATGGGGATGGCTATCATGAAACACATCTTATAGTCACTATATATTCTAAATTGTTCCTAGTCAATTGAGTCGTCCGCAAATAAGGATAATGATCGCTTGAGATTGAGACTAGCATTTGCGATGCCGAGTACCACGTTTCATTGGTATGGAACATAGAGATGTTCAAATCATGCAAATGGATATTCATATGATGAATGATCGAACTACCCTATTCGGACTTTCCAAGTGGTTATCACTTATCGAGTGGATAAAGTCCGCGGTTTTGGTTGTACACCATTAGTCCTTATTACTTGAAACATCATTGAGACTCTATATGCTAGTACTGTACTTTGACTCGTTTACCGACTCTATTGGGGTCATCAGGTGTCGGGATTGGGTACAGTTATGACACATATAGGAGTCGATGCTTTGTTGTCAAGGATTCACCACATACTTGCGAGTGTGGATATCCTATGCGATCTGAGGAGATATTAGTGTGACGAATCTCTGGCCAGAGTACATGATGTGTTTTAGGTTAATGGGTTATCCTAGTAACACATGCGATGTCACTAATAGATCTCCAAGATGTTATGCATAGTTATCGAATCTCGAACGACTCTCGATATACCAATGGTTGTTGATTCGATCGGGATATATGGATGAAGAGACCGTACTGTACGCTAACCAAAATCTACTGGTTCTTGCAGGCACTATCAGTAATACCTAGGGAATCATGGGGCGATGTTGCTAGGCGCTCTTACCATGATTCGATGGGTAAGTCGGAAATTGTTGTTCCGAGTTACAAGGAGTTGTGAGCCCACGGCTAGCTGTATTCCTGAACCATTGATGGTTACACAAGTAATGGATTACTAAAACCCCGTAGAGATAGTTAAATTTAAAGAGTTAAATTTAATGAAAGAGAATTTGGACTTCTTAACTAAAGGGAGTGAGATTTCCTAAAATGACATAGGGATGGGCATTTTTGGAAATCACTAAATTCGGATTCAGAAAAATTATCTTGACTTTAAAAGATACAGAAATGGTTTCTGTGCACATTGGTAAAATCAGTTTATCAATCGGAGTCACGATGAATTTTATATTAATTTCTATAACAACAGGCTTGACTTGTTGGGCTTAAGTTATGGGTTGTGGGCTTTAAGAAGTTGGAGTCCTGATACAATTATAACTTAATCTAGTCTAGAAATTATCTATAAATATATGTGCAGTGTTCGAAAATTGCATGCAATTCATTCATCAAATTTTCGAAAACACACATATTATTTTCTAAGGGTTTTTCGAAAATCCTTGTCCCTTTTCGGAGAAAATTCAGTCTTGTGATTTTTGTGAAAAATTACAATTTTGAATTAACAGATCATATCTGTTTATTCTCTACGCAAACTTCTGATTGATTTCTAGTGCAATCAATCAGAGGGTTTTGTTTTCTATTCGTGGACCTGATTGAAGAAACGTTCGTTCATCAGTTCCTGGGATATACAACAAGAGCAGATTAAATTCTGTTGGTGTCCATAATCTCGCTTCGAGATTTTAAGGTAAAATATTTAATAGTGATTATTTGTTTTACTTACACAAATTTAATCGTAAAGTTTTGATATCCAGATATGGAATCGTTCCATATTAATAAAAATAAATTTTTAAACTTCCGCTGCACCGGGTATCAATTCTAATTGATCTGAACACAGTTTTCCAACACAAGCCACCAAAGCAATCCTTCTCAATGGGACTTTGCATGAAGGACTATACAAATTCAGCTTAGTAAAGTCACTCCCTATCTCCGGTTCATCCGCAGCTTGTCTTCATCTTCAATCTCCTGAAATACCTTGTCCAGATAGCTCGGCCAAGATCCACTCTTCTTCTGCTCTCCTAAATAGCTGGTGTAATGTACCGGGTGCGTCCCTATGCCTCTGGCCCATCTGGCCTCAGCTCTGGGGATGAATTTGGATATATGCCTGGTGGTCCAAGTTCAAATCCTGGAGAGGGCAAAAACTCTCCTTTTCAGGTGGAGAGAAGATCATGAGTATGGTCGCGGGCCCCAAAGCTAAGGCCAGATGGGCCAGAGGCAGAGGGACGCACCCTGTAACACCCAATATTTTTAGTACGTAAATTCGCATGCATAATTAGGGATTTTATTTATCTAGAATTTTAGATTATGGGTTAAATAATTATGTGAAATTATTTGTGCATGTTTTAAGTTATTTTTAAGCATTTAACCCATAATTAGTGATTTTTCATGATTTATGGAAATTTAATTATTTTATCGCGTAGACGGGACCGTGGACAGACGAGATACCAAAATATTTAGCCAAAAATATTTTATGAGTTTTATGAGCCTCAAAATAATATTTTAAGGTATTTTGTCAAGAAAATTTTAGTATTAAATTATATATTTATTTAAGGGTTGATTTTTAGCCAAAATAAGTCATTTTAATGACTTTTATTAATATTTAAAAATCCCTTAAGTCTTAATTTCGAGATTTTGGTTTTAGTATCAGATTTAATATTTTATTAGGTATTTTTAAGAGTTTAAAATTGTATATTTTATGTTATATTACTTATCTAATAAATTATATTATCTATTAAACCTAAACCTACCCCACTACCATCACAATCAGCCGCCTCCACCCATCTTCTTCAACATATTCAATCATATTTTCCCAGAAACACAACCCCATAGACGTTCCTTCAAGAAATTTAGAAGTTGGTCGCTCGTTCTTCGTCCCGGTGCCCCCGCAATCGCGTGTTATTCAAGAAAAATTACGAAAGGCATGTTTAATTCTTCATTTGAACACTATATAAGCTATTTAATTCGTTCTTGTCAGATTTTTTATTTAAACGTTGCTGTTTTTTTTTTAGTTATGATGAAACTTTCTTGGCTAGTACCCGAACAACTCATGATCTTATTTGTTTTGCATGCATATACTCACGTTTTCGGTCATGGGAAGGGGCTGGCTGCTGGTCGATGTTCATGGGGGTGCAGTGAGGGTCCCTAGGGTCGGCCTAACTCATGGCTTAAGGCTGGAGATGGCTGGGTTCAAGGCTCGATCAGAGAAGGGGTTGGGTGCGTGCGGTTTAGGGCTGTTAGGAAGAGGGGTCGGCTGGCCCATGCATGGCCATGAACCAGCCGACCAGATGCTAGGTTAGGACCGGCAGGACCCTGGGAAGGCCCTGCCGGCAGCGCTCCGGCCGGCCATGGCCGGAGCAAGGCGGCAGCAGCCCTGAAAGGGCTGCTGCTCGCGCAGCGTAGTAAGGGAAAAAGGGGGGTTCGGGTTGGGCTGGGTTTTGGGGCTGGGTCGGGTCTGGGTAGTCAGGGTCGGGTCTGGTAGGTCTAGGGTTGGGTCTGGTGGTCCGGGTCTGGGTTAGGTGGGCCGGGCTCGGGTATTTTAATTTTTAAGTATTTAATAGTTTAGGTGTATTTTGGGCTTTATTAATTAGTTAGAAAATTATTTGGGCCTCCAAATAATTTTATTTGGACCTTAAATAATTTATTTAAGTTAGCCCAATGATTTTTATGGGCTTGGAAGCCCATGAGAATTTTTGGGCCAGTCAAGGGATTTTTGGGCCAGTCTAGAATTTTATTGGGTTTAATTAAGTTAATGAGCTTAAATATTTTTATTTAGGCCCAGTTAAGTATAATTAAGTTATTTGGGCTAATGTATGATTATTGAATTGTGTTTAAGTTTAATGGGCATAGAGTGAGTGACCAGCAGTCTGGACCAACCCATGAAAAATAAATAAGTCCGGGATATATATTTAATTATTTTTATGCATAAAGTCTATTTTAAGTATAAGTATATTATATTATAAAAAATTAATTAAATATATATTACGGACATATTTTCAGTGCATGAATTCATGAAATAATTTTATGGCATGATTTAATGTTTAAGGTTGAGCTAGAAAATAATTTTATGTTGGAAGTTGAAGTAGTGTGACAATTTAAGGGGGACCAGTCCCCACATGTTAAGGGCAGTTTACTGTCAATTTAAGGATAGTTTACTACCAGTAAGAGGTGATTCGTCACCGCCGCGTACGTTGGTTCTAAGAGGCTGATCAGTCGAACTTTTAAGTTTAAGGTTACACTACGGATATGACCATGCGATGTTAGAAAAAAATGTTATGCTCAACAATGTTTATGTATGTAATATATGATTATATTTAAGTTCAAGTTTAAGTAAGATTTTAAGTTATAATTCATAATTTTTATTGCATGCAACCTTTTAAGTTGATTGTTTGACCGTATTTTATTTAAGTTTGACTCAGTTATTTAAGTAAAAATGTTGCAATTTATTTATGTTATTTTTAAATCTGTTTATTTTGTGCATATATGTATGGGCATGTATGTACATCTATTTTACTTAGTATTATTTAAAAAAAAAAAATTCCGCATATATTATTTTAGAATGTTTGGGTCGTTTCAATTGGTATCAAAGCCGCGTTCTTGGAGGGGTCATCACTGCTATGCGAGCTCAGAAATCCGCGCTACCGGTCTGTAAGTTTTAATTGCTTTTAGTATGATTTAGTAGTATCATGTTTAAGACTTAAGCATTTATGTTAGCAGAAAATCTTTAAGTACTTAGTTATGCATGTCGATTTACGTAAAGAAATATGTGGTGGTGCAGAATGCCTCCGAGACCAGTGAACAG
The DNA here is from genome assembly GCF_033568475.1 of Henckelia pumila. Classification (NCBI taxonomy): domain Eukaryota; kingdom Viridiplantae; phylum Streptophyta; class Magnoliopsida; order Lamiales; family Gesneriaceae; genus Henckelia; species Henckelia pumila. The sequence continues at coordinate 14,693,017 of NC_133122.1, read as the reverse complement.
GCGTGGAGGATCCCCACCTCCGCAAAACCCTCTATCATCATTGGAACAGGCCAATGCAAACATGATGGCCGGGATTACTGCTCTGTTGGATCAGCAGGCAGCACGTCCGAGACTGTCCCATGATGAGGACGTGGCGGAGAGGTTCCAGAAGAAGGGACCTAAGGAGTTCGCAGGTGCCACAGATCCACTCATTGCTGAGGGGTGGATCCGTTCTTTGGAGAGCATCTTTGCTTACATGGGTTTGACTGATGCGGACAAGGTGAGGTGCGCAGTGTATATGCTGAAGGGTGATGCAGACTTATGGTGGGAGAGTGCATCACGGGGAGTGAATCTGACTACTTTGCGATGGACAGACTTCCGGAGGATGTTTTTGTGACGCCCGGGGCTGATGAGGCAGGGAGTGATCGCCAGTGCCAAGAGGTTGCACGGACAATGAGCGGCTCCTGGTAGGCTTCTAGGCGGAGGGAGACATGAATGAACCGATCCCGTGCCGGAATGAGAGGGGATTCTGAGACTGTGTAGGTATGGGACTACATAGTTGAGGAGGGTTTAAAAAATTTCATATGTACTGCTCATATCAAGAAGGTGCATCTTCTTTTCGGAAGCTCATTACATAAGAACTCCAAAGTTAAGTGTGCTTGACTTGGGGCAATTATAGGATGGGTGACCCCCTGAGAAGTTTCTCAGGGTGCGTGTGAGTGAGGACATAAGCACGCTGAAAAGACCCGTCTTGATACAGTGAGGCGTTACAAATGGTATCAGAGCCGACCTCTCTTAGTATGCTATGGTTCGGGGACGAACCAAGCGGAAGCTGGTGGGCATGTGACGCCCGGGGCTGATGAAGCAGGGAGTGATCGCCGGTGCCAAGAGGTTGCATGGACAATGAGCGGCTCCTGGTAGGCTTCTAGGCGGAGGGAGACATGAATGAACCGATCCCGTGCCGGAATGAGAGGGGATTCTGAGACTGTGTAGGTATGGGACTACATAGTTGAGGAGGGTTTAAAAAATTTCATATGTACTGCTCATATCAAGAAGGTGCATCTTCTTTTCGGAAGCTCATCACATAAGAACTCCAAAGTTAAGTGTGCTTGACTTGGGGCAATTATAGGATGGGTGACACCCTGAGAAGTTTCTCAGGGTGCGTGTGAGTGAGGACATAAGCACGCTGAAAAGACCCGTCTTGATACAGTGAGGCGTTACAGTTTTTCTCCAAGTATTTTACTGAAGACGTGCGCAGTAGCATGATTCGAGATTTCATGAGTCTCCGACAGGGAGACAAGACAGTTGTGGAGTACATCCGACAGTTCGAGAGGGGCTGTCACCTTGTGCCGCTGATTGCTGACAGTGCACCTGAGAAGATGAGACAGTTTATTGAGGGGCTCAGGGCAGAGATCAAGCATGACGTTCGTATGGCGGACGTCCCTACTTATGAGACGGCAATCAGTAGAGCCTTGCGTTCGGAGGATGGTAGGAGAGAGATCCACAGGGAGCAGCAGGGTAAGAGGCAGTTTCAGTCTGGATATCAGCGACCATCTTCGCAGCCTCCTGCGAAGAAACAGTATACTGGGCCGTCTAAGGGCCCGAACCAGCAGAAGCCACAGCAGCAGAGACAGCAGCCTAGGGGCGGGGGCCTTAATGCTGGAGGATATCCTACTTGCCCGAAGTGCCAGAAGATGCATCCAGGACCATGTCTTCTAGGAGCGGGCGTCTGTTTTCATTGTAAGGAGCCAGGGCACCAGATGACCAATTGCCCGAGGAAGAAGAACACTAAAGGGAGAGTGTTCATGATGCAGGCTGAGGAGGCAGACCCAGATACCTCCTTGATCACCGGTATATCTTACCCCTAGTATTTTATGATTTCTTCCTTTGGTTAAGAATTTCGATTTCTCTTTGTGGAATAATTTGTTATTTGGGATTTCCTATCTGCATGTTAGAATAGGAAGCATGTTTTACTTGTGATTAGAATTAAGGGTTATTAGTGACTCATCTTTGGGGGAAAAGTTTAGTAGTAGTATGAAGTTGTTGGGATTCTTCTGCGTGCAGGGAGAATTCTAGTTGGTGGCAACTCCACGTTTGCGTTGCTAGATTTAGGGGCTACGCATTCGTTTATCTCCCTAGAGTTTATCAGACGGATAGGCATCACACCTGAGATTGCCGACAGTGGTTATGATGTCACTATGCCGTCAGGACAGATTATTTCTACCTCTAGTGTCATTCGAGAGCTGGAGTTGGAGCTGCAGGGGCACTCCATTCGCGCAGATGTAGTGGTTTTGCCGTTGAACGGTTTTGATTTGATATTGGGTATGGACTGGTTGACAGTCAATGGAGCTTAGATTGATTTTCGTCGGAGGACAGTGTCAGTGAAACCACCGGGAGGCGACCCGTTTACTTTTCATGCATCTCAGAGCAGTGATATTCCTCAGGTGATATCTCTTATTCAGGCGAGGAAGCTGTTGAAACGGGGTTGCCGAGGTTTCCTAGCGAGTATTGTCACGGCCTCAGAACCAGCCAGTAGATCATTATCAGAGATAGAGGTAGTTCGTGACTTTCCGGACGTCTTTCCGGAGGATGTTGCAGGGATTCCACCAGTGAGAGAGGTGGAGTTCAGTATCGACTTATTTCCAGACACTGTGCCTATCTCAAAGGCACCGTACAGACTTGCTCTTACCGAGATGAAAGAGTTGAAGGAGCAGATTCAGGAGTTATTAGAGAAAGGCTTTGTTCGTCCTAGCTTTTCTCCATGGGGAGCTCCAGTGTTATTTGTGAAGAAGAAGGATGGCAGTATGAAACTGTGCATCGATTATCGAGAGCTCAATAGAGTCACGGTGAAGAATAAGTACCCACTGCCGAGGATAGAGGACTTATTTGATCAGTTGCAGGGAGCTTCAGTGTTCTCCAAGATCGATCTGCGATCTGGTTATCATCAGCTGCGAGTTAGAGAGGCAGATGTGTCCAAGACTGCTTTCCGGACACGTTATGGGCATTACGAGTTCTTAGTAATGCCATTTGGGATGACCAATGCTCCAGCGGTTTTCATGAATCTTATGAACCGGGTATTTCAGCCGTATCTTGATCAGTTCATCATAGTCTTCATTGATGATATCTTGATCTACTCTAGGAGCATTGAGGAGCATAGGCAGCATCTACAGACAGCCTTGCAGACTTTGAGGGAGCATCAGTTGTATGCCAAGTTCAGCAAGTGCGAGTTTTGGCTTGAGCAGGTGGCATTTCTTGGCCACATTATTTCTAGAGATGGGATTGCAGTGGACCAGTCGAAGGTTGAGGTAGTGCAGAAATGGGGTATTCCGAGGAATGCTTCGGAGATTCGCAGTTTCTTGGGTTTGGCAGGATACTATAGGAAGTTCATCAAGGGTTTTTCCTCTATTGCAGTACCCTTGACTTCCTTAACCAAGAAGAATGCGAAGTTTATTTGGAGTCCAAACTGTCAGAGGAGCTTCGATCAGCTGAAGGAAGCACTCACTTGCGCACCAGTGTTGGCGATGGCAGTACCACACGAGGAGTTAGTGGTGTACACCGACGCGTCTAAGCTTGGTTTAGGCGCAGTACTTATGCAGTGTGTAAGGTTATTGCTTATGCGTCGAGGCAGTTGAAGATTCACGAGCAGAACTACCTGACACATGATTTGGAGTTAGCAGCAGTGGTCTTCGCTTTGAAAATCTGGAGGCACTATCTGTATGGCGAGAAGTGCAAGATTTTCATGGATCATAAGAGCCTCAAGTACTTATTCACTCAGAAGGAGTTAAACATGAGGCAACGGAGATGGTTGGAGTTGGTGAAGGATTACGACTGCGACATTAGCTACCATCCAGGTAAGGCTAATGTAGTGGCCGATGCTTTGAGTCGGAAGTCGACAGTGGTATCGTGTTTGACAGTGCAGTTACCACTGTAGAGCGAGATTCAGGGGTTTGGTTTGGAGTTTTACTCGAGTGGTCATGCACCGAGCTTGTCAGTGTTGACGGTGCAGCCAGTTCTACGAGATCGGATCAGGGATGGACAGCCTACAGATGAGGAGTTACAGCGGTTGGTGCAGAGGGATGAGGCTAAGGGCAATCTTTTTTTACTGTCAGTGATGGCATTATTCAATACAGTGGTCGATTGTGTGTCCCGAACATTGATCAGCTGAGGACTGAGATCCTGACAGAGGCTCACATATCTCCGTATTCCATTCATCCAGGAAGTACGAAGATGTATAAGGATTTGCAAACTTTGTATTGGTGGCCCGGCATGAAGAGTGATATCGCACGATTCGTATCAGAGTGCTTGACTTGTCAACAGGTCAAGGCAGAGCATCAGCGTCCAGCAGGGCTGCTTAATCCTCTACCCATTTCGGTATGGAAGTGGGAGAACATCACGATGGATTTCGTAGTTGGCCTTCCGAGGAGTAACAGAGGGAGCACAGCTATTTGGGTGATCATGGATAGACTCATCAAGTCAGCTCATTTCTTGCCAGTGAGGACTACTTACTCGTTGACACAGTATGCAGAGCTTTACATCAAGGAGATTGTTAGACTGCATGGCATACCAGTGTCGATAGTATCAGACAGAGATCCGAGATTTACGTCTGCGTTTTGGAAGAGTTTGCACACAGCATTGGGGACTAGACTTTTGTTCAGTACAGCGTTCCATCCCCAGACAGATGGTCAGTCTGAGAGAGTGATCCAGGTTCTCGAGGATCTACTGAGAGCTTGTGTCATCGACTTTTAGGGCTCGTGGGAGACTACAACAGTTTTCAGTCGTCTATAGGTATGGCTCCTTATGCAGCATTGTACGGGAGGAGATGCAGATCTTCTGTGCATTGGGATAAGGTTGGTGAGAGGATTTTACTGGGTCCTGAGATCGTGCAGCAGACAGCTGACATTGTGACTCAGATTCGAGATCGTATGAGGACTGCTCAGAGTCGTCAGAAGAGTTATGCAGATACTCGACGACGAGATTTGGAGTTCGCAGTAGGTGATCACGTGTTTCTGAGAGTGTCACCTATGAAGGGAGTGGTACGATTTGGCCGGAGAGGTAAGCTTAATCCGAGATATATTGGACCTTTTAAGATCTTGGAGAGAGTTGGCACTTTGGCCTACCGTTTGGCCTTACCACCAGGACTTGCGGCAGTGCACAATGTCTTCCATGTATCCATGCTTCGGAGATATGTCTCTAACCCGTCGCATGTGTTGAATTACGAGCCCTTGCAGTTGCCACCTAATCTAGTTTATGAGGAGAGGCCAGTACGGATCTTGGCTAGGGAGGAGCAGAGACTTAGGTCGCGGGTCATACCGATGTTCAGAGTCCAGTGGCTGAATCACTCGGAGGAGGAAGCTACTTGGGAGACCGAGACAGACATGAGGACTCGCTACCCGGAGTTGTTCGGGTAAGTACTTTAATTTCGAGTACGAAATTCAAATTAACGGGGGGAGAATTGTAACACCCAGTATTTTTAGTACGTAAATTCGCATGCATAATTAGGGATTTTATTTATCTAGAATTTTAGATTATGGGTTAAATAATTATGTGAAATTATTTGTGCATGTTTTAAGTTATTTTTAAGCATTTAACCCATAATTAGTGATTTTTCATGATTTATGGAAATTTAATTATTTTATCGCGTAGACGGGACCGTGGACAGACGAGATACCAAAATATTTAGCCAAAAATATTTTATGAGTTTTATGAGCCTCAAAATAATATTTTAAGGTATTTTGTCAAGAAAATTTTAGTATTAAATTATATATTTATTTAAGGGTTGATTTTTAGCCAAAAATAAGTCATTTTAATGACTTTTATTAATATTTAAAAATCGCTTAAGTCTTAATTTCGAGATTTTGGTTTTAGTATCAGATTTAATATTTTATTAGGTATTTTTAAGAGTTTAAAATTGTATATTTTATATTATATTACACTTATCTAATAAATTATATTATCTATTAAACCTAAACCTACCCCACTACCATCACAATCAGCCGCCTCCACCCATCTTCTTCAACATATTCACGCCTATTTTCCCAGAAACACAACCCCATAGACGTTCCTTCAAGAAATTTAGAAGTTGGTCGCTCGTTCTTCGTCCCGGTGCTCCCGCAATCGCGTGTTATTCAAGAAAAATTACGAAAGGCATGTTTAATTCTTCCTTTGAACACCATATAAGCTATTTAATTCGTTCTTGTCAGATTTTTTATTTAAACGTTGCTGTTTTTTTTTTAAGTTATGATGAAACTTTCTTGGCTAGTACCCGAACAACTCATGATCTTATTTGTTTTGCATGCATATACTCACGTTTTCGGTCATGGGAAGGGGCTGGCTACTGGTCGATGTTCATGGGGGTGTAGTGAGGGTCCCTAGGGTTGGCCTAACTCATGGCTTAAGGCTGGAGATGGCTGGGTTCAAGGCTGGATCAGAGAAGGGGTTGGGTGCGTGCGGTTTAGGGCTGTTAGGAAGAGGGGTCGGCTGGCCCATGCATGGCCATAAACCAGCCGACCAGATGCTAGGTTAGGACCGGCAGGACCTTGGGAAGGCCCTGCCGGCGGCGCTCCGGCCGGCCATGGCCGGAGCAAGGCGGCAGCAGCCCTGAAAGGGCTGCTGCTCGCGCAGCATAGTAAGGGAAAAAGGGGGGTTCGGGTTGGGCTGGGTTTTGGGGCTGGGTCGGGTCTGGGTAGTCAGGGTCGGGTCTGGTAGGTCTAGGGTCGGGTCAGGTGGTCCAGGTCCGGGTTAGGTGGGCCGGGCTCGGGTATTTTAATTTTTAAGTATTTAATAGTTTAGGTGTATTTTGGACTTTATTAATTAGTTAGAAAATTATTTGGGCCTCCAAATAATTTTATTTGTGCCTTAAATAATTTATTTAAGTTAGCCCAATGATTTTTATGGGCTTGGAAGCCCATGAGAATTTTTGGGCCAGTCAAGGGATTTTTGGGCCAGTCTAGAATTTTATTGGGTTTAATTAAGTTAATGAACTTAAATATTTTTATTTAGGCTCAATTAAGTATAATTAAGTTATTTGGGCTAAAGTATGATTATTGAATTGTGTTTAAGTTTAATGGGCTTAGAGTGAGTGACCAGCAGTCTGGACCAACCCATGAAAATAAATAAGTCCGGGATATATATTTAATTATTTTTATGCATAAAGTCTATTTTAAGTATAAGTATATTATATTATAAAAAATTAATTAAATATATATTACGGACATATTTTCAGTGCATGCATTCATGAAATAATTTTATGGCATGATTTAATGTTTAAGGTTGAGCTAGAAAATAATTTTATGTTGGAAGTTGAAGTAATGTGACAATTTAAGGGGGACCAGTCCCCACATGTTAAGGGCAGTTTACTGTCAATTTAAGGGTAGTTTACTACCAGTAAGAGGTGATTCGTTATCGCCGCGTACGTTGGTTCTAAGAGACTGATCAGTCGAACTTTTAAGTTTAAGGTTACACTACGGATATGACCATGCGATGTTAGAAAAAAATGTTATGCTCAACAATGTTTATGTATGTAATATATGATTATATTTAAGTTCAAGTTTAAGTAAGATTTTAAGTTATAATTCATAATTTTTATTGCATGCAACCTTTTAAGTTGATTGTTTGACCGTATTTTATTTAAGTTTGACTCAGTTATTTAAGTAAAAATGTTGCAATTTATTTATGTTATTTTTAAATCTTTTTATTTTGTGCATATATGTATGGGCATGTATGTACATCTGTTTTACTTAGTATTATTTTAAAAAAAAAAAAAATTCCGCATATATTATTTTAGAATGTTTGGGTCGTTTCACACCCGGTCCATTACATAAAAGGGCGCCCTTTTATGTAATGGGCTGGGTGCGTCCCTCTGCTTCTGGCCCATCTGGCCTTCTGCTCTGGGGGCCCAGGCCCATACTCATGGTCTTCTCTCCACCTGGAAAGAAGAGTTTTTGCCCTCCCCAAGATACGAACTTTGACCACCAGACATATATCCAAATTCAACTCAATCCTGGTACCACTAAGCTGTGGAAAGGAGAGTTTTTGCCCTCCCCGGGATTCGAACTTGGACCACCAGGCATATATCCAAATTCAACTGAATCTTGGTACCACTAAGCTGTCTCTCATTTCCATTTATTCTTGCATCGATGACTGAAGGAGTTCAGAGTCAAATGATTGGTTGTTTAACCTCCACGCAACTATGGGGTAGAGTTACCTCTCTTTTTGCTACACGATCGCGAGCCAAGGTAATGCAATACAAGCTTCAACTTCAAACTCTGAAAAAGGGCGATCTAACTATGAAAGATTACCTGGGAAAAATGAAAACTCTCATGGATACTCTGGCCGCTTGTGGACATCTCATTTCCGATGAAGATCAGATCATTTACGTTATGGGTGGTCTTGGTATAGAGTATGATTCTCTAGTTGTCCATGTTACTTCTCGAGCCGATCTCCTTACTGTTTCTGATGTGAGTGCTCTTTTACTGGCTCATTAAGGGAGAATAGAATCATATACTCTTCCTACTGCCAAAACTACTCCTACCGTAAATGCTACTACATTTCCCACTTCGAAGAAATCTGAGTTTTCTTCTCAGTCTCCTTCACAATTCTATCGTGGTCGTGGTCGAGGTCGAGGATGACATTACTCATCTGGTAGGCCTGTCTATCAAATCTGTGGTTACACTACATACTACACATGAAATTACAAAAGTATCCCTCCATTTTATTTGAAAAAACTCTTTCCAAAATAAATTTATGTAATTTTAAGTGCTACGTGTAACCCTCCATGTACATGTAGAATCACCTATTAGATATATAGAAATAATTCGTGGTAGTTCAGCATTTTCAAAAATTACGATCTATAAATTATCTAAATTCTATCATATGTGATATGTTATTGGCAAAATAGCATATAACCCCTTTATAAAATCTTAAAAAAGATAACAAGCTTATGTGAAAAATAAATATATATATATATGTTAAACCACTTATGTTTTTTTCAAAAAAAAAAAAGCTATAGACCTTTTATAATTTTTTTTTAAAAAAATAGCATCTGTGTAAAATAGATAGCATCTAGACCTTTTGTTTTAAAAAATCGGACAAAAAATTTCTCTTATATGCGGTAAATATGCCTGAGTTTTTATAATATATGGTGAAATATTGTGTTCGATGTTGAACAAATGAAAGATGTACTAACATATATATATTAATATTTTTTATATAGGAGTTTTATGTCTTTCGTACTTTTTGCTAGGAGGTTGATGCTTTTAAGTTTTAACCATATTTTTAACACAAATTTCAGATTCTAATCAATAAAAATGTATATGAATCACACTATTTTTTATTTTATTTATTCGTCGAGTTATGATATTTTAATGTTATTTTTTTGACTATTTTATATTTTCATGTTGCAAAAACTATAACATTTTAACTGTAAAAATATTTTTTTATGGTTTTAATGACAATTTTTGTATACATTCAAACAATAAAATGTTAATTACATTTTCAGAAGTATTATAAACACATACATCTAAAATTATGAAATTCAGGTTATTTGAAATTTTTAATATACACCAGCATTTTGTTGCACGCAATAGTTTGTTTTTAAAATGATTAATGTATTATATATTAAATAAAAAATTGGGGAGAAAGAAAAAAATAGTTAAATTAAAAAGAAAAAAGAAAAAATAAATCATAATTGAGGGAAAAAATCATGAGTATGGTCGCGGGCCCCAGAGCTGAGGCCAGATGGGCCAGAGGCAGAGGGACGCACCCGGTCCATTACAGCTGACATCTTAAACTAGGACACCCTAATTTTGCTACTGTTAGGCAGATTCTAAAGCATTGTAATGTGCCTATTTCAAGTAATGAAAAACCCTCATTTTGTTCAACGTGTCCAATGGGAAAAAGTCATGCTCTTCCCATCCCCGCTTCCTTAACTCAATTCACTGAACCATTTGAACTAATTTATTCTGATATTTGGGAACAGCTCATGAGCAGTCTCACAATGGTTTTCGATATTATGTTAGCTTTGTTGATGCTTATAGTCGTTTTACCTAGATTTATTTTCTTAAACTCAAATCTGAAGTTAGTCGTGTATTTAATCTCTTTAAATCTTATGTTGAAAAACAATTTAACAAGAAAATCAAATCCTTACAAACTGACTCTGGGGGGTGAATTCAAAGCTTTATCATCTTTTCTCCAACAACATGGGATCCGTCATCGGTTCTCATGTCCATACACTTCTCAACAGAATGGTGTAGTGGAACGTAAACATCGCCAAATTGTCGAGATATGACTTACACTTTTAGCCCAAGCCTCAATGCCTTTGCGGTTTTGGGAAGATGCTTTTTCCACTGCTGTAGTCTCTCGCTCAAGCGCTGAAGCTGAATATCGAAGTTTGGCCAATGCTGCCTCTGACTTGTTGTGGATTCAGTCTTTATTGAACGAACTTCATATCTCTCAACAGCGAGTCCCTGTTCTCTGGTGTGATAACATGAGTACTATTGCTCTCAGTGTGAACCCTGTTCATCATTCTCGAACCAAACATCTTGAGCTGGATCTTCATTTTGTCAGAGAAAAAGTCTTGGCTAACAAACTCCTAGTTCAACATGTGCCGTATTTTGTTCAAATTGGGGATATTCTCACAAAATCGCTATCTGCTGATGCCTTCTTGAGATTACGTGACAAGCTGAGTGTTGTTCTTCAACCCACACTGAGCTTGAGGGGGCAAGTTAAGGAAACAAAAGAAGGCCCACAAGTAAACTCCAAAGCCCAAATCAAAATAAAGCCCAAGTCTATATAGAAGTCATTTTCACTTGGTGGATAGGTTAATGATTATGAAAGCACAGGAATATTTTGGCTATGTAGTTAGTTCAGATTTCTTGGCCACCACTTGTCGTTGGCTTTTCTTATATTAGTATTGTAAAAAGTCTTTTCACTCAAGAAATGAAATGAAATCATTCTTCATCCTTTAGAGTTTTTCTATCTTCGTGTATCAATTTGAATTTATCCTACCCTACGATCAAGGTCGAATCATCCGAAAAACTAACTTGAACAATTGACTGAAGCTACACGTAGCACATCTATGATCTCATGATCATCACCCGTCCAATGTTTTACTTATGTAGAAATTTAATTATATGCATATTTCAATTATTTTGGGTTAACTGCACGAACACTCGTATAAAAAAAAATCAAAAAAACAAAAGCACATCTTATATAAAATTAATAACATTTTAGATCTCGTGTTTTTAAAATCACAAATAAGACTTACTAAAAAAGATAAATAAGCCTGATTAACATATTTGAAATGTGTTTGATGTAATTAACCAAAATTATTATTATCTTTTCAAAAAAATCTAAACCGTTTCAAGATACGCGATAGATACAAGTTAAACCAAAATCCAACTACATCAAACTCATTATGAGTAAGCTCTTCTCGTGCCTATCTTCAACATTATCAAGTGCTGGTTAATTCCCTATTACATTTTGTTTTCCTTGAAAACTCCTATTACTTATTAATATTTTATGTATATATGTATATATATTATATACAATCAACTTATTTCCAATTTTTCTTTAAGAAAAAATATTTGACATGAATATAAATAAATTATGTGTACAAGTTAAACCATTTCCGCCGTTGCTTCAAGAACAAATATGGGGCATTTACTTGCACATAAAACATAGAATTAACATCCTTTGAAACAGATGCAGCCAAAAACAGAATGAGTAACACTCATATGAAATGGTCTCATCCGTAAGACGAATCAATCCTACTCATATTTATAATAATAAGTAATATTTTTGGCATAAAAAGTAATACTTTTTAATGAATAATCCATATAAGAGACCCGTCTCAAAAAAATGACCCTTGAGACCGTCTCATAAGAGTTTTTGTCAAACAGAATTTACTCAGATGATGTAAGGAATCTATGAGGTGGGGTATAAACCTTGCGATGGATTAGCCTTATTTGGCACTTTAGTTACTCTTCCAACTTGTATATAAATTTGTACTTGTTTCCATCCATTTTCGTGTGCTATTTAGGTAGTGTTTGGGAGAACTTTTAGAATTTTGTGAAGAAAAGCTGATAAACAATTCTTAAAAATTCTCTCAAACACTACCTTACTGGTGCGATCAGACAGGGGTTGGCTAGTTAGGGCACTCCTCAAGCATTGCTTCACACAACTTGTATGTGTATAAATTTGTACTTATTTCACACTCCAAGTTTATTACTACATGCAAGTTTAAATGCCTGCGGCAGATGGATTTTTAAGAACAGTGCAAAAACACAAATCCCACCTAAGCACACAAGCAACAGTTATGTGGAGTGAAAAGGTTAATTCGTCTTCGGTCACCTACCATTGCACTCGGAAAAATTAAATAAGACGTCAATGAGTTTTACGAGTCATTGCAGATCGATCCATATGAGAGATGGACCACGGATATGTACCGCGTGACAACGGGTATCGTTGGAGCCAAAGCATGATACAAAGCACTGCAAGCAAGAATATTTACTTTAGCTCGCCTCTGAGGAGATTGCAGTAACCACTGGGTCAGGATGGCAAGAAATGTTAACCAAAAATTGAACTAGAAATTATTTAAAAGAGAAAACCGAATCGATGAAGATCAAATTTGTGTCAACCACATTTCACCAAGGTGAAAATTTTGTATAAAAACATGTTAATCCAAAAGAATTTTCCAGATTAACCTAACACACGGGCCCATCTCCCAGTAAACTTGAATCTTAATCTAAAAAAGCAGCATCAAAGTGATTCTCAAGGAAATGGCCAATGGGTAGTTCTAATAGACAAATTCCACACTGTCGTGACAAGGCATGCTAACTAGAAAATCATCAAGTTAAAACTAATACTTTACGTCGACCCAGATACTAAATGATCGAACTTACATGATTATGATGACTGAAAGGGTAGATATACTGTTACTCCTCCCAACCATCTAGTCTTGTCCCAGGGTCATAGCTTGTAAAAAGACGAAACTCATTTCCAAGCTTGCTTGAGTGCTGCGGTCGAAACCCACAAGGACGAAGGGCTAAAAGCTCCGCAGCCCTGTCCCTTTGTACGTCACCTACAAAAAAAATCAGAAAGGGGCCAAAGGTAAGGCCAATATTTCTTTTCTGAGTTTTTTTATCATTCCTGTTACCATTCTAAACCCAGCAGCCGTTCGACCGATGTTATTTTAAACAAGCACAGCATAATATTTTAAGTTTTGTATTGAAAGCAGGCAGCATTAAAACATATCAAAGCAAACCATGGAAATTTATTATTTTGACACATTATATAACTAAACTACTATTGAGGTCGTGTTTAACTGCACAATATGGCTTGTGATGAATTCTAAAAGAATCACTAAATAAATAAAGCTCAAATAGAGAACAGAAGATCAAAAAGGCAAAAAAACTAGCCCAATCATAACATCCTGAAAGAAATGAAAAACCGCAAAAAAAGTGCAGCTGGCAGCACAGGGAGATTATGGGGAATAGGCTGATCAGCCTTTCTTTTCAAATAGTTAATAATATTTTTTGTCTTAGAGTCGTTAATAGTTCCTTTCAATTATTTGGTCAAGTGTATAATGTAGAACCCAGAAACCAATGTTGTTGAAAAGCAGTAACTAAACTGACTGGAGATAATGTATAACCTGTAAGTAATAGAATGTAAGATTCCTTGGGTCTCAATAGAAACTTGATTGTCTTAGTTACTTTCTCCAAGCACTCCTTGCTCTGGCACAAAATTCCAACATGATGAATGATCCATGTCATAAAGATTAAAGAATTTCAGCTTTAAATTAAATTAGAACGATTTCGGAAGCAATTTTTATATATGCAGCCTAAAAGGTTATTTAATTCCTAATACTCTGCCATGACAATAAAAGATAACATAGCTACCAAGATATTCTAATCGGTTGCTATTCGAAATCTTAAACTCAAAAACAAACAATATTCTCTAACATAGTATACATCCAAACAATAGAAATTAGCAAGTGACAAGCAGTAGATACCATAAAAGTTTCGAGAAGACTGAAATAGAGGAGGGTATCATCCATGTTCTTCAAAATGTATTTCATTCGAATGAAATTTAACATAAAACAACAAAATAATTTCAGTTCCAATAGATATGGTGCATTTCAAAAAGCAAGTGCGACAAGGTCTAACATTATTAGAGCATACTTCTATTGAACCCAAAAAATCTGGCCGGTTAATACTCACCATACAATCAAGCCAAACAGCTAATTTGACAAATTATCCACCTGGATAATAGCACTCATAGTGCCTCGCCATTTATTTTCATGCAACAAGGTCATAGGAACATACAGCAGGTAAGTATGGCAGCAAAACAGAATACAACTGAAGCACAAGTAGTCAGTTGAGCTTCAAAAATTCAAGCTAGTTAAAACTAGCTCGGTTAAAAATTTGGTTTTCAAACTATCATGCATCTAGAGACAGAAAAATTTCTTGAAAAATAATTACCAGGTAAGGGGGATCTGCAACTATAATTGGAAAGGTGTGCTTCAACGACAGTGGAAGATCCTCAGGCTGGTTGTAATCATAAAACGTGAACTCAGCCCCATACTGCCCAAACCTCTTGTCAAACTCAAGAAGCTGTGCTGGCACTTGAGGATCAATTTTCTGCATATTCAAGTACAGAAACAGGAAATAACTCATTAAAAATATGAGTTGCTAACACAAATAAACAGGATTATCGATTGTCGATAAGTTTTAAGTGCCGAAATGCAAAATTGTGCTCGCTCGATTATGCGTATTAAAAGTCCTAATTCCATCAAAGCTCGAGAAAATTCCACTCTCAGGACTGCAAGTACCTAGCTAAACCCTGACAACTAAGTAAACTCACTCAAATACCGCGACTCTTTCCAAGACTCAAGTACCTTGAGGTAGGCGTACAGAGTGGGGCAAGCAATGCAAGCGATGGAAGGGGAACTGAGGTTCCGGCAGATGGTAAGGACTTCGGTAGCAACGGTTTCAGCGGTGGAGCGATCGTACCAGAACTGGCTGAGCCGCCAGTCCTCCGCCACAAGAGCCACTTCCTCGGCCGCGTCGTCCGTCGACTCAATCCCGCGGTTCTGTTCGGCGAGGAACTCCTTGAGTGCCTCCAGGGCTTGCAAGCTCAGCATTGGAGTATCGTCGTCTTCTTGGGCTTCTCCGGAAGCAGCGACGTCGTTTGATGGGTTTCCTAGATTCGCTCTAGGGTTTTCCCTCGCGCTCTCCATCATCAACCTTAGCAGCTACACTGCAGAGAACTCAGAAGTACTAATATATGATTTATATTAGTTAAACCCAGCTAAGCTAAGCTAAATACGAGAAATATTTTACTTATCTGTTATCTATTAGGCTCAGTTTGGTACATAATATATAGATAAGTAATGTAATGTAATAAAAAATAAATAAGAAAGAATAATGAATATTTGATTATTGATAGATTATAGTTTATTTGATTTGATTGATTAAATTTTATATAAAAATGTTAAATTATCATATTATCTTTTTTAATAATAAAAAAATATAAATAATATTATTTATAAAGGGTAATATAGTAATTTTAATTCAATGATTTGATTGATATAAAATAAATAATTAATGATTTGATTGATATAAAATTATAATTAATAGATGGATAAATAATATGATGAAAAAAACGTGTGATTAGACATGGAATATTAATAATGGTACCAACAAATTTGTTGGTTCATTCCGTAAAAGACTCTTGGTTCATCTCTTGATATATCAAAAATATAAAATAAATATAAAAAAATATACAAAATAAATCACTTTTTTTCACTATCTCAATTTTTTTTCTTTTTTTCATTAGTTATTTCTCTCATTTTTCTTTCCAAATTTTGTATGTAATATATAGTACATTCATTTTATTTGAAAATTAATAATAATTTATATTTATTTATCTACTTTCAAATTCTAAATTATTTAAAAAAACTAATGAAGTGGAAAATACCTAATAGAAATAATGCTACTTTTGTTATTATTCTTAACCCCCAACAAATTTATTTTTTCTACTATAAATTTATTATATTTCTTTAATTGAAATTAAGTATAATAAAAATAATAATTTTTCGTCACAAACATTGTGTGCAAATATGCTAGTACATAATAACGAGAAGTGAGATTGTAAGAATTATCATTTCAATCTAAAATGAAAGGAATGATTATTCATATGGGAAAGTTCATTTTCGTTGACATGAAATTATTTCTTACAATATCATATCAAGCATGTGTGTAGACCGTAGTGTATAAATGAGAATGTATATTCTAAGAGTATACGAGTCGGTATAGTTGATAAATTATTAACAAATGGTTACGAGTTCGATTCTCATATCAATATCTTCTCGGATGAACCTGTGACATAGAATTTTCTCGGTGCGGTTTACTTGAATATCGAAATTTGCAGGTTATTGGGTTAGCTCGGGGTTTATTAATATGAAATTAAAGGTAACAATTTTAGAATCTAACGTCATTAAAAAAAACAAAATGAGAATGTCCATTCTATTTCTAACTCATTTTTTTTTTTACCAAACATGTCCTAAGATGAGTTACAACATAACTTTTTCTCCACATTATTTTCTTGTTTTTTTTCTTAAAAAACAGAATTAGATAATAATGAAAGTATATGTTGGCCAATAGACGTGTTTTATTTATTTATTATTGAAAAAAAATGTTATATGTCTTAAAAAAACGTATGCTATATCATACTTTTTTAGAGTACGTGTTATATCCCAATTTCATTACAGTGAAAACAATATAAAATCACTCGCATATTATCTCATTAAATAAATTTGCGGATTAACAATGACTTCCAATTTAAATGCAAAAAAAACGATTGAAAAATTAGGAAATGAAGGAGGAAAACTGTAGTGACCCTTACCGAGATCACCTACTAAACAGAACTTAGACATGCAATTAAATTAATTAAACAGTAATCAGAATTAAACTGCGAAAACCATAAACAATAAACAATCCCAAGAAAAGGAATCTGTAAATACCCAAATAGTTATACAACCAAATCGAATGTTGTATCAACCCAATAACAATAGAATAAAAACCTAGGCGAAGCTCCAGCTGACCAACCACTGCCTATCCCCTCTTGGATCCACCCGCCTCATCCAATCGCAAACCTGCCCCATGGAATAGGGTGTCCAGAAACACAGAGTACGAGACGTGAGCATAAAACGCTCAGCACGAGAGTATGAGTATACATGAATGCAAGTGAACCGCCTACTGACTAGAGGTCAAGAATAGAAAACAGAGACAGACCGAGCCCTGGTATGTAGCACGCTGTGTCATCGCTTCAGGAGGTGGCTCACATACCGAAATACTAGTGGGTATGCCGGACCCAAATCGATGGAAGTACATCCACTAACAGGATATGGTAGAACCCTACTAACAGACATCTCAAAGGAGATAGTACAAGATGCAAATGTATGCAGCATATAATCATGGCATATAAATCATGCAGTCACATAATACATGCATACTCAGTCAGGATATCTCGAACAGTACTTTCGTACCTCAAATACTAGGCAAGTGCTATCAGCTCTAGGTTCACGCCTAAAATCCGCACTACACTGCCACATGATACTAATATCATTATAGTACTCTAAAAACCTTAACTAAGCTATTGCATACTCCTAAATATTTTTAGGAAGCAAAAGTTATACCTTCGTCCGTCGTTAGCCCTTTGCTGTCGCTTGCCTCAAAACTAGGTCACAGCTCCGCTACGACGCCTGGATCGCTATGCCACTTCCGGATTTCCAACGGGACGCCTAGAATTTCCTAGATCTGAGCTAGAAGACTAAGGAATCGAGAGAGAAGAGGTGAATGGTGTGCTTTGAAATAAATCTCTGGCACCTCTATTTATAGACAACGAACGGAACGTCCGTTCCTCATCGTTGCGTTCGTTCCGCCTGACGAACGTTGCTTTCATTCACCATCGTTGCTTCCGATGCTTCCAGTGTCCCATCAAGTACGTAAGCAATGACGCATTTCTGATGGCACGAACGTTGCGTCCGATCCCCGTACGTTGCGTCCGTTCCACCTGACCCTCCGGACCACTTCTGATCATTCTGGGTCCATTAACGGGCTCTGTTAATCCAATTGAAATCCCTTAATCATATTAATTGGATTAACTAGCAATTACTCATTAAAACTGGGTTCGGGCTACTACATTCTCCCCCACTTAAGATATTTCGTCCTCGAAATCAGATCTTATGTACTGAATGTAAAACAAGATGCAGAAACATTCTTTATTCAAGTCAAACGTTTACAGAGTTTACAACTGAATACAACTAGAAAAGGAAATCAAAATAACTCAGGATGTTCTGCATGCATCCTGTTCTCAAGCTCCCAAGTAGCTTCTTCAGTGCCTCGGCGCTGCCACTGAACTAAAACTAGAGAAATGACTTTGTTTCGCAAGACCTTATCCTTATGATCCAGGATACGAATAGGTCTCTCAACATAGGTCAAATCCTTATCTACCTGAACCTCAGACTGCTGCAGAATATGAGACGGATCTGCCACATACCGTCGCAACAGAGATACGTGGAACACGTCGTGAATACTGGACAGATACGGTGGCAAAGCCAGACGATAAGCCAAATCGCCAATGCTCTCTAAGATCTCAAACGGACCGATAAACCTGGGATACAACTTGCCCTTGAGGCCAAATCTGAGAATCCTGCGGAAAAGTGACACTCTCAGAAACACTCTCTCCCCAACATCAAACTGCAGAGGCCTACGCTTAGTATTAGCGTAGCTGGCCTGACGATCCTGTGCAATCTTAATCCGTTTCTTGATCTGATCAACAACATCTGCTGTCTGCTGGATAAAATCTGGTCTCTCAGCCTGTCTCTCCCCCACTTCTTTCCAGAAGAGTGGAGTACGACAACGTCGCCCGTACAATGCCTCAAAAGGTGTCATCCCAATGCTAGTATGATAGCTGTTGTTGTACGCGAACTCGATCAATGGCAAATGATCCTGCCAGACTGTACCAAAGTCCATAGTGCAAGCTCGAAGCATATCCTCCAAGGTACGGATAGTGCGCTCTGACTGACCATCTGTCTCCGGATGATAAATAGTACTCAAACTGAGAGTAGTGCTCATCGCACACTGAACACTCCCCCAGAACCTAGAAGTAAACCTGGGGTCTCGATCGATGACAATGCTCGCAGGCACTCCATGAAGTCGAACGATCTCCTGAATGTACAATCGCGCCATGCGATCTACAGAGTACTCTCGGCTATAGGCAATGAAATGCGCTGACTTGGTGAGTCGGTCCACCACAACCCAGATAGCATCAAAATTCCTCGAGGATACCGGCAAATGAGTCACAAAATCCATCGTGATAAGCTCTCATTTCCACTCAGGAATAGGCAGACTGTGGAGCAAACCTCCAGGTCGTCGGTGCTCTGCCTTGACCTGCTGACACACCAAACATCTCGAAACAAACTGATAAACACTGCGTTTCATTCCCTTCCACCAAAACCGAGTACGTAGATCCTTGTACATCTTGTTGCTCCTCGGATGAATGCTCAACTTAGTGCGATGTGCCTGAGACAAAATTTCCTCTCGCAACTCTACATCCTCCGGAATTACAAGCCTACCAGACAAACACAGAAAACCATCTGGCTGATAGTGAAATCCAGACGTGCTACCCTCGTTAGCTAGACGAGCCAAACGCTGGGTCTTTGAGTCAAACATCTTAGCATCCCGAATCCGCGAATACAAAGCTGGCTCAGATAATATCGCAAATATCTGGATACTCTGCATACCTTTCTTGTGCTTGAAGGTACACCCTGAAGAACAACAATCACCGATCGCACTAGACATAGAACAAGTCTGAAGTGCGGATAGTCGCACCTTGCGACTCAAGTCATCAACAGTGAGATTAGCAGCTCTCGGATGGTACTTAATCTCGCAATAATAGTCCTTAAGCAAATCCATCCAACGTCTCTGTCTCATGTTCAACTCCGTTTGAGTGAACAAATACTTGAGACTCTTGTGGTCGGTAAAGATCTCAAATTTCTCGCCATACAAATAATGACGCCAGATCTTCAAAGCGAACACAATGGCTGCCAACTCCAAATCATGCACTGGGTAATTGTCTTTGTGCAACTTCAACTGTCTAGAAGCATATGCGATCACATGCTCATTCTGAGTCAGGACACAACCCAACCCCTGAAAAGAAGCATCTGTGTAAACCACGTACTCTCCAGATCCTGACGGTAATGCCAACACCGGCGCAGAAGTCAACCGTCATCGAAGCTCGCAAAAATTCTCCTCGCACTCGGAGGACCACTCGAAATCAACACCCTTGCAGGTAAGCTGCGTCAACGGTCGAGCTAGCTGAGAGAAGTTCAAAATGAAGCGACGATAATAACCTGCTAGACCCAGAAAACTACGGATCTCAGCAATCGTCGTCGGACGCGACCAATTAAGCACAGCCTCAATCTTGCTCGAATCAACAGAAATCCCCTCCCTGGATATGATATGGCCAAGAAAGACCACTCGATCCATCCAGAACTCACACTTGCTCAGTTTGGCGTACAACTGTTCATCCCAAAGAGTCTGCAGTACCAACCGCAAGTGAGAAACATGCTCGTCCGCATTACGCGAATACACCAAGATGTCGTCAATGAAGACCACGACAAACTTGTCCAAAAACTCCCTAAAGACACGGTTCATCAGATCCATAAATATAGTCGGCGCGTTAGTCAATCCAAATGGCATCACTAGAAACTCGTAATGCCCATAGCGAGTACGGAATACAGTTTTGGCTATGTCCTGATCTCGGACTCTCATCTGATGATACCCAGATCTCAAGTCAATCTTGGAGTAAACCGAAGTACCCTGCAGCTGATCAAACAAGTCATCAATACGAGGCAAAGGATACTTGTTCTTCACAGTAACTCGGTTCAGCTGCCGATAGTCAATGCACAACCGCATAAACCCATCATTCTTCTTTACAAAAAGAACAGGAGCTTCCCAAGGAGATACACTAGGACGAATGTACCCCTTGTCCAAAAGATCTTGTAACTGATTCTTCAACTCTCGCATCTCTGACGGAGCCAGACAATACGGTGCTCGAGAAATAGGCGAAGTACCCGGCATTAACTCTATGCCAAACTCGACATCCCTAGCAGGAGGAAACCCCGGAATCTCATCTGGAAATACATCTGGGAATTCATCCACAACAGGAATACTCTCATCCCAACGCTCTCAGCGGACAAATCAACTGCATAGATAAGGTAGCCTTCCCCGCCAGACTCTAGAGCTCGACAGACTTTCAAAGCTGATACCAAAGGCATCGGGGGTCGCGCTCCCTCACCATAGAAAAATCAGCTATCACTCTCATCCGGATGAAAGCGTACTAATCTCTGATAACAGTCCACTGAAGCTCGATAGGTATTCAGCATGTCTATCCCCAGAATACAATCGAAGTCGTCCATCGCAAGAACCATGAGATTCGCTATCAGAATGTTCCCTTCGAACTCTAAAGGGCAACCATCACTAGACGCTTAGCCAAAGCAGACTGACCCTTCGGAGTAGAAACAGATACTACTACGTCTAGTGCAATGCAGGGTAATTTATGCCTCTTAACAAAACGTGCAAAAATGAAGGAATGAGATGCACCAGTGTCAATAAGTACAAGAGCAGGTATGTCATATAACAGAAATGTACCTGCGATGACCTTCTCGTTCTCCTCCACTGCCTGATCATGCCTCAAGGCAAACACCTGGCCAGAAGCCCGCGGCTTCAAGTGAGAACTCCCAGCAGGCAGTCCCTGCGACCTCTGCTGAACGGTGGCTTGAGAACCCGATCCTGAACCAGACCCGCCTCCCCCAGATAGTGGACAATCCCTCCGGAGATGACCCACCTCTCCACAACGAAAACAAGCTCCAGAAGCTTTGCGGCATCGATCGATCGGATGGTTCTTCCCGCAATGGTCGCACTTCTCCTTCTTCCCAAAACGGACAACACCAGCGGAACCAGAGGAAGAAGAAGTAGATCCGGACTTCTTAAAAGCCTGAGCACGGGGACCCAAAGAACTCGCAGGCCTAGACTGAGAGAAAGTACTGTTCCGCCGAATGCTATCCTCCGCCTGGTGACAACGGCTCACCAAACCCTCGTAGGTCATGTCATCACCAATCGCCACACGGTCATGAATCTCAGGGTTAAGGCCCTGAAGGAACAGATTGTACTTCATCCCAGAGCTGTCAGCAATCTCAGGGCAATAGGATAACAGATTGTACTTCATCTGACGGAGTGCAGGAGGAAAATACAGCTTTTGAAAAGTTGTGCGGAACTCGGCCCAAGTGGCAACCCCTCTCGCCGTGACGAACAGTGCAGAAGTGAATCTCCACCACTTACGGGCTCGCCCGTCCAGAAGATAACCAAGCGTCTCCATCTTCTGCTCCTCGGTACAACGGAACGTCTGAAAAGTCGTCTTCATGCGGTCTAACCAGTTCTCCGCATCCTCCGGAGACTCGTCTCCGATCAAGGGCTTAGGACCCATATGCAAGAATCGGCGCACACTGAAACGTTCCTCATCACGACGACGATGATGACGTTCCCGATGACGCTCACGATCATCATCTCCCCAGCGTCCACCTCCACTACCATGGCTACTCTGGTCATCATAGTTCGCCATCTACAAAAGTACCTCACAGTTATCGTATGCAGAATCTAAATCCCAAGAATACTATGCATGCTCTGATACCATAAATGTAGTGATCCTTACTGAGATCACCTACTAAATAGAACTTAGGCATGCAATTAACTTAATAAAACAGTAATCAGAATTAAACTGCGGAAACCATAAACAATCCCAAGGAAAGGAATCTGTAAATACCCAAATAATTATACAACCAAATCCGAAAGTGGCATAGCGATCCCAAGGCAAGTGTTATCAGCTCTAGGTCCACGCCTAGAATCCGCACTACACTGTCACATGATACTAATATCATTATAGTGCTCTAAAAGCCTTAACTAAGCTATTGCATACTCCTAAATATTTTTAGAAAGCAAAAGTTATACCTTCGTCCGTCGTTAGCCCTTTGCTGTCGTTTGCCTCAAAACTAGGCCACAGCTCCGCTACGACGCCTGGATCGCTATGCCACTTCCGGATTCCCAACGGGACGCCTAAAATTTCCTAGATCTGAGCTAGAAGACTAAGGAATCGAGAGAGAAGAGGTTAATGATGTGCTTTGAAATGAATCTCGGCACCTCTATTTATAGACAACGAACGGAACGTCCGTTCCTCATCGTTGCGTCCGTTCCTCCTGACGAACGTTGCTTCCGTTCACCATCGTTGCTTTCGATGCTTCCAGTGTTCCATCAAGTACGTAAGCAATGACGCATTTCTGATGGCACGAACGTTGCGTCCGATCCCCGGACGTTGCGTCCGTTCCACCTGACCCTCCGGACCACTTCTGATCATTCTGGGTCCATTAACGGGCTCTGTTAATCCAATTGAAATCCCTTAATCATATTAATTGGATTAACTAGCAATTACTCACTAAAACTGGGTTCGGACTACTACAAAAACAAGTGTACATATTGAGTCATAATTCTAATTCTTCTTTCTTTCTTTCTGTCCTTCCCTTTTTTTAAGTGGTTAGAATCCACGTCGAGGCTCAATGAAGGATTTGAAAAATATAACGAAATTTAAACATTCCGATTGTTTGGGAGATTTTATCGAAAGGAAAAGAATGAAAAATGCTTTACCGATTTAGAGTAAAACTTCCTTTCCAAATAGTACAGGTGGTACTTCGTAGGGTATGATAACGAAAATTCCTTATTTTTTAACATATTTTATGTTGATTTTAAATAAAATCGACAACATGTTCACAACCTAAGACCCCAAAAACTTAGACAGTGTTTGCAATTTCTAAAAATAAGTGATTGTGAATTTTTATCTCACAAATTTGTTGAGAAAAAATTCATAATCCAAATTACAAACACTACCTTAATCCACCTGAGATTCTACGGTAGATCAGGTGTGATACACCCGGATGTATGGGTCTCACACCGAATAGAAGGTGTTTGCTACACCAGATGTTGCATAGAATCTTGATTCGAACCCCCCAACTCCACAAGGTTGTTCGCAATTTCTCTCTTTAATTTGCGTATTACATTTGTATCTTGTAATTTCGCCCCATTAGTTTTCGACTCTCTTAAACGAAGGTTTTGGGTTCCCTTTTCTGGCCCCAATATTGTATGAACTCCAAAGGATTTGAAATGGACACGGGCATAGAGCAGCATAGGGGATCTACATCTACTGTACCCAGTACTGTGGTTGTGCCCTTCTTGTTTAAGTAGATCACTAGTAACTAGGAAAAAATAATATACGTATTCTTTCATATTATGAGCAATTTAGCACTCATCCAAAGTCCAGCAAAAGTAAATAACAAGGGTAGTTCTTCAAAAAATAAATAATATTACACACAGGCAAGTGAAAGTTGACTAGAAATTGCGTATACGTTGGAAAGCAAACACAAAGTTCTAATATCATAAGAGAAAGAATGATCACAAAGTAGTATAAGACAGGAAAACAAATCCCAATTGCATTACTTGTGTGTATTTATACATCATTATTACATTACCCGGTCGGAGGGAGAGCTAAGCGCCTTTATTGTTCTGCCACGGTTTAAGGACACCGACAACTATGATTGCAACGATAATGAGAAGAATGATGATAGCTATGCACATCCATTTTCTGGAGCTCCTTTGTAAACTCTTTGCCTTCTGAAGGGCAGTGTTCCCCGATTGCACATGGTCCACAGCTGATGAGACCTGAGATTTGAAACCGTGAGGAACAATTCATAAAGTTATCAACTTCGTCCACTGGAAATCCAGAAAATATTCTAATTTCCCAGAAGAAAGCTGCAGCAGTAGTAGAGCATGCTTATGGTATAGTATACCTGTGACTCTATATTATCAAGCATGTCCCCTTGAGCTTCAACCAGTACTGCCATGTCCATGAAGATCTGCGCGAGAAAAAAATGATGATGAAGTAATCATAATTTGATGCACTGGACCATTAGTTTTCATTTGGAAATATCTGTTACAAATTAAGATTTGTGTAAATAACATTGAAATCCCTCCAAGTTTCAACTGATTACACAGCCACCTTGAGATTTGAACAATTAAGTTACAAGGACGCCTCAGAAGAAATGTCATGCATAGGTTAATCACTAATGATAAGATATTCATCTAATTACAAAGTGAACCTTGAGAGTTGAATAGTCACACGGTGAGAATGTAAAAGGTTAACCTTAAGATTTGAATAATTACAAACCCTTAAGATAATTCATCTAATTAAAAGGTTAAACCCCCTACAACAAGAGGTGAGAATCTAAGGTTGACCAAACCTCAAGGGTTCCCATTGTAACTTTAGCAATACAGAGGGAATCATCGTAATCATTCAAACCTAAGGGCATGGCTGTGCTTAGTTTATAATTACTTTTTGTTACAGATTAAATTAACTGGTACGATCAGAATCAACAAGAAAATGAAAGGACTCATCTATTTGCTGCATTAGAGCATTATGCACAACACAATCATTTAATGAGGCAGCAGCATGCTCAAAAAACACAGGACATGTGGCCTCAACCATAGTTCCTAGTGTTATGGATGCCAAACTCACACATAATGTGTAGTTTGCCAAGGATATGCAAAACAGGTTCCTTAACAAACTTCCTAAACCTGGCAGCACCTACAATCATCAGCAGTATGATACTTATATACCTGTTGCAATTCAAGAAGCTTCTTCTCTAAATCTCTAACAGCATCATGTCGCTCTTGTATTTCTGCAAGAGTATCCATCACCTGAAATATAAATAACAAAAGCTACATAACTACTTTGCTTAACCAAAAACATCCCTCGCAAATCCAACAAGGTGCTACGTGAAACTGAGCTGCTCCTCCGCAGAAAATTATAATGCGAAGATCCCTCGCCCAAATTTCTAAACCTGTAACTAGTCATTTATGGAAAGAACTGCTACTGATGCAAGTACCAAGCCTAAATATTTAAATTCATGACGCTGTGGCATTATACCCAAGAAGAAAAGTACAGATGATATGTGATAACCAAGAAAGAACATTGGAAGAACCAAACCTGGCCTCTGCCTTGTTCTCGGATTGCTTTCTGAAAAATCTGCTCGCTATCTCCAGTCTCTATCAATTTATCAATTGTCTGCAGATAAAGATTGAAGTAAATGCACAATGTGTAAATAAACTATGGTGTTCTGGAAACTAAATAAGTTACTTGAGAAGTCACCTCTTCATCAGCTCGCGTGCCCGTGACTGAATCACGTGAAAAAAAATTGTCAAATGGTAAAACAGATTTTAGAAACCTGTGGCAGTAAGTGGCAAAACCTATGCTCTTAGACAAGTAGTATCAAATATCAATACCTGTGAATACACGCCTCTCGACAACCTCACGATACTCTTGATGTATGTTTTCTCTCAAAGTCTGCAAAAGTACTTACTATGACCGAAGAGAAATAGGTGCTATAAAGTTCAAACTGAAATAACCCGAAATCACACATATCATAATATGCAATAGACCAACCTGAAATTCAGACATCCTGTCTTTAAACTTCTTCTTCAAAGCCCTGCATATAAACACAGTCGTTTAAAGCTTATGCTTCATTTATCTCATCATTAAATAGGGATAGGAACAGTGGAAAATTGCAGCATGTCCTCCATGTAGCCCATGATCTACAACCGATTTGAAGTCTCACGATTGTTTGAAATCTGATATTAGCCAGCCACAAACATCATATTGCATGGTTAGTCTAACTATTAAACGGTAAAGTACTGGTAGACTTAAGCCAAAACAAGGGAATGATGATGGCCAGCAGCCATGACAGTCATGAATTAACAACTCCAATTAAGTAATCAATCAACTTGAGCACTTGCCTCTACTGCAACAAATTGACTGTTATTTATTATTTTTGTGGCTATATTGTATCGTCGAAGTCCTCACCTGATAATTATTCAACAGCTTTTGCAAGCCAGATGGATGGTTTACTCTTAAGTTTAGAAGTTCAAAGAAATTATTGAGATGTGTATTCCTAGGAATGAAATGTGTCACTGAAACAACATAACATGACTACCAACAGCATCAAACAGTAAAAATCACTTTATCTTTCTGCAGCTAGTGCGTGTCTTAGGCAAATCCAGGCAGAGAAGTAAGATGCAGCTAAGTTCAAAAATGGACACTACAGTGATGGAAAATATATCTGAAATTGAACTGTGGCTATGTATGTAAAAAAGAAATATACATTTCACTGAATGTGTCACATATTTTAATTGGTTATTATTTATTAATGGTTTGATATGGGCCTTTACCAAAACAAGATTTTACATGGACCAGAGTCTCAACATTACGCCGATTTCAAAATGATCAAACGAAACATCATATTTCTTGTTTTTGTAAACGAAAACATATGAAACAAATGCGATTTATGAAAGAAACATCGGCAATTTATGAAAGAAACAAATGCGATTTATGAAAGAAGAGTAACCAGGACATCATAAAAGGATGTGATTACACTGTTGTTGCTGTCCTTGATCTGTCTACACCCGATCCTTTACCACACCCAGGCTTTTCTCTATTAGCTAAATTCTGGAAAAAAAAGTTTATCAAAATTTTCTATTCTCAGAAATCTCCATTGCTAAACTACAAAAAGAAAGTAGACATATTTTCTCACCTCTTTGTCAAGTGCCTCAATTTTTGATTTAATAGAACGGGCAATTTTTCCTACTTCATCAACATCCTTCTCCATTCGCTGCTTGATTGCTGCAGATCATATGACATTAATCATGAGAAGTTAGGGTTGAGGGAACTCCATCCAATCCAACACCATGGCTAATATGTGACCAAAAGGTAAAAGAACTTTGATCACTCCCAACAATTTTCCGGGCACGAAGATTCTCTCGTTCTAAGTTATGTCATAATATGTTTTAGATATGGAAAGAAGAATCTAATTTCTTTCCAAAGATTCATTCGGTGATTGATAAGGTCCAACCCATTTCACAATGGTAATTTTCTTTTAGAAAGACTTCAAAATACAAAATATCCAGGAAAATCCATCTACCGCAACACCGGTCAAAGTCAGATGGAAACTCCCACCTTTCATATTAGCAGCCTTGGTAACAGACTTTGATTCCTCATGAGCATCCTGCCATAGATAATGGTAAATGATCAGAATTCACATGCTGGAAGTCGACAAATTTTCTGAGCTTAATCTCTTCATAAAAATAGTCCGAGCAGCTCACAAGAGAAGTTTGCACCAACAAGTTGAAGCATATTATTTAACTCATTGTACTACATTAGGAACCAGTCATGCAATTGTTAATAGCGTGAATACAAGCCTGTGTAAACTGGGGAAGTAAAAGAACTAGTTGCGATTAAATATCAACTGAAACTTGCAAAATTGTCTTCAGCGAAATCGTCAAAAGACCATCGTTGTGTCCAGACACAAGTATTACACAGCAATGTGTTGCTTTCAAAAAATGTCATGTTCCCAATAACACAAAGTAGTCTTAACATCAGAAATATTCAAAAAATATTAAGGTGATGGGAGGGCAATGCTAGTAAATCATTACTGTGAAACCTTGAAGGTGGAGGAATTCGAAATATCGAAAAAAGAGAATTTCATACTTAAGATAGACAAACATGGACCACGTACATGACACAGTTACAGGAAAAAGTATGAAGTGAAGAAGCTAAAAAAGAGTTAGCTTTTTGTATTGATGTCCCTCACACCGCTAACAACAGCTAAAAAAGAGGAAGATCAAGTAAGGAGGGTGTTATAAGCTTCTTTTGTATTGATGTCCCTCATTCAATTGTCGGATCAGTATACCGGGATAATTCCAGATTAAAAGTATAGAGCTCACCTAAAAGGACAGTACAATCAGAAATCATGTCAAGTCCAAAACAGTGCAACACTGGGCAAGCCCATATTATGGCACAAGAAATTCTATAGAGTTGTTGTAGATAAGAAAGAGTTAGCTTTAGTAAGGTATTTTATCCATACTCGTAAACCTTTGGACTCAAAAAGAAGGGAGGCAGAAACGGACTACTACAAACCTGAAGCTTTCTCAATAGGGTATTGAGCTTTTCATATTGCTTTTCAATATCCTGAACCTAGAAATACAAAATCAAAGACAAATAAAGTTTTTTTTTTTTTAAAAAAAAGATAAGCAAATAATTCCATATGATTTAGGGTATTTGGAATTGGAAATAAGAAAGGAGCCGAAAAGGTCCTTTTTGGGATCACTGTGGAGCGGTAATTATTCTAAATCATAGCCACCTGCTTAAAGAAATTTTCCAAGCCTAATTCCTCTGAATTATTTGGTCTCTGCATCCCCATTTCAATATCAGAGTTTCTATTATTTTGATCCTGAGGGATCACGAAGGAGTCCTGCAAAAAGTGCACAAGAACGGAAAAGGTCATACATGAACTTGTAAACAGCACTGTTGAATAAACAACTATTGGAGGGAAAACGTGTAACTCAGATATGTTTAAAATTATCAGCGAAGAAACTAATGGCTAAGTCCACTCACTTTTACAGTTGTTAAGAGCTAAAAATGAGAATCTCATAATAGTAATACAAAATCTAAACTAGAAATAGTAGATTAAGATAAAAACTTAAAAATTGTTTCTTTTCTCAACCAAGAAGCATAAATCATACCTACAAACTGGGGCATCAAAAAAGTTACCGGTCAGAATGAAACCATAACTCAGATACTAAACATAATATTAAGTTTTCACCGTGTAGCTGAAGACAAGCATGACGCATTACACAAAATTTCTCTACCAATAAATTGGAAGTCCAGATGCAAGATGCAAAATGGAGTTCCATGATATCGTTCATATGATAAGTTTCAAGCATAGTTCCAGAAAAGTCTGTCTAGGAGTAGCTCGATACCCTCTTGGTTTTTTAGTGTAAAATATAACAAAAAGATTCCCTAACTTAATATAATCTACTTTGAATGCTTATGGAATCACAAACCCTGTTAAATTCACAAGAAATTCGTTTCAGTTAAGCCACGTGATTCTTAAATAAATGATAACATAGGTTTCGTGCAAACTATATGGTACATCAGCAAGTACAAAGCGGCAAATCGAGATGCACCCAACCAAATAAAAAGTTCAAGGACTGAAATTATATGAAAATATAAGATACTTCATGAGCATTCTATGGCATATCAACAAGTTTAACTGACAGACCAGTAAATTTCATGTGTCAAGATCAATGTGAAGGCCTAAAGTACCCAAAAACAAAAAGAAGATAATAAAATAATAACAACAATAATAAATGCAAGCGCCTTCCTCATCTTTTACCAAAAACATTCAGTTAAGGAGCTCATTCCCATAAAGAAACATGAACTCGAGTCCAATAAAGACGATCCTATCCAAAGTTTCCAACTTTGAGACATGACACACCCCTCCTCGAACAGAAAAATAGGCATCCGATCCAAAATTAACAGAATTGACAACGTTTTGAAGATCTGTTCTCTACTTCATTAATTCGACCACACTCAACTAATAGAAAGTTCATAAAAACGAGTCAAACTAAAATGAAAGCAATCTACGTCCCAATTCTTCTCACAAGCAATTTCTCCAGTCCAGATAAATAACGATCAAAATCGCCGCGTAAAGGGTTTTTATAAAACCAAAAAAAATATATTTTTTCATTCCATTCCCAGCTGATAAACGCTACATTTCCACGCTAGACTTCAAAATCAGAAAAATTATGCACCAGATCAAGATTTAATCGATCAAAATAAGGCGGAAACTCACTGACAAAAGGTCGTTCATCTTCAGTAGTCGAAGAAACGAGAGAAGAATTGTTATATCAAGGGATCTTCTTCTCCCCTGGGAAAAAGGCTCCTCTCAGTCTAGTGTTTATGCGTTTTGTGAAATAAATTTTTTTTATAAAAAATAAAAATTTAAAAACAGCTCAGAGAGAGAGAGAGAGAGGTGGGGGAGCGTGAAGGCAGGTCTTTTCTTCCCAAATCCATTCTGTCAAATAATAATTTGAAGTAAAAAAAATAAGAATAATAATTGTTTTTTTCTCAATATAAAAACAATTAATTTTCTTTCAAACAAATAATAATAATAATTAATTTTAGAAAGAAAAATAATAACTGTATTGTCAATTTACTATTTAAAACTGAGATATTAGGTATGCAAAAAATTGATTCTACCAGCCTAATTAATTGGCCTACATTGGATCAGTAGTTTGACTTGAGTATTTTTGAAATATCGATTATTTCATGAATAGGATGGATAGATTGATTTGTTTGCATAAATCTACTAGAGAATGAATTTCGAATCACACTCGTCACAAGTGCATTTGAAATCTACAACACCTATTGGTAATATTACATGACTTGATATGAAGTGAATTCGATATTCCATTCAATTGTGTTTATTCAAGCAATTCGATGCATCTGAAATCGATGCTTTGAAATATGTTTTTTTTTTTTTTTTCAATTCATTAATCCAAGCACAAATCTTAGTTTGTTATGTAATGTTGAAAAATACGGATATGTTGAAAACAACTTTCTTTACTTTAAAAAGTTTAATTCAACAAGTTTAAATGCATAAAATTATATACAGATATACAACTACCTTTTAGGCTACGTTTGAAACGGTATATTGATACGATGTATTTCAATTGTTTGAATATAAGTGGATCTCGAATCAACTATAAATTAAGATACATAATTTCAGCAATTGTGGATTTCAAATATATTGATGATGAATATCATTTCAAATTAATCCCAAAAACTAGCTCAAAGGGAGAAGGTTGTTCAAGTCTATACATGAAACTCACTGCTTACATGAACTATATCGAAATTCCAAACAATATGGAATATCTCAACACACCCTCTTACGTCTAGCTAGGAATGGATATTTAGAGCGTGAAGTAATTAACAACTGTTCCAAGTATGAGCAGTCAAACACATAACGATGGATCTGAGTCGATAGCATGTCAAAAATTATAAATTTGAATCTAACTCAACATCAAAAACTAGCTCAATAAAAATTACCCAAACTGGCAGGAACACCAACAGCCAATATGGGACATCTTTTTAATACTACGCCTCTCAAATTAAATGCATCGATCCGTACCAAAGATGTGAATTTGTTTATAAGTGAAGCCAACAAATTTAGTAGTGCGCTATAGAATTGAGGATGATTTAAGTTGGGCATTTACAAAAACAGAGTGTGGGGACATGGGTTTGGGTGCATGTGGGGTTGGCTTTTATTTATTATTATTTTCTTGTTAGTATCTTCTTCTTATTATTATTGAATTTATTGTATTTGTTAAAAATATATTATTATAATTATGTTGAATATTGAATATTGAATGTTGAATGTTGAATATTGAGTTGTAAAATGTGGAAAATTAATGTGTAATGATGTAGATGATGATGTATTAATTTTTGGACTAATCTCAAATGTGGATCTATAAATAGGTCTTCATTTGTGATGAAAAATACAATTGAGTTGAGAGAAAAATATTATAAAGTGTAGATTTGATATATTTTGAGTTTTGAAGTATTTACTTTTTACCGTAAATTTTTACTTTTTCACAACACGTTATCGGCACGATCGCTCGAAGGTTCTCTATATTTTCCGACGCTCCAAAATACAAGAAAAAGTCAAAAATATTCAACAAGTAAGAATTTTTATTTTACTGTTTATATATTTTTATTGTGTATATATTAATATATAATATCATGTTATGAAAAAAATAGTTTTTTTCAAAACTTGTTATAAATCCTGGGAGGATGTTAAGACGACATCCCACACTCCCGGTAAGGGATACGACAAGTATAAAAGCCTCTAAGGTTTTTAAACAATAACGTGATATATATTTATTATGTATATATATTAACTGTATCAATATATAATTTCATGTTATTATATAAAAGGTTGTCTATGACACTGACCTTATAATAACGTGATATGATATAAATTATTGTGTATTTATATACTAACCATATTCGTATAATCTCATGTTATTATATAAAAGGTTGTCTACGACACCGATCTTATAATAATGTGATATGATATACTATACCTGACTTTATACTAACTATATTGGTATAATTTCACAATATTATATAAAAGGTTGTCTACGACACCAATATAATAATGTGATATGATATACTTAATTATTTAATTATGATTATCATTATATGCATTGCATCATTATCACAAATTTTATTCAACACATACTCAATTTTTTCCTTACCCCCAACGGTCACAAAACGACTAGTTTTTTGCCTATAAATATGTTCACTCAAACTCATTTTCAATCACACCAAAATTCATTCTTTTTCTCAAAATATTTTCTCGATTTTTCGAAGATGAAGATGATGGCATTTATAAGGCTATTTTTCATAACGGCTATGATCATCATGCTCACGAGTCTTGTACTCACCAGCGATTTTCCACCGCACACATTTTATCTATTTTTAAACATACTTGTACTCGTCGTTTATCCATTATTTTGTATTGTCATATTAATGAAAATTAACTAATAAAATGCATTGTTATTTTTCTAGTACCATCATGTCAAATTTGGCAAAACTTAAATTCGTTGCTCTCGATATCACTAGAAAAGAACAACGAATTGTTAATAATAAATCATCAATCCCGACCCACTGGATCAACGACATTTCCTGAAGCAAATGTCGTAATGAAAAATGAAAACCAAAATCAAAGGCATAAACAAGATTTTGGTCGTGGTCGAGGAAGTGGATGTGGTCATGAACGTGGATGTAAAAATGATCGCGATCGTGGTTACGACCATGGATATGAAAATAATCGAGATAGTTACTTCAATAACTAATCTCAAAAGAACGTCACGAACCACTCAAAAGGGCAGCATGAAAATATGAGTGAAAATAAAAATCATTCAAAAAGATATGAGAGTGCTTATTATAAATGTGGCACTCCAAGAAATTGGTCATGTACCCCTGAGCACTTATGTAAGCTCTTTAAAGTATCGATAAAGGGGAAAGAAAAAGAGACCAATTTTGTTGAAATCAGTAACCATTTAAGTGGTTCAACTTATTTCAATGCTGCCGATTTTTTCAAATGATTTCGAGAACATTGATTAATATATTGGTGGGACTGAAATGTAACATGCTATATTTTTCATGCATTCTTATGAAACATGCTATATTTTGCATATATATATTATCCTTGATTTTATTTATTGCATTTTTGAAGTATGAAAAATGCTATGAGCAAAAATAAACTCATGAAAGTTTGCATACCCGATAGTGGTACAATGCACACCATTCTCCGAGATAAAATATATTTCTTGAAATTAAAACCAACAAATACAATGGTGAATACAATATCAGGTCCTGTAGACTTGATTGAAGGTTGTGGAAAAGCACATTTTTTGTTACCTAATGGTACAAATTTTTTTTATAAATGATGCTTTATATTCACCAGGATCAAAAAGAAATTTGTTGAGTTTTAATGACATATATTCTCATGGGTATGATACTGAGACGATAACTGATGAAAATCAGAAATATATGTGTCTTACCACATATAAATCAGGAAAAAAATATGTGGTTGAAAAATTATCAATGCTCCCTACTGGATTGCATTATACACATATAAGGTCAATCGAATCAAATATGGTGGTTAATATTTCTTCAATATTAACTAATTAGCATGATCGATTGGGACATCCTGGTTCAATAATGATGCGAAGAATTATTGAAAATACGCATGGTCATTCGTTGAAAGACCAGTAGATCTTTCAGAATAATAAGTTTCAATGTAAAGCATGTTCTCTTGGAAAACTTATTATAAGACCATCGCCAGCTAAAATCCAAACAAAATCACTCATATTTCTTGAACGCATTCAGGGTGATATTTGTGGGCCAATTCATCCACCATATGGACGATTTCGATATATTATGGTATTGATCGATGCTTCTAGCAGATGGTCACATGTATGTTTATTGTCAACTCGGAATGTGGCATTTGCAAGATTAATGGCTCAAATAATAAAATTACGGAATCAATTTCCCGATTATACAATCAAGAAAATAAGACTTGATAATGCTGGAGAATTTACTTCCCAAACTTTCAATGACTATTGTATGTCAATGGGAATTACTGTTGAACATCATGTTGCTCATGTTCATACACAGAATGGATTAGCTGAATCATTGATTAAACGTCTACAACTGATTGCTAGACCAATGATTATGAGAACAAAACTCCCTATTTCTATATGGGGACATGCAATTTTACATACTGCAGCATTAATTCGAATCAGACCAAGTGCATATCATAAATTCTCCCCATTGCAGCTTGCATTTGGTAAAGAACCAAATATTTCTCATTTGAGAATTTTTGGATGTACGGTGTATGTGCCTATTGCACCACCTCAACGATCAAAAATGGGTCCTCAAAGAAAAATTGGTATTTATATCGGTTATGATAGCCCATCAATCATTCGATATCTTGAGCCTCAAACAGGCGATGTGTTTACAGCACATTTTGCTGATTGTCATTTTAATGAAGAAATCTTCCCAATGTTAGGGGGAGAAAAGAAACACATCGAAAAAGAAATCACATGGTATGTACCATCATTGTTACATTTGGATCCAAGGACCAAACAATATGAGAAAGATGTACAACAAATTGTACACTTGAAAATAATTTCAAATCAAATGCCAGATGCATTTGCAGACACAAAAGGGGTAAAAAAATCATATATACACGATGTAAATGCCCCTGCTCGAATTGAAATTCCAAAGAAACAAATTGAAGACACTCATGATGTCATAAAACGCTTGAAGCGTGGAAGACCAGTCGGTTCCAAGGATAAAAATCCTCGGAAAAGAAAAGGCATAGAGAAACACGATGATCATAAAATAGAAAATGGTGTTTCAGAAGAAACACCAGATGATGAAAATGTTCTGTCAGAACCACAAACTGACGAGAATCGTGAAACCTCTATCAATTATATTAATACTGGAAAAATATGGAACCGAAAAGATATAGAAGATATTGATGAGATATTTTCTTATAATGTGGCATGTGACATCATAAATGAAAACAAGGATCATGAACCAAAATCCTTTGGTGAATGTAAAACTCGTCATGATTGGGCAAAATGGAAAGATGCCATCCAGGTTGAATTGGATTCGCTAAATAAACGCAATGTTTTTGGACCTATAGTCCTCACACCTGAAGGTGTAAAACCTGTTGGATACAAATGGATTTTTATTTGAAAGCGAAATGAGAAAAATAAAATAGTCAGATATAAAGCTAGACTTGTTGCACAAGGTTTTTCTCAAAGACCTGGAATTGATTATGAAGAAACGTATTCTCCTGTTATGGATGCAATTACGTTTCGATATTTGATTAGTTTGGCAGTCTCTGAAAATTTGGAAATGTGTCTGATGGATGTTGTTACGGCTTACTTATATGGATCACTTGATAGTGATATATATATGAAAATCCCTGAAGGATTTAAGATGCATGAAGCACAAAGTTCAAAATCCAGATAATTTTATTTTGTAAAATTGCAAAGATCATTATATGGGTTGAAGCAATCCGGCCGAATGTGGTATAATCGGCTAAGTGATCACTTGATGAAAAAGAGATATGTAAATGATCCAATATGCCCTTGTGTTTTCATCAAGAAAACAACATCCGGATGTGTAATAATTGCTGTATATGTTGATTATTTAAACATCATTGGAACGAATAAAGAAATTCAAGAAGTTATGATGTACTTGAAGGAAGAATTTGAAATGAAGGATCTTGGAAAAACCAAGTACTGTCTGGGTTTGCAAATCGAACAAAAAGAATGTGGAATTTTTGTTCATCAGGCAAATTATACAGAAAAGATCATTAAACGTTTTAATATGGATAAATCAAATCCATTAAGTACTCCAATGGTTGTAAGATCATTAAACATAGAAAAGGATCCATTCCGTCTATGTGAGGATGATGAAGTTATTCTTGGTCCAGAAGTACCATATCTAAGTGTCATTGGTGCCCTTATATATCTTGCAAATTGCACTAGACCTGATATATCTTTTGCTGTAAATTTATTGGCAAGATTCAGTTCATATCCAACAAAGAGGCACTGGAACGGAATTAAACATATATTCCGTTATCTACGAGGAACGATAGATTTGGGACTTTTGTACTCAAAAGACACCAATCAAAGTATCATTGGTTATGCTGATGCTGGGTATTTATCTGATCCACATAAGACACGTTCCCAAACCGGATATGTATTTACTCGTAGAGGCACCGCAATTTCTTGGCGTTCACAGAAACAAACACTCGTAACAACTTCATCAAATCACGCCAAGATTATTGCATTACATGAAGCAAGTCGTGAATGTGTATGGTTAAAGTCAATGACCAAACATATTCAAATATCGTGTGGATTGACAGTAGACAAGAAGCATGTGACACTATATGAAGATAATGCTGCATGTATTGCTCAAATGAAAGAAGGATACATCAAAAGTGACAGAACCAAACATATCCCCCCAAAATTTTTTGCCTACACTCAAGAGCTTGAGAAGAATAAATATATTGATATCTGTTACATTCAATCAAGTGAGAACTCATTAGATCTCTTCATAAAAGCACTTCCCATGACGATATTCAGAAAGCATATATACAACATTGGGATGCGCAATCTACGGAATATGTGAAGAATCACTCATGTTAACATGAGGGGGAGTTTATGTGGCTGCACTCTTTTTTCCTTACTATGGTTTTTATCCCACTGGGTTTTTCCTAGTAAGGTTTTTAACGAGGCAGTATAAAAACATAATGAAGAAAATCATCATATCATGATCACCATCACAAGGGGGAGTGTTAAAAATATATTATTATTATTATTATGTTGAATATTGAATATTGAATGTTGAATGTTGAATATTGAGTTGTAAAATGTAAAAAATTAGTGTGTGATGATGTAGATGATGATGTATTAATTTTTGGACTAATCTCAAATATGGATCTATAAATAGGTCTTCATTTGTGATGAAAAATACAATTGAGTTGAGAAAAAAATATTATAAAGTGTAGAATTTGATATATTTTGAGTTTTGAAGTATTTACTTTTTACCGTAAATTTTTATTTTTTCACAACAGTATTATATTTTATTGCTGTTTGAATAAATTATTAATCAACAGTGTTTCCACTCTCTGGTGGAAAGTGGAAACCATGTTGTCACGCTAGCTATCCTTGAAATTTGAATAGAGTTTTATTGTCGGATCACACTACATCGACATACCTTAATTTGTTCGAGTGATGTTTTATAATACAAGCTATGTTCCATAAATACTGTATTGAATTTGTACTGAATATTACACAACAGATGGGTCACATGGACTCATGGGATCATACTATAATACATCCATAAAATTATATTTTCAACGAGTCATTTGAGCATATCTAAATAGAATATCATCCTAATTGAAATGCATCATCAACCATTTCTTTTTATGAGATTTTGGATTGAGATGCATAAAAAATAGATTTTTGTTAAAAAAAATAAAATAAAATCTTGTTTGTGTTTTCCTGTTTGGTGTCTCCAAAAAAAATGATTGTCGATTTTTTTCACAACATTAATGATTTTGATTTTTAAGCTAGTCGAATTCGACAATGAAAACTTTTATAAGCGCGAAAATTTATATTTCTAGTCCTGATATTAAAACCTTTTCAAAATATATAGTTAAAAAATTATTATTTGTAAACTATCAAGATATCAATTGAAATATAACAGCTCCTTTTCTTATTCAAACTACTCGTTTATATGTTTAGTCTTTCTATTTTATTCGAGATTTCGCACTGTTTGCTTGGACATTTAGATATATGTTTGTCATTCTTTCCACGATCAATGAAATTTCCTTTTAAAAAAAAAGATATCAACATAAATATAGAAAAGTACCCTTTGAAAACAATAAATTTATTTTGTTTTTCTACTCAAAAGCATGGTTGTCGGCTTGTCGCCATTGGTTGATTAGCCAAGTTTTGGGGTCTTTGTGATTGGGCCAAACACATGATTGCCAGACTTTTGTTAATGTACTCAAATTGGGCCGAACCGGAGTTAATACACAACTTCGGAAAAAATCCCGGTTTAGTCCCAAATCTTTTGGGTCATTTTCGGTTTAGTCCCAAATGAATTTAATGGTCCGATTTAGTCCCAAACTTTTAGATTTTTTTCCCAATTCAGTTTTCCGTCAATTGAAGAGTTAAAATAGACGGGTAAATTTGTACGCATCTTCATATCGATATCTTTCTCCCTAATTTTCAAACTCAGTCCGCCCTAATTTTTTCTCCCCAACTCTTCTTCTTCTTCCCTGCTACCACCGAGGTCCACCGCCGGACCACCACCTACCGGCCGATCCCCTCCCAAGGTTTCTTCTTTTCTCCTTGCATTATTTTTCCCGTAAATGTTAAGAAAATATCTCTTATAGGAAGTGAATATGATGCATTGAATTTTATTTTTGACATTGTAGTGTCTTGTTTTGTTGTGCTTGCAAAGTTGTTGAGGTCGGATAGTAACTTTCTGTGTTTTTTTAAACTACTTGGACGCATCTATATTCTCTTAATTAATGGTGAGTTTTTGTTTTGTTTGGTGTAAGCTATTGTTTTTATTATTTTGTATATACGAAATAATTAGCATTGCTTGTAAATTTTTATTTAATATAGGGAAAAACATATGTTGTTTTCATTGGGCGTAAACATGGTATATATAGATCAACTTGATCAACTTGTGAAGAGACACAAGAGCAAGTGAATAATTAGTGGCACTTCCCACAGGTCATTCTATGGCAGGAACGATGCAAAAAAGGCCTTTGATGCTTATATGAAGAAACAAGTTTCAACTTAAGTTGAAAGATGCGTTATCAAATTTAGCAAACGAGAACGACAAACATGCGACGAGAGTTGAAGAGATAATGAAAGATATAAAGCAACAACTTGAAATTAGTGGTTGATGATTAAATATCCTATGTCAATATAAGATTTTATACTTTTGAAGAAGTTAATTTTATTATTGTTAAAGAGATTGAAAGATATTATTGGTCCTATTTTTTCTACTATATTATGTGGAATATACTTTGTTAAGCTAGAGTAATATATGAAGAATTTCAAGATACTTTATATTGCTGTATTATTTTTTTTTTATGAATCCCTTTAAAATATGTATGATATTTTTTTTTTCAGAATCTCAAATATGAATGTTGCTGTATTTTCTGTTCCGATTATGTATTTTATTTTTTTAGAATCTCAAATATGTATGTGGTTATATTTTCTATTTTTTTTCTCTTTTAAAAGGAATCTCGATTATGTATTTGGTCATAGAGGGTGTTCTGTTCTTTATTATTTTGTTAATCCTTCTACCAACCCCTACGTATGTATCATCCATATATAGGTGTGTGAAAAGTTTGTATATTTTATTCTTTGGAAGTGTTTAAATAATTTAGAAAAGTAAACTTTGACAATTTACAGGCCAAAATCCAAAACATGTCAACTTATATAACTAAAATCACAATTTTTACTCAAATATACACGTGATTCTTGAAGAAGTTAATTGAATTTTGAATTTAAGTACTAAATATAATAAATTTGCAATATATTTTCTATGGTGTTTACTGTTTAACTTACTTTGGTTGAGGGTAATTATGACAGATGCAAGGTTGTGGATTTTCGTGGAATTCACATGTTCCCAGCTTAAACTCATTAGACTCTCCCAAAAAACAAATCTGAGATTTTCACACATCCGAGACAAATCCTTACCATTCCATGTGGATCTAGGAACCAAAGAAAACTTATACCAAGTACACACAAATATAAAAGTAGCTTACGAAGCTCAAATTTCATATAAATCCAACCACTGGAACTACACAAAATTTTAATAGAGACCTCATATACAACTACTCCAAAATCAACAATTCTAACTCATACATCCACCAAGTGTAACCAGCCACCAAAAATTAGATATTGATAGAACTAATATCAGCATCCACCAAAATATTATATTGATAGAACACTACAAAAAATTTTTCGTTTTTGCCACGGGAAAAACCGTGGTTAAAACCGTGGCTAAAAAAATTATCCACGGTTTTAGCCACGCTTTTTCAAACCGTGTCTAAATGCGCCGTGGTTAAGATCATCCACGGTTAAAAACCGTGGTTAACTTTTAACCACGGTTTTTTTAAAAACTGTGGCTAAGTTAACCACGGTTTATTACAAATCGTGGTTAACTTTAACCACGTTTTTGTAAAAAACCGTGGTTAAATTTACCCACGTTTTTCATAAAAACCGTGGTTAAGTTTACCACGCATTTTAAAAACCGTGGCTAATTTAGCCACGGTTTTTAAAAAAACGTTGTTAAGCTTAACCACGTTTTTTATAAAACGTGGTTAAGGTTAACCACGTTTTCTATAAAAAAACGTGGTTAATTAGCCACGGTTTTTTAGTAAACCGTGGTTAAATTAGCCACGATTTTTTAAATAAACGTGGTTAAAATAGCCACGGTTTTTAAAAAAACGTGGCTAGTTTAGCCACAGGTTTTTAAATAATCATGGTAACTAGCCACATTTCCTAAAAAAATACGTGATTAAAAAACTAAAGTTTGCAATAGAACAAAATAAGATGAACCGTATACACAATACAACCGCAAAATTAACTAGATGGATAATTTACATAAAAACCAATTTCGTCATACAGATTTAGTTTACAAACCAACTATTCCGAGGCAAATACATTCAAATATCAAACAAACACTGGTAATATAACACATTCGTCGACGACTCACGATATACTACGACGCAAAATACAATGTACACCGATAATATCACAAATCCGTCGACAAACCAACTATTCCGAGGAAAATACATTCAAATATCAAACAAACACTGATAATATAACAAATTCGTCGACGACTCATGAATATACTACGACGCAAAATACGATGTACACCGATAATATCACAAATCCGTCGATGGCTCACGAATATACTACGACACAAATACGATGTTTGAACTTCAACAATCCAAGCGATAGGTACCCAACAGTCAACCTGAGAGATAAAGTACCCAAGAAAAATATTCAATGTTTGACAATTTATGTGAAAATAAGACACGAAATGACTTACCTACTCATGGTTGAGTCTCATCGTCATCGTACTCATCATTGTTTGTAGCAAGGTTTGCGTCCAACTGGAAAGATGAAGTACGTCTTTGTGATGATAATCGATGAATGGAACCCCTCTCCGTTGGTGTCCCTCTGCTTGCTGGTGAGCCCCTAAGTGCTGGTGAACCTCGACTCCCATCTCTGCTCCCTTGCGATGACCTGCGTGTATGTGTTGGGGTTCCACGACCACCATGTGATGCTCCTCGACCCTGAGGGGTATTGCCTCGCACTCCCTGGTTGCTTCGAGGGCCCTCTGGTCTGCCTCATTGGCCCTTTGCGTTGCAGCTCGTGCCTCGTCATGAAAAGCTTCGAAATTTTCTCCTCCGCCAGCAAAGCCTCTTTGACGTGGAGCCATGACCGCTGGATACATCGTATTTGCCAAGGTCGACAAGCCATACATCCTACCATTTTTCCGTCCACCGCAGATGAGCTTAAAATGTTCATTAATGTCGTTGTTTGTAGGCTCGGGATGTATAGTCCCATCCTCCAATGGAGTCATGGCCTCCAACATGTACGCTTCCATTTTTTCCTGTACAAAATAAACAAAATATGTTAGTTATTTAAAATTATATAAGTTCCTACAAAATATTTATTCAATTATAAAGTCATGACGCATACATTAAGATTTTTAGAACGCTCATCCACAAATTTCCCGTCCGACGTCCTATGCATTTGCAAAAATACCTCCCACGCATTCGGCTCGTGCTTGTTCTTCTTACGCTATAACAATACATTATATCGTATGTCATTACAATTCCAGATCAAATAAAATTGCAATGTCTATTGACTATTACATAATAAAACAAAGTTAATTATTTTCTGAAAATATTACCAGATTTGCTCTTGAAGTTTCCATACGTGATACATGTAATAGTAGATTCTCTTTGATTTTCTTCTAATAAGTATATATATTATTAAAAAACATTAGTTTACAAATGTATTGAAGTAATAATCTGTAGCGAAATGAAATAAAAAAAATACAAAGTATAAGTATCAAAGCATATTTATTACTGCAAAAGAGAAATACCATGTCGACAACATGCATTGCATAAGACTTGGATCCACCAGTATGCTTCGTTTGGCCTGTCCCAGGACCTGCAGGCTCGGAGTGCTTGTTTGCCTTGTATATTTTGGCCGTGTCCAGCCAATCTTGAGAAGCCCACACCGCTGTCCACTTGGACCACGTCTCTTCAGTGATTGTTTCAGGATGTTTCCCCTGCGAACGCCATCGGTGGATAGTCTGACGGTACAGTTCTTTAGTGTTGATGTACCAAACCCTCTTGATATCTAAGTCAATGGCTAATACCCATCTGTACCTCTTCTGATCAATAATTTAAAAAATTATTCAGTAGTTGAATGTGTAAAATATTAACAAGGCATGTTATTGTCAATTACTATGAATATATTCTTACCACGAACTCATCCCAATACCATTGTCGTTGGTCCTCTGTCACGAACTTCCAAGAGTATCCTTCCTCGCAAGTTTGTGTGTAGAATAAAGAAGTTATGTACGAAGAGACTTTATGATTTTCTGGGGCAAACCTTAAACGAGAAATATAAAATATAAACATACATTTGATATCAATCATATTTATTATGCACTGATGATTACATGATAAACATTTGAAACTTACTTATCATATTCCAACCATATGAACTCTCGTGGATCTTGGTCACTCTCGTCCTCGGAAAATGGTTTCGCCATGTGTTAATATATAATATCTACAAAGAGGCCAAATATTACTTGTAACAATAAGATATTGGATGGTTCACAAAAACATACTAACTATGAAATACAGTAGTGAAAACAAACGTTGTACCTTTAAAAATATAGTAGTGAAATACAAAAACACATCGAGTGGCACAAATATGAATATTATATAAGTAATATTTCAGAAAATAGCTTTAAAATAGCTTTAAACACCCATCAAAGTAATACAAAAACATATCGAGTGGCACAAATATGAATATTATTAAGTAATATTTCAGAAAATAGCTTTAAAATAGCTTTAAACACCCATCAAAGTAATACAAAAACACATCGAGTGGCACATATATAAAATTTCAGAAAATAGCTTTAAACACCCATCAAAGTCGAACAACCCAACTTAATAAAATCTGGAATTTCAAATTTTCAAATAATTTTTGAAAACTAACCGATACCAGCTTTAATCTGCTTCAATATAGTTCCTACAACCATGAGTAAATCAAA
Organism: Henckelia pumila; assembly: GCF_033568475.1. Taxonomy (NCBI): domain Eukaryota; kingdom Viridiplantae; phylum Streptophyta; class Magnoliopsida; order Lamiales; family Gesneriaceae; genus Henckelia; species Henckelia pumila. The sequence goes on along the minus strand of NC_133122.1, from coordinate 14,648,551 downwards.
TGTGAATCATTGGAATTAAATTTACACGAAATGTCTTAATTTTCGAAACCCTAAGTTTGAAATTATACCTCAAAAGCTTGGAAAAATTTTCCAAACGACATAAAAACCTTCCCATAGAATCGAAAGCTGTCGGAGCCGGCGAAAGGGCGGCGATACGCTGGGCTGCCAAAAACTGGTTCGAACCGGTTTAGAGGAAACCTTGCAAAATGGGTATCACATTACATAGATATATTCCACCAAAATTCCAAAACTATGCTCGTATTTGAAGATTGATCACTAGCCGAAAAATTTCGGCGATTTGAATTAACGGGAAATTTTTGAAGAAGTAAGAAAAAAGAAGATCGGGAATGCACCTGGCCGAGAATCAAAGATGACGATGAGGAATTAACTGAGGCGGATCTTTGGAGGCTGCCAAGTTGCTTTCCGCTGGATTAGGACGGCGAATCCATGGGAGCTGCTAGGTTAAAGGAGGGGAACGACGCGTGAATGGATTGGAAAGGATAGAGAAGGTCGTGGGAATGATAGAGATTAGGGCCATTAGACACGTATATGCATCTCTGTTTGTATTTATGTATTAAAAAATTATTATTAGTATTATTTTTTTGAAACAACAAAATATGTTATTATAATATCCTTATAATATCTATAATAACATATTTAATAATATATGTACTTAAAATTAATAATCGACATAATTATAAGATATTAATAATTTTTTTTTGCACATGAATTATTAATTTATTTTATATCCAACAATAAACATATTTAATAATATATTTATTTTAAATATTCACGTCGTTGAGTGCAAAAACAAACAATAACAACAATTATATTTGTTAAAATATAATTGATAATTCTTGAATTTTATTTAAAATATATATGGAACCGGTGAAGACCCCTCAGTTATATGGACAAACACAAATAAGTCTAATTAAAAAATTGAGTACACCTATTTAAGATTAATCAAAATTAAATAAACTTGTTTAATTATCTTTTATTTTAATAATGATCATTTCATCATTTTATAAATTATTCACGTCGTTCAGTGCAAGAACAAACATTAACAACAAATATATTTTTTAGAATATAATTGATAATTCATGAATTTGATTTAAAAAATATATATCCATTAACAATATTTGTTCTAGTTACATAATTATGAATATGCATTAATTAAATTATTAATTTAATAATAACTTTTGTCACCCCTAATAATTAATTTTGGTGATTTCGAGCATTTTTGTCCAACTTAATTATAATAATAATAACTTTGAGAATAATTATATAAATTAAGTACTCGACAACAATAAATAATAATAATACTAATGGTTAGATGTTAATTAATACGATAATGATTTTTTTTATGAACGACTTATTTATGAAAATAAAAAATAATAATAGTAATGGATAGATAGTAATACCACATAAACATTCACAGATTTATAAATACAACATTACTTAATCATTTTCAACGTCGAAGTTTTCTTCGCTACTTTCTTGTACATCTTCGGTTCCACTGTCTGTGCTTAACGCGTCAATTTCATCGTCGAAGTTAACAGTGGCATCGACAAGGTTTTCTGAATTCAAAAGAAATTGTGTTTCGACTTCATGAACTTGACTTTCATTATTTTGAAACGCACTTGTCGCATCGGTCTGTACATTATTTTCAGTTACAATGTCTGCAACATAAGCCCTCTGTCTCAAACCGCTTACATAAAGCCAAGCAGAAGGGGTCTTACCTGAAGTTGGGTATTGCAAGAACACGACCTGTGAAGCTTGTGTAGCGAAGACGAAGGGTTCGTTTGTGGGAAGATGTCTGGTCCGGTTCACCTCAAAAATTTTGTACTTACGGTGAACGCGCGTACCTAATCTAGGATGTGGATTGTACCAACAACATTTAAATATTACGGTTTGCTTCAACGGGAGACCAGGGTATTCCAACTCGATTATCTCTTCGATGAAGTCGTAATATTCGGTTTGAACACCATCACTTGAATGACCACGAACTTGAACACCTAAATTATCTGTAGCTTTAAACGTTGTGTCGTGAACAGTGTAGAATTTAAAACCGTTAATACAATAACCTATGTAAGTATTAACTTTTCGCATTGGAACAAGCGCTACTTGTTTAATCAGTTCTGAGACGAACTCTCCTTGTTGCTCTATAGCCTACGATGAGCATAAAATATTGTCAATATCACCTCGAAGGTGCTGAGAGTAATAAATGTTAAATATTAAATTAATTACAATTTAATCTTACTCTTATGTAAGATTTGAACCAACCGAAGTAGTTAGCCTGTATGTTGGAGTCTAAATCTTGATTACTTATCTCAGGAATCTCGGCACGTATTTGGTTCTCGTAAATGCTGTGCAGATATGAAAAGGTTGTTAGAATGAAATACTATGAATATGTATACATATCGGTAATATTGAAAATGCAAACATAACATTGCATACCTCACGTAGGACTTCAGTTCAACACAGTTCAACAAAACATATGTTGCCACAACATGATATTCCTCGTTTGACAGCAATCTAGGTCTTTTACTACCGATATGTCTACCACGTACCATAAATATTGCAAAAAGCTCTGACCCAATCTCGTTCACTATGTTTTGTTGTTGGCATCTAGTCTTTCGCTGTCTTGTTTGTATCGAGTCACCAAAGTAATGCTCGCAAAAAATGGAAGCCTCACTGACCAAATAAGCATTGCATATGGATCCCTCCACGCATGCTTTATTACGAACCGTGCTCTTCAACCTTCGTAAAAATCTTTCGAAAGGATACATCCACCTAAATTGTACTGGACCAGCAATGCGAGCTTCGTGGGGCAGATGGACGCAAAGGTGTTCCATACAATCGAAGAAACTTGGTGGAAATATCTTCTCCAACTTACAAAGAATTATCGGTATCTGCTCATGCAAGCGCATCATGTCACTCTGTTTAATATTACGAGCAGTTAGGTCTGCGAAAAATAGACTTAACTCGGTCAATGCCTCCCAAACCTCTCTGGGTAATAACTCCTTGAATGCAACGGGTATTAGTCGTTGCATGAATACGTGGCAATCATGACTCTTCATACCAAACATCCGCAATTTGTTCATGTTAACGCACCTAGACATGTTCGAGGCATAACCGTCCGAGAAACGGACATCCTTAAGCCATCTGCAAAGAACCTCCCTCGCACTACGCTCCAAAGTGTAACTAGCCTTGGGATGTCTACCTGTAGACACGTCTGGATGTAACTCAGTTCTGATACGCATTTCAACCAGATCTGCCCTTGATTTTGCATTGTCTTTCGTACGTCCGGGGACATTCATGATTGTGTTGAAAACATTGTCAAAAACATTCTTCTCGATGTGCATCACATCCAAATTATGTCTGATCAGATTAGTACGCCAATACGGTAACTCCCATAAAATACTGCGTCTTCTCCAACCACATCTTGCCAAATGACATATCTCTCTGTTTCGAATCTCTGAGTCGACATCGTATGAAGGTATAAAACCATAAGCATCTATATCATTTAGCAGCTCGGTTCCTGTTCTGATGGCGGGAGCAGGATGCAAAACAATTCTTCCTCGTACAAACATGTTTTTCTTGCGCCGTAGTCGATGATCATCGGGCAAAAACTTCCTGTGGTTGTCGAACCATGATGTCTTACCACTGTGCGCTAGTGTGAACGCTTCCGAATCAGACATGCAATAAGGGCATGCTTGTTTTCCAGCTGTGCTCCAACCGGAAAGCATCGCATACGCTGGGAAATCACTTATGGTCCACATCAATGCTGCTCTCATCGTGAAGTTAGTCTGCGAGTGTATGTCGTATGTGGCAGCACCATCGTACCAAAGTTCTTGAAGCTCGGCAATCAATGGTTGCAAGAAAACATCGAGCTTATCCTTCGGGTTACTCGGTCCAGGTGCGATCACAGAGAGGAACATGACCTCATCTTTCATACACATCCAAGGTGGCAAATTGTACGGGGTTAAAATGACGGGCCATGATGAGTATTGTTGTCCCGTTTGGCCAAATGGTTGGAACCCATCTGTTGAAAGTCCTAACCTGACATTTCGGATTTCTGCAGCGAACCACGGGTGTGTTTCATCAAAATGACGCCATGCCGGAGAATCAGATGGGTGTGTCATTGTCTCCATGTCAAAATGGTGGTCGTGATGCCATCGCATATGAGAAGCAGTCGCGGTGGATGCATATAACCGCTGGAGACGAGGAGTGATGGGAAAATAATACATCCTCTTATACGGCGTTTGTTTCTTATTATTTTGGATTCCACGCCGACGAGACAGTTTGTAACGAGGAAGACCTAGATCTTTGATAAGCTTCTTTGTCGAATAAAAACTGTCAGGCATGTGGTTATCAGCTGGACATAACTCTGACATTAACTGGACCATGTCGTTGAAGTTTCTTTCTGACATGTTGTGCTCATGTTTCATCTTCAATAACCTCGCAATGACAGACAACAAAGAGTGACCGTGTGGATTTCCATCCCAGATTTCTTTCTCTGCAGATTTTATGAGCTCGTATAATCCTTTGATGTAATTGTTGGGGCTTTCTACGTGATCGATATTGGGGTCTACATATTGCGACGGACCTTCTTCCTGATAATCTCCAGGTATTTCGTGACCAAGATTTTGATTTGTAAGGAAATACTCTTGATCATGACTATGAAAACTGTGATCTGCATGTATGTTTTCGGATTCCCAACGCCTGTTCTGAGACCGTGAAGACGACGGCACATCTGGATTGGTATTTGGAAAATTTGGACGAATATACTCTTCTCCGTGAAGATGCCAATTGTAATAGTTCGGTACAAAACCAGATCGACCTAAGTGCTCCTTCACTGTGTTTTCATCTAAGAATACTTTGTTCTGACACTTTTTGTGATTACAAGGACAACGTACTTTACCCGCTGATAAACATTCAACATGACTAAGAGCAAAGATCATGAAATCCTCTACACCATTAATATACTCGTCAGAAATATAGCCATTTTGCAATCTACGATACATTCATCCTCTATCAGTGTGATTCATATTTTCCTACAGTAAACAGAAGCAAAAATACGTAACATATTAATTAGCTTACAATTATATTTTTATAATTAATTAAATGCATCTGTCTCATACAATAATTATTACAAAAGAAATAATTATCATGATAGTCTACTACATATCTGTATTTTCACAAATAGTCTTGTTTAACAAATTATACGATATAGCTTTGATAAAATATAATATATCATGCCAAACAATATATGTTTTACAAATATAAATATAATCATATTTTTTGTTACCATAATACCAATTGAAAATCTGCCCAACTAAAATGTCATGTTCATAAGAATAATTAAATTAATTAACATAACAATAAAATAAATTAATTTTACGTCACATTTAAAACATAAATTAATTTGAAATAAAGTTTTATTACAAATATTATAACCGTCAAAATAAAATATAAAAAATTAATAATGATAACTAAAACGTAGATCGTATATTGTATAATTATCTGAACAATATTTTAAAAATGTATTTGAATATCCTTAATCAACATTAATAAAGCAATGTAAATAATAAATCTATCGATCAAGAGACAAGCCATATTCATCAAGAAAGAAATATAAAAAATATAAGATGCAAAGTTGTACTTACTTCAGCGAATTAAGAAGCCGAAAATAATTTTGTAAGTGAAGGAAAGCTAACACGGCGACGAACGATGGCTGTAGGAATTGGGTTCTACGGAATAAATTCTAAAATAAGAGAAATTGGTACTAAAAGAAAGGCCCAAACAAGAGGATTTCGGAACAACTCTCCGATCTAAACTTCGATCATCGACGGATTTTTTATTGACGGTCAAAACTGTTTTTTAGCGGTCAGAATAGGTAAAAAAAAGAAAGAATAGCGATCGGGAGAGATGAAGTGGGTGTATAAATGGTTATTTAGCCACGCTTTTTAAAACTGTGGCTACTTTAGCCACGTTTTATTAACACCGTGGCTATTTTAGCCACGCTTTATTAAAAACCGTGGCTAATTCAACCACGCTTTTTAAAACTGTGGCTATTTCAGCCACGCTTTGCCAAAAACCGTGTCTATTCTTAGCCACGCTTTTTTAAACCGTGGCTAACTTTAACCACGGTCAGAATAAAACGTGGTTAATTTTAGCCACGGTTTTAAAAAACGTGGCTATTTTGGCCACGCTTTTCAAAACCGTGGCTAAATTAGCCACGCTTTTTACAAACCGTGGTTAAATAACCACGGTTTTATAAAGTGTGGCTAAATTTAACCACGTTTTTTAAAAAACCGTGGCCCTTTAACCACGGTTTATAGAAATGCGTGGCTAAAATAGCCACGTTTTAAAAAAGCGTGGTTATTTTTGCTACGGTTTTTAAAAAAGCGTGGCTAAATGTAACAACGATTTATTTAAACCGTGGCTAAATCAAGGCTTTTTTTGTAGTGGAACAAGAATCTCAAAAGAAGATAATTCATCTACCATGCCTAACCAAAAGACGTAAATAGTTATCCTGATCATTTCATTAAAGTTCAGCAGCTGATGTTGCATCTCTAGATTCAACAGCTGATTTTTTTTATCCCTCTCAAAATCAATTCTTCATGACAGATCGTTTGGAAGAAGTAGACTGTTGTGAAGCTGATTGTTCATCTCTAGGTTGAACACCCATGGAAGATCTCAGTCGCGATACTGTTTTGAAGTTGACGCCACCTTTCACAAAAGCTGGTTTGGCAGGGACCTATATCAATACATAAAATTTTACAAAATACTTTGTGTTAAATCAATAAATAAGTTTTTCATAGCTTACATTAGTTGTCGATCGTTATGTCTTTATGCCTCTAATAATTATATCATTGGTTTCTTTTTGAAGCAGGCACATGAGACAAACATCGACATTTAACAAGAGAGGTATTTATAAACATAATTTGCGAGTCTCAATGTTTTCATCAAGAATTAATAATTATGGACTTCACTGATACATTAATATGAATTGTGCAAATAAACTTTTTACTCTTAAATTAAATTCTTCACAATTGCTGATGAAATCGAAATACTCGTACAAAAGTTCTATATCATATCAACTCTAATATACTCTTTCTTAGTTATTTGAAAAAGAAAAAAAAACAAATGACTAATCATATATAATCTGAAAGACAAAAATACTCCGTACAACATCTCGATTATATTTAATCCTATTTTGTATCAATCTATTGTTTACCATATTTCGTAAAAAAATACAAAATCTCTAATTATTTTAGCACATGATCCGGAAATGTAAGAAATGTTTTTTTTAACTGAACTAAATTTTACGGGAAAAATAATGCAACGAGAAAAGAAGAAACCTTGGGAGATCGTCCGGTAGGTGGTGGTCCGGCGATGGACCTCGGCGGTAGCAGGGAAGAAGAAGAGTTGGGGAAAAAAAAATTAGGGCGGACTGAGTTTGAAAATTGGGGAGAGAAATATCGATATGAAGATGCGTACAAATTTACCGTCTATTTTAACTCTTCAATTGACGAAAAACTGAATTGGGAAAAAAATCTAAACGTTTGGGACTAAATCGGCCCATTAAATATATTTGGGACTAAACCGAGTAGGACCCAAAAGATTTGGGACTAAACCGGGATTTTTCCCCACAACTTCATTTGATTTTTTTTTTTATATATTATTTTATTAGTATTTTCTGTAGAGAGTTGTAATCAGGCCAAAATGGATATAAATTGGGAAAATGTTGGATTTGAGTAATTCAAATGACCGGTATACATGATAATTATTATTGACATCGAATAACATAATATGAAACACATTTAAAATTAATCCAAGCAAGTAAAAAAATTGAAAATCACTGGATCTGAAAATCAATATTCTCAGATTTACCAATCAAACATAACTTTATATTTGTATGCTATTATTTATAACTAAGAAAAATTAAACCAATTCGTTTATGAGCAAAACATATAATAACTTCAATCAACATACTATTTATACCAAAAAAAACAAAACGTAACAAAACAAAAACAAAATAATACTCAATAGTCAATACAATATGGTTGCTTAGTTAAGAAGTACAGAATTCATTTCCACTGCCCCCGAATGCGATTTACTACCAGAACAATAAGTTTCAATCCATTTTACAAAAATAAAAATAAAAAAATACATAAATTATATATTAATTTCTTACCGAAGAAGTTTGAGAGCATTTAATGAAGATGAAGAAAAAGGTGGGAGGTAGAGAGATAAACTTCATTTTCCATTTGATTCACCGACATAGCGAAGGCTTAGACACGGGGCCCACGCATTACACCATGCCGCGTCCCTACGTGTGGGTTTGTTTCTCTCACACGGATACATAATCCCAGCCCAAACGCTATAAAATGCCACCCAAATCCCATGGATTTCTCGTATCGATTCATCTGTGTTGCTTCGAGGGGTGCGAGATTCTTTTGTTTTCATCTGAGTATGCTGGTTTATGGTGTTTTCTTTTCTCTTTCGGCTTGTTTGAATATGGGTTGGCTTCAAATCCGTGCCTTTGTTTTCAGTTTTTTTTTTGTTTTTTTAGGATTGTTTGATTTATGTTACGTGGTGTTCTTGGGCATTCAGGCATCGTATAATTGGGTGGCTCTGGTGGGGATTTTTGTTTTCTCTGTGGGTTTAATTGAGACATTATTTGATTTTGGTGATTGATGCTTGAGCTGGTTTATCTTGATTAATGTTCTTGCACATATATATGGTCGATAGTTTTTTTTTTTTTTTTGTTTTGAAAAAATATATATAATTGGATTTGATTTTGATCGTGGAGTTATTCCCTATTTCTTAGGTAATTGGAATACAACGTTAGCGGCAAACATTAGTTGCTGGACAGAAGGATTGCGATGGATCATAAATCCGATGAATTTATTGTCAAAGAAGAGACGGAGAAGGAAAAGCTTCATCTGAAAATGGAGAGCAAGGTTGAAACGCGGGATGGAGCCGAGGAAAAGACTAAGATGACACTTGAGCTGGAAACCAGATCAAAGACCAAAGATGAGCGGAAAAACGAGAAGGAAAATGTAGAAAAACATGAGATGGGTGACGAGAAATTGACTTGTCACAAGGAAGGTGAAAATGATGAGGATTCTTGCAGGAAGAAGGGTGATGGAAATGAGGAAGAGGTCGAGGTACAACTCGATGAAAAGAAGAGTAAGGGGAAAGAGGAGAAGTCGGAAGAGGAATATGATGAAAGGAAAGAAAAGAAGAAGAAGAAGAAGAACAAGGATAAACTCGAAGAAGAATCTGATGAAGGGAAAGAAAAGAAGAATAAGGAGAAGAAGAAGAAGAAGAAAGATGAGAAGGATGGAAAGAAAAAAAAGAAGGAAGACGAGGACAAAGAGAAAAGGAAAGAAGGTCAGGAGGTGGAGAGTGGAGAGGAGGAAGTGAGTGAAAATAAATATGGAAGGAAAGACAAGAGCATTGAGGAAGAGGGAAAAAAGGAGATAAAGGAAGAAACAGAGGAAGAAGAGAACGAGAAAAGTAAGAAAGACGAGAAGAAGAAAAAGAAAAAGAAGAGTGATCAAAAGTCCGACGAGAAAGGAGGTAAGGAGGAGGAAATATCCAAGGACGAAAAGAAAGAACATGAAAAGACAGATAAAAAGGATTTGGAAATCAATACTGCAGGGAAAAAAGAGTCGGAAGGGGAACCCAATGAGGGATATGAGTGTGAGAAGGAGAAGGAGAAGGAGAAGGGCAAAAGCGAAGAGAAGGAACATAAAGACAAGATAGCGAAGAAAGTTAATATAAAAAAGGGTATACATGAGGACTCAGGAGGAGAGACTCTCAAAGAAGTTGACGACGAAAAAGAGGAGAAAAAAGAAAAGAAGAAGAAGGAGCAGGAGAAGGACAAGGACAAGGAAGATAAGAAAAAGAAGAAGAAGAAGAGCTCCAAAGGAAAAGGAGATGACAATTCTGAAGAGGAAAATGATAAATGTGAAAATAGAGTTAAACAGGATGGGAAAACCAGGGAGATTGAGATAGATGGTAATGGAACAGCATCGGCCAATGAAACAGATAATGAAAAGGAAAAGAAAGCAGAGGTGTGTGAGGATGATGAAAAAGATGGTGAGAAAAAGAATACCAGGGATGAGAAGAAGCAGAAACTCAAAGAGAAGTACAATGCCAAAAATCTTGACAAGCTGAAATACAAGTTAGAGAAGATTGATAAGAAAATCAAGAGTCTTGTTGAGAAAAAAGATGACATTTTGAAGTTGATAAAGGAAGCAGAGGATAAAAATGATGGTGGTGTTGAAGGCTATAAACAACGAAACTGCGAAGCCTAAGTAGCTTCATTAACATTTGTATGATAAGCTTGTTACCAGACCGCTTGGCGATTTGTTTTCTTTTGTTTTTTGCGGTTGTATGTGTACTTTTTATGTTTACAGATATGCACTTTCATTTGATTCAATTGACCATGTTTTTTTTTTTTTTTTTGTTGAGGTCTTGAGTTTAGATTCTTCCTGAAAAACTATAAATGATTGGTATTTGCTCATAATTGATTCTAAGTATAGAGATTCTATGGGATGAATGCTCTGTATAACAAATTCAAATTCTTCATGAACATCAGATCATTTTGCTCCCGAAAGCCATGCATCCATAATCCATCACTTTGTGCCATATATGATTGTCATGAAGCAACAAACAAGCGACGTCTCTAAATATGGTGGTTCTTTGAATACGGCCAACTGTAAACACGGACAAGATGTGGATTTTTTGTTTTTCTTTTTGAAAGGAGAAATCTTTATTTTAACAATACGATTATGGGTATTTATTTGAAAATGTTGTAGTTTCAGGGTCAACATTACCTCTTGCTGCAGAATTCTTATTAGCTTTTGTGATTTAATCACTACATTATGTCATTTACATGGTAGATTTTTTGCATGCTAACTCACAGAAAATGCAATTGCGCAAAACAGGAAGATAACTACAAAATGGTAATTAAAAAGCTTTTTTAGGACTTTGACCATCGAAGGTATAAATTTGCATGTTTACTTATTTCGTTTTCTATCAAACTTAAAAAGTACCATAAAAACTCCGAACACTTCAAATTTTAACCATCTACTCATTAAAGTTTCTCATACATTGGCTTTGCTTCATCAATCCACCAATGCTTCATCAATCCATTCTATCAAACTACAGCATTCGATCCACAAGTGAAGGTAGCCGTCGGAAGAAATTGAGGGCCGGCGAAGGCTTCCGGTCCCTGAATATTGGATGCCTGAGATAGTAGAATCCAAATGCCATAGCCGCCATTTTTGAAGGAACCAAATACAAGATAAACGCCACAACAAAGCATAATCCCACAAAGATCCCCGTAGCACGTGGATCCCGCCATGTCACCAAAGCTTGCACGCGCTCTCCTTGCGTGGCAAGATCTCCCAACACTGTTTGGACACGGGCGCCAAACATTCTCAACTTGTCATATCTAGCACGCACCATTTCTTCAGGCCTCATGCAAGGCAATCCATCGAACTCTTCATCAAGTTCATCGCGATCTATCGACTCTGTTAGTGAAATCTTTGTGTCAAAGTGAGGCAATGTAGCTTTTGAATGGAACCTGTAGTTCCACGCACCAATCACAAAGACATAGAATGCAAGAGTGGGAACGATTAGATCAGGAAACCACACAAGCAACACAAACAATGCATGTAGTAGTAACGTCCCCATCGAGTTCTTCCAAGAACGTGTGTCGTCTATCCATCTGAACAAGTCGATCACTCCTGCGATCACATTGATGATCCTCAACCAATTCGCACGCACCTTTCTCATACTGAACATGTGCGAGTCAGCATCTAGCATGTACGTGACAACCTCGTGTCTCAGTGGTGGCTCTGACCGCAACAAGTGGGCGGAAACTATCTTGACTGCGTTATTCCTCAGCACATCTTGCTGAACCATGTCAATCGGCTTCAAGTGGTGCATCATTGGCAACAAGGGTTGCGAATACACGTGCAAGAAATCAAGAGTCGGAGTCACACGTGCAAATCGAACGGCTAGTTCTATTTCTCCCATCTTCTTTAAACCGAACCGTGACAACAAAAACAGCGGGAAAACACTCCTATACACCTTCCCAATCGCCAAGGTAGATACTCGAATACGAGCCTTTCCGATACGTGAATCGGGACGGGCGGGCTCGTCGGACCCATTAGGTCCAAACACTTCCCAGCCATCAAATACTCCTAATGTCAACACCGTTGACGGATCATAGACTCTCCAAGTGTACTGTTCGTTCCATTTCGGATCCAAACTATCCGTAATCGTACGAGTTCGAATCCATTTGTTGCCATATTTAGCCACAGCATAAGCATCGGTAGACCCTTTACCATTAATTGTTTTCATTGGTAACAAATTCTTGCATCCAATAATCCCAAGCTCAAGTGTTCCAATTGGAGGCTTCCAAAGCTGCCTCGCAGTTGGGCGATAATCGCTGCAAAAGTGGGCACCTTCATCCATCACGTGATATCCACCATCGAAACATAGCCGTAAGTGGATCCGACCTTTATAGACCCTCTTCTCCGCCGTCGGATCTTCTAAAGTAAACCATCTGGACACCACGTTTCGATCGTCCACCCGTCTTTCTATAGATGCTAGCGGAACAGTGGCGGCTCCGACGATCACGTGCGATTTCGATTGTCGGTTTTCTATCAAGAGAAATGTCAGATTGTTTTCTGTGAATGGTTCCGCTGCAATAAAGATCAAATCTTCATTCCATGTAGACGTGCCATTACTACTGAACATTGATTTAGTTTTTTGGACTTGAAATCCCAATTGAACTTTGATTTGAAATGATGATTCTTTCAAAGGGATGATCGTCCCGATATCTTGTGCTTCGATTACAGTCGACCTGAGATACCACAGCTTAGGCGATTGGTACACTTTCGATTTCGAACTTGGATTGCCGGCGGTGTCAGTCTTCCAAGCATCCGGGAACGACTCGTCGGCCTGAGTTCCGATCCAGGTGGCGAGCATGAGGTCTCCTCTGTGGGCCCCGCCTCCCTCGAGGCGGTACCACTGCGGGGCCAACGAGCTATCCGGTGGGTCCCGCAAAGGGATTTCTCCCACGTCGAAGCAGATGCCACCCAAGAAATCGTGCCCCGCCATGTCGTAGGATGACGTGGCATTCAGCGGGTCCCAGACGGAAATCTCGAGTATGGCGGAGGAATCTGGTGCGTCTCGGTTGAAAGCAAATGTTTGATCCCAATCAAAGAAAGTGGTTTTCCGGGCGGGGTTGGAGATGACGTGGCAACCGGATGCGGCGATCTTCACCACCGGTCTTCCGGCGGTTGGCAGCGACCGGGCCTTGACAACTCTGACGAAAAGGTAATGCATTTTCTCGACCAAGTCGAATGAGGACCTCTCGAGTTGGGGTGTGTCCGATCGATCGGACGTGAAGCTGCTGACGGATGATGCTCTAGTGATTGGCTTCGGAGAGATGATGCTGTTGACTCTGACCAGAGGAACGAATCCTGGTGCTGCTGATGCCATCATCTGATCTGGACGTTGATCGACGGGTGGAGATGGATCCGCTGAATTGATGTCTTCTTGTGAAGCATGTGTTTCAGATTGTGGAATGGGATTTTCCGGAGACTCTGGTACTTTACTTTCTGTTGGCGGCGGAGGTGGTGGCTCCAATGGCGGCGCAGTGGTTTCCGCTTCTGAAGCTGGTGGTGATTTCTCGTCAGACATAGCCGAAGGTTGATCAGGCGCCTTAACCTCCTCAGGTGGAGGGGGAGGAGGAGGAGGAGGAATCTCGTCAACAAAATATATCCTCAATCCAATTTCCCCCTGAATCCAAGTGAACCAATTCTTCTTCTCCAGGGGATAATAAATCAAGGCCTCCTCACCTTTCTTCACAAACTGCCTGGAACTCAGCTTCACCCTGCCCAGAAAATTATTCCTCCCCAAATTCCGATCATGAAAAACATCGCACTCCAGCATATCACCAAACACCTCGGAGGCTTGAACAACATTGAACTCGAGGGTGTCGTTCCACACCGGATTCAGGTCCCGAATCACCGTCCTGGTCTTCCTCCGCTGCCCATGAAAATCAAGAACCACGTAGGGACTCGAAGCTCCATGCCCATCTTTCGGAAGAAGGTTTCTTGCATCCACAACTTCAACCACAAGCTTATGAACAGCAGCCATTTATCAATTATCAATCAGCCCGAAAGCATATGAAGAATGCATGGAGAAAATTGGGAGAAAGAGAATTGATGATAAAGGCTTTCTTTGGTTCAGATGAAAACAGAGAAGAATTTATGATAAAGGCTTTCTCTGGTTCAGATTCTTGTCTACTTTTTCACTGGTGATGAGTCAAAAATCAAATACATGTATGTAACAAAGTAAAATAAACAGTGAGTGGCATGCATTGCTTTTGACGGGGAAGAGCATCCTTTTTCCACCGACCCATGCGCCATTTGCTTTTAATTTCCATCTTTTTTCGTTGTTTGGTTTCTTACCAATCTTTACAATATTATTCATCCTAATATTGAAGTAATTTACAATTGGTCGAATATATATATATTAAACTCATTTATTTATTTTGAAATAAAAAATGCAGAAAGGTTATTATTTATTAACTCAATTGTAAAATTGAAGTATATGTAAGGTGGTTGCTTTTGTTTTTGTTTTTGTTTTTGTTTTTTTTGTATTTTCTATCTTATTTTATCATATTGTTAGTATTGCATTGTACACGTGATCAATTTTCTAGTGTCATATCAATATATTTGAATATTAAGACGTAATTTGACAACTTTCGAAACTAGAAAACAAGATGAACTTATATGATGGATTCGACGATTTTCACAAATAAACCTTGTCGGGAGAACCGTTTTTTATTTAATTTTGCAAGGGTAAAAACTGATAAAAAAAAATCAATTGATTATTGTAGTATTTCTTAAATGAGCATGTATTTTTTAAGTTTCAATTTCCAAGTTTTTTCTATCTAGTCAGAATCAATAATGAGGCCCATCCGAAAAATCAATGGCCGATCATATATATAAAGCTTGATCCATTGGCAAAAAAAAAATAAAAAAATAAAAAAAATATTCATGTAATTATGTAATGGTTCTTTTTTCCCTTTCACATTTGGCCGAGTTATCCAAATTCAACACACTTAATTGCATATAAATCTTTTTATAAAAGTAATTCATAACAGAGTCATGCCAGATGATATTAGGCACGACGATACAAATATTGCGACGAATATAATATATATGGTCAAACAATATTTTTCATAAAAATTTGTAATTTAATCATTTTTAATAATGATAAATTGATATTAATGTAAATTATTTTATCAAATGATAATATTGATCCAATAATAAGACGAATAATTTAATTCGTAGCAACATGGTGTAAAAATTCAATGTTAATTCGATTAGCGTATGTGTTATTTGTTGGAAATTGGAATCACTTTGATACTCACTTTAGTTACTTGATTTTTTTAAAAAAGAAAGTAAAATTTCCGGATTTGTCAAACCATAGACGATTCGATCTTAAATATAAAATTAACTGACCCCTTAGCTTGCGCATTTTTATTTTTTTTCCCCTTTTTTTTGGGGAAAAAAAACTCCGAATCTCGTTTCCAATGAGATTATGGTTAGTATTGCCAAAGGATTTTCTTTTTTATTTTGGGTATTTATGTTCATATTTCTGCAAATTCTGTTGTCAAAATTAATTTTTAGCAACTTTTGTCCTTAGTTTTGCAACTTAGCTCTATTTTGGGACATGCTTATATGAGACTATACATGTAGGCATCATGTCATCATACATCAGGTAAAAAATAACTAAAATTACCAAATATATATAATATAAATTATTGGATTAAAACTTAAATTTCACAATTAAATTTTAATTTAATTTCCCCATCATCGACGTATTGATCGAGTATTTGAATATATCTAAATTCGCTTTTATACACATGATATAAACAAATTATGCTAATAAATCTAAAAAATGTATATATTGAACAAAACGAATCACAACCCGATCGATCCAATGCCAAAACAAAAGATGGACTAGTCGCAAGTGTAATTTAAACAGTAAAAATTGGATTTGCATTGATGAATTTGGATTAGTGGGAGGATTTCAAATCAAAGCATTAGAAAATAACTAGGTTCAAGAATAACAAGCGAGTTTGAAAGTGAAACATATACTGGATTTCAGATTCTTCATCCTAATTTTGAACCAAATGGATACAATTAATAGATTAGAGGTGTGGACTTACAATCAAATCCACTTGAATCCGTCCGTCCAAACTCAACTAAATCGACGAAGTATTTACGAGGTGCATGAAATATATATATATATATATATATATATATATATATATATATATATATATATCACTTAATTGGAGAGCAATCTAATATTAAGATATATTGGCAGTTGATAAATATATTTTACGTGTAAATTCATATATCATGAGCTAGGAAAGAAAAGTATATATGATACTAAGACTTTGATATAATATATATTCAATTTCTTTAAATCAATTGAGATGATTGAATATTATTATATTAATTATTCATGCAGCTCATTGCTCAGTACCCATAATTTCAAGTCGAATCCAAGAAACTAAAGCCTCTTCACTTCCCTATAAAGGGTGACCTCTTTTCCCTTTCTTGGGTTTCATGCTAATTAATAAGATTGAAATGTTTCTAATCCATTGGCTTCCAATCATACATAAATATATGCCAAAGGATTAGATTCCAACATGTAAGAGGTTTTGGGTTAGAACCACTTTCTCAGGATCCAAGAGGATCATGCATGGGTTAGAATCTCACTTGTGTGGGTTGTTAGTAAAATAAATCTCGAACCTCCGGCCGTTGTATAAAGAACACAACGACATGTCCCTAAGGGGTGTCCAAATTGGTGGAGTAGGTGAACTCTTGGTCATAGGTCAGGAGTTCAATTCCCCCTGACTAGCTTAGTTTGCAGGCTATTGCGTTAGTTCGGGGATTTACCCAGAGCGCACCCAAAGATAGCGACTGCGGGTTCCCACGTCACAAAAAAAAAAAAAAAAAAAAGAACACAACGACATGATCATCACTCAAAAAAACAGAAAAAAAAAACGTTAGAAAAAAAAACGTTAGATACAATCCAAAGCTACTCAGACATGCACAATTTAATAATAAGATCACTTCAGAGTTAATTTCCAAAAGAAACTATATACATAAAATTTAAACATTTTCTTGATTGAGGCGAATGTTAATATATATCTTATAGGTCTATATATGTTAAATCCATGGAGTTCAATTCAAGTTGCATATTCTGTGTGTAGGCGCATATATTGGCAAGACAAAATAAACACAGAAAAAAGTAAATCAAACATCCTTAAATTAATTCAGAGCTAGGCAAACTAGCTAGCTAGCTACAAGATACATAGAAATATTGACAAGAATATTCGGGCCGGGGAATGCAACATATATAATATAGTATAATCTATACGACCACTACATAATTAATTATAACCCCAGAAAAGCCACAAATATCAAAACCCTTAAAACATAACTCCAAAACCAGAAAAGGGAAGTATATTTCACCTGTCCTAAGATGAAGATAATATACATGAGAATTGAGATAAGGCGTGTTTGGGGCGTGGAAATTGGAGTGTAAGGAATGAAGCCTGGTCCGAGATCATTCAGTGCAGTACTCCATGAAGAAGTACTAAAGATCTTGGAGCAGTCTCCATTCCAAACACACCCTTTCCTTATAATTCCTCTCCCCTTGTGCATGATTGAGCAATCAATGGATCCAAAAAGCTGTGAAGAAAACCCTGCACACAATTCAACTCCACAGCAGCAGTCTTTCAACTACTAGCCAGCAAGCTAGAATATATAATACATATGGCATTATTAATTATAATATGCATTTAAAATAATTTCATAGTGAGAGTGGGGGAGATGAGGGAGCTAGGAACAAATGAAAAATAATAAAGTAGTACAAAGAAAATGAAGCAAGAATCATATAATATATATAAATAAAATAGAAAAGGAAAATGGGTGGGATGTTGAAGCACATGACAAGACAGGACATTTGATGCTTAGAATATTGAAAGGCTGATGGGGTTTTGGAGTTTTGGTCTTTGCCTTATTCTCTCGCTTTATATGGGCTCTTTGTTTGTTTCTGCTTTTTTACATGCTAATATATGTATATATATATATACTCCAGTTACGCATGCATGTTTGTTTTGTGGGTGGGATATATCGTGCTAAATTTTAATTTATTTTATCAGTCTTACACATATATCTAACCGTTGATTCGCAGAATTAATCTGGTTCGAATATATATATATATATATATAAAGGACTTTTCAGCTGTTCAACTATGTTACCTCACTTTATCCGCGACCACACCGGGTTTTTGTGGTTTTTGTTTTTTGTTTTTACATCATTAAAATCCGGTACCGGGTTTTAGTGGTCGCGGACGAAGTGAAAAAACATGATCGGACATCTGAAAATTTCTATATGTGTGTGTGTGTGTGTGTGATGCATTAATTTGATGAAAAATGTGGACTCATGTTGATACATCAATAAAAAGAATCAAGTGATCGAAGCAATATTTATAGCTTTGATATATATATATAAATAATATCAAATATGATGTGTGAGCTTCTTCAATTAATTTCCATGTGTGGTCCTAGAACATTTCTAATTCTCTTTTTGGACTTCCATTGTTGTTTTTATAAGTTGCTCAAATCAAATCACATACACACAAACGTGATGATATCTCTATCTATCTTTAATTGGGCAGAGGAAAAGAGAAGTAATTAACATGATTTTGACCAGTCATGTCTCCTACCTTTTGCCATGGGATCACTACTGAACGTGTTCTTTCTCATGTATGTATGTGTATGCATATCATATCGATTTTATCAAGACAATACATCGTAGAAAAAACAAGAAGTTGCCATGGTACTATGGAATTACGTAAGAAAATGAGCGAAAAAAATATTTATCGAAATCCATATTTTTTTTAAAGTGGATCTTATTAATATAAGTGAAATCCATATTATTTTTTTTTTGTAGATGTAGATATCCATAAACCATAATATAACTCGGGTAAGTTCGAAAACCCTTTTGGGAACCGGATTCAATCTGACCGAGTTTAGTCACTAGGCCGAATAGGCCGAATAGTCACGCTCAGAACATTAATTAACTGTAATTGATATAGACAAGTGTGTATTTTTACATACATCATGGAAAACTAAATTTTAGAAATCAATTTTTCATTTTACTTTTATTTAATAAAATTTTAATAAAATAAAATAATTGTATAAGCAGTTAATGGTATTAATTTAATAAAAATAAATTGGTAAAAGAATATAAGATATAACATTAAATATGGAACCTAGACTATATATTTAAGTCGAATGAAAAAAAAAAAAAAACTTAAATGAGTGGAATGGAAAGATTAATTTTATTACCATCAATAAACAAGAGAGAAAATCCAAACAAACAAACGAGAAAAGGTCTCATTATTCTTAGTTAAAATGATTATATTTGATCACTATAAATTATTCAGCGGTATTAGTATCCCTGTATTCATCATTCGTGAAAATTATCAAAAATCCTAATTTACGAAAAATAAAAATAAAATCCACGTATCTCGCAGTTTTGCTTTTAAAATTATCAAAGTTTTTAAAATATTTTTTTATCTACATTTATTACGATTAGCAAACGTAGATTAGTTCGGTTTTCATAAAAAAACCTAAACGGGCAACCCTACTGATTTTTCGAAATAAAAAACAAAACCAAATCATTAATCATTAATTATAACAAACAAATCAAACCAAATCTAGATTTTCAATCTGATTTACCTTTTTTTAAAGTGAAGTATTTTGATTATCTTTAAACATGATTAAAAATATTTTTCCTGAACAAAGATATTAGAAATAAACAAATACCATTTTAAGTGCAAACTTCAATTTGTCAAAAAAAAAGTGCAAACTTCAAAATATTTAATATCGCAATATATAAAACATTAATATTATTATTATATATAAATAATAAATAAAAATATAAAACCTCGAAATGATTAGGCGATTAGCCAGTGAAGAAAAAAGACAAACCAATTAAAATACAAATAAAATCAAATTATAAAAATCTAAAGTTACTATAATTTTTTAACAAAATATATCATATGATTTTTATACTTACAATATCGATTTGGTTCAATATGATTTTCATATTTACAAGGATCAATTTGGTTCGGCTTTATTGATACAAACTTCAAACTAAAACAGTTCTTTTATTTGATTGACTTTAAACCCAATAAAAAATATAATTGACTAAATTATTTTTGGCTTTTTAGAACACCGCCTAGAAAAAAATAACATTTCTAACATTTTAAATTTTCTAACTTTTGGAACCATGACTCATGCAAGAAATGCATATCATAATACCATAAATTATGATCATGGTGAAGATTATTTTAAAATAAGAAATTAGAAATGATCTGTACAAGTAAATTTACAGAAGAATGATATACCTAAACAAGGGGAGAAAAGAAGGAAATGAAGTTACCCTGGCCGCCTATGACTGATTCTTTACGATCTTAACACTACTGTAAAATCGCTTGAGATCTTTCATAGCCTTTTCTTCAATCTGAATCGAACGAATGGTAGAGGGTGTCTCAGTTTCTGGCTTGAACCAGCGGTTCACGCCACTATTCTCCGATGGCGATCCCTGACCTGTCATTACAGAGAAACCAGTGGTTCTAGTCTTTGGACTATGAGAAATGTTTTGTTTTTTTTCCTGCAAAAATTAAAAAAAAAAGGTAGAGAAACTTCTGTTAGTTGGCATATAAAAATGGTTAGGAAGAATCTCGACAAAGGTTTCAGCAATCTTTGACAAGTTCGGGATTCAAGTTGGCCCGCAAGAAAATCATTCAACCACCACTCAGCCATGCAAAGTAAGTACTAACAGAGAAGTGGAAGACAGAGAAGAAGCATACCTGCTGCAACTGGATGTTTCTGAGAGAGGGACGGGAAAGAGAAGGTGGAGTACCAGATGCAGCCCAAGGAGGTGTATCTTTTTCGGAATTAGACACCTGTGTTTTCTGAGGAGGGACCATAGGTATCGGAGAGGAAGGCACGAATGAACTAAATTGAAGTTTCCCTTTAGTAATGTTATCAGAAAGATCTTCTCTCTGTTTGGAACACTTGATCTCATTAGTTTTGATCTGCTCATCCTGTATCTCACGAAGGGATGCTAGCCCCTTCGAGATTTTAGCGCCACCCCATGCTGGCCCTTCACTTTTGGCAATCACAGGAGGAGGGGTGCTTTTTGGTGTGTCGTCAAGGGCACCACTCAAAAACATAGAGAGCCCGCCTCGTCGGCTTTTCTTCTTGGATGATGCAGATGTAGCAATCTTATCCTTGGCATGGTCTCTAATTACTTTCTTATTACTGGAAAGAATTTCCTTGAAGTCTTGGCTTAGCATGACACTTTCAGAATCTAAATCTTTCTCCTATAGGTTGAAAACATATATTGAGTATGATAAAGTAACAGTGACCTCATGAGACCGTTTCAACACTCTACACAAAAAAATAAAGTACATTATATTGGCAATGAGCTCAACATTAATGAAATCTTGTGATAACGAGCAGTTCTGAAAGTTGGAAGTTCTAAAATTGAGTTGCCCCGAAGTCCTTTTAGTCCATTTCACCACATCTAAATCTTAACCCAAGCGATTTCAAAACTACCAGAAAAAGCAAGAACCAAAAGATTGTGAATAAATGCACCCATTAGCGCTATTGACGCCAAATGATGATGAAGCTTTTAAAGATATTCGTACGCACCTCATCGGCATCTTGTGAAAGCTCAACATCCAAGAAACCTATTTCAAGGCCTGATTTGGGATTATGTACAACGTCGCTGGCCTCTTCTTCCTTTTGTGATGTTTTATGCTTGTTTTTTCTTCTTTGCTTTCTAGATACCTCCCCTCTCTTACTCCCTTTTTCATCAATAGAAACAGTTGAACAATCTTTCGACTGCACTGTTTTAATTGGTTCACCAAGCTCCGCAAGGGAACTTTCCAAAGCTGACCTCTTCTGAAGTTTTGCAATCTGCTGGTCATCGAGAAGATGACCCTTGGATTGCTTTTCTTCTAGCAGCTCAACCTGCTGCAGTTTTTTCCTCAAAGCTCTTATTTGTTTGGGGATGCCGTCTTTTGCATCATCATAAGCATGTAGAAAGCCTTCTAATCTTTGAGCTTCATCTTTCTTGAACGACAGCAGCCGCTTTGTACCATCATCACGTGTACGAAAAAGTTCGCTCTCACAATCCTCTTCTTCACAGTCTAAAATGGCCGGAAATGTAGCCGTTGGGGTAGGAAGCCGGCGATAACTCCAAGGTTCTGAGGACTTAATATCTAAGAGTTTCTCAAGATCTACTAAAACATCCAATGAAGTGCTTACAAAAGATTGTGCAGACAAGGCAAGAATGTAATCAAGGTTGCGAATTGCAATTTCCTGCAGTAAGTTTTGCACGCTCAAGTAAATAATAAGAATTTAAGAATCCTTATCCAACCAAAACAAATTTCTACAGCAGACAGATACGATAGGCAATTCCGTGAATAATCAGTCATATGATGCTTTTTTATTGGGAAGACAGTCAAGGCATTATCTAGAGGTGTTGCATGCATTCATCATTTGATACTCTATTATATTAGTAAGCCTAACAGTAATATAAAAACTATTCTAAAGACAAAACTGAGAATGCAGCCATAGACAACTACAAGAAAAAGTAAAGCCTGTGGTTCCAAGGAAAGTAAGACGTTTAAAAAAAATTAAAAAAAGAAAAGTTTACTAGTTTTACTTTTTTAATTAAAAAAAAAAATTTAGCATTTTATGTAGGGTCGTGAACAGTAAATAAGGTTTGAAAACATGCCTGACAATATTTCCGAAGATCGTCTGCTTCAAGTGAATCTGCAATTTCTAGAAGTTGCATAGCATTTCGAGGCTCCACCAAATGTTCTGCTGCCATTTTCTCACAAAGACTTTTTAATGTAGGTACCCCTCTTTTCTCAGAGAAGTTTCTATGATCTGTCAGGCCTGTGCTAACAGAATCCTTCTGCACTTGGGAGAATTTGTCCTCGAACTCTGAATAATCAAACATGAAATTTTCACACAATTCATGAGATTCATCCTTGACCCTCAGCTCCTCTGCACTGTCAGCAGTACTAGGAGGATAGCCTGGATGGTAGAGTGAGCTAACTAACAATAAATGTGTCTCTCCAACTGAAACAGAAGTTGCCTTTTTCATCCCATGCATTCGAGTTGGAGCGGGTGGGTCATCTTTTGCCTTCTTACTATCCCACATATATACATCACCAGTAATTGTAACAGCAGCAGTCCAGTACTTCCCAGAAGAAACACTGACAGTACTTTTCCCACATAGCGAATGAAGCTACATGATAAAAATAAAATAGAATATAAAGTACCTCATTTATACGAGAACATCCAATAACACAAACACACGGACATATATAAAGAAAAACCTGCTGGCAACGAAGGTCGGGATCAGATGATTTCCAATAAAACAAAGCACCATCATCTGTTAGAGCTACACTGTGCGTCACTCCAGCAGAGATGGCAACCACATTCAGGCGTTCCTTGCGATGGAATTTAAGTATAGTATTTCCAACCTTTTTTATACTTCTAGCAATGACTACACGTCTTGGAGTGACAAGCCGATGTCCCCAAGTGAATACCTGGCAACCATCAAAGATAAGCCAAACTTGAAACCTCTCCCTCTAAGAAAAATTCATATTCCCCAAAGACTTGGTGAAGTGGTTAATCACATCCATACCTCACCATCAGATCCTAAGGCAATAGAATGATATTTGGCTGCAGCAACACGACTAAAAGATTTTCCTTTCAAGTACTCAACTACCCTGGGAGTGTAATTTGATGCTGAGTTAGAGGTGCCATAACCAAGCTGGCCCTCTTTATTGCCACCCCACGTATAAATTTCACCAGCTTCCGAAACTACGACAGTGTGTTTGTTAGCAGCTGCAACAGCAACTGTTCGTGCCTTCAAAGAACTTACCCTTCGAGGTGTGGGCTGGGTATCAACAGAAGTATAGCCAAGTTGTCCCTCTGAAAATTTTCAAAGGAACAAGTCAAATCTGTTTTAAACAAAATGAATGGTGATGATTATAATAAGTGCAATGTAATCAATCATGCTATTCCCCAAATCCAAGAAACTCTACTCTCTAGTAAATTAAATTTAAAATTCACCGTAATGTGGTTACAACTAGCCTATATTTCAAATCCAGCCTCTCCTAAAGGAAAAAAACATGTATTTTGATGTACAACATATGAGGGTGATCACGACATCCATGGATTAATTACCTCTATTAGAACCCCAAGTAAATACTTCGCCACCCTCCGTAGCAACAACAGTATGATGCTTAGCTGCAGCAATAGCCTTGACCCGACGTGCACCCAAACCTGAAGTCACTTGACGAGGAGTGATAACTGCAGCTTGCCCACTGCAAAAATACATACAGTTCATCATCTCATACGACTTTAATCAAACAAGAACTATCCTAATCCTAATGAAAAAAGAAGAGAATTTCCAAATTTCAAGAAAAATCCTAATGAAAAAAGACGAGAAATTCCAAATTTCAAGAAAAATTCAGTTCGATCCTCCCAACAGTTCAGTTAAACCAAGAGAAGGAAAAAAAAACTCAGGTGTATGTTAGGATCATGAAAAGTCAACTTCACAGACGTAATGCCAAAATTCTTTTCCAATATAAGAAATGACGAAATTCACCAATAAATATAGAAATGAAAGAAACACTAAACCCCACAGTTTTTTTATGACAAGAAGTTCAAATATTGACATAACGGAAGCAAAATCCAATCCAATAGGATAAATATGAGTCATCATACAAAATATTTTCAGATATCTCAGCAGCACAAAAGGGTTTACCAGACTTTTCATGAAAATTCAAATTTTCAGTAGAACAGCAGCAAATGCCACACTGATTTCCACCCACCTGTGTATGTCAAACTCAGGATGGCCAAGTCGGCCACCCCTTCCAAATCCCCAGGTGTAGACTTCCCCACTGGAGCTAACTGCTACGCTGTGAAATTTTGCTGCAGAAATCAATTTGATGAATGAATCATGAAGTGAATCAACTTTGCACGGTAATTTCTGGATGTGTGCATTTCCAGTTCCAAGTTGATAATTAACACCACTGCCCCAGCTGAAGACCTCAGTAGCAACTGAAAAAGTAGAATATGTCATCTTAAATGATGATCAAAACAATAAGAATTTCATTTTTTCTGTCAAGACATACTTGAATTGTTATCACTCCCAACAGCCTGCGTAACAGGCCCAGATAGGAGATCAACAGGTATTCGGGATTTTGAGTCCTCCAATGTAAAAGAGGCACCAAATTGAAGGAGAACACATGCAACTGCTAGATGGCCAAAATGCAAAGCTCTGTGAAGGCTACTCCACCCTGATTCCCCATCCTGAGGAGGCACCACTCTCATTTTAGATAACAGTAACAATTCAACTCCACAAGTAAATGATCATCGAAAGACATGCAGTACCCATTTATCGAATTATAACGATCTCCTACTGCTGACAAGCTAATGGATGCAAGGACGCAAATTATTTTAAGAAAACAGTAAATTCTTGACCTGACCTGACCTGACCTGACCTTCCTCATATTGATTGTTATAAAGCTCTTTAATTTTAGCAACACGGAACTACAATCTCATTCTCCTTGCTCCAATCTATAGTCTATATAGACGTGTCTTCATAATTAAATATATCCTGATTATCCAGTGCCTCAACTCAAGGCGATTATGGAATGAAAAAGAAAATCAAATTAATACTTCAAAGATTAGGAAAAAAAGGACCTGCTCATGTTGACTGAGATCAAGAAATCCACAACTCCATATGACGCATCTAAGAATAACTTGGTATGCACCGGACTTTAAAGTGGGTAGAATAGAAAATAATAAAATATTGGAGTGAAAAATGTACCCTAGCATTAGGGTCTGCACCAGCTTCAAGCAGCCTTCTAACTATAGGTATGTGATTCCTCCAAGTTGCAATATGAAGAGGTGTGAGACCAAACGAGTTCCTTGCATTGACATTTCCACCATTTTTCTTCAGCAAGGACAAAGCCAAATCTAACTCAGAGACAGACCCTTCTAGAGCAACAAGCCAAAGATCCTTATAAGATGAATTTCTTCGAGAAGTATGTGCGGTCTGCTTCTGGAATGGAGACACAACTAAATCCTCCATGCAAATATATTACTAAATAAGGATTTGAAATTTGATCAACAGCCGATAGTTGTCACCCCTTAAAACAAAAATGAAATGATAAACCACTGTTAATAAGATGTCTTCCAAGTTTTGTAGGAATTAGGGAAACTAAATCAAATCGGACATTGACAAAGAAATATAATGCATCGTGCAAAGCCCATCCAGAAGACACGATTGCCCATTACAACCTCGAATACCAACCAGCCATAATAGATATTTTTCATGAACCACCAAAGTGACTGCTAATTCCAGCAAGACTTCAGTCAGAAACTTAAGCTTATTTAATTAATTATACAGAAGTAGCAATGACAAGCATTTGAAACATCGATAAAATAATTTTTTACCCTTAGTGTGTCTGTACAACAAGAAATCCGTCTTTGTTACTACAAAAACAAAATATTTTGGTTTTATCTTTTACTGTTTAAACAACAGAAACCGAGTGAGGCCTAAAACACAAACAAGAAAAATCAACCGGGATCAGATCACAGAGTCCGACACTTGAACAATGAGAACATCAGACAGACATCCAAAAGGAAGGGCTACCCTTGAATACAACAGTTCAAAAAATACACCTTGGCTACCATTGTCCATGTTTTTTGGGTTAAAAATCATAATCCGATACAAATGACCCCAATTATTCCTAGTAAAACGACGAAATCTTGTAACCCAATTGACTAATCTCTGCATTTAAAACGATTTAAACATCAAAACTCCATGCGCTAATCAAAATTTCAAAAATCAAAACCAAAAACTCCACTCAATTTCAACTAATTGAAACTGCCACATATGTCCCCACATCCCCAAACCATCATCATAGAACGATAGCTTGTGAATTACACACACATACACACACAAATCTTTACATCCCAACAAAACAAGCATGCAAAAAAAAAAACCCACAATTGAATGGCAATGTAAAGGATTCACCTTGGATTACGGGACAAATGAATCACCAAAAAAGAACTAATCCATTTGCAGAAGACACAGAAATGGCTTCAAAATCCAGCGAACTCCGAATAAGTAAACACATGTACACAAATCACAGAAGACGTAAGATGCACATCTGTGATCAGTCACTTCATGATCTTTTATACTGCCCAAAACAAAAAACCAAAAAATTGGGAAGAGAGAATATACCCCAAAAAACCCAAAAAGATGCAAAATGGGAAGGATTGGGAAGTTGGAGAAAAACGAGTGCGTGGAGTTGAAGGACAGCTCGGTCAAATCTCGTGATTTTTCGGGAGACCAAAATGCCCTTGGATTTTGTCCCGCGACAGCCGGGTCGGGTCGGACCGCCCACGGTTTCTCTCTTCTGTTTTCAGTGTCACTCGCGTCGATCGACAGCTGTGGTGCCCTGGTTTATCGACACGTGAAATATTATTCAATTAATTAATTAACTATGTCTTTTATTTTTCTAACATTTTGCAACAGACTAGTTTGAGACGGAATCGATCGCGTCTATATTTGTAATATATAAATATATATATATATTGGCATAAAAGCATAGTTTGTATCGGGTTTGGTTAAAAATTTATCAATCAAAATTTCCCTCTGAGACGATCTCAGTCTCACTTGAATTTTATTGTCATATTATTATATGAGTTCCTTTTTTTTCTTTTTTTTTAATATTACGTTTTCCTTTTATTTTCTTTTTGTTGAACGTGTAATGTGTTAATCTATAGATTCTATATATTTATACAATTTATACAATATAATAATGCATAAACTCCTTAAAATCATCATTTTAGTCAAATTAATAGATAGACAAAAATGTCATTTATTACTTATAACTACTCACTTTCAACTTATTTTATCAATTTAAAAATATAAAAAATGCTTATTATTTTTAGATGTGGCATAATAAACTAATTATGCACGCAAATTTTTACATGCGTGGATTACTAATGTATTAATAATGTCTCCTGATTTTATTTTCGTTTCTATGGTAACCTCAATTTTTTAAAATT
The DNA here is from genome assembly GCF_033568475.1 of Henckelia pumila. NCBI lineage: Eukaryota > Viridiplantae > Streptophyta > Magnoliopsida > Lamiales > Gesneriaceae > Henckelia > Henckelia pumila. The sequence continues at coordinate 14,620,236 of NC_133122.1, read as the reverse complement.
ATAAAACACAACAAAAAAGTGAAAAGAAAAATGGCATGTTCATTATGGTAATGCTTGTAAATATGTACGATGAAATTATCCCAACAACTCTAGTACCGCTGTTCAAACTTCAAATTATTGAAATTATACTAGTTAGTTAATCGAGACACATGTATTACGTATATATAATATTTTAGGTAATATATATACCCAAATATTTTATGTAAAAATTAAAGCATTTTTTAAAAGACTTTTTTTTAGTGAAAAAAACTTGTGACTTTTGGTAGTTCTATAAATTTTTACGCCTTATAATGCATTATTTTTATTATTAATATTGTTACTTTCGAAGCAGTTCTCTGTCTGATTATTTTTTCTTAAATAAAGTTTGCATCAAACTAATTGTAAATCATCTAAAAATAATTTATAGTAATAGATATTCGAGAGATGTATTGAGTTTATTAGACTGTGCAAATATCATAAAGAATAAAATGACATCGAAATTGGATTGAAATAATTTAAAATATGTTCGATATTCACTAGAATTAAAGAATCTATAAAATTCTTTACTTGAGGCATCAACTAGGCATTATAATCGGCACCATTTAATTCACTTTTTGGAACCATATACCCTTGCACTCCCACCTTCGATTTATTCTAAAATCAGACATCAGTGGCATTTTTATTATGGGCTCGTAAAACAAATGACGTTAACTTCATGATATTATTAAAAAAAAATGCAATAACAGAATATTTGATTGGTAATATACTTAAAAATATGATTTATCATAAACAATGTGAAACATGATTTATGACAAAACTAACAAAATAATTAGTTTAATGCGTTGCATCATGCATGTAGGAAGTGAGTGAACAACAAAAGCAACGTAATGCTTGACCAACTAGCCTATTACTACAAATATAATGTTTTGTTTTATTTATTTATTATATAGACATATTTCTTTTCAACGCACAGATTAAAAAAAATAATTAGAGAAACAAATTTACGTACACATTTTCTACTTTATCCCTATTTAATTCATTCAAAATTACATATTTGTTATGGAAGTTACATGATTTTTAAGACTCAGTTAATATAAATATATTGGTGAAAGAGTAGAAAAACATTGCTAAAAAATAAAAAATATATAAAAACTTATATATATTTTTTAGAAAAACATGAACTATATTGTGGGGGCTAATTAAACAAAAAAAAAAACCAACATTGTGGGTAGGGGCTGCTGTTTCTATATTAATTTTGAAATTTAAAAGTGCAAACCTTGAATATGACATAACTCCTATCAACCACATGGTGGTACCGACATTTTTTTGGAACATGTAAATTTTTCTCTGTCGATATATATCTATCTCATAATCGAATTATAAATAAAAATCATATATATTGGAAATTATATATTAAAATTAGATTGAAAATTATTGTGATGGTGATGTGATGATATTTTAATTTTTGATTATGTAATGGATGACATATTTATTTTTGAACATTTTTCAATTGAGGATCTATAAATAGACCTCAACATTTGTGAAGAAATAACACAAATTTAGAGAGAAGATTTTATAAGTGTTTGGTTTGATATATATTTTGAGTTTTAGAGTTTTTAATTTTTTCCATAAATTTTTACTTTTCACAACAATATAAACATACTGCCTCGTTCCTTTGATTTTTTTATTTCTTAATTTTTTTGGTTTTTATTTAGTTTTTTTTTTAATATTGTGGTGGAGGCTGTGAAATTAGTACGTAGTATTCAGAATATCATATATATCAACGCAGAAGTGTGGTGGCCATCACTTTGGGAATTTAGTTGGCCTCTAATTTAAAATTTGACATTTTTCGTGAAAACGATGCAATGACAAAATTAGGTAGGTACTAGTGAATGGATGTTATAAAAGCGGGGAAAAACCTCATTATATATGCAAGCAATCCATGCACGCCGAAAATTAACGTGCATAAATAATTTATATTACATCTCAAAATAATAAACATTTTTTATATTTTTAAATTCAAAATTATAATTGAAAGATGATACGTAGTTATAAATACTTAGAGACATTTTTGTCTATCTATTAATTTGACCGATGTATTTATTTTAAGGAGTTCATGCATTAATATATTGTATAGATATATACAAATTACAAAGATTGTCAAACTTATATATACAAAAAAAAAAAAAAAAAAAAAAGAGAGAGAGAGAATAATAATATAAATTATTCATGCGTGGAAAGATATATGCTATTGAAAGTATTTGTAGTTAATTAAGATGACTAATTTTATTGCATAAATCTATTATAATTTTTATTACATCTATTTGTCTTACATACTTTGCTTTGTTCAAGTAAATCATATTTGACAAACCCTATAATATTACAAGCATCAGATAAAGTGTTGATAGAAGAGTCGAATTCTCAAATATTTGTTAAGTAGTCACCTACTCAACAATTTGGAACGACAAAGAAGAAATTCACAATTTATATATGTAGTCTACATACTACAACATGCGCTCTCAACCACAGCGGATTGCAGTAGTTTTGCAATCTACTGTGGCATGCATTATTTTTGAATTTGTTTTATTTTTTTAAATTTAAATTAAAAAAACCCCAAAAATCAAAGATAGGTGCATATCCGGTATCCCTCCCAAAAAACAAAAACAAAAAAAAAAAAAAAAAAAGAGAGAGAGAGAGAGAAAGAAGGGGTAATTATTTTAAAATCCCTAAACCTAAACATAAATTTCTCCTAACTCCCTACATTCAAATTTTTTAGTTTGCACTCCCTAGTGGTCCCCAATTTTGATTAAACAAGTATTTAACTAATCTTTTGTACTTTGACATTGTTTTACCTATCGAACCAGTTCATGTCGTGAAGAACTATTGGTTGCTCAAGGTTTTCAGCCTATATACTTTAGATTAGGGTCCAACATGCTTCCGTAAAGTAAATCAAATTTAAAAACCTCTTTGACCATAATGTCGTCGGGTCATACCTGCCGAGTTTTACGAAGTGCTCCTCACACTCCAACCACGCAGTCGCAACAGATGGTTTCTGCACAAGCTCCTTCAACGACACCCAGCACAGCCTTAATTCATTTTCTACCTTAAGGCGTATGGTATATAAATTTAATTATAAAATATGAACATGAAAGAACAAGAGACTTTAGAAAAATTATTCAGACATAATATTATTACATAAATCAACTCCTTTGAAGAGGAGAAGACAACTTGTTTAGCTACTCATAGTAGCCTCGTTCTTGAAATACATAAACGAAAACTTATTACAATAGAAAGAGAAATATTACAACAATTTTATTCGTAAGAAAACCGAAGGGAATGATCGATGTCTTCAGCTTCCTCAAATGCCTGTATTTATAGCTGTAGTTCCACTCGTTTCACCGAGAAACTTCAGGGAATCTTACAGCTGTCTTGTATTTCTTTATGCCATTATTGATGACATCTTTTACTAGTGGAGGAGGTAGCTGTCTTGAATTTTTTATGCCATTATTGATGGCATCTTTTACTAGTGGAGGAATCACATGCCTGCCACTTTCTTTTGGCTTTATTCTCCTCACATGCCTGCTTTATTGTTGTCGGGGCATCTTTTGCTTTTGAAGTAGACCCCTGTGAAAATGCATCTTTGGTGGTCCTTGTCCACCTTTGCTTGTCTCGGAAAAATCCTTTCGATCCGTTCGGGGTCTAAAGGTTTTTCCAAATTCTGGCTTCTTCTGATTTGGGCATTCTGGGCAGATATTCTCTGACCATCGTCCAATATGAGCCATGTTACAAAATTTTCGGCGAGTTTCTTTACTTCCCGGCAGCTTGTTGTTCCACAAAAGATTTCTCTTCTTTTCGAAGAGTTCTTCCGCAAATGCTGTAGTTTTTCCTGTCATTGTGTTCAACATGAACGATCCGTTCACAGAATTCTGATAAAATTTGAATGAAAACTTGACTTTGTCCATCTCAGTAAGACAGACCCAAATACCCCATGCCCTTCTGGTTGAGATCTCATTTTCCCCGAAAGTGGACACCAAGGGTATTTCTTCAGTTTTAGGATCCTTGATAAATTTATGACTGTTTATATCAGGTCTCCTCAGCTTGATAAAATGAAAGGGTTCGTGTGATCCTTTCACTGTTGGTTCTGGAGCTGCACTGAAAAAATATAACTCAAGCACATCTCCTCTGGACAAATGATCATTATTTGCCCATGTTTCTTGGACTGCTTCCTGAATCCATTTTGGTAACTGTGATATCTCCAGAAAGCTTGGTGACGTTGTATAAACTGAGGCCAAAGCCCCAAATTCATACCAGAGTTTTACATCTTTAGGATTGACATTGTTTTTTAGCCAAATCCTTGGATATATTCCTGCAACATCAACCCTGCAAGTGTTCGGGTTGATTTCATTTCTTGTATTCAATTTCTCCCACTTTTGTTGATAAACCTGGAATGGAGAAATAATAGATGGATTAATATCAATCTTAGATTTGCCCTTGTCAGTGTTGGGCCTAAGATTGATCTCTTCCTCTTTTACCCCAGAGGCGGAGGGTTGACTTGATGAGTTATCCTCATCAATTGTTGCTTCATCCAGATCATCAAAGGCTGATGATAGATTAGCTCTTGTTTCTTGAGTTTTAGATTCCTCAACATCTTGTTTCACAACCGGTGGTTGTATTTCTTGTTCTTGTAAAACCAATGGTTTTAGTATATCTTGTTTATGAGAAACCAATGGTTTCTCTATAGCCTTCACAATTGGCCCTTGAATAGCAGCCCATAGTTGTGTTTGAGCTTGCATACATCCTGTAATTCGATTAGATACTTTGATCTGATCAGCTTGTTGTAACCTGCCGGCCATTTCAGCATTAATGGCTAACTGGTTGAACTCGTTTTGAAGCAACCCAAGGTGTTCCCTGAGATGCCTCTGCATTTTCAGGATGAAATCCACGTCACTGCCTTCCATCTCTTATTAAAAAATCGTCAAGAATATTTTCATGAGATTTAATAATAACAATATCAAAAATATAATTTTGACATAATGCTTGCCATCTTAATAACCTAGCTTTCTCAGGTTTAGATTCAATCTTATTCTTTAGGAAAGCTTTTACCTGGGTGTTATCAACCTTCAGAGTGAATTTTTTTAGCAAGTAAAAATAATGGCCATTTTTCAAAAGCCCTTTTAACCGCATAAAATTCCTTCTCGTTGATATGTCATCTAATGGCCTCAGATTCTGAAAAAAGACCGCTACAGTATCTGCATGGTATTTCCCCATCTGGAGTGATTTTGGTAAGGACTGCCGCCCACCAATCGTCGCTGGCATCCGTAAATAATACCAGATCATCTTCATCTACGGGTATAGCCATTTTTGGGAGATTTTTACATATCTCTTTTAATTGGTTTACCCCTTTAATATGGTCATCGGTCCATATAAACCTAGCATCCTTTTTTAACAAAGGACTGAACACCTTTCTGTACATTGCTAGATTGTTAATGAACATCCCTGCAAAATTAACTACTCCAAGAAAACTCTGGAGTTGTTTTACATCTTTGAGTTTATCTGGAAAATTCTTTACCTTTTCCACAATATGGGGTTGTAGAATTATTCCAGTTTCATCAATCTCAATACCGAGGAATTCAATTTTCCTTGTTGCTATGACTGCTTTCTTTTCAGATAACACCAGTCCTTCTTGTTTACAAATTTTAGAGAAAATCTCTAAGTGTTTAACGTGTTCGTCTATATTTTTTGATGTTATAAGAATATCATCAATATAAACAAACATAAAGTTGAAATAATCTTTAAAAAGGTTATCCATCTTTCTTTGAAATATCTGGGGTGCATTAGCCAATCCCATAGGCATAACTTCCCAAATATAGTGTCCTTGTGGAGTAGAGAAGGCTGTGAATTTCTTACTGCCTTCTTCCATTCTTATCTGGTAGAATCCAGACTTACAATCAAATTTTAAGAACACTCTAGCATTTCGTACACAGCTAATTAGATGTTCTCTACTAGGTATGAAGCACCCGTCAAACTCCAGGATTTTATTAATACCTTGGTAGTTAATAACTAACCTGGGTTTTCCTCTTTTTATTTCACCATGATTTCTGACCAGAAAACCTGGGCTACTATATGGTGAAACTCCTTCTTTGATTAGACCAAGGTCCAAATGTTCCTTGATAATCATTCTCATATCCCTTTGATCTGTTATGTTCATCGGGATAGGCTTATATCTGACGAATTCATACTCTTTGCCTTCCTTTAGAGTAAGACTGGCTTTGAGTTGATTTTTATCCCACCATGCCAAAGGATGCTCATTATAACTTTCTTTGAGCCTCTTTTTGACATCTTCAAGGGATACCTTATTTTCTAACTCTATATCTCTATGATTTAGAGTTACCTTGAGAAGCTCCATATCCTCTGTTTGGAGTTCTTGTTCTGTTGTTATTTTCAACATGGTTTCTCCAAACCTTCTAGGATCTTTCATTTTTGGGTGAAAAAGTTGTCCCTTATCACCACGCTGGCTACGAAATATTATCGAAAATTGTCGATAAAAAGCAACTTTTAGTCTTTGAACGATAATTTTATGATCACAAATTGTAGTGAACATAAGTCTTCTTGACTCATTGTCTTGTGTGTACTTCTTAAACATTTGTAAGAAATTATTTCCTAACAGGATATCAGCTCCTGTATCATGGAAATAGATTGGTGGTGTCTTTACCTTGTACCAAGGTGTCTGACCTGCTCCTCCTATAAGGATCTCTGCTTGTTTTATTCCTTTGCAAATAATTAAAATTCTTCGAGAGAAATCTCGTCCAGCAATTTTTGGCAAATCTTCTTCACATTTTTCAGGGAAGACTCCTTTTTTTGCTGTACAAATTCCTGCTCCCGAATCAATATAAGCTGCAAAGTATTCAGCCTTATATTGTTCATACAACATCCCTATCGGAATGTATATGGAGAAAGGACTTGTTGTCATTTTTTAAAGGGATTACTAAATGGCCCTGCCATTTTTAACAGACTGTGTTGTAACTCAGTAATCCGATTAAGACTATTCACCTTTAGTCTTCCTAAGGCTTCAGAAGGTAGAGTATAGTTACTCCTTTCTACCTCTTCAATGCGATCTAGTAAATCATGTTCATGACTTACTAATTTCAACAGCTGCTTCTTCCTCTGTTTGTAAACAGAGTTCTTGAATCTGATTAAGGGATTGTCCCTTATCCAATTCTCTTGGTTTTCCATTTCGTAGAATTCTTATTGAATCCTCCAAGTCTTTTCTTTTGCCATGAACTCTATTCCTTTTTCAAGGCGTTTCCATGGTTTATGGTCCTCCAGAAACTCTAGGCCAAGAATGAGTTGATCCACTTCTTTTCCTGGAATTTCACATATTTGAACTTCCAATTCTTCAATATTTATCAATCCTTGGTAAGTTCCTTTTTCATGTTGTTCCAAATAGTAAATCGAGTTACAAGGAAACTGGTTCCGATGACTTGTAATATCGAATATTATTTTCACTTCTTTCCATCCTTCTGGAGATCTAAGTTTTCCTATTATAGAAAACTCTTTTTCTTCTGGTGGAATTTCTTGAATAGGAGATTTGTCCCATCTCCTACTTATCATTCGGTTTCCTTGAAAAGATAACCTTCGAGGTTCTATTTTAAGGTCTCTGTATAGAACCGGTCTGTCTTGGATTTGAATGTCTGTTTCCTGAATTAAAGGAAACTCGATTCTTTCTGGGTATATTGCATGAGCAACTTTCCCAAAGATCTCTGGAATTTCAATGAACTCATTTCTAATAAATAATTCAGAATGATGAGTATTAGAAAGAGCATATGAAATTTGATATCTAATAGAATATGGTCTATTACCTTCCTTCATTAGTCTCTTTTCCTTGAAGTTTTGATGCAATGTCAAGGCTCGACTAAAGTCCCTGTCAGCTAAATTGTAGGCTATTCTTGGATAAATAACTCCTACAATTTTTCCTGCACAAAGATTTCCTGAGATAGTACCCAGGACAGCATCTTGAATATTCCCATTCTTTTATCGCATACTACGATATCTATGGGTGAATCTATTCCTTCTTTAAAAGTTGCCTTGATCATTATTTGGATTGCTCCAATATGAATCCAAGACATCGTCCTTGATACCTCACCTTTCAACTTTTGCAATTCCTTTCTTATTTCTTCAAAAGGAATTAACTGCATCTCTATTTGATTACTTGTTAACTCCATGGAGATTGCCATTTCCCTTCTGGATACTTTGTAAATCAAATTATGTCTTCTTTGTCTAAGCCCTAGGTTGCCTAAGACTCTTTCTACTTGTCCTGCCGAAAATCCCTGGTACTTTTGTAACGTTGAATTTTCTCTCATAATCCTTTGGACCATATTATGAGATATCGTGGTTTGGCTAAAGAATCCAGCCAAACTTTCATGTGTTTCATGCCGAAACACTTCTTCTTTATTCTGATTCTGATTCTGATCCATCCTCAGAATCTTCTTGACTAAACAATATCTCTTCTTCGTATATGCTTTCATCTGAGGGGATATCCTCAAATTGATATACTTGGACTAGATCTTGAAAGAAGACCGCATCATCCATATCTGGTGTTGCTTCAAAGAGTTTAACTCCTTTTTTTCTCGTTTTCTGAACAATTTGTAGATATATGTCCTCTTGCTCCACATGTCCAGCAGTTGCAATCCTTGAAACTTTCACTTGCTCTTGTATGAGTTCTTCTGAAAGTTCTTCTTGATGGTGTTCTTCCCCTGCTTTGTGATGAGCTTGTTACTGGGGATGTTCTTGTAGGTCCACTTCTTCTTCCTGACCTATAAGATCGGGCCTTTTGTTTGGACCAAAATGTTCTTGGTTTTCAAGAACTTCTCATTCTTTTATTGTAGGGATTACTTCTGGATTTCTTCCTTTTAAATCCCTGTGATCTGTTTCCAATGATCATTGGAAGATCATTATCTCTACAACATAAAGGTGTACGTTTATTTATACCCCTTATTTTCTTGTAGTTCTTCTGTAATGCTGCCATATGGCACCATTCTGCCAATTTTCCTTTCAAAAAGGACGCGCGTCTTGCCAAAGTGTCAAGATGACCTGGAACGTATTCTTTAATCAGCATTTCTCTTCAGGGACTTGACATTTTTGCGAAAAATAGCTGAATAGCTACATTTTCCTCGACTCCTGAATTCCATCTGTATTTAGTGAATAACATAATGTATTCATCAACTAAACAGATATCATGTAACTCGAGGCTATACAGAGCTTGAGTATATCTTCTCTTTTTCTCTGTATTTTGATTGTTGAAATAGTCTACCCCTATGAATTGTGCTTTAAATAGGGTGACCATTCTTTCTCCAATTTCGCTGAGGGATTCTCCTGCTAAGATTGATTCCTTCGTATCTGGCATAGTCATCTCCCAAGAAATCTTGACAGATCCCATTAAACTCATTTCTAGAAGTTTAATGAATCTTTCTTTATTGAGATCTAATGTCCTTGCTGCAATTTTCATAGCTGACGTCCAATCATCTATAAGATCTTCTCTATTTTTGAAGTCCAAAACATCAAGGTTTAACATAACCCCGTAAGGATGTATTGGATCTAAAACAGTTTTTTCGTAAGGAGTTTGATGGAGTGGGATTTTACTCCTTCTTGATCTGGTTCCTGCTGAATGTGAATTTTCTCCAACCTGAAACTCACTATGTGGTTCTTCTGTTTTAATCGCATATCTTGGGGGATTCCCTATGGGTTGTTCACCCTCAGGGGAGTTCATTTTTAGATCTACTACTTTGAGATTCGCAAAAAAATCCGCGAGATCTTGTAGATCCTCGAGATTTAATCTCTCTAAAGTAGTCATCAGATAGTGTTTTTCTCTGATACTGCTTTTATAAGATTAATCATCCTTTCATCATCAGTTAAAAGTTTTTGAACCATTTTGGTTTTACCTTTATGATGTAACAACGGTTCGGTACCAAACGAGAGTGGTAACCTTCCTCCTGTATTTCCTTTTCTAGAACCTGAAGTTTGTTCTAGATTTGTGATTTTAGTTTGAAGATCCTTTAGGGTTACAAGAATTTTTTCTTGTTTCTTAAGGATTCCTTCAATCTGCCGAGGTATTTCATACAGCTGATTGCTATAATATTGTACCATTTTTTGAATTTCTCTAAGATCTTCGGAGAGTTTAGAGGAATCTGGGGTAATTTCTAAAAACTGAGAGTTAGAAATCATCTTTCTGTCGTAAGTAATCTATTATGAACAGATTAACTTGTTTATAGGATTTCATATAAATAAAATCCTCTTGATTCAAACCTTCGTTTGAAGTCATCTTTTGTAAAAATCTTCTCCTCAACAAAGAAAAGTATGAGTTAACGAATAATATTAAGTCTGAATATTTAACCTAAAGCTCTGATACCATTTTTGCACATAATTCTTTGTACCAAAATAAGCATTAAAACATGAGATATAAGCACAGAGATCTTTAGATATAAGTATAAAACCTTCAGATCTAAGCACAAAACAACCTATATTGAGTACAAGAATTAAATATTAAAATAATCAAGTTTTGTGGTCCTTAGGGAGTGCAAAGAAAAAATCTTTAAGGGAGGGAGTTGGGAGAAAGAAAGGTTTGGGTTTGGGGATTTATTCATAATTGACTCGAGAAAGAAACAGGTGTTTATCATTTTATCTCTGAAAACCCTTGTCTCGGGCCTTGAGAGAGGATAAAAATTAATCAAATAAAACAAATAACTTATATGTATCAAATAAAAATTTCTTATTTTAAATGAAAATAAATTATATATATCGCTGATTTTTTTTTTAAAAAATAAATAAATAAACCATATATTCTACTAACTTGGCAAAACATCAATGTGTACAATATCCTGCGTGATCCACAAGCATTATACATTATAATTGATCTTTAGGTATTTTTATAAAAAAAATTCTGAATTATTTTTTTAAAATATTTTAATTTTTTTCATAGTTTCTTTCCATCATTTCCCATAATTATTTTTAATCAATAGTAAGCTTTATTTTATAAATTCTGTAAATAATGTATCAATTTCTACAAAAAATTTATTTCAAAAAAAATCTAAAAAAATAAAATAATAATAATAATAATAATAACAACAACAACAATAACAAAACTTGGCTTGCGTGATTCAATTGCTCGTGTTAATGAAACGTGGGTAAGTGACCAAGTGGGCTGGAAGATTATTTAAGTCCAGTCTCGTTTTCTGTTGGACTTGTCCTAACCTCGTCAATCGAGCCAATAATTAACATTATTAAAAAAAATTAATAAAAAAGCTCTATTTTCTTTTCTTTCTTTTTTTTTTTGGAAAAAAATACAAAGTTGTAGATATTTTAAAACCTTGATCACGTTTTCTTCTCATTAGTCTCCAAAGCAGCTACCAGCATACATATAAACTCGAGAATGAAACTTCTTACCTATTTAATAAATTAGATTAGATAAGCATGGTGAATGATGATCTTTCTTTCAAAGTTATATGTTATTTACAAAGATTCATAATTTTCTTATTGTTTGAACAATTCTTAGTTTATGAAACACTTACAATTTGATCCATATATTTGTTTTTTCGCGATTTTGATAATTTATATTATTTTTGATAATTTATATTTTATTGTTAAATTTCATTTAAGTTTTTTTTTTCCCTTCAATTTTATTTATTTCCATGACTTTATAATATAGTGCAGGTACAACTCCACATCAACCAAAAAAAACCCTAAAATCATATTACAAAATTTTGATACATACAAATACGAAGATTAAGATAGTGCTTGGGAAAATTTCTAGAAAACACTTCTATAAAACACTTTTCAGCTTCTTTTCCACAAAATTTTGATATTTTGTGAAATTTTATTTTAGAAAAACTGAAAAGTACCGTTTCTCTCACACAATATCTAGAGCCTAATATCGAATTTGACATCCTATCTTACCAAAACAATATAACCGTTCATTGTTCAAGAATCAAAGCATGAATCTAATACATATATATATTTTTTTTATAAAAATTATAATTTATTGAAATTGAATGAAACAAGGACAAAAGATATTAGGTGCAGAAAGTTTTCCACAAGCAACATAGTGGGAACAGAAGGAGACAGAGCACAAAAGTAGGGAAGAGGACTCATTGTCGACTTGGAAACCATCAACCCCTCTCCTGCATTAATTCAATTACTAACTTTTCGGGTCACTTTATATGTCATTTTCTGTGCCTCTCTTTCTTTTCTTGGATGTCTTTTTATTAATACGTTACATCGAGAGTAAAAATATTCTGTTCTTGTTGCATTTGTATAAAATGTTATCGCGACATCTTAGTGAAACATAAACTCACACCAGTTGAAGTATTTTGTAAGTCAATTTGTAATAATACTGATGGCATTTTGGGGGTGTTATTTGTCACCTCAAATAAAGTATTAATCAATTGGAACATGAAATCAGCAGCAAGTTGGATTGATTGAGGTTGGCACTTTCTCCTTTATGTTCCATTACACATTCATCCTCACCACTCATGAATCCCTTCAAATAGCCACAAAATCAGTGCTTTGATTTCTTCTTCCAATATCATCCCATTCTTGCTCTTCAGTCCATGTTCTTGAAAATTTGAAAATGGGCACCATAACAACAACCACCATTCCAGCAACGAGTGACGAGATCAATTTCGACAACATTTGCCAAGAAATTCACGAGTCTTCGGACAAACCCAATGTTCTTGTTCGAATTCTCACGGGTTTAAGCCAGCTGGAGTGCAGGAAAATCAGTGAGGACTACAAGAGAATTTACGGGGAAGATCTTGTCCGAATATGCCAGAATATGGAGGCGGAGGTCTCGTTTCTGTCGAATTTGATGCTTTATCCATCCGAGCGTGACGCGAAATTTGCAAGAGGGGCACTTGAAAGGAGTGAATCCGTCGATTACAAGGCCTTGATCGAAATTTTTACGTGCCGGAAATCGAGCCATGTCATGCTCATGTTGGAAGCTTATCGATTCAAGTATAGGAGGCACTTGGACTTGGACATTGCTGCTATTGAACCATCCCATCCATACCAAAAGGTTTGTGAGCTTCAACTTTAATGTTCTTTGTTCCAACAGTACTTGGCGCGAGTTCGAATCCACGTTAAAAAAAAAAAAAAAACCGTCTTGATTTCTTAAAATTTAGTAATAGAGAGCTTACGTTACCACACACACAACATTATTATAACTTTGTGGAATATATGACTCGTTTTCAAGAATGATCGATACGTTAAATGCTAGATATTTTCTAGTTTCTTCTTGATCGAGTCGAAAATTTAGGCGGGGTTTCGCATATTCAACAGATTTTGATGGCATTATCTGCATCACACAAGGCACACAATGCTGAAATCAGCCAACACATAGCGAAATGTGATGCAAGAAGACTGTACCAAACAGGGGAGGGGAATGCAGGAGCAATTGATGAAGCTGTTGTGTTGGAGATTCTAAGTAAAAGAAGCATTCCACAGATCAAGCTAACACTTTTCACCTATAGCCATATTTATGGCCACAGTTACACAGCTGTAAGAAACGATTTTGCGACGCGTTCGGATACTCGTCTGGTATATTGTCATTAGCATGGCTAATGTCTCTTTGCTTAAAAGGTTGTAATGCATTAACTTTGCAGTTCCTTAAAAGTAGGGAATTTGGAGATTTTGAAGATGCAGTGAGAGTTGTTGCAGCATGCATTCGCAGTCCATCCAAATATTATGCTAAGGTAGTTTGATGTATTCACATTTTATTTTAGTTTACTCTTTATGTCTCATGTCTGAAATCACAGTTATCACTGAAGATACATGCATCTGTTGCATTGATATCAATATCGTCGACCACTAATATATCGCTTAAAGATGTATACATTGAATAGTGATAAACATCTGGTTTTTATGTGCTAGAGTAGTGACACGGGGAAGGACAATAGGGATTAATCGTCTCTTCGATTTCCAACTTTCCTAGGCATACTATGTTTATGTAGAGGGAAACTTTGATATCACTTACTGGTACAGATTAGAGAATAAGGGTCATATATAGAAACTGTGCATCAGACTTGGTAAGGATTTAATGGCTCACCTTAAGAGTCTAGCTCTCAAATTACACTCTTTTTTCTTGAAAAAAATTGATGTGGATATTGTATGGTTGGTAGACTTTGCACGAATGCCTTACAGGGACGACAACAAGCGGCGCGTTGGTGCGAATTCTGGTTAGCAGGGCAGAGGTGGACATGGATGAAATTAGAAGAATTTTCAAGGATAAGTATGGTAAAGAACTGAAAAATGTTATTTGTGAAAGTGTCCAGGAGGAAAATTACAGGGGATTTCTTGCTGCGTTGTGTAATAAGGCCTCCACCTGTTAATTTATGTGGCTTACAGTAATGAAGAAAATGAAGGAAAATTTGTTCATCCTTCATTTGTTCACTGAGAGCTCGTATAATTTTATATTTTTGAGAATTTTACTTAAGATTTATTTATTTTTCTATAAAAATTAAGAAACCGTATGTTTCCGGTAATAATTTTAACCAAGAAAAGCTAGAAGGCGATTTCGATTGCCTAGACAAAGAAGAAATCAAAAGACACGAAATTATTATGGGATTTCTCAGGCATAAAGCAAACACTATCTTCATAAAATCAGCAAGAATTGATTCTCTTTCTCAATGGGAAATCCAAAAGAAACCACTTAGGTTATCCATCACATTATGTTTCCACAATTATTCTTAAGCATTACAATATGTATATAAATGAATTCAAGACAAAAAAAAAAATACCTCAACTCACTATACAACACATTCTCAACAAATAACAACAAATGGAAGGAAAATCAGGTGATCAAGCGCTTGAAATTCACGAATTCGAACCATTTTGTAAATGGCAACGCAAGGAAGATCGTGACATTCTTGAATTACATCTCCAAGGTGATTTTTATGCAACGAGACAATGACGTTCCCATTGTTTTTGCTTTTTTTTTGGCAATAAATTCGTTTTTTTCGTTTTTCCTTACGTGGTTTATTCATGGCGAAAAAATGTTTCATTTGATCATAAATAACATAGAAGGGGACGAACAATAACCTAGTCACCACAAATAGTATTTATCATTTCCTTCAGTCCTAATTGAACGTCACATTGCTATGATCAATAGGTGAACTTGATCAATGTTAAAACCATGGTTTTGAACAATTTGTTCGATTAGTTTTAATCAACGTTAGATTATATATCGAGTCATAAGATTTGAAAAACTTATAAATCAATAGATTTTATATAAAATTTAAAGAATTTGATGGTCTATTGTGGCAAACATGGTATTCAAAGAGAGACACAATAAGTATATTCGGATACGATTTCTAGTGACAAAGAGGGTACTTTTTAGTTTAGCATTTATATGTCTACTAAGTTTCATGTGAGAAATCTTGGCCATAACTCTTTTCAAATGCCTTGAATTTATTTCAAGATTTCAAAAGGGAACAGCTAAGAGTGCAAATCAGCAATCAAGGAACACTAAAGATTTCAGGGGAACGCTCAATAAATCCATCGAGAAAAAGTAAATTCTACAAGGAACTACAAATATCAAACATCTATGATTCCTCAACAACTAGTGCAAAATTTGTAAATGGTTGGCTCCATATTACAATGCCCAAAATTAAAAACACGGTTACCAGAAACGATGACAAAAAAAGTGTCATTGGACCCAAGAATGATCAAAGGCCTAAAATAGATTCCACCAAAGATGAAGCCATTCCACTGCCTTCGAATGAAGTAGGAAATGCAAATGCAAAGATGGAAGATGAGTTCCGGGGGCGGAAACGGGCGGCTTCAGCTTCGAAAGCGGCCAAGACAGCCGTGACCGTGGCAGCAGTGGGTGTGGCTGTTGCGGCGTTGGTGGCTTATGTTATTTATATGTACAAATCTACCGTTGCAGAGGTTGATGATTGTAATTAATTATGATTATCAAATTGATAATTGGTCAGAATGTGTGATCGTAATGTACCAATCAAGTTCAGTGATGTACATGATGCTTTGTGACCAAAGGAAAAAAAAATCATATTTGTTCGGGTTCGAGCATTGCATGTTTTATTAAAAAATAAGTGAATTTAAATTAATTGGAATGTGTTTATAATTGAATTTAGGCATTATATTATATTCATCGATTCATAAATTTAATAATATTTTATGTATTTATTCAAGGCTAAATTTGTGCGAGAATTATATCTTCAATTTGAGTCTTACTTGATTGAAACATTATTTATAATCTCAAACCAAATCAGTCAACTTCAAGTTGAAACTTTTATTCGAACCTACTCAATTTAAGCCCAAAATAATTCATGTTCTAAGTTGCTTATCTAAGTTTTTTACTGAGAAATTCGTGAAATCTTTAATTCAATTCATTCACATTTTTTCACGCCTTGAAACTACATATAAGATAAATGTATTTTTTAAAAAAATTAATAAATAAATTACTGCGAGAGCTACTAGTTCTGAACATAGAAGTTCAATTTCTCTTGACTTAAAAAAAAAAAAAGTTCAATTTCTCTTGAGCAAGATACACTAATTGAAACAATGATGCTCAAAATATAAAATACAAAATACAAAATACAATACCACTTCAGAAGTTTGAAAGACAAAAACACCAAAACCAAAAATAAAGGGCCATTTGGCAACCTACAACCGCTGAATGATTTTTCATGACAAACAACAAATTATTCAATAATGAGAAACCATTTCTTGGAACTCGAGAAACAACTAATTATAGAAACTAGTATGCGTGTGTGGCACCTTTAAATTTGCTCATTTAGCACTTGCGAGCTGAGTGCGAAGTTGCTTTGCAGCAGAAACCATGTTTTCGAGTGCAGGCTTCACTTCACCGTACTTGCGCGTTTTCAGACCACAATCGGGATTTACCCACAAGATGTTGGTTTCAAGAACAGCAAGCATCTTATTGATTCTGTCCGCAATTTCTTCGGTAGATGGTATTCTTGGGGAGTGGATATCGTATACTCCGGGGCCAATTCCAGCTCCATATTTCACGCCTTCGCGGAACACAGATAGCAGCTTCTCATCAGACCGGGAGTTCTCAATTGTGATCACATCAGCATCCATGTCGATGATGGAGTGGATGATGTCGTTGAAGTTGGAGTAGCACATGTGGGTGTGGATCTGTAGTGTTAAAAGGAAAAAGATTAGACAAGGGGTATTATGGCAAAAAATCAGTTAGTAACAGATGGCCAAATGGGACAAACCTGGGTTGTGTCCTCGACACCAGAGTTGGTGATTCGGAATGAGTGGACGGCCCAGTCAAGGTAGAAAGCATGTTCAGCCTTCCTCAGAGGCAATCCTTCTCTCAGTGCAGCTTCATCGATTTGGATCACTGTGATTCCTGCCTTCTCAAGATCCTCAACTTCGTCCTTAATGGCCAAAGCGATCTGATAGCAGGTTTCGAATCTGCAAACCAGAAATGTGAGTCAGAATTTGTTTATATAGTGAGAAACAAGAAATGCCATATCTTTCCAGGAAAGATACAGACCTGGGTTGGTCGTTTCGGACGAAGGACCAGTTGAGAATGGTAACTGGGCCTGTAAGCATTCCCTTCATTGGGCGCTTGGTCATGCTCTGGGCAGCAGTGGACCAGAAGACGGTCATTGGCTTGGGGCGACTCACATCACCATAAATAATTGGTGGCTTCACACAGCGAGATCCATAAGATTGCACCCACCCATTGGCAGTGAAGGCAAAGCCAGACAATTGCTCGCCAAAGTACTCAACCATATCGTTCCTCTGGAATTAAAAATGTTCAAAGGATATAGACATAATCACAATGGCTGTATAGTAGCTTCGATTTGCCAGAACATTGCAAAGAGCTTATTTATGATCATTTCATTGGCTTACCTCTGGCTCTCCGTGAACAAGAACATCAATGTCAAGCTCCTCCTGAAGCTTGACAACTTTGTTAATCTCCTCTTTGATAGAGGAGATATATTCCTCCTCAGAGATCCTACAAAACGAAATGTAGCTTTAAATACATAATCTCGAGTTTGTGCCGATTACAAACTGCAGGGAAAGGGAGAATTACTCACTTTTTGGCTTTGTATTCACGGCGGACTCTTCTGAGTTCTATGGTCTGAGGGAAGGAACCAATGGTGGTTGTTGGTAGGATTGGAAGGTTGAGCTTCTTTTGTTGAGCATCAAGTCTAGCACTAACATTGGTAGCACGGCGATGGTCAGAGCCCTTCAAAGCAGCAGCCTTGTTTGCAAAAAGTAGAGTAGATTGGTAAGCACAAGACAGAATGTATCAATCAAATGGTACATATGCAAATTAACTACTTACAGCCTTTTGGACAGCTTCATTATTCACCCTTGGAGATGATTTCCTGGAAGCCTGAGCAGCAGAATTAGCAGAGAAGAATGCCTGACATGCACAAAAACAACCAAACACTATTAGTTTATTCATCCTCGTGTTCCAGAGAAAACTATAAAGAAATTGTGGAAAGACATGTGAACGGTATAATAATAATAATATAAAAAAAAATTAGGAAGAAAAGTCCAAATGGAAGTAATGTCGTCAGTTCATCAGACATCTCTTGCGAGTTGCGAATTATATACCTCGTCCTTCTTTCCAGCCAGTGATTTTGCCAGAGCATTAACTTCAACAATTTTTTGAGCAGCAAATGCGAGCCAGGATTTAATTTCTTGGTCCAGCTTAGGCTCATTCACAAGATCCACAGCAGTGTGGAGAAGGGAGCAGGAGGTGGACACAACAAGCTTATCTGCACAAAAATTGAAGCAAATGACTCCCCCATAAAAAGCAAATTGACACCTAGTAAATTCAGAAGTTAGTCAATATACCCTTTCCCACAATGCCTTCAAGAGACTGCAAAGTGATGAGAGATGCATCCAGATCATTAGCCCAGATGTTCCTGCCATCAACCACTCCAGCGAAAAGGATTTTTCCAGAAGGGAATTCACTCTTGATCAAATCAAGGGTCTTGCCACCACGGACCAAATCAAAACCGAACCCCGCAACTCCGGCAAGAGAGGTAAGGGTTTTGAATGCTGCCGCAGGGACATCAGCAAAGTAAGTCTCAACAAGAACGTTAAGCCCAGATAAGCTCGATGCTAATTCGGCATATGCCTTGGTAAATGCATCCAATTGGTGAGAGTCGAGATCCAAAACAAGGGTGGGCTCATCAAACTGGATCCATGAAGCACCCGCTGCCTTCAATTCAGCAATAACTTCCCTGCAGGTAGACAACCATTTAAATACTTCAACAATGATAAGTGAGACAGTTAACTGACTAAGAATAATGTAAAATGTTTTATTACTTGTAGACTGGAAGAATTTTGTCAAGAAGAGAGAGAAGAGGGAAAGTCTTCTCAACACCCTTGGCTGGTTTAGAAAGCAGCAAGTATGTAACAGGGCCGACAAGTACAGGAACGGTATTAACACCAAGCTGCGTGAAGGTAAACCGCATCAGGTGGCAGTAACAAATCAAACTTTTATAAACAACGAAAATCCATTATACAACGGCACTTAAAACACATAGAGGCGAGGACAGTGGCTGCTACAATCTTTTAGAAAAACACCTATGTTCTGTTTACTGAAAAAATTGGAAATATGGAAGAGGATTTACAGAGTTCATACCGCCTTAGCCTCTTTGTATTCATTCACGGCCTTGTGGGAAGCATATGAAAATTTCACATCTGGTCCCAATTCTGGTACAATAAAGTGGCTGCAATGGCAAAATAATGCATACATTTAAAAAACATTACCAACATAAATATGAACTCTCTGAGGCTATGATTTTTTCGCATCACTTACTAGTTGGTGTCAAACCACTTGGTCATTTCCATAGCAGGAACTGAGGCATTTCCTCTTGCCATGGAAAAGTAGGTTGAGAAACCAATCTCAGTGCCGCTCCAATTGTATCTCGAGGGGACAGCACCAAGCATCGCCGTTGTGTCGAGTACCTGATCATAGTAAGAGAATGTGTTGCTAGGAATATACTTGATCCCGGCATCAGACATCTGCTTCCAGATGGATGCCCTGAGGTCAGCAGACACCTTTTCCAAATCCTCCGCACTGCTCTTGCCATCCCAGAAAGATTCCAGAGCAAACTTCAGCTCTCTCTTAGGGCCCACACGTGGGTATCCAACGATGTGAGATGCCATTTTTCTGGTTCATCAATTTCATTCAATCAGATCGCGACTTAAAAATACAACACAAATATCACATAGGTGATACATATAATCAGCACGTTGATCAAGTGAGATACCGGAAACCAAAAAAAGTTCTTCACTTTATTGATCAAATGAATTACATGCAGCCCGTATGTCCATCATTTTTCGCAATCACAACTCATCAAATGGCCGAACAGGGGAAATGACTAAAACAGATCTTACACGGATCGCCTAGAGATTAGCTCATAATACTGAGAGATTTAACTGAACTAAACGTAATCAGATCATAGGAATATTATGGCTTTCACAAATAATAAATACTATTAGAAAATTCTGAAATCCATGCGTCATGATGATTCCACTGCATGGTGGTGTTAAATCAATCACTCTAAGTTCTAAGATCCAAAAACTTATTGCCAAAATACGAAAGAAAATCCCAGATCCAAAGACAGGAACCCATTACATGCTCGAAACCCGAACCAGGGGCACAATGCCGACAAATTTAATCGAACTACACACTCTCATTATCCAGTTCAAGCCAGATCTATTCAGATCAAAATCCGAAACCCAGATCCACAAATTCCACCCGGAAAACTAACTACGTATAGCCTATCCTCACAAATTCCATCCCCGCCACCCAATCACAACTCCTCACTAAAGCCACGTCAGCTCATTAACCTGCATCGAGATTCCAGAACACACAAAACCGACATCAAAACAAATCGAATTCAATCATCACGCATAACACAGCAAGTAAAAGGAAATCACAGCATCGAAAAAACACATGAAAAGCAATAAAAAAATGGCTCTCACCGATAGATCTAAGCGAAAGGAAGCAAAAAACCTTCAAAAACGCAAATAAAAAACCACAAATCTACAAATAAATAAACCCAAAAATCGCGAGTCCAATTCTAATACCAAAAAAAATAAAATAAAAAGAACTCAACAAAACGAACGAACGAACGAACAAAGACGTTCAGCAAAAAAATATAAATACACAAAACGAAGGGCGCGAGACAGTAGAGAAGGACAGGGAATCCATACTTTCCGGGGAAATGGAGATGGGGAGCGGTTGGATTGAGGCGAGGGAGACGGAGAGAAGTGGGAGACGCGAGTTTTAGGAGCAGGCTGATGATTTTATTTATAGAGAAATTATTCAATCAATTCACTGAACAAATATACTGTACTCGTAGAAATTGTTACCTACTGTGGTGTAGTGTGGTAGATCTAGGATAGTGAAATCTTTCTATTTTTTTTATTTTTGTTTTATGTGTGGAATTCAGTGAAAAATTTTGACAGGGAGGGGGTAACTGGCCAACTGGGTGACGCGCGATTATTGGGGCGCGTGCTGTAAGGATGTACGTATTGTTACTTGACGTCTCCGAAATTAGTTCGATAAACGTTAAAAAAAATAAAAAATTAGTTCGATAGTTTAACATTGCAAAGATATTTTCAATGGCGAGCAACATTTCTCTGTTGGTTTTATTTGATGATAAGGGAACGAGTGTGCTCATTATATAATATAAATATCTTGTTCATATGCTAGTCACATGATTTGAAGCGAACCTTCGACTTTTATTTACTATTGTTTGAATCAGTTATGTAATGACCTTGATCATTATTTCTAATACTAATATTCCACCCGTGCGATGCACGATATGTTATTTTATGTAATTAATGATATATATATATATAATAAGTATGGATTTTTGAATAAATAATTGAAACACAAATAAATTGATCATAATCAGTAGAATTAGCAAAAAATTATTTCAAAATCTTGAAAAACTTTATTGTTACAACATTTATATATCGTTGATTTTTTAATTATTATTTTTATTATGTATCAAAATTTGAAGATCCCTAATATTCATATTTATTAGATTCTTCTGATTTGTAAATCAAGATACAACAGTCCATTACATCTATTATTTTAACTCAATTATTATTTTAATTTATTATTTTAACTCAATAATGTATTATTTTCTTCTATCATTAATTGCTTTTTATCTTTAATTTCTGCATCTTATGTTCTAAAATCTCACAACATTTTGATCATATTTTATTTTATTTATTTGTTTCTTAAAAATATTAGGTGTTTTTTCCAGTATTTTACTCTTTCCACTTATTTTTATTCAAAATGTGCACTATTTAATCACCAAATTTTTGTCCATAATTTTAATATCCTAAATCATGATCAGTTGTTTCAATCAATAAAATAAACTAATATTATTTATACAAATTTTGTATCATTGAAAGGTGACATGCATTTAATTTAAATTTTCTTTTGGCTTTTGTCAAGAAACTTAAATTTATAACACGTACTGCGGCTTCATTATTTTATATTGTCTCTAACTTTCATAATTTTTCATGGGAAAATAATTTTATGCAATAGTATTATTTCAATTTTATCTTGAGAAAAATGAATAAAAAATATTCCACAATCAAAAACCAAAATTATTCTTACTTCTAATGTTATTTTATACGTTTTTTGCTAATTTTTTTTTTTTACATTAATTTCCATGTAATAGTTTAAATTTGAAAAAAAAATTCAAAATTGTAAATTTGTTAAATATGTTTATGATATACCTTCATAATGAAAGAGTGGGTGCCCGGTGAGCCAACTTGTGGCTAAGGGTTTTGATGACTCTTTGTATAAACAATCTTTTGTTTAATATAATTTACACTTTTATTAATGGCAATGACTTTATCTTTCTTCATATTGTTATATTGTGATATACTATTGTTGTTTTGATAAAGACCTTGAATATACTATAATGTATGTAAGATTTGGTAGAACATGAGGATGTCTATCATGAAACACATCTTATAGTCACTGTATATTCTAAACTGTTCCTAGTCGATTGAGCCGTCCGATAATAAGGATAAGGATCGCTCGAGTTTGAGACTAGCATTTGCGATGCAGAGTACCACGTTTCATTGGTAAGGAACATAGAGATGTTCGAAGCATGCAAATGGATATTCATACGATGAATGATCGAACTACCCTATCCGGACTTTCCAAGTGGTTATCACTTATCGAGTGGATAAAGTCCGCGGTTTTGGTTGTACACCATTAGTCCTTACTACTTGAAACATCATTGAGACTCTATATGCTAGTACTGTGCTTTGACTCGTTTACCGACTCTATTGGGGTCATCAGGTATCGGGATTGGGTACAGTTACAACACATATAAGAGTCGATGCTTTGTTGTCAAGGATTCACCACATACTTGCGAGTGTGGATATCCTATGCGATCTGAGGAGATATTAGTGTGACGAATCTCTGGCCAGAGTACATGATGTGTTTTAAGAAATGGTTTCTTAGTAACACATGCGATGTCACTATTTGATCTTCAAGATGTATTGCATAGTTATCGAATCTCGAACGACTCTCGATTTACCAATGGTTGTTGATTCGATCGGGATATATGGATGAAGGGACCGTACTGTACGCTAACCAAAATCTATTGGTTCTTGCAGACACTATCAGTGATACCTAGGGAATCATGGGGCGATGTTGCTAGGCGCTCTTACCATGATTCGATGGGCAAGTCGGAAATTGTTTTTCCGAGTCACAAGGAGTTGTGAGCCCACGACTAGCTGTATCCCTGAACCATTGAGGGTCACACAGAGTAATGGATTTTTAATCCCCGTTGAGATACTTAAATTTAAAGAGTTAAATTTAATGAACAAAGAAGTTGGACTTCTTATTTAAGAGTAGAGGAGTAAGATTTCCTAAAATGACATAGGGATGGGCATTTTTGGAAATCACTGAATTCGGATTCAGAAAAATTTATCTTGACTTTAAAAGGTGCAGAAATGGTTTCTGTACACATTGGTGAAATCGGTTTATCAATCGGAGTCATGATGAATTTTATATTAATTTCTGAACATGCGGGCTTTGCTTGTCGGGCTTGAACTTATGACTAATGGTCCCTAAGCTGTTAGCGGCCTACATTATAAATAAGTTATTGCAGTACAGAAATTATACACAACAGGTCACAAAATTTTCGAAAAACCCTAGTATTTTTCTTCTGAAGTGGCCGCCCCCTTTTCCCCTCTGCTCAGAAAAATCCAGTCTGTGAATTTTGAATTACAGTCTGGTTTAACGGATCAAATTTGTTAATCTCTTCGTAGAAACTTCTGATAGATTTTCTAGTGAAATCTATCAGAGGGATTAATTATCCGTTCGTGGACCTGATTGAAGAACAGTTCGTCCATCAGTTCCAGGGATATACAACAAGAGCAGAGCAATCTGTTGGTGTCCATAATCTCGCTTCGAGATTGGAGGTAAAAATTTATAATCGTTATTTAATTTTTACACACACACAATTTAATCGTAAAGTTTTTATACCCATTATGGAATCGTTCCATATAAAATTTTTAAACTTCCGCTGCACCGGATATCAATTCTGATTGATCTGATCGTCGCGTTCTCCAACAGTGGTATCAAAGCCAGGTTGCTCAGATCAAGCGATTAAATTAATCGATTGTACAAAAATTTTTATGCCTCGGTTTTTGAAACAAAATAAATATTTTAAAAATTAAATTTTTTTTTTATCGGGCAAAACCCGGGCAGCGATGGTCGCTGCCCCGTGCGCTGCCCAGGGCAGCGCACGTCGCTGCCCTAGGGGCAGCCGGGCTGCCCGGCCCGAGCCCTATGGGGCGCGGGCAGGCGCTGCGCAGGGCGGCGCACGGCGCTGCCCAGGGCAGCGATCGTCGCTGCCCTAGGGGCAGCCGGGCTGCCCGGCCCGAGCCCTATGGGGCGCGGGCGGCCCGCGGAAAAATTAATTTTTTAATTTTTAAATTAAATTTTAATATGTTAAAATTCTATTTTTGGTCCGATCGAAAATTGTTTTTGATTGGTCTACGAGGCGTCGGATCGAATTGTTCGAGTCCGAAAATTTTAAAATTGATTTTTGGATAAATTTGAATTTTTTGAAAATTTAAATATTTTATCCGTTAAATTGAATTTTGAAATTAATTATTTTTGGTACAATTGATGATAAGATATGATCTTATGGATATATTGAGTAAAATATGATTTTATGTATAAAATTGGATTTTATAGATAAAATATGATTTTATTTGATAAAAAGATAAAATATGATTTTGTATGTAAAATAAGATTTTACATATGAAATATGATTTTATCCTTTTAAATTTAAATTGCCATTGCATGTTATCCAATAAATTAATTTTGAATTAAATGTTATTGGATAAGGATGATCGATTGCCATGACCAATTTTGTAGGTATATGTTAGGAATTTACATTTGTTTTTATTGTTGTTGGATTTATTAATGGGCCTGGTTTATGGCCCAATATGAATTGTCATATGTAATAAAAGTGGGCTTGGTTTATGGCCCGTTCCCACCCCTTAAAAATGTATCCCCTACTTGTCATTGTTATTTATTGTAAATACATTAGATTTAGTGGGAGATGAAGATTTGAAGATGGAGGTGGGCCCAGCAGACAATAAAGACAGAAGAAATGTAAATTGGAAGCACAATGTAATAGGATTGCATTGCATACTGCATATTACCTAGGATTGGACTAAGACTCGTGATTGGCAACCACGGGTCGATTAGAAATGGAATCGATCATCCTATATAATATGTGATATTATTGTTGTATGCATGTTTTAGACAAAATTGTGTGAATCCGGCAAGCATACAAAATTTTAAAAATGATGAGACAAAATTTTCATAATTAAAATCCCTCATTTTAAATATGATTTAAAATTGATATCAAGATAAATAAAGGAAATTTAAATTTGTTTAAATGTTCCTACCTTCCATCAACGATCAATGTATGAGATGCTACCCGCGGATACGGTCCGGCTCATATTATTGGGGGGGCCCGTTCGTCGGAAAGCTGTACATTGGATCGACACATGTTGTAAGTTGGGTGGAACTCCCATGGGATCGGCTCATATTATTGGGAGATCCACATGGCGACCGTCCATCACAACTTAATATTGATGGGTCATCTTGACATGTCACAATAAACGGCGTCATATTATTGGGCCCTTATTGGACATGAGGTAAAAACGTGGAGGTTGCTTTGGAAGCAATTGGGCTCTACCTTTTGAAAATTATGGTTGGCTGATATTATTCGGGACCATAGTTTGTCAATTGGACTCCATGTTCTCACTAAGGAAAACAGTTTCCCGTTTTCACTAGAGGGTAGTGAAATCGTTAAAATAGTGGGAGTGAGATTCATAAAATAAATTTCGCCTATTTTATGTCTTAGTAAATTGCTTAAACAATCACTGATATTTGTCTGTTTCTTTTCAGTATTTCATAAAGATGAATTCGCGTAATCCACTTTTCTCGATCCTCGAACAAAATAAATTGACTGACGCAAACTATACGGAATGGTTTCGTAAGTTGAAGATTGTCTTGACTTCGGAGAAGATGCTCTACGTGTTAGAAAAATCTCCTCCGAAGGACACCAGCTGACATAAGTCCGGAAGAGTTAGCCAAACTTGATACATGGTGGGACCATGATATAAAGGCCAAATGCTATATGCAAGCCTCGATGTCTGATGAACTCCAGAGGCGATTTGAGGACACCGTGAATGCTGCTGACATTCACGTACAACTCAAGGAACTTTTTGGGGCTCAATCGAGGGCTGAAAGGTTCGCTACTGTAAAGGAGCTAATGACGTGTCGCATGCGTGAATGGACTTCGGTCCGTGATCATGGGGTACGAGTGATTTGGCTCATACAGAAGTTGGTAACCCTTGATTTGGTGTTGGAGCATGAACTCAACGTGGACTTACTACTTCTATCTCTTCCTTCTTCGTTTGACGGATTTGTGGTGAATTTCAATATGAACAAGATAGAGGCCTCCCTTGAAGAGATGGTCAATATGCTTGTGACATATGAATCCACATTAAAGAAGGATAAACCGGCTTTCTTGGTTGGCTCCTCTTCTTCTGCTAAGAAGGGGCCAAGTACAAAGGGTAAGAAACGTTCTGCCCCACCCAAGAAAATCGAACCCGAGAAGAAGTACAAGACAAAGGCTTCAAACATGGAAAAGTCCAAGGATGTTTGCCATTACTGCAAGAAGCCCGGTCATTGGAAGCGTAACTGCAAGGAATATCTAGAGCAGTTGCGAACTGCGAAGGGTATGTTCTATATTGAAATAAATGTTTCACTTAATACTACTTCTTGGGTATTGGATACCGGATGTGGATCTCACATTTGCAATGATTTGCAGGTGATGACAAGAATTCGCAGGCTTAGAATGGGTGAGACCCAGCTGAGGCTCGGAAATGGTTCCAGAGTTGAAGCTAAAGCTGTGGGAGATATTTATTTAATTTTGCAGAACGGTTTTAAGTTACTTTTGAGAGATGTTTTATTTGTTCCGGATTTGATTAAAAACATTATTTCTGTTTCTATGCTTGATAGAGATGGTTATTCTTGCAATTTTGTGAATGAGATTTGCAATATTTACAAGAATGAATGTTTGATTGGAAATGGACAACTTGAAAACGATCTATATAACTTAAAACTAAAAGACGTTCCAATAAATTATGTTGATAAACCGGCAACAACAAACAAAAGGAAAATCGATAGTCAAAACCCGGCAAACCTTTGGCACGCTAGGCTAGGTCATATTTCCTCAAGGAGGATGAACAAGCTAGTGGGAGAGGGCATGTTTGATATGTCTGATATTAACTCTCTACCTACTTGTGAATCCTGCCTGAAAGGAAAAATGACTAAATCTCCTTTTAAGGGGAAACCTGAGCGTAGTCAAAATCTGTTGGATTTGATCCATACAGATGTTTGTGGTCCATTTAGAGTTGGTACTCAATATGGCCACACCTACTTCATTACCTTTACTGATGATTATTCGAGGTATGGGTATTTATATTTGATGAAATATAAGTCTGAAGCATTTGAAAAGTTCAAAGAATTCAAGGCTGAAGTAGAAAACAAGCTAGGTAAAAGTATTAAAGCACTTCGATCGGATCGAGGTGGAGAATACTTAAGTACCGAGTTTTTGGACTATCTGAAAGAGAATGGGATTCTCTCTCAGTGGACTCCTCCTATGACACCACAGCTGAATGGTGTATCGGAGCGTCGTAATCGAACTTTGTTGGACATGGTTCGATCCATGATGAGCTTCACTGAGCTTCCACCTTTATTTTGGGGCTATGCGCTTGAAACGGCGGTATTGTTGTTGAACAACGTCCACACTAAAGAAGTGGACAAAACACCATACGAGTTATGGAATGGCAAAGCTCCTAAGTATTCGTACTTGAGGATTTGGGGATGTCCTGCTTACGTGAAGTAGACAGTGGGAGATAAGTTGGATAGTCGATCCACCTTATGTTATTTTGTAGGGTATCCGAAGAATTCAATCGGATATTATTTCTATTATCCTGCTGAAACAAAGGTGTTTGTTTCAAGGAATGCCACCTTCTTGGAGAAGGAGTTCTTATTGGATAAGAAAGGCGAGATGATGGAACTCGAAGAAATTCGAGAAGAACCCAAAATACAAAATAACGATCCTACACCTCAGGAACCATTGATAGACACGCCTGTACCTAGAAGATCCGAGAGGACTTCTAGACCTCCTATTCGATATGGTCTTCTTCTTGAAGGGGATCAAGATGAACCCGATGTTGGATGTGATCCAAGAAACTTCAAGGAAGCAATTTCTGATGCGGATTCAAATTTATGGCTTGAAGCTATGCAGTCGGAAATAGATTCGATGCATACAAACCAAGTTTGGTCTTTAGTAGATCCTCCCGATGGAATTGTTCCAATAGGGTGTAAATGGATCTACAAGAGAAAGCTTGGGCCTGATGGTAAGGTATTGACCTACAAGGCGCGATTGGTGGCGAAAGGTTATACTCAAAGACAAGGAGTTGACTATGATGAAACCTTTTCACCAGTTGCAATGTTCAAGTCCATAAGAATCCTTATTGCCATAGCTTCTTGGTATGACTATGAGATATGGCAAATGGATGTGAAGACTGCTTTTCTTAATGGAGATATTAAGGAAGAAATCTATATGAAGCAGCCTGAGGGGTACACATCCATGGGAAGCGAGCATAAGGTATGCAAGCTTCAGAGATCAATTTATGGTCTAAAACAAGCATCAAGAAGTTGGAACCAGAAATTTGATGAAACAATAAAGGATTTTGGTTTCATCAAGAACCCGGAGGAACCATGCGTGTACAAAAAAGTAGTTAAGGATGCTGTGACATTCTTAGTACTTTATGTTGATGACATCCTAATCATTGGGAATGACGTAGGGATGTTGCAGTCAACAAAGATATGGTTATCAGGTAGATTCTCGATGAAGGATTTGGGTGAGGCATCCTATATTCTAGGGATACAGATCTATAGAGATAGATCTAAGAGAATGATAGGACTCACTCAATCAACCTACATCGACACCATATTGAAACGATTTTCAATGGATGGGTCCAAGAGAGGACATCTACCCATGTGTCATGGAGTTTCTCTATCCAAGTCTATGTGTCCCAAGACTGATGAAGAGATAGAGAAAATGACACATGTACCATATGAGTCAGCCATAGGTAGTATCATGTATGGGATGATATCTACCAGACCGGATGTAGCATTTGCTCTGAGTGTCACGAGCAGATATCAAGCTAATCCCGGTCAAATGCATTGAAAAGCCGTGAAGGACATTCTTAAGTACTTACGAAGGACTAAGAATATGTTCATGGTATATGGAGGAAGAGAACTAAAATTAGAAGGCTATACCGACTCTAGCTTCCAAAGTGACATGGATGACTCGAAGTCAACCTCTGGATTTGTGATCATGCTCAATGGCGGTGCTGTCTCTTGGAAGAGTTCCAAGCAGGACACCACAGCGGATTCCACCACTGAGGCAGAATACATTGCAGCATCAGCTGCTGCTAAAGAGGCCGTTTGGATGAGGAATTTCGTCCAAGAGTTGGGCGTCATTCCTGAAGTTGTTGGTCCAGTCCCGGTGTACTGTGACAACACGGGTGCCGTTGCTCAGGCAAAGGAATCAAGGTCTCATCAAAGATCCAAACACGTACTGAGGAAATACCACATCATCCGGGAGATTGTGGAAAGAGGAGACATCACTGTCGAAAGAGTGGCCTCTGCAGACAATATCGCTGATCCACTTACTAAGCCCTTGCCAGGACCATTATTTGACAAACATCGCGAAGCAATGGGTCTACGTAGTATGACTAGTTGGCTATAGGGCAAGTGGGAGATTGAAAGAGTGGGTGCCCGGTGAGCCAACTTGTGGCTAAGGGCTTTGATGACTCTTTGTATAAACAATCTTTTGTTTAATATAATTTACACTTTTATTAATGGCAATGACTTTATCTTTCTTCATATTGTTATATTGTGATATACTATTGTTGTTTTGATAAAGACCTTGAATATACTATAGTGTATGTAAGATGTGGTAGAACATGGGGATGTCTATCATGAAACACATCTTATAGTCACTGTATATTCTAAACTGTTCCTAGTCGATTGAGCCGTCCGATAATAAGGATAAGGATCGCTCGAGTTTGAGACTAGCATTTGCGATGCAGAGTACCACGTTTCATTGGTAAGGAACATAGAGATGTTCGAAGCATGCAAATGGATATTCATACGATGAATGATCGAACTACCCTATCCGGACTTTCCAAGTGGTTATCACTTATCGAGTGAATAAGGTCCGCGGTTTTGGTTGTACACCATTAGTCCTTACTACTTGAAACATCATTGAGACTCTATATGCTAGTACTGTGCTTTGACTCGTTTACCGACTCTATTGGGGTCATCAGGTGTCGGGATTGGGTACAGTTACAACACATATAGGAGTCGATGCTTTGTTGTCAAGGATTCACCACATACTTGCGAGTGTGGATATCCTATGCGATCTGAGGAGATATTAGTGTGACGAATCTCTGGCCAGAGTACATGATGTGTTTTAAGAAATGGTTTCTTAGTAACACATGCGATGTCACTATTTGATCTTCAAGATGTATTGCATAGTTATCGAATCTCGAACGACTCTCGATTTACCAATGGTTGTTGATTCGATCGGGATATATGGATGAAGGGACCGTACTGTACGCTAACCAAAATCTATTGGTTCTTGCAGGCACTATCAGTGATACCTAGGGAATCATGGGGCGATGTTGCTAGGCGCTCTTACCATGATTCGATGGGCAAGTCGGAAATTGTTGTTCCGAGTCACAAGGAGTTGTGGGCCCACGACTAGCTGTATCCCTGAACCATTGAGGGCCACACAGAGTAATGGATTTTTAATCCCCGTTGAGATACTTAAATTTAAAGAGTTAAATTTAATGAACAAAGAAGTTGAACTTCTTATTTAAGAGTAGAGGAGTAAGATTTTCTAAAATGACATAGGGATGGACATTTTTGGAAAACACTGAATTCGGATTCAGAAAAATTTATCTTGACTTTAAAAGGTGCATAAATGGTTTCTGTACACATTGGTGAAATCGGTTTATCAATCGGAGTCATGATGAATTTTATATTAATTTCTGAACATGCGGGCTTTGCTTGTCGGGCTTGAACTTATGACTAATGGGCCCTAAGCTGTTAGCGGCCTACATTATAAATAAGTTATTGTAGTACAGAAATTATACACAACAGGTCACAAAATTTTCGAAAAACCCTAGTATTTTTCCTCTGAAGTGGCCGCCCCCTTTTCCCCTCTGCTCAGAAAAATCCAGTCTGTGAATTTTGAATTACAGTCTGGTTTAACGGATCAAATTCGTTAATCTCTTCGTAGAAACTTCTGATAGATTTTCTAGTGCAATCTATCAGAGGGATTAATTATCCGTTCGTGGACCTGATTGAAGAACAGTTCGTCCATCAGTTCCAGGGATATACAACAAGAGCAGAGCAATCTGTTGGTGTCCATAATCTCGCTTCGAGATTGGAGGTAAAAATTTATAATCGTTATTTAATTTTTACACACACACACAATTTAATCGTAAAGTTTTGATACCCATTATGGAATCGTTCCATATAAAATTTTTAAACTTCCGCTGCACCGGGTATCAATTCTGATTGATCTGATCGCCGCGTTCTCCAACACATAATAGGAAGAAATAATAGTTGTAGAGATGATAATAAAAAATCAAAATAGAAATTTAATTGACTGCCATAATCGAATCTGAAATTAAAATTTTTATATTTCTATAGTTCTGAGATTAAAATTTGAATTTTAATAAAAATTTGAAAAGTTTATAATG
Source organism: Henckelia pumila (assembly GCF_033568475.1). Classification (NCBI taxonomy): domain Eukaryota; kingdom Viridiplantae; phylum Streptophyta; class Magnoliopsida; order Lamiales; family Gesneriaceae; genus Henckelia; species Henckelia pumila. The sequence continues at coordinate 14,587,821 of NC_133122.1, read as the reverse complement.
CATGAAGTGTTATGTTGTAATTAAATATTAGAATGAGTAGGTGTAAGTGTTTGAATGATTTTTATCGATATAAAAAAATAAATATGTTTAATTCTCTAAATTTTTTAAATATTATAAAAAAATTTATGTCATTTGAGATAATGCACATACGAAAATAACATCATATTTTATCAAATTGATTTTTTCATCATTATATTCAATATCTTAACTGAGTAGATTGAGTACTATAAAAAAAAAAAGAAAATTATATTTAAAAATCACATATTATTTTATTTATTAAAATCTTACAAAAAATATTTTTTTAAAAATGAAATCAAAATCATGAAAAAAAATAAATGACATGTTATAATAAATGTAAGTACTCAATTGTAGAATTATATTTTTAAGGAACTAATTCACATTTAAATTTTTAAAAAAATCAAAATTTCTTAACACTTAATTATATTTTTATTTGATATTTATTTTTATATATTTAACGTGATAGATATAAATATATATCTCGATAATTCATTTTTTTTAAAAAAATATGATTTTAAAAAAAACTTTTTATTTTTAGCATACTTTGTAACGCAAGAATTCTTGTCTTTTTTAACTCACATTAATTATGAAATTTAATTATATATATTATTTAAACTCTATTATTATTATTTTTAAAATAAATTAATTAACCATCTATGTAAAAATCAAAGACATCCATTTATTTTGTATAGAAATATGTGCCAAATAGTTGTCAATAATTAATGTTCTCCATAATAATTTATTATTATTTTGTCTATCATTAATTGCCTTTTCTATTTATAGTATGGATGTTTAGGCGGGAAAATATGAAGATACTATTTTTAGAGACTTGTTTGCTTGAAATAATAGTTGTAGATATGATAATCCAAAATCAAAATGGAAATTTAATTGACTGCCATAATCGAATCTGAAATTAAAATTTTTATATTTCTATAGTTCTGAGATTAAAATTTGAATTTTAATAAAAAATTGAAAAGTTTTATAATGCATGAAGTGTTATGTTGTAATTAAATATTAGAATGAGTAAGTGTTTGAATATTTTTTTATCGATATAAAAAGATGAATATGTTTAATTCTTTAAGTTTTTTAAATGTTATTATAAAAAAATTTATGCCATTTGAGATAATGCACATACGAAAATAACATCATATTTTATCAAATTGATTTTTTCTTCATTATATATCTTAATTGAGTAGATTGAGTACTATAAAAAAATTATAAAATTATAATTAAAAATCACATATTATTTTATTTATCAAAATCTTACAAAATTTTTTTTTTTTAAAAAATAAAATCAAAATCATGACAAAAATAAATGACATGTTATAATAAATGTAAATACTCAATTGTAGAATTATATTTTTAAGGAACTAATTTACATTTAAATTTTTAAAAAAACCAAAATTTCTTAACACTTAATTATATTTTTATTTGCTATTTATTTTTATATATTTAACGTGATAGATATAAATATATATCTCGATAATTCATTTTTAAAAAAAATTATGATTTTAAGAAAACTTTTTATTTTTAGCATACTTTGTAACGCAAGAATTTTTGTCTTTTTTAACTCACATTAATTATGAAATTTAATTATATATATTATTTAAACTTTATTATTATTATTTTTAAAATAAATTAATTAACTATCTATGCAAAAATCAAAGACATCCATTTCTTTTGTATAGGAATATGTGTCAAATAGTTGTCAGTATTTAATGTTCTCCACAATAATTTATTATTATTTTGTCTATCATTGATTGCTATTTCTATTTATAGTATGAATGTTTAGGCGGGAAAACATAAAGTTACTATTTTCAGAGACTTGTTTGCTTTTATATATATGTATATAGATTAACCTTGGGTTGGTTTTAAAAAAAAAATTTACTAGCTATACAAATGACAATTTAATTTAAACCCAAAAATATATGGATTTGGGAATTCACCTTTAACACTATGAGAGTGTTTGGTAGAGTTTCTACAAAGTGTTTCTTAGCTTCTAGTTGCATATAAGTGTTTTTGAGTGCTTGTGAATGTTAAATTCTGATTTAGCTTCTACAATTTTTACCCAAAAGTAAGATGCTAAAATGTGATTTTTGCTTCTGTTTTTTTGTTTAAAATATAAAATTACAAGTTGACATTTATACCCTTAATAAACTTATCATATTACATATGCTTTATTTTTTTTAATTTTACATTTTTATTACAAGCATTTTCTAAAAAAATATTTTTTTATTTTACATTATTAGTACAAGCATTTTTTAAAAATTTTACATTATTATTACAAGCATTATTTAAATATATATATATATATATATATATATATATTGCATTTTCATAAATGTTTGTAAATATTTTGTATATTTATACAAATTTTGTCATTCTTTATATTTTTATTTTTATTAATATTATATATATATTTTTCAAATATTCATGTTATAAAAAATAAAATATTTTTGATACAAAATTCATAATGTAATAATAATATATAAACTCATTTTTTTTAGTGTGAGTATCAAAAATTAAATAATCAAATAAGGGTATGATTGTCATTTAGTTAAAAAATTAAGCTTAAAAATAATATTCTCCAAACACTAAACTTTAGTTTGTATTAGCTTTCACCTTCTATTTTCAAACACTCCCTACTTTAGCTTCTCACCAATTTCAAAATAATCTCAAATTGAATCACTTTTAAATAAGTAAAAACTCTCCAAAACACTCTATACATAGAGAGACTTTTGTTACTATTGAAGTTTGATAAAAAAATAATAAATTACTAGATCGAAAAAAAAACTGCAAAGAGCCGGTGAGTCACGCGCCCCATTGGATGCCTGGGCAAAAACACAGCATCGAGGGGCAATTTTGGCAAATCGAACAAGAAAAGCCACTTGAGGCCGTAACTTGGAAGAGTTGGTTGGTGACTTTGGTGACAATAGTTGGTGAGAATGGGTTTCTTCGATCCTACATGTGCCGGCAGTGCATGAATCCATTAAAATGTTGACACGTGGAAACAATTACCTACTATTTTTTATTTTATTTTTTTTTATAAAAAATAAACCATGGTCAAACTATGGTTTGTTTGAGCAGTCATTTTTTTTGTTTGAGTGGTCATTTTTTTCCAAAATTAAAAAAAAGGTTTTAGTTTGAGCCTAAATTTTCTTTGCTCTATTGAGAAGCCGTCCCGCTGCGCCATAATCCCACCATCACCGTTTCTCACCTCCACAACTATAGTCATGCCACGGCCCGGAGGTGTTTTGAATGTTGAAAGGATTTTAATCATTTGCTCTATTTCAAGCCGCCGCCGTAATCCCGCCTACGCCATCGCCCGGAGGTGTTTCAACGTTCGATTACTGTTATTCTTCGTTTACAAGTCATTTCAATGAAATTGTATTTAGTACTATAGTAGTATTATGTAAATGGGTTCGCAAATATTTTTCTTTAGCCAAGAGTTTTGGTGTGACAGACATAAAAAAAAAAAAAAATTCTCCACTAGAAAGTTGTTCATTTACCTTTGGCGATTCGGCTTTTAAAAAATTGTGGCATAAGTGCATGACTTATTGTAAATCTGAAGATGAATTTGAGGCCACGTGGATACATATGATTGATTCATACGTAACCCACTTACTGCTAAAGCAAAAGAAGTTACAAATGCAAATATTACACGACATTGGGATACTAAGAACAAAAAAGGAAATGGAAAAGAAAAGGGAAAAGCTCAACTTTCAAGTAAGTTTTCATATATTCACAATTTTATTCATATACCCGTTATACAGTTAATCTATCACTAAGTTTGTAATTATTTGGACTTGCTAGGTACAAGAGGAACCAAAAGAAAGAGGCAAAGTTCACAAGGTACCACCAACATACGGGAAACGAACTATATACCATCACAACATCACCCAAATTTGACACTATCTCACTATTCATATGCATCTCCTCAATTCTCATCTCTATTTGGGCACAATCAACATTTTGTCCAGTATTCAAATCAAATGGCAAGTGATTCTTTTTAATTTTTAATTTTCAATATGAAATATGAATTTGGGAACAATCAACATTTATATCTTATGTTTAGTTTTGTATTTTCAATGCAGGAAAATAATACAAATTTTTATTCAAGTGGTCAGATGAACTTATTCTCATATCAGTTTGGGGTCCTCATGTGTCACAAGTAAGAAATTTTTTCAACGAAAAGTAAACTTATTTACAAATTTATTTCTCATTATAATTTTTTTTATTGTTTAGGGACATGATAATGGTAACTGAAGAAGCATGAAATTGTTGGAGCAAGAGCAAGTCTTCTTCCTTCTTTAGTTGCACATGATGCTAGTGTTCTTGGATATGTTGTTGCATCCTGCTTTATTTACTCTTATGCACTTTCTCTCAAGCCATGATACACTTCATATACTGGATTTGTGTATTGTTAAGTTTATTTATTATTTGGTTTGAAAAAAAAATGCTACACTTCTCCGCTTCCTTTCCTCCCACGGTTTCTTAGTTTTGTGACTGATTGATTGCTCCAAGTAGTTATTTAACTAATAGAAAAGATCGATTTGAGGATATTGCTTGATTGTTAATTTATTCATGGTCTGGAATATTTAGTTTTTTGTAGGATATTGCTTCTATTGTTGATTATGCATTTGGTTAAATTCACAAAAACAAGAGGTTTATTAGGCTGCTCGATTGGATTGGAGCTGTTGGAAGAAATAGACCCGGGTTCTTCAATACATCTTCGAACAAAGTTAACCAAAAAAAAACTTTAAACTTAAATTGGAGATACACCAACAGAATTGCACTAGTAAAATATCACTAATAGAACTTCCATGAAGTGGGATGTTGTAAAACACTGGTCGGTGGAGCCATATTAACCAACAGAAATGTACTAATAAATATTAAAACGAAATTCACTAATAAATATCACTAATTTAAATTCTGAGTTGGTCTAAGACGCTGGATTAACCAATAAAAATGCACTAATAAATATTACAAACGAAACACACTAAACACAAGTTTAAATAAATAACAGAAATGCTTTCTCAATCAAAGTAGCCTTGAAAGAAGCAATTGAACGTTGCTTCTCAAGCTATTCCTCAAAAGTTCTTTCTGCTTCCGCCCTATTTTAGAAATTTAAGTTAACGCGTCTTTAAATTCGTCGATTTGAGCATGTGTTTCTACCTCGGGCCATAAACTCCATGTTTTTCTCCTTTGAAAACAACATAGTTTTCCCCTATATTACACCGAAAAGTTAAAAAATTTTAATATTCCATAAAAAAACAATAACATTATGACAAAAAATAACTCAAAATTTAATGACTCACCATTTAACTAAATAGATCATAGGATATATTCTGAGGTGAACAAGAAGCCTGTACCAAAATGATGTATGCAACATATTACCAATCCAAATTACAACAAAATGACCACTCTACATGCATCAAGCATAGTAACAGATTTTACCAATCCAAATTAAAACAAAATTACCACTGTACTTGAATCAAGCATAGTACCAACAGATTACCCGTGAACAACAATCCCCTACCAAATTACCACTCTAAGGTATATGATGTTTGTTTAATGATTCTATCTAGACATCAAGCAGTAACTAACCAATTTGCATCTAAATTTTTTTCTATATTTCTAGGCATGGTAAATTCAAATTCGCATGCATAATGCATTAACTAACCAATAGATTACCTGCGGAGGGAGTTTGAGTCATGGCGGAGGGAGTCGGAGTCCTTTTCGATCCAAATTTGCATTAGAACAATGAGAGATGAAAGTGAAGTTAAAAAAATACACATGTTTTGAATGGAAAAAATTGGCTCGGTATGTTCTCAACTTTTTTTCCTTACATTTCTTACATTCACAAAACTTGAGTAATTAGGCTTACAAAAACTTGATAAATTTCAGATTAAGCTCCATGTAAACAAAAGTGTCTCAAAAGATGCGAAATGAATTTGTAACCATACAAGAACAAAATTCTCTCTTTTCAATGGTTTTGTGGTTGAAACTGAAAAGATTTGATGATCAAAACTCTTTTGAACAGAATGAAATATATGTCAATAACTCTATTGTTGGAAATATTGAATGAATTGTGATTGGGCTTGAAAGGGTTTGAAATGATTGACCCAAATAGGCTTTGAAGCCTTGTCCAAATTATTGAAAAATTCAAAAATTTGGTGAATAAATTGGAGGGAAATGGGGAAATGGTTGTCCCACATTGGAACAACTCAAATTTGTTGTTCACCTTAAATAACCCATGTTTGGTTGGGCCCTTAGGGCACCTGATGTTTTGTAAAGGGGCAAGACGCTAGTCGATGCAACAAACACGCGCGCGCGGCCGGCCGGTCGACTCGGCGTGGTGTGGTGTGGTCTTATGATTCAATTATTCTTTTTGAATAAAATTTATTTAAAATAATATTTTATTATTTTATGGAGTAGGCCCGAGCGGTAAAATATTACCACGCGGGCAGTGAGTTCAAAGCGACATGCGCCCGCGCGGTTAAAAATTACCGCGCGAGCGCGGTACCAAAATGGAAAGGCAGTGTGTTGGCTTAAAGTTGGGCGCTCGCGCGGTAGAAAATTACCGCCCGAGCGCACCTTCTGCAGAATGAACAGTCACGACTGTTTCTGGAATTTTTCTGTCATGGGTTGCATCCTTACGCCTTCAGACGTGTTGTTTCGTGTATAAAACTATATATATGGTGGTTATAACACAGAAAACAGACATAGAAACATCTGATAACATACATTTCAGATTTCTGATTTCTCAAAATCTCTTCCTCACTTTCTCAAAGAAAAGTTAAAGCATATTTTCGTTCGTTGAAGTTCGTGATATTTGCTGTGCTGCTATATCACGATCGAAAGTCGTTGTATCTTAGAGACGATTTCCGCTAACGTTTAGCACTTGAAACGGGCAATTTCGTCTTGCGGATAGAGAGTTTCTCTCGCCTAGACTGTGTTCATTATTGTCGCTGTTATTGTTGCTGCTGTTTAAACAAGGTTTTCAAAATTCGGAATACACACTTCTAACAATCGCAAGATGAAATTCTTTGTATTTCCCGGATTCTGAAGATGTCTACCGTTTCATTCACTCCGCTCGCTTCCGCCCCCGCTCATGGAGAAAAGCCGCCAAAGTTTTCTGGTGCCGACTTCAAACGTTGGCAGCAGAAGATGCTGTTCTATCTGACCACCCTTAATCTGTCTAGATTTCTCAAGGAGGATCCCCCCGTCGTCGTTGAAGGCGATTCTGACACACAAAGAAGGACAGCAATAGATGCATGGAACCACAACGATTTTCTCTGCAGGAATTATATTCTGAATGGCCTCGACGACACTCTCTATAGTGTCTACTCCTCTGTGAAGACGGCCAAGGAATTATGGGATTCTTTGGAAAAGAAGTACAAAACTGAAGATGCCGGCATAAAGAAGTTTGTAGTTGGCAAATTTCTGGACTTCAAGATGGTAGACTCAAAAACTGTAATGAGACAAGTGCAAGAGATACAAATCATCTTGCATGACTTATTGGCCGAAGGAATGGAAATCAATGAACCATTCCAAGTCGCGTCTATCATTGAGAAATTGCCTCCACTGTGGAAAGACTTCAAAAACTACCTTAAGCACAAACGTAAGGAGTTGAAACTTGAAGATCTTATTGTGAGGCTTCGCATCGAGGAGGACAACATAAATACCGAGGCCAAGTCACATAAAAAGCTGATGGAAACCGAGGCCAAAGCAAATCTGGTGAAGTCTAGTACGAGTCAAAAGAGGAAGCGCCCCCATGATGAAAACCAAAAGGGGAAAGCGAAGAAATTCCAAGGAAGTTGCTACAACTGTGGCAAACCAAATCATATGGCAAGGGACTGCCGACTTCCAAAGAAAAATAACAAAAAATCAGAAACCAAGACAAGTGAACATGGTTCAAGAAAGGTATGTACCTTTAGCACTTTCTGATATTGATCTTAGTGCTGTTATATGTGAGACCAACATGGTGGATGATCCAAGAGGATGGTGGATCGATACCGGCTCTACGAGTCACGTGTGTGCCGAGAAAGACATGTATTCCACCTATGCCACCGTTGGGGATCGAAAGTTGTTCATGGGAAACTCCGCAACGTCTGAAGTTGTGGGAGTGGGAAATGTGGTGTTGAAGATGACCTCTGGTAAATAGGTGACGCTAAAAAATGTGCTGCATGTGCCAGATATTCGGAAGAACTTAGTTTCTGGTTCACTCTTGAGCAAGGCTGGATTTAGAATGGTATTTGAATCTGATAAATTTGTGTTAACTAAATCTGGTGTATTTGTTGGGAAAGGGTACCAAGATAGTGGTCTCTTTAAGTTAAATGTAATGAATGTTTCCCGCCTTGAGGCGAAGAATAAAGTTATTGGTTCTACTTACTTGACTGAAAGTAATGATATATGGCATGAACGATTAGGACATGTTAACTTCAACACGTTGCAAAGACTTGCAAATTTAAATGTAATACCTATGTTTAAAAGAAATCCACAAAACAAGTGTGAGATATGTGTTGAAGCGAAAATGGTTAAAGCTCCATTTCATAATGTCACGAGAAGTACTACGCCACTTGAATTAATACATACTGATGTATGTGATTTAAAAATGGTACAAACACGAGGTGGAAATAAGTACTTTATAACATTCATTGATGATTGCACCAGATTTTGTTATGTATATTTATTGAAAAGCAAAGATGAAGCGATCGACGCTTTCAAGAAATATAAAACTGAGATTGAAAATCAACGAAGTTCGAAAATTAAAATGATTCAAAGTGATCGAGGTGGAGAGTATGTGGCTCCTTTTGAAGAATTTTGCTCAACTTCGGGCATCATTCATCAAACGATGGACCCTTACTCACCTCAATCCAATGGCGTTGCAGAATCAAAAATCGAACATTAAAGGGAATGATGAACGCGTTGCTAATAAATTCTGGCTTACCTCAAAATATGTGGGGTGAAGCGATTCTCTCAGCAACACACATTCTAAACCGGATTCCAATCAAAGGAAAAGACGAAACACCATATGAACAGTGGAAAGGTCGTAAACCTTCTTACCAATACCTCAATGTGTGGGGGTGTTTGGCGAAAGTAGAAGTACCTAAGCCAAAACAAATAAAAATTGGGCCTAAAACGGTTGACTGTATATTTATTGGTTATGCATACAATAGTAGTGCATATCGATTTTTAGTACATAAGTCAACGAATCCTGATATACATGAAGGCACAATTATGGAGTCAAGGAATGCTGTATTCTTTGAAAATATCTTTCCATGTAAAGACAAGAAAGAAATAAGTTCGAACAAGCGAACTCATGAAAACACAACTGAAACTTCACAAAACAACGAGGAACCACGACGCAGCAAGCGTGCAAGAGTTGAAAAATCGTTTGGTCCTGATTTTCTAACATACATGTTAGATAATGAACCAAGAACTCTTCAAGAGGCTTTATCAAATCCTGAGGCTCCTTTTTGGAAGGAAGCCATACAAAATGAAATAGATTTCATAATGCATAATCATACATGGGAGTTGGTTGATCTCCCTCCGGGATGTAAACCTTTAGGATCCAAGTGGATTCTTAAAAGGAAATACAAAGAAGATGGATCTATAGATAAATATAAAGCTCGACTCGTGGTTCAAGGTTTTAGACAAAAAGAGGGATATGATTTCTTCGATACATACTCTCCGGTTTCTAGAATAACATCCATTCGTGTTCTCATAGCTATTGCAGCATTGCATGATCTTGAGATTCATCAAATGGATGTTAAAACTGCGTTTTTGAACGGAGAATTGGATGAAGAAATATATATAAAACAACCAAAAGGGTTTGTTGTACCCGGGAAAGAACAAAAGGTATGTAAACTTGTCAAGTCATTGTATGGACTTAAACAAGCACCTAAACAGTGGCATCAAAAGTTTGACACTGCAATGTTGTCAAATGGTTTCACAATAAATGAATGTGATAAATGTGTCTACATTAAAGGTACTACAAATGCATATGTAATTGTTTGTCTTTATGTAGATGACATGTTAATCATGGGTAGCAACCATGAATTGATTGTGAAAACCAAGAAAATGTTGAGACAACATTTTGATATGAAGGATTTGGGATTGTGTGATATAATTCTAGGGATTAAAGTTTCTAGACTTCCTGCTGGAATTATGTTATCCCAAACTCATTATGTAGAAAAGGTTCTTGAACGATTTAATGCCACAAATCATCCTACGGCTAGAACACCTATGGAATTGGGTACACATTTAGTTAAAAATAGAGGAGAACCTGTTTCACAAGTGGAATATGCAAGGGTGATAGGAAGTTTGATGTATTTAACTAACTGTACCCGTCCTGATCTTGCATATACTGTAAATAAGCTAAGTCGATTCACAAGTAATCCAAGTAAGGATCATTGGAAAGCACTAATGAGAGTGCTTGGATATTTGAAATACACTTTGAGTTATGGACTCGTGTATACAAAATATCCTGCGGTTCTAGAAGGATATTGTGATGCAAATTGGATTTCTGACACAAAAGACTCCAAGTCTATGAGTGGATATGTGTTCACTATCGGTGGAGGAGCGGTGTCATGGAGATCCTCTAAACAAACTTGTATAGCTCGGTCGACTATGGAGTCCGAGTTTATTGCTCTAGATAAAGCTGGAGAAGAAGCCGAGTGACTTCGAAACTTTCTCGAAGATATTCCATGTTGGAATAAACCGGTGTCTTCCATTACGATTCATTGTGACAGTCAGTCAGCAATAGGAAGAGCACAAAGTAGTATGTACAATGGTAAATCTCGACATATTCGTCGGAGACATAATACCATAAGACAATTGATCTCGAATGGGGTTATTTCGGTTGACTATGTGAAGTCAAAGGAAAACCTTGCGAATCCGCTTACAAAAAGTATAAATAGAGATCAAATGTACAAACTACTTGCAGGAATGGGTTTAAAATCCACAAAATAAAATGTTTATAGCGGTAACCCAATCTTGAGAATTGGAAATCCCAAAACCTTGGTTCAATGGGACAACTAAGTTATAAATATTACTTTGAGTACTTGGAAAAATTACTTACTCATTCCTGGAACATCCAAGTTGAAATAACCTGCAAAATGTGGTGAGGTTAAGTTTTTCTTTTAATGATTCCTATACCTATGAGGTGGAGTAATGCAGGATACTCTTGATAGGAGATCACCTATATAAGTGCAAAGTATTGGCCGCTTTGATTGCAACACTTATGAATCTAAGATATGGTCCAGGGCCGAAATGGACACAACGTGAGAACAAAATATGTAAGAGTATTGTTATGTATGTACTATTGTCTTGGTTTACACAAACGGTTGACTAGTTCAAAACATCGCGTTACTATGCAACTAGTAAATCCGATAGTATTTTACTACGGTAGGTTCAAAGCCACAAGCTACTTATCCTGATGTAACAATAACTCAAAATGATTTTCTAGTGAGAATGCTACTATACGTGAAATTCATTCATGTGGGGGATTGTTGGAAATATTGAATGAATTGTGATTGGGCTTGAAAGGGTTTGAAATGATTGACCCAAATAGGCTTTGAAGCCTTGTAAAGCCTTGTCCAAATTATTGAAAAATTCAAAAATTTGGTGAAATAAATTGGAGGAAAATGGGGAAATGGTTGTCCCATATTGGAACAACTCAAATTTGTTGTTCACCTTAAATAACCCATGTTTGGTTTATGGGATTGGGCCCTTAGGGCACCTGATGTTTTGTAAAGGGGCAAGACGCTAGTCGATGCAACAAACACACGCGGCCGGCCGGCTCGGCTTGGCTCGGCGTGGTGTGGTGTGGTGTGGTCTTCTGATCCGATTATTCTTTTCGAATAAAATTTATTTAAAATAATATTTTATTATTTTATGGAGTAGGCCCGAGCGGTAAAATATTACCGCGCGGGCGCAGCACTGCACATGCAAGACAGTGAGTTCAAAGCGACGTGCGCCCGCGCGGTTAAAAATTACCGCGCGAGCGCGGTACCAAAATGGAGAGGCAGTGTGTTGGCTTAAAGTTGGGCGCTCGCGCGGTAGAAAATTACCGCCCGAGCGCACCTTCTGCAGAATGAACAGTCACGACTGTTTCTGGTATTTTTCTGTCATGGGTTGCATCCTTACGTCTTCAGACGTGTTGTTTCGTGTATAAGACTATATATATGGTGGTTATAACACAGAAAAAAGACATAGAAACATCTGATAACATACATTTCAGATTTCAGATTTCTCAAAATCTCTCCCTCACTTTCTCAAAGAAAAGTTAAAGCATATTTTCGTTCGTTGAAGTTCGTGATATTTGCTGTGCTGCTATATCACGATCAAAAGTCATTGTATCTTAGAGACGATTGCCGCTAACGTTTAGCACTTGGAACGGGCAATTTCGTCTTGCGGATAGAGAGTTTCTCTCGCCTCGACTGTGTTCATTATTGTCGCTGTTATTGTTGCTGCTGTTTAAACAAGGTTTTCAGAATTCGAAATACACCCTTCTAACACCTATTCACGCAGAAACGAGCTCACATGAGATTAGCTTTGAGTGGATAGAGCGGTGGCAGAAGACGGAGTGAGGCCGAGGGGGAGCAGCCGTTGTAGTTGGGGGGAGGGGGGCGGAGATCGCGGAAACACCTTTTACCCATGGAGATCTTGACATTTGAGGAGAAAGAGAAGAAATGGAGAAACTACGTGACATAAATGTCACGAGATATAAGGTTTAGATCTAAAAACCAAACCATGGTTAGGATTTCGAAATTTTTTAAAAAAAGCAAAATACTTTTAAAAAATGAAAAAATATTTCCACGTGTCAACATTTTAATGGATTCATGCACCGCCGGCACATGTAGGATCGAAGAAACCATGAAACCTGAAGGCGTAATTAATATATTTTAGAAACTTGATATTATAACCATTATCATGAAAAACCTGTGGGTGATGATAGAATATCTTGCATATTAGAGAGAAAGACAACTCAAGCAATTGCAAAGATTGAGAAAATGGAAGCAGGACAAGGAGAACAAAGAAGGCCGCAGCTTGAAAACTAATATAGCTTTGAGCATGTATATCATCGATCAACTTCCTTGATCTTGGATAACGTCGATATCTTGAATCTCTCGATAGTTTTTAGCAGTCCTCCAACTGGTACGAAGGACACGGCGCCATATAATTCATAAACCATTAAGATCCCACCTTAAATTCCGTCTGTAAAAGCTAGAGTTTTTTGTTGAATAAACAGCTGAAAAGCAGGTCATTTTCTCATAACCTTGCAAACCTCGGGAAAACAACTATCGCAACTGCAGTGGATGACAACATTTTAATTAGCAGGAATTGGTTGTCCCACATAGGTAGACTCTAACTAAATATTGAATGCTAAACCTATATATTGTAAATCATAGTGTTGGAAAAACTGGCGAGTTCCCAGACCAATTACGATTGATACCCGGTGCAGCGGAAGTTTAAAATTTTTCATGGAACGTTTCCATGGTGTGGGTATCAACCATACATCGATTGAATTACGTGTGTGTAAAATTTAAATAACAATTAAATAAATTTTACCTCAAATCTCGCAACGAGATTAATGGACACCAACAGAACAATTCTGCTCTTGTTGTCTCTCCCTGGAACCGATGAACGCCTTCAATCAGGTCCACGAACAGAGGTTTAATCCCTCTGATAGATTGCACTAGAAAATCTATCAGAAGTTTTCTGCGAAGAGAATACACGAATTTGATTCGTTATTCCTTACTGCGATTCAAAATCACAGACCGGAATTTCTCTGACAGAGTGGGAGGGTGATCGGCCGAATTGAGAGAGAATAGGGGCTAGGGTTTTCGAAATTATTGCTCTCAAAATAATGACCTGTTGTGTGTAATTTCTGTACTGAAATAACTTATTTATAATGCAGGCCACTAACACCTTAGGGCCCATTAGTCATAAGCTGGGGCCCGACAAGCAAAGCCCGCTCGTTCAGAAATTAATATAAAATTCATCGTGACTCCGATTGATGAAACGATTTCACCAATGTGCACAGAAACCATTTCTGCACGTTTTAAAGTCAAAATAAATTTTCCTGAATCCGAATTCAGTGGTTTCCAAAAATATCCATCCCTATGTCATTTTAGGAAACCCTACTCCCTTACTCTTAATTAAGAAGTCCAACTCCTTAGTTCATTAAATTTAACTCTTTAAATTTAACTATCTCAACGGGGATTAAAACTCCATTACACTGTGTGACCCTCAATGGTTCAGGGATACAGCTAGCCGTGGGCTCACAACTCCTTGTGACTCGGAACAACACTTTCCGACTTGCCCAACGAATCATGGTAAAGCGCCTAGCAACATCGCCCCATGATTCCCTAGGTATCACTGATAGTGCCTACAAGAACCAGTAGATTTTGGTTAACGTACAGTACGGTCCCTTCATCCATATATCCCGATCGAATCAACAACCATTGGTATATCGAGAGTCGCTCAAGATTCGATAACTATGCAATACATCTTGAAGATCAAATTAGTGACATCGCATGTGCTACTAAGAAACCATTTCTTAAATCACATCAATTACTCTGGCCAGAGATTTATCACACTAATATCTCCTCAGATCGCATAGGATATCCACACTCGCAAGTATGTGGTGAATCCTTGACAACAATGCATTGACTCCTATATGTGTCGTAACTGTACCCAATCTCGACACCTGATGACCCCCTCAGAGTCGGTAAACGAGTCAAAGCACAGTACTAGCATATAGAGTCTCCATGATGTTTCAAGTCGTAAGGACTAATGGTGTACAACCAAAACCGCGGACTTTATCCACTCGATAAGTGATAACCACTTGGAAAGTCCGGATAGGGTAGTTCGACTATTCATCCTATGAATATCCATTTGCATGCTTTGAACATCTCCATGTTCCCTACCAATGAAACGTGGTACTCCGCATCGCAAATGCTAGTCTCAAACTCGAGCGATCCTTATCCTTATTATCGGACGGCTCAATCGACTAGGAACGGTTTTAGAATATACAGTGACTACAAGATGTATTTCATGATAGACATCTCCATGTTCTACCACATCTTACATACACTATAGTATATTCAAGGTCTTTATCAAAACAACAATAGTATATCACAATATAACAATATGAAGTAATATAAAGTCATTGCCATAAAAGTGTAAATAATATTAAACAAAAGATTGTTTATACAAAGAGTCAACAAAGCCCATAGCCACACAGTTGGCTCACTGGGCACCCACTCTTACAATCTCCCACTTGCCCTATAGCCAACTAGTCATACTACGTAGACCCATTGCTTCGCGATGTTTGTCAAACAATGGTCCTGGCAAAGGCTTAGTAAGTGGATCAGCGATATTGTCTGCAGAGGCCACTCGTTCGACACTGATGTCTCCTCTTTCCACAATCTCCCGGATTATGTGGTATTTCCTCAGTACGTGTTTGGATCTTTGATGAGACCTTGGTTCCTTTGCTTGAGCAACGGCACCCGTGTTGTCGCAGTACACCGGGACTGGACCAACAAATTCAGGAATGACGCCCAACTCTTGGACGAAATTCCTCATCCAAACGGCCTCTTTAGCAGCAGCTGATGCTGCAATGTATTCAGCCTCAGTGGTGGAATCCGCTGTGGTGTCCTGCTTGGAACTCTTCCAAGAGACAGCACCACCATTGAGCATGAACACAAATCCAGAGGTTGACTTCGAGTCATCCACATCACTTTGGAAGCTAGAGTCGGTATAGCCTTCCAGTTTGAGTTCTCGTCCTCCATAAACCATGAACATATTCTTAGTCCTTCGCAAGTACTTAAGAATGTCCTTCACGGCTTTCCAATGCATCTGACCAGGATTAGACTGATATCTGCTCGTGACACTCAGAGCAAATGCTACATCCGGTCTGGTAGATATCATCCCATACATGATACTACCTATAGCTGACGCATATGGTACATGTGTCATATTCTCTATCTCTGCATCAGTCTTGAGACACATAGACTTGGATAGAGAAACTCCATGACACATGGGTAGATGTCCTCTCTTGGACCCATCCATTGAAAACCGTTTCAATATGGTATCGATGTAGGTTGATTGAGTGAGTCCTATCATTCTCTTAGATCTATCCCTATAGATCTGTATCCCAAGAATGTAGGATGCCTCACCCAAATCCTTCATCGAAAATCTACCTGATAACCATATCTTTGTTGACTGCAACATCCCTACATCATTCCCAATGAGTAGGATGTCATCAACATAAAGTACTAAGAATGTTACCGCATCCTTAACTACTTTCTTGTACACGCAAGGTTCCTCCGGGTTCTTGATGAAACCAAAATCTTTAATTGTTTCATCAAATTTCTGGTTCCAACTTCTTGATGCTTGTTTTAGACCATAAATTGATCTTTGAAGCTTGCATACCTTATGCTCGCTTCCCATGGATGTGTACCCCTCAGGCTGCTTCATATAGATTTCTTCCTTAATGTCTCCATTAAGAAAAGCAGTCTTCACATCCATTTGCCATATCTCATAGTCATACCATGCAGCTATGGCAATAAGGATTCTTATGGACTTGAACATAGCAACTGGTGAAAAGGTTTCATCATAGTCAACTCCTTGCCTTTGAGTATAACCTTTCGCCACCAATCGCGCCTTGTAGGTCAATACCTTACCATCAGGCCCAAGCTTTCTTTTGTAGATCCATTTACACCCTATTGGAACAATTCCATCGGGAGGATCCACTAAAGACCAGACTTGGTTAGTATGCATCGAATCCAATTCTGACTGCATAGCTTCAAGCCATAAATTCGAATCCGCATCAGAAATTGCTTCCTTGAAGTTTCTTGGATCACATCCAATGTCGGGTTCATCTTGATCCCTTTCAAGAAGAAGACCATATCGAACTGGAGGTCTAGAAGTCCTCTCGGATCTTCTAGGTGCAGGCGTGTTCAGCAATGGTTCCTGAGGTGTGGGATCGTTATTTTGTATTTCGGGTTCTTCTCGAACTTCTTCGAGTTCCATCATCTCGCCTTTCTTATCCAATAAGAACTCCTTCTCCAAGAAGGTGGCATTCCGTGAAACAAACACCTTTGTTTCAGCAGGATAATAGAAATAATATCCGATTGAATTCTTCGGATACCCCACAAAATAACACAAGCTGGATCGACTATCCAACTTATCTCCCACTGTCCGCTTCACGTAAGCAGGACATCCCCAAATCCTCAAGTACGAATACTTAGGAGCTTTGCCATTCCATAACTCGTATGGTGTTTTGTCCACTGAGAGAGAATCCCATTCTCTTTTAGATAGTCCAAAAACTCGGTACTCAAGTATTCTCCACCTCGATCCGATCGAAGTGCTTTAATACTTTTACCTAGCTTGTTTTCTACTTCAGCCCTGAATTCTTTGAACTTTTCAAATGCTTCAGACTTATATTTCATTAAATATAAATATCCATACCTTGAATAATCATCAGTAAAGGTAATGAAGTAGGTGTGGCCATGTTGAGTCCCTACTCTAAATGGACCACAAACATCTGTATGGATCAAATCCAACAGATTCTGACTACGCTCAGGTTTCCTCTTAAAAGGAGATTTAGTCATTTTTCCTTTTAGGCAGGATTCACAAGTAGGTAGAGAGTTAATATCAGACATATCAAACATGCCCTCTCCCACTAGCTTGTTCATCCTCCTTGAGGAAATATGACCTAGTCTAGCGTGCCAAAGGTTTGCCGGGTTTTGACTATCGATTTTCCTTTTGTTTGTTGTCGCCGGTTTGTCAATACAATTCACTGGAACGTCTTTTAGTTTTAAATTGTATAGATCGTTTTCAAGTTGTCCATTTCCAATTAAACATTCATTCTTGTAAATATTGCAAATCCCATTCACAAAATTACAAGAATAACCATCTCTATCAAGCATAGAAATAGAAATAATGTTTTTAATTAAATCTGGCACAAATAAAACATCTCTCAACAATAATTTAAAACCGTTCTGCAAAAATGTCTCCTATAGCTTTGGATTTATCTCTGGAACCATTCCCGAGCCTTGACTGGGTCTCACCCATCCTTAGCCTATTACTTCTTGTCATTATTTGCAACTCATTGCAAATATGATATCTACATCTGGTATCCAATACCCAAGAAGTAGTATTAAGAAAAACATTTTAATGTAAAACATACCCTTTGCAGTTCGCAACTGCTTGAGGTATTCCTTGCAGTTACGTTTCCAATGACCGGGTTTCTTGCAATGATGGCAAACTTGTTTAGACTTGTCCAATTTTGCATGTAACATTTGGCCTTGAGATCATGGTCCAACCATTTCTCTAGTTCGGCCAACCTTTCGGCAGTTACATCAGCCGGGGCTGTTTTCGGAGAAGCCTTTTCTAACACTTAGAAAATCTTTTCCGAACTTAGGACAATCTTAACTTATGGAATCATTCTGTATTGTTTGCGTCAATAAGTTTGTTTTGTTGGAGAACAGAAACATGTGGATTACTGAGATAAAACAGACAATTATCGATGATTGTTTAAATAATTTACTAAGACATAAAATAGGCGAATTTAATTTTATGAATCTCACTCCCACTATTTTAACGATTTCACCACCCTCTAGTGAAAACGGGAAACTTTTTCCTTAGTGAGAACATGGAGTCCAATTGACAAACTTATGGTCCCGAATAATATCAGCCAACCATAATTCTCAAAAGGTAGAGCCCAATTGCTTCCAAAGCAACCCCCATGTATTTACCTCATGTCCAATAAGGGCCCAATAATATGACGCCGTTTAAAGTGACATGTCAAGATGACCCATCAATATTAAGTTGTGATGGACGGTCGCCATGTGGATCCCCCAATAATATGAGCCGATCCCATGGGAGTTCCACCCAACTTACAACATTTGTCGATCCAATGTACAGCTTTCCGACGGACGGGCCCCCCCAATAATATGAGCCGGACCGTATCCGCGGGTAGCATCACATACATTGACCGTTGATGGAAGGTAGGAACATTTAAACAATATTTAAATTTCCTTTATTTATCTTGATATAAATTTTAAATCATATTTAAAATGAGGGATTTTATTTACAAAAATATTTGTCTCATCATATTTAATTTATTGCATGCATTGCCGGATTCACGCAATTTATGTCTAAACATGCATACAATCATAATATCACATATTATATAGGATGATCGATTCCATTTCTAATTGACCCGTGGTTGCCAATCACGGGTCTTAGTCCAATCCTAGGTAATATGCAGTATGCAAATGCAATCCTATTACATATGCTTCCAATTTACATTTCTTCAGTCTTCATTGTCTGCTGGGCCCACCATCTTCAAATCTTGATCTCCCACTAAATCTAATGTATTTACAATTAAATAACAATGACAAGTAGGGGATACATTTTTAGGGGGTGGGAACGGGCTATAAACCAAGCCCACTTTTATTACATATGACATTCATATCGGGCCATAAACCAGGCCCATTAATAAAACCAACAACAATAAAGACAAAATGTAAATTCCTAACATACACCTACAAAATTGGTCATGGCAATCGATCATCCTTATCCAATAACATTTAATTCAAAATTAATTTATTGGATAACATGCTGTGGCAATTCAAATTTAAACAAGATAAAATCATATTTTATATATAAAATCACATTTCACATATAAAATCATATTTTATCTCCATATCAAATAAAATCATATTTTATCTATAAAATCCAATTTTACAAATAAAATCATATTTTATCTAATATATCATAAGATCATATCTTATCATCAATTGTACCAAAATAATTGATTTCAAAATTCAATTTACGGATAAAATATTAAAATTTTCCAAAAATTCAAATTTATCCAAAATCAATTTTAAAATTTACGGACTCGAACAATTCGATCCGAAATCTCGTGAACCAATCAAAAACAATTTTTGACCGGACCAAAAATAAAATTTTAAATATTAAAATTAAAATATAATTTTTCCCGCGGGCCGCCCGGGACACTCCCGGGCCGGCCCGCACCCGGGGCGCGGGCCGGGGCAGCCCGGCTGCCCCCTTAGGGCAGCAACGTTTGCTGCCCTGGCGGCGCCTGGCGCCGCCGCTGGGCGGCGCCGAGCGCCGCCCCTGGGCGGCGCCGAGCGCCGCCCCTGGGCGGCGCTGTGCGCCGCCCTGGGCAGCGCCGAGCGCTGCCCTGCGCAGCGCCCAGCGCTGCGCTGGGCAGCGCACAGCGCTGCCCTGGGCAGCGCCGTGCGCCGCCCTGGGCGGCGACGGTCGCCGCCCTGGGCGGCGCCGTGCGCCCTCTTTGCGCGGCGCCGTGCGCCGCCCCTGGGGGCAGCGACCATCGCTGCCCCCTCCGGGCAGCGATCCAATCGCTGCCCGGGTTTCGCCCCCCGGAAAAAAAAAAATTTTTTTTTATTAAAAATATTTATTTTGTTTCAAAAAACCGAGACTCAAAAATTTTGTACAATTGATTATTCAATCGATTGATCTGAGCAACCTGGCTCTGATACCACTGTTGGAAAAACTGGCGAGTTCCCAGACCAATTACGATTGATACCCGGTGCAGCGGAAGTTTAAAATTTTTCATGGAACGTTTCCATGGTGTGGGTATCAACCATACATCGATTGAATTACGTGTGTGTAAAATTTAAATAACAATTAAATAAATTTTACCTCAAATCTCGCAACGAGATTAATGGACACCAACAGAACAATTCTGCTCTTGTTGTCTCTCCCTGGAACCGATGAACGCCTTCAATCAGGTCCACGAACAGAGGTTTAATCCCTCTGATAGATTGCACTAGAAAATCTATCAGAAGTTTTCTGCGAAGAGAATACACGAATTTGATTCGTTATTCCTTACTGCGATTCAAAATCACAGACCGGAATTTCTCTGACAGAGTGGGAGGGTGATCGGCCGAATTGAGAGAGAATAGGGGCTAGGGTTTTCGAAATTATTGCTCTCAAAATAATGACCTGTTGTGTGTAATTTCTGTACTGAAATAACTTATTTATAATGCAGGCCACTAACACCTTAGGGCCCATTAGTCATAAGCTGGGGCCCGACAAGCAAAGCCCGCTCGTTCAGAAATTAATATAAAATTCATCGTGACTCCGATTGATGAAACGATTTCACCAATGTGCACAGAAACCATTTCTGCACGTTTTAAAGTCAAAATAAATTTTCCTGAATCCGAATTCAGTGGTTTCCAAAAATATCCATCCCTATGTCATTTTAGGAAACCCTACTCCCTTACTCTTAATTAAGAAGTCCAACTCCTTAGTTCATTAAATTTAACTCTTTAAATTTAACTATCTCAACGGGGATTAAAACTCCATTACACTGTGTGACCCTCAATGGTTCAGGGATACAGCTAGCCGTGGGCTCACAACTCCTTGTGACTCGGAACAACACTTTCCGACTTGCCCAACGAATCATGGTAAAGCGCCTAGCAACATCGCCCCATGATTCCCTAGGTATCACTGATAGTGCCTACAAGAACCAGTAGATTTTGGTTAACGTACAGTACGGTCCCTTCATCCATATATCCCGATCGAATCAACAACCATTGGTATATCGAGAGTCGCTCAAGATTCGATAACTATGCAATACATCTTGAAGATCAAATTAGTGACATCGCATGTGCTACTAAGAAACCATTTCTTAAATCACATCAATTACTCTGGCCAGAGATTTATCACACTAATATCTCCTCAGATCGCATAGGATATCCACACTCGCAAGTATGTGGTGAATCCTTGACAACAATGCATTGACTCCTATATGTGTCGTAACTGTACCCAATCTCGACACCTGATGACCCCCTCAGAGTCGGTAAACGAGTCAAAGCACAGTACTAGCATATAGAGTCTCCATGATGTTTCAAGTCGTAAGGACTAATGGTGTACAACCAAAACCGCGGACTTTATCCACTCGATAAGTGATAACCACTTGGAAAGTCCGGATAGGGTAGTTCGACTATTCATCCTATGAATATCCATTTGCATGCTTTGAACATCTCCATGTTCCCTACCAATGAAACGTGGTACTCCGCATCGCAAATGCTAGTCTCAAACTCGAGCGATCCTTATCCTTATTATCGGACGGCTCAATCGACTAGGAACGGTTTTAGAATATACAGTGACTACAAGATGTATTTCATGATAGACATCTCCATGTTCTACCACATCTTACATACACTATAGTATATTCAAGGTCTTTATCAAAACAACAATAGTATATCACAATATAACAATATGAAGTAATATAAAGTCATTGCCATAAAAGTGTAAATAATATTAAACAAAAGATTGTTTATACAAAGAGTCAACAAAGCCCATAGCCACACAGTTGGCTCACTGGGCACCCACTCTTACACATAGTATTAAATATTACATGTTTAATATATAATATTTCTGATTATTGGAAATAGAAAGAGACTAGAATTAATTAATTGGTTTATCTTTATTTAATATTGAGTCTTTCGTATAAATTGTCAAGGAAACAAAGATGACATTATGCTGCAGGTTTGAATTATAAGCATTCAAAAACATAAATTTATTTTGTCCTTCAGGGGAAAATGAATTAGTCACTTATGTCTTTTGTGGGGGAAAAACGAATTAGTCTATTATGTGTAACATCCGAAAATTTTAAAACGTAAATCTGCATGCATAATTAGGAGAAATTAATTTTTAATTAAAGGTTAAATGTATTTATGTGATATTATGTGATTTATATGCATGATTTAATTTATTTTAGCATTTAACTCATAATTATGGAAATTCTAGATTTTTAAGGAATTTATTATTTTGATCGCGTAGACGGGACCGTGGACGGACGATATACCAAAATTCTTAGCCAAAAATATTTTATGAGTTTATGAGCCTTAAAATAATATTTTAAGGTATTTTGTCAGGAAAATTTTAGTATTTAATTATATATTTATTTAAGGGTTGATTTTTAGCCAAAATAAGTCATTTTAATGACCTTTATTAAATTTTAAAAATTCCCTATTATAATATTTCGGGATTTAGCATTTCCCATCAGATTATTATTATTATTAGGGGTTTTTAAATATTAGTTTTATGGAATAATATTTATACTATTAGTAATATCTTTTTTTTAACCTATTATCTACCAAAATTTAAAACAAATCAATCCCTAATCTACTCCAAATCCTAACAGCCGACTCCATCCTCCTCTCAAAACTTTCTTCACGCTTTCTTCAGAAAAATCACAGCCCCATAGCCGATCAAACCTCGTTCGTGAAGATTTTGGTCCGTTCGTCGTCCCGGAGACCCGTATACGCATCAACCTTCGTCAATCAATTAAAAAGGCATGTTTAAATCTTTTTTTGGCCACCATATAAGCTATTAATCATGCATGACGTTTTTTTTTTCAGATTTCATATGGTTATTTCGAAATTATGCAATCTTATTGATGTTTGATGCATGTTTGAGTGTTTACTTGTCATGGCTCACGTTTTCTTCAGCATGGCTCGGTCCAGGGGCTTGGGGCTTGGGTCAGAGGTGAGTTAGGGTCCTAAGGATCGAACCATGGCCAGGTTATAGGCTGGTAAGGGGGCTGGCCAATCAGAAACTTGATGGAAGGGGCTGTAGGTGACAGTTTAGGGTTTGTTGGAAGAGTGGCTCGGCTGGTCATGCTAGGCCATGACCCAGCCGAGCCAAGGCTGGGTTCGAACCGGCAGGACTCTGGGAAGGTCCTGCCGACGGTGCTCCGGCCAGCCATGACCGGAGCAAGGCGACAGCAGCGCTGGAAGGGCTGCTGCTCGTGCAGCCGAGGACAAGGTGGAGGGGGTATCGGGTTTGGGCTGGGGTTGAGGCTGGGTCGGGTCTGGGTGTTCCGGGTCGGGTCTGTAGGGTAGTGGGTCGGGTCAGGTCGGTCCGGGTCTGGGTTAGGTGGGCCGGGCTTGAGTATTTTAATTTTTAAATATATTATGTTTTAATTGGTTTTTGGGCCAATTAATTAGAAATAAAATTATTTGGGCTTCCAAATAATTTTATTTGGGCTTTCAAAATTATTTTTAAGTTAGCCCAATGATTTTTATGGGCTCGTGGGCCCATAAAAATTTTTGGGTCAGTCAGTGATTTTATGGGTCAGCCCAATGAATTTTTAGGAATTAATTAGTTAATGGGCCTAAATATTTTTATTTAAGCCCAATAATAATTAAGTATTTTAGTTTAGTAAAAATTTTAATTTTTAAAATTAGTTATTTAGTTATGGGCTTTAAGTTATTTAATGGGCTTTAAGTCAGTTAAGAGGCTTAGTAGAGAGACCAGCAGTCTGGACCAAACCATGAAAAATAATTAAGTTCGAAATATATATTTAATTATTTTATGCATGAAGTTTATATTTTAAGTATAAGTATATTTATTATGAAAATCAATTAAATATATATTACGTACAAATTTTCAGTGCATGCATTCATGAAATTTTATATGTTATGATTATGATTATGTATGAGTTGAGCAAAAATATTTTCTTGATGGAATTTGAAGTAGTGTGACATAAGGGTGGTTATCCACCATATGATATATGATTTATGCGGTAGTTTACTACCATAGGAGGTGATTTATCACCGCCACGTACGTTGGTTTATGAGACTGATCAGTCGGCA
Source organism: Henckelia pumila (assembly GCF_033568475.1). NCBI lineage: Eukaryota > Viridiplantae > Streptophyta > Magnoliopsida > Lamiales > Gesneriaceae > Henckelia > Henckelia pumila. Next base: position 14,563,129 of record NC_133122.1, on the reverse strand, counting down.
CAGATAAGCGTCACACTTACGAATATGACCATAAACTGTTTCAAAAATACCATGCTCAATTATGTTATGTATGATGAAGAAAGATGATGTTTATGATTAAGATTTATGTTTCAGTATTTATGTTATGAAAAATATTTTCATGCATGCTCATGTATCATGTATATGTATTAGTATGATTATGTGATGCATTATTTTAAACCTTGTTATCCAAGTTTAGACATGTTGAGCCCCTAGGCTCACTACGCTTATATGGTGCAGGTGAGACAGATGATTTTTTTGTAGCTCCTACCGGTGGTGAGGACGTATGAGCTCACAGAACATTGGCCCCGTGACCGTTGGATGATTTAGGATTTATTTCATATACATTTTTATTATGTTATTGATTTTTAAGCAAATTATACTTTTACTTTAGTATTTCCGCAATTGGTGTTTTTGGAGCATGCAAAACTTATTTTTATTTCATGCTGATATTATTTATATGTTAGTTTGAATTACATATATGTATGGGCGTATATGTATTGTTATTATTTAAAAAAAAAAAAAATTCCGCATTTAAGTTTAAAGAGTCTTAGATGCTTCAATTGGTATCAAAGCACGGTCCTTGAAGGGTGTCCATCTGCCACGTGAAGCTCAGAAATCTCACTATCGGTCTGTAAGTTTTAATTGTTTTCTTATTAAATTATAAGGAGCATATGTAATGATTTAAGATTTTCATGTTAGTAAAGTTTTAGAACCCTTAAGTTATGCATTGCGATTTACGTAAAGAAAAACGTGGTGGTGCAGAATGCCTCCCAGACAGATGAATAGACGCGGAGGACCTCCACCTCCACCTCAGCAGAACCCTCTTTCAGCATTGGAGCAGACCAATGCAAACATAATGGCTGGGATTACTGCTCTGTTGGAGCAGCAGGCTGAAAGAGTGGGTGCCCGGTGAGCCAACTTGTGGCTAAGGGCTTTTATGACTATTTGTATAAACAATCTTTTGTTTAATATAATTTACATTTTTATAATGGCGTTTACTTTATCTTTTATCATATTATTATGTTGTGACATACTATAAGATGTTTAGATGAAGACCTTGAATATACTATAGTGTATGTAAGATGTGGTAGCACATGGGGATGGCTATCATGAAACACATCTTATAGTCACTGTATATTCTAAACAGTTCCTAGTCGATTGAGCCATCCGTTAATAAGGATAAGGATCGCTCGAGATTGAGACTAGCATTTGCGATGCCGAGTACCACGTTTCATTGGTATGGAACATAGAGATGTTCAAAGCATGCAAATGGATATTCATACGATGAATGATCGAACTACCCTATTCGGACTTTCCAAGTGGTTATCACTTATCGAGTGGATAAAGTCCGTGGTTTTGGTTGTACACCATTAGTCCTTACTACTTGAAACATCATTGATACTCTATATGCTAGTACTGTACTTTGACTCGTTTACCGACTCTATTGGGGTCATCAGGTGTCGGGATTGGGTACAATTACGACACATATAGGAGTCGATGCTTTGTTGTCAAGGATTCACCACATACTTGCTAGTGTGGATATCCTATGCAATCTGAGGAGATATTAGTGTGACGAATCTCTGGCCAGAGTACATGATGTGTTTTAAGAAATGGTTTCTTAGTAGCACATGCGATGTCACTATTTGATCTTCAAGATGCATTGCATAGTTATCGAATCTCGAACGACTCTCGATTTACCAATGGTTGTTGATTCGATCGGGATATATGGATGAAGGGACCGTACTGTACGCTAACCAAAATCTATTGGTTCTTGCAGGCACTATCAGTGATACCTAGGGAATCATGGGGCGATGTTGCTAGGCGCTCTTACCATGATTCGATGGGCAAATCGGAAATTGTTGTTCCGAGTCACAAGGAGTTGTGAGCCCACGGCTAGCTGTATCCCTGAACCATTGAGGGTCACACAAGTAATGGATTTTTAATCCCCGTTGAGATAATTAAATTTAAAGAGTTAAATTTAGTGAATAAAGAAGTGGGACTTCTTATTTAAGAGTAGAGGAGTAAGATTTCCTAAAATGACATAGGGATGGGCATTTTTGGAAACCACTGAATTCGGATTCAGAAAATTTATCTTGACTTTAAAAGATGCAGAAATGGTTTCTGTGCATATTGGTGAAATTGGTTTATCAATCTGAGTCACGATGAATTTTATATTAATTTCTGAACATGCGGGCTTTGCTTGTCAGGCTTGAACTTATGACTAATGGGCCCTAAGCTGTTAGCATCCCACATTATAAATAAGTTATTGCAGTACAGAAATTACACAACAGAGGTCACAAAATTTTTCGAAAACCCTAGTTTTTCCCTACTGTGGCCGCCGCCCCTCTCCCTCTCTGCTCGAAAAATTCCAGCCTGTGAATTTTGAATTTGCAGTCTGGTTTAACGGATCAAATTCGTTAATTCTCTTCGTAGAAACTTCTGATAGATTTTCTAGTGCAATCTATCAGAGGGATTAAACTTCTGTTCGTGGACCTGATTGAAAAATTGTTCGTCCATCAGTTCCTGGGATATACAACAAGAGCAGAGTAATCTGTTGGTGTCCATAATCTCGTTTCGAGATTCAAGGTAAAAATTTAATTGTTATTTAATTTTTACACGCACAATTTAATCGTAAAGTTTTGATACCCATGATATGGAATCGTTCCATATAAAATTTTTAAACTTCCGTTGCACCGGGTATCAATTCTGATTGATCTGATCACCATTCTCCAACAGTGGTATCAGAGCCAGGTTGCTCAGATCAAGCGATTAAATTAATCAATTGTACAAAAATTTGTTTTAAGCCTCGGTTTTTGAAACAAAATAAAAATTTAAAACTATGTTAAAATTTTAATTTGGTCCGATCGAAAATTGTTTTTGATTGGTCCACGAGGCGTCGGATCGAATTGTTCGAGTCCGAAAATTTTAAAATTGATTTTTGGATAAATTTGAATTTTTGGAAAATTTATAGATTTTATCCGTTAAATCAGATTTTATGAAATTAATTATTTTTGGTACAATTGATGATAAGATATAATCTTATGGATATATTGAGTAAAATATGATTTTATGTATAAAATTGGATTTTATATGTAAAATATGATTTTATTTGATAAAAAAGATAAAATATGATTTTGTATGTAAAATGAGATTTTATATATGGAATATGATTTTATCCTTTTTAAATTTAATTGCCATTGCATGTTATCTAATAAATTAATTTTGAATTAAATATTATTGGATAAGGATGATCGATTGCCATGACCAATTTTGTAGGTGTATGTTAGGGAATTTACATTTGTTTTTATTATTGTTGGATTTATTAATGGGCCTGGTTTATGGCCCAATATGAATTGTCATATGTAATAAAAGTGAGCCTGGTTTATGGCCCGTTCCCACCCCTTAAAATGTATCCCCTACTTGTCATAGTTATTTATTGTAAATACATTAGACTTAGTGGAAGATGAAGATTTGAAGATGGAGGTGGGCCCAGCAGACAATAAAGACTGAAGAAATGTAAATTGGAAGCTCAATGTAATAGGATTGCATTGCATACCTGCATATTACCTAGGATTGGACTTAGACTCGTGATTGGCAACCACGGGTCGATTAGAAATGGAATCGATCATCCTATATAATATATGATATTATCGTTGTATGCATGTTTTAGACTAAATTGTATGAATCCCGCAAGCATACAAATTTCAAACGATGAGACAAATTTTCAAAATTAAAATCCCTCATTTTAAATATGATTTAAAATTGATATCAAGATAAATAAAGGAAATTTAAATATTGTTTAAATGTTCCTACCTTCCATCAACGATCAATGTATGAGATGCTACCCGCGGATACGGTCCGGCTCATATTATTGGGGGGGCCCGTTCGTCGGAAAGCTGTACATTGGATCGACACATGTTGTAAGTTGGGTGGAACTCCCATGGGATCGGCTCATATTATTGGGGGATCCACATGGCGACCGTCCATCACAACTTAATATTGATGGGTCATCTTGACATGTCACAATAAACGGCGTCATATTATTGGGCCCTTATTGGACATGAGGTAAAAACGTGGAGGTTGCTTTGAAAGCAATTGAGCTCTACCTTTTGAAAATTATGGTTGGCTGATATTATTCGGGACCATAGTTTGTCAATTGGACTCCATGTTCCCACTAAGAAAAATAGTTTTCCGTTTTCACTAAAGGGTAGTGAAATCGTTAAAATAGTGGGAGTGAGATTCATAAAATAAATTTCGCCTATTTTATGTCTTAGTAAATTAATTAAACAATCACTGATTATTGTCTGTTTCTTTTCAGTATTTCATTAAGATGAATTCGCGCAATCCACTATTCTCTATTCTCGAACAAAATAAACTGACTGGCGCAAACTATACGGAATGGTTCCGTAAGTTGAAGATTGTTTTGACCTCGGAGAAGATGCTCTACGTGTTAGAAAAATCTCCTCCGAAGGAAGCACCAGCTGATATAAGTCCAGAAGAGTTGGCCAAACTTGATATATGGTGGGACCATGATATCAAGGCCAAATGCAATATGCAAGCTTCGATGTCTGATGAACTCCAGAGGCGATTTGAGGATACCGTGAATGCTGCTGACATTCACGTACAACTCAAGGAACTTTTTGGGGCTCAATCGAGAGCTGAAAGGTTTGCTACTGTAAAAGAGCTAATGACGTGTCGCATGCGTGAAGGGACTTTGGTCCGTGATCATGGGGTACGAGTGATTTGGCTCATTCAGAAGTTGGTAACGCTTGATTTGGTATTGGAGCATGAACTCAATGTGGACTTATTACTTCTCTCTCTTCCTTCATCGTTTGACGGTTTTGTGGTGAATTTCAATATGAACAAGATAGAGGCCTCCCTTGAAGAGATGGTCAATATGCTTGTAACATATGAAGCCACTTTAAAGAAGGATAAACCGGCTCTCTTGGTGGGCTCCTCTTCTTCTGCTAAGAAGGGGTCAAGTACAAAGGGTAAGAAACGTTCTGCCCCATCCAAGAAAACCGAACCCGAGAAGAAGAACAAGACAAAGGCTTCAAACATGGAAAAGTCCAAGGATGTTTGCCATCACTGCAAGAAACCCGCTCATTGGAAACGTAACTGCAAGGAATATCTAGAGCAGTTGCGAACTGCGAAGGGTATGTTCTATATTGAAATAAATGTTTCACTTAATACTACTTCTTGGGTATTGGATACCGGATGTGGATTTCACATTTGCAATGATTTGCAGGTGATGACAAGAAGTCGCAAGCTTAGAATGGGTGAGACCCAGCTGAGGCTCGGAAATGGTTCTAGAGTTGAAGCCAAAGCTGTGGGAGACGTTTATTTAATTTTGCAGAACGATTTTAAGTTACTTTTGAGAGATGTTTTATTTGTTCCAGATTTGATTAAAAATATTATTTCTGTTTCTATGCTTGATAGAGATGGTTTTTCTTGCAATTTTGTGAATGGGATTTGCAATATTTACAAGAATGAATGTTTGATTGGAAATGGACAACTTGAAAATGATCTATATAACTTAAAATTAAAAGACGTTCCAATAAATTATGTTGATAAACCGGTAACAACGAACAAAAGGAAAATCGATAGTCAAAACCCGGCAAACCTTTGGCATGCTAGGCTAGGTCATATTTTCTCAAGGAGGATGAACAAGCTAGTGGGAGAGGGCATGTTTGATATGTGATATTAACTCTCTACCTACTTGTGAGTCCTGCCTGAAAGGAAAAATGACTAAATCTCCTTTTAAGGGGAAACCTGAGCGTAGTCAAAATCTGTTGGATTTGATCCATTCAGATGTTTGTGGTCCATTTAGAATTGGTACTCAATTTGGCCACACCTACTTCATTACCTTTACTGATGATTATTCAAGGTATGAGTATTTATATTTAATGAAATATAAGTCTGAAGCATTTGAAAAGTTCAAAGAATTCAAGGCTGAAGTAGAAAACAAGCTAGGTAAAAGTATTAAAGCACTTCGATCGGATCGAGGTGGAGAATACTTAAGTACCGAGTTTTTGGACTATCTGAAAGAGAATGGGATTCTCTCTCAGTGGACTCCTCCTATGACACCTCAGCTGAATGGTGTATCGGAGCGTCGTAATCGAACTTTGTTGGACATGGTTCGATCCATGATGAGCTTCACTGAGCTTCCACCTTCGTTTTGGGGCTATGCGCTTGAAACGGCGGTATTGTTGTTGAACAACGTCCACACCAAAGCAGTGGATAAAACACCATACGAGTTATGGAATGGCAAAGCTCCTAAGTATTCGTACTTGAGGATTTGGGGATGTCCTGCTTACGTGAAGCAGACAGTGGGAGATAAGTTGGATAGTCGATCCACCTTATGTTATTTTGTAGGGTATCTGAAGAATTCAATCGGTTATTATTTCTATCATCCTACTGAAACAAAAGTGTTTGTTTCAAGGAATGCCACCTTCTTGGAGAAGGAGTTCTTATTGGATAAGAAAGGCGAGATGATGGAACTCGAAGAAATTCGAGAAGAACCCGAAATACAAAATAATGATCCCATACCTCAAGAATCTTCAGAGGACACGCCTATACCTAGAAGATCCGAGAGGAATTCTAGACCTCCTATTCGATATGGTCTTCTTCTTGAAGGGGATCAACATGAACCCGACGTTGGATGTGATCCAAGAAACTTCAAGGAAGCAATTTCTGATGCGGATTCAAATTTATGGCTTGAAGCTATGCAGTCGGAAATAGATTCGATGCATACAAACCAAGTTTGGTCTTTAGTAGATCCTCCCGATGGAATTGTTCCAATAGGGTGTAAATGGATCTACAAGAGAAAGCTTGGGCCTGATGGTAAGGTATTGACCTACAAGGCACGATTGGTGGCGAAAGGTTATACTCAAAGACAAGAAGTTGACTATGATGAAACCTTTTCACCAGTTGCAATGTTCTAGTCCATAAGAATCCTTATTGCCATAGCTGCTTGGTATGACTATGAGATATGACAAATGGATGTGAAGACTGCATTTCTTAATGGAAACATTAAGGAAGAGATCTATATGACGCAGCCTGAGGGATACACATCCATGGGAAGCGAGCATAAGGTATGCAAGCTTCAGAGATCAATCTATGGTCTCAAACAAGCATCAAGAAGTTGGAACCAGAAATTTGATGAAACAATAAAAGATTTTGGTTTCATCAAGAACCCGGAGGAACCGTGCGTGTACAAGAAAGTAGTTAAGGATGCTGTGACATTTTTAGTACTTTATGTTGATGACATCCTACTAATTGGGAATGATGTAGGGATGTTGTAGTCAACAAAGATATGGTTATCAGGTAGATTCTCGATGAAGGATTTGGGTGAGGCATCCTATATTCTAGGGATACAGATCTATAGAGATAGATCTAAGAGAATGATAGGACTCACTCAATCAACTTACATCGAAACCATATTGAAAAGGTTTTCAATGGATGGATCCAAGAGAGGACATCTACCTATGTGTCATGGAGTTTCTCTATCCAAGTCCATGTGTCCCAAGACTGATGAAGAGATAGAGAAAATGACACATGTACCATATGCGTCAGCCATAGGTAGTATCATGTATGGGATAATATCTACCAGACCGGATGTAGCATTTTCTCTAAGTGTCACGAGCAGATATCAAGCCAATCCCGGACAAATGCATTGGAAAGCCGTGAAGGACATTCTTAAGTACTTACGAAGGACTAAGAATATGTTCATGGTATATGGAGGAAGAGAACTGAAATTGGAAGGCTATACCGACTCTAGCTTCCAAAGTGACGTGGATGACTCGAAGTCGACCTCTAGATTTGTGTTCATGCTCAATGGCGATGCTGTCTCTTGGAAGAGTTCCAAGCATGACACCACAGCGGATTCCACCACTGAGGCAGAATACATTGCGGCATCAGCTGCTGCTAAAGAGGCCGTTTGGATGAGGAATTTTGTACAAGAGTTGGGCGTTATTCCTGAAGTTGTTGGTCCAGTCCCGGTTTACTGTGACAACACGGGTGCCATTGCTCAGGCAAAGGAACCAAGGTCTCATCAAAGATCCAAACACGTACTGAGAAAATACCACATCATCCAGGAGATCGTGGAAAGAGGAGACATCACTGTCGAGAGAGTGGCCTCTGCAGACAATATCGCTGATCCACTTACTAAGCCCTTGCCAGGACCATTATTTGACAAACATCGCGAAGCAATGGGACTGCGTAGTATGACTAGTTGGCTTTAGGGCAAGTGGGAGATTGAAAGAGTGGGTGCCCGGTGAGCCAACTTGTGGCTAAGAGCTTTTATGACTCTTTGTATAAACAATCTTTTGTTTAATATAATTTACATTTTTATAATGGCGTTTACTTTATCTTTTATCATATTATTATGTTGTGACATACTATAGATGTTTAGATGAAGACCTTGAATATACTATAGTGTATGTAAGATGTGGTAGCACATGGGGATGGCTATCATGAAACACATCTTATAGTCACTGTATATTCCAAACAGTTCCTAGTCGATTGAGCCGTCCGTTAATAAGGATAAGGATCGCTCGAGATTGAGACTAGCATTTGCGATGCCGAGTACCACGTTTCATTGGTATGGAACATAGAGATGTTCAAAGCATGCAAATGGATATTCATACGATGAATGATCGAACTACCCTATTCGGACTTTCCAAGTGGTTATCACTTATCGAGTGGATAAAGTACGTGGTTTTGGTTGTACACCATTAGTCCTTACTACTTGAAACATCATTGAGACTCTATATGCTAGTACTGTACTTTGACTCGTTTACCGACTCTATTGGGGTCATCAGGTGTCGGGATTGGGTACAGTTACGACACATATAGGAGTCGATGCTTTGTTGTCAAGGAATCACCACATACTTGCTAGTGTGGATATCCTATGCAATCTGAGGAGATATTAGTGTGACGAATCTCTGGCCAGAGTACATGATGTGTTTTAAGAAATGGTTTCTTAGTAGCACATGCGATGTCACTTAGTGCGATGTGCTTGAGACAAAATCTCATCCCGCAGATCATCGTCTTCCAGAATCATAAGCCGACCCGACAAACACAAAAAATCATCTGACTAATAGTGAAATCCAGACGTACTATCCTCGTTGGCTAAACGAGCCCAACACTGGGTCTTTGAATCAGAAATCTGAGCATCCCGAATCCGCGACTACAAATCCGGATCAGATAATATCGCAAACATCTGGATACTCTGCAATCTGCATTCCTTTCTTGTGCCTGAAGGTATACCCGAAATAACAACAATCTTCAATCGCGCTCGACATCTAACAAGTCTGCAGTTCGGATAATCGCACCTTGCGACTCAAGGCATCAACGGTGAGATTAGCAGCTCCCAGATGGTACTTAATCTCGCAGTCATAATCTTTCAGCAAGTCCATCCAACGTCTCTGCCTCATGTTCAACTCTTCCTGAGTGAACAAATACTTGAGACTCTTGTGGTATGTGAAGATCTCAAACCTCTAGCCATACAGATAATGATGCCAGATCTTCAAGGCAAACACAATAGCCGCCAACTCTAAATCATGAACTGGATAATTATCCTCGTGAACCTTCAATTGTCTAAAAGCATATGCGATCACATGTCCATTTTTAGTCAAAACACAACCTAGCCCCTGAAGAGAAGCATCTATGTAAACCAGATACCCTCCAGATCCTGACGGTAATGCCAAAACCGGCGCATAAGTCAACCGTCGTCGAAGCTCACAAAAAATCTCCTCACACTCCAAGGACCACTCAAAATCGACACCCTTGCAGGTAAGATGCGTCATTGGTCGAGCTAACTGAGAGAAAATCGCAATGAAGCGACGATAATAACCTGCTAGACCCAAAAAACTGCGGATCTCTGCTACCTTCGTCGGCATCGACCAATTCAGCACAGCCTCAATCTTACTCGGATCGACAGAAATCCCCTCCCTGGATATAATATGGCCAAGAAAAACAACTCGATCCATCCAGAACTCACACTTACTCAATTTGAAGAAAAGCTGATTATCTCAAAGAGTCTATAATACCGACCGCAAGTGAGTAACATGCTCCTTCGTATTACGCGAATACACCAGAATGTTGTCAATGAAGATCACGACAAACTTGTCCAAAAATTCCCTGAAGACCCGGTTCATCAGATCCATAAATATAGCTGGTGCATTAGTCAATCTGAATGGCATTACTAGAAATTCGTAATGCCCATAACGAGTACGAAAGGCAGTCTTGGCTATATCTTTATCTCGGACTCTCATCTGATGATATCCAGATCTCAAATCAATCTTGGAGTAGACCGAAGTACCCTATAACTGATCAAAAAAGTCATCAATAAGAGGCAAAGGATACTTGTTCTTCATGGTAACTCGGTTCAACTGCCGTTAGTCAATGCACAACCGCATAGACCCATCCCTCTTCTTTACAAAGAGAACATGAGCTCCCCAAGGAGATACACTAGGATGAATGTACCCCTTGTCCAAAAGATCCTGCAATTGATTTTTCAATTCTCGCATCTCTGACAGAGCCAGACGATACGACGCTCGAGAAATAGGCAAAGTACCTGGCATCAACTCTATGCCAAACTCGATTTCCCTAGCAGGAGGAAAACCTGGAATCTCATCTGGAAATACATCTGGGAATTCATCCACAACTGGAATACTGTCTAAACATGGATGTGAATTGAATCCCAATTTTCTAACACTGACCAGTGTACTTCTAGGTGGCGTCGATGTGGGTTCTGTAGGCGGTCTCTGCATGGCCTATCCATGGGTGACCTCCGAGGGGAGATCCGGGTACTGTGACCAAACTCCGAGCTTCATCTCGAGGCGTGATGTGGGGCCCACCTATATAAAAATCTATCTAATCGACCAGGTACACTTGGCCGGAGTAAGAAGTGCTCACGGCCTAACACGAGCATTATAAATAAAATAAATGGGACTCCGGACCATCATGAGTCTAAACTATATGGGATCTAACTCCTTACCGGTATGAGTATAAACTATCTGGGATATTTAATAAATAATGAAATATAAGAACTTGGTCCTCAATAAATACTATTGGGGGCCAAATCTTTTAACCAAGTTGCCTTTGGCACAATGGTTAAGTACACATTGAGAAATGAGGAGGTTAGGGGTTCAATTCTCATGGATGTGAATTGAATCCCAATTTTCTAACACTAACAAGTGTACTCCTAGGTGGTATCGATGTGGGTTCTTTAGGCGGTCTTTGCGTGGCCTATTTTTGGGTGACCTCCGAGGGGAGATCCGGGTACAGTGACCAAACTCCGAGCTTCGTCCCGAGGCGTGCTTTGGGGCCCACCTACATAAAAACCCATCCAATCGACCAGGTACACATGGCCGGAGTAAGAAGTGCTTGCGGCCCAACACGAGCCTTATAAATAAAATAAATGGGACTCCGGACCATCATGAGTCTAAACTATATGGGATCTAACTCCTTACCGGTATGAGTATAAACTATCTGGGATATTTAATAAATAATGAAATATAAGAACTTGGTCCTCAATAAATACTATTGGGGGCCAAATCTTGAAACCAAGTTGCCTTTGGCACAATGGTTAAGTACCCATTGAAAAATGGGGAGGTTAGGGGTTCAATTCTCATGGATGTGAATTGAATCCAATTTTCTAACACTGACCAGTGTACTCCTAGGTGGCGTCGATGTGGGTTCTGTAGGCGGTCTTTGCGTGGCCTATCCGTGGGTGACCTCCGAGGGGAGATCCGGGTACAGTGAACAAACTCCGAGCTTCGTCCCGGGGCGTGCTGTGGGGCCCATGTACATAAAAACCCATCCAATCGACCAGGTACACTTGGCCGGAGTAAGAAGTGCTCGCGGCCCAACATGGGCCTTATAAATAAAATAAATGGGACTCCGGACCATCATGAGTCTAAACTATATTTGATCTAACTCCTTACCGGTATAAGTATAAACTATCTTGGATATTTAAAAAATAATGAAATATAAGAACTTGGTCCTCAATAAATACTATTGGGGGCCAAAATCTTTTCTAACCAAGTTGCCTTTGACACAATGGTCAAGTACCCATTGAGAAATGGGGAGGTTTGGGGTTCAATTCTCATGGATGTGAATTGAATCCCAATTTTCTAACACTGACCAGTTTACTCCTAGGTGGCGTCGATATGGGTTTTGTAGGCGGTCTCTGCATGGCCTATCCGTGGGTGACCTCCGAGGGGATATCCGGGTACAGTGACCAAACTCCGAGCTTCGTCCTGGGGCATGATGGGGGGCCCACCTACATAAAAACCCATCCAATCGACCAGGTAGACTTGGCCGGAGTAAGAAGTGCTCGCGGCCCAACACGAGCCTTATAAATAAAATAAATGGGACTCCGGACCATCATGAGTGTAAACTATATGGGATCTTACTCCTTACCGGTATGAGTATAAACTATATGGGATATTTAATAATTAATGAAATATAAGAACTTGGTCCTCAATAAATACTATTGGGGGGTAAATCTTTTAACCAAGTTGCCTTTGGCACAATTGTTAAGTACCCATTGAGAAATGGGGAGGTTAGGGGTTCAATTCTCATGGATGTGAATTGAATCCCAATTTTCTAATACTGACTAGTGAACTCCTAGGTGGCATCGATGTGGGTTCTGTAGGCGGTCTCTGCATGGCCTATCCGTGGGTGACCTCCGGGGGGAGATCCGGGTACAGTGACCAAACTCCGAGCTTCGTCCCAGGGCGTGCTGTGGGGCCCACCTACATAAAAACCCATCCAAACGACCAGGTACACTTGGCCGGAGTAAGAAGTGCTCGCGGCTCAACACGAGCCTTATAAATAAAATAAATGGGACTCCGGACCATCATGAGTCTAAACTATATGGGATCTAACTCCTTACCGATATGAGTATAAACTATCTGGGATATTTAATAAATAATAAAATATAAGAACTTGGTCCTCAATAAATACTATTGGGGGCCAAATCTTTTAACCAAGTTTTCTTTGGCACAATTGTTAAGTACCCATTGAGATATGGGGAGGTTAGGGGTTCAATTCTCATGGATGTGAATTGAATCCCAATTTTCTAACACTGACCAGTGTACTCCTAGGTGGCGTCGAAGTGGGTTCTGTAGGCAGTCTCTGCGTGGCCTATCCGTTGGTGGCCTCCGAGGGGAGATTCGGGTACAGTGACCAAACTCTGAGCTTCATCTCGGGGCGTGCTGTGGGGCCCAACTACATAAAACCCATCCAATCGACCAGGTACACTTGGCCGAAGTAAGAAGTGCTCGCGGCCCAACACGAGCCTTATAAATAAAATAAATGGGACTCCGGACCATCATGAGTCTAAACTATATGGGATCTAACTCCTTACCGGTATGAGTATAAACAATCTGGGATATTTAATAAATAATGAAATATAAGAACTTGGTCCTAAATAAATACTATTGGGGCCAAATCTTTTAACCAAGTTGCCTTTGGCACAATGGTTAAGTACCCATTGAGAAATGGGGAGGTTAGGGGTTCAATTCTCATGGATGTGAATTGAATCCCAATTTTCTAACACTGACCAGTGTACTCCTAGGTGGCGTCGATGTGGGTTCTGTAGGCGGTCTCTGCATGGCCTATCCACGGGTGACTTCCGAGGGGAGATCCGGGTACAGTGACCAAACTCCGATCTTCGTCCCGGGGCGTGCTATGGGGCTCACCTACATAAAAACCCATCCAATCGACCAGGTACACTTGGCCGAAGTAAGAAGTGCTCGCGGCCCAACACGAGCCTTATAAATAAAATAAATGGGACTCAGGACCATCATGAGTCTAAACTATATGGGATCTAACTCCTTACCGGTATGAGTATAAACTATCTAGGATATTTAATAAATAAAGAAATATAAGAACTTGGTCCTCAATAAATACTATTCGGGGCCAAATCTTTTAACCAAGTTGCCTTTGGCACAATGGTTAAGTACCCATTGAGAAATGGGGAGCTTAGGGGTTCAATTCTCATGGATGTGAATTGAATTCCAATTTTCTAACACTGACTAGTGTACTCCTAGGTGGCGTCGATGTGGGTTCTGTAGGCGGTCTCTACGTGGCCTATCCGTGGGTGACCTCCTAGGGGAGATCCGGGTACAGTGACCAAACTCTGAGATTCGTCCCGGGGCGTGCTGTGGGGCCCACCTACATAAAAACCCATCCAATCGACCAGGTACAGTTGGCTGGAGTAAGAAGTGCTCGCGGCCCAACACGAGACTTATAAATAAAATAAATGGGACACCGCACCTTCATGAGTCTAAACTATATGGGATCTAACTCCTTACCGGTAAGAGTATAAACTATCTGGGATATTTAATAAATAATGAAATATAAGAACTTGGTCCTCAATAAATACTATTAGGGACCAAATCTTTTAACCAAGTTGCCTTTGGCACAATGGTTAAGTACCCATTGAGAAATGGAGAGGTTAGGGGTTCAGTTCTCATGGATGTGAATTAAATCCCAATTTTCTAAAACTAACCAGTGTACTCCTAGGAGGCGTCGATGTGGGTTCTGTAGGCAGTCTCTGCGTGGACTATCCGTGGGTGACCTTCGAGGGGAGATCCGGGTACAGTGACCAAACTCCGAGCTTCGTCTCGGGGCGTGCTGTGGGGCCCACCTACATGAAAACCCATCCAATCAACCAGGTACACTTGGCCGGAGTAAGAAGTGCTCGCGGCCCAACACAAGCCTTATAAATAAAATAAATGGGACTCCGGACCATCATGAGTCTAAACTATATGAGATCTAACTCCTTATCGATATGAGTATAAACTATCTGGGATATTTACTAAATAAGGAAATATAAGAACATAGTCCTCAATAAATACTATTGGGGGCCAAATCTTGAAACCAAGTTGCCTTTGGCACAATGGTTAAGTACCCATTGAAAAATGGGTAGGTTAGGGGTTCAATTCTCATGGATGTGAATTGAATCCCAATTTTCTAACACTGACCAGTGTACTCCTAGGTGGCATCGATGTGGGTTCTGTAGGCGGTCTCTACGTGGCCTATCCGTGGGTGACCTCCGAGGGGAGATGCGGGTACAGTGGCCAAACTCCGAGCTTCGTCTCAGGGCGTGCTGTGGGGCCCACCTACATAAAAACCCATCCAATCGACAAGGTACACTTGGCCGGAGTAAGAAGTTCTCGCGGCCCAACACGAGCCTTATAAATAAAATAAATGGGACTCCGGACCATCATGAGTCTAAACTATATGGGATGTAACTCCTTACCGGTATGAGTTTAAACTATCTGGGATATTTAATAAATAATGAAATATAAGAACTTGTTCCTCAATAAATACTATTGGGGGCCAAAATTTTTTCTAACCAAGTTGCCTTTGGCACAATGGTTAAGTACCCATTGAGAAATGGGAAGGTTAGGGGTTCAATTCTCATGAATGTGAATTGAATCCCAATTTTCTAACACTGACCAGTGTACTCCTAGGTGGCGTCGATGTGGGTTCTGTAGGCGGTCTCTGCGTGGCCTATCCATGGGTGACCTCCGAGGGGAGATCCAGGTACAGTGACCAAACTCCGAGCTTCATCTTGGGTCGTGCAGTGGGGCCCACCTACATAAAAACCCATCCAATCGACCTTGTACACTTGGTCGAAGTAAGAAGTGTTCGCGGCCCAACACGAGCCTTATAAATAAAATAAATGGGACTCCGGACCATCATGAGTCTAAACTATATGGGATCTAACTCTTTACCGGTATGAGTATAAACTATCTGGGATATTTAATAAATAATGAAATATAAGAACTTGGTCCTAAATAAATACTATTGGGGGCCAAAATCTTTTCTAACCAAGTTGCCTTTGGCACAATGGTTAAGTACCCATTGAGAAAAGGGTAGGTTAGGGGTTGAAAGAGTGGGTGCCCAGTGAGCCAACTTGTGGCTATGGGCTTTGATGACTCTTTGTACAAACGATCTTTTGTTTAATGTAATTTACACTTTTATTAATGGCAATGACTTTATCTTTCTTCATATTATTATATTGTGATATACTATTGTTGTTTTGATAAAGACCTTGAATATACTATAGTGTATGTAAGATGTGGTAGAACATGGGGATGTCTATCATGAAATACATCTTATAGTCACTGTATATTCTAAACTGTTCCTAGTCAATTGAGCCGTCCGATAATAAGGATAAGGATCGCTCGAGTTTGAGACTAGCATTTGCGATGCGGAGTACCACGTTTCATTGGTAGGGAACATGGAGATGTTCGAAGCATGCAAATGGATATTCATAGGATGAATAATCGAACTACCCTATCCGGACTTTCCAAGTGGTTATCACTTATCGAGTGGATAAAGTCCGCGGTTTTGGTTGTACACCATTAGTCCTTACTACTTGAAACATCATGGAGACTCTATATGCTAGTACTGTGCTTTGACTCGTTTACCGACTCTATGGGGGTCATCAGGTGTCGGGATTGGGTACAGTTACAACACATATAGGAGTCGATGCATTGTTGTCAAGGATTCACCACATACTTGCGAGTGTGGATATCCTATGCGATCTGAGGAGATATTAGTGTGACGAATCTCTGGCCAGAGTACTTGATGTGATTTAAGAAATGGTTTCTTAGTAGCACATGCGATGTCACTAATTTGATCTTCAAGATGTATTGCATAGTTATCGAATCTTGAGCGACTCTCGATATACCAATGGTTGTTGATTCGATCGGGATATATGGATGAAGGGACCGTACTGTACGCGAACCAAAATCTACTGGTTCTTGTAGGCACTATCAGTGATACCTAGGGAATCATGGGGCGATGTTGCTAGGCGCTTTACCATGATTCGTTGGGCAAGTCGGAAATCGTTGTTCCGAGTCACAAGGAGTTGTGAGCCCACGGCTAGCTGTATCCCTGAACCATTGAGGGTCACACAGTGTAATGGAGTTTTAATCCCCGTTGAGATAGTTAAATTTAAAGAGTTAAAGTTAATGAATAAAGAAGTTGGACTTCTTAAATAAGAGTAAGGGAGTAGGATTTCCTAAAATGACATAGGGATGTACATTTTTGGAAACCACTGAATTCGGATTCAGGAAAATTTATCTTGACTTTAAAATGTGCAGAAATGGTTTCTGTGCACATTGGTAAAATCGGTTTATCAATCGGAGTCACGATGAATTTTATATTAATTTCTGAACATGCGGGCTTTGCTTGTCGGGCCTCAACTTATGACTAATGGGCCCTAAGGTGTTAGTGGCCTGCATTATAAATAAGTTATTGCAGTACAGAAATTAGACACAACTGGTCATAATTTTGAGAGCAAAATTTCGAAAAACCCTAGCCTCCTCTCTCTCAAAGTGGCCGAACACCCTCCCTCTCTGTCTGAGAAATTCCGGTCTGTGATTTTGAATTGCAGTCTGGAATAAGCGAATCAAATTCGTTATTCTCTTCGCAGAAAACTTCTGATAGATTTTCTAGTGCAATCTATCAGAGGGATTAAACCTCCATTCGTGGACCTGATTGAAGGACAGAATATTCATCAGTTCCAGGGAGATACAAGAAGCGCAGAGAAATCTGTGTGGTGTCCAATAATCTCGCTTCGAGATTGAAGGTAAAATTTAATAATTGTTATTTAAATTTTACACACACTTATAATTTAATCGTTGAACGGTTGATACCCACAATATGGAATTGTTCCATAATAAAATTTTTAAACTTCCGCTGCTCCGGGTATCAATCGTGATTGATCTGAACACCAGTTTTACAACAGTGGTATCAGAGCCAGGTTGCTCAGATCAAACGATTAAATTAATCGATTGTACAAAAATTTTTGAGTCTCGGTTTTTGAAACAAAATAAATATTTTAAAATAAAAATAAAAAAAAATTTTTCGGGGCAAAACCCGGGCAGCGATTGGATCGCTGCCCGGTGGGGCAGCAATTGTTGCTGCCCCGGGCGGCGCACGGCGCCGCCCAAAGGGGGCGCACGGCGCCGCCCACGGCGGCGCACGGCGTCGCCCAGGGGCGGCGCTCAGCGCCGCCAGGGCAGCGCTCGGCGCCGCCCATGGGCAGCAACTGTTGCTGCCCTAAAGGGGCAGCCGGGCTGCCCCGGCCCGCGCCCACGGGTGCGGGCCGGCCCGGGAGTGTCCCGGGCGGCCCGCGGGAAAAATTAAATTTTTATTTAAAATTAATTTTAATGTGTTAAAATTTTATTTTTGGTCCGGTCAAAAATTGTTTTTGATTGGTTCACGAGATTTCGGATCGAATTGTTCGAGTCCGTAAACTTTAAAATTGATTTTTGGATAAATTTGAATTTTTGGAAAATTTTAATATTTTATCCTTAAATTGAATTTTGAAATCAATTATTTTTGGTACAATTGATGATAAGATTTGATCTTATGAATATATTGAGTAAAATATGATTTTATCCATAAAATTGGATTTTGTAGATAAAATATGATTTTATTTGATAAAGAGATAAAATATGATTTTATATGTAAAATGAGATTTTATATATAAAATATGATTTTATCCTGTTTAAATTTGAATTGTCACTGCATGTTATCCAATAAATTAATTTTGAATTAAATGTTATTGGATAAGGATGATCGATTGCCATGACCAATTTTGTAGGTGTATGTTAGGAATTTACATTTGTTTTTATTGTTGTTGGTTTTATTAATGGGCCTGGTTTATGGCCCAGTATGAATGTCATATGTAATAAAAGTGGGCTTGGTTTATGGCCCGTTCCCACCCCTAAAAATGTATCCCCTACTTGTCATTGTTATTTATTGTAAATACATTAGATTTAGTGGGAGATCAAGATTTGAAGATGGTGGGCCCAGCAGACAATAAAGACTGAAGAAATGTAAATTGGAAGCACATGTAATAGGATTGCATTGCATACTGCATATTACCTAGGATTGGACTAAGACTCGTGATTGGCAACCACGGGTCAATTAGAAATGGAATCGATCATCCTATATAATATATGATATTATGATTGTATGCATGTTTTAGACATAATTGCGTGAATCCGGCAAGCATGCAATAATTTGAAATTGATGAGACAAATTTTTATAATTAAAAATCCCTCATTTTAAATATGATTTAAAATTGATATCAAGATAAATAAAGGAAATTTAAATTTGTTTAAATATTCCTACCTTCCATCAACGGTCAATGTATGAGATGCTACCCGCGGATACGGTCCGGCTCATATTATTGGGGGGGCCCGTTCGTCGGAAAGCTGTACATTGGATCGACAAATGTTGTAAGTTGGGTGGAACTCCCATGGGATCGGCTCATATTATTGGGGGATCCACATGGCGACCGTCCATCACAACTTAATATTGATGGGTCATCTTGACATGTCACTTTAAACGGCGTCATATTATTGGGCCCTTATTGGACATGAGGTAAACACATGGGGGTTGCTTTGGAAGCAATTGAGCTCTACCTTTTGAGAATTATGGTTGGCTGATATTATTCGGGACCATAAGTTTGTCAATTGGACTCCATGTTCTCACTAAGGAAAAGTTTCCCGTTTTCACTAGAGGGTAGTGAAATCGTTAAAATAGTGGGAGTGAGATTCATAGAATAAATTTCGCCTATTTTATGTCTTAGTAAATTTCTTAAACAATCATCGATAATTGTCTGTTTCATCTCAGTAATCCACATGTTTCTATTCTCCAACAAAACAAACTTATTGGCACAAACAATACAGAATGATTCCATAAGTTAAGATTGTCCTAAGTTCGGAAAAGATTTTCTAAAGTGTTAGAAAAGGCTTCTCCGAAAACAGCCCCGGCTGATGTAACTACCGAAAGGTTGGCCGAACTAGAGAAATGGTTGGACCATGATCTCAAGGCCAAATGTTACATGCAAAATTGGACAAGTCTAAACAAGTTTGCCATCACTGCAAGAAACCCGGTCATTGGAAACGTAACTGCAAGGAATACCTCAAGCAGTTGCGAACTGCAAAGGGTATGTTTTACATTAAAATGTTTTTCTTAATACTACTTCTTGGGTATTGGATACCAGATGTAGATCTCATATTTGCAATGAGTTGCAAATGATGACAAGAAGTAATAGGCTAAGGATGGGTGAGACCCAGTCAAGGCTCGGGAATGGTTCTAGAGATAAATCCAAAGCTATAGGAGACATTTTTGCAGAACAATTTTAAGTTTTTTTGAGAGATGTTTTATTTGTTCCAGATTTGATTAAAAACATTATTTCTATTTCTATGCTAGATAGAGATGGTTATTCTTGCAATTTTGTGAATGAGATTTGCAATATTTACAAGAATGAATGTTTGATTGGAAATGGACAACTTGAAAACGATCTATACAACTTAAAACTAAAAGACGTTCCAATAAATTATATTGATAAACCGGCGACAACAAACAAAAGGAAAATCGATAGTCAAAACCCGGCGAACCTTTGGCATGCTAGGCTAGGTCATATTTCCTCAAGGAGGATGAACAAGCTAGTGGGAGAGGACATGTTTGATATGTCTGATATTAACTCTCTACCTACTTGTGAATCCTGTCTAAAAGGGAAAATGACTAAATCTCCTTTTAAGGGGAAGTCTGAGCGTAGTCAAAATCTGTTGGATTTGATCCATACAGATGTTTGTGGACCATTTAGAGTTGGGACTCAATATGGCCACACCTACTTCATTACCTTTACTAACGATTATTCAAGGTATGGGTATTTATATTTAATGAAATATAAGTCTGAAGCATTTGAAAAGTTCAAAGAATTCAAGGCTGAAGTAGAAAACAAGCTAGGTAAAAGTATTAAAGCACTTCGATCGGATCGAGGTGGAGAATACTTAAGTACCGAGTTTTTGGACTATCTAAAAGAGAATGGGATTCTCTCTCAGTGGACTCCTCCTATGACACCACAGCTGAATGGTGTATCGGAGCGTCGTAATCGAACTTTGTTGGACATGGTTCGATCTATGATGAGCTTCACTGAGCTTCCACCTTCGTTTTGGGGCTATGCGCTTGAAACGGCGGTATTGTTGTTGAACAACGTCCACACTAAAGCAGTGGACAAAACACCATACGAGTTATGGAATGGCAAAGCTCCTAAGTATTCGTACTTGAGGATTTGGGGATGTCCTGCTTACGTGAAGCGGACAGTGGGAGATAAGTTGGATAGTCGATCCAGCTTATGTTATTTTGTAGGGTATCCGAAGAATTCAATCGGATATTATTTCTATTATCTTGCTGAAACAAAGGTGTTTGTTTCTAGGAATGCCACCTTCTTGGAGAAGGAGTTCTTATTGGATAAGAAAGGCAAGATGATGGAACTCGAAGAAGTTCGAGAAGAACCCGAAATACAAAATAATGATCCTACGCCTCAGGAACCATTACTGGACACGCCTGAACCTAGAAGATCCGAGAGGACTTCTAGACCTCCTGTTCGATATGGTCTTCTTCTTGAAGGGGATCAAGATGAACCCGACATTGGATGTGATCCAAGAAACTTCAAGGAAGCAATTTCTGATGCGGATTCAAATTTATGGCTTGAAGCTATGCAGTCTGAATTGGATTCAATGCATACAAACCAAGTTTGGTCTTTAGTAGATCCTCCTGATGGAATTGTTCCAATAGGGTGTAAATGGATCTACAAGAGAAAGCTTGGGCCTGATGGTAAGGTATTGACCTACAAGGCGCGATTGGTGGCGAAAGGTTACACTCAAAGACAAGGAGTTGACTATGATGAAACCTTTTCACCAGTTGCAATGTTCAAGTCCATAAGAATCCTTATTGCCATAGCTGCATGGTATGACTATGAGATATGGCAAATGGATGTGAAGACTGCTTTTCTTAATGGAGACATTAAGGAAGAAATCTATATGAAGCAGCCAGAGGGGTTCACATCCATGGGAAGCGAGCATAAGGTATGCAAGCTTCAGAGATCAATTTATGGTCTAAAACAAGCATCAAGAAGTTGGAACCAGAAATTTGATGAAACAATAAAAGATTTTGGTTTCATCAAGAACCCGGAGGAACCGTGCGTGTACAAGAAAGTAGTTAAGGATGCTGTGACATTCTTAGTACTTTATGTTGATGACATCCTACTCATTGGGAATGATGTAGGGATGTTGCAGTCAACAAAGATATGGTTATCAGGTAGATTCTCGATGAAGGATTTGGGTGAGGCATCCTACATTCTTGGGATACAGATCTATAGAGATAGATCTAAGAGAATGATAGGACTCACTCAATCAACCTACATCGACACCATATTGAAACGGTTTTCAATGGATGGGTCCAAGAGAGGACATCTACCCATGTGTCATGGAGTTTCTCTATCCAAGTCTATGTGTCCCAAGACTGATGAAGAGATAGAGAATATGACACATGTACCATATGCGTCAGCTATAGGTAGTATCATGTATGGGATGATATCTACCAGACCGGATGTAGCATTTGCTCTGAGTGTCACGAGCAGATATCAAGCTAATCCCGGTCAAATGCATTGGAAAGCCGTGAAGGACATTCTTAAATACTTACGAAGGACTAAGAATATGTTCATGGTATATGGAGGACGAGAACTGAAATTGGAAGGCTATACCGACTCTAGCTTCCAAAGTGACGTGGATGACTCGAAGTCAACCTTTGGATTTGTGTTCATGCTCAATGGCGGTGCTGTCTCTTGGAAGAGTTCCAAGCAGGACACCACAGCGGATTCCACCACTGAGGCTGAATACATTGCAGCATCAGCAGCTGCTAAAGAGGCCGTTTGGATGAGGAAGTTCGTCCAAGAGTTGGGCGTCATTCCTGAATTTGTTGGTCCAGTCCCGGTGTACTGTGACAACACGGGTGCCGTTGCTCAAGCAAAGGAACCAAGGTCTCATCAAAGATCCAAACACGTACTGAGGAAATACCACATCATCCGGGAGATTGTGGAAAGAGGAGACATCACTGTCGAACGAGTGGACTCTGCAGACAATATCGCTGATCCGCTTACTAAGCCCTTGCCAGGACCATTGTTTGACAAACATCGCGAAGCAATGAGTCTACGTAGTATGACTACTGTTGGAAAACTGGCGAGTTCCCAGACCAATTACGATTGATACCCGGTGCAGCGGAAGTTTAAAATTTTTCATGGAACGTTTCCATGGTGTGGGTATCAACCATACATCGATTGAATTACGTGTGTGTAAAATTTAAATAACAATTAAATAAATTTTACCTCAAATCTCGCAACGAGATTAATGGACACCAACAGAACAATTCTGCTCTTGTTGTCTCTCCCTGGAACCGATGAACGCCTTCAATCAGGTCCACGAACAGAGGTTTAATCCCTCTGATAGATTGCACTAGAAAATCTATCAGAAGTTTTCTGCGAAGAGAATACACGAATTTGATTCGTTATTCCTTACTGCGATTCAAAATCACAGACCGGAATTTTCTCGGGCAGAGGGGAGGGGTCGGCCGAAAACGTTTTGAGAGGGGTAGGGTTTCGAAAATCCTGTCTCAAAAATTATGACCTGTTGTGTGTAATTTCTGTACTGAAATAACTTATTTATAATGCAGGCCACTAACACCTTAGGGCCCATTAGTCATAAGCTGGGGCCCGACAAGCAAAGCCCGCTCGTTCAGAAATTAATATAAAATTCATCGTGACTCCGATTGATGAAACGATTTCACCAATGTGCACAGAAACCATTTCTGCACGTTTTAAAGTCAAAATAAATTTTCCTGAATCCGAATTCAGTGGTTTCCAAAAATGTCCATCCCTATGTCATTTTAGGAAATCCTACTCCCTTACTCTTATTTAAGAAGTCCAACTCCTTAGTTCATTAAATTTAACTCTTTAAATTTAACTATCTCAACGGGGATTAAAACTCCATTACACTGTGTGACCCTCAATGGTTCAGGGATACAGCTAGCCGTGGGCTCACAACTCCTTGTGACTCGGAACAACACTTTCCGACTTGCCCAACGAATCATGGTAAAGCGCCTAGCAACATCGCCCCATGATTCCCTAGGTATCACTGATAGTGCCTACAAGAACCAGTAGATTTTGGTTAGCGTACAGTACGGTCCCTTCATCCATATATCCCGATCGAATCAACAACCATTGGTATATCGAGAGTCGCTCAAGATTCGATAACTATGCAATGCATCTTGAAGATCAAATTAGTGACATCGCATGTGCTACTAAGAAACCATTTCTTAAATCACATCAATTACTCTGGCCAGAGATTTATCACACTAATATCTCCTCAGATCGCATAGGATATCCACACTCGCAAGTATGTGGTGAATCCTTGACAACAATGCATTGACTCCTATATGTGTCGTAACTGTACCCAATCTCGACACCTGATGACCCCCTCAGAGTCGGTAAACGAGTCAAAGCACAGTACTAGCATATAGAGTCTCCATGATGTTTCAAGTCGTAAGGACTAATGGTGTACAACCAAAACCGCGGACTTTATCCACTCGATAAGTGATAACCACTTGGAAAGTCCGGATAGGGTAGTTCGACTATTCATCCTATGAATATCCATTTGCATGCTTCGAACATCTCCATGTTCCCTACCAATGAAACGTGGTACTCCGCATCGCAAATGCTAGTCTCAAACTCGAGCGATCCTTATCCTTATTATCGGACGGCTCAATCGACTAGGAACGGTTTTAGAATATACAGTGACTATAAGATGTATTTCATGATAGACATCTCCATGTTCTACCACATCTTACATACACTATAGTATATTCAAGGTCTTTATCAAAACAACAATAGTATATCACAATATAACAATATGAAGTAATATAAAGTCATTGCCATAAAAGTGTAAATAATATTAAACAAAAGATTGTTTATACAAAGAGTCAACAAAGCCCATAGCCACACAGTTGGCTCACTGGGCACCCACTCTTACAATCTCCCACTTGCCCTATAGCCAACTAGTCATACTACGTAGACCCATTGCTTCGCGATGTTTGTCAAACAATGGTCCTGGCAAAGGCTTAGTAAGTGGATCAGCGATATTGTCTGCAGAGGCCACTCGTTCGACACTGATGTCTCCTCTTTCCACAATCTCTCGGATTATGTGGTATTTCCTCAGTACGTGTTTGGATCTTTGATGAGACCTTGGTTCCTTTGCTTGAGCAACGGCACCCGTGTTGTCGCAGTACACCGGGACTGGACCAACAAATTCAGGAATGACGCCCAACTCTTGGACGAAATTCCTCATCCAAACGGCCTCTTTAGCAGCAGCTGATGCTGCAATGTATTCAGCCTCAGTGGTGGAATCCGCTGTGGTGTCCTGCTTGGAACTCTTCCAAGAGACAGCACCACCATTGAGCATGAACACAAATCCAGAGGTTGACTTCGAGTCATCCACATCACTTTGGAAGCTAGAGTCGGTATAGCCTTCCAGTTTGAGTTCTCGTCCTCCATAAACCATGAACATATTCTTAGTCCTTCGCAAGTACTTAAGAATGTCCTTCACGGCTTTCCAATGCATCTGACCAGGATTAGACTGATATCTGCTCGTGACACTCAGAGCAAATGCTACATCCGGTCTGGTAGATATCATCCCATACATGATACTACCTATAGCTGACGCATATGGTACATGTGTCATATTCTCTATCTCTGCATCAGTCTTGGGACACATAGACTTGGATAGAGAAACTCCATGACACATGGGTAGATGTCCTCTCTTGGACCCATCCATTGAAAACCGTTTCAATATGGTATCGATGTAGGTTGATTGAGTGAGTCCTATCATTCTCTTAGATCTATCCCTATAGATCTGTATCCCAAGAATGTAGGATGCCTCACCCAAATCCTTCATCGAAAATCTACCTGATAACCATATCTTTGTTGACTGCAACATCCCTACATCATTCCCAATGAGTAGGATGTCATCAACATAAAGTACTAAGAATGTTACCGCATCCTTAACTACTTTCTTGTACACGCAAGGTTCCTCCGGGTTCTTGATGAAACCAAAATCTTTTATTGTTTCATCAAATTTCTGGTTCCAACTTCTTGATGCTTGTTTTAGCCCATAAATTGATCTCTGAAGCTTGCATACCTTATGCTCGCTTCCCATGGATGTGAACCCCTCAGGCTGCCTCATATAGATTTCTTCCTTAATGTCTCCATTAAGAAAAGCAGTCTTCACATCCATCTGCCATATCTCATAGTCATACCATGCAGCTATGGCAATTAGGATTCTTATGGACTTGAACATTGCAACTGGTGAAAAGGTTTCGTCATAGTCAACTCCTTGCCTTTGAGTATAACCTTTAGCCACCAATCGCGCCTTGTAGGTCAATACCTTACCATCAGGCCCAAGCTTTCTTTTGTAGATCCATTTACACCCTATTGGAACAATTCCATCGGGAGGATCCACTAAAGACCAGACTTGGTTAGTATGCATCGAATCCAATTCAGACTGCATAGCTTCAAGCCATAAATTCGAATCCGCATCAGAAATTGCTTCCTTGAAGCTTCTTGGATCACATCCAATGTCGGGTTCATCTTGACCCTCTTCAAGAAGAAGACCATATCGAACTGGAGGTCTAGAAGTCCTCTCGGATCTTCTAGGTGCAGGCGTGTTCAGCAATGGTTCCTGAGGTGTGGGATCGTTATTTTGTATTTCGGGTTCTTCTCGAACTTCTTCGAGTTCCATCATCACGCCTTTCTTATCCAATAAGAACTCCTTCTCCAAGAAGGTGGCATTCCGTGAAACAAACACCTTTGTTTCAGCAGGATAATAGAAATAATATCCGATTGAATTCTTCGGATACCCCACAAAATAACACAAGCTGGATCGACTATCCAACTTATCTCCCACTGTCTGCTTCACGTAAGCAGGACATCCCCAAATCCTCAAGTATGAATACTTAGGAGCTTTGCCATTCCATAACTCGTATGGTGTTTTGTCCACTGCTTTAGTGTGGACGTTATTCAACAACAATACCGCCGTTTCAAGCGCATAGCCCCAAAACGAAGGTGGAAGCTCAGTGAAGCTCATCATAGATCGAACCATGTCCAACAAAGTTCGATTACGACGCTCCGATACACCATTAAGCTGTGGTGTCATAGGAGGAGTCCACTGAGAGAGAATCCCATTCTCTTTTAGATAGTCCAAAAACTCGGTACTCAAGTATTCTCCACCTCGATCCGATCGAAGTGCTTTAATACTTTTACCTAGCTTGTTTTCTACTTCAGCCTTGAATTCTTTGAACTTTTCAAATGCTTCAGACTTATATTTCATTAAATATAAATACCCATACCTTGAATAATCATCAGTAAAGGTAATGAAGTAGGTGTGGCCATGTTGAGTCCCTACTCTAAATGGACCACAAACATCTGTATGGATCAAATCCAACAGATTCTGACTACGCTCAGGTTTCCCCTTAAAAGGAGATTTAGTCATTTTCCCTTTTAGGCAGGATTCACAAGTAGGTAGAGAGTTAATATCAGACATATCAAACATGCCCTCTCCCACTAGCTTGTTCATCCTCCTTGAGGAAATATGACCTAGTCTAGCGTGCCAAAGGTTTGCCGGGTTTTGACTATCGATTTTCCTTTTGTTTGTTGTTGCCGGTTTGTCAATACAATTTATTGGAACGTCTTTTAGTTTTAAGTTGTATAGATCGTTTTCAAGTTGTCCATTTCCAATCAAACATTCATTCTTGTAAATATTGCAAATCCCATTCACAAAATTGCAAGAATAACCATCTCTATCAAGCATAGAAATAGAAATAATGTTTTTAATTAAATCTGGAACAAATAAAACATCTCTTAAAACCGTTCTGCAAAAATGTCTCCTATAGCTTTGGATTTATCTCTGGAACCATTCCCGAGCCTTGACTGGGTCTCACCCATCCTTAGCCTATTACTTCTTGTCATCATTTGCAACTCATTGCAAATATGAGATCTACATCTGGTATCCAATACCCAAGAAGTAGTATTAAGAAAAACATTTTTAATGTAAAACATACCCTTTGCAGTTCGCAACTGCTTGAGGTATTCCTTGCAGTTACGTTTCCAATGACCGGGTTTCTTGCAATGATGGCAAACTTGTTTAGACTTGTCCAATTTTGCATGTAACATTTGGCCTTGAGATCATGGTCCAACCATTTCTCTAGTTCGGCCAACCTTTCGGCAGTTACATCAGCCGGGGCTGTTTTCGGAGAAGCCTTTTCTAACACTTAGAAAATCTTTTTCCGAACTTAGGACAATCTTAACTTATGGAATCATTCTGTATTGTTTGCGTCAATAAGTTTGTTTTGTTGGAGAACAGAAACATGTGGATTACTGAGATAAAACAGACAATTATCGATGATTGTTTAAATAATTTACTAAGACATAAAATAGGCGAATTTAATTTTATGAATCTCACTCCCATTATTTTAACGATTTCACCACCCTCTAGTGAAAACGGAAAACTTTTTCCTTAGTGAGAACATGGAGTCCAATTGACAAACTTATGGTCCCGAATAATATCAGCCAACCATAATTCTCAAAAGGTAGAGCCCAATTGCTTCCAAAGCAACCCCCATGTATTTTCCTCATGTCCAATAAGGGCCCAATAATATGACGCCGTTTAAAGTGACATGTCAAGATGACCCATCAATATTAAGTTGTGATGGACGGTCGCCATGTGGATCCCCCAATAATATGAGCCGATCCCATGGGAGTTCCACCCAACTTACAACATTTGTCGATCCAATGTACAGCTTTCCGACGGACGGGCCCCCCCAATAATATGAGCCGGACCGTATCCGCGGGTAGCATCACATACATTGACCGTTGATGGAAGGTAGGAACATTTAAACAATATTTAAATTTCCTTTATTTATCTTGATATAAATTTTAAATCATATTTAAAATGAGGGATTTTATTTATAAAAATATTTGTCTCATCATATTTAATTTATTGCATGCATTGCCGGATTCACGCAATTTATGTCTAAACATGCATACAATCATAATATCACATATTATATAGGATGATCGATTCCATTTCTAATTGACCCGTGGTTGCCAATCACGGGTCTTAGTCCAATCCTAGGTAATATGCAGTATGCAAATGCAATCCTATTACATATGCTTCCAATTTACATTTCTTCAGTCTTCATTGTCTGCTGGGCCCACCATCTTCAAATCTTGATCTCCCACTAAATCTAATGTATTTACAATTAAATAACAATGACAAGTAGGGGATACATTTTTAGGGGGTGGGAACGGGCTATAAACCAAGCCCACTTTTATTACATATGACATTCATATCGGGCCATAAACCAGGCCCATTAATAAAACCAACAACAATAAAGACAAAATGTAAATTCCTAACATACACCTACAAAATTGGTCATGGCAATCGATCATCCTTATCCAATAACATTTAATTCAAAATTAATTTATTGGATAACATGCTGTGGCAATTCAAATTTAAACAAGATAAAATCATATTTTATATATAAAATCACATTTCACATATAAAATCATATTTTATCTCCATATCAAATAAAATCATATTTTATCTATAAAATCCAATTTTACAAATAAAATCATATTTTACTTAATATATCATAAGATCATATCTTATCATCAATTGTACCAAAATAATTGATTTCAAAATTCAATTTACGGATAAAATATTAAAATTTTCCAAAAATTCAAATTTATCCAAAATCAATTTTAAAATTTACGGACTCGAACAATTCGATCCGAAATCTCGTGAACCAATCAAAAACAATTTTTGACCGGACCAAAAATAAAATTTTAAATATTAAAATTAATAAAAATATAATTTTTTTCCCGCGGGCCGCCCGGGACACTCCCGGGCCGGCCCGCACCCGGGGCGCGGGCCGGGGCAGCCCGGCTGCCCCCTTAGGGCAGCAACGTTTGCTGCCCTGGCGGCGCCTGGCGCCGACGCTGGGCGGCGCCGTGCGTCGCCCTGGGCGGCGCCGAGCGCCGCCCCTGGGCGGCGCTGTGCGCCGCCCTGGGCAGCGCCGAGCGCTGCCCTGCGCAGCGCCCAGCGCTGCGCTGGGCAGCGCACAGCGCTGCCCTGGGCAGCGCCGTGCGCCGCCCTGGGCGGCGACGGTCGCCGCCCTGGGCGGCGCCGTGCGCCCCCTTTGGGCGGCGCCGTGCGCCGCCCCTGGGGGCAGCGACCATCGCTGCCCCCTCCGGGCAGCGATCCAATCGCTGCCCGGGTTTCGCCCCCCGGAAAAAAAAATTTTTTTTATTAAAAATATTTATTTTGTTTCAAAAACCGAGACTCAAAAATTTTGTACAATTGATTAATTCAATCGATTGATCTGAGCAACCTGGCTCTGATACCACTGTTGGAAAACTGGCGAGTTCCCAGACCAATTACGATTGATACCCGGTGCAGCGGAAGTTTAAAATTTTTCATGGAACGTTTCCATGGTGTGGGTATCAACCATACATCGATTGAATTACGTGTGTGTAAAATTTAAATAACAATTAAATAAATTTTACCTCAAATCTCGCAACGAGATTAATGGACACCAACAGAACAATTCTGCTCTTGTTGTCTCTCCCTGGAACCGATGAACGCCTTCAATCAGGTCCACGAACAGAGGTTTAATCCCTCTGATAGATTGCACTAGAAAATCTATCAGAAGTTTTCTGCGAAGAGAATACACGAATTTGATTCGTTATTCCTTACTGCGATTCAAAATCACAGACCGGAATTTTCTCGGGCAGAGGGGAGGGGTCGGCCGAAAACGTTTTGAGAGGGGTAGGGTTTCGAAAATCCTGTCTCAAAAATTATGACCTGTTGTGTGTAATTTCTGTACTGAAATAACTTATTTATAATGCAGGCCACTAACACCTTAGGGCCCATTAGTCATAAGCTGGGGCCCGACAAGCAAAGCCCGCTCGTTCAGAAATTAATATAAAATTCATCGTGACTCCGATTGATGAAACGATTTCACCAATGTGCACAGAAACCATTTCTGCACGTTTTAAAGTCAAAATAAATTTTCCTGAATCCGAATTCAGTGGTTTCCAAAAATGTCCATCCCTATGTCATTTTAGGAAATCCTACTCCCTTACTCTTATTTAAGAAGTCCAACTCCTTAGTTCATTAAATTTAACTCTTTAAATTTAACTATCTCAACGGGGATTAAAACTCCATTACACTGTGTGACCCTCAATGGTTCAGGGATACAGCTAGCCGTGGGCTCACAACTCCTTGTGACTCGGAACAACACTTTCCGACTTGCCCAACGAATCATGGTAAAGCGCCTAGCAACATCGCCCCATGATTCCCTAGGTATCACTGATAGTGCCTACAAGAACCAGTAGATTTTGGTTAGCGTACAGTACGGTCCCTTCATCCATATATCCCGATCGAATCAACAACCATTGGTATATCGAGAGTCGCTCAAGATTCGATAACTATGCAATGCATCTTGAAGATCAAATTAGTGACATCGCATGTGCTACTAAGAAACCATTTCTTAAATCACATCAATTACTCTGGCCAGAGATTTATCACACTAATATCTCCTCAGATCGCATAGGATATCCACACTCGCAAGTATGTGGTGAATCCTTGACAACAATGCATTGACTCCTATATGTGTCGTAACTGTACCCAATCTCGACACCTGATGACCCCCTCAGAGTCGGTAAACGAGTCAAAGCACAGTACTAGCATATAGAGTCTCCATGATGTTTCAAGTCGTAAGGACTAATGGTGTACAACCAAAACCGCGGACTTTATCCACTCGATAAGTGATAACCACTTGGAAAGTCCGGATAGGGTAGTTCGACTATTCATCCTATGAATATCCATTTGCATGCTTCGAACATCTCCATGTTCCCTACCAATGAAACGTGGTACTCCGCATCGCAAATGCTAGTCTCAAACTCGAGCGATCCTTATCCTTATTATCGGACGGCTCAATCGACTAGGAACGGTTTTAGAATATACAGTGACTATAAGATGTATTTCATGATAGACATCTCCATGTTCTACCACATCTTACATACACTATAGTATATTCAAGGTCTTTATCAAAACAACAATAGTATATCACAATATAACAATATGAAGTAATATAAAGTCATTGCCATAAAAGTGTAAATAATATTAAACAAAAGATTGTTTATACAAAGAGTCAACAAAGCCCATAGCCACACAGTTGGCTCACTGGGCACCCACTCTTACAATTAGTTGGCTATAGGGCAAGTGGGAGATTGAAAGAGTGGGTGCCCAGTGAGCCAACTTGTGGCTATGGGCTTTGATGACTCTTTGTACAAACGATCTTTTGTTTAATGTAATTTACACTTTTATTAATGGCAATGACTTTATCTTTCTTCATATTATTATATTGTGATATACTATTGTTGTTTTGATAAAGACCTTGAATATACTATAGTGTATGTAAGATGTGGTAGAACATGGGGATGTCTATCATGAAATACATCTTATAGTCACTGTATATTCTAAACTGTTCCTAGTCAATTGAGCCGTCCGATAATAAGGATAAGGATCGCTCGAGTTTGAGACTAGCATTTGCGATGCGGAGTACCACGTTTCATTGGTAGGGAACATGGAGATGTTCGAAGCATGCAAATGGATATTCATAGGATGAATAATCGAACTACCCTATCCGGACTTTCCAAGTGGTTATCACTTATCGAGTGGATAAAGTCCGCGGTTTTGGTTGTACACCATTAGTCCTTACTACTTGAAACATCATGGAGACTCTATATGCTAGTACTGTGCTTTGACTCGTTTACCGACTCTATGGGGGTCATCAGGTGTCGGGATTGGGTACAGTTACAACACATATAGGAGTCGATGCATTGTTGTCAAGGATTCACCACATACTTGCGAGTGTGGATATCCTATGCGATCTGAGGAGATATTAGTGTGACGAATCTCTGGCCAGAGTACTTGATGTGATTTAAGAAATGGTTTCTTAGTAGCACATGCGATGTCACTAATTTGATCTTCAAGATGTATTGCATAGTTATCGAATCTTGAGCGACTCTCGATATACCAATGGTTGTTGATTCGATCGGGATATATGGATGAAGGGACCGTACTGTACGCGAACCAAAATCTACTGGTTCTTGTAGGCACTATCAGTGATACCTAGGGAATCATGGGGCGATGTTGCTAGGCGCTTTACCATGATTCGTTGGGCAAGTCGGAAATCGTTGTTCCGAGTCACAAGGAGTTGTGAGCCCACGGCTAGCTGTATCCCTGAACCATTGAGGGTCACACAGTGTAATGGAGTTTTAATCCCCGTTGAGATAGTTAAATTTAAAGAGTTAAAGTTAATGAATAAAGAAGTTGGACTTCTTAAATAAGAGTAAGGGAGTAGGATTTCCTAAAATGACATAGGGATGTACATTTTTGGAAACCACTGAATTCGGATTCAGGAAAATTTATCTTGACTTTAAAATGTGCAGAAATGGTTTCTGTGCACATTGGTAAAATCGGTTTATCAATCGGAGTCACGATGAATTTTATATTAATTTCTGAACATGCGGGCTTTTCTTGTTGGGCCTCAACTTATGACTAATGGGCCCTAAGGTGTTAGTGGCCTGCATTATAAATAAGTTATTGCAGTACAGAAATTAGACACAACTGGTCATAATTTTGAGAGCAAAATTTCGAAAAACCCTAGCCTCCTCTCTCTCAAAGTGGCCGAACACCCTCCCTCTCTGTCTGAGAAATTCCGGTCTGTGATTTTGAATTGCAGTCTGGAATAAGCGAATCAAATTCGTTATTCTCTTCGCAGAAAACTTCTGATAGATTTTCTAGTGCAATCTATCAGAGGGATTAAACCTCCATTCGTGGACCTGATTGAAGGACAGAATATTCATCAGTTCCAGGGAGATACAAGAAGCGCAGAAAAATCTGTGTGGTGTCCAATAATCTCGCTTCGAGATTGAAGGTAAAATTTAATAATTGTTATTTAAATTTTACACACACTTATAATTTAATCGTTGAACGGTTGATACCCACAATATGGAATTGTTCCATAATAAAATTTTTAAACTTCCGCTGCTCCGGGTATCAATCGTGATTGATTTGAACACCAGTTTTACAACAGGGGTTCAATTCTCATGGATGTGAATTGAATCCCAATTTTCTAAAACTGACCAGTGTACTCCTAGGTGGCGTCGATGTGGGTTCTGTAGGCGGTCTCTGCGTGGCCTATCCGTGGGTAACCTCTGAGGGGAGATCCGGGTACAGTGACCAAACTCCGATCTTCGTCTCGTGGCGTGCTGTGGGGCCCACCTACATAAAAACCCATCCAATCAACCAGGTACACTTGGCCGGAGTAAGAAGTGCTCGCAGCCCAACACGAGCCTTATAAATAAAATAAATGGGACTCCGGACAATCATGAGTCTAAACTATATGGGATCTAACTCCTTATCGGTATGAGTATAAACTATCTGGGATATTTAATAAATAATAAAATATAAGAACTTGGTCCTCAATAAATACTATTGGGGGCCAAAATTTTTTCTAACCAAGTTGCCTTTGGCACAATGGTTAAGTACCCATTGAGAAATGGGGAGGTTAGGGGTTCAATTTTCATGGATGAGAATTGAATCCCAATTTTCTAACACTGACCAGTGTACTTCTAGGTGGCGTCGATGTGGGTTCTGTAGGCAGTCTCTGCGTGGCCTATCCATGGGTGACCTCCGAGGGGAGATCCAGGTACAGTGACTAAACTCCGAGCTTCGTCCCGGGGCGTGAAGTGGGGCCCACCAACATAAAAACCCATCCAATTGACCAGGTACACTTGGTCGGAGTAAGAAGTGCTCGCGGCCCAACACGAGCCTTATAAATAAATTAAATGGGACTCAAGACCATCATGAGTCTAAACTATATGGGATCTAACTCCTTACCAGTATGAGTATAAACTATCTGGGATATTTAATAAATAATGAAATATAAGAACTTGGTCCTCAATAAATACTATTGGGGGCCAAATCTTTTAACCAAGTTGCCTTTGGCACAATGGTCAAGTACCCATTGAGAAATGGGGAGGTTAGGGGTTCAATTCTCATGGATGTGAATTGAATCCCAATTTTCTAACACTGACCAGTGTACTCCTAGGTGGCATCTATGTGGGTTCTGTAGGTGGTCTCTGCGTGGCCTATCCGTGGGTGACCTCCGAGGGGAGATCCGGGTACAGTGACCAAACTCCGAGCTTCATCCCGGGGCGTGCTGTGGGTCCCACCTACATAAAAACCGATCCAATCGACCATGTACACTTGGCCGGAGTAAGAAGTGCTCGCGGCCCAACACGAGCCTTATAAATAAAATAAATGGGACTCAGAACTATCATGAGTCTAAACTATATGGGATCTAACTTCTTACCGGTATGAGTATAAACTATCTGGGATATTTAATAAATAATGAAATATAAGAACTTAGTTCTCAATAAATACTATTGAGGGCCAAATCTTTTAACCAAATTGCCTTTGGCACAATGGTTAAGTACCCATTGAGAAATGGGGAAGTTAGGGGTTCAATTCTCATGGATGTGAATTGAATCCCAATTTTCTAACACTGACCAGTGTACTCCTAGGTGGCGTCTATGTGGGTTCTGTAGGCGGTCTCTACGTGGCCTATCCGTGGGTGACCTTCGAGGGGAGATCCGAGTACAGTGACCAAACTCCGAGCTTCGTCCCAGGGCGTGCTGTGGGGCCCACCTACATAAAAACTCATCCAATCGACCAGGTACACTTGGCCAGATTAAGAAGTGCTCGCGGCCCGACACGAGCCTTATAAATAAAATAAATGGGACTCCGGACCATCATGAGTCTAAACTATATGGGATCTAACTCCTTACCGGTATGAGTATAAACTATTTGGGATATTTAATAAATAATATAATATAAGAACTTGGTCCTTAATAAATACTATTGGGGGCCATGCTTCTGCCGGTTCCCGGCCGGCCAACCACCCCACCAGACTCGCCTCGTCACGGCGACCCTACAGTCCAAATTTCAGGCCAATTGGACGTCATTTGGCCGGCCAAATCAGCTCCCGAAATGCCCCAAATCACGGGTCCGATGGCTGCTCTGATCTGCTCCGTTTCAGGCAACGGCCACCCTGGGTCAGTGTCGTCTTCATCTTCCCTTTCATTTCCGACCATTGCCAAGCCTTTTACTTCTCAGATTACCAAGTTTTCAGCTCCTAACCAGACGCTGCCACTGTTCACCGCGAGCTTGATCTCCTTTATTCCATTTCAGGCGAGCTCAGGCCATGGATTTCCGTCGTGGCTCATCCATTTTTCAATTCCTTTCTGCCGCAGCCTCCTCTGATCCCTACCCGTATTTCCCACCCTCCAATTGCTGGTTTCTCACCGTCGGTGGTAAACGCCCAAATTCAAGTGTCTTCACCGAGCTCCGCACCGAGTCCAGCAATTTTCACCCCTCCGCCGCCTGAGTCTGCACATTTGGACCCCAATTTCGTGTTCTCCACCTCCTCGCCGTCCGTCGGGGGTTCGCCGTCCGCTGACTCGCGAGTTTACTTGGGCGAGTCAATCGGCCGCACTCAGTGGGTCAACCCAAAAGTCCAACCCGTGGTCAATGCAGTCAAAATTGTTGACTATGGAGTCAAAATTGGAGAGGTTGACCTTCAAATGGTTGACTTGGACTCTCAAGTCAAAATATTTGACCATGTGGTCAACTCTAGCTCCAAAATTGCTGATTCAGTCCCTGTTTCATTTCGGGATGATTTAGCGCCTCCATCTCCTCGAGCTTCGAGGAGAGCTTTGCTGATGTGATCAATTCGATGGAGGATCTTCCGGAGCCAATTTTTCGGGATGGAAAACCGGGTATTCGATTCCCAGATGAGGTAATTTCTTCCCTCATTGAGACTTTTAAGTTTGCGCTTGTGGGGAAAATTACGGGTAATCGGTCTCTGCTCCCAACAGTTTGATTTTATCTGCTTTCTTGAAATTGGGACTTAAGACCTCGTTTAATCTGAAATTCCTTCATAGGGGTTATTTGGTCATTACTCTTTTTTGTGAAGGGTATTATGCTCGTCTTTGGATGAAGGGAGGGGTTTTGTGGGAGCTGTCGGGATCCGCTTTTGTAAGTGGACCCCCGAGTTCAAATTTGAGGCAGAATCGCCCATTGCTCCGGTCTGTGTTAGATTCCCAAAGCTTCCTTTGCACTTGTATAACAAGAAAAGTCTGTATGCTCTGGCCAAGATTTTGAGAAACCCTATCAAATTGGATGAGCATACGGCTGAGATATCGAGAGGGGCTTTTACCTGTGTTTGTGTGGAGCTCAATGTTCTCGAAGAGAGAATCAAGCATGTGTGGGTGGGTTGGGTTGAGCATACCCAAGAGATTGAGGTTGTGTATGAGAGGGTGCCTTCCTACTGCACTGATTGCAAGATGTTGGGGCACTCAAATTCTGTGTGCTATTCCCATGGGAAAAATCCTAGGCCTCAACGTCCGAGACCAGCTATTGGGAAGGGCAAGAATGTGGTAGAGGGTTCCGCGCTACATCCTCCGGAGGAGTGCACCTCTGTGACACCAGCAGGCCCTGAGCCTTTTGTCACGGGGCCAGGTAATTGGGCCATTAAGAGGAGAAGACGCCAACCTCAGCGTCGGCAGCCTGTCATGGCTGACCAGCGCACCAAGAATGCTTTTGAGGTGCTGGAGTCTTTGCCAGAGGAGCCCGATCTTTGTCGATCAGTGTTGAGGACTGTGGACCCGGATGAAAGTATGGATCCGAGCCCGGATCTCCCTGTGGAGAGAGATAGTGCTCCTGTTCCTCAGTCAGTCCATTTTCCCAAGTCAGTCCAGATTACCCCGTCAGTCCATATTCCCCAGTCAGTCCATAGTACCCCATCAGTCCTAATTCCCCAAGCAGTCCATTGTCCCCAGTCTGCCCATATTTTCGAGGCTGGGTTTGACATTTGTCCAGGTTTTCCTTGGGATCAGCGAGTTGAGAAGGTAGAGGATCCCTCTTTTGTGGTTTGTGCGGAGGATCTGGGACCTTCGCATGGCGTCCAGGTTTTTGCTCCTGTGGAAACTACTATTTTTATTTAGAATCATAGCAGTCACACAATTCCTTTGAATCCTAGGACTCCTGGGGAGAATTCCTCCTTGTTCATTGAGGGGCTCATTTCTTAGCAGGGTCGTCTTTGTCAGGAATTTGGCCCGATGACTGAGGACGTCAGTGAGGATGATTCAGGATCATTTTATGGTACTGAATCGTGTGATGGGAGAGAGCTTGGGAGGGAATATGTGGACAATTATTTGTCCAACCTGTCCTCCAAGAGAACGCTTTGCTCGGATACGAAGCGTCTGCAGACTCGCCATGAGTCTCGAAAGAAGACGGGGCCTTACCCTGTCCATTCCAAATGAATTGTCTCATATGGAACATCAGGGGACTCAGGAGTTCTGAGTCCCAAGAGAGGCTTCATGCCTTGGTGAAGGAGAAGCGTATTAAGATTTTGGCCATTTTGGAGCCAATGATTGCTCTTGATCAGCGTTATATGACGCGTCGCCTCGGTTTTCAAAGAGTTCTGTCGAATCTCTCTAGTCATATCTGGGTATTCATGTCTGAGGATGTGAAGGCTGAGTGTGTTTTTTATCACACTCAATTCATTCATCTTCGTGTGTCGGCCCCCTTTCTGCCGGTTGATGTCTTTTGTTCTTTTGTCTATGCCAAGTGTGACTACATTGGACGGCGCGACTTGTGGGCTTCTTTGTTGCAGGTTAAGCCTAATAGTGGTCCTTGGCTTGTTGGGGGGATTTTAATGTCGTGAGGGATGCCTCCGAGTGTCTTGGCTCGTCTGGTGGGAGGCAACTCCCTATGGATGAGTTAAACAGTTTTGTTTTGGATTCCGCCCTGGTTGACGCTGGTTTTGAGGGCTCTTCGTTCACTTGGACGAATAATACCATTTGGAAGCGTCTGGATAGGGTTTTTGTCTCTGTGGATTGGGGTGATCATTTCAACTCTATTAGGGTTGAACACCTTGGCCGCACTGTCTCGGACCATTGCCCCCTTTTGGTATCTGCCCCTGTTTTCGCTCGGGGACCGAGTTCTTTTCGGTTCCAGAGTATGTGGATTTGTCACCCTGGGTTCCTTCAGACTGTCAGGCTGAATTGGAACATTCCCTGTCATCTGCAGGGGATGCCCAAGCTTTTTGCGAAGCTAAAACGTCTGAAGGGCCACCTTAAGTGGTGGAACCGGGATGTTTTTGGGAACATTTGTGATAAGATCGCTGAGGCGGAGAAGTCTGTCAGACTTGGTGAGACGGCCTATGAAGCGGACCCCTCGGACACCGCTGGACTCTTTTGTCCAAGTGCAATGAGGATCTGTCTAGGGTCACTGCCATGGAGGCGGATTTCTGGAAGCAAAAAGCCGCTTGCAATTGGCTTGAGGATGGGGAGAGGAACACGAAGCTCTTTCATAACATGGTCAAGAAGAAGCGGGTGACCAACAAGATCTTTCGCATTTGGGAGGATGGGACCTGCCTTACCTCCACGGCCCTGATCCAGCAGTCCAAGGCTGCCTACTTCCAGCGCCTCCTCTCCGGGGATCCTTCTGTCCTGGATATCCCAGATTTTTCTGGTTTTTCCCCGGTGATCTCGGAGGCGGAGAACTTCTGCATCTCGACAACCCCCTCTTTGGAGGAGGTCGCTCGATTGTCTTTTCCATCTCTAGGGATAGTGTGGCGGGCCCTGATGGGTACTCCTCGGCCTTCTTTCAGCACTGCTGGGATTTTGTGCAGCAGGACATCATGGACGCTGTCCTTGAATTTTTCCAGGGTTCCCCTTTGCCCCAGGGCTTCACTGCCACCACGATCACTTTGGTTCCCAAAGTCGAGGGTGCTCATGCTTGGACGGATTTCCGTCCCATCAGCCTGTGTAATGTCACGAATAAGATCATCTCGAAGCTTTTGTACTCTCGGCTGAAGTCAGTGGTTGGGGGTCTTATTTCTCATAGTCAGAGTGGACTCGTGCCGGGTCGGATGATCTCTGATAATATCCTTCTTGCCCAGGAGCTCACTCACAGTCTTAATCTCCCTGCCCATGGTGGCAACGTCATCCTGAAGTTGGACATGGCTAAGGCCTATGACAGAGTCCAATGGTCTTTTCTCCTGGATGTCCTTAGGCAGTTCGGATTCTCCGAGAAGGTTGTGAGGATGGTGAGGGCTTGCATTTCTTTCTGCAAGTTCTCGGTCAATGTCAATGGTACTCCCGCTGGTTTCTTTGGCTCTACGAGGGGTTTGAGACAGGGGGATCCTTTGTCCCCCCTTCTCTTCATTCTTGCGGCGGAGTACCTGTCTCGCGGTCTAGATCTGTAGTGACCCTTACCCGAATCACCTACTAAACAGAACTTAGGCATGCAATTAACTTAATAAATAGATATCAGAATAAACTGCGAAAACATTACTA
Organism: Henckelia pumila; assembly: GCF_033568475.1. Lineage (NCBI taxonomy): Eukaryota > Viridiplantae > Streptophyta > Magnoliopsida > Lamiales > Gesneriaceae > Henckelia > Henckelia pumila. The sequence goes on along the minus strand of NC_133122.1, from coordinate 14,522,673 downwards.
AAATTACAATCCCAAGGCAAGGAATCTGTAAATATCCAAAATAGATTATACAACCAAATCGAAAGCTGTATCAACCCAAAACAATAGAAATAAACCTAGACGAAGCTCCAGCTGGACAACCACTGCCTAGCCCCTCTTGGAACCACCCGCCTCGTCCAATCGCAAACCTGCCCCATGGAATAGGGTGTCCAGAAACACAGAGTACGAGACGTGAGCATAAAACGCTCAGTACGAGAGTATGAGTATACATGCATGCAAAGTGAACTCCCTATAAACTCGAGGTCAAGGATCAGATAATAGAGACAGACCGGGCCCTGGTATGTAGCACACTATGCCGTCGCTTCAGGAGGTGGCTCCCATACCATAATACAAGTGGATATGCCGGACCCAAATCGATGGAAGTCCAACCACTAACAGGATAGGAAAAAACCCTACTAACAGACATCTCGAAGGAGATAGCTCAGTATGAAAATGAATGCAGCATAAATCAATGACATATAAACCATGCAGTCACATAATACATGCATACTCAGTCAGGATATCTCGAACAGTACTTTCGTACCTCAAATCAGTGCAAGCTCTACCAACTCTAGGTCCACGCCTATAGTCTGCTCTACACTGCCAAATGATACTACTATCATTATAGCGCTCTAAAAGCCTTAACTAAGCTAAAGCGTACTCCTAAATATTTTTAGGAAGCAAAAGCTATACCTTCGTCCGTCGTTATCCCTTTGCTGTCGAGTGCCTCAAAACTAGGCCACAGCTCCGCTACGACGCCTGGATCGCTATGCCACTTCCGGATTCCCCACGGGACACCTAGAATTCCCTAGATCTGAGCTGGAAGGCTAAGTAATTGAGAGAGAAGAGGTGATTGGTGCTTCTAAATCTGAATCTCGGACCTCCTATTTATAGGCGGAGTTCGGATCGTCCGAACTTGTCTTCGGAGCATCCGAACACGATCAGAGCGTCCGATCTCGACTTCGGATCGTCTGATCCCAATATTACGTCATTGCTTACATCAGCATGATGAAATCATCCATGACGACTGTCGGCAGCAAGATCGGAGCGTCCGAACCACTCTTCGGAACGTCCGAACCCTGACTTCGGACCGTCTGATCCTTAACTTCAGAGCCTCCAAACTCGACAACCTTGAAACCATTTTCAAGTGTTCTGAATCCAATTCCGGACTCCAATAATCCATTAAGAGTTCCCTTAATCACGTTTACTCTTACTTAATAGGATTAATGATTTGATTAATGCTAAATCACTGATTTTGGGTACGGGCTACTACATTCTCCCCCACTTAAGATGTTTTTTCCTCGAAAACAGATCTTAAGTACTGAATGTAAAACAGAAATCAGAAACATTCTTTATTCAAATCAAACGTTTACAAAATTTTGCAGCTGAATACATCTTAAGAATGAAATCAAAACAACTCAGGATGGTCTTCACGCATCCTGTCCTCAAGCTCCCAAGTAGATTCCTCAGTGCCTCGGCGCTGACACTGAACTAAAACCAAAGGAATGACTTTGTTCCGCAAAACCTTATCCTTATAATCCAGGATACGAATAGGTTTCTCAACATAGGTCAAATCCTTGTTCACCTGAACCTCAGACCGCTGTAGAATATGAGATTCATCCGTCACATACCGTCGCAACAGAGATACGTGGAACACATCGTGAATACTGGATAGATGCGGTGGCAAAGCTAGTCGATAAGCCAAATCGCCGATGCTCTCCAAGATCTCAAACGGACCGATAAATCTGGGAGACAACTTGCCCTTAAGGCCAAATCTGAGAATCTTGCGGAAAGGTGACACTCTCAGAAACACTTTCTCCCCGACATCGAACTGCAAAGGCCTACGCTTGATATTAGCATAGCTGGCCTGACGATCCTGTGCAATCTTAATCCGTTTCTTGATCTGATCAACAATGTCTATCGCCTGCTGGATAAACTTCGGTCCCTCAGCCTGTCTCTCCCCCACTTCCTCCCAGAAGAGTGGAGTACGACAACGTCGCCCGTACAACGCCTCAAAAGATGTCATCCCAATACTAGTATGATAGCTGTTGTTGTACGCGAACTCGATCAATGGCAAATGATCCTGCCAGGCTGAACCAAAATCCATGACGCACGCTCTAAGAATATCCTCCAAAGTACGGATAGTGCGCTCCGACTGACCATCAGTCTCCAGATGATAGACAGTACTCAAACTGAGAGTAGTACCCATCGCACGCTGAACACTTCCCCAGAATCTAGAAGTAAACCTGGGGTCCCGATCGCTGACAATGCTCACAGGCACTCCATGAAGTCGAACGATCTCCTGAATGTACATCTGTGCCATGCGATCCACAGAGTACTCTCGGCTATAGGCAATGAAATGCGCTGACTTGGTGAGTCGGTCCACCACAACCCAGATAGCATCACAGTTCCTCGGGGATACCGGCAAATGGGTCACAAAGTCCATTGTGATAAACTCCCATTTCCATTCAGGAATAGGCAGACTGTGAAGCAATCCTCCAGGTCGTCGGTTCTCTGCCTTGACCTGTTGACACACCAAACATCTCGAAACAAACTGATAAACACTGCGTTTCATTCCCTTCCACCAGAAACGAGTACGTAGATCCTTGTACATCTTGTTGCTCCCTAGATGAATACTCAACTTAGTGCGATGTGCTTGAGACAAAATCTCCTCTCGCAACTCTTCATCCTGCGGAATCACAAGTCTATCAGACAAACACAGAATGTCATCTGATTGATAGTGAAATCCAGATGAGCTACCCTCGTTAGCTAGACAAGCCAAACGCTGGGTCTTTGAATCAGACATCTGAGCATCTCGAATCCGCGAATACAAAGCTGGCTCAGATAGTATCGCAAACATCTGGATACTCTGCATACCTTTCTTATGCTTGAAGGTATATCCCGAAGTACAACAGTCACTGATCGCACTAGACATCGAACAAGTCTGAAGTGCGGATAGTCGCACCTTGCGACTCAATGCATCAGCGGTGAGATTAGCAGCTCCCGGATGGTACTTAATCTCGCAATCATAGTCCTTAAGTAAGTCCATCCAATGTCTCTGCCTCATGTTCAACTCCGCCTAAGTGAACAAATACTTGAGACTCTTATGGTCAGTGAAGATCTCAAATTTCTCGTCATACAGATAATGACGCCAGATCTTCAAAGCGAACACAATGGCTGCTAACTCCAAATCATGGACTGGGTAGTTGTCCTCGTGAAGCTTTAGCTGTCTAGAAGCGTATGTGATCACATGCCCATTCTGAGTCAGGACACAACCTAACCCCTGAAGAGAAGCATCAGTGTATACCACATACCCTCGAGATCCTGACGGTAATGCCAACACTGGCGCAGAAGTCAACCGCCGTCGAATCTCACAAAAATTCTCCTCACACTCGGAGGACCACTCGAAATCCACACCCTTGCGGGTAAGCTGCTTCAAAGGTCGAGCTAGTTGAGAGAAGTTCAGAATGAAGTGACGATAATAACCTGCTAGACCCAGAAAACTACGGATCTCAGCAACTGTCGTCGGACGCGACCAATTAAGTACTGCTTCAATCTTGCTTGGATCAACAGAAATCCCCTCCCTGGATATGATATGTCCAAGAAAGACCACTCGATCCATCCAGAACTCACACTTGCTCAGCTTGGCGTACAACTGCTCATCTCGAAGTGTCTGCAGTACCAACCGCAAGTGAGAAACATGCTCTTTCATATTACGCAAATATACCAAGATGTCGTCAATGAAGACCACGACAAACTTGTCCAAATACTCCCTGAAGACACGGTTCATCAGATCCATGAACATAGCCGGCGCATTAGTCAAACCAAATGGCATCACTAGGAACTTGTAATGCCCATAGCGAGTACGGAATGCATTCTTGGCTAGGTCCTGATCACGGACTCTCAACTGATGATACCCAGATCTCAAGTCAATCTTGGAGTAAACTGACGTGCCCTGCAGCTGATCAAACAAGTCATCAATACGAGGCAACGGATACTTGTTCTTCACAGTGACTCGATTCAGCTGCCGATAGTCAATGCACAGCCGCATCGACCCATCCTTTTTCTTTACAAAAAGAACAGGAGCTTCCCAAGGAGATACACTAGGAAAAATGTACCCCTTGTCCAAAAGATCCTGTAGCTGATTTTTCAACTCACGCATCTCTGACGGAGCCAGATGATACGATGCTCAAGAAATAGGTGAAGTACCCGACATCAACTCTATGCCAAACTTGACTTCCTAGCAGGAGGAAAACCCGGAATCTCATCAGGAAATACATCTGAGAATTCATCCATGACCGGAATACTTTCTATCCCAATGCTCTCAGCGGACAAATCAACTGCATAGATAAGGTAGCCTTCCCCGCCAGACTCTAGAGCTCGACAGGCTCTCAAATCTGATACCAATGGCATCGGGGGTCGAGCGCCCTCTCCATAGAAAAACCAGCTCTCATTCCCCTCCGGATGAAAGCGTACTAATCTCTGATAGCAGTCCACTGAAGCTCGATAGGTAGTCAACATATCTTTTCCCAGAATGAAATCAAAGTCGTCCATCGCCAGGACCATAAGATTTGCTAACAGAATGTTCCCTTTGAACTCTAAAGGGCAACCCATCACTAGACGCTTAGCCAAAGCAGATTGGCCCGTCGGAGTAGAAACAGACATCACTACATCTAGTTCAATGCATGGTAACTTATGCCTCTTAACAAATCGTGCAGAAATGAAGGAATGAGATGCACCAGTGTCAATAAGTACAAGAGCAGGTATACCATAAAGCATAAATGTACCTGCGATGACTTTCTCATTCTCCTCCACTGCCTGATCATGTCTCAGGGCAAACACCTGGCCAGAAGCTCGTGGCCTCAAATGAGAACTCCCAGCAGGCTGTCCCTGCGACCTCTGCTGAACGGTGGCCTGAGAACCAGATCCTGAACCAGAACCAGAACCGCCTCCCCCAGATAGTGGACAATCCCTCCGGATATGACCAGTCTCTCCACAACGGAAACAAGCTCCAGAAGCTCTACGGCACTTGTCGGATGGATGGTTCTTCCCACAGTGATCACACTTGTCCTTCTTACCGAAACGGACAACACCAGCAGAGGCAGAGGAAGAAGAATTAGATCCAGACTTCTTAAAAGATTGGGCACGGGGACCCAAAGAACTAGCAGGCCTCGACTGAGGGAAAGACCTGTTCTGTCGAATGTTGTCCTCCGCCTGGTGACAACGGCTCACCAAACCCTCGTAGGACATGTCGTCGCCAACCGCCACACCATCATGGATCTCAGGGTTAAGGCCCTGAAGGAACAGATTATACTTCATCCCAGAGCTATCAGCAATCTCGGGGCAATAGGATAGCAGATCAAAGAACTTCTGCTGATACTCATCGATAGACATGGCTCCCTATCGCAGACTCAGTAGCTCGCCTACCTTCGACTGGCGGAGTGCAGGAGGAAAATACAGCTTCTGAAAAGCTGTGCGGAACTCCGCCTAGGTGGCCACTCCTCTCGTCGCAATAAAGGGTGCAGAAGTAAACCTCCACCACCTACGGGCTCGCCCATCGAGAAGATAGCCAAGGGTCTCCATCTTCTGCTCCTCGGTGCAGTGAAAAGTCTGAAAAGTCGTCTCCATGCGGTCTAACCAATTCTTCGCATCCTCCGGAGACTCACCTCCAACTAAGGGCTTAGGACCCATAGCTAAGAATCGACGCACAGTGAAACGCTCGTCGTCATGATGACGATGACGCCGTTCTCGACGATGCTCTCGGTCGGCATCGCCCCAACGACTGCCTCCACTTTCGTGGCTACTCTCATCATCGTAGTTTGCCATCTACAAAAATACCTCATGATGAGACTAAATCCCAAGAATACTTATGCATGCTCTGATACCATAAATGTAGTGACCCTTACCCGGATCACCTACTAAACATAACTTAGGCATGCAATTAACTTAATAAACAGATATCAGAATAAACTGCGGAAACATTACTAAAATTACAATCCCAAGGCAAGGAATCTGTAAATATCCAAAATAGATTATACAACCAAATCGAAAGCTGTATCAACCCAAAACAACAGAAATAAACCTAGACGAAGCTCCAGCTGGCCAACCATTGCCTAGCCCCTCTTGGAACCACCCGCCTCATCCAATCGCAAACCTGCCCCATGGAATAGGGTGTCCAAAAACACAGAGTACGAGATGTGAGAATAAAATGCTCAGTACGAGAGTATGAGTATACATGCATGCAAAGTGAACTCCCTATAAACTCGAGGTCAAGGATCAGATAACAGAGACAGACCGGGCCCTGGTATGTAGCACGCTATGCCGTCGCTTCAGGAGGTGGCTCCCATACCATAATACAAGTGGATATTCCAGACCCAAATCGATGGAAGTCCAATCACTAACAGGATAGGGAAAAACCCTACTAACAGACATCTCGAAGGAGATAGCTCAATATGCAAATGAATGCAGCATAAATCAATGACATATAAACCATGCAGTCACATAATACATGCATACTCAGTCAGAATATCTCGAACAGTACTTTCGTACCTCAAATCAGTGCAAACTCTACCAACTCTAGGTCCACGCCTATAGTCTGCTCTACACTGCCAAATGATACTACTATCATTATAGCGCTTTAAAAGCCTTAACTAAGCTAAAGCATACTCCTAAATATTTTTAGGAAGCAAAAGCTATACCTTCGTCCGTCGTTAGCCCTTTGCTGTCGAGTGCCTCAAAACTAGGCCACAGCTCCGCTACGACGCCAGGATCGCTATGCCACTTCCGGATTCCCCACGGGACGCCTAGAATTCCCTAGATCTGAGCTGGAAGGCTAAGGAATTGAGAGAGAAGAGGTGATTGGTGCGTCTAAATCTGAATCTCGGCCCTCCTATTTATAGGCAGAGTTCGGATCGTCCGAACTGGTCTTCGGAGTGTCCGATCTCGACTTCGGATCGTTCGATACCAATATTACGTCATTGCTTATGTCAGCATGATGATGTCATCCATGACGACTGTCGGCAGCAAGATCGGAGCATCCGAACCACTCTTTGGAACGTCCGAACCCTGACTTCGGACCGTCTGATCCTTAACTTCAGAGCCTCCGAACTCGACAACCTTCAAACCATTTTCAAGTGTTCTGAATTTAATTCTGGACTCCGATAATCCATTAAGAGTTCCCTTAATCACGTTTACTCTTACTTAATAGGATTAATGATTTGATTAACGCTAAATCACTGATTTTGGATACGGGCTACTACAGGATCAGTTGTTCCTTCAGAACGTCGATCTGAGGTACCGCTCTGGGTGTGATATGATGATCTCCCATCTGGCTTATGCTGATGATGTCATTATTTTTGCCAATGGGGGGTCTCGGGGTATGCAGGGCCTCAAAGATTTCTTGGCTCATTATGAGAATTGTTCGGGTCAATTGGTCAATGTGGCCAAGAGTGCCATGATCTTTCCTCCGCGGTGTACTGCTCGTCGCCGCTCTCGCTTGCTGCGCATCACAGGGTTTGCGGAGGGACAGCTGCCTTTGAGATACCTTGGAGCTCCGCTTTTCCGTGGGAACCGAAAGTGCTCGTTGTTTGAGTCCATTCTGCAGTCGGTCCGGAAAAAGCTGGAGGGTTGGGAGACTCGCTCCCTCGCCCCTGGGAGCAGGATGACCCTGATCATTAGCGTGCTCCTTTCGATCCCGATCTATCTCTGCCAGGTGATTCTGCCTCCTTTGGCTGTCATGGAGAGATTGGAGCTCATCTTTAATGCTTTCCTCTGGGGATCTAGACCCTTGGAGAATAAGTGGCACGTGGCTCGTTGGTCTCGTGCTTGCCTCCCGGTGAAAGAAGGGGGCCTTGGGTTTCGACGGCTCAAAGACATTGTCGATAGCTTCTCCTTGAAGCTATGGTTCAGATTTAGACAGGGCTCCTCTCTCTGGGTGAGATTACTCATGAGGAAGTATTGCCAGACTCAGAGCCCTATTTTTGCCACCTCCCGTGGTGCTATTTCTCCAACTTGGCATCGTATGCTCCAGGTTCGGCCTCGTGCGGAGCCTGGCATCAGATGGAGAATTTGCTACGGGGAGGTTTCTTTCTGGGATGATACCTGGGTGGGTGATACCCCTCTGTCGAGCAGATGCGATGTCAGAGGGGATAGGGGAGTGTCTGTTTCTAGCTTCATTTCGGAGGGAGTTTGGGATTTCGATCTTCTCTGTGTTGTTGTTGCTCCCTCGTTGGCAGAGGAGATCACACAGATTCCTATCCTGGTGGACGAGCCTGATGTGGCTATTTGGATCCACAGCACTGATGGTGCTTTTTCTGTGAGATCTGCGTGGGAGCAGGTCCGTCCGAGAGGACTGGTTTCGGATATTCTGACCACCTGTTGGGGGCGTTGGATGAGGCCCACCATGTCCTTCTTTCTGTGGAGATTCTGGCATCGATGGTTACCGGTGGATGAGGTTCTTCAGCAGCGCGGGTTTGCGCTTGCATCCAGATATCAGTGTTGTGAGATGTCGGAGACGCTCACACACATTTTTATTGACGGTCCCATAGCCCATTCCATGTGGCATTTCTTTGGGGCTATCTTCCGTGTTCGCATCCCCATTACTGAGGACTTCAGATTGTTCCTCAGTGCTTGGAAGAGGGGTCAAGAGTGGTCTCCTGGGGGTAATGTGAAGGAGTTCATTCCTTTCGTCGTGCTTTGGTTCCTTTTGACTGCACGAAATGATTCTAAGCACCGTCACTTACCCTCATCTGCGGAGACGGTCAAATTCCAGATCTTATCGTACTTGAGATTGACTTGCCCATTCTGCAGCCACCATCAAGCCCCGCCTCTGGCTGGGGGCTATTCAGGCTGCGCGTTGGATGGGCATCTCGGTTGGCATCCAACGGACACATAAGACTGCCATTGTCCGTTGGTTGAGGCCCCTGCCTGGGTTCTTCAAGCTTAATGTTGATGGGAGCTCGAGAGGGAACCTGGGTGAGTCTTCTGTGGGAGGGGTTGTCAGGGATTCTTTGGGGCGGTTTGTGGCTTTTTTCTATGAGTTCATCGGTCCGGGGTCCAATGTCCATGCAGAGCTTTGGGCGGTTTGGAGGGGTATCCTTCTCTGTTCTGACCTTAGCCATTTTCCCCTTTGGATTGAGACTGATTCCCAGATAGCCATTCAGATTTTATGATCTCGGAGGTGTCGTTGGGATTTGGACCACATTGTCTCGAGGACGCGCATTCTGGTGAGGAATAGGCCGGTTCATTTCTCTCATATCTATAGGGAAAGGAATTCAGTTGCAGATGCGCTGGCGCGGCATGCTCATGATCATAGGCAGTGTTTGTTGGAGTCTGGTCCTCGCTTACCCACTCACATTGCTGCCTTGGCCCGTTCTGATTCTTCTGGGCTACCTTACCTTAGATCTAGGTTTTCATAGAGCCTCACGCTCATTGATAGCCGGTTCTATTGGGCTTTCCTTTTTCTTGTTTGCTCCCCTTTTTTGGTCTAGGTCATCCTAGATTTAGATATATGTAGATATTTATTTTCATTGCAGGTACAGCTCTCCGGTTTCTTTCCGGAGTATTTGGAGTTAGTCAGTCTCCCTGCTTTTGCTTTGCTTCCTCATGGAGATGGATTGGCCAGGTGTTATATATGGTTTCCACCTTCCTGGCTCTTGCTTTTGGATGATGATCGACATGGGCAGCTCCTCTCACATTGCTACCTGGGCCCGTTCTGTTTCTGCAGGGCTTCACTACCTTAGATATAGGTTCTCATAGAGCCTTACGCTCACTTATAGCCTCACGCGTTTTATAGCCGTTTCTCTTGGGCTTTGCTTTTTCTTTGTTTGCTTCCCTTTTTGGTCTAGGTCATCCTAGATTTAGATATATGTAGATATTTATTTGTCATTGCAGGTATAGCTCTCCGGTCTCTTCCCGGAGCCTATTGGAGTTTATGTTATTACCATTCCTGGCTTGCCGTGATTTTCAGTGGGTTCGATCTTGTGGGGCGTTTACTATGGTTTTCCCCTTGACCGATGCTAGATTCTTGTTGATTATCCTCTTTGGCGGGTTCAGACGCTGGTTCTTTTATGGTCTCACATTATAGTTGGTGGCGGGATGTGTTTTAGTTAAGACATACACCTTTCTGCTACCTCTTGTTTTGGGTCTGATGGACTGTGGTTTCCCTTATTCACTTGGCGACCTATTTTGCACAGTGATTTTCCAGAAGACCGTGATTTCATGGACATATTTCTAGTTTAGTTCTGACTTACTGGTCCAGCTCGGGATTTTTGATAGTTCTCCATCCGCGCTTAATTGCCCAGTCTGCTCGTCTAGCTTGAGTTGTGGATGGTGATGATATTTCGGCTGTTCTTGATGACTTTTGCTCTCCGTCCGTGCTTCATTGTCTGGTTTGCTATCATCTAGCTGGAGTCGTGGATGTTGATGATATTTTGGCTCATCATGATGACTCAGGGTGACATTGTATTTTTAGTTGTCACTGATTTTTACTTGTACTGCTCAGTTTCTAGGGTTGAGTATATTGTAGTATCTTTAGATACCCTAGCTGCTTTGATGTATTTAGACTTTTTGTATCGCCTTTTGAGGAGGTCTTGGTCTTGTCCCCCTCCTCCTTTAGTCTTTCTTGTATTGTTATTTTTTTTTATATACAGGTAGGGGTCTGCCTACCCCCCCCCCCCCCCGCTTCCGGCGGTGTTTTCTAAATAAAAAAAAAAAAAACCCTGTCCTGACCCAGAACCTGAACCGCCTTCCCCAGATAGTGGGCAATCCCTCCGGAGATGGCCAACCTCTCCACAACAAAAGCATGCTCCAGTAGCTCTGCGGCATCTATCCGACAGATGATTATTCCCACAGTGATCACATTTCTCCTTCTTCCCAAAGCGTACCACGCCACCAGAACCAGAAGAAGAAGAAGAAGAAGAAGACCCAGACTTCTTGAAAGACTTAGCACGAGGACCCAAAGAACTCGCATGCCTAGACTGAGAGAAAGACCTGTTACGCCGGATGCTATCCTCCACCTGATGACATCGATTCACCAGCCCCTCATAAGTCATATCCTCACCGACAGCTACTCGGTCATGGATCTCTGGATTCAGGCCCTGAAGGAACATATTATACTTCATCTGCGAACTATCAGCAATCTCAGGGCAATAAGACAACAAGTCGAAAAACTTCTGCTGATACTCGTCAATCGACATAGTCCCCTGAAGGAGACTCAACAACTCACCCGCCTTAGCCTGGCAAAGTGCAGGAGGAAAATAATGCCTCTGAAAAGCAGTGCGGAACTCAGCCCAAGTAGCAACTCCACTCGCCGCAATAAATGGTGTAGAAGTGAACCTCCACCACTTACGAGCTCGCCCCTCTAACAGATAACCAAGCGTCTCCATCCTCTGCTCCTCAGTACAGTGGAATGCCTGAACACAACTCTCCATATGCTCCAACCAGTTTTCCGCATCCTTCGAGGTCTCGCCTCCAACCAAAGACTTCGGACCCATCTGCAGAAACCGATGCATACTAAATCGCCGATGGTCATCACGATGACGATGATGGCGCTCCCGATGACGATGACGATCACCGTCTCCCCAGCGACCACCTCCACTATCATGACTACTCTGATCACCACGATCTGCCATCTACACGAAATTAACCCAATGGTTATCTTATGTAGAATCTAAATCCCAAGATAACAATGCATGCTCTGATACCATAAATGTAGTGACCCTTACCGGAATCACCTACTAAATAGAACTTAAGCATGCAATTAACTTAATTAAAACGAAACCAGAATAAACTGCGGAAGCTAATAAATCAAAATACAATCAAAAGGAAATGAATCTGCAAATAACCAAATATTATACAACCATATCGAAATAATGTATTATCCCCAAATAATCAACAATAAAATCCCTAGGTGACCCCACCAGCTGACCAACTGCTACCTAGCTCTTCCTGGATCCACCCGCCTCGTCCAATCGCAAACCTGCTCCATGGAATAGGGTGTCCAGATACAACAGAGTACGAGACATGAGCATAAGACGCTCAGCACGAGAGTATGAGTACACAGTGTTATATAAATACATGAATGAAAATGTACCGCCTACAGACTAGAGGCCAATGATCAGATAACAAAACAGGCTGGACCCTGGTATGTAGCACGTTGTGCCGTCGCTTCAGGAGGTGGCTCTCATACCAATACCAGTGGATATTCCGGACCCAAATCGATGGAAGTCCATCCAATAATAGGATAGGGTAAAACCCTAATACCAGACACCTCAAAAGAGATAACTCAATATGCAATGAATGCAGCATAAAGTCATGAAAAATAAATCATGCAGTCACATAATACATGCATACTCAGTCAGAATATCTCGAACAGTACTTCCATACCTCAACTACTAGGCAAGCTCTACCAGTTCTAGATCCACGCCTACAATCCGCTCTACAAATCCAAATGATACTACTATCATTATAGTTCTCTAAAAGCCTTAACTAAGCTATTACATACTCATAAATATTTTTATGAAGCAAAAGCTATACCTGCGTCCGTCTTCAGCCCTTTGCTGTCGATTGCCTCAAAACTAGGCCACAGCTCCGCTACAACGTCTGGACCGTGCTGCCGCTTCCGGATTTCCCAAAGGAAGCCTAGAATTCCCTAGATCTAAGTTAGAAGGCTAAGGAATTGAGAGAGAATAGATGATTGGTGCGTTTGAAATGAGGCATCGGCACCCTTATTTATAGACGCAGAACGGAACGTCCGTTCCCAATCGTTGCATTGGTTCGCACGACGAACATTGCGTCCGTTCATGAACTTTGCGTCCGATGTCCCATCAAGGTCGTAAGCAATGATGTCATCTTGCTGAAATCATGGATGACATCTATTGGCCGGAACGTTGCTTTCGTTTCATGGACGTTACGTCCATTCCACCCGACCCTACGGGCAATTTTTTATCATTCTGGGTCCATTTCCGGACTCCGATAATCCATCTGTATTTTTCTTAATCATGATTTACTTAATATAAACATGATCAATGATTAATTACCATTAATCGCTAATTCGGATACGGGCTACTACACTTCCTCTCTTGTTTTTTGACTCTTTATATGGGATTTTAGCCATAGTTTTTGATGGTCGGGTGATAGGGAGGCGTCTTGGAGTCGTAGCGGAGTTGTGCTCAAGTTGTCGGGCAGTCGCCATCAGCGGGCTGACGATTGACGCATGTATAACTTTGGATCCCTAAAAATATTAAAAAGTATGTAACAGCTTAGTTAAAGCTTTTAAAGCATAATAGATGATGTCTGGGTATTTTGCATTGTAGTGATGGACTGTAGATGCGGGGACATATAGGAGTGTGTTGAGGTACATAAGTACTGATTGAGATTTCTACCGAGTATGCATGCTTTGTTGCATTTATGTGTCATGATTATCATGTTATTGCATGGATTTATTATGCGACATTTTCCTATCATATTGTGAATGTACATCTTTTGAGATGATCCAATTGAGTAGGGTCTCTCAGCCCTGTTGGACGATTGGGGCACTGAGAGTCACTTTGACCGATGGGTCATGCAGGCTCTAGTGTTCATGGGGACATCCTTGATTCACGTCCATTGGGTCCATCGGTTTGATTCCCCGTGGCTACAACTCATATCCTAGGTGCCAGTCCTGAGCAGGTTGATACAATATATCCCAGATAAGGATACCCAGATATTTCGTCATTCATTCATCATATTTGTATGTTTACCCGTACTAGCGTGCTGAGCTTTAGAGCTCACGTCCAGTATTTTTTGTGTTTTTTGGACACTCGATTCGACGGGGCGAGCATTGCCTCCTTATCTAGCTAGTATCCACGGTGTGTTTCATGTATCACTATTGCGACGGTATGTGGCAAATGAGTCTCACATATTGCAGCCGTCTGAAGTACAACTGGATACAGATTTGACATATGTGGATTATGTAGCATCTAAAATCCAATCTACTAAATTGCATGCATTAAATTTAATAAATATTAGGATTATTATTTTAAGTTTAATTGATTTAAATTCTTTATTTAAATTATGTGCTAATAAAATATTAATTATTTATTCAAATGATTTTATTGTACTAACTATTTAATTAATGTTTTTAATTGTTTAAGTTTACTCATTTAAATTATTTTATTATACTACTTATTTGTTTTAATGATTTTAAAGGTTTAAGACTTGCTTATTCAAATGATTTTTATTGTCCAACTTATTTATTTTAAATAACATAAGTTTCGCGGTTAGTTATTTTAAATTATTTCAAATGCCTAGCTTATTTATTTAAATGCTTTTAACTGTCCAAGTCATTTTAAAAGTTTTCATTCCGCTTGTGTATTTATTTAAATTGCTTTTAAACGTTCGTCTAGTTTGTTTAAATTATTTTAATCGCTCTTTTTATTATTTAAATATTTTATTTATCGTTGTGACATCAAAATATTTAAAGTGTTGATTTTAATTTCTGAGTTAATGTTTAAATTCCTTCAGATGTTTAATTTTTTAATTATTAAGTTAATTAATCTTGAAATTCTTGAGTTCAGTGACCTCCGGCTCCGGTACACGGTGACGGTGGATTTGACGGTAAATCTTTAAATTTTATTTCGAGAGTTAAAATTTATGGGGGTTGAGGAAAATAAATAGAATTTCCGTTTTTAGAACTTTCGGGTACCAAAAATCGCTTAAGTGCATTCTTGAGCATAATTTTCAATATTTTTCAAAATTAGCATTTTCGAACCCGGACTATTAAGAATTCAATTTTTATATTTAATTTTAGGATTTTTAAACTTAGAAGATAAAATATGTGCAAAAATTGTAGAGTTAAAATTGTAATAGAGGAAACAACACTTTTATTAAGTGTAGTAGCACTTTCAAGACTACACTCCACTCACACATCTACCTATACATACATACACTAATACATATCTATACAATATATAAAGGTTGAGACCCTTTTAAAAACTACTTTGGTGAGTTTGATGACACCATTATAAATTTACAATTTTAACCCTAAAAAATACATTATACTTCATATAAATTATTGGGTAAAATGGTAAAAATACACATTTGCAATTCTCACTCCCACTATCAAAAACCATCCACTAACTATGTATTGCTAAAATTAAGGATCTATTTCAATTAATTTCATTGTACTTTTCTTTAATATCAATATATTATTTGTAAATTATTAAAATTCATATTTATTATAATTCTACGTAGTTATTAAAATATTTACGTACATGCAGAGCGTGTACATCGATTGCTAGTACATATAATACATTAGAACACTCTACACAACACAATTAAACTCCATTTCCCAAACCCCAGCGGCCTAGCCGCCCCTCTCTCTCCCTTGAAGAACAAGTCATCAGCCACCCATCTATCCGCCACTCCAGCCACCGCCGACCATCACCCACCACCGTGCCGACCTGGAGCCGCCCTTTGGAGGTTAAACCAGCTGCTGGACGTGAGGTTTCAGAGTTGCATTTCTCCATTTCCTTGGTTAATTCAAAACTAGGCAAGATTTGTGCTTCTTTTGAACACCAAACATTGAATATTCTGTTTATTGCTCCATTCTTGATTTAATTCGAATTTTTCATCATTATATGTGTGTATGGGACGGTTTTTGTGCAAAAATCAGTAGGCATGGTGTGGTGATTTCGAAATTTTCATCTCTTTTGTTGTTAGAATGTGTTGTATGTTGATTTGAGGTGAAAACTTGCATTGAACTGAAGCATTTCGAAATTTTGAAGAAATTTCAGATTTGTCATGTGTAAATTCGATCCTAATCCATGTGTGTTTGGGTGGATTTGTGTCATTGATCATGTTATGTAATATTCTTCAAGTTGAACGTTGAAAGTTTACACAATTCGGCATATCATTGTGGGTAATTGAATTAGAATTTTGAAAAAATGGATGAATGTGTGTAGTGGCTGTCCATGTTGATTAATAGGTGTGAAAATGTGGTCTTGGCAATGCATTAGATGGGTGTTAAGGGCTGGAGTTAGAGGATTTTAGGATAGGAACTTGGTTGTGGCGATTGGGTTGATCGGATGAAACATGTCGGGCTAAAACCTTGACTTGAGCTAGCTTCGGGCACGAGGCCAAGTTCAAGGGCACTTTCTGGTCAAAGAGGAAGTCTTAGGTGGTGTCTCGATGGTTGTAATGTGGAGTAGTCAATTGTCGAAGGGTTTTAAAGGTTTTAAGTTATGAAGGGATAGTGCAGATTTTTTTTTGTTCCATGCGGTTGGTCTCTAGAAATGGGTTTTGATTTTGGTGCTTTAGAGACCTGGACATGGAGTGATCTTGTCCTACTTAATTTTATGATGTTGGGGTCATGTCGGTTCAAATTTGGCTAAATTCGGGTAAGTTTCGGGTAAGAAAAGGGTGGATTAAGTTGAAGTGGCTAGAGCAGTTTTCCAGGAAGTTTAGGGGCTGTCCGGGAACCTAAAGTGAACGGGCTGCTCGGGCTTGCGTTAGAGGTTAAGGACTGATCCTAGGGATGATTTAGGATTGTACAAGATGTCGGTTTGAATGGGAGGTCATTCGGATAAGAATGGATTAGTTTATGGGCCGCACGGGCCGAACGCCCGTATTGACTCATTAAGGGGTTAAGTCTAACAGATTCTAAGGAAGTCTATATGTTTAGAGGTGGCCACTTACACGTCATTCATCCAAGACTCAAAGTTTTATGTAATCATTTGAAGTCGTGTCTTCGAACTTTTTGTTCTCATCCTTCGTGTGAGTAAAGTTTCAAGTAATGCCATATTCAAGTCTCGGAGTTTCGAATAATGAAAAGATGAAAAGTTAAAGTTAAATGTGAAAAGTTAAATATGAAAAGTTGAATGAGGAAATTTGATTGTGACTTTAGACGTGCAATGTCGGTCGGGGGATGCCTCTATTCACTTGCCAAAAACGGACGTGTAGTGTGCAGCTGAGAGACATCTCAGCTCTCCTACCAAATTAGACGTGTAGTGTGCGACCGTGAAACATCTCGGCTCCCCTAACAAACCAGAGGAGGGGCAATGTGGCATCGGGAGAGATCTCGGCGTCCTTGCCGGCATAGTACTGTAGTCATTGATCGATCAAAACAAAAAGAGTCACAATCGAGGATCTGAATTTTCAGAGCAAAAGTTAAAGTTAAAGTTCAAAGTTAAAGTTAAAGGGAAAGTTTCTGAAAGTTACAAAGGAAAATTCCAAGTTTAAAGTGTGAGTTTCAGTTCATGTTTAAAAGCGTGAGTTTGAGTAAAGTTGCGTGAGTTCTTTATACGTGATTCCTTTTAGTTCCAGTCTCACTTCCTCCCATTTTTAAAACTTTTTCGAATAATTTTCAAGGTATTATGAGTACAAGTATTTTAAGTATTACACATGTATTTTTAAACCCTTGTTATTCCATAGTGCATTCTTGCTGGGCCTTTAGGCTCACTACTATGCTTGGTGCAGGTTAGATTATCGTTGAGATCGAGGGACATGACTCTCGAGTGGACTGCAATGCGAGCACGACACATCCCTCCGATCTATGCCAGTATTCTGCAGAATTTATTCAAACTTGAAAGTTTTGAAGTATTTATTTTGTTTATTTGGTAAATGTAATGACTTTTAGATTTATTTTTTGGCATGTAAATATTAAATTGTTAAATTTCAGATGTTTGAAATGTCGAACCTCTTCCCTTAGGTTCTCTTTCATTTTCTCGGTCTAGTTTATCTGTGTTGTCGGTTGTATTTTTAGTTTGTTGTCTGTGACAGGTGGGTTTTAATATAAACAGATTGGTCATGCCAATTTTTTTTTGAAAATCCATATTTTATTTAATTATTAATTATTGTAGAGGTAGAGGTCGTTTCAGATTAACCATTACAGAATTTGGATAATAAAGAGAAGGTGTTGCGGAACAAGAACATTCCTCTCGTTTTAGTTCAGTGGTAACGTCGAGGCACTGAAAAAGCTACTTGAGAGTTGGAGAGCCGTATGCGTTCGGAACATCTTTGGTTATTCTAATTGTTTTTTGGTTTCAGTACTATATATTTCAAAATGTTCAGATGTAATAAAAAAGTTTTGCTCGATGATTGCAATTTTCTTACTTAAGATCTGATTTCGATGAACAAATCTCTTAAGTGGAGGAGAATGTAGTAATTCAGTCTCATTTTACAAGATTAAGTGTTTAAACATAATTAAGGGTTGATTAATGGCTTAATAATTAAAATATGAATTTTTGGAATTTTCCTCTCAGGTGAGTTCGGAAGATCCGAACCCAGTTCGGAAGGTCCGAACACTTCGGAAGCTAGAATGGACTTCAGAGGGTTAGGGTGCGATCGGACGCTCCGAACCCAATATCAAAACGTCTGAACTCCAATAGTGAGGTGCCCAATGTGTTGTCAACATGAGGTTGACACGTGGTGAAGATTGGAGCGTCCAATGATTTGGCACAACAAATATCGTTGATTTTGACACATGATCGTACATGCATGAGATCGGATGATCTGATCCCCCGATCGGAGCGTCCGATTAGTGAGTCAGGCGACGTTTCAATGCATGAAAGATCATACCATTCGATCCCTAGTTCAGACCGTTCGATCTCCGCCTATAAGTAGAGAATCCGAGATTCAGAATTTTGCACCAAAATCAAATATTATTTCTCATTTCATGAGTAGTTTTAGGGTTCTAACCTTGTCTGGCGAGGGGCCAGCTTCGAAGAGGCGCTATTGAAGTTGTAACAGGGCGAAGCCTTCGAGGTGGGAATTTCGACATCAACGGGATAACGACAGACAAAGGTATAATCTGGGTTCCTATAAATAGTTTTAAGTATCTATTAGCTTAGTTAAAGATTTTAGATATTGATTAGTGGTATAGTAATCTTGTGATTATAAGCTTGGACAATAGAGCCGGAATAGCTAGACTGGTATAATTGAGGTACGAAAGTACTGTTCGAAATACCATGGCTTGAGTATGCATTTCGTATGTGTTGCAATATTTATATGACATGATTTTATCTGCATATTATATGTCATGATATTATGCTTCATGCATTATAATATTGAGCTTTTATCCACGAGATAACATGTAGTAGGGTGCTCATTATGTGTTAGTGGATGGTTGGACACGTGGACTCGTCAGGTCACCTATATCCAAAGTTGGGTTTATGAGCCACCTTCTGTTGCGACGGTACAGAGTGCTACTGTGTGACCCTACCCGGATCACCTACTAACTAAAATTGTTTAAGCAGGCAATTAACTTAGGTAAAAATTAAGAGCAATTATCAAAGGAATAAATACTGTAAATACAACCCAATGTCGGCGGAATACAACGAATCACAATAAAATCAAATCACTAAAACTAAGGGAACTCAATGAAAGCCACCGCTCGGACCACCCTGCCTTGATTCTCTGACATCGTCCAACCTAAGACTTGTCCCGTCAAATAGAGTGTCCAGAAAATACAGAAAACACTGGATGTGAGTGACTATATAACGCTTGAAAAAATCCATAAATTCACTCACGAGTATTAAAGAGAATTTGAATTAATTTTAAATGAATTTATTTTCATTTAATTGTGATTTAAAAATTTTGTTTAAATTAAATGGTTTTATTTTTATTTATTTAATTATTTAAAAATTTATGTTTAAAAGATTTTGTGTTATATGTATTGCATGATATTTTACATTTCAAATTGGAGTTTTGGGGTATTAAAATATATGTTTAAATATTGTGTTAAATAACTTAATATTATGAAAATTTTCTGATATTTAATGGTTTCAAGTTAGATTTTAGTGTTTCAGGTATGGATTTAATTCTAGTTACGAAGAAAATTGAAACTAGCCTATGAACGAGGTTCAATAATTCTTAAGTTAAGTGTGTTTTTCACGAATATTTTATTTTTAAGTGTTTCAGGTATGGATTTAATTCTAGTTACGAAGAAAATTGAAACTAGCCTATGAACGAGGTTCAATAAATCTTAAGTTAAATGTGTTTTTCACGAATATTTTATTTTTAAGTTCAAAATATATTTGTGCAACTTTTTATTTAAAAAATGGTCTTAGTATTTACTTTTATGAGTTTAAGGAGGAAATATTTTAAAAAAAGTATTTTAAATTCGATGGGCCAGAGTCCGGCCCATTGGTTTTATCTTTTAAAGCTGGAGTCAGGACTTAACGTAGAAACAAATTTGCGTCAAAATTTGTTCTCCCTTTTCCCCCTTCATGCCAAAAACCGCCTCCCCACCCTAGGTTTTAGAAATTTCCTCTCAAGTTTTCAAGGATTCTCGCATCATTTGTCGTGAGAAGGCTAGTATCGTGATCTTGGAGTTCGGATTTCCATACCAAGTAAGAGAAAGACAAGTTTTAAATGCTTTTGAAACCATCAATCGAGAATATATGTATTTTGATATGAAAAAAATGTATGTTGATGTGTAAGTTATGTATATTGCATTGATTCTATGAGTTTCTGATGAGCATGATATAGAATTGTGAAACGTGGATCATTCTTGACGTTTTGGTTAAATATTTTTGAGAAAGATGTTAAAGAATTTTGGTAAAGGTGCTTGAATATGAGTATTTTTTATGTATGTATTTTTAGTTTAAAAGCTTTTGAAGTTGGAGGTGTTCTTGAGTGATCCTTTCAAGTTTTGAAAAATTTTCATATGGGAAATCAAGTTTCCAAAGAGTGAATGTTTTGTTTAAAAATTTTTGAGATTTGATGAGAAAAGATGTGTGAATTTGAGAATTTGGTGTGAGTATTTTGAATGTAAAGTTTGATGCAAATCTTTTGAAGATGGTTGTTTTCGGACGAATCCTTTTCGAGTTTTTGAAGTTTTTCATATGTTTGATCATAACTTTAAATGAGTGAGTGAGTACGATTGAATTGGGATCGAAAAATACCAAAAAATAGGCAAAACAATCAGAAGACGGCACCCCGCGCCGCTGCCTGAGCGCGACTGTCCCCGCGCCCTGTGCCGCGCTTTTTGCGCGTCCCCATTCTCGGGGTTCTGCCTCAGGAACTTTCTTTTACGAGATTGAAGTTCAAAATGCACTTTTATGGTCTTTTTATGTATTTTGAGTATTTTTAAGATGTCCTATGTAAAAAATTTCAAGTTTTAATGTCAAAAACAGAAAGAATGACTCACGTGGAATAGTTTATTTATGTAATGCATTATATGCTAGTATATTTTCATGAAAGTTATGCAACATTAAACTAGAGTCAGATTTGGATTACAGAGTGTGAACACCAAACAAAAAATGGTAGGAATATTGGATTTACATATAAACAATAACTGAAGAAAAGTTGTAAGATCTGAAGCACACGAAAATTTGAAAGCAGACATTAAAATCCAACAAACAAAATTTTAAGACAATGTCATAGTTCTCCTTTTGGATATTTACACAAACTTTAATAACATAAAATCAAATACACCTTTTAAAAAACAGCCTCAAATTCATGGTTTTTTTTGTAAACGAGAACATAAATTTCAATTTTGACTTAAATTATAAATAAAAAATAATATAAATGATGCAATGGAAATTAAATTATGAAACATAACGTAGTTGAAAAGTTATTCAAGAGAATGGCATGCAACACTATCGAATATATAATCGGTTTTGGTTTGATTTTTTCCCCTTTTTATGCAGAAGACCGTAACCCAGTGAACATCGTCAAAGAAACTGGTTTTACAACAATTCTGAATCATAAACTGTAGGTTGTAGCCAATTATGGGTTTTGAACTTGCCTACCCTCAATCATTTGAATGTGTTTCAAATTAAAATAATGAAATTTCAATGTTTTAGTGAAAATTTCTAACTACCATTGACCATTTCAGAACTTAAAGCAGCGAGTCCACCTTCAAAATAGCCAGCCCACCTTCAAAATAGCCAGAAATGAAAAGCAATTTTAGCCTACTAAAATAACTACAAAAGCATGAATAATACATAAAGTTAATAAAAGAACCTATAAATCATTTTTCTAGGTGTGTATATTGTTGGATCTCGGATCTCTATCGTGCCCAAAACGCAGCGGAAGTTTAAATTTAATTTTGACGTTCAAAATTTTTTCGGACACTCGTATGGTTTAAATAAATGTACGTAGGGAGTTAAGAGATTTATACCTATCAATCTTAAAATATTGACGATGACTCCAACTATTTCGAAAATAGCTCTTGTTGTAAATCCCTACGAACAATCAACTGGATTTTTCCTCCTTTCTTCAAATCAGGTCCACGACCGGATTTCCTGTTCTTCTTCTAATTCGCACTTAAAAGAAGAAGAAATTTAACGAAGAGAAAACAAAAGGAAGACGACTGGAGAAGAGAGCTTGCAGAGAGCTTCGAGCAGAGAGAACAAAAACTTTTTTGTGCATCTTATGCACTGCTTCTCTCCATTTTCAATCTCTTCAATCAATTGATTGAAGGGAATAAATGAGTTGTCGGCAATAATAGCCGACAACTCATTTAAACTTTTTTTTTTAATATTATAATAATATAATACATATATAAATATATTATTATAAACATAAGGTCCCACAATCATAAATATATATATTATATATATCCATTGGTTCATCGAGGGTTGCACGTGCATTTCGATAACGATGTGATGTCTTTGAGAATACATAGTGGCATCGCATGTGTAACTTGGTAAACATTTTTACTCTACTACACATCTTACACTCTGGCCAGAGATTCCATGCACTATTATCTCATTTTATCACATAGGATATCCACACCCGTAGGTGAGTGGTGAATCCCCGACTACAATGCACTGGCTCCTACATGTGTCGCAACTATACCCAACCTCGCCACCTGATGACCCTCATGGAGTCGGTAAACGAGTCAAAGTAAAGTCCTAGCATGTAGAGCCTCAGTGTTGTCCCGGGTCGTAAGGACTAATGGTGTACAACCATAACCATGGACTTATCCACTCGATGAATGATAACCACTTGGGAAGTCCGAGGGAGGGTAGTTCAGTGAACTCATCGTATGAGCACCAATCTGTATGATTGAACATCTCTATGTCCATACCAATGAAACGTGGTACACATCATCACAGATTCTAGTCTCGAGCTCGAGCGATCCTTATCCTTATTTCGGACGGCTCAATCGACTAGGAACTTGATTTAGAATATATAGTAATTAATAATATGTGTTTCATGATTGCCATCACATGTACAACCTCATATCTTACTATAGTATATTCAAGGTTTTTATCTATGCAACTTGCATGGGTATACAGATAAAGAAAATGCCAGATAAAAGATTAATTATATTAAAATAAAGATTGTTATTACACTTGAGTCAATAAAATCCCTGACCAACATTTGGCTTGCAGGGCATCTACTCTAATAATCTCCCACTTGCCCTAAAGCCAACTACTCATTAGTTTTAATCCCATTGTTTCGCGATGCTTCTCAAACAATGGTCCTGGAAAGGGCTTTGTTAGTGGATCAACAACATTATCTGTAGAGGCAACTCTCTCGATTGATATGTCTCCTCTTCCCACAATCTCCCGAATGATGTGGAATTTTCTCAGTATGTGTTTGGATCGCTGATGAGACCTTGGTTCCTTTGTCTGAGCAATGGCACCAGTGTTGTCACAGTATACCGGGACTGGATCAACTCCATTTGGAATAACGCCCAACTCTTGGACAAAATTCCTCATCCAAACTGCCTCTTTGGCTGCAGCAGATGCTGCTATGTATTCGGCTTCAGTGGTGGAATCCGCAACTGTGTCTTGCTTGGAACTCTTTCAAGAGACAGCAGCACCATTAAGCATGAATACAAAACCAGAAGTCGATTTCGAATCATCGACGTCACATTGGAAGCTAGAATCAGTATAGCCTTCCAATTTTTTTTCTCCACCCCCATAAACCATGAACAAATTCTTAATCCTTCTCAAGTACTTAAGAATATCTTTCACGGCTTTCCAATGCAATGGAACAGGGTTAGCCTGATATCTGCTTGCAACACTCAAAGCATATGCTATATCAGGACGCGTTGATATCATACCATACATGATACTACCAATTGCTGACGCATAGGGAACACGTGTCATTATCTCTATCTCTTCATCAGTCTTAGGGCACATTGATTTAGATAGAGTAACACCATGACACATTGGTAAGTATCCTCTCTTGGACACTTCCATAGAGAATCTTTTAAGTATGGTATCAATATACGTGACGGGTGAGCCCCAGCATCTTCTTTGATCTATCTCTATAGATTTGTATTCCCAATACATAAGATGCTTCACCCATGTCTTTCATGGAGAATTTACTTGCTAACCATACTTTAGTTGATTGCAATAATCCTATATCATTTCCAATGAGAAGGATATCATCAACGTAAAGTACTAGAAATGTCACTGCATTCCCACTAACTTTCTTGTACACACATGGTTCCTAAGGATTTTTAACAAAACCAAACTCTTTGATAGTGTTATCAAATCTGAGATTCCAACTCCTAGATGCCTGCTTGAGACCGTAGATCGATCTCTGAAGTTTGCATACCTTATGCTCACTTCCTACTGATGTGAAACCCTCAGGTTGAGACATATAGATCTCTTCTTTAATGTCTCCATTGAGGAATGCTGTTTTCACATCCATCTGCCATATTTCATAGTCATACCATGCAGCTATGGCTAGCAATATTCTAATTGACTTGAACATAGAGACTGGTGAAAAGGTTTCCTCATAGTCAACTCCTTGCCTTTGAGTATAGCCTTTTGCCACTAGTCTTGCTTTGAAGGTCAATACCTTCCCATCCGCCCCAAGTTTTCTCTTGTAAATCCATTTGCATCCTATGGGAACAATTCCCTCAGGTGGATCTACTAAAGTCCATACTTGGTTTGAATACATGGAGTCCATTTCGGACTGCATAGCTTCAAGCCATTTAGATGATTCAGCATCAGATATTGCTTCTTTGAAGTTTCGTGGATCACATCCATCACTTGGCTCATCATGGCCTTGTTCATGAAGAAGCGTATATCTTGCAGGCGATCTGATTATTCTTTCAGACCTTCTAGGTATGTGTGACTCAACTACTGGCTGTTGGAGATTGGGTTCAAATTCTACAGTCGTGGGTGTATCTCGAATTTCCTCGAGTTCTATCATTTTGCCTTTTCTATCTAATAGAAACTCCTTCTCCAAGAAGGTGGAATTTCTAGAAACAAACACATTTGCTTCCTTTGGATGATAGAAATAATATCCAACAGAGTTCTTTGGATATCCCACGAAGTAGCAAAAAATGGATCTACTATCCAATTTGTCTCCCACTGTCTGCTTCACGTAAGCAGGACATCCCCATATTCTCAGATAAGAATATTTGGGAACCTTTCCCATCCATATCTCATATGGTGTTTTATCCACTTCCTTCGTATGGACATTATTCAACAACATTGCCGCAGTTTCAAGCGCAAAGCCCCAAAACGATCTAGGCAATTCAGTGAATCCCATCATAGATCGAACCATGTCCATCAAAGTTCGATTTTGACGTTCAGAAACACCATTCAATTGTGGTGTTCCTGGTGGAGTCCACTGTGAGAGAATCCCATTCTCTTTAAGATAGTCCAAAAATTCAGTACTCAAGTATTCTTCACCTCGATCTGATCGGAGTGTTTTAATACTTTTACCCAATTGTTTCTCTACTTCAGATCTGAATTCTTTGAACTTTTCAAATGCTTCAGACTTGTATTTCATCAAATAAATATACCCATACCTCAAAAAATCATCAGTAAAGGTAATGAAGTAGGACTGCCCATATTTAGTGCTAACATTTAGCGGGCCACATACGTCTGTGTGGATCAAATCCAAAAGACCATGTGCACGTTCTACATTCCCATTAAAGGGAGTCTTGGTCATTTTTCCCTTCAAACAAGATTCACAAGTAGGTAGAGAGTTTATATCTGACATGTCGAACATGCTCTCTCCTACTAGTTTGTGCATCCTTCTTTGAGAAATATGACCTAGTCTAGCGTGCCATATATGTGCTGGGTTTTGACTATCTTGTTTTCTTTTATTTGTTTTTGTTACTGTTTGGACATTGTTCAATGAAATATCTTTTAATTTTAAGTTATAGAGATCGTTTTGTAATTCACCAGTTCCAATCAAACATTCATTCTTATATATATTGCAAACACCTTTTGCAAAAACACAAGAATAACCATCTCTATCAAGCATAGAAATAGAAATAATGTTTTTAACCAAATCAGGAACATACAAAACATCTCTCAAAAGCAACTTAAAATCATTGTTTAATATTAAAATAATATCTCCTTTGGCCTTGGCAGCAACCCTTGCTCCATTTCCAAGTCTTAGAAAGGTCTCACCTTCTCTAAGTTTCTTGCTTCTTGTCATCACCTGCAAATCATTGCATAGATGAGAACCACATCCGGTATCCAATACCCAAGAAGAAGAATTCATTGAGATATTAATTTCAATATAAAACATACCATGGCCAGAACGCTTCTGGGCAAGATATTCAGTGCAATTACGCCTCCAATGTCCAGGCTTGTTTCAGTGGAAACAGACTTGTTCTGATTTATTTGGCCTTTTGGGCCCTTGAGCAGGTTTCTTGTATGGCTTTTTATTAGGCTTGTTCTTAACTGCAGGGGCAGAACGCTTCTTTCCCTTGTTTTGGGCTCCCTTTTTCGTCCTAGACGACGAGCCCAAAGGCAGAACAAGTTTTTTCTTTCTTGATTGTGGCCTCATAATTAACAAGCATATTGACCAACTCTTCAAGGGTGGCCTCTATCTTGTTCATATTAAAATTAACCACAAATTCGTCGAACGAGGAAGGTAAAGACAACAAGAGAATATCAATCGAGAGCTCATGAGGCATAACCACATTGAGTCCCACTAATTTTTCAACTAACCCAATCATCCTAACACCATGCTCATGGACCGAAGCCCCTTCTCGCAAGCGTGTAGTCATGAGTTCTTTCACAGTTGCGTGTCTTTCTGATCGAGTTTGAACACCGTATAACTCTTTCAGATGAAAGTGAATGTCAGCAGCATTCGCAGCATCCTCAAACCGCCTTTGCAGTTCATTCGACATAGAAGCCAGGATGTAGCTCTTAGCTTGGAGATCATGGTCCCACCATTTCTCAAGCTTGGCTAACTCAGTCTCACTGATGTTAGGAGCTGCTTCCTTCGGTGGCTTCTTTTCAAGCACATACGCAATCCTCTCAGAGTTTAGAACAATCTTTATATTTCTTAGCCAGTCTTGATAATTAGGTCCGGTTAGCTTGTTTTGTTCGAGAATAGCAGAAAGTGAATTGCGTGTCGACATCTTAAACTTACTGAAATTGAAAACAGATAATCGTTACTAATTATTTTAAAATAATTATAAGATATAAAATATGGACTTTGATTTTATGAATTTCCTCCCACTATTTTGACATTTTCACCACCCTCTGATGAAAAACGGGAAATCGTATTTCCTTACTGAGCACGTAGAGTCCAATCTAGACAACTATGATCCCGAATAATATCAGCCAATCATAATTTCTAAAAGATAGAGCCCAATTGCATCCCCATGCAACATCTACGTGTTTCGTCTCACTCTTGATAAGGACCCAATAATATGACATCGTTTATTTTCGAGTGTCAAGCCGACCCATCAATGTTGAATCGTAGTAGATGGTCGCCATGAGTTCCCTCAATAATATGAGCCGAAGTCATGGGAGTTCCACCCAATTCACATCACCTATTTCAGTGAAAGTCACAGCTTTTCGGCGTCCAGGTCTCCCCAATAATATGAACCAGACACTGACCGCGGGTAGCGTTCAACATGCAACCACCGTTGATGGAAGACAAGAATAAATTAAACTCTTTTAATTTTTACTTTTATGGCTTGATATAAATTTTGAATCATATTCAAAATGAGGGATTTTAATTTTGAAATTGTCTCATCATTTTATTTAAAATCGCGTGACATGATTTTGTATGTTTGCCGGATTCATGCAACTATATTATCGAATAATATACATACATGCATATTACTATATATCGCATATCTCATAATATGACAATTAAATAAGAATGATCGATTGTCAATACTATTTGATCCATGCGAGCCAAACATGGATCAAGGTCCAAATCCTAGGTAAATGCAGGGATGCAAATGCAACTTATTACATAAGCTTCCAATATTTTACATGTCGCATCTTGATCATCGGGTCCACCATCTTCCAATCTTGATCTCCCACTATTACAAATATTTACATTTGAATAGTCATGACACATAAGGGATACATATCAAGGGGTGGGAACGAGCCATAAACCAGGCTCACTTTAATTTTATCAAATAAAATTATACAAGTTGAGACATGAAAAATATCCTAACATACACCTAGCACATTGGTCATGGCTCTCAATCATCCTTCATGCATATAATATCACATATTATATAATTCATCAATTTCATGTATCTTGTAATTTTATCACTAACCGCCACAATTATTAAATAAATTAAAAAATTAAATAAACTCCTTTATTTAATTTCTACTTAATTCAATAATAATTGATTTTCTTGTAAAACTCATTTTACTATAAATAATTAAAATCACATTCTAATTATTTATTTCATAAAAAAATATTTTATAAAATCGCATCGGATCCGAAACTCTTTTCGAAAAATATGTATATGTGTAAGGCTGCCCGAAATATTTTCAAACTTACCTCTACACCTACTGACCGAACACTGCCCGAATTAAATTCAGACAGTCAGCCCAATTGCTGTTTCGGCAATCATGCTTTGCATTTAATGCAAAGCATGATTACTATTATTATATTATATTATATTATATATATATATATATATATATATATATATCTATATATGTTTATATATACATATCGTAATGCATATATATACACATATCTATATATAATAATATATATAATAACAATAATGCATATATATATATATATATCTATATATGTATATATATATCGTAATAAATATATACATATATCTATACATATATATGATAATAATAATATATATCCTTATATATATTATTATAATATAGAAATGATACCCTGCACCCTAGGTGTGCAGGGTAACATGAGTACCGCATACGTGGCGGTCCATGATTGGTCAGCCAGTTTTTGTAAAAAACAATTGTGTGGTTGTGGGCGCGCCACGTAGGCAGGTGCCCACAGGTGTGCAGGGTAAGGGTGTGCAGGGTATCATTACTCTATTATAATATATATATATATATACATATATCTATATATTTTATAATATATATATCTATATATGTACATATATATATATATATCGTAACATATATATACATACATATATCTATATACGTATTTTAAATTCTATAAAAATAAATTTTATGGTGTAGCGATATTGAAATATTTTCTTATGCGGTTAGAAATTAAAAATACTCAACATGAAATAAACCATACGATATAGAGAACCTGGCTCTGATACCACTGTTGGATCTCGGATCTCTATCGTGCCCAAAACGCAGCGAAAGTTTAAATTTAATTTTGACGTTCAAAATTTTTTCGGACACTCGTATGGTTTAAATAAATGTACGTAGGGAGTTAAGAGATTTATACCTATCAATCTTAAAAGATTGACGATGGCTCCAACTATTTCGAAAATAGCTCTTGTTGTAAATCCCTACGAACAATCAACTGGATTTTTCCTCCTTTCTTTAAATCAGGTCCACGACCGGATTTTCTGTTACTCTTCTAATTCGCACTTAAAAGAAAAAAAAATTTAACGAAGAGAAAACAAAAGGAAGATGACTGGAGAAGAGAGCTTGCAGAGAGCTTCGAGCAGAGAGAACAAAAACTTTTCTGTGCATCTTATGCACTGCTTCTCTCCATTTTCAATCCCTTCAATCAATTGATTGAAGGGAATAAATGAGTTGTCGGCAATAATAGCCGACAACTCATTTAAACTTTTTTTTTAATATTATAATAATATAATATATATAAATATATTATTATAAACATAAGGTCCCACAATCATAAATATATATATTATATATATCCATATATATATATATAGAGTAATGATACCCTGCACACCCTTACCCTGCACACCTGTGGGCACCTGCCTACGTGGCGCGCCCACAACCACACAATTTTTTTTTAAAAAAAACTGGCTGACCAATCATGGACCGCCACGTATGCGGTACTCATGTTACCCTGCACACCTAGGGTGCAGGGTATCATTTCTATATATATATATATATATCTATATATATATATATATCTATATATAGAGTTCTTTTATGGTGCCCAACTCATATGCCCAACTTCATGCCCACTATGTACAATATGTGAGTTGACCAACACAATTGATGAGTTGACTTATCACATATTGTACATGGTGGGCATGGAGTTGGGCATATAGAGTTGGGCACCATAAAAGAACTCTCTATATATATATGCATTTATATATATATTGAGTGAGTCCTTAAATCCGAGTCCAACTCGAAAAAATTAATTAAACCCTTTTAATTAATGTTGCTCTCAAAATTTCTATAAGCTTTTATAAACCATTTATAAAGCTTATCTATCGATTCAATCAAATTTGTTCATCATAAATTCAACTCTTTGAATTTATTATCTCAACGGGAACAGGAAAACCAGTACTTGTGTAACCCTCAATGGTTCAGGGATACAGCTAGCTGTGGGTCCAGGCTTACCCTTATTAGCCTCATTCTATGCATCAACTCCTTGATCATAAAATGTCAGAACTCATTTCTGATTTAACCCATCGAATCATGGTAAGAGCGTTAAGTAGCACCACCCCATGATTCCCTAGGTATCACTGATAGTGCCTGCAAGAACCAGTCGATTATGGTTAACGTACAGTACAGTCCCTTCATCTCATATATCCCGATCAAAACTGCAACCATTGGTTCATCGAGGGTTGCACGTGAATTTCTATAACGATGTGATGTCTTTGAGAATACATAGTGGCATCGCATGTGTAACTTGGTAAACATTTTACTCTACTACATATCTTACACTCTGGCCAGAGATTCCATGCACTATTATCTCATTTTATCACATAGGATATCCACACTCGTAGGTGAGCGGTGAATCCCCGACTACAATGCACTGGCTCCTACATGTTTCGCAACTATACCCAACCTCGCCACCTGATGACCCTCATGGAGTCGGTAAACGAGTCAAAGTAAAGTCCTAGCATGTAGAGCCTCAGTGTTGTCCCGGGTCGTAAGGACTAATGGTGTACAACCATAACCACGGACTTATCCACTCGATGAATGATAACCACTTGGGAAGTCCGACGGAGGGTAGTTCAGTGAACTCATCGATTGAGCACCAATCTGTATGATTGAACATCTCTATGTCCATACCAATGAAACGTGGTACACATCATCACAGATTCTAGTCTCGAGCTCGAGTGATCCTTATCCTTATTTCGGACGGCTCAATCGACTAGGAACTTTATTTAGAATATACAGTAATTAATAATATGTGTTTCATGATTGCCATCACATGTACAACCTCATATCTTATTATAGTATATTCAAGGTCTTTATCTATGCAACTTGCATGGATATATAGATAAAAAAAATGTCAGATAAAAGATTAATTATATTAAAATAAATATTGTTATTACACTTGAGTCAATAAAATCCCTGACCAAAATTTGGCTTGCAGGGCATCTACTCTAACATATATATATATATATATATTTATAAAACACTTGTGATATGAAACCATATAGGTACGTAGCACAACATATTTTAGGCCATCAGCTTGCATTCGTTTTGCGAAGTCGAACAAACTGAAATAATCCGAAGTTTT
This sequence comes from Henckelia pumila, assembly GCF_033568475.1. Classification (NCBI taxonomy): domain Eukaryota; kingdom Viridiplantae; phylum Streptophyta; class Magnoliopsida; order Lamiales; family Gesneriaceae; genus Henckelia; species Henckelia pumila. Next base: position 14,490,858 of record NC_133122.1, on the reverse strand, counting down.
ACCCGCTTTGTGAAAATCTATTTTCCAATCGCGAGAATAATGTTGAATGAAAAGGTGCAACTTTTTCCACCAAATCAATGCAAGAAATATAAATGACGCTCGAACATAACCAATCATTGATAAATTTATAAAATATTCACCAAACCATATAAAGAGACTTAAAACTTGTGATGAAAAAAATGTGATGTTCATGTTGGTTCTTTCCGAGAACTTTTAAGTAGACCACAAACAACCACGAAAAATCAAATTGGATTGCCCAGAAACTTCATGAACTTGCATGAGATTTGAACATGATACATAAGCATATTACCCCTTTTTCTATTGCTACGGCATGAAAGTTTTACATTTAAACATATAGTTGAAAATAATAGATGCAAATAAAAAAAAATTGTGACGTAAATATTTAGTGCTTAAATCAGGGATAACAAACTAATACCTTCAAGCAATTTTATTACGTGAGAATAAAATGAAAATAAAGCCTCCAACTTACCTGTACCTCCAACCGTCCCGCAGTTTCATTACTTATCATGATATCAAACTAATACCTCCAAAAGTTTGATTACATGAGAATTAAAATGGAAATAAAGCCTCCAACTTACCTGTACGGAAATACTTCCAATCCTCCAATAGCTTGATTACAACATTTTGATTACAAACTAATACCTCTAACAATTGATTACTCATTGATTAATTGGAGATACTTAATATTCTCCACAATTTTGAAGCTCAATAAAACAAAAGGTCTACTTATTTTGGTTTTTAATGCTATAACGGCTCAGTTTGTAGTTTCATTGAAATATTGAACACGTCGATATATTACATCGCACTAAGTGAATAGAAAGTATAACAACTTTGCATACACTAAAGGAAGTATTTACTATCCCATACATTCAGGTTAAGGTAGCAAGGGAAATCATAAGAAGAGATGGAGTGCATAATGTACATATTTGCAGAAGGGGAAAAAAGTGCAATCAATTATGTTACGTCTTAAACGCATAAAAATCTCGTATTGTGAGATTAATGTTTTTAATGCATTAACAAGTCTCAAAAATTATGTTTTGATGATTACAAAACTAGGTTAAGTGTTACCAATTATTTAAATTGAGAAAATGCAAATATTAATTTTTCGTGTTAGAAAATACCGAAGAATCGAAGATCAAAATTGATGGATTAAAATTGAAGAACAAATCAAGAGTAACAATTTTCGAATTACACAGTTCTGATGGTCCGAAACCCTGTTCGGATGGTCCGAAGTATTTCCAAACTATTTTATTGTTCGGAACCAGTTCGGATGCTACGAAGAAGCAGTTCGGGCGATCTAAAGACCCGATCGGACGTTCCGATCTCTTTACGGTGATTGACAAGATTTGTCCGGAGACTTTGCTCGACAAAGGATTTAATGCAGCCGATCGGACGGTCCGATCTTAAGTTCGGATGATCCGAATAGTGCCACAACTGCAAAAATTTGAATTTGAATCAGTACAGTTCGGAAGCTCCGGAGACAGGATCGAATGATCTGATATCACCCATTTCAGCACTATAAATAGAGGCATTCCGAGGCCAAATGAAGACACAACTCAAACATTCATCCTCTCATCCTCTAAAGCACCATTTGAGCGATTCTTCAAGCATTCTAAGCCTATTTCAAATTCCCTCAATATATATTTGTGTATCGAGTTGTATAATTGCTTGAAAAATTGTAGTTGTGTATACTCGAGTGTGAAGCCGAGTTTATCGGGTTTTTGTGGCTATCCTTGGAGACCTTAAGACCAAGTGTGTTGAGTTGTTGTAATGCTATCCTTGGAGCCCTCAAGGCCAAGAGACGCGGTGATCGTGTTGTCGTTGTATCGGTTAATTTGAGCCATCAAAGCCAATATGAAGTGTTAGTGATACCTTGGTTATTCGACCTTAACCAAGAAGGAGAAACGTAGATGATTTATCATCAAACTTCCATAAACATATCCTCTCATATTTATCGCTTTATTTACTTTCTGTCATTTACTTACCGCATTTATTTTAATTGCCCTTAGTCTTCCGCTTGCGTTTTTACAAAATCATTTTAAATTGCTAAATTTGCCAATAGAACCTAATTCGCACCCCCATCAGGTTCTAAAAAGTTGTATCAGAGCCCACTTTTTTTTTTAATTTTTCAAAAGGCTCTATGGCAAATCTAGCGAGTGATTATGCTCAAGGGCAATTTACCAATCGTCCTCCTCTTTTCAACGGCATAAATTACGTGTGAGGCCTCGATTTTAATCATCTAATCAAGAATTAATCCTGTCGATAATCAATCAAGAGTCAAGTTGGAAACCCAAATTAAAAAAAAAATTAATTGATGGTGAACAGTGCTCGCTCGATCGGTAAAATCTAACCGATCAAGCGGCCGAAAATAATCAAAGTTCTTCCCAGAATTTTTAAGGCCCCAGCTCGATCGGTAATATCTTACCGATCGAGCTGACACAAAAATGCCCATTTTCTGATTCTGCACAGGTATGCTCTGAACCTAAAAATCAGAGTTTCTCTCATACAAATTCAACTCCAAAGTACAACAATTCAAAAGCATAACTCACTCCAACGACATGCATAATTCAATACAAATGTAGTTATAGAGTTATACAATATTCGAACTAATAGAACATGCTCATTCTCTAAGTTCTCAATACAATACAAATACATACAAGAGTTCAACTTCTAACAACAACGAGTCCTAACTTCTATCATCTCAACACCTAGCCATGCGATCTCTGACTCGGTCCTGCCCCATCTGTTGCCAAGCACACACACAAAGATAAGACAACAGCCGGATAAACCGGTGAGAATAACTCCCAGTATAAGAGACAAACATGCTATATCAAATAACCATCTCAAGTAATGATATAAACAACTTTCACATAATCAAATGAAAGTGCAATGAATGCATTACTTCAAATCTCTAGATTATCAAGCTCAGATAATCAAAATTCATCTCGTCTCTTCTTTTCTTCGGTTGGGATCCCGAGGATAAAATATCACAACGATCACATCGAACTACCATTTCGAGGCGGATTATGTATATTTCAATTGTAGTAACCCGTACCCGAAATTGGTAATTAAGAGATTAATTATGTTAATTAAACCAATTTGGTATAGGACGGATCGGAAGCTCCAAAGGTGAGATTGGAAGCTCCGATGCAGGATCGGAAGCTCCGATCGATATTACGTCATGCATGATGTGTGGCAGGATCAGAAGCTCCGATCGCCCTATCCGAATTCAACCAGTGATATTTTGACACGTGGCGGATAATGCAGATCGAAAGCTCCGATGGCAGGATCAGACGTTCCGATCGTGTTCAGACGTTCCGATCGCAGTTCGGAAGCTCCGATCGTCGTCTATAAATAGGGGGTGCCGAGCTCATTTTTGAAGTGCACCATTCACCTCTTCTCTCTCAATTCCTTAGCCTTCGAGTTTAGATCTAGGGCATTCTAGGCGTTCCGTGGGGAATCCGGAAGTGGCATAGCAATCCAGGCGTCGTAGCGGAGTTGTGGCCAAGTTTTGAGGCTATATACAACAAAGGGCTAACAACGGACGAAGGTATAGCTTTTGCTTCCTAAAAATATTTAGGAGTATGTTTTAGCTTAGTTAAGGCTTTTAGAGCGCTTTAATGATAGTAGTATCATTTGGCAGTGTAGAGCAGACTATAGGCCTGGACCTAGAGTTGGTAGAGCTTGCACTGATTTGAGGTACGAAAGTACTATTCGAGATATCCTGACTGAGTATGCATGTATTATGTGACTGCATGGTTTATATGTCATTGATTTATGTTGCATTCATTTGCATACTGAGCTATCTCCTTCGAGATGTCTGTTAGTAGGGTTGTACCCTATCCTATTAGTGGACTGACTTCCATGGCTTTGGGTCCGGTAAATCCACTGGTATTATGGTATGGGAGCCACCTCCTGAAGCGACGGCACAGCGTGCTACATACCAGGGTCCGGTCTGTCTCTGTTATCTGATCCTTGACCTCGAGTTTATAGGGAGTTCACTTTGCATGCATGTATAATCATACTCTCGTACTGAGCGTTTTATGATCACGTCTCGTACTCTGTGTTTCTGGACACCCTATTCCATGGGGAAGGTTTGCGATTGGACGAGGCGGGTGGATCCAAGAGGGGCTAGGCAGTTGTCGACCAGCTGGAGCTTCGCCTAGGTTTTATTCTGTTGTTGATACAACTATTCGATTGGGTTGTATAATATTTTGGTATTTACAGATTCCTTTACTTGGGATTGTATAATATTTATGGTTTCCGCAGTTTATTCTGATATTTGTTTTATTAAGTTAATTGCATGCCTAAGTTCTGTTTAGTAGGTGATCCGGGTAAGGGTCACTACATTTATGGTATCAGAGCATGCAAAAGTATTCTTGGGATTTAGTCTCATCATGAGGTATTTTTGTAGATGGCAAACTATGATGATGAGAGTAGCCACGGAAGTGGAGGCGGTCATTGGGGCGATGCCGACCAAGAGCGTCGTTGAGAACGGCATCATCGTCATCATGACGATGAGCGTTTTACTGTGCGCCGATTCTTAGCTATGGGTCCTAAGCCCTTAGTTGGAGGTGAGTCTCCGGAGGATGCGGAAAATTGGTTAGACTGCATGGAGACGACTTTTCAGACTTTCCAATGCACCGAGGAGCAGAAGATGGGGAACCTGGGTTATCTTCTGGATGGACGTGCGCGCAGGTGGTGGAGGATTACTTCTGCACCTTTGGTTTCGGCTAGAGGAGTGGCCACCTGGGCCGAGTTTTGTACAACTTTCTATAAGATGTATTTCCCTCCTGCTCTCCGATAGGCAATGGCAGGTGAACTTCTGAGTCTGCGTCAGGGAGCCATGAAAATCGAGGAATATCAGCAGAAGTTTCTCGATCTGTTATCTTATTGTCCGGAGATTGCTGACAGCTCCCATATGAAGTATAACATGTTCCTTCAGGGCCTTAACCCTGAGATCCATGACCGTGTGGCCGTTGGCGACGACATGTCCTACGAGGGTTTGGTGAGCCGTTGTCACCAGGCGGAGGACAGTATTCGGCGAAACAGGTCTTTCTCTCAGTCGAGACCTGCTAGTTCTTTGGGTCCCCGTGCCCAATCTTTCAAGAAGTCTGGATCTACTTCTTCTTCCTCTGGCTCTGCTGGTGTTGTTCGTTTCGGTAGGAAGGACAAGTGTGATTACTGTGGGAAGAACCATCCATCCGATAAGTGCCGTAGAGCTTCTGGAGCTTGTTTTCGTTGCGGCGAGGTGGGTCACATCCGGAGGGATTTTCCACTATCTGGGGGAGGCGGTTCAGGATCTGGTTCTCAGGCCACCGTTCAGCAGAGGTCGCAGGGACAGCGTGCTGGGAGTTCTCATTTGAGGCCACGAGCTTCTGGCCAGGTGTTTGCCTTGAGGCATGATCAGGCTGTGGAGGAGAATGAGAAAGTCATCGCAGGTACATTTCTGCTTTATGGTATACCTGCTTTTGTACTTATTGACACTGGTGCATCTCATTCCTTCATTTCTGCGCGTTTTGTTAAGAAGCACAAATTACCATGCATTGCACTAGACGTAGTGATGTCTATTTCTACTCCGATGGGCCAATCTGCTTTGGCTAAACGTCTAGTGATGGGTTGCCCTTTAGAGTTCGAAGGGAACATTCTGTTAGCGAATCTCATGGTCCTGGCGATGGACGACTTTGATTGCATTCTGGGAAAAGATATATTGACTACCTATCGAGCTTCAGTGGACTGCTATCAGAGATTAGTACGCTTTCATCCGGAGGGGAGTGAGAGCTGATTTTTCTATGGAGAGGGAGCGCGACCCCCGATACCTTTGGTATCAGCTTTGAGAGCCTGTCGAGCTCTAGAGTCTGGCGGGGAAGGCTACCTTATCTATGCAGTTGATTTGTCCGCTGAGAGCATTCCTGTTGTGGATGAATTTCCAGATGTATTTCCTGATGAGATTCCGGGTTTTCCTCCTGCTAGGGAAGTCGAGTTTGGCATAGAGTTGATGCCGGGTACTTCACCTATTTCTCGAGCACCGTATCGTCTGGCTCCATCAGAGATGCGTGAGTTGAAGAATCAGCTACAGGATCTTTTGGACAATGGATACATTCGTCCTAGTGTATCTCCTTGGGGAGCTCCTGTTCTCTTCGTGAAGAAGAAGGATGGGTCGATGCGGCTGTGCATTGACTATAGGCAGCTGAATCGTGTTACAGTGAAGAACAAGTATCCGTTGCCTTGCATTGATGACTTTTTTGATCAGCTGCAGGGCACGTCAGTTTACTCCAAGATTGACTTGAGATCTGGGTATCATTAGTTGAGAGTCCGTGATCAGGACGTAGCCAAGACTGCATTCCGTACTCGCTATGGGCATTACGAGTTCCTAGTGATGCCATTTGGTTTGACTAATGCGCCGGCTATGTTCATGGATCTGATGAACCGTGTCTTCAGGGAGTATTTGGACAAGTTTGTCGTAGTCTTCATTGACGACATCTTGGTGTATTCGCGTAATACGGAAGAGCATGTTTCTCACTTGCGGTTGGTACTGCAGACTCTTCGAGATGAGCAATTGTACGCCAAGCTGAGCAAGTGTGAGTTCTGGATGGATCGAATGGTCTTTCTTGGCCATATCATATCCAGAGAGGGGATTTCTGTTGACCCAAGCAAGATTGAAGCAGTACTTAATTGGTCGCGTCCGACGACAGTTGCTGAGATCCGTAGTTTTCTGGGTCTAGCAGGGTATTATCGTCGCTTCATTCTGAACTTCTCTCAACTAGCTCGACCTTTGACGCAGCTTACCCGCAAGGGTGTGGATTTCGAGTGGTCCTCCGAGTGTGAGGAGAATTTCTGTGAGCTTCGACGACGGTTGACTTTTGCGCCAGTGTTGGCATTACCGTCAGGATCTGGAGGGTATGTGGTGTACACTGATGCTTCTCTTCAAGGGTTTGGTTGTGTCCTAACTCAGAATGGGCATGTGATCGCATACGCTTCCAGATAGCTGAAGCTTCACGAGGACAACTACCCAGGCCATGATTTGGAATTGGCAGCCATTGTGTTCGCTTTGAAGATCTGGCGTCATTATCTGTATGGCGAGAAATTTGAGATCTTCACCGACCATAAGAGTCTCAAGTATTTGTTCACTCAGGCGGAGTTGAACATGAGGCAGAGACGTTGGATGGACTTGCTTAAGGACTATGATTGCAAGATTAAGTACCATCCGGGAGCTGCTAATCTCACCGCTGATGCTTTGAGTCACAAGGTGCGACTATCCGCACTTCAGACTTGTTCGATGTCTAGTGCGATCAGTGACTGTTTTACTTCGGGATATACCTTCAAGCATAAGAAAGGTATGCAGAGTATCCATATGTTTGCAATACTATCTGAGCCCGCTTTGTATTCACGGATTCGAGATGCTCAGATGTCTGATTCAAAGACCCAGCGTTTGGCTCGTCTAGCTAACGAGGGTAGCTCATCTGGATTTCACTATCAGTCAGATGGCTTTCTGTGTTTGTCTGGTAGACTTGTGATTCCGCAGGATGAAGAGTTGCGAGAGAAGATTTTGTCTCAGGCACATCGCACTAAGTTGAGTATTCATCCTGGGAGCAACAAGATGTACAAGGATCTACGCACTCGTTTCTGGTGGAAGGGAATGAAACGCAGTGTTTATCAGTTTGTTTCGAGATGTTTGGTGTGTCAACAGGTCAAGGCAGAACACCGACGACCTGGAGGATTGCTTCCCAGTCTGCCTATTCCTGAATGGAAATGGGAGTTTATCACAATGGACTTTGTGACCCATTTGCCGGTATCCCCGAGGAACTGTGATGCTATCTGGGTTGTGGTGGACCGACTCACCAAGTCAGCGCATTTCATTGCCTATATCCGAGATTACTCTGTGGATCGCATGGCACGGATGTACATTCAGGAGATCGTTCGACTTCATGGAGTATCTGTGAGCATTGTCAGCGATCGGGACCCCAGGTTTACTTTTAGATTCTGGGGGAGTGTTCAGCGTGCGATGGGTACTACTCTCAGTTTGAGTACTGCCTATCATCCGGAGACTGATGGTCAGTTGGAGCGCACTATCCGTACTTTGGAGGATATGCTTAGAGCGTGCGTCATGGATTTTGGTTCATCCTGGCAGGATCATTTGCCATTGATCGAGTTCGCGTACAACAACAGCTATCATACTAGTATTGGGATGACACCTTTTGAGGCGTTGTACGGGCGACGTTGTCGTACTCCACTCTTCAGGGAAGAAGTGGGGGAGAGACAGGCTGAGGGACCGAAGTTTATCCAGCAGGCGATAGACATTGTTTATCAGATCAAGAAACGGATTAAGACTTCACAGGATCGTCAGGCCAGCTATGATAATATCAAGCGTAGGCCTTTGCAGTTCGATGTCGGGGAGAAAGTATTTTTGAGAGTGTCACCTTTCCGTAAGATTCTCAGATTTGGTCTTAAGGGCAAGTTGTCTCCTAGGTTTATCGGTCCATTTGAGATCTTGGAGAGCATAGGCGATTTGGCTTATCGACTTGCTTTACCACCGCATCTATCCAATATTCACGACGTGTTCCACGTATCTCTATTGCGACGGTATATGGCAGATGAATCTCATATTCTGCAGCGGTCTGAGGTTCAGGTGAACAAGGATTTGACCTATGTTGAGAAACCTATTCGTATCCTGGATTATAAGGATAAGGTTTTGCGGAACAAAGTCATTCCTTTGGTTTTAGTTCAGTGGCAGTACCGAGGCACTGAGGAAGCTACTTGGGATCTTGAGGACAGTATGCGTGAAGACCATCCCGAGTTGTTTTGATTTCATTCTTAAAGTTGTATTCAGTTGCAAACTCTGTAAACGTTTGATTTGAATAAAGAATGTTTCTGTACCTTGTATTGCATTCAGTACTTAAGATCTATTTTCGAGGACGAAATAACTTAAGTGGGGGAGAATATAGTACTTCGTACCCGAAATTGGTAATTAAGAGATTAATTATGTTAATTAAACCAATTTGGTATCGGACGGATCGGAAGCTCCGAAGGTGAGATCGGAAGCTCCGATCAGGATCGGAAGCTCCGATGCAGGATCGGAAGCTTCGATCGATATTACGTCATGCATGACGTGTGGCAGGATCGGAAGCTCCGATCGCCCTATCCGAAGTCAACCAGTGATATTTTAACACGTGGCGGATAATGCAGATCGGAAGCTCCGATGGCAGGATCGGACGTTCCGATCGTGTTCGGATGTTCCGATCGCAGTTCGGAAGCTCCGGTCGCCGTCTATAAATAGGGGGTGCCGAGATCATTTTTGAAGTGCACCATTCACCTATTCTCTCTCGATTCCTTAGCCTTCGAGTTTAGATTTAGGGCATTCTAGGCGTTCCGTGGGGAATCCGGAAGTGGCATAGCAATCCAGGCGTCGTAGCGGAGTTGTGGCCAAGTTTTGAGGCTATCTACAACAAAGGGCTAACGACGGACGAAGATATAGCTTTTGCTTCCTAAAAATATTTAGGAGTATGTTTTAGCTTAGTTAAGGCTTTTAGAGTGCTTTAATGATAGTAGTATCATTTGGCAGTGTAGAGCAGACTATAGGCATGGACCTAGAGTTGGTAGAGCTTGCATTGATTTGAGGTACGAAAGTACTGTTCGAGATATCCTGACTGAATATGCATGTATTATGTGACTGCATGGTTTATATGTCATTGATTTATGTTGCATTCATTTGCATACTGAGCTATCTCCTTCGAGATGTCTGTTAGTAGGGTTGTACCCTATCCTGTTAGTGGATGGACTTCCATGGCTTTGGGTCCGGTAAATCCACTGGTATTATGGTATGGGAGCCACCTCCTGAAGCGACGGCACAGCGTGCTACATACCAGGGCCCGGTCTGTCTCTGTTATCTGATCCTTGACCTCGAGTTTATAGGGAGTTCACTTTGCATGCATGTATACTCATACTCTCGTACTGAGCGTTTTATGCTCACGTCTCGTACTCTGTGTTTCTGGACACCCTATTCCATGGGGCAGGTTTGCGATTGGATGAGGCGGGTGGATAAAAGAGGGGCTAGGCAGTTGTCGACCAGCTGGAGCTTCGCCTAGGTTTTATTCTGTTGTTGATACAACTATTCGATTGAGTTGTATAATATTTGGGTATTTACAGATTCCTTTACTTGGGATTGTATAATATTTATGGTTTTCGCAGTTTATTCTGATATCTGTTTTATTAAGTTAATTGTATGCCTAAGTTCTGTTTAGTAGGTGATCCGGGTAAGGGTCACTACATCAATCCTCTAGACTCCGGAGCATTATAGAGAGTTAAATCTTGCAATTGTAGTAATTTGCCTACAAAGCCACTCAACTATAATCCCCAGAACGTCTAATTCAAAATGAAACAATCATTTGGCTCAATATGAATGCATGTGAATTCTAATACATTCAATCAATAAAATCAATTAGTTCACATAAACATGAAAGTATGTGATTTCTCGAGGACACTCGAATCAATCCGGATTCTAGTTAATCGTCCTATTCTTTCCAATATCGTCTTATACCTTCTCGTTGATTCACAATCTTCAATCGGCTTCGATCTTTAAAACAATCCAAAGCTGCAACCTCGCAACTCCACTGGCTTCAATTCAATCTATAAAAAAAGCCACAAAGATCAATATCGACAATCCAAACTCCAAGCAAACACAGTTCGATCAAATCGACGAAACGATATTCAAAACTCAAAATGACGGCATAAAGACTATATTCTGATCAACAGAAAACACAGACAACATAATATCGATCCAATAAACTCATATCAAACATCAATCATCCAATACAACTCAAATCCAACAAATCCAAAACTCAAAATATCGAAAATCATCAATAAAATCATAACAATTCCGAACGACGTTTTAACTCCGATCCGACAGAGAATAAACACTACCAAGTAGTTCAAGAACAACGTCCCCGATTATCGTTCGATTCTATAAACTTCAAAAAAATCAAACTTCAAATAAATAAGAGAAACTTAATTCAGAACGGAGCTCTCTCAGTCGTGATCGTTAATATAACTTCAGAAATAATTCCTATCGGACGGATCGAGTCAAAACCGAACTTTTAGAAGCTTGAAAAGCTTTTCCCACGCCTTCAATGGAGGAACACGGCAAGGAGGAAGAAGATTGAATGATAATAAAAAAAAAAAAGTTAAGTCATGCTTATATATATGTTAAAGTCCAATTTTGCATTTTAGTCCCTAAAAATCTGAAAATTGCAAAATGGTCCTTGATATAAATCAAAACGGCACTCGAGTAATTAAATCTCCGGTTATCTAAAATAAACTCATTTAAGACAAATTCGAGACGTTACAATTCTCCCCCTCTAAGAATAGATTTCGTCCTCGAAATCAAATCAAATCAATCACATAAGATAGAATAAAGAATTTGTAGCACCTAAAATCCAATCTACTAAATTGCGTGAATTAAATTAAATAAATATTATGATTATTATTTTTAAGTTTTATTGAGTTAAATTCTATATGTGAATTATGTGTTAATAAATATTAATTATTTATTCAAATGATTCTTTTGTACTAACTATTTAATTAATATTTTAATTGTTTAAGTTTATTTATTTAAATGACTTTATTGCGTAATTTACTTGTTTTAAAGATTTTTAAGATATAAGATTTGTTTATTTAAGTAATTTTTAAACGTTTAATATTTTCCTATTTAAATTATTTGAATTGTCCAGTTTATTTATTTAAAATAATTAAAGTTTATCGATTAGTTATTTAATTTATTTTAAATATCTAGCTTATTTATTTAAATGTTTTTTTATCTGTCCAAATCATTTAAAAAGGTTTCTTATATAGCTTGTGTATTTATTTAAATTATTTTTAAACATTCGTTTAGTTTGTTTAAATTATTTTCTAATCGCTCTGTTTTTAAGTGTTGATTTTTAATTCCTAAGATAGTGCCTAAATTCATTTTTTTATATTTATACTTTTAATTTCTTGAATTTAAATTGCTTAAGTTTCTTTTAAAGTTATAGTTGCTCAATTTATTAAGTTATTTATCTTGAGATACTTGAGTTAGTAATTTCCATTTTCGGCAAGCGACGATGGTGGACTTTGGCGATAGGTTTCCAAGATTTTTATTTCTAAAATTTTGAAGTGAGAGAAATGAGGAGTTTAGACTAGAAGTTTGATTTTTGAGTTTCCGGGCATCAAAAACCACTTTTATCATTTTCTTGAGTTTATTCTTTAACTTTTTCAAAAGTTAGGATTTTATTAAATCCAAATTAGTAAAAACCCAATTTAAATACCTTGACTTGGAATTTTTAAATTTAAGTATTTTAAAGGTGCAAAGTTGTTGAGGTAAAGTTGTAATACTTAGACTAGCACTTTTACAATTGTAGTAGCACTTTTAAAATATACCTACACACTACACACTAAAACTTTTAACCTAAAATAAATCATTTGTTTCAAACCCTAGCCCTATTTTTCATGAAGGAGCCCCCCCCCCTCCCCCTCCCCCATCTCATTTCTTTGTTTCCCATCGGCCACCACTCCCCTTCATCTTTCCGGCCGCTGTCGCCCTCCAACACCGCCGCCGTCGCCGGAGGACCACCTTGGAAGGTCCACCTTGGTGTTGGTTTGAAGTTTCAGCCCTCATTCTCTCTTGATTTTGTTTTTTTTTTTGTAGCAAAGGTTGAAGGCAAATATAAGCTTTTCTTGGGCTTTCAATCAAGCTATCTATGTTCTTGTGCCTATTGTTTCATTAAATTTTCGAAATGCTTAAGAATTTCAGCATGTTAGGTTCGATTTTTTTCATACTTTTCAGCATGGTGATATGTTATTTTCGAAAATTGGTGTATGCGTTAAGTTTAAGGGGTTACATGGTGATTTTGATTGGAAAGTTGAGGTGTTTTGATTGCTGGTAGCGCTTATCGTGTCACGCCCAAATTACCCGACTCAATCAGATAAATAAAAACATGCAGTAGTGTGAGTAGGGATCGTTCCCACGAGGAAAGGGAAATTTAAAAGTGTTCTTTAAAATTAGAAAAGGGATTTTGAATTGAGATTAACCACTAAAAATTCAAAAACAATTTATAATAAAATTCTATAACTGTGAAGCAAGATTAAAAATTAAACTGAAGAAATCAATAAGAAACAAGACTTGGTATCGGTCGACTACACCCTTGATATTATTCATTCAATCATTGATCACCTGAAAATAATTAATCCTATCAAATATTCACCATTAAAAATTTAATTCCTGTTTCACCTTAATTTTAGTTAACTAGACACAAGCGTTCTAAGTTAACCCTTACCCCATAAATTAACCCAATACAAGCGGTTAGATTTAAATCCACGGTAGCATTCAAACTAGCAAAACTGATAAATCTAGACAACACATACACAAGCGGATGATTATTAATTGTAGTTGCTTCACAAATCAGATAATTCAAACTGAAACGACCCTAACCTCTATGCTTTATTTAATTTAAAGGAAATTACGGATTTATAAAAATTTTGCCATGACTTGTTTGCAAAGCAAACAAGCCATCTTAACCCAGTCAGCAGTTCAAGTAAGGAAAAGCAACTGACGTAAAACTTAAGTGCGTTAAACATAAACATGCAATCCTAGTAACCACCTCCCGGTTACAGCATAAAGTAAACTAAGGAATTTAAAAGAGTGCGTTAAACATAAACATGCATAGGTGATGGCATACTACAAATCATCAACTGTAGCACAGGGAATACACATCCTGGCTAAAAACACTGTAAGTACTCAAATAACTCTTCATTATTACATAACAGAGTAAATATGCGGAAAACTTAAACATGCAATAGCGACGGTCATTGGGCTTCGCACTACCAGTGGCCTCAACCCAGTGGATCCTGCCCCTCCATCGCCTCAACATAAAACTCATCACCTGCAATCAAACAAGCGTAGTGAGTCTAAAGACTCAACAAGCATAAACAGTTGAATATCAAGGTTTAAAAATAGATGATGCTTTACTCAAACTATGATACTTAGTATACTTTTGAACTTTAACTGTAAATATGCATGAAACTAGAGTGTATAGGAAACATGCATTGATGAACTCACGCTATAGAAGACTTTCAACTTTCTTGACATAAACCTCATGCTTTACTTAACCTCATACTTTTCTTAACCTCATGCATGACTGACTGACATCAACGTAAGACGAGTCAAACTGAAACTTTAAACTTTAACTTTTAAACTTCTCTTTTCTTTTTCCTCTTAGAAATCAGTTCCTTGATTTGTGACCCTCTGTTTCGATCATGATCATGGCTGCAGTGCACTATGCCGGCAAGACGACGAGATTTCTCCCGACGAACTTAACCCCTCTGTGGCAAGGAGACCGAGATTGTTCCCGATCCCACATTGCCCCTCTATGGCAAGGAGACCGAGATTGCTCCCGATCCCACATTGCCCCTCTGTGGGTAGGGTAGACAAGATGTCTCTTGCTCCCTACCTAAACCTCTGTAACCTCTTGGTGAGTAGACCGAGGCATCCCCCGGCCTAACAACACCCCTCTTTGTCACAAACAAATCACTTCATTCAAAAACATTTACTTTCTTTTTCTTTTCATTCATTAAGACTCGACTCACACCTTTTTAATCATGCATACATGAAAAGACCTCCTTTCACTTTATTTTTCTCAAGAACATGCCATATGCACACGAACATGCAACATTTAAGATATGAGACTCAACTCAATTATGCTTTGGCATGCAAGACTCAAAGAGACTTTCTTTAAATTTTTCTTTGGCATCAAGAATAAGACTCACACACACGAACGTGCAACTTCAAGAATGAGACTCGACTCCATTGCATGTGAGAACGATGAGCGAGTGGCTGCCCCTAACCCTCAAGACTTTACTCTTTTTCCAAAGTCCTAACTTTTCAACTTAGACCGAGCAAGAAAACTGAAAAATCCTTTTTCTCACTCATGCCTTAACCAAAGCCCATCCCGCTTGAACCGACACATTCCTAACTCTTAAAATTTACCATATGACCAGGTTTCAACTTCCTTTGACCTCTTATACAAAATGCCAAACAACCCATCCCGGACAGCCCACTTTTGACTATAAATTTCTGCACCGACACTTAAAATTCAAAAATTCATAACTTATTGAATACTTATCCGAATTAAGCCCATTTTATACCGACACGACCGCAACGTCATGAACTAAACTTAGGACAAAACAGAATCGACACAGACCTCGACCAGGAAACTGCCCTGCCCCGAATTCAGACTGCCCTGTCCAAACTAGACACCTCAAATGCCCTACTAGTTTGTGAAACCTTCACCAATCATGCACCCTTGCTTCTAAGACCACTCCAATCCATCAAACACACTTAAAACCATCTCTTAGGACTTACATCAAACACTTGGGCAGCCCACTTCTTCACTTCGACATCACATATCAAAATTTACATGATTTTGCACCAAAAAGTGGCAACCTCAAGAGCAAACAATCAAGACCAATGCAATACATCAAAATGCTTCAAACACACTTCATTTCCATCCCTTACACATGTAAATTTTCGAAAATAGGGCACACCAATTTCTGGAAATTCGAAATTTACTTCATGCATGCAAAATGACTTAAGCTTTCCAACACAACTCACCATTTATCAACTTAAAACTCAATCTAATGCATAAATTCGAAAATCCCACATAAAAATCTAAAATTCCAGAAATGTATCAAGTCATACATGCTAAAAAATCATAGTCATTTCGAAATTTAAAAAGAAGCTAGGAGTAAATACATAATAGCTTGATTGAAAGCCCAAGAAAAGTCTACACTTGCCTTCCAATCTTTTACCAAGAGAATTCGAAAATAAAAGGGAGAAGAGGGCTGGACACAATCTAAACTCCAAGCTAAGCTCCTTGTGAAGCTTCTCCGGTGGTGTAGGCGGCGGTGGGAGGCGCCGGCGGCGGCTAGAGGTGGAAGAGAGGGCTTGGCCGAGAGGGAGCTCCAAGAAGAGAGGAAGGGGGCGGCTCTAGAGTTTAGGAGGGGATAGGGTTTTAATTTTTGTGTTATAAAATGTTTGAGTGAGAAATAATGAGAGTGAAAATGTGTGTGTAGTGTTTTAAAGTTGCTTTTGTACTATTAAAAGTACTACTTGTACTATTACAACTTTTTACCTCCAACTTTTTCACCTTTAAAAAACTCCTAAGTTTAAAATTTTCAACTCTCAATATTTTTAATTAAAATTACACTAGCCCGGATTTAATAAAACCCTATTTTATGAAAAGTCTAGGAATAAATCCAAGAAAATAATAAATTTGCTTTTCGACTCCTTAAAAGTTTAAAATTTACATTTTTGGCCAAAATCCCCTTTTTCTTCTAACTTAAAATCTTAAAAAAAAAAAACGAAAGTCTTGATAATATACCACCGAAGCCCACCATCGTCGCCTGCCGGGACAGAAACTCACTAAACTAACAATTCAAGGCATTTTATTCAAATAAATCAAGCAATGATATCTTTAACTAAAACTTAAACAATTAACTTCAAGAAATTAAAAACATACATACTGAAAATAAATTTTAGGCATGAATATTTAAATCATGGAAATTCCAGGCACTACATAAACACTAACTTAGAAATTAAAATCAACAATTTAAATATTTTGATGTCGGAACAATAATTAAGATTTTTAAATAATAAGCAGAGCGATTAAAATAATTTAAACAAACTAGACAAACGATTAAAAGTCATTTAAATAAACGCACTAACGGCATAAAAACCTTTAAAATGATTTAGACAGATAACGACTTAAAAATAATTAAGCTAAACATTTAAAATCATTTAAATAAATAAACTAAGCAATTAAAATAATTTAAATAAGAAAGCTTAAATCTTTACAATACTTAAAACAAGTAAGCTGCACGATAAAAATCATTTGAATAAAGAAACTGAAACAATAAAAACATAACTCACATAAATAATTTAAATCAATTAAAATTAAAGATAATGATCTTAATATTTATTAAATTAATGAATGCGATTTAGTAGATTGGATTACAGGTACTACACAAATAATTACGGATTTGAATTCAAATTTAGCATTCGATTGTATAATGAAATCCTAAGATGGCCAATCTAAAAAATCTCATACACAAGCATATCAATCAATTCAGAATAACTCTTGATACTTGATAAAAATCAAACATTGAAAATCAAAATCTCATGAATTAATAAATCAAAGGCTTTATCTCCCTCAACCAAGTACTAGAGTTTAGCCAACAATACTCATGAATTTTCTACAAAAATTCATGAGAGAAAATAAAATTAAGAAAAGATAGATGAAAACCTAGCCTTCAGAGAGAGTTCTTCCCGTTCTAAGCGTGTAGAATCCTATGAAATTCTCTCCAAAACGGAATTAAAAGTATAATAAAAGTCTAGAGCCTTAATTAAAAGAGTTTCCAAAATTAAAAATTTCTTCCAGCAACAGACCCGCGCGCTCGATCCTAGAATAATGCGCGATCGAGCGCGCGATACTGGGCAACTTTCTGCCTTGAAAATTCCTTGGGCGCGCTCGATTCGGAAAGAATGTGTGATCGAGCGGGCGAGTTGAGGCAGCCTACTGTCTTGAAAATCTCATGACCGCGCTCGATTTGGAAAAATTCCAGGATCGAGCGCATGCTTCTGTGATGAAAAATCTGCTCTGCTCCTTTCTTTGGACGCATCAACGCACTTCGATTTCTTTAATCAAAACATGGTAATTCTTACACAATAAATCAAAACTAAGTTAAGAAGCTCAATGCATGACATAAAATAAAACTAGAATAAAACATGAACAATGACACAAAATGCATGAAAAACACTTAACAAAATGACACTAAAAATTCCAACAAAATAATACTATCAAATTCCCCCACACTTGAACCTTGCTCGCCTTCGATCAAGTTATACAAAACAAAATATGCAAACAAGAATCAAGAAATACTACGGAGCACTGGCCTCAGTTCATCTTTCAAAATTTTCACATCCATCCATCCAACTCACATTGTTTTGAAAATTTTAAAACCAGACTGATTTCACCTCACAAACTTATAAACCCCGCAACTCAAGTTCAAAACACTCGCCTCAAATCCAATTCACACATTCATAGATCATGAGAACTTTTCATGGTTTCACAGGATTACAATGAATAGAAATCAAATCAACACACTCACAATCGGTTAAACACAAAGAAATCTAGTGTGTGCGTGTTTTGATCAAAAATTCATACTCATCAATAGTGTCAATCGACAGTCCATAGGCAAAATTCTCGCAACCCTCTCCACTAGTATATTGGGCGACTGTGACTCAGTCAATAGGTCTGAATTGGCTTATAATGTAGGCTTGGCTTATAGCTACAATAAAGGAAAATAATTCAAAGAGGGAGTAAATTATGTCTATCTTTAGAATTCACTCTTTTTCATTTATTTTTCACACCGCTTTTCACTTCATTGATCTCTATTTTTTTCTTTTCTAATGCTTTTCACCATTAAATTTTCCTTCTTTTTCACCACTTTTTTCATCATTTTATTTCCATCCCTTTTTCACTACTATTTTTTTTCTTTTCTTTCAAGCTATCATCACATCATTCCATATTAACCATTCAACGCAGGAGCATAAAATAATTTTAACATTCAATTCACTCCCTTAAAGGTAGGAAACAGTGTTTAGGCTATGGTTAGTAGTTGTAGGACCTTGAAATAATGCCGAATGGGGGTTTACCACACGTTTGCACGCATGCCATTCGTTTTTCAATCAGGCTCAAATAAGGTACTAGGGATAATTAATAAAGTGGGTGGCTTGAAAAGCTCAAACAAATTCAGAAAAATTTCCTACATCATTCCTAAGTCACAGTTTACCCGTATTTTGCATCGAGGGGTGTTTGAACAAGTCCTAGACATGTCTCAATTCACAATCAAATCATACAAATATTAATCAGTGCAGAAAAGAGAAATCATCAACAGTAAACGATGATTTTGCACAAAATTCAGAAATATGCACCTCATGCGCTCATATATATATGAAAGCTCAAAGGGCATCTAAGGACAAAAGATTCAAGAAAATTTAGGCCCAAATAATCCAAATAATGCCTCAATTCTATCCATGTTTGTATGCTTCAAAATTCACATTTGAGTATAATTCACAGAGTATGTAGGAGTTCACTCGTCTACTGAGTTCCATCAGTGCAAAAACTTGTCAGATAGACATGGAATTCACAAACAAAGCTTCATCATTGGCCAGGCATGCAATGCATGAATGCACCCCCCACACTTAAACGAAACATTGCCCTCAATGATTGAGAACTAAACTATACAAAAGCACACAACAAAACAAGTAGCAATAAAAACAAAAAAAAACAAAATGATGCAATGCAAAAAGTAAAAAGAAAACTCCCTAGATCTATGGATTTGCGTCCGCCCCGTCCTCATCATGCTCTGGCGGTGGCACTGGGTTGACCCAAGGAAACTCAAAAGGTGGCGGGAAAGGAACAGCTGGGGGGAGCGTGGTGAGATCAATCCCTAGCCTCTCGGAGATGCCACGAGATATGTAGTCCAACACCTGAAAATTTGCAGCCGTGGCCGAGTTGAAGGTATTCTGGTGCTGAGTAAAGGCGGCCATCTCTTGAACAATAACTGCAGTAGGGCGGCGCTGAGGTGGAATAGGACGCACCGGATCGTGGACCGCCACAAACTTGTCATCCACCACAAATTGGCTTCGCCTATAAGCCCTCTTGGCATCAACAACTTCTTGGTCAATGGGTCGCATCGGCTGCAACCATTCCTCGTCCGCTCTAGCTTGCCACTACAACAAATTTTAGATTCAACAACATCTAAAAGATAACGGTTTTGTGAAAAAATTGTTGTCTCTTGACCTTTTACAACGGATTTATTAAAAAGTGTTGTTGTTTGTCTTATTTTGATAAACAACCGCAACAGATTATAGCCAATGACAACGGATTTTAAAATCTGTTGTCTATGAGAATATTTTTTTATGGCCTACGACAACAGATTTTAAAATCCGTTGTCTATGAGCGGGTATTTTATATAGCCTACGACAACGGATTTATTATTTTGTGTTGTAATAAAATTAAATTTTTCTTTTTCTAAATAAATTGTAATAGAGTTAACACTTAGATTTTTAAGGGAACGAATCACGTACACATGATTTCTTCCCTCCTCTCTCGTCGCAGGCTTCTTTCCTCGTTGCTCTCACGATCCATTCTCCAATTACCAAACCCTAGCTGCCCGCTTCGCTTACCCCCTCGCCGCCGCAGAACTTCATCCCGGTCGTCGCCGCCACCTTGCCGCCGCAGCACCCTAGCCCAGTAGTATCGTCAGTGATGAGGATGATTCATTTGGTCCAAAGTTGTTCTCGCGAGTTAAGGCTCCAATTTCTGAGCATCAACCATCGATTTTTGCCTTTCCCGATCGTGAGCTAGTTGTTATCAAGTATCAGGATAATTTTAAAGCTTTCCCAGCCATTTCCCCAATTTCTAGCCAAGACCAAGACCCTATTCGTGTGACCTTGTTGCGCGATTACTGTTCATCGCGATTCCATTAGATTTGGTTCAATATTTGGCAGTGTTTTGCTCGATTCCAGATCTGTACATGTATTTTATGGTCTTTCCGGAGGTCAAATTTATGTAAAATATTTTTGCAAGAATTTTGGATGCTCCTTGGGCCAAATGGCTGCGACAAATCAACCATTTTGAAAGTACTCAACACTCTAATTATTTTCAAAATTTTGAGTGTTTTGTTTTCTCCTATTTGGAGTTATTGATTTGATAATGTTATTATCTGGTGAAATTAATAGCTTTCGGACGAAAATTTTATAGTTTTATGGTTTGTGCGTCGGTTATTTTGCTGGTTCTGATTTTCATGTTCGAATTTGATATCTTGGTTACTCTAGTACGCTTGTTGCCTTGGTATCTTACATTCGAGTTATTGCTTTGTGTATTATTCTGCTTTCCATGGCTTCCGACTTCCAAGCCTGTAACTTTTGTGGATTAGAATTAGGTGTTATATTTGTTTTCTGTAATTTATGCAGATTTTAGGTGGATTATTGAATCCAAGTGGTGGGTTTTTGCTGGTGAACAAGCCAAGGAGCTTTGTGTTTCAGAATACAGACCGTCAGGTTGCTTTATTTAGCTATCACAGGAGTTGGGCACATTTATTTATTAAACAACTGAATCACTCAAGTTCCGCATATCTTGGTATTTTTGCTACATTTCATTTTCATTTTTCATCTGATGAATTCAATCTAATTGTCATGTAAATAGTTGATTTAAAGAATCTAATTTTTAAAGTGACTAGATTGTTTGATAATTGTTGTTGAATTGTGGAATTTAGTTGCTCTGCCTCGAAATCAAGAAGTTTTGGTGTCAATGATATCTGATATCATTAATGAATTTCAGTATTTGGCAATGGAACTGATTCCTCTTTTGGAGAACGAGTTTTGAGATGCTATTAGGGAGAATTATTTTTCTGCCAAGAAATTGAAAGGAAGTCAGATTACCATTTTAGCAACAACAATCATAGGATGCATAGGATACAAGGTGCAATCTTTTGTTTTGCCTCCTGATTTCATTTGTGATAATATTATCATAAAAAATGTGAAATCTCACGTGCATACCTCATTTCGTCTCAACATTAGTGGAGGAATTGATTTGATTGAGGTGAGTTAACTTTTTATTTTTGTTAGTTATTCAATAATTGTATCGTTTATTGCACTCTGATTTGCATGCGGTTCCGCTGTATAGAGGAATGGCAAATGCTCGAGAGACGATCAGGCTTGAGATTTTTTTGTTTGTTAATTGAGTAGAGGCTGGGATGTTTTCCCCCCCTCTTCAGCCAGTTTTTTATGTTGTGGATTTGGTTAATGTCGATTTGAAAGTGTACATGCAAATTTTATATTTTGGTTTTTATTAAAAGTTTGCTTCTTCACTTAAAGCAACTGATCTGTAGTTAGATATATTGTAATCAGTTGATTCATTAATTTTTGTTTTTTTATTAGAATATAACATGCTTGAGGATGTTAAACGAATTTTTGAATCTGCTCAGAGAAGAAGAATTAAGTTGTGTGGGAATTATCACTTTGGACTACCCTTTCCCCTCAAAATTCCTCGGAGTGCTGCTGCTAGTAGGAGGACGAGAATCTTATTTCATTCTAATGGAATGCCAAAGAGAGAAATGAACAAGACTTATTACAACAACAGGTATTTGCAATCTCACAAGTGTTGTTTAATAGATTCGTTCAACCACATATTCAGATATCGGCTAGGGGTTTCTAGGGCAAGAAAATATGTATTCTTTTATTTCCTTGGCTGCCTATATTCAGATAGTTGAATCCATTTGTTATCTTCATTTGTCATTAATTAATACTGTTATTCTGACTTCTGAGTTAGTCTGGAAAATTAGGTTGTAACTTCTTGCCGCTTTAATTGACCGTGTATTATTTACATCTGTTTAATGAGATGAATGGCTTTACCAATAGCATAGCAATATATAATCTTCCTTCTTCTTGTGTTTTTTTTTTGTGTGTGCAGGAGCGAAGGGATAAACTATTGTCTTGTAGTCTTTCTTCCTTTAATTTTCAGGTGGTTCCAAAGCTTTCAATTTTCATGCTTATATTATGTTGGCTGCAATGCATGGAAAGATCTCATGTGTTAAAAAGCTAATTGAAGCTGGTGACAATGTATGTATGTCTAATAAGCATCTTCTATGCATTTACAAGTTTTCGGTATCATTAACTTGGGATTTTGGAGACAGATTTTAATGTTTGAATTCAGTCAAGGGGGGAACATGCTTGCACTATGCTGCTTATTATGGTCACTCTTATTGCCTTCAAGCCATTCTTTCGTCTTACTTAGTGACCATGATGCATTAATAAGGATGATTAGGTAATATATAAATATAAATGATGTTTTGATTTATTAATTGATGAATTTAAATACATATTTTCTAAGCATGGAAGTAAATGGAAAATAATTTATTATTTGAATTTTTAGCGGTATTATTATGGGACAAAATATCTAAAACTCCTCATAATTAATGAGTTTGATTGGATATGCATGAAGGCTTACAGCTCACTCCTGGTTGACTTTGGAAAGTTGACCTTTAGTACTGTTTGGGTCTATTGTGACGCCCCCGTGAGTCTTCAAGTCAAATTTCTTAAAATGATTTGAACACCTAAGTCTACCCGCGGCTCATTTATTACCATTTCGTGGCATCGAAATCTCAAATTTCATATAAGATATCGATAATGTTCATGATTTAATTATAATAAATATTTATTCATGCTAAAGAAATTCATTTATTTCACTTCTTGTTTTTTGACAAAAAATGTATATGTATATATGGAATATTTAAGAAAAATCAGTAATTACTTGAACTTTTGTTTGGTGGAAGTGTACGTCTTTGCTTGTGGATTCATGCTTATCGGATTCACACGGAAACTCAGATCCTTGAAAGCATTTTCATGATTACTTTTTCCATTTATTTATTTGATGTATCTATGCTGCTTATTATGGTCACTCTGCTTCTTAGATATGCATGATACAAGCATGTATATTGAGATTTGACTTCGTTACTGCTAGAATTCCAGTGATCATCTCAATATTTTCAAACTGAAGAGAGTCGAGCAGGATGGGTTCCTGGACTTTAAAATTGGAGATCATTCAAACACTTCACATGCTGGTTTTCTCCCCATAAAATAGTGATGTGTTAAAAATTTCACTTGTATGCTTTTACTAACAATTTAAATAGAGGGAATCATAGATATCAACAAAATTGAGCTTCCACAATATTCATGGTGCTATTGCAGGCTGTATTTTGGTTAGTGGTGCCCAGATTAATCAGAGAGGCTAGAAGAAAATAAAGCTTATTATGACAGTTCTCTTGCTGATCTTCTTGTTCCAGTGCTCGCTGGAGAAAATAAGGATGATTTGGTAATTTAGGTGGAAGATTTGGTTTCGTGAAAATTTGAAATTAAGAAACTCCGAATTCTGTTGGCTTTTTGTTGCATAATCCGATTCTCTGTTGTTAATGGTGCATTGCAGTGATTTTAGTTTTCTCACTGTTCGAGCTCAAATGACGATAGGTAATTTTTCACTCTCCTTGACCGCAATAGCAATACCTCTTTGCTTGTTAAATAAACTTTCTTGCAATGTTCTGAGAGTTTTGCTTTTACCTTACTTTACTACAGCAACTTTTCAAATTAAGTCGTCCATTTGAGGTTGTATCAAGGGGTTATTAATTCATAACCAGCTTCTTAAAGGCATTGACAGCGCATGAGTTAGTTTCCATCGATCTTTACTTGGTATTTTCCTTTAGTCTCATCATAGTTTTCTAAAGTAGAACTTTTCCTTCTATATGAGAGTTGTTTCAAAGAACATTTCCTTTTTTTATGCATGAAGTATGGGTAATTATTGCTTGCATGGCGGTGATTAATAGATGCAACTGCAGCTCTATGTTCATAGTCATTTTAATGCCTATGTTTTTGCAGAAATGTTAAATGTAGATATGTCTTCACTAAATGCATATGATTTTTGTTTGTTGTTTTTCTATGCATATATATAATAGATATATTAATGCCTTCTAGGAACTCACTTTAGCTATATGCTAGCTGCTATTTTATTTTATCTTGTGATTATTTTGCCACCATGTAATGTGTTGGGAGCAACAATTCAATATACGGATTTCTTTTGGCAGAAACAAGAGAAAAATTGTGAACAACACCATTAGAACAACCCATCTTAGACTGCCTCTTATGTCCTTTTCCAGATTCCCTGAAATTATTTCTAAACTCTGACCTTTCGCCAGTGAGTTTTTTATGTATATTTGAATTTCTGATAAAAAAAAATGAACATTCCCATATTTTCTATGATTTCTATCATATCCCCAATCCTGTACAAGTTATCAGCTCATCATTAAAGAGGAGAATCTCTCTTTCTTCCTGTATAATTATAACATAGTTTCTATAATTGAGTTATTCATAATCAAATTCCTTTTACAAGTTTAAGAAGCACATGATAACGCGGAAACTATAAGAAGGGCATTGAATCTTTGAGTAAATGTGAAAATGATAACTGCTAGACTTTTTTTTTCAAGTTTATTTAACTTTTGTTATTGATGTCTGTTTCAGAGGGTGATAAACCGATGATCGAAGAGTACTTGATGTGAGCTGGAGCTAATTACACCATCAAGGATGCAAAGGGTCGGACCACCACGTCGATTTTTTTTTTGTAGTATGCATTGAATTAGAATTTTAATTTCGAGTGATTTGTAATATTAAAAAATTGTATATTAAATTTTGTTTATGAAATTTTAAATTTTGGTTTATTTATAATATTAAAATTTATATAAAATTTTTTATTTATTTTTTGTTTTTTATATAGAAAAAGACAACGGATTTTATCCGTTGTCGTAGGGGGTCTAAAACTGTTGTAACTAATGGTGTTGTAAAAAGTATGCCCCTACGACAACAGATAAAATCCGTTGTCGTTTTTCTCAAAGACAACGGATTTGTGTTTACGACAACGGATAAAATCCGTTGTCGTTGCCTTCAAAGACAACAGATTTTATCCGTTGTTTTTGAGGGCAACAACGGATTTTATCCGTTTTCGTAGGGGCGCAGTTTTGACAACACCAACAGTTACAACAGTTTTTCACTCCCTACGACAACGGATAAAATCCGTTGTCTTTTTGCGTTTTTCTTGTAGTGTGCACATCTGCTCGCATGCATAACTGTGTAATGATCATGGGAAAGAAAAGACCGGCTGTCCTAGAAGTGATCGACCGCCGTATCTGATCATGAATAACTCGGCCCACATTAACCGGGAATCCGACATCGAGAGCGTATAGCAACACAGCACGCTCAACATGCACTTCACTCGTGTGTGAGATTGGCATCAGACGGCGGCACAGGAATGTGTACCACGTAGCCGGACCCACAAAAAGATATTTCTCTTTGAAGCATTTGAAAATGATCGGATCCAACCAAGCAGCCCCGGTAAAGCACAACTGATAAAGGATTTCGTGGACATCCAGGTAAAGGGTCGTACTTTGGAATATGCTATCATCGACATCTGGTGTCTCTAGCATGACATTCAACTCAGAAGCTGCGTAGAAAACTAAAGTTCCCTGGACAAAGGCCTTGCCATCCGTCCGCTCCACAACATTAGCGTAAAACTCCCTAACAAGAGGGACGATTGTTAGAGCGGGTTGCCTATAGAACGTTCCCCACCCACGTGCCAAGACTTGAACCGCCACTTCGTTTTCATTCGAATCTAGATCAAAACCCCTCTCAATAATAGGGGAGCGATGATTCTTGGCATGGTCGTAGCGATCCCGGGCCGCTTGATTGACAAAATGGTCGGCAAGGTTTAAGGATGCGGTTGCAGCTCGTGCACCTTGGCGAGAAGATTCGCCTCTCTCTGTAGTGCGTTTTAAACCCATGAGCACCCAAAAATTGCAAGAATTGGTGGATGAGGCAATTCGTCGAACACCTTGTGGACACCAACAATTTCGGCTTTTCTAGCAAAATATGGTCGTGGAGAAGTAGAGAGGAGGGAAGAAATGAAGATTCCAAGCCCTTGAATGATCCTGTAATATATTGATAACAAATTGTGAACAATTGTGAAATTTCGAAAATTTGGGGAAAAAGAGTTCTAAGGGCCGAGGGAAATTTTGAAAGGGGGAGTGGGGGAAAAGAGCATAAATGTAGTAACCCAGATTCCATTTTAAGATAATAAATTGTTAAACATGATTAAGGGTTGGTAATTAATCAATTTCGGAGTGTTATTGAACTTCAGAAGAGAATATGGGCTTTTGATTTTGGGCCGGATCGGAAGCTCCGAACCCAGATCGGAAGCTCCGATCCTAGCCACTTCGGAAGCTCAGCGGAAGCACCGAGATCGGAAGCTCCGATCTTGGAACGGAAGTTCCGATCTCCAGCTGCCAGCTTTGCCCGATGACTCAGCCGCGAGTTTTGACAAGTGTTGATCGGGGGTGAGATCGGAAGCTCCGATCGTCGGATCGGAAGTTCCGATCCTGGCGTGTTCTGCATGCACACAATGAGCTGGATCGGAAGCTCCGATCCCAAAATCGGAAGTTCCGATCCTGGCCGGGAATTTTGCCTATAAATAGGTCTCGTTCGATTTTATTTTGAAATACGAATTTCCGAGTTTCTTTCTTCAGTTATATAGTATGAGATATACACTTGAGGGCCCTATCGGTTATAATAGAGGTTCTGGAATAACCAAGGTGTGGTTATAGTCATCCGGGACTAGCGACTCCAAAGGGCTAACTACGGACGAAGGTATGGTCCGGGAATCTATTTAAGTTTTGGGAGTACTTATTAGCTTAGTTAAGGCTTATAGAATTTATGTAGTGATACGGTGAACTTTTGAATAAAGGCTTGGAACCTAGGATCCTATTATACTTGAACTAGCCTAGAGGTACGTACACATTGACTGAGATTGCCTGCGAGTATACATGTTTATATGTTGCATTTATTTGGCATTATTATATGGCATGATGTATGATTTATCGCTTTCTATACTCATATGTAATGTGCATATACACGTTGAGCCTATACCTTGTTATACCTTACTATAGAGCCGCTCAGCTCTATACTCGATAGTCTGTCACTGAGAGTACGCGACGGCGGGGGCATTTATGTCTGTCTGCTCTGGTGTACTAGACGAGTGTGGTTGCACCCAGAGGTTGATCTGTGCGGTGGCAGCACTCATGTGGCGCCGGTTCTGAGCATGATTTTTTAGATGACCCGTTACCAGTCATCATGTTGCATGCATTATATACATATGTTTACTCATGTTTATGTACTGGGCGTTAGCGCTCACGTCCTAGTTGTTATCTTGGACACCCTATTCCATGGGGCAGGTCGCAGGATGGACGGAGCTGGTGGTTCAAGGCAGGACTAGGGAGCAAGAGCCTTGAGGATTTTATTATACAGCAGTATTCGATATAGCTGTATAATGTTTACTGTTTAAGTTTTCGATTTGGTTGTATCACTACAGTATTAAGCCTGGATTATTTACTAAGCTGATATGTAAATTATGGATTATGTTTCCGCACGTTTTTAATTTGTTATGTATTTTGCTGTATTAAGTTTAATGCATGCTATTAGTTACCAGTTAGTAGGTGATTCCATGCAGGGTCACTACATTTTTGGTATCAGAGCATGCTTAGATTTTGGGATTAGTACTTGGGATTTAGTTTAGTCTTGAGTAATTCTTGCGCATTTGGGATTTTAATGTGCAATTCTTTTCAGGATATGGCTGACGAGAGTCACGGTAGTGTTGGACAGGGAGGTGGTCATCATCATCGTCATCACCGCCATCATGATGATCAACATCGTCATCATGAGGGTAGACGTCGCTACTCTATTAATAAGTTCATGCAAGTAGGACCGAAACCTTTGGTGGGAGGCGAGAATCCTGAACAAGCAAGAAGTTGGATGTCTAAACTCGAGAGTACTTTTCGTGCTTTCGATTGTACTGAGGATCAGAAATTGGAAGTTCTAGAATTCGTTCTAGAGGATCGAGCACGTTTTTGGTGGGATGCCAAAGCTGCTCAGGCACGTACTGAGAGAGGACAGGTGACTTGGGGGGATTTCTGTCGGGAGTTTCAGAAATTGTATTTTCCTCTGGCTGTTCGCCAAGCACGATCTATGGAGTTGCTTACTTTGAGGCAAGGATCAATGACTATTGATCAATATCAGCAACGATTTCTTGATCTGCTACCTTTCAGTCCTCATATCAATGAGAGTGTTTCATCGAAGTATGATATCTTTCTACAAGGTTTGAACCAAGATATCTACTCTCAGGTTGTCGTCTGTGATGACCCGGTATGTTTTGAGACTTTGGTGAACCGTTGCCGTCTTGTGGAGACTAGCAACAGGCGGGCACAGCTGATGATGCCAGGACAGCCTAGTGGATCTTTTGAGCCTCGAGCTCAATCTGTTGTGCAATCTGGACCTACATCTTTTTCTACTCCTACTACTTCATCTGGATCTCGTAGTTCACGAGGTATGTTCCGTTTTGGGAAGAAGAAGAAGAAGGAGGAGTTTTGTAGTCACTGTGGAGGGAATCATCCTGCATCTTCATGTCGGAGAGCTACTGGTGCTTGTTATATTTGCGGTCAGCAGGGACATCTGCGGAGAGATTGTTCTCAGCGCATAGGTTCTTCTAGTGGATCAGGATCACAGGTTGGATCTCAGGCTTCTATTGTTCCACGGCAGCAGTCAGCACCACAGAGTTCTTCCGGTTATCGTCCACAGACTCAAGGACAGGTGTTTGCTCTGTCTCAGGAGCAGGCTATAGAGGGAAGCGATCGCATGTTGGCAGGTACCTTTCTGTTATGTGGTATTCCTGCACTTGTATTAATTGATACTGGAGCATCGCATTCCTTTATTTTTAGTCGCTTTGTTAAGAGACATAGATTACCTTATGTATCATTAGATATGGATTTAGTTGGATCTACTCCGTTGGAGCAAGAGATAGTAACTAAGCGTCTAGTGATGGGTTGCCTTCTGGAATTTGAGGGTAATGTGATAGTAGCTAATTTGATGATATTAGCGATGGCAGATTTTGACTGTATCTTGGGAATAGATATGCTGACTTTGTATCACGCTACTGTGGATTGTTATCAGCGTCTGGTACAGTTTCATCCGGATGAGGGTGATAGCTGGTATTTTTATGGTGAGGGTGCGCGACCTCCGATGCCACTTGTTTCGGCTCTGAAGGCATGTCATGTCTTGGATTCAGGTGGGGAGGGCTACCTTATCTATGCAGTTGATATGTCCACGAGTAGTACGGGTATTGATTAGTCACCGGGTGTCAGCGAGTTTCCTGACGTATTCCCTGATGAGATTCCTGGTTTTCGTTCGGTGCGAGAGGTTGAATTCGGTATTGACTTAGTTCCAGGAACTACGCCTGTATCCCGAGCGCCTTATCGTCTGGCACCGTCAGAGATGAGAGAATTGAAATAGCAGTTACAGGATCTTCTTGATAAGGGATATATTCGTCCGAGTGTTTCTCCGTGGGGAGCACCTGTTTTGTTTGTCAAGAAAAAAGATGGATCGATGCGATTGTGTATTGATTACAGGCATTTGAATCGTGTCACCATCAAGAATAAGTATCCTTTACCACGGATTGATGATCTGTTCGATCAACTACAGGGTACTTCTGTTTATTTTAAGATAGATCTGAGATCTGGATACCATCAGATGCGGGTACGAGACTCAGATATATCAACGACTGCTTTCAGGAACAGATACGGGCATTATGAATTTCTGGTGATGCCATTCGGTTTGACGAATGCACCGGAAATCTTTATGAATCTGATGAATCAGATATTTTGAGAGTATCTGGATAGATTTGTCATCGTCTTCATTGATGATATTCTTGTCTATTCTCATGACAAGGATGAGCATGCACATCATCTAAGGATTGTTTTACAGACATTACGAGATAAGCAGCTGTATGCGAAATTGAGAAAGTGTGAATTCTGGCTTGATCGGGTAGTGTTTCTCGGTCATGTGATTTCTAATGAAGGGATATCTGTTGATCCTAGTAAGATAGAGGCAGTGCTGAACTGGTCTCGACCGACGACGGTTGTTGAGATTCGTAGTTTCTTGGGTCTAGCGGGATATTACCGTCGGTTCATCGAGAATTTTTCACAATTGGCCAGGCCTTTGACTCAGCTTACTCAGAAAGATGTTACCTTCATATGGTCCTCGGATTGTGAGGAGTCATTTCACGAGCTGCGTAGACGTCTTACTACTGCACCTGTGCTAGCTCTACCTTCTGGATCAGGAGGTTATGTTGTCTATACTGATGCCTCTGGTCAGGGGTTAGGATGTGTTTTGACACAGCATGGACATGTTATTGCCTATGCTTCTCGACAATTGAAGACGCATGAGAGTAATTATCCAGTGCATGATCTCGAGTTAGCCGCCATTGTATTTGCGCTCAAGATTTGGAGGCATTATCTTTATGGCGAGAAATTTGAGATATTCACGGATCACAAGAGTCTGAAATATTTATTCACTCAGGCAGAGTTGAATATGCGACAGAGACGCTGGATGGATCTTTTGAAGGATTATGATTGTGAAATCAAATATCATCCAGGTTCTGTTAATCTTACTGCTGATGCCTTGAGTCGGCAGGTGAGACTTTCTGCACTTCAGACTAGTGAAGTATCTCATATGATTCAAGAGTGCTGTTCATTGAGTTTTACGCTCAAGCACAAGAAAGGGAGGAATGGGATTCGATTGTATACTATTTTATCTGAGCCAACATTGTATTCTCGGATCAGAGATGCTCAGATATCTGATGTTAAGACTCAGAGTTTGGCACGTCTAGCCAATGGAGTTAATACATCTGGATTCCATTTTTAGGCAGATGGTTTATTGTGCCTATCTAATCGAGTGGTTGTACCTAATGATGCGGAGCTCAGGAACGATATTCTTTCTCAAGCTCACAGGAGTCGATTATCAGTTCATCCTGGAAGCATGAAAATGTATAAGGACTTGCGAACTAGATTCTGGTGGAAAGGGATGAAGAGAAGTGTGTATCAATTTGTTTCGAGATGTTTGGTTTGTCAACAGGTCAAGGCTGAACATCGACGACCAGGTGGATTACTGCAGAATCTTGATATTCCCGAATGGAAGTGGGAGCATGTGACTATGGACTTTGTTACCCACTTGCCTAGGACGTCACGTCAGTGTGATGGTATCTGGGTTGTCGTTGACCGTTTGACGAAATCAGCACACTTTATTCCTTATAACCGGGAGTATTCTTATGATCGCATGTCACGTTTATACATCCAGGAGATAGTGCGATTGCATGAGATTCCAGTGAGCATAGTCAGTGATAGAGACCCGCGATTTACCTCACGTTTTTGGGGTAGTTTTCAGGGGGCGTTGGGTACCACTCTGAGTTTGAGCACTGTGTATCATCCGGAGACTGACGGGCAGTCAGAACGGACGATTCGTACGCTGGAGGATATGCTACTTTCTTCTGTCATGGATTTTGGCTTATCTTGGCAGGATCAGTTACCTTTGATTGAATTTGCCTACAATAACAGTTATCATCGTAGTATTGATAGGCACCTTTCGAGGCATTGTACGGTCGACGGTGTCGTACTCCGTTATTCTGGGATGAAGTCGTGGAACGACAAGTCGAGGGTCCTGAATTGGTGCAGCAGATTGTAGACAAGGTAGATTTGATCAAGCATAGGATCAAAGTTGCTCAAGATAGACAAGCCAGTTATGCTAATATTCGTCGCAGGCCACTTCAGTTTGAGTCTGGTGAATATGTGTTTCTCCGAGTATCACCTTTCAGGAAGGTGATGAGATTCGGCGTGAAAGGCAAGTTGTCTCCTCGTTTCATTGGGCCTTTCCAGATACTGGAGAAGATCGAAGATGTTGCATATCGTTTGGCTTTACCGCCAAATCTTTCCCGTATACATAATGTTTTTCATGTGTCGTTACTTCGACAGTATATAGCTGATGAATCTCATGTGATTCAGTCTACTGATATTCAGCTAGAGCCAGATCTGTCTTTTGTTGAACGACCAATCCGTATTCTAGACAGGAAGGAGAAAGTTCTTTGGAACAAGACTATACCACTTGTGATGGTACAGTGGCAGCACCGAGGCGTTGAAGAAGCAACTTGGGAAACTGAAAGTCGTATGCAAGCGGAATATCCTGAGTTGTTTGCTTTGTACTTTTAATTTACCATGTAAGATGTAATTACAGTTGTTGTAATAAAACATGGTTTGATGTTTCATATTGTTATCTTGATTTGTCTTTAGATGTTATTTCGCGGACGAAATATCTAAAGGTGGGGAGAATGTAGTAACCCAGATTCCATTTTAAGATAATAATATATTAAACATGATTATGGGTTGGTAATTAATCAATTTCGGAGTGTTATTAGACTTCAGAAGAGAATATGGGCTTTTGATTTTAGGCCGGATCGGAAGCTCCGAACCCAGATCGAAAGCTCAGATCCTAGCCACTTCGGAAGCTCAACGGAAGCACCGAGATCGGAAGCTCCGATCTTGGAACGGAAGTTCCGATCTCCAGCTGCCAGCTTTGCCCGATGACTCAGCCGCGAGTTTTGACAAGTGTTGATCGGGGGTGAGATCGGAAGCTCCGATCGTCGGATCGGAAGTTCCGATCCTGGCGTGTTCTACATGCACGCAATGAGCTGGATCGGAAGCTCCGATCCCGAAATCAGAAGTTCCGATCCTGGCCGGGAATTTTGCCTATAAATATGTCTCGTTCGTTTTCATTTTGAAATACGAATTCCCGAGTTTCTTTCTTCAGTTATATCGTGTGAGATATACACTTGAGGGCCCTATCGGTTATAATAGAGGTTCTGAAATAACCAAGGTATGGTTATAGTCATCCGGGACTAGCGACTCCAAAGGGCTAACTACGGACGAAGGTATGGTTCGGGAATCTATTTAAGTTTTGGGAGTACTTATTAGCTTAGTTAAGGCTTATAGAATTTATGTAGTGATACGGTGAACTTTTGAATATAGGCTTGGAACCTAGGATCCTATTATACTTGAACTAGCCTAGAGGTACGTACACATTGACTGAGATTGCCAGCGAGTATACATGTTTATATGTTGCATTTATTTGGCATTATTGTAGTAACCCAGAACTCATTTTAAGATAATAATATGTTAAACATGATTAAGGGTTGGTAATTAATCAATTTCGGAGTGTTATTGGACTTCGGAAGGAAAATTTGGGCTTTTGACTTTGGGCCGGATCGGAAGCTCCGATCCTAGCCATTTCGGAAGCTCAGCGGAAGCACGAGATCGGAAGCTCCGATCCTGGAATGGAGGTTCCGATCTCCGGCTGCCAGCTTTGCCCGATGACTCAGCTGTGTGTTTTGACAAGTGTTGATCGGGGGTGAGATCAAAAGCTCTGATCGTCGGATCGGAAGTTCCGATCCTGACGTGTCCTGCATGCACGCAATGAGCTGGATCGGAAGTTCCGATCCTGGCCGGGAATTTTGCCTATAAATAGGTCTCGTTCGATTTCATTTTGAAATACGAATTCCCGAGTTTCTTTCTTTAGTTATATAGTGTGAGATATACACTTGAGGGCCCTATCGGTTATAATAGAGGTTCTGGAATAACCAAGGTGTGGTTATAGTCATCCGGGACTAGCGACTCCAAAGGGCTAACTACGAACGAAGGTATGGTCCGGGAATCTATTTAAGTTTTGGGAGTATATATTAGCTTAGTTAAGGCTTATAGAATTTATGTAGTGATACGGTGAACTTTTGAATATAGGCTTGGAACCTAGGATCCTATTATACTTGAACTAGCCTAGAGGTACGTACACATTGACTGAGATTGCCAGCGAGTATACATGTTTATATGTTGCATTTATTTGGCATTATTATATGCCATGATGTATGATTTATCGCTTTCTATTCTCATATGTCATGTGCATATACACGTTGAGCCTATACTTTGATATACCTGATTATAGAGCCGCTCAGCTTTATACTCGATAGTCTGTCACTGAGAGTACCGCGACGGCGGGGGCATTTATGTCTGTCTACTCTGGTGTACTAGACGAGTGTGGTTGCACCAAGAGGTTGATCCATGCGATGGCAACACTCATGTGGCGCCGGTTCTGAGCATGACTTTTCAGATGACCCTGTACCAGTCATCATGTTGCATGCATCATATATTTACGTGTACTCATGTCTATGTACTGGGCGTTAGCGCTCACGTCCTAGTTGTTATCTTGGACACCCTATTACATGGGGCAGATCGCAGGATGGACGGAGCCGGTAGTTCGAGGTAGGACTAGGGAGCCGGATCATTTCAAGGGAATTTATACAGCAGAATTTGTTTTAGTTGTATAATGTTTACTTTTAAGTATTTCGATTTGGTTGTATCACTACAGATTTAAGCCTGGATTATGTTACTAAGCTGATATGTAAATTTAAGTTTCCGCACGTTTTACTCTGTTAAGTTATTTTGCTGTATTAAGTTTAATGCATGCTATTAGTTGCCAGTTAGTAGGTGATACCATGCAGGGTCACTATATTTTTGGTATCAGAGCATGCTTAGATTTTGGGATTAGTACTTGGGATTTAATCTAGTCTTGAGTAATTCTTGTGCATTTGGGATTTTAATGTGCAATTCTTTTCAGGATATGGCTGACGAGAGTCACGGTAGTGTTGGCCAGGGAGGTGGTCATCATCATCATCATCACCGCCATCATGATGATCAACATCGTCATCATGAGGGTAGACGTCGCTACTCTATCAATAGGTTCATGCAAGTAGGACCGAAACCTTTGATGGGAGGTGAGAATCCTGAACAGGCGAGGTATTGGATGTCTAAACTCGAGAGTACTTTTCGTGCTTTCGGTTGTACTGAGGATCATAAATTGGAAGTTCTAGAATTTGTTCTAGAGGATCGAGTACGTTTTTGGTGGGATGCCAAAGCTGCTCAGGCACGTACTGAGAGAGGACAGGTGACTTGGGGGGATTTCTGTCAGGAGTTCCAGAAATTGTATTTTCCTCCGGCTGTTCGCCAAGCACGATCTATGGAGTTGCTTACTTTGAGGCAAGGATCAATGACTATTGATCAATATCAGCAACGATTTCTTGATCTGCTACCTTTCAGTCCCCATATCAATGAGAGTGATGCATCGAAGTATGATAACTTTCTACAAGGTTTGAACCAAGATATCTACTCTCAGGTTGTCGTCTGTGATGACCCGGTATCTTTTGAGACTTTAGTGAACCGTTGCCGTCTTGTGGAGACCAGCAACAGGCAAGCACAGTTGATGATGCTAGCACAGCCTAGTGGATCTTTTGAGCCTCGAGCTCAATATGTTGTGCAATCTGGACCTACGTCTTCTTCTACTCCTACTACTTCATCTGGATCTCGTGGTTCACGAGGTATGTTCCGTTTCGGAAAGAAGAAGAAGAAGGAGGAGTTTTGTAGTCATTGTGGAGGAAAGCATCCTGCAGCTTCATGTCGGAGGGCTACTGGTGCTTGTTATATTTGCGGTCAGCAGGGACATCTGCGGAGAGATTGTCCTCAGCGCATGGGTTCTGCTAGTGGATCGGGATCAAAGGTTGGATCTCAGGCTTCTATTGTTCCACGTTAGCAGCCAGCACCATAGAGTTCTTCTGGTTATCGTCCACAGACTAAAGGGCAGGTGTTTGCTCTGTCTCAGGAGCAGGCTACAGAGGGAAGCAATCGCATGTTGGCAGGTACCTTTCTGTTATGTGGTATTCCTGCACTTGTATTAATTGATACTGGAGCATCGCATTACCTTTCTCTCCTTCTCTTAAGTAACATTCTTTCTATCTCTGGGTCGTATGAAAATTCTTCTTCTTCCGAAGATTCGCCTGAAAGAATGAACAAAACAGAGTAGCACTACGAGGAATAAGAATTAAATAAAATAAAAAAACACAAGGACAAAATAAATTTAACACCGATCTTCGGCAGCGGCGCCAAAATTTGGTAGCACTTATCGTGTCACGCCCAAATTACCCGACTCAATCAGATAAATAAAAACATGCTGTAGTGTGAGTAGGGATCGTTCCCACGAGGAAATGGAAATTTAAAAGTGTTATTTAAAATTAAAAAGGGGATTTTGAATTGAGATTAACCACTAAAAATTCAAAAACAATTTATAATAAAATTCTTTAACTGTCAAGCAAGATTAAAAATTAAACTAAAGAAATCAATAAGAAACAAGACTTGGTATCGGTCGACTACACCCTTGATATTATTCATTCAATCATTGATCACCTGAAAATAATTGATCCTATCAAATATTAACCATTGGAAATTTAATTCATGTTTTACCTTAATTTTAGTTAACTAGACACAAGCGTTCTAAGTTAACCCTTACCCCATAAATTAACCCAATACAAGCGATCAGATTTAAATCCACGGTAGCATTCAAACTAGCAAAACTGATAAACCTAGACAACACATACACAAGCGGATATATTTAGCCTAGTCAATTGTTCACTACAAGAAAATTGCAAAACGACAACGGATATTATCCGTTGTCGTAGGGGGGATTAAAACCGTTGTAACTGGGTGCATTTTAAAAAAGCGTGCCCTATAACAACGTTTTATATCCTTTGTTGTAGCCATCCTACCACAATGTTTGCAATAGTTTGTAACCGTTGTCGTAAGTCTCCAAAGAGAACGGTTCTGCAACAGTGTAAATCCGTTGTCATTGACTATTTAAGACAATGGTTTTATACAGTTTATATCCGTTGTTGTTTATGGCTTAGGACAACATATTTGCAACAGTTTATATCCGTTGTCATTTGTGGATTACAAGAACGGTTTTGCAACAGTGTATATCCGTTGTCGTTTGTGATATACGACAACGGTTTTGGCAATAACATAAATCAATTGTATTTGGAGTCATTAAAACCGTTGCCTAATTAATCTTCATACGAACTATAAATATTAATAAAGAAATCAATATAAAATAAAATATTTACTACATTGAATCCATGAAAATATTCAAGTTCCAAAATAGTTACACACATCTAATTTGGAAGATAATACTACGTAGTCGAAACTCAAAATATCCCATCTAATATAATATAAATGTAACAAAAGTAGTTCCAAAAGATGGTTGTATCAAAACATAAATCATCATGTGTTTGTTCTTGATAACGATGTTCACGAGATGACTTCTACGTATTACCAAGGCGATCTGAAACACAGCTCAATCCTTGCATCAAAACCCCTTATGCATTACTCCCAAGTTACCTACAAGAAAACACATTCTCAGTCCAAAATTATCAACAAAATCTTAAACCAATTTAAACATGGAATCCAATCTCAACTATCAAAATAATATCTCGCTTGTCATGGAAAAAAATAAAAGAAAAAAACTCAGCAACTCCAAAAGGGAAGGCAGTGCAGATTTTATTCAACTCATTTTTGCATTTGTATTGAATTCATAAAATATAGTAGGCAGAGTTGACAAACCGTGGTCTCCGACAAACCCACAGGCCACAAGCTAAACCATGGATTTGGCACTTTCAAGTTCCACTCCACAACATCCCAATAACTCAAACCACACACCATTTCAAGTTCCACTCCACATCCCAATAAGCTAGCCTCCCAACTTTAATTCATAGTAGCATGGATCTGCCTTCTTGTTTGATATCATAAGCAAATTAACTTTATTTTAGGTACATGTAAAATAAGCTATGCATATTTAATCTCTCCTATTTTACAACATATTTCATTTTAACTAAAAGTTGACTAAAGATCCTATGCAGCTAGTTAGGCCTTGTTCGTATCTTAGGAGGGCTAAAACATTAATGAATGATAGTTCCCATTAATTCCAGAGTCCAGACCTCTCCTAGCTAGTGTTTTATTTATGCACCTTCTAATTAATCTTTTACAAAAGAAAAAAAATTTCAATCTTAAGCTTTTTACAGATTATTAGAACACCTTGTTAGAAATTTCTGCAAACTACAGGTAGTGAACTCCAAATTTATTTTACTCAAAGATTATAACGATGCACAATGATAATGTGATTTCCAGGAAGTCACGCATAGAAAGTACAACTCGTTAGAGAACCATCATTAATCAACAGCACATTATGTGCAGGGAACTTAATAAAAAAACAAGAGTCGATTATCACAGCAGAAAATAAAAACTCATTAAGCAAAAGTGAAAAATAAGAAAATAAAACAATATTAATTAAACATACCTAGTCATAATTAATATAGTCTAGTACGCATTCCGCCCATTCGGATCGCACTTCATCAATTTCTTCATTAGAGTAAACTGTTTTCATGAACTGTGAACAAACTCAAATTATATTAGTAAAAAAAACAATAATGAAGAAGAAACATGATATAAACACACTTATTTGAGAAGATTGAGAATATGTCAAATATACTATTGAGGAAAGTGAATCCTTATCACTGACAGCATTTCCTTCAACAATTTCTTTCATAAACCTCATCAAATAATACCCACAATGTTTTGCATCTGGTTGGCGAGGACCCTATATTATCAAAAAATTGTCAATGATTAATACATGTATAAATATTTGTCAATTTATCGCAGATAAACATATATAAGAAATACCTTTATCGCTTTCCATGTAGGATTTTTTTTCCCTTTCCTCTCCTTGTTCGAATTAAACAATCTCAAGCTCCTTCATATAGAAACAAGATTCGACATGAGTGTTCCATTGGCTAAATTAAATGCTTAATTAAGAAAAGAATATATACTCACATATCCACTACATATTTTCAGTCCTCATAGCGATTGCGATGACTAAGTGAATCCAATAAATAAACCACCTCCACATAAGGATTGATGACAGTTAGAATCCAATGAAAACTATAGGCACAAAACAGATAGTCAATTAACACGTTTCGCAAAATTGTTGAAAAAAATCAATTATAAGTGATATTGTATTTCTGATTTACCCAACATTGTATGGCACCAAAACTAATTGATTTCTTGCTGCACCACTTAGCCTATCTGCCAAAACACTTGCCCAGATATTCAAGTGTTCAATTTTTTCATTTTTATCAAGTTTGGATACATATGGGATGACTGGGATGGTGTGTGGATTCATAAATCTAAATTTTTCGACCTTGTTATCTTTTTTCATCTTTTTGAAGAGAATCCTGCCATTTGAACAGAAAAATGTTACCAGATTAATGAATTTTATACAAAATATATGCTAAACAATTCAAAGAAAAAAGTTAAATTTAATCGAAAACTTACCACATGTAAAAAATTATACAATTGGCAGATATTGGCTACAACAGATAAAAAGGTGTGATATCTTCAAGGTCCACAAGTAGTTCGTACTCATCTTCAAATAAATCATGATCAAGAAACATTGATATATGTTTTCCAGGTATTTCCAGCCCACGCTTAGCATAACAGTACAAAATATGCAATGATCTCGGCACATTGGATGGCAAAACAGGATTACTTTTTTTCTCAACAATTTTCTTTCTTTGAGGTTTCTGAAAATCGCACATGTAAATATGTTAGTGGTGAAAAAAGGATGGATACGCCCTAAAACTGAACATATTACAACTCTGAAAAAATCTTATATATTAACTAACCCGAACCAACATTTTTACCTCATCTTTCATCACTACCAAGTGTGCAGGCCAAGCCACATGGGTTCCTATAGCATCACCAACAGTATCACATTCTTTTGGTATTGGAAATGGCAACAGTGCTGATTTCTCCACAGCCTCATCAACGGAGACGCGCATGCAATTCATGGGTAATGGAGCACCATGAAGTAACTTGCCAGCCCCATTGACATCAACAATTGTACCATAGGCAACAACATTGGTCTTAGAAACCAATGTTAAAGCAACCGGCTTACCCTAGAAGACAATCAATCATGTTATAAATTGATGCAACTTATTCTTGCAATAATATCAAGTAATGTAACCACAATTAAACAAACATATACCTGAAGATACTCATCCTTGCTCAAAACTTTCATGTCATCATCAATCAAAGTTTCATAATTTGGGACACTCTTTTCTGTTTTGATCTTATCTACACTCATGGGAGGTAACCTCACTGAGCAACTTCCTTTTTCATCAACCTCAATGTCGCATGCACCTTTTCTAAACATTTCTTCAAGTTTCTGTATGCGTGCATCTTGCTCTGCCATGCGTGCATTTTGTTCTACCATGCGTGCATCTTGCTCTACCATGCGTGCTTCTTGTTCAAAAATTAGCATCTTTGCCTTTAGCAATTCCTTTTGATGACGAACGATTAATTGACCATCATCAAGAGGTCTATTCCATTTTCTACCAACATTAAAGTAGATTGTTGGAGTGATAAGACCTCCAACAGCCTCACACGCCCAACATGTTCTTCTGAATCGAGTGCATTTGTAAGGATATCTTTCTTTGCCCCTTCAAAGTGAAACTTACCCTCTCGTTTTTTTTGCACATAATCATCCTGTAATCACCAAACATACAAAATAATTACTAAATCAGTTTTAATAAATAACAAAGTATTGATTATCATGTATTGATTGCATACAATCTTTTGTACTGCCATTCTCAGATCATCCCCTTCAAATTCACCCTCCTTGTTGACCCGTCCTCTCTTCCAAATAAGAGCTCGATTTATCTCATTGTCATCACATAATTCAGATGCCTATAAACAAGGAGCAATCTTAGAATACAAATTTTGGAACATAAATTCCAGCACATAAATAAATGGACAACGCAGGAGACACTTCTTCAGCCCGTTGGACAGCTTTATTAATGTGATATTCATAACAAGAATGTACATAACACCTTAAATTAGGTTGAAATACAGAATGGGT
Source organism: Henckelia pumila (assembly GCF_033568475.1). Classification (NCBI taxonomy): domain Eukaryota; kingdom Viridiplantae; phylum Streptophyta; class Magnoliopsida; order Lamiales; family Gesneriaceae; genus Henckelia; species Henckelia pumila. The sequence continues at coordinate 14,449,424 of NC_133122.1, read as the reverse complement.
GTTGAATTATTGGACAACAATATGTGCCTAAAATCATGCGCAACATGCCATCCATAAGGAAATCTGATTTCCAAATTTTAAACTAGTAGTTTCAAAAATATATTAATGTGCAATATTAACCAGCAGCTTCAATATACTTACAATTTCATCAGCAAAACGTGCATATCCTTTACGGGAAAGTCGATGAGGGTATACGTTCTGCCTTCTTCTCTTCTTTTGCTCATCACTTTCTTTCTAGTTAATTGAACATTTCACATACGTATCAGATTTCAATAGAACTAATGATATTGTAATTGACTTATTTGTAAAAGACAAATTATGAATCTTACCATGAAGTCGTCAGTCATGCGACTGATTACGAAAGAACTCCAGTCATCTCGTGTAATACCATAGCCAATCGATGGATCTTTCAGCTCATCTGGTTTATCCATCTTGCAGAAAATCAACTTTTGAGTGAGAAAAGATTTATATTGACGCCATTTATTATTTGCTGAACTTAGACATCCCTTCTTCCAGCTTTGCTCAATATTGTACGTCAGCTGTAGAAAATTATTAAAAAAAACAGCACATTCAATATATCGTAACCATTTGAGAGATAATTGAAATTGTGTAAGCATTATAACTTACATTCACTGATTCCCATATTAAATCTTTAACATCATTTGGAACCTGCTTCCAGGTCTTGTAGCTTATCTTAATCTTCTCTCGAATGAGCACGCCGATATAACTTTGCATTTTACCCGCAAATTCTCTAATTGGCTGTCCAATCTTGTTGAACTTTACATCCTTCCTAATTCCATGCACCCTTTGCCTAACAAGCTTATCCAAACGTGTACGACCTCTACATGCCCTTGTTGATTCGGTCTCTGTAGATTCAATTACTATTTGACCCTCACAACTATTGTTAGTCGCAGAATATGCAGTACTATTTCCTTTAGCCTTATCAATCCTCCGTAATATATTGCTCTTCTCAACCGTTTCATCAACTTGATACCCTATAGGAAGCTTTCCACGAGCTTCCATAGTGTCATCAAAGAAATGAGGAAATTATTGAATGCCGAAACCTTGTCAAGATCCTCAATGACCCAATTCCTGCAAAAAAAAAATAGACAACTTGTTAGGCATGAATATTGGTGACGCTGCTGATAATCATTATGCACAAATGAAATTAGAAGACAATGGTGAATTGGGTTATTCAAATCTCTACGCATTTTATGTCCTAAGCAATTAACAATAAGATAAAGATTTATGAAGGGGACCATAGATACGCAATATTATAAAATTTCTATTTGGGACATTAAATATTAAACAAAAAGGCAGAGTAGTGTATATATATATATATATATATATATATATATATATATATATATCAACATCTAAAGACAAAAACAACATTGGTAGTATAAACAAAATATTACATTTAATTATTTTCAACCCAAGTCCCATCACAATCTTCACGAACGCACGGTGGTTCATTCTCATCTGTTCCATCACGGTGGTTCATTCTCATCTGTTCCGTCATCATCCAATGATTTCATTGATACAAACCCTCTTGTAGAACACTGGTAGTGGATTGACTCATTTTCCAACTCATCACAATTCATGTATTCAATGTAATCCTTAGTAGGAGTGGAAAGTACAACATGCCATGTAGGATCTTGAGGATCTTCAATGTAAAATACCTGCTTTGCTTGATTGCCCAATATAAAAGAGTCAGACTTGAATCCAATTCTGTTGAGGTTTACCAACGTGAAACCAAGATCATCAACTTTAATACCGTTATTATTCTCAACCCAATTGCATTTAAACATTGGAACTTGAAATTTGTGATAATCGAGTTCCCATATTTCTTGAATAACTCCATAAAAAATCATGTCTGACACAATTGGATTTTTGTCCTTCGCACTAGCAACTTGCATTGTCTTTGCGACTAAACTTACCCCAGAGTTTTGAACTACTCGTGTATTATCACGCTCTTTTGTATGATAAGTAACTCCGTTAATCAAATAACTAGAGTACTTTAACACTTGATTGTTAGGTCCACACGCTATCCACTTCAATCTTTCGGATATTTGACAGGTGGAATTGCCAACTACACTCACACGATCACGTAACCAGTGAATAAAAGTCCGGTTATGCTCATCTTGTAACCACTTTTTGGACTTAGATTTATGAGGAAAAGTTTCCTTCAAAAATTCCATGTGTTTCCTAATGAAACGATTACTGATAAGTTATCCAATAGAATGTAAGTAAAGTGAAAAAAATATTAATAGTTAAGAGAAATTACTCGATATAAGGATCGACGTCAACATCATTTTCCAATACATAACGATGTGCTTGATTCAACTCATCATGACAAGTGGAGTGCAATACTGAACCAGACAGAGGCTTAGTAAGTTGTATTTGCCGATGTCTTGATGGGATCCCAATTGTATGCACATTAGACATGTAATCCGAGCAAAATTCCACAGCCTCTTCAGCAATATAACATTCGGCTATACACCCTTCAGGACGATTGCGATTTCGCACATAGTCTTTCAAGGTCTTCATGAATCCTTCAAATGGGTACATCTGCCTATACCAAACCGGTCCACACAATTTGACCTCCCGAACAAGATGAATAGTTAAATGAATCATTATATCAAAAAAGGATGGGGGAAAATATTTTTCAAGCAAACACAATACTGTCACAATCTCTCTTTGCAGAGCATCCAACTCTGAGACATCTATCACTTTATTACATAACACATTGAAGAAGCCACAAAACCGAGTGATAGCATCTCTAACATGTTTAGGCAAGACACCACGGATGGCGACTGGAAGCAATTGTTGCATCAAAGTGTGATAGTCGTGTGATTTAAGGCCAACAAGTTTCAAGTCTTTCATCGACACAAGATTTTTAACATTGGATGAATAACCTGTAGGGACCTTTGTTTCAGACAAAGAATTGCAAAGTTTTCTTTTCTCAGCCTTACTTAGAGTATAACATGCTGCTGGTAAAAAAGTTCTCTTATCCCCCATCTTTGGTGCCAAATCAGTCCTCAAATTCATCTCCACAAGATCTAGTCTTGCTGCTGCCCCGTCCTTTGATTTTCCAGGAATGTCAAGGAACGTACCGACCAAACTTTCACAAACATTTTTTTCAATGTGCATCACATCAAGAACATGCCGAACATGTAGATGTTTCCAATACTCAAGCTCAAAGAATATAGATTTCTTTTTCCAGCAAGATATTTTATCACCATGCTGCATCTGACACTTCCCACTCACTTTTCCCGGGCGATAATTAATTCTTTCAACTCTATCTAAAATTTCATGCCCAGTTAATGGTTTCGGTGCGGGGTTTAACTCTTGGTTCCCATTAAATGCTTTTTTCTGCCTTCGATAAGGATGACTTGGAGGAAGAAATCTTCTATGGCCTGTGTATGATATTTTTCTACTATGCTTCAACCTTGTAGAACATGTTTCTTCCCCACAAACAGGACATGCATGATATCCTTTCACAACACAACCTGGCAAGTTCCCATATGCAGGAAAATCATTGATTGTCCATAGTAAGACAACTCTAAGTGAGAAAATTTCTTCTCGACATGCATCATATGCCTCAACACCTATATCCCATAATTTTTTTAAGTCATCAATCAAAGGTGCTAAGTAAACGTCAATATCATTTCCCGGCTGTTTAGGACCAGAAATCAACAAAGTGAGCATTCTCTTCATACACAACCATGGAGGAAGATTGTAAGTTATCATCACAACTGGCCAACAACTATATGCAGAACTCATCAAACGATGAGGATTGATCCCATCTGCTGATAAGGCCAATCTAAGATTTCTACTAGCCACTTGTGATCAACTACTTTCGAAGCGGGCGCATCGGCCGGATGACGCAAGTGTCCATCACGAATTCTTTTATCAGCATGCCAAGTTAACTCCTTGCATATCTCCTTGTTCCGAAACAATCTTTGAAATCTTGGAATAGGTGGGAAGTACCAAAGGACCTTTGCAGGAACTCCTTCATTTATCGTAGAATTTTTACCCAACTTTCACCTTGACATCCTACAAATAGGGCAATTGGAAAAACCCTCGTACTCCTTCCGGTATAATATACAATCATTCGGACAAGCATGAATTTTCACATAATTCATCCCTAATGCACACAAGCTTTTCTTTGCATCATACAAAGATGAAGGCAATTCATTGTCATCTGGAAGCATTTCTCCGAACAAACTAAGTAAGTCTGTGAAACTTTTATCACTCCAACTATATTTTGCCTTCAAGTTATACAATTTCACTAGTGCTGATAACTTTGTAAATTTAGTACATCCAGGAAACAAAGGTTTCTCGGCATCTTCAAGTAGCTTATGGAATTGGTTAGCATAACTGTCATATGCTGCATGTACCATATCAAAAGGGTCCTCAGCAAAAGTTTTTTGTTCATCTCGCCCTACTTGATCACTTTAATTCATTGAGTTATCAATCGTAGATCTTTCCCCATGCCAAATCCATTTATGATATGTTAAATCTATACCATTACAACACAAATGTGCTCTTATAGTGTCAACATCTTTCAGCTTCATATTACCACATCTTGAACATGGGCAAGCTATTTCATTCGGATCGGTAGCGTTTCGCATTGCAAACTGCAAGAAAGACTCTACCCCAACCTCATATTCATGTGATAACCTATTTTTTGACATCCACTCTTTGTCCATCTTTTTAATAACTAATCAGTCAAAATCTACCTTCAAAAAATTGTACATTATACAACAAGATCAAAACACAAGCCTCAAGTAAAAAAATAATTAAAAAACAACCATAAACAATTTATTTAGCAGCTTTATCGTAGTGAACTCGACATAAACCAGCCGAACATAAATGCAAGTTTGGGACATATTTTTTGATACAAAGCAGTGAAAAATACTATTTCTGGAGATTAAAAAAATGATGCAATTTGCATATTTCTTAGCTTTGATAAAAAAAATGCAAATCATAGATCTTCATACCAATTTTTTGTGCTTCATTTATAATACCATTTCTTGACATTAAAAAATGATGCAAAGAACTCTAAAAGCATGGTCAGGTTAAAGAAGGTATAAATGATAAAAATCACCCAAAAAAAATGAATTTTACAAGTAAGCAACAAATTTGATGGTCATACTTCAAAAATCAGAAATAAGAAATGAAGAAAATTATTGTTTTTTTAATGTCCAGAAATGGTATCTTTCAAACTTTTTTCCCTAGCAAACTCTTTTTTTTTTTCCTATTTTTTAATGTCAAGAAATGGTATTTTAAATGGTAACTTCACAAACTCTTGAAGTTAGACTTTGCAAGAGATTTTAATCTTAAAATTTAAAAAAAAACTAAAAAAAATAGAAGGTTCAGAATGACTTCTGAACATAAATTGGAAAATTTCAAATAATCTATAAGTTTCCAAAATTTCATTCTTAACTCATTCAATCGTCGAATTGGGGCGAGGCGGTTAGATAACTGGAGGTGGGGGAAGAGTTGGCATGCCTACCATATGGAACATTGCATGATTTATATCATGGAATGTAACACCCTAATTAGTGATTTTAGAACACAACATTCATATATATGCATAGAAAGGATCCCAAAATTAATGGAGTGGACATTGTTGAGAAAACTAAAAGTTTACATGACATCTGATTCCTTTTTTTCACCTTTAGAATGGAATATGAAAAGTTTGAAATGTCTGCCTTTATCAGCTCCAGTCATTATTAAATTGAAGCAATGGAACAAATAAAACAATAGTTTCTTTCTCGATCTGAATCTATTTTCATCAAAATATTATTAGGACAAACCTGTGTGTCCTTGGAAGTTCCCAGCTGATTTCAGTCCCTGGAATGATATGAAAGTAAAATATTCAAAGATACACGAGGGAGCAATTGATGATGTGCTAGCCAAGAGGTAAAAAATACGAAAAGTGAGAGCCTTGAATATGAAACTTATACATTGACCAGAAGTAAATGTAGGAAATCATTGGTTACCCTTTATCCCTAAACAGTGTACAAATCAATAGCCAAATACAGCGTCAAAATTAGCTGTGGTTTTTTTTTTTTTTTTTACAATTTTACTATAAAGAATAAAGAAGCAGAAAAGCTATCAAAGAACAAGAAAGTACTCAAACCCCACCACAAGTCTGAAAAAACAACGCAACAAGAAACGAAAGGCCAAATGCATAAAGTGAGCTGTTTTGATTCACTTGCATGAAGAAGAATAAAGGAAAAGAACAGTGGGATTTCATTTCATCCAAGAATTCAAAAATCCAAGAAAACTGAAGGATTCAGAGCCTCAGACCCCATCAAGAATCATCATCTCTGAAATACTATTTAAAGGACTTCCTTTTAACACAAAAGTGAGTCATTAACCAAGGGTTTTCATTTCAGGCACTTAAAACACAAAGGGTTTGTGGACTTTAAAGGACATATATATTATGAACAAGCCCTGAAGAAATCTATCAAAAGCAAGATAGGGACTGTTACATAGCAGGAAAAATGGGCCTCTCTGTAACAGAGATGTAGGGGGGAAAAATATGGGGATGAATAAAGCACTGGACCCATATATTGTATAATTCACATTAGCACTTAACAAGAAAATAAAGGGGGGAGTGAAAATTGCAATAATGAAGGGTGAAATGGGGCCGAGTGGCAGGGCGTGGGAAGATGACACTGTCTCTGTCTTTATTAAAATCCAAAATACCTTATTTATTAAAATAGAATCCAAAATAACTTATAATTATAAAATCCAAAACACCTTACTTATTTATTAAAATAGATATATAAAAGGTAAGGAATTACTGTTCGTACTGTTAATTAATGGGTTTTAGATCCAGTACCCTTCAATCTTTTAACTTTTTAGGTCAAAATTTGTGGGTTTGTGAGATTAATTAGCACATAAAATCTCAACTTTTTTTTTTTCAGATTTAATCTACTTTCTTGGTCATCATATATGTAAATATTATTTGATCTTGGAGCTAGCAGATACATATTAATTTACTTAGGGTTTATTTGTTTGTATATGTATTAGTAAATGGCATTGAATTTAGTCAAAAGAGTCTACTACTCTACTATGAGTAGAGTAGTAGATTAAAGAAAAAGATCAATGTCATGATCAAAATCAAGTACTTTATGAGTCACTAGAAAGGAAGTACCACTTGACGTATCATCACACAAAAAACTGTATTTCTACCAAAAATGAAGATAAAAAAAATTGCAGAAAAATACTTGAACAAAGTGGGGTACCAACCTTTTTTAATGTTAGGCAAACTTTTGAAAAATCTCCGGGAGCAATCAGTTTTGTGGATGCAAGTTTGGTCAATTCAGTAACAGCCTCTTTTCTCTCAGACCATTGAGCAGCTTTCTGAAAAATAAATAGCAACCATTACACTTAAATAACAAACATAAAAAACAGAAACAACAACAAGATATGTCGTTCAATAACCAATGATTTAAGAGAGGCTCACTTACCACTCCTTCCCAGAATCCAGAATTATCCAAAGGTGTCAGAATTTCAATTTGGATCAACAAGTTTAGCAGGGCCAGCTTATTTATTTAAGGGCATTGGGTTGCCAAATTATTTTCTTTCGAGAGCATTTAATTTTGGAATTGGTGATAGGTTTTGGCATTGTCTGGAATCTTCCCAACTCACCAGCACTAAATTCATCCAATCCAATTTACTGGTCAAGCACGCCCCAATGGTTGTATTTTCTAGATTTGGGTGTTATGTACAAGATCTTGCATTTTAAAAACATACACCTCTGCCACTTTATTTTTTCTTGGAAATCTCAACCTTTACATAAATAAATGTTCCACTCTCTACATGTGTTCAAGGCTTCAAGCGCCAACTACTAGTAAAATATCCTATGGTTTACTCAAAGAAATATTCTGTATATGTGGTCATATTTTAAAATGAGAGAGGTGTCAGAATTTAGGGTTACAGGGTGCAAATTACTACTTTAAATAAAATATATTTGTAAAAAATAATTAAACTGATGATATAAACTCATATTCATGAAAGAAATTTATTTGACACACTATGTAGTCCGCATAATTCAAGAACTTAAACATAAGTTATAAACGCCATCTTCAAATTCTTATGCTTAGGATTTTTCTTAGAATTTGAAACTTAAATCAATAGAAATGGTAAAAGTACAAAATAACAACTCGAAAAGAATATAAGATGATAACAAAGGCATACGTACAATGCCAAGACTCACCAAATCCCACTAAGCACAATCCACCTCAAAACATTGATTCCCACTGAAGTAAACATCAAAATGGAATTGGGGCCCTCCATTTGGCCTCGGGTCCCCCCTCCTCAAAAAATTCTCTTTGACTACAAACCCCACCAAACTAACCATGGTTAACAACTTAGCCTGAGTCAAGAAACCACACGTGTGGAGCATGGATGTAGTAGTAGTAGTAGTACAAATTGGGCAGAATAAAAACTCAGAGAAATGTCTCTCTGTTCCCATTTTGCATCACTACCTCACCTCCCCCCAACAAAGTTAAAAGAGAATTCGAAGCCTTCTCTCATTTGGGAGATCGTTTCTTTCTAGACTTCTAAGTTCTACCTATTTGTTTCTCATTTTCTTGAAAATTTTCCACCCATTCACCAAAAGCACAAAAAATAGTAAACCTAGACTTAGCATCTACTAAAAAACCACGAAACAAGAGAACGAAGCTAGAGAACAAAGAAACAAAACTTACACAGTGATGGTCGCGACTGTAGTGTAGATCTAAGCTATAAACTTGAGATTGAAGTCGCGATTGGAGTTGCTAAGGCTTGGGCTAGCTGAAAGGAGGCCGGGCGACTAGATTCCGGCGATCGATCGGCGTCTTGGGCACCGGAGAAGAGGCGGGTTGAAGGGGCGACGGGTTAGGGCTAGGGATTGGGTTTTTTTCTTTCCATCGCACTTGTGCCAATAAATCTGCGTATAGTAGGTTATTATTTTTTTTGAGTGTGAAGTGTAGGTTTATATATGTGTAATTTTTTTTAAAAAATAAATAAATAAATAACAATGACAACGGATTTAAATTGTGTTGTCGTAGACCCCAAAAAAACGCAAATAGACAACGGTTAATTAAAACCGTTGTCGTAGGTCAAAAAAACCCGCTCATAGACAACGGTTTTCAAAACCATTGTCTTTGACATATATACGACAACGACCGTTGTCGTTATTAATTAAAAAACAGTCTACGACAACAGTTTTTCTAAAAACCGTTGTTAAAGACTAAAAGACAACGGTTTACATATAAAACCGTTGTCGTTTTAGTGTGGTTAATTAATAAATTTGTTGTAGTGGCTATTCCTACTATTTAATAAACTCACAAGCGGACGATTATTAATTGTAGTTGCTTCACAAATCAGATAATTCAAACAATTACGGATTTGAATTCCAATTTAGCATTCGATTGTATAATGAAATCCTAAGATGACCAATCTAAAAAATCTCATACACAAGCATATCAATCAATTCAGAATAACTCTTGATACTTGATAAAAATCAAACATTGAAAATCAAAATCTCATGAATTAATAAATCAAAGGTTTCGTCTCCCTCAACCAAGTACTAGACTTTAGCCAACAATACTCATGAATTTTCTACAAAAATTCATGAGAGAAAATAAAATTAAGAAAAGATAGATGAAAACCTAGCCTTCAGAGAGAGTTCTTCCCGTTCTAAGCGTGTAGAATCCTCTGAAATTCTCTCCAAAACGGAATTAAAAGTCTAATAAAAGTCTAGAGCCTTAATTAAAAGAGTTTTCAAAATTACAAATTTCTTCCCACTACAGACCCGCGCGCTCGATCCTGGAATAATGAGCGATCGAGCGCGCGATACTGGGCAACTTTATGCCTTGAAAATTCCTTGAGGCAGCCTACTGTCTTGAAAATCTCATGACCGCGCTCGATCTGGAAAAATGCCAGGATCGAGCGCATGCTTCTGTGATGAAAAATCTGCTCTGCTGCTTTCTTTGGACGCATGGACGCACTTCGATTTCTTTAATCATAACATGGTAATTCCTACACAATAAATCAAAACTAAGTTAAGAAACTCAATGCATGACATAAAATAAAACTAGAATAAAACATGAACAATGACACAAAATTCATGAAAAACACTTAACAAAATGACACTAAAAATGCAAACAAAATAATACTATCAATTGCATATGAGGATTTTTGAAAATTCAGAAGTTCATGCCCTATATATTTCGAATTTACATGATTTTATGGCTGTGTTGGATGTATTATTGGTGCATTGTGTTTTTTGGCAATTGGTTTCATTGATTGATCAAAAATCAAGACACGTTTGGTGCATGATCTTGGTATTTTCAAATTGTGGAGCGGGAGTGTGGTTGAGGGTTTCCTAGGTGTTTGTGTTAAGTCCTAAGAGATGTTAATAAGTGTTTTTGATGGTTTGGAATGAGGTAGAGTTAAGGAAAAAGGGTATGGAGTTGATTCCTCAAGGTAGAAGTGAAGTAGGGTGTTGGTTTCATTGGGCAGGGGCTACTGATTTCGGGACAGGGGAGGTACCAAATCAGGTCTGGGAGTGTCTTGGGCTGGTCCTAGGTCAAGGTTAAGATGTTTTGGCTGCGTCGGTATAAATTGGGCTTTTTTCGGTTAATTTTTGGATAAGTTAATGGTCTTTTAAGTTTAAGGTGTTAGTGCAGAATTTTGTAGAGTCTAAGGGGCTGTCCGGAAGCGCTTTTTGTTTGGGATGCTTGGGATGTCATTGGGGGTTACAATCAGGTCCTAGGGTTATTTTAAAGTGTTTATCAAGTGTCAGTTCAAGAAGGACGGGTTTTGGTTAAGGTATGATAGAGTTAAGGGTTTTACAGTTTGGTTGCTCGATTTAAGTTAAGTTTGAGAAAATTGATGAATAAGTTGGGATTTTAGCTTAGAGGCAGCCACTCACCCACCTTGCACCCACATTTTTTAGTTGAGTTGAGGTTCTTAAAGTTGCATATTCGTGTGCGTGAGCATCGTCTTTGATCCAAGCAATATTTTCAAAGGAAGTCGCTTCAATTCTTGCATGCAAAGTATTTTGAGTCGAGCCCAAGAAGAAAAGAAAAATATTTTTGAACAAAGTGAGTTGATTGTGACTGGACAGGGCAATGTGGGTTGGGGGATGCCTCACTCACTTTCCATAGACGTGTAGTAAGCGGCTGGGAGACATCCCAGCTCCCCTACCAAAAGAGACATGTAGTAAGCGACCGGGTTTCATCTCGGCTCCCCTACCAAAAGAGACGTGTAGTAAGCGGCCGGGTTCATCTCGGCTCCCCTACCAAAAATAAATTAAAGGGGCAAACACGTCGGGAGAAATCTCGGCGTCTTGCTGGCATAGTGCACTGCAGCCATGATCATGATCAAAACTTGAGTCACAATCCAAGGATCTAAGTTCTAAAGCAAAAGTTAAAGTAAAGTTTCAAGTATCAGTTGACAAGTCTTAATTTATTCAGTTTTATGACATGAATGAGTTACAGTTAAGTCAAGAAAGTTCAAAGTCTCATAGCGTGAGTTGGCATGAGTTCATCCTTGCATGTTGTCTCATCCTCTTGTTTCATGCATATTTACATTTTAAGTTTCTAAGTATATTATGTACAGTAGTTTGAGTATTGCTTCAAGTATTTTAAACCCTTGTTATATCTCTGTTTATACTTGCTGAGTCTTTAGACTCACTACGCTTGATTGTTTGTAGGTGAGGAGTTGTACCTGGGGACGGAGGGGCAGGATCCACTGGTTTGAGGCCGCCGGTGGTGCAAAGCCCAATGACCGTCGCTACTTCTTTTTATGTTCCGCATTAAACATTGAATGTAATAAAGATTATGTGTTTGAGTATTTTCAGTATTAGCCAGGATGTATTTTCCCTGTGCTTAAGTTTGAGTCGTAAAACTTGTTATTGCTATTATTGCAATTGTGTGGGGTTTCCTTTCATTCGTACTTTATGTTTATCGCAGTTTGAATCTTCTACTGGTCGATCTTTTCCTTTGTTTTGAATTGCTGTTTGTGACATGGTGACTTTGTTTACTTTCAAACAAGTCATGGCAAAAATTTTAAAAATCCGTATTTTCTTTTATTATTTTAAACTTAGAAGTTAGGGTCGTTTCAGTTGGTATCAGAGCACGGTCTTGGTTTGGGCTGAGCCTACTGCCGGCTGCCGAAACTCAAGGGATCTCTCCTCAAAGTCTGTAAGTTTTAAGGAATTTTATATGCTAGACGTATTTGAGACTATTACTTTAAATGTTTTGATGTCATCCTTTTTAAAATATTTTCAAACTAGATGATTAATTTATTTGAATGTGTAGATCAATGTTTTTATTTTTTAAAGTTTCTTTTAGTAGTTTAAAGTGGACCATTCAAATGTTTATTTTCATATCATGCGGTTCCAAGTTAAACGAAGATGGTGTATCAATATTTCTTCCAGTTTTGGACAGTATGCGGTTGTTGTTTGAGTTATTAAGTAGTACTATTAATTTTGATAAGAATGTAGGAGTTTGTTGGGAAATATTAAACCTGAGTATTAGGAGATTTTAATTGTATGCTATTATTGTAAGTTGTTTTCTAATATTAGATTCTAGTCGGATGCAACTAAGTGTATAGTTGCTTAGGAATTGATAGACGAGTGTTTTGTCAGTTAAGTTAAGTGATTGAAACTCGTGTGAAGATTTGGGATACATACTTTGTTTTATATTATTAGGGATATTTTGAGTTTTCTTTTGTTATTTGGGAAAATATGAATTTTGGGAAATATTGAGTCGGTTACTATTAGCCTTTCAATTATGAGAACTATTATTCCGATCATTATTTCCTTGTTCTTCATTTATGTTTGTATTCATTATAGTAACATATACTTCTGAGTATCTGAAATTTCTTTGCACTTTCTTTGAACATTTATGGATTCGTATGACATTAATCAGCGTTGAATTCTGCCACGTTGGCATTGGTTGAACTTCTTAGTAAAATCTTGTTAATGTTTCATACCTATGGAAATTTTTCCTTTGGTTCTCGAGCCACATGTTGATGTGAGTAAGATTCACTTTTTCTTTTTGGTAATCTACTCATGTTGTCTGGCTGGCATCTGATTTTATTTTGAGACCTTTTTTTTTCCTGATTATTGACTTGTGTGTACTTCTCTCGACTGTAGTCACACTGACTGTCTTAATTGTGCTTTGATTGTTGAGCATGATTTCATTACCCATGGATGAATAGTCACGAGATTTGTATCTTGTTGGCTCATATTCAATATTCGTGGAGCCTCTATTATTATTCATTCGTCCCTAGAATTGAATTATGAGTGAGTTGTTTTTACTTATCTAGATTTGTATTTTCAGCTCGTTTGTTTGTAATTCTTGCATCGTTTCATTTCATATCGAGAAACATTACCTGTATGTTTGTTTCATTTCATGATCCATCATGATGAGGATTTTGGGTGGATTATAGTTTCAATTACCAATTAGATTTATTGGATAGAAAATTGCTCGTAACCGCTTGGTAAGTATTTAGACCATTGGAATTTAGCATTAGTACTAGATAAAATCCTAAGATATTATTGTGATCCGAGGAATGTCGACTACTAGTTATAAATAGTCCTAGCGAGAAGATTGCTAGTTAGTGAATTAGTTGAATGTGTTGTTTCATTTTAAATAGGATCGTTGAGAGTAAACAGATGATTTTAGTAAGCTGGATGGCTGGTCAGTCGCGAGATAGGGAAATAGAGTGGTCCCTAGAGACTTTTGAGTACTTTATATTAGCGTTCTAAGATTTTGTGATTGTCGACCGGTAAGAGTAACGCACCAACTATTGGTACAGAAGGATGAATAGAATATTCTGGTAGCTTTCCTAGATAAGCTGTAAATTTATTTATCGGTGAAATACTAAGGTACTGGAGGATCAATTAGAAAGCCTTTACGATCAGGTTACAAACCCTTCGAGGTGTCCAGTTGTATACTAAGTTTTTGAAATATAAATTCTGGTTGTACATATAATAATTTGGGAATCTTTGGATTTTCAGACTTGCTTTCTAGTTGAACTGGGGATTTGAGATATGTCTTCATGAGATATGTACGAATTGTTTGGTACTTAGAGACCATCTAATCCAATAAGTGGATAATAGCTCGTGGTATATTTTGACTTGAAGAGTAAGTAAGGAATTACTTAGTCAATGCATCTGAGTTAGAGAAATGTGGTTAAATCTGTTGGGAAATTTTAAATAAGAAAATCAACTTTTGGTAGAATTAAGAATGACCAAGAGGCGAAAGTATAAATTGGTGATTGGATAATTTGGATCTGTTTAGTCCTCCCCTATTTGGATTCTATATGTTATCGGTTAATACCTTGGGACTGAACAACAGTGGAATTTTATGGTTATATTTTCTTATCAAGGGTTAGATTAGGTTTGTTTATAGAATTTGGTCAATCAATCCTAAGTTGAGAAGAACCATTCGTCCCACTTGAAGGTTAGCCGAGCTAGAGTCGTTGTTTAAGAAAATTTTAATCATCCTTAGAAGCGTTGAGAGTTGTAGTAACTAATAAGGGATTGAGCATAGTCCGAGATCATTAAGCACAGAAATGCTAATAAGTGTCAAAGATCTTTATAATTTCTAATTGGTTTATAAGTTGTCCTTGAAGGTATCGTTGCCCTGTAATACTATCGATTTGAGATGTAGGGAAATTAACTCTGTTTGTCGGTCTTTATGAAAATGTTGAGGAGATTAGTAATTTATTTTATCGTTGGATATGCCGCAGATTTGTTAGTAATACATGATGGGTTCCATGTGTCGATGTTGTGGAAGTATGGGTCAGATCCATCTTGTATCTTGAGGGCAGTTGAGGTAGAGGTGTGTAGTTCCCTTAGCTATTCTATTTAGAGAAGTTTATTGTTTAGTTGTTAAGTATTTTGAGGACTTGTAAATTTCTTAAGAGCTCGAGTCGTATATTATATGAGTTAAGTTTAATCGTTAAATAGACAATAAGCGTAGTTTCGTTGTTAGAAAGCTTTTAAGTTATGAGTAAGATCGACATAAATTATTTATTGGATTTACGGATATTTATTTATTGAAATTGCGATCCAGGATTTAAGGTTATCAAACTAAGGCAGGTATCTGATATTTTAGGAGTTTAAAAGGCGAATTAAAAACTCTTAAAGTCACCTGTAATTAGAAATTTCTCGTAAGCTACTACCATTGGGGATAAATAGGAATTTGAAAATTTATTTTACAGTGGGAGTTAGTTAGTTCCTTGCTTGGTAGGTGTTGATAAACATCAGAATGCGCATCAAAATCTTATTAACGCCGACTCGTGTAGGTACTAGGTAAGAGTAGTTAGTACCAATCTGGTCTAATGTATCTGGATCTAGTTAGTAAGTTTAAATTTCGAGGACGAAATTCCATTTAAGGGGGAAGAAATTGTAGCACCTAAAATCCAATCTACTAAATTGCGTGCATTAAATTAATTAAATATTATGATAATTATTTTTAAGTTTTATTGATTTAAATTATTTATGTGAATTATGTGTTAATAAAATATTAATTATTTATTCAAATGATTCTTTTGTACTAAATATTTAAATAATGTTTTAATTGTTTAAGTTTATTTATTTAAATGATTTTATTGCGTAATTTACTTGTTTTAAAGATTTTTAAGATTTAAGATTTGTTTATTTAAGTAATTTTTAAACGTTTAATATTTTCCTATTTAAATGATTTGAATTGTCCAGTTTATTTATTTAAAATAATTAAAGTTTATCGATTAGTTATTTAAATTATTTTAAATATCTAGCTTATTTATTTAAATTTTTTTATCTGTCCAGATCATTTTAAAATGTTTCTTATACCGCTTGTATTTATTTAAATTATTTTTAAACGTTTGTTTAATTTGTTTAAATTATTTTCTAATCGCTCTGTTATTATTTAAATATTCCATTAATCCCAGTGACATCAAAATATTTTAAGTGTTGATTTTTAATTCCTAAGATAGTGCCTAAATTCATTTTTTATATTTATACTTTTAATTACTTGAAGTTAAATTGCTTAAGTTTCTTTTAAAGTTATAGTTTCTCAATTTATTAAGTTATTTATCTTGAGATACTTGAGTTAGTAATTTCCAGTTCCGGCAAGCGACGATGTTTGACTTTGGCCATAAGTTTCCAAGATTTTATTTTCTAAAATTTTGAAGTGAGAGAAATGAGGAGTTTAGACTAGAAGTTTGATTTTTGAGTTTTCGGGCATCAAAAACCACTTTTATCATTTTCTTGATTTTATTCTTTAACTTTTTCAAAAGTTAGGATTTTATTAAATCCGGATTAGTAAAAATCCAATTTAAATACCTTGACTTGGAATTTTTAAATTTAAGTATTTTAAAGGTGCAAAGTTGTTGAGGTAAAGTTGTAATACTTAGACTAGCACTTTTACAAGTGTAGTGGCACTTTTAAATACACCTACACAATACACACTAAAACTTTTAACCTAAAATAAATCATTTGTTTCAAACCCTAGCCCCATTTTTCATGAAGGAGCCCACTCCCCTTTCAGGCCGCCGTCGCCGGAGGACCACCTTGGAAGGTCCACCTTGGTGTTGGTTCGAAGTTTCAGCCCTCATTCCCTCTTGATTTAGTTTTTTTTTTTTTGTAGCAAAGGTTGAAGGCAAGTATAAGCTTTTCTTGGGCTCTCAATCATGCTATCTATGTTCTTGTGCCTATTTTTTCATTAAATTTTCGAAATGCTTAAGAATTTCAGCATGTTAGGTTCGATTTTTTTCATACTTTTCAGCATGGTGATATGTTATTTTCGAAAATTTGTGTATGCATTAAGTTTAAGGGTTTACATGGTGATTGTGATTGGAAAGTTGAGGTGTTTTGATTGCTTATGAGGATTTTTGAAAATTCAGAAGTTCATGCCCCTATATATTTCGAATTTACATGATGTTAGGGCTGTGTTGGATGTATGATTGGTGCATTGTGTTGTTTTGCAATTGGTTTCATTGATTGATCAAGAATCAACACACATTTGGTGCATGATCTTGATATTTTCAAATTGTGGAGCGGGAGTGTGGTTGAGGGTTGCCTAGGTGTTTGTGTTAAGTCCTAAGAGATGTTAATAAGTATGTTTGATGGTTTGGAATGAGGTAGAGTTAAGGAAAAATGGTATGGAGTTGATTCCTCAAGGTAGAAGTGAAGTAGGGTGATGGTTTCATTGGGCAGGGGCTACTTATTTCGGGACAGGGGAGGTACCAAATCAGGTATGGGAGTGTCTTGGGCTGGTCCTAGGTCAAGGTTAAGATGTTTTGGCCGCGTCGGTATAAATTGGGCTCGTTTAGGTTAATTTTTGGATAAGTTAATGGTCTTTTAAGTTTAAGGTGTTGGTGCAGAATTTTGTAGAGTTTAAGGGGCTGTCCGGAAACGATTTTTGTTTGGGATGCTTGGGATGTCATTGGGGGTTACAATCTGGTCCTAGGGTTAGTTTGAAGTGTTTATCAAGTGTCGGTTCAAGCGGGACGGGTTTTGATTAAGGTATGATAGAGTTAAGAGTTTTACGGTTTGGTTGCTCGGTTTAAGTCAAGTTTGAGGAAATTGATGAATAAGTTGGGCTTTTAGCTTAGGGTCAGCCACTCACCCACCTTCAACCCACATTTTTGAGTTGAGTTGAGGTTCTTAAAGTTGCATATTTGTGTGCGTGAGCATTGTCTTTGAGACAAGCAATATTTTCAAAGGAAGTCGCTTTAATTCTTGCATGCAAAGTATTTTGAGTCGAGTCAAAGAAGGAAAGAAAAATATTTTTGAACAAAGTGAGTTGATTGTGACTGAAAAAGGCAATGTGGGTTGGGGGATGCCTCTGGGGGATGCCTCACTCACTTGCCATAGACGTGTAGTAAGCGGCTGGGAGACATCCCAGCTCCCCTACCAAAAGAGACGTGTAGTAAGTGGCCGGGTTTCATCTCGGCTCCCCTACCAAAAGAGATGTGTAGTAAGCAGCCGGGTTCATCTCGGCTCCCCTACCAAAAAGAAAGTAAAGGGGCAAACGTGTCGGGAGAAATCTCGGTGTCTTGCCGGCATAGTGCATTGCAGCCATGATCATGATCGAAACTTGAGTCACAATCCAAGGATCTAAGTTCTAAAGCAAAAGTTAAAGTAAAGTTTCAAGTATCAGTTGACTCGTCTTAATTTATTCAGTTTTATGACATGCATGAGTTACAGTTAAGTCAAGAAAGTTCAAAGTCTCATAGCGTAAGTTGGCGTGAGTTCATCCTTGCATGTTGTCTCATCCCCTTGTTTCATGCATATTTACAGTTTAAGTTTCTAAGTATATTATGTACAGTAGTTTGAGTAATTCTTCAAGTGTTTTAAACCCTTTTTATATCTTTGTTTATACTTGCTAAGTCTTTAGACTCACTACGCTTGATTGTTTGCAGGTGATAAGTACATTTTGTATGCATTAGTTCGTGATAGGTTTATGTCTATTTTGTGTGCATTCATATTGTTTTATGTGTGTTTTTATGTATTTTATTGCATGTGTGTATTTCACTCTCCGGGTTAATTTTGTAGGAAAAAGGGTTTTTGAAGAGTGGATTACGGAGCAGTCTTGGTCCAAAAACCCAGTTTACTTTTAAATATATATAAATCCGATCTTCACCGTTCAAACTTAAGTTCAGGATGTTTTGAAGATGCTGTCCAAATTTCAGCTCAATCCGATGGTTAGAACTCCATATATGATTTTTTCAAAATCGTCGCGCGGAGCAGAAATCTTCTGTTTTTTTGGCGTGCGCGCGAGCGTGGCTATTTTGGCGCTTGCGTGCGTGTCGACGAACTAGAAAATTCCGAAAATTATATTTCAACTAGGAAATTAATTTTTAAGGCTTTCCAAACACTATAATTAGGATATTTAATTATTTTAGAGGGGTTCCGAAGTTCCTGCCCAGTTCGAGAACGCAGAAAAGAGGCGGCGGCTACAGGCGTGGAGATTGAAGAATGCTCCATTAAAGTTTTTCTCTCTTCTTATTTTTATTTTTATTTCTAGTTTTAATTATTGAGTAGTTGTTTTTCAACCAAGACGGCGTGATTGGGCCTGACAATTTATGTAGAACACTAGTTTGTTTATTTTAGATTTTTGGGATTGATTTTATTTTATTGATTATTAGATTTATATTTGTCTTGTGAATAGTCTGATCAACTGTTTACTTGCATGTTAATCGGTTCTAAGTCGACAGGTCGCTCTAATAATTAACACGAGGTTAAATTGGCTAGAAATAGTATCCGATTTCATCGTGCGGTTTGGGTGTCAACTGAATTTTCACAAATATTTAATGCATTCAAATTTGATTTGAATTACGAAAGATTAATCCGTCAATATTTGAATAGGTTTGATTGTTTTAGAAATAGTCCATTGAATAAATTTGGAAAATTCCCGTGAATTAAAATTAAATCTGATGTCTTGAATTTACTGCTTGTTACATAAATTGTCTGGTACCTGTATGTGTCTTGGTAGTCTCTATTATTTAAATTTAAATTTATTTTATTTTATTTCTTATTTGTTTTAGTAAATTCTTATTTTTAGTTAATTTAAAATCATCTTTATGATTTTGTCTAGATTAAGTAAAATAATTAATTCTTGAGAATTGACGCAGTCCCTGTGAGATCGATATTTGGACTCTTTTTTTCACTTTACTATTACTTGACCTGGTGTGTTTTCCAGTTGATTTTTAATCTCACCGATTTAGACGGTCAAGTTTTTGGCGCCGTTGCCGGGGACTGTTTAGTTAATATTAGGATAGATTATTTGCTTGAGGCTAGACATTTTTTTCCCTGCTTTTGTTTTAATTTTAATTTTATTGTTTCTTTCTTGTGAGGTACTTGAAGATGAATCATCATCAGGTGTTCACAAGGTTTTGCCAGCAATACTTAGAGTCATTCTATGTTTCTTGGGGGAGATTCAATGATTTGGCGAATAAATTTCGATGCCATCAATTTTCGAGCTACACCCTCACTCAAATTTTTTATGGTGGTTTAGATGAGACTACAAGAAGTTGGGTAGATTCTGGAGCTTTGGCCACTGGCAGTCAATTGTTTAGAAAAGATGAAGACAGTGTGATGCACTTGTTGAATGATATGTCAGATTTTGACTACCATTGGAATTGTGATCCTTCACTGCAGGGTTGGAGTCACCAATATCCTCCAGATATCAACTCTAAAAATTTTGCGAACCAACCACCTGAGCATCAAGAAGAGTGTATAGGACGTTCCGAAGATTATGTGGCTCAGTTGGAAAATCTTGTGCAATAGCAAACAGAGACAAATCAATTTTTAGAAAGCCGCATGAGCCTTTTGGATGAACAGATCGCGCTTCTTAGAGAACCAATTCTGGAGATCTGCCAAGAGAGTGAAGTAACTGAGCCAGAGCATGAAGAAATCATTTTTGATGAATCTTCTCGTGAGGTTGAGTCAAACGTGATAGTGGAGGAGGAAGAACCATTCAAGGAGAGAGATTTTACCTCGTCAGTGGTCGTTCCATGTACACCGTTAGAAGATTCTTTCTTGCCATTGACGCCAACTCCACAATATCACATCCTCCATGAGCTTCATCCTAGAGTCGGAGTCTCCTTCCAAAATCAAAAGTTCATGATGAGTGTTGCTGGACCGACGAGCTTATAAAGCATATATCACGCCAAGCTTGAGGGCGAAGGAAATCAAAACCCATACGTAGAATCGTATGATTCTTACTATGGGCGTCAGCCGCTCTTTGATGGTGGCTTCTGCATAGTTGGGCTATAGACTATAATTTTAGTGCTGACTGGGAGGAAACCCAGTGTTTTTGCTTTTGTTTTTTTTTATTTATTTTGTTTTCTTTTTTTTTTTTATGTTTTGTTTGTATTTGATTTTTTTTTCCCATGCCATTTGGTTGTGCCTGTCGATATATCTAGACTGATGCTACTGTCCCAGTTGATACCGTCAAGAAGGAAGAGAATGAAACGAAAACCAGGGGAGTGTTATTTATGTTTTCATTGTGTTTTTGTTCGTTTTTCATTCTGTTAATTGTCTGAAGCATTGAGGGAAATGCTTTGGATAAGTATGGGGGGTAGTCTAGTATTGCATTGTTTTTGTTAAGTTTGTGTTGCATTATGTCATGTTTCGTAATTGTTTGCATATAGTGCATTTTTGTTGTCATTTGCATTACATGGGTAGGATGAGTCATGGTAGCCAATGATGATGAAGTTTTGAAAAAAAAAATGTTTTTTTTTTAAAAAATTTGCTCTTGACTTGACATGAGAAACTGTAGGTTGAACCGTGAATATTTTAAGCACGCATGTTAGACCAGTGAATTATAACGAAATATTAGATGAAATTTATGTCTGTTTGACCATTGCACGAAGAGTGGGTGCCCGGTGAGCCAACTTGTGGCTAAGGGCTTTGATGACTCTTTGTACAAACAATCTTTTGTTTAATATTATTTACACTTTTATTAATGGCAATGACTTTATCTTTCTTCATATTGTTATATTGTGATATACTATTGTTGTTTTGATAAAGACCTTGAATATACTATAGTGTATGTAAGATGTGGTAGAACATGGAGATGTCTATCATGAAACATATCTTATAGTCACTGTATATTCTAAACTGTTCCTAGTCGATTGAGCCGTCCAATAATAAGGATAAGGATCGCTCGAGTTTGAGACTAGCATTTGCGATGCAGAGTACCACGTTTCATTGGTAAGGAACATAGAGATGTTCGAAGCATGCAAATGGATATTCATATGATGAATGATCGAACTACCCTATCCGAACTTTCCAAGTGGTTATCACTTATCGAGTGGATAAAGTCCGCGGTTTTGGTTGTACACCATTAGTCCTTACTACTTGAGACATCATTGAGACTCTATATGCTAGTACTGTGCTTTGACTCGTTTACCGACTCCATTGGGGTCATCAGGTGTCGGGATTGGGTACAGTTACAACACATATAGGAGTCGATGCTTTGTTGTCAAGGATTCACCACATACTTGCGAGTGTGGATATCCTATGCGATCTGAGGAGATATTAGTGTGACGAATCTCTGGCCAGAGTACATGATGTGATTTAAGAAATGGTTTCTTAGTAGCACATGCGATGTCACTATTTGATCTTCAAGATGCATTGCATAGTTATCGAATCTCGAGCGACTCTCGATATACCAATGGTTGTTGATTCGATTGGAATATATGGATGAAGGGACCGTACTGTACGCTAACCAAAATTTACTGGTTCTTGTAGGCACTATCAGTGATACCTAGGGAATCATGGGGCAATGTTGCTAGGCGCTCATACCATGATTCGATGGGCAAGTCGGAAATTGTTGTTCCGAGTCACAAGGAGTTGTGAGCCCACGACTAGCTGTATCCCTGAACCATTGAGGGTCACACAGTGTAATGGATTTTTAATCCCCGTTGAGATAGTTAAATTTAAAGAGTTAAATTTAATGAACAAAGAAGTTGGACTTCTTATTTAAGAGTAGAGGAGTAAGATTTCCTAAAATGACATAGGGATGGCCATTTTTGGAAATCACTGAATTCGGATTCAGAAAAATTTATCTTGACTTTAAAAGGTGCAGAAATGGTTTCTGTGCACATTGGTGAAATCGGTTTATCAATCGGAGTCACGATGAATTTTATATTAATTTCTGAACATGCGGGCTTTGCTTGTCGGGCTTGAACTTATGACTAATGGGCCCTAAGCTGTTAGTGGCCTACATTATAAATAAGTTATTGCAGTACAAAAATTACACACAACAGGTCACAATTTTCGAAAACCCTAAGTATTTTTCTAAAAGGTGGCCGCCCCCTCCCTCTCTCTGTCAGAAAAATCCAGCCTGTGATTTTGAATTACAGTCTGGTTTAACGGATCAAATTCGTTAATCTCTTCGTAGAAAACTTCTGATAGATTTTCTAGTGCAATCTATCAGAGGGATTAAATCTCTGTTCGTGGACCTGATTGAAGAACAGTTCGTCCATCAGTTCCAGGGATATACAACAAGAGCAGAGAAATCTGTTGGTGTCCATAATCTCGATTCGAGATTAAAGGTAAAATTTTTATAATTGTTATTTAATTTTTACACACACAATTTAATCGTAAGGTTGATACCTATTATGGAATCGTTCCATAAAAATTTTAAACTTCCGCTGCACCGGGTATCAATCCTAATTGATCTGAACGCCGAGTTCTCCAACAGTGGTATCAAAGCCAGGTTGCTCAGATCAAGCGATTAAATTAATCGATTGTACAAAAAAATTTTTTAGGCCTCGGTTTTTGAAACAAAATAAATATTTTAAAATAAAATTTTTTTTTTTTCGGGCAAAAACCCGGGCAGCGATTGGATCGCTGCCCGGGAGGGGCAGCGCACGGCGCTGCCCTGCGCAGCGCTGGGCGCTGCCCTGCGCAGCGATCGGCGCTGCCCTAGGGGCAGCCGGGCGGCCCGCGGGAAAAAATTATTTTAATTTTTTAAATTAAATTTTAATATGTTAAAATTCTATTTTTGGTCCGATCGAAAATTGTTTTGATTGGTCCACGAGGCGTCGGATCGAATTGTTCGAGTCCGAAAATTTTAAAATTGATTTTTGGATAAATTTGAATTTTTGGAAAATTTTAATATTTTATCCTTTAATTGAATTTTGAAATTAATTAATTTTTGGTACAATTGATGATAAGATATGATCTTATGGATATATTGAGTAAAATATGATTTTATGTATAAAATGTGTTTTTATAGATAAAATATGATTTTATTTGATAAAAAGATAAAATATGATTTTATATGTAAAATAAGATTTTATGTATGAGATATGATTTTATCTTTTTAAATTTAAATTGCCATTGCATGTTATCCAATAAATTAATTTTGAATTAAATGTTATTGGATAAGGATGATCGATTGCCATGACCAATTTTGTAGGTGTATGTTAGAAATTTACATTTGTTTTTATTGTTGTTGGTTTTATTAATGGGCCTGGTTTATGGCCCAATATGAATGTCATATGTAATAAAAGTGGGCTTG
Organism: Henckelia pumila; assembly: GCF_033568475.1. Lineage (NCBI taxonomy): Eukaryota > Viridiplantae > Streptophyta > Magnoliopsida > Lamiales > Gesneriaceae > Henckelia > Henckelia pumila. The sequence goes on along the minus strand of NC_133122.1, from coordinate 14,425,380 downwards.
GTTTATGGCCCGTTCCCACCCCTTAAAAATGTATCCCCTACTTGTCATTGTTATTTATTGTAAATACATTAGATTTAGTGGGAGATCAAGATTTGAAGATGGAGGTGGGCCCAGCAGACAATAAAGACAGAAGAAATGTAAATTGGAAGCAAATGTAATAGGATTGCATTGCATACTGCATATTACCTAGGATTGGACTAAGACTCGTGATTGGCAACCACGGGTCGATTAGAAATGGAATCGATCATCCTATATAATATGTGATATTATAGTTGTATGCATGTTTTAGACATAATTGTGTGAATCCGACAAGCATACAAAATTTTAAAAATGATGAGACAAATTTTTATAATTAAAAATCCCTCATTTTAAATATGATTTAAAATTGATATCAAGATAAATAAAGGAAATTTAAATTTGTTTAAATGTTCCTACCTTCCATCAACGATCAATGTATGAGATGCTACCCGCGGATACGGTCCGGCTCATATTATTGGGGGGGCCCGTTCGTCGGAAAGCTGTACATTGGATCGACACATGTTGTAAGTTGGGTGGAACTCCCATGGGATCGGCTCATATTATTGGGGGATCCACATGGCGACCGTCCATCACAACTTAATATTGATGGGTCATCTTGACATGTCACAATAAACGGCGTCATATTATTGGGCCCTTATTGGACATGAGGTAAAAACATGGAGGTTGCTTTGGAAGCAATTGGGCTCTACCATTTGAAAATTATGGTTGGCTGATATTATTCGGTACCATAAGTTTGTCAATTGGACTCCATGTTCTCACTAAGGAAAACAGTTTCCCGTTTTCACTAGAGGGTAGTGAAATCGTTAAAATAGTGGGAGTGAGATTCATAGAATAAATTTCGCCTATTTTATGTCTTAGTAAATTGCTTAAACAATCACTGATATTTGTCTGTTTCTTTTCAGTATTTCATACGATGAATTCGCGTAATCCACTTTTCTCGATCCTCGAACAAAATAAGTTGACTGGCGCAAACTATACGGAATGGTTCCGTAAGTTGAAGATTGTCTTGACTTCGGAGAAGATGCTCTACGTGTTAGAGAAATCTCCTCCGAAGGAAGCACCAGTTGACGTAAGTCCGGAGGAGTTAGCCAAGCTTGATACATGGTGGGACCATGATAGCAAGACCAAATGCTATATGCAAGCCTCGATGTCTGATGAACTCCAGAGGTGATTTGAGGACACCGTGAATGCTGCTGACATTCACGTTCAACTCAAGGAACTTTTTGGGGCTCAATCGAGGGCTGAAAGGTTCTCTACTGTAAAGGAGCTAATGACGTGTCGCATGCGTGAAGGGACTTCGGTCCGTGATCATGGGGTACGAGTGATTTGGCTCATACAGAAGTTGGTAACCCTTGATTTGGCGTTGGAGCATGAACTCAACGTGGATTTACTACTTCTGTCTCTTCCTTCTTCGTTTGACGGATTTGTGGTGAATTTCAATATGAACAAGATAGAGGCCTCCCTTGAAGAGATGGTCAATATGCTTGTGACATATGAATCCACATTAAAGAAGGATAAACCGGCTTTCTTGGTGGGCTCCTCTTCTTCTGCTAAGAAGGGGCCAAGTACAAAGGGCAAGAAACGTTCTGCCCCACCCAAGAAAATCGAACCCGAGAAGAAGTACAAGACAAAGGCTTCAAACATGGAAAAATCCAAGGATGTTTGCCATTACTGCAAGAAGCCCGGTCATTGAATGCGTAACTGCAAGGAATATCTAGAGCAGTTGCGAACTGCAAAGGGTATGTTCTATATTGAAATAAATGTTTCACTTAATACTACTTCTTGGGTATTGGATACCGGATGTGGATCTCACATTTGCAATAATTTGCAGGTGATGACAAGAAGTCGTAGGCTTAGGATGGGTGAGACCCAGCTGAGGCTCGGAAATGGTTCCAGAGTTGAAGCAAAAGCCGTGGGAGATGTTTATTTAATTTTGCAGAACGGTTTTAAGTTACTTTTAAGAGATGTTTTATTTGTTCCGGATTTGATTAAAAACATTATTTCTATTTCTATGCTTGATAGAGATGGTTATTCTTGCAATTTTGTGAATGGGATTTGCAATATTTACAAGAATGAATGTTTGATTGGAAATGGACAACTTGAAAACGATCTATACAACTTAAAACTAAAAGACGTTCCAATAAATTATGCTGATAAACCGGCAACAACAAACAAAAGGAAAATCGATAGCCAAAACCCGGCAAACCTTTGGCACGCTAGGCTAGGTCATATTTCATCAAGGAGGATGAACAAGCTAGTGGGAGAGGGCATGTTTGATATGTCTGATATTAACTCTCTACCTACTTGTGAATCCTGCCTAAAAGGAAAAATGACTAAATCTCCTTTTAAGGGGAAACCTGAGCGTAGTCAAGATCTGTTGGATTTGATCCATACAGATGTTTGTGGTCCATTTAGAGTTGGGACTCAATATGGCCACACCTACTTCATTACCTTTACTGATGATTATTCAAGGTATGGGTATTTATATTTAATGAAATATAAGTCTGAAGCATTTGAAAAGTTCAAAGAATTCAAGGCTGAAGTAGAAAACAAGCTAGGTAAAAATATTAAAGCACTTCGATCGGATCGAGGTGGAGAATACTTGAGTACCGAGTTTTTGGACTATCTAAAAGAGAATGAGATTCTCTCTCAGTGGACTCCTCCTATGACACCACAACTTAATGGTGTATCGGAGCGTCGTAATCGAACTTTGTTGGACATGGTTCGATCCATGATGAGTTTCACTGAGCTTCCACCTTCGTTTTGGGGCTATGCACTTGAAACGGCGGTATTGTTGTTGAACAACGTCCACACTAAAGCAGTGGACAAAACACCATACGAGTTATGGAATGGCAAAGCTCCTAAGTATTCGTACTTGAGGATTTGGGGATGTCCTGCTTACGTGAAGCGGACAGTGGGAGATAAGTTGGATAGTCGATCCAGCTTATGTTATTTTGTAGGGTATCCGAATAATTCAATCGGATATTATTTCTATTATCCTGCTGAAACAAAGGTGTTTGTTTCAAGGAATGCCACCTTCTTGGAGAAGGAGTTCTTATTGGATAAGAAAAGCGAGATGATGGAACTCGAAGAAATTCGAGAAGAACCCGAAATACAAAATAACGATCCTACACCTCAGGAACCATTGCTGGACACGCCTGTACCTAGAAGATCCGAGAGGACTTCTAGACCTCCTATTCGATATGGTCTTCTTCTTGAAGGGGATCAAGATGAACCCGATGTTGGATGTGATCCAAGAAACTTCAAGGAAGCAATTTCTGATGCGGATTCAAATTTATGGCTTGAAGCTATGCAGTCGGAAATAGATTCGATGCATACAAACCAAGTTTGGTCTTTAGTAGATCCTCCCGATGGAATTGTTCCAATAGGGTGTAAATGGATCTACAAGAGAAAGCTTGGGCCTGATGGTAAGGTATTGACCTACAAGGCGCGATTGGTGGCGAAAGGTTATACTCAAAGACAAGGAGTTGACTATGATGAAACCTTTTCACCAGTTGCAATGTTCAAGTCCATAAGAATCCTTATTGCCATAGCTGCATGGTATGACTATGAGATATGGCAAATGGATGTGAAGACTGCTTTTCTTAATGTAGACATTAAGGAAGAGATCTATATGAAGCAGCCTGAGGGGTTCACATCCATGGGAAGCGAGCATAAGGTATGCAAGCTTCAAAGATCAATTTATGGTCTAAAACAAGCATCAAGAAGTTGGAACCAAAAATTTGATGAAACAATAAAAGATTTTGGTTTCATCAAGAATCCGGAGGAACCATGCGTGTACAAGAAAGTAGTTAAGGATGCTGTGACATTCTTAGTACTTTATGTTGATGACATCCTACTCATTGGGAATGATGTAGGGATGTTGCAGTCAACAAAGATATGGTTATCAGGTAGATTCTCGATGAAGGATTTGGGTGAGGCATCCTATATTCTTGGGATACAGATCTATAGAGATAGATCTAAAAGAATGATAGGACTCACTCAATCAACCTACATCGACACCATATTGAAACGGTTTTCAATGGATGGGTCCAAGAGGGGACATCTACCCATGTGTCATGGAGTTTCTCTATCCAAGTCTATGTGTCCCAAGACTGATGAAGAGATAGAGAAAATGACACATGTACCATATGCATCAGCCATAGGTAGTATCATGTATGTGATGATATCTACCAGACCGGATGTAGCATTTGCTCTGAGTGTCACGAGCAGATATCAAGCTAATCCCGGTCAAATGCATTGGAAAGCCGTGAAGGACATTCTTATGTACTTACGAAGGACTAAGAATATGTTTATGGTATATGGAGGAAGAGAACTAAAATTGGAAGGCTATACCGTCTCTAGCTTCCAAAGTGACGTGGATGACTCGAAGTCAACCTCTGGATTTGTGTTCATGCTCAATGGCGGTGCTGTCTCTTGGAAGAGTTCCAAGCGGGACACCACGGTGGATTCCACCACTGAAGCAGAATACATTGCAGCATCAGCTGCTGCTAAAGAGGACGTTTGGATGAGGAATTTCGTCCAAGAGTTGGGCGTCATTTCTGAAGTTGTTGGTCCAGTCCCGGTGTACTGTGACAACACGGGTGCCGTTGCTCAGGCAAAGGAACCAAGGTCTCATCAAAGATCCAAACACGTACTGAGGAAACACCACATCATCCGGGAGATTGTGGAAAGAGGAGACATCACTGTCGAAAGAGTGGCCTCTGCAGACAATATCGCTGATCCACTTACTAAGCCCTTGCCAGGACCATTATTTGACAAACATCGCGAAGCAATGGGTCTACGTAGTATGACTAGTTGGCTTTAGGGCAAGTGGGAGATTGAAAGAGTGGGTGCCCGGTGAGCCAACTTGTGGCTAAGGGCTTTGATGACTCTTTGTACAAACAATCTTTTGTTTAATATTATTTACACTTTTATTAATGGCAATGACTTTATCTTTCTTCATATTGTTATATTGTGATATACTATTGTTGTTTTGATAAAGACCTTGAATATACTATAGTGTATGTAAGATGTGGTAGAACATGGAGATGTCTATCATGAAACATATCTTATAGTCACTGTATATTCTAAACTGTTCCTAGTCGATTGAGCCGTCCAATAATAAGGATAAGGATCGCTCGAGTTTGAGACTAGCATTTACGATGCAGAGTACCACGTTTCATTGGTAAGGAACATAGAGATGTTCGAAGCATGCAAATGGATATTCATATGATGAATGATCGAACTACCCTATCCGGACTTTCCAAGTGGTTATCACTTATCGAGTGGATAAAGTCCGCGGTTTTGGTTGTACACCATTAGTCCTTACTACTTGAGACATCATTGAGACTCTATATGCTAGTACTGTGCTTTGACTCGTTTACCGACTCTATTGGGGTCATCAGGTGTCGGGATTGGGTACAGTTACAACACATATAGGAGTCGATGCTTTGTTGTCAAGGATTCACCACATACTTGCGAGTGTGGATATCCTATGCGATCTGAGGAGATATTAGTGTGACGAATCTCTGGCCAGAGTACATGATGTGATTTAAGAAATGGTTTCTTAGTAGCACATGCGATGTCACTATTTGATCTTCAAGATGCATTGCATAGTTATCGAATCTCGAGCGACTCTCGATATACCAATGGTTGTTGATTCGATCGGGATATATGGATGAAGGGACCGTACTGTACGCTAACCAAAATCTACTGGTTCTTGTAGGCACTATCAGTGATACCTAGGGAATCATGGGGCGATGTTGCTAGGCGCTCATACCATGATTCGATGGGCAAGTCGGAAATTGTTGTTCCGAGTCACAAGGAGTTGTGAGCCCACGGCTAGCTGTATCCCTGAACCATTGAGGGTCACACAGTGTAATGGATTTTTAATCCCCGTTGAGATAGTTAAATTTAAAGAGTTAAATTTAATGGACAAAGAAGTTGGACTTCTTATTTAAGAGTAGAGGAGTAAGATTTCCTAAAATGACATAGGGATGACCATTTTTGGAAATCACTGAATTCGGATTCAGAAAAATTTATCTTGACTTTAAAAGGTGCAGAAATGGTTTCTGTGCACATTGGTGAAATCGGTTTATCAATCGGAGTCACGATGAATTTTATATTAATTTCTGAACATGCGGGCTTTGCTTGTCGGGCTTGAACTTATGACTAATGGGCCCTAAGCTGTTAGTGGCCTACATTATAAATAAGTTATTGCAGTACAGAAATTACACACAACAGGTCACAATTTTCGAAAACCCTAAGTATTTTTCTAAAAGGTGGCCGCCCCCTCCCTCTCTCTGTCAGAAAAATCTAGCCTGTGATTTTGAATTACAGTCTGGTTTAACGGATCAAATTCGTTAATCTCTTCGTAGAAAACTTCTGATAGATTTTCTAGTGCAATCTATCAGAGGGATTAAATCTCTGTTCGTGGACCTGATTGAAGAACAGTTCGTCCATCAGTTCCAGGGATATACAACAAGAGCAGAGAAATCTGTTGGTGTCCATAATCTCGATTCGAGATTAAAGGTAAAAATTTTATAATTGTTATTTAATTTTTACACACACAATTTAATCGTAAGGTTGATACCTATTATGGAATCGTTCCATATAAAAATTTTAAACTTCCGCTGCACCGGGTATCAATCCTAATTGATCTGAACGCCGAGTTCTCCAACAAATAGGTGGTTTGTGGATCTTGATTGTGTACTATGAATTTTGATGAGGCTCTAGTATGACACTTATGATCTTGGGCGCACCTAAAAAAAAATATTTTTACAATTCCATCCGGGCCTTGAAAGGATTAAAATCATATAAAAGATTAAATTTAAGGATAAGTATGCGGACTCAATGGGATTGATGCTCCATCCGGGCTATAGACGAGGGGATTAGAAGAAAAAATAGAATGATTTTTCAGATCCTATCCAGTTATAGCTAAGTTTGCGGGTAATTATTGGGGCTAATGCAAAATCGGGTGCAAAATCCGGAGGTGTGTAATTTATTATCTCAAGGGAGGTGAGTTTTGTCTAGAGGTCATTGGTAGGAATGGACACTTGAAAAGTAAAACTTGCACTGATTTGTTATAGGTCGCTAAGTAGTCTGGAGATGAATTCGGTCTGAGTTGTATGAAACTGGAATAACATTTCACACACACACGTTCACGTTAAACCAAAGGTGTATTGTGAAAAGTTGAGGGCATGCCGGTGATTTTATTTTGGGATTGAACTTATCGGAGGCTGTGCATATTCATGAATTGTCCTTACTTATGTTTGTGTTTGCATTTTGTTTTTTTTTGCATGTCTTGCTCGAGGGCGAGCAAGGTTTAAGTATGGGGGTGTTGATAAGTACATTTTGTATGCATTAGTTTGTGATAGGTTTATGTATATTTTGTGTGTATTCATATTGTTTTATGTTTGTTTTTATGTATTTTATTGCATGTGTGTGTATTTCACTCTCCGGATTATTTTGTAGGAAAAAGGGTTTTTGAAGAGTGGATTACGGAGCAGCCTTTGTCCAAAAACCAAATTTAATTTTAGAGAGATCTAAATCCAATCTCCACCATTCAAAATGAAGTTCAGGATTTTTGAAGATGCTGTCCAAATTTCAGCTCAATCCGACGGTTAGAACTCCGGATATGAATTTTTCAAAATCGTCGCGTGGAGCAGAAATCTTCTGTTTTTTTGGCTTGCGCGCGAGCGTGGCTATTTTGGCGCTCGCGCGCGTTTCGACGAGCCAGAAAATTCCGAAAATTATATTTCAACTAGGAAATTAATTTTTAAGGCTTTCCAAACACTATAAATAGGATATTTAATTATTTTAGAGGGGTTCCGAAGTTTTTGCCCAGTTCGAGAACGCAGAAAAAAGGCGGCGGCTACAGGCGTGGAGATTGAAGAACGCTCCATTAGAGTTTTTCTCTCTTCTTCTTTTTATTTTTATTTCTAGTTTTAATTATTGAGTAGTTGTTTTTCAACCAAGACGGCGTGATTGGGCCGGACAATTTATGTAGAAAACTAGTTTGTTTATTTGAGATTTTTGGGATTGATTTTATTTTATTGATTATTAGATTTATATTTGTCTTGTGAATAGTCTGATCAACTGTTTGCTTGCATGTTAATCAGTTCTAAGTCGAGAGGTCGCTCTAATAATTAACACGAGGTTAAATTGGCTAGAAATAGTATCCGATTTCATCGTGCGGTTTGGGTGTCAACTGAATTTTCACAAATATTTAATGCATACAAATTTGATTTGAATTACGAAAGATTAATCCATCAATATTTGAATAGGTTTTATTGTTCTAGAAATAGTCCTTTGAATAAATTAGGAAAATTCCCGTGAATTAAAATTAAATTTGATGTCTTGAATTTACTGCTTATTACATAAATTGTCTGGTACCTGCGTGTGTCTTGGTTGTCTCTTTTATTTAAATTTAAATTTATTTTATTTTATTTCTTATTTGTTTTAGTAAATTCTTATTTTTAGTTAATTTAAAATCATCTTTATGATTTTGTCTAGATTAAGTAAAATAATTGATTCTTGAGAATTGACGCAGTCCCTGTTGGATCGATACTTGGACTCTTTTGTCCACTTTACTATTACTTGACCTGGTGCGCTTGCCAGTTGATTTTTAATCACACTGATTTAGACGGTCAACCGTCGCTACTTCTTTTTATGTTTCGCATTAGACTTTGAAAGTAATAAAGATTATGTGTTTGAGTATTTTCAGTATTAGTTAGGATGTGTTTTCCCTGTGCTTATGTTTGAGTCACAAAACTTGTTATTGTTATTATTGCAACTGTGTGGGGTTGCCTTTCATTCGTACTTTATGTTTATCGCAGTTTGAATCTTCTATTGGTCGATCTTTTCCTTTGTTTTGAATTGCTGTTTGTTACAGGGTGGCTTTGTTTACTTTCAAACAAGTCATGGAAAATTTTTAAAAAATCCGTATTTTCTTTTATTATTTTAAACTTAGAAGTTAGGGTCGTTTCAGAATAAAAAACAGAGTTAGGAACTCACATCATAAAAATAACTCTGGAAATCGATGTCTCATATCAAAATCTATCTCCCAAGTTGCCTCTTCGACCCCGTGCCGGCTCCACTGAACCTTCACCGACAAAATCGACTTGGTTTCTGAGCTGTTTTTTCCTTCCGATCAAGAATCTGAATAGGTCGCTCGAAGTAGCTGAAAGACTCGTCAAGATCGGCCTCGTCAGGCTGAAGAATATGAAAAGGATCTGGATGATACTTTCGCAACATCGAGACGTGAAAGACGTCGTGAATACCAGATAAAGAAGGAGGAAGAGCTAATCTGTAGGCAAGATCGCCTATCTTCTCCAGAATCTCATACGGTCCGATGAACCTCGGAGACAACTTCCCTCTCTTCCCGAATCTAACAGTACCTCTGAAAGGAGAAATCTTCAGAAAAAACTCGGTCTCCCTGATCAAATGATAGAGGTCTGCATCTGATATTAGCATACTTCGCCTGTCTATCCTGAGCAGTCTTCATTCTCAGTCAAATAATATTCACCTACTCAGCCATGTCACGAATCAAGTCTGGTCCTAAATCAGGCGACTCAGCAATCTCATCCCAGTACAGAGAAGATCTGCACTTCTTTCCGTACAACGCTTTGAAAGGTGCCATACCAATACTCGTCTGAAAGCTGTTGTTGTACGAAAACTCGACCAAAGGCAACTAATCCTGCCAACTGGTGCCAAAATCAAGTACCACTGCTGGGAGCATATCCTCCAGAGTCTGAATCGTTCTCTCTGACTGACCGTCGGTCTGAGGATGATACGCCGTACTCAAGTTCAAACGAGTACCAAGAGCCTCTTACAAACTGTGCCAGAAGTGAGAAGTAAACCGATAATCTCGATCAGAAACGATCGAATTCGGCACACCGTGCAATCTAAAAATCTCCTTGACATACAATTCCGCCATATGATCGTGACGATATGTCATTCTGTAAGGAATAAAGCACGCATATTTTGTCAATCTGTCAATCACTACCCAGATGGCATCAAATCCTCGAACATATCGTGGTAGTTTCGTGAAGAAATCCATAGATATGTGATCCCACTTTCATTTCGGAACAGATAATCTGTGCAGCAGAACACCTAGTCTCTTCCTCGCGGCTTTCACCTGCTGATAGTTCAAGCATCGGGATACAAAACTCGAGACATCGCTCTTCAACTTCTTCCATAGAACTGACTTCTCATTTCGTTATACATCTTCCGACCACCAGGATGAACACTGAATTGACTGCTATGTTCCTCTCGCATAATACGCTGCCTCAACTCAAAAACATTAGGCACAACAGTACGATTATTCACAAACAAAATATCATCTCTAACCTGGAATTCAGACTGGTGACCCGATCTGACTTTCTCTATCGAAGTCTTGATTAGGGGTGCAATCGAGTCGAGCTGAGCCCGAGTAGCATAATACTCGAGCTCGAGCTCGACTCGTTTTTGACTACTCGAGCTCGAGCTCGATCGAGTAGTAAATTTCGTACTCAAACTCGAGCTCGTCTATAATTCGAGTTACTCGAGCTCGAGCTCGAAAATTATATTATATATATATATATATAAGAATAAATAAATACAATATTATATATATAATTTATATATTTATATATATATAATTTATATATTTATATATATATATATATATATTTTATATATCCGTATGAGCTTTGAAGTGTGTAGGCTTCTATTTTTATAGCAATTTAGTGTCTTCTCTTCCGCATAGATATCGATGTGGGATACTTCATGGGCTTATCACAGCCCAAATTATAGTCCATGTGTGTTATCGAGTAGCTCGCGAGATACTCGAACACATATATTCAAAGCTCGAGCGATACTCGAGCTACTCGAGCTCGAGCTCGAACTCGGTCAAATCGAGCTCGAGCGAGCTTTGACCGAGCTACTCACGAGCTGCTCACGAGTATCTCGGCTTGTTTGCACCCCTAGTTTGGATACTCACATCGGCTCTCTGTGCTTCCCTGATCGACACAAATAATTCTGGCTCGGCTTGGATGGCACAAACTCTGATAGACCCACTATCTGATTCAAACTCCAAACCAGAAGTGCAACAGTCGTCAATCAAACGAGAAAAACCGATGGTAGAAAGAGATAAGGAACAAAGCTTCCGGTTCAATGCATCAGCAGCTGCATTAGACTTCCCCGAATAATACTTGATCTCACAGTCAAAATCCTTCAGTAGATCTAATCATCTCCTCTGTCTCATATTCAGCTCTGACTGTGAAAACAAATATTTCAAGCTCTTGTGATCAGAAAAGATATCAAAGGACTCACCATAAAGATAGTGACGCCATATCTTCAATGCAAACACGATAGCGGCTAACTCAAGATCATGAATCGGATAACGAGTCTCGTGCGGTTTCAACTTTCTCGAAGCATAAGCTATCACTAGTAGAAAAATCTTAAAAGACTTCGCTATTTTTTACTTCGGTGATCATTATAGTCAAAGTAATAAATAGTTATTTACTTCGGTTATAGAATTAACGAAGTAAAATATACTTTAGACTTCATCAATTAAAAAAACGGGCTTCACTTAAATTTTTAAGTGACTATTTACTTCATCAAATTAAATTTGACGAAGTAAAAACGTGAAAATAAATTTTTTATTTTTTATGCAGTGAAGTAATAGGTTCTCTATTTTCATTTTCTCAATTAAGCTCCAGCTTCTTCCGCCCTCTTCTCTCGATCTCCAAATACAAATCCATTTAGGGCTCCCCATTCTCTCCCCTGCAGATCGATGTCCGCCTCCTGCCATCACTTCCCGCCTGCTGCCATCACTTCTTCCTGGTCTAGGCTTTCCCATTCTCACCATTAATCCGTGTAAGAATATTATTTTCCCCATTCTCGCCATTATCGATTTGGAGATGGCCAACAACGAAGTGCAGAAGTTCCGCCTCTTTGTCGTCGCTCTGTGGAAGAGAAAGGTATGGTCCCCAGCGAAACACAATTTTTTACCTTCTCTGATCTGGGTTCATACGTTGGGCTTTCCACTACAGAGACTGAGATCTTTAGAAATAGTCAAAAGAAATCGATAGCAAAGGCCCTTATCTTGGCCTTATCACATTCTATTCTCTCGATGAAGATGCGTTCTTTTTCACTGGTTTTTTTCGAGCCCGATTCTCAGCACCCTTTCTTGATTTGTCTGGAAACTTACTGAATTTATTTGGATTTAACTAAATTCAATCTTGGTTCTAGGTTTCTTTGTGTATCTGTATAAAAAGTGTAATGATAACGCTGGACTACATGTTTTTAAAGGCAAGCGATTTCGAGTAAAGTTTGCAAAAAGAAAATCATTTATGTCAAGTATCGAGTTGGGAAGGTAAACATTTGCATTTTAGGTTTTGTAAAAGGAAGTTTTTTATTCATATACAACCTTCTGTTTTCCCAAACTTGTTCAAAATCTACATATTTGATATTTAACTGTAAAATACTGCATATATTCTTGAATATTAGCTATCAATCATTATTTGTATTTGTCTGTGTGAATTTATATTCATTGTCCAGACTTAAAAAAAATTATTTGCAATGTTCTGAGAGTGTTCTGATGTTACCTCACTTTACTGCAGTAACTTTTCAAATTACTTGTCGTTCTGATGCCTGTTGTTCTGTGATGATGGTTTGGTATGCTAATTATGAAACTGGAAAAGGTATGGAGGTGAATATGGATTGCCAACATTGTTTTGGTAGGATAGCCTGAATATCTCTAGTTGGCACACAAAAGAAATAGGAATGAACTGCATGATACTTATACAAACATGATAAAGATAATCATATAATGACAATATATAATGTGATGCAATGAGCACAGAAAGGAAATATATTAGGATCAACTAGGCCAATGATATAGTTAATGTTTTCATATAATATTCACAACGTTAATGCCTTTACAAAATAATGAGATGAGCAACAATCAAGGCAAAAGTGAGTTGTAGCCAATAGTGGGAAAAGGGTAAAGACAACCAGTGTCTGTAACTTGAAATATTCTTATGTGTTCCCGTGGTGTCTATAAAACAAATAATCTAATTCAGACGAAGTAGTCCAAACGTGAACTTGACATGAGAACCGCATAGCAGTAGTTTGACTTAAAATAAAAGTACTATTATAAAAATTTAGGCCCTGCTGATTCGAAGGCCTTCGACTATGTGATTGACTTAAATAATAGTACTATTATAAAAATCGTGGCTTGAACTTAGGTGTATATGGTCTTGTGTTAGCCGTATTCTGTATTCAACTATTGAATTAAATTCATGTGCTTAGTTTGATTTTGCAATGTCATGATATTTAGATTATTTCACTCTTGATTAGTTCTGATTCGACATGTTTGCAGGTTTTGGTTGATGAAGCTAGGTTTTGGGGAGCATTTGGATTTTTATTCCTTTATTACCTTGGTGTTTCCCTTTGTATGTGATATACTTTATGAATTTGACCTTTTTGTTTCCCTTTGTCATTTTGAGTAATTACAAACAAAAAAAATTGCTCATTACTCCGTTTTAATTAGCTGATTGCTATCCCAATATACCTAGAATGATGAAAAGATATGTGAGGATCATGTATGTGATATAATTTATGTTCTTTTGCAGAGTATATGTCCAATATCTTCCTTGTTCTCAAGAAAGCTTAAAGTTCCTTGCAAAAACTGATGCATGATAATAAAGTTATACGAGCAATTCCTCCATTTCTTTTTCGGATCATTAAAGACTTAAAGTACTATATAAATATTAATAATAACGTTCCCTTTAATTTATTATGTAAAATTATTCTCCGTTAGTTTTTCTAATACTCCTTAATCTCTTTTCTAATTTGGTGTTAGATAAGCTGCTTATCTTTCTATTTTGTTTCATTTTCAAATTGGAGTTGTTCGTTAATTGACCGGTTCAATTTGTTTCGCGAATCTCAAATAGTAAGATCTTTGTCAAATTTATTTTCAGTACTATTATTGGCATCTTTAATATTTCCTCTCTTTTTTTACATACTCTTTTAAGATATGGGATAAGACTTCACTAAGGATTGAGAAGTGGGTAGATTTGTTTATTTTCAGTTTCAGTTTAGACTCAGTTTATTGCTTGTTGGGAAGTGGGGTAGCTATGCTTGGGGTCATTCAATTCGCGGGGAATTGAATATTTCAAGTCACTATTACTTGAACAACAGGCCATTTGTGACTTCGTGTAACTGTAGTTTTTGGTACTTTTGGTGTCGCGCGCATTTATAAAACAAAGTGAAAAGTTTTGAATCTGGAATATCTTTGTCTCATGTATCAGAATATCAATAAATAATATTTTAAAATTATTGATGAAAATGTATTTTCAGGCTTCCGTCTATAAACCGGTATTCAAAATTTTTATGGCATTAATTTCTCTATTCAAAATTTTTTATTTAGATGGATAGACGATATTGAATTAGTTTTTCTGTGCTTGCTTATATTATTTTTGTAGGATTATTTAATTTGTTGCTCAAATAATAGGTTGGCTAAAAATTAATCGGAGGCCCTTGATTGCTAGTGTACGCATATATATTTTTGCATAAATCACAGATCAAGTACATGTATTATGAGATGATGATTGAAACTAGGAATCTCTGATGGACGACAAACATGGATAAATTTCCGGTGTATGCAAAAACAACCTCATTATTGATATATATTGATTATTCTTTAGGTTATTTGTTTTAGGTCGATGTTTGGACGAGTTTAAGGTATAAATTCGGTTATGACCCTGCTTCGTGACCAAATGAGCTTCTTGTGAGAATTTCGGGGAGTGGTTTGGTTAAATTCATCATACCATGTATATCTTCTCTATTTTGTATCATATGAATATTGTAGTTGACATATTTCTGCATTTATATTTTTGGTGAGTGACTGATGGTACCATGCATCATTTAGTTTGTATATATCTTTACTAAGATTCCTATAAGGCTATTCTATTCAATGTTTTAAGCGAGGCATTACCATTTCTATTCTATTCATTAAATATTATTCAATTTTGTTTTGAAAATAAAAGGGTAAAATAATTTTATAAGATATCCATGACTTTATTTCTTGTGGGTTAATTAGATTGAAACTGTTAAATAGAGAATTTTGTTCATTCAAGAAATATTTTAACATTGTAGTTGTTTTGTTTTGTTTGAAATTTCATGTGCTTGAGTTTTGCTCGGTTACTCCTAGGATTGATGCAAACGTCAGCATTTTATTTTGGAAAGAGCCTTTTAAGGTAATTCAAAAATTTTCGCAGTATGTTATAAGAAATTTTTTTCAGTAATTATTATTTATTTATTTATTTATTTTTATTAGTTGAAGACCCAAATTTGATCGGGTTACTTCTATAATTTGTTAATATGGAATTGTTTTCTATATACATCCTGAACGAATTATTAGTTGATGACTTTTGTGAATTAAGAATCATGACTTGGGGTGCTTAATTTTCATATGGTTTTTGTTATATTACATGTTTCAGCTTGCAAGGCTAGGGAATCCAATCTCAGAGTTCATTTCAAGGTACATTACATGTTAATTTTATGCACCTGTTTGATGTCTTTACTTGACTGTCTCGTGTTTTTCATTGGCTATTCCTTTGTTTTATTTCACATAATTCGAATACTACTCTTTGAGAAAATAAGGGGATCTATTGCCATTTCTGATAAGTCAACATGTCGCTTATAAATTCCCTCTTGTTTGTTTTAATTTGTTCAGCAAATGATGCTACATTAAGGCTCATAGAAATGAACTATAAAGTTTGATTCTTTACTTAACATGTCCAAATGCAAAATTGGTGAAATTAACATGTCCAAATGCAAAAATTTTTTCCTCGTGAAGTCATTGTTGTGGATCTATTTCAAATTTGTGTTGTATGGGATGTATTTTGTTGTGATTTTCTTTAATCGTATGCAAAATTGGTGAAATTAATGGTTGCAATCGTTCATTTGGTTTTAATTATAAAATTTGTTCTTAGCTTACTTAAATCTGAAACAGATTTTTTGCCGTCTGAAATTTTTCATTAAGTATTGGCGAGAAGTTTTTTAATTTCATTTCTCAAGAGCTCGTAATTTAAATATCCATTCTCTAAATAATATTTTAGACTTTATTGCAGAAATTTGTATATATTATTTTGTTAATTTTTTATGTAGCAATTTAAATGATTGGACAGTCGTAGTAACTAGTGTTTGAAGTGGAAATCATTCATGATTGTCGTGTAATTAAAAAAATTTATTACATTTTATTATAACTTATCGTTATTTAATTCTTTGTTGAAGATAACATTTAGAATATTTATATGTGTGTGTGATCTTCATTTACAAAATGCAAGGAAAAATAGTTTGCCTTTATCTTGATTTGTATACTTATTGGTTTTATAAGTAATATTCTCTTGAATAATACACTTGCACTCTACATGTGTTGATCAAATGACCTTGTGATTTGAATTTACTTAAAGTAATTGTCATATGTTCATTAATTTGGATAGTGTCTTGCTTTATTGGCATAGTTATTCTGAGTCATCCACCTTCATTAATAAGAACTGATGTAGGTCTCTATGAATTAAACTCTATGAATTTCGGTGTTGCTTATCAGTTGTGATATGCCTTCTAGGCTTCCTGTTTACAGGATCCATCAGGAACCAATATTACGACCAAGCTCAATTTGATGAAGCTAGAAGCTCAATTTGATGAAGCTCTATTACGATCGTCTGAAGGTTTTCAGTATTTATCATCATAAGTCTAGTTCGTGTTTTATGGGATTAAATGTCTTATGAATCTTGTCAGTACCTATCATAGTGATTAGATCAAGTGGAAGGATGAAAATCAAGAAAAAATAATTTTTGATTAAAGTCTGTCATTGTTATTAATTATTTTTTCAAGACCTGAATATAGGCGTTGCATTATATATGGATTGCTTTTGGAGGTGATGGTTGGCTTTACGAGTGGGTGGGCGAAGTACATGACCGACCTGAATGTGTTTGGGTTTTGCGTGTTAAGTTTAGAATATGATTTGCATCCATTTACTTGTACAATTCTATGCTTTGTTCACGCCTCTAGTCCCTAGTTTCTGAATTTTTTTTTGTATTTTTTTGTAGTGTGCATTGCATTAGAATTTAATTTCGAGTGATTTGTAATACTAAAAAATTGTATATTAAATTTTATTTTTGAAATTTTAAATTTTGGTTTATTTTTAATATTGAAAATTTTATATTATTTTTAAATTTTTTTTTTTGTTTTTTAGAATGTCTTTTACTTCGTCAATTAGTGAAATTGCCGAAGTATAAGCATATCTTTTGCTTTGAAAATTTCATTAAAAATCGAAGTAAAAGAATACATTTTACTTCGGCAATTTCTTTAATTGACGAAGTATAAGCATATGTTTTACTTCGTAACTTATGAAATGAACGAAGTAAAATATATGTTTTTACTTCGGCACCGGTCCAATTCTGCTTCCAAAAAATGACCAAAGACTTCGGTAATTTAAGGTATAAGACTTCGGCGATGCAGCGAAGTAAAAAGGTACCCTATTACTTCACGTGACACTACTTCGGTAATTAAGTGCCTATGACTTCGGTTATTAACCGAAGTCTTAAGCGATTTTTCTACTAGTGTCACGTGCTTCCTCTGCATAAGAATACAACCATGACCTAGAAGAGAAGCATCGCAATAAACAGTAAAACCTCCAGTATGTGATGAAATATAAAGAATAGGGGCACTGGTCAATCTCTTCTTCAGATCAATAAAATTGGCCTCACACGCCTCTATCCAGACAAAAAGGTGCATTCTTCTGAGTCAGCTGGGTAATCGACTTCGCAATAGAAGAGAAACCCACGATGAATCTGAGATAGTAACCCGCTAAATCCATAAAACTTCGAATCTCAGGCACAGAAGTCGGCCTGCACCAGTTCATAACCGCTCCAATCTTGCTGGAATCGACAGAAAACCCATCTCCAAATATAATATGACAAAGAAAGACGACTCGGTCAAACCAAAACTCACACTTCGACAGCTTGACATAAAACTGCTCAGCTCGCAAAATCTGTAAGATAGTCTTCCAATGCTCTGCATGGTCAGTGCGACTCTTCGAATAAATAAGGATATCATCAATGAAAATAATAACAAACTCATCAAGATAATTCTGAAAGATACGGTTCATCAAACCCATAAAGACTGTTGGATAGTTCGTCAATCCGAACGGCATGACAATGAACTCAAAGTGACCATACCTCGTTTTGAACGCAGTCTTAGGCACATCATCTTCTCGCACTCTCAGCTGATGATATCCAGACCTCAAGTCTATCTTCGAATAGACACAAGAACCCTGCAACTGATCAAAGAGGTCATCTATATGCGGTAAAGGGTACCTGTTCTTAACCGTCGCTTGATTCAATTGACGGTAGTCAATGCAAAGTCACATCGATCCATCTTTATTTCGAACAAACAAGACAGGAGCACCCCAAGGCGATACACTAGGTCGGATGTATCCCTTGGCAATCAACTCATCAAGTTTCTCCTTCAATTCTTTCAATTCAATCGGATCCATTCGATATGGAGCTTTGGAAATCGGTTGAGTACCTGACATCAGTTCAATGCCGAATTCGATATCACAAATAGGCGGTAATCCAGGAATCTCCTCTGAAAATATGTCAGGTAACTATCTAACCACTGGTAAATCACTCAACACAGGGCTGGACTTCAAAACATCCACGACATAGATGAGAAATCCCTCTGCTCCTCTCTGTAACAATCGAGACATCGACAAAACAGATATCAAAGGAATTCTAGATCGAGAACCCTTACCAAAGAATTTCCACTCGTCTGACATCTCGGGTCTGAATCTAAAACCACTTTATTGAAAACAGTCGACGGTTGCCCTATACTTGGTTAAAGCATGCTATACCAACAATGCAATCAAAGTCAGACAACACAAGTACAACACAATCTATCTCAATCACATTCTCTTTGAAACGAAATTCACAGTTCCTGACTATACTCACAGAAACAATTCCTCCACCCAAAATTGAAGTAACAACCACTATAGCAGGTAAAGGCTCACAAGGCAAGGCATGCTTCAAAACAAATCTTTCTGAAATAAAAGAGTGAGAAGCACCCGTATCTATCATCACAAATGCAAGATAACCAGAAATCGAGCAGTTACCTGTAATAACATCATCAGGTGCTGATCAAGCCTGATCCTCATTCAGAGCAAACACTCTGGCCTCTCTGTCGAGTCTGTTGTTTTGGTTGAAAGGAATGAACAGTAGATGCTTGTCTGTCAGTCTGTGATGCCTGTCTCGAAGAATTCTCGGTCTGAGCTTGCTCAGGGCCACGCTGAGGACATGATCTCACAAAATGTCCCGCCTGGTGACAGATGTAGCAACTCCCAAAGATGTCTCTACACTGATCACTGGAGTGCCGACCTCCACACTTGTCACACGAAGCTCCAGAAGCTCCTGAACTGTAATGCTTCGAGCCACTAGAACTCAAAAATGTGCTCCCATATTTCTTAAATTGCTTCCCCTTTGGGGACATGAAGGTTGCTCTTTCTTACACCTCCACTGGCTACCAATCGACAAACCTATCTCGGTGGTTGACCTCTGGTACTGAGGGGACGGTTTGGGCCCTGAAACTGTCTCTGCTGCTGTTGGGGGGTACAAACTCGATTTCCCTCCTCTCCTTGCCTCAAAAGTTCCCGCCTCAGCAACAGCAACCATTTTTGCCTGATTCGCTTGGCATCTTCAAAGTTATCCGGTCTCCCGGTGTTTCACCAACACAAAGATGTCGGGATTCAAAACGTTGATAAAATTGTTCGGCCGTTGCCTCTTAGGTTGTCGGCAATATGGGTTGCAAACCCCAAGAGGATATCAAACTTCATAACATATTCTTTCGTGGTTCAAACTTCCTTGTATCAAATTTGAAAATTCTGCTCCTTGGTCCTTTCAGGTACGAAACAAGGGAAAACCGCTTCTAGAATTCGTATTTAATCAGTTTCCAGTCTATAATTGTACCTCGTTTCTTCAAATCTCTCTTAGTTGTGACCCACCAGTTCTTAGCCACACCCTGCGGTTGATGATTGACTCTTGTTTAGTTCGAGGTCATCAAAATAATCGCGAGAGTCAAAAATCTGATCAATGTCGTCTAACCAGCTCTCCCAGTCAAAGGATTCTCCGTATCCTTCAAAAGTCGGGGTTCGAAAAGATGGAAACATCTTCAGAAGGGTTTCCATGGGAGTAGCTTGTGACATCAAAAATTACTGCCCCTCAGTACTACCCTGTTCAGTCGAAG